>NC_139458.1:92187500-94687500 GCF_057233095.1 Heloderma suspectum
CGGACTGTGTAAAATCCACTGTGTCTGTGTTTTGTGGATTGTCAGGCACCTTTCATTATGTCATCCGCCCACAGACAGATGCAATTTTTCTTTGTCGTCATGCAGAAAAATACTGAAATAATTACGTAACTATTTATGTAAGTATTTACATAATTTATCTCTGTACATAACATTTAGTGTATCATCCCCCATTCCATTCAACTTTTCTGCAGCATAAATTTACATATTTTTCTACAGATTTATATGTGTAAATTTCAGGAAAGTAAAAAAAAAAAAAATCATCCCAAAGTCCATGGACTCCACACGGCCTGAGGGGGTCGCTCCACAGCGGATTCTGCAGGTCAGATTCTTAGAAATCTGAGCTCATTTCAATCCATCTCGAATTTCTCCAGCAACCCTATCAGACAGAACTGGAACACACCAGCAATTCTGCATCATAGACAACAAATACTTCTTAAGGCATTTTAAGGGATCCTAAAATGGAAGAAGAGGATTTTATATCATCTGAATATGGGACTTTATTCTCTGTGGGTACATTCCTTCCAACTATGAGGTAAAGCTACACAGTTTTGCTTCTATTCAATTGGAGTGTTTGTTTGTTCTTACACTGCCTAAAATTAACTTCCAGCTTTGTTAATATAAAAACTACTTCTATTTTTCACCTACCAAAGAACCCATGTGTTTTGCCTAAGTATGGAGACAGATCTGGGTAATAGCTGGTGTTTATATTTTCAAAAATGGAGGAATCAACCATTATGTGTTTCTTCATCCAGAGGTCTTAGGTGCAGCAGCTAGTAGAGCCCGAATCTCTCTGCTACCTCTGTCAATATTCCACCTTAAGACTGTGGCTGTCAAGGTTCCCTTTTTGCCTGGCTGAGAAGAGAACTCCAAGAGCTGAATCAACACTCAGACCAGGGGTTGCATTTCCAAGGCTTTAATTCCATTTACTCTAATGAGGCATACAGATGCAAATTGCTAGAGACTACAAAAGAAACAGCCTTCAGGGAGTTCAAAGGGAAACTATAAAAGTTGATCTCCATTTGGGAAAAAAGCTCTCTTAACTTAAGGGGTGGGAGGGGGAGAGCTCCCCCTCTCCTGTGACACATCAGGATGCAGCTGTTGACACTGAGCCAATTGGGCAGAGCCCCGAAGTTCAGCCCGTGCGACTTCCCGCTTGTGCCTGCATCTGCATCTTGCATCGGAAAGTTCAGGTTGTTCTTCTGTCACCTCCTCCTGTCCACTATCATTCTCAGGGGTGTGTGAAGGGGAGATGGGATCTCCATGCAGCTGTGCCTCTGAAGCCTGGGAAAGTTTCTCCCCACATGTAGCAGCTGTTCCTCAGAATCTGAACGACTCTGACACTCTATATGCTCAGGGGCAACTCTGACAGTGAATATAAAGACTCCATGGCTTCGACATCAGCCCACATTTTTTTTTTCCTCTTCCCCTACCCCTATTTTGTTTAACATCTAGACTGATGGAGAGTTTTGATTTGAAGAGCTCAAAAGCTTGCTCATGATTTTGTGAAATGTTGGTTGGCCTAGTAAAGGTAATGCCATATTAATAAAGGTAATATTTTGGAACTTTTTTAATGGGCCAACACAACTAGTTTTGCTTTTGTGCCCCTTAAGGACTGTGCCAGTCATTAGAAATGAATGATAGTGGCAATGGAACACAACATGGTGGCATAGGAGACACAGATACAAAGCTTAGATCCTAACATTCCTTTCATGAATGGAATTCATGTCCCCTTTTCACTTCTTCCCCTTTCACTCTGCAGTCCACTGCACCACTCCACAATTGCTTGCATTGGGTACCCTTGGGAATGGTGTTGGATATGATTCAGGAATGGATGACGGAGAGGGAATTGGCAGACCTTGCCTTCTTTTACAGGAATGGAGGAGCAATTTGGCTATGATCCAAGCCATAGACTTTCATAAAACTCATCTGGAATTCTCAGCATTCACATGTGAATGTTGTCATTTGCCAAATTTTGGACATTCATTGTCACATATAAACAAATCTTTGTCAGATCTGTGGATGTGGACCATGTTCTCATTGGCATGCATGCAAGGCACGTACACCCGAACACATTTGAAATAAGGCCTCTTTGTAGATAATTTACAACCAGTTTATCCATTAATTACAGGTTTGTCCATACACATAATTTTTACTATCCTCTGAATCAATACGAAATTCAGTCCAGTGCTAAATCCTTTCCAATTTTATTTTTGTATGAATTTATTACTCCTCACATAGTGCTCTGAAGCTTCATTAAGTCAGGGACTGCATCTTGATTACTCTAATTATTCTGCATTATGAGAATGATGTATTAACACCAGTACAGCTGAGCATTCATTAGAAATTCTATCCTAAATCCCCTCACTGAAGGGATTTATGGACACTGTTCTATCAGAATCTGCTGTTGGCTGAGAGTCAACTCACTGAGAGTCAATCCACTGAGTCTGCCCTCATCTTCATCTCATTCCTTAGCCATGAGTACTCACTAATCGCTATGGTACATTGGACATACAACAAGAGCAGGAGGGAGACTGGGGTGCCAGCTTGCAGAAGAATCTTTCAGAAACATTTAACCTACTTTGTAAAGCTATAAATCTTTTAGAAGGTACTTTTATAGATCATTTTATACATACCTTGGGTGGAGGGAAAAGGAAAGTGATTAGTTCGTAATGAAGTAAGGTGATGAAACATTTCTAGCAGCTATAATCGCAAAGAAAGTAGATCCCAAACTATGTCTCATTTTACAGCATAAATAAAAATGCAAAGCACTCTTAAAGTGCAGTCCTATGCACATTTACACAGGGGAAAAAAGTCCTACAGCTCCCAGCATTCCCCAGCCAGCACTGCTGGGAGTTGTAGGACGTTTTTTCTGTCTAAATATGCATAGGATTGTGCCCTTAGAATCCAGCATTTACTCTTTTGTAGGGGAGCTTGCAATACTGTTTCCTTCTGCTTAAAGTAACTGAAATGTCTGTCTTCTCAAAGCAGAGTGGGTCAAGATTTTAATAATGTCTGTGGTTATATAGTTTGTGTTTGTATTGCTTGTCTCTTCATCAAACTGTAGGCACCACAGGAAATGAGCAGATTTGTTGTTTAACAGTGTATGCTGACACTGAAGAGCAGTTTAAGATAAGCTAAGATTAATTAAATACAGCCATTTCAAGTAGCTGTGTACGTTTTACACCAACAATGGAGAATGTCTGGCCCACAGGCCAGATATGGCACATGATGGTGGCGGGGGTAGGGGGGGTCCCCATATGACCCAACAGCTTCAGAATAAAACCAGAATACTTGGAATTATCGACTAAATCGTATAGTTTGATTTCAGTTATGCATACAAACCAAATCCTGGGTTCCCAAAGGACTGGAAACATTTTTGAGCCAGTTCCAAACCCCATCACACTCTGACAGGTTCTGATCCTCTTTGAGAAATGAGAGGCATACATACAACATATAGATAGCGCTAACCCACACTATACATGCTTCACTCACCCACAGGTCTTGGGTTCAATAAGTACACTGTTTCTTTATCATGCAAAAGCCCTGGATCACGTGAAGCAAGGCCTACCATGGTTGCCCAATGGCTATGAATGGTGTGCCTGGAGGATTCTATTATTTCACTCCCATCACATTGTGATGGAGGCCTTGAATGCTAGTCCATTCTGTATATGTCTGGAATGTATTGTGGAATCTATTCTGGATTCCACAATCCACTGCAGAGTTAGGGATGAAAGGAATGGATTTATTGATTTCATTTATATCTTGCCTTTCCACTCCAAGTGGCTAACAAGAATACAATACAAACAGACAGATAAAATACAAAAGTATAATAAAAACCTTTAACATAAATTAAAAGCCCATCCATTACAAATGCAGGGACTTTTTTCAGAACAAATGCCACCTGCCAGGGCGCCAGGCTAACTGATCAGGCTTCCTTGGGTCTGGCAGAGGAATGAGGTGATAACGAGGCTTTCGGCTTTTTGATTGTGACAGATTAGCATAGAGGAAGTTGGATAATAATCAATCTATTTCATAATGGGTTTCCTACTTCACTAGTAGTTCCAGTAGTAACAAGGTTGTTTGCACATCTCAGTAAAAGCTAAAGGTTGCGTTCAGCTGGCTGAAGTGCTTTTGTCTAGGGTTGCGTGAACTCACCTGAGTCTGGGACGGGAGCTGGCTGGTGGTTCTCAGGGGGCCTGCGAGCGCTGTCGCTGCTGCCACCACAAGCAACCATGTCCCTCTCTGCTGAGCACCGGCAGAGAGGGGCACTGTTGCTCTCAGCAGCAGGATGGGAAGTGAGAGGGAAGTGCCACTTCCTTCTCACTTCCCATCCTCCCATCTCCACTACTGCCCAGAGGAACTGCGTCGCTCTCTGCTAAGCACTGGCAGAGAGGGGTGCAGTTGCTCTCGGCAGCAGGATGGGAAGGCTTCCCATCCTGCCATTGTCGCTTGGGCAAGGAGTGGGGGCTGCTGCCCTTGCCTGACTCGGCATGCGCCAAGTCGAGCAAGAGCAGGAAGCCACGGACTAGTGTCCGGGGAGGCCGAACTGGCAGGAGCTCGAGCCCCCAAACGGACATTTGCAACATCCTTACTTTTGTCAAAGCTCAATGTGTTTAACAAGTTGAGCCTGTGCTGTCAGAAGTAAACACAACTGACCTTAACATCAAGGATTGCCTTCATGCCCCGTAAACCTAATTGTGAAGTTTTATTATTGCTTTTATTTTTGTTTTGGACAGCTGTGTTTCAGGATGGAGCTTTTAAGCAGAGCGTTAGGCTGCTTTCGAAATAAGTAACAGAAAACACAAACACTATGGCTTTCTTCACACAGAGCTTTTATGCTGTGATTAAGATGGCTCCTTCATGGACGTTTGCGGGCTCTTTACATGATGCCGTGATCATTCAAGGCTTCTCCTGCACTAAATGCCCTTTGTTCAGTTTTTAAATAGATTACAGATAATGTAATGAGCTATCAAATTACCCCATTGTGTTCCACTTGAGTTCCCTCCATGAAAAGAGGAAAAGCGAGGTCAATGAAAGATAATGGAGGACTCAGATACAGGGAGAAGGAGGGGGAAGGGCGTGGGGGAAAAGGAAGCGGGTGAAAAAGGGAGTTGTTGTGATCCTGCATTTAAAGCAGAAGCAGATAGCCCCATTTTAAATGAATTTTTTTATGCTGGTGTAAAGATGGCCCCTATTTCTCTGTATAGATGATGATGATTATAGATAGATAGATGATAGATAGATAGATAGACAAACAATCAATCTCTCTCGCTCTCGCTCTCTCTCTCTCTCACACACACACACACCTCTATATCTATATCCATATCTATATCTATATTTATATTTGTATGTATATCTATCTATATCAATCATCTGGGGGTTGTCATGATAAACTCCTGCACATCAAAAATTACCACTACACCATTGCTCATGCTTATCATTAACATGGAAAGGATATGGGGAAATGATAATAACCAGGAAAATGAAAGCTGTAGGAAACACGCTAAAGCTGAGTATGTGGGCAGTCTTTCTGAAGTCCAGAAATCAAAATGGAAGACAACAGATTCCTGACACATTATTGCTGCTCTGCAATCAAGACTAGAGAGTTCATGTAGTTCATGGTCTCCCACTGAATGTGATGGGAAAGACAGCCTTCTTTACTCGTCTGTATAATAGGGACCCTTTCCTCTATATGTGAGCAATTAGACAGGCCGGATGCCCTGGGAAGATAATGAAATGTCTGCAAATATAATGCGATTTAGATCAAAAGTACTAAAGTTACAGGCAGAAGACTGGTGACTTAATTTTTTTTTAAAGGTTACTTAAGCAATCTTCACGACATAAAACATCTAAGTTACAAGCCTGAACTGACTACAGTGTGAAAATATTCATGCTATATCAAACTCTGCCCCGTACTTTCATGAATTTCTTCCCTCCCTGTGAAAGAGCCATGTTTTGGGGGCTCTTTGGGGGGGGGAGCATTTCATAGAGCTTTCTCAGTGGAGAGGGTGGCAGGGGTTCCATTTACCCTTTAAGTGCAGGAGGTGGCCAAGGGGCCATCTGTCTATGTTTTGCACTGTAAAATCAACCTGCACACTGTTGCGCCTTCCTGGGATTCTTAGCACAGAGGCTTCTAGCCGGGCCATGCTTCCCAGAATGCCCAGGAGGCCATGTGATGTCACATGGTCTCCAGAGTATTCAGGAACTGTTGTCAGGGTGAAAGCCTCTAGGCAAAGAGCCCTGCACTGCTAGGGATGACAGAGAATTCCACATGAATTTTAAATGGGATCGAATTCTGACAAATCCGGTCCGCGGAATCCTACTCGGAATGGGGCGGCCTGGTCAACCTGGACCAGAGCTCACACGGACCCTTTTTTTTTTGTCCTCCAAACGGCAGATTTTATGAAAATAATCATGAAAAGAAATCCGTAAATCGGAAATGGAAGAAGAACGCGAACGGCTTTACCCTTTTTACGATAGGTATTTTCCATGTGACCCGAGGCTTTCTTTGGCTGGAGCTGAGTCGTGAAGTCCATGGAAATCCTCCATCTTTCCTGTTTATTGTCTGTGGAGGTGAAGTGAGGTCAGGTGAGGTGAGGTCAGGACAGGTCCGGTGAGGTCAGGTGAGGTGAGGGCAGGTGAGGGCAGGTCAGGTCAGGACAGATCTGGTGAGGTTAGGTCAGGACAGGTCAGGTGAGGTCAGGTGACCAGAAGTTATATGGGGAATCCCCACGAAGGGTTTTCTCTTACAGAGACCGACAGCAGGTGCACAAAAAGGATTTTTCGGTGGTACTTGTGGAATTATTTTCATAAGTTCGGGGAGCCAAAAAAAATGGGAGAATCTGGGGCATGCAGATGGCGGAACAGGGCAGCCCTAAGCTCTGCAAAATCCTTGCAGAGCAGAGCCACTCTGCGAGGATTCTGGGGGGAGTAACAGATCACCTCCCCCCCCCGTGGATTCCCCACCAGAACGGAAGGTGGGGAATCCATACATCCGTATGCACTGCTGTAAGCAAGAACGGGGCTTTTGGAGCTTAAGGAAGGCCTCCCCCCACCCGATATCAGGTGCTAATGCAAGCTGGATTGAACAATGGCCACCTTTGTTAATTCTTAACCAAAACGATCTGGAAAGGGGGTGAATGTGTGGGATACCTGAACCCAGTGTCCTACAGGCAACAAGCCTGATCACTATTTGGGTGAGCCCTACCCTGTTGAGTGTGAGAGCTGGAATAAAATATCCATCTGCCTCTAAGGCCACATCCAGAATGGTGTGGAGATGTCATCCTCTCTTAGTTCCACACAACCCCAAGCAGCTGAGACAGATTATCCCCAAAGGACATCCATGCCCTGCCCCTGGGTCCCACAGCACTAGAGTGGCAAGTCTTGGGAATGGCCAATCACATTAATGGTGCTTCAGAGCACTTACCTAATCATGTCCTAAATCATGTCCTAAACAACTAAGAGAGTGCCTCCATCTTTACTGAGTCACTGAGGTCATCAGAGGGCATGTTCCTGGTGGTTCCACAAGGACCCATGGCCCAGAAAAAGAGCCTTCAGTGTGGTGGCACCCTTCCTGTGGAATTCCCTGCCTTTGGAGGTCAGGCAGGCACCAACGTTGTGTTCCTTCTGGTGCCTCCTGAAGACATTGTTATTTCGAGAAGCCTTCCTTGTGTGACCAGCCGTGGTTTATTAAATTTGACCTTATTGGAATTTGCCTTTTTTTCAAAAATGGTTTAACTTTTTAACCTGGTGTTTTATTCTTTTATCTTTGTTGTTCACCACTCCAAAATCTTCTGATGTGGTACACTATATAAATATTGGGAAGGAAGGAAGGAAGGAAGGAAGGAAGGAAGGAAGGAAGGAAGGAAGGAGTGTCCCTATCATGACCCAGCCCACAGATGCCTGCCAAATGTGGCTGGAAAAAACTGCCTTGCTGGTGACTCATGCTAACATTATACCTGAACCAAAACCCTTCAGATATTTGAGTAGAGTAGTAGGTTAAAAAACAAAAAAAAATCCACTGAGCCAATGTGTTGGAGAACAAAAACTTCCTATTCAGAATTAGCTGGCTGCTCCCCCAAAGTGGCAGTCAGATAATTCTACATAGGGGCCTCAGAGGGTGGATGGGGAGCCATCGAATAGAGAAAGAGGCCTCCATAGGGGGCAATAAGATGTTAAATAAGGCAAAGCCCTGCCTCCTATGCATCAGCATACATAATGGTTTCCTCTGGCTCATCCTCAAAAGACATCCCTGTCTGAAGCCATTCGTTGGAAAACAGAGATCTGTCTTCCTTAAAAATCCAAGCTGAACTTTTAATTAAAATAATAATAACGCTATAATACCAGCACTGCTCAGAAGTCTGTCCCATTGGTTTAATGCAGAGTGCAGAAACACAGGCCTAAGTGACAAAGTTGGCTCTCCTAGGGTCCCAATCTGGCCCTCTGGGGTTCCCCATATGGCCATGCCCCTTCCCCTGGCCTCACCCCCTTTTCCCCCGATCACTAATAGTTTTCTAAAAGGCTGAAATGTCTCTCCTAAGGCTTAATTATCGGCAGTAAGTGCTTTAGGCTAAACTATGGCCAGATCTACACCTTGTGTCATATCATTACGATCCTGTCATGGTAATGCTATATCCTTCTTGTGCATTTATACCTCGTAGGACACAAAATGACATTTGTTGTGGTAGATTGGATAATGTGGAATGAAAAGCAGGAAATAACACTACAAAAGCAGTATATCAAATATGTAATGTGCCCCAACAGTTATCAGTGCACTTTAATCCCACTATAAAGCAGTAGTGTAGATCTAGCCTATGCAGGCATTTCTGTATTCTGGCCCTGCCCCCTTTTGCCTTCAGCCCTGCCCACCACTGGAATGCAGCTTTTGTGAGCTTCTCCAAAATGGAACTTGGCCTTCAGACTGAAAGAGATTCTGCATCCCTGGTTTAATGGAACGTATATGCTGGTTGTTGTTGTTGTTGTTGCTGTTCAGTCGTTCAGTCGTGTCCGACTCTTCGTGACCCCATGGACTATAGCATGCCAGGCCTTCCTGTCCTGCACTCTCTCCCGGAGCATTCTCAAGTCCATATTCATTGCATCAGTGATGCTATCTAGCCATCTCATCCTCTGCCGTCCCCTTCTCCTTTTGCCCTCAGTCTTTCCCAGCATCAGGGTCTTTTCCAGAGAGTTTTCTCTTCGCATTAGGTGGCCAAAATATTTGAGCTTCAGTTTCAGTATGTGTCCTTCCAATGAGCACTCAGCTGACATTAAAATGGCTGCCTCACTTGCATATATTAACAAAGTTCAGTCCTTTATGTTTGATCCTCTACCATCAGAATAAATCAGGCATGAAGTTTTAAACATTCTTCTAAACTACATGCTGCACATTTTCTGTCTATTTTAAGCATTATTCAAGACCATTATTAGTTTAAAGTGAGTGAATAAGCCCACTGGAGTTAAGCCCACTGTACAAACACACACTCAACTTCTAAAAAAGATTTTGATATATTTCCTTGACAAGAGTTGGATGTAATTTTTACAGAAATTGCAATATATCAAAAAGAAAAGAAAAGAAGAAAAGACTTAACCTTTTTCTTCTATTTTTCAGGCTATAAATGATTGCAATAAATCTAGGAACAGTGCCTTCCTTGACTGTGTCTTTATTTAGATCTTGCAAGGCAAACTCAGTCCATAAAACAATTAGGCCAATTTATTTCCAACAAATGTACTTCCAACATTTGGATCAGCAATCCCAAATCCAGTTTTGTGATGAAAACTTGAGCCGTGCCATCAAAAAACCACTTCGTACAGAGATAATAACAGGTTTAGGGATCACAGCCTGAGGCAGTCTCTCTCTACTGCTGCAACAGTGTCAGTTCATGAACTCATCTTGTGTCTGCTTGCTCTGTAGGCTATTTAAACCAGAATACTTGGATTTTAAACTGATTTAGTCCTATTGAGCTCACCAGAGTCAATATTTTGTGAAGATATTATAGGTGTATCAGCTATCTTGCATCTCTGATAATTTGCCATTCCTGAATCCTGGACAACAACAAGATTCCTTTATATATTTTTTTATGTAGAAGACTGACATGAGAACATCAGAAGTGCTATGCTGGATAAGACCAATGGTCCATCTAGTCCAGCATTCTGTCCACACAGTGGCCAAACAGATGCCTATGGGAAACCTACAAGCCTGGTCATGAGTGCAACAGATGTTAACTAGGGGTGAGTAAGTTTTCCCTGTTCCTCTGTTGTTCAACCAGCCCCATATTACACTCTTCCTTCTCATTTAATATAGAGAATAACTAAAATTAATTCTTGAACTGCTGCATGCACAATTTGACACAGATTTCATTTCTTTGAATTTGTTCAAATGCCCTCCCCCGCCACTCCATTTTACAGATTCTCTTGAGAGATCAATGCACATTGATGGGGGGGGGGGAACATGTAGGAGAAACTTGACATCCTACCTACTGATCCCCCCCACACACATCTCCAACTGGGTTACCTGGCACTGGTGCCAATTGGGTTGCCACTGCTCGCCCTTGCATCCCTTCTTCTCCCACCAACTGGGCCTCCACTGCAAACAGCAGCAGTTTTCATATGGGAGCCATGCACCCATAGCTCTGATTGGCACTGAATGGCTGCCATTTTAAATTTTCCCATGGTGCAAAGTCCCAGGGCATCCAAGGCACTGTTGCTACACTAGGTGACCCAGTTCCAATCCAAGCAATGCAGCTGCTTCACTCCCAGACCTATATAATCTATATTTCCAACAGTGGCCACTGTTGAAAGTGCACAGGAAGGTCACAAGCCAAACATGAATGAGATGATAGATATAGATAGATAGATAGATAGATAGATAGATAGATAGATGATAGATAGATGATAGATAGATAGATAGATAGATAGATAGATAGATAGATAGATAGATATTACTTTGTGTTTTATTTTAGTCTTTCAATTAGTACACCACCCAGAAAACATTAGTTATGGGGCATTCAAACAAACAAACAAACAAACAAATAAATATCCTTCCCCCAATGTTTGTCCCTAGGATCTGGTATATTGCCCATGAAAATCAAACTAATTTTGTTTTTTTCTGAAGTCCAAATAGGTCCCATTTTAACATGATATTTAATGTAAAGGGTAATTAGACAATAATCCAATCCCTAGTTTGAAGGATTGGAAATGAGTCATGAACTCAGAAGCTCCCCCAACCCCACACATCTTCCTTCTCCACTCATGTGCATATTAATATATCATACCTTGTCTAATCAAGCCACTGTTTGCCATTATATCCATGGTGTTATGTGAATTATGTTTTGAGCAAGCCCTCTAAACCGGGATTGCAAACTGGAATCAAAGGCTTAAGCCTATACTCCACCAAACCAAGCCAGTGTGTTATCTGAATAGATAACAGAATATTCAAGGAGTAAAGCAATAAAAGTTGACTTTTATGTGACTAAAATGTGACTAGCCCACCTTATATATTTTCAATAGAGAAGATTTTTTCCCTTGCATTTTTTCCATCAGTGAAGTTGCAGAAAGCTCACTCTACCAGTCCTGGTATGAAAGGGGAACTATAGGCTTCCATTCCCCAAGATAATTCCTACAGTTGTTAAAGTAAGCACTGCAATTCAGTTCATGGTATTAAATGATAGAATCTGCTCATCTACCATCCCTACTATACACAAACTTGGAGAGGGCAAGTCAGTGACACCTGAAGTTTTTGAAAGGGCACAGAGTACACATAGAAAGGGCTCAGAATACACATTCACTTTTTGACAGGAATAGAAAAAAAAGTCTAAAAAACTGACCTGTGTCTGTTGACATCTCTAATATTCCCTCTGTGTTACCAACACAGCATTAACAAGTATTCTGTAGTATGCATTTTGTAGTATGCATCTGGAATATATATACTTTTTTACTAGAGCTGTGCACAAATGGCCTCTCAAATTTCTCTACCCTATTTGTGGGCAGAGAAACTGGGGAGACAATTTCACCAAATTTCTCTCACTGGAGGAATTCAACAGTTTCTCACAGGTAGGGCTCACCAATTGGCAAGAGTTGTAGCACTGCTCCTTCCTTCCTTCCTTCCTTCCTTCCCTCCTTCCTTCCTTCCTTCCTAAGGCTGTGTGTGTGTGTGTGTGTGTGTTTGCACTGCCATTGCAAGTGGCAACAGCATCACCTGTGTTGACCCCATTTTGCATCCTCATCCCCATTTCTGGCTGGTGAGCTGCATTTATTTATTTATTTATTTATTTATAATATTTATTGGCCGCCTTTCAGGGCAGAAGCCCTCCCAAGGCAGCTTACAACAATGAAATGCATATAACCAATTAAAATAGTAAAAGTGATAAAACATAAAAACAATAAAACAACAATAAAAACCAACAATAAAAATAAGAATTAAAACCAACCATGATGTTAGCAGCAGCAACAGTAGCAGTGATATCAATAGAAGGCCAGGGTAAAATACTATGTTTTCAAGGCCTTCTTAAAAGTTTGCAATGACAGAGCATGGCGGACCCCTGATGGAAGCTTGTTCCAAAGATGTGGGGCCACTGCAGAGAAGGACCTCTCACGTGTGTTTACCCACCTGACTGCTCTCATGGGTGGGCAAATGAGAAGGGCCTCTTTCTGATCTTCAAGTGTGGGCAGGCTGATATGAGTGTAGGCAGTCCTTCAAGTAACCTGGTCCCAAACCATTTAAGGCTTTAAAGGTCAAAACCACCCCTTTGAATTGGGCTCAGAAACGCACTTGTACCCAGTGCAGCTGGCGCAGTATAGGCATTATGTGATCGTACTTGGGCAGCCACATTCTGCACAAGCTGGAGTTTCTGAACTGTCTTCAAAAGCAGCTCCACATATAGCACATTGCAGTAGTCCAGCCTGGACATCACTAGTGTATGGATAACTGAGGTAAGGTCTGTCCCCTCCAGGTAGGGCCGCAGTTGGCGTACCAGCCTAAGCTAGTAAAAAGCACTCCTGAACACTGTAGCCACCTGGGCTTCACCAGTTATCTCAGAGTCCAAAAGGACTCCCAAACTGCGCACTTGGTCTTTCAGGGGGAGTGCAACCCCACCTAAGACCAGTTGTAAACCTCCATCCAGAGTAGTTGGTTTCCCAACCCACAGTACCTCCGTCTTGTCTGGATTAAGTTTCAGCTTGTTCACCTTCATCCATCCCAAAACAGCCTCCAGACACTGGTTCAAGATTTCCACAGTCACCCTGGGATGTGCAGATGGAAACGAGAGGTAGATCTGAGTATCATCTGCATACTGAGGACATTTCAGCCCAAACCTCCTTATGACTTCTCCCAGCGGTTTCATATAGATGTTAAAAAGCATGGGGGACAAGATAGAACCTTGCGGCACCCCACTGGCTAATGGCCATGGGGTGGAACAGAAGTCCCCCAGCACCACCTTCTAAGACCACTCCTCCAGAAAGGACCAGAACCACTTTAAAACTGTGCCTCCCAAGCCCAATCCAGAAAAATGATCCAGAAGGATACCATGGTTGATGGTATTGAAAGCCACTGAGAGGTCCAGAAGAACCAAAAGGGTAGCACTCCCCCATCCATTCCCCAGTGTAAGCCACCCACCAGGGCAACCAAGGCTGTTTCCATCCCATAAGCAGGCCTGAAACCTGATTGGAATGGATCTAAATAAACCGTTTCATCCAAAACTACCTGGAGTTGTGAGGCCACCGCACGCTCCAGCACCTTGCCCAAGAATGGCAAATTTGACACAGGGCAGTAATTATCTGGAACCATGGGATCTAAATTTGGTTTCTTCAGCAAGGGCTTTCTTTCAAAGCTGTGGGGACCTTGCCATCCCTCAAGGAAGTATTTACCACCTCCAAGGTCCAGATATCCAGCCCAGCTCTGGCAGATTTCACAAGCCAGGATGGGGAAGTAGTAGGCCTCAGTCCTCCAAGCAGTTTGTCCACATCCTCAAGTTGCACAAGCCAAAAGGTATCCATAACATGACTAGATGGTGCACCATATCAGACTCTGTCAAAACAATGTCATCCAAGTCAGCACGAATACGAGCAATTTTATTTGCAAAGTGTCTGGCAAATTGTTCACAGAGGGCCTTTGAGGGTTCAAGTTCTTGTGTTCCAAGGTCTATACCCAAGAGGCCTTTAACCACACAAAAGAGCTCCGCTGGACGACACTGAGCAGAGGCAATGGTGGCAGAGAAGTAGGATCTATGTATCGCCATCACCACCACAGAATAAGATCAGAAATGGATTCTTACCTGTGTTTGATCGTATTCGTTCCGGGTCTTCTGCCATTTGCACTCTAATCATCAACACAGTCATTTCATCGCCCTCAGCTCCTCAGAATACCAAGGAGCTGACACAGTTCTATGACTAGGACAAGGATGCTTGGAAGCGATCATATCAATAGCCCGAGTCATCTCCTCATTCCAAACAGTGACCAGGACTTTGGCAGGACCACCGGCTAAGCCTGCAGGAAAATCCCCAAGAGACCTCAAAAATCCATCCGGATTCATCAGTCTCTGGGGGAGGACCATCAGATTTGGTCCCCCGCCCCTGCGGAGGTTACAGGTGGCCTGAAGGTCAAAACTGATGATCTGTCCATACCAAAGGAGTCACCACTGGCTCCCCCACCTGCAGATCATTTCCTCCCAATCCAGCATAGAAAACCAGGTCCAAAGTGTGTCCTGCCACATGTGTTGGGCAAGCTATTATTTGAGAAAGGCCCATGGTTGACATGTTGGCCATGAAATCCCGAGCCGCTCCTGACAAATTAGCCTCAGCATGAATATTAAAGTCCCCCAAGACGATAAGCTTTGTGGTCCTCAACATCATGCTTGAGATCACCTCAGTCAGCTCAGGCAGGGAGACTGTTGGGCAGCAGGGTGGGGGGTACACCAACAGAATCCCTATCCTGTCTTGTGTGCCCAGCACCAGGTAGGGATGTTGGACAATTCCTCCACGGACTCCAGTGAGGCCAGATTCTTTAGAATGCGCCCCCCCCCCGGAGTCCGTGGCAGAACGGGGCAATCCCCCAGCCACTCTGCGGAATCCCCCTGGGACGGACCCTACCTGGCTCCAGGGCGGCTCCGAGTGGTCTTCTGGCTGCTGCTGGGCTGCAGCCGCAAATGGCGGCTGCCATGCTGGCCACCATTTCCATCCCTGCCAAGCCGTGAAAGGCTATGTAAGTACCTACTTAGCCTATCACGGCAAAAGGGAAGGACACAAATGTAGGGATGTACAAAAGTCACTTACCTTTTCGCAGGGGTTCTTCGTGGTGTGGGGGAGGCGCTTCGCTTCTCCCCCCGAAGTTCAGGTGAGGGGGGGGAGCCATCCCGCCTCGTCTGGCCGAAATTCAGGCCGGGGAGAAGCGCCCCGTCTCCCCGGCCGTGAAACAAAGTGTAAAAAAAAACCCCGTGATAGGCTACGTAACGATTAACGTAGCCTATCACAGCTAGATTTCCAAAGTCAGCCGTGATAGGCTACATTAATCGTTACGTAGCCTATTACGGGTGACTTTGAAAAAAAAAAAGCGCGTACGCAAATGGCGGCGGCCTATGGGCGCCGCCATTTGCGTTCCTTATTTGGTCCCGGTAGTCTACGTAAAGATTTACGTAGACTACGGCGTAGTCTACATAAATCTTTACGTAGACTACCGTGACCAAATAAGGAACGCAAATGGCGGCGGCCTATGGGCGCCGCCATTTGCGTACGCGTTGGTTTTTTTTCAAAGTCACCCGTGATAGGCTACGTAATGATTTACGTAGCCTATCACGGCTGACTTTGGAAATCTAGCCGTGATAGGCTACGTTAATCGTTACGTAGCCTATCACAGGGTTTGGGGGTTTTTTTTACACTTTGTAATGGCAGCGGCGGCAACTGGTTGGAAGACCGGCTGCCGCCCCCGCCCCCAACGAAAGGCTGACGAACCGCCGCCGGGACCCACCACTGGGAGGAACATTCGCCAAAGGTAAGTCCCATCCCGGGGGGGGGCAGGGGGGTGGAGACTTTCACCGCCGATTTCATGGGGCCAAATGCGTTGGCGCTCGGCCCCCCGAAGATTCGGGGAGAAATTCTCCTCCATCCCTACACAAATGGTGGCCACTATGCCATTTGCATCCCTGCCTTTTGCCGTGATAGGCTACATAGATACTTATGTAGCTTATCATGGCTTGGCAGGGATCCAAATGGCGTAGCATCCACCATTTGCGTTCTGGCCTTTTGCCATGATAGGCTATGTAAATATATACATAGCCTATCACGTTCTCTGCAAGGACACAAATTTGTGGCTGGCGCAGCCCAGCAGCAGACGGAAGTCCGGCTGTGGGCAGCCCTGGCCAGCGGCTCCACGAAGTCGCTGCAGAGTGGACCAGCTGGGGAGGATACCCGGGGGAGGGACGGAGCACCTCCCCCCACCGCGGATGCCCCCACCCAGAATGAGGTAAAGGATTCATACATCCCTAGCACCAGGTACAGACACTCAAAACTGGCTGGATCAAATCCCTATAGACCAAGGCTATCCCCCCTCCCTGCCCCTCTAGTCAAACTTGGTGCTGCACAAGAAATCCTGGCAGAAATATTTGGGAAAGGCTGACTCCTCCCTGTTCATCCAACCAGGTTTCGGTAACACAAGCCAGGTTGGCATGTTCTTCAGCTATAAGCTCATAAATGTTACCTTTCTGAGTAGCCGACGTGGCATTCATCAGCAGCACCTTCAGGCTAGAGGGGACTGCAGGCAAGACACCAAAATCATTGTGGTTGGAAGGCGGACTGGAAGGGGATAGAGCACGCAGGTGTCTCATT
Organism: Heloderma suspectum; assembly: GCF_057233095.1. Lineage (NCBI taxonomy): Eukaryota > Metazoa > Chordata > Lepidosauria > Squamata > Helodermatidae > Heloderma > Heloderma suspectum. The sequence goes on from NC_139458.1 coordinate 92,204,334, forward strand.
CGCCTTCTCCTTTCCAGATATCATCGCCTCCCACCACCATAACACCCTCTGCCCAGCACTATATCTATAGTGGCCCCAACGTCCTCCACTAGTAAACACATTTCAGGCCCATTAAAGCCACTCTCCAGGTTATGGTTAACTGATGGCTCTCTCCTGCATTACAGATTGACACAGTGGGGGAGAGTAGGTGGTAGAACCTTCCCCCAGGAGTACATGTTCCTGCTGCCATTTTCACTGTTGTACCTGTGTCTTCCAACGAGGAGGGAGAATTCTGCTGTGCACTCCTGCGTGCATCTCCAAGTGCGTCGCTAAGTGTGCACTTATCGTTGCACTTTGAAGGATGCAGAGGCACGTGCAGAGGTACTGCCTCTGCGTGCCACGCCTTATATACCTGTAGGAGACAGCAGAGAGTGGACTGAGTTTGATTGATAGGCTGGGAAGCCAGGAAGATGTCACAAACAAACAACTCCCCATCTCCCTCCACCCAGGTGGCTGAATTTGGCTTATGGACCACCATGCCTGATGCTATTGGAATCAATGGAGTTAAGTCTACATAGGATCAGGCTATGAATTCATTGCCACTAGGGGTGTACTAAACCCACTTACCAGTCCATTGAAGGGTCTGCGGGGGGGGGGAGGCCATCTGCCCCTCACCTTGGAATCTTCCCCAGCCAGCTCCACTCCGCAGCAGGTCCGCGGAGCCACCAGCTGGGCCCATCCACAGCTGGACTTCCATCCACTGCCACACAAATGTAGGGATGGACAAAAGGGACTTACCTCGTCCTGCAGCTTGCTTCGCGGTAGGGGGGAGGTGCTTCGGTTCTCCCCCTGAAGTTCAGGCGAGGGGGGGGAGGCGCCTCGCCTCACGCGGCTGAAATTCAGGCCGGGGGGGAGGCACCCCATCCCTTGCTGCCGAAATTCAGGCTGGGTAGGAGCGCCCCGTCTACCCGGCCGTGAAAAAAAGTAAAAAACACACACACACACCCGTGATAGGCTACGTAACGATTTACGTAGCCTATCACAGCTAGATTTCCAAAGTCAGCCATGATAGGCTACGTAAATAGTCACGTAGCCTATCACAGGTGACTTTGAAAAAAAAAAAAAGCACGTACGCAAATGGCGGCTCCCATGGGGACCGCCATTTGCGTTCCTTATTTTGGCACGTCTAGTCTACGTAAACATTTACGTAGACTACGGTGAAAATAAGGATAACGCAAATAGCGTAGACGCTACGCTATTTGCTTTCCCCTTATTTTCGCCGTAGTCTACGTAAATGTTTACGTAGACTAGACGTGCCAAAATAAGGAACGCAAATGGCGGCGCCCCATGGGAGCAGCCATTTGCGTACGCACTTTTTTTTTTTTTCAAAGTCCCCCGTGATAGGCTACGTGACTATTTACGTAGCCTATCATGGCTGACTTTGGAAATCTAGCCGTGATCGGCTACGTAAATCGTTATGTAGCCTATCACGGGTGTGTATGGTTTTTTTTTTTTAACTTTACTTTTTTTTTTGCAATGGCGGTGGCGGCAGCCTGTCAGGAGACAGACCGCCGCCCCCACCCCCGATGAAACGCCGCCGAACCACCGCCGGGACCCGCCGCCGAGAGGGACATTTGCCGAAGGTAAGTCCCATCCCGGGGGGGTGGGGGGCTGGTGGAGAAGTTCCCCAACACTTTTGGGGGGCCGAATGCGTCGGCACTCAGCCTCCCGAAGATTCGTGGAGAAATTCTCCACCAACCCTACACAAATGGCGTCCCGCATAGCAGACACCATTTGCATCCCTGCCCTTGGCCGTGATAGGCTACGTAAATATTTACATAGCCTATCAGAGCCAAGGGCAGGGATGCAAATGGCATCTGCTATGCTGGACTCCATTTGCGTCCGCAGCCCGGCAGCGGATGACTGCGGAACAAAGACAATGGACCCGGACCGGCTGGCACCAGGTAGGGTCCAGCCCAACTGGGCTTCACAGGGTGGTGAGGGGGAGCAGTCCGTTCCACCACAGACTCCAGGGGGGGTGGATTCTTTATAATCCAGCCTCACTGGAGTCCATGGCGGATTTCTCTGCCATCCTTAGTTGCCACTAGGGATGGCACGGGCGCCTGATTCCATTTGGGAATGCAGCAGAACCCCACTGCCCATAGCCCTGAGCCCTGCTCACCAAGCCCCTACCCCCGCTTGCCCCTGCTTGCATTCAGTGAGTGGCTGCACTCACCCCAGCAGCCTCGTCGAGGTCCACGGTTGCCATTTTTTGAAAATTAAAATGGCAATTGCAAAAATGTACATAGTTGCATATGAGCAAAATTGCACATTTTGAGAATGTGCATATTCCTGCATGTGCAAATATGTGCATTTATGAAAATGCGCAATTTCTCACATACTCAAATATGTGCTTTTGCAAAATGCACAATTTCGTGCATCTGTAAATATATGCATTTTTGTGATCACCATTTTATTTTTCAAAAAATGGTGACTATGGAGCTCAACAAGGCCGCCGGGGTGAGTGAGGGCCCCTCACCAAGCATGGGAGGGGCTCAAGTGCAGCCTGGGAACTGGCAAGCAGGGGGAGGGTCTGGGTGGGCACCCAGAGAACCCAGACGGGGGTGGGTTCGCACATCCCCAGTTGCCACCAGCTATTAAGGTCAGCCCTATTTTGTCATTCTTGGGGCCAAACTACACGTTATGGTAAACACACTTTTTAAAAAGGCATGCTTTTTGAAGCAAAAAATGAGGTGTGTCCCACACACACACACCACCATCACAACATCCAGAACCTGCTCCCCATCTGCACTGGGGGGCACACTCATTTCTTGATGAAAATCTTGGTGTATGCAAGAAACAGCAGTCTGAAGGGCAAAGTAGATGGGGGACTGGGGGGGACCCAGCGTGGGGCCACAATCTGGATCAGGAATATATTATAAATCAGGCCTCCTGTAGCTATTTTTTCTTCAAAATACAAGCGGTCAGTTTAAACATGCTTTAAAAAAAAAAAATTATAAGGCATAGTTTTCCCTCTGTTTTCTTTGTGGGGCTAGCATGCCTCCCTCACCCTGATCTATTACCTTTGTGTGTATTTGAAAAATTCTCTTTGCAATGCCCCTAGGTTTCAGAAATTAGGTTATGGAGAGAGATTAATACTTCAAGTTGATCTTTAGACTTTGGTTTTAGACAGCTTAGGAGGAATCAATCTTTGTCATTAATAAAGAAAACAAAAACTTAAAGGTAAGCTGATCACTGTTCTTCTGCTAGAGATGTACTTTTGTTTTCACTAAATTCTTAAAGGAGCACAGCGAAACTCTCTGCTGAGGCAGAAAGGTGTGAATTCCACCAAGACTGGTTTTCCTTCTCTCTCTGTCTCCCCTCCCTCCCCACTTTAGCGGCAAAAGGAGCTGGTGCTATGCAATTATCTCTGTTGAAAAATGTGTGTGTGTGCAGACTCAAATCATAATTCTGATAGTGTAGTAAGCACTGACTTTGCTCTTTAAAATAAACAGAAGGCTGTATTCATTCTGAAATGCATGAGATGAGAACAAAGGAAAATGTGCCAATCTCTAATGACACTCTGCTCCTCTAATTACTCTTGGATTACCCAGTCTACAAAATTAGTACTGATGTGGGTCATGTCTCCAGGCAAACATATTGAACTCAATCAGTGATCCTTCACAATGTATTTGAGTGGAAAAAATCTCCACTCCCTAATTCTTCAAGTTTGGCCTTCATATACAGTGTGCTTATTTGGTTCCTCTGAATTTCATTAGGAAGAAAATGTTTTCGTTCTGCTTTCTAAAGACATTCACAAATTTTCGTCCATTTCCTTAAAAATGGACAAAAATCTTTTTTCCACTCAAGTTTGAGAAGTATAGTCTTCTCACATATATATTCCAGCCTTTCCCCAAAGAGCTCAGTCCTGTGTTCATAGTGTGGCCACCCTCCATTTTAGTCTCAACATAGCCAAGTAGGGCAGGGTAGGCTGAGAGATAGAGACAGACCCAAGATCAGCCAGCAAGCTTCAAGACAACGAGAGATTTGAACCTAGGTCTGTCCTGTTCACCACATCCAATACTCCCCCATTACACCACACTGGATTTCATTGAATAACTTAAAAACATCCATTTTACCTTTATTAGTTTTAAAGGGGAAATGATTAATTAAATTGCTTTGCTTCATCTTGTTAGTAACATTTAAATATTTGTCTTAAATAATATAAAACATGTTTAACAGGTCAGATATAATGCACACACAGCCAGTATTATTTTTGAATATGTGCTCAGGGCTGGTACACATCATGATGATTTATTTGCGCATGTGGGTGGGGGTTAATCCCAACTTGGCTATATCAGTCAGCTTTCCTTGAGCATGCACTGCTGTTGTCCATCTATGGGAATGACACAGCTCAGTGGTGGGGTATATGCTTTGCATGCAAACATCTCAGGCTCAATCCAGTAACAACCAAAAAAAGATCCATTTCTGAAACATGGGAAAGCAACTGCCAGTCAGTACAGACAATACTGACCTACAAGGTCCAATGTTTTGGCTTGGTATAGGGAAGTTTCATACGTTCCTAATGGTGAGTGAAGAAGAGACATATGAGTGCTTCTTCAAGCCTCAGAGAAAAGTTAGTGCCATCCATTAGCCAGATGGATTGTGGGAAAGCAAAGGGCAAAGATGTGGGGCCAGTGTCATAGAGTCATAGAATCATGGAATAGTAGGGTTGGAAGGGGCCTATAAGACCATCGAGTCCACCCCCCTGCTCAGTGCAGGAATCCAAGTCAAAGCATCCCTGACAAGTGGCTGTCCAGCTTCATCTTGAATGCTTCCAGTGTGGAAGAGCCCACCACCTCCCTAGGTCATTGGTTCCATTGTCATATTGCTCTAACAGTCAGGAAGTTTTTCCTGATGTTCAGATGGAATCTGGCTTCCTGTAACTTGAGCTAATTATTCTGTGTCCTGCATTCTGGGATGATGGAAAAGAGATCCTGGCCTTCCTCACTGTGACAACCTTTCAAGTACTTGAAAAGCGCTATCATATCTTCCCTCAGTCTTCTCTGCTCAAGGCTAAACATGCCCAGTTCTTTCAGTCTCTCCTCATAGGGCTTTGTTTCCAGTCCCCTGATCATCTTTGTTGCCCTCCTCTGAACCCTCTCCAGTTTGTCTGCATCCTTCTTAAAGTGTGGTGCCCAGAACTGGACACAGTACTCCAGATGAGGCCTAACCAGTGCTGAGTAGGGGAGAACTAGTACTTCCTGGGATTTGGAAGCTATGCTTCTATGCAGCCCAAAAGAGCATTTGCCTGTTTTGCAGCCACATCACGTTGTTGGCTCATATTCAATCCCCCAGCACAACACTGGTGGGCCTCCTAAGCACAGCCCCGATGGCCCCACCAAGTGCCACTATGGTGCCCTTTCCCAAAGTAAACCAACTAGACGTAGAGGGGTGTGTGGTGGTGGCAGGGATCTCCAGCAGAATGGCACTCTCTCCACCTTGGAGATGAGAAGAGAATGCTGGGTGAGGCAGCCAGCACCATTTCCATTTCCCAGAATGCTTATGGTCCCCAATGCAGTGTTAATTGAGCTCAGAATCATTGGGCAGCTGCTGCTTGAAGTTCTTAAAATGAAAAGATAGCAGCATCAGCCATGGTAGGGCCCATGGGTCCTAGCTCTTCTTGCATGACTACATTGTGTGCTGACATCAGGCGTGCAAACAGAAAGGAACAAGCAAACGTGGAATGTTTGGAATGGTTTAAGCAGAAGAGGCAGGGAAAATGAAAGTGTCAGAAAGCTATTTCAAAACAACACAGCCAAGGCATTTTTAAGTAAGAGCTCCTGATCAACTTGCCAGCAGGCACTTCGTGCTTCCTTTTCATAAGGGCTTCTGGGAGATTACAGCCAAAGAACAGATGGAAGCTTGTGGCCTTGGGTTTGTTTGTTTATTCATACTTTATACCCCACTTCAATTATACTCCCAGGAGGGGGTTGCCAAAAAAGGGTTGCCAAAAGACTAATACTATTAAAATGTATATACGAAAATAATTATAATAAGCTAAAAGCCACAAAATCATAAAAGCAACATAAAATAGCAGAATTAAAATCTCAGTCAAATGAAAAGAGTTTCCCTGGTGCCAAAAGGACAATAAGGCAGGCACCAGGCATGGAGAGTGGTGGCTCTGATTTTGATGGGGCTGTGATTCCATTCTGGGTTTCAGTCAGAACCAGCCAGAACTCTAAAGAAGCTATCCAAGGTGCCAAACCCTATCCCCAAAATGGGTTCAGAACCTTGGATAGCTCCTTTAGAGTTCTGGCTGGTTCTGACAAACAAAGAATGGAATCACAGCCCCACTGAAATTAGAGCCACCAGCCTCCACTGGCACCAGGTGAACCAACCTGAAGAGATCATTGCACAACTAGTCTATACACAACTAGTTTCAATAGTCTAACCTGGAAGTTACCACCAGAACATGTGAATGAGACCAGGCTATCCCTATATAGCTCGGTTGCAGCTGGCATACCAGCTGGCATACCAGCTGGTGAAAGGTACTCCATGTCACAGAAGCAAATTCTGCTTCTAGTGACAAAGGTGGGTCAAGGAGCACACCCAAGCTGTGAACCTGTTCTTCCAAGGGACATGCAATTCTGTCTAGCACAAGATGAACACCGCTGCCTTGGTCAGATGAACCAAATCCCCACCGTATCTCCATCTTCTCAGGTTATTGGCCCTCAGATTTAGCACTTCCATCATTTCACCTGAATTTGATGAAATGGAGGAATACAGTTGGGTATGGTCTGCATTGTGGTGCTGGAGAAGACTCTTACAAGTCCCCTGGACTGCAAGGAGGTCAAATCAGTCAGTCCTAAAGGAAATCAACCCTGAGTGCTCATTGGAAGGACAGATACTGAAGCTGAAGCTCAACTATTTTGGCCACCTAATGCGAAGAGAAAACTCCCTGGAAAAGACCCTGTGCTGGGAAAGATTGAAGGCAAAAGGAGAAGGGGACAGCAGAGGATGAGATGGCTAGATAGCATCACCAATGCAATGAATATGAACTTGAGCATGCTCCAGGAGAGAGTGGAGGACAGGAAGGCCTGGCATGCTATGGTCCATAGGGTCATGAAGAGTTCTGGCATGACTTAACGACTGAACAACAACAATGGTCTGCATATTGATGGCATTGCTTCACCCCAAACCTCTGGATGAGCTCTCTCTGCTGTTTCAAGTAGATGTTAAATAACACAGGGAATCAAAAAGAATCAACAGGGTTACACGTCACCTGCATTTCTCCCAGTGTAGGTTATCTTTCAGGGTTACCAAGCAGACCTATGCTAAAACTATCCCCATACATTTCAAGGCAGAGTGGGGTTGAGGAGATATTCCTAACATGACCATAAGGCTATAATTGTATGCATGCACATTTACTTGAAGTAAATCCCATTGAATTTAGTGACAGCTGAATGAATGCTCATAGGATGCTGCTGCATGTTTTGCCTCACCCCACTTATCTTCAGTGAAGATACTCTCCACCCCGCCCCCATATATTTGATATAGTGATATAAGCTACTGTCCTTAGCACAACTTCCTAGTACAAACTCTCACAAACTACAGTTTGAGAATGCATTTAATATCATTGCTGGTTTTCATATATTACATTTCTGAGACTGAGAAGCAAATACAGGTAATAAGGGAGCTGAGCATTTTTCCATTCTTCAACTACCGGAAGTCTCAATAGTGGCCAGTTCCTCTACACCAATCTTTCCCAACCTCAAGGTCCCCAAACATTATTGGACTACAACTCCCATGATCCCCATCCCTCAGGGCCAAGGGTCAAGGATGATGTGAGTTGTAATTCAACAACCATCGTGGACCCAAGGTTGGAAAGGTTGCTGTATACATCAGATTCAATGTGTTTTTGCATCTGCGTGTGTGCACTGTTTTTAAATCACAAATTGGGATTGGGATTGTGGCATAGGTGGAGAGTTCTTTAAACGCTTCTCCCTCTGCTGCAGCTCCAATCAAAAATCACCCCAAGCAGCTATTGGCACTAGCAGCAGCTCCACTCTCCAGGGACATATAGCAGCATTGGCAAGAGGGGGTAGATTTTCATTGCAACCATGGCATGGGGAAAAATTAACTCCCCCACCTCTGCACCATGGTCTTGTGGAAGTGAATTCCATGGTTTAACTATGCGCTGTGCAAAGAAGTACTTCCTTTTATCTGTCCTGAACAGGTAAACATTAATGAGCTGAGGCTGAAGGTCTGCAGTGTGATTCTTTGTGCATGTATCTGAATGTGCTTAGAATTATCGATGTGATCAGAAACCTTGTGCAATCAGAGTTCCCATTCACATACAGGATTCAAAGCACATTCAGCTGACTGTGGAAAGGATCCCCATTCATACCTTTGGCTTCAACCCTTGAAGATGGGGATGGCAGCTGACAGGAACATTGGGGCCTGGGCTAACACATATGACCCTGCTCTTCCTCTATGCCTTGTTTCAATGTGTCAACGAAAATCTCTGAAAAGGGCTAGTCAAAGGATACAATTTTTGTAACAAACATTTTCCCAAAAGGGATAGGCATTCTGAGAAGAACTTACCAGTCCAAAGTGAGGAAGAGGCAGCATCACTGTTTAAAAACTCTTGATCATCTTTTGCATTCCTGTTAAGTACTCCATAATGATGTAACAAGAGGCTTCATTTCAACATCTTTGCTAATCTACAAAATGTGAAATTTGTATTTGCTTGGGATCACTTGGTTGTGTTATTTACTTCTGTTCTCTGATGGCATGAGCTATCACCCAAGAACAACCACTGAATTAGTCTTCATCAACTGGCCCTCTGCAATGGCAGCATTACAGTTGTGAGTTATTAAAACACACATGCATTAATGGAGACCACTATGTAAACCTGCAGAGCTACAATTACCATATAGTACAATTAGGCTCCAATTTAATTCATTTAGATCTCCCCTGATCCTGCACACCAAGCATTTTTGAAATTTAATTGGCATGAAAGGCAGGGTAAACTATGCACAACAAATTGAGTGTGAAACAATGTTAATTTAGATAATGCCTACTCTGTGAAACTGCATCCTCAGCAATATCTAAAGAGATGTCATAGAAAGCAGCTGCTGGCATCTTTTGCTGTTATAGCAGTGACTTTATGCTGTGTTGCAGTTGAATTTTCATGCAGGATTAGGTTAACATTCAGCATTTTAACACCAGTCTTACGTGTATTTATTTATGGTTCATACTATATGTAAGAAGCCATAGGTGAAGACAAAGAATATATGTGTTCTGAATTACCTGGGGCTGGAAATGACCCTCTTTGGCCTTATTGGTCTTCAGTAAACTGCTGCTCTTACAATGGTAGCAGTTGTGCATTGAGAAAACCCATATCAGCAAGCGACTTCTATATAGACTTGTACAACATGGAAAGTTGACTTTGATACTGATATACTGGTGTTTTAAGCCACAAAATGTAAGGGAGTTGCTACTAGGGATGGGTGAGAATTTGGTTTCACTTCATTTTCATAAGAATTTAAATTTGCACATTTCTTCATGCATTGATTGAAAAGAACTTGAGATTTCAAAAATTCAAAATGTGGGAGAAAGCAAAACTGACAAATTTTGTCCTTCCCTAGATGGTACCAAGAGTAAACTTTGTATGAAAATATTAAGCAATTCTGAACTCTAAGGCTGCAGTCTTGTGCACATATACTTATGCTTGTGTACATATCTCAAATGTTAACATTTTCTCTAGAGCAAGCAGAACTCAGCCCTGGGTTGTGGAGTGTTTTCTTTAATCCTCATCTGAGTTCTGAGTTCAATGAACAATCCTTATGGCTGATAAAAGAGATACATTTTTCTTCAAGCAGAATGGAAAGTCAAGGTGGCATTATTTATAACCTATCACAAGTATATAATTTGCCGCTAGTATTTTGAGACCATCTAGGCAAAAAAGAAGTAAGGAAGAGATCTCATGAAAGTTAAGCTGGAGATGATATAAAAATGTTGCAATGATCTAAATATGCTCAATGGTATTTCCTTGTTTAAAAAAAGACAACTAAAGGCCTAGATACCTTGACATTCAAGATATTTGACAGTTTTTTCCTTGTGTCATACTTGTCTTAGACTATGTCTACATATTATGCCTTCTGTCATGTTGGATAGAAAGATAAAAATAGGTTTCTCTGTCCTAATAGATCTGTATCTGTAATTTAAATCAGTTGGAGAACATAATTCATTATGTACTAAAATACCCCTTGTATGATGGACCATGGGAAAAAAGGTTCTTGGAAAACATTTTATTTAAATTAATAACCTATTATAATCAAGAAAATAATTTGGTTTTTACTGGAACACTCACATCTTTTCATGACTTACAAAAGAGCATTGTTTGCTTTAGCTGCAAGGAAACTCTGGGAGAAAGAAATGGAAAGGATCAGCATAGTTACTACAGGGGTCTCTATGACATAATAGAAAAGATAGTCTAAGTTAGGATTTTGTTGTGCTGCACAAAATATTTTCTTTATTTTATTTCATTGAAACTTTTGTCATGAAAGTTTTATATGGAAAAATTATCTGCAGGTTATTTGGCCAATGGATAAGAATAAAATTATTGCTGATGGTGGTGGTGATGAACAATCTAGTATTTAAATTGTTGCCTCATCTTTCTAGCATAACCACAAAGCCACTCTGATTTCCTTGTTATTTTTTCAAAACCATAGTTTTGAGGTTCTTGTAGCAACGAATGCCTAGATAACCATGTAGCCATTAAAAATAACACCAGCATTATTAAACAACCAGTTTTCAAATAGAATTTCAGCAACTTAAGATCCTGGAATTGCCAGGTAACGAAGAGCTGTGTGGAATTGCCATCTTGTTTTGTAGAATGAATGTTTCTACTGACACCGTGCAGAGCAGTGGCAGAAACTGAAAGAAGTAATGAATTGAGACAAACCTATGTCCCATTGCTTATTTTACCAGGCAAGCTGCAAACATTTGGAGATAGCCATCCTGAAGAAAGTCTTGCACTCAAACTGGGTCTATTTAATTACGAAGCTGGATTAATTGCTGCATGGAACACAGCAAGTGTACGTTTCATGTATTTATGACAGAGCACATTTCATATAGAACTCAATGCATTCTGAGGACTTCTTTTCTTGCTTGTTGTGAATACTTACATTGCATCGCAATTAGAGATGTCAGAGAAATCCACAACAGAAACAAATGAGTTCAGATTTCTATGAATCCGACCTGTGGATTCCACAGCAGACCAGCTTTTCCCTTGTCAGGTGTATTTTGTGAACTTGTGGACCAGTTTTCTAACCTTCGAGAATTTTGCACAAATTTCATCACAGAAGAAAAAAAAAGCCAAAAATGTGCATGTCCCCCATAGGCTAAAGCATGAAAATGCACATTGGGGGGGGGGGTATTTGCACATTTTGTGGGAATTTGCACACTTTTGCATGTGCAAATGTGTGCAAATGCAAATTTGTGCCAATTCAGAAATGAAAAATCCAATTCCGTCGATAAGCATACAATTACACAAAAGCTGCCTGACAACCTGCAAGACAGACAGAATGGATTTTACACCATCTGTACATAGGGATGGCAGAGAATTCAGCCACGGATCTCGGTGAGGCTGAATGCCAGTGCATTCGGCCCCCCGAACTCCGTGGCGGAACGGCCTGCCACCCTGACGACCCCCCGTGGATCCACCCCGGGACGAGACTTACCTGGGGCGGATCTTCCGGGCGGCTCTGGTGGCATCTGCGGTGGTGGCGGCTGCAGTGGCTGGTCTTCCGACCGGCTGCCACCGCCGCCACCATTTCCACTCTTGTAAAAAAAAAAAAATGTGATAGGCTACGTAAAGATTTACGTAGCCTATCATGGCTGGGTTTTAAAAAAAACAACACAGAACATGATAAGCTACGTAAATATTTACGTAGCCTATCATGGCTGGGTGGGTTAAAAAAAATGCATACGCAAATGGTGGCGGCTACGGCCACCGCCATTTGTGTTCCTTATTTTTGGCTGTCTTAGTCTATGTAAATATTTACGTAGACTAAGACGGCCAAAAATAAGGAATGCAAATGGCGGCGGCCGTAGACGCCGCCATTTGCGTACATGTTTTGTTTGGTTTTTTCCCGAGAGCCCTCCGCGGCCGGAAATCCGGCTGCAGACAGCTCTGGGCTGGGCTGGGCCTGGCCGGCTGCTCCGTGGAGCTGCCGCAGAGCACAGACGGCCATCGAGGATTCCAGGGGGGAGGAACGGATCGCCTCCCCCCCGTCGAGGATTCCGGGGGGAGGGACGGAACACCTCCCCCCCACCATCATCATAATCCATGAAAGGTAAGTCACTTTCGTACATCCCTATCTGTACATCCTTACCTACAACACATAGTATTTAAAGTGAAATGTGTGTAGAGGCGGGGAGAATTGCCACAGTGATGTATAATCCTGAACCATGTATTATTTTTTAAGAGGGTTGCACATTTCTATGCATCTTATTCCAAGGAAAACTTCACATATGATGATTCCTTACACTGGTGTTGCTTAATGGTACAATCACAGAGATAGAACTGGCTTCTAATGTCATCAACCCCCTGCTGATCCAGAAAATCTACTGTCTAGCCCTGATAGGTGGCAATCCAGCATCTACTTAAAAATCTCTAACAATGGAGCATTTCAAGGGAGTCAGTTCCACTGCTGAGCAGATCATACTATCATGGCATTATTACTAATGTTTAATTGAAATCTCCTTTCTTGTCATGTGGACTTGGTTCACATCCTGGCCTCTGGAGCAACAGAAAACAAATTTTGTTCCATTTTTTTTCAATTTTGTTCCAAATTTTGTTATGTGACACCCCCTCAAATATTTGAAAATGGTTACCCTGTTACCTCTTCTAGAGGCTAAACATACCCAACTCCTTCAAGCTTATCTTTGATTTTACTTTTACTTTCACTTACGTTTTGTAGGAAAAAGCATGTTCAGCGTTACATGACAAATGCATATCGGCCTGTTTCACTGCAACTCCATATGTTACACATATTTGTGCAAAGAGTGTTCTTATAGAAGTACTACTTGTATAGGAAAATTATCATATATGAAATGGCCCTCAGACTAAGGACAGATTCACACATGGATGTATGTGGCTTATGGCTCATTGATTCTTGTTTTCTCATTTTATGAGTCAGCCAAATAAATGAACTATCTCCGCTGCAAAATGCTCATCTGGATGTCTAGCTTTGGGCTGTATTGCTTCAAACTGCAAGTGTATTTTGGAGTATGTTCTCTCCCATACTCCAAAAACATTGATATTGGGACAGTGAGGTCAAACTGAAATAAAATGATTGATCATTTGGATGCAGTCTCCCTTTACTTACATCTGAACTAAGGCATTTATGTACCAGCTCATTGAAAGACTGTTGTTGTTGTTGTTGTTGTTGTTGTTGTTGTAGTAGTAAACTAAATTTATATTGCCTTTCACCCAAAAATGTGTTTCAAGGTAGTTTACAGAAAAAATAAATTAATACAATGATCAAACAATTAAAAATAATCCATATAAACCAAGGCTGCAAGCAAACCCATGCAGGGCCCCATCACTTCTACATGAAGCCTCAGCTGAATCTATTTCAGCAGATTCCACAGTCAGGATTGAGTTGATTGTGATGAGGATGCCCATAATTTGCACTTAGGAAATTCTGAAAATTTGCTTCTTATCCCATATTTACCTCTACCTTGCTAAGATACTATTTAGTCTATTTTATTACAAGTATTCATCCATAATACCAAAATGCTAGTCTGGGCAAATCTGTCAAGTATGTTTCTAGTGGTTCCACATAGACCCTTGGCCCAGCTGGAGTCCACCAGGAAAACAGCCTTCAGTGCAGTGGCCCTCTTCTTGTGGAGCTCCCTGCCTTTGGAGGTCAGGCAGGCACCAATGTTGTGTTGCTTCCAGCACCTCCTGAAGACATTGTTAAGCAGTTGAGGCAGATTAGCCCCAAAGGCCATCCACACCCTGCCTCTGGGTCCCACAGCACTCAAGTGGCAAGTCTTGGGAATGGCCAATCACATTAAAGGTGCTTCAGAGCACTCACCTAATCATGTCCTAAATCATGTCCTAAACAACATGGGGCCAGGATACCTGAGAGAGCGCCTCTGTCTTTACCAACTCGCCCAGTCACTGAGGTCATCAGAGGGCATGTTCCTGGTGGTTCCACATGGACCCATGATAACCCAGAAAAAGAGCCTTCAGTGTGGTGGCCCCTTCCTGTGGAATTCCCTGCCTTTGGAGATCAGTCAGGCACCAACATTGTGTTCCTTCTGACGCCTCCTGAAGACATGGTTATTTCGAGAAGCCTTCCTTGCGTGACCAGCTGTGGTTTATTAAATTCAGTCTTATCAAAACTTGTTTCTTTTTTAAATGTTTTAATTATTTTAACATGGTGTTTCATTATTTTATCTTTGCTGATCGCGGCTCCAAAATCTGTTGATGTGAAACAGTATATAAGTAATATTGTAAATAAAATAAATAAAGCACTTTTTCATTCAGGTTCTCATTTTTCCACTATTAAGTTCATTCTGTCCCATTTCTGCAATGGGTTGAGGTGTTCTGTTTTGTTTTTAATGGTCCACATACAAAAATAATAGGTATTTTCATGGGCATTTTTCAGTATACACATTATTGTACACATTTTTTTCAAATGTACACATTTTTTGTATTTACTCTTTCAAATATACTCATTTTCAAATATACTCATTGTTTTCAAATCTATGCATTTTTGTACACATTTGTCTCTCTGTGTGAAATGCATTGCAGACTCTGGAAAAGTATAGATTTTGATGTCTAACTGTGTGCTGGTTCAGGTGGTGTCAGTCTCATTCTGATGCAATATAGTCCATAGAATTCCTGAGGTATCAGTGTGCTGGTGATGTTTCCATGAAGAGAAAAACTGAATGTTAGAAGATATATTTGATACGTTGATAGGGAATTTTACTGTAATAAGTATTTCCAGATGTTATTGGCTATGCTGGTTGGCGCTTGGACTCTAATAACATCTGGAGGGACACAATTTCTCCACCTCTGCTCTAAATGCTACTTGGAGAAAATAGCTCTGTTACTTGCTCATATTGTAGGAAAAAATAATTGTTTCCTCTTTTGAGCCCTTTGTTGTTGTTGTTGTTTATTCGGTCAGTCGCTTCCGACTCTTCGTGACTTCATGGACCAGCCCACACCAGAGCTTCCTGTCAGCTGTCGCAACCCCCAGCTCCCTCAAGGTTGAGTCCATCACCTCCAGAATATCATCCATCCATCTTGCCCTTGGTCGGCCCCTCTTCCTTTTGCCTTCCACTTTCCCTAGCATCAGCATCTTCTCCAGGGTATCCTGTCTTCTCATTATGTGGCCAAAGTACTTCAGTTTTGTCTTTAATATCATTCCCTCAAGTGAGCAGTCTGGCTTTATTTCCTGGAGTATGGACTAGTTTGATCTTCTTGCAGTCCAAGGCACTCTCAGAATTTTCCTCCAACACCACAGTTCAAAAGCATCTATCTTCCTTCGCTCAACCTTCCTTATGGTCCAGCTCTTGCACCATAGGTTACTACGGGGAATACCATTTCTTGAACTATGCGGACCTTTGTTGTCAGTGTGATGTCTCTGCTCTTCACTATTTTATCAAGATTTGTCATTGCTGTCCTCCCAAGAAGTAAACGTCTTCTGATTTCCTGGCTGCAGTCAGCGTCTGCAGTAATCTTTGCGCCTAGAAAGACAAAGTCTGTCACTGCCTCCACATTTTCTCCCTCTATTTGCCAGTTCTCAATCAAGCTGGTTGCCATGATCTTGGTTTTTTTGAGGTTGAACTGCAACCCAGCTTTTGCACTTTCTTCTTTCACCTTCGTCATGAGGTTCCTCAGCTCCTCCTCGCTTTCAAAGTGGTATCACCTGCATATCTGAGATTGTTAATGTTTCTTCCAGCGATTTTAACTCCAGCCTTGGCTTCATCAAGCCCAGCACGTCGCATGATGTCTTCTGCATACAGGTTGTATAGGTAGGCTGAGAGTGTACAACCCTGCCGTACTCCTTTCCCAATCTTAAACTAGTCCGTTGTTCCATGGTCTGTTCTTCTTACCATTGCTACTTGGTCATTATACAGATTCCTCAGGAGGCAGACAAGATGACTTGGTATCCCCATACCACCAAGGACTTGCCACAATTTGTGATGATCCACACAGTCAAAGGCTTTAGAATAGTCAATAAAACAGAAATAGATGTTTTTCTGAAACTCCCTGGCTTTCTCCATTATCCAGCGGATATTGGCAATTTGGTCTCTAGTTCCTCTGCCTTTTCTAAATTTGAGCCCTTATTGAAGGAAATATTGCAGAAGGACTTCTTAAGATGATCTTTCTGCCTTGGCAGTAATGCAAATCAAAAATAAATTGAGCTTTCTATTCAAATGTACATTAATCTGGCTGTATTAGCAGCCACAGTGTTGCCAGTTATGTGAAGCAGGTTTAATTATTCCCTGGTATATTTACTCAGAGATACAGAAAAGGGAGAACAGAAGAAATTATAGCAAATATTTGCATGCAGCTCTTTTTTCATTTCCTCCTTTTAGTGATGACCGTGGGAGGTTTAGGCTGTTCCTAGGGGTGCACGAAACCCACTTACCTGGTCTCGCAGATTTTTGCGGTGGGGGGGAGGCACTTCGCTGCTCTCCCCCTGAGGTTCAGGCCAGGGGGGGAGGCTTCCCGCCTCACCCGGCCAAAATTCAGGCCAGGGGGGAGGCGCCTCGCCTCGCCCGGCCGCGAAATTAAAAGTTAAAAAAAAAACGCCCCCATGACAGGCTACGTGACGATTAACGTAGCCTATCATGGCTAGATTTGCAAAGTCAGCCGTGATAGGCTACATAAATCATCACGTAGCCTATCACGGGTGACTTAAAAAAAAAAAGCGCGTACGCAAATGGCAGCCCCCATAGGGAGCCGCCATTCGCGTTCCTTATTTGGTCGCTGTAGTCTACGTAAAGATTTACGTAGACTACAGCGACCAAATAAGGAACAGGAATGGCGGCTCCCTATGGGGGCCGCCATTATCCGTACGCGCTTTTTTTTTTTTTAAGTCACCCGTGATAGGCCACGTGACGATTTACGTAGCCTATCACGGCTGACTTTGCAAATCTAGCCATGATAGGCTACGTTAATCGTCACGTAGCCTATCACGGGGGCGTTTTTTTTTTTTTTAGTTTTATTGGAATGGCGGCAGCGGCAGCCGGTCGAAAGATCGGCTGCCGCCCCCGCCCCTGACGAAGACCTGATGAACCGCCGCCGGGACTCGCCTCCAGGAGGGACATTCGGGAAAGGTAAGTCCCGTCCCGGGGGGGGGCAGGGGGGCGGAGAATTTCTCCCCGAAACTTGTTCGGGGGGCCGAACACGTTGGCGCTCGGCCCCCCGAAGTTTCGGGGAGAAATTCTCCGCCAACCCTAGCTGTTCCATCATGAAATGGAAAGGAAAAAAGCAGTCTTCCCAGTACCTGGGTCATCCTACAGGCTTCATTTTTCCAGGCAAAGACAGGACAGTTCTTTCTTACATGCTTCCTTGTGGTTTCATTAGCACTAGTGTTGTTGTTGTTGTTTACATTTCTATACCACCCCACAGCGGAAGCTCTCTGGGTGGTTTACAAAGGTTAAAAACATTAAAAATACAATATGCAAATTTAAAAATCTAAGAAACACACAAACGTACAGTATACACAAAGATAACTTATATCTAAAAACAACTTTGAGAAATCAGCCAAACCATAAAACAAATCCAGGACCAATTAAAACCCATCACATGCTGCCAAATGCTGGTGAAGAAGGGAAAGTCTTGACCTGGTGCTGAAAATATAACAATGTTGGTGCCAGGCAGGCCTGAACAAGCAGTGTTGTAACAAGCAGTACAATTATTGAACTTTCTGCTTAGAGACTGACTGTAAGATGTGAACCATTTGAAAGCAATGTAAAATAAGACTTTTGGAGATTAGTTACATGGACAAAGGCTAAAGAAAATTTCAGTGGTATTTATCTGATGAACAATGATTCTATTTGGCCAGATTTGGGGTGTGTTTTCTTTTAGTGCTAGCCTCCCTTCAAAACTTTGGGATAGGGTGGGCTTTAAAAATAATAAAAATAATAATGAATAAACTGCAAAGTAACAAGATGTTTTGATGGATTTTATTTGGAAAAGCACAAAGGAAACCAAACATGTAGGCTTGGATATTACGTTTCATTCTGTGAATGGAACAGAGGTCATGTACATGAAATGGAGGCTGCCCCCTCTGCTTCTCTCTGCAGTCTCCTGCCCCATCTGAAAATCTGCTCCTCGGGGTTTGCAGACCTTTGGAAACACTGTGGAATATGGGGGGGGATGTATGGGAGGGGATAGCTGGCAGAACCCCTTCATGGATCACTGCCTTGTTGTGGCGAAGGTGCTTGCGTAACTCAGTGAAGCCATAAGCTATGCCGTGCAGAGCCACCCAAGACGGACAGGTCATGGCAGAGAGTTCTGACAAAATGTGGTCCACTGGAGAAGGAAATGGCAACCCACTCCAGTATTCTTGCCAAGAAAACCCCATGGAACGTATCACAAGGCTAAAAGAGATGACGCCGGAAGATGAGCCCCTCAGGTTGGAAGGTGTCCAATATGCTACTGGGGAAGAGCAGAGGGTATTTCCAAGTAGCGCCAGAAAGAGTGAAGCTGCTGGGCCAAACCCGAAAGGACACTCAGCTGTGGATGTGTCTGGCGGTGAAAAGAAAATCCGATACTGTAAAGAACAATACTGTTTAGGAACCTGGAATGTCAGATCAATGAATCAAGGTAAGCTGGAGGTGGTCAAACATGAGATGGCAAGATTGAACATCGACATCTTGGGAATCAGCGAACTAAAATGGACAGGCATGGGCGAATTTAATTCAGGTGACCATCATATCTACTACTGTGGGCAAGAATCCCTTAGAAGAAATGGAGTAGCACTCGTAGTCAACAAAAGGGTGGGAAAAGCAGTAGTGGGGTACAATCTCAAAAATGATAGAATGATCTCAGTACGAATCCAAGGCAAACCATTCAACATCACAGTAATTCAAGTCTATGCCCCAACCACTGAGGCCGAAGAAGCTGAGGTTGATCGGTTCTATGAAGACCTACAACACCTTCTAGAACTAACACCAAAAAAAGATGTCCTCTTCATCATAGGGGATTGGAATGCTAAAGTAGGAAGTCAAGAAATCACCGGGATAACAGGCAGGCATGGCATTGGTGTACAAAATGAAGCAGGACAAAAGCTAATAGAGTTTTGCCAAGAGAACATGCTGATCATAGCAAACACTCTTTTCCAACAGCACAAGAGGCGACTCTACACATGGACGTCACCAGATGGTCAATATCGAAATCAGATTGATTATGTCCTTTGCAGCCAAAGATGGAGAAGCTCCATACAGTCAGTAAAAACAAGACCTGGAGCTGACTGTGGCTCAGATCATGAGCTGCTTCTTGAAAAATTTCGGCTTAAATTGAAGAACGTCGGGAAAACCACTAAACCATTCAGGTATGACCTAAATCATATCCCTGATGAATATACAGTGGAGGTGAGGAATAGATTTCAGGGATTAGACCTGATAGACAGAGTGCCTGAGGAACTATGGACGGAGGTCCGTAACATTGTTCAGGAGGCAGCAACGAAATCCGTCCCAAAGAAAAAGAAATGCAAGAAAGCCAAGTGGCTGTCTGATGAGGCTTTACAAGTAGCTCACGAAAGAAGGGAAGCGAAAAGCAAGGGAGAAAGGGGAAGATATACCCAACTGAATGCAGAGTTCCAGAGAATAGCAAGGAGAGACAAGAAGGCCTTCTGAAATGAACAATGCAAAGAAATCGAGGAAAACAACAGAATGGGAAAGACTAGAGATCTCTTCAAGAAAGTTGGAGATCTCAAGGGAACGTTTTGTGCAAAGACGGGCATGATCAAGGACAAAGAAGGCAGGGACCTAACAGAAGAAGATGAGATTAAGAAGAGGTGGCAAGAATACACAGAAGAACTATACAGGAAAGATCTGAATGTCCCTGATAGCCATGATAGTGCGGTCACAGAACTTGAGCCGGACATCCTAGAGAGTGAAGTCAAGTGGGCCTTAGGAAGCATTAGTAACAACAAAGCTAGTGGAGATGACAGTATTCCAGCCGAGCTATTTAAAATCCTAAAAGATGATGCTGTTAAAGTGCTGCATTCAATATGCCAACAAATCTGGAACACTCAACAGTGGCCACAAGACTGGAAAAGGTCAGTTTACATTCCAATTCCAAAGAAGGGCAACGCCAAAGAGTGTTCAAACTACCGCACCATTGCGCTCATTTCACATGCCAGCAAGGTGATGCTCAAAATCCTACAAGCTAGGCTTCAGCAGTATGCGAACCGAGAACTACCGGAAGTACAAGCTGGGTTTCGAAGAGGCAGAGGAACTAGAGATCAAATCGCCAACATTCGCTGCATCATGGAGAAAGCAACAGAATTCCAGAAAAACGTCTATTTCTGCTTCATTGACTACGCTAAAGCCTTTGATTGTGTGGATCACAACAAACTGTGGCAAATTTTAAAGTGATGGGAGTACCAGACCACCTTACCTGTCTCCTGAGAAACCTGTACAAGGGTCAAGAAGCAACAGTAAGAACCAGAGATGGAACAACCGATTGGTTCAAAATTGGGAAAGGAGTACGACAAGGCTGCATATTGTCATCCTGCTTATTTAACTTATATGCAGAGTACATCATGAGAAATGCCGGGTTGGATGAATCAGAGGTCGGAATTAAGATTGCCGGGAGAATTATCAACAACCTCCGATATGCAGACGATACCACCCTAATGGCAGAAAGCGAAGAGGATCTCAAGAGCCTCTTGTTGAGGGTGAAAGAGGAGAGTGCAAAAGCTGGTTTGAAACTCAACATTAAAAAAACTAAGATCATGTCATCTGGCCCTATCACTTCCTGGCATATAGAAGGGGAAGAAATGGAAGCAGTGACAGATTTTACTTTCTTGGTCTCCAAGATCACCGCAGATGGTGACTGTAGCCATGAAATTAAAAGATGCTTGCTCCTTGGGAGGAAAGCTATGGCCAACCTAGACAGCATAGTAAGAAGCAGAGACATCACCTTGCCGACAAAGGTCCGTCTAATCAAAGCTATGGTTTTCCCAGTAGTAATGTATGGCTGTGAGAGCTGGACTATAAGGAAGGCTGAGCGCCGAAGAATTGATGCTTTCGAACTGTGGTGCTGGAGAAGACTCTTACGAGTGCCCTGGACTGCAAGGAGGTCAAATCAGTCCATCCTAAAGGAAATCAACCCTGAGTGCTCATTGGAAGGACAGATAATGAAGCTGAAGCTCCAATATTTTGGTCACCTAATGCGAAGAGAAAACTCGCTGGAAAAGACCCTGATGCTGGGAAAGACTGAAGGCAAAAGGAGAAGGGGACGGCAGAGGATGAGATGGCTAGATAGCATCACGGATGCAATGAATATGAACTTGAGCATGCTCCGGGAGAGAGCGCAGGACAGGAAGACCTGGCGTGCTATGGTCCATGGGGTCACGAAGAGTCGGACACGACTGAACGACTGAACAACAACAACAAGCTGGCAGAAATCATCCCCCCCTCCTCCCTTACATGAACTGTGTAGCAACTTAGCATCCAAGACATCCTAGTTAGGCTGAATCTACACATAGCAGTTTTATCATTATCATACTCCAGTGATAACTATTGGTGCACATAACACCAATGGGCACCAATAGTTATCACTACAGTATGATAACGATAAAACTGATGTGTGTAGATTCAGACTTAATGTAATAATATGAAAGAACTGCTGGATTCAGTCTGAGTGGGTTGTGCTTCCTGGGAGGAACCAGAAAGTAGTTAAGGGCAACACCCACTGTTTCTGGCCTGAGGAGAGAGAGGCCACAGTCTGAGAGAGCTCAGTGGAAAGGCTTTGTTTGAATAAAACTTCTACATTTGTTCGGAAGGCAGAGTCTGTGGGGTGAAGTCCACCAGCTTTGAAACACTTAATGTATAGTTAAGAATCCTGGCCCTCCTACAGGATTTTTTTTCCCCCACAGAAAAACTACCGTTCACTAAATCCTCCCAGGAACTGCTATACATACAAGAAGATGAGGCTTTGGATTTATTCAGAAATTTATTCCTCTCATTGTTCTCTCATAGGTCTCTCTCTCTCTCTCTCTCTCTCTCTCTCTCTCTCACACACACACACACACACACACATACACATGCACGCATGCACACGTACACGCACACCCCAGTCTCAATTTCTATTTGGATTTGTTCTTGGGACTCTCTTTGGTAAGCCCTAGGGTCTACCTTCTAGTCCAGGGGTGTAAAAGGCGTGGCCCACCAAGCCATTTCTCATAGCCAGCCAGTCTCCCCTGTATCGGCTGCCATGGTGGCACTGCTTAGGGTTTCCTGCACTAGTGCAGGAATCCCTTTGTTATGTCAAATCTCTAACGAGAAGTCAGGTAGTCTTAGAAAGAGAAGCTCTTCCCTTATCTGATCTAAGATGATAGATCTCTATCTATAGAGACCTCTATGTATGTGCGCGTTACCCTAGCCCATTAGCCCTGCCCCTGCCAGATGTGGCCCTTGGGGTCAAAAAGGTTATGCACCTCTATTCTAGTCCTTGCAAAATTTAAATATGCTCTTCTAGTACAGTGTCTGCTATTCAAACAGGTCTACAAATCAAGCAATCGCAGAGGACCTAACGTTCCATTCCACCATCTTTTATGTCAAGGTAAGCTGTGGTCCTCACCTGCCAAACTGAGAAACGTATCAGCTAGGCACCAACTGCTTCATAACCATATGCACACTTTTCATAACTTTTCCACTAGCATTTTTGGTCACTGTACAAGAGGTGATAGCAGACAACCCTGTGTCCAGATCATTGGCCTAATTGCCATCCCTCACTATGATGATGAGAACATTAGTTGACTGTCACAATGTATTTACACCTTACCTAAGTGCAATAATTCACAGCTGTAGCATCTCTTGTTCAATACAGTATCAATGTGCCAAGAAATATCAGCAAAAACACCTTGTCCTTTTCAGCTTAATTTATCCATATGGTGATGGACTCCATCTGCTGACTAGATTAGAAATGTTCAGCTTGTGACAATGTAATGCATGATTTATATTTTAATTTAATGTAAAATGCCTCAAAAACATACAATATACACTTTCTTATTCAAACAATGTTAAACTGAGGGCAAGGTAATTACTTGGCCTGTAATCCTGGTCCTAATTACATGTGCCCAACACCCATTAAAATTAAAGTGTCCTGCAACTAGATGCTGTCTAATGTATTCAAGTGCATTTGCTGCTGAATGGGAGAGGAATATAATCTCTAGATGTGTTACAATGTGGCTTAAATAGCTGGCTGCCTGTTAGATGAAAATAGTTATTAGTAATTTTTGTTTTTAAGTAACTCGCTTGAGAAATGTGTAGATATAGCATCAATTGTGTGTCGTTAGGAAGCTGAGACAATTACAGAACAAGGATCCCTTTTGTTTATGCTGTATCTCCTGTTGGCAGGGGGTTTTGAGAGAGAGAAAGCTAGAATTGACAACTAAAGACTGAAAAATAAAGCCAAAAAGAAGTGGCAAAACACCTGTTCAACAGTTGAACAATTTGTCTGGGATTATGACTGAGACAGCCATTTTATCTGAATGATACTGCCAAGCCTTGTCTTTGACCCAATTTACCCTTCAACTTGAGGCTGGGGATGTTGTCATTACTTTTTTCTTTTCCAGGCTTAATTTAGGGAGCTACTTGTGCATAGAACCTTGCAGGAAACCTACATATAGGATATTGTCACGTCTTAGAACTACAGAGATTTAGCAAAGTGAAGCAGCCCTAAAGATAGATTAGTATTCATCCCAATAATTCCCTATTTAACCTTTGCTTGATCTTTTATTACTTTAGAAAGAGCCCTTTGGCTATGCATTCTGTGTTTTATCTGCATTTTTGGATCACTGCAACCACTTATTTATCCCCACTGAATGTATGTGTTGCTATTCAATATAGGTCTGACCTATGGCAAAAACAGTTCATCTCCCAAATTAACATAATGTTCTATTCATTTTCAGTTAAGTCACTGTGATCTAATTCCCTCACTGTTGCACATTTTCTTAATTCAATTGGATGCATGTTCTCTCCCATAGCGGGCCACAACCAAATGACCGAGAGCTCCATTCCAATTATAAGTAATCCTACAAAGAAATGAATAAAGACTCAGTTATAGAGTGTGTTAAATGCAGGCTGCACTGTGATTCTGTTAATACATCAGCCCGTACCAGCACTGTGTATAGAGAATGGTGATTGGGTCTCTAATATGAATTAGATTTTCCACATGCTCACTTAAGAGTCCATTTTTTTCCCATTCAGAACAGCTCTAGAGGCAATTATCTACATTTTAAACCCCTATTTTATTTAATTTCTTTTAAATTCCTAGATGCCTCAGCCAATTTCTGTAGATTACTCTTTGGCAAACTTGAGAGGTCATTTTGGGTTGTGGCTCTGTTTTGTTTGGAATAAGCTGGAGTAAAGGAAAGTAAACCCCTGGTCTTTATTTTGAAAGTTACAAAATTCTAATGTCTATAGGGTTGTCTTTGATGGGTATGGACAGACAGTATAAGACGCATTTTAATGAAGGGTTGTTGATCCTATAGTATAGTGCCACTATGCCGGGAAGCCACTCCACCAGGGTTATGCACCAAGGCTAATGGTAACGTGATCTTGTCACAATCCTGTGTTTAACTGCATCATAGGTAATATCATAATAATAGCTGCAGAAACAAAAGCAGTGTAGCAGCTCCAGCCGACATGTCCTCAACAACCCTAGCAACACTACCACCACACTGCTCTCCAATGACACTTATACATTAGCCAAGTTGCAGACACCCAGCCCTGACGGGCTACGTTGGAGAAAGCACTGATCCCTTCCAGTATATTTTTTCCCCATTGCAAAGACAGCAGAAGTGAGCAACTAGGTTAGGGGTCCTATTCCATAACCCTCACAACTGAGAAAGATGAAACAAGCAAAATATTTAGTAAACAATATCGGTGGTAGAGTGAGTTCTCCAAGCCACATGCCAAGGAACGGTGTTGCTATCCTTTCTTGGTTCCTGTGCTTCTGATAGGCACAGAACAAACAGGAGGATAAATGGTATAGTTTTCCATATCCCTTTTCCATATCCCTTATCCTAGCAATATCTTAATGTCTTCAGTCCAGCTCTCTTAATCAGTTCTCTAGTTCCAGCAGCTGGCTCTTCCTTCCCTCTAGGACTCCAGACTTCCTTCCTTCCTTCCTTCCTTCCTTCCTTCCTTCCAGGGATGTATAAAGTCACTTACCTTTTCAACGGGGTGATTCGTGGTGGGGGGAGGGGCTCTGCACCTCCCCCCAAAATCCTGATCCGGACGGCTCCGCTCCGTGGAGATTCTCCGGAGCCGCCGGCCAGGGCCACCCGCAGCCAGACATCTGGCTGCTGGGCAGCCTGCAGGGGGGAAAAAAAACAGAATATGCAAATGGCGGGGGCTATGGCGGCTGCCATTTGCATTCCCTTTTTTTCGCTGTTTTAGCCTATGTCAATATTTACGTAAGCTATTACGGTGAAAAAAAGGGGAACGCAAATAGCGTAGTGGGTGCTATTTGTGTTCTTTCTTTTTCCCGCCATTTTAGCCTACGTAAATATTTACATAAGCTATTACGGTGGGAGAAAAAGGAATGCAAATAGCGCCCACTACACTATTTGCATTCCCCTTTTTTTGCCGTAATAGCTTATGTAAATATTTACGTAGGCTAAAACAGCGGAAAAAAGGGAATGCAAATGGCGGCCGCCGTAGCCGCCGTCATTTGCGTATGCTTTTTTTTTTTTTTTAGCTTGCTGTGATAGGCTAAGTAAATACTTACGTAGCCTATCATGGCCTCCTCAGGGACACAAATGGCATCCCTGCGTTAGCCGTGATAGGCTACATAATTATTTACGTAGCCTATCACAGCCATGATGAGGAAGCGAATGGTGGCAGCAGCACGGCCGCCATTCACAAGTCAGCACGGACGGCAGCAGGTAAGTGCTCCATTTTGCACGCCTTTTGTGGGGTGGGGGGGCAGAGGCTTCATTCCGCCATGGATTTCAGGGGGCTGAATGCACTGGCATTCGGCCTCACTGAGATCCGTGGCGGAATTCTCTGACATCCATCCTTCCTTCCTTCCTTCCTTCCTTCCTTCCTTCCTTCCTTCTATCCATCCATCTCTCTGTCTCTCTCTCGCTCTCTGTCTCCTTTTTGTTTCTCTGCCCCTCTGCCCCTTTTGCCTTAGGCTTTTATCTCTTAAAATTAGTTCTCTCCCCCTCTCTCCCCAACTCCAACCAATCAGTGAGGTAGTTTCAAGTCCATTTCTGCAAACTAAGTTTCTATTTCCTGAGTTGAAACTCTTCTCTCTCACCTCATTGCTTCTTTGGACCTTCTGCTGAATGTTATAATAACCTGGCTCCCTGAGCAAATTTTCTGACTTCTACATTCTAATTAAACTTGTGACCTCTAATCTATTAACTTCTTGCTGAATCTCCTACACACACACACACACACACACACACACACACTAGCTTTTATTCCATAGTATCCTAAAACTAAGCTAAACACAAAATGGGAAAATAGTTCTGTACCTTCACAAATGCCCTAACCGCGGCACCAGCTTGTCTGGCAAAGGGGTGGGGGCCATTGTGGGAGGGTGGGATGAAAAGAGGTGAATGGTGCCTATTGGTCACCCCCCCCCTGTGGCATCACCAGGCTGGGGAGGGGCTGATGGAGCCCTCTTAAGCTCTGCGCCCCCTCCCAGTCCAGCTCTCTCGCTCTCACGGCTGACCTGAGTGAGAGAGAACCAGATTGCAGCCTGCCTCTTCACTCCTTCAATGAGGATCCTTGCTGCCAGCCACGTCGGATGGGGCGGCCGGCCTTGGTTCTCCTCATCCTCATTGCCACCGGTGCTCACCAAGCCGGCAGGGGAGCCCACGCTGCCTCCAGTGGCTGCACGTTCTCCCCTCACACTGCAGCGGTGGCCGGCTTCTGCCCGCCCCTGTCAGTGGCAATGGCATTGGCTGGCACTTCCCACGCCTTTTGTATGGCCACGCTCACAACAGCGGCTGGCCCTGTGGGTCACCACGGACAGCAGCCGCTGTGGCCTGCACTTACCACACCTCGTGCGTGACCCCCCCCCTTCCCTGTCTCACGCCATGGCTGGCTCCAGAGGTGGTCAGCCTCGGCTTGCCCCTGACAGCGGCGGTGGCCTGCACTATTCCTGGTGGGTCTCTGTGGCGGCCGCAGCCAGTGCTGTCTGTGCCCATGCATGGCCGCCCCTTCTGTTCCTCACCCCCTCTTGTTCAGCGGCTGGCCCATGCTGATTCTCTGCCAGCTGCTGTGCTTGTGAGAGATGAGTGAGCTCCTCTCCCACAGATTGCTGTTCTTCCTCAGAATCAGAACTGGGGCTCTATGGGCTCAGTTTCCACTCTGACATCTCGGGCCACCTGTAACTCTTTCAGTCACATCTCCACCGTATCTCCAGACATTTAACTCTGATTCCGCTAGTGTCTGGCAGGGCCCTGCCAAGTACCTGAAGGATCGAGACCTTCTGCTCCAATTACAACTCCTCCCCAGACGGGTACCGGTGACAGATCTGGCGAGGCAGCATTCTGCCAAGTTGTCTCCCACACCGACACCCAGCCTAATTTTGTTCTGTGGTTCTGTACCGCTGGCCGCAATGGTAGCTCGGCTCCTGGGGCACATGCTTCCGGTTCCCTGCCATTTCCATCAAGAGTGCTCCCCGTCATAGCGGACAGCACCTGTCCACCCCTTGTCCAGGAGCCCAGGGATGGTGCCCCCCCCCAGGGAAGGCCTGGGTAGTAGAAAGCCCGGTGGCGGGCTACAGCCCCCCCCCCTCCTAGAATCCCTCCACTCGGTTTAGATGGTGCCGCTCCTCTGGCATTAGGATGCTATCCCGACTGGGAGGACATGTCCTACTTGTCCCATGGCTTTTCGCTAAGTTTTAGGATCCCTTTACTGTTTCAGCATAGGCCATGCTTGGCTCTCAATCAGTGCCCTGGAGGTCATCCGTAATCTCTTTCCCCAAAAAGCCAGTCTGTTACAGACGAGATCCCTGATCATCTGTTCTCAGTGCGACTAACCTCTTTCAAGAAGGCGGCTGTCCTGCTCTAGGATCCCAGCCACGGGTCCCTGATAGCCATGTGCTACAGGGTTCACAGACAGTAGTCCATGTTCTGACCTATGTGAGCATTTCTTTCCCCCTTTTCTTTGACCTCGGTGTCCCCTGGCTGAGGGCCTATCTGCTACGTACACATTGCAGGGGATCAAGTTAGGCACCCTTCAGCAATGTCCTCACCTCCCTCAGGACAATTTCTCATCCTTCAGGCACAGCTCCAGGTGGTTTTACATCTCCCTGGGGCCCCCCTTAGGGGCCCTGCAAGAAGCTTTAGGGCATTTTTAATTCCCATGAAGGGTAGGGCCCCCCTGGCCATCCCTTCCAGTGCCAGCTCTGTTGGGTAAGGCGGGGACTGCTGTTCTCGCACCATCGAACCTGGGTCACTTCTATGGTGCATAGGCACCTGCAGGCAGCTTAAAGTTTGCAGGTCTTTAATGCCTCTCCTTGGGGTGTAGGCTGCTCCTCAAGGTCAACATGCAGATTCACTTGGATGCCCCTGCTACCCTGGGGGTTTGGAATCATTGCAGGTTTGGTGTCGCCCCATTCAGTGGGTGGAGGGGCAGGCTGCTGCCCGAATGCATCAGGACCTTACCTTTCTGGAGTTCTTTCCTCCTTACCTAGCTGTTTCATTGGGCCAACCTCTTAGCCAAGTTGGTGGCCCTTCCTTTAATTCCCAGTCCTCCAGAAATCCGGTGGTCATGTCGCTGGTCAGAGCATTCATGCTCCAGAGTTCACGTTGCAACATCTGGCTGGGTCTGCCACATGTCATGTCTGGCAAACCCAATTGCCAATGCTTTCTCATGAAATCAGATTGACAGGTTCAGGACCTTGTTCCGTGGGTGCATCCAGTACCAGATCCCATCCTTGCTGCCCTTTGAGAGTCCGGCGTGCCGACGCCGAGCTCCCAGTATGGGAGCCGCCTATGAGAGAGTAGGTGGGGAGTTCCCCTCCTGGGAACAAACCCAAGTATAGGATTCCAGGCCCTTACCTATAAATCATTTGCCACAATCTTGGTGTCCACCTTTTGGGAACAAGGGGCTATCTGCCAGGTCCATCAAGAGCAAGCTGGCTGTGGTGGCCTTCGGGGCCACAATGATGGCGGTTACTGCCACCACGTCTGATTTCAAGGTTCGGCATGCAGTGCTGGGTTGTGGCATGGACACTGCTGGTTTTAGCAGATTCTAGGTGCCTTCTATCTCCAGATATCCTTATTGGGCTCTGGAGCTCATGGCCCTCCATTTGCACTTCCCAGCATAACGTTCCCCTGCCACATGCTGCAGCCTTAACAGCCTTCTTCCAGCCCCTGCAGATTCTAGGGTTGGTTCGGGCTCCCTAGTCTAACTGACCTGGAGGGCCTTAAGATACTGCGATGTCCAGATCTGTCCCAAGGTAATCCCCCACGCATTCAAAATCCTACACAGATTGGCAAGGCGGGGGCATGGCAGTGGCCCTTGGCCGAGCATAAGTCGAACAGGTTATGCCCTGCCAGGGCCTTATGGGTTTTTACGGAGTGCTGCAGGTTTGGGGAGGGCCCCCTGTTCTTTGTTACTTCGCCGGTTTAGGTTTCTCTCACAGGTATGTCATGGCAGTGGGGAGATGGCTCCTCAGTGCATCCCGGCCTGGTGTTTGCAATTCGTCTGCTTCCACCTGATACAATATTTTCCTTCGTTTCCCATTATGTTCTGTTCCTTAGACCGTCGGACCCGAGGCATGCTGGTAATTGGCTGCTCTTACGTGGACATAGTATGGTAATTGCAGGCCACATGGAGGGCTTCTATGTTGGCTTTTGGATCTCCGCTTCAGTTGCCCCAAAACGTTACATTCCAGTGGCTTGGTGATGGGGCATGAGGTGGGAGTTCCTCTTCCTCACCCTGTTCCACTAATGTTTGATCAGTCTTCCCCTGCAGGTCCAGGTGCTGCACATTGGAGGGAATGACTTGGGCTATAAGCCCAGCAAGGACCTGAATGAACAGGCCTTGGTTAATGTGCAGGTGTTCCTGCATACCTGGCCGGAAGTAGCCTTATTGCAGTCCTCCCTGCTCCCACGGATCAATTGGAAGGCTTGGAAATATGCTGCCATTCGCAGGGCGTGTTGGAAGTGAACGGGGAAATGGCTTACGGCATTCGTGAATGGGGTGATGGATGCACCACCCACCTGGGAATTCTTGGACAAGGAGGGAGCGTTACAGGCAGGATGGTGTCCACCTGTCTAAATGTAGGGAAGAACATCTTTCGGTCAGATCTACAAAGGGGCCTGCAGGAAGTCCTTCTATGCAGGTGGGGGGAGTTTCACAAGCAATAGGCTTATGACTCCTGTGGCTGCTAGGATGGGCAAAAGCAGAAAGAGAATAGGGATGGTGTGCATGCAGAGGCACCTTATGGTGACAGGTGACGCCTGAGGCCCCCCGAACAGGTTGTGTGGCTCAGCGGGGGGATAAGGGTTGCCTGGGAGACCAACCCTCCTCACTCACCCAGGTGTTGTGAGGCACCAGGAGGTGGTGACAGGGGAAGGTCTACCTCCCCCAGAAGGGCAGCCCAGAGGAGTGGTGAGATGGATGCCACCCCTCAGACTGGGTGTGTTTTTGTCCATGAAGTGCCAGCTAGTCGCTGGCACAGTCAGCTGCCCATCCTAGGTAGCCCTTTACAGATATTTTCAATAAAATGTGGCCCAATTTTCAACCCAAGCCTTGTTGTTTGACTCTTCTTTCACCCATCTCCCCTTGCAACTTCCAACAGAGTTGTTATGATTGCATTCATGGTAACACAATAAGTATATGCATTGTCACCTTGGTGTGCTGCTTCTGTTCTTCATACATCTTCACACTCCTCTTGCGGTAGCCTCCTGATGTCTCCATTTCCATTTGAGGATTTACCTGTTGGGGAAGACAATATGGACATTAGGACAATAATCACCTTTCCATAGAAGAAGTTGCATTAGGAGTGGGGACAGATCTCAGGAAAGATGAAGTTTAAATCTCACCTTCCATGCTATCTAATCTCCCCCACCCCCACATAATACCTGATACTGAGAGAGGGAGGGAGGGAAAGTGGTTTCTGTGTTTGTTTTTTCAAGTGTGTGTGTGTGTGTGTGTACTATGTGACCTGTGTGAATATGAATGAATGAATGAATGAATGAATGAATGAATGGGGGAAAAAAATCTGTGTATGTGTGTGTATACGCTTGGCTTTGGGACCACCAGTCACCAACTCCAGCTCTGCCCACCACAGGTATGCAGCCCTGACTTTTGCCAGAAGAGATGTGGCCTTCAAAGCAGTAAGGTTTCCACTCCTGAAATATATGGCTTCCCAATGTTGGCAAGGGGAAGGGATGTTTTGTGACCTTTGTGGTCACAAAATGAGGGATGAAGGGTGAGGAATGAAAGGTGCTTGTTGGTTCCACTTTGGGATGTATCTCTCTCTTCTTGATTTATTCAGGCAGGATGGCTTGCCCTTGCAGCCTCAGTTACAGCAGCTGAGTTGGGATCCCTCATGATTTTTGCTTCCTTCTTATCATACTCCCCTCGTAGCCAAGCTTGGCTCCCAACGTGGCTTACATTAAAATTTATACAAGTAAGCAATGCAATTAGTGATATGTTGGTGTGTGAGCACGTGTGGCAGTCAAGTTTGGCTTCTGGCAGTTAGTGATATAGTCCAGGTTCTAGGCTCTTCCCTCCAGTTCACCCAGAAGGATGAGGGAGGCAGAAAAAGCTGCAGATGGACCCAGAGGCCAGATGATGTAAAGATGCTAAACCACAAAAGCAACCCTTCCATTGATCTTTAGTCTTCTGGTCCCTGGCAGCTGGAAACAGAAGTGTGTGTGTGTGTGTGTGTGTATTGCCTTTGTAGTCTATATGGAAAAGTAGTCTAAAATAAAGTGACTATGACTGCTTGGAGTCTTAAGGCAGAGGAGCTATAAAACAGGGATGGGCAACTTATGGCCATTCAGATGTTTGGGCCAGAAGACCCATCGTCCCTCACCATTATGCTGGGCAGGAACAATGGAAGTTGTAAGCCAAAATGTCTGGAGGGCCGCAAGTTGTCCACCACTGCTGTAAAATTTCTGAGAAGGAAGTTGTTAGCAGTATGCCCTGCAAACTTTGTATGAGCCTTGGCTGTTCAACCATCATGTGTCCTTTCACCAATGTGCCTGTCAGCCACTTATGTGCTGTCTGAGTTCTACGGACATGAGGAAAGAATGGCGTAAACTTATGTTGTTCTGAGATCAGGGTTCCTTGGCTTGGCCATGTACACGTAGTGGTGTGCTGTGACAGGCTCTGGTGTTAAGTTGGAATTTTATCCTCCACGGTGTCTGTGAGTATATTTTATTTTATCTCCACTAATCTCATAAACATCTGCATGTTGGCGGTGAATTCTTGCACTTCCCATTGGGGTTGTCACTGAGCTCCAACACACTTCCAACACAGCTATTCTGTTTGCATTAACGGTAATTAAGACTATGGTAGCAATTTCCCCTCCAACAGAAAAACGACTATGCCTTATTGCATCTTGTCTTATTGAATTGAAATTTGTGATAACAACTCCTTGGCAGAAAGATATGGTACTGCTTGCTATTTTGATTCGAGACTACATTTTCTCCAGCTAGTTTCCTGTCTTGATGAAAACTGATCTTCCACTTAGAAAGTTAACAAAAACAGAACAAAAATGGAACAGGATTTCATTATGATAGTCATACATTTCCACCCTAGTTTCACTGAAGGTATCTGCAGTTTCTACAGTTTTGTCTAAAGGCCTAAATGATAAGATACACACCAAAATATGTATGGTATTTTGGTTTTCACTTTTATTTTATACAATAGTTTTTAACTTTTTAACTTTTATATTGTATTTTATCATGCTGTATTTTATGATTTTAATTGTTGTGAACCACCCCGTGAGCTTTGGCTATTGGCCGATGTAGAAATGTAATAAATAAATAAATAAACAAACAAACTCCTCTTTTGTGTTTTGGGCATGGGGAAAATCAGTTTAGAGTGGAGAAACAGAGCTAGTGCTTAGAATTTCCTTTGCCTGCTGCTTCTCGGCTCCAAATCCTCCTCAACTGCTTTTTCTCCTATAGGTTCCAAATGTAGGGATGGCGGAGAATTTCTCCACGAATCTCCGGGAGGTCGAATGCCAACGCATTCGGCCCCCCGAAATTGGTGGTGAAATTCTCTGCCGGCCCCCCCACCCGCCCCCCTGGGATGGGACTTACCTCCTGAGAATGTCCCTCCCAGCGGCGGATCCTGGCGGCGGTTCGGTGGCAGTTCGGCGGCGGCCAGTCTTCTGACCAGCTGCCGCCGCCGCCATTACAAAATAAAAAAGGAAAGTAAAAAAAAAAAAAAACGTGATAGGCTACGTAACGATTTACGTAGCCTATCACGGCTAGATTTCCAAAGTCAGCTGTGATAGGCTATGTAAATCGTCACGTAGCCTATCACGGGTGACTTTGAAAAAAAAAAGCGCGTACGCAAATGGCGGCGCCCATGGGGACTGCGTTCCTTAGTTTGGCACATCTAGTCTACGTAAAGATTTACGTAGACCACGGCAAAAATAATGGCAATGCAAATAACATTCCCTTATTTTCGTCGTAGTCTACGTAAATCTTTATGTAGACTAGACATGCCAAACTAAGGAATGCAAATGGCGGCGCCCCATGGGCACCACCATTTGCGTACGTGCTTTTTTTTTTTTCAAAGTCACCCGTGATAGGCTACGTGATGATTTACATAGCCTATCACGGCTGACTTTGGAAATCTAGCTGTGATAGGCTACGTAAATCGTTACGTAGCCTATCACGGGTGTGTGGGGTTTTTTTTTTACTTTCCTTTTTTTTCGCAGCCGGGTAGACGGGGCGCTCCTCCCCGGCCTGAATTTTGGTGGCGAGGGATGGGGCGCCTCCCCCCCGGCCTGAATTTCGGCCGGGCGAGGCGGGGTGCCTCCCTCCCTCGCCTGAACTTCGGGTGGAGAAGCGAAGCGCTTCCCCCCCACCGCGAAGCAAGCTGCGGGACCAGGTAAGTCCCTTTCGTCCATCCCTATCCAAATGTGTTTACTTTCACAAATTGGTATCTCCTGGAGGAGTGGCTTGAAGTAGCCTTTTGAGCAGATGAGTAATGTAACAGGTGAAGAAAAGGTTAAGAATCCCAAGCATCCCAACAGTTCTCCTCTCTACATATTATCCACCTGAAATGGCTTTGGTTTGACTTTCATTACATGCATTTGCATAACATTCATTAGATGTTTACTAAGGTTCTATGGTAGGATTGGATCTTACTCTCCATGCCCAATCCTTGGCTGGTAGCCTCAAACCACCCTCTGGATAATTTAGAGATAGTCTGTGATTTTCTCTTAATTATCAAGAGCTTGGCTGTGGCTATAGTCCATGAGGTCTACAGTTACAGATACAACCAAGACTACAGCCACAAGAAAGGCAAATGATTACCATGTCCCCAGTGCAGCTAGGGAAGCTCTAGTGGTGACCTACAAGGCACAGGGAAATCTTAATCTGCAATGTTAGACCCAGCCACATATTAAGCTCAAAAAGGAATAACTTCAAGTACTGCAACTCACATTGTGAATGTATTTCTTGACGAGGAGTTGAAAGGTGTGAGTCTTGGGTGTCAACACTTGAGAAAAGGACAATAGATCAGGGAGCTCAACTATGATGGCCACTTACCAAGAGTGTGCATCAGATGAGGCTGAATCCAGTAGTGAATTGGACTGATTTGGCCATATTCAGGAGATGTCCCAATCAAAGTGGGACTCCTCTGAAATGGATCAAATCTGAATACTTCTGAATATTTTGGATTTGGAAAGACACAGACATGGGCAGTGTGTGTCCAAAATCTGACACATATGACCCCAAGCTCTCTATATAAAGAAAACACCTGGGGTGGGGGGTCGAGGTGAGGGAGAGGAGGATGTATAGATTTGTGACTGGTAGTTCTAGCTTCTAATCACAGTGCTTTGGGGGAGGGATGTTGAAGTAATACATCCCAGGACTGATGCACTGTTCTGTGCACTTTGCAAGTTCTCCCTCCCCGGAACAAGCATCTTAAAAGAGGTTTGGTGGGGTCAGTGGGACCTGGGAGGGTTTAGCGCTAGGTGCTTCCTGTGAAAATGCTGGAAGTTCAAGTCCTTCTGCCTCTGCCATTCTTTGTTCCACAACCATCTTCCACCATTGTCCTACTGCACTTTCTGTGACATTGGTGCCAATTCAACAGAAAATAAAAAAGAGTCTTAAACTGTTAGGGATGGCATGAGCATTTGGTTGGGGCTCAAAGCTCAGCAAAAAATCGCCAGGATGCAGTCTGCGGACCCCCCACACTTGCCCAACTTGGCATGCGCTGAGCTGGGCAAGCATGCAGCCACCCGCTGCCTCTCCGAGCTGCCATTTGTGTAAAAATCTATTTCCATAAGTAACAATGTGCGCCAGTGGTCTCCATGAAGCAGCCGTTTATGCAACATTATAGTGCAAATAGGCCATTTATGCCTGCAATGTTGCATAAATGGCACCTTTGCAGCCACCATTTGCACAAATGGTTACTTATGAAAAAGATGAGCCACCATTTTTACACAAAACAGCAGCTTGGTGAGGCAGCGGCTGGCTGTGCGCTACTCGATGACAGGTGCTCACAGACTGCATGGCAGCTCACTGTGCATGGCAAGCAGGGCAGGTGGCACAAGTCCAGCAAGCAGAGCATGAGGCAGGTGGAGGTGAGTCTGTCCATCCCTATAAACTGTTATTCGTGCATCATAATTCCCTAGCCCATGCACCTATCCTTCTGAAATTGTTTAGACTTCTTGCCTAGAGAAACCTCGATGACATATGCATTGTTATACAAATTGCCCCCAAAAAACCTACAGAGGGGAGGAGAAACTTGGGACACCTCTATGCTGTATGTAATTTTAATAACAATTGCTGACAAAAAACATAGGGAGATAAGTGCATCCTCTTTTTCAAACTCTATTGGTGCAAGATAAATGCTGCTCTTGCACAAAGCTCCTTGCACCTATTTATCTAAAACATGGCAGAATGTGCAACTGCAAATTTCATCCAGTTTTCAAAAAAAATAAAAAAGATATCAAGTTTCCTCTTTAAAAATTCAAATGTAAAGGCATGTAGCAGAATAACCTCTGCACCTATTTTTCTGAAATTTGGTAGGCATAATCCCCTCATAAGGGAATACTATGCATGCAAACTGCATCCAATTCTGATAAACAGAAAAAGTTATAGTCATCCAATGATAGTCCAGTGATAGTCAATGGAAGGCATGAAGATTTGGATTTCTGATCCTGAGATTTGGATTTGGATGTGAGTCAGAGTGGCCTCTGCATTGGTCCAAGCTGAATCAGGCTGTTCTCTAAATTATTGAATCAGAGTCCAAACCAAATCTCATGGATGGTGCACACCCATACCATCTACACAGTTTTAAATTATTCTGACCATTTTGCTGTGAGCTGATTACAGGTTTGGGACCTCTGTTTGATTGGTAGACAAAGGACCTTTAAATACTGATATATTTAATTAAGGTTTGATAAATAAGCCACACTCTTCTTCCCAGTAAATACATTACATTCCTAAAGTCTAAAATGTACAATAGAAAATGTTATAAGATGGCTCTAATTCCATGTTTGTTTAGTAGGCAGGGGCATAGAATGGCATTGGGTATTATGGAATCCTGTATTTGAGATAGAGGCCTTTACTAGTTTTCATCTCTCTTTAATTTTGAGTTGGATGCTTTAGGTAAAAGACAGAAACCAGGAATAGATTTTTAACAGGCATTAAATTAACAAAAGGAACTAGCATACGATAAATTGAAAATGAAAATTCAGAGGCTACAGTGACAATAGTTTCTGGAGTAATAATAGGAATGCAAATTGAAAAATAATAGATAATATGGATATAGATGTATGTCATAACAATTGTTTTCAACAAAAGAAAAAAGGAACAAGTTGAGATAAATGTAATAAAATAGAAATGAGGATTTTCTTTCCAACTGTTAGACAAAACCTAACTTTTTTCAACTCAGCTAGCAGGAGTGAGGAGAAAGCAAGATTCTACTAAGCTCACAGAAGTCAGATATTTCAGCAGAGAGTGGAGAGCTTCACCTTGGATGCCCAAAGCTAACTCAAGAGTAAAGTCCATTCTTTTGTATCCAAATGACCCTTCTCCCCACCCCAAAAAAATGGAATATAGGATGTTTTCCACAATCTGGTTTCCACAATTTCCAAATCACAATCAGTTGGTATTTCTCCTTGCTTTAAGCTGTGTGCCATCTGTGTTGTTTCCTACCCATGACATACTTCCCACACTCTTCCATTTTGTCTTCGGCTTTGTCCAGCATAGCTTAAGCTATATTATCTTTAAAGCAAAAAAATGGGCTTGTGTCAGGATAATAAAACAAAAACAAACAAACCAAAAGAGCAACAAAAATTTGCTCTTTCTTTTCTATGATATGCTGCTGGTCAGCATAGTTGTTCCTTGTTAATCTTGCCACTCCTCTTCTTCCTTATCCTCTGAACCCTTTGTCCATGCTACCCAGGTCCAGCCACCCTACAATTAGGCAGGGTGAGAGATGGCCACCTCAGGAAGTAGCTGTAGGGTGGCCAGGTATCCTACTTTACAGAGGACAGCCCTCTATTTTGGAGAGCTGTCAGAGGGCAGTCCTCTGTTTCAAGGTGTCCTCTATTTGAAGGGCTGTCCAGTCCAAGTCCACTTTAAAGATAAAGAAACCATAAGAAGGGTGAGCAGGGGCCTTGAAGTTACCACTCCAACAGTTAGCACCTCGACAACAGACCTGTGAGCAAGCATACAGGTCACTTAGGGCACAATCCTCTGGGGACAGGCGGCTGCCTCCAAACTCAGAGGCAACAGCCTATCCAATGCAGGGCAGGAGAAGCATGGAGGGGATCATTCCCTCTGTGCTTCTCCTGCCCTGCATTTTCAGCTAAACAGCTGATTTTGGCTGTCTAGCCCCGGGAAGGCAGAGTGGGGCAGGAGGCTGCCGGATGACAGATAGGATGTGTCGTACCAGCATTTCCACCTTCCCCACCCTGGAATGCCCCCTGGAATGCCCCATTTGGGCTGCTGCATGCTCCTCTTCTGAGCAGGGAGCGCAGAAGGGGGAAGGTCTCTAGGACGAAACTAGATCTCTAGGAACTAGGGATGGACGAAAGTCCCTTACCTGATCCCGCAGCTTGCTTCACGGTGGGGGGGAGGCGCTCCATCCCTCCCCCCTGAAATTCTGGCCAGGGAGGAGGCGCCCCGTCCCTCCGGCCGCGAAACCTTGTCGTCTGCCGGAACGCAAATGGTGGCGGCCATAGCCGCCTCCGTTTACGTCCCTGCAGTCAGCTGTGATAGGCTACGTAAATGTTTACATAGCCTATCACAGCTGACTTTGGAAAAGAAGAAAGCGCGTATGCAAATGGCGGCGCCCATGGGCGCCGCCATTTGCATTCCTTATTTGGGCACGTGTAGTCTACACAAACGCTATTTGCATTGCCCTTATTTTCGCTGTAGTCTACGTAAATGTTTACGTAGACTACACGTGCCCAAATAAGGAATGCAAATGGCGGTGCCCATGGGCGCCGCCATTTGCATACGTGCTTTTTTTTTTTTTTTCAAAGTCAGCCGTGATAGGCTACGTAAACATTTACGTAGCCTATCACGGTGTTTTTTGAAAATCTAGCCGTGATAGGCTACATAAATTTTTACGTAGCCTATCATGTTTGTTGTTGTTGTTGTTGTTGTTGTTGTTTTACTTGGAAATGGTGGCGGCAGCAGCCGGTCGGAAGACCAGCTGCCTCAGCCGCCACTGCCAAACCTCTACCAAACCGCCGCCGGGAGCCGCCGCCGCCAGGGACATTCGCACAAGGTAAGTCCCATCCCAGGGGGGGCGGGGGGTGGACCGTTTCTCCACCAATTTCGGGGGGCTGAATGCATTGGCATTCAGCCTCTGGGAGATTCGTGGAGAAATTCTCTGACATCCCTACTAGGAACTGACCTTGGAACGCAGGCTCCGAGGTCAGTTCCCAGAAAACCACATATCCTATGGCCATCTAGGTGCTGACTAGCGGCCATAGGATATTGCCCTTATAAAAGTCTTCACTATGGTGAGATGTCTTGTATTTTTATTTAAATAATAGTTATTATTTCTAAATTTGCACCTATACTTATGGATTTGCACATGAAGATGTTATACAAATTGGTATCCTCTTTTGTCCTCTGTTTTGGTGGTGAATTTTCTTTTATATGATATGTAAGTAGTCATCTTAGATTTTGGGTGACATAAAAGAGCAGCAAATTATTAGTTAATTTGAAAGCAATCCTATGGTCCCTGGTAGGGATGTATGGACTATATAGAATCCACTCTGTCTGTGTTTCATGTATTTTCAGGTGCCTTTCATTCTGTCATCCTCCCACAGATGGATGTGATTTTTTTTCATCATGCAGAAAAATACAGAAATAATTACATAAATATTTACGTAAGTATTTATGTAAATATTTATATAATTTAGTTCAGTATGTAACATTTACTGTATTGTCCCCCATTTCAGTCAACGTTTCCTCAGCAGAAACTT
This sequence comes from Heloderma suspectum, assembly GCF_057233095.1. Lineage (NCBI taxonomy): Eukaryota > Metazoa > Chordata > Lepidosauria > Squamata > Helodermatidae > Heloderma > Heloderma suspectum. The sequence continues at coordinate 92,244,205 of NC_139458.1, forward strand.
ATGAATTTTTCTACAGATTTATATGCATAAATTTCGGGAAAGTAAAAAAAATCAACCAAAAGTCCACGGACTCCATGTGGCCTGAGGGGGGCGCTCCACAGCAGCTTGCAGAGGTCAGATTCTTAGAAATCCGAGCCCATTTTAGTCCATCTCGAATTTCTCCAGCATCCCTAGTCCCTGGACGAGCAACCCACTGACCATAGGATGGCTCAGGAAATCTTTTTCAAGGTCAGAGACAGCACTGCAGCCTTGGAAGGGGGATTTGGAGATCCAGCCCCATCCCCTCACAATCAGCATGGAGATCACCGGACGACTCTCCAAGGTCATAAAATTGACTTTGGAGAGGGGGGGAAAGGGGCATTCTGGTGGGTGGGGAGGGGAGGAAACCAGAGAGGGCAAGATATGATTTATCCTGAGCCTCCTTCTGCTCCAAAGCACCCTTGCTAGATGGGTTGAAAAGCCCATCTAGCAAAAATAAAGGAGATCTGAGGATGGGGAGGCAAAGATTGCCTCCGCTGCTCTTCCCACCCTGCCAGCTTCAGCCCAGCCATGCATAGGAATCTCGGAAGCCTCCAAATTTGGGGGCTTCCAAGCAGCAAGGACGCTTAATGAATGCATTTTTACTGGTGTTATGTATGCTGCGGGCTCTGTGATTCAATGTTATTGCTTTTTGAACCTCTTGAGCACCTGTAGTTTGCACGGTGCAGTTGCTTACAAGAGGAATTTATTTCCAGACTTGTTATGTAGCAATAAATGACGCCTGTGTCTGAAAGGCCTGTTTGATGTGTACGTGTTTTCATACTACTCCAACACAACTGCAGGGGAAGGGAGAGAGGTGCTTGTGAGATGTTCTTTCTTAGGTCCCAACATTGATTTATTTATTTGATTTCTACCCTGCCTTTCCAGCAAAAAAGTTCTGAGTGCCAAGAATCACCTGGCTGACCTAGGGTACTATGCACTTTGACTTTGCCAGCGGTGATGGGGAAGGGGAGCAGGGATTTGGTGCAATACCTCAGACAGCAAAATGTTGTGGGCTGGCCATGCTACTACCTTTGAAATGTAGGGACAGATCAGCTCTTCTCCTATGCACACCTTTGTGTGCATGTGTTCCTCTAATGATCAGGAGGGGATCAGTTAGTGGTAGGACATTTCTCTATGGAAGACAATGTGGGAGGGCAGAATTTAGTACAGGCCTGGATTGTTCTCTTAGATTGTGAGCTTTTGGGACACAAGGACTTCAGCTTGCTACTTTGTGAATGAAAAACCCAGCATGTACAGTGATGGCAGTAAATTATTATTATCACGAACGGCCTACTCCCTTTGATTCCATGCAAAGTTACGTGAAGACTGTAACATTTTCAGCTACATTGGGCTGGGTGGGGATGTTGTCAGATACAGAAAAGGAAGTGGTAAGGATTGAAAAAATCCATCATCAACTCCACAGACAGGACAGTTTTTCCACTTTTGTATTATTATTATTATTATTATTAGGTTGACAAGGCAGTCTCATCTTCTATTAGGGATACAAAGCTATTTGCATGGAATATTCCATCATGATTTTGAAATCTACAAAAAGACATTTCTTAATGTGTTTCTCTGTCAAGGAACCCCACTGTGTTGAGTTTACTGCTTGTTGCCTTATGATATGAAAGATCAGATGCTGCATTTCAAGTTGTGGGGGTCACATTAGGTACACAGATTTGAATGCATGATGAAACATCTTAATATGACACTTCATGAGCCTTCGCATCACTCAGGAAATTTGGAGAGGAAAACAACCCAGCAAAATTTGCCAAGGGAAGTAGTTGATGGCACTTTAATGCTGAAGGAGAGGTATTAGAGTGTGATTTGATTTTGTTTTGTTCATAACTCTGGGAAAAAAAACTTATGTATTGGCACAAAGAAACTTCAGGAAAGAAAAATAATCCCAAACATGCTCCTTTCTATGAGAGAATATGAACAAATGTGCTCATCTATCTATCTATGTGTGTGTATGTGTGTGTACACGCATCTGTGGCAGTATCCAACGCTGCACATTTGTGAGTAGCACCCACCACTTGCGCAGTGGAGATTTAGTGCTTCCGGGGGTGAGCCATGAAATGAGTGGAAATTCACATTTCTGGAATGGGGCAGGTAGGTGGAGCTTCCTCATGTTAACCTGCCCCATTCCAGAAACAAGCTGTTCTGCTCATTTTGGGGTTGCCCCGGAAGTGCTAAATCTCTGTGGCACAAGCAGTGGGTGCCGCTTGCACAACAGAATCAGTGGGGCTGGCCACTTGTGGGCACAGGACACCATCAGATACTGCACTGTATGTGTATGTATGTGCACGCATGAGTGCGTGTGCAATAATACCTTTCAGTATGGAATATCCTGCTATTCAAAATGTATATTTATCAGTGGGTGCCAGAGGGGAGTGAGGAGCAACTGCCCCCAGAGAAGCAGCTCAGTCCCCACTTATCTGCCTTACCAATTACTGGAAACTTGTGATAGGGATGTCAGAGGAATCCATTCGCGGGGGGGGGAGGTGAAGTTCACAGAGCTTTAATCTGCTCAGCCCCCCAGAGTTTGGCTCACTTTTCTGAGAGCTGGCCCAGCTTGATCTGCATCAAATCAGGCCAGCTTGTGGATTTCCATTTTCAAAAAAAGATGCTTAAATGCAGTTTGTGCAAATTGCAGCTGCAATTTCTGCAAATTGCTTTTAATGCAAATTTAAAAAAAACAAAAAGATTCCCAGATTTTGGGAAGAAATCCAAATGCCAGCCGAGTTGGGGGTGCCATGGAAATCCAGCAACCCCCAAAAGGGCTGGATTTCCCAGTGACAGACATCTCTATCCTGTGGTTAGTTGAAAGAAGGACACTTCTTTTGACATAGAACTGAATAATAAACCAAGCATGAAATTTAGTCTGTAATCCTAAGGATGCTTACTTGCAAATCAACTCAAAATCAATATTGCTTACTTCAAAGAAAATACGGGAATGTCAATATGTTGTTGTTGTTGTTATTGTTGTTGTTGTTGTTGTTTTCCAGAAACAGAACATGTGGAACAAAGCTCCCTCTCCTTCTTCCAGAAATACATATTTTCTGTCCCTTCTGTGCACTTTTTCCCAATATTTCTTCCTGGCACAGCCACTGGGTTTAACTAACATTTACCACAGAGTTAAACATATTGTACTGTGTTCATAAACCACTTGGTTCAGCATTATCTAAACAATTTAAACAAACTGAGATTGCAATTCTGAACTGATTTTCTGGGGTTCAGCCCCTTTAAACTCAATGGAAAACCTCTGAATAGACATGTATAAGATTATTCTGTTAATCCCACTGACATGAATGGGACTAACAGTGCAATCCTATCTATCAGCTATCTATCTATCTATCTATCTATCTATCTATCTATCTATCTATCTATCTGCTCAGAAATGACACTCCTGCTGACACTCTCCCAACCTATGAAATACCACATTTTAAAAAATTATTTAGGGTTGTTCACAGCCACAGAATTTCCCCTTTCTGCCCCTCTCCTCTGGTAATATTTTAGTGCGATATTGGCTGATCAGGTATCACATACTGAATGAGATGGTGTCACTGTTAGCACTATGTAGGCGATTTGAAGAGAGGGAGCCTCTCCCACTTGCCTAGCCAAATGCAAGGATGCACTGTTCCCTTTCCAACTCTGAGCTGAGATAGTTTCATTGTCCATCTTGCAGCTTGAAGAAGAAGCAGCATCTAGTTGCCTAAACAAAGTCTAGTCCTCTCACCACAGAATCAATCATTGTTGATTACCACCTACTTCCCCCATCTGCACCAGCATACACACACACACACACACACACACACTACATTTCTATACTGCCCCATAGCCGAAGTTCTCTGGATAGTTTACAGAATATTTATATATGCTGGCATACAGTTAATACATGTGGAAACAGTCAACTGGAACACCAATATCATAATGGCACTTCCAGCTTCTTACCTTTCATTTTTGAGTAAGGTTCTGGACCAGGTGGTGGCCTCTCATAGTCTTGGATGATAGTGATGATTTGATCCATTCCAATATGAGTTCAGGCCTTATTTGGGGAGAGAAAGAACCTTGGTCACCCAGGTTGATTTATGCCAAAGAATGGATAAGCTGTGTGCAAGCATATTAGTTCTTCTGGACCCCTAAGTGTTTTTTTATAACATCAACCTTGGTATCCTTCTAGATCACCTGGCTGGGATGGGTTTATGGGACATGGTGTTACAGTGGTTCTGATTCTATGTTACAAGGTGGTTCTGGGAGACTTCTGCTCTGTCCCATGGCCACAACATTCCATCTCATCACCCATGCTATCTAGCATCCACATAAAAATGGTGGAGGGATTCATTCAGAGGTCTGGGCTGCAGTGCCACACAGCACTATCTTTCCTTATTTGTAAGGTCTTTACCTTGTCCTGTGTGGGCAGATTCACATTCATTGGCTTTTCAGGTATTCGTGATGGCTTTTGTCGTTGATGGTTGGATGAGGTTGTAGGCACAACATTAAAAAATGTAATATATTAGGAAAACTGTGTGCAAAAAAAATGTATAGTAGGCAAAATTGTGTACAAAATTACATGTATTAGAAGACAGACAAATATGAATTTTCATGCACAGTTCAAAAAATCCATGAAAAGTTAGGGTTGAACCAAACTTAAGACTGAAAAAAAATGAGGAACTGAAAGAAATAGATATTGATAGATTGGTCCATCCCTATTTATCACTCAGCACTTCCTTCCTTCTGTCAGCCTTGGCCGTTGATGAATAGCTTTGCCCCTGATTTCTGAAGGGAAATACAACATGTTCTGGATATGAAATCTAGATAAATTGTAGGCCTCTCACAAAATATTGACTAGAATTACTGGTACTACCCCCCTTGTGATGTCATGTATACTTCCAGTCATAGCCCAAAACATCATGGTGCTATTTACTATGCAGATGGCACAAACACATGGTACAAATATGACCTCTGTCCCAAGATGGTGACAAAAAGCCCAGGAAGCATTATGTTCAGCAAAACAATGAAAAAGACACAGCTGAAGTCAGTTATGGGAGGCCATAAAATATTTATGATTCTTTCATCTAGCTGCATTTAGCCTTCTTTTCTTTCCAGTTTTCTGTACTTTTCATATACCCTGTTTTAACATAAACACATCCACAGAAATATGTTGGGGCTATCTATGGCTGGGTGGAACAATCTCTCTTAAACACTTTCCACCTAATACATTTTGATTGGCAGGTATGCTCTCTCCTGGGAGGATGGATTAGAGACACGACTGAAGGGTTGCCTATACCCATAAAGCCAACTGACAGGTATCCCTTTCTTCTCAACCATGTGGGAAAAAATGATACTGCCAAACGCAGCTACGAAGAAATCACATCATACTTTGAAGCTTTGGGAAGGAAACTCAAGACCTTTGGGGCCCAGATAGTTTTCTCATCTATACTTCCTGCCTGATTTGATGCAGATCAAGTTGGGCCAGCTGTGAGGAAAGTGAGCGAAACTCCGGGGGGCCTAACTGATTAAAGCTCTGCGAGCTTCACACGCGCGCGCGCGCGCACACACACACATGAACGGATTCCTCCGACATCCCTACCACAGAAATCTGATCTCATTTTTTGATCAGGTAACCTCCCTTGTAGACTGTGGGAATGCTGTGGACATAATATACCTTGACTTCAGCAAAGCTTTCAACAAAGTGCCCCATGATATCCTGATGAGCAAACTAGTGGGCTAGATGAAACAACGATCAGGTGGATCCACAGTTGGCTACAGGATCAGACTCAAAGAGTGCTTATCAATGGGATCTTCTCAAACTAGGGAGAGGTAACGAGTGGGGTACCGCGGGGCTCAGTCCTGGGCCCAGTGCTCTTCAACATTTTTATGAATGACTTGGAGAAGGAGGTGCAGGGAATGCTGTTCAAATTTGCAGATGACTCAAAATTGGGTGGGATAGATAATACCCTGGAAGACAGTAACAAAATTCAAAGTAATCTTGAGAGGCTGGAGCACTGGGCAGAAAACAACAGAATGACATTTCATAGAGATAAATGCCAAGTTCTGCACCTAGGAAAAAGAAACCAAATGCACAGTTACAGCATGGGCGATACTTGGCTCAACAATACTACAAGTGAGAAGGATCTTGGTATTGTTCTAGATCGCAAGCTAAATATGAGCCAACAATGTGATGTGGCTGCAAAAAAGGTTAATGCTATTTTGGGCTGTATTAATAGAATTATAGCTTCCAAATCCAGGGAAGTACTAGTTCTCCTCTACGCAGCACTGGTTAGGCCTCATCTACTGTGTCCAGTTCTGGGCATCACACTTTAAGAAGGATGCAGACAAGCTGGAGAGGGTTCAAAGGATGGCAACAAAGATGATCAGGGGACTGGAAACAAAGCCCTATGAAGAGAGACTGAAAGAACTGGGCATGTTTAGCCTTGAGAAGAGAAGACTGAGGGGAGATAGGATAGAGCTCTTCAAGTACTTGAAAGGTTGTCACAGAGAGGAAGGCCAGGATCTCTTTTCCATCATCCCAGAATGCAGGACAAGTTATAGAAAGCCAGATTCCAGCTGAACATCAGGAAAAACCTCCTGACTGTTAGAGCAATACGACAATGGAACCAATGGCTTAGGGAGGTAGTGGGCTCTCCCACACTGGAGGCATTCAAGATGAAGCTGGACAGCCACTTGTCAGGGATGCTTTGACTTGGATTCCTGCAATGAGCAGGGGGTTGGACTCAACGGTCTTATAGGCCCCTTCCAACTCTATTCTTCTATGATTCTTTGATTCTATGATCTTGTGTTACATTCTTGCAGGGTGCAGTGTAGTATGTCCCATTTAGCAGCACACCACATCTTTTCAGCTAGCTGTGCACCATCTCTCATATCATAACACCATTATATTAGAACTCAGGTATATAATTTGTACACATGTTTTTGTATGTGTTGGGGTTGTGGGGAGCTGATAGAGTCAAAGCCAGGGCCATGATGTTGCTCATATTGCAGTCAGTATTGGTCAATATGTTTATTTTCATGCAAGTAATACCAAATAGTGCATAGATATATTAGCAAGCGGTGTAATGCCCCCCTCCCACTTGCAAGGTGAGAAGGTCTAACTGAGGATATGAAGTCTATGAATGAAGCAAAGATCCTCAGTCTCAGGTAGTCATATGGATGAAAAACAGCAAGAAATAGGGGGGGCCAGACCTACCTCAAATGTTTTTCAAGCAAATATCAAAAATATTCCAGATTTAGTAATGTTCTTCATTTGAACCTGGAAGTTGTCCCTCTGTTTTTTTATTCTTGGACTGTCCTTTTCTCAATCTCATCATATCCTGAATCTGCTTGAATTCAGCTGAATTTGTCTGACTAGTTGATAACTGAATCTAACATCTGCTACAGACAAGGGCTGTGCATCACTTCAATGCCAAATTACAAAGTGAATTGGGGTGCTCTGAGGGTGCCTTGGTGTTATCTGAAGCAAATCAGACCAGCACTGAGGCACTCCAAAGTGAAGCTGGTCACCACCGAAGCCCCTCAGTCCGCCTTGGATATTCAAAGCTATTCTGATGCCTTCTGATGCCCAGACAGCCTGTCTCCAAAATGTATCAACTTGAGAAAGATCAGGGCATGGGAAAGGAGGAGGAGAGAGGGAGCTGTGGCGAATGACAACTCTAGTTGCCAAATTAGGGCTGAACATAACCAACAGTCTCCAATCAGTAACAGTGGTGGAGGAGGGTGGGGAATGCTGGATATATTGGAGATCAGCCTGTGTTTGTTTCATTGTGTGTGAGAGAGTTGGTTACAGTTAGAGAGAGCTCTGTCAGTTAGTTGGCTAGATCTGTGGGGGGGGGTGCACGCACGTGCGTGTGCATTTTGTACTGCAGCTTTGTTCTGCAGCTTTGTTCTTCTTTCCCATCCAGCCTTTTTCAATTCAACTATTCCCTTTCTTTCTTTTCCAGATAATTTATTTTAAAAAATGAAAAACACTAGTTTCCACCTTTCCTTGCCTTGTTCTTTTGCTACCCCACCCCCTGCTCTTCTGAATTAAAGGTAAAGGTAAAGGTGTCCCCAACCAGTCATGTCTGACTCTAGGGTGTGGTGCTCATCCCCGTTTCTAAGCCGAAGAGCCAGCGCTGTCCGAAGACGCTTCCGTGGTCATGTGGCCAGCATGATTGAACACCGAGGTGCACGGAACGCTGTTACCTTTCCCGCCGAGGCGGTACCTATTTATCTACTTGCAATGTCTTGCTTTCAAACTGCTAGGTTGGCAGGAGCTGGGACTGAAGACGGGAGCTCACTCCGTCACGCGGCACCCGGGTCTCGAACTGCTGACCTGCCGACCTTCCAGTCTGCAGCTCAGCGTCTTAACCACTAAGCCACCGTGGCCCTCTCTTCTGAATTACTCAACCATTTTTATTTGTTCATTCATTCATTTGTTCATTCATTCATTTTTTCTTTCTTTCTTTCTTTCTTTCTTTCTTTCCAGATCATTAAAAAAGAAAAAAAAGGAAAATGTAAGAAGTAGATTTAGTTTCCTTGCCTTGCCTTATTTGCCCCCCCCAATTCCTGTATTCCTTCCCTTCCTATTTTTTTTTTAACTCTGTATATTTTTCCTAAAACAAAACAAACTAAAAATCCTTTTCTTTGCTGGTAGGTAGTCCTGTATTTGCTTTTCTTTTGCTCTTGTGTGTGGTCAAGCAAAGCACTACACACATCCACATTTCAAAATTCAGTGGGCGAAGCACTACATCTATTATTTAAATAATACTCCACAGTGTGGCAAAGCAAGCAAGCCCAATATGAGGCATTTGCAGGGTCTTGGGAAGGCAGTGGTGGGTGAGGTCCTGCTGGAACTAGCAGCCCTGGTAGCCAAGCTGGGTCTCCCCAAGTCCAGATAGCGGGTCCTGGTGTAGTAGGGCAGCAAACTGCAGAGGCAAGTCGCAGTGCCCTGAGGTCACTGTTTGTGGAGGCTGGTGCAGGCAGCAGCAGTAGCACTCTTGCGAAAGGAGCAGCATCTCCTTCTGTAGTGGAAGAGGGGATCCCGCTGATGGACGTTATATCCTGGTAATGTGTATTCCATTCAGCCAAAGAGAGACTGAGGTCATGCACTGTGAACCTGAATAGGAAAGCAGGACTGGGAGAAAGGGGTTATTTGCACTTCAAAGAAACCTACAGCAGAGATTAGGGATAGTTACCTCCTCCTAATCTCTGCTTAAACACCTCACTTCTCTAATTAAGCCTTTATGACCTTTGGTTTGAGTTTCTGAGAACAGTACATTGTATCTGTGCCTAGCACAAAAACGACTAGGCCAAACTGTCTGAAATTTGGCAGGTGAAATCCCCTCCATAAGGGCTGACAGGCTGCCAAATTTCATGTACTTCTGTGGAACCAGTGATAAGTTACAGCTCTTTGCTTTGAGAGGTTTTGTTGAAAAAATCACATTTCACCTGCACCAAACATAAAAACGACTAGGCCAAACTGTCTGAAATTTGGCAGGTGAAATCCCCTCCATAAGGGCTGACAGGCCGCCAAATTTCATGTACTTCTGTGGAACTAGTGATAAGTTACAGCTCTTTGCTTTGAGAGGTTTTGTTGAAAAAATCACATTTCACCTGCACCAAACATAAAAACGACTAGGCCAAACTATCTGAAATTTGGCAGGTGAAATCCCCTCCATAAGGGCTGACAGGCCGCCAAATTTCATGCACTTCTGTGGAACCAGTGATAAGTTACAGCTCTTTGCTTTGAGAGGTTTTGTTGAAAAAATCACATTTCACCTGCACCAAACATAAAAATGACTAGGCTAAACTATCTGAAATTTGGCAGATCCCATAGAATCCCCTCTATGGGAGCTGACAGTTCCCCAAATATAATGTATTTATCATGAAAACTGAAAAAGTTATGGGTGTTTCTATTTTCCAATGTAAGTCAATGGGAAAACGTCAAATCTGAATGATTCGGATAACTGAAGCTCACTTTGGATCCAAATCCGAAGCGAGTTGGGTCTAGGGATGTACAAAACTCTTACTTGGCTCTGCACCGGGCAATCTTCAGTGGGGGGGAGGCACTCTGTCCCTCCCCCTGGAATCCTCCCCAGCTGGCTCCGCTCCGTGGCAACTCCATGGAGCCGCTGGCCGGGGCCGCCCGCAGTGGGACATCCAGCCGCTCAGCTGCACAGGGATGCAAATGGCGGCCACCGTAGCCACCGCCATTTGTGGCCGTGTCTTTAGCCGTGATAGGCTATGTAAATATATACGTAGCCTATCGCGGCTAACGACACGGACGCAAATGGCAGCAGCTATGGTGGCTGCCATTTGCGTTCCTTCCTATTGCCATGATAGGCTACGTATATATTTATGTAGCCTATCACGGCTAAAGACACGGACACAAATGGCAGTGGCTACTCCATTTGCATCCTTGCCCTGAGCCGTGATAGGCTACATAGATACTTATGTAGCCTAACACAGCTTTCCAGGGACACAAATGGCGGCCAGCGTAGCAGCTGCCATTTGCAGCCACAGCCTGGCAGCAGCTGGAGCTGCTGGAGCTGCCACTGCCACCGCCACCGGAGCTGCAGCCAGGTAGGCTCCATTTCGCAGGGCTTTTGCGGGGAGGTGGGGCGGGTTGCTCCATTCCGCCATGGATTCCAGGGGGTCGAATTCACTGGAATTCGGCCTTCCTGGGATCCATGGCAGAATTCTCTAACATCCCGAGTTGGGTCCAAATCAATCTGAAGTGAAGCAGGGCTGCTTTGGAAGTTCCAAATCACATAGTCCACATTATGGTTTATAATGTCTCCAGTCCCTAAGCAGGGGAAAGCAACCTGGTGCCCTCAAAATGTGTTGGATTACATCTCCCATCAGCCCCAGACATCATGGCCAATGGTAAGGGAGTATGGAAGTTGTAGTCCAAAACTTCTGGAAAGCACCAGGTTGCTTACCTCTGTCCTACACAATGTCCAACACCACTACCAATGGTTCCCCTTTAAAACTGAGCATTGTCACCTCCTCTGCCTCTTTCAATACTGGCCAGCAACTCCACCCATCTACCACTTGGAAATATCAGTGTGTGATTAGCCAGATGTCCAATTGGGGCCTGCAGTTTGGGAGTTCTCACCCCCCCCCCCAATTCACATAGGAACATCATTTTTCACTTACTCCACCCTGAGGAAAGAATTGAGGGGTTGAAGTATGTCCAATTTGCTCTCTTATTTCAAATATGTGTGAATATTTGTTTCAGCTCTAGCTGGAACTCAGCTTGAAATGAGAGAATTGCAGTCAAGTCCAACTTCTTACACTTATTCTCTTTCCTGGGACTACTACAAGGTATTTGTTATTTGTATCATGTATTGATTTAGTCAGCCATATACCACCCTGTTTCCAGCAGCTGAGAATAAATTACAACATTAGTTGAGTATTGACCTTTTTGGCTCCTGACCACTATCTAGGCTTTCCTCTTTCAACTGGACTGTGTGATTGTATGACTTGATTACACTGACACTGGAAACAAAGCAAACGGTGTTCCTTTTTATATGAAAACATGCTATTTTATCATTATATTGAGCTGCTTTATGGAGTTTCCAATACAAGTAATTTGAAACCATCAACTAAATGTCGAAAACACACTTGTATCCCCTTCATGTTTTTCTCCTAAGCATCCTCAGCAATTTGTTTATTGTAGGATCCCCTCCCTCTCTCTCTCTCTCTCTCTCTCTCTCTCTTGCCCTCACTCTCTTTTTGCCCATAAAAAGTAAAGCACTTCAGTAAATGTTTGTTGTTGTTGTTCAGTCGTTCAGTCATGTCCGACTCTTCGTGACCCCATGGACCATAGCATGCCAGGCCTTCCTGTCCTCCGCTCTCTCCCGGAGTGTGCTCAAGTTCATATTCATTGCATCGGTGATGCTATCTAGCCATCTCATCCTCTGCTGTTCCCTTCTCCTTTTGCCTTCAATCTTTCCCAGCATCAGTGTCTTTTCCAGGGAGTTTTCTCTTTGCATGAGGTGGCCAAAATAGTTGAGCTTCAGCTTCAGTATCTGTCCTTCCAATGAGCACTCAGGGTTGATTTCCTTTAGGATTGACTGATTTGATCTCCTTGCAGTCCAGGGGACTCATAAGAGTCTTCTCCAGCACCACAGTTCCAAAGCATCAATTCTTCGACGCTCAGCCTTCCTTATAGTCCAGCTCTCACAACCATACATTACTACTGGGAAAACCATAGCTTTGATTATACGAACCTTTGTTGGCAAGGTGATGTCTCTGCTTCTTACTATGCTGTCTAGGTGTGCCATAGCTTTCCTCCCAAGGAGCAAGCGTCTTTTAATTTCATGGCTACAGTCACCGTCTGCGGTGATCTTGGAGCCCAAGAAAGTAAAATCTGTCACTACTTCCATTTCTTCCCCTTCTATATGTCAGGAAGTGATGGGGCCAGATGCCATGATCTTAGTTTTTTTAATGTTGAGTTTCAAACCAACTTTTGCACTCTCCACTTTCACCCTCAACAAGAGGCTCTTTAGATCCTCTTCGCTTTCTGCCATTAGGATGGTATCGTCTGCATATCTGAGGTTGTGGATAATTCTCCCGGCAATCTTAATTCTGAGCTGTGATTCATCCAACTCGGCGTTTCTCATGATGTACTCTGCATATAAATTAAATAAGCGTGTGTGTTTTTTTTTTCTTTTAAATCAGCCGTGATAGGCTACGTAAACATTTACGTAGCCTATCACGGTATTTTTTAAAAATCTAGCCATGATAGGCTACATAAATCTTTACGTAGCCTATCACTTTTTTTGTTTTGTTTTGTTTTTTTACTAGAAATGGTGGTGGCGGCAGCCGGTCAGAAGACCGGCCGCCGCAGCTGCCGCCACCAAACCACCACCGAACCGCCGCCACAGCCACCGCCGCCAGGAAGGTTTGCCCAAGGTAAGTCCCGTCCCAGGGGGGCAGGGGCGCAGATCGTTTTACCACCGATTTCAGGGGGCTGAATGTGCTGGCATTCGGCCTCCCCAAGATTCGTGGTGAAATTCTCTGACATCCCTAAGTATATTGGACACCTTCCGACCTGAGGAGCTCATCTTCTGGCGTCATCTCTTTTAGCCTTGTGATACGTTCCATGGGGTTTTCTTGGCAAGAATACTGGAGTGGGTTGCCATTTCCTTCTCCAGTGGACCACATTTTGTCAGAACTCTCCACCATGACCTGTCCGTCTTGGGTGGCCCTGCACAGCATAGCTTATGGCTTCACTGAGTTACGCAAGCCCCTTCGCCATAACAAGGCAGTGATCCATGAAGGGGACTTCAATAAATAAGCAGTAAGAAATAGAATGACACTTGGAAAAGTCAGATTGTTCAAGACTCACTCACTTCTGTCAGAAATAAGGTGCTCACATTAGGACAAAATGAGTTTTTATCTTGGTGGTCAAAAGTTGCCACGTTATTTACTTCAGCATGTGAATGGTAGAGAACTGTTTAATTGTATAAAATGAATCTGTGAGCTGGATTTATCTATTGACAAAGAAGCAAAGGAGATCCCCCTCTTGTGACTCACTCACTGGCTTCACAACACCAGGCTTTTTATCCTCTTGGCATGAACTTTTCCATTCAACTTCCTTGCCTCCCCTTTTCACTTCTGCTGCCTCCGATCCCTACCTTGGCCACTTCTATATACAATCCATGGTACGTTTAGAACTTATGAAGTCTGCTCTCCCAACCCCCATGTGTGCAAGTCAGTCTCTGCCATGCTGTTCTAGTGAAACACTGGTATGCCATACTAGTGAAACACCGATATGCTGCACTTCCAAAGTTCCCCCCTGCCATGTGTGCAAGTCAGTATTGTCCTTGTACAAGCAAGCAGTAACACTTTTCTCTTTTGAGAATAGACTGTGTTAAGTCATTATTAACTTAAGTCCAGTTGATTGCAATAGAAATACTCTAAGCATGTCTAAGTCTGAATCCAAACCATTCCATTTAAATGTGTCACCTAATTCTATTGGGACCTTACAATCACCATTGGGAACATGAACTCAGTATAGAGAATTTTAGTTTGTAAGCTAAAAGTATGAAAAATCAAAACATCGTTATTTCAAAACAGGAGTAGATGTGTGTGTGTGGGGGGGAGATCCATAAAAGGAAGGGTTTAGGCATTATCACTGCATGTTCCTGGAACGTTTGATCCTTTTAACTCAAAGTTCACAATTTGGTAAAAAAAAAATTATAGCGTTATTGCCATGTTATTATTCATTTATTTCTGTCTCTGTTGCCAGCTTTCCAGCCTCTACCCCATCAACCCCACTCTTTTCCTCCCACACAGTGAAGAATCACTGCAAGGCTTCCTTTGACTCACTACTATTTCACTCCTCAATCTTCTTCTTGGTGGGATTACTTAGTAACACCTCTTGTTAGAAGGCAATTAGCAGAGGAAAACCAAAAAAGGCAAAACAGAATGAATGTTTGTCAGTCCCACATGCAAACAAACTATCTTAGAACTATAAAGAAGATCACACCCTTCTTCAAGGAAGGAAAGAAAACAGTTTTACTCACAAATAGTATTGCAGATACAATGGAAGTACAGCATAGAGTTGCAAAAGAGTCTGTGTTCCATTACACCGACAGGAGCGAAAGAGCAAACTCATGTGATCCCAGCAATGGAGGAGGTCAGAGGGGGGGGGGAAGGAGAAGGAAGGAAGGATGGAAGGAAGGGGAGGAGCAAAAGGAAAAAATCAGAGGAAACCAAATTGTAGGCTATTGAGATCCTAAGGCAAGCTGTGGTCAAAATTCCCAAGAACTAACTAAGTGCAACACTGCCCTCTTCCAGTAACTTGCAGACAAGGTTGCAATATTCCCAACAATTCTACCCCTCATCTCCCTGGGACAGCTATCAATAGTTAACCCCCAAATCATCATTTGTTTTACTTTCTTGCAAACTCTTCTTTTCTGGAAAAGCTCTGATCTTGTCTCTGTTGCTCCCTACAGAGTACCTTATGAGGGCACTCCACTACCCAACTAAAGTTCCTAAAGTTATGCACACTATGTTTCTGTGTATTTTAGTAAACTTTACTAGTTTCTGGACCAGTCCCACCACACTGACAGCAGCCCATCATCTGAAATGGAACTAGGGTCACAGAGGAAAGAGCTCTCCTTAGCCCGAGAACTAAAATCCCTCTGTCATTTGTGTCCCAGCAGGGTTTATTCCTTGGACTTTGAAAAGTAGGTTTCAGAATTGTATAGAGACAAGTGGCCCAAGCAAGTGTGGTAACATTGCTGAATGTCATTTGACCTCTCACACCAACTGGAAACCCATGAACAACTGGGAGGGCTCTTTGGGTAGCATGTTTGCTGACTTCCTACAGCCCTCAGATGCAAAGTTACAGAATAATCCAGAACAATACATACATTTCCTTTTCTTTTACCACCCAATGTTTGATTTAATAACTGTAAGTATATTTTAAAAGTATTAAAAAGTATACGTTTTTACAAGTATGTTTAAAAACTGTTCTCTAGCACCAGATTAAACATACCAATTATTTACCAGGAAATCACAAATAAGAATAAATGGATTGTGCTTGAATTTCTCTAAAACAATTTTGCCAATGGACAATAAATATGGCTGCAGAAAAGAAATCAGTTGAATATTACCATCATGAAAAATGGGGGCCTCAAGAGTATTTGAAATTAGGTGTCCTTCCAAAATCCTCCTCTGTTGAATTCCTCTCTCCCAGACATTTGAAATCCATATTACTGGATATATTAAGACAATGTAGGGCAGCCAGAGCACGGAGGCAAGGATTGCCTCAGTACTCTGGCAGTCCTGGATTAGGACTGACTTCGGAGGCTGCCAACTAGCAAATGTAGGATTGCAACCTTACTGGAGCAATCTCATAAAACAGGAGTCTGAAGTCCTTCCAGTGTTGGACTTCCAGAACGGTCATATTAAAAAGAAGTCAAACTCAAAATAAAGAACAGGTTACTTTTGAAGGAATTTATTTTATTGTTTGTGTTATTGTTGATGATAATGATAATGATGATGTATATGACATTTCTATGTTGTGTGCACTGCTGTAGGAAGAAAATATATGTTTTGGGGAAAACATTTTGAAAGATTATTTTTTGATGTGATGTCTACTTTGCACATGCGTACCAGCATGCTCCTGCAGAGAGAAAAATGTTTTAAAACACACACACACAAAATTAAAATTAAATTTTAATTGTAGGGGTTGCTGTTTTATTTATTGTTTTTATATTGCATAGGAGCACTGGTACGCTGTTGTAGAAAAGCAAATGCTTTTTGTTTTGTTTTGTTTGGGAAAGCTGATTTTTATTTTATTTTTCTGTTTATCAAGCCCAAAGAAATAAACATGTTTTCTTGTGCAAAATCTACTGTCAGGATTCCGAAATTATCCTTTTGTGCCAAAATAGAACCAGAGCATAACAAAAGGTGTAACAGAACCATGGAATAGTAACAGAGTGGAAATCAAAGAATTGGTTCATCCCTATCTGAAATTTTCCTAAAAGAAACCTTCATGCTTACCTTTTATACACCTGTACAATTCTGTTTACAGGCCCTCTTGGCAGCTACTTAATTAAAATACACAGTCTCTTCTTCATTATTTATTTATTTATTTAGAAAATGTATAAGCCACCTTTCATTCACAAGGTATCCCAGGACCATGTACACAATGTTAAACAAAATCAAACACATCTAATATAAAAACCATACCTTTAGAATTTAAAAACCATACAGTTACAAATTATGTAATCCTAGCTAGTTGAGGACCCCATAGCAAGTGTGATATCATCCCCATAGCATTCTCATGAAACCACTCATGGTTGCCTATGTGCCATTATAATGCCCATTCAAAATGACAGCAAGTCTCTGTGACCTCACCTTGAATTGGCTTTGTGACACTATGTAGCCCATCACATTTGGCCATACAGTGATTTCACATAGCCAATTCAGATTGATGGTAGGAAGCATTGATCACACTCTGAATTGGTGAATGGTTTCATCCAGGTTTGTGGTCCCCCTCCCCTCCATACACACACACAGGAGGTGAAAGTGTTTACAAAGGTACTACTTTAGCTCAGCCCTAATATAAGGTTATATCAGAAAGGGGTTTTATGGATGCTGTTTCTGCCAGATATTTAGAACTGAGAACAGAGGACCCAGCTACTATTCCTTTTATTGATATTATGCCATCTATCTAAACCAAGGTCATCCATTCACAGACACACTACAAATAATGAGTCAGAGTTAGTGAAGATGTCCAAAATGTGGTGTTTTCCATACTGGGCCCCATTCACCATACCTAGCATTTAAAACAAGAATACCTGCAAGAATACCTTCTTTGACTAGGGACTACAGAAGCAAGCAAGCTCCCAGAGAGCGAGCGATCAGAGCAAGCGAACAGGGGGACAAACAGGAGTTGGTCAGGGGAGCTGCAGTGGCAGAAGAGACAAAGGAGACAAAGGCAAAGAGGTAAGTGGGCTGGAGGAAGCCCAGAGGGTTGTCCATTTCCTGCTGAGTGGCTGTGAGCTCACCAGGTGCCCCTGAGAGCTTCAATTAATTGGGGGGTGGGGTGGCCTGAGTACTCCCAGCAGCTGAGTGGGCAGGAAGCTTCAGTCTGTTTCCTGCCTCCCAGCTGAGCAGAGCAGAGCAGAGGAAGCTGTTCCAGCTGGTCTAGGGACTACAGAAGCAAGCAAGCTCCCAAAGAGTGAGTGATCAGAGTGTCAGGAGCGCCCTAGCTGCCTCTTGCAGTCCCCACCAATAGCCATCTCAGGACACAGACAACGAGGAATTCTTTCTGAGACTTTATTCCTTTATGATTCTTTCAGAATACTAATCACTAGCGACAAAGCAAGGAACAGCACTGGGGAAAGATAGCAGAGCAGCCTAAGCTCCAGGTAAGGCAGTTGGTCCCCGTTTGAAGGAGAACCATGGGAAGACCCTGAACTTATGGGCTAGGGAGAGATCCTCCCTCTTTCCTTTGGGTCCTCAGGACGCGACTGTTGTTTGTGCGCCAAACAAGCGCTACACCTCCTTTCTGCGTCCTCCATCTGTCATCGCTCCCTGAATCTGCGCTGAGTGTCCATCAAGCCCCCCTCCAGCGCTCTCTCACTGCCAGGGTCACTATCTCTCCCAGGAATGCTGGCAGGAGGAATCTCTGCCAGCTGCTGTGCTTGTGAGAGATGAGCGAGCTCCTCTCCCACGGATTGCTGTTCCTCCTCAGAATCAGAACTGCTCTGGGGCTCAATTGGCTCAGTTTCCACCCTGACACAGAGTGAGCGAACAGGGGGAGTAAACAGGAGTTGGCCAGGGGAGCTGCAGTGGCAGAAGAGATAAAGGAGACAAAAGCAAAGAGTGAGTAGAGGACCAGGCACAGGCTACTATAGAACAACCAGGAAGCTAGACACAAAAAGGGAAAAGAGACTATGGAAGGACAAGACTCTCCAGTGGTGGTAACCTGTAAAGTGTGTGTAACGTTTGTTTTCTTGCCTGAGAACAACATGGCCTACACCTGCAACAAGTGCAAGTTGATCACACTGCTGGAAGAAAAAGTAAGAGGACTGGAGCGGCGAGTGTGGACCCTCCAGGGAATAAGAGAACATGAAGAGTTCTTGGATAGAATGGTGGAACTACAGCAGCAAAGCGAAGAACAGAAGCTAGAAGAGCAACAGCAAGCTGAGGCAGAAGAGGAGACTGCTGAGGTGAGGAAAAATGAAGTAGAGGATACTCCTTGGAAAAGGGTGACAGTTAGGAACAGAAAAGCTAGAAGACACTCGGCACCAGTGGAGGCAATGGAACTAGGGAACCATTTCCAGGTACTTGAGGATGAGACTGGATGACAGCCTGCAGAGGAAGAATTACAGGGATGCATGAGAGTGAGCAAGAGGCTGAAGGTCAGCCAAGCAGAGGCAATGAAACCAAGGGCTACAACAACAATAAGAGAAGAGGAGGAGGAGTGGGACACTCCTTGCTGTGTGGGATCAAAACCCAAGTATGTTGCGAAGACCTGTGGACTCACCAGGTATGCTATCTCCTGGGAGGATGGATTAGAGACATGACTGAAGGGTTGCCTGCACTCATAAAGCCCACTGACAGGTACCCCTTTCTTCTCATCCATGTGGGAACAAATGATACCGCCAAGCGGAGCTATGAAGAAATCACATCAGACTTTGAAGCTTTGGGAAGGAAACTCAAGAACTTTGGGGCCCAGATAGTTTTCTCATCCATCCTTCCAGTAGTTGGAAGAGGGATAGAAACGGAAAGAAAAATACTCTGGGTGAATGACTGGCTACGAAGGTGGTGCTGACGAGAGAGATTTGGATTCTGGGACCATGGGCTATACTTTCTGGAAGATGGACTGTTGGCAAGGGACGGGTTGCACCTCACAAAGGCTGGGAAGAATGCATTTGGCCACAGCATGAAGAACTTCATCAGGAGGGCTTTAAACTGAATCCTATGGGGAAGGGAGAGGTAAAGCTGGGGGTAACAATGGACCAAGGCTCATGCACAGCAACCGAGAGAACAGCTCTAATAGAACCCAATAATAGTCTTCACAAACATGTAGGAAGAAAGCCAGACCATGAAGCACATGGTGTTTGATGTCTGTATACTAATGCCCAGAGTATGGGAAACAAACAGAATGAATTTGAACTCTTAATACAGGAGGGAAATTATGACTTGGTAGGTATAACTGTAGGGATGTACGAAAGTCACTTAGCTTTCCGCAGATGTGATTCACGGGGGGGAGGTGCTCCGTCCCTCCCCCTGGAATCCTCAACGGCAGGGAGGTGATCTGGTCCTCTCCTCCAGAATCCTGCCCGGCCGGCTCCGCTCCGCGGCAGCTCCTCAGAGCAGCCGGCCAGGGCCGTCTGCAGCCGGAGTTCCAGCTGCGGTCGGGCTGCTGCGGACGCAAATGGTGGCCGCCGTAGTGGCTGCCATTTGTGTCCAGCCAGGCTGCCATGATAGGCTACGTAAGTATTTACATAGCCTATCATGGCAGGCCAAAAAAAAAAAAACAGTGTACGCAAATGGCGGCAGCTACGGCTGCCGCCATTTGCGTTCCCTATTTTTCGCCGTTTTATCTTACGTAAATATTTACATAGGATATTATGGTGGGAAAAAAGGGGAACACAAATAGCACCCACTACGCTATTTGCGTTCCCCTTTTTTTTCGCCATAATAGCCTTGTAAATATTTACGTAGGATAAAATGGCAAAAAATAGGGAACGCAAATAGCGGCCACCGTAGCCGCCGCCATTTGCGTACGCTGTGTTTTTTTGGCTTGCCGTGATAGGCTACGTAAATACTTACATAGCCTATCACAACAAAGAGCAGGACGACAATGGTGGCCGTGGCAGCCGGTCGAAAGACCAGCCGCCACCACTGGAGCCGCCGCTGGAGCTGCCGCTGCCGGAACATTCGCCCCAGGTAAGCTTCATCTTGGGGCTATTCCGCAAGGTGGCAGGGGGTGGGAGGCCGTTCCGCTACGGGTTTTAGGGGGCCGAATGCCAGTGCATTCGGCCTCACTGAAATCCGTGGTGGAATTCTCTGCCATCCCTATATAACTGAGACTTGGTGGGATGACTCTCATGACTGGAATACAGCAATTGAAGGATATAACTTGTTCAAAAAGAACAGGAGGAACAGAAAGGGTGGTGGGGTTGCACTATATGTTAAAAATACTTATCTCTGCACAGAAATACAGGAGGAGGAGCTTGGGAGCCCCATCGAGAGCATCTGGGTTAAAATAAATGCAGCAAGGAATAAAAGGAACATGGTGGTCAGAGTCTACTATTGACCACCCAATCAAGGAGAAGATGAGGATGAAACTTTTGAAAAGCAAATATCCAATGTTTCAAGGAAGCATGATGTAGTAGTAATGGGGGACTTCAATTTCCCCGATATTTGTTGGGAGACAAACTCTGCAAAACATGGCCCCTCCAAGAAATTCCTGACTTGTGTGGCAGATAACTTCTTCCTATAGAAAGTAGAGGTAGGAACTAGAGGATCGGCTATCCTTGACTTGATCCTAACCAGCAGAGATGACTTAGTGGATAAAGTAGCAGTTACAGGAACTCTAGGGGAAAGCGACCATGTTATACTTGAGTTCATGGTTCTAAAGGAAGCAAAAGCCATGTGTAGCCAAACCCGTACCATGGATTTTAGGAAAGCTGATTTTACTAAACTCAACACAATGATAATAAGGTCCCATGGCAAGCGACTCTAACGAGAAAAGGAGTCCAAGATGGGTGGGAGTTTTTAAAAAAGGAAATTCTCAAGGCACAATTACAAACAATTCCAACAAGAAAAAAAGGTGGAGACTTTTTTGTGGCTTCACAAAAAGCTAAGAGATGACCTGAAAACAAGAAAAGGACACATATAGGAAGTGGAAAGAAGGCCAAGCAACAAAGGAAGAATACAGGCAGTTAGCACAGAATTGCAGGCATGGCATCAGGAAGGCTAAAGCTGAGAACAAGCTGAGGTTAGGGATGTCAGAGAATTCTGCCACGGACTGAAATGGGATCGAATTCCCTTCAATCTGTGCAATGGAATCCTCTGCGGAATGGCACCACGAGGTCCTGCGGAGCCAGCAGTTATGCGGCTCTTTTTTTGGTCATCCGCACAGAGTCGCGAAATTTTCGTAAATAAAAACGCAAGGTAGTATATTCCAATAATGAATACGTAAGTTTTTTTAAAAAGACGAATTGTGCTCACCGCCTTGTTTGTGGGTGTTCTTTTTCAATTGAAATCCTCCATCTCCATTTACTTTCAGCCAAAACACTTCCTGCTCCTCCGGGCTTCCCAAAAGCCCGGAGGAGCTTGTGACTTACTCCTACACATGTCAGCACCCCACTTGCCCCCAGCTCAGCTTTGTATTTCCACATCCAGCTCATTAGCAAACCTCCTGTTAGTTATCTCACTGGGTGACTTTGGGCTGGAGTCTAACCACTAGATCATACTTCTGTTATGAAACTCATGAAGAAAAAGAGACAGTATAATGGAAAGTTCTTTCTGAAGCAGTCACACTTCACTTGTACAAATGCAGCATGAAGGGAAAGATCAGCAACCTTCTCTTTGTTTGAATAAAAAGCACACTCTGCACATGCTCAGTGAATGGACAAAATCAGGAATAAATATACCAGGGAATATGAAGAACAATATTCTTCCATTATGTCTGTGTGTGGGGGGGGGGGAATCTCCCTCCATCCAGCTGTTCCATGGAAACCCCCCTCCCCCATTCACCCAAGGGTCTTCTGAGATAACTAACAGGAAGTCTGATAATGAACTGGATGTGGAAATACAAAGCTGAGCGGAGAGGAGAACCAACTCTGTGCATGTCTACTCAGAAGTAAGTCTTACTGAGTTCAATGCAACTTACTCCTACACATGTCAGCACCCCACTTGCTCCCAGCTCAGCTTTGTATTTCCACATCCAGCTCATTATCAAACCTCCTGTTAGTTATCTCAGAAGAACCTTGGGTGAATGGGTTTTTTTTTTCCCAGGGAACAGCTGGATGGAGGGAGATTACACACACACACACACACGAAGAATATAGTTCTTCAACGTGTTTGCGTTGCCCTTATTTTCGCTGTAGTCTATGTCAATCTTTACGTAAACTACCGGGACCAAATAAGGAACGCAAATGGCAGCGCCCATGGGCGCCGCCATTTGCATACGCGCTTTTTTTTTCCCAAAGTCACCCGTGATAGGCTACGTAATGATTTACGTAGCCTATCACGGCTGACTTTGCAAATCTAGCCGTGATAGGCTACGCAAATCGTTACGTAGCCTATCACGGGTGTTGTTGTTTTTTACTTCATTTTGTAATGGCGGCGGCAGCCGGTCGGAAGACCAGCCGCCGCCGCCGCCCCCGACGAAACACCGCCGAACTCCCGCCGGGATCTGCTGCCGAGAGGGACATTTGAGAGAGGTAAGTCCCATCCCGGGGGGGGGGGCGGGGGGGAGGAGAATTTCACCACCAATTTTGGGGGGCCGAATGCAGTGGCATTCGGCCTCCCCAAGATTCGTGGAGAAATTCTCTGACATCCCTACTTCCTCCTCTCAATAGCCGTGATAGGCTACGTAAATACTTATGTATCCTATTACGGCTAATGCTGGGATGCCATTTGCGTCCCTGCTGAGGCCATGATAGGCTATGTAAGTATTTACGTAGCCTATCATGGTGGGGGGGGGAACCCAGCTTATGCAAATGGTGGCGGCTACTGCCATTTGCGTACACTGGTGTTTTTTTTCCCCCTGCCGTGATAGGCTATGTAAATATTTATGTAGCCTATCACAGCTCAATACAGGGATGCAAATGGCGGCGGCTACAACAGCCGCTATTTGCGTCCCTGCAGGGCTGCTCAGCGGCCGGATGTGAGGCTGTGGGCGGCCGGGCAGGATTCCGGGGGGAGGGACGGAGTGCCTCCCCCCCACTGCAGATGCCCCTGCGCGGAGCCAGGTTAGGGATTCGTACATTCCTAGCAGGGGGTTGGACTCGATGGTCTTGTAGGCCCCTCCCAACCCTACTATTCTATGATTCTATGACCCCTGAATCAGACCATCGTTTCTTGTAAAACGTACAGCACATGCCATTTCTTTGCTAAAATGATACAATCAAGAAAGCAAAGAGGAAAACATTGTGCATAGAATTTCAAATACCTCCAGTGACAGGCCATTTAGCACCATTTTCAGGACTGTGCTAATGGGCAGGTTTTGTTGTTTGAAGAAGTTTATGCTCTCTGCCCCCTCCCCCGACCTTTGTAATATATTGTCAAAATATGATATAAGGGGTGATCATCCCACTCCAAAACATCCAATCTCTTTTTATATGCCTAAGGGATAACAATTAGGTTAGAGAAAATAAGCTTTTGCTTCCCTTTTCTTCCCTTGGCGATAGTCAGTTATGGCACATAAAATGGAATTAAAAGAATTGCACCCAGTTGCTATAATGTTATATTCAATTCTCATATAATACTGATCTTCTCATTCAGATGTGATCCCCCCACCCCAAATGGAATAATAATCTGAAGTAGCACTTGAAATCATCCACTGCTTTTATATCCCAAACAGAAACTGGATTTCCTTTCTACAGTCTATTACTCAGAGTTTCATGTTCCTCCTCATTTTGAACACTACTTCCTATGCAAGGTATCTAATACCTTCTCAACACCAGGGATGCACAGAAAGTAGAACTCAAGATGTTTTGGACTTCAACTCCCAGAAGCCCCTGCCAGCATGGACAATGATCAGGAATGCTAGGAATTGAAGTTCAAAACATCTGGAGATGTACTTTCCATTCAGACCTGGGAAGGCAGATATATGAGCTGCAATTAACACCATAGTCAACAGTCTGTACTGTCAGTTCCTACAACCAGTTCCTTCAATGACACATGTCTATGATGGAGCCCAGGAAGAATGATGACACTAAGAGCTTATGACAAGCCTTTATCTAGATCTAAAGGTTTTTTCAGGGGGGAGGGGACAAATAAAAGAAGAAGAAAGAGTAACTTAACATCTAGGGGTGTGGAGAGCAGCCCTAAAGTGATGCTACCTATGCTGGGGAGAATGGGATGCTTGAGCAGTATCAGCTATGGCAGAATGGTTAGAAGTGGGTCACACTAGCTTGCAAGTAGCACAGTGACATTCCAGCAGTTGCATGCGCTGATCACACAGGCAGCACTTAAGCTACAGCTGCATAAGAAATGACTGCCAGGAAGGGAAAGCAG
The DNA here is from genome assembly GCF_057233095.1 of Heloderma suspectum. Lineage (NCBI taxonomy): Eukaryota > Metazoa > Chordata > Lepidosauria > Squamata > Helodermatidae > Heloderma > Heloderma suspectum. The sequence continues at coordinate 92,268,955 of NC_139458.1, forward strand.
TTGCCGCCGCCGGAGGTACTACCCTACTGTCCCATCACATGTTACTCCGCCTGTAAGTAGGGATGGCGGAGAATTTCTCCCCGAAACTTCGGGGGGCTGAGCGCCAACGTATTCGGCCCCCCGAACAAGTTTCGGGGAGAAATTCTCCGCATCCCCCCCGCACCCCCCACCCGGGACGGGACTTACCTTTGGCGAATGTCCCTCCCGGCGGCGGGTCCAGCTGGCGTTTCGTTGGGTCTTCGTCAGGGGCGGGGACGGCAGCCGGTCTTTCAACCGGCTGCCGCCGCCGCCATTGCAATAAAAGAAAAAAAAACAAAAACGCCCCCGTGATAGGCTACGTGACAATTATCGTAGCCTATCACAGCTAGATTTGCAAAGTCATCCGTGATCAGCTACGTAAATCGTCACTTAGCCTATCATGGGTGACTTAAAAAAAAAAAAAAGTGCATACGGATAATGGCGGCCCCCATAGGGAGCCGCCATTCCCGTTCCTTATTTGGTCGCTGTAGTCTACGTAAATGTTTACGTAGACTACGGCGAAAATAAGGGCAATGCTATTTGCGTTGCCCTTATTTTCGCCATAGTCTACGTAAAGATTTACGTAGACTACAGCGACCAAATAAGGAACGCGAATGGCGGCTCCCTATGGGGGCCGCCATTAGCCGTACGCGCTTTTTTTTTTTTTTAAGTCACCCGTGATAGGCTACGTGGCAATTAACGTAGCCTATCGCGGCTGACTTTGCAGATCTAGCCGTGATAGGCTACGTTAATCGTCACGTAGCCTATCACGGGGGCGTTTTTGTTTGTTTTTTTAAATGTTTAGTTCGCAGCCAGGTGAGGCGCCTGCTCCCCGGCCTGAATTTCGGCCGGGCGAGGCGGGAAGCCTCCCCCCCGGCCTGAATTTCGCGGGGGGAGCAACGAAGCGCCTCCCCCCCGCCGCGGGAAATCTTCGAGGACAGGTAAGGGACTTTCGTCCACCCCTACCTGTAAGCCTCTTCTAAAGCAGAAGAGTTTGCAACTGTCAACCAGACAGTGCGTCTTGAGACCCAAGTATTCCCAAACCTACAAATTATATGGACTCCCTGATTTCTAATTAACCAGATATGCCCTCACCCCGGCGCCAGCTTGTCTGGCTGAAAGGGGGGGGCCATTGCCGGCGGGTGGGGTGACAAGACGTAGGGGCCTCTGATTGGTGCACCCCAGTGACACCACCACGCAGGGAGGAGCAGGCTGAGCTGCCTTAAACTCAGCTCCCCCTCCCAATCTCAGTTCTCTGGCTCGACGCAGCTAGAGAGGAAACCATGGAAAACACCTGCCTCCTGAAGACCGCCTTTGTCGTTTGACAGCCACCCGGACTCGGTGTGCAATCTACGCGCCAGAACCTACCTCTCCTGCTCCTTGCTTCTTCTTCAGGCAGTCGCTGCATGCCTCCACCGCCGCGGCCCCGGAGTTGATGGCACTCGCAGCGGAGGCATGTGTGCATGGGCGCTGCCCCCTCAGCCGGCGCTCGCCGCCCAATGGAGCACCCACAGCTGTGCCAGGGCACGCTCAGGCATGGCGCCTCTGATCTTCTGATGGGGTGTCGGCACTCGCGGCAGCCGAGGGCCCGCCCCCCCTTTTTTCCTCCTCCTCAGGTGGTGGCCACGCACCTACCCAGCCGCGGCCCCGGGGATACCGGCGGTCGCGGCGGGGGTGTGTGTGCGCGGCGCCGCCCCCTCGGCTGGCGCTTGCCACCCGGCGGGGGCGCCGACGGTTGTCTTGGTGTGCGCCCAGGCACGGCGCCTCCTCCTTTGGCCTGTTGACCCGTGCCTGCCCCGCCGCGGCCCTGGGATTGCCGGTGCTTGTGGCGGGGCGCAGGCGCTGCCCCCCCTCGGCTGATGCTTGCTGCCCGGCAGGGGGCGCCGATGCCTGTGCGGGTGCGCGCCTGGGCGCGGCGCCTCCTCCTTCACCCTGTTGCCGCGTGCCTGCGCCGCTGCGGCCCCGGGGTTGCTGGTAGTCGCGGCGGGGGTGGGGTCGCCGCTCGCTCGGCCGGCGCTACGGTGGGGGCGCTGACAACTGTGCCGGAACGCGCCCAGGTGCGGCGCCGTCTGTCTTGCTCCCCTGCGGGGGAGCCTTGACTCATGGTGGCCGGCACCCAGCCCCCCTTCTTGCCTCGGGCGGGGGGCCGCATGGCCTCGGGCTTCCCAGCGCTCGCGGCAGGGGCGCATGTGCGCAGGAGTCGCCCCCTTCGGCCAGCACTTACTGCCCCGACGGGAGCGACAGCAGCTGCACGGGCGTGCGCCCGTGTACAGCGTCTGTCTATCCGCTCCCTCACCGGGGCGGCGTCTGAGCACCCCCCTTTTTTCAGCGGGCGCTCGAGCGGGCCGCCGGTGGCTGCGAGTAGTCGCTGGCTCTGAGGGGTGCCAGCGCTTGCGGCGATGGCGTGCCTTCCCCTCTGCTTCTTTCCCCACTGGCAGACTCGCAGGCTGTGGCGCCAAGCAGTTTGGTGCCGACTCTTGCCGCCTCCTGTGAGCGTGGGGCGCTCATGGCGGAGGCATGTGCATCCCCCCAAATAAATAAATACATACAAACAAACAAAATCACAGCCAAGGCTCCCCATGTCCGCCCACCGCGGCTTCCGGGTCCCAGGCGCTCTTGGCTGGGGATGCCAGCGCTCAGGAGTGGCTCCCGTGGCTGTGGGCCATTGCTGCGCCTCTTGGGTGCCGGGCTTGTGGCAGGCAGCAACCGCACCCCTTTCAAAGCTGCTGTGTTGTAGCGGCTACAGTGTTGGACTGGGACGTTAGAGACTCAGGTTCTAGTCTCCTTTCCAGGGGTGTAGTTTAGGGCTGAGCCCCTGCTGGACTTGCAGAAGATCCCAGGTCCTGTACCTGGCATCTCCAGGTAGGGCTTGTAAACCCCTACCTGAACCCCTGGCAGAGCCAGTGGGGGGGGGAGGACAGTTTCTCCACTCCTCCCCTATAAACTAATAAGGTTAATGGCTAGACACACAGTGTCTTACATGTCAACACGTAGAGCCATACAGAAAGAGGTTCTATGTTGTTGGCACTCAACTCTCTAGCCGCTGCCAGACACGGAGGGTGCCCCTTCTGTCTGGCGGTAGTAGCGGCACTGCTGCCTGTTGCCTGGGGTGCCCAGTGAGTAGCCCACGGGAACCTCCTTCTATGTGCTTTGACCTCTGCCACATTACTTTTAAGGAGTGGTGGTTGGTGTTTTGAACTGGGTCCGGGGACCTGGGCCCTTGCTTCTTCTTGCCAATGTCGTGCCAAGCTTACCTCCCTTTCTACATCATGCCCCCCAAGAAGGGCCAAGGTGGAAAGAACGGGAGGGGTAGGGCCCCGCCTCCCCTTCCCAACAGATCGCTGCCAAGGCCCGATTCCGAGTTTGTTGATGAAACGGACCCGGTTCTGGCGTCAATTCTCGCTCGTCTGGAAGCTGCTGAGCGTTCTTCAGGGATCCCTTCCCCAGCCAGGCCTAAGAAACCCCTGGTGGTCCAGCCTAAGTGAACGCGACAGCAGACCCAATGTTCACTACTTCTTTCTATTTCAGCTCGTCTCTGGGTTCAGTACACTTGGATGCCATGGAGGCCTTCCACCTCGCTTCGCAGGTTCACCATGGCAGCACTCCACCGCCGCAGGCAGTCCACCTTCCTGCGACATCTCTGTTAGCAATGATCCAAGCAACATCCTCCTCTTTGTGGTTTCGCCCAGGCGACGCGCCACAGCTGGAGGCGGTTCGCCCTCATAGGGCATCTCCGTCAGGAGCACTGCAAGTGGCATCGTCTCCCTGGCTCCTGGATATGGGTGAGATGATTGCACTTTGCCCCACTTGTCCAGACAGGCGACCTTCAGGGTCGTGGGGTTGCCACCTTAGCTTACCTCCCTGGGGCGGCTGTCCCTCCCAATGTCATCTCCCTATACGATGCCCTTGCCACCTGCAGCTCCGTCAGTCACACCTCAGTAACCCCAGCCGCTTAACGCAGCATCTTACAGGGTTTTGCTGGATTAATTTGGGAGACCTTGCCTGCCCCCGCCCACTCAGGCATCCATTTACCTGTGGTAAGTGGCATATCAGATCCCTACGCTAAGTTGGCGAGTTGTAATGTCGCCAGCGCTACTCCTTCTCGTAATGATTTTCACCTGAGGAGGTGTGTGACTGGCTTAGGTTGAGGCCTTTCGCAGGAGGGCCGCCATTGCCCTTCTCGGCACAGGGACCTGTTGGACCAGGACCTTTCATTCCAATTTTGACTCCTTCCTGGCTGGGTTCAGCGACAGTTCTGGCAGTGGCCACATTCATCTGGCTGTCTCCAGCACTGGCCCTCAGACTATGGCAGGTCCGCTGCTTCAGCACCGCTGTTTGTGCTGGGAATACAGCCCCAAGGGCACATGCTCCCAGGACACGTGCAGTTTCCATCGTGGCTGCTCCCTTGTAGTAGTCAGCCCTCATGCACCTCTTGTCCAATGCCTGGGGATGGCAGGGTCCCCCTTGGAAAGGCCGAGACAGTAGGAAGCTCGGGTTGGCCATGCCTGATTAGGTTGGCACCACTACTCCGGCTTTAAGATGCTACCCCAACTGGGGAAACGCATCTTACCTTGGAACAAGGTTTTATGCTAAGTTCTAGGACCCCTCCCCCCTTTCTTAGGTCAACATATGCCATCCTCACCTCATAAGCATCATTTTTCCTCGCTAGGCGTCAACAGGTTCATGAGAAGTTAACAAGGCAGTAATAGTAGAAGGGTTATGCCACCCCCCTTTTTTTTTTCCACACCCGTTATCTAGGGATCTCCCTTTTCGAAATGGTGCCCAGGAAATCCTCTAGGGAGTTTATCCTAATTCGTAACCTCTCTTCCCTAAGTGTCAGTCAGTTAATCACGAGATCCTTGATCATCTCTGTTCAGTGCGACACACCTCTTCGTTGAGGCAGCTGTCTTGGTCTGGGATCCCGGCCACAGGTCCCTGATGGGCAGGTGCTACAGGGAGTCCAAAGATGGTGGTCAAGCTTCTGACCTAATGCAAGTATTGCTCCCCTTTCCTGTTACCTCGGTGTTCCATAGCTCACAAAAGGCTGAGGGCCTGTCTCCTACATCAACATTCAGTGAAGCCAATCCGATACCCTTAGGTGTTATTCTCGCCTCCCTCAGGACAACTTTCAGGCCCTTCGTGCTCAGTTCCAAGCAGTTATACATCATCCTAGGATTTTTTCCTTTAAGAGGCCATACAAGATATGGTAGGACATCTTCTTTACACTGTTAGGGTAGCGGCCCCTGACCGTGCCTTCTCGCGCCAGCTCAGTTTGAGCAGTGCAGGGACTGCGGCTGCCACACCATCAAACCAGGGTCACTTCTGCTGTGTGCATGTATCCATAGGCATGACTTCAACTTAGTAAGGCTTTATGGCACCTCCTTCCGGAAATGTGAGCCTCTACTCAAAGCCGGACTGCAGATTCACATGGTTCCGCCACTACCCTAAGGGGTTTCAGATTCTTAGGGCAGGTCCGATTGTGCTGTGGGTAACGGCCTGTAGAGTGGAGGCTGATGCCGCCGCCAAGCACATTTTGGATGACCTTACAGCCAAGTCAGTAACACCCCCCCTTCAGCATGACAACATGAACTCGTTATTCATCCTCCGTCCTCCTGAAATTTGAAAGTCATGTCACGTGTCAGTGTGTTCGCACTCCAGAGTTGGTGTTAAAACATCTGGTTCTGGGTCCACCAGGTACTAGGTTAGGCAAACCCAATTGTCAGAAAATTAGGTCAACGTCTTCTGGGCCTTAGTAGGGATGTACAAAAATCACTTACCTGGTCTCGCAGCTTGCTTCGCGGTGGGGGGGAGGCGCTTCGCTTCTCCCCCCGAAGTTCAGGCCGGGGGGGGAGGCTTTCCGCCTCGCCCGGCCAAAATTCAGGCTGGGGAGAAGCGTCCCATCTCCCCAGCCACGAACTTCAAAAGAAAAGTAAAAAAAAAAGCCCCGTGATAGGCTACGTAACGATTTACGTAGCCTATCACGGCTAGATCTGCAAAGTCAGCCATGATAGGCTACATAACGTAAAGATTTACGTAGACTACGGAGAAAATAAGGGCAACACAAATAGCGTTGCCCTTTCTTTCGCCATAGTCTACGTAATCTTTACGTAGACTACAGGGACCAAATAAGGAACGCAAATGGCGGCTCCCTATGGGGGCCGCCATTAGCGTACGCGCTTTTTTTTTTTTTTAAGTCACCCGTGATAGGCTACGTGACGATTAATGTAGCCTATCACGGCTGACTTTGCAAATCTAGCCATGATAGGCTACGTTAATCGTTACGTAGCCTATCACAGGGGCGTTGGGGTTTTTTTTACTTTTCTTGTAATGGCGGCGGCGGCAGCCGGTCTGGACCAGTGTAACCCATTTACGTATTTGGTGATCAAACTGATCAGTATGGCAAGGGCACGGCAGTGGCCCATGGCCAAACGCAAGGCAATGAGTTATGCCCCGTCGGCACCTTACGGGTTTTAGGGAATGTCGCGGGTCTGAGGAGGGGCCTCCATTTTTCTCACTTCAACGGCTTACTGTTGACATAAAGGCAATTTGGGCAGATTCTACATTAGCTCTACCCCGCTAGGCCTAGGTAATTTACAGTCAGAACCCACTGTTACATCGAAGCAGTCTCCATGGTAGCTGCTGGAGGTTTCTCTCAGGCATGTTATGGCAGTTAGAAAATGGGGCTTCACAGCATTCCGGCCTGCGTTCACGAGTTGTCCACTTCTTCCTGACACAATTTTCGCTTTGCTTGCCCTAATGTGCTTATTCCTTAGACCAGCAGACTCATCGTACGCTGGTACGGGTGCTCTTACATGGGCACGTTATGGTGTATGGAGCTGCATGAAGGGCTTGTATGTCATCTTCAGACTTCAGCTTTTGTCACCCCGTCACATTAAGATCCAGTGGCTTCACAGACATGGCATACAGTGGGAGTCCCCTCCTCACCCTGTTCCACCAAAGTTTGTCAATATTCCTCCGCAGGTCCAGGTGCTGCACATTGAGAGGAATGACTTTGGCTGTAAGCCAGGCGAGGACCTGATCGAACAGGCCTTGGTTGAGATGCAGGTGGTCCGGCATACCTGGCCGGAAGTAGCCTATTGCAGCCCTCACTGCTCCCATGGATCAATGGGAAGGAATGGAATGATGTTGCCAGTGGCAGGGCACGTCTGAAAGTGCACAGAGAAATGGCTTATGGCCTATGCGAATGAGGTGATGGATGCACCACCCGCCAGGGAATTCTGTGGACATAGAGGGAGCGTTACAGGACAGATAGTGTCCGCCTGTCTCATGTAGTGTATAATATATTTCTGTCTGATCTGCAAAGGGGCCTGCAGGAAGTTCTTCTGCGCAGGTGGGGGGAGTTTCACAAGCTCTAGGCTTGTGACTCCTGTGGCAGCTAGGATGGGCAAAAACAGGAAAGTAGGGATGGTGTGCATGCAGAGGCACCTTATGGTGACAGGTGACTCCTGAGGCCCCCCGAACGGGTTGTGCGGCTTGGCGGGGGGATAAGGGTTGCCTGGGAGACCAACCCTACTCACTCACCCAGATGTTTTGCGGCACCGGGTCGGGGGTGACACCGGAAGGTCTACCTCCCCCAGAAGGGGCAGTCCGGAGGGATGGCGAGATCACTGCCACCCCTCAGGCTGGGTGTGTTTTCGCCGAAGAAGTGCCAGCTAGCCGCTGACACAGTTAGATGCCCGACCTAGTTACCCCTTGGCAGCTATTTCAATAAATGTGGCCCAATTTTCAACCCAAGCTTGTTGTCTGCGTCTTCTTTAACCCATCTCCGCTCGCAATAAACGGTTAGTGTCTTAGTAGGGTCAATAGAGCCAGTCGGTTTGGGGGTGTCAAGGCTGGGTGCCAAGTAAAAGCTAAGACTTCCAGTGGGGAAAATCTAGTGCTGTGCCAAACCACCAGCTGGCCTTCTGCAACATCTTTGGGGATCTCTACACCTCAAGTTTATTGCGCATTCATGGTTGCTTGCTCACTGAATTGTGCGGGTCCATTACATGACATCATCGTTGTCCAGTCATTATTCCACTATTTCCTCCCACCTATCCCGTGTTTTCCTCAAATGGAAAAAAAATGGGTATTTTTCCAGATATGTGCAAATGGAGCACCATGTCCTCCCCGTGTATTTCTCCCCTAGGGTGAATGAAGCACTGAGTAGGGATGTACAGATTCCTCACCTTCCATTCCAGTGGGGAATCCCCCTGGGGTGGCCAATCCGTTCCTCCACACACACCCCGGAATCCTCCGGAGCAGCTCCACTCCGCGAGGATTCCGCGGAGCCACCCAGCTTGAGGGAGGCTTACCTGGCCCATTTGCCTCTGCACCGATCACCATTTTTCTTTAAAAAATGGCGATTGGCAGGATGTTCCCACAGACTTATACGCAAAATAGAGCCGTGGATCTTGCATACACGTCTATGGGCACATCGTGCCGATTGCCATTTTTTAAAGAAAAATGGTGATCGGTGCAGAGACGAACGGGTCTGCTTAAGGCCTCAAGCAGAGTGCTGTTCCAGACAGAATCCTCTGGGGGTGGAGGTAAGTGGAGCCATCCCGCTGTGGATTCCAGAGGCCAGATTCTTTGGATTATGCACTTCCTTCTCTGTAGATGGCCATTCCCATAGTGTTATGTTTCCATGAAGAGGCATTACACATGCTCCAGGTTCAGCAGCATTTGCTCCTGGGTTCCTGCCCCTTTCCCTCCCCTTGCACTTGACTGGTGTATGGGGACAGGCACACAGACAGCCCCCCCAGTGATCTCCCCAGCCCTTCTTTGGAATCCGGCCTCATTTGAATCCGTGGCGGATTTCTCTGACATCCATAGTGGGGGCATGGTCATGATGTCAAAGGTGGTGAAGAAGGCCTGATGGGCATTCAGCCTTCCCACTCCTACGCCATTTTGGCTCCTCACCATTTTCAGCCTGCCTGTTCAAAACAGAGAGGCAGAGCAGCAGAACAGCAGAGAGGCAGCGAGGGAGGGCGGCAGAGCGGAGGAGCAGCAGAGTGGCAGACTGGCAGGGACTGGCCAAAAGCATAGAAGAGGGAGGCAGGGGCTGGGGAGATAGTTGGGGGGGCTGTCTGTGTGTCTGTCCCCATCCACCAGTCAAGTGCAAGGGGAGGGAAAGGGGCAGGAACCCAGGAGCAAATACCACTGAACCTGGAGCGTGTGTAATGCCTCTTTATGGAAACATAATACTATGGGAATGGCCATCTACAGAGAAGGAAGCCCATGTAAAGGGGATCCGTTGTGATCCTGCATTTAAAACAGAAGCAGAAAGCCCCATTTTAAATGCAGGATTTTAGGCTGGTGTAGAAATCCCCTTCATTTCCATGCAGAAGAAGCAGTTGTCTTTCTGCTTCTTTCACAAGGAGATTGAGAATTTCAGAAAAAATTCCTCACTAGGGCTTCCATGCTTACCTTCCTGTGAGGAGGTGAGGGTCTCATGTGTCCCCCTAATTTTACCATTTTTATCCTGTTCTGTCCATGCAGTCTCTCCAACTGTGTGAGGTTTCTGAAAAGCTCCCTAGCAGACTTAAGCAGGAGCCAATCTACATGGGCGATTTAATGTGGAGGGACAGCACATCAGGGTCATTGGTGACAGCTAAATCTGTTGCCAATCTGCAGCCAACCAGAACCTTCTATCTTGAAAGGCTGCATTCTCATATTTTTTTTTACTGCTTCCAGGCGGTTCCACTGCAGTGTGCTGCACCCCCACATTAAATCCTCAGTGTGCCTCTGTGACCTGGCTGTGACCTGGCAGTGACATGGTCAAGGGGTGGGGCCACTGTTCCCCCCCCCATTCTTTTTCCCCATTGGCAGTAGGGCGTACAGTCTGCAGACTCTGTTTCCCATTCAGAATACCTCAGTTGCAAGTTTTTGAGGAGTCAGGATAGCAAAGTGGTTTCTTTCACCAGTCAGAGTAACTAGCCTGCCTTTCCCATTCATGAAAGCACTACAGCATGGTATCAGAATTGTTCAGTTGTTGCTTTTACCAGCCAGAGTAACTAGTGTGCCTTTCCCATTCATAAAAGCAGTATAGTACTGTTTCTAGCCTTCATAATTGTTCAGTAGTAGATTTTGCAATTCACAGTATGTAGCCTTATTTCAGAGTGAAGTAGCAGGGAGGAACCTGGACAGGGGCAATAAACAAGCCCCTCTCATATGCTGAGCAGCACCTCTTGCCAAGGGGGAGAGGCAGCTAATGGGAGGACCCACTGAGCTTCCTTTCAGCACTTCCAGGCTTCCTCCAATCAGCCTCCAGTCAGTTAAGTTTGAATATGATCCTGGTATGAGATCGAGCAACATCACACACGTCCGGCAATCCCAGGCTATACAGAAATGGGGCGGGGGGGTGTTGTGGTATCTAAAGTTCTAGCCATGGAAAGGATATGAAGACAGAGCAAGGCTGCCATCTTCTGCACTCTGGGGAGTAGGTCCTGCTGAATACAATGAGACTTACTCCTGAGTAAAAAGGTGCAGGATGACACTTCACAGCTGCAAAATTCAGGCATGCCCTTGAACAGCATGAGATTTACTTCTGAGTGGACACACACATAGGACTGAGCCACATGGATCTAAAGTGGAGGACAGACTCCTGGTACTGGCCGCCCCCTCACCTTCCTGTCTGTGTATTCTTTATTGTGCACAATATATTGTGAATAGCTAAGCTGGGGACAGATGCCCTGCATGGAGGGAAAAGGCTGGAGTTGCCTCCCTCTCCTAGCCCCCATTTCCCCAGCCCCCAATTCTTGTTTCTGCAGGAAAGCTGCCTCCTCCTTCACAGACAAACACACACACACACACACAGGGAGGAGCATGGACAGGGGCAGGGAATGAGCCTCTCTCATTCGCTGAACGGGGTTGATGGGGTTGATGATGTTCAATTCTACTCCACCCACCTGGAATGAGAAGCATTTTCATGTGACCCATGAAAGCGGGGTTTTAGGACTTTTCCTCTGTGTGCCCCTGATAGACCAAAGCAATTTCAAGAAAATCTGGATATAACCAGAAATTGCTTCTCATTCCATTTCCACGTAGATCCCCCCCAGGACGTTCTCCCTTGAAGTTCAGTGCTGCTGCCTACTGAGTGTCTGAACTCTGAGCATTTGAAATTCAAGGCATTTGTTGTTGTTGTTAAAATTCAGAAGAAGGAGAAGGAGAAGAATAGCAGCAGCAGCAGCAACTACAACTCTTCACTCAGCTTTCAAACCACAGGCAAAATGTGGATTTTGTGCCAGATGTGTGCTCTTCACAAGGTTAACTCCTCTGCTTCATTTGTCAATCCACTTGATAGTTATATAATCCATATTTGTCATGTTCAAAGAAGTAGTAAGAGGAGACGTACAGTATAATTCTTGTCATATAAGATACGAAACAGAGTCTTATACTGCCACATAATGTGGTGTTTCCTATACTGTGGTATACTGCTGTTCGTAGAGCTCCCTAACCACACAAGCAACCCAGATGCCTGTTATAAAAAGACATCACAAGCAGGTTGCAGGACTTCTTTCTAACTCTGTAGGTTGAAATGGAGGCAAAGTTTTACAATTCAAATGAAATCATCATTAGAAAGCATCATTCTCATTTCCCACTAAATGATGTGACTAGATGATGCTTTCAAGTCTCTACAGGCTGTAATGCTGAACAGGATGCCAGCTGAAAGGCGAATGGATTGGAGTTGCATTGTCACAGTTTAAAAGCTAAAACCTTAGAACATAATTTCAATAAGACCGGAAGAAAACAATAATGAGTTTAAATGTGATTTAAATTAACTGGACACATGTTCACAGTGAGAATTATGCAAACGTGCTCAAGAAGACCTCCTGGAGCTAACAAGGAAATTAGACTGTGAATGAATAGAGACTGAAATACCATGGAAAAGAAATACGTGTTCTTCAGTTAAGTGGTCATTTCCTGCCAAATCTGATTGAGCAAAATGGTACATCTTCCAATACGCTTTGTGTCAAATATAGTTCTGGAGAAACACCTTTCATTTGAGTCACTCGAAGGGATTATTTAATTCCATGTGCTTATTTAAAAATAAAACAAACCTTGCATTCACATATTGCTTAAAAGGGCTGCCCACAAACTTTTTCCTGCAAAGGTTTTGGGGTGCAAAGTGGATGTCTAAGGGAGGCAAAAAAAAAAAAAAAAGCCTTACGGGGAGGAATACATTTTTGTAGGTTTTGCATCTGTTCACAGCCCTGATCTTTAGGTCCTTCAGCACTATTTTTAGGGCTTGTTTTTTCTTTCCTAGGTGAGCACAACCAATCAGGGATCATGTAGTGAAACAATGATGCCATTGCAACAAGCAGATTAGGTGACATGATGAAATCAGTGAGGCCAAACAAACCCGCAGTCAGAATAGGTTTGGGGGAAAGGGAGGAGGACACCTGTCCCTGTTGAGGGCCCATGAACAAGGAGCAAAAACTTTCTCTTGCCAAAGGATAGGGATGTCAGAGAATTCCGCCACGGATCTTGGTGAGGCCGAATGCCAGTGCATTCGGCCCCCCGAAATCTGTGGCGGAACGGCCTGCCACCCCCCACCCCCCCATGGATCCCCCCTGGGATGCGATTTACCTGGGGCGGATGTTCCGGGCGGCCGCTGCTCCGGCGGTGGCGGCGGCAGCGGCTGGTCTTCCGACCAGCTGCCACCACCGCCATTTGCAGTCTTGTCGGGGTTGGTTTTTTTTTTTTACAGAGACGTGATAGGCTACATAAAGATTTACGTAGCCTATCATGGCTGGGTTAAAAAAAAAAGCATACGCAAATGGCGGCGGCTACAGCTGCCGCCATTTGCATTTCTTATTTTTGGCCATCTTAGTCTATGTAAATATTTACGTAGACTATTACGGCGAAAATAAAGGGGAACGCAAATAGCATAGCGGGTGCTATTTGTGTTCCCCTTTATTTTCACCGTAATAGTCTATGTAAATATTTACATAGACTAAGACGGCCAAAAATAAGGAACGCAAATGGCGGCGGCCGTAGCTGCCATTTGCATACGCGTTTTTTTGTGAATTTTTTTACCCAGAGCCCTCCGCGGCTGGAAATCCGGCTGCAGATGGCTCTGGCCTGGGCCTGGCCGGCTGCTCCGTGGAGCCGCCACAGAGCACAGCCAGCCATCAAGGATTCTGGGGGGGAGGAACAGATCGCATCCCCCCCGTCAAGGATCCCGGGGGGAGGGACAGAACGCCTCCCCCCCACCATAAACATAATCTGCGGAAAGGTAAGTACATTTTGTACATCCCTACCAAAGGATCATTGAAAGATCGTTTAGAAAAAACCTTCCCCCCTTTTGGCTCACTGCTATTTCTTAATATATTCCTTCATAAAAGGATTAGGAGCTTTGCTCTTCCTTCTAATTGTGATGACAAACATGAAATCTGCTTGAGGCATTTGGAACTGACTGAGCTACCATCCATATGGATAGGATCAGAGATCATAACATTACTGACAGGCGAGGGAAAAGGAGGAAAACAGTGACAACTTGTGAAAACATCTGCCCCACCAGTTTGGGAAAGCTGCCCCTTTCACAGCCAGCCAAGCCCTTCTTTCTTTTCTTTTTTTGTCTTCATAAAAGTACAATTCTGTTTTTTAGATCATTACATTAAAAGGGAAATCTACTGGCAGGCAAACAACATGGAGTCTGATATCAAGAGAAGAACATCAGTGCTCTGTTTCTGAGCTCTGAAATATCTACGGTACTAGGAATATTTTTTTAATTTATTTTTTTTGTAAAAATAACCAAAAGCTTTGAAGTGGAAGTGTGCGGGCGGGGGGGGGGGGTACTTGTGAAGCAAAAGAGGCTGGATGAAATTTGATATGATTTTTTTTTTCTCACCCTGAAAAAAAAAATCCTATTGTGCATTGAGACAATGCAGGAAACTGTAAAGACCCACTGCTTTGAACTGGATTTTTGAAACAAAATGAATGCTGCTGAGAGATGCTCAAGCAAATGTGCAGATGAGCTCACCAGGCTAGTTTCTTTACAGTCACTTTGCTGCTTCTACTTTGCTTGATGGTGTTGAACTTATTTCTGAAGCTAGTGTTATACACTGTCCTCATTTCCATGGCTACTGATGAGTTTCCCTTGAACTGTAAAAATATAAACCCAACTCATGTCTTTTTCACAGGAACAGGAATTGGGTACTTTATCAGACAGATCTTTATTGGACAAATTTATCTCACACTTGCTCTGACCGGCTATGCTGCCTATCTAAAAATAACACCTCCCCATATCTCTGAATTGTGTATTCCGAATGTGACCTTGGAGGTAATGTACCCCAATGGTCTCACGCATTCATTTGCACAATGTTATGCCTTCTAAATACTAATTGTCCTTAGATAGCATCTCAGTTACTCACTGGGCCTGTTTGCACATCATGACAAGCCACCATGGTTTAATTCACCCATGGGGCTCCATGACACATGTTGGCTGCCATGTTGCATATGCAAGTCATGGCAGGGGTGCACCATGGCTTGTCATGTCATGAGAACCCAGCAAAGGTGGGCTGTTTGCATGGTTAACAAACCGCCCACAATCCTAAAACTGGCCAACTTGTGGGTGGCTTCTTAACCATGCCAGCAACCCACCCTCACTGGGTTTGCACAACATGTCAAGCCACAGCTGCCATGGTGTGGCTTGCATATGCAAAATGGAGGCCAGTGCATGGCACAGAGCCCCCACAGGTGAATTAACCCATGGTGGCTTACTGTGTCATGTAAACCAGGTCACTGTCTTGACTGATAATGGGGAATCTTCCTAATTGGGAAGAAATTATAAACTCTAGGGTGTGAGATGTATGTGGAAAGTACATCAGTTACATGGGCTAAGCCAGAAAGACCCACTTTAGGCATACTTTTTTTTTGGGGGGGGGGACTTCCATTGTTCCAAGGATTTAATTCTGGCTAGCATTCTCCCTAATTCTTGACCAGTGCTGGCTCCAGGTTTTTGAGGGCCCTTGTCATTTCTACCAGTTGCTTGCATGAGACTCAGTGAGCAGTGTGGAACGTCTGCTCCTCCTCCTCACCCCACCATTGTCTGGGCCAGGAGAGAGGTAGGTGAACAAATGCCATGTCTGTGAAACCCTCCGATGCATCATGGCAGGCCGCCTCCCCCACCCCCCAAAGAAAAATGTTAGAATTTCTCCCAATCCCCAAAGTTAGAAAAATCTTTGGGGAATAATTTTACTCCACTCCACCCCACTTCCTGAAAGTGACAGAAGTGCTGGACCAAATGCTTCGCTCCAGCATTAATCTTACCTATAACATGTGCAGACTGAAAACTATCCATTCATAGAATTATAGCCATGGAAGGAAATCAATGGTCCATCTAGTCAACTGCCTGCCAAAAGGTGGGATAAATTCAGCATTCCTGAGTGTCTATTTCTAGTCTCTCTTTGAAAATATCATAGAAGAACATTCCATAACATTCCTAGACAGCTTGTTCCATTGATTACCTTAGAGTTAGAAAAGCAATTCTCTTGGAAGAGGAGAAAATACAAAGAGAAGAATCCTTGGGAAGTTTTCCTATTCAGTCCCTATTAAAATCAATGCTACCATTCTGTCATCATGCACAGCTGTTATTCTTTTTAGTAGGATGTGCACAAGAGAACCTTCTAGTGTAATTTGCTCAATATCCCCCCCTACAACACAAAGAATTACTAAATACTTGCTAGAGTCCTTTTAAACCAGGCAGGTGGCAACTCTAAAATGTACAAGCTGAGGCTATTAACAATTTCATGGGACTTGCCTTAACATTGAAGAGGTATTATCCATATATTTGCTGGGCAGATTCCAAGTTGCTTAATTATATTTTGCCTCCCTAAAGTTCCCCCCTGCAGCTTCAATTAACAAAGATATTAATTATTTCCTTCCATAGCAACACTGCCCCAGAACACTTAATAACATTCGGTCTAATATTTATATATCTCAGAGAGCACTTTGGGATCTTTGCAGTGAAAGGAGGAAGGTGTCCAGTATAATACTGGGGAAGAGCAGAGGGTATTTCCAAGTAGCACCAGAAAGAGTGAAGCAGCTGGGCCAAAGCCAAAAGGATACTCAGCTGTGGATGTGTCTGGTGGTGAAAAGAAAGTCCGATGCTGTAAAGAACAATATTGTTTAGGAACCTGGAATGTAAGATCAATGAATCAAGGTAAGCTGGAGGTGGTCAAACATGAGATGGCAAGATTGAACATCGACATCTTGGGAATCAGTGAACTAAAATGGACAAGCATGGGCGAATTTAATTCAGGTGACCATTATATCTACTACTGTGGGCAAGAATCCCTTAGAAGAAATGGAGTAGCACTCATAGTCAACAAAAGGGTGGGGAAAGCAGTAGTGGGGTACAATCTCAAAAATGATAGAATGATCTCAGTACGAATCCAAGGCAAACCATTCAACATCACAGTAATTCAAGTCTATGCCCCAACCACTGAGGCCAAAGAAGCTGGGGTTGATCGGTTCTGTGAAGACCTTCTAGAACTAACACCAAAAAAAATTTCCTCTTCATCATAGAGGATTGGAATGCTAAAGTAGGAAGTCAAGAAATAGCCGGGATAATAGGCAAGCATGGCCTTGTTGTACAAAATGAAGCAGGACAAAGGCTAATAGAGTTTTGCCAAGAGAACACGCTGATCATAGCAAACACTCTTTTCCAACAGCACAAGAGGCAACTCTACACATGGACATCACCAGATGGTCAATATCAAAATCAGATTGATTATGACCTTTGCAGCCAAAGATGGAGAAGCTCTATACATTCAGTAAAAACAAGACCTGGAGCTGACTGTGGCTCAGATCATGAGCTGCTTCTTGCAAAATTTTGGCTTAAATTGAAGAATGTAGGGAAAACCACTAAACCATTCAGGTATGACCTAAATCATATCCTTTATGAATATACAGTGGAGGTGACGAATAGACTTAAGGGATTACACCTGATAGACAGAGCGCCTGAGGAACTATGGACGGAGGTCCGTAACATTGTTCAGGAGGCAGCAACTCAATCCATCCCAAAGAAAAAGAAATGCAAGAAAGCCAAGTGGCCGTGATAGGCTACGTTAATCGTCACGTAGCCTATCACGGAGGCGTTTTTTTTTTTTCTTTGATTGGAATGGTGGCGGTGGTAGCTGGTCGAAAGGCCGGCTGCTGCTCCCGACCCGGATGAAGACCCACTGAACCGCCGGCCAGACCCGCCACCGGGAGGGACATTCGCCAAAGGTAAATCCTGTCCCGGGGGGGAGGCGGGGGGCGGGGGGGCGGAGAATTTCTCCCCGAAACTTGTTCAGGGGGCCGAACACGTTGGCGCTCGGCCCCCCGAAGTTTCAGGGAGAAATTCTCCGCCAACCCTATCATAAGGATAAAATGGAGATAAAATGGAGAGGAGGAGGATAATGTAAGCCACCTTGGTTCCTTGCAAGAGGAAAACAGGCAGTATATAAATGCAATAAATGATGATGATGATAAGCATCTTTGTCATCATCATCATCTGGCCCTCTGGGGTTTCTGAGAAATCCATGCCACCCTCCCCTGGCCCCATCCCCTTTCCACTGACTGCCAATCTGGTGGTTTTCCAGCTTTGGCATGTTTCCCTCCGATTCTGAAAGGTTGAAATGCCTCTCTGAAGGCTTAGTTACTGGCAGGAAGAGCTTTCAAATATGCTCATATTTTTGTTATTTCTGGCCCTGCCCCTTTTGCCTTTGGCCCCACCCATCACTGGGTGGGGCCAATGGCAAAGAGTTTCCCCAAGCATTTCTCCAAAATTGAACTCGGCCCTCAGGTGGAACAAGGTGCAAGACCCCTGCTGTACAATAATGGGGCAGTCAATTGAAGCTGCTGAAATGCCATTGAAACTGAGACACGAAGACACCTAACTATTTCTGACGATACTCCCTTTGTGCGGGACCTTCAGCTAAGATGTCTCATAGTGAACTTCTTATTTTCAGATCCTTGCTCTGTGAATTCTCAAGGTATTGAATTCTAGTGCTCTGCCGAAACTCCACCTGCCCTTTTGCCACTTCGTTTCCCCGCAAAAGAGGCAGTTGTTTTTCTGCCTCTTTTGTTGGGATGTGGAGAATTGTGGAGAATTTCTGAAAGAATTTCTGAAACCCTGAAAGCTGAGCAAGAAGGTGTTGTTCTTCCTATTATTTTCTTCTCATTGTTGCTGCTGTTAAAAGGACTTTTAATAATAACAAATCAGAACCAAAAATGCCTCACTCACTCAGCTTTCAGGCGCTGAGCAGGCAGCAGAGCTGGACAGCCCGGAGAGAGGAAGTCCTGCCTAAGTACTCAAGGAGATTTTTGAAGAATCTCAAGCAGCCAGAGAGGCTGCAAGAACAGAATAGGGGGAAATGGTAAAAGAAAGAGTGCACACACATCCCTCAGCCACCTCCTTACAGTGAGGTAAGCACCCAAGCGCTGCACCCTGAGAAATTTCAGAGGAATTCTCACCCCTTCCCACAGTTTTTGGGTGCAATTTCTTTTCATCCTCCCCTCCCTGAATGGTTGAAAAGAAATTAGGGATGGACGAAAGTCCCTTACCTGTTCTCGAAGCTTGCTTCGCAGTGGGGGGGAGGCGCTTCGGTTCTCCCCTCGAAGTTCAGGCGAGGGGGGGGAGGCACCCGCCTCGCCCGGCCAAAATTCAGGCCGGGGGGGAGGCGCCCCATCCCTCGCCGGCGAAATTCAGGCCGGGTAGAAGCGCCCCGTCTACCCGGCCGCGAAAAAAAAGTAAAACACACACACGTGATAGGCTACGTAACGATTTACATAGCCTATCACGGCTAGATTTCCAAAGTCAGCTGTGATAGGCTATGTAAATCGTCATGTAGCCTATCACGGGTGACTTTGAAAAAAAAAAGCGCGTACGCAAATGGCGGCTCCCATGGGGAACGCCATTTGCATTCCTTATTTTGACACGTCTAGTCTACGTAAAGATTTCCGTAGACTACGGCGAACATAAGGCAATGCAAATAGCATTCCCTTATTTTCGCCGTAGTCTACGGAAATCTTTACGTAGACTAGACGTGCCAAAATAAGGAACGCAAATGGCGGCACCCATGGGCCGCCGCCATTTGTGTACACGCGCTTTTTTTTTTTCCAAAAGTCACCCCTGATAGGCTTCATGACGATTTACGTAGCCCATCACGGCTGACTTTGGAAATCTAGCCGTGATAGGCTACGTAAATCGTTACGTAGCCTATCACGGGTGTGTGGTGTTTTTTTTACTTTACTCCTTTTTTTTGCAATGGCAGCGGTGGTAGCCGGTCAGGAGACTGGCCGCCGCCCCCACCCCAGACAAAATGCCGCCGAACCACCGCCGGGACCCGCCGCCAAGAGGGACATTCGGCCACGGTAAGTCCCATCCCGGGGGAGGCAGGGGGCCAGCAGAGAATTTCCCCACCAATTCGACCTCCCGAAGATTCGGAGAGAAATTCTCTGGCATCCCTAAAATAGATTTTTAGGGATCTAAAATAGATCCCTAAAAATTTGGCACAGTGCTATTGAGTTCCCCTTACAAGAACAGAGCACCATCTGCTATTGGGATATGAGCATGAGTGGTGCACATCTCCACTCCAAGACCAAATTTAGAGACAGGCAATTCAGGCATCTGCCCTAGCTTGGTGGCCTGTCTACTCACCTGTCCACTGAACAGTTGAAACAAATAGTACAGGCTCTTAAACTTACTTACCTGGTAAAACTGGTAACACTCACCTCTGTGGCCAATGTTGTATTGACATTATTATAAATATATATTATTATTCACAAGAAAATGTTCAACATCACCTCCTATTAAACCCACTTTCTATCTCTCGCTCTGTCTGTGTGTGTGTGTAACTGATTCTGATCAGATTCATGTGTGTAGATGTACTAGGGGTGGACGAAAGTCACTTACCTTTTCTCGCAGCTTGTTCGCGGTGGGGGGGAGCGCTTCGCTGCTCCCCCCGCGAAGTTCAGGCCAGGGGGGAGGCTTCCCGCCTCGCCCGGCCGAAATTCAGGCTGGGGGGGGAGGCTTCCCACCTCGCCCGGCCGAAATTCAGGCCGGGGAGGAGGCGCCTCACCTCGCCCGGCCGCGAACGCGAAAGTTAAAAAAAAAAACAAAACGCCCCCTGATAGGCTACGTGACGATTCACGTAGCCTATCACGGCTAGATCTGCAAAGTCAGCCGTGATAGGCTACGTCAATCGTCACGTAGCCTATCACGGGTGACTTTAAAAAAAAAAAAAAAAGCGCGTACGCGAATGGCGGCCCCCATAGGGAGCCGCCATTCGCGTTCCTTATTTAGTTGCTGTAGTCTACGTAAATGTTTACGTAGACTACGGCGAAAATAAGGGCAACGCAAATAGCGTTGCCCTTATTTTCGCCGTAGTCTACGTAAACATCTACGTAGACTACAGCGACCAAATAAGGAACGGGAATGGCGGCTCCCTATGGGGGCCGCCATTATCCGTACACACTTTTTTTTTTTAAGTCACCCGTGATAGGCTACGTGACGATTCACGTAGCCTATCATGGCTGACTTTGCATATCTAGCCGTGATAGGCTACGTGAATCATCACGTAGCCTATCAGGGGACTTTTTTTTTTTTTCTTTGATTGCAATGGCGGCGGTGGCGGCAGCCGGTCGAAAGACCGGCTGCCGCTCCCGCCCCGCTCGAACACCCGACGAACCGCCAGCCGGACCTGCCGCCGGGAGGGACATTCAGGGAAGGTAAGTCCCATCCCGGGGGGGGCGGGGGGAGGGGGGGTGGAGGATTTATCCCTGAAACTTGTTCGGGGGGCCGAACACGTTGGCGCTCGGCCCCCCGAAGTTTCGGGGAGAAATTCTCCGCCATCCCTAAGATGTACTGCTTTATCTAGCAGGGATAAATCATCCCTGCAAATTGTGGACCAAAATTGTGCAATGGGCTACAAAATCATTTTTTTTTAATTGAAACAAATGAAAGGGGCCACCAAAGTCCCTCTGTGCTTGGGGCAACCCCAAATATGGGGAAGATTCCAGATACACTTCAAATATGGGAACAGATAATCACATATCTGTAATCCTTTGAAGATTCTTGTACAATGCCAATGTCATATTTTCGATGCCCTCCTTCTACCTGCAAGTGCTGGAAAATTTCAGGTCCCTCTTTAGACATATATATTTGGCTCAGATTCCTATACACTGTCATGAGGCTGATTTCTAGCCTCAGACATCTTTGAGGCCTTTTCCTTCCGGATACTAATTGTAGCCAAGTATCCTGATCTAACTTTGGGTCAAAGCCTTGAGGTCTCTATGGTGCCATTTAGATGTTCCTCAATCTGCATGGAAGGAGTTTCTCCCACATACCTGGGAAATAGTTTAAATGACAAACAGTTCAGAACTATTGTGTTGGTCTTTTCAGGTTCCAAAGACTAATGAAATTGGCTCCATCCAACAGCTCTAGTTACATGGGAGCGGTTCACAAAAAAAGTGAGTTGCTCCCATATGGCTATGAGAATATCAAAATCAACCTTCCCCAACCTGGTGTCCTCCAGAAGTGGTGGACTACAATTCCCATCACCTTCAGCTAGCATAGCCTGATCATGCTGGCTTGGGACAATGAGAGGTGTAGTCCAAGACATCTGGAGGGCACCAGGTTGGGGAAGGCTGGTCTAAATGGTATCTTTGTCAGCTATTCTTAGAACATTTACCCTTAATTTAGGGAGAAACTCAGTGTTCATTGAACTAAACCTCAACATGAGGGTAGGTAAAATAGATTTATTAAGACAGACAAGTCGGATGCAGTTACTAGCCACGTCAACAATGCCCTTAGACTGAGGCAACATTGCCAGAAGATCATTTTAGAATCCTTGTCTCACACCTTCAACATTTGAGGGGGAGGGGCAACTAAGAGATATTCCAGCCATAGCCTCTCCCTGCACGCACTTCCTTTCTCACACAGCAATACCACATAGGGATGGATGGACTCACCTCTGCCCAGTTTCACTGGGCACTCACCGAGCTGCCACCTGCCCCTGCTCTCTGTGCTATGCCAGCTACTGGAGTGCCTGATGAATGCCTGGCAAGTGCTGTGGGGCCACCCATCCTCTTAGCAAGCTGCCATTTTGCATAAAAAATGGCGGCTCAGGGTTTTCCATATATGTAGTGTTACAAAAATGGTGACCATAAAGGGGCCATTTATGTAAAATTACAGGTGTAAATGGACCATTCACGCCTGTAATGTCTCATAAATATCCCCTTTACGGCCACCATTTACATAACACTACATATCCGGAAAACCCCAAGTCACCATTTTTACGCAAAATGGCGGCTTGCTAAGAAGATGGGCAGCTGCTGGGTGCTGGTGGACTGTGTGAGCACTTGGGGAGTGGGTCTGGTAAGTGGCAGTGGCTTGGCAAACAGGGCCCAGGAGGCCAAGTGGGCTGGGGGGAGGGGAGTCCATCGGACTCCACCCCCTTCTCAGACTCCCATGACATCCCTAATACCACAAGCTACTTCATTTCATGAAAAGGCCTGGAAGCACCAATGCTTCAACTGTCTTCAGTGATAGCTCATTCTTAACCTCAAACAGCATGTCAGCTGCTCCACATTGTATTGGCTCAGCTGTGGGCTGCTAAGGTTTGGCGGTGCCAAGATAATGATAAACCAGATCCAGGTTTGCTTACAAGGAAACTTTATTGAGTACTTACAGCACACAGGCATACCCAATGGTTGGATCAGACAGCTTCTCTGAACCCAGAGCCAAGGGGTACAATGGGTTTTATACCATACATGTTAGCAGTGAGGCAGCATGACAGCAGCAAGCATTAAATAGCGTTCATCTGCAACTTTCCCAGCATAGGCTAACAGTTGCTTGGTCAGAAGGAAAACAATCAAAACTTTCTCAGCACAGACACCTGTAAACATGGCCTAAACAGAGCATCACTTCTCAGGCACTTCCTATGCCCTGATAAGATAAACAGTAGCTCGTTACCATGGAATGTGCTGAGGCAGCAATATTGACCGTTGACTCATCTCACAAGCTCAGAGGCCAACTAGCAAGGAAATTGCACTTCATAATGAACCAAACCAAAGCATTATGGATCCCTAGGCCCCTCTAAAACTACAGGTGACTTGGTTACAGGCCTGGAGCCATTACACTCCACCCCCAGATGATCAAAGGATGATTGAGTCTTCACGTCACAATCTCTTCTTACCCAGAGGGACGGATCTACTTGGCCCGGTTGTTTGATCACCAGGGGACTGATAACTATTTTACTGTATATTTTAAAATACGACAGTCATATAAACAAGCACACAAGGCTATAAAACCACCCATGATAATCACGGTTGCTGCAACTACTTGCTTCCACCACCACCTGATTCCTTGAAACATGTCTGAAATCGGTTTGAAGAGGGAGTCCTCTTCTAGGTGATGTATTTTCTCATTTGTGCATACAAAGCCCTTACACTGTAATTTATCACACTCTGCTTGTCAGGAATGTACATGCAGCATTCTTGCTGTAAATGGCACAAATACCACATTGGGCTGCTGTAATCATATCTAAAGCCAGGCGGTTCTGCAAAACGGCCATTCTCATGCTTGTCAACTCTATTCCAATGGTGATATTCAATGCCATGTCCATTGCTCTCCCAAAAATGTTTCCTTTGTACATTATGGTAGCCACTCCACTCCCAGGAAATAAACTCCAAGCATAATCAGCTGAACTGAAGATGGCTCATTGCCACCTCACCTTCCAGGCCCTGTAATTACCTACTACAGGGCTCTCTAAGGTATTCACAAACCTGTGGGGACCCCATAACAGTCCTAGGAAGCACCTTCCCATGCACCTTGTGGGCAACTATGGCTAAGCTTTTTCTCCACAGATCCAATAACTACCATTAGGGGCAGCCTAGTTAATGCCAGGGTGCTCTTTCTAATGTGTGCATACCCATCTTTGAGTATTGTCACTAGGGCATGAATGTATGGTCTGGCACCCACTACTGAACTCTACTTGTCATTGAAAATGTGGTGCTACTTTATTGTGTTTCACTTGTTCCCAACACACTGATGGTCGTGGTGGGGCATACACCTTTAATGAGGTAAGCCATCCTATTCTATTGCTCAAAACCTTCTCTGATTCACATGGATTTGTTTGCCTTCTGCGTGTTTGCTCTGAAGGCTCTGTCCCAGGTGGCACTAACATCAAATCATTGGGAACTACACTCAGTATCATTCGGAGTTGTACATGACATTAAAGACATTTGCAGGGATCGCGTAGTATTTAAGAAACCATAAAATGCATACAACAAACTTTCATTAAAATCTAACACCATGAATAGATAACCTCCTGCGTGGTGAGGCATGATGGAGCAGACCCAGCATCATACTGCTCGTCCAGGCTATAGGGTCAGGGCCCATCAAGATGAAAGGAAGGGCATACTCACACATGCAAGGAGTTCCAGGCCACTGCTTTCACATTGGCAACTCCACGCTGCATGAGTTCTGGCAGAGGGAAGTCCAAACGTCGTAGATAGCCTTCCGTACACTGAGCTGACTACAAACACAGACACACAATCCACAGCAATGAGAGTTCAAGTCTATGAAAAGCTTCACAGTACTTTTCATGGCAAGTCCTTAACACACACATAACATAATTTAAAGTGTTGTAGATTAACCCTCCTTCTCTGCTCTGCTCTCTCCAGATTTGCTGTCTTGTAAAATAACCCAATCTTTCCTACTCCATTCCATTTTCCCCAGCAGCACATCCAGAATATCGAAGTAACCCACAATCCACCTAAACAATCTGAGATGAATACAAGCCCCACCCACCAATTCACTGGTTAACAACTACCCAGAGTAAGGGTTGAGTATGGGTTGTTGTTGAAGCATGGGTTGTTACATGTTAACCCTGCACTCCGGTTTAACTATGGGTTGTTAAGCATGAACAGCCCAGGAAGAAACCCCATGGCTTGTTGGGTTGTAAACTCCCAGTTGTTTCACAAAACCAGCACAAAACTTTGGCATAGGTTCAGAGGAGATATGAGAATGTGGATTTGATGAAGTGGACAAGGACCACCTGCTTACTTGATCCTTGCCCATCGTGGCTCATTATGAGCTGCAGAGAGAGGCTGGGTGAGGGGATCAGGGTGGTGGTGAATGCCTCCCTTGATGTGGGAGTGATGCCATCAGCTCTCAAGGAGGCAGTGATAAGACCGCTCTTAAAAAAGCCCTCCTTGGATCCCCAAGGCCTGAACAACTTTTGCCCAGTTTCGAATCTGCCATTTTGGGCAAGGTGATTGAGCGGGTGGTAGCAATGCAGTTGAAGGCACACTTGGAAGAACCCAATTATCTAGCTCCATTTCAATTGGGCTTCAGGCCTGGGCATGGGTCAGAAACGGCATTGGTCGCCTTTGTAGATGGATAGGAGTGAATGCTCCTTCCTTGTTCTCCTCGACCTCTCAGTGGCTTTTGATACTGTTGACCATGGTATCCTCCTGGACCGCCTGGAGGGGTTGGGCATTGGAGACACCGTATTGCGGTGGTTCCGGTCCTTCCTCTTCAGCAGGTACCAGAGGGTAGCACTGGGAGAGGAGGTTTCAGACCTGTGGCCACTCACGTGTGGGGTGCCACAGGGGTCCATCCTCTCCCTGATGCTATTTAACATCTATGTGAAGTCACTGGGGGCTATCATCAGGAGGTTTGGGGTGCAGTGTCATCAATATGTGGATGACACGCAGCTCTACTTCTCATTCAAATCTTCACCAAGGTTGGCCATAGAATCCCTGTCCAAATGTCTGGAGACGGTGAGTGGCTGGATGGGGAGGAATAAGCTGAAGCTGAACCCTGACAAGACTGAGGTAATTTTGGTGGGAGACAAGAGGAGGTTGGGAGATGTCGACCTGGTGTTGAATGGGGCATGGCTACCCTTGAAAGACCAGATCCACAGCCTGTGGGTCATTTTAGACTCCCAGCTGTCCATGGAGGCTCAGGTGTCAGCTGTGAGCCAGACAGTGCTGTACCAATTCCATCTGATATGGCGGCTGCACCCCTTCCTTCCTGACCATCTGCTCCTATTGGTAGTACATACCCTGGTCTCCTCTCTTCTAGACTACTGTAATGCGCTCTATGTGGGGTTACCCTTGAAGTTGGTTCAGAAGCTGCAGCTGGTGCAGAACGCGGCAGCTCTCCTGATTAAAGGCAGCTGCTGGCGTGATCACATCACTCCGGTGCTGAAGGAGTTGCACTGGTTACCAGTTGTATTCCGGGCCAAATTCAAGGTGTTGGTTTTGACCTTTAAAACCCAATATGGTTCCAGCTCAGCCTATCTCAAGGAGTGCCTCCAGAAACACCAGACAGGCCGCTCAACAAGATCAGCCTCGGATGGCCTTCTCTCTGTCCCATCAGCCAGGACAGCAAGGCTGGTGAGGACGAGGGAGAAGGCCTTCTCTGCGGTGGAACTCCCTCCTTAGGAAACTCTGCTATGCCCCCTCTTTAATGAGCTTCCACCATGCATTAAAAACGTGGTTGTTCAGGCAGGCATTTGGGGTGAGTTAGGGTATTTTTAGAAATACCATGTTTTAATGTGAAATTCTATTGTTTTAAACTGTTGTATTATTGTACATTGCCCAGAGTGGCCGGGTGACCGGCCAGATGGGTGATTAAAAAATTTAATAAATATTTTTTTAAAAAAATGCCTTCATCTAAGGGTGTGTCATTTTTACACTTTTGGTGGTGGCACAAAACTCGATATTTGTGGCACAAGTCAGCAAAAACCTTTGGCACAGGTTTGGAGGTGATATGACAATGTTGTTGTTTTTATGAGTTAACTACAAATGTGCATTTGAGTACACAGTTGTGGGTGGCAGCACAAACCACAAAATGTGTGGTACAAAACAGCACAAAACTGCCACAAAGCTTTGGCATATGTTTGGAAGAGTTCAAATAGTTTGTGGGGTTCATAATTAACAGAGGTATTGGAAAGAACCTGAGATCCTCACTCAGCCAGCAATATGGCATGGCAATGGCGGCCAGCCCTATCGCCAGCAAGGCGGAGCTGGCGGCCAGCTCCGTGGGATCAGCACTGAGCGGAGCCAGCTCAGATGGATTCCAGGGGGAAGGACAGATCGCCTCCCTCCGTGGGCAGATTCCCACCCGGACCAGCAGGTAGGGAATCCACCCATCCCTAGGCACAATCCCATCACATGTTAGTACTGGTTCAGACCTCAGGGGGTGAAACATGTACTTGGAACTATCCTTTATGGACAATTTCCTCCGCCATACATAATTTACCACATTAAAATGAGCCATATCAAGTCTTCTCCCTGAAATAATACATTATTGACACAAGGATACTGTAAAATATGCATGGTAACATAAATGTTTGTGTTTCAGTTATAGATTTTATCCAGGTAAGATAGTTAATGGAATGTTGGTGTGTGAGGGAAAGGGGGGGGGGGTTGTGAGTGAGTGGAATAATAAGGGTTTTAAAAAGAGAGACTTGACAGCTTAACAGTCAGATAGGGTTGGGTTTGAACTCAATGGTCTTATAGGCCCCTTCCAACCCTACTATTCTATGATTCTATGACCCAGTTAATGTACATCTAGTGAGATGGGTTTGGGTGATAGGTTTAGAAGGGGTAGGTAGGTAGGTTAGGAATATGTATAAGATGATGAAATAATAACCTTTATAAACTTCCCTGCAAATAATATTTTTTTATTTGTTTTATTATTTATAGAATTCCCCATGTCAGCTTGATTTTGTTAACACTACCAAATTAGAAAAATCTATTTTCCTTTTACTACTGCTATATTGGTTAAAGGAAACCAGTTAATCTAGTGAGTGTCTCCTGGACACAAGGTAAAAGGGCTGAAGCTTGGGGATTCAGTGAGGACAACTGGTCAAAGTTGAGGCAGATGTCCTAGGGTTATTTTTCAGTTCTGAGCATGTGGAAATGGGGGGGGGGAGAATAACCCAGAGACAGGAACATCACAGGTACTTTACTAATTTAATTTAAGTAACAACTTCAACATGTGAAAACTGGGGATATACAGTCAAGGTGAAAGGACTATACCATATCCATACATATTTCAATCAGTGCTGTCAATGAGATTTTTAAAATTTTGTTTTATGTCTAAAAATAATGTGTTGTGTTAAATTGGTTTCTCATTCCCACATAAAAACCTTTAAAAAATTTATACATCTAGTCCATGAAAATAAATGTTGCATATCTCAAGGAGACATTAAAAATGCCCAGATGAAGAGGCAAATCTAAAAAAACTTGCCATATCCAACTGTATTTCTCTGCCTCTGTGATAAAAACTTCCATATAAATTCAGTTCTGCTATAGAAAAAATATCCACAGGCAATCAACATTTTAGAAATATATGTAACAGGTGCACTTTGGAAAGTAAATGCCTTACATTAAGACTCCAAATTCATTTATTTTTCTAAAACTAAAAAGTTATATGTTCTCTAGCTTTGGATTGTTATGATCTATTAGCATTTACATAAGCAGCATCTATGGAAATAGTGTACATCAGAATCTTTGAATGAACTGTTAGTGCAACAAAGAAGATTTGAAGTTAATAGAACTTTAGTCCACACCCCACCTGATAGTTCTTCAATTTTGCCCCTCTTCCAAGGATTAATGCAATCTTTGGGGAGGGCATGTTTTGGCCAAGAAATCAGTGGGTCCAGCACTATTCTCAGTGGCCTCTAGGGGTCATGTGGGATAGTGAGTGCAAGCTGGGAAAGCAAAAGCATAAAATGGAAGAGAGGTGAGTGAATTAGCCTGCTTCAGCCACTTGCAGCTTCTGATCCATGGTATCCTGAATGAGAGCATGGCTGGCAGTCTGAACAGGATATTGAACATATACTTCAACACTGTATGGATCACTGCCTTCTTGTGGTGAAGGGGCTTGCGTAACTCAGTGAAGCCATAAGCTATGCCATGCAGAGCCACCCAAGACGGACAGGTCATGGCAGAGAGTTCTGACAAAATGTGGTCCACTGGAGAAGGAAATGGCAACCCACTCCAGGATTCTTGCCAAGAAAACCCCATGGAACGTATCACAAGGCTAAAAGATATGACACCGGAAGATGAGCCCCTCAGGTCGGAAGGTGTCCAATATACTACTGGGGAAGAGCAGAGGGTATTTCCAAGCAGCGCCAGAAAGAGCGAAGCGGACGGGCCAGAGCCGAAAGGACACTCAGCTGTGGATGTGTCTGGTGGTGAAAAGAAAATCCGATGCTGTAAAGAACAATATTGTTTAGGAACCTGGAATGTAAGATCAATGAATCAAGGTAAGCTGGAGGTGGTCAAACATGAGATGGCAAGATTGAACATCGACATCTTGGAATCAGCGAACTCAAATGGACAGGCATGGGCGAATTTAATTCAGGTGACCATCATATCTACTACTGTGGGCAAGAATCCTTTAGAAGAAATGGAGTAGCACTCATAGTCAACAAAAGGGTGGGGAAAGCAGTACCGGGGTACAATCTCAAAAACAATAGAATGATCTCAGTACGAATCCAAGGCAAACCATTCAACATCACAGTAATTCAAGTCTATGCCCCAACCACTGAGGCCAAAGAAGCTGAGGTTGATGGGTTCTATGAAGACCTACAACACCTTCTAGAACTAACACCAAAAAAAATTTCCTCTTCATCATAGGGGATTGGAATGCTAAAGTAGGAAATCAAGAAATCACCGGGATAACAGGCAGGCATGGCCTGGGTGTACAAAATGAAGCAGGACAAAAGCTAATTTGCCAAGAGAACACGCTGATCATAGCAAACACTCTTTTCCAACAGCACAAGAGGCGACTCTACACATGGACATCACCAGATTGATTATGTCCTTTACAGTCAAAGATGGAGAAGCTCTATACAGTCAGTAAAAACAAGACCTGGAGCTGACTGTGGCTCAGATCATGAGCTGCTTCTTGCAAAATTTTGGCTTAAATTGAAGAATGTAGGGAAAACCACTAAACCATTCAGGTATGACCTAAATCATATCCCTTATGAATATACAGTGGAGGTGAGGAATAGATTTCAGGCATTAGACCTGATAGAGAGAGTGCCTGAGGAACTTAGGACGGAGGTCCGTAACATTGTTCAGGAGGCAGCAACTCAATCCATCCCAAAGAAAGAGAAATGCAAGAAAGCCAAGTGGCTGTCTGATGAGGCTTTACAAGTAGCTGAGGAAAGAAGGGAAGCGACAAGCAAGGGAGAAAGGGGAAGATATATCCAACTGAATGCAGAGTTCCAGAGAATAGCAAGGAGAGACAAGAAGGCCTTCTTAAATGAACAATGCTAAGAAATCGAGGAAAACAACAGAATGGGAAAGACTAGAGATCTCTTCAAGGAAATTGGAGATCTCAAGGGAATGTTTTGTGCAAAGACGGGCATGATAAAGGACAAAGAAGGCAGGGACCTAACAGAAGCAGATGAGATTAAGAAGAGGTGGCAAGAATACACAGAAGAACTATACAGGAAAGATCTGAATGTCCCTGATAGCCATGATAGTGCAGTCACTGAACTTGAGCCGGACATCCTCGAGAGTGAAGTCAAGTGGGCCTTAGGAAGCATTAGTAACAACAAAGCTAGTGGAGATGACAGCATTCCAGCTGAGCTATTTAAAATCCTAAAAGATGATGCTGTTAAAGCGCTGCACTCAATATGCCAACAAATCTGGAACACTCAACAGTGGCCACAAGACTGGAAAAGGTCAGTTTACATTCCAATTCCAAAGAAGGGCAATGCCAAAGAGTGTTCAAACTACCGCATAATTGCGCTCATTTCACATGCCAGCAAGGTGATGCTCAAAATCATACAAGCTAGGCTTCAGCAGTATGCGAACCGAGATCTACCGGAAGTACAAGCGGGGTTCCGAAGAGGCAGAGGAACTAGAAATCAAATTGCCAACGTTCGCTGGATCATGGAGAAAGCAAGAGAATTCCAGAAAAACATCTATTTCTGCTTCATTGACTACGCTAAAGCCTTTGATTGTGTGCATCACAACACACTGTGGCAAATTCTTAAAGTGATGGGAGTACCAGACCACCTTACCTGTCTCCTGGGAAACCTGTACGAGGGTCAAGAAGCAACAGTAAGAACCAGACATGGAACAACCAATTGGTTCAAAATTGGGAAAGGAGTACGACAAGGCTGCATATTGTCACCCTGCTTATTTAACTTATATGCAGAGTACATCATGTGAAATGCCAGGTTGGATGAATCACAGGTCGGAATTAAGATTGCTTGGAGAATTATCAACAACCTCCAATATGCAGATGATACCACCCTAATGGCAGAAAGTGAAGAGGATCTCAAGAGCCTCTTGTTGAGGGTGAAAGAGGAGAGTGCAAAACCTGGTTTGAAACTCAACATTAAAAAAATGAAGATCAAGGCATCTGGCCCAATCACTTCCTGGAATATAGAAGGGGAAGAAATGGAAGCAGTGAGAGATTTTCCTTTCTTGGGCTCCAAGATCACCGCAGACGGTGACTGTAGCCATGAAATTAAAAGACGCTTGCTCCTTGGGAGGAAAGCTATGGCACACCTAGACAGCATAGTAAGAAGCAGAGACATCACCTTGCCGACAAAGGTCCGTCTAATCAAAGCTATGGTTTTCCTAGTAGTAATGTATGGCTGTGAGAGCTGGACTATAAGGAAGGCTGAGGGCCGAAGAATTGATGCTTTCGAACTGTGGTGCTGGAGAAGACTCTTACGAGTCCCCTGGACTGCAAGGAGGTCAAATAAGTCCATCCTAAAGGAAATCAACCCTGAGTGCTCATTGGAAGGACAGATACTGAAGCTGAAGCTCAAATATTTTGGCCACCTAATGCGAAGAGAAAACTCTCTGGAAATGCCCTCACCCCGGAGCCAGCTTGTCTGGCTGAAAGGGGGGGCATTGCGGGCGGGTGGGGTGACAAGACGTAGGGGCCTTTGATTGGTGCACCCCAGTGGCACCACCATGCAGGGAGGGGCAGACTGAGCTGCCTTAAACTCAGCTCCCCCTCCCAATCTCAGCTCTCTGGCTCGACGCAGCTAGAGAGACTTACAGCTCTGCCTGAAAACAAATGAAAAACACCTGCCTGCTGGAGATCAGCTTTGTCGTCGTTCCAGCCTCCCGGACTCCGCGTACAATCTGCGTGCCTAAACCGCTCCACGTCGTCGTTTGCCTTGACTCCAGTGTTGCCGGTGCTTGCAGCGGGCTGTTCACGCTCCGGCGTGGCTGCCTTGGGCCCGACCCCTGCTCTGTTGGCGGTGGGGCTGGTGTTGGTGGCGGTAGGCTCTGGGGAGCGGCGCCTGTCGTGGTGGGCGGTTTCGGTCCCTGCGGGCCCTGGCGCTTGCGGCGGTGGCCTGTCCGCTCCCCCTTCCTTCTTCCCACCTTTGCTCAGCGCGCCTACCTGGCCCCGGGTTTGGTGGCGCGCACGGCTGGGGCACCCAGGCCCGGGCTCTGCCCCCGCCTTGGCTCTCCCATATGGGGGCGCCGGCTCTTGCGGCTGCGGCGCACCCGCCCCCTCCCTTGGCTTCTCCTCCTCAGGCGGTCGCGCCTGTGTCCCGCTCCCCTGCGGGGCCAGCGGCATTGATGGCAGCGGCAGACCTGCTCCTTTACTGCCTCCTCCCTGGGGTCGCGGCGTGCAAATGCCGCCGTGCCCCTTGGGCGCCGCCGCTCACGGCGGGGCGCGCGAGCTTGGGTGCCGCTCCCTCCTCACGTGCCTTGCCATGCCGGCGGTGGCGCCTGTGTAGGCACCGGCGGCGGGCATCAGGGGGCGGCACCGGTACCTCGCTTCTCTGCGGGGTCGCCGATGCTGTTGGCAGCAGCGCCGGTACCTCACTTCCCTGCAGGGGCACCGGTGCTGTCGGCGGCGGCGCACCCCCCCCTCCGACGCACCCCTTTTGCTCCTGCGTTGGCACGGGCCCCGGGATTGCCTCCTTCAGGGCGCGCGTGCTTCTGCGCCACCCCTCCGGGCCGAGGTTTGCTGCGCCAGCGGGTGCGCCGCCTTTTCAGTGGCGGCGCGTGTTTGGGTGCAACACTGGTTGCTGCCGGCGCTTCCCGGCATGCGAGAATGCCGGCGCTTGCGTCCGCAGCGTGCCCGCCCCCCCCGCCCGATTAGCCGGCTCTCGCCGCCGCTCGGGGAGCCCAGCGTGCTCACGGCGGCGGCGAGTGCACCCCCCCACGACAAAGCAAACACACACACACACAACCAAAACAAAACCAATGATAATAATAACAACAACAGTATTAATAATAATAATAATAATAATAATAATAATAATAATAATAATAAATTAAAAAACAATGGGGGAGAGGGGGAAAAAAGAAAAGAAAAAAAAGAAGGGGGGGCAAGGCAGGGCCCCGCGTTCAGGCCCGGCTCCCATGGCCATGGGCCCTTCCCGCGCCTTTTGGGCACCAGTTTGTGCAAAGGGCAACAATCGCCCCCTCCCTCCATACCACTCACCTCTTTAGTCGTTATCCGCCGCGGAGTGTGGCCCTCCTATCTAGAGGTGCGCCCCACTTCCCATCCCAGGACTCTTCGCCTTAGCTTGATCTCGGGTCTGCAGATCTCGAGACCTGTGGGGTGTTGTCTGTTACCCTCGAAGCCCAGTGTGTAGCCTCCTGGTGCATTTACTTCTAGGGGTGCTGGTTGGAGTGTTGGACTGGGTCTGGTACCCAGGCTATTGCTTCTTTCTCACCAACATCGTGCCAAGCTTAACCCACCTTACACATCTTGCCCCCCAAGAAAGGCCAAGGTAAAAAAAAATAAAAATGGAAGGGTAGGGCCCCGCCTCCCCTTCCCAAGAGACTACTGCCAAGGCCTGATTCTGAGTCTGATCAGGAGGCAGACCCGGTACTGGCATCAACTCTTGCTCATTTGGAAGCTGATGAGTGTTCCTCGGGGATCTCTCCCCCTCCCCTGGTCAGGCCTTAGAAGCTCTCGGCTGTCCAGCCCAAGCGAACACGACAGCAGACCCAACACTCGCCACTACTTTTTCTTTCAGTTCGTCTGGACGCTCTTGAAGCCTCCAATTCTTCTTCATTAGCTCTTCCGGATGGCTCACCGCCCACGGTTGAGCTCCTCCCTCCTGCAACCTCCTCTTCCCTGAGTGCCCAAGCATCAACATCTAAGCTTCCAGTCAAGGATCAGAGCACGGCCACAATGGGTGCAGCTCTTCTGGATGCTGTTGAAGCCTCCATCTACTTCCTTGTGGTTTTGCCCAGGCGATACACCACAGCTGGGGTGGTCCGCCCTCCTGGGACATCTCTGTCTGGGAGCATTGCAGGCGGCATCGTCTTCCTTGCTCCCAGGGTCCCGGACGCGGCTGCCTTGGATATGGGTGAGATGACTGCACCTTGCCCCACTTGTCCAGACGGGCGACCTGAAAAGGCCGTGTGGTTGCCGTCTTAGCTTACCTCCCTGGGGTGGCTGCCCCCCCCCCATGTCACCTGCAACTTCGTCAGACACACCCCACGGTAGCCCCAACCACTCAACTCAGCAGCTTACAGGGTTCTGCTGGATTATCTTACGATCCCTCGCCCTGCCCCCACCACTTGGGCATCCACGTAGGTGGCATATCAGATCCCTACGCTAATCTGGCAAGTTGGGATGCCACCAGGGCTACTCCTTCTCCTAATGGCTTTCACCTGAGGAGGTGTGTGCCCAGCTTACGTCAAGGCCTTTCACAGGAGGGCTGCCACTGGCCCTTTTCTGCATAGGAACCTGTTGGACAAGGACCTTTCGCGCCACTTTTGACTCCTTCCCGGCATGTCCGGCGACAGATCTGGCAGTGGCCACATTTACCAGGCTGTCTCCCACAATGGCCCTTCGCCTATGGCGGGTTCGCTGCTTCAGCACCGCTGCCTGTGCTGGGAATACAGCTCCAAGGGTGCATACTCCCAGAACCTGTGCCTTTTCCGTCATGAGTGCTCCCTTGTAGCAGTCAGTACTCGTCCTTCCCTTGCCCAGTGCCTGGGGATGGTAGGGTCCCCCCCTTGGAAAGGCCGAGGCAGCAGGAAGCTCTCTTGGGCCCATGCCCGGTTAGGTTGGTGATGCTACTCTGACTTTAAGATGCTACCCCAACAGGAGGAAAACGTTTTAACTTGGAACACGGTTTTATGCTAGGTTATAGGACATCACCCCCTTTTCTAGGTCAACACTCGCCATCCTTACCTCGTGAGCAACATTGCTCCTTGCCAGGCGTTGACATGTTCCTGACAGGTTAACAAGGCAGTACTGGCAGAAGGATTATAGCCCCCCCCCTTTTTTACACACCCCGTTATCTACTCTAGGGATCTCCCTTCCGGAATTGGTGCCCAGGAAATTATCTAGGGAGTTTATCCTGATTCGTAACCGCTCTTCCCTGAGGACCAGCCTGTTAATCATGAGATTCCTGATCATCTGTGTTCTGTCTTCCGACCGGCTGCCACCGCCGCCATTTGCAGTCTGTTTTTTTCTTTTTTTCCCCCATAGATGTGATAGGCTACGTAAAGACTTACGTAGGCTATCACGTCTGGGTTTTTTTTAAAAAAAAAAAAAAAGCATACGCTAACGACGGCAGCTACGGCCGCCGCCATTTGCATTCCTTATTTTTCACCATCTTAGTCTACGTCAATATTTACGTAGACTAAGACAAAGAAAAGAAAGGGGAACGCAAATAGCACCCACTATACTATTTGCGTTCCCCTTTCTTTTCTTCGTCTTAGTCTACGTAAATATTGACGTAGACGAAGACGGCGAAAAATAAGGAACGCAAATGGCGGCGGCCTTAGCCACTGCCATTTGCGTACACGTTTGGGGGGGGGTTCACCCAGAGCCCTCGGCGGCCAGAAATCCGGCTGCAGATGGCCCTGGCCTGGGCCTGGCCGGCTGCTCCGTGGCCGTCGAGGATTCCGGGGGGGAGGACTGGATCGCCTCCCCCCGTTGAGGATTCTGGGGGGAGGGACGGAACACCTCTTCCCCCACTATGAGCAAATAACCTGCCAAAAGGTAAGTCACTTTCGTACATCCCTAGTAGGGATGGCGGAGAATTCCGCCACAGATTCCAGTGAGGCCAAATGCACTGGCATTCAGCTCCCCGGAATCGGTGGCGGAACGGCCTCCTGCCCCCCCGCCCGCCCCACGAAACCCCCCAGGATGGCACTTACCTGGGTCGGATGTGGAGGATAAGGCGGCAGATGCGGCGGCGGGGGCGGCGGAAGTTGTGGCAGTGGCAGACGGTGCAGCAGCAGCGGAGGCAGCAGGTGCAGCAGGTGCAGCAGCGGCGGGGGCGGCAGATGCGGTGGTAGAAGGTGTGGCAGCAGTGGGGGTGGTGGCGGCGGGGGTGGCGGCGGGGGCGGCGGCGGGGGCGGCGGCGGGGCAGCAGGTGCGGCAGCGAGGGCGGAAGGTGCAGCGGCGGAAGGTGCAGTGGCGGGGGCAGCAGGTGTGGCAGCGGCAGTGCTATTTGCATTGCCCTTATTTTCGCCGTAGTCTACGTAAAGATTTACGTAGACTACAGCAACCAAATAAGGAACGCGAATGGCGGCTCCCTATGGGGGCCGCCATTAGCCGTATGCGCTTTTTTTGTTTTTTAAGTCACCCGTGATAGGCTACGTGACGATTAATGTAGCTTATCACGGCTGACTTTGAAGATCTAGCTGTGATAGGCTACGTAAATCATCACGTAGCCTATCACGGGGCATGTTTGTTTGTTTTTTAACTTTTTATTTCGCGGCCGGTGAGGTGAGGCGCCTCCTCCTCGGCCTGAATTTCGGCCGGGCAAGGCGGGAAGCCTCCCCCCCGGCCTGAATTTCGGCCGGGCGAGGAGGGAAGCCTCCCCCCTTGGCCTGAACTTCGGGGGGAGCAGCGAAGCGCCTCCCCCCCACCGCGAAGCAAGCTGCGAGACCAGGTAAGTGACTTTTGTGCACCCCTAGATAAGTATTTAGAATCTCTGTATTCATACATTCATACCATACTTTGCATGTGTGCAAAGTAACTGAAGATGATAATGCCTATGTTTTAAGTATATGGAGTGGGAGGGGCATCAAGCTTTCAAATGTATTTATTTAGTAGAACATTTATATCCTTTGATCTATTAGGTCACAAGGCAGCTCACGATCATTTAAAAGTCCATGAATCACCCACTGTGCTGAAGCTATGTAGCTCTGGATCTGGTCAGTGCCTGGATGGGGGAACATATGGGATTCCCATATACACCATCTTGAGCTTCATCATGGAAGGATGTGACAAATAAATTAAATACATAACTAAAACAATACTTGTATGAAAAGCAGAAACCCAGAACTTGATCATTCCTAGTGTTGCCTGGTTCCTTTAGAAATTGCAATGGGCCATCTAGCATACTATCAAAATTACCTTGGAGTTTAGAAACAGACCTCATTATAAAGGACTTATTATGTAGAAAAGTGCTCCTCTCTTACTCTTATATATTTTGGAACAGAGGATCTGAAATGACTTATGATCAAATCTCATTGGGCAGTATCCAATGCTGTCTGGGTGCGAGCGGGACACACTGCTGGTGCAATGGAAAGCTAGTGCTTCCTAAAACAATGAACTCAAAGTCTTGTTTCTGGAACAGAATAAGTCAGTGGAGCTCACAGAAGGGCCTCCACTGACCTGTCCCATTCCGGCATTTCAGCTCATTTCCAGGTTGCTGTGGAAAGTGCTAGCTTTCTGTTGCACCAGCAGTGAGTCCCACTGGTGCAACATGATCAGTGGAGGAGCACAGTCAGTGTTGGATACTGCCCATTATTGTCTTTATTGTGGTCTCTCCTATTTTATGATACTAGTAAGTCAAAATTATTGTCTATGGCACCAAGGCCTTTACAAACACAACAAAAGTACAAAATATCTACATAACAGCCTATACCCTTACTAAAAACACAAACAGAGGAAATTCATATAAAAGAAATTCATACAAAAGGAAATCATTTAAAGGAACTGAATTGAGAAGGAAGGCTAAAGTTTGAATCTGGTAATATGATATAAACCCCAGTGACAATACTAAGAGGACATTAGAGCAGGTGGTCCCGACTGCAGTCTATGCTTAGCTTCTTTAAAATTTTTCGGCAGACTTTTATGCTGCTACAGCAAAAGTTGCAACCTTGATTCTAATTGTTTTGTTATACTCTGCCAACAAATCACAGATAATATCAGCAGTAGGCCAACCTGCTCTTGTTCTTAGAAGATCTCCCAAGAAATGATCCCTAATATCTTCATACAAGGAACAACATAACAGGTAATGCACCACATCTTCCACCTCCCCTGTGCCACAGATATATGTCTGCTGTACCAAAGGGGTCCTTTTATACTTTCTCTCCAGATATGCTTCTAGCATTGTTTGGAACCAGAGGGCAGTAAAGGCCTTTCTAAGGGCAAAAAAAATCAGCTCTTGAAAATACTGTGATAAGCATTGTTCTCTCTTAAGATTGCTCAACTATGGGGAGAAGGCTTGATATTGGCTGGTGAATATGTTTTCATAAAAAAATCTCCACAAAAAATTCTGTTTCTGATTAAAGGTTTATCCTTATGGACCAGAAGAGTCTGAGCATCCTCTAGACAAGAGTATGACAATGCTAACCAATTACTTTAAGAGAGCGATTCTACGGCCCCTAGACAGCATCTGGGGGGCCATAGGATAGTTCAGATTCCTGGATCCAAGGTTGGGGACAGTGCTCCCATCTCAGGCCCATGAGTCTGAGCTCCCTGCCTCCTCCCCCTCCCCCTCGCAGCTGGCACAGAGAGAACTGTACCACCTGTCTCTCCGAGGTCACAAAAACAACCTTGGGGAAGAGAGAAAGGAGGCGGTTGTGTGGGTGGGGAGGGGAGGGGAGGAGACTGGGGAAGCAGGAATATCAGCTATTCCCTGCCCTCCCCAGACTCCTTCCCTTCCCCTCCGCAGAGCCCTAGCTAGACTGCTGAAAATGCTCATCTAGCAAAAATGCAGAGCAGCGGAGAGCAATTTGCAGAGGCAAAGATCACCTCCGTGCTCTTCCTTTCCTGCATAATATGCCCATCAGCCACCAGGTTTGGAGGTTAACAGGCAACTGGATATGACTGCACCCTAAATGTATTCTTATTTTTGTGTTGTGGCATATAATTTCAAACCAAGGGTTTATTTCATATAATTACCTGGTTCTCTGTGTTTTCACCATGGACAGTATAATACACCATTGTACTTGCAGTGATTAGGATTCATTGCCACATTTAATAAAAATGTACCATATATGTATGCAGATTTATAAAGTAAGGTATAAGGACAGCTTGGAAGAAGTGGATTTTGTATTTTGGTGTGTGTGTGTGTGTGTGTGTGTTTAGCCTGGGGGAAAAGAACAGAAGGTACAACCTTTACCTTATCTAAAAGACTGCTACACGGAAGAAATAATGTATGAGAATGAAGCAGGTGATAATGAAATAGTTGGAGCTGAAGTGTAAAGCATACCAAGTATTTCTTAGCACCTACTACAAAAGAAAAGAAACCAAGAAGGTGAAATCAAAGGTACATAGAAATCCTTGGGATCAAAAAGGTGGTGGTGGGAGGGACGACTTCTAATATCACTGAGTAAATTGAGCTACACTTAAGAAAGGTTTCCATACCTATGACTGAGAGGTTGAAAATCTTCCAGATTGTATGCATCTCAATGGCTATCATTTTATTTAGAATATAAAGGCCTTTACTAACAATAATTACTCAGATCACTATCCCAGAAGCTCACATAATCACTTTAATGAACTTCTGCCAGATCTGAGAAAATACTCCTTTATGACAATTTTGCCGCAAGATATGAGCTTGTCTGACTGTCTCCAGTGAACTGCTTGGTCTAGTAACCACAATCATCTTCAAAAAAATTCCTCATAATGAGGAAAAAATTGAATTAGATTTGAGTGCCTGGAGCCATTATAATAGTCAAATCATATTTCTCTATTTTGAAGGCAAGCATCTATATTTCTGTTACATAAAGGCATTGGAATTCAACGAAGGCACGGGTAATAAATGAGAGAATATTGTAATATAATAACTACAATTCTCTTTAAAGGTCATCGACAGCTGAGAAAGTATTACGTCCTGCTAATATTCCTTGTCATATTCTGACTGGGTTCTTTCCTTCTTGGAAGTGTAACCTAGGATGCCTATCATTCTACCTTTTAAGAAATATAACACCTGAGGAAAGCATTAAGCATTGAATAGTTTTTTTACTCCTTAACAGAACTAGCTAAAGAACACATATAGTTACCGAAAGAACACTTAGGATGGTCTTCTTAGGTTGGAAAAGAAAGTCCATTTTTAAAAAATTTCTTATATGTTCTGGGAGGGTTTGCTATACTGGATGGACTACATGGTGCAGTAGTAATCTTGCTGAAGCTAAGCAGAGCTGGGCTTTAAATGGATGGAAGACTGCCTAGAAACCATAGATATTTTGCTTTGAGCTTGGGATGTCGTGAGCACCTGAGAGCGAGGTGGTCGGACTCCCTGGTGCTCGGCCCGCCCGGAGGCCACTTGCCAAGCTGCAGGGCATTTGCAGATGTGCTCACCAAGTGCCACATGGGCCGGGAGTGCCCTGTAGCCTCCTGCTCCTCGATACAAGTTGCCTTTTTTTTACAAAAGATGGCAGCTCCGTGATTTCCATATTTTTAATGTTGCACAAAATAGCAGCCAGACAGGGCCATCTCCACAACATTGGAGGCGTAAAGGGCCCCTTTACGCCTCTAATGTTGCAGAGATGGCCCTGTACAGCTGCCATTTTGTGCAGCGTTAAGAGTATGTAATTACTGAGCCCTGATCTTCCATGAAAATGGCAGCTTTGTAGTGAGGAGCGGGCAGGTGCAGGGTGCTCCCAGATCACTCGCTGAGCTCCCCAGGGTTCGTCCATCCCTACTTTGAGCTCTCTGAAGAGAAAGACTCATATTACTTGATTGTTTCTTTATTGGTTGACAAAAAATGAAACTTTCACTGTGGAATTGTAATACTGTGAGTGGGGGTAGTGTTTAAAATATTTTCATTCCTTGTCTTTATTCCAGTAAGAATCACACAGCTGAAGTCTTGGCCAAATCACTACTGTGGATTAACAGTCTTGGTTAATGATAAATGCCTCATGAGAAAGTGCTTGACAGGGTTTTTTTTTGCAAAATTCTATGCCCCATGTCTTCTTTTTTTAATCCACCCACCCACCCACCCCTGCTGGCAGCGGGGTGGAATTTTGCACACACACAAAAGAAAAAAGGAATCTCCCCTCCAAGAATACCATGGTCCTGATCTGACTCTGTACATGCTTATACAAAGGTAATTACTTCCACAATGTGTGCTACAAAGAACATTCAATTTGGCCTCGAGTGAGTGTGTGATTATGTTTGCGTGATTGTGAGTGAGTGAGTGAGTAAGTGAGTGAGTGAATGGGACTTGGACAATCACATTGGGGCATGCCAGCAGTGGCATGGCCCTGCCCACTTCAGGTGTGACCTCATCCACTGCTGGCCTGCAGACCCCAATGTGCTTCCCCAGAAACAATTTGGTCTTCAGACCAAAGAAGGTTCCCCACCCCTGGGGTAGACAATAGAGTTAGATGGACCATTGATCTGAGCTAATATAAGGCAGCTCCCAATGTTCCCACTCCTAAGGCTCTGTCAAACCAGGTTTTCTGACTTGAGAGCCTTGTTTGTGGACAGTGGCACCACCAGGTACAGACTTTGGGGGCCAAGTGTGGGTCCCTGCAGCCCCTGGCTTTCGGCAGGGAGCAAATGAATCACCCTTGGTTTCCCCTCCCCCTGAGCCCTCGATTGATCCTAGTGTGGCCATCTTGACTGCTGCCAGTCTCTCAGGAAAAAAACAAAACACTTCTTAGGTTTTAAAGTGGAAGGGTGGAAATGCAGTTTAAGATCCAGAAACATGATTCCAAGTGGTGGTTTTGCTGAGATTTTGGCATCAGTAGTGCAGTTGGCTAGTTGTCATTTTGCCAATGGAGCTGTGAGGAAATGGGAAAGGAACCAAGCTACATGATCACATGTCTTGTTCTCTTCCCACTTAGCTCCATTTGGAAATTGGCAGTGGGCTTGGCTGGAGATCTCAGCTCCAGAGGTGAGCATGCCCCCCAAGCAAGCAGGCAGGCAGGGCAAGGGAGGAGAACCCAGGGGCAAGAAAGTGAAACTGTGGTGGAAGGGGGCAGAGAAGGCTATGGGGGGGAGTGGCTAGAGTGGTGTAAGGGCCTCCAGTAGTGCTCCTGTTCATGAGTTCCCCAAACCAGGGCCCCATTAAGCAAATCTTAGGGAGAGGCTAGGGATGGCTGTTGCAGGGAAAGCCAGCCCTTTTGAAGCTTGCCAGATATCCCTGGAACCTCCTGGCACAGCTTTCATTGGCGAGCCAAGCTGTAGGCTTTTTCCTGAAATCCAGGAACTGTCTCAGGTTCCCCCTCCCCCCTTAAGTTGCCATTTATGCAAAGTGCAGTCACAATTTGCATAATTTACTCAGATTGCAGCAGTAATATGCTTAATTTGCAGGTGCCATTTGCAGGTGCCATTTGCACAAATTAAGCATATTAAGTCCACAATTTGCACAAATTAAGCATATTATGGCTGAGATTTGTGCAAAATTGTGGCTGGATTTTGTGTGAATTACACAAATTGCAGCCACAATTTGCATAAATGGTGATTTAAGGAGGAAAAAAACCCTAAAAATCCGTGAGTTATCCTGACTTGATACAGATCAAGCCGGGCCAGCTCATGGGAAACCAAGGCAGAGTCTGAGGGGCCAAGCTGCTAAAAGCTTGGCAAACTTCACCCCCTGGACAGGTTTCTCTGGCATCCCTAGGAGAGGCTCACAAGAGTGCTAAAAGTATTCACAGCACAGTAGCCAAGCAGCTGTTCTCCTTCTTCACATTCAGGCTTTGCGAGTGGACAGGGGAGAAATGACGAGACGACACCAATCAATTTGGGATAAACAGGGCCACATTTATTGATAGATTACAATCTGCGAAGAAAGCACCAGCGGGCACACCACAACAAGTCCAACATGACAGGTGTAGAGTGAGGCATTCGTTGTCTGTGGCGAGGCGTCCGCCCTCACCCACCAATCGGACATACCCAGTTCTGGGCTGGGAGACCTTCCCCTGTCACCCCCCCTCGAGCCACAGAACCTGAGTGGGTGAGGACGGTTGGCCTCAAAGGTAAGCCGTATCTCCCAACTGGGGCCACAAAACCCTGAGCCAGAAGCCTCGGGCCTTACCAGTCACCTGAAACAGTGCCTACGAATGCTCACCTGGCCACTCCCCCAGTGGAGAGCCCGCCTGGAGCCACCAGTGCAGCTATGTGACCAGAAGTTCATATCGTTGAGTGCTAGCTTAACGTATGCAGCTCAATGTCGGAACTGCAGTGCGATGTAGGCAAAAAACCCCAAGCCTGACCAATGCGACTAGGAGCCAAAATTCCTACTCGGCCCCCAAAATAGGACGACCAGTAAACAACCCACACTGCAGAAAGGGCGGGAGGGAGGGAGCTGGAATAGCCGGAATGAGGAGGCTGCGGGGCAGCGAGGCCTAAATAGTGGTCGGCTAGACCCGCCCCTTGGAGACCCCAGGGGCGAAGGCCAATGGCCTTCGCCCTTGTCCCATCCTCCCCCCGCCACCCGCAACAGCCCCCCCCCTGCGGCCAGGCAAGCCGGGCGCGGGGTGAGGGCACTTGCCAGAATTCAGGTAGGGTGCCTGCCACAGCAGTTCCTTGGAAACATCTTCTCAGCCCTGGTTGGCTGCAGCAGCATCATTTTAAACATTTTTCCCCAATCCTTCCTCAGTAGGCATTTCCCACACTATGAATCAGCCTCATTTTTTTTCTCTTAGAGATATTGTCATGTGGCCCAATTTAATTGTCTATGTCACTGAACATCTACTAGAGGCTCAGGACCTACAAGAGGGTCACAACCTGGCCTAGCCTGAGGTGGGTTGTTTCAGAGGCACCATCACCCTTTTATTTAATTTTTATTTTTCCAGGAGAACAAGAAAGAGAGAGGAAAAAAAGAGCAGGCTCAAAGCACAACACAAAATCAGACAGAGTGGGTACCCAAGCACAAAGGAGAACAGAGCTCCTTTGTCTGTAATTGTTATGCAGAAAAATAAATTTCATTAAATCTAGCTATTCCCACCTCCACATATCAAGAAGACCTTGTTAATGTGCCTGATAAC
Source organism: Heloderma suspectum (assembly GCF_057233095.1). Taxonomy (NCBI): domain Eukaryota; kingdom Metazoa; phylum Chordata; class Lepidosauria; order Squamata; family Helodermatidae; genus Heloderma; species Heloderma suspectum. Next base: position 92,313,124 of record NC_139458.1, read on the forward strand.
CTCATGGGCTGTTGACTGCCTAAAATATAGGTTGTTGACTGCCTAAAAACTCACCTAATGTACATACCTGAGGTACACACTAATGTACACATTCTAAAATGTATGGATTCCACCACCACCCCAAATACTTTACATTGCTAAAATGTTGTGCAAATTGGGTGAATCTGTTAACAAACAAACAAACAAACAAACAAACACAAAACCTCAATGGAGTGAATTGAGTCCCTCCTCACAGGAGGATTCCTCTAGCAACACTGTAAAACTCAGGTGCTTCATAAGGTAATACTGGACCAGGACAACGTGGGGCATCTTTGCTGGTCCCAGGTAGGGATGTCAGAGAAATCTGCTGCAGATTCAAATGAGGCCGGACTCTTTGGAATCTGGCCTGAGGAATCCACAGCAGATTGGGACCACTTACCTCCATTCTAGGAGGACTGGGGGCGGAATGGCACTAGGCTGCTTCTTGCCAGCCAGAGCCATTTGCCTCCTCCCTGCCGATCGCCATGTCTTTTTTTTTTAATGGCCATCAGCAGGATGTGCCCATAGACTTATACACAAAATAGAGCCATGAATCTTGTGTATAAGCCTATGGACACATAGACTTAGATGCAAAATTCATGGCTCTATTTGTGTCTAAGTCTATGGGCACATCCTGCCGATCACCTTTTTCTTTTAAAGACATGGCGATTGGCAGGAAGGAGGTGGATGGATCTGGCCAGCAGGAGGGAAAGTAAGTGTCCCCCAAGCTGTTTCCCCCCACCCCAGAATCCTCACAGAGCAGAGTTGCTCTGGAGGATTGCGGGGGGGGGGAGGAATGGATCACCTCCCCCCCACATGGATTGCCCACCGGAATGGACAGTGGGGAATCCGTACACTCCTATTCCCAGGCACTCCATTCCCCACCCCATCTGAATTTGGGCCTGCAAGACAAAGGTAAAGTGTGAATACATGGAGGGTAAGTTGAAAGCAAGCACAATTTGTTATAGGGCACAACATCATCACTGATCACAGGACATGACTGGCTTTCTGGAGCCTGAGTCAACATGAGATAGCCTTAATTCTGGTTTCAAACCAGCAGGATTTTTTTTTTTAAATCACTGAATACTTATTCTTGTAGCAGTTCAATATTTAGAAATATTAAATGGGTGTCTTAAGTAGTTCAATATTCATCTTTGTTTTCCATATACAGAGTTATATTGTGAATGTTCAGAGAATGAAAACTAGTCTTACAACATACTATTCGTAAACGTTTGGGGATTTTTTTTTTAATTCTCCAGATGGGAAGGTAGAGCTGCAAGTTTAACCACAAAACATAAAGCTATGTCTAATGACATTTCACTAATTACAACCCTCAGGGATACAGTCATGTAAGTAATCCAGCAAGAGAGGAACTGGTGCCATTTTCAATTTATGTTCCAAGAGCAGATAGTTCTCAATAACATTTGATATTATGCAGCCCACTGGACTCTACTGCTTGAATTGCAATATAACTGCCACCGAGGCAAGTGAAAATCTAAAGAGTGGAGAGAATTCAAGGTCAGCCTATTTCCCCCAAGGTGAGGTTTACAAGCAAAAAGATCCACATTCCATGAACGTATTTTTTAAAAGTCAGACCAATGTTAAATCCCTTCCCAGTCTTCCGCCAACACAGTCAATTTTTCATTTATTGCTGTGTGGAAAGACGTGCCATTTCTAACCTCAAAATGTAGGATTATGCTGAGCTGTTCCTCTGTTATTTTGCCAAGCTCTGTTTTCCTATCCACATAAAAGGTACCTCCTTGAATGGTCATGTGACCATGACAGGACATGTCACATGGGGTGGTCACATGGGTATTCCAGGAAATGCTGCCAGGCTGAAACACTATCTCTGAAGTCAGCAGCTCTTGCTAGGAGCGCGCGCACGTGGAGTTACAAGGAGGAGAAGGTTGCGCAGGGAGCAATGCAGGTTGCAGTGGCTGGCTGGTGGGCAAAGACATCTGTGCTTTTGTAGTAGTTCTATACATAAAACAAGAAGTTGGAATAATGGAGAACTTCCATCTGACATTATACGAAGGAATTTGGAACCTGAGGAGCAAATTACAATTTCTGTTGGGGTCAGTTTGCCCATCACTATCCAGAGGTAAACAAGATGTTGATTCAGGCATTGTCACCCAAAACAGCAAGCTTGTGACCTATTCTTCCTTCTTTCCCTGCAACATCCAGTAACATAAATGTACCTGACGACATCATGGGAACAGAACAGAAATAAACCAGGTTTCCTTGAACGTCTTACATGTTAACAAAAATTTGCTCTGTTTCTTTGTTGGTAACTGACCCTCCTCCCTAACAGTAACACTACACAGTGGCAAATCATAATCATCAGCAGCAACATCTGTATAGTAGGGATGGCGGAGAATTTCTCCACGAATCTTTGGGAGGCCGAATGCCAACGCATTCGGCCCCCCGAAATTGGTGGGGAAATTCTCTGCCGGCCCCCCGCCCCCCCCCCAGGATGGGACCTACTGTGGCCGAATGTCCCTACTGTATCCACTATACAGTAGGGATGGACGAAAGTCCATTACCTGTTCTCTAAGCTTGCTTCGCGGTGGGGGGAATGCGCTTTGGTTCTCCCCCCGAAGTTCAGGCGAGGGGGGGGGAGGCACTTACTGTGTGCCTCCCCCCCCCTCGCCTGAACTTCGGGGGGAGAACCGAAGCGCGTTCCCCCCACCGCGAAGCAAGCTTAGAGAACAGGTAATGGACTTTCGTCCATCCCTACTGTATAGTGGATTTCAAATGTTCAAAGTGTTCAACTCATTACCTCAACTCCTTGCACTAGGGATAGATATTGACACTTCCACAGATATCCATACGCCAATTCATTAATTCTTGGAAGTGTTGCACCTAGATGCACCATCTTCTGAAGGAATGAATGGGGAAAGCAAGACAAAGCATTATGAACAACAAGGTTTGCCAGCTTGGATTGGATCTACCATTCTCAATAAAACGTCAAGGTACAGCCAGCTCCACCTTCATAGATGTGTAGAACACATACCACAACAGCACCCTAGGAGAGCATTATATCGGTCACCACTCAAACTCTATTAATCCTTGGTGGATCCCATCATATCCCATAAAACACAAAACAGCTACATAAAATAGGCAGCAAGAATTTGAGAGCCACAATAATGACAAAATATTGACAGCTTGGGGCTGGTATGTCACAGTGGGGGAGGAAGCAGAGCTGAAAGAAAAGCTGAGTTGAACTTTTTGTTGTTGTTGTCAAACTTTTCCAGCTCAAGACATTTGAATCTAGGTATGCCTTGTTCTAGTTTGCCATTCTAAACACACCACTACACTTTGAGAATGAATTCAGCCCACATCTGCAAAGTCTTGATTTTTCATTCTGGGTGGCCCAACAGTGGTTCCATTCCTTGCTCATGCCAGAGTATGATGGGATGCGGGGAATTGGCTTTTTCCTAGGGAGACATTTCACATAGGAAGCCCCCACATTCTTGTTGGTAATGTTTTTAAATAGGCAGTTGGAACTTGGAAGTTACACTTGGAGATCTGCAGGAAAATGATGCAAGACCTGATACATTAAAGTACCACACATGCTGTCTAATGGATGCTGTCCCAGCCACAAAAAGGGCTTTCTCAGGAGAGGATTCTGGGATAAGGACTGGCCTGTGCCCTCCTGCTGACTAACTATGCGTAACTGTTGTCCTCTTCTAGGGGGCTCCCATAATCCAACCTTCTTTTCTAGTAGGGATGGGCAAATTGGTCAAGTTCAAGCTCAGAGGTTCTCATTTTTCCACCACCGAGCTCATTCTGTCCTGGTTCCTTACGACTTCTCTCTTTTTTCTTTTCTTTTTTTGGCACAGAAATCTGTTCTTATTTTGGTATATATATTTTTTAAAAAATATACCACACTTTTTGGTGTGCATTTTTCAAGTGTAAAAATGAATTTTTTGTTCATTTTGACTAAAGTGTGTTTGTGTGCATTTTAGAAATGTATGCCGGTTTCTTTCTGCATTTTTCAAATGTGCACATGTCAAATCCTTCTCTCTTTTTTTCTTTTTCATTTTTGCAGAGCACATCACAAACTTGGATATGTATGGATTTCTGACTGCAAAGTGCATTTGGCTGCAGGAGATAGGAATCAGGTAAATAAATAAATAAACTCAACAGAGTGAATTTGTCACCCATCCCTATTATCTGGTTCTCATATCATATCGTTGGTATAAATTAAGGAGGAGAGTTATGACCCTCGTGTATTTCAGAGAGAGGGAGAAGATTGATAGATGGATAATGCAATCAGAGTAAGAATGACCTAGGAATAGAATTCATGCTGCAGGCATAAATCAGAAAAGGACTACATATGTGTTCCTGATTGGCCCTGGAAAGCACAATCTGCCTATACACACACAGAAGCAGCATGGACAATAACAGCTCAAGATTCCTGAGCTCCACTCCTGTGACATTCATCTTGGGGAAAGAGAAGGAAAGTTCAGTCTCTGTGACAATTCTTATTTATTTATTTATTTATTTATTTATTGCATTTATACCCCGCCTTTTTTCCTCTTGCAAGGAACCCAAGGCGGCTTACATTATCCTCCTCCTCTCCATTTTATCCTCACAACAACAGCCCTGTGAGGTGGGTTGGGCTGAGAGTCTGTGACTGGCCCAAAGTCACCCAGTGAGCTTCCATGGCTGAGTGGGGACTAGAACCCGGATCTCCCAGCTCCTAGTCCAACACTCTTGGGTGTCAATTAGTGTCACTGCTGATAAACGTTTTTCATGTGCCTTTGTTTGAGGAACTACACCTGGAGTAAACTCTAAATGGAAACAAGTCTTACTTGTTCCACTAACCCAATGAATATGCAGTAACCTGAAGGTCAAAAGCAGTATACTCGAGTAATAAAGGGACTAAATAATAGCATTCAATTATTTTACTACAGATCTATGTCTAACCTTTCAAATGGGTTATGATATCAGGAAAGAAAGAAGTATTTGCTATCTTTGAATGACTGCCATAAAATGTTTTGCTGTGTCAGTCAATATTGAGTGATATGTAATTAAATCTGTGGTGCAATTAAATACGTGATGTGGCTGAGCTATAATTTACCTTTATCACATAGAGATCACATGAAATTGCTTCAGCATGATGGCTTATCTCTGTTGCTGCTATATGATGTAGAGCCTACATTATTCTTCCACGTCATGAGAATACCATCTTGCTACTGTTAAACATTCTTGATAGCAATTGGTAGTGGTGTGGAGTTTATCTATGTACTCTGGTAAAATAGTAAGGTGATGAAGATGATGATGGAAGTCTATACAGAGGCTACTTGAAGAGGTGTGTACATGAGAAATGTGACCTGCAGATCAGTCCTTACTGTGTCATGCCACTACATTTTGTATGAGTATTTGTTGTATGGAAGATGGGGAACTTCTTGTCAAGTTCCTGTTAAGGGCCACTTTCCTTCAGAGTTAATCTATCAGGAGCTGCATCCTGGCAGTGGGTGGGGCTAAAGCAAATGGTGGGTGGGGGCAAAGCCCATGGCCACCCCTTCTCTCTCTCTCTCTCTCTCTCTCTCTCTCTCTCTTTCTTTCTGACACCCCTTTCTCTCCCCCTCCCTCCCTAGGGAAGGGAGAGATTGCTCTTGCAAAATTTGTGAACTGAATGCTTGCAAGAGGGCTTTTGAAATTATGCTGATGGCCACATGCATCTCTAGAGATGGAGGTTCGTTCCCCACTCCTGCTGCATAGAACAATAGTGCTGCACAAGAGAGAAACGTGCAGGCAAACAGCCAAAGTAACTGTGGTTTTATGACCATGTTGAGAATTCTCTGTTATACTGAAGTCTGTGGGCCCTTTAGATGACGTTGTTAACCTCCAGGGCATCTCCCACACTAAATGACCTTTATTCCACTTTTAAATAGATTGGAGATAATGAGCTATCAAGTTACCCCTCTTCTATACCGCTTGAGTTCCCTTCATGAAAAAGGAAAAGCAGCAAGAAGAGGAGCTAGATCACTGAAACATATGGGAAACTCAGATAAAGGGGAGAAGGAGGGGGGAAGGGGAAGGAAGCACATGTAAAGGGAGTCCATTGCAATCTTGCATTTAAAACAGAAGCAGAAAGCCCCATTTTAAATGTGGGATTATAGGCTAATGTAGAGATGTTCTTTGGAGTGTGTGTGTGTGTGTGTGTGTGTTTAACAGAGAATTCTCAACACGCTCATAAAACTACAGATACTTTGACTGTTTGCCTGCACATTTTTCTCTTGTGCAGCACTATTATTCCATACAGCAGGGGTGGAGAACCTCTATCCATAGAGATGCAAGTGGCCCTCAGCATAATTTCAAAAGCCCTCTTGCAAGCCATGTCCAAAAGATATTCCAGTTCCTCATATATCCCAAGTTGCTCACTTTCAGCTGTAACACTTCTCTTATTTCAACACCATCCTACATCCGTGTTTCTTCATTGCATTTTATTTTGTCTCCTATAATGCAGTGCAACCTCTCTTTGCATCAATTTTTATCATAAGCAGACCACCCTTCCACTTTTTGATCCTTTCCCCGACATGAAGATGTGGTTAGAGCCCCAATCTCTCCCAAAACCATATTCACTCTTCTCTTCAGTCCCCAAGTGGGCAGAACACAATATCCTCAGAGCTAGGTTCAAGATGACTGTCCCAATGGAAGACACTCTGGATAGCTATCAGCTACCTAAATGATCATACAGGACTCATAAGTAAGGTTACCATATTCCAAAAGAAATCATTCTTTGTCCCTTTCAAAGAAATACAAAAGTTCCACAGCTAGAGTGATGTAAAATTGTCCATGCTTCCCTGATTAATACTTCACAGCTCTCCTTTGGGAAGATGTTTGACTTAAATATATGACCACATCCCCATGGAGGGCAGTGTCTAAAAAGACCAATACATCTGAACTTTATCTCCAGGGCCAGATGAACTGCATCCTAAAGTAATAAAGGAACTGGCAGAAGAACTCTCAGAACCGCTGTCTATTCTCTTTGAGAAATCATGGAGAATGGGTGAAGTGCCAGATGACTGGAGGAGGGTTAATGTTGTCCCTATCTTCAAAAAGGGTAAAAAGGAGGAACCTGGGAACTACAGACCAGTCAGTCTCACATCAATCCCTGGGAAAACTCTGGAACAGATGATAAGGCAATCCATCTGTAAGCACCTTGAAAACAATGCAGTGATTACTCGAAGCCAACATGGATTTGTCAAGAACAAATCCTGCCTGAAGAATCTGATCACATTTTTTGATCAAGTCACCTCCCTTGTGGACTGTGGGAATGCTGTAGACATAATATACCTCGACTTCAGCAAGGCTTTCGACAAAGTGCCCCATGATATCCTGATGAGCAAACTAGCTCAAAGTGGGCTAGATGAAACAACAATCCAGTGGATCTACAGTTGGCTACAGAATTGGACTCAAAGAGTGCTTATCAATGGGACCTTCTCAAACTGGGGAGAGGTAACGAGTGGGGTACCGCAGGGCTCAGTCCCAGGCCCAGTGCTCTTCAACATTTTTATTAATGACTTGGAGGAGGAGGTGCAGGGAATGCTGATCAAATGTGCAGATGACACAAAATTGGGCAGGATAGCTGATACTTTGGAAGACAGAAACAAAATTCAAAGTGATCTGGATAGACTGGAGCACTGGGCAGAAAACAACAGAATGACATTTAATAGGGATAAATGCCAAATTCTGCACCTAGGAAAAAGAAACCAACTGCACAGTTACAAGATGGGGGATATGTGGCTCAACAACACTACAAGTGACTGAGAAGGATCTTGGAATTGTTGTCGATCACATGCTGAATATGAGCCAACAATGTGATGTGGCTGCAAAAAAGTCAAATGCTATTTGGGGCTGCATTCATAGAAGCATAGCTTCCAAATCCTGGGAAGTACTAGTCCCCCTCTACTCAGCACTGGTTAGGCCTCATCTGGAGTACTGTGTCCAGTTCTGGGCACCACACTTTAAGAAGGATGCAGACAAACTGGAGAGGGTTCAGAGGAGGGCAACAAAGATGATCAGGGAACATGAAACAAAGCCCTATGAAGAGAAACTGAAAGAACTGAGCATGTTTAGCCTTGAGAAGAGAAGACTGAGGGGAGATATGATAGCGCTGTTCAAGTACTTGAAAGGTTGTTACAGAGAGGCAGGCCAGGATCTCTTCTCGATCATCCCGAGTGCAGTACACAGAATAATGGGCTCAAGTTACAGGAAGCCAGATTCTGGCTGAACATCAGGAAAAACCTCCTGACTGTTAGAGCAATATGACAATGGAAGCAGTGACCTAGGGAGGTAGTGGGCTCTCCCACACTGGAGGCATTCAAGACGAGGCTTGACAGCCATCTGTCAGGGATGCTCTGACTTGGATTCTTGCATTGAGCAGGGGGTTGGACTCGATGGCCTTGAAGGCCCCTTCCAACCCTACTATTCTATGATTCTATGATTCTATGATTCAATGAACTAGTTATCACTACACTGAGTGGATTTCCCCTATCTTATTTATTTAATATTTCATGGGTTCACTTTTCCTGAATTCAGGTTTAACTAGGAGACGTTCTAAACTTAATTATAGAATTGGAGCATGCATGGTTTCAGGCAGCTTTAAGTTCAGTTGCATATTTTTCCTCTGTATGTCACCAATGCAAATGTGCTCACTGATGTGAGTGCATGCGCTAACTGCAAAAAAGCAATCTGCATGTGATCAAACATATGCTATGCATCAAGTGATTTACTGATGCATACATACACTCATGTACAGTGGTAAGAGACTACTCAGGAAATGTTTCTGATGCATCCTTTCATACAACCATATAAAGATGGTGTTTTAGTGGTGTTTTATCAATGCATATGTTGCATCAGTAATGTAGGAGGCACAAACTAGCTGCAAGTTACAGCAAACTGTGCTTACACAAAAGTTAAAAGTATGAAATGGAACAATGGAGGATTCCTAATGGAATTGTTCAGAAACAAGGAGCTATATCCAATGTTTGTCTAATTTAGGTCTCATTAATTTGAATAGGTCTCCCTTGTGTAGCACTAACATTGGATACAACCCAAGACCAGGTAATTCAGAGCTCCAAATTCTCCTTGAATATTTAACATAAATATGCATAGATTTGCACTGTATACAATGCACCTTTTCCCTATGGGAAGATGTGGACCCTGCCTTGGGAGAACAAGCATCTCTGCTTCAGGAAATGGACATCTCCTCCCTTCAGATAAGATTCTGAAGCACAGGAAGAAGGACCATCAGATATTTTGAATCACAGCAGCAACGGGGTTGGAAAATGAAGTACTGGTGTACAAAGAATAAGCTAACATTTTGTATGGACTGATGTCACCAACAGTCATTGGTTACTTTCCCAGGGTAAAAAGACAGAGGTCTGAGCACCCCTCCACAGATATCTAGAGTCAGAAGTAGGCTTCTGTGCCAGCTGTGATTGGTCTCTTTTAAAATATATTTCCAATAAGAACAATTATCTCTTCCAAACTATGCTGTCAAACTGTACACCTCTCAGCAACTGGTTCTGAATTGAAAATAAGGTTGGCTTCTTAGATCCAAAATGTTGCTTTGTTTTTCAACATGGCATGAAATATTTAATACCCTGGAGGTTTTATTTTTCTTTCCATAAAATATTACAAATCAAAATGTGTCAATTTGTCAAAATATGTAACCATGCAGCAGATGTTCAGGCCTGAAACAGAAAATGTCTCTCCCCACACCCATTACATTTGAAGAAAGTGATGTGATTATGGAAGGAAGCACATATGATTAAATTATATGCTTATCAAACCTCTTTAAGACTAACCTTTTAAAATATATATCATTCCTAAGTGAGGCAGTATGAATAGACACACACACACACATACACATGTCACTCTTGAGGAGAGACAACCAAGGACACACTATTTTCCTCCAGTTTACCTATATGAAGAGATTATATTAAATGTTCCCTTGTTTGCATGCATTTCCATCACTCACTCACTTCTGCAAACATCTTCTAAAACACTAGTGGGAAAGGCAGGAATCACATCAGGCATTAGCTGTTCTGTGAGATTAGGTGGAATGCATTGTGTGACCTAAATATACTTTGTAAACAAGGTGCTGCATTTCTTATCATTGGAAGCCTATTAAACAGTTTAGCTGTGATTGAAAGCATTCTCTATAACTTCCAATATCAGTCACTGGTGATAGTATAGTGGCATAGGAAGGCGCTTTCAACGTCAAGATGAGAGGCACAATTCTTCCAACAGATTTAGTTAGATTTACACATGCCTTGTTTTATCGTTTCATAACTTGGGAAAACAGGTATAAAAACTTCTTCAGAAAGTAAGGAAAAGGGACATGCTACTGCTGAAACAAATACAGACTCTTTCAAATAACAAATAATCCTTCTGAAAGTTTTCAAGCATGTTTTAGGGTGCTTTTTCCCCCTTACACATTTGAGTCACTTTTTTTTTTCACTTGCCTCTTCAACTCCTTTCCTGGTGAATTTCAACAACTTATCAGATGTGACCTATCATATAGGGTAACTATGTGTCCTCTTTTACGGAGGACAGTCCTCTATTTGAAGGAGTACCGGTGGATATCCACTGGTTTGAAGGCATCCTCTATTTGAAGGCTTGTCCAGCTCAAGTCCATTTTAAAGATAAAGAACCATCACAAGGAAGAGGTGGGCCTTGAAGTCGCCCATCAACAGCACCTGGACAGCAACTTGAGCAAGACACACAGCAGGTCACCTGATTGCAGTGTTCTGCACTAGGTGAGATGTACTGTATTTCTATTTAAATTATAATAGTTATTTCTAAATTTGCATCTATACATACACATTAGCATATGTAAATTTTATGCAAATTGGTGATTCATAAGTGGCCATCTATATATTATCCACCAATCACAGCTTGTGCATAGTGTGTGTGTGTGTGTGTGTGTGTTTAATGCCCCCTCAATAATTTTATTTTCAACATGCTAAGATTGCAAAATCAGAATCAGACAGCGTATATTGTATCAAGAATGAGGACATGTGGATACTTACAAGTGAAAAGAGCAGGAGGAGACCCCCAGTTATGCCATATCAAGAAGGTTCTACAAGTAAGTTCCACAGTTTATACATTTATTGCAGATCATAGCCATCACATCCATCTGCCAGGATGAGAGCTGAGACCAGTATTTTTTGTTGAGAGATAGACCAAGAGAGGACAGGGAAGAAAGCAGTTTGTATTTGGCTGGAGAAGTTTGAGCTTTGAATCCTGGCCTAATTCAGATTTAGGCCTAAATGATTTAGGCCTAAATGATTTAGGGAGCAATCCTATAGCCGCTAGTCAGAAAAAAAAGAAAAGTTTCCAGGAACCGACCTCGGAGCCCATGCTCTGAGGTCTGTTCCCTGAGGACTGACCTTCCCCTTCTCTCGCACTGCCTCACAGGCAGCTCAGAATGGCCCCGCACTCGGAAGAGGAGCACAGAGCAGTGAAAACAAGGTGTTCCAGGGCAGGGAAGGCGGAAATGTCAGTACAACACAGACTATGTGTTGTCCAGTAGCCGGCTAGCTGCTTGCCCTGCTCCGCCTTCTTGTGGCTAGACAGCCAAAATCGGCTGTCTAGCCGCAAATGCAGGGTGGCTGAAGCGTGGAGGGGACAATCCCCTCCACGTTTCTCCTGCCTGCATTGGATAGGTGGTCGCCTCCAAGTTTGGAGGCAGCCGCCTATCCCCATAGGATTGCGCCCTTAGTTGTGCAGTCTTATGGGTTGTGCCCTGGGTACTCGTCAGCCCCCAAATCTGGAGGTTTACAAGTATGCTATGCAGAGAGGGAGGTGCCTTGTGCCTTCCGTCCTGCATTCAAGCTAGATGGGTGACTTTGCCCATCTAGTGGAGGCTTCAGGGAGGGGAAAGGAAGGAACCTGGGTGGCAATTGGAAAAGGTGTAACCCAGCTGTCCCGGTCTCCTCCCCTCCCCTTCCCACCCCAGGAATGCCCCCTTGCCCCATCTCTGTGCTCCATTTACCGAGTGTGGAGAAGTAGCTGCTGCAGTTCTCTGTGCACTGGTTATGAGAGGGAGGGGGCAGGGACCACAGTTTCCTGGCTACCAGGGTGGAGCCCTGTCTCTGACCTCATATCCAGGAAACCAAATAATCCTATTTCCCTCAGACACTGCCTAGGGGGCATAGGATTGCTCTCCTAGAAAATCATTATCTTATGGAGTACCTTCTCCCATATGAGCTTGCACTCTCTCTTAGGTAACTAACTAATGCCCTGCTCTGAGATTAGGTGTGGTCCTGTGGGCCAGGGCCTTCGTCACCATTGCACCCAGGATCTGGAACTTCCTTTTCCCAAGTGTTCTGTTTGGTCCCCTCTGGCTTGGTTTTTTTCTGGAGTGTTAATAACTTTTCTGTTCCAAAGAAGGTTTATGGGTTAGTTATGTTCTACTGTCATTTTGGCTTCTTTCTTTCTTTCTTTCTTTCTTTCTTTCTTTCTTTCTTTTTAATTGTCTTCTGCTGTGGTATTGTTCTTGCTGCCTGGTTGTGATGGTTATGATTGTTTTATTGTGTTGCTTAGTTTTAATTAGGTTGTTCCTTTGTTGTTGTTTTTCATATCTGCTTTGGATGCATTTTAAGACAAAAAGTAGAATACAATGTTTATAAATAAATGTATCATGCAGAGCATCCTGTAAATGAACAGAAACAAAAATATAATCTATAGGGATGGGTGGAGTGATATTCAAGATCGCTAGGATTCTCCAAACGTCATCTTGCTGCTCATCTCATGCCTGATTAATGTTCACATTTGAAGGCACTGCACATTCTGCACAAATGAGAAAATTTGCACAAATTTCCTGATTTGAGCAACTTTCCTCCATAGACTAAAGCATGGCTGATTCAGTCTACAGTAGAATCTGTGCAAATTACAGAATTTGCGCAAAATCCAACAGAGGGAAGTTATGCAAATTGAACATGAGCACATCTCTGGCAATTTGCCAGCATTGAGAGCCAGTGTGGTGTAGTGGCTAGAGTTGTAGACTGGGAGTCAGGAGATCCAGGTTCTAGTCCCCACTCAGCTCACTGGGTGACTTTGGGCCAGTCACAAACTCTCAGCCCAACCTACCTCACAGGATTGTTGTTGTGAGGATAAAACGGAGGAGGAGGAGGAGGAGGATGTATGCTGCTTTGAGTTCCTTGGAGGAAAAAAAAGCGGTATATAAATGTAATAATAAATAAATAATAAATAAATTTTGGCAGACACATGCTCACATTTGCAATCGTGTTTGAGGCTTCTAAAAGGGCTGCTTGCATGTTTTGCATTCAAAACCAAAATTCTCATACATCCCTAATAATATGCCCTGGATAAAAGATTTGTTTAAACTTGAAAACTTCATAAGCTGTCTTGTATTAAGACTTGATTCAATACACTTTTAGAAGTCAAATGAATTGCCAAGAGAATTACTCTTCCAGTTTGATTCCATGTATGTTTACTTGAAAGCAAGTCCCAAAGAGTTCAGTGAGATGTGCTTCCAAATAAACGCTGCTTCTTCTTAAGGTGCCATCTCCTGTCGGAAGTTAGCTATCATTACAGCTATTTTTGTTTTTGACGTCACTGCTCTGAATAGTTGTATAGAAGTACAGCTGAACCATTTCCTCAAATTCTTTAACCATGATGTTCATCTTCTTCCTATTGATCTTTTTCCTTCCATTTTCCCTTGTATAATAAGTTGGAGTATAGTGTATTTTTCACCTCAGATAATATGACCAAGGTACTGTAACTTTCTTCTCTTGATGGTCTTTGACAATTCTGCTTGTTTGCTTACTCTGCATAGTATGTTCTCATGACTCGATCAGTCCACTGTATTTTCAGTATGCGTCAGTATATCCACATTTTGAAGGATCCGAAATAAGCACTACACAGGAAAATCACTGTCCCTGGATCAGGATCTCTTTCTACTTACTTCTCTCCAACCTCTCAGAATAGTGTGGAGGTCTCCAACGTTTTTGGGCTGGTGGGCATATTTGGAATTTTGAAATTGTGTCTCACAAAATGGCTGCCATGGTGGGCATATTCAGTCACAAAACAAGAGGTAGGCTCTGAGTTCTAAAACAAAAAACATTCCTTTCATCCCAAATACAGATAGTGCTGAAGGGTAGCACTTCATTTTGCAGCATGCCAGCCTCCAAGTTTGTTTGTTTGTTACTTTTTAATTTTAAAAAATCTTAAGAAATAAAATAAATATCAGGTGGGGGAGGGAATCTGGTGGTGCCAAGATAGGTGTCCACGGGCACATTGGTGCCCATGGGCACCACATTGGAGACCCCAAACATAGTGATTCATATAGCAATCATTTCTTATTTTTACAATGATCCTGTTAAACGCTTTTGCTATATCTCCTTTTCAGATGTGTGTGGTGCAAGCCACATGATTTCTTGAATACTTGAGAATTTGTCAGAGGTTAGTTGCCTCATCTGAGATGCAGTTCAGTTGGTTGCTAAGGTTCAGGTTTATAGCTCTCATCAATCATGTTGAAAATATGGCACAGAAAGGCAACATCAGTTATATTATTAACCAGATCTATAAGTTCTAAAATATCCATCATACAAATAGGGAAAAGGTCTTCAAAATACTATCCTAAGTGAGTTCCACTACAGAGGGCATTGCCAGAGACAAAATAAGCTATTTCTCATACTGTAGCATGCATGCTAAATAGCTCATAAGGATGCTTTATCACTGGAATTCATAAACATTTAATATGCTGAAATTAAAATCCCTGCAAAAAAGGATGGTCCCATGCTGGGTAGTATGTCCGATGTGGGTTGGAGACAAAATAGGTAGTCATGTGGAGCAGCAAGATGACAAGCTTGGGAAAGACAGCTGAACAGCAAGTGATAACACAAAATTGCTTCTGTTAGACAATGTATTATTCAGCAACTGTTCACATTCACATATCTAACCATCTGGAGGCTCATGCATGCAGATCATGCAATACAAGCCATGTTTAATAATGTTAAGATAAGATCAGGTAAAACTTTCTGACCTGTCAGCTAGTCAATATTAGCAAGGAGAACATGCCAAAACTCAGGAAGACCTTGTTGCCTGTGGAATGATGAACTGGAACAGGAAGCTCTCTTATAGTTTTCTGGCCCAGACTGATCCAGCCTGTATGAATGGGGTCAGTCCACACCTGAGGATCCAGTGCTGCATAGAAAGATGCTGCAACGTGCAGTTTACTTTCTTACCATGTGGGCAACCATAGAAAGACTGACATTTTCCCAGTTTGAGCACCAGCAGCCTGTTTCAAAGACACTGGGTCATGGCATAGCTTTTGTTCAAACAGGCACTGTGGGGGAATATAAAGCAGGGATAAGCAACTTATGGCCCACCAGTTGTTTTGGCCTACAACTCCCATGATCCCTCACCATTGGATATGCCAACACAGGCTGATGGGAGTTGCAGGCCAAGGCATCTGTAAGGCCATAAGTAACAGAACAAATATCTAAAAGGAATGTTGTTGTTCAGTCGTTAAGTCGTGTCCGACTCTTCGTGACCCCATGGAACATAGCACGCCAGGCCTTCCTGTCCTCCGCTCTCTCCCGGAGTCTGCTCAAGTTCTAAAAGAAATACCTGCACTCAATTTTAGTTTAGGATCCCTGCCCGCAAAGCAGATTTGGCTTAATATGAGACCCCACCACTCATATAAAAGTTTCAGCTTGAAGCTAGAACAAAATTAAATATCAGTCCCTACAAGACAGATGTGCTCCTGGTTAGTAGATGCATGTCTTTGATGCAGTAGCACTAGGGATGGTAGAGGAATCCAGTTGGGAGGTGGAGCTCGACGAGACTGCAGAGCTCAGCCCTGCAGACTCTATTCTATCTTCCACCAGATGAGCTGGCCCAGCTTGGTGCTCAATGACTCTGGTGAGCTGGCAGAATTTCCATAGATTATTTTTGCATAAAAAGACATTTGCACACATTATGGCCATAAATTGTGTAATTTGTGCAAATTATGGCCATAAATTGTATTATCTGTGCCAATTATGACTGCAGTTTGCACAAATTATGGGCACAATTTGTGCAAATTACACAATTTTTGGTCAAATTTGTGCAACTTTGAACAATTTGCATCCAGAATTTGTGCAAATCTGTTTGTAAAATTATGGCTGAAACAAAAAGAAAATGCATAGAAAGTCCCTGGAACTCGGGGAAACTGTGCAAAGCTGAGTTGAGCGTACCACAGAAGCTTGCTGAACTCAAAAATGGCCAGATTTCTTGGTGATGGACATTCCTAGGTAGCACTCCACTGTGAAAATTCCAGAGTTCAGTCTGTGTGAGCTTCTAGATCTAGCTTAGCTCCTGGACACTTCAGTCGCAGTTGGGGGCGGGCAGGCTTTTGCCCATTTGAGGCTGATGCATAACGAGTTGCACATATTTCTAGAAAAGGAAGATATGTCCATGGAGAATACATGCCAAATAGTTATATCAAGGTTGGATTACTGCAGTGCAGTCTATATGGGAGATACCTTTTGGGAGATGATTTATAGATAGAGATTGAGATAGAGATAGAATAAAAACTTTACTACCATGAAATATTTACACCCCAAACATGAAAATCCATTACAGACCGGCACTCTTCACTCAGTCACTAACTAATAGAATACTGTATTATACTCACCCAGATACATTATAATCACTAACGCTAATTATTTACACTTTAATTTTTAAAGAAAAAAGTTTTAAAAATTGCGAGTTGTTCCTTGATTAGGCTATCGACAGTATGGCCTCCTGGTCCCATGGCCAGAACTTCCTACATTCATTTAGAGGAAGTCTTCCTTTTTCCATTGTACTAAGTGCTATGAGGCTGCCTTTGAAAAGTGTCCAAAAGCTTCCATTGGTCCAGAATGCAGCAGATTTAACCAAAGACAGTAATTGGGGGGATAGGACACATTTGCAACAGTTTTACTGGCTTCCAGTTAGGGATCTATGGATTTTGTTAAATCCGTTCTGTCTGTGTTTCATAGATTGTCAAGAGTTTTTAGTTCCATCTTCTGCTCATTGACAGAATCAGATGGAGGGGAGGGGGGATGTATGAAAATTTTGTTCCTGTTTGCAAATGTGGATTTGCACCAATATGCACTTGCACAAATGCACATTTGTGCAAATCCCCCCCCCCAGTTAAAACAACAACAACAACTGTCTGCAGAATCTGTGGAATCCATGCAACTCAGAAAAAGCTGGCTTGCTGAGAAATCTGCAGGTCAAATTAATAGAAATCTGAACTCATTTGAATCCATTGCAGATTTCTCTAACATCCCTACTTCCAGTCCATTTCCAAGCCAAAATCAATGTGCTAGTAATAGTAATTTACTATTAAAGGCACACATATAGAGAGGATCAATAACTGATGTCTGCTTAAGTGAGCGGAAGTGAAACATTGTCTCAGGTAGTTTTTATCAAGGAGCATTAAGCATTTCTCTGATAAAGAGCTTCCTCAAAACACGTAGGGAGCCACATCGATTGTGTGGCTGTCTGATTCTTCTTTATTCATTAATTTTACATCTGTGAATTACTTAGGACCAGGATATCTCGAGGTCCATCTCCTCCCATACCATCCTGCTCACTTATTCAGATCTACTGCAGAAAGTCTCCTTCACATTCCAATAACAGTTGTTAACTAATGCTGCTGGGCTTAGGAGAGAGAAATGCCTTTCTCTGCTCCAGTCCCAAATATTCCTTTCTCTGAACTGTCCTTTGTTAATACTGACAAGCTGAAAGGTCATAGTGTTTGATTATGCCCAGAGCAACTGTAATACAGTGTAATTGTAGTTATTGAGATCATGCAGCCTAGGAGAAGAGAGAACTATCCACTTCTATCTTGTGTGTTAGACCTAAATGTTTAGTGCCCTGCCTCAGCAGGAGAGCCAGTTTAGCCTATGTTATTAAATGTTCAAGGTTCTTAAGAAGCGGAGCAAAATGTTACCATTGGCAAAAGACAGCCAATGGTAAGCACTTCTAAGTCCTATTGATTTAATCAAGAAAGAGTTCAGCACACTTTTTATTTATGCCATGATATCCTTCAGGACATTATTATAATGAATAGTCAAAACCTTTCTCCACCTGGTTAGCTTTACCTACCTTATTAATAACCATTCTGCATAGCTTTGAGAGTACATTTTCAGTCACAGATGTTCCCCTTCATTCCAGAAGTCTGGTTAGCTTGACCATATAAATAAGACTGTGCTTACTTTCCTCTTAAGTTAGACTCTCTGTGAGTTGGACTAGAGCAGAGCTGATGTTCGCCAAACTGTAATTCTCCAAATGTCCCCTGGCTCCCATGTGAATAAGAGGAACCATGTACGTGATCTTTCCATCTTGAGGAAAAAGTCTTTCTTTGAAGACAAATTGCATATACCCCTCAGAAGACTTTCTCCATTCTCAGAAGGATACTATACTTTCCTAGATGTTGATCTGCTCCACAACAGCTTTCTCAGACTTTTCAATCTTTTGTCAAGGCCACACACTTATTTCCATTAAAAAGTGTCCTTGGAAACAGAATTTCCCCATTGGCTTTCTACATTGAAGTTGACATAAAAAGTTTCACAGCAACTTCTCAGCCACTCTTGTTGTCAGTTTAATAATCCACCTTGAGCACCATTCCCTTTTCTGCTTGGAGACATAGAAGGACCGTCTGTCATATATTGACTCTAATGTATTTTTAAAAGGTCATATTGTTTATTGTACAGTGCATGGCTGTCTACCCTTTGATTCATTATTTTTTTATTCATTCTTCCTATTCATTAAAATATCCAAAATAGTTTGTATAAAAAGCTGCCTGAAAAGGGAAACAACAAGCATAGGTACCCATGGCCGTGCAAGAAGAAAAAAACAATCAAAATACACAGGAGGGGAATACCTTTATTAGGACCAGTCAATATGTCACAAAATAGTGAGCAAGTTCTCCAGAACTTTCCATCAGGCTGGTCAGCAACACAAGGGGGCAGGCGGAGAGAGAAAGCTGGAGTGATGTTTAAAGCTGTAAAATCTGCAATTTATGACAAGACAACATAGTGGAGGAGTTGTACAGACCTAATTAGAGGTACTAGGTACTAAACAGAATTGCCCCAAGGGTTTCTGGAACAAAGAAATTATAACTTTTGACCCACTCCCCATTTTTGAACAGATTATCACTCAGTGCATATGAATTAGATTTCTGTAACCGGTAGTTGGTAGATGGTAGTTTCATATATTGTTCAGGTTTCACATGTCATACTACTGTGGAATATGACATTCATGCTCTAATTTGATTCCCTACACATAACATTCCCAATTATGGATTTTATTAGATTTGGAGATTTAATGGGTACAAAACCATGGAGTTTGTCAAGTCAGAACCAAATATGTTTGCCTTAAAATTCTTTAACAAGACTTAAGATTTTTTTTCAAATTCCTCTTCATCTTCAAAGAATTCTAAAATGCCTAAAATTCAATGTTCAAATAATGATATTGTGCAAATTTTTGTATTGGCTTAATACCAGGGCCTTAACAGATGTTGTGCCTTTTCCAAAGTAGAGGAATAGCTCATTCTGTCAGTGGTGATTGTCATGCCCCCACTGGAGGAATCCTCCACTGAGGAGAAGCTAAAGCTTCCAGAAATGGCCAACACCAAGGAACCACACATGGCAGGAGACTTGGGGGAGCCTGGGCCCTCAGGAGAGATGACATAGTTCCGTCCCCACAGGAGGAGAGGAGTTCTGCCTCTGATCACTTCAAGGGCTCATTTAATGAGAAGTAGTCAAATAGAAAGAAGGAGTCCTCAAGAGGAAGGGACTCCTTGAGAGCAAGGCCTGTAATGAACTGTAGGTGAGCTCTAGGTGTAAGGATGGTGGAGAATTTCTCCCCGAAACTTCGGGGGGCTGAGCGCCAATGTGTTCAGCCCCCCGAACAAGTTTCGGGGAGAAATTCTCCGCACCCCCCCCTGCCCCCCACACACACCCTCCGGGACGGGACTTACCTTTGCCGAATGTCCCTCCCGGCGGCGGGTCCGGCCGGCGGTTTGGCGGGTCTTCGTCAGGGGCGGGGGCGGCAGCCGATCTTTCGACCGGCTGCCGCCGCCGCCATTGCAATAAAAGGAAAAAAAAAAACGCCCCCGTGATAGGCTACGTGACGATTAACGTAGCCTATCACGGCTAGATTTGCAAAGTCAGCCGTGATAGGCTACGTAAATCGTCACTTAGCCTATCACGGGTGACTTAAAAAAAAAAAAAAGCGCGTACGGATAATGGCGGCCCCCATAGGGAGCCGCCATTCCCGTTCCTTATTTGGTCGCTGTAGTCTACGTAAATGTTTACGTAGACTACGGCGAAAATAAGGGCAACACAAATAGCGTTGCCCTTATTTTCGCCGTAGTCTACGTAAAGATTTACGTAGACTACAGCGACCAAATAAGGAACGCGAATGGCGGCTCCCTATGGGGGCTGCCATTTGCGTACGCGCTTTTTTTTTTTTAAGTCACCAGTGATAGGCTACGTGGCGATTTACGTAGCCTATCATGGCAGACTTTGCAGATCTAGCCGTGATAGGCTACGTTAATCATCACTTAGCCTATCACGGGGGCTTTTTTTTTTTTTTAACTGTTTAGTTCGTGGCCGGGCGAGGCGAGGCGCCTCCTCCCCGGCCTGAATTTCGGCCGGGCGAGGCAGGAAGCCTCCCCCCCAGCCTGAATTTCGGCCGGGCGAGGCAGGAAGCCTCCCCCCCCCCGGCCTGAACTTTGCGGGGGGAGCAACGAGGCGCCTCCCCCCCACCGTGGGAAATCTTCGAGGACAGGTAAGTGACTTTCGTCCACCCCTATCTAGGTGGCTCAGAAAGCTCTGGCAGTATAAGCCTGCAGTATCAGTCTAGCCATTGCTGGAAACAATGTTGTCTACCAGCTCCAGTGTGCTGGGCCTGTGATCTTCTTCTGTGATTGACCCTTTATGGTACTGACCTTGGGTAGGCATGGCGGAGAATTCCGCCATGGATCTCAGTGAGACCAAATGCCAGCACATTCAGCCCCCCAAAATCCGTGGCGGAACGAAGCCCCCCCACCCCATGAAATGGGCCCGGAACGGAGCACCTACCTGCTGCCGTCCGCGCTGCATTGCAAATGGCAGCCGCATCTGCGGCCACCATTCATGTCTTCCATATTGCCGTGATAGGCTACGTAAATACTTACGTAGCCTATCACGGCAAAACTAAGGGAACGCAAATGGCGGCGGCTATGGCGGCCGCCATTTGCGTTCCCTTTTTTTTCTGCCATGGTAGGCTACGTAAATATTTACATAGCCTATCATGGCAAAACAGAGGGGCACAAATGGCATAGTGGCCACCATTTGCGCCCCTCTGTTTTGCCGTAATAGGCTACATAAATATTTACATAGCCTATCACAGCTAAAGCGGGAATGCAAATGGCATAGGGGACGCCATTTGCGTCCCTGCTTAGGCGTGATAGGCTACGTAAATATTTACGTAGCCTATCATGGGCTGGCGTAGGGACGCAAATGGCGTCCCCTACACAGGACACTATTTGCGTCCACACCAGCCCGGCAGCGGCTGGAGGCCCTGCTGCAGGTTGGCCCGGCCAGTGGCTCCGCAGCCTGGCCACGGAGCAGAGCCAGCCAGGCAGAATTCTGGGGGGGAGGAACAGATTGCCTCCCCTCCCGCCGAGGATTCCGGGGAGAGGAACGGATTGCCTCCCCACACCTGCGGAACCCGGCAGAGCCAGGTAAGCGGGGTTTCGTACACCCCTAACTTGGGCTTCTGCTTAACTCTGCTTCTTGGGCTGTGTATTGTATCTGACTGCTTAACTATGTTTTGACCTTGGCTGATCTGCAGAACTCTCTTTTGGAACTCTTCTTTGTCTCTGACCATTGCTTATTCATTGACTTCCTTTTGGCTTGTCCCTTAGTTTAAGCCAATACTGAGCCTGATCCAGCCGTAGCAGGTCAGGGACCTAAATAGTCATGGAGCAGAACTGGACCTGATGAGATGGTGCATGGTTTGCTTGAAATGGGGATGCAGTTCTATCTCCACACCCAATTCAAGGTGATTGCTTTAACCTTAAAAGTTCTAAATAGCTTGAAAATGAAATACTTTGTGGATTGTATTTCCCCATGGGAACCTGCAGTGCTCTTAAGAACCTGCTCAAAAGCCTTCTTTCATGTCCTCCCTGAGGTGATTGATATGTTATAGGATCTTCTCTGTTGTGGTGTCCTGATCTTGGAAGGAGGCTGTCCTGGCACTGACCCTTTTCAAAGCCAGGTAAATCCTTTTTTTCTTTTCTTTTTTTGGCTTAGGCCTTCTAGATACTGAGTTTTTATGTATTATATGCAGATTTTTCTGCTGTTTTATGCTGTGTTCTAAGTGTACATTGTTTTTGTGTTTTAAGTGTAGAAGCTGCTCTGGGAGATTTTTAGCCTGAAGGCTATTTTTTTTCCTAATCAGTCAATCAATTCATCAGTCATGAATTCATGAGAGGAGAGAGACACAGATGGAGCTCTGGCTTCATAATACTTCCAGTTATGTCATCAAGAGCATGACAGGGCCTAGAGGGCTCATCTATTTGGAATGAATTCATTGCTTTAATGAATCACTTTTAAACAACCAGTGGTGGTTTGTTTCTGTTCTTGTGTGAACAGAAACAGACAGGGATCAATTCTAAAGCAGACAGGATGGGAGTCCACCCATGCTAAGCCTAAGGTTTAATTTCTACATGTGGTTCTAACCCATGAAGACCTGTGCCAGAATAAATCTGGTAAGGAATGAGCCATCCAAAGTGAAGCACTTTGAAGCACGTGCTTAAACCAATCCCATTTAAATTTGTGGGACTTCAAACTGCTTAGTATTTGGATGGATTATGTCCTTAGTCTTTATGTCACCATGGGCCTTCATGTTGTTTTTAAGATCGCTTAAACTTTGGCCTGGCAGTGTGTTGTCTCATGCTCATCTTAGACAA
The DNA here is from genome assembly GCF_057233095.1 of Heloderma suspectum. Taxonomy (NCBI): domain Eukaryota; kingdom Metazoa; phylum Chordata; class Lepidosauria; order Squamata; family Helodermatidae; genus Heloderma; species Heloderma suspectum. The sequence continues at coordinate 92,336,123 of NC_139458.1, forward strand.
GCCTTCCCCAACCTGAGAACTTTGGCTATGGGGCAGTATAGAAATATAATGAATGAATGAACCTGGTGCCCTCCAAGTGTGTTGGTCTACAACACCCCATCATTCCCAGCCAATATGGTGACCATGCTGGCTGGGAATGATGGGAGTTGCAGTCCAACACATCAAGAGAACACCAGGTTGAAGAAGGCTACCATAGACACCACCCACACCAGCCCTCAAGAACATATGCTAGCAATATACTGAGATCACTAACTAAACAAGAGCAGCCAGAGAAAGGCTATCTGCAAATTTAGTCTGACTCCATTTTGTGGTGCTGTATATAAGAACTGGACATGTGCACTGCTCAACTTTATCTGCAAAGGCAGATAACATAAACTGCTATCCATACAATAGGTATAGGAAGCTATGTCAATGTACATCATCGAGGGGGTGACCTTAAAAGACTACAACCTCACCTTTAATCAGTCCTCTGGCTTTCTCAGGACTTCTCCATCAGGCCTACAGACAGAACTTGTTCTCACCTCCATTTCTAACCTGTACATTCCCAAGTGGGGTAAGTGCTGAATGGGAGGCATTCAAGAACAGAAAATTGGTCTGTTCTTTTTAAACAACGTGACATCTAGAAAAGCAAACACGTTAAGATGGTGAACTGTGAAAGCTTCTTATTCTCATTCCAGAAGTCTCATATGTATTACTCATGCTTGAGCATTTCATTTCTCCCTCTTTTACAATTGACAACATATATATATATCATTTTAACTGAACAGTTTCATGAGAGATGGATGCAATGAAATAATTACATACAAGATCCATGAAAAAGGTAAGGTAAACCACTGGTTGCCCACGCAAAGGGATCAAAAGATGAATGGCAGTAAGATGAAAAGCTTTTGTGTGTTCTTCGTATAGAAAAATTCCCTTAGCTTTATTTTATACAGGAATTTTCAAAAGATCTTCTGTCTCTTCAAAAGAAAACCTAATGAATAGCCTACGTGAGGCCAATTGTGCTGGGAAAGGGGTACAGATCCTTTGGTAAATTCTTGAAGTATGCTGCCAAGCAGCCTTTCGTTTCAGACTATGCTTTGGTGTCTCCTTCTTTTGAATCTTCTGGAAGCCTTTATCTCCTGATATTTTTAGTTATATAGATTAAACCATTTACTGATAGATGCTATTGTTAGTTGTACAATAATAATAGGATTTGGCACCTACATTGTGCATTAAAGTTGCCAGGCTCTGCAGAAAACTTCACTTAATTAAATCTCACAGCAGCTTGGTAAATGTTTATACTTGTTTTGTTTTTTTCCAGATAGAAAAACTGAGACAGCCTTAAGCAAGTCACTTTTTTTTTTGGTCTATGTGATAATTCAAGAAGAGTCCAGGCTAATAAGAGGAATCCAGTATCATTTGTTCTGATGCTTAGACCACAGCCTCAAGTGGATACATTCTGTCAATCACTAATAACTTCTTTCTTTGACAGGCATTTCTGAGATCTATAAGCCTGATATTAAGATTGATAAATTCAGTGCAAGGATGCTGGGAGGTGGACTGGGGAAGTCCATCCCTGGAAGAGAAGGGGAGCTCCACCTCTGAGATGGGGGCTGAGAATGGCAGCATCTCAAGAGGCAGGCCAGAAGAACCACTGTAAGAAGGAGTCTCCATTTGCAGAGCAAGGTCCTCATGAGTAAAGAACTCCCTGTGAGTGGCGCCCTCTGCTCCAGCTGAGTCCTAGGTGGGGCTTTGGAGGCTCCAGCTTATAAACCTCAGTCCTAGGCAGGGAGGGCTGCTGGAACAGCACCTTTATTTCGGTTCCCAATATCTTGCAATCTAGCTTTCCTGACCTAAGTTCTTTGGGCTAATCTCTTTTGCTGCTGACCCCTGGACTCCTGATAAAATCTTGTTCCTTGGTTTGTGTGTGATTTGGATAGGGATGTTGGAGAATTCCACCACGGACTCCAGTGAGGCTGGATTCTTTAGAATCCGCCCCCCCCGGAGTCCGTGGTGGAACAGACTACCCCCCCGCCACCCCCCGAAATCCCAAGAACGGACCTACCTGGTGGCAGCTCTGGGTGGTCTTCCAGGCTTCTGCGGCCACAAATGGTGTGTAAGTATCTGCGTAGCCTATCACGGCAATAGACAGGGACGCAAATGGCGTAGCAGCCGCCATTTGCATCCCCACTTTAGCCATGATAGCCTAGCCTATCACAGCCTAGAGTAGGGATGCAAATGGTGTCCCCTACACAGGATGCCATTTGCGTCCGCAGCATCCCGGCAGCAGGTGAAGCCCCACTGCGGATCGGCCATGCTGGCGGCTCTGCGGACTGGCCACGGAGCGGAGCCGGCCAGGCAGGATTCCAGGGGGGGAGGACCGGATTGCCTCCCCACCCATCGAGGATTCCTGGGGGAGGACCGGATTGCCTCCTCCCCTCACAGACCCCAGCAGAGCCAGGTAAGTGGGGTTTCGTACACCCCTAGATTTGGACTGCTTGCCTGTGCTTGACTTTGGCTCTGCCTTAGACCCTGCTTTTGATTTGCTCTCTGCTTGATCAGTTACACTGTACTTCTGACCTCTGCCTGCCTTTTGATCTTTGAGATGGATTTGTCCTATAGACTGCCCCAGGACTGACCCTGAGTCAGCCACAGCAGGATAGCTAGGTGTTGACATTTTTCCTCTGGAAAAGACAAGTTACCCTGGTGCAACTTACAGATTATAGGTAGAGTGCTAAGAGATATGATGGAACAGAAATAGAAGTTATGGTGCTCCTCTGAAGAAAGATTGGGCTTGAAACATGTATGATGGTGGAGCTGGAGAGAGAAATGTTTAGCAGGGGTTAAGGATCCACAGGTTCTTCAGAACTCTCATATTTTGAAGCCAGCTGGGCAGACAAAGTCAAGATATCACTTGAGGGGTAGGTTTCTGCACACACCTTATTGGTATTGCACCATATCTGGAGAGTATCCATTCTGACTTAGAAAGTCCTGGAAGTGTCCCTTCCCCTCCTAACTGCTTCATCTGGGGCATAAAAGTTTGGGTAGGATGGACGAGCCTCCTAATAAAATTTCTGTTGGAGAGACTCTAAAGATGGAACCAGGGTCTCTCTGATCAGATTGCCTACTCCTCTTCTCCAGTCATGCCTTAGGGTACCTGACAAGGATTTTGAAAGAACACACAACTTCCATTCAGTGGATTTTACAAAGGAGATATTGGACGAAATCTCACTTCAGTTTTTCCAATGGCAGAGCTGCTTCCATCAGCATTCCTGGGGGAGGGGCAATTCCCCCTCCCCCTGCATGCTCTGAAAATATACTCAAGACAGTTGGAGGACCCTCTGGAGGAGAATTTCAGGGAACAGGGGAAGAAAAAGTCCTGCTGCTGTGCGAGCAGACCTCTGCTTCCGTGACTTGTGTTCCTCTCAACCTTTGGTCGAGTCTTGCTATTCTAAAGGCAGGTTCTATTGTGCTACTTCTTCCCACCTCCAGTGTTAGCCCAGGCAAATGAGCCTAACAAACTTTAACCTTCTAGACAGTCAAGATACCACAATGCTCCAGTATCTATGCAACAACCACTAATGCTCCTATCACTAGCCAGAGCAATTGCTGCAGCTCCTGGGTATGTCTTCACCCAGTTGTGGAATTAACGGAGTTTGGCAGGGCTGCTACCCTTGACCAGGACCTGTTATTGCTGGTCTGACTAGCCACAGCAATGCAGTCTGTTTCGTAAATAACAATTGTTCTAAACAGGAGAACTAGACAGAAGACACCATGCTAGTAGGTACTGATGGGTTAAAATCTCTTGCTGCTTTGGAAGTGCAGTAAGAATTTATGAGGAAAGTAAAAGTACCCCAAAGTAGGTATATAGCATAGTTTATTTGCATTTTATTACATTGTTTATTACATTTACATTTGTTTAACACTGTTTAATCTCGTAAGTGCTTGAAATGTATTCTATCAACATTGCAACATTCCTTGAACTTGTTCCTTGAACACACAGTACAATACAAATTCCGGTCCGCATCAATGTCCATAAATGCTTCCAAGATGAACTCTTTTAATTTGTCCACTGTCTGGGGAGTCCTCTCAAAAATCTTATTCTTTACTACACCCCCAAGAAAGAAGTCGATTGGTGTTAAGTCAGGTGAACATGGCTGCCACGTCGTCCAATCCACGTCAATGCTGCCACGTCGTCCAATCCAATGCTGTGGGAAGGTGTTGTCAAGATAGTTCCTTATTGCAAAAGCATAATGAAGAGGTGCCCCATCTTGTTGGAAGAGCAGTTCAGCGAAGTTAGCCCTGGTTCTGAGTTGTGGCACTATCATGTCGCGTAACTAGGGGTGCACGAAAGCCACTTACCTGGTCTCGCAGCTTTTCGCGGTGGGGGGGAGGCGCTTCGCTGCTCTCCCCCCGAAGTTCAGGCTGGGGGGGAGGCTTCCCGCCTCGCCCGGCCGAAATTCAGGCCGGGGGGGAGGCTTCCCGCCTCGCCCGGCCGAAATTCAGGCCGGGGAGGAGGCGCCTCGCCTTGCCCGGCCGTGAAATAAAAAGTTAAAAAAAAAAACGCCCCCATGATAGGCTACGTGACGATTAACGTAGCCTATCACAGCTAGATCTGCAAAGTCAGCCGTGATAGGCTACGTTAATCGTCACGTAGCCTATCACGGGTGACTTAAAAAAAAAAAAAGCGCATATGGCTAATGGCGGCCCCCATAGGGAGCCGCCATTCGCGTTCCTTATTTGGTCGCTGTAGTCTACGTAAAGATTTACGTAGACTATGGCGAAAATAAGGGCAATGCAAATAGCGTTAATTGTCACGTAGCCTATCACGGGGGCGATTTTTTTTTTTTTAGTTTTATTGGAATGGCAGTGGCAGCAGCCGGTCGAAAGATAGGCTGCCGCCCCCGCCCCTGACGAAGACCCGATGAACCACCGCCGGGACCCGCCGCTGGGAGGGACATTCGGGAAAGGTAAGTCCTGTCCCGAGGGGGGTGCGGGGGGCGGGGGGGCGGAGAATTTCTCCCCGAAACTTCTTCGGGGGGCCGAACACGTTGGCGCTCGGCCCCCCAAAGTTTCGGGGAGAAATTTTCCGCCAACCCTCTGCATAACATGTTTAGGTAATTGTTACTATCCACAGTTGTATCGAAGAAAACTGGTCCTACAACACCTTCACCCCACACTGTGACGCCTGGCTGGTTCAGTTGAGATGTGATAGTCAAATGAGGATTTTCATCTGCCCAATACACACGGTTATGCCTGTTCACGTGGCCTGACAACTTGAAAGAAGCCTCATTTGACCAGACAATCTTATCAAGAAGGACTGGTTCATTAGAGATTTGGTTATGCATCTTCTCACAGAATTGCAACCGACAGTCTGGATCGTCCTCCAGAAGACCATGTAACAGTCTTGGATGGTACGGCTTCAATTTCATTTTACGCATTAAGCGTTGCAAGGATGTTCTAGGTATGGATAGCTGCTTAGACGCATGTTGTGTGGACTTTTTCAGACTGTTCACAAATGTCAGAGCGATTCTCATCTCATTTTCCTCTATCATAGATGTCCTAGGACGTCCAGATTTTGGTGCATTAGCCACTGCACCTGTTGCTTCAAATCTATCTCTAAGACGATAAATTGTCAGACGTGTTGGTGGAGGAGTGTCAGATGCTTCTTGCCACGCTGTGAGCACCCGCTCAGCATTTTCAGTCTTCCAGTACTGCTTTAGAATCCACTTTCTTTGTTCTTAAGTTTGCTGCCATCCTTCACAATATCAGTAAAAAAAATAACTAAAAAACTAAACAATTGTATACCTACTTAAGGACCTCACTCCCCTCACTCCCCTCACTCTCTATACTTCACTGATTTAACTGTCACTCCCTGTCACTCACTCTTCCCAACTGTCATTCTGACTCCACCCACACATCTTCTACTCATACATTCTCTCCCCCTCCCATCAACATTCTAAACAACTGTATACCTACTTTTGGGCCACTTGGTATTTAATAGAAAATTTCTGAGGCCTGCTCTGATACAGACTGACACAGACAAGTTGCACAGATCAGGCCATTCTACAGAGAAGGCTTTCTTGGTGGTCCCCGCCCCCGCAATTATGAAATGATCTCCCCAATGAGGCCTCCCTGGTGCCAAAATTGTTCTCTTTTCAGTGCCAGGTCAAGACTTTTCTCGGGCATCTGGCAGCATGTGATGAGTTTTAATTGATCCTGGATTTGTTTTATGGTTTGGCTGATTGCTCAGACTTGTTTTTAGGTATATGTTGTCATTGTGTATACTGTCTGTGTGTTTCTTATACTTTTGAATTTTCCATATTGTATTTTTAATGTTTTAACCTTTGTAAACCTCCCATAGAGTTTGGGCTGTGGGGCAGTATAGAAATGTCGATGATGATGATATAATAATTCAAGGCTGTAGAACTACGCAGTATTCACTCCCAAGTATTCCTGCAGTTTGCTTTGATTCAGCTGCCTCTGTGCTGGCACTTGAAAGGGACTGCATTAGCACAGCAAGGTTGTGTAGGTCGGCCCCTACATGCCTAACACATTGGTGCTGACTGCATGTATATAAAATAAATAGTCTAGGAATAAATACTTCATAGATAGTAAAGAAGAGTACTCACATTTTGGACTTATTTCCACCTGTCAGTCATTCACATGACTTGACTGATCTTCTCATATAAATTGGGATTGCATATCTAATGACAGATTAAAATAATATTGCTTCAAAAGAACACATAATCCCACTCAATATTTTATAAAACCTTGACTTAGGTAATAAATTTGTTTGTCTTCCTTTCATAAGTGAAGATTTGTAAGGCTATAATGGCACTGTCTTTTTTTTTTCTTTGCTTAGATGGCAATTGCTTCTCATATATTTAAATAATTACATGATCAGTCTCCTAAATTATTATTGTTTGAATGCGTAAAAATACACCACAGTTCTTAAAGGAACTCCGACACATCTTTGCACTCTACCATCCTGTAGCTTATTGGTATGGCGGAGGTTTTTGCGCAAGTCTTTCTGGATCTGACTGCTCTCAGGAGGAGCAGGGGATCTAAGCTGGCAGGCATTTATTTACTTATTTCATTTCTATACCACCCAATAGCCGAAACTGTCTGGGCGGTTCACAAAAATTAAAACCAAACAGCACAAAATAAAACAATTTAAAATATATAGAACATTAAAACCACAATATAACAATACAACCACAATAAAACCTAGCAGCAGTGCAGGAGTTTAAAATACAGATTTAAAACAGCAAAGCTAAAAGACTAGAAAGCTAAAATGCTAAAATGCCTGGGAAAATAAAAAGGTCTTCACCTGGCGCCGAAAGGAATACAATGTAGGTGCCATGGTTAATGTAGGCATGCTTAATAATGCATTTTCTAAAAACAGAGTTAAAAAAAGTTCTGCAGGGGGACTGACTTCCATGTGAAACATCGTTCTGCCTATTGGCATTCATCCCCAATGGCTGATTTTTCACAGAAGTAACTCTAGCCATCCAAGCAGTTCTCCTGAGTGATGCTATTGAAGATCGTACTTGCCTGGCTTGGAAATGAACATCAGTGGCTTGTTGTGATAATTACCTGCACTGTGTGGGCAAGTGTCACCACCTGAGAGTCTTTCTCCAGCTTAGATAATAAGCTGGCCTGAAGAAGAACTGCCCTTGCTAAGCAGTCCTCCCCATCCCCCTGCTCACGCCCATCATCCTAGTGAAGGCTGCAGCAATAGTGATGGCAGAAGAGGCCAGGGATATCTGGAGGCCTGAGGAGCCTCTCCCTCTCCCCACTACTCTGTGGTACCTGGAAAATTTTAAACTCAGATAACCTAAGAGAATTACATCTCCCATGGACCTGGAACTGGTGTCATTCATGTTCCAGGCATGAGCAGGGGAGGGAGGCCTCTCCCTCCTCCAGATCAACTTCTCCTCTGCCGTTACCAACATTGTAAGTCAGCCTTCCTCAACTTAGTGCCCTAGAATCATAGAATAGTAGGATTGGAAGGGGCTTATAAGACCATCGAGTCCAACCCCCTGCTCAGTGCAGGAATGCAAGTCAGAGTATCCCTGACAGATGGCTGTCCAGCCTCGTCTTGAATGCCTCCAGTGTGGGAGAGCCCACTACCTCCCTAGGTCACTGCTTCCATTATCGTATTGCTCGAACAGTCAGGAATCTTTTCCTGATGTTCAGCTGGAATCTGGCTTCCTGTAACTTGAGGCCATTATTCCTTGTCCTGCACTCAGGATGATCAAGAAGAGATCCTGGCTTCCTCTCTGTGACAACCTTTCAAGTACTTGCAGAGCGCTATCATTTGCGAGTGGAGATGGGTTAAAGAAGACGCAGACAACAAGCTTGGGTTGAAAATTGGGCCACATTTATTGAAATAGCTGCAAAGGGGTAGCTAGGACGGGCATCTAACTGTGTCAGTGGCTAGCTGGCACTTCTTGGGTGAAAACACACCCAACCTGAGGGGTGGCGGTGATCTCGCCATCCCTCCGGACTGCCCCTTCTGGGGGAGGTAGACCTTCCGGTGTCACCCCCGACCCGGTGCCGCACAACACCTGGGTGAGTGAGTAGGGTTGGTCTCCCAGGCAACCCTTATCCCCCCGCCGAGCCACACAACCCGTTCGGGAGGCCTCAGGCGTCACCTGTCACCATAAGGTGCCTCTGCATGCACACCATCCCTACTTTCCTGTTTTGCCCATCCTAGCCGCCAACTGGAATGTGACCGATGATATAGACCGTATTCCCTTACAGGACATACTCGACCCGCAAAACAGTGTGACATAGGCAAAAAAGACGCACAGTAATAGGCCAATCGAACTGAGAGCCAAAAAATTCCTACATGGCTCCCTAAGGGCAGCCGGCAAGAAACCCACACTGCTTAGGGGAGGGTGGGAGGGAGCTGCGTCGAGCCAGAGAGCTGAGATTGGGAGGGGGGCTGAGTTTAAGGCAACTCAGCCTGCCCCTCCTTGCATAGTGGTGCCACTGGGGTGCACCAATCAGAGGCCCCTACGTCTTGTCACCCCGCCCGCCCGCAATGCCCCCCCCTTTCAGCCAGACAAGCTGGCGACGGGGTGAGGGCATTTGTGAGCGGAGATGGGTTAAAGAAGACGCAGACAACAAGCTTGGGTTGAAAATTGGGCCACATTTATTGAAATAGCTGCAAAGCGGTAGCTAGGACAGGCATCTAACTGTGTCAGTGGCTAGCTGGCACTTCTTGGGCGAAAACACACCCAGCCTGAGGGGTGGCGGTGATCTCGCCATCCCTCTGGACTGCCCCTTGTGGGGGAGGTAGACCTTCTGGTGTCACCCCCGACCCGGTGCCGCACAACACCTGGGTGAGTGAGTAGGGTTGGTCTCCCAGGCAACCCTTATCCCCCCGCTGAGCCGCACAACCCGTTCGGGGGGCCTCAGGCATAACCTGTCACCATAAGGTGTCTCTGCATGCACACCATCCCTACTTTCCTGTTTTTGCCCGTCCTAGCCGCCACAGGAGTCACAAGCTTAGAGCTTGTGAAACTCCCCCCACCTGCGCAGAAGAACTTCCCGCAGGCCCCTTTGCAGATCAGACAGGAATATGTTATTCACTATATGAGACAGGTGGACACCGTCCTTCCTGTAACGCTCCCTCCATGTCCACAGAATTTCCTGGCAGGTGGTGCATCCATCACCTCATTCGCATAGGCCATAAGCCATTTCTCTGTGCACTTTCCGACGTGCCTTGCCACTGGCAATGTCATACCATGCCTTCCCATTGATCCATGGGAGCAGTGAGGACTGCAATAGGCTACTTCCGGCCAGGTATGCCGGACCACCTGCATCTCAACCAAGGCCTGTTCGATCAGGTCCTTGCCTGGCTTACAGCCGAAGTCCCTCCTCTCAGTGTGCAGCACCTGGACCTGTGAAGGAAGACTGACAAACTTTGGTGGAACAGGGTGAGGAGGGGACTCCCACCGTATGCCTCGTCTGTGAAGCCACTGGATCTTAATTTGTTGGGGTGACAGAAGCTGCAGACGACATACAAGCCCATCGTGCAGCTCCAGACATCATAACGTGCCCACGTAAGAGCACCCGTTCTGGCATACGTCAAGTCTGCTGGTCTAAGGATTAAGCACGTTAGGGCAAGCAAAGAAAAAATTGTGTCAGGAAGAAGCAGACAACTCGCAAACACAGGCCGGAATGCTGTGAAGCCCCATTTTCAAACTGCCATAACGTGCCTGTGCGAGAAACCTCCAGCGGCTACCATGGAGACCGCTTCAATGTGACAACAGTGGGTTCTGAACTGCGAATTGCCTAGGCTTAGCGGGGTAGAGCTAAAGTAGAAACTGCCCAAATTGCCCTTATGTCAACAGTAAGCCGTTGAAGTGATAAAACGGAGGCCCTTCCTCAGAACCCATGGCATTCCATAAAACCCATAAGGTGCCGACGGGGCATAACCCATTGACTTGCGTTTGGCTGTGGGCCACTGCCGTGCCCTTGCCATATCTATCAGTTTGATCACCAAATGCATAAGTGGGTTACATTGGGCCAGACCTGTACCTTGAAGTATATCAAGGCCCACTGGAACAAGTCGGACTTGGGAGCCCAAACCAACCCTGAATTCCTAAGGGGGTTTGAAAAAGGCCATTAAGTTTGCTGCGTGGAACAGGGAAATGTCTTACTGGAAAGCGCAAATGGAGGGCCATTACCGCTGGAGCCCAAAAGGGGGTATCCAGGGAGAGAGGGTGGCTAAAATCTACTAAAGCAAGCGACATCTGTGCCCAACCCTGTGTTGCACAGAACCCTAAATCTCACATGGAGTCAGTGAATCCCACCATTGTGGGCCGGAAGGCTAAATGGCCAGCTTGCGACTTATGGTCCCAGATAGTCTGTTGTTCCTTAAGGAGGTGCAAAATTGCGGCCAATGATCTATAAGTAATGGCCATGAATCCTATCGTTGAAGCTTTGCCTAATGCGCGGCACACCATACCTGCTCTGATGCAGGCAGCTCCTATTCAGGGCACCATGGAATGCAGGATGGCATGCCTGGCTTCAGTCTCCCAGTCTCCCATAGTACTGCAAGGATGGGATCTGGGAATGGACACATCCACGGGACTAAGGCCCGGAGGTTGTTGACCTGATTTCATGACAAAGCATCGACAATTGGGTTTGCCTAATCCGGCACATGGCGGGCCCAGAATCAGATGTTGTAACACCGACACTGGAGCGCAAACACCCTGACACATGGCATGACCCCCTGATTTCAGGAGGACGGGGAATGAATAACGTGGCCATGTTGTCATACCGAAGGGGGTTGGGTTCTGACTTGGCTATGAGGTCATCCAAAATGTGCTTGGCGGCGGCAGCCTCCACTCTACAGGCAACTATACACAGCACCATCAGACCTGCCCTATGAGTCTGAAACCCCCCAGGGTAGCTGCGGAACCCTGTGAATCCTCAGTCCGGCTTTGAGGAGCGGCTCACGCCTCCGGAAGGAGGTGCCATTAAAGCCCTACTAAGTTGAAGCCATGCCCAAGGATACGTGCGCACAGCTGAAGTGACCCAGGGTTGATGGTGCGGCAGCCGCAGTCCCTGCGCTACCCAAACTGACTGAGCAAGCACGAGAAGGCACAGCCAGGGGCCACTACCCAACCTGTGAAAGGAAGACGCCCTACAATATCTTGCATGGCCCCCAAGGGAAACCCTAGGAAGAACTGCTTGGAGCTATGCCCAAAGGACCTGAAAGTTGTCCTGAGGAAGGCGAAAATAATGCCTAAGTAGGGATGGCGGAGAATTTCTCCCCGAAACTTCGGGGGGCCGAGCGCCAACGTGTTCGGCCCCCCGAACAAGTTTCGGGGAGAAATTCTCCGCACCCCCCCGCACCCCGCACCCCCCCCGGGATGGGACTTACCTTTGCCGAATGTCCCTCCCGGCGGCGGGTCCGGCCGGCAGTTCGGCGGGTGTTCGTGCGGGGCGGGAGCGGCAGCCGGTCTTTCGACCGGCTGCCACCGCCGCCATTCCAAGAAAAGAAAAAAAAAAAACGCACCCGTGATAGGCTACGTGACGATTAACGTAGCCTATCACGGCTAGATTTGCAAAGTCAGCCGTGATAGGCTATGTAAATCGTCACGTAGCCTATCACGGGTGATTTAAAAAAAAAAAAAACGCACCCGTGATAGGCTACGTGACGATTAACGTAGCCTATCACGGCTAGATTTGCAAAGTCAGCCGTGATAGGCTATGTAAATCGTCACGTAGCCTATCACGGGTGACTTTTAAAAAAAAAAAGCACGTACAGATAATGGCGGCCCCCATAGGGAGCCGCCATTCCCGTTCCTTATTTGGTCGTTGTAGTCTACGTAAAGATTTACGTAGACTACGGCGAAAATAAGGGCAACGCTATTTGCGTTGCCCTTATTTTCGCCGTAGTCTACGTAAACATTTACGTAGACTACAGCGACCAAATAAGGAACGCGAATGGAGGCTCCCTATGGGGGCCGCCATTAGCGTACGCGCTTTTTTTTTTTTTTTAAGTCACCCGTGATAGGCTACGTGACGATTAACGTAGCCTATCACGGCTGACTTAGCAGATCTAGCCGTGATAGGCTACGTTAATCGTCACGTAGCCTATCACGGAGGCTTTTTTTTTTTTTTTAACTTTGGAGTTCGCGGCCGGGTGAGGCGGGAAGCCTCCTCCCCGGCCTGAATTTCGGCCGGGCGAGGCGGGAAGTCTCCCCCCCGGCCTGAATTTCGGCCGGGGCGAGATGGGAAGCCTCCCCCCCCCCGGCCTGAACTTCGTGGGGGGAGCAGCGAAGAGCCTCCCCCCCACCGCGAACAAGCTTCGACGACAGGTAAGTCACTTTCGTCCACCCCTATGCCTAAGGGTATCAGATTGGCTTCACTGAATGTTAATGTGTGAGACGGGCCCTCAGCCTTTGTGAGCTAATGGACACTGAGGTACAAGGAGAGGGAAGCGATACTTGCGTTAGGTCAGAACATTGACCACCATCTTTGGACTCCATGTAGGATATGCCCCTCAGGGACCCGTGGCCGGGATCCCTAACCAAGACAACTGCCACATCGACAAGGTGTATCGCACTGAGCACTGATGATCAGGGATCTCGTGATTAATAAACTGGCCCTCAGGGAAGAGAGGTTAGGAATCGGATAAACACCCTAGAGGATTTCCTGGGTACCATTCCGAGAAGGGAAATCCCTAGACTAGCTATCGGGGTGTGGAAAAAGGGGGGGGCTATAACCCTTCTTCCAGTACTGCCTTGTTAAACCTCTCACGAACCTGTCGACGCCTGGCGAGGGGAAATGTTGCTTACGAGGTAAGGATGGCCTATGTTGACCTAGACAAAGGGGGAGGGGTCCTAGAACCTAGCATGAAAATGTGTTCCAAGTTAAAACGCATTCCCCTTGTTGGGGTAGGATCTTAAAACTAGAGTAGCAGCGCCAACCTAACCAGGCATGGGCCCACCGGAGGGAGCTGTAGCCTGCCCCCGGGCTTCCTATTGCCTCGGCCTTTCAAGGGGGACCCTACCATCCCCAGGCATTGGACAAAAGGTGCACGAGTGCTGACTGCTATAAGGGAGCACTTATGATGGAAAAGGTAAGGTTCTGGAAGTGTGCCTTTGGGGTTGTATTCCCAGCACAGACAAAGGTGTTGAAGCAGCGGACCCACCATAGGCCGAGGGCCAGTGCAGGAGACAGCCTAGGGAATGTGGCCACTGCCAGATCTGTCGCCGAAACACGGCCGGGAAGGAGTCAAAATTGGAGCGAAAGGTCCAGGTCCGTCAGGTCCCTGAGCAGAGGAGGGTCAATGGCGGCCCTCCTGCGGAAGGCCTCTACATAAGCCAGCTACACACCTCCTCAGGTGAAAGCCATTACGAGAAGGAGTAGCCCCGGTGGCATTGCAAGTAACCAGATTAGCGTAGGGATCTAATATGCCACTTACGTGGATGCCCAAGCGGGCATGGGCAGGGCGAGGGATCCTGAATTAATCCAGCAGAACCCTGTAAGACGCTGAATTAAGCGGCTGGGGCTAATGTGGATGTGACTGACAGAGATGCAGGCGGCCCAGGCGTTGTATAGGGAGATGACAATGGGAGAGACAGCCACCCCAGGGAGGTAAGCTAAGGCGGCAACCCCAAAGCCCTGAAGGTTGCCCGTCTGGACAAGTGAGGCGAGGTGCAGTCATCTCACCCATATCCGGGGCAGCCGCGTCCTGGTCCCCGGGAGCAAGGGAGACGATGCCACTTGCAGCACTACTGATGGAGATGCCCCAGGAGGGCGGACCGCCTCCAACTGTCGAGTGCCGCCTGGGCAAAACCAAAAGGAGGGTAATGTTGCTTGGATCACTGCTGACGGAGATGCCGCAGGAGGGTGGACCGCCTGCAGCGGCGGTGTGCTGCCATGGTGAGCCTGCGAAGGCGAGGTGGAGGCCTCAATGGCATCCAGGTGCACTGCAATGGAAAGCAAGAGTGAACATTGCGACTGTTGTCATGTCTGTTTGGGGTGGACTGCCGTGGCTTTACCTGGACACCGTCGGGGGAAGGAGAGGTGATCCCGGAAGTACGTTCAGCTGTTTCCAGAAGCATGAGAATGGAAGCTGAGACTGGGCCTGCAACATTGATTTGACTCAGAATCGTGCCTATGTAGAGGCCAATTTGTAGGGGCGTCACAGGGCTTCTACCTGTGCTACTGCCCCGTCCCCTCTTTGGGCCTGATGTTGTTAGAAAGAGGGGGATCCCAAACAGCAACCCAGGGAGCCACTTGAATGAGAAAGTTAATTCATGGAATCATAGGGTTGGAAGGGGTCTACAAGACCATTGAGTCCAACCCCCAGCTTGATGCAGGAAGCCTGATTCCCAGGTGGGCTCCCATCCAAGTACTAATCAGGGCTGACCCTGCCAGTTTCCCAGATCAGAAGAGATTGGGAGCATCCAGCCCTTAGAGACACAGGAGGAAAAGGCTAGCATGGGGTGCAAAAAACCTCAGGTCTGGGGCTAGATCCAGCCCATTGGGGTTCCTCAGAAGGCCAAGCCCCCCCATTCCCAGGATCCACCTCCTTCCCCGAGGCATTTGTTCATTGCGTTTATATCCCGTGGGTTTTTGTTTTGTTGTTGTTGTTGTTTTGTTTTGTTTTGTTTGTTTGTTTGGTTTTGTTTGGTTTTGTTGTTTTTTTTCCTCCTCCTTCTTCTCCACATCCCACTGTGGAACTCAAGGTAGCAACACATGGCTGCCAGGCAGACTCCCCTCCAGAAAGGAAAGGTTCCTCTTGTGCAAGCACTGGGACATTACTGACTCCTAGGGGTACACCGCCTGCTCAGGCATGTTCATGGCAGACTAAAGCGGGGTGGTCCGCCATTGCCCACCCCAGTCGTGACTACCTTTCCCCCAGTAAGCAGGGTGCTCAATTTATCAACCTCAGAAGGCTGAGTTGACTGATCTAGCCCCAGACCTGAGTTGACCCGAGCCGGCTACCCAAGATCCGGCTTCTGCTGGGATCGAACTCAGGTCGTGGGGGGTGTTTGGGGTGCAATACAACCACCTACCTCACGAGGCTCATTAAGGGGGGGGCAGCCCGCAATTGCCCTCCCCCAACCAGATCAAAACTGTGGGCTGAAAGGCCCAAAGAAACCTGGCGCAGGCGGTGTAAGCCCCCTGAGAAGGCCCAGGGCTGACAAATGAGGGCAGGCCCAGTGGTTGCAATGCTGCAGGCAGCAGCACACCCAGCAAGCAGCCTGCCGACCGAGCAAGGTGACCTACTGCTGCGATGCCGGCCTCTGTGACTCTGCAACCGAGGTAGGAGGGTGTCGCCGCCGCACACACACAGGGCAGCAAACGCTGGGGGCAACAGGCATCACGCCTGAGTGCGCGCCGCCACCACACCCGCAGGCAATTAAGAAGTGGGGGGGCAGGTGCGCCGTCGCTGTAAGCGTCGGCGCCCTCCGGGGCCGGCAAACGCCTGGGACAACAGGCACCGCGCCCGAGCGCGCACCGCCATCACCGGTGATCAAGAAGTGGGGGGGCAAGCGTGCCGCCGCTGTAAGCACCGGCGGCCTCCGGGGCTGGCAAACGCCAGCAACAACAGGCGCCGTACAGGAGCGCGCGCTGCTGAAACGGACGCCGGCGGTCCCGCCGGAGCACGAGGAAGCCCACCCGCCACGAGTGCCGGTGACTCCGGGCTCGCGGCGGCGTGAGCGAGCCGCAACTGCTGGAGGAGGAAGAAGGAGGAGGCGGCGGCGGCGAAGGGCGGGCGCGCCATCGCTGTAACCACCGGTGCCCCCGCTGAGAACGAGCACCAGAGAGGCGAAGGAGGGCGGCCAGGGAGGGGGCGGCGCCGGGCACAAGCGACCCCGCCGCAAGCGCCGGCAGCCCTGGAGCCATGGCAGGTGCACCAAGCCATCGGCGCCAGAGAAGCGAGGGAGGAGGTGAGGTAGGAAGTGAGGGAGGGGGCGGGCGCGCAGCCCACCAGCACCGGCACCCTCAGAGGGCAGCAAATGCCGGAGGCTGCAGAGGCCGAGCCCAAGCGCGCGCTGCCACCAACGGCAGTGGTCCCGCCAGCAAGGGAGGCGCCGGCCGCGAAGGAGGTGCGCCTGAG
Organism: Heloderma suspectum; assembly: GCF_057233095.1. Taxonomy (NCBI): domain Eukaryota; kingdom Metazoa; phylum Chordata; class Lepidosauria; order Squamata; family Helodermatidae; genus Heloderma; species Heloderma suspectum. The sequence goes on from NC_139458.1 coordinate 92,352,708, forward strand.
CACGCGCCCTCGCTGCGAGCGCAGGGGCAGAAGTGAGCCTGTTGTCAGTGATTTAGGTGCGTTGATTGCACGCCGAGACAGGGTGGCTGGAACAGGACGAAGTCTCGAGCAGGCAGATGATCTCCAGCCGACAGGTGTCCCTCGTTTCCCGGAGGAGCTGTAGCTCTCTCTAGCTGCGTCGAGCCAGAGAGCTGAGATTGGGAGGGGGGCTGAGTTTAAGGCAACTCAGCCTGCCCCTCCTTGCATAGTGGTGCCACTGGGGTGCACCAATCAGAGGCCCCTACGTCTTGTCACCCCACCCGCCCGCAATGCCTCCCCCCTTTCAGCCAGACAAGCTGGCGCCGGGGTGAGGGCATATCTCCCCTCAGTCTTCCCTTTTAGAAGAGAACTCTTCTCAGACTTTTAGCTTTGCTGTTTTAAAGGCTAAACTTGCCTAAATCTTTCAGTCTCTCCTCATAGGGCTTTGATGCCAGTCCCCTGATCATCTTCATTGCCTTCCTCTGAACCCTCTCCAGTTTGTCTGCATCCTTCTTAAAGTGTGGCACCCAGAACTGGACACGGTACTCAAGATGAGGCCTAAGTAGTGCTGAGTAGAGGGGAACTAATACTTCACAGAATTTGGAAGCTATACTTCTAGTAATGCAGCCCAAAAGAGCATTTGTCTTTTTTGTTGCCACATCACATTGTCGGCTCATATTCAGCTTGTGATCTACAACAATTCCAAGATACTTCTCACTTGTAGTATTGTTGAGCCACGTATCCCCCATCTTATAACTGTGCCTTTGGTTTCTTTTTCCTGGGTGCGGAACTTGGCATTTATCTCTATTAAATTTCATTCTGTTGTTTTCTGCCCAGAGCTCCAGCCTCTCAAGATTACTTTGAATTCTGTTTGTCTTCCAGGGTATTAGCTATCCCGCCCAATTTTGTGTCATCTGCAAATTTGATCAGCATTCCCTGCACCTCCTCCTCCAAGTCATTAATAAAAACGTTGAAGAGCCCTGGGCCCAGGACTGAGCCCTGTGGTACCCCACTTGTTACCTCTCCCCAGTTTGAGAACATCCCATTGAGAAGCACTCTTTGAGTCTGATCTGTAGCTAACTGTGGATCCACCTGATAGTTGTTTCCTCCAACCCACTTTGAGCTAGTTTGCTAATCGGGATATCATGGGGCACTTTGTCGAAAGCTTTGTTGAGGTATATTATGTCCACAGCATTCCCACAGTCCACAAGGGAGGTTACTTGATCAACAAATGAGATCAGATTCGTCTGGCAGAATTTGTTCTTGACAAATCCATGTTGGCTTCGAGGAATCACTGCACTATTTTCAAAGTGCTTATAGATGGATTGCTTTATAATCTGCTCCAGCATTTTCCCAGGGATGGATGTCAGACTGACTGGTCTGTAGTTCCCAGGTTCCTCCTTTTTGCCCTTTTGGAAGATATGGACAACATTAGCCCTCCTCCAGTCATCTGGCACTTCACCCATCCTCCAGGATTTCTCAAAGATAATAGACAGTGGTTCTGAGAGTTCTTCTGCCAGTTCCTTTTTTACTCTAGAATGCAGTTCACATGGCCCTGGAGATTTGAACTCATTCAAAGTCATTAGGTGTTCCTTGACCATATGCCTATTGATCTCAAGCTGCAATCCTGCCCCTTCAGCTTGTACTTTGCCTTTGCCAGGGGGGTCATCAACCCTCTTTTGGGAGAAGACTGAGCCAAAGTAGAAATTGAGCACTTCTGCCTTTTCTTTGTCATCTGTTATCATTTTGCTGTCCTTATTTAATAGTTGAATCACCATTTCTTTCCCCTGTCTTTTACTATGCACATATCTGAAGAAAGCCTTTTTGTTGCTTTTATCATCCCTCGCTAACCTCAGCTCGTTCTCAGCTTTAGCCTTCCTGACACCATCCCTGCAATTCTATGCTACCTTCCTTCCACTTCCTATATGTGTCCTTTTTTTGTTTTCAGGTCATCTCTAAGCTTTTTATGAAGCCACATCAGCTTCTTCTGTTGTCTTCCGCCTTTTTTTCTTGTTGGAATTGTTTGTAATTGTGCCTTGAGAATTTCCTTTTTTAAAAACTCCCACCCATCTTGGACTCCTTTTCTCATTAGAGTCACTTGCCATGGGATCTTCCTTATCATTGTTCTGAGTTTATTAAAATTGGCTTTCCTAAAATCCAGGGTACAAGTTTGGCTACACTCGACTTTTGGTTCCTTCAGAACCCTCCAGATGTTTTGGACTTCAACTCCCATCAGCTCCAGACAGCATGGCCCATGGTCAGGAATGCTGAGAGCTGTAGGCCAAAGCATCTAGAGAGCACTGGGTTTAGGAAGGCACCAGGTTGCTGTAAGTGGTAATGGCATAGCAGGTGAGGGCTGGTATTTGGAACCTACAGGGAGTCAAAACCTTGCTATGCTCATTATTCAGGGCTCTGCTGTATCAAACTAAGGGCTATTGCAACTTGTGCAAAGCAGAATCCATTTGGTAGTTAACAATAAAGCAAGAGCTTAAGAATTCAAAGCTTGGGAAAACAGAAAGATCTTTGCCTGGTGCCAAAAAGATTTTTTTTTTTTTTAAGTAGGGGTACCTTAGGAGACATTTCCATAGATGGGGCATCACAAATGAGAAGGCCATCTGCCAGTTTCTGTGCACCTCATCTCAGAAGGTGGGAATATGATCATACTTCATGAGCAGAATGGTCAGAGACAGACCACCTTCTCAGGTGGAGGATCTGATGGCAGAGAAGGAGGTAGGAGGACCAGGTGGGGAATGGACAATGGAGTGGCTGAGCCTGGGGTCAACCTAGGGAAAAATTTCCTTTGCTGGGGCTTGGGAGGAAAAAACACTTTTGGGCTTGGGAAAGGTCTGTGTGTGTATGTGTATAGAATGAGCATAACAATATGTAAGTCTGCTCAGAAGTAATAGCCATTGAGTTCCATATAAGCATGCATAGGATTGCAATCTTAAATAGGTAATTTACTGAGCTTCTATGGGGTCAAATATGTGGGTTGGCTTCAGAGTTCAGACCCTTCTGCTGTTTGTACTCAGTTACTTGGGTGAATTACTTGTTTTTTGACTACCCACATAATGGCAGACATTTTGTCTTGGTGCCTACAGCACTTTCTCAAATTCTCAAAAGGACCCACAGGTCCAAAAAGGTTGGAGACTCCTGGACTAGGAGGCACCTTTTCATACACAATAAAAGACCCAGATGTGTTCACATAATTCCTGAAAGGAAGACAGTCTTATGCATAATCCATTTTGAGACACCCACATCAGCAAACATAGGCAGAAATGGGTGGCGGTAGTAATTCAGAACTGGCAAACTGAATGCATTTCTCAAAAGGAAATATGTACCTCAATAAAACAGTTTTCTTCCTTGAAAATAGCAGATTCATAAACTCTTCCTTATGCAGAAAGCCTTTTTCATACAATTCCTCAGAAAGAACCTCCACTTCAAAGTTAGAACTGCATTGTAACAACCCCTGCTCTGTTTGTTGTTCATTTTATAAAACCCATCTAGAACTTTGAGGACTTCATAATAATATATTGCAGCATAGTTCATTAGATAGCTTCTTGAAAAGAGGCTAAGCTCCTAACCCACTGCTTTGCCCCAGCCTCTTCCTGACTTCAAAAATATTAGCCTGCTGTATACTGTAAGACCATTAGTCCATCTCATCCAGTGCTGTTTATGCTGACAGTGAGTATCCAAGATCCTTCTCAACCCCCTTCAGAGACCCTTTAACTGAAGATATCTGGGTAGGGATGTACGAATCCCTTACCTTGCTCCGCTCAGGGGCATCCGTGGGGGGGGAGGCGATCCATCCCTCCCCCCAGAATCCTGCCTGGCTGCAGCTGGACTTCCAGCTGCTGCCAGGCTGCGGCTGCAAATGGCGGTGGCTAAGCTGGCCGCCATTTGCGTCCCTGCCAAGCCGTGATAGGCTACGTAAGTATCTACGTAGCCTATCATGGCAAAACACAGGGGCGCAAGTGGCGTAGCGGCTGCCATTTGCGTCCCTGCCTTTTGCCGTGATAGGCTACGTAGATTCTTACGTAGCCTATCACAGCTTGGCAGGGATGCAAATGGCGGCCAGCGTAGCGGCTGCCATTTGCAGCCGCAGCCCGGCAGCGGCCAGAAGACGACCTAGATCCGCCACCGCAGAAGCAGCCAGGTAGATTGTAAAGAATCCGGCCTCACTGGAGTCTGTGGCAGAATTCTCCAACATCCCTATATCTGGGGCATTGTGTACGCAAAGATTATGCTGTATTAGAAGGGCTAAAGGGCTTCATTAGGTTGCTTGTCTCAGGTGGAAGATTTGGTATCATTAAAGGCAGCAAGTTTCTGCCTCAGAGACAAAAATGCCTTGGGCCATCTCTCCATCTCTTTCTATGGGTCCTCCCCCAAAACTTTGTTTCTCCCTATGCACAGGCTGTTTCCAGTCTTGGAAACAAAGAATACTGTGACATTTGAGACAAGGTAGGGCAGATCTATAGATGACATGTTGTTCAGCTATATCATTGACCTTCACTGCTTCTTCTATGATGCTCCCAGTTCTAAGATATCCATGATATAGATGGAATGCCATATCACTTACACGTAGCTGACTTGACTGGAGGACATAGCCTGAATACAAACCATTTAGACTCTTAGTTTTTTCAGGTTCACTAGCTTCATGTTTTCCATTAGGGCTCATGCTGCACCACTCAATACTTCCAAACACTTTTCCAACAACATATCTCACAGTGCAGTGGAGAAACAAAATTGAAGTTTAGCTTCTTTTTTCATATCTAAGAACAACCTGGAGATTTTGTGATTTGATCCCCGGGTTGTGATGTTCATTGAACCACAGCCTGTTTTCCCAGCATCTTTAGTGAGGTTTATAGCATAGCAGGTCCCCAAATATTGAAAAAATATATCCTGCAACCAAAAGGTTGGGGTGGAAAAGTACACCAATTTTTTTTTTCAGTTTTCTTACTCAAATGTGTTGGATCTGTTGGCATAAAATCACATATAATCATAAGGGCAGATAACTTCAGTTTATTCATATACTTGTAATGATATGACATGACATGGATGCGAACTGTATACGTGAAAACTGCCATGCCAGTATTGTTAGTTTTAATTGTTTTATGAAAAAAAATGATATAAAGGGATAGGAATAAAAGTCATGTTATAAAAAGAAATGGGATCCAACCAACTTCTCAATATCTGTTTTCATAATAAGGAATTGACAAGTGAGTCTTTGGCTAGGCAAAGTCCAATTAGAACACCATTGTAGAGAGCCAACATCTGCCTTCAACCCAGCATAAGCCAGTGATCAAAAGTGAGTCTGCAAAGTGATGTGGCAAAGCACTACAGGAAATAAGGTTGTTTCATCATAAAGACTCCAGAATTCTTGTTAGGTTTGCTGGAAGCTTCAGTGTTGTCCTAATGGAGCAAATTATATTTAGTGAACTTGATGAGGTTTAACCACCAAGGTATAGATACAGAAAAATACCCCTCTTTACTTTCACAAGGTGACAAGAAATTTATGAAATTGGGGGTGGGGATCAGCATAGCACTAGGTCAGGTTGCTGATAGCTTGTTTTACCCTTAAAAGTGGCCTAAAAGTAATTTTAAATATTCTTTTTTAAAAAACAAATGCAGGTTATTGAAGCAGTATTGAACTGAATTTTGTGTTTAACTTTGATGGCAGCCATTTTGTGGTGGTACCTGGGGATGGACAGGGCCCCCCAGTTCAGGTTCTCCAGGCACCCGCCAAGCCGTTGACGCAGCTTGCGTGACCCTGGACCCGCATTTGAGTCCCCCCCCCGCTTGCTTGCTGAGCTGCTCACACTCACTCTAGACCCATCTGCAAGCACCACAATCACCACTTTGTGAAAGAAAATGGTGATCGTGAATATGTGCACATATAATGTTATGCAAAATGGTGCTGTGAATGGTGGATATAGCCAAGATCAAAGGCTTAAATGGACCATTTACACCTGTAATCTTGCATATATCGGCCACTCACGGCACCATTTTGTGTGAGATTATATTGTGCATATTTGCAATCACCATATTTTCACAAAATGGCACTCGCAGTGCTCATGGATGAGTCCAGGGTGGGCGTGGGCAGCTTGGCAGGTGTGTGTGGTGGACTCAAGCATGGGTCTGGGGGCACGCAAGCTGCATCAGTGGCTCAGCAGGTGCCCGGAGGACCTGAACTGGGGGGCATCTGTCCATCCCTAAGTACCACCCCAAATTGGCTGCCATGGGAGATAGGGCAAAGGAAAAGTAACCTGCCCAAAACACTGAGATGGTGTCTCAGCCTGAACATACTAAACAACTCCTTTGAACCCACAGTTTTCAGCATCAATAGAAACCTATTTCACAGTGATCTCAGCTGTTGGTAAGAAAATGTGTTAATTTTATTGTAAAAAGTGGGACGGGTAGGGCACCTTGGCATACAGGATCACAACCTGCTATAGCATAGCTTATAGCAACCAGAGTGTATGAGAAAATGCCAAGCACGAAAAGTGCCCTCAGAGTTTCAAAACATGGGATCTTAGTGTTTTTGTGTGTTGTCTGACATTTATTATTTCAGAAAACAATCAATTAATGGATTCCGATGGATTCCAGAGGGCTCTGGGGGATTTTCCTGCTGGTATGGCTGGTGCTCCTGTCGAAGCCCAGGTCGCTCTGTGGAATGCAGAGATGACTCGGGCGGTTGACACAATCACGCCCAAGCGCCCTCTCCCTCTGAGCAGAGCCCAGCCAGCTCCTTGGTATACACCTGAGCTGAGGGCAATGAAGCAAGAGGGGAGACGGCTAGAACGCAGGTGGAGGAAAACTTGTGCTGAGTCTGACCGAACACAGGTAAGAGCCCACTATCGAGCCTACTCTGTGGCGGTGAGGGTGGCAAAGAGGCAGTTCTTTTCCACCAGCATTGCATCTTCTCAGTGTCGTCCGGCGGAGCTTTTCCAAGTGGTTCGCAGCCTGTTACATTCTGGGCCAGGGAGAGAGACGGTGGAACCCTCGGTAGCACGCTGTGACGAGTTTGCGCGGCACTTTGAGGATAAAGTCGCTCAGATTCGTCATGAATTGGACACCACCATTAATGCAGTTCCATTGGTAGAGGCGTTCAGAGCACCATCTGGTCCAGTTTTATTGGATGAGTTTCAGTTACTGAGGCCTGAGGATGTGGACAAGGTGCTTGGCCAAGTCCGATCGACCACTTGTGTGCTTGACCCTTGCCCTTCATGGCTTATTAAATCAAACAAGGAGGGGTTGTCCGGCTGGGTCCAGGAGGTTGTAAATTCCTCCTTGAGAGAGGGAGTGGTGCCTGCTGCTTTAAAAGAGGCAGTAATTAGACCACTCCTGAAAAAGCCTAACCTGGACCCAGAGGATGTTAACAATTATAGGCCAGTGGCCAACAACATCCCCTTCCTGGGCAAGGTGCTTGAGCGGGTGGTTGTAGGACAGCTCCAGGCACTCTTGAATGAAATGGATTATCTAGATCCATTTCAATCGGGCTTCAGGCCTGGTTTTGGAATGGAAACTGCCTTGGTCGCCCTGTGGGATGACCTCTGCCAGGAGAGGGACAGGGGGAGTGCGACCCTGTTGATTCTCCTGGACCTCTCAGCAGCTTTCGATACCATCAACCACAGTATCCTTCTGGATAGGTTGTCTGGGTTGGGAGTTGGAGGCACTGTACTACAGTGGTTCCATTCCTACTTGGATGGCCGATTCCAGAAGGTGGTGCTGGGGGATTATTGCTCTGTGCCATGGCAATTGTGCCATGGAGTTCCACAGGGCTCTATTTTATCCCCCATGCTGTTTAACATCTACATGAAACCGCTGGGGGAGGTTATCCGGAGGTGTGGGCTGAGGTGCCATCAATATGCGGATGACACCCAGCTCTACCTCTCTTTCTCATCAAAACCAGGTGAGGCAGTGGCTGTTCTGAACCAGTGCCTGGGCATGGTAATGGACTGGATGAGGGCTAATAAACTGAAACTCAATCCAGACAAGACGGAGGTACTGTTAGTGGGTGGTTCGTCTGCCCGGCTAGGTGATATTCAACCTGTTCTGGAGGGGGTTGCAGTCCCCCTAAAGGATCAGGTTCGTAGTTTGGGGGTGCTCTTGGATCCAGAATTGTCACTTGAGGCACAGGTGAACTCAGTGGCACGGAGCACTTTTTATCAGCTTAGGCTGGTATACCAACTACGCCCTTATCTGGACAGAGAGAGCCTAGCTACAGTTATCCATGCTCTGATAACTTCTCGTCTGGATTACTGCAATGCGTTATACGTGGGGCTGCCTTTGAAAACGGTCCAGAAACTTCAGCTGGTCCAAAATAGGGCAGCAAGATTGTTAACAGGGACTGGACTGCGAGCTCATATTACGCCAGTACTTTTCCAGCTGCACTGGCTGCCGGTCCATTTCCGGGCCCAATTCAAAGTGCTGGTGTTAACATTCAAAGCCCTTAACGGCTTGGGGCCAGGTTACCTGAAGGATCGCCTCCTCCCATATGTGCCTGCCCAGACCTTAAGATCATCATCAGCGGCCCTTCTCCATGAGCCCCTGCCAAAGGAAGTGAGGCGGGTGGCTACTAGGAGGAGGGCTTTTTCTGTTGTGGCACCCCGGCTCTGGAATGAGCTCCCTAGTGAGGTTCGCCTGGCGCCTACATTGTACTCCTTTCGGTGCCAGGTGAAGACCTTTTTATTTTCCCAGGCATTTTAGCTTTCTAAATTTTTATCTTTGCTGTTTTAAATCTGTATTTTAAACTCCTGTACTGCTGCTAGGTTTTATTGTGGTTGTATTGTTATATTGTGGTTTTAATGTTCTATATATTTTAAATTGTTTTATTGTGTGTTGTTTGGTTTTAATTTTTGTGAACCGCCCAGAGAGCTTCGGCTATTGGGCAGTATAGAAATAAATAAATAAATAAATAAATAAATAATAAAAGATAGTAAAGCTAGTAGATACCAACTGGGAGAATGGATGTGCTTTTGAAGAACCACCTGTCATATTACAAATGTACTCCTTGAAAATGCTCTTGAAAATGACCTTTGGAATCTATGCTGGGATAATATTACCATCACAAACCCTTGATTACAATATGGCTGACATTCTGGCAAACAAAAGGAATAAACAACATTTAGTGTTATCACAATTTTATGAAATATACACATGATAAAAAATGAAAATGAGACAACACAGAGGGGAAAAATACATAGAAAGTAAACTAGACCAATTGTTATTTCTGTTGGCTGGTTTACCCCATATCACTGATATCTTGAAAGTATTAAAGTGCTGCAAATATATTGCTCTTATTCAAAATTCAGTGGTCTCACACAGACATGCACACACCTCCCCTTGATTTTGAATTCATCTGTTTCTTCAAATGCTGAATAAGGACACTGACAGAACTGGTTTCAGATACCTACTCTTTCAGTGCTTCTGTTGGTGTCTCAAAGGTCAAGCAGAACCTGAGTAAATTTTAGAACCATTCTAAATATTCTCTAATTTCAGTATTCATATTGAAATTAGCCTATTCAATAGAGCTGAATAAATTACTGAAAAAATACCTCACTGAATATTCACGTTGCCTAGATCATAAAATCATAGAATAGTAGGGTTGGAAGGGGCCAAAGGACCATCAAGTCCAACCCCCTGCTCAATGCAGGAATCCAAGTCAGAGCATCCCCAACAGATGGCTGTCCAGCCTCGTCTTGAATGCCTCCCTAGGTCACTGGTTCCATTGTCGTATTGCTCTAACAATCAGGACATTTTTCCTTCTTTTTTTTATAATACTTTTTATTCTACTTTTATCTTTATAAATGAAATAAGGATTCAACAACATAACCATCTTCTACAGTTTCCAACATTACAGTATTCTTAAGAGGACCCATCAATAATAAAATAGAGAAAAAAAGAGAGAAGGAAAAGAAAAAAGAAAAAAAAGAAGGATAAAGGGGAAAGAAACAGAAAAAAGCAAAAGAAAAAAGCAAAATATAAACAAAAGATTACGTAACAAACAAATTTAAACTACATTACCCATAAACTTCAAATATCACTCTACTTAGAAATTATACCTATCATATTACCAATCTTACAAATCAATACAGCATAAGTAATCAATTTCAATATTGCATCTTCAGGCTTATAACAAGGAAGCAAGCTTACAATTCATTTCCATTGGCCATATAATGCCCTTTAGCTTGTTGTTCAGTTGTTAAGTCGTGTCCAACTCTTCGTGACCCCATGGACCATAGCACGCCAGACCTTCCTGTCCTCCGCTCTCTCCCGGAGTGTGCTCAAGTTCATATTCATTGCATCGGTAATGCTATCTAGCCATCTCATCCTCTGCCATCCTCTTCTCCTTTTGCCTTCAATCTTTCCCAGCATCAGGGTCTTTCCCAGGGATTTTTCTCTTCGCATTAGGTTGCCAAAATATTTGAGCTTCGGTTTCAGTATCTGTCCTTCCAATGAGCACTCAGGGTTGATTTCCTTTAGGATGGACTGATTTGACCTCCTTGCAGTCCAGGGGACGCGTAAGAGTCTTCTCCAGCACCACAGTTTGAAAGTATCGATTCTTCGGCGCTCAGCCTTCCTTATAGTCCAGCTCCCACAGCCATACATTACTACTGGGAAAACCATAGCTTTGATTATACGAATCTTTGTCGGCAAGGTGATGTCTCTGCTTCTTACTATGCTGTCTAGGTTCGCAATAGCTTTCCTCTCAAGGAGCAAGCGTCTTTTAATTTCATGGCTACAGTCACCGTCTGCGGTGATCTTGGAGCCCAAGAAAGTAAAATCTGTCACTGCTTCCATTTCTTCCCCTTCTATATGCCAGGAAGTGATGGGGCCAGATGCCATGATCTTAGTTTTTTTTAATGCTACTGTATAATAATAAAGCTTAAAATCAACAAGCCAAAAAATTTCTAATCATAGTATTATAATATTGAAAATATTAATAATAATTAAAAAGGAGAGAAAGAGATTATAAAGGATAAAAAAAGAAAAAATATACAACAGTCACTAATGTATTTTGTACTATCTATATTTTAGATAGTATTCTTTCTAAATATATAAATGAGTGTGCACATTTCTATACACCCTCACATAAGAGATTTAAGTACAATATGCCATATCCATTTAAAAAGAAAAAGAAAAAATGAAAGTAAAGAGATGGATACATATAAACAGTTATCTCTGGTCTAGCCTGGATCTTACAGACTAAACATAGCCAATTGACAAAACATGTTTATAAATTCCAGTTCATGAGGCTGGAACAGAAGTCTCACGTGTTTTTCCGATTAGCCATGCCTCCACCATTTCATGATTTAGAAACTTCTTCATCTGACCTTCAGAAAAAATGTAAAATGTAGCAGGATATTTTAAATGATATTGTAAGTTCATTTGTCTTGCCAGGTTTCTCGCCTTGGTAAATTGCCTTCCCTTATCAGCAACTTCTTTGATGTAATCTGGAAATAACATAACTCTACCTTGTTTTGATCCCCCAAAAAGATTTCCCCCCTTTCTTGCCAAACGCAGGATATAGTTTTTTGTGGAGATTCTTGCAAATTGAACTATAATCGTATAATCAGTCCTTTTAGCATTTGGCACATGAAATGTATGCTCAATGTCAAGTAACTAATCAGATGACAAAGAAAGTATCTCATGCAGAAACTTATCTATAAAAGTAGACAAATTTACATCAGTAGGTAGATCTTTGATACCAATAATATGCACATTTGCTCTATGGGTAAAAGCATCAAGTTGGGAGATTCTAACAGACAAATCGTTGTAAAAAGCTTGCCATGCAATCTCCTGTGCTGCCACCTGATCTTGCAGCTTGTTAACCTTCGCCTAGGGATGTACGAAAGTCATTTACCTGTTCACGGATTATGTTGATGGTGGGGGAGGAGGCATTCCGTCCCTCCCCCCGGAATCCTCGCCGGAGGGGGAGGCACTCCTTTCCTCCCCCACGGAATCCTCCATGGCCGGCTGTGCTCCGCGGCAGCTCCGCGGAGCAGCCGGCCAGGCCCGGCCAAGGCCAGAGCCGTCCACAGCCAGATTTCTGGCCGCGGAGGGCTCTGGGTAAAAAAAAAAAAAAAAAAAACCCGCATACACAAATGGCGGCGGCTACGGCCGCCACCATTTGCATTCCTTATTTTTGGCCTTCTTAGTCTACGTAAATATTTTCATAGACTATGACGGCGAAAATAAAGGGGAACGCAAATAGTGTAACCGGCGTTATTTGCGTCCCTTTTTTATTCCCCATTTTAGCCTACGTAAATCTTTATGTAGGCTAAAATGGGGAATCAAAAAGGGGCGCAAATAGTGCCCGCTATGCTATTTGCGTTCCCCTTTATTTTCGCCATCATAGTCTATGTAAATATTTACGTAGACTAAAATGGGCAAAAATAAGGAACGCAAATGGCGGCGGCCATAGCTGCCACCATTTGCGTACGCGGTGTTTGTTTGTTTTTAAACCCACCCAACCATGATAGGCTACGTAAAGATTTACGTAGCCTATCACGTCGTGTTTGTTATTTTTAAACCTAGCCATGATAGGCTACGTAAATCTTTACGTAGCCTATCACGTCTTTTTTTTTTTTACAAGAGTGGAAATGGCGGCGGCAGCAGCCGGTTGGAAGACCAGCCGCCGCAGCCGCTGCCGCCCGGAAGATCCGCCCTAGGTGAGTCTCATCCCAGGGGGGATCTGCGGGGGGGCGGGAGGGCAGGCCGTTCCGCCATGGAGTTCGGGGGGCTGAGTGCACTGGCATTCAGCCTCACCGTGATCCATGGTGGAATCACTGCCATCCCTACCTTCGCCTCCCTCTTTTGCAAAGAAGTATTAAGTCCACGGCCCCTTGCAGGGCAGTGATGGAGTTTTGAATTGTATCCAGCCTCTTAGCCTGTTCAGCAAATTGTGAAGACAAAGACAGAGCAAGCAACTCCCCTGTATTTCCATCGCTTCTCAGAGCCTTTGCCAAGGAAGGTGTGGGAGGGGGAGGGTCGGCGGTGATCCGGCTCCTTTTCTCCTCCTTGATGATGCCATCCTTCTCTTTAAACAGATCATGCAGGTCCTCAAATATTGTTGGTATTCCTTAGTCCATAAACACTAAAAACTACAGCTCATCAGCCCTGTGTTCTCCTAATTAGATAGGAGTTTCAAAACAACTTTGAGCAGTGTCTAAGCTCTGGCAGACTAACCTTGGAGTCCAGCCCTTCTGCTGCTTCACAAAAGGAGCTACTTTTCCAAGATTTCATGCAGATGCTGCTCTTCCTTCCCCTTTTAATTCCAGGGGAATATAAAAGGTTTTTCAACCTTTTAAAAGCTGTTTGAGATAGCATGCCGAGCCTCCACAGAATGCTGCCAGGGCAACATGGCTCCGGACTGGAAGTCCAGGACATTTTTCCTGATATTCAGCCGGAATCTGGCTTCCTGTAACTTGAGCCCATTATTCCATGTCCTGCACTCTGGAATGATTGAGAAGAGATCCTGGCCTTCTTCTCTGTGACAACCATTCAAGTACTTGAAGAGCACTATCCTATCTCCCCTCAGTCTTCTCTTCTCAAGGCTAAACATGCCCAGTTCTTGCAGTCTCTCCTCATAGGGCCTTGTTTCCAGTCCCCTGATCATCTTGGTTGCCCTCCTCTGAACCCCCTCCAGTTTGTCGGCATCCTTCTTTAAGTGTGGTGCCCAGAACTGGATACAGTATTCCAGATGAGGCCTAACCAGTACTAAGTAGAGGGGAACTAGTACTTCACAGAATTTGGAAGCTAAATTTCCATTAATGCAGCCCCAAATAGCATTTGCCTTTTTTGCAGCCACATCACATTGTTGGCTCATATTGAGCTACAACAGTTCCAAGATCCTTCTCACTTGTAGTGTTGTTGAGCCAAGTATCCCCCATCTTGTAACTGTGCATTTGGTTTCTTTTTCTTAGGTGCAGAACTTGGCATTTATCTACGGATGTACAAAACACTTACCTTATTCTGCGCCTGGGCATCTGCAGTGGGGGGGAGGTGCTCCATCCCTCCCCCCGGAATCCTCCCTGGCCGGCTCCACTCCGCAGTAGCTCTGCGGAGCCGCCAGCCAGGGCCAGTCGCGGCCGGAGTTCTGGCCACGGCCAGGCTGCTGCAGCCGCAAATGGCGGCCGTCATAGCAGCCGCTAATTGCGTCCTTGCAGGCAGCCGTGATAGGTTAGGTAAGTATTTATGTAGCCTATCACAGCAAAGAGCAGGGACGCAAATGGCAGACGCTGCACCATTTGCATCCCTGCTCTTTGCCGTGATAGGCTACGTAAGTATTTACGTAGCCTATCACAGTGAAGGCAGCCATGCAAATGGAGGCCGCTACACCATTTGCATGGCTACCTTTCCCGTGATAGGCTACATAAATACTTACATAGCCTATCATGGCAATGAGCAGGGGTGCAAATGGCATAGCAGCCGCCATTTGCATCCCTGCTCTTTGCCCTGATAGGCTACATAAATACTTAGGTAGCCTATCACAGCTGCCTGCAAGGACACAAATGGCGGCCGCTAAGACAGCTGCCATTTGTGGCCACAGCAGCCTGGCAGCAGCCGGCCAGGAGACCAGCCGGAGGCGCTGGCGGAGCCACTGCCAGAGTCACAGCATCTTCCCCAGGTAAGCTCTGTCCTAGGGGGATTCCGCGGGGGGGCGGGAGGCCTCTCCACCACGGATTCCAGGGGGCCAGATTCTAAAGAATCCAGCCTCACTGGAGTCCGTGGTGGAATTCTCTGACATCCCTACATTTATCCCTATTGAATTTCATTCTGTTGTTTTCTGCCCAGAGCTCTAGCCTATCAAAAGCACTTTGAATTTTGTTTCTGTCTTCCAGGGTATATCCCACCCAGTTTTGTGTCATCTGCAAATTTGATCAGCATTCCCTGCACCTCCTCCTCCAAGTCATTAATGAAAATGTTGAAGAGCACTGGGCCCAGGACTGAGCCCTGCGGTGCCCCACTCGTTACCTCTCTCCAGTTTGAGAAGATGCCATTGATAAGCACTTGTTGAGTCCGATTCTATAGCTAACTGTGGATCCTCCTGGGAGTTGTTTCATCTAGCCCACTTTGAGCTAGTTTGGATATCATGGGGCACTTTGTCGAAAACTCTGCTGAAGTCGTCCACAGCATTCCCATAGTGCACAAGGGAGGTTACCTGATCAAAAAATGAGATCAGATTTGTCTGGAAGGATTTGTTCTTGACAAATCCATGTTGGCTTCGAGTAATCACTGCATTGTTTTCAAGGTGCTTACAGACCGATTGCTTTATAATCTGCTCCAGAATTTTCCCAGGGATCGATGTCAGACTGACTGGTCTATAGTTCCCAGGTTCCTACTTTTTACCCTTTTGGAAGATATGGACAACATTAGCCCTCCTCCAGTCATCTGGCACTTCACCCATCCTCCAGGATTGCTCAAAGATAATAGACAGTGGTTCCAAGAGCTCTTCTGCCAGTTCCTTTATTACTCTAGAATGCATTTCTTCTGGTCCTGGAGATTTGAGCTCAGTCAAAGTAATTAGGTGTTCCTTGACCATATGCCTATTGATCTCAAGCTGCAATCTTGCCCCTTCAGCCTATACTTCACCTTTTCCAGGGGGGTCATCAACCCTCTTTTGGGAGAAGACTGAGCCAAAGTAGGAATTGAACCCTTTTGGCTTTCCTTTGTCATCTGTTATCATTTTGCTGTCCTTATTTATTAGCTGAACCACCATTTCTTTCCTCTGTCTTTTACTATGCACTTATCTGAAGAAAGCCTTTTTGTTGCTTTTAGCATCCCTCACTAACCTCAGCTTGTTCTCAGCTTTAGCCTTCCTGACTCCATCCCTGAAATTCTGTGCTACCTGCCTGTACTCTTCCTTTGTTGCTTGGCCTTCCTTCCACTTCCTATATGTGTCCCTTTTTTTGTTTTCAGGTCATCTCTAAGTTTTTTGTGACGCTACACTGGCTTCTTCTGTTGTCTTCTGCCTTCTTTTCTTGTTGAAATTGGTTATAATTGTGCCTTTAGAATTTTCTTTTTAAAAAAACTCCCATGCATCTTGGACTCCTTTTCTCATTAGAGTCACTTGTCATGGGACCTTCCTTATCATTGTTCTGAGTTTATTAAAATTGGCTTTCCTAAAATCCAGGGTACGTGTTTGGCTACACTCATCTTTTGCTTCCTTTAGAACCAAGAACTCAAGTATAACATGGCCGCTTTTCCCCAGAGTTCCCATAACTGCTGCTTTATCCACTAAGTCTAGGGATGTATGAAAATCACTTACCTTTCAGGGATTATGCTGATGGTGGGGGGGAGGCGTTCCGTCCCTCCCCCCAGAATCCTTGCCGGGGGGGGGAGGCACTCCGTCCCTCCCCCCCCCCCGGAATCCTGGCCGGCCGGCTGTGCTCCGCAGTGATTCTGTGGAGCCGCCGGCCGGCTCCGCCAGCAGCCGGACATCCAGCCGCTGGCTAGCAGGGACGCAAAGGGCGGCGGCCGTAGCCGCTGCCATTTGCATTCCTGCAGTCAGCTGTGATAGGCTACGTAAATGTTTACGTAGCCTATCACGGCTGATTAAAAAAAAAAATGCGTGTACGCAAATGGCGGCGGCCATGACCACCACCATTTGTGTTCCTTATCTTGGCACGTCTTAGTCTATGTAAACATTTACGTAGACTAAAACGGCGAAAATAAGGGGAACGCAAATAGCGTAGCGTCTACGTTATTTGCGTTCCCCTTATTTTTGCCATCTTAGTCTACGTAAATGTTTACGTAGACTAAGACGTGCCAAAATAAGGAATGCAAATGGCGGCGGCCATGGCCGCCGCCATTTGCATACGCACGGTATTTGGGGGTTTTTTTACGTCAGCCGTGATAGGCTACATAAACATTTATGTAGCCTATCACAGTGTTTTTTTAAAATCTAGCCGTAATAGGCTACGTAAATCTTTACGTAGCCTATCACGTTTTGTTTTGTTTTTTTAACCTGGAAATGGCGGCGGCGGCAGCCGGTCGGAAGACCAGCCGCTGAACCGCCGCTGGAGCCGCCGCCGCTGCCAGGAAGATCCACCCAAGGTAAGTCCCATCCAGGGGGGGGCAGGGGGCAAGCCGTTCCGCCACCGATTTCGGAGGGCCAAATGAGCTGGCATTTGGCCTCCCAGAGATCCATGGCAGAACTTTCGTACATCCCTAACTAAGTCATCTCTGCTGGTTAGGATCAAGTCAAGGATAGTCGATCCTCTATTTCCTTCCTCTACCTTCTGTAGGAGGAAGTTATCCGCAACACAAGTAAGGGATTTCTTGGATGTTGTTCAGCCCGCTTTTGTCACCTTCTAATTGCAACCATGAATCTTCTCTGCCCTCACTGTCCTCATCTTGATTTACCCTCACTGTCATTTTCTGATTGGCTAGTGACTAGGGCTGTGGACTGCTTTGGCCTGAGGCCCGAACCCTAAGTCAAAGAGGGCTGCTTCAGGCCCCTTCCAAGGTGAAGCGGAGGGGGCATGAAGCGACCTGACGTGGGTCAGGGGCTCTCCGAAGTGCTTCAGTGCATTTCGGCACCCCAGACCAGCTGCGTCAGCACCTCCAGCTCCTTACCTGAGCTGTCATAGGAGGAGTCACCATCAAGGTTGATCCCACCACCATCACCGCTGCCACCTCCACTGCTGCCACCACTGCCTCCATTGCTGCCAACACTATCCCCACTGCTGCCAGCTCCTGAGCTGTGGATGTGCACCAGCTCTTTTTGCGGGGAGTTGCCATTGGCAACTCCCTGCAACAAGAGCCAGTGCACATCCAGGGCTCAGGAGCTGGTGGCAGCAGCAATGATGGTGGTGGCGGCCTGGGTTGCTTCATATCAAGTATGAACCTGGACCTCTGAGTTGTTGAGGAACAAACAACCCAGGGTTTTAACCCAACAACAAACCATGGATCCAAATTCTGGGTTGTTTCTCCCTCAACAATGGACAGTTCCAGATTCATTTATATTTCATTTCAAACAACCCAGAAATGGAGTGTTCCTGGGTTGCTGATGAAACTGGATGCAAAGCAGAAGTGGCAAGCATGTGGGAAGCAGTGTGCTTGCTTGCTTCAGCACCACCCTGACTAACTGTGGGTTGTTTAATCCATAGTTAGTCATTACGTGTGAAGCAGGCCGCTGACTGGCAGTGATGGTTCAGGCTTTATGGGAAGAACTTTTTCCAGCATTAGGGATGTCAGAGAAATCCGCTGTGGATTCAAATGAAGCCGGATTCTTTGGAATCTGGCCTCAGGAATCCGCAGTGGATTGGGACCACTTACCTCCGCTCCAGGAGGACTGGAGGCGGAACGGCACTTGGCTGCTTCTTGCCAGCCAGAGCCATTTGCCTCCTCCCTGTCCCTGCCAATTGCCATGTCTTTTCTTTTTTTTTAAGGCGATCGGGAGGATGTGCCCATTGGCTTATATGCAAATAGAGTCATGAATCTTGCGCGTAGGTCTATGTGTCCATAGGCTTATACACAAGATTCACGGCTCTATTTTGCATATAAGTCTATGGGCACATCCTGCTGATTGCATGTGCCCATAGACTTATATGCAAAATAGATCCGTGGAAGGTAAGCGCCCCAAGCCAGTTTCCCTTGCCCCCGGAATCTGAGCGGAGCAGAACTGCTCTGGAGGATTCCGGAGGGGGGAGGAACGGATTGCCTCCCCCCCATAGATTCCCCACTGGAACAGACAGTGGGGAATCCGTACACCCCTATCCAGCACTACTTGGAGATGCTGGGAATTGAACCTGGGGCCTTCTGCACTCCAAGCATGTGCCTGAGCCAAGGCCCTTCCATCCTGAGCTACAGCACATCCCTTAGTGAACATGCCAATCCAGCTGCCTTTTTGAGCACCTACTCTGAAGAATGCAGGTCCTGTACGTGCAGAATTGGCACATAAAATATTCTTGATTGAA
This sequence comes from Heloderma suspectum, assembly GCF_057233095.1. Classification (NCBI taxonomy): domain Eukaryota; kingdom Metazoa; phylum Chordata; class Lepidosauria; order Squamata; family Helodermatidae; genus Heloderma; species Heloderma suspectum. The sequence continues at coordinate 92,371,649 of NC_139458.1, forward strand.
ATTATGAGTAGAACACTGTTTGTAAGGGTAAAGGCGCATACACTGGTGTGTTACATGCTAGGTGAATTAGTATTCTGAGCCAGATATTTTTTAATCTCAGTGGCATCCCTACTTTTCTCCGTCTTTATACTGATCTTTCTGTAGATGACTGAGTAAAAACACTCATATAAATCTGCCAATGGGTAGTTTTGTTTTTTGCTTAATACCATTCCTTTCTTCTTTTACTCAAGGTGGCCACTTTATCCAAAATCACTGGGGACCTTTTGAAATTCCTAACTCTGTCTTTTCTGTACTTTTTGAGCTACTTGATGTAGCTATCCTTTTTCCAGTTCTTTCCAATGAGGAATGAACTTTGATGGACAAAAAAGTCAAGAAATAAAATAATAATAATGTGCTTGAGGCATTTAATATCAAACAATTTGATATCCGTGAATTCTAATTAATTGAATTCCTGCAAGCTGACCTGGATTGATGTTCAGACTAGAACTTAGCCATCCATCAGATTTTGCACTTTCTGAATGTTCCAATGCAGTTCTCAGTTAAAGATAAAATTAGGGATGTTAGACAATTCCACCACAGATCCCAGGGGAATCCGTGGCGGAACGGAGCAACCCACCCCACGACCCTGCAAAAGCCCCGCGAAACGGAGCCTACCTGGCTGCGGTGGCTCTGGCGGTGGCTCTGGCGGCAGCTCCAGTGGCGGATAAAGCGGCAGTGGCAGAGGCGGTGGCGGCTCTGGCCTAGGGGTGCACGAAAGTCACTTACCTGGTCTTGCAGCTTGCTTCGCGGTGGGGGGGAGGCGCTTCGCTGCTCCCCCCGAAGTTCAGGCCGGGGGGGGAGGCTTCCTGCCTCACCCAGCTGAAATTCAGGCCGGGGAGGAGGCGCCTCGCCTCACCTGGCCGCGAAATAAAAAGTTTAAAAAAAAAACGCCCCCGTGATAGCCTACGTGACGATTTAGGTAGCCTATCACGGCTGACTTTGCAAATCTAGCCGTGATAGGCTACGTTAATCGTCACGTAGCCTATCACTGGGGCGTTTTTTTGTGTGTTTTTTTACTTTTCTTGGCATGGCGGCAGCGGCAGCCGGTCGAAAGACCGGCTGCTGCCCCTGCCCCTGTCGAAGCCCTGCCGAACTGCCGCTGCGACCCGCCACCGGGAACGACATTCGGGAAAGGTAAGTCCCATCCGGGGGGGGTGGGGGGGCGGAGAATTTCTCCCCGCAACTACTTCGGGGGGCCAAATACGTTGGCACTCGGCCCCCCGAAGTTTCGGGGAGAAATTCTCCCCCATCCCTACTCTGGCCGCTGCCGGGCTGCTGCGGCCACCATTTGCTTCCCTACGTTGGCCCGTGATAGGCTACGTATATATTTCCATAGCCTATCATGGCTAAAGCAGGAACACAAATGGCGTAAGGGATGCCATTTGTGTCCCTGCTTTAGCTGTGATAGGCTACATAAATATATATGTAGCCTATCACGGGCTGGCGTAGGGATGCAAATGGTGTCCCCTACGCAGGACGCCATTTGCGTCCGCAGCAGCCAGGCAGCAGCTGGAGGCCCTGCTGCAGGTTGGCCTGGCCGGCGGCTCCGCAGACTGGCCACGGAGTGGAGCCAGCCAGGCAGGATTCCGGGGGGGTGGAACAGATCGCCTCCCCTCCATTGAGGATTCTGGGGGAAAGAACGGATCGCCTTCCCCCACCTGCAGACCCCAGCGTAGCCAGGTAAGCGGGGTTTTGTACACCCCTAGATAAAATAAAATAAACATGTGTTTTAAAATGCATTATTTTGAGGTAAGATACAATTAAAATATGTAAATACACATTCAATTAACAAAATTTATGTGTATTTAAAAAACACACACACAGAGATAAATACAGAAATTGGATAGAACATTTGAGTGGACACATGCAACAGTGGCTTGGGCTGGAAGCTGCTGTTTTGTCCGTTCCCCCGTGTTGCTGTCATGTAGCATTTTCCATTGCTACATCTCCTTGACAAATATAAAACATGGACTGCTGACACATATTAAATTGTTACACTTAGGGAGCAATCCTATGGCTGCTAGAAAGCAGACGGCCATAGAATACCTTGTTTTCCAGGAACTGACCTCCCCTCGCTTCCACGCTGCCTCGGGGGCAGTGTGGAACAGTCCCATCCTCCACTCTCGCAAAAGGAGTGCGGAGCAGCTGAAAAGGGGCATGTCTGGGGGCGTTCCGAGGTGGGGAGGGCAGGAAATGCCCTACCCCCACGTCCAGCTTGCCTGGCCGCGGGGGGGGGCGTTGTAGGCGGGGGGGTGAGGAGAAGTTGCAGGTTGCCATTGGGCATTCCCTGTGGTGCCACTCCAAAGGGGAGGGGCCGGAGAGGCTTTTTACACTCCACGCTCCTCCCAAACTGTCTCTCGCTCGTATGGCTGCTGTGTGTCTGCACGCCCCTGCAGCTGCGAGGAGGAGAGGCAGCGGCGACCCGATGGGCAGCAGCGAGGACTCCCAGCGGCATGCCTCCTCCTGGGCTGAGGATCAGCCGAAGTTTCTGCTGCGGCGGCAGTGGCAGTGGCAGCGTCTTTTTCAGCGGTGGCAGCCTTGTCTTGGTGTGGTGAGGGCAATGGCACCTGGCTGAGCACGCGCAGTCCAGGCCGAGAGGGAGCGGTGAGGGTGGCGACGGCCTGACTGAGGCTGGCAGGGCCTTCGCAGCCCCTCATTTCTCAGCTGAGGGGCAGCAACAGCTTAGCAGCTGCTCCTGTATGGGAGCTGCTGCTCGTTTCATGCACTTCAGGCAGCTTCAGCACCAACCTTTTAAGGGCGGCCCCAATTTTCCCCTAGGGCCATTTGGCCCAAGGTTTGTCTACAAGGGCCCCCAAGAGGTCGCAGTTCCCCTGGGGGGGGGGAATGCTTCCTTTCTCAGGCCTGGTATCCCCAGGCCTGGGGAATCTGACTCATTTTCCCCTGCCATCCCTTCAAAAGGGCGATCCCTTGCCAAATCTGGGGCTTCTGAGCCTAGCAACTTTCACGGGTCTTCTGGGGCCATTTGCCCTAAGGTTTGGGCTGCATGGGCCCCGGGGAGAAGTGGGTAGGGGTGATCCCGGTTCCCCCCCAGGTGGTGTCTCACCCTTGGTGACTCTTCCCCAGGGGGAGCGGTGAATTGTCTGATTCTGGGGCTTTTGACACCCCTTTTCTCTCATCCAGAGAAGGGTGAGATGCACCTGATCTTGGCTGATCTTGGTTGTTAAGCAGGGTCTTCGCTGGTTAGCTTTGGGCTGGGAGACCGCCTGGGAATCAGGCTTTCTACATTGAGCAGGGGTTGGCCTTGTAGGCCCCTTCCAACCCTTGATTCTATGAAATCTATAAAATTTTCTATGCTGCTTTTAAAGGTGCATCTCCCACAATCTGTGCTTGACAACAAGCAGCATTTAAATGGTATCTTGCTGAAAGAGTGGGTCCCTTGCTAAAGTTCCAGACTGGGGCCTTTGAGCACCTCAAAGAGCCCCTATTTTGCTTTGCAGAAGGTACGAGGCTTGATCCCCAGCTTCCCTGAGTGGGGCATGGAGAGGATTTTGCCTGACACCCTGGTGGAACCATTGCTGGCCCCTGTTTGGGCAGTCCGGTAGCCCTGCGGGGTTGGGGGTTCTTTTGTTGTTACACCTCCCGGGCAGTTTAGAGAGCCAGCATGGTGCAGTAGTTAGAGTACTGTACTGTAGGGGTGTATGAAACCCCTCTTACCTGGCTCCACCAGGTTCCACAGGTGGGGGGAGGCGATCCATTCCTCCCCCCGGAATCCCCGATGGGGGGGAGGCGATCCATTCCTCCCCCCTGGAATCCTGCCCAGCCAGCTCTGCTCCACGGCCAGGCCATGTAGCCGCCGGCCGGGCCAACCCACAGTGGGGCCTCCAGCCACCGCCAGGCTGGTGTGGACACAAATGGCGTCCTGCGTAGGGGACACCATTTGCATCCCTATGCAAGCTCGTGATAAGCTACGTAAATATTTACATAGCCTATCACGGCTAAAGCAGGAATGCAAATGGCGTAGGGGACTCCATTTGCGTCCCTGCTTTAGCCGTGATAAGCTACGTAAATATATACGTAGCCTATCACGGGCCGGCATAGGGACACAAATGGCAGCCGCTACGACAGCCACCCTTTGCGGCCGCAGCAGCCCGGCAGTGGCCAGAGCCACCGCCACCGGAGCTGGAGCTGCAGCCAGGTAGGCTCCGTTTCATGGGGCTTTCGCAGGTTGGAGGGGCAGGGGGCTCCGTTCCGCCACAGATTCCGGGGGGGCCGAATTCACTGGAATTCACCCCCCCTGGAATCCATGGCAGAATTCTCTAACATCCCTACTGTACTGGGACTTGGAGATGTGGGTTCTTGTCTGTCTGTCTGTCTCTCTGTCTCTCTGTCTCTCTCTCTCTCTCTCTATATATATATATATATATACACGTATGCATATAGTTATTTTTGTATATGATGCCCCACAAGAAAAGGCAAGTTGGGAAGGGGCAACGCACCGTACCCACTAGGGGTGTACAGATGACTTACCCTGTTCCGCTGGGGCCTTCCGCTGGGGTGGGGAGGTGATCCGTCCCTCGCCCCTTGAATCCTCCCCATCCAGCTCCACTCCACGGGGAGCCCACAGAGCCACCAGCCAGGGCTGCCCGCAACTGGACTTCCGTCTGCTGCTGGGCTGCAGTTACAAATGGCAGCCGCCATTTGCATCCCTACGGTAGCCGTGATAGGCTACGTATATATTTACATAGCCTATCACTGCAAAAGGCAGGAGCGCAAATGGCGGCTGCTATGCCATTTGCGTCCCTGCCTTTTGCCGTGATAGGCTACGTAAATATATACATAGCCTATCACGGCTACTGCAGGGATGCAAATGGCGTCCCTGCATTAGCCATGATAGGCTACATAAATACTTACATAGCCTATCACAGCTAAAGTGGAATGGAAATGGTGTCCGCAGACTGGGGCAGCCATTCGCGGGGCAGCGGATGGCCAACAAAGGTAGGCTCCGTCCCGGGGGGATTCCGCAGGGTGGCGGGGGGGATTGCTCCATTCTGCCACGGACTCCGGGGGGCCAGATTCTAAAGAATCCAGCCTCACATGAGTCCATGGCGGAATTCTCTAACATCCCTACTACCCACTTGCAAAGAGGCTTGGGGGGGGGAGGTACAATTCTTCCTCTGAAGATGAGGCCCAGCTGGACTTACCTTAAACTGGGCTAGCTTGAAGGCGGTAGAAAAGACTAAGGGACTGTGCTCACCTCCCTTTGCCCATGTCGTACACGGTAGGGGGCTCTGGGCCCAAAGCAAACTTAGAGACGGACCCAGAATAGCTTATTATTTTTTGTTTTTGTTGCAGCACGCTTGGTCCTGATCAGAGCTTCTTCCAGCACAGCTCTGCCACAGGTTATGGGCCCATTCCTTCTGCAGCTGTCGAAGGATCAAGTCATCTGGTGTCATTAGCGCGTCTGGATGCCATCAAAGCATCCTCCGGCTCAGCTCAGCTCCTATTCCGAGCGCAAGATGTGCAGTTCACAGGACCAAGCCATCCCATGTCATTTGGTATAGTATGCGGCTTAGTGACATCTGAGCCAATTTGCAGCCCTCCATGCCAATAATTACGGACCCAGGGTACTTTGAGATTATTAAATCTTTTATAGTTTTATGCCACTTAGTGCCAGGTTAACGTTAGTGTTAGAGTCACAGGATTAACCCCCTCCCCCACACCTGTCCTCTCCCGTTGTCTGCAGTAGTGGAACCACACCAAGCTACTTATACCTTCACCTCAGTAAATCTGGATTTAAGCGCGGGTCTCATGCTTGCACAACCCAGACTTACCTGTGCACATTACACGGGGCAGGGGTATAGATGGGGTGTATGTGTCCTTGTCAATCACACAATCCCATTCAACCTTAAGGAAGGAGGTCCTGCTTGTTACGGTCTGTAAAGACAGAATTCCAACGCTGTCTACTGCCAGCTAGGAAAGAAGTTTTGGGGCAAATGGCTTACATAGCCTATCACGGCAAACAGCAGGGGCGCAAATGGCTTAGCGGCTGCCATTTGCACCCCTGCTCTTTGCCGTGATAGGCTACATAAATACTTATGTAGCCTATCACAGCTGCCTGCAAGGGCGCAAATGGTGGCCACTACGACGGCCACCATTTGCGGCCGCAGCAGCCTGGACGCAGCCAGAACTCTGGCTGCAGCTGGCTCCGGCCGGCGGCTCTGCAGAGCTGCCACGGAGCGGAGCCAGCCAGGGAGGATTCCAGGGGGAGGGCCGGAGCGCCTCCCCCCCACCGCGGATGCCCTGGCGTGGAGCCAGGTAGGTGTTTCATACATCCCTATTTGCGTCCCTTCCCCTTACCATGATAGGCTATGTAAGATTTACGTAGCCTATCACGGGAAGGGGAAGGGACACAAATGGCAGCTGCTAGGCCAGATGTCCCCTTCATGGATCACTGCCTTGTTGTGGCGAAGGGGCTTGCGTAACTCAGTGAAGCCATAAGCTATGCCGTGCAGGGCCACCCAAGACGGACAGGTCATGGCAGAGAGTTCTGACAAAATGTGGTCCACTGGAGAAGGAAATGGCAACCCACTCCAGTATTCTTGCGAAGAAAACCCCATGGAACGTATCACAAGGCTAAAAGAGATGACGCCGGAAGATGAGCCCCTCAGGTCGGAAGGTGTCCAATATGCTACTGGGGAAGAGCAGAGGGTATTTCCAAGTAGCGCCAGAAAGAGTGAAGCGGCTGGGCCAAACCCGAAAGGACACTCAGCGGTGGATGTGTCTGGTGGTGAAAAGAAAATCCGATGCTGTAAAGAACAATATTGTTTAGGAACCTGGAATGTCAGATCAATGAATCAAGGTAAGCTGGAGGTGGTCAAACATGAGATGGCAAGATTGAACATCGACATCTTGGGAATCAGCGAACTAAAATGGACAGGCATGGGTGAATTTAATTCAGGTGACCATCATATCTACTATTGTGGGCAAGAATCCCTTAGAAGAAATGGAGTAGCACTCATAGTCAACAAAAGGGTGGGAAAAGCAGTACTGGGGTACAATCTTAAAAATGATAGAATGATCTCAGCACGAATCCAAGGCAAACCATTCAACATCACAGTAATTCAAGTCTATGCCCCAACCACTGAGGCCGAAGAAGCTGAGGTTGATCGGTTCTATGAAGACCTACAACACCTTCTAGAACTAACACCAAAAAAAGATGTCCTCTTCATCATAGGGGATTGGAATGCTAAAGTAGGAAGTCAAGAAATCACCGGGATAACAGGCAAGCATGGCCTTGGTGTACAAGATGAAGCAGGACAAAAGCTAATAGAGTTTTGCCAAGAGAACATGCTGATCATAGCAAACACTCTTTTCCAACAGCACAAGAGGCGACTCTACACATGGACGTCACCAGATGGTCAATATCGAAATCAGATTGATTATGTCCTTTGCAGCCAAAGATGGAGAAGCTCCATACAGTCAGTAAAAACAAGACCTGGAGCTGACTGTGGCTCAGATCATGAGCTGCTTCTTGCAAAATTTCGGCTTAAATTGAAGAACGTCGGGAAAACCACTAAACCGTTCAGGTATGACCTAAATCATATCCCTGATGAATATACAGTGGAGGTGAGGAACAGATTTCAGGGATTAGACCTGATAGACAGAGTGCCTGAGGAACTATGGACGGAGGTCCGTAACATTGTTCAGGAGGCAGCAACGAAATCCATCCCAAAGAAAAAGAAATGCAAGAAAGCCAAGTGGCTGTCTGATGAGGGTTTACAAGTAGCTGAAGAAAGAAGGGAAGCGAAAAGCAAGGGAGAAAGGGGAAGATATACCCAACTGAATGCAGAGTTCCAGAGAATAGCAAGGAGAGACAAGAAGGCCTTCTTAAATGAACAATGCAAAGAAATCGAGGAAAACAACAGAATGGGAAAGACTAGAGATCTCTTCAAGAAAATTGGAGATCTCAAGGGAACGTTTTGTGCAAAGACGGGCATGATAAAGGACAAAGAAGGCAGGGACCTAACAGAAGCAGATGAGATTAAGAAGAGGTGGCAAGAATACACAGAAGAACTATACAGGAAAGATCTGAATGTCCCTGATAGCCATGATAGTGTGGTCACTGAACTTGAGCCGGACATCCTCGAGAGTGAAGTCAAGTGGGCCTTAGGAAGCATTAGTAACAACAAAGCTAGCGGAGATGACAGTATTCCAGCCGAGCTATTTAAAATCCTAAAAGATGATGCTGTTAAAGTGCTGCATTCAATATGCCAACAAATCTGGAACACTCAACAGTGGCCACAAGACTGGAAAAGGTCAGTTTACATTCCAATTCCAAAGAAGGGCAATGCCAAAGAGTGTTCAAACTACCGCACCATTGCGCTCATTTCACATGCCAGCAAGGTGATGCTCAAAATCCTACAAGCTAGGCTTCAGCAGTATGCGAACCGAGAACTTCCGGAAGTACAAGCTGGGTTTCGAACAGGCAGAGGAACTAGAGATCAAATCGCCAACATTCGCTGCATCATGGAGAAAGCAAGAGAATTCCAGAAAAACGTCTATTTCTGCTTCATTGACTACGCTAAAGCCTTTGATTGTGTGGATCACAACAAACTGTGGCAAATTCTTAAAGTGATGGGAGTACCAGACCACCTTACCTGTCTCCTGAGAAACCTGTACGAGGGTCAAGAAGCAACAGTAAGAACCAGACATGGAACAACCGATTGGTTCAAAATTGGGAAAGGAGTACGACAAGGCTGCATATTGTCACCCTGCTTATTTAACTTATATGCAGAGTACATCATGAGAAATGCCGGGTTGGATGAATCAGAGGTCGGAATTAAGATTGCTGGGAGAATTATCAACAACCTCCGATATGCAGACGATACCACCCTAATGGCAGAAAGCGAAGAGGATCTCAAGAGCCTCTTGTTGAGGGTGAAAGAGGAGAGTGCAAAAGCTGGTTTGAAACTCAACATTAAAAAAACGAAGATCATGGCATCTGGCCCCATCACTTCCTGGCATATAGAAGGGGAAGAAATGGAAGCAGTGACAGATTTTACTTTCTTGGGCTCCAAGATCACCGCAGACGGTGACTGTAGCCATGAAATTAAAAGACGCTTGCTCCTTGGGAGGAAAGCTATGGCCAACCTAGACAGCATAGTAAGAAGCAGAGACATCACCTTGCCGACAAAGGTCCGTCTAATCAAAGCTATGGTTTTCCCAGTAGTAACGTATGGCTGTGAGAGCTGGACTATAAGGAAGGCTGAGCGCCGAAGAATTGATGCTTTCGAACTGTGGTGCTGGAGAAGACTCTTACGAGTCCCCTGGACTGCAAGGAGGTCAAATCAGTCCATCCTAAAGGAAATCAACCCTGAGTGCTCATTGGAAGGACAGATAATGAAGCTGAAGCTCCAGTATTTTGGCCACCTAATGCGAAGAGAAAACTCCCTGGAAAAGACCCTGATGCTGGGAAAGACTGAAGGCAAAAGGAGAAGGGGACGGCAGAGGATGAGATGGCTAGATAGCATCACGGATGCAATGAATATGAACTTGAGCACACTCCGGGAGAGAGTGCAGGACAGGAAGGCCTGGCGTGCTATGGTCCATGGGGTCACGAAGAGTCGGACACGACTGAACGACTGAACAACAACAAGGCCAGATGCCATTTGTGTCCGAAGACCAGCTGCAGCCAGAAGTCTGGCTGCAGCTGACCCCAGCCGGCAGCTCCGTGGAATTGCCACAGAGAGGAGCTAGCCAGGGAGGATTCCATGGGCGAGGACTGGATCGCCTCCCCCCACACACAGAACCCCCAGCAGACTCCAGGTAAGGGGGTTTCATACACCCCTAGGTTTCACAGCTCGGCAGGGGGATACAGGTTGCCTGGGAGACCGACTCACCCAGGAGCTTGGCGGCCCAGGAGGGGGTGACAAGGGAAAGTCTACCTCCCCCATAAGGGGCAGTCCGGAGGGGCGGTGATGTTGTCACGCCACCCCTCAGGCTGGGTATGTTTTCGCCCATAAAAGTACCAGCTAGCCGTTGGTACAGTGGGTTTTCCTCTTTGCAGTTATTTCAAATAAATGTGGCCCAATTTCAATCCAAGCTATTGTTGTCTGTCTCTTCATTACCCCATCTCTGCTTGCAATGCCTGTACAACACATCCAATGTGTCGTACACTAGCCTCCTAAAAGTCACTTACCTGTCGTCGAAGGCCGTTCGCGGTGGGGGGGAGGCGCTTCGCTGCTCCCCCCGCGAAGTTCAGGCCGGGGGGGGAGGCTTCCTGCCTCGCCCAGCCGAAATTCAGGCCGGGGAGGAGGCTTCCCGCCTCGCCCGGCCACGAACGCAAAAGTAAAAAAAAAAAAAAACGCCCCCTGATAGGCTACATGACGATTCACGTAGCCTATCACAGCTAGATCTGCAAAGTCAGCCGTGATAGGCTACGTTAATCGTCACGTAGCCTATCACGGGTGACTTAAAAAAAAAAAAAGCGCGTATGCAAATGGCGGCCCCCATAGGGAGCCGCCATTCGCGTTCCTTATTTGGTCGCTGTAGTCTACGTAAATGTTTACGTAGACTACAGCGAAAATAAGGGCAACGCAAATAGCGTTGCCCTTATTTTCGCCGTAGTCTACGTAAACATTTACGTAGACTACAGCGACCAAATAAGGAACGTGAATGGCGGCTCCCTATGGGGGCCGCCATTATCCGTACATTCTTTTTTTTTTTTTTTAAAGTCACCCGTGATAGGCTACATGACGATTCACGTAGCCTATCACGGCTGACTTTGCAAATCTAGCCGTGATAGGCTACGTGAATCGTCACGTAGCCTATCAGGGGGCGTTTTTTTTTTTTCTTTCATTGCAATGGCGGCGGCGGCGGCCGGTCGAAAGACCGGCTGCCGCTCCCGCCTCGCTCGAACACCCGCCGAACCGCCGGCCGGACCAGCCACCAGGAGGGACATTCGGTGAAGGTAGGTCCCGTCCCGGGGGGCGTGCGGGGGGCGGGGGGGGTGCGGAGGATTTCTCCCCGAAACTTGTTCGGGGGGCCGAACACGTTGGCGCTCGGCCCCCTGAAGTTTCGGGGAGAAATTCTCCACCATCCCTACCCGCGGCTAGACAGCCTCAATCAGCTGTCTAGCCGAAAATGCAGGGCAGGAGAAACATGGAGGGAATGATCCCCCCCGTGCTTCTCCTGGCCTTCATTGGATAGGTGGTCACCTCCAAGTTCAGAGGCGGCCCCCTATCTGGATAGGATTGCTCCCTTAATATTATAAACTCTTGAGACTTCATGAGCTGTTATTGAATGTGTGGAGGAGAATACACTCCTTCATCTATGCATTGTCTCTTACTAGAGAATGATAGTAGAAAGAAATATTTATTTGACATTGAATAACAATTTTTCTTTCTGTTTCTGTCCTTTTCTCCATGATCAAGACAATAATTTTAATAGTCAAGATTATGTCAGTCTCAATAGATGAGAGCAGTGACATTAATCATAATGAAAATATCATGTGAAATTTCAGCAGCCCATTCTACTGCAGACAGTTTGAAGAGACAAGTTGTTGACAATGATTCATGGCTGCAAATTCAGAACCATCTGCTATTTCACAGAGTTCCCCCAGCCGAGGTGACAAGGTGAAGTGGAGCAGCTGCATTGCTTTCTAAAGTCTAGCTAAAACTGCCCACTCTAGTGAGCAACAACGTTTTGGCACCAATAAGATTATGGCAAAAGAAGTCCTCCATATGCCTCAGCATCAATGAGAATCTCATACAGAAGTTGGCCTGAGTATTGTCATGACTTGTCTGTTCTTTTGAAATGACACACAGACCTTTCATTTTTTCCAAGGCTTTAAGAACATATCCCCTTTGTTCTGTACCATAATTTGTAATTCATACGTTCCTTTGATAGAAATCCTGGCGCTGGCATATATGTGTAAACTTTCTCCCAAAGAGGCTACAGATTTATGTTGTCATCTCACATAGTGTCACATGTTGTTGTTGTTGTTAATATTTATGTTATTAACATTTATGTTGACATTTATAAACCACTTTATCTGCTTCAAAACCATCAAGGCAGTGTACAACAATTTAAAATAAAAACTTGAACATTAAAACAGCAAAAACATGAAAACCTTAATAGTGACATATGTTAAAAGGCTAAATTGAAGAAATGCATAATAATCATAGTATTATTATTCCTTTCTACATTATGGCATCTAAGTAGGGATGTACGAATCCATTACCTGGCTCCACGCAGGGGCATCCACAGTGGGGGGGGAGAAGCTCCATCCCTCCCCCCGGAATCCTGCCCGGCTGGCTCCGCTCCGCAGCCAAGCCGCGGAGCTGCCAGCCAGCTCCGGCCGCCCGCAGCCGGACATCCGGCCACTGGGTGGCCCTGCAGGGACGCAAATGGCGGCTGTTGTAGCCACCGCCATTTGCGTCCCTGTATTGAGCCATGATAGGCTATGTAAGTATTTACATAAGTAAATACCTGCGGAGGCCGTGATAGGCTATGTAAGTATTTACGTAGCCTATCACGGCGGGGGGGAGGGAAACCCCAGCGTATGCAAATGGAGGTGGCTACCGCCATTTGCGTACGCTGGGTTTTTTCCCCCCTGCTGTGATAGGCTACGTAAATACTTACGTAACCTATCACAGCAGGGGGAAAAAAAACCCAGCGTACGCAAATGGCAGTAGCTGCCGCCATTTGCATAAGCTGGGCTTCCCCCCCCCCCGCCATGATAGGCTACATAAATACTTACATAGCCTATCACGGCCTCTGCAGGTATTTAATTACGTAAATATGTAAGCATTTACGTAGCCTATCACGGCTAGGAAGAGGAGGAAGCGAATGGCGGCCAGGATGGCCACCATTTGCAAAGCAGCGCGGACGGGAGCAGGTAAGTGCTCCGTTTTGCACGCCTTTCGTGGGGTGGGGGAGTGGGGGCTTCGTTCCGCAATGGATTTCAGGGGGCCGAATGCACTGGCATTAGGCCTCACTGAGATCCGTCGCGGAATTCTCTGACATCCCTACATCTAAGCACCTTTGCTGTAAAGTTTGAGTTGAACCCAAATCAGGTTCTTCTCTGGCTTTTGTTCTTCGCTCCCTTTCGGGCTTGCCTTTGAAATACACTTCTGTTCTGATCAGAATCACCTCAGGGCCAAATTAGGCATTACGTTAAATGTACCTCTGCATTTAACATGCGGGTTTTTAAAAAATGCAAATACCATCAGCTGAGGGGATTGGCAATTACCAAGATCACCGTAGTCACTGAGTGCCATTTTAACACTTTTCTCCCCTGCTGTGGTCCTAAGGACACCCCCTCCCCGGAAGCTGGTATTTCCTTTTTGGGAACCCCGCACTGGCACCATAACAAGTTAATAAACAAGTACATCAGGGAGAAAGGTTAGCATATGGACCATTTGGCATTCCAAACTATGACATATGCATCCCAGGCGCAGTCTGCCATAGCAGAGTCCTGGAATTCTCTAACCTCAGTCCGTCACTTCACTTGCATAATAAGGTCCTTGGCCATGTTGAAATCTGCAAGCCTTGCTTCTGAGTAAGCTTATTTGGGATTGGGCAATAATGAGGGCTTTACACTTTCAGTGCAGACATTCAAGGTTAAAGCCATGACTGGAGGCCGATAAGGTGGTAAATCAGAGGTGTTCCACGTTTTTCAGCCCAGATGCTGAATTCCACCTCTCGGGGCTGCACTCCAGTGATGGCTGGGGCCAAAGACAGAAGGGTGTGGCAAAAGGAGCAGGGCCCAAAATATCATCATATTTTCGTTTCCGACTCTTCCTGCCAGTCACTACTCCTTAGGAGAAGCATTTCAACCATTTAGAATGGGGCGGGGGTGTGGCACAAAAGTCAGGAGACCACCAAATTGGTGGTAGGGGGGAAGGGAGTGGGGCCAGGGGAAGGGGGCATGATGGCCATCTGGGAAATCCCAGAGGACCGGACAGGAACCCCACGAAAGCTCGATTTGGCCCCCAGGTCTGAGCTTCTCCACGTCTGTGATAAACAAATACCTGAGAGGGAAGGGAACATAAAGGGAAAGAAGTAGATGGTTTATGTGACCAAATCATTTCCAAACACTCAGGGCTAAGAGTGTGGTGAAAAAATAACATTTGGATGTGCTGAGAAATGGCTGGAAACAGTCTTTCCCTATAGCTATTCACTGCTGGATCCACAATTTATTAGAAATAATTAAAGTTCATAAAGAGGCAATTGCAATGAAGTAAGGAGTTTTTCAAACTCATGTAGGTGTCCAACCCGACAAAATATATAGAGTAGGGATTAGTAGGAATTAGATACAGGTTGCAGGTAGAGATTATGAATAAAGCCCTATTAACACATTTCCCTCTTCATGAAAGAATACATATAATTTAGACCTGGCTTCAGCTTGAGTACTGTAATGCACTCTATGCAGGGATGCCAAACAGTTTGGAAACCGCAGCTGGTACAGAATGTACTTGCCAGGATGCTAATGGGGGCAGGCATTGAAATCACATTACATCAATTCTGTACTAGTTGCATTGGTGGCCTATTCACTTCCAGGGTCAAAATAACTGCCTTCTAGTGTTACACCAATGGTAAAAGCTGGCATGACAGGTTTTCCCGAAAACCCATCACAACAGCTTTCGCTATTGGCATAGCACTAGAGGTCACTTACACTAAAGCTACCATTGTGGAAGAAAAGCATCAGTGTTGGAGACTGCCCCCTATCTCCCCTCCACACTTAAAATGTTTGAATCCCTGAATATGGCTAGATTTTTCACAACTTTCCTTTTGGCACCAGGTTAAAACTGCCCTTTTATCTCAGGCGTTTGGCAGCATATAATGAGTCCCTTTCATTGTCTCCGGCTGATGGTTTTTAATTGTTTAAGATATACTGTATGTTGTTGCTGTGTGTGCTATTTGTTCTATGTCATTATGTGATTGGTTTTATACTTTATCTAATGTATTTCAGTGGTGTTTTGTTTTGTTTTGTTTTTAAAAAGAGAACTGCCCAGAGAGCTTCAGCTATGAGGCAGTACAGAAATATAATGAATGCAACGAAGTGAATCTGAGTGAGTGTGTACATACATAGTGTAGAGTGTCAGCAGTGGATACTGCCCGGGGATATGCATGCTACCTCCACCAATTCTGAGCTCCCCATGTGGACAGGGAAGATCTGAAGAGAAACTACTGCTGTAAAGAAAAAATAGGCATGGGTTAACACACAGGAAGATTCTTCTAGCAATACAGTAAGTCTTGGATGCTTCATAAGGCAATACAGCACCAAAACAATGTGGGGCATCTTTGCTGGTCCCAGCCACTCCATCCTCCCCATCTGAATTTGGGCCTAAAAGAACAAGGAAAAGTGTGGGTGCATGGAGATTAAATTGTAAGCACTTTGTGACATTGCACATCATTACTGATCAAGGGGCAAATCTGTTAAGGCATCAGTCTGGGCTTCCAATTTCCTGGCTTTGTGGAGTTTGAACCAGCATGAACCAACATGAGACAGCCTTAACTCTGGTCTTCACTTTTTTGATCATTGAATAAACACACACACACACACACAACTGCTAGGTAGACTCCACACTTATCAAGTTAATGAAGCAAGAACTCACACTGATCTATTTTTCTTTCCATTTTAGTACCCATCCAGCTGCCATGGCTTCAGGACACCCATGCCACAAAAAACTTTGCATTCATTGTTTCTGGCTTGTGACTTTTCAACAGATATAGGCTGTTTTTGTTTCTAACTTCTTTGTGCCAGCATAAAGCTTCCAAGTATGATGACTAACCTGGAAACTGACAAGAGCTAGGCTCTAATAAATTCTGACAGCTGAGAGATGCATTCAGTTGACAACTTAATGTTCTCACCTCACACTGGTGTCAGCATCCTCCTTCTGAAAAGTATTTGTTTTCTGCTGGAGGTAGAATACTGAGAATGAGATGTCATATTTACACTTCAAGTGATTTCAGGGGGACTTACTTCTGAGTAAATGTTTTCAGGATGGAGATGTCAACATTATGTTCTGTTCTTCAGCTGGTGCCACCTATTTTTTTCACACAAGTTGTCTGCAGAAAATAAAAATCATTTATTTATGTATGCAAATATATATATAATGAACCCTCTAATCATAGCACTTCTACAACCATCAATGTTTGTCATGGAATTTCACAATGCAGAGAATGCACTTACACATATTCACATTCTCCATTGAGGAATTTAATTCGGTACATGAGCAACAAACTTTGGATTATACTGTGTATTCGCACCTAATGTTTCAAATGAGCCACTTCAGCAGTAAGGCATTCCACTTCTGCAAATTCCGATTGCAAGCCATCCTATGTAGGCTGCCAAGTCACATCACCACCAATCTGTTTAGTCTCTCAATTGTCTCGATGAGCTACTGGTAATGATGGCCTTCCTTGGTCTGGGAGGGGAGTGGCCAGTACATCACTTGCTCTAATCCAGCCTGCAATGTCAGCACTTGCCCAGTGAGGAGAAGGATGCAAATAGACCTTAGAAATACTGGCAGCTCCTGTGTTTCCTACTCCTCAGTCTATCCCAGAGCTTGCCTGGGACCTGAAAGCTACCATAAATACATTAACCCCAGGATCTTGGAGTGGTTGGTTTGCCCTCTCAATGTTTTTTTTTTTTTGCAAAGGTGGAGAATGAACTCTTATCTTCCCATATTCCCTAAACTCCCAAGGCAATTAAACACCATATCCACTGAAATCCAACCCAAACAAAATGCTCTTATAAGATTTCTGAAAGAGATGGTTGCAACCGTTGGGACAGACTGGATGGGTGTATTGGCTCCAGGTCTGTAGTTTTAGAGGGGCTTAGAGATCCATAACGCTCTCTGACTTTAGTCCATCAGCTGCAGTTTTCCTGCTAGTAGGCCTCTTGATTGGTAAGATGAGTGATTCATAGCACATTCCATGCTAATGAAGGGTAGTATCTTATCAGGGCCTATGATGTGCCTGAGAAGTAAGGCTATGTTTATGCCAAGTTACAGGTAGTTGTGCTGGGAAAGTTCTGATTGTTTTCCTTCTGCACAAGTCCTGTTAGCCTATGCTGGGAATGAACAATAATTAATGCTTGCTGCTATCATGCTGCCTCACTGCTGACATGTATGGTATAAGACCCATTGTACCCCTTGGCTCTGGGTTCAGAAAAACTGTCTGATCCAACCATTGGGTAAGCCTGTGTGCTGTAAGTACTTAATAAAGTCTCCTTGTAAGCAAAACTGGATCTGGCTTATCACTATCTCGGCACTTCCAAACCTTAGCAGCCTACGGCCAGGGCATACAATGGGAAAGGTTCTAAAGCACCACCAAGGATTCCTCTTTAAATGCCACACATGTCCAAACCAGGTGCATGGGTGCAGCAGTTAAGAAGGCATTTTTGGTCCATCTTAGGGGTGGTTGCAGGGCCAGCCCTACCATTACGCAGAGTGAGAAGCTGCCCCTGGCAGCAGATGCTGGAGGGTGGGGAGCAATACCCCTCCTCCCATCATTCCTCCTGAGCCCCTGCCTGCTAGCCATTCCCCTCCTGCTAAGTTAGCCTGTTGCCCTTGGGTTCAGTGAAGGATGCTGTCACATTGCCAGTGCTTAAGGCGAAATTCAATTGCCAGTCCAGTTGGCATCTCTCTGTGGCATGTAATCCTTTGCCTCATAGAATCATAGAATAGTAGGATTGGAAGGGGCCTATAAGACCAATCAAATCCAACCCCCTGCTCATGCAGCAAAATGTCTGGGACTGCCTCCGGATTGTTGGGAAACTCCCAAATGACACAGTACCCCACAATGCCACTGATTTGAGTGCAAATTCCCCTTGAATTTATTGGTTGTTTGGTTTCTATATCACTTTTCAATAAGATTACCAAGGTACTGGTTGTTGTTGTTGGGTTGTTGTTTTGTTGTTAAAATTAAAAACCCAGTGAAGAAAATAGATCAGCAAAAGTAATAGTTCATTCAAAATAAAATAAAAAGATATACTTGGCTGAAAAGCCTAGCAACATGCCCCACCACCACCACCACCACCACACACGCACACATACCTTCCACCCTAGCAGGCAACCCCACTTAGGATTTCACTGTTAGCTGTGTTGGTCCTAGCCACTAAGGATATCTTAAATTGTGTCGACATAGAATCATAGAATAGTAGAATCATAGAATAGTAGGGTTGGAAGGGGCCTACAAGGGTTGTCAGTATAGACATTGTAGGACTATGTTCTAATATGTTCCCAGAGACCCATCACTAGGGATGTCAGAGAATTCCGCCATGGATCTCGGTGAGGCCGAATGCCAGTGCATTCGGTCCCCCAAAATCAATGGTGGAACGAAGCCCCCGCCACCTCACCCCACGGAAGGCGCACGAAATGGAGCACTTACCTGCTGCCGTCCGCACTGACTTGCAAATGGTGGCTGCCCTGCGGCCGCCCTTCACTTCTTCATCATAGCCGTGATAGGCTACATAAGTATTTACATAGCCTATCACAGCAAGCCAAAAAAAAAACACTGCGTACTCAAATGGTGGTGGCTACGGCGGCTGCCATTTGCATTCCCTACTTTTCGCCATTTTAGCCTACGTAAGTATTTACGTAAGCTATTACAGCGGGGAAAAGAAAGGAACGTAAATAGCGCCCACTATGCTATTTGTGTTCCCCTTTTTTTCGCCGTAATAGCCTATGCAAATATTTATGTAGGCTAAAACTAGGGGTGGACGAAAGTCCCTTACCTTTCGCCGAAGCTTTTTCGCGGTGGGGGGGAGCGCTTCGCTGCTCCCCCCGTGAAGTTCAGGCCGGGGGGGGAGGCTTCCCGCCTCGCCCGGCCGCGAACTCGAAAGTAAAAAAAAAAAAAAAAACACGTCCCCTGATAGGCTACGTGACGATTCACGTAGCCTATCACGGCTAGATCTGGAAAGTCAGCCGTGATAGGCTACGTGAATCGTCACGTAGCCTATCACGGGTGACTTTAAAAAAAAAAAAAGCGCGTACGCGAATGGCGGCCCCCATAGGGAGCCGCCATTCGCGTTCCTTATTTGGTCGCTGTAGTCTACGTCAATGTTTACGTAGACTACGGCGAAAATAAGGGCAACGCAAATAGCGTTGCCCTTATTTTCGCCGTAGTCTACGTAAACATTTACGTAGACTACAGCGACCAAATAAGGAAGGGGAATGGCGGCTCCCTATGGGGGCCGCCATTATCCGTACACACTTTTTTTTTTTTAAGTCACCCGTGATAGGCTACGTGACGATTCACGTAGCCTATCACGGCTGACTTTGCAAATCTTGCCGTGATAGGCTACGTGAATCGTCACGTAGCCTATCAGGGGACGTGTTTTTTTTTTTCTTTCATTGTAATGGCGGGGGCGGCAGCCGGTCGAAAGACCGGCTGCCGCTCCCGCCCCGCTCGAACACCGGACGAACCGCCGGCCGGACCCGCCGCCGGGAGGGACATTCAGGGAAGGTAAGTCCCATCCCGGGGGGGGGCGGGGGGCGGGGGGGCGGAGGATTTCTCCCCGAAACTTGTTCGGGGGGCCGAACACGTTGGCGCTCGGCCCCCCGAAGTTTCGGGGAGAAATTCTCCGCCATCCCTAGCTAAAACGGCAAAAAATAGGGAACTCAAATGGCGGCTGCCGTAGCCGCCGCCATTTGCGTATGCGGTTTGGGGGGGGCTTGCTGTGACAGGCTACGTAAATACTTACATAGCCTATCATGGCAGCTTCGCTGAATGCAAATGGCAGCCACTACGGCAGCCGCCATTTGCGTCCGCAGCAGCCCGTCCACGGCCAGAACTCTGGCTGTGGCTTGCCCTGGCCAGTGGCTCTGCGGAGCCACCGCAGAGCAGAGCCGGCCCAGGGAGGATTCCAAGGGGAGGGACGGAGCGCCTCCTCTCCCCCACAAATCCAAGCTGCGAGAAGGTAAGTGACTTTTGTACATCCCTACCCATCACCCAAAAAGAGCTAGACGATTGTCTTCTGCACCAGACCCTTGCTTTTAAAGGGAAACTGTAGTAACAGTGATTTCTTGGCATCTCTTTCTGCTATACTCACCTCTCTCTTTCTGAGATTGAGGAGGAGGAGGATGACCCATCTGTTAAATAGAGATGAACTATTAGTCTGACTCAATATTAAAGAAATCTAATGTTTTTCTCTGCTTTTTCCAATAGACTTGTTGCATTATAGTTGATGGGTATTTAAACAGCCACAGAGAGATCTAAGCTTTACTGGAAAAAGTGGTTCTTCTGTTATATTTATTCCAGGAGCAGTATATTGGAAAACAATACAACCCAGCCTATACACAGTGACCTTAATCTCAGCTTTCTTGGCCAAGGAATTGGGAGTGCCCTCTATGAACTTTCCACTGAGATAAAATTAGATCATTGTTTGATTAATCTAGGTTTGCACCTGCTACAACATCTTCCTCTTCTGAAAAACTTCTTTCCTATAGCCAGAATGACATTTTCATCTATCTTTTAGAACCCAGAAAGTATTTCCTGAAAACATTTCTTCCAGCTAATAGGGGAAGTTGAGGAATCCTTCAGTGTCCTTGGACAACAGTGCATCAGCTACTTACACTATATAACACAATTAAATTCAGTGAATATAATGATTACATGAAATCTTATCTTCGAGAGATTTTGCATGAATACAGATGAGTTCTAATCATGCTGAAAGTGCCTTGCCCAGAAAGGTGAAACTAGATCTGAGCTGAAATTTCTCAGAAGAGATTTTTTTCCTTTAAAATATTCCTTTTCTCATATTTTCTGAAAAGAGGACAGTTTTGTTGAATATTCTCTGAATATGCTTCACCATTCGTTGTGGTGATCGTGCTTCCTTCCCCATCGCCCCACACAGTGCCTGAGAATGACACTAGGTCTGGGACATTGCAGAGGAGGCAAAAAGATAGCTGGCATCAAGGGTAGGCATGGTTGGGCACCTGCCAAGATCCCACACCCCAGCAGGGGCCTGCTGACAAGAGCCTTTTGGAGTTACTCCTCTTTTTCACCATTGCCACCTGCTTGTTCACCTGTCTTTCGCTCTAGCCCAGATAATGGCAGAGGTGAGGAGGAGCAGTAGATGCCCCAGCCTGCTTGCTCACTGGCTCCCTGCCTGTCAAGCAAGCCACAGGTAGCCATGAAGAGAAGGGGGATGAGGAGCAGTAGCAGCTTGTGACAATGGTGGGGAGAAGATAGACTCATGGAGGGTAGGAATTTCAGAGGA
Organism: Heloderma suspectum; assembly: GCF_057233095.1. Classification (NCBI taxonomy): domain Eukaryota; kingdom Metazoa; phylum Chordata; class Lepidosauria; order Squamata; family Helodermatidae; genus Heloderma; species Heloderma suspectum. Next base: position 92,392,881 of record NC_139458.1, read on the forward strand.
ATCTGTCCGGAAGGTGAAGTTTGCCAAGCTTTCAGTAGCTCGGTCCCCTGGACTCCAGCTTACTAACCCATGAGCTGGCCTGGCTTGATCTGCACAAGTTGGGCCAGCTTGAGGATTTCTGTTCCTCCCGCCATTTGTGCACATTTTGGCTGTCATTTGCGTAATTTGCACAAACTGCAGCCACAAATTGCATGTGCAATTTGTGCAAAATCAAGCAATTTATGGCTGCAGTTTGCAAAATATTACACAAATCGTGGCCAAAATTTGCACAAATTGAAGCTGCAATTTGCATAAATACTGATATTATAAACAACACCCTCCCCCCTCCGAGAAATTTCCTGGATTCTGGGGAAAAGCCCACATCTTGACTCACAAATGCAAGCTGAGTTGGGGGCTCTGGGGAAATCCATCAAGCCCCCAAAGGGCTGGATTTCCTCACAATGGCCATCCCTAATTGAGGAAGGGGGCATATTGAGGGTGTCTTGTCCGAAGGCCCTCAAAAATGTAGAGCCAGCCCTGTTGCCACTTGGTAACACTGCTGGTGCTGCTGCCACTTGTGGCAGAGCAAAAAAAAAAACCAAGACCATAACATAAAAAGAAAAAAGCTATGTCACTGCCACTGCTAATGGTGAAACCCATGCCCATGAATAAGGCTGAGAATTTGGGGAGACAATTTTCACTCACTTCTAGTTAGGGATGAGTGAAAATGGCCTACCAAATTTTCTACCCTATCTGTGGGTGGCAACATGGGAGGGGGGGAGATTTGGCTGAATATACTCCAGGAGGAGGCAGAATTCTCCAACAGGTGGTGTGGTCTGGATTCTCAAATTATATTCTAAGACATTTTGGCTCAGTCCACTCATACTGTTAGAGGAAAGATGCAGTGCAACTGAGTGAGGATGACTGGAAGGAGGACAAGTCAGATAAGCTAGTGCTTTTATTCAAAGATACTAAAATACTGGATCCACAGTTGTGTCCAATATTTCACCACATTCCCAAGTGAAGTTGCTGGGTGGGGTGGGGGGGAGATTTCACTGAAATCTCAGGGATCAGGGCATGTGCTTTTGAATATGCCACCTAGCACCACGTTTTCTACTGAGACCACATGAAGCTGTTGCCTAGCAACATAAATCCAGCTCATAATAACAACCTGAGTGAAATTACAGCCGCTCTTAATAACGCCCCCCTTCTCCCACATCCAAATTTAATTTCTCTCTTTTCCTCCCCCAAGTCAAGCATACTCCTGTTTCATTTAGAGCAGAGAGGAAGATAGGGAATGAGCATCAAGTCAGATCAGCTGTTACCAAGGTGAGGGACAGAATCAAAGCAAAGCACCATTTGTCTCTTTGTGCTTTGTTCCATTCTCAAGCTCTTGAGCTATTGTCATTTAAGAAGAGAGATCAGAGCCACTGCAGGGGTTTGAGAGAACAACGGATTGTCATTTCCCATTGAAATCAGGAAGACGTTGGACCTGACCCCAGCCAGCCGGGTAATTAGAGCTGCCGAAGAAAGCTGTACTCAAATCACTGGCATTGTGGGGAATTGGGTCATTTGGGATTTGTACTTAATATCTGCAGGAAGAAATTAAAGCTGGAGTGGAAAAGAGAGACAGGCAAACCAGCCCTGCTGAGAAATTAATAGCTTAAAATATGGCCTGTGCAGCTAGAGCAGCTGAACAACCTCCTCTCATATGGGGTGTGGGGGAGAGAAAAAAGGCCAACAGGAAGGATCAGTCACAGAATAATATGTTTCATGTCAAACTACAGGAAAGGAGCTCTTGGAACTGAATCTAGACCTGAAGCTTCTGTTCTGCGGCTCAGGATCCCTGAGGTCAGTAGCTGTAGCTAGAGTGCAGCAGGCAGAAGATACCGTTCTGTTGACTAGACAAGGGCAAAAGGCCAGGTTCATATTATTTAGACAAGCTGCAACCAATCCAGAAGCTTCATGCTATTAACAGTTGCACTTTTAGGAGTCGCCCACCCCATTCTATTTCTCCTTTGTGTCTAGAAAGGACATTGTTGCATTACCAAACCAGGGCCAGATCTACACCTCATGTCATATCAAGATGGTCCCTTCATGGTGATGCTAGATCCCTCTTGTTCATTTATACTCATAGCACACACAATGACATCTGTTGCGGTATTTTGGATAATACAGAATAAAAAGCGGGAAATAATGCAAGAAAAGCAGTATATGGAATGCCTAATGCGCCCCAACAGCTGCACTTCAATACCAATAAAAAACACTAGTGTGGATCTAGACTAGGTCCCCGTCACAGACTTTGGTTTCTGGTGAAAGCCTTTGAATCTGCAAGGCTACAATCTTATGCACATTCAGACAGGGGAAAAAAGTCCTACTGGGGAATGTAGGAAGTTATAGGACTTTTTTTTTTTTTTGTCTAAACATGCATAGGATAATGTCCTTTATCAGTAGATCCACTTCTCAGCTACTTTAGTTTCAAATTTTTATTGAAGAACGGAATGAAAGCTAGGAACACCTCCCCACCCCCAAGAAAAAGAACTTTTTACACTAAAATTAAACTGATACCAAGTTAAATGAAAGTCTTCAATAGAGAACAGTAGGAACTCCCTCTATAGAAAGAAACTGTGATGCACTTTCTGTTCCTAATGGCTGTTCTAGAACATTAGGTGCCTGTTCACAATCTCATTACTAGCACTACCCCTTGTAATGTTTCATCTGCTGGAGGAGCCACCATTAGTGAGATGGCAGCCTAAAGTAATATTGCCTCTTTTTAGTCCAGCAAGACTGAATTCTTAGTATTCTTTAGCTTCATAAATTCTGTTTATGAGCTGGGCCCTGTACTAGTGATGATACCAAAATGAAGAAACATTTTCAGGCTTCATCAAAAGCAGGTTTAGTAAAGTGTGTCTTTACAACATCCTCAGAATGATTCCAGATATTGTATTCATCAAGGGTACATTCATACAGAACTTCTAGTCAGGGGCTTTGTACTATATTTATAGCTTCCCCTTCTTCTGAGTGTGAAAGGTTTGTATATAGCTGTCATGGACTGTCAATACCCTGTTCCATGAATGGAAGAGAAAACTGAAGGGGAAAAAATAGCATGCCCTCACTGCATTTTGCTCTTCCCTTCCTGTGGCTTTTTCCACTGCCATCAGTTGGAAACTTTTCCCCTGCTGCCTCCACCAAACTAGCTTTAAAACGCTCTTGGTCCCAGATGTTTACTTTTGGTAGTGTGAGGATTGGTTAATAGACATGGTAACTAGGGATGTCCGCAGAATCCGCTGTGGACTCCAATGAGGCCCAATTCCAGTGAATTCGGGGGACCCAAAGTCCGCAGCGGAACGAATGCACTTACCTGTGCCTCTCTGGACTGAATATCCGCCCCGGCTGGTTCCCTTCCACTGTCTGTGTGGAACCAGAAAGTAAGTGATCAGATGCAAATGGCATCTGCTACGCCGTTTGCATCCCCATTTTTCCTTGCGATAGGCTACGCGTCTCTATTTACGTAGATACGTACGTAGCCAATCACATGAAAAAACAGGGACGCAAATGGTGTAGTGGACATTTTATTAATAAAATAACATTTTTAATAAAATAATAATAATAATAAAATAATAATAAACATTTCTATACTGCCCCATAGCCGAAGCTCTTTGGGCGGTTTACAGAAGTTAAAACATTAAAATACAATATACAAATTTAAAACCCATTTACATAAAAGCACACAGACAATATACACAAACAACATATAACTAAAAACAACTTTGAACTGTCAGTTATACTCATAACTAAAGTCACATCCAGGACTGATGAAAACTCATGATCTGCTGCCAAATGCCTGGGAAAAGATAGGTCTTAACTTGGCACAGAAAAGATAACGATGTTGGAGCCAGGCAGACCTCACTGGGGAGCTTGTTCCATGGATGGGGGGCCTCCACTGAGAAGGCCCTCTCCCTTGTTGCCACCTTCTGAGCTTTCCTTGGAGAAGGCATGCAGAGGAGGACCTTAGACACAGAGCGAAGAGTACGGGTCGCTTCATTTTGGAAGAGGCGTGCAGTCAGGTATTGCAGTCCCAAGCCATGTAGGGCTTTATAGGTTAAAACAAGCATCTTGAATTTAGGGATGGTGCAGGCAATGGTTTCAGTCCACAAATCTTTCAGACCTCTGGCACCCACACCCCCAAGCTGTGCCTGCTCAGCTCTCCCCTGCTCACTGGCCCTCTGGGCTGCAGTCGAGCCCCCCCTCCGTGCTCAGTAAGCTGCCTGCAACTTACCCACGCCTGTTTGTCTCTGCCTTAAAAAAACATGGCCATCGGCTTGCCCATAGACTTATATGTAAAATAGTGCTGTGAAAGTAGAGTATATGGGCGATTCACAACACTTTTTGCATATAAGTCTATGTGGGCATGAGAGGGCGTGAGTGAGGACAGGGGCTCGGTGGGCATGGTCGGGGGATTGCGGGTGGGGGGTCGCGACAGACTCCTGGACCCAGTCAGGTGCCCACAACATCCCTAGTCCCTTTTATGAGTCTGGCTGCTGCATTTAGGGATGTATGAAAGTCACTTACCTTTTCGAAGGGTGACATTCGCAGTGCGGGGAGGCGCTCCGTCCCTCCCCCTGAAATTCTCTCCGGCCGGCTCTGCTCCATGGAGATTCCACGGAACCGCCGGCCAGGGCCGCCCACAGCCGGACATCCAGCCACTGAGCAGCCTGCAGGGACGCAAATGGTGGCTGCCGTAGCCGCCGCCATTCGCATCCCTGTATTTTGCTGTGATAGGCTATGTAAATATTTACGTAGCCTATCACGGCAAAAAAAAAAAAAGGGTTCATAAGAAAATTATGTCAGGGTTCAGTTAAGAATGATATCCTCCCTGTCACAGTTAAAGCACTAGCCAGTGTTGAAGTGTAAGCTGGCTCTGTAATCTTTTTTTGGGGGGGGGGCGGGATCACGTCTAATACCTTGCATCAGATATGTGATTTTTTTAACACTAATAAGGTCTCTGTGGGATGTTCTAAGAAGGTCCCACTGAAAGCTTCCAGTCAACAAATCATACTGTTCCGCCTTCCCTTTTCTGCCTCTGTAGAAGGATACAAATGAGATCCAGAGCCATAACAGATGTTACTCTAAGGGCCAAAAGAGACATTACTTTAAATCTGTGTCTAGCAGTGACATCGCCTCTCCCCCACTATTTTTACTCTAAGGCATGGGGGACCTGATTCAGAACAGGACTCTAGTCTAGCATGATAGTGGGGGGGGGGGTGCTTTTCAGTTCTGAATTGGACCCTCTGTGCCTACTTTACAGCAAACATGGACAAAAGACATAGCTGCTAGACACAGACTTAAAGTGATAGCTGTTTTGGCCCTATGCATACAGGAAGAGAAAGTCTGCAACAGGATCCCTTCATACAGTCGTTGCTTACACGTACATATTCCCAATTCCCATACTTGTCATCTGAATGCTCACTACCTAGGCTGGTTCACGCATGCCTGCTCATCATCCTTCGCTAACTGCAACTTCAGATTGATAAATTCATCAACTTCTGGTCCACATCACTTTTGCGTGTGTTTACCCATACATCCATTCTGTCCCGTTTCTGGTTTAATCTGCACTGTGTGTGTGTGTGCGTGTGCGCGCGCGCGCGTATCACATTTCAATATGTGTAATTTTCTCTGAGAATACACATTTTTGTATTTGTTTTTTGAGCCAAGAACATTCAGGAAGTGTGGAAGCTGCTGGATAACTCAGTTCCAATGTGCACATTAGGCTGGAAGGTGCAGACCCAGTTAGTTGATGTCAGAATTTGCAAAGACTGAATTCCTCAAGCATCCCGAACTACAACACCAATGGGTGGCTTAATATGGGTAGCATAACATGAGAATGAGAGAGAGAGAGAACGTGTAGTGTAGTGGTGGGAGTGTTGGACAGGGACTAAGGAGATCCAGATTCTAATCCTCTCCAGACCATGAAGCTCACTGTGTGACTTTGTTTGGGCCAGCTACTGAAGTGTTGAAGGCTCCAATTTTAAAGTGCACAGCTACAGTTTGTCTTTGATATAAAGTATTAAAACTCCCTCCCCAAATCTATAGCAGAAAGACTGCCTGGCCTCCTATAATAAGTATCCCCTCAAATTTTGCCCTCCTCTCAATATGTGGGAGAGTTTTTGCCACCCACCCCATCCAAAACCTTGTCAGTTCAGCTGTGCCAAATGTTTAGAGCAGCTGGGTGCACATGGAAGGGTCACACAGGTAAGCGAGGGCCAAATTAAATGTTTGTTAAAGCACACACGTTGGAGCTATGTATGTGTGCTAGCATTCTTTACTCTCCTGAAAGCATGTGTGACTTTCATATCAATTCAGATCAGCACTGTGATGCTCTGGGAGAAGAGGGTTTAAGCTCCCACACCCATTATTATTATTTTTTTCGTGGAATTCTCCCCCCGCCCCAATGGGGTGTTAAATAAAGAAAGAAGTCTACATTGATTCTGATAGAGACATTCCTTTCCTTTTCTTTTAACTCCCCCCACCATAGGGGGGGGGGATTTCACCAAAAAAAAAAAAAGTGGAGGAGTCTAAATCCTCCTCTCCCAGAGTGCCATGATCCCAATCTGAATTGGAGCTGCACACACTTACAGTAGAGAATGCACCACTATGCATTCTTTAACCAACATTTAGTTGGGCTAAGTCCACACAGGCCCAAGGCCTAAGTCCACACAGACTGATCACCACAGATGAAGCTTCCATATCACTCTCATGTGAACCATCCACAAGGTATAAATAATATTTCTCTCCCTGGCCTTTTTTCATCTGTCTGACAACCAAACACATTCTGGCTGTATACTATGCATGCTTTCATGGCCATATTTTTCCACTACTGCCTATTTTACATGCCTTTAGACAATATAAAATCACTCTAGACTAGGGATGTCACAGGAGTCCAAGAAGGGGGTGGAGTCCAATGGACTCCATCCCTGGTTGCCCAGCCCCCCGACCCCTTTCGCCAAGCCACCAGTACTTAACGCACCCACTACCAAGCCCATCCCTTTAGCAAGCCACCATTTTGTATAAAAATAGCTCAGGGTTTTCTGGATATGTAATGTTATGTAAATGGTGGCTGAAAGGAGGCCATTTACACAACATTATAGGTGTGAATGATCCATTTACGACTATAATGTTGTATAAATGGTCGCTTTATAGCTGTCATTTATATAACATTACATATATCTGGAAACCTGAGAGCCACCATTTTTTATGCAAAATGGCAGCTTGCTAAGAGGATGGGTGGCCCCACAGCACTTCCTGTTTGGCGCTCCAGTGGCTCACGTATAATGGCGAACAAATGTGGGTGGCAGTGGCAACTTGGCAAGTGCCTGGCAACACCGCACAGAGGTGAGTCTGTCTATCCCTACTGTAGACTAAGCTTAAAGTACAGCTCATTTTTTACAAGTTGTTGTCACCTAGATGTAGGGATGTCAGAGAATTCCGCCACGGATCTCCGCCATTTGCGCCCCTGCAGGTTGCCCAGCAGCCGGATGTCTGGCTGCGGGCGGCCCCGGGCAGCGGCTCCACAGAATCTCAGCGGAGCTGAGCCGGCCGGAGAGAATTTCGGGGGGAGGGACGGAGCGCCTCCCCCCCACCGCGAAGGTCACCCTTCGAAAAGTTAAATGACTTTCGTACATCCCTACCTAGATGTCAAGGCTTCACTACCCATGGAACAATAGTTAAACTTTGGTGACCTGAGGGCTTGCTATTAGCCTACCATCACTTCTGCCTTGTCTGCCTTGTTCTCTTGGTTTGAATTCTGTCAGACTGGCAGAATTCATATATTCATATATCATATTCGCCATGTAATTAACAGGGGGTCCCCAACCTTTTTTTGGATCGGTAAGCAGATTTGGAATTTTGAAAGTGTGTTGTGGGTGCTCTCACAAAATGGCTGCCATAGGGGACTTCCCCATTCATGAAATGGCTGCCATGGTGGGCATGGCTAGTCATAAAGCACTCATTTCTAGGGATGTCAGAGAATTCCACCACAGATCTCGGTGAGGCCGAATGCGAGTGCATTCAGCCCCCTGAAATCTGTGGCGGAACGGCCTGCCACCCCCCCGCCCCCCGCAGATCCTCCCGGGATGAGACTTACCTGGGGCGTATCTTCCAGGCGGCAGCAGCTCCACCGGTGGCTCTGGTGGCAGCGGCGGCCGGTCTTCCAACCGGCTGCCACCGCCGCCATTTCCAGGCTTGTGTTTAAAAAAAAAAAAAAAAGACGTGATAGGCTACATAAATCTTTACGTAGCCTATCATGGTTGGGTGGGTTTTAAAAAAAAACCCACGTACACAAATGGTGGCGGCTACGGCCGCCGCCATTTGCGTTCCTTCTTTTTACCGTCTTAATCTACGTAAATATTTACATAGATTATGATGGTGAAAATAAAGGGGAACGCAAATAGCGTAGCAGGCTATTTGCGTCCCCTTTTGATTCACCGTTTTAGCCTACGTAAAGATTTAGGCTAAAACGGTGAATGAAAAAGGGACGCAAATAGCGCCCGCTACACTATTTGCATTCCCCTTTATTTTCGCCGTCATAGTCTACGTAAATATTTACGTAAATTAAGACGGCCAAAAAGAAGGAATGCAAATGGCGGCAGCCATAGCCGCCGCCATTTGCGTATGTGGTTGTTTTTTGGTTTTTTTACCCAGAGCCCTCGGCGGCCGGAAATCCGGCTGCGGACGGCTCTGGCCGGGCCGGGCCTGGCCGGGCCGGGCCAGGCCGGCTGCTCTGCGGAGCTGCCGCGGAGCACAGCCGGCCGTTCAAGGATCCCGGGGGGAGGAACGGAGCCCCTCCCCCCAGCCAGGATTCCAGGGGGAGGGACAGAACGCCTCCCCCCCCACCATCAACATAATCCGCGAAAGGTAAGTCACTTTCATACATCCCTACTCATTTCCCAGAAGGCAAACTGGAGAGACTAAAAGAAAAAATTAAGTTCCCCAAGAACTTGAATACAAGGCAGAGGTGGTGTCTGAGCTCTAAAACACAAAAATATTCCTTTGAATTCAAATAAAAATGGTGCTGGGGGATGGTACCTCATTTTGTAGCATGCCAGCTTCCCAGTTAGAAAATAAAAGTTTAATTTTAAAAAATTGTAAGAAACAAAATAAAAATTAGGAGGGGCAGGGATCCAGGCAGGCACCACATTGGAGACCCCAGATTTAACAGGTGCATTCTCAAGTGAGGACTTGCATATGTGAACAGATGATTAGAGGTAGACTTTTAATTTCTCCATGCATGCTTTCTGCTGCCAGTCATAATAGATATAGTGTAAAACACAGAGAAAGCAAGTTCATATGCATGAAAAATAGTGATTTTTTTTTTTGGTTGAGGAGACATTGCACAGATTTCACAGAATCCATGAAAGGACTGAGGCTAATGTCGTATACTCACGTCATCCTTACATGGGACTTACACCCTTTTCACATTTCTTTCTGTGGGGCATGTAACTTGAGTTCTCAGCCATTTCTCTTAAGAAAAGCAAACAATATGTAATCACAATAATACAGTCTCATCTTCCATTCATTTGCTTTAAAGAATGCCAGTCTCATCTCGGTAAGTATCAGTTTGGACATTTAATGGCATTTATACTTAAGCTAAATTTTGTTTTTAACAGCAGTGGAGGCTGGTGGCTCCAATGTCATTGGGGTGGTGAATCCACTCTGGGTTTCAGTCAGAACAAAGCACCTTGGATAGCTCCTTTAGAGTTCTGACTGACTGTTTTATTGGTATAATCTGATTTTAAATATTTTAGCTTTGTATTTTGATTCTGATTTCTTTCTTTTATTGTTCACCACTTGGGAATCCTGTTGGATGTGGGGCAGTATATAACTTTGTATATATATAAATAAATCTTATTTCCCACTGTATTGGAATGTTTGGTTTACAGCAGACTCTGTTAATCAATTAATCTTCCCAGTATTCTAGTTTCTCAGAAAGGATGAATTATAGAAGTGGTACAGAAGGCTGTGTGTATTTGCATAAGTTACAGGAAGCAGTTAATGTGGTTTGCAATTAAAATTCAACAACTGAAGCATTATTGATCTTCTTTATTGAACATAATTTAACACCTGGTCTTGTCTGTTTTCCCATTTGCTTAGGGATCCTAGTTCATACATTGTTGCATCTAATGTTCTATAACCTATGCCTCTGGTTCATTAATTTTTTAGAAGTCATGCTATTTTGTTTTTGTTTTTCAGCCCTCCCTCACCAATCCAACTCCTGGTGTGTGTGGGGTGGTGGTGGTGTTATTTATTTATTTATTTATTTATTTGCAAATATAACAATAACAAAAGGGGGGGAGCCACAAAAGAAAAAAGAAGAGGGAGAGAAGAAAGGAGGAATATATGATAAAACATACCTCTACACAATAACCATTTACATCACCCTTAATAAAAGAAAGAAAAAGAGGGTGAAGGAGTTGATACTTCTATTTCAAATACATAAATTAATATTTATTGATTACAATTTTATACCACCAGTAGCCGAAGCTCTCTGGGTGGATCTCAACAATGAAATCTATAAAATACAACACAAATGCCCTACCCTGTGTCCAGCTTGCCTGGCCACCGTGGCAGGGGGGCATTGCGGGTGATGGCAGGGAGAGGAGTCGTATGAGGCCTCCACTGGTGGGCTTAGGTGGTGCCACTGGGGGTGGGAGGGGCCCAAGAGGCGCGTTTAGCTCTCTGGGCCCCTCCTCGACACCTCCTTGAAGCGCAGCTGCAGGGAGAGGGGCACGTACTCCTGCAGCCGGGTGAAAGGCGGCGTCGGCCTGCTTGTGAGAGCAGCTTCGAGGAGCGGCACTTTGAGGGGAGGCTTCGAGGGAGCGGCTTGAGATTCTGCCCCCGGAGAGCAGCTCCAGCAGCTGATGGGGAAGAAGGCGTTGGCCTGTTCGCAGGCTCTCTGACCGGCGGAGGCTGTTTGGTGGGTGGCTCCTCCTGATTCACGGCCGCTTGTCAGCCCAGTTCTTTCTGCAGAGGCGGCAGTGGGAGCAGTGGCTCCCTGGAGCTTCCCCACGCGGCTCCTTGGTGGAGTGCCCACCGACACTCTGGCTGCTCACCTTCCTGCTGGGGCTGGCGGGTGTCTGCTGGTGCATGGGAGCCAGGACCACTATTGCAGCTGTTTTGGCTCTTCCTGTGTTCCGGGTGGCCTGGAGGAGGCGAGTCCCAGTTTGGGCACGGTTGGCCAGTTTGCAGGGATTGGCAAGTGGACCCTGGGCCTGTTCTTCATGGGGTTGCTGAGAGGCCAGTAGCCCAGCTGGTGTGGGGGCTTCCGGGCTGGGGAGGCAGCCCAGTGGTAGAGCCTCTGCTGTGCGTGCAGAGGGTCCTGGGTTCTTTCCCCACCAGCTTTTCTGGGTTGGGCTGGCAGGCCCCTTTTTCTGAGTTACTGGCGAACTGCTGACAGTCAGTGTCTCCAGGCAGAGCTTTCAGGGCACACCCCTGTATCACCCTCTCCTCACTTGTGGGCAGGGTGGGGGTTGTCTCACCACCCCAGCACGTTTTCCCTAGGGGATTAAGCAGCAAGGCCTTAGTCACACACCCCTCTGTCCTCCATTTGGTGGGGTGGGTGATTTGGTGTCAAGGGGCTGGGTCACTCAGCTCTGTTTTCAGAAAAGGGCAAGGGGGCAATCAGGGGAAGGGCAAAGTGCCTCATCCACCGGCCAAGCGGCCTTGGCATGACTCTTCCTCAGAAGATGAGGCTGACCCAGATTTATCCCTAATTTTGGCCAGATAGGAAGCGGTGGAGAACGAGAAAGACAAAGGGCTTGTGCCTCCCCCTTTGCCTGTTCCAATGCAGCGGGTGGCTCCTGGCCCAAACAAGCTCAGAGACAGACCCAGCGCAGCTTATTGCTTCCTGTTTCAGTGCGCTTGATGCAATCGAAGCTTCGTCCAGCATGGCTCTGCCACAGGTTATGGGCCCTGTTCCTTCTGCGGCTGTCAAAGGATCAAGCCATCCTCTGTTATCTGATCAAATGTAAGGGTCAGTGACTCCTGCACCGGTTCCTGAGCCCTCCATGCTAGCAATTCAGGACTCAGGTAAGACAGCATCTGGGCCCATTTTACCATGGCTAGGCTGGGGAGCTGTGGGGCTGTGGGGATGGTTTCCATGGATGTCTGGGCTGGGCTGGCCAACTTTTTAGCCTGATGGCAACCAGTCAGCAGTACTACCAGCCAACAGCCATGCCTGGGTTGTTGCCTGTAGTGTCGGCCCTGCCCCACTTCCACCAGCAGCGGTCCCCAAAGCCTCTGTGGGGGCAGTGGTGGTGCCCCCTACTTTGCCGGGCATTCCAGTTGCTGCTGGTGTGCAGGTGGTTTCTACCTCTTCTGCGACAGCAGCTGGCCCCCTCCCACCAGGTGTTCCTTCTGAGGTAAGCATGCAGCAGCCTTCCCCTGTGGCTGCAGCTTGCACTTCTGTATGGCAGGGCCTAGCTTGGCCTCCCATGGTGGGACAGACTCAAGTTAGTCCTGCAGCTGAAGATCCTCTCTCTAAAGTAGGGAAGGATGCCACCCCAACAGGTGATACATCCATCCCTTTGGGATTCCACCTAATGTCCACCACCAGGGAGATGATTCTCTGTGGGGAGTTCATCAATGTCTTTTCTTTACTATTCTGTGAACTGGATTCTAAAGATAAAGATAAGTCTGGGGATAAAGATCAAGATAATAGCAGATGTAAAATGGTTGTCTGCACTTAAGCCAACTGGCTGCTGGGTTTTCTGATGTACATGGGAGTCCTCCAGCAAAAGTCTCCTGAACATGGGTGGATCCTCACAAAATACATTGATATTATTTACTGGGCATACATGGAATATGAGGGTGGGGCTTGGCTGGCCTATGATGAGGCCTTTCATACAAGGGCCACTATTGATCCTTCCTTCCACTGGGACCTTAAGGACCAGGACCTCTGGCTGCAGTTTATGACTCCAGCCAGGACAGAATTTGGGGAGAGGTCTGACAGTGGTCACATTCTGGCCAAGCAACAACCCTCCTCAGCTGTTAGGGCGAGTGTGCGGAAGGCGGATCAACACCGCTTGCTCTGTTGGGAGTTCAGCTCCCGGGGCTCCTAGTCCCATCAGCCATGCAGGTTCCACCATGAATGTTCCATCTGTGATGGGCAGCATGGCTGTACTGCCTGTCCAAAGAGTAAGGGCTAGAGTGGTCCCGGCTAGGGGTGTACGGATTCCCCACCGTCTGTTCCGGTGGGGAATCTGTGGGGTGGGGAGGCGATCCATTCTCCCCCCCCAAAAAAATCCTCCAGAGCGGTTCCACTCTGCTCGGATTCTGGGGTGGGGGACTAGCTTGGGAGCGCTTACCTTCCCTCCTGCCAGCCAGAGCCATTCGCCTCCTCCCTGTCCCTGCCGATTGCCATGTCTTAAAAAAAAAAAAAAAAGGCAATTGGGAGGATGTGCCCATAGATTTATATGCAAATAGAGTCATGAATCTTGAGTATAAGTCTATGCATCCATAGGCTTATATGCAAGATTCACTGCTCTATTTTGTTGTGTATAAGTCTATGGGCACATCCTCCCGATCACCATCTTTTTTTTTCTTTTTTTTAAGACATGGCAATCGGCAGGGACAAAGAGGAGGCAAATGGCTCTGGCTGGCAAGAAGCAGCTGAGTGCTGTTCTGCCTCCAGTCCTCCTGGAGCGGAGGTAAGTGGTAAGCTATGGCCGCCGCCATTTGTATATGCGTTTTGTTTGTTTTTTTACTCAGAGCCCTCCGCAGCCAGAAATCCAGCTGCGGATGGCTCTGGCCTGGGCCTGGCCAGCTGCTCCGCGGAGCTGCCATGGAGCACAGCTGGCCGCCCGTGGAGGATTCCGGGGGGGAGGAACAGATCACCTCCCCCTCCCCATCGAGGATTCCGGGGGGAGGGACAGAACGCCTCTCCCCCACCATCAACATAATCCGCAGAAAGGTAAGTGACTTTCGTACATCCCTACACTCTCGTTAAATTTGATAGAAGAGAAATTGCTTTCGAAAAGAAATTCAGTGGTGAAGAAACTTCCGAGAAATGCTCATGGGTTGGGTTTGGGTTTCTTGGGCTTGCTTTACTTAGGAGGTAGCTGAGGAGTGAGCACAAGTGCCCTGTCTTTCATTGCACAATCATCTCTCTGGTCACCTGTAGCCTCCTCAGCTTTCTCAATTATAGCCCAGTTTAAGTCGTCATGAGGTAATTCCTCCCATGGGGCTTTTTCAGGTCAGGATGGGTGGGCAGTCTGGGAGTCTAGCTGTGATTAGGTAAGCTCAAACACCACAAACATAAATGATAGAATATCCTGAATGAGGCAGAACAATGGAAGCCTATTTCATGGGGGGAGAAAACTTTAAGAAAACTGGAGGACAGATTTTGGCAGAGCACTAACTCCACCTCCTCCCTGGAGCTGGACACAATACTGCCCTGACCAGCATTGTGGTGGATGCAAATTGGGGGCTAGCCTGGCAAGACAGCTGATGTTGTTGCAGCATGAAAACCCCTTACCCCCAAAAAGAAAGAAGCTGTGCTACAAGCCCTGACAATGGGGAGCCCTACCTGAGAGAAACTGTTGAGAATTCCTCCTCCCCCTCGAGAAATTTGGTGGAATTCTCTCCCAAATTTCTCTGTCCACAAATAAGGTGGAGAAACTGATGAGGCCATTTGCACACAGCTCTAATTTTGGACAAGTAATGAAAGAATGTTTTGTGTGACTCCAATGAAAATTAAATTCATGTTAAAATATTTAGGTAAATGTGGCTGAAACATTCTGCTGAGAAATAAATCAGGCAGGCCTTTGGTATTTCGCAGACATATAAATCAACTGCTCTTCTTCATCTTCGGATGTAGCGCTTTCAAGACGTTAACGGCAGTTCAGTTTTAAGGACAGTCTCTGAAGACTATTTTGGCTCAGCAGGTGGTGAGGATTAGCATCCATATTTCACATCTACTTCTATCTTATTACTGGTTTCTTATTTCTTTGTGATTTATATCTCTATGAAATTTCAACTTTTGCAACCGAGAAAGGGGGTTTTTTTGGTTTTTTTTTTTAAAGAAAAAGAAAGGCAAATTCTGCATAACATGGGCATTTATCACTTCCATTTCTTTTCTTTTTCGTTTATTCTTTGTTGAGAGAAAGCAAGAGGATTAAAAGACATGCTTGACAAACCCATACACACATTAAAACGTGCTGTGTGTTTTCCCCCTAAATATAAAGCACACTAAGGGTGCAATCCTAACGGGATAGGCCTCTGAACTCAGAGGTGACCACCCATCCAATGCAGGGCAGGAGCAGCACGGAGGGGATTGTCCCCATTGTACTTCAGCCACCCTGCATTCGCATCTAGACAGGCAATTTTAGAGCGGGGTGGTAGTGGATGCTGGACCATGCATAGGAGGCATCGCCCAGCACGCCCCCAGGTATGCCCTGTTTTCTCCGCTCTGTGCTCCTCTTCCAGGCATGGGGCCGTTCCACACTGCCTACAGGTCAGTGCTGGAGGAGGTGGCAGTCAGTTTTTCAGGGAACCAACCTATCCTATGGCTGTCTAGTCACTGACTAGCAGCCATAGGATTGCGCCCTAAAAGTGCAATCCAATACATGTCTACTCTCAGAAGTAAATCCCATTGAGTTCAATAGTGTTTCCTCTCAGGCAAGTGGATATAATATTGGAGCCTTATAGGGCTTCAATCCTATACCCTCTTACTTGGGACAAAGCCCCATTGAACTTAACAGGACTTACTTCTGGGTGGATGTATATGGGATTGCACTGCAAAATAGTTTTGTTTTGTTTTTTTTAAGAAAAATAAATACACAACAGGGATAGGAGGGTCCTCTTATCTGAAATGACACTCCTCAGTAAGTGGCAGGAGTATTTGCCCTGTTATTTCCATTTAACTGAACTGTGATCTTTTAATAATATATGTACATTGGCAGCAGGTTTGCTCGGGTAACTGTTAATTTGTAAGAGTTGTAATCAGTACAAAATTCAGTAAGTGCTTTTTATAATAGGGCTGAACATAATGAATCAATTTGCTATTCATGCAGATGTCACATGTAATTTCAGAGCTGTTATACTGTAATTTTGGAGCACTTAATAGAGATTATGGTGGTGGCAATTTTGTCACTCTCAAGAAGGGACTTTTCCATCACATATTCCCAGCTTGTCCCATTTTGAATGCTTATTGTATAGCCCAAATGAAACTTCTGTGATTGGATAAAGCCACAGTATAATCAGCCTTTGTCAGGAAGCAGAGCTGAGCCAATACCCAACATCAAATGGATTTTATAGATTTTAAAAGGACAGGAATTTGGAAGTAGACTTGTAATTAAATTTCTCTACACAGACACTCAAGTCAAACTGGGGATCCTGATACATTCTTCCCTTTGGGACAATAAGTTAGTGTTTATGTGTAAGGCCCTGCTAAGAAGGCTGTTTTTTGTAAATGAAGAATCAGGTCTGCTACCAAGAGGCAGAAACTGACCTGGTTTGCACAACACCATAAGCCACAGTGGGTTGTCACTGTGGGTTCTTTCAGGATAGCTTGTTGTGATGTCTGAACCCAGAGGATTTTTTCATTGTGGGTTGTTTTCAATGAACAAGCCACCCTGAGAACCCATAGCTTGTTGTGTTTTTCAGGATGGCTTGTTCAGGGTGGCTTGTCATGACATGCAAGCCTGGCAGGGTGGCTTCATCATGGGTTGTCGAGAATGGCTAGAGAGTTGTCTCGCAAGAAGAACCTGCCACTCCTTGCAATCTCACTAGTGTCACTGCCATCTTCCCTCATTCCTTGTCAGTGTCCTCCACCCTGTGCTACTAAAAATTAAGAGGAAAGGACACTAGAGAGTGTCCCAAACATGTTCCAATCTTTTTTTTTTCTTTTTTTCGGTCTTGCATAAGTGCATTTAAAAGTACACTGATATAAAATGTGTGCAATTTCCCCCTCCACTTTACTGTTCTGCTAGGAAATGTGTGCATATTTACTGATTCCAATCACTGCTGTGCCTTGAAATTTGCATATATTTACTGATCCACCTCACTCCTTGTTCTGCCTTGAAATTTGCATACCTTTACCGAGCCCCTTCTCTCCCTGCTCTGCTTTGAAATGTGTTCATCTTTACTGGTCCCCATCACTGCTCTGCCTTGAAATTTGCATATCTTTACAGATCTCTGTCACTGTTCTGTAACCCATGTGTATATCTGACAGCTAACAATGGAGACCAGGGAAGCATAAGGCTGGAGGGAACTGAAAGCAGCTGGCAGGAGAAGGAGCATTTTGGGTGGGTGTAATTACTCCAGTAGTACCTGAAGCAGACTTTTTAAAAAAAGAGGGGGGGAAAGGGTGTACTCTAGAAAGGCAATTGCCAGATAAAATTGACAATAACATTGCCAACAGAGGGATATTGATATGCTGGGCTAAATAGCAAAGAAGCAGTCTTGCACTCCTGTGCACTTGTGCAAGACCCTAAATAAATAAATAAATAAGTAAGTAAGTAAGTAAAGTGTTTGCAAACATGTTCATAAGGGCTCAGAAAATTATATGCATTTGGCAATCTGATGTGGGAGTGGGGGAGTTTTCTTCATGAACTAGCAATCCCAGAGGAGAGGACCAATTGCAGAAAGGGTGTTTATGCAGGGAATGAGGAAATTCTGTGCTGCAAAGGCAACTGGGATACATGCTGGGCATGGGCAAAAGGACTAAGGGGAAAGCAACCCATGGCAAGCCACAGTGTGCCTGATCATCTGTTGCAAGTAACATGGGTTATCGAGTTAACAACCAACCCACATTGTCTTATCTTCAGGATGGTTTAGCATGATGTGCAAACTCACTCATTATTCTATTGAAGTCCTGACATACAGCAATTTCTGACAACACATGAAACTGCTGGAATGTAGCAGTTTTTAATCCACTGAAATGGAGAACGCACTTGTGTATAAGCAAGAGAACATAGAATAGTAGAGTTGGAAGAGGCCTATAAGACCCTGAGGGGCCTATACGATCCTGAACAGGGTTCTTTGTTTTTGTTTTTTTTTGAAACCCAGCCATCCTATTTTTGGCATGCCACTACCAAAGAAGCAGAGAGTGTTTCAGATAGGCCATCCTGTGATATATAACCATTTCTCAGAACAGGATGGATGGATGGATGGATGGACCATTTCTCAGAACTCATCAGACTCCAAATGTCTCTTATCTGGTTTTGCTACCCCTAAAGAAGAGTACAAGTTAGTGCCTAGGCCAGAGAGCCTAACAGGTAGAACTTTTTGAAAACCAGTAGGCTGCCCACTTCAGACCAACCCCATCCCCCAATGTGTGAAGGACAGTGGAGCAGAGCAGTAGAGATGTGGCCTTACGCTACCCCTCATGAGATGAAGGCATAAGACCTGACTAGGGCTATACTGTTTTAGGTACAAGAAACATCGATTAGCACAAATGCACCATGTATGTTCTTCATTGGTGTTGTTCTTGGGTTGCGTTGGTTTTCATTTAGACAAGCATCCAGTCAAACAATTCTCCACTTGCAGTCTGTAGCAGTATAGTCCATAAACAATTCTACAAACTCATTTGCTGTTTGAGTGAATTAGGTCTTTGACATTACAGACCAGAGAAATATAAAATCTACTATTTTTGTTTTTTTACTTTTAATATGATTTGATTTGGTGCCTTATGTAATTTTGTTGATGGTATCATGAATGACTGCATGTAAAACAAAATTTCATGGGCTCACACAACCAATCATATTGAAAAGGGAATGATGGCAAATGAGGTCATGGACACTGAGGGCAAAGACAAAGAATGGTGCTGAGAAACCACTAAACAGTGCTGAAATAATATGAATGTTTTTGCTGCAGAACATCATTACACTACACTGCAACCCCAAAATCTGCTCTGGATGGTTCCCCTAAGCCATCAGAACAGATTTTGGGGGCATGCAGGAGGAGGAGGAGGAATCTGTGTGCCCCCAAATCCATTGTTGAATGGACACTGTTGGATTTCACCCACTGAAGTGAGTGAATCTTCAGTGAAGACCACTTCAGATAGAATATGTATGAAAAAGTCCTGATACTTGGCCAAGATTTGGTCTGCCCCCAAACTGCTCTGTTTTCCAGAATTCAAAGTGCTGGTTATGATTTATAAAGCCCTATATGGCTTGGGACCAGCATTCCTGAAAGATCGCCTTCTCTCACACAAGCCTGCCCGGTCCTTAAGATCTTGTGGAGAGGTCCTTCTTTCAAAAGCACAACCATGGGAGGCACATGTGGTGGTGACACGACAGTAGGGATGTCAGAGGAATCCACCCAGGGGGTGAAGTTCACCAAGCTTTCAGCAGCTCAGCCCCCGCAGCCTGCAGCTTGCTAACCTGCGAGCTGGCCTGACTCAATCTGTATGAGTCAGACCAGCTTATAGATTTCCTTTTTTTTTCCTTTTCTAAAAATGCAGCTGCAATTTGTGCAAATTTCATAGGGATGTATGAAACTCCCCTTACCTGGCTCTGCCAGGTAACGCTGGAGTGGGGAGGCACTCCGTCCCTCCCCCTGGAATCCTCACCAGCCAGCTCCACTCCGCGGGGATTCCACGGAGCCGCCAGCTGGCTCCACCAGCAGCCGGACATCTGGCCGCTGGCTAGCGGGGACGCAAATGGCGGTGGCCATAGCCGCTGCCGTTTGCGTCCCTGTAGTCAGCCGTGATAGGCTACGTAAATATTTATGTAGACTAAGATGGCGAAAATAAGGGGAGCGCAAATAACGTCCACTACGCTATTTGCGTTCCCCTTATTTTCGCCCTCTTAGTCTACGTAAATATTTACATAGACTAAGACGGCCAAAAATAAGGAACGCAAATGGCGGCGGCCGTAGCCACCGCCATTTGCGTATGCTTTTTTTTTTTTAAAGCCAGACTGATAGGCTACGTAAGTCTTTATGTAGCCTATCACGTCTTGTAAAAAAAAAAAAAACCCGACAAGACTGCAAATGGCGGCAGCGGCAGCTGGTCAGAAGACCAGCCACCGCAGCTGCCGCTGCCGAAGCCACCGCCGGAGCCGCCGCTGCCCGGAAGATCTGCCCCAGATAAGTCTCATCCTGAGGGGGATCCGCAGGGGGGGGGTAGGCCGTTCCGCCACAGATTTCGGGGGGCCGAATGAACTGGCATTCGGCCTCACCGAGTTCCATGGGAGAATTCTCTGCCGTCCCTAAAATTTCAGCTTTAAATTAGGGATGCCGGTTGCTGGGAAATCCGGCCCTTTTGGGGCTCGCCAGAGTTCCACACTATGCCTGACTCAGCTTGCTGGCCTGACTCATTGCGCACCAAGCTGGTGGGAGATGGAAGGGAGTCCGAGGGGGCCCAAGCCGATGAAAGGTTGTTGAGCTCCACCCACACCTGCATTTCTCCAGGATCCCTACCATAAATTGCTTAATTTGTGCAAATTGCAGCCATAAATTGTTTAATTTGTGAAAATTATCCAAGTTACAGCTGAATTTTCCATAAATGGCAATTTTTAGGGTGGGGGAACAAACAACAAGAAATTTCCAGGTTCTGGGAGAAAGCCCACAGCTCAGCTCACAAATGCAAACCGAGCTAGGGGCTCTGGGGAAATCTGTTGATCCCCAAAAGGTCCATATTTCCCTGCAACAGCATTCCTACATGAGAGAGGGCCTTTTCAGTGGGCACTCCCAGACTGTGGAACTCCCTCCCAAGGGAGGCTAGATTCATTCCCTCTCTACTGTCCTTCTTACAGCAGGCAAAGACCACTTTATTCAAGAAGGCCTTTGGACTGTAAGTGGATCTGTGGATTGGGTGCTGTTTTTTATTTTGTAATGGTTATGGTTTTTGTAATTTTTTATTGTTTTAAACTATTTTTAATTGTTTTGTAAGCCACCATGAGTGCCTTTTTTTGGTAGAACAGTGGAGTAAATACGTTTATTCAGGCATTCATTTTTGTCATTACTCTTCATCTGTCTCACCATCTCCACCTCCCCATTAGAGGTGCTTGCCTTGAGCCATTTACATACAATACAAGAATGCAAGCAATGGAGATATGGGATGGGAGGGTGTGAATAGAATGGAAGCAAGAAGTCCCTCTCCATTGCTTCATCAGCCAGTTTCCAATGAGTTCAATGAATCTGGTGCAATATTTCCATATTCACACAGATTTTGAGCTCCACAAAATGTCAACATGTGAGATGAAACACGAACATTCTAAACTTTGGGGCAATCCTTTACCCAATGAGGGCTGGGAACCTAAGAAGCGCTCATGGAATACATTTGCCAGAAGGAGACTGACACACCATTCTGGCCTGCATCCCCCCAAAAGCCTCTCATGCAAGTCAGTGGATGCCCCTGAATGGAGTGGGCTGTGCTGTAGCGCTCTGACAGGAGAGGAGGAAAGATGCCATTGCTTGATTGTGGGAGATGCTTTTCTCCACCCTTGGCCCCCTGCACCACAGCCCACCCCATTCGGGAGGATCTCTGGACCCTGAGGAGATGCTGGGGGGCTTGGGAGGCTGCAGGGGGTGGAGAAAGAGGAAAGTCTCCTTTTGCCACCCGCCTTCCGCGTGTGCTTCTTAGGATCCAAGCTGATATTTTTAACAATCACAGTCATCAGTCTTATTGACTAGAGATGTGATCACTAATTAACACACCTCAAGGCATTTCAGTTCAAATAGGATGTGGGCAAGGGGGTTAGCAGGACCCTTAGCTTCAAGGATAGCACATGGTTTGAGGCCCCTGGGCAAGGGCCCTCTACCCCCACCCAAAGCACCACCCCGGTGTTTCTGCAATGAGCTTAACAGGTGCTGTGGGTGGCAGTGGGCAGCTTTGGGGATGGGGTCATGCAGCAGGGGCAGGTGTGCAGGTGGTGGGTGGCAGGCAGCAGTAGGGAGACAGGTGGATGGGACATGCTGAAAGAAGAAGCTCCAGGTGCCTGGTACTTCCTCAGTCCAGCACTTGGTTGAGACATCTGCAGCTTTTCTGCCATCTTCATTTCTCCGGAATGCCTCTGGGCCTTGACTTAGTTTTGAAGAGGAATAGAGGGCCAGACTCCGATGCACTGTGGGTACTAAAGATAGCAGCTGCAGCTGTTACAAAAATTGTGTTCTTTTCCCTGGTAGACTTTCCAATTTGTTTACCAAGAACGAGAGGAGGCAGAGATCTGGTCCAACACGATTTTATTCTGCAGAATAAGGCAACCCTTGGGGCTAACGCTCCAACAAAGGTTACAATCAAGTGATGTGATTCAAAAGTTTATATAGGCAAGACCTTTGGGGCTGTCTTACGCTTGCGCTGTACTAATCTCTTTGTCTAGCTGAGAGGGAAACAGAAGACAGGCAGCACCTTTGACATATCTAGGCATGTGCAGAGAGGTAGCCTTGTACTGTAGTAAACACATTCTTGGCATTCCTGAGTCTCTGATAAGGCACTGTGTCTTTGTTTAGCATGGCAGTCTCACACTGAGGTAAAACAGACATAGCCTAGCTTATAAAATCATGGGATAACAGACATACTACTACAACTGAAATTTCTATAACACAGCCACTTGGCCTGGCACTTCCCTACTCAGTGTCATGCCCCCCCTCCCCGTTAAACTAAAAGGGGTGGATGCTGGCATCAGTTGTGGTGGGCCATTTGAGGCCCCAGGGCCCAGCATTTGCCCAACCGTGCCATGTGCTGATGCAGGGCTGCTTAGCTTTGTTTCCTTCTCCTTTCCCCATGACTACCCTAAAATACAGTACAGGCTTCATTTACAAATGAACCTGTCATGCTGGAAGCTAGCAAGAGTCAGTAGGCAATGATATTATATCTGCTAACATGAGTAGAAACGCTTGCATTCATTATTCATCCATCTCCAGGGCTTCCACATCACTCAGACTTAACTGCCATCTTCTATTAATTATCTGGAAATGTGGAGTCCCACGCTGGTAATGAAAAAGAAAACGGCTCCTATTTATGCTGCATCTTGTTTCCAGGAGGCCTAACTGTGTGGCCATCGAGGTCAATGGAGGTATCCCACACCCGTATATAAACTAAATTCAGTCAGGAGACAAGAACGTATTGAAGTGAAGCTATCTGGCATGAATATGGAACAAGCCATGCATTGTTGAAGCAGGGCCAGCAAAAGTGAAGTGAAATGCAGCCATCCATTCTTCCCTGCAGAGCAATAAGATCTAACTGGTAAGAAGTGGACTTGATGAATGGCACAGAACTGAAATTACATGGACAAACAGAAACAGGGGCCATTTGTGGCAGGATAGACTCTGATGAGTCTCCTGCTGCATAATGTGTCTCACAAGTTCCAAAGGGGTAGCTGAATTAGTGTGTTGCAGCCAAAACAAGAGTCCCATGTCAGGGGTAGGGAATCTAAGCACTTAGAGAACTAACATATGTTTTTGCATGTTCATTATGGAGTACTTCCATAATTCTACTATGGCTCTGCATTGTGCTCCAGACCACTCCATAAGAGTAACAAGAACTACACTTTGTGGTTTCTAAACCATTGGTTGGTTGCATTGAATTTTCCCTGACTTCAAACAGTGCTGACAAATGCAGATTAGGGAAGTACGAAAGTCACTTACCTTTTTGAAGGGTGACATTTGTGATGGGGGGGAAGCGCTCCGTCCCTCCCCCAGAAATTCTCTCCGGCTGGCTCCACTCCACAGAGATTCCATGGAGCCGCTGGCCGGGGCCGCCCGCAGCCAGACATCCGGCCGCTGGGCAGCTTGCAGGGATGCAAATGGTGGCCAAAAAAAAAAAAAGGGAACGCAAATGGCATAGTGGCCACCATTTGCGTTCCTTTTTTTTTTTTTTTGCCATAATAGCGTGCGTAAAAATTTATGTAGGCTAAAACGGCAAAAAAAAAAAAAAGGGGGAACGCAAATGGTGGCTGCTGTAGCCGCCACCATTTGCATTCGCTGTTTTTTTTAGTGTGTTTTTGCCATGATAAGCTATGTAAATACTTACATAGCCTATCATGGCCTCCGCAGGGACGCAAATGGCGTCCCTGCGTTAGCCATGATAGGTTACGTAATTATTTACATAACCTATCACGGCTATAATGAGGAAGTGAATGGTGGCTGCAGACGCGGCCGCCATTCGCAAGTCAGCATGGACGGCAGCAGGTAAGTGCTCCGTTTCGCACGCCTTTCGTGGGGGGACAGGGGGCTTCATTCCGCCATGGATTTTGGGGGGGCCAATGCCATGGCATTCGGCCTCACTGAGATCCATGGCGGAATTCTCTGACATCCCTAATGCAGATACGTAATAAAACTCACTGTTGTATATTAACAGAATGCATTGTGATAGGAGTGCCAGAGTTTGAAATCCTGGGACCCTCAGGTTTCATTTTCAAGCAGGTTTCTAGCCTACAGGGAGGACAGCTGAGAAATACATACATAGGTAAGCATCTGCTAAAGGAAAGTCCACCGAGAGGATGGTACAGATAAATCTGCTGTTCTCAGTCAAGAGGCAGGAGAGGGACCAGACTCTGAGCTTTCATTGTTTTGTTTTTTTAACCCTAATATCTAGCCTTTAGAATGAAACATATGTGTCGACACCATTCTAGCCAATCTCTCAGTGTGTTTAGTTGATGAGTGAAGTCATGGTTATGATGCAGGGTGGGGGGATCATTATCTGGAGAAGGGGCTGCCTGGGTAATTTTGAGGTTAATTTGGAGGGGGGGTCTTTCCTGATAGTGAAGTGATTCTGCCCAGAGAAAACAATTGGGAAATATAGGAGCAACGTTCACGGTCTTGCTAACTCTGGTTTAACTTCATGCAAAAAGTTATTTATTGCTGAGTTTGTAAACATTTAAAAAATATTTTGGCAACGGAAATGAAAATAAAGTCCAGAATTAGTGTGCTCATATTGGGGCGGGGGGGCATTGTGGTTGAGAGGGTGTGGGTTACATCATCCCTGCAAAGTAGCCCAGTGTTGTTATACCCATACTGCTCGGGGCGGGCGGGGGGAGAATAGTATGTGACAACCCTTCAGTGTAGTACAGTGTTTTTATCCAGTCTCTTGGCATGTTTTTTTTTTAAAAAAAAATCTTTTTTGGTGGTCTTTTGCTGCTGGTATAAACACTTAAATGGGTATATTCATGTCAAAGGCTCAAATCCTTTCTTTCTCCAGAAAGAAAAGAAAAAGGTGATTGACCTGTTCTCACAATATTGCTATAGCTATTGTGAGGTGCCAGTAAATAACAACAAATGCTCTTGTAATACACTGCATGGTTTTTAGCAATTTTCTCTTGAATTTATCCAAGCATGGACATCTGACCCTTGGATGCTGTAAATCTTAAATCTCTTTTGACAGCCTCCCCCCACCCCCCAGGCATCCCCCAATCTGAAATAACATGTTTGGTCTTGCACAAAATGTAGAATTGCCAGCCTAAGATCAATTGATGAAAGGCCTACGGCGACACAACTGGTTTACAACTCATAAAACATGGGTTCTTTTCATAAGAGTTGGCATTGTGGGACAGCAGGGCTCTTGCATTTCAACAGCTGTGTGCCAGGCAGAAATTCAGCAGGTTTAGTTTTCCTAGCATGGAAATACAGTTATGGGGGAAATTTCACCTGTTGACATTCTGCCTGTCTTAATCTTGTTATGCAAATTTTATGCAAACTTGAGCCCTCATTTGCATGTGCAGTGGAAGGCCCAATCCACACAAGTGGTGTGCTGGGATCAGAAAATCCTGCTGGCTCCCCTGGCTAAAAGCCCAGAAGCAAGATAGAGTCAGGACATGACTTCTGTGGAGGTAAGGCTTTGGGACCATGCTATCCCTTCATGTTCATTGACCCGGCTTATGCCAACCCTAATCCTACTTAGCTACATTCGTTGACCAATGCTGTAGAAGCACTACCTAAACCCTGCTGGGGTGACACTGGCCAGAGCAGTGGCTTTTTTCCCTCTCCCAATCCCACTTTCCTTTGTCCTCAGACATCTTTTTTTGAAAAATTTCCCTTCCACTGGTTTCAGTAGGAGAGAAAATAAGCATGTTCCAGGGCTACCGTAGTTTTTCTCCCTTTTGGGGGGCATGGTGGGGAAATGAGAGGACTTTGGATCCAGAAGATCCAAGGCCTCCTCAAATCAACCCTTGACATGCCCCAGATACACCCCCTTTGAGCCCTACCATCTTCAGAGAAGGAACAATGGAGCAGTGATGACAACAGAGCTTTCTGCTGCCACAACAAGGGCCTGTGAGCCTCTTTCTCCATGAGTCAAGAGGGAGATCCACAATGTCCAGTAGACCCCCATCTACCTTCACCAGGAGCTTAGGATTGCTCCTATGATTTATTAAAGTTTTAAATGAGTACATTAAAGCATTTAAACATAAGACCTGGTAGGGCATTATGTCCGATGTGAAAACATCAACCCATGTAGGTGGCACGGGACCACACATGCCTGCCTCACCCCTTATCTTGTTGCATGGGCTAGCCCTCTCTGTTCCTGTCCTTCCCATGCCCCCATCTTCTCTGATCCTCCTGATCTCCTGATCCCGCATGGAGGGTTCTATTTTGCATTCAAGTGAATGTGTAGAAGTCATTTCATATCTTCCCGCTCATCATGAAAATGTCAGAATCAGAGAGAGTGGGGATGCTGTGGGAAGGGGCAACATGTACAGCCCCATACCCCCTACCCAGGTTGATGGTTCCTCTTCAGGCATAACATTATAAATAGACAGGGCTACAAACAGACAGGGACAGTATTTAAATACAGTCACCAAACACAGCATCCATAGATTTTCCATAGATTGCCATAGATTTGGATGCTGTTTTTTTATTACTATGTTATGTTTTTATTGTATTTTAATGTGTTTTATTGTTTTAATCTATTTTATATTGTTTTTGTAAGCTGCCTTGAGTGGCATTTTTGGGGTAGAAAGGTGGGGTATTAAATAAATAAATACATACATAAATAAATATCCCTAATGAGAAAGGCAAGGTTCACACATCAAATTCAGATATCGTATCCATTTTTCTATCAAAGCAATAGAACTTCCACTCCTTCCAGCATTCAAAGCCAATTTAGCTACACCCTTCTCTATTTCCTTCCATCCATCCATGGCTTCTGCCACTTGGGTCCTTGTGAAAGCATTTCACTTCTTTTGATACTGAATAACGGAAGCTGCTAAATATTATAAAACGGATCAATCTTATTTGCCATTTATTCCAAGAATGTTGATTCTTAGAAGCAGATATGATTGATTATCCTGAAGTAATAGTATTTCATGCAGTATATAATGAATTCACCACAACAGGATAGCTAATGATCCAAATGCTATAGAATCCTCTTACTAAGCTTCACCGTATAGTATGTAGCATAAGACTGAACAGACCACATTTGCTTTGGACTAACCACATTTGCACTGGACTAGCTAAATCAGAAATAAAAGCCAACACCATGATGGGTGGTAGCTGACAAACTGGAAGCAAGTAAAGCAGGGGTCCCCAGCATGGAGCCTGTGGGCACCACAATGCCTGTGGGAACCTCCAACAGCACCCATGTAGCTCTCCACTCCCTGCCCCCTTCAAAAATTTATTTTCAATTTTAAAAACTTGAAAAATATTAGGGTATGTTCTCCTTCTTGTTCCTGAACTTGCCACTGATCAGCTGTTCTGCAGGCAGGAAGTGAAGGAAAACTGTTGCTTCTTGGCCCCACCCAGTCTTCTTCTGTCCACACAGACCTTTCCCCTTTGCTCTCTCTATCATTTCCCAGCTCTAGCCTTGTTGTTTCTCTCTACCCAACCCCTTTTCTCACTATTGCTCTCCCTTCCCTATCCCTGGCTGCCTTCTTTCTCTCCCTTCCCAGCCCCTGGCCTTGCTCTTTCTCTCCCACACGTCTCTTTATCTTGCTGCTTCTCTCCTCTCCCAGCCTCTAGCCTTGCTTTTTCTCTCCCCTTTGCCTTGTTATTTTCCCTTCCCTCCCAGCCTCTCACCTTGTTATTTCTTTCCCCCACATCTCTTTTAACTAGCCAGGTCCCCATGGTAGCCATTATTTAACTAGCCATATTCTCCATGGGAGCCATTTTGTGGTGCTGCCCACAGCAGTTTCTCTAATTCCCAAATGTGCCCATTGGTCCAAAAATGTTGGGGACCCCTGAAGTAAAGCATTTCTCAACACATCAAGCTGCCTTATACAAACCATCAGTTCAGCTAACCCAATTTGTTTACTCCTGGTATTGGGTCTCCACAGTCCCAAGCAAAGGTCTTTCCAACCTCTATTATCTGAGATCTACCACTGAGTGATGGCTGTGCCACAATTTTCTAACTCCTTAGCTTCTTAGGGATGTTAAGCTGGCATCTTTCTTTGGTCCTTTTATTGAGATCCTTCCTAGGACCTCTATTCTTTCTCTTGCATGACATCAGCTGAGATCATGGCCCAAGCATATGCCAGGCCCTGTAGCCACATGTCTACATGGTCTTGAAGTAGCAGCTGTCTCTCCAATGACACCTCCCTGTGCCTTCTAGGAAGGGCATTTAAGGGCTTAGATCCCTGTTCTTCATGCACTAGCAGAGAGTGGCAGAAGCTGGTAGCACACCAGAAAACCAGAGTTAGCTGCTGGTTGGCATATATATTTTGATAAGCATATTTATTTTAGAAATGTTTCCAAAGGGCCTAGAGAAATATTTACAGAAGTTCTATGTTGCTTCTTGGGTTGACATCATCATCATCATCAAAGACCATGGCTGAAAAGAAAACCTGCCTTGAGAGTCCATAAAAGGGGAGCATGTTAGGGTAGAAGGAGAAGGCTTAACATCTGCAAAATATCATCTTGCACCCTAAAATGTGACACCACACAAAATTCCAAGCACTGAGCAAAGTGTATTCCTAGCCTCCATAAATCAAAGTCATAATATAACAAATAAGCAATGAGTTACTATATATGAATTGTATAGCCACACTGCTTCAAAATGAGCTATTTTTAATATCTGCAGTTTTTCCGTATATGGAATAAAATAGGAACGTTTCTTTCTCCCTTAATGGATTTCACTATACCGTAACAGAAATATAAATGTCTATAGTGTCCCATGTTTATTATTGATTCTTGGACTTTTCAGCCCAAAGTGGCATATGGATTGCCTTGCTTCTTGTGATCTGATGAATGGTGGGAAGCATGAGAAAGAGGTGCCCAACTGGGCTGGTGGAGGGAAGAGCCACACCTCCCAGCACTGTCCAAGTTCCTTTCTCTGTGCTGGAAGAGGCATAGAACTCTGTGACTCTGCCAGCATTAAGGAGAGCAACATAGGTGAGGCCGGGGGTCATGACATCAGTGGGCACAGCCATGCCCTCCTACATCATCCAGCCCATGGAAGGTCTGGTGGGGGGCAATTCAGCCCCTACCTTAAAATAGCTCCCCACCCCTGAAATAGTGGATCTTTCTCCTTCCTCCTCAACATTTCCTCTGGGTTCAGTTTCCCACAAGTACTTGTCTCACTACTCATGTTTCCTCATGGCCATATTACCACCCCCAGGGTCTTGTGGCTTTGTGTGCAAGAATCAGGCACCATTCAAGAAGATTTCTGGAGTTTAATCCCTAAAGCTTTGAGGCAGGTCTGGAAAATATTTCCTTAACATTTTAATGATGCCTCAGTATGCTCACCAAAATGTCTATTCATGCTGGACCTCCACTGTGTTTGCATACCAGGGGTTTATTCATTATAGGACCCTTGGCCCTAGAATTAGTACTTCACTCTATTTCAGTGTAGAGTAGTTGGGGGGAAATGCAGTTGGGAAAAAAAAACCTCAGCCTATGACAGGAAAACAATTCCTACACAGCTCCATTATATGATGACCAGCAGAGCTGACGCTGCAACAAGTAGTAACAGGGTGGGTGGATGTTAGGTATGTCAGAGAATTCTGCATGAATTTTAAATGGGATTGAATTCTGACAAATCCGGTCCATGGAATCCTCCTCGGAAAGGAGCGGTCCGGTCGACCCAGACTGGAGCTCACGAGAACCTTTTTTTTTTTGTCTGCCAAATGGCGGATTTTATGAAAATAATCACGAAAAGAAATCCGTAAATAGGAAATAGAGGAAGAAGAATGCAAACGGCTTTACCCTTTTTACGATATAGGCATTTTAACTGTGACCCGTGGCTTTCTTTCACTGGGGCTGAGTCACAAAGTCCACGGAAATCCTCCATCTTTTCTGTTTATTGTGTGTGGAGGTGAGGTCAGTTCAGGTCCAGTGAGGTCACGTGTGGTGAGGTCAGGACAGGTTCAGTGAGGTCAGGTCAGGTCAGGTCCGGTGAGGTCAGGTGACTTGAAGTTATGTGGGGAATCCCCATGAAGGGCTTTACCCTTTTTAAAAAAAATAAATAGGAGACCAACAGCGGGCACACAGAAAGGATTTTTCGGCGGTACTACTTACAGAATTATTTATGTAAGTTCAGGGAGCCAAAAAAAACGGGGGAATCCGGAGCATGCAGACGGCGGAACGGGGCAGCCCTCAGCTCTGTGGAATCCTCGTGGAGCAGAAGCACTCTGCGCGGATTCCAGCAGGGAGGAACGGATCACCTCCCCCCCATGGATTCCCCACCAGAACGGATGGTGGGGAATCCGTTCATCCCTAGTGGATGCCCAATGAATTAGTCAAAGTCATGAGCAGTTCCCATTCTAAGAGACCACATGGATATCGTTATGTGGATGAAAATGTATTTAGTACTAAGCTGTCACAATGCTATTCTCAGGTTGAAATGGATCTCTAAAACAATAAGCTCACAAATATAGTGGAACATTTTGGAAAAATGCTATATTGCATCAATGGATCAGAACAATATCCATTCTCACTATTTTAGCATGGCATGAATCCAAAGAGAAATACTTCTTTTTCCAAGTCTTGAATTGAAGTAATGTCAACATTTCAAACTTTCCCTTCTCTAATCCAAATCTTCAGTAATTACAGCCTGCCCAATGTAGCTGTTTTAATTTATATTTTCCCTTCCTCTCCTTGTTACTCAAGTGAGTCCATCAAGGAGAAAAGATCACTGTCATCAAGAGACTACATACACGCCAGCTCCTCAAGTCTTAATTTATTTAAATATTTCTATAATCTGATATTCCTCAACTCAATATTCAGTTACATTTTACAAATATTACTTTCTTCGCAAAGATCTTTTCCTTCAGTCAATAAAGAAAGGAAACTAATTGTGAGATAAAGTTCACTGTTGAACAACTGGACAATATGTTATATATCGATTTATGTATGTATAAACATTTATATATTTTTAATTCAAGCAATATTTAATTCAAGTATTATTTCCACTAAACAAAAAACAAAAAAGCACAATTGGTGAGATTCTGTCAGTAGAAGGGAAAGTGCTAGTGGAGCAGATTTCCCCTGCCCCCTGCCTCTCCCCCACCCCCCAATGCTAGCTGGGGAATGCTGGGAGTTGTAGGACTTTTTTCTGTCTAAACATGTATAGGATTGTGCCCTAAAACAGTCTTCCCTAATTTGGTGCCCTTCAGATGTTTTGGACTCCAACTCCATCACCCTGGCCATTCCCTATGTTATCTGGGGCTCATGGAAGTTGTAGTCCAAAACATCTGGAGAGCACCAGGTTGGGGAAGACAGCTTGGAATGAATGAATGAATGAATGAATGAATGAATGAATGAATGAAAACATGCTTCATGAATCTATATTTGCTGCAGCTAAGTCTAACGGATGCCCCTGAGAGCAGCATAGTGTAGGAGAGCCTGGGTAGTGCAGTGCAGTGGTTAGAGTGCTGGACTAGGTCTGGGGAGACCCAGCTTCAAATCTCCACCCTGCCATGAACCTTACTGGGCCAGTCACTACTATCTCTCATCCTAACTTAGCTATCAAGATAGTTGTAAGAATGAAATGGGGGAGTACAACGTATGCACCACTCCTTGATGGAAGGACAGGATAACAATGAAATCAAGACATACATAAAATCTATTTGTGAGCAAGAGCCAATGTCTGAAAGTAGCTGAACTGGTTTCTGGGGTCACACTGGGAGCATGAGGACCTATGAACATCTATCTACATTCCTTCTGTTCCCTGCAGTTTTCAGAATGCCATTGTGTCCTATCATCATTCACTGCACACTCTGACTTTCATGTGTGGAGGGCAGCCATAGATGTTATTGTAGGAATATGCAGAAATTATTATAGATCCCACTGGAAAAGATTGTAAGTGTGATAGCAATATATCATACTCTTGACCTCAAAATCTATGCATACAATGTATGCAGAAAGATGCTGATTTCCATGAACAATTCCCACCGGTTCCTATAAAACTATGCCATTGATTTTACAGTGAAATATGATTAATTAGCATTTTGCTTTTCTCCTGTGGCTTGCTGCCAAGTGATCAATAACGCTTTAATTTAGACTTGAAGCTGAAGTAAAGCAAGACCACACACATACAGACATCACTTCAGAATTTCAGTTGACTTGTACGTTGTGGAGTTTTACCAAAAATGTGTGGATCCTGGGTTTGTTTTGCCACTAGGGCCACAAGCAACACATTTTGGAAATAAGTTCCATAGTCTGGTAGGTTTCTTTCTGTGTCATTAACTTCTATTAGGGATGTCAGAGAAATCCACTGCAGATTCAAATGAGGCCAGATTCTTTGGAATCCAGCCTCAGGAATCCGCAGCAGATCAGGACCACTTACCTCTGCTCCAGGAGGACTGGAGGCAGAACGGCACTCAGCTGCTTCTTGCCAGCCAGAGCCGTTCATCTCCTCCTTGTCCCTGCCGATTGCCATGTCTTTAAAAAAAATAAAATGGTGATCAGCAGGATGTGCCCATAGACTTATACACAAAATAGAGCCATGAATCTTGCATATAAGCCTATGGACACATAGACCTAGATGCAAGATTCATGACTCTATTTGCGTCTAAGTCTATGGGCACATCCTCCCGATCGCCTTTTTTTGTTGTTGTTTAAAGACATGGCAATCGGCAGGGACAAGGAGGAGGCGAACGACTGGCAGGACGGAAGGTAAGTGGCCCCCAAGCCAGTCCCCCCCCCAAATCCAAGTGGAGCGGAGCTGCTCTGGAGGATTCTGGGGGGGGAGAATGGATCTCCTCCTCCCCCACAGATTCCCCACTGGAACAGAGGGTGGGGAATCCATACACCCCTAACTTGTATAGGTAAATGTCTCCCCTTCTTTGAAATAGTTTGTGACTGCTTTGAGCCCTGCCCTCTGTGCAGAATGTTTCTGGACTATTCAGAAATGTTCACTTTTTTGTGATGAAAACTATGAACATATCTGCTTATCCAAATCAATCTTATAAAAAGATAGAGTTGCTCTCTACATGGGCAATTTCTTTAAATCCAGATTATGGGTCTTTGTATTAAGGCTGGACAAAGCAGCTTTTCAATGAAATGTCTTCACTGACATTTGTTGTAACAGTAATTACTGCTTTGAACCAAAACGAGCAACCCATCCATCAGTTACCTTAGCCAAAGCCTTCATTTTGTGGCATTAGTGTGAATTTGATATGTGCGTCAATATACCCTGTCAGTGTAATATAATATAGCTCTGATTACAAGCTGGGGTAATATAGCCTTTGGGAAGAAGATTGAAAACTGGAGTGTTTCTTCTCAAGGTTTTTCAGGGTATTGTTCCATTTTACATTGACCTGATATCAGGACAAGAGACAATGAAAACCAGTTTGCTGATATGTGGAAACAGGCTTGCACACGAAAAACAATTTATTTTGGAGTGTGGGTGGGTCTTTGCATATTCACATTTTGGTGCAAATCCTGGGTCAGACTCTTGTACCTGATATCCTGCCACCAAGGGTGAAACAGACATTACTTTAAATCTGTTATCTAGCAGCTACTGCTTTTTATTTATTTTTTTACTCTAGAGTAGGCACAGGGAACCTGATCCAAATCAGGACCTAACATGGGGGGGGGGCAACTTTAAAGATCTGGATTAGGCCTTCTGTGCCTACACTAGAGTTTAAAAAAAAGACAGCCGCAATTAGAAATGTCTGTTTTGGCTCAGGGGTTGGGGGAGGAAATCTCTGCCATCCTGTTGCAGATTGTGGCCTCAGAATCATGATGATAGGGCAGAATTTTCAGATGACATTAAGGCTGCAATTCTGTGTATCCTTACATGGTAGTAGGTAAGCCTCATTGAACTCAATTGGACTTACTTCTGAGTAAACATCCATAAAAAGGTAAAGGTAAAGGTGTCCCCAATCAGTCGTGTCCGACTCTAGGGTGCGGTGCTCATCCCCGTTTCTAAGCCGAAGAGCCAGCGCTGTCCGAAGACACTTCCGTGGTCATGTGGCCGGCATGACTGAACACCGAGGTGCACGGAACGCTGTTACCTTTCCCGCCGAGGCGGTACCTATTTATCTACTTGCAATTTCTTGCTTTCGAACTTCTAGGTTGGCAGGAGCTGGGACTGAAGACGGGAGCTCACTCCGTCACGCAGCACTCGGGTCTCGAACTGCTGACCTTCCAGTCTGCAGTTCAGCGTCTTAACCACTAAGCCACCGCAGCCCTCTGTCCATCCATACCTCTGTCTAAAATCAGTTCATCAAACTATGTAATGGGGTAGCTGAAAAGAAGAACATCAGTTATGCTGTGCTAGATTTCAGCAAGCTTTCAGTACCTTAAAGAAAGTTTTGCAGGAAAGTGAATTTGTGCTAAACTTTTAGTATTAATTTCTTTTCATTTTACATCCACTTCCATGCATGCTTCCATCTTTTCATTCTATTTCTCAATGAAATCTCAAAAGGAAAAGCAGAGCATGATGGAAAAGATAGTTTATCATGTTGTTAATGGCTTATAGTGCCAATAGGAGCTTACTTTCAAACCCATATTGTCACATGGGGGGGTGAGGGGGGAGTACAGCACTGGGGATAGGCTGGTTAACCCTTCCGTCTCCAGCTTTGATGACCCTTGGAAATCCCTGTGCCATGCAGCAATTACAAAAAATGCTTTTCTAAAATACTAATTGCCACATGAAGGGCAAGTGGTCCACAGCTGGTTGGCCACTGTGTGAACAGAATGCTAGACTAGATGGACCCTTGGTCTGATCCAGAATGGCTCTTCCTATGTTCTTTTTTTGGGGGAGAGGATTGCAGTGCCCAGGGAGGGTTATCCAGTGGAGGACAGTGGCTCTTATATCAGTGGGCTACTGAACCTACTGTGGGTTTCAGTCAGAAATCTAAAAGGAGCTATCCAAGGTGCTAAGCCCACTGGGGGGAATAGGCTTCAGCACCTTGGATAGCTCCTTCAGAGTTGTCACTGGTTCCGACTGAAGCCCAGGGTGAATTCACTGCCACACTGACATAGGAGCCACCAGCCTCCACTAGGTTAACCCTTTCTTCCACTGTTGCTTCTCCTGAAAATTCCCTCCCAGAAAAAAAAAAAGCAATTCAAGAGTGTGCAATCCTATGCAAATTTAGAGATCCTATGCTTCCTGGGGAATACTTTTTCTGTAGGAATTTTTCTGTCTAAATGTGCATAGGATTGTACCCTTAGGCTTTTTAAAAAAAATCTACCTGCTATTTGGGCAAAAGAGGAGAAGCCATGGACTAGCTGAGGTGGCCCCATAGTCTGCATCCAGCCTGCAGGCCACCTGTTCCCCACCCATGGCTTAAACCAACCAAACACAGACTCTCAAGAAGTCATAATGAAATATAACTAGAAAATGTTCAATCTGTCCTTACGGTTCATCCAGAAAAAAATATATATAATTGAGAGTTTATTGAACACCATCCATCTTTAATTTATTTTATTTTTGCCTGTGCATTTCCTCTGAAGTCAGACTTCAGAGATGGAAAGCTCTGATGGATTTTGCATCTCCTGTGACACTGCCTGGTTCTCTTTCCTTCTGGAATAAAAATTTAACTTAGAATAATATGATATTAATCACATCTTACCTCTTCCAAATCACATCTGTTATTTCAATAGATGCCACTAAAGTCTGTGCCACAAATTGGTGAGCCTAGTTTCTAATGGCAACCTTTGTCCAAAGACGAAGAAGAAGAAGAAGAAGAAGAAGAAGAAGAAGAAGAAGAAGAAGAAGAAGAAGAAGAAGAAGAAGATCAACCAATGTACCAAAGGTTGTTGAATGGGCTGGACTAGGAAGCAATTGAGCTGCGAACACTCAATAAAAAGGAAATCTTGAAAGATCTGACAAATCCTTCTAGCTGTTTGCAGACACCCATCACTACCCAGACTGCTTTCCATTGCTGACACTGCTGTTACAAGGTGCTCTGAAGTGACTTACTCTGGGGTCCATCTTGTGCCTAAGAATCCTTGTTCTCATGAGAGTCAGTGTAGTGCAGCGGTTAGAGTGCCAGACTAGGACCAGACCAGAGACACATGGATTAAAGACCACACTGAGTTGTGTAGCCCACTGGGTGATCTTGGGCCAGTCAGTTTCTCAGCTGGCTTACCTCACAGGTCTGTTGAGAGGATGAAGGGAGGGATGTACTTGGGAGAAGGAAGGATGTTAAAATATACTAAATAGTCATAGTTAGTTCATCTGTATACTGGATTTTCCACAATATATTGTGGTCAAAGTGGTTAACAATACAAATACAATCACCGTAATTATAATAAAAATTATAAATAAATAAATAAATATTCTTAGTCTGGTTATGAGGGCAAGGCCTGGACAAAAACAATGTCATCCCTCAGTAGGGATGTACGAATCCCTTACCTTGTTCCGTTCTGGGGCTTCGGCGGTGGGGGGGAGGCGATCCATCCCTCCCCCTGGAATCCTCCCCAGCCAGCTCCGCTCCGCAGCAAGGCCACGGAGCTGCCTGCCAGGGCCAGCCACAGCCAGACTTCCAGCCACTGCCAGGCTGCTGCGGCCGCAAATGGCGGCTGTCGTAGCGGCCGCCATTTGCATCCTTGCATTAAGCCATGATAGGCTACCTAAGTATTTATGTAGCCTATCACGGCATAGGCGTAGCGGCTGCCATTTGTACCCCTGCTCTTTGCCATGTTAGGCTACGTAAGTATTTATACAGGCACGCGAATGGCGGCTGCTACAACGGCCGCCATTTGCGGCCGCAGCAGCCAGAAGATGAGCCTGAGCCGCCACCACCGCATCCACCGCCAGGTAGATCTGTCCAAGGGGGGGATTTCGGGGGGGGAGGCCATTCCTCCACGGACTCTGGGAGGCCGGATTCTTTGGAGTCCGTGGTGGATTTCTCCAACATCCCTACTCCTCAGTGGAATGTGATAGGAAGATTCACAGACACACACTCACGCACACACATATGAGCAAGCAATTATCCTAATAGATTAGCATGACTTAAAAAGACAAGATAAATTTGGAAGAATGAAATGAAGGAACACTGATACCCATATAGTTATATGCCAACAAATCATTTTGACCTGAACACTTACATGTAGATTAAAAATGTATACAGACAACTAAGAACTAATTCTCTACTTGCCATTTTCTACAGAAGATTCCAGAGCCCTCTCTACAGGTGAAAAAGCACAGTACTAGGTCAACACACAGTGTTCAGGACAGGATATGTGTTAAGCAACCTAGAGTGTATAATGGCTAGGAATACTACAGCACTTTGGATTATTTCCTTGAAACGTCTCCTTGCACCAGCTAAATCTTCCGTATGCAGATCAAGCAAGAAGTCCCTAGGCAATCTGTTTGGTGCTTGATCACCGCTAAAGACTGTCTGTACTCAAGACAGCCATATTGTATTGATTTTCTGCATAACCTACACAAGGCACTTCTGTCTCTTACTATCATAATAAAAAAGCATCTTGATTATTATAAAGGCAACTAAGCTCAGAGTCCATTATTTCCCACTGTGGCCAATAAATTGTGAAGAGTAACGCTAGACTGTCCTTTTCTATGCATTCAGAACTAGACATCTCTCCTCTGCTTCTTTTCTCTTTCTTATACAAATACATACACTTACATATGTGATACAGACATTAGCACACACACACACACATGTCTATAGACTAATAATATTATCAATAAACAAGGTAGAGATGGAGAGGACATTTTAGAAAGGATTTTATTTAACATATTAAAATGTTGAGGCTTCTTCTGTTAAAAATTATTTTATAGAAAAATGGAGACTATTTTATATTTGAAATGGAAAGTTCAGGATTCAATACAACCATATTTACTATTAGGGGCTACTTTATTGGTATAAGTTTGATTATGTTTATAGGTCTTCTTTGTTCATATTTTTATTTATGAATGGCTATAATACTGAAGTGAACTGATAAACTTATTTGGAATGATGTAATGAAATAATAACCTAAACTCAGAATTAAATACAAAAAAAATTAAACATGTTAAACCTTCTACAAACATTAAATAAAAAGAAAGAAAGTGGAATTGGGAGATGTCACAGACCAGCAACACCCTGCTTGATGAGTGGGAGGAGAAACAGGCAAAATAATGTGCTCCCACAACTTTTTGCCCTTCACGCCCTTTGGCCTTTTCCACTGCCACCATGTGGACATCTTTATTTCACTATCTGCCACCACTAAACCAGTCCCTAAACCCTATAAGTCTCAGATATCTACTTTAGGTAGTTTGGGGGTTTGCTATTAGATGCAGGGGTGAATCACCCCCCACCCCAAATGATTTAACGCCATCATATTCCAAAACCAGATAAAATACAGAAACTGGGGACAGTTCTGTTCCTTCACAGGAGTGGACATTGAAACCAAAAATAGCTTTGAGACTTCGCCGTGAAATCTCACAATCATGGAATGACACAGCATGGGTGAAATTGTAGTTTGCACTTTTGTGCTGAAGATTAACGAAGCTCAAAATTGAGCATGTCTGAGAAATTAATCTGGTTATACTAGAGTTTTTCTGGAGTGCTATGGAGGGAAGAGGCTTATCCATCACTAAAAATGATGCCAAATCAGATTTGCCAAAACATGACAATTGCGGGAGGGCGGGGGGGATTGGAAATAGGCAAGTATTTCAATATACGAGGTGTCCTTAGAGCTATGTGTCTAATAGAATTTTACTATAGCCCAGATATAAGCAATCAGATGTTACTGATTTATATTTCTGACTTTCTCCTCACAAAAAGAGTCAGTGCAAGTCAGCTTCTGAGTTGTGTCATGATTAATCTGCTGTTGATGTAGTAACAGACCTTATTTCTCTTTGTGTGTATGCATAAGGTGCATATAAAAGCAATATTCATGAAGTAAATTCCAAATTGCTTTAGCTGCCTTCATCTCATCATTTTTCCATGATTTTGTTTATGATTGCCTCACTTCTAACAGACGATATCACAAAGGCTGTACTGTGTTTTACTATTTGAAGAATGCTATGATTCCAACACTCTCATCTTACATGGGACACAACACTTTAAACTAGGAGTGTGCAAGGGGTTTTGTTTGTTTTGTTATTCCATTCATTTTCATAATTGAAAACCTCATTCATTTTTTTATTCATTTGTTGTTATTCATTCTTTTTTCTTATTCTAATTCATTTTCATTTGCTTTCAAAGGAATACCAGCTGCATCTCTGCTGCCTGTATCGTCTGGGTTTTCTATCCAGTCAGCATGATATTTTCATGTATTCTACTACTCTTCCAAAAGATAAGGCCTACCAAATGTTTGACAGATAGAAGAACAGGTCTCCATTTTAAAAGGAATTTAAAAGGCACAAGCACTCAGCCTAATTACCATCTAAAATGTGACTTATTTTTAGTCCAAATTCTGGACATCAATACCTATTCATATGGGGGGGGAACGCCAAGAAACCTTTAAGGGTTCTAGTGGACCAGGGGACAAGCTCAGTGATAGTCCAAGCCTTGGGATAATGAACCCGTATAGGCCCAGAGACTGTCTAGCTAAGTCCTGGGAAAGCTTCTTTACTTAGTCTAACACTGAAGCAAAGGCTGTTCTGGAGTTTACTATCTAGGCTATGCCCCTACCCCATTCTTCATTGACCTGTTCAGCTTATGCTGAGATTTTGAGACACAATTATTTTGTCACAGATGCCTCCAGCATTCAGTGCAAATTACAAGGTCAGAGATGATGACAAAGAGTGAGATAGAGGCCCTTTTCACACACACACTGATTCCGTGAGGAATGAGCAAATGGAAGGTGGGGTGGAATTGTGCCTGTTGAATCTGCCCCCAATCTGGAGCCCAAGAAAATAAAATCTGTCACTGCTTCCATTTCTTCCCCTTCTATATGCCAGGAAGTGATGGGGCCAGATGCCAAGATCTTTGTTTTTTTAATGTTGAGTTTCAAACCAGCTTTTGCACTCTCCACTTTCACCCTCAACAAGAGGCTCTTGAGATCCTCTTCGCTTTCTGCCATTAGGGTGGTATCATCTACGTATCTGAGGTTGTTGATAATTCTCCCAGCAATCTTAATTCTGACCTGTGATTCATCCAGCCCAGCATTTCTCATGATGTACTCTGCATATAAGTTAAATAAGCAGGGTGACAATATGCAACCTTGTCGTACTCCTTTCCCAATTTTGAACCAATCGGTTGTTCCATGTCTGGTTCTTACTGTTGCTCCTTGACTTCGTACAGGTTTCTCAGGAGACAGGAAAGGTGGTCTGGTACCCCCATCTCTTTCAGAATTTGCCACAGTTTGTTGTGATCCACACAATCAAAGGCTTTAGCATAGTCAATGAAGCAGAAATAGACATTTTTCTGGAATTCTCTTAGGGATGGCGGAGAATTTCTCCACGAATCTCGGGGAGGCCAAATGCCAACGCATTCGGCCCCCCAAAATTGGCGGTGAAATTCTCCGCCACCCCCCGCCACCACCACCCCCGGGATGGGACTTACCTCCCTCAAATGTCCCTCTTGGTGACAGGTCCCGGCGGCGGTTTGGCAGTGTTTCGGCGGGGGCGGGAGTGGCGGCCGGTCTTCCGACTGGCTGCCGCCACCGCCATTACAAAGTGAATGTAAAAAACACACACACACGTGATAGGCTACGTAACGATTTACGCAGCCTATCACGGCTAGATTTCCAAAGTCAGCCATGATAGGCTACGTAAATCATTACGTAGCCTATCACGGGTGACTTTGAAAAAAAAACACATATGCAAATGGCGGCACCCATGGGGCGCCGCCATTTGCGTTCCTTAGTTTGGCACGTCTAGTCTACATAAATCTTTACGTAGACTACCGGGACCAAATAAGTAAATGTAATGATTGACGTAGCCTATCATGGCTGACTTTGGAAATCTAGCCGTGATAGGCTGCGTAAATCGTTACGTATCACAAGGCTAAAAGATATGACGCTGGAAGATGAGCCCCTCAGGTCGGAAGGTGTCCAATATACTCCTGGGGAAGAGCAGAGGGTATTTCCAAGTAGCGCCAGAAAAAGTGAAGCAGCTGGGCCACAAAGTTACAAAACTAGCCATGATAGGCTACGTTAATCGTTACGTAGCCTATCGCGGGGTTTGTTTGTTTGTTTTTACTTTACTTTGTAATGGCAGCGGCGGCAGCCGGTTGGAAGACCAGCTGCCACCCCCGCCCCCAACGAACCGCCGCCGAACCACCGCCGGGACCCGCCGCCGGGAGGGACATTCGTCAAAGGTAAGTCCCATCCCGGGGGGGCGGAGAATTTCACCGCCGATTTTGGGGGGCCGAATGCATTGGCACTCGGCCCCCCGAAGATTCGGGGAGAAATTCTCCGCCATCCCTATTTCGTACATCCCTAAATTCTCTTGCTTTCTCCATCATACAGCGAATGTTGGCGATTTGATCTCTAGTTCCTCTGCCTCTTTGAAACCCAGCTTGTACTTCCGGTAGTTCTCTGTTTGCATACTGCTGAAGCCTAGCTTGTGGGATTTTGAGCATAACCTTGCTGGCATGCGAAATGAGCGCAATTGTTGTGCGGTAGTTTGAACACTCTTTGGCATTGGCCTTCTTTGGAATTGGAATGTAAACTGACCTTTTCCAGTCTTGTGGCCACTGTTGAGTGTTCCAAATTTGTTGGCATATTGAGTACAGCACTTTAACAGCATCATCTTTTAGGATCTTAAATAGCTCAGCTGGAAGACTGTCATCTCCACTAGCTTTGTTGTTACTAATGCTTCCTAAGGCCCACTTGACTTCACTCTCGAGGATGTCCGGCTCAAGTTCAGTGACCGCACTATCATGGCTATCAGGGACATTCAGATCTTTCCTGTATAGTTCTCTTGTGTATTCTTGCCACCTCTTCTGAATCTCATCTGCTTCTGTTAGGTCCCTGCCTTTTTTGTCCTTTATCATGCCCGTCTTTGCACAAAACGTTCCCTTGAGATCTCCAGTTTTCTTGAAGAGATCTCTAGTCTTTCCCATTCTATTGTTTTCCTCGATTTCTTTGCATTGTTCATTTAAGAAGGCCTTCTTGTCTCTCCTTGCTATTCGCTGGAACTTTGCATTCAGTTGGATATATCTTCCCCTTTCTCCCTTGCTTTTCGCTTCCCTTCTTTCCTCAGCTACTTGTAAAGCCTCATCAGACAGCCACTTTGCTTTCTTGCATTTCTTTTTCTTTGGGATGGATTGAGTTGCTGCCTCCTGAACAATATTACGGACCTCCGTCCATAGTTACTCAGGCACTCTGTCTATCAGGTCTAATCCCTGAAATCTATTCCTCACCTCCACTGTATATTCATAAGGGATATGATTTAGGTCATACCTGAATGGTTTAGTGGTTTTCCCTACGTTCTTCAATTTAAGCCAAAATTTTGCAAGAAGCAGCTCATGATCTGAGCCACAGTCAGCTCCAGGTCTTGTTTTTACTGACTGTATAGAGCTTCTCCATCTTTGGCTGCAAAGGACATAATCAATCTGATTTCGATACTGACCATCTGGTGATGTCCATGTACATGTGTAGAGTCGCCTCTTGTGCTGTTGGAAAAGAGTGTTTGCTATGATCAGCATGTTCTCTTGGCAAAACTCTATTAGCCTTTGTCCTGCTTCATTTTGTACACCAAGGCCATGCTTTCCTGTTGTCCTGGTGATTTCTTGACTTCCTACTTTAGCATTCCAATCCCCTATGATGAAAAGGACTTCTTTTTTTTGGTGTTAGTTCTAGAAGGTGTTGTAGGTCTTCATAGAACCGATCAACCTCAGCGTCTGAGGTTCCTTCCTCCACAATGTTA
This sequence comes from Heloderma suspectum, assembly GCF_057233095.1. Lineage (NCBI taxonomy): Eukaryota > Metazoa > Chordata > Lepidosauria > Squamata > Helodermatidae > Heloderma > Heloderma suspectum. The sequence goes on from NC_139458.1 coordinate 92,435,944, forward strand.
GCCTAGAAACTGTGGCAATGTCTGGGTGTCAGAGGCATCTTCATGGTTGTATCTACACAGGAGGCTTGGTAGAAATGGTCTAATAGAAAACAAGCAATATAAATAACTATTATGAGTTCATCATGTGGGTCTAGCAGCAACTAGATCGCACTATGTCCAGTTCAGAATGATAATACCTTATGCAATTATATATTTCCTAAAGCTATCAAAAAGTCTTCTGGTCAATCTCTACATTTTTCTCTGTGATTGTTCACTAAATTCAATAGAAAATCTCCCCTGAAAAGAAGATGAAGAAGGTGGAACAGAAGGTGTGTTTAATCCCTTTAAAGGATTCAGGGCTTGTCCTTGCTGTATTATAAGGAACCAAATGCATGACAAAGGCTACAGGGTGGGGGAAGCTTCTCCTATATGAAAATATTATAAAAAGCTAAGAGTTACTGTCTGCATGTGCAATTCCTTTAAATCCAAAGAACAAATCAGATTAATGATGTTATAGTTCTTTCTCGAGGAAGCAGCATTCTGGACATAAAATCCTGCGTGATGGATTTTGATCACTAAATGTTGCTGTAAAAAAGCATCCAGCCAAGTTACCATTTAGAAGTTCTTCACTTCAATAAAAGCTTTAGAGTATGCCGCATAAAGATGCTATGCTATTTGTACAAAAGCATCCATTGCATGTTATTTTCAGTTGATCTGAAAAAAAACCCAACCCAAAACAGGGATGTGAGAATACATGAAAGAGAACTTGATAAAGACAATGAACAAAACCTCTAGCACACACGATTACAAAAGATTTCCTAATCTTGACTCAGGTTCAGTATCTGAACTGAAGCAGAGATGGCCATTAAATTAGTCCAAGCTGAATTGGACCATTTTCTGAAGGGCCAAATCAGGGTCAAAACTGAATATTGTGGTCATTGCACACCTCTAATTCTAACCACAGTCTAGTCTGATCTATGGGTCACTATAGACCACAGAACTAAGATATGGTGCTAAAGGCATAGACACAGAATATAATGGGAATATAATGCCCATCTGCTTTGCACAACACTGCACTTAACTGCATCAGCACACATCACTGTGTTAATGCATTCATGTTTCCTCATTCAGTGTACATGCCAAGACCCACATGCCCACAATGCCCCTCCATAGCTTGTCTGATCTCTTGTGTCATCATACAGATGAGATTCCCACTTGGGAAGTGGCAGCGTTTGCACAATAATAAACACATCATGTTGCCCTGTACCTAGTTTTCCTGAGATTCCTTCTCACACTTCTTATTGAACAGGAAAGCATGGATGCAAACAGCCAGGAGCTTGCCATGAAAATGCACCTAAAGATAAACTCTGGCCTGACCCACGTGATGAGCTACACAATTAGCACCCATAGAGAAGAAAAACTAATAGCCATTTTCTAAGAAGTTTGTTTAATTAGGCTCTAACAACCAAGGCTTAAAGTTATATTCTGTCATGGGTAGAAACACTATATTGTCCTCTCCTACATTCTGCAAAATCCCAATTCCCATGGTACCTATATATTTCACTCAGCAGCCCCTGCAGGTATATAGCTGTGCATTTACTTTTGCTCCTCTTACACAGTTAACATCAGCAAGGTAAATGATCTTTGAGATTTATTAAGACATAAACTCCTCAGGTGACATTTATACCATAGACATTTAGATGAATGATGGCGTATTTTATTATGATATGCATGCAGATTAAATAGAAAAGAAAAAAGCATGTCCTGACTGAACTGCCCTAGAACAGCCATTTGTATGTGTGTTTGTCCGACAGTGAATAGCATTCACTGCAAAGGTGATGGAGTGGTAAAAGAGAAATGTTAATACAATGGGTGGAGGGAGAACAAAGCATAAAGGATCTATCCATTAACAGTTGTCCTGCAGGACACCTTGAGGCCAAGCTGTACTTTACATCGCAGTTCTGTGTTTGGAGCCTTCAATGTGTGGAGATGCCCAATTCAGATCAGGAACATGGCGTCAGGGAGAAGGGGCCCAACATCTCCCCTTGGGCTGCTATTAGGTACAGAGGAGAAAACCTGTGTGCTTAAATTTAAAGTCCACAATATCCCACTGTATCTAATAGCAGTTCTGGTGGTGGGGTGATCTGGATTGGGATTGCAGTGCAAGAGGAATGGATTGATCTCCTCACAGCTGCCTTTATAACATGGAGTTCCAACATACCGTGTGTTTTGGTCCTTTCATACATCCATTACTCTTGTGCACTGGGAGAACCCAGATGCATACTGATTTGCATGCATGGTATACATAACTGATGCATACCATAGGTATGGCATGCATCAATTCATCTCCTTCCCTTCATGCATTTTCCTCATGAATGCCACTCCACAAGTAGGCTGCCCCTCTTCAGATGTGTGTAAGCTTCCTGACTTCAGAAGTCTATAGTCAATGTGCAGCTGTGAGGGCACTTGGAAGTTGTGTGATGTCAGTGGTAGAACCAGTGGTACAATGCTGAAGCTCCTTCTCATGAGCCCCTTTCATGTGGATAATGCATGAAAGGGCTACAGTCAAACATAATGCCTTAGCTCTTTAGAACATTGGGGGCAAAGCTGCTGGAGAGTGAATGCCCATGGGAATGATGCTACATCATAACATAGTGTTGGTCCCATCAGTATTTTAGCCCAGGAATGCAACAGGAATGCTTTGATGAAACAAGCTGCAGCCAAAACAGCAGCAAGGCTCCCCTCCTGGTTTAATTAAAGAAAAATACCCTTGGCCACCTTGTTGAATATGAAGAACCCCCCACCCCAAAAAAGGTGTGTCATCCCCCCCCATCCAGTCAATCAATCTTTGGTGATTGTTTTCCCTCCCCCCTATGCCCCCTAAATGTTCTGAAAAAAAGCTGGTGCAAGTATTTCGGCCCAGCACTAGACTTAAATACAAAATACAAATTCTGTCTCAGCCATAATACTCACTGTGTAGGCCTGTTCATATGTATCTATTTATTTGATTTTATATCCCACCTTTTCACCAAAAAATGGTGGAAGGTGACATTTGATGATCTCTAATGGGGCAAATGATGATCCCTTTTTCTTATCTATCTTAGAGCTCTGTAATAAATGTTGCAAAGAGTTTTGTTCACAGAAAATTCTGTTAAAATGAATAACAACAACATGCATACCAGATATATTTTTTATTATTTATTTGTTTGTTTGTTTATTACATTTCGATATCACCCAACAGCCGAAGCTCTCTATGTGGATGATGCATAGCTCTACTCCTTTTCATCAGTTAGGAAAAGCTGTGGAGGTGCTGAATGGATGTCTGGAATCATTAACGGACTGGATGAGGAGGATCAACGAACTGAAGCACAACCCAGCCAGGACAGAAAAACTGGGAAGTTCAGCAACACCACTGATATGCCAAGTATCCCTGGACAAAGAGATCCTAGCTACAGTTATCCATGCTCTGATAACCTCTTGTCTGGGTTACTGCAATGGGTTATACATGGGGCTGCTTTTGAAAATGGTCCGGAAACTTCAGCAAGTCCAAAATAGGGCAGCGAGATTGTTAACAGGGACTGGCCAATAAGATCACATTATGCCAATACTTTTCCAGCTGTGCTGGCTGCCAGTCCATTTCCGGGCCCAATTCAAAGTGCTGGTGCTATTAACATTCAAAGGCTTTAACGGCTTGGGGACAGGTTATCTGAAGGATCACCTCCTCCCATACGTGCCTGCCAGGACCCTAAGATCATCCTCAGGGGTCCTTCTCCAGGAGCCCCCACCAAAGGAAGTGAGGCTGGTGGCTACCAGGAGGAGGGCCTTTTCTACTGTGGCCCCCCAGCTGTGTAATGATCTCCCTAGAGAGGTTTGACTGGTGCCTACCATTCTCCCAGTATTTTATCATTTTAGCGTCTTAACCTTTTACCTCTGGTGTTTTAAATCTGTATTTTATATCTCTGCATTGCTGCTAGGTTTTATTCTGGTTGTACTGTTATATTGTGGTTTTAAGCTTTTATTTTGTTTTATGCTGCACTCTGTTGTTTTAATTTTTGTGAACCGCCCAGACAGCTTCACCTATTGGGCAGTATAGAAATGAAATGAAATAAGAACAACAACAACAACAACAACAACAGCAGCAAAAATCGCCTTGTGCCAGCAGGACCCAATGCTTGCATAACAGGGAGTTAGCACTTTGTAAGGCAATCCCAGAAATGAGTGGAAACCCTAGTTTCCAGGTCAGTTCAGTTCAGTGGAGCTCCATTCTGTGAACTCCATGAGCTTCCCTGTTCCAGATATGAGCATTTCTGCTTCTTCAGGCATGCCTTAACAGCCACTAGCTCCCATTTCACCATTACGACCCCTAGCTCCCCATTGCACTGTCAGTGGGTAGCTTGTCGGTTCTGAATCTACTAACGGTCATATGCAAACATACATAATCAACCTATATCCCCCACTGTAAATCACAATTCTATACTGCTGGAAAAATTCATAATGGTTATTAATTTTGGTTGAGGAATATGCAAGTGATTTCTGTTGGAAAAACAGTAATGGAATTCTGAAACTCGATGCACAGATATGCATGCTTCAGGGCGCAATCCTATCAGGATAGGCGGCTGCTTCCAAACTCAGAGGCGAGAGGCAACCACCTATCCAATGCAGGGCAGGAGCAGCATGGAGGGGATCATCCCCTCCACTCTTCAGCTACCCTGCATTCATGGCTAGACAGATGATTTCGGCTGTCTAGTCACGGGAAGTCGGAGCGGGTGGTGGTGGATGCTGGATGATGCATAGGAAGCAGCAGAATAGCATTTCCAGCCTCCCCGCCCTGGCACGCCCCCAGGAACACCCCATTTTCACTGCTGTGTGCTCCTCTTATGAGTGTGGAGTGAGGGCCAATCTGTGCTGCATCCAAGGCAGCGTGGGAGGGGGTGGAGTCGGTTCTCAGGAAACCGACCTAGGAGTGCAGGCTCCGAGGTAATTTCCTGGAAACCAACTTATCCTATGGACGTCTAGTCGCTGACTAGCGGCCATAGGATTGCACCCTCAGCCAACCACTGTGAACCTGACCCAAGTACCTACTTTCACAGTCAAGCATCCTGTCTGCAGCCTCTTTTCTCCTTCAGAGTGAATCAGTGATAGATTTTAAATATGGTACTTAGAGGCTGAAGGATAGGAAAGTACCTACCTGTGCCATTTTCTGTTCTGGGCTGCTTTAAGGCATAAGGGCCAGTTTCACACAGTGTGGATGATTTGTTGGTTTCAACTTTTGTTAACTTATTCAATATCACTGCCTCACTAGCCTGGAAGTCATCCGTGAGAGTGGATACAACAGGCAGCTTCAGATGGAACAAATTTAGTGTTCTTTTTCTGTAAAGCATTCATTTAATGCTTCAGTTCATTTGCCATCCTCTGTGACTTCATCTTCCATTCATTCCTGTAATGTTGCCACTTCCTCTCTTGCTGATTCCACAAGGAGCTAGTCGATCTTTTAAACATTTCTATCCATCATTCAAACTTTCTTCCCATCTCAGTGCCCACAGTTCCTCTGCATTGTTCTGGTATAACCTTTGTTAAACACGTTCTTCATAATGAGATATGGTCTTGGCAAGGATATACATGTCGAAACATATCATCAGCATATGGAAAACAGTTCATTCATTAAAAAGTTGAACAATCTACATTCTAAGTATAGAAGGTATAGAACTGTGTTAAGAACATAAGCAGAGCCATGCTGGATCAGACCAAGAGTCCATCTAGTCCAGCATTCTGTAACAGCACCCTCCTGCCCATGTTCCCCAGCAATGGGTGTACATAGGCATTCTTCCTGTAATACTGGAGTTAGCATATAGCCATCAGGACTAGTACCCATTCAAAGCCTTCTCCTCCAGGAATTTGTCTAACCCCTTTTAAAGCCATCCAAATTGGTGGCCATTACTATGTCTTGTGGTAGTGAATTCCATAGTTTAACTACAAGCTGTGGGAAGAAGAACTTCCTTTTATCTTTCCTGAATCTCCCACCAATCAGCTTCATGGGATGACCTTGGGTTCTAGTAATAGTAGAGAGGGAGATAAATGTCTCCCTATCCACATTCTCCATATCATGCATAATTTTGTGCACCTCTATCATGTCTCCCCTTACTCACCTTTTTTTTAAGCTAAACAATCCCAGCTGTGGTAACTTTCCTTCATGGGGGAGTTGCTCCAGCCCCTTGATCATTTTAGTTGACCTTTTCTGCACTTTTTCCAGTTCTACAATATCTCTTGTTAGGTGTGGTGACCAGAATTGTACACTGTGGTCTAAGTGTGGTTGGACTTAGATTTGTATAAGGGCAGCATGATATTGGCAGTTTTATTCTCAATTCCTTAATTAATGCAGAGAGTTGAAGTACAAACACTTAGACTACATTTGACAAAATTGGCTAGCATGATGTTCTGTTGCTTCTTATGAAGGTTGCCTCCAGGTGTGAGGAAGCCTTTGGCAAAGTGAGTTCCAGTGGGCTCCTCCTAAATCAGTGGGGGGGGCAGTGGGTTTACCTGACACCAGTAGCGGGCAGCAGCAGCACCCCCATGGAGTCACAATTCTAATTTCCCACAATGCTCTGGAGTGATGCCACATCAGAGGCATAAAAATGTGCCTCTCAGACCCAGCTGCCCAGTGCAAAAATGTGTTTGGGGGGAGGGGGCTAGGGCAGGTGTCAGCCATGGGTCCTAGTGAGGTACTGGGATGCTGCCCACATATGTAACTGCTCAAGAATGCCACATGCTGACAACTGGCCTGCTTCTTATATTGTCATCTTTAGCATTTAGTTGGAGAAGCGATTGTATCTTGTTGTTGTTGTTTATTCGCTCAGTCGCTTCCGATTCTTTGTGACTTCATGGACCAGCCCAGGCCAGAGCTTCCTGTTGGCTGTCGCCACCCCCATCTCCCCCAAGGTCGAGTCCGTCACCTCCAGAATATCATCCATCCATCTTGCCCTTGGTCGGTCTTACCTCTGTTTTAATTATTGGCTTGTTTACTTTATTTTTGAAGGGCAAATTGTGGGACCCAATGGCAAGCATTCTATGATTCTAGGTCTTCTGCTAGTTTGATGCTCCTTAGTCTTTGAGTGGTAGGCATAAAGCTGACTCACTGCTCGACTTTCATACATTACATGGGGCAGAGAAATGGATGCAGAAATGATCCAGGTTTCCATATTTCATGGCATGCTGTTTTGCCTCTGAATAGAACTCGCCCAGTTTCCTTGTGGAATGCTTGAGCTCCACATGTTTCTAGAGCCCACATATCTCTCAACAGGAACTTCTCCTTTAGGATGAGAAAACACACACAATATGCAGAATTATCCACCCCTCAGGTCCACTTCTCAGAATGTACAGTAATATGTGGAAGCAGAATGTCTTGGGCCAGGCAGGCACTCTAAGGAGAGGTGGGGATTCAAAGCCGGTTAAGAGTCTCTTCAGAATTCCAAATTAGACCCAGCTTGCATATCACTGAAAATCCTTGCTGAGAAGTAAGTCCCCAAAGGCCATTCCATACATTAGTTTAAAACAGCCTTGATTGGTTTTCTCCCCTCCAATGCAAACCTAAGCAAGTCAGGCTAAGGGCACAATCCTATGGCTGCTAGACAGCAGCTCAATGGGCATAGGATTTTACATTTTCTGGGAACCGAGCTCAGAACCAGTGCTCTGAGCTTGGTTCCCAGAAAATCGCCTCCCTGCCTCCAGCCCTGCAGCCTCATAGGTGGCACAGTTTGTCCCCAGCTCTGCGCTCAGAAGAGCAGCATGGAACAGGGAAAAGGGGGCATTCCAGGGGGCATTCCTCAGGGCAGGGAGGGGAGGCAACAGTAGAAGCAGCATTACAATGCTTCCAAAGGACCATCCAGCAGCCTCCCCCCCCCCCGAAATTGGCTGTCTAGCCACAAACACAGGGTGGCCAGAGCGCAGAGGAGAAGATAGCACTCCGCCCACCCTGCATTGGATAGTCAGATGCCTCCGAGTTCGGAGGCAGCCAACTATCCCCATAGGTTTGCACCCTCCGTCAAGCTTCAACTCACAACACATGGTAAAGAAGTAGATATGGAGAAAACATTTCAATTTCTCTATGTATTGTGTGGAAGAGCTCTAAGACTCTCTCCTAGTGAGGAAATAGTTAAACAGTGGGAATTAGCAGCCCTGGAAACAAAGCTGGAGAAGAAGGGATGGAGAAAACACAGTAGTAGAGAGAAAAAGATTTCTAGGGCTCAACAATAACCATCCATCTGCTTCCATCTTTTTCATTCTCAGAGCACTCTCATTTGCAGAATATCTACCACTAGGTTTAAGGTTTTCTTATTGGTATACAAAGCCCTAAACAACTTGGGACTGACCAGGATATTTAAGAGAGCGCCTCCTCCCTTACCAGCTTGCCCAGTCACTGAGGTCATCAGATGAAGTGTTCCTGGTGGTTTCCACATGGACCTGTGGTTCATGCAGATTCCACTTGGAGTAGAGCCTTCAGTCTATTGGCTCACTCTCTGTGGAACTCTCTCCCTGTCGATATCAGGCAGGCATCAATGTTGTTTTGTTTTCAGCACCTGCTGAAGACATTTGTTCCCTGACTGACCAGGCATGGTTTTATTGCTGTGATCGGATTTTAAAGATGTTAATTCTGTATTTTGATGCTTTTCTTCTTCTTTTTTATGGTTTACCACTCAGGCGTTTTATTGGATGTAGAGCAATGTATAAATCTTCTACTGTAAATAAATAAATACTTTGCTGTTTTTGAATGCCGTATGTTTTTGACTCAACTGTCCATGTCCTGATCCCTGTGAAAGCCACGTCCTTCTGAGGTACTGATACTGCCAGCTCCCTCTCAACTGCAGCAACAGTAGCAAAAGTGCCTGCAACAGCCACCATAGCTGGCCCAGAAGTTTCAGCTGCAGAAAAGACAGTTGCCCCAGCAAGCAGGCAACAAGTTGGTCCTTGCCCCTCCGTCACCTGAAGGCACAACTGTTTGAGATGGGATGCTTCTGCTACATATCCTGAAGCATCCCACCTCAGATGCCTCAGACTCCCTGAGGGCTGATAGAAGTCTATGATAAAACAGGCATTCCTCCTCCAAATGAGGATCTTGGGCAACCAGGGCAAAAAGCTAGAGGACATGTAAAAAGGAGGATGGAAAAAGCTTGACCACAGAATAATATATGGTGTCCAGAATGTGTTTTCAGGACATCTTGGTTTTATTCCCAGTAAGTACCTTGACTTCAATGTTCCTTCATGTCCTAATCAGGAGGGTATAATAATTTTAATTTCTTACAAAGGTTAGAGTTAAAATTGAATCTAGTTTTTATGAGCACCCTGCCATCACTTGATTCCCTCCAATAAGGAGCAGTGTGCTGTGCCCTTGAAAAGATTGTGCCATTGTTTATTATGCATTTTATATTTGGAATTTATTTCAGACACCAGAGGACTTCAGCTAGTGCCCACTATATCTCCCGTATTCAACTAACAAATATTCGTTTGAAAAGAGATTTTCTGCTGATGTCAAAGCAGTCTTTACAATACACAGCCCTAAAAGAAAAGCCCCCCAAATAACCAATGCTAATGCTAAGCACAGTTCTTCCATGATTGGTACTACTTTCCATCTCCACAGATCAGTGAGTGAGGGAGCAGATCCTAGTCCAACATGGTCCCTCATATATTGAAGCTAGAACTCTATGCCAGCAGGTTGGAATTCGTAGTGGTGTAGTGTAGCCAGGGCTCACAGGGACACAGCTCTGGCACTTTTTCATTGGCAGGGTCTCTGATAGCATCTGCCACCACACCCCATTCTCCTTAGGATTCTCTGTTCCGTCTGAGCTTAACTACAATCCTCACAGTTGCTGGGGGAAAATGATTTTCCCAGAAACAATCTATTGTTCCCTGTCGTAACACAAAGTATTTTGGGTTGTCTTCATCTTGAATGGGCAATTAAGACCTATTAGCTTTACAAAAGGCCTGTTCCTGGTGGAGATAAGATGACTAGAATTAGGGATGGGCAAACTCACTGCAATCCAGGTCGCACACCGCTTGCCGGACCCCCAGCAGCCGGCCATCCCATTCACTGTGCCACGTGAGCTGTGCCATGCATCTGGGGGGCTGAGCCGATGATTTCTTGCCAGGCTTCAAGCCCCAGCCAGAAGCCTGCAACGTACAGTTCAACACTAGAACTGGTGTGTTGATGTGGATCAACCCAGCTGCATGAACCTTCAGGCTCTCCTTGGGGGTACAGCTATGGGGACAGTCATGACGAGCACCTGAACTTCAAAATTTACCACTACACTACTGGGCTTCCATAAATTATGGCACCTACTCTGTGGAATTTGCCTCTTCTTGAGGAATGTATAGCTACATCGCTGTAGGAGGATAATACAGGCATTCTCCAAAAGCATTTAGTGAATGTGTAGAAGTAGGTACATGACTGGAACTGTTGGCCTTCGGGCCATGTCGATGTGTTCACTGACCTCACCCCCAACGTCCACACATACAGCATTAGAGGAAAGGGTTCCTGGGTTCATAAAGCTGTAAGCTCCTTCACAGAACTGGGAACCCTGCTCACCCCAGCATTCCCTAGCACATGGAGGAGCCCACACATGTGCAGCTGTATGCATGATGAGCTGTATGCATGATTTGCTTTTCACAGCAAAACCTTTGGGAGTGGGGCCAGCAGCTGTGAAGCCACTCCATATATGTATGTATGCTTATTACTGTCTGGTTAGATTAAAAAAAAGAAAGAGAGGTTTCCAAAAAGAAAAATACTATAGATAGTCTGAGCTTGTTTTAAAATGGTTGCTACTGGTTTTTGGGCCGTGGTGGCTTAGTGGTTATGACACTGAACTGCAGACCGGAAGGTCATCAGGACAGCAGTTCGAGACCCAAGTGCCACATGACGGAGTGAGCTCCCGTCCTCAGTCCCAGCTTCTGCCAACCTAGCAGTTCGAAAGCGAGAAATTGCAAGTATTTCCCCACAGTTTGTGACTTATCCACATTGAGCAGGAAGATCTGAAGAGGAGTTCTACTCGTGTTCACTTGAACACGAGTAGAACTCTTCACATAATTGAAGAGGATCCTCTGAACAGGCCTATAGACTCTAATGCCCTAATGATTAAAGCAAAGACCCTAGAAACCTTGGTGAGTTCCTTAAGTAATATATTAAGACTTCCTGAGGGTTGGTTGCTATAGTGTCAATATTTTATTATTACAGCTGCTGGGAGGCAAACTTTTGTTGGGCTAATGGTTTGGTAGTAGTCAAAACGTATCAGCTGAAATTCCCTCAAAGGGTGCTAATGGTTAGAACATTTACCTTCAGGGAGTGGGCTCTGAGATGTGTGTGTGTGCGTGTGTGTGTGTAAAAAAAGAAGACAATTTACAGTATGAATAATCAGAGAGAGAAGAGGTAGCTGAGAGTTTAACTGAAGTGCAACTTTAAGGGGGATACAACATCTGCTCTATGGGAATCTGATGCAGGTGTCAGTAGATTTGCTACTTGCTATGACAGTGCCTATTTTTTTCCAGTATGCACTGCTTCTGTATTTGTAAATAAGCAATATGTACAAAGACACCATGACTACTGAGTGCTCCCTCAAACGAAGAAAATGAAACTTTGTAGTGAGGCTCCTGGAAACTGTCACTGCTTGGAAGATGGGAACATTTTGGCTTAAAATGTTTATCATAAAATGGGATGTTGGCATGTAAAAGCTTTTGTTTTTCATAGAGGAAAACATAGCAGTTGGCTTTTATTCTGATGAACTGGAATCTCAGTCCATCTCTTCCAGGCCTGAAGCCATTTAAAGAGGGAGGATGTGCTGTGTACATTATGCGTGGGATGGGGTGCGGGGAGAAGGGGAAGCATCAAGGAACAACCAAACAATCATCACTATTGACCAAGACCAAGGGAAGCTGAAGTACAACTGTATCACCCCCAATTGCACACTGACATACTGCACTGCCATCTTCATTCTCATAATGATGGGCTTAGAGGAAACAGGAAAACGGCACAACATTAATCCCATCTTGTGGCGATGATGGTAATGAGAATGGAAACTGAGATTTAACCCATTCTTGTTATGTGCTTAGAGCTGTAATCTCATAAGCCTCTTTTCATGATGGACTTTTGGAAACTGGAAATAGTAACTTGTGATGATGTCATCTAAGCCATTAAGGAGCATGAATAACATGATGCATGTAGCTATCAGCTCCCAGAGTACAAAGAGGTTGTGATTATTTAGGATATTGCTGTTCCTGACCAACTGTTGAAAGGTTACAAGCTCCAATGTGTACATGAAGCTCTGCACCACTTTTTCTCAGCACCTTTTGTATGTGGGGCATTCCCACACATGGCAGTTTAGCCACAATAATGTAGGGGCTGCCATGTATGGGGCATTCCCCCACATCACATGGCAGTTTAGCAATGAGAATGTAGGTGCTGTCCACATGTAGTCACCCTTATTAAAGGACACTTTTTTTTCTTTTTTGGTGGAAAGGTATGATATAAGTTAAATAAAATAAATAAATCCAAGGCTTTCTTCCTCCCCCTAACAATCAAGGGATTTTTTTTTTAAAGGATGCCACCTTTTTTCTCTTTGCTGTATGTGGATGACATTAGCAGGAATAGCAGCCCCTTGGGGGGGATGTCAGAAAAAAATGGTGTTTTTTGTGCTACACATCTTTATCTCTTTTTTTTTTTTCTCCTCGCTCTAGTTACGCTACTGAAAGCTGAAGTACAGAAACAGGCTGCCCATCCAACAGCAGAAAGTTTTCGCACCTTGTTCTCCTTTCTGATACGGCCATTTTTTTTCCAGGACTGCTGCTCCCTTTAGTGCCCCCTGGGGCAAATCACCTGTGCAAAGGCAAATCATTGTAATTAGTTACAAAATGTTCTTTCATGATGTTTGCTAATCTGGCATTTGATGCATCCATTTGTGCTTTCTTTTCCCATCACAAAGCCCTTAGTTAAATTATTGTCTTACACACACGCACACACTTTGTCAAGTTTAATTTATAGGTTAGGGAATGAAGGCCAATGAAATAGCTTTGAAATAATAAGAAAACAGACTGATAATAGCATTTTTTAAAGGGGGGGGCAGGGAGAGTAAGAACACTGCTCCAAGCACAGAAGACCAGCTGTCAGTCGAATGTATAATTAGGAGGAGTTTTCAACAGCAGTGAACAACAACAAAAAATCTTGATGAAGATATTCACAGAACATTTTACTTTGCTATCAGGTGCTTCAAATATTCAAGCTTGTCCAAGGGGATTAAAGGGATGGTGTGTGCTTAGCTTCTGAACTGGCAATGATTATTTCTTTTTTTCTTCTAGACATGGGATAACTGTCATGCTGTTTCATTGGCTGTGCCTTTGCTGATGTGTTTTTAATATGCATTTAGCACACACTTCACTTATGCTATCTACTCCACAGAATGCTAAAAACTAGCACACCTATTCTTTGCTATCTACCCTGCAGAATGCTAAAAAACCCTAACATACAGGAACACAGGAAGCTGCCTTATACTGAGTCAAACCATTGGACCTTCTAGCCCAGTACTGACAGCACCGACTGCCAGCGGTTCTCCAGGCTTTCAGGCAGGATTATTTCCTCGCCCTGGAGAAGCTGGGGATTGAACCGGGGACTTTCTGCATGCAAAGCCGGTGATCTATCACACTGAGCTATGGCCCCTCCCTTTCTGGCTTTAAAAACTGTTTCTGTAAAAAGTCAGGTTAATAGTGCAACCCTGAACGTGTCTACTCAGACATAAGTCCCGATGAGTTCAATGGGGTTTCTTTGTACGTACAGCAGAGGTGGGCAATTTGTGGCCCTCCAAATGTTGTTGGACTCAAGGCCAGTCCAAGACATTTTGTTGCCTGAGGCAGAGCAGCAAATTGTGCCATGCACACACACACACACGTCAAAGTGCATAGTACTCAAAGCCAGCCATGTTCTTTTGGCACATGAAGCAGAAAATCCCACAAGAACCTCTCCACATGTCAGACAGTAGAAATACAATAAATAACTATGTGCTACCCTTTCATGGCACCCAAAATTAGCTTCCTGTAGTGGCTGCCTCATTTTGCCTAATGGTAGGGCCAGTCCTGGTTGGACTACAACCCCTGTTAGCCCTAGCCAGCAGAGTCAGTGGTGAGGAATAATGGGAGGTGTGGTCCAACATTTAGAGAACCACAAGAATCCCACCCCTGGTGTATAGAAATGCAGCCTATATGCAACAAAATGGTAGCAAAGGTAAACTGTTATCCCAGAATGGGGCTATCATGTGCTAGGGTAGGGTAGTCAATCTTTTTGGGCTGTGAGCACATTTGCCATTTTAGAAACTGTCCTGGGCACCACCACAAAATGACTGCCATGAGAAGTGTGGCAAAGAACAAGTAATCTGCCCCAAAGACTGAATACAAGGCAGAGATGGGGGCTTAGCCTCAACACACTGAACAATTCCTTTGGACCCACAGTTTTCAGAAACAACTGAAACTTATTTCACAGCAATCCCTGCTGCCAGTAAGAAAATGTGTTCATTTTTAATTTTTTGAAAGTTGGAGGGGTCGGGTACCTTGGCAGGTGTCAAGAAAGGTGTCTGGACCTACCCCTGTGCTAGGGTTTGCCAGCGAATTCTGCAAAACCTGGACTTGCCAGGTTTGGGGAGCCTCTATGCAAAAGCTGCATTTTGAACTGGACTCTTCTCTGTACTCATTTCCTCCTCGCACACATATGCCCCACTTCTCTTCCCAAACATACACACACACACGCACACACACTCCATATGAACAGACTGCAGTGAGCAATCTCTCAGTCACTCCTGTTTTCCTTTGTCCTTCCTCTTGAAATAGCACAAGTCTACTGGAGAACAGCCTACTTTCAGGACTTCACAGAGCCATAGTAATCTTCCTCAGGAATCAATTAAACTATAAAACAAAGATCATTGATTGATTCCTAAAGAAGTCTCCAGCAACTCTCCGGTGTAAATATGTTGACGGTGACAAGCTTCAGAAAGATGAAATGGGTCTTATATCTGGAACAGAACTTAGACACCACCCTGACCCCTTTCTACTTCCCCTTGCAGAGGCCACAGCAAGAAGAAGGACTTGCATTTCCTACAGTCCTTCAGGATTAAGCATCCCCTCAGATCTTCTGGCTGTTGAAAGCTGTGGTTTCACCTGTAGAAGAATGAATTCAATCTGTATTCAAAAATATATGTAGTCCCCACACACACTTGGCAATATAGTAAATTCTCATGGTCCAATTGCTGGGTAGGATGGGAATACTTCCCTTTGGTTTGTTAGATGAATATTTCATATTCATTTGATTGGGGAGAACCCCCCATTTTGGAAGACACTACATGACAGCATTCTATTAATTTTCTGCACACCTTTTTCTGATTAAATCCAGTGCAAAGGATGATACATTCTTAACCATACTTTTAAAAGTCTCTATTAGAACTCGGTGATGGCATTTGAAGTTTCCTACTTCCATGTTATCTACCCACAAGATATCTGTAAAAACATGGATATAGTTCTGAGTGTTTCTAAATGTGATTTATATACAATTGTAGAACTGAATGCCAAATCTTCAGGGATTTAACGATCTGTTCTATAATCAGCTAGCTATGATTATAATTTCATTTCACTCCCTTCACTCAGCCAAATTTAAAGGATTTAGCTAGAGGCAAAGGAAACCCATTAAGCTTTTTTGTTCATAGCAACATTAGAAATATTCTGAAATATTCTTAAGTGTATTTGGGAATATGATTGTCTTGATAAAACAACACCGTTGTAGCACAATGAATTAGCTGTTTATACATTTACTAGAAAAACTGTGTATGTAGAAATCCATTAAAAACAATTAACTGGAAATAATGCATCTGGTAATATCACTTCATTGGCTTTGGACACTCCACTAAGCCAAAAGTGCTGTTTAGGCAATCTGATTCTGAGTATACTAATGTGAGGAGAGGGAACCCACCTCACAGGTGTCTGTTGCCCTGTATTTGTGCAAGGCAAAATTCTGAAGAGGAGACCATGCTCTATCTATCCAAGACACAGATAAAGGTCCATGACAATGACACACACACACACACCACCTCACACTTACACAACCTCACAATCCGCACCCATCTTCTGAATATAAGCAAAATGGTGTCTCACTTTTATGGCCTGCAAAGGGTTCCAGCCCTATGTAGACCTCACGTTTCAGCCAGTATGGATTGCAATCATCTGTCCGGCAGTCATGGCTTGTGGTTGGAAGACTGCTGTTAGAAGGGCTGTGCATTGGGGCAGATATCAATTTCAATTCTGAGTTTGTAATTTGAATGTTTGGGTTGAGGAACTGGGAAAGTTGATCAGGACAGGATCGGAAAAGTCCATTGTCCCTTAGATATTCTACTAATGGAATCCATTTTAGGACTAAAAGTGCATAAGGATCGCAGTTCTAGAGAGGGATGTTGTTGTCATTCAGTCGTTAAGTCGTGTCCGACTCTTCGTGACCCCATGCCATTGACCATAGCATGCCAGGCCTTCTGTCCTCCGCTCTCTCCCGGAGTGTGCTCAAGTTCATATTCATTGCATCGGTGATGCTATCTAGCCATCTCATCCTCTGCCATCCCCTTCTCCTTTTGCCTTCAATCTTTCCCAGCATCAGGGTCTTTTCCAGGGAGTTTTCTCTTCGCATTAGGTGGCCAAAATATTTGCGCTTCAGCTCAGTATCGGTCCTTCTAATGAACACTCAGGGTTGATTTCCTTTAAGATTGACTGATTTGACCTCCTGGCAGTCCAGGGGACTCGTAAGAGTCTTCTCCAGCACCACAGTTCGAAAGCATCAATTCTTCGGCGCTTAGCCTTCCTTATAGTCCAGCTCTCTCACAGCCATACATTACTACTGGGAAAACCATAGCTTTGATTAGATGGACCTTTGTCGGCAAGGTGATGTCTCTGCTTCTTACTATGCTGTCTAGGTTTGCCATAGCTTTCCTCCCAAGGAGCAAGCGTAGGGATGGGCGAAAGTCCCTTACCTGTCCTCGAAGCTTGCTTCGCGGTGGAGGGGAGGCGCTTCGGTTCTCCCCCCGAAGTTCAGGCGAGGGGGGGGAGGCGCCCCGCCTCGCCTGGCCGAAATTCAGTCCGGGGGGGAGGCGCCCCATCCCTCACCAGCGAAATTCAGGCCGGGTAGAAGCGCCCCGTATACCCAGCCACGAAAAAAAAAGTAAAAACACACACACCTGTGATAGGCTACGTAACGACTTACGTAGCCTATCACGGCTAGATTTCCTAAGTCAGCCGTGATAGGCTATGTAAATTGTCATGTAGCCTATCACGGCTGACTTTGGGGGGGGGGAAAAAGCGCATACACAAATGGTGGCTCCCATGGGGACTGCCATTTGCGTTCCTTATTTTGGCACGTCTAGTCTACGTAAAGATTTACGTAGACTACGGCGAAAATAAGGGCAACGCAAATAGCGTGCCCTTATTTTTGCCGTAGTCTACATAAATCTTTACGTAGACTAGACGTGCCAAAATAAGGAACGCAAATGGCGGCACCCATGGGCCGCCGCCATTTGCGTACGCGCTTTTTCTTTTTTTTTCCAAAGTCAGCCATGATAGGCTACGTGACGATTTACGTAGCCTATCATGGCTGACTTTGGAAATCTAGCCGTGATAGGCTACGTAAATCGTTACATAGCCTATCACGGGTGTGTTGTGTGTTTTTTACCACACTTTTTTTTTTTGCAATGGAGGCAGCAGCAGCCGGTCAGGAGACCAGCCACTGCCCCTGCCCCCGACGAACCGCCGACGAACCGCAGCCGGGACCCGCCGCCGAGAGGGACATTCGGCCACGGTAAGTCCCATCCTGGGTGGGGCGGGGGGCCGGCGGAGAATTTCCCCAACACTTTCGGGGGGCCGAATGCCTCGGCACTCAGCCTCCTGAAGATTCGGGGAGAAATTCTCCACCATCCCTAAGCAAGCGTCCTTTAATTTCATGGCTACAGTCACCGTCTGTGGTGATCTTGGAGCCCAAGAAAGTAAAATCTGTCACTGCTTCCATTTCTTCCCCTTCTATATGCCAAGAAGTGATGGGGCCAGATGCCATTATCTTCGTTTTTTTAATGTTGAGTTTCAAACCAGCTTTGGCACTCTCCACTTTCACCCTCAACAAGAGGCTCTTTAGATCCTCTTCACTTTCTGCCATTAGGGTGGTATCGTCTGCATATCTGAGGTTGTTGATAATTCTCCCGGCAATCTTAATTCTGACCTGTGATTCATCCAGCCCAGCATTTCTCATGATGTACTCTGCATATAAGTTAAATAAGCAGGGCGACAATATGCAGCCTTGTCGTACTCCTTTCCCAATTTTGAACCAATCAGTTGTTCCATGTCTGGTTCTTACTGTTGCTTCTTGACCCTCGTACAGGTTTCTCAGGAGACAAGTAAGGTGGTCTGGTACTCCCGTCTCTTTAACAATTTGCCACAGTTTGTTGTGATCCACACAATCAAAGGCTTTAGTGTAGTCAATGAAGCAGAAATAGACATTTTTCTGGAATTCTCTTGCTTTCTCCATGATCCAGCAAATGTTGGCGATTTGATCTCTAGTTCCTCTTAGGGATGTACGAAAGTCACTTACCTGTGACAAAATTTGATTCGCGGTAGGGGGGAGGCGCTCCGTCCCTCCCCCAAAACTCTGGCCGGGGGGGAGGTGCCCTGTCCCTCCCCCCCGAAATTCTGGCCGGGGGGGAGGTGCCCCGTCCCTCCCACCGCGAATCCTGTCCTGCCAGGACTGCAAATGGCGGCGGCCATAGCCGCCGCCGTTTGCGTCCCTGCAGTCAGCCGTGATAGGCTACGTAAATGTTTACATAGCCTATCACGGCTGAGAAAAAAAAAACTGTGCGTACGCAAATGGCGGCGCCCATGGGCGCCGCCATTTGTGTTCCTTATTTTGGCATGTCTAGTCTACGTAAACATTTAGACGCTACGCTATTTGAGTTCCCCTTATTTTCGCCGTAGTCTACGTAAATGTTTACGTAGACTAGGCGGGCCAAAATAAGGAACGCAAATGGCGGCGCCCATGGGTGCCGCCATTTGCATACACGCGGTTGTTGTTGTTTTTTTCACTCAGCCGTGATAGGCTACGTAAACATTTACATAGCCTATCACGGTATTTTTTAAAAATCTAGCCGTGATAGGCTACGTAAATCTTTACGTAGCCTATCACGTTTTTTTTTTTTAACTTGGAAATGGTGGCGGCAGCAGCCGGTCAGAAGACCGGCCGCCGCAGCCGCCGCCACCGAACCGCCGCTGAACCGCCGCCGGAGCCGCCGCTGCCAGGGAGATTCGCCCAAGGTAAGTCCCGTCCCAGGGGGGGTGGGGGGGTAGCAGACCATTTCGCCACCGATTTCGGTGGGCCTAATGTGCTGGCATTCGGCCTCCCCAAGATTCGTGGCGAAATTCTCTGACATCCCTAGTTCTTCTGCCTCTTCAAAAACCCGCTTGTACTTCCAGTAGTTCTCGGTTCACATGCTGCTGAAGCCTAGCTTGTAGGATTTTGAGCAACACCTTGCTGGCATGTGAAATGAGCGCAATTGTATAGTAGTTCGAACACTCTTTGGCATTGCCCTTCTTTGGAATTGGAATGTAAACTGATCTTTTCCAGTCTTGTGGCCACTGTTGAGTGTTCCAGATTTGTTGGCATATTGAGTGCAGCACTTTAACAGCATCACCTTTTAGGATTTTAAATAGCTCAGCTGGAAGACTGTCACCTCAGCTAGCTTTGTTGTTAGTAAGGCTTCCTAAGGCCCACTTGACTTCCCTCTCGAGGATGTCCAGCTCAAGTTCAGTGACCGCACTATCATGGCTATCAGGGACATTCAGATCTTTCCTGTATAGTTCTTCTGTGTATTCTTGCCACCTCTTCTGAATCTCATCTGCTTCTGTTAGGTCCCTGCCTTTTTTGTCCTTTTTCATGCCCGTCTTTGCCACAAAACGTTCCCTTGAGATCTCCAACTTTCTTGAAGAGATCTCTAGTCTTTCCCATTCTGTTGTTTTCCTCCATTTCTTTGCATTGTTCTTTTAAGAAGGCCTTCTTGTCTCTCCTTGCTATTCTCTGGAACTCTGCATTCAGTTGGGTATATGTTCCCCTTTCTCCCTTGCTTTTCGCTTCCCTTCTTTCCTCAGCTACTTGTAAAGCCTCATCAGACAGCCACTTGGCTTTCTTGCATTTCTTTCTCTTTGGGATGGATTGAGTTGCTGCCTCCTGAACAATGTTACGGACCTCCGTCCATAGTTCCTCAGGCACTCTGTCTATCAGGCCTAATCCCTGAAATCTATTCCTCACCTCCACTGTATATTCATAAGGGATATGATTTAGGTCATACCTGAATGGTTTAGTGGTTTTCCCTACGTTCTTCAATTTAAGCCAAAATTTTGCAAGAAGCAGCTCATGATCTGAGCCACAGTCAGCTCCAGGTCTTGTTTTGACTGACTGTATAGAGCTTCTCCATCTTTGGCTTCAAAGGACATAATCAATCTGATTTTGATATTGACCATCTGGTGATGTCCATGTGTAGAGTCGCCTCTTGTGCTGTTGGAAAAGAGTGTTTGCTATGATCAGCGTGTTCTCTTGGCAAAACTCTATTAGCCTTTGTCCTGCTTCATTTTGTACACCAAGGCCATGTTTGCCTGTTATCTTGGTGATTTCTTGACTTCCTACTTTAGCATTCCAATCCCCTATGATGAAGAGGAAATATTTTTTTGGTGTTAGTTCTAGAAGGTGTTGTAGATCTTCATAGAATCTATCAACCTCAGCTTCTTCAGCATCAGTGGTTGGGGCATAGACTTGAATTACTGTGATGTTGAATGGTTTGCCTTGGATTCGTACTGAAATCATTCTATCATTTTTGAGATTGTACCCCAGTACTGCTTTTCCCACCCTTTTGTTGACTATGAGTGCTAGTCTATTTCTTCTAAGGGATTCTTGCCCACAGTAGTAGATATGATGGTCACCTGTATTAAATTCGCCCATGCTTGTCCATTTTAGTTCCCTGATTCCCAAGATGTCGATGTTCAATCTTGCCATCTCATGTTTGACCACCTCCAGCTTACCTTGATTCATTGACATTACATTCTAGGTTCCTAAACAATATTGTTCTTTACAGCATCAGATTTTCTTTTCACCACCAGACACATCCACAGCTGACTGTCCTCTCGGCTTTGGCCCAGCCCCTTCACTCTTTCTGGCGCTACTTGGAAATTCCCTCTGCTCTTCACCAGTAGTATATTGGACACCTTCCGACCTGAAGGTAGGGATGGACGAAAGTCACTTACCTGTCCTCGAAGCTTTTCGTGGTGGGTGGGAGGCGCTTCGCTGCTCCCCCCGTG
This sequence comes from Heloderma suspectum, assembly GCF_057233095.1. Taxonomy (NCBI): domain Eukaryota; kingdom Metazoa; phylum Chordata; class Lepidosauria; order Squamata; family Helodermatidae; genus Heloderma; species Heloderma suspectum. Next base: position 92,457,307 of record NC_139458.1, read on the forward strand.
AAGTTCAGGCTGGAGGGGAGGCTTCCCGCCTCGCCCGGCCGAAATTCAGGCCGGGGGGGAGGCTTCCCGCCTCGCCTGGCCGAAATTTAGGCCGAGGAGGAGGCGCCTCGCCTCGCCCGGCCTCGAACTAAAACTTTAAAAAAAAAAAAAACGCCCCCGTGATAGGCTACGTGATGATTAACGTAGCCTATCATGGCTAGATCTGCAAAGTCAGCCATGATAGGCTACATTAATCGTCACGTAGCCTATCACGGGTGACTTTAAAAAAAAAAAAAAAGCGCGTACGCAAATGGCGGCCCCCATAGGGAGCCACCATTCGCGTTCCTTATTTGGTCGCTGTAGTCTACGTAAATCTTTACGTAGACTACAGCGACCAAATAAGGAACGGGAATGGCGGCTCCCTATGGGGGCCGCCATTATCTGTACGCGCTTTTTTTTTTTTAAGTCACCCGTGATAGGCTACATGACGATTTACGTAGCCTATCACGGCTGACTTTGCAAATCTAGCCGTGATAGGCTACGTTAATCGTCACGTAGCCTATCATGGGGGCGTTGTTTTTTTTTTCTTTGATTGGAATGGCGGCGGCGGCAGCCGGTCGAAAGACCGGCTGCCGCTCCCGCCCTGGATGAAGACCCAGCGAACCGCCGGCCAGACCCGCCGTCGGGAGGGACATTCGCCAAAGGTAAGTCCCATCCCGGGGGGGGTGCGGGGGGCGGGGGGGCGGAGAATTTCTCCCTGAAACTTGTTCGGGGGGCCGAACACATTGGCGCTCGGCCCCCCGAAGTTTCGGGGAGAAATTCTCCGCCAACCCTACGAAGGGCTCATCTTCCGGCATCATATCTTTTAGCCTTGTGATATGTTCCATGGGGTTTTGTTGGCAAGAATACTGGAATAGGTTGCCATTTCCTTCTCCATTGGACCACATTTTGTCAGAACTCTCCGCCATGACCTGTCCGTCTTTGGTGGCCCTGCATGCCATAGCTTATGGCTTCACTGAGTTACGCAAGCCCCTTCCCCACAACAAGGCAGTGATCCATGAAGGGGAGAGAGGGATAGATCACTTTAATTCTAGTCTATGTCAGTTTTGAACATGTTGATGCATAATTCCATCCCATCCTATTTCTGCAACAATATGCAAATTTGCATGTACATAATTACAGATGCATTTTATTAATTTATTTATTTGATTTACATCCCACCCTTCCTCACAGAGACCAAGGTGGCTAACAACCTATATAGAACACAATATACCACATAAACAACATTAAAGTCATTATTTTAAAATCACAAATATATAATAAAATACAAGAAAGCCATCAACACAATCAACTAATCAATCAAAAAACAAAGAACCCAAAGTCTGCACAAATAATTAGGTCTTTAACTTGCACCTGAATTACAACAGCATAGAGGACAGCCACATCTGTACTGGAAGAGATGGGCCCAGAAGGAATAGTCTGTGGCCCTGCACCACTGCTGAGAAGAATTCCAACTCTCCAAGCTTTGTTTTGTTTCATTTTCTGAATCATCAGATGTTGCATTCCAGTGAAAATAATAATTCAATTTTGATATAACATGGGATGAAAACGGCATGAGGAAATTTTTCCACTAAAAATGATAGCAGCAAACTACAAAGCTCAAACACATCAGTAGGATTTAGCAAGCAGATTATGCTCAATCCATTCTGTCGAGTGTGCAGCATAATAAATTATAACAATACTGAGACTCAGAAAGCAAAGACTCTTGTAGTTCATAATCCAATTACACCAGAACAGAAAATCTTTAAGTAAGAATTATTTTGGAGAAGTAGAATTGTTGATTTTCAAAAAGAAAAGAAAAGGTGAGCAATTGCTGGGTGAAAACCTTACACACACAAAATGCAAGCAGGGGTGTTTTTTTGCACAGAGCTATCTATTTTCATTTCATAATTCTTCAGTAACCTTTCTCATAAGAAAAGTATTCAGGAATCTAAAATACGAAAGTGCCAAAGTTGAATATTTTGAAATCTCATTGATTTAGTGGAAGAGACTTGCACATGCTTAGTTCATTGACATGAATGGGACTGCAAAGTGCTTAACTCTGCAGGTTATTTCCCAAGAATAACAATGACCAATAGGAAGTAGTGTATACTACCCATTCGCAATTATATCTGACACAAACTAGACAAGATAGCAGGATGTCTGTGATAGGATATCTGTGATCTGCCACAGGGTGTTTAAGATCATTGTAGGCATTGAGCCAAAGGAAGGAGGCCTAACCCTTCCCCACACACATACAAACACCATTTTCTTAATCCATATCACCTTCCTACATGTTTCAACAACTGCCCCAGGGACAGCATTCTAAGTGGGAAATGTGCGTGTGTATGGCGAGGGGGGACATTTTTGCCAGCACCATGGCCCCAGTCTGAATGGGTTCCCTAGCAGCTGTATTTGGGCTTGAAATGCTATGGTAGATCTCTTGTGGTAGATCTGATCATAGATGGAGTAAACTGACACAAAGGGGGAAGGAGGCCAGGACCAACAACTTCACAGTGCATGTGTGACTTCAGAGTATACACCATAGGCAACCTATCCTTAAGTATGGGATGTTCCTTATGAGATCAGCAAGTTATATCTGGCTTTTTGCTGCTCATGTGGTTTTCTGGACTGGGCTTACTACCTGGGAGTCAATTTTGTTGAAATCAGAGGGGCTGTGTTCTCTCCCCATGCCATCAGATCAACAGGATGCCAAACTCGAGGGTTGCCCTAGCTGAAACCATGTCTTCAGGTAGTTTCATCGATGAGGTTTAAAGCAGCTCTTGTTTTATTTGCCTCGTCATGGAGATATAGAACAACATAGGCTAGGATCTGCAGTTCTTCCACATTAACTGTGATCAGACAGTACCAGAGAGGTTCAAAACTGATTCGAGGCTCATGTGTCAAAGAAGCACATGTGATTCACTGTGGTTTAACAGTCATTTCTTCTTTGCAGAGGGCCCTGAAAATGATCGCTCTGTGGGAAAGTCAAGACTTCTCCAGCAGCATTCTCTGCAACTTCAACAAGCTACAGTTGCAGGAATCTTTGTGAAAAGACACGGCAGGTAAGCTGGTATACAGCCAATGTAAGGCTGCACTGCAAATATGTTCTTAGCTCTGGCACAAGGGAACATGTTGCAACCTCACATGTGTTCTAGGCAATAGCTACCGTCTTACCGGGAGCATTCTTTCATGTGGGCATGCAGGCACAAGGGAAGGAGGAGCTGCAGCAGGGATCCACAGCCACCCACGCTGGAACTTTAGCTGTCTGGGCCTGATCAGAGATAGCAAAGGGATTCTCTTTAGCACCACCAATCCTCCCAGGCCAAGGACAGGGCCTGGTCAGGGGAGTGGCCAGCAGAGGGTTCCCCATCCTCCATAGACTGGATTAGGCTGATCAGCCGAAGGTTCCTAACCCCTGTCTTAAGAGGTCTTGGGTTGTGCAGCTCCAAGGCACTGCCCAGCTGGGGGGCAGGCAAGCTTGACACACACCCAGGGAGCAGGAACAGTTCACATGAGCAGTTTGCACCATTGTGAGCCCATGACTCCTGCCTCCCCCACCCCCTCTGCCGTGTACCCAGCAAATGGGCCAGGATGCAGGTATTGGTCAGCGCACTGCATGCCTGATGCCTGTATCATGTCCTATGACTCCACCAAATCTATTCAAGCTGTTACCAGGGAGGTTCAAATCAGCTACACTCAAGTTTGCCAAAGTTCTCCAAATTCCACTTGAAAGCTCATTACAACTCAAGTCCGCATCAGATCGTGAGCTTTGGTTTTGTTTTGTTTCTTCACATGAAAATCTATGTGTATTTTCATGTGTATTTTTCCATATGTACGCATCAGTTGTGTGCATCTTTGAAATGTATGCATCCTTCTTCCATTGATTAAAGCATATTTGTGTGCATTTTTTGAATGTATGTATTTTATCTAGGGATGAACGGAAGTCACTTACCTTTTCGTGGATTCTGTTCCGGAATCCTCAACGGGGGGGGGGGAGGTGATCCGGTCCTCCCCCCCCCAGAATGCTTGACAGCCAGCTGTGCTCCACAGCGTCTCTGCGGAGCAGCTGGCCAGGCCCAGGCCAGGGCTGTCCACAGCCGGATTTCTGGCCTCGGAGGGCTCTGAGTAAAAAAAAAAAAAAAAAAAGCATATGCAAATGGCAGCAGCTACAGCCGCCGCCATTTGTGTTCCTTATTTTTCGCTGTCTTAGTCTACGTCAATATTTATATAGACTAAGATGAAGAAAAGAAAGTGGAACGCAAATAGCATAGTGGGCGCTATTTGCGTTCCCCTTTCTTTTCTTCATCTTAGTCTACATAAATATTGACATAGACTAAGACGGCGAAAAATAAGGAATGCAAATGGCAGCCGCTGTAGCAGCCATTTGCATACGTGTTTTGTTTTGTTTTAAACCCAGATGTGATAGGCTACATAAGTCTTTACGTAGCCTATCACATCTATAAAAAAAAAAGAAAAAAATGACACAGACTGCAAATGGCGGCGGCAGCGGCCGGTCAGAAGACCAGCCACCGCCGCTGCCGCCGCCGAAACCGCCACTGGACCCGCCGCCGCCGGAACATCTGCCCCAGGTAAGTCTCATCCCGGGGGGGATCCACGGGGGGCAGAGGGGCAGGCCGTTCCATGATGGATTTCGGGGGGCCGAATGCACTGGTATTCGGCCTCACTGAGATCCGTCGCGGAATTCTCTGACATCCCTAATTTTATTGTGTGCATTTTTCAAATGTACATATGCTGTAGAACACCTTTTTGCTCTTGTTGGTCGCAAATCACATTGCAAGCTTGGAAATGTACAGACTTCAACCATACATTGTGTCTGAGTCCATGTTCTATCTGGAAGTAGGGATATCAGAGAATTCCACCACAAACTAAAATGGGATCGAATTCCCTTCAGTCTGTGCCACGGAATCCTCTGCGGAACGGCACCACGAGGTCCTGAAGAGCCAGCAGTCAAGTGGCTTTTCTGTTGTCATTCGCAAGGAGTCACGGAATTTTTGTAAATAAAAATGCAGTATAGTAATATTACGATAATAAATACGTAAGGTTTTTTTTTTTTTAATGAATTGTGCTTACCGCCTTGTTTGTGGGTGTTTTTTTTAAATTGAAATCCTCCGTCTCTGTTGGGAAGTTTACTTTCAGCCAAAACACTTCCTCTTGCTAGGGGCTTCCCAAAAGAAGGCTGTCTTTGGTGTGCCTGAGAGATAAACTATTTGTTTAAAGCAACGCTGTTTTAAAGAAAGAAAAAGGTCCTGGAGCCCTGCACAATGTATTATTCTCCCTGCTAAGTCCCAGGACCAGAGTGGTCATTTTAAACGGTTTTGTCTTTCTTTAAAACAGCATTGCTTTAAACAAATAGTTTATCTCGCAGGCATGCCTAAGACAGCCTTCTTTTGGGAAGCCCCTAGCAAGAGGAAGTGTTTTGGCTGAAAGTAATTACTGCACATCAGGGCGGGGGGGGGGAATATGTAAATATTTACAAAAAACAGCAATTCTTACAGAAGTTATGCAGGCTCACGGAGACGGCTGGGCACAGGAATTACATTTGTCAGTACGGATTTATCTACGTAATTTTTGGAGCAGAAAAAAAAAGAGGAGAATTCTGGGGGCTTGTGAACAGCGGAATGGAGCACTGGACACAAACTGCAGAAGTCAAGCGGCACGGAAGGTACACAACCATGATCTCTGCACAAGGCAGGCTCAAGGAGTTGAGAACTATGGTTCATTTCTAGTCCTGAGTGTCACCATAGAATCAATGCACATGTTTCAATAAACAGGTGAATCTGCCTCATATTGAGTCAGCCCATCAGCCCATCTAGCGCAATATTTGGAATAATCTGATTGGCAGCAGTTCTCCAGAGTGGAATAGTATTCCCCCATCCTGCTTCTCAACATCCTTTGACTGGCAATGTGTGAGGACTGATCTTGGGACATTCCAAATGCAAAGCATGTACTCTGCCCACTGAGCTATGGCTGCTCTGTCTTATTCCTCACTTGTCAGTAAACTGAGAATCAAAAAAAGATTTCGGTTCAAAAATCCAAACAGCTCCTAAGCGGCCAAATGAAAGAATTCATTAGCAGCAGAGTGTGCAAAAATTAAGCTGCCACACAAGTGTAACTCAAAGGATGCAGTCAGTCAGATACATAGGATCTCTCAGTGTTTGCCTAAAGAAAGACCATCTTCCACGCAGTCAGGGAAAATGATTTCTGACACACAGCAAGATTTTTAAAATGCGGGAATGGATCCCAGCCAAGATCATAAGAGAAGCACGGGATGACGGAGCCACATGAATTCTGACTTGGGCAACAAGGAGGCAGAGTGAAAATGAACATTCCTCACTCTTTTTTTGATGGTAAAATATATCAAAACATTGTATTTTATAGACCTGGTGGTGGTGAGGCTTCCATAAGGGATTTTTAAAAGCACCAACATGGTATCAGTATTGCAGGCACTACTTTGAGGGCTCATGACAGCTGCAAAAGAAGAGTGATGTGGCCAAGCATTTCTAAATAAACATCCCCATTGTGTTCTAAAGAGTATGTTTGCTGGTGGAGGTATCTTGGGGAAAAAAATCATAATATGGTTGCGTGTGTGTGTTGATTCAGTTTGGTTTTGATCAGAATTTACCCAATTTGCACCTTCTGGAACCAAGGAAAGGAAAGGTTCCTCTTGTGCAAGCACCGAGGCATTACTGACCCCTAGAGGGACGCTGTTTTTCCTTGGCGTTTTCCTTGCAGACTGTATAGCGGGGTGGTTTGCCATTGCCTTCCCCAGTCCTAACTACCTTTCCCCCAGCAAACTTTGTACTCATTTAACCGACCTCGGACGGATGGAGGGCTGAGTCAACCTGAGCCGGCTACCTGGGACCCAGCTTCCTCTGGGATCGAACTCAGGTCGTGGGGAGAGTTTCGGTTGCAATTAGGGGTGCACGAAAGTCACTTACCTGGTCTCGCAGTTTGCTTCGTGGTGGGGGGGAGGCGCTTCGCTGCTCCCCCCGAAGTTCAGGCCGGGGGGGGAGGCTTCCCTCCTCACCCGGCCGAAATTCAGGCCGGGGGGGAGGCTTCCCGCCTCGCCCAGCCGAAATTCCGGCCGGGGAGGAGGCGCCTCGCCGCGAAAATAAAAAGTTAAAAAAAAATGCCCCCGTGATAGGCTACGTGACGATTTACGTAGCCTATCACGGCTAGATCTGCAAAGTCAGCCGTGATTTTAGCGTTGCCCTTATTTTCGCCATAGCGAAAATAAGGCGTATTTCGCCGTAGTTATTTACAGCGACCAAATAAGGAACGTGAATGGCAGCTCCCTATGGGGGCCGCCATTAGCCGTACGCGCTTTTTTTTTTTTTTAAGTCACCCGTGATAGGCTACGTGACGATTAACGTAGCCTATCACGGCTGACTTTGCAGATCTAGCCGTGATAGGCTACGTAAATCGTCACGTAGCCTATCACGGGGCCGTTTTTTTTTTTTTACTTTTCTTGGAATGGCGGCGGCGGCGGCAGCCGGTCAAAAGACCGGCTGCCGCCCCTGCCCCTGTCGAAGACCTGCTGAACCGCCTCCGGGACCCGCCACCGGGAGGGACATTCGTGAAAGGTAAGTCCCATCCCAGGGGGGGGCGGGGGGCGGGGGGGCAGAGAATTTCTCCCTGAAACTACTTCGGGGGGCCGATTACATTGGCACTCGGCCCCCCAAAGTTTCGGGGAGAAATTCTCCCCCATCCCTAGTTGCAATACTGCCATCTACCACTCTGCGCCACACGAGGCTCTTGTGGAACCAAACACAGGCCCAAATGCAATGGTCAAAGTCCATGTATTTCCGACCTTGTGATGAGCCCTTGGGAAGACACCCTCAATGGTCCCCCTCCCTCAGTGAGTCTATCTTCTCAACTCCATTGTCACTTGCTGCTATTGCTCCTCGTCCTCTTTCTCAGCATTGGTACCGCTTGCTCGCTTGCTTGATAGTCAGAGAGCTAATGTGTAAGCAGACATCTGCTACTACTCCTTCTCACCAGTACTGTTGTATGGACAAGAGCAGGAGACTGCAGTGATGAAAAGGAGGAACAAGTCCAGAGGGCTCTGGGCTCTGGGCCCCTGCTTGGGTGTGGGCCTTCAGCAGGGGCTCGCCCATGCCTACCCTTGGTACTGGTCCTGAGCCTCTCATTACATGCAACGGCTGGTCAAATTGTAGTGCATCTGGCAGTACGTGCCTACAGCTGAGGGCTGGCAAGGGAGGGAAAGAAGACAAAGGTTATGGACTGTAATATGTTCTGCATCATAGAACTTTTAACACCATGTGGCCTCTGTCCGGAGAGCTAATTCATAAATGTTTATGCCCATTTCAAACAATCTTTCCGTGGTCTATGCTGTCAGTAACTGTGACTTTCAAGTAAACATTGCAGCTTTCAAAGTTGGCAAAAGGCAATAAAACTAGCACTGCTGTCTAAACTAGAGGAAAAGTAATCAGATGTTTAATAGTCCATTGCAATACTACATAACAGTTTAGGGTAGCCAGTAAATAATAAAGGGTGTGATTCATCACTACGCTACACCAATTTTATGCCAGGCCTATTCTATTGATTGGGCTGAAGTTACAATTGCATAGAACTGCTGCAGCAGAGAATTTAAAAAAAAAATCAACCCCCCAAAGAATCTTTAGGACAAAAATTATAGCACAGAATACAAACACCCATATTAAATTTGGTAACAATAATATATTGCTTAGCATTTATTTAGTATGTTCTAAATGCTCAGTGAGCCTCATGTACTGTATGTTATCTCAGTCATCCTTACAACACCCATGCAAGCTATGGCATCGATCTAATGCCCATATGACAATATGGAGTCCTGAGGCTGAAAGACAGTGGCTTGTCTAAGCCATACTAGATAATTTTAGAAGACATCATCGTCGTGCCTGAATGAGAAGAAAGCAGTAATGTGCATTTACTCTTCATTTCTGACACCAAAAGTACACCACTTGCCATGTTGGCCTGATTCAAATTTCACAGCAGCTTCCCACATAAACACCTCAGGAAAGCCAGAACCTGCTCAAGCTCATCACATTCATGCCCAGATATTGTATATGACAACCATTGCTTCTGCATGGAGCTATTCACATAAACTCTACATTTGTGCAATCATACCAAAGAGCCAGCATGATCATACCAATCATGGAAGCTCTGCAGATTGCCTTAACATGCAGGGCCAATCTCAGCACATGGCATCCTGGGTCTGTTGCTGGGAACCCAGTGCCCTGGTATGGCCCACAACTGATGCCTGTCCTGTCCTGGGCCTTCCTATTTAAACAACTATTTGCACCACTTGTCTAGGTCTAGGCTCCACTATTTCAATTTCCCACAATGCCCCTGATGTAGCATCGTTCTAGGAGCATTGTGGGATATTGAAGTTGGATACCCATCAGAGCACTGCTGCTGCCACTGTCACCACCAGGGGAGAGAATGATTTAGTAGAAGGCCCACTAGAAGACACTTTGCCAAGGGTGCACTCAGACCTGGAGCTGTAGGGTGGCCATGAGTCCTACTTTACAGAGAACAGGCCTCTATTTGAAGAGCTGTCAGAGGACAGTCTTCTGTTTGAAGGGAGCCCCTGTCCAGTCCAACTCCAGTTTAAAGATTAAAAACAAATATAAGAAGGGAGAGCCTTGATGTTGCCCAACAATATTTAGTCCCTGGAGCAGACTGCACAGAAAAGCAGGTCACAGCCTTCCCTACTATTCTGAGATGTATGGTATTCTGATTTCAATTACAGTAATTCTTTCTTAATTTGCTTCTATACATATAATTAATGTATGAAATAATATATTAACGTAATGCAAATCTGTGTCCTCTTTTGTCCTCTTCTTTGGTAGTGCATTTCTTCTATTTTGGCAATGTGTAAGTGGGCCACCCTATGGAGCTGGCCCTGTTCACATAGGGTGACAAACAGTGCTGCCATCTGTGTGTTGCTGGTCTGCAACCCCTGAAGCAGCCTTGTATACTCTAGAGGCATTTATGTGATGGCTGTCCTTTCACCTAAATGGGGCTGTAGTCTGTGCATGCTGTGGGGAAGGGAATCATTTGGCTCAGAATCCACCTGTATACATCATACTGCTGATGGGCAAAAATCATTTTTACCCATACTATTTACAGTTTAATAGGATGTCAAGATTGTCATCTATATAAAAACATGTTTAACTGCCACATATCAATCAGTACCAAATAAAGATGACATATTTACTAGTTATGACTTTTATTACAGCAAAGAATATCCCAGAGGTCATTTTGATGCTTCTGAAGTGATGGTTTCATAGAACCCTTGCTCTGCCTCTTCAGAAAAGGAAGTTATAAAATGGAAAATTGATTAAAAGTTTAAGATATACAGCTTTGGTTATATTTCTATTGAAAGTAATATAAAATACTGCAGCATATCAGTTTATAACAGCTTCTGTATCACAGGAGGTCCCTTAATGGTTTATTTCTTGGTACTGGGCACTTGGACTGATTTTCTTAACTGTGTGAAAAATTGAATGTTTTGGTTTGTTTGCATGGTGCTGTTTATTTGTTTGTTTGTTTTCTTTATTTTGCACCTCCTGCATGACAATAGCACAGCACACTGAAGGCCATTGTGCCATTTGATCCTGGCCACATCAAAGATACACCTGTAGTCACCTCTGTGGGAGCGCTCAGTGCTCAGTAAAAGCCAGAGTTCACAGGTGCCAAGCATCATAACCTGTATTCCTAGCAAGAATTGCACATCGCTTTTTCTGAATCTAAAGGAAAGAGGTACAGTTGATGCTTTCTGTGTCACCCAAGTGCTAATACAGTGAAACAGTATACCTTAAAATTAAAGGGAAAAAATAAACAAGTAATCTCCACTGTCCTGCGTACATTTTATTTTGTTAGGTCTCATATAGCCTGCTTTCTGAAATATTGTTGACACAGCCTTCCTTTAAGTCACACTCATTATTTCCATTCCTACTTATTCTGTTTTTCTCCTATATTTGGATTAGGGATGTAGAATCATAGATTCATAGAATAGTAGGGTTGGAAGGGGCCTACAAGGCCATCGAGTCCAACCCCTGCTCGGTGCAGGAATCCAAGTCAGACAGAGCATCCCTGACTGATGACTGTCCAGCTTCATCTTGAATGCCTCCAGTGTGGAGCCCACTACAACTGACTGTGTGCAAACTCACTGGAGACCACGTTGCCTGCCACTCGCTGGACTACCGCCAGCCACCCTACCCTGATGGGCATGCCACACGAGCTGCCAGACAGTCCATGGGCGCCCAGCGAGTGGCTCCAAGTGTCCCCCATCCTGCAAGCTGCCATTTTGCATAAAAATGGCAGCTACGCTATTTCCAAAAATCACCATTTGTGTAAAATGCCAGCCATAAATAGCTTCATTTAAGCAAATTTAGAAGGGTACATGGTCGAATTAGACCATTTACGCTTGTAATTTTGCATAAATGGAACTATTTACAGCCACCAATTTATGCAAATGGTGATTTCCTAAATAGCTGAGATGCCATTTTTATGCAAAATGGTGGCTCACGGACAAGTGGGGATCCCTGTGCTTGCCCAACTCAGCATGCACCAAGGCAGGCAAGCATGGGGATCTGTGGACTGGCATCTTGGGGGCCGAGCTGGTGAGAAATCACCAAGCTTGAGCTCTAATCAGAGTCCTGTGACATCCCTAGTTTGGATATTATTTTCTTTACCATTAATGTCCTGAATTCCCCTGACCTGACTAGTTGTTAAGGCCAGACTAGACATCATATTATTCATATCTCATTAGCCCTAACATGCTTGCCTTTTAAATTATAAGTGGCCAGTGCAAGGAGGGGGCAAGGTAGAGTGGGATCTTGATATGGGAGAAAGGTTGCTTCAGGCCTTTGACCCCCCCCCCATGGTCCAGATTAAAATTGCCCCCCCAACTTTTTTTTTTTTTTTAAGAAAGAAAAGCTCCCAGTGGTGCCACATTACAAATAGCAGGGTGGGGGCAGGGCAATTCCAGTCAGGTCTGCAAAGGAAACAAAGTTTCCTTTGTTTCCTGACTGAATTCCAGTCAGGTCTGCAAAGGAAACAAAGTTTAAAGCCCCTCCCCTTCATGCCATTGACCTGATCCAGCTTGCCCCCTCCTACATGATGGCTATTGAAAATAATCAAGCACACCAAGGCTAAAAATGTGAATAATTTCATGTCTATCTTGGCCCTGTTCCCTCTCATTCTAACACTAGAAGTCATATTTCCATATCATAATATTTTGCTAACACTTAAAAATGTAGGATTGGATCCAGACTTAGTACTGAAGTCCCACTGATTTCAATGGGCCAACTCTAAGCATGACTTAAGTTAGGATCCAACCCACAGTGTCAGAATTTTAACCGATGTCTCCTTACATTCCATATCATATACCTAGAAAGAATAGGATACTTCTGCTATCTGCAGACACATCAGACACATCTTGGAAGTGCATCTTCCCCAAACACCTCTGTATTTGGATGTTGTTTTTTGATCGCTTGTGATAGCCTTATCATGTTTCAGGCAGAATAATAGCATATAGATTTTAGATAGGGCTTTCTTATCTGGGCAGCATTCTCAATATTCCTTGGAAATATTCAATATGATTTAAAAGAGTGCTTTTGGAAATGGGCAAATTATAAGTAATATAATATTTGTTTCTTGGATGGATGGATATAATTTTCAGTTAAGATAATCATCTTCCTATTTGGTGCAAAGTATAGTATTTCTTTGTGTGCTGAAGCCAATTGCCCAGTGTCTGTTTATGAGCTAGCACTTTATCTGACAATAACAACAGAATCCTATATGGGTGGATTGTTTGGATACATTCCAATCTGGGTTTAGGCCTGGTTTGGGAACTGAAACAGCCAAGGCATAGACACTGGGGGGAGGGCAACCCTGTTAGTCCTTCTGGGTCTCTCATTGGCTTTTGATACTCTCAGCTATGATATACTTCTGGACCACAAGGCAGAGTTGGGTGTAAGGAGCATGGTGTTACAGTGGCACCCATTTTAACTGGCAGGTCAGTTTCATAATGTGGTGCTGGGAGACTTTTGATCTTTCCAGTGATTGATCTTTTTATCTTTCTTGGCCTGTGATATACCACAGGGTCCAACCTTTAATCCATGTATTTATCTATAGTGGAAAACACATTTGTGCCACTTTTGATACAACATAATTTCTGTGTCAAAAAAAAGTAATGTATTAAGTGTCCACAGTTTAAGTACTGTAAAATGGGGATCAGAAAAATAACAACAAAAACCACCACAGCAAAGAGTCCCATGGCATCTTACAGACCAATTCTTTTATTCCAGCATAAGCTTCCATGGACAAGAACCCACTCCATCTGATGAAGTGGACTCTAGACCACAAAAGGTCATGCCACAATAGATGTGAAGGGGTGTATGGTGCTAAAAGATTCATTGTTGTTGATGATGATCATGATGATTTTAGTGCAACACAGACTAACACAGCTACCTCTCTGGAAATTGCTACTTTGCAAGGTTGTTAAGAGAATTACGTTAGATAAGGATTGCAACACAGTTTGCACAGCTCAAAGATCTATGGAAATGATAAATGGCAATAATAAGGGAGCTGCCGTGTTCATAACTTTCTCCATGGTTTGTTGTTGTTTTTTTAATAGCTGGACTGTGCCTATCTATGGCTTTCCAAATGAATCAGGTCTAAAAACATTCTTCTTTTTCATTTCCCCCCATCCATTTCTCAATCAGGAGTTTGGGTGTTATTTTTCTTCTTCTACACTTTTTATCACTGAGCAACAAGATATTTATTTTAAGAAGTCCATCATACAATTAAGTACGGAGTGAAAGATAGAATAGTGTTGGCTGCAATCCTGTGCATGGTTGTGCTGTTTAAGAACACATAGAAGAGATACTCTAAATATACAGCTCATCACAAACTGTTCCTAAGGGCTTTTCAGATGTTCAGACCAGGAATGCGCATTCCTCCCCTTGGAGAAGGGGGGAGTAGAAACATGGGGGCAGGCCTCACATCCTATTTATATGCATTTAGTTGAAGACTGAATAGATCCTATGCATATATAATTTTATTCATGTAGGTTCTGTTCTGAATTTATATGGAATGATTGTAGATGACTGCAGATTGGAGCCAGGGCCTGTTGCTATGATTCCACTCTACACACACACATCCATCTGAAAATGTTCTGTCCAAGTCAGGCAAAGTAGCTGTCCTGCAAAAAGGGCATGGAGCTGGGATGAAGGTCCTTGGTGAGCTGTCTTCTGGGACCTGGTGGTCCTGACAGAAAATGACTGTGAACTTTGCAGCTTGTGATGTGCAAATCAGCAAAACTCGAGCTCACCAAAATCCATCTCAAAGATCATTCTGACTCAAATCCATATCAGATTTTGAGCTTTTTTTTTTCTTTTTACATGAAAATCTGTGTGTATTTCCACTCAGATATACTAATTTTTAAATATATGCATTTTTAAATGTGGCACCCCAGCTGTGGAATGAGCTCCCTAGTGAGGTTCACCTGGCACCTACATTGTATTCCGTCTGGCGCCAGGTGAAGACCTTTCTATTTTCCCAGGCATTTTAGCATCTTAGCTTTCTAGACTTTTAGCTTTGCTGATTTAAATCTGTATTTTAAATCTCTGCATTGCTGCTAGATTTAACTCTGATTTTATTCTGGTTTTATTGTTATATTGTGGTTTTAATTTTTTTATACATTTTATATTGTTTTACTGTGCGCTTTTGGGTTTTAATTTTTGTGAACTGCCCAGAGAGCTTCGGCTACTGGCCGGTATAGAAATTAAAATAAATAAATAAATAAATGTACACATGCATATTTTCCCAAATGTACACATCAACTGTGCATATTTTTGAAATGTACTCATTTTTAAATACATGCATTTTTTAATGTATGCATTAGGGATGGCGGAGAATTCCGCCGCGGACCCAAATGATGCCAGATTCTTTTGAATCCGGCCTCTGGAATCCATGGTGGAATGGATCACTTACCTCTGCCTCCCAAGGATTCCCCCCAGAATGGCACGCCGGCTCCAGACCGCTTCTGATATGGTAATGGCAGCTGCAGTACGGAAGCCGTATCGGAAGCAGTACGGTGCCAGCGTGTGGCTCAACAGAATTATCGCAGAGCGGAGCTGCTCCAGAGGACTCTGAGGGGGGAGGAATGGATCTCCCCCCCCCCGCAGACGACACCATGGATCAGATAGAAAGCCATCCATCCATCCCTAGTATGCACGCTGTCAATTGCTTTTTTAAAAAAATCACATTGTAAGCTTGGAAATGTACAGACTTTTGCCGCAGATTGTGTCTTAGTCTGTGTTCAGAAAGTGTGAAATGGTAAAATCCTGATCAAAAAACGAACTGAAACAAATGTTTCATACTAACAGCTGAAGGATTTCATGACTGAATAGTCTCCATATAAAAAAATATTCCCACACTTACAAAGCTGAAAGTGAAGATGAAGGATTCTAGTATCGCCTTGTCCCTGACATCCCATTTTTAATGCACAGTTGGTTTTCTAAATGGGAAACCATTTTCCTACCTACAGACT
The DNA here is from genome assembly GCF_057233095.1 of Heloderma suspectum. Lineage (NCBI taxonomy): Eukaryota > Metazoa > Chordata > Lepidosauria > Squamata > Helodermatidae > Heloderma > Heloderma suspectum. The sequence goes on from NC_139458.1 coordinate 92,472,914, forward strand.
GATGTGATACAATCCAGGAAGAGTCTTACAACAGCACTAATAGATGCTCATTAATGTTGGACTAATGAGCATCTATGCCCAGTTCATATTTCTTTTATTTTTTTTATAATATTTTTTTATTTTTAAAAAACAAAACAACAACTTAAACACACAATAGACATACGGTAAAATATCTCTTACGATTATTATAAGGTATCTACCTTTGGCTCCACCTACACAACAAATGCTCATTATTATTCTCTAATTCTTATCTTGGTTGTATATCATATATTGAGTTCACAGACATTATATTATTTCTCTCCTAATTTTAACAACAACAACAACAAAAAGAGAGTTAACCATAGGGATGTCAGAGAAGTCCACCATGGATCTTGGTGAGGCTGAATGCCAGTGCATTTGGCCCCCTGAAATCCATGGCGGAACAAAGCCCCCGCCCCCCAACCCACGAAAGGCGCGCAAAACGGAGCACTTACCTGCTGCCATCTGCGCTGACTTGCGAATGGCGGCTGCCCTGCAGCCGCCATTCGCTTCTTCATCATAGCCATGATAGGCTACGTAAGTATTTACATAGCCTATCACAGCAAGCCAAAAAACAAACAAACAAAACAGCGTGCGCAAATGGCGGCTACAGCGGCCACCATTTGCGTTCCCTATATTTGCGTTCCTTTTATTTTCGCCGTAATAGCTTACATAAATATTTATGTAGGCTATTAGGGTGAAAAAAAGGGGAACGCAAATAGCGCAGTGGGCGCCATTTGCATTCCTTTTTTTTCACCATTTTAGCCTACGTAAATATTTACATAAGCTATTACGGCAAAAATAAAAGGAACGCAAATAGCGCCCACTACGCTATTTGTGTTCCCCTTTTTTTCACCGTAATAGCTTACGTAAATATTTACGTAGGCTAAAACAGCTAAAAATAGGGAATGCAAATGGCGGCCGCCATAGCCGCCGCCATTTGCGTACACTGTTTTGTTTTTTTGTGGGTTTTTTTGGCTTGCCATGATAGGCTACATAAATACTTACATAGCCTATCATGGCAGCTTTGCTGGACGCAAATGGTGGCCAGGACAGCGGCCGCCATTTGCGTCCACAGCAGCCCGTCCACGGGCAGAACTCCGGCTGCGGACAGCCCTGGCCGGCAGCTCCGCGGAGCCGCCACGGAGCAGAGCCAGTCGGGCAAGATTCTGGGGGGAGGAACGGATCACCTCCCCCCCATTGAGGATTTCGGGGGGAGGGACAGACCACCTCCCCCCCCCACTGCCGATTTCCCTGGACGAAACCAGGTAAGTGTTTCGTACATCCCTAGTTAACCATCTCAAAGCTCAAAATCCAGATACATAGATATCATTTTTCTCTATTTCTTGTACAAATTCTATAAAAGGTTTCTAGTCTAACATAAATTTAGTTGTTGATCCTTCTTTAATTGTAGTAGTCAGTTTTGCCATCTCTGCTAGCTCCATCATTTTCATAATCCACTCATTCTCAGTTGGTATTATTTCATTCTTCCACTTTTGTGCATACAATAACTTTGCAGCCATTGTCATGTAAAGAAAGAAGGTCCCCCGCTTCTCTTGTACATGTTTATCTATTAGTCCCAATAAAAAGGTTTCTGGCTTTAATTCTATAGTAGTCTTTAAAATTCTTTGCGCCAAAGACTGTATTCGTTTCCAAAATGTTTCAGCTTTTTTACAAGTCCACCCACCATAAATGATAAGACATTGCCCTTGATCTTCACATTTCCAGCATCTTCCAGAAACACCTTTATACATTTTAGACAATGTAAATGGTGACATATACCATCTATACATCATCTTATAAAAATTTTCCTTAAGACTTGTACATAAAGTAAATTTTGAATCTTTTCCCCACATACTTTCCCACTCTACCATTAATATATTATGACCAACATTTTGTGCCCATTTTATCATACAATCTTTTATTTGTTCATCTTCTGTCTCATACCTTAACAGTAATTTATACAGTTTAGCAATAACATGTTCATCATTTTTACACAGTGTTATTTCAAACTCAGATTCTGTTTGTTCAAATCCACCATTTTTCTCATCTATTTTAAACCTTTCTTTAATTTGCAAATATGAAAACCACTGACATACATAACCTTCTTCCAATAATCTTTCCCTTGATTTTAACTTATATTCCCCTTGTGATAGTTCCAATAAATCATTATATCTTATCCATTTATGTGTACTGTCAAATTCTCTTCTATGCATTGCTTCTTGTGAGGATATCCAACGTGGTATTTTTTGATAGAACCTTAATTTATATTTATTCCAAATTCTTAATACAGCCCTTCTTATATAGTGATTATTAAAATCTACATTCATTTTCATTTCATCATACCACAAATAACCATGCCACCCATATCTCAATTTGTGTCCTTCTAATTCTAGAAGTCTTCTATTTTTTGATGTCACCCATTCCTTAATCCACATCAAGCAGCAGGCCGAAAAATAGGTTTTAAAATCTGGTAGTCCCAAACCACCTCTTTCCTTTTCATCTTGTAAAATTTTTATTTTAACTCTTGGGTTTTTTGCTTGCCATATAAACTTCGTTATCCCTCTCTGCCACTGCTTGAAAGGTAAATCCGATGTAATAATGGGTATCATTTGAAACAAAAATAAAAGCCCAGTTCATATTTCTGAGCTTGCAATGCAATTCACAACCCCCCCCCCAAAAAAAAAAAATATGGTCGACAGAACACATACATTTTTTAAATGTGCATGAAAACTTGTGTACTTTTGAAAAATGCACACCAATATGCTTTAATCAATGGGAGAAGAAAGTATACTTTTCAAGCACAATTGATGCATACATTTAGAAAGATACAGACAAAAATATACATGGACTTCCATGCGAAAAGAGAAAAAAAGCAACACTCACAATCTGATACAGACTCAAGTTGGAACAGGTTTCAAGATGGAATTTGAGAACTTTGGCATGCTTGAGTTTTGCTGATTTGCACATCCCTATTTCGCTTTCTCCCATATTTGATTTTTAAAAAATTAAATGCTTTCCATAGATGAAGAAATCTATGAATTAGGGTAAATTCTTATTTAAAAAAATGAACTGACAAAATCCTCACCCATCACTGTGTGCAAGCCCCTCCGAAGCATATTGGGCTGTCAGTTGACTCTTCACCCAGCAGCAGTCTCAATTGTGGCAGCCAACATGTTAGTGTGGTTGGGGGCTATGGCGCTGCCACATTTTGGAGCGTCTCAGCAGCTATATGAATGGTCTCCATGCAGAAGCTCTGGTTTTCATGGCACCTCTGTGTTGGTCCTCCTGCCAGGTTTTGAGCCCAACAGCAGCCCCACATACATCAAAGGCATTCATGTGGTGGGCCTTGGGAAGTCTCTAGGCCCTATTGGTTCAATTTCCTCACAATATTGGCTCCTCAGAAAACAGGAGTTTGCACAAAAAGACAAATGAATCCTCACTGCATTTCTTGAGTGTTACTTCTTTTCCTGATTAGTTATTTGAATTGTTTCATTCTTCAGAAATTGTTGGAGTATGATTTAGACATAGTTAAACCTATCTGGACATCTTTCAGAATACAGGCACTCTCTAAATAGAACATTCTCCCTTCCACCTTTTTTCTTCCTCCTCTATCCTTATTCTTCCCTCTTCTGAGAATGACTGATTATATTTCCATTGTAAAAGATTGTTTAGCAACTTTCACCTGCACTGTTCATTTTTATTCTCCACTCAGTATTATGATCACACATTTCCCGTATGTATGTTCAAGAAAATCAGCTAATCTGAAATAGATGGAAAATACATTGTTTTAACAACAATAATCTTGTGAATCATACATCAGAGCACTATTTTGCTATCACTTTTGTTGATGAATACTGTAAATGGCCAGGATATGTAGTGAAATGCCATAAAAACTCAAGGATACCCAGCAGGAAATAGTACCATAAAGCTGTGATGAATTGTAATTTACCAAGGAATTTCCATTGTGTCTACTATAGTAAATAGAATGTGTAAGGGAAACAGTGTTGCCTATTGTTTTACTGTTATAGTGCCATTTTTGGTCAGTTTGGTTTTTATATGAATTTGATTTAATGTCTTTTGGGCGTTTAAAACAAAATAAATATTGACAAACCCAAATCACATTTCTTACAACTGCCTGAAGGTGCATATGGCTCTAGCATACACTGTTAAGAAACGGGCAGCACTGCAATGCACAAGACACAATGGAAAGTTGTTTTGATACCATGAGGATTTAATAGTACTTAACATTTATCTAGAGTTGTGTGAAAACTCTGCACTGTTGAGTGGAGGTGGGCAGAACACTCAAACAGGCAGAAGTGCTCCTGGTCACACCCAACAATAGAGTTTCAGCCTGTTTGGAATAGTGCTGCACTCCCCTCAACAAAACACATTTGCAGTTTGGGAACACTTCTGGGAAAGGCCTTGTTCCTGGATTATCAGGTAGCAGCTGTGGCCAGGAAAGGGGGGGGAGAGGCAAAATTTGTCCAATTCACATTTTAATTCACAAATTTTAATGTGAATTTCCTTAATTTTGCGCTTTCAAACCAACTATGCAAACCAACACTCATTTATCCTTCACAGTTAATACATCTATGAATTCTGCAATGGTATTCTCCAATTATTTTCTGCATATAAAAAATAATGTTCAAAAATGCATTATATTAGGGAGATTGCTTGCAAAAATAATGTGTATATAAGGCCAAAATGCATGTATTCAAAGAAATATGCACAAAAATGTTTCTGAATTTTCACTTAAAAAAAAAAATTCTCAAAAGTTAGGAACAAACCAAACTTAAGACTGGAGAAATTCACAAAGTTCAAGATGGAGTGAACTTAAGAATGGAAAAAATGAGAAACTGAGAGAAACTGAAGCTAACATATTAATAGATCCCTAGCTAGGAGTGCTTCTACTCAGCTTTGGTGCCCAATTCTGGGGAAGAAGGACCTGGCCATGGTCACACATGTTGTGAGCGCCTGGTGTGGGGGTGGAGTCCGATGGACTTCCCCCCACTCTGCCCCCTGGACCCGGCTTGCCGAGCCACCACTACTTTCCAGTCCCTGTCCACAAGTGTGGAATGGTCCACGAGCGCCCAGCAGCTGCCTGCTTCCTCCCCAAGCCACCATGTTGCATAAAAATGGTGGCTTGGGAATTTCAGAGAATCTAACGTTGCAGAAATGGCGGTCATAAAGGGGCCATTTCCGCAACATTACAGGCAGGAGGAGGATGAGAGGGGCTTCCAAGGCACTCCATCCTCCCAATCTGAATTTGGGACTGAAAGACCCAGGAAAAGTGTGGATGCGTGGAAGGTAAGTTGTAAACAAGCACAGTGTGTGACATTGCACAACATCATGACTGATCATGGGCATGTCAGATAAGGCATCAGCCTTAGCTTCCAATTTCCTGGCTTTGTGGAGTTTGCAGCAATGTGAGAGAGCCTTCTGGTTTTTTAAACTGGCAGATTTTTTGATGATTGGATAAAAATTATAGCCAGAAAAAAATCTTTACTTATTTATTTAATTTCTTAATTGCCCATCTGGCTGGTCACCTGGCCACTCTGGGCGATGTACAACAGTACAATTTAAAACAGTAAAATTATACATTAAAACATTATTTAAAAATACCCTAACCCACCCCAAATCCCTGCCTGAATAACCACGTTTTCAGTGTGTGGTGGAAGCTCATTAAAGAAGAGGCATGGCAGAGTTCCCTAGGGAGGGAGTTCCACAGAGTGAGGGCCACCACAGAGAAGGCCCTCTCCCTCGTCCTCACCAGCCTAGCTGTCCGGGCAGATGGGACAGAGAGAAGGCCATCCAAGGCTGATCTTGTTAAGTGGCCTGTCTGGTGTTGCTGGAGGCGCTCCTTGAGCTAGGCTGGGCCGGAACCACATAGGGTTTTAAAGGTCAAAACCAACACCTTGAATTTGGCCCGGAAAACAACTGGTAACTAGTGCAACTCCCTCAGCACCAGAGTGATGTGATCACACCGGTGGCTGCCTTTAATCAGGCGAGCTGCCGAGTTCTGCACCAGCTGCAGCTTCTGAAGGGTCTTCAAGGGTAACCCCACATAGAGCGCATTACAGTAGTCTAGACAAGAAGAGACCAGGGCCTGTACTAACAATGGGAGCATATGGTTGGGAAGGTAGGGGCACAGCCACCGTATCAGATGGAGTTGATACAGCGCTGTCCGGCTCACAGCTGACACCTGAGCCTCCATGGACAGCTGAGAGTCTAAAATGACCCTCAGGCTGCAGACCTGGTCTTTCAAGGGTAGCCATACCCCATTCAACACCAGGTCAACATCCCCCAACCTCCTCTTGTCTCCCACCAAAAGTACCTCAGTCTTGTCAGGGTTCAGCTTCAGCCTATTCCTCCCCATCCAGCCACTCACCATCTCCAGACATTTAGACAGGGATTCTATGACCAACCCTGGTGAAGATTTAAATGAGAGGTAGAGCTGCATGTCATCTGCATATTGATGACACTGCACCCCAATCCTCCTGATGATAGCCCCCAGCAGCTTCACATAGATGTTAAATAGTATCAGGGAGAGGATGGACCCCTGTGGCACCCCACACGTGAGCAGCCACGGGTTCAAAACCTCCTCTCCCAGTGCTACCCTCTGGTACCTGCTAGAGAGGAAGGACCAGAACCACCGTAATGTGATGTCTCCAATGCCCATCCTCTCCAGGCGGTCCAGGAGGATACCATGGTCAACAGTATCAAAAGCCGCTGAGAGGTCAAGGAGAACAAGGAAGGAGCATTCACCCCTATCCAAAGCCCTCCTCATAGCATCCACCAAAGCAACCAAGGCTGTTTTTGTCCCATGCCCAGGCCTGAAGCCCAACTGAAATAGATCTAGATAATTGGCGTCTTCCACGTGTGCCTTCAACTGCATCACCACCACCCACTCAATCACCTTGCCCAAAAATGGCAGATTCAAGACTGGGCAAAAGTTGTTCAGAACTTGAGGATCCAAGGAGGGCTTCTTTAAGAGCGGTCTTATCACTGCCTCCTTGAGGGCTGATGGCTTCACTCCCTCCTCAAGGGAGGCATTCACCACTGCCCTGATCCCCCTCACCCAGTCTCTCTCTGCAGCTCATAATGAGCCAAGATGGGCAACCATCAAGTAAGCAGGTGGTCGGCTTTACAGATGAGAGCACCTTGTCCACTTCATCAGAAGGAAGAAGCTGGAACCGATCCCACAAAACTGGTTTTCCACAGGCCACCTCTTGTCCAATAACTGCATCCACGGCACATGGAATAACACTCCTGATCCAATCAATTTTATCTGCAAAGTGCCTTGCCAAGGCCTCAAAGGAGGCCCTAGAATGCTCCAGTCGTTCCGGAGCAACTGGACCAACCAGGCTCCAGACCACTTGGAACAGCCTCCTTGGACAGCACTCTGCAGACGCGATAGAGGCAGCATAGTATTCCTTTTTTGCTGCCTTCATCCCCACGTGAAAGGCTGAAGATACAGCTCTAGCCCGTGTCCAATAGTCTTTAGAGTAGGGATGTCAGAGAATTCCGCCACACACTCCAGTGAGGCCAGATTCTGAAGAATCCCCTGGAATCCATGGTGGAACAGCCTCCCCCCCCCCCCGCCACCCCGCAGAATCCCCCTGGGACGGAGTGTACCTGGCGGCGGATGCAGTAGCGGCAGCGGCTCCAGCTGGTCTCCCAGCCACTGCCGGGCTACTGCGGCCGCCATTTTCGACCTTGCAGTCAGCCATGATAGGCTACGTAAGTATTTACGTAGCCTATCACGGTAAAGGCAGCCACGCAAATGGCGTAGCAGCTGCCATTTGCATGGCTGCCTTTATCGTGATAGGCTATGTAAATACTTACATAGCCTATCACGGCTGACTGCAAGGACACAAATGGCAGCCACTACGATGGCCACCATTTGCGGCTGCAGCAGCCCGGCCACAGCCGGAACTCTGGCTGTGGCCAGCTAGGAAGGATTCTGGGAGGAGGGACAGAGCACCTCCCCCCACACCACAGATTGCCCAGCACAGAGCCAGGTAAGTCTTTCGTACATCCCTACTTTAGAGCAAGACTTCCGCCACCGGCACTCCAGCCGTCTCACCTCCTGTTTCAGGGCTTGTAACCATGGATTGAACCATGGTGCAGTTCAAACACTGTTCGGGGGAGAGGGCATTTTGGAGCCACCCAATCTAATGGCCCAGTGATTGCAGCATTCCAGCCACCCACCAGGGTCTCAACCAAATGGCTGTTGGCATGCCCCAGAGAATCCCCAAGTACATTCAGGAATCTATTTTCATAGATTCCATTCAGGGTTCAATAAGACGTCTAGGGCGGACCACTTTAATGGGTCCTCCACCTCTGTGGAGGGGTTGTGGAACCGAGAAGTCCAGCGTCACCAGATAGTGATCTGACCATGACAAGGGGGTGGTGGATATACCCCCAACTTCCAGATCACTCCCTACTTCTCCAGGAACAAACACAAGGTCTAGTGCATGACTGGCTACATGGGTGGGCTCAGTTAGAATATGGTGCAGCTCCCAGGAAGCCATGGTCTCCATGAAGTCCTGAGGTGCCCCTGTGAGGATGGCCTCCAAATGTACGTTGAAGTCCCCCAACACCAATAAGCTAGGGGACTGCACAAGCACATCAGAGACCACCTCAAGCACCTCGGCCAGGGAGTCAGTCATGCAGCGGGGTGGACGGTACACAAGCAGAATCCCCAGACTGCCCTTCAGGCCCAACCTCCAGTACATGCACTCAGCAACCTTGGTCTCCCTGAGAGGGGGTCTGGTGAAGACCAAAGACTCCCATTAGATAACAGCCACTCCCCCTCCCCGATCCCCAGCCCTCGGCTTCTGTGCATATGAAAATCCGGCTGGACACATGGCTGCAAGGGTTGGCCAGCTAGGTCTCAGTAATACATGCCAGGTCTGCACCCTCATCCAGGATCATGTCATGGATGGGGGTAGGTTTTCTGGGTAACAGACCTGGCATGGCAGAGCAGCAAACGAAGGCCAGAAGATGGAGTCATGCCTCCCCCAGCCATCCTTTGGCTCTGGACAGGCCCAGAGCAGGGGACAGATACTACACATCTCTCCCTTGTTCCCCTTACCTGACATGGCCTGCCCCTAGCGCTCCGCCAGCGCCTGCCACCCAGCCTCTGTATAGTCTGGCCCTCAACACTCCCCCCACTGCCTCCATCAGGTGGACACATGCCCCTTGCTACCACCTATCAGGCAGGCTACCCGCCCCTAAAAACACAACAAAAAACCCCACCTCCACCAACAGTTAAGCAAAAATCAAAACAAAACAACCCCTTTACCAATACTGGCTCTCCCAGGCCACCTCAGCCAGCCAGCTTATATGGTCCCTCCAGGAGGAACGGGTGGCGACAGTCAGCAGCAGCTGGCTCAGTACCTGGGGGCCTGGTCCTCCAGGGAATGGCGGTCTGCCAGGCAGACACCCACAGGAAGAGCAGTGGTGGTGGTGGTGGCCGCAGCAGCAGCAGTAGCAGCAAGCAGCAGGCACTCCCTCTTCCTGGATGGTGGTTCTCTTACAGGTACTGGCTCTCCATTTATCTCTCGTACAGTCTAATTGGCAGTGGTCATGGACTGTCAACAATAGTCACTGCGGTATTGAGTTGACATTGACCATTACTTTTCCCTTTACACTAAAAAAGGAGGGTCTGTTTTGATTGGTCCAGCAGGAAGGATGCCAAGCTTCCTTCCTTACAATCAGTGACTTGCTTTTCCTGGTTTATACTATCTGTAGCTTAGCTCTGAAACAAATGGCGCATGGAATCATGGGCTTTACTTCAACTCACAAACTAAGCAAAATCCTGCCTCTCCTAAACCAGAAAGAAAATATTCCATCGAGCAGCTTCATCACACTGGAGTAATGTGTAGTGATTTGCTCATTACAACTCCTAAATCCTGTTCACAGAAACCATGTTTTTCGTGTGTGTGTGTGTGTACACCCCCACACACACATGCATGCACATGCACACACACATTGAAATTCTGACTGCTCACTGTTGACAGTTTTACTCTGAGCAATTTACATTATAATCTTTACAGTAGGACACTTGAGCCCTTGCCATATGCTTCTTGTCTCTCCGGATGCTCATGGAAATGAAACACGTATCTCCTAAAGCTATGACAGCAAACCCACATTTAAATAAATATCCAGCACCCATTTAAATCTGAAGGAGGTAAAAGAGGCTGATGTTTGTTCGGTTATTGTTTTGTTATTGTGATTCCACTGAGATATTTGGGGAGAGAAAACAAAGCCCACATCAAGACGTACATTCTAATATAGGTGTATGCTGAAAGAATATAGCTGTTTGGATAAGTTTGGGGTAATGGTGCCAAATCCGAATACCGAAGTAAATTGGGGTGCTTTGGGGGTGCCTCAGTCAGTTCCGAGGTGGATCAGACCAGCACTGAGGCAGTCCAAAGTGAAACAGGTCACCGCTAAAGTGCCTCAGTCCGCCTCAGAGATAGAGATGTATGGATTCCGCACCATCCGTTCTGGTGGGGAATCCGTTGGGGGGGGAGGTGATCCTCCCCCCCCCCCGGAATGCTTACAGAGTGGCTCCGCTCTGCGAGGATTCCACAGAGCCGAGGGCTGCTTACCTGAATCAACTGGAGTCCTTCGCCTCCGTGCCAATTGCCATTTAAAAAAAAAAAATGGTGATCGGCAGGATGTCCCCATAGACTTATACGCCTATAAGTCCCCATAGACTTCTACGCAAGATTCACAGCTCTGTTGTGCATATAAGTCTATGGGGACATCCTGCCGATCACCATTTTAAAAAAAAATGGCGATCGGCGCGGAGGCAAAGGGCTACCAGTGCAACAAGCAACCATGCCGTCCCGCACGGAATCCTCCAGGAGAGGAGGTAAGTGGGGCTGATCCACTGTGGATTCCTGTGGATTCTTCATTTGAATCTGTGGTGGATTTCTCTAACATCCCTACTTGGAGATCCAGAGCTATGCAGATGCCTTGTGAAGCCCAGATAGCCTGTCTCTAAATGTATAAACTTGCAAAAGATCAGGGAGGAGGAGGAGGAGGAGGAGGAGGAGGGAGGGGGAGTGAGGGAGGGAGCTTTGGCGAATGACAACTCTAGTTGCCAAATTAGGGCTGAACTTAACCCAGCAGTCTCCAATTAGTGACGGGTGGGGGAGCAGGGGATACTGTATATATTGTAGATCAGCCTGTGCTTGTTTTATTCTGAGAGAGAGTGCTGGTGGTTAGAGTTGGCTGAGAGCTTAGAGTCATTTAGTTGACTAGATCTGTGTGGTGTGTGTATTGTACTGCAGCTTTGTCGTTCTTCTTTCCCACCCAGCCCTTCTCGGTTCAACTATTCCCTTTCTTTCTTTTCTAGATGCTTTATTTAAAAAACCAAAAACATTTAAAAAGTACTTTAGTTTCCTTCTTTCCTTCCCTTCTTCTTTGCCCCCCTTCTCAATTCAACCATTCTTATTAGTTTTCCATTTCTTTCTTTATAAAAAAAAACAAGAAAAATTTAAAAAGTACATTAGTTTCCTTGCCTTGCTCTTTGGCTCCCCTCTGCCCTGCCCTTTTAAATTCAAGTATTTCTTAGTAGTGTTCCCTTTCTTGCTTGCTAGATCCCATCTGTCATCTGTCAAATATATCCTTTCCTTGTTCTTTTCTCCCCCCTCCTCCCACACCCTTCTCAATTCCTGTATTCCTTCCCGTTTTTGAACTCTATGTCTTTCCCAAAAAAAAATAAAGCTTTTTTTTGTACATTGTTCTGTATTTGATTTTCTTTTGCTGTTGTGTGTCTGTGTGTGCGCACACATGCGCACACTTGTGTTGTGGTCAAGGAAACAGTGTGTATCAAAGCACTACACACTGTTTTTCAAAATACAGTGGGCAAAGCACTACACACATAACATCTATTATTTAAATAATACTACACCATGTGGCAAAGCAAGCCCAATATGAGGCATCTTCAGGGTCTTGGCAGGGGCAGAGGTGGGCGAGGTGCTGCTGGGATGCTTCTGTGTAACCAGTGAAATAGTTCTTTGCTTTGAGAGTTTTTGTTGAAAAAAGTGCATCGCACAAAAACTACTCTGCCTGCCTGTTTTCCCAGGTAATGTGTGTTCCATTCAGCCAAAGAGAGCCTGAGGTCATCCACTGTGAATAGGAAAATAGTACTAGGGGAGAGTGGTTATTTACATAGGGGTGCACGAAAGTCACTTACCTGGTCTCGCAGCTTGCTTCGCGGTGGGGGGGAGGCGCTTCGCTGCTCCCCCCGAAGTTCAGGCCGGGGGGGGAGGCTTCCCTCCTCGCCCAGCCGAAATTCAGGCCGGGGAGGAGGCGCCTCGCCTCGCCCAGCCGCGAAATAAAAAGTTTAAAAAAAAACGCCCCCGTGATAGGCTACGTGACGATTTACGTAGCCTATCATGGCTAGATCTGCAAAGTCAGCTGTGATAGGCTACGTTAATCGTCACGTAGCCTATCACGGGTGACTTTTTTTAAAAAAAAAAGCGCGTACGCAAATGGCAGCCCCCATAGGGAGCCGCCATTCGCGTTCCTTATTTGGTCGCTGTAGTCTACGTAAATCTTTACGTAGACTACGGCAAAAATAAGGGCAACGCTATTTGCGTTGCCCTTATTTTCGCCGTAGTCTACGTAATCTTTACGTAGACTACAGCGACCAAATAAGGAACGCGAATGGCGGCTCCCTATGGGGGCCGCCATTAGCCGTACGCACTTTTTTTTTTTTAAGTCACCTGTGATAGGCTACGTGATGATTTGCGTAGCCTATCACGGCTGACTTTGCAAATCTAGCCATGATAGGCTACGTTAATCGGCACGTAGCCTATCACGGGGGCGTTTTTTTTTTTTACTTTTCTTAGAATGGCGGCGGCGGCAGCCGGTCGAAAGACCAGCTGCCGCCCCCGCCCCTGACGAAGACCTGCCGAACTGCCACCGGGACCCGCCACCGGGAGGGACATTCAGGAAAGGTAAGCCCCATCCCAGGGGGGGCGGGGGCGGAGAATTTCTCCCCGAAAGTACTTCGGGGGGCCGAATACATTGGCACTCGGCCCCCCGAAGTTTCGGGGAGAAATTCTCCCCCATCCCTATATTTACACTTCAAAGAAACCTGCAACAGAGATTAGGGATAGTGACCTCCTCCTAATCACTGCTTAAACACCTCACTTCTCTGATTATCCCTTTATGCGCTTTTGTTTTGAGTATCTGAGAACAGCACATTTTATCTGTGCCTAGCACAAAATCTCCTGGGACAAACTGTCTTAGATTTAGCAGGTGGAATCCCCTCCATGGGGGCTGACAGGGCCCCTCATTTCATGTACTTCTGTGGAAACAGTGAAAAGTTATAGCTCTTTGCTTTGAGAGTTTTTGTTGAAAAAAAATCAAATTTTACCTGCACCTAGCACAAAAACTACTAGGCCAAACTATCTGAAATTTGGCAGGTGGACTCCCCTCCATGGGGGCTGCCAAGTCTCAAAATGTAATGTATTTATCATGAAAACCAAAAAAGGTATGGCCATTTCTGTTTTCCAGTGCAAGTCAAAGGGAAAACATCAAATCTGAATAATTCAGATATCCAAATCTCACTTCAGATCCAAATCTGAAGTAAAGCGGGTTGGGTCCAAATTGGTCCAAAGTGAAGCAGGGCTGCTTCAGAAGGTCCGAATTGGCATCCAAAACAAAGCAGCGGGGTCTGTGCACAGCCCAAATATACATGCTCAGGTGAAGGTGTGAAAGAGCCTATGAGGGTAGAAAGTGCATATGCAGAGGCTCCATCTACATGACTGGAGATCTTTGCATAGGCTGCTATGGATCCTGTATGAGTTCAGTTTATTTATGTGTGAGCTCTTTCACATTTTTCCCCAAACATGTACAGGGCAGTGTTGTGGCCTGCACTTTTCACTTAATGGGTTAAAGGGGCTTTCATAAAGTAACAGTAATGTAGGCAGTTTGGAAGAGTGTTCTGTGAATTAGCTGAAGTCTGGATGCAGCTTGGAGGTACAGGTCCTCTCTCTGGGGATCTGATCTCATGTAGTGGATCTGCTGCCTAGTAGGGGTACATGCTGTTTAAGAATGTAAGAAGGGTTGCAGTAGATCAGACCAAAGGCCTAGATAGTCCTGCATTCTGTTCCCACAGTAGCCAGCCAAATTTCTATGGGAAAGCCACAATGTGCTTTGCAATGTGATTCATGGACCAAAAGAAAAATGCATTCGACAGCATGCGTGCATTTGAAAAATGCGCATGAAAGCTGCATACTTTTGAAAAATGCACACAAATACACTTTAATCAATAGGAGAAGAATGTGTACATCTCAAAGATACACACAACTGATGTGTACATTTGGAAAAATATGCACAGATTTTCATGCAAAAAGAAAAAAAAAGCTTGCAATCTGATACAGACTCGAGTTGGAACGAGATTTGAGATGGAATTTACGGATGTACGAAACACCGCTTACCTAGCTCCGTGGGTTCCGCTGGGGGAGGGAGGTGCTCCGTCCCTCCCTCCGGAATCCTGGCCGGCCGGCTCCGCTCTGCAGGGATTCCACAGAGCCACTGGCCAGCTCTGCCAGCAGCCGGACATCCGGCTGCTGGCTAGCAGGGACGCAAATGGTGGCTGCCATAGCCGCCGCCGTTTGCGTCCCTGAATTCAGCCGTGATAGGCTACGTAAAGACTTACGTAGCCTATCACGTCTCGGTTAAAAAAAAACAAAATGTGTACGCAAATGGCAGCGGCTACGGCTGCCACCATTTGCGTTCCTTATTTTTGGCTGTCTTAGTCTACATAAATATTTACGTAGACTAAGACAGCCAAAAATAAGGAACGCAAATGGCGGCAGCCATAGCCGCTATTTGCATATGCGTTTTTTTTTTTTTTTAACAGACATGATAGGCTACCTAAGTCTTTATGTAGCCTATCATGAATGGCGGGGGGAAACAGACTGCAAATGGTGGCGGCGGCGGCGGCAGCCGGTCGGAAGACCAGCCACCGCCAGAGCCGCCACCATCCGGAACATCCGCCCCAGGTAAGTCTTGTCCCAGGGGGGATCCGCGGGGGGGCGGGGGGGTGGCATGCTGTTCCTCCACGGAGTTCAGGGGGCCGAATGCACTGGCATTCGGCCTCACTGAGATCCATGGCGGAATTCTCTGACATCCCTAATGGAATTGGGAGAACTTTGGCAAGCTCAAGTTTTGCTGAAAGCTGAGATTCAGCAATATGGAAATAACAATACTGAGTGAACTTGCAGGTTGTTGAAATGGTTACTGAGATGACACAGCAGAACTGCAGAAGTGCTTTGGCCACGCTGGATTTGAGTGCTTTATACATGCTAAGTAGGTAGTATTATGTCCAGGGGCACTTTATATGACAGACCCCACTCTTTGTGATCTTACATACATGTTTGAGGTCAACTTTCTTAGCAGAGAAGTAGGGCCAGCCCTCCTATTAGGCAGAGTGAGGCAGCCACTTCAGCCAACAGATGGGGTGGGTAGGAAACAAATAGGGATGTGCGAAAGTCACGTACCTTTTCGAAGGGGTGATTCGCGGTGGGGGGGAGGTGCTCTGCACCTTCCCCCGAAATCCGGGTGCATTCGCAGGCATGCGGCACCTGCCCTGCAGACGCAAATGGCAGCAGCTACCGTGGCCGCCATTTGTGTTCCTGTTTTTTTGCCATGATAGGCTACATAAATATTTAAGTAGCCTATCACAGCAAAAAAACAGGGGTGCAAATGGTGTAGTGGCTGCCATTTGTGCCCCTGTCTTTCGCTGTGTTAGGCTACGTAAATATTTATGTAGCCTATCACGGCATAAGAACAGGGGCGCAAATGGCAGCGGCTACAGTGGCCGCCATTTGCGTTCCCTTTTTTTGCCATGATAGGCTACGTAAATATTTACGTAGCCTATCACAGCCTCCGCAGGGACACAAATGGCATCCCTGCATTAGCCGTGATAGGCTACATAAGTATTTACATAGCCTATCACAGCAAAAATGGGGAAGCGAATGGTGGCCGCAGATGTGGCCACCGTTTGCAAAGCAGCCCAAATGGCAGCAGGTAAGTGCTCCATTTCCTGGGCCTTTCGCGGGGTGGGGGGCTTTGTTCTGCCACAGATTTGGGGGGGGGAATGCACTGGCATTCGGCCTCACTGAGATCTGTGGCGGAATTCTCTGACATCCCTAGAGACAAAACTGTGTATTCCATGGTGTGCCTTCCACCTCCTAAGCTAGCCGGCTGCCGTCAAGTGCAGTGGAAGATATTGTCCTATTGCCAGCATTGAAGCAAGATTCATCAGCCAGTTTGGGCAGCCTTTGTACTTTAAATGGGGGGAGGCGCCCTCTTGTTCTTCACCTCAGGCAACAAAACGCCTTGAGCGGAAAAGTATGTGTCAACCTGTCTACTGAGACAGGGCATACTGAATAACTTAAAGTCAGTGAACAAGGCAAAGTGTATATACACACACACACACACACACACAGTTTTGAGCTACAGCTACTACAACAGTATATTAACACTAGCAAAAGGAGGGTTAGCAGCAGCAGCACTATTTCCTTCCTATATAATTACTGTGCTGCTTTGTCTTTTTTTATTCATTTTAAAGTCTTTGAGGAACATACATTAAAGTTCTGTTTGATTATTTTGATCCAAAATTAAGATCACAGTTGTTATCTAAAGATTCTTTAAACTTCAAACTTCATTATACTGTTAATTAACTATTGACTGATTGCTGGGGGGAAAAAATGACCCGACCACACAAACACACATCAAAGAGGCAAGTTATCAGAGAAATAATACATCACATTAGAGCTTCCTTGCATGTGCTTAGATTCTTATTATGGATCCTTGGCTGCTTGTCTTTAGTTGTGATACAGAATGTCCTTATTATCTGTGTTTTAATTGAAGATCCCTCCTACAGATGTCCATAACAAACCAGATGAAACCATATGTAGTAAATGATGTCATTACCATCCATTTAGTTCATTCTTAGTATTTTGAGAGAGTACAGGGGAGTTCAAAGACTATAATATCTTCCCAAAGGCTTCATTCTTATCAAAAAGGAGAGAAAATCAGTGCACATTGCATAGCTTTAATAGCCTCATTGCAACAAAACAGTCTGTTGATGAACTTTTGGGGTCTATTGTGCCTGCAATCACAATTTACTTTGTCAAGACGGATCTCACCAAGAGTTTGATAATTGCTCAAGATGTCTTCTGTTTTCCAAGTTCCCGTTTTCTTTCTATACTAGGCTTTGCTACAAGCCAGAGTGATCCAGTGACTGGAAGCCAGGACTTGGACCTAAACCACTTCTTCATTCTCTTGGTGGGCAAACCACTATTTTTTCAGCTCAGTCCCCCAGGTGTACTGAAAAGAGTGCTCATAGTGACGAGTAAGATTCTTCTGAAGGTGAACATGAGAAAGATCAGAGTGCACTCTGTAAGTTAAAAGACCTATAGAAAGGATCATGCTATTTCATGGAAAGGTTAACATTGCTACATACCTTGCTACACTATCTCTTTGAGAGAGGGTCTTGAATGCTGATGTGGAAGTGCACACAATCACTTGCACCAAACCAAAAAGAAAGTGTGCAATGTTTAAAATGTTAAAAACAATTGCTTCTGCATATGGTGTAACATAAGGGAACAAATCCATGATGAATAGCCTGCAATGAAAGGAAGAAATGGCAAGAGCAAGCTAAACACACACAGCAGCCCGTCACAATTGCCAGAAGGTCTCAGGCCTACAGAGGCAAGGCAAGGAAAAAGGTCAGGCCTTGCGTTTGTTGTTAAGAGGGGGTATCCCTCAGGGGAGTAGTTTCATTTCCCCAATTAAGTTTCATTTCTTCAGGTTTGAAACAGCACTTTTGGTTTTGAGGGAGGAGGGTATAACAAGAGAGTGGGACAGCCAGTAAGAATAGAGTTGGGGAGACCAGAGCCTGAAGAGGGAGCAGGAAGAAGTAGCTTGGAGAAGACTAAGTACAGTTAGGGTAAAGGAACGTGCATTTTGAAACTTTTATTTTCTCTTAATGCCTTTTGTATTACTCAGCTCTATTGTGTAAATACATTTAATTGTGATTTGCTTGATTTAATTGACCAGTAAACTGTTGTGGTTAAACCCTGTTTTTAGAGTGTCAATCACCCTACGCCTATAACCTAAACCTCACATTATTGGAAAGGGGAAGGTAAAAGAAGGAAGGTGGCACTCTTAAGG
The DNA here is from genome assembly GCF_057233095.1 of Heloderma suspectum. NCBI lineage: Eukaryota > Metazoa > Chordata > Lepidosauria > Squamata > Helodermatidae > Heloderma > Heloderma suspectum. The sequence goes on from NC_139458.1 coordinate 92,491,148, forward strand.
AGACAAGAGATCCTTAAGGGGTTTCTCAGAAGGTCCAGGTCATAAAGGAGAACCATGACAACCCCAAGCTAGAGGAATGGTGGAAAGCAAGCATATAAGTGCTCTACACCAGCGGTCCCCAACCTTTTTGGGCCCAGGGACCGGTCCCATGGAAAACAATTTTTCCATGGACCAGGGGGGATGGGACCAGGCTGCAGCCAGGGTGTGGGAACCCCCCTTACTTTGGGTCCATGGGGGGGGAGGTGATCCGCCCCCCTCCCGGAATCCTGGCCAGCTCCGCTCCGAGTCTGCGGAGCTGCCAGCCGGCTCTGGCCACTGGCGGACTTCTGGCTGCTGGGATGGAAATGGCGTCTGCGTGGACGCCATTTGCATCCCTGTTCTTCAAGTATGTAGCCGATCACTTGAAGAACAGGGACGCAAATGGCGTCCACATGGACGCCATTTCCAACTTAGAGGCCGGAAGTTCGCCAGCAGCCAGCTGGCAGCTCTGCAGACTTGGAGCGGAGCCGGCCAGGGCCGGCGAGGATTGCGGGGGGGGATCGCCTCCCCCCCCCGCGGACCAAAGGTAAGGGGGGTTCCCACACCCCTGCTGCAGCCCGGTCCCTAACAGGCCACGGCCCGGTACTGGTCCGCAGCCCGGGAGTTGGGGACCCCTGCTTTACACCCAGGACAAGATAAATCAGAGCTGCTAAATCCAAATGTTAGAGGGAAGTGTGGGTATCCCTGGAAGTGTGGGTATGGTCTGAAAAAGCAAGGGCAATATTAAGAAGGCAACAAAAGAATAATTATGTGCTCCATCCCTCACTCTATACCTCTCATGCTATTCATCCCATAACTCCCTTTCATATCAGCTTTGTCTCCCTGTAACTCTAAGAGTCTCATTTTGACTTTGAGATAAAAGTGAATCTGTCAGAAAGAGGAACAGTTGTGTCAGTCAGTTTAATAGCAGGGTGAATAATTGGCCTTGATTCTATCCAAATTGAATCTCTACATTTGGGGTGCTCTCTCCCCCCACCCTCAGGTTAGCTTCTCCTTGTGTTCTTTTGTCCTCTTTCCAGCACATCCCTTGCATCTTCAAGATATTCAATTTGCATAATTGAGGACGTCCCGTTAATTTTTTTAGGAAAATTGCTACTTTGTGTGGGAAAATAACTGTTATACAGTAATTACACTAAAGATATTCCACTTTATGTCAGACACAATGAAATTAGTGGGTTTAAAAAATTAAAAACACCGGCTTCTAAGCTCTCAGTGTCACTTTTAAGAGAAGAACAAACCATGTTCAGAAACAGCTTTGCATATTAACCACAGTGCTTCGGCACATGTTACGTGAAGATATATGATTTCCAAACATTGTTAATAGAAATACTGAAAGGGAGGGTACTGTTTTTTATTATAGTTAATTTGCCTGTCAGGCTGTAAGGTATGTTTATTCTGTAGATGCCCATTGAAGAAAATTACTTTGCGAAAGGGCAGATAGTACAAAATAAGGAATGTTGGTATGCTTCAGCCAAGATTTAATAAATATGTTTTAATTCAGTGAACCAGATATGTAAGCAGAGGAAGAGTCTTCTTGGAGGTTGTACCCATGAGGCAGTAGAAAACTTCAGAACTTGTTCTCCTTTACATTGGACCAGTTCACATATTGCAACAGCCATGTTGTGGGTGGAATAGCCCGGACGTATAACCCAAGAAGAAACTATGAGTCATGAGTCTGGGTTGTTCCTTCCACAACAACCCCCAATTCCAGGCTCAAATGTTGAGGATTAAGCAGGAGTGAGCAAGTGTGTTAGTTCTTGCCATCTGATTGCTCCTGCTGTAGCCAGGTGCAGTTAAACAACCCAGGGACTCTCCCTTCCTTGGGTTATTTATCATGATGTCCAAACCTGGAATTGCAGGCTGCTGGGGGAGGACCAACCCGGACTTGTAACCCAAGAAGAAATATGGGTTACAAGTCTGGGTTGTTCCTCCCCCAACAACCCATAATTCTGAGTTCGGATGTTGAGCTAAACAACCACTCTGTCCCTGGGCTGTTTGGCTCCACAGGAGTAGGTTGGTGGCTGAGAGCCGACACATTTGCTCGCTCTCACTCATTCATGACTACCCAGGGTTTAAAGAAACCCTGGGTGGCCATGATGTGTGAATTGCACTGCTCCCCCCCCCGCCCCCACCAGTAGGGGCTGCCACCACCTCCCATGGTTGCTCTTGAGAGACCCACTAGCCACTCTCCTGCTGTGGGATTTGCTGCCCCAAAGAATGGCCAGTGGAGCTGTCTGGAGATGTTGCCTTGTAAGGGAAAAACTGGAGGCTAAAATTTCAGGGTCCCTGGTATTGGATACCTAGGCACACCTACTTTAAACAGCCTGAGTTTGGCCCTGATGTGGTAGGCATGGTTCCTTTGGGGACTGAGACCAGAGTGTTCACATTCACCCAGACCTACATAAATTCTATCAGTAAGGATTAAAACACCAACATAAGCTAAATGTATTTATTAAAGAAAGATAAAGAAAAGTTTAACAAGCACACAAACCTTCAGCCAAGCAAAGCCATACTCACAAAGTGCTACTTAACCCAAAATAGTAAAGGGACTCTCTCCCAGTCCGAACACTGGCTTCAGCCATGACCTATAACATAGACCACAGTGTAGCAGGCTCGACCCAGAGTAAAGAGAGAAGACCCAGATCTCTCCCGTGTACCCCATTATATGCCCTCCCAAAGTTGGTGTCCTCCCCTCTAATACATATTCCAAAATCTTTACAACGATTGGTCCATATCATCCTATGTGTCGCATCTCATGACACATTTCCCAAATATTCCCTCCTACCTCTTGCTTACTGTAAAGCAGCTCTAAGTTCTCCTTTTAGGTGGTCAACAACTCCTTTTTTGTTCCCTTTATTTCCAGACAGGAGAATCCCAAACCAAAACGTGATCTTATCTATGGCCCCATACATTTTACCCAGTTTCCTTATAAGAAAGACACAGTTGATAATGTTGGAAGGTTATCAAAAATCTCTTATCAGGATTAGCATCTAGCATGCTTTTAATATGGTGGATCTGACCAAAGTCATATGCAGGAGCTCTCAAGAGCACCCACTGGCAGTGGCAGTAACAGCAGCCTGTCCTGGGAGAGGGCGGAGGAGCAGTGCGATTTGCTGTTCCTCCCTCTCCGCTGCCTGAATTGTTTGCTTCAGTCTGCCTCATGAGAAGGCTGGCCCTGTTGCCTACTGATGAACTTTTCTTGGGTTATGGAGAAAACCTACAATGCCAAAAATGTGCCTATTTGTAAAATATGAATCTTAGCACCTCCTGTGATGTAGCATATATGTAAGGGCTGGAAGTCTGAAAGTACAACAATGGACCCAACTACCTAGGGAGGTGGTGGGCTCTCCCACACTGGAGGCCTTCAAGACGAGGCTGGACAGCCCTCTGTCAGGGATGCTCTGACTTAGATTCCTGCATTGAGCAGGGGGTTGGATGCGATGGCCTTGTAGGCCCCTTCCAACCCTACTGTTCTATGATTCTATGATGCAGGCAGGGTCTCGCAAGACTTTGAGTGAATTCTCTGCAACTAGTAAGGAAGGGGGTGGTGGGGTGTCCGATAGTGGCTTCTCACCGCATGTAGCAAGATAGGTTGGGCTGGGCCTGGTAGGCAGGTTCTCCAACTGTGTGCACAGAGCCTACACATGTACAATTCCAGTATGCTCAGGTTCTGTTCAAACTTTCAGCTGAATTGTGGAGGTTAGCAGCAAAGACAGGGTAGGATCAATCCCAAAATCCCTGTTCAGTGTTCACCCCACGCATGCACTCAAAACTCCACAACACGATCAGCACCTGTACATCGGCAGAAAACGCGACAGACCTTTTTGGTTAGGTGGTGGTGACTGTTCCTATATCCTGTACCACTTCTTGCCTCATTTAATGGCTCCAAGTTTTTATTTTAGTACAGCAAAGATATTGCTGGGCCCAGTGGAGGTTGGTGGCTCTGATTTCAGTGGGGCTGTGATCCATTCTGGGTTTCAGTCAGAACCAGCCAGAATGCTAAAGGAGGCATCCAAGGTCTTGAACCTATATTGAGAATAGGGTTCAGCACCTTCAATGGCTCCTGTAGAGCTCTGGCTGGTTCTGACTGAAACTCAGAATGGATTCACAACCCCATCAAAATCAGAGCCAGCAGCCCACACTGTCCAGGCCTCTGATCCTTTGCAAACACTGTGTTAGAAAGTGGCATATTCCTTATTGAGCTATTAAAGGGATGACAATGCCATAAAGGAGACTCATTTTATGTATCTGAGTCATGACCTCAGCTAGAAATGCATTCAGAACAAGCTATGGTCAAGAAGAAACAGCCAATATTTCAATCATAAGAGTGCAATCCTAAAGATGTTTACTCAGAAGTAAGACCCACTGTGTTCATTGGGCTTGCTCTCAGGTACGCATGCATAGGATTACCCCTAAGAGTACAACCCTATGTGTGTCTATCCAGGACTGAGGCCCATTAATGGGGCTAACAGGTACGCGTGCATAGGATTACCCCTAAGAGTACAATCCTATGTGTGTCTATCCAGGACTGAGCCCCATTAATGGGGCTAACTCTCAGTTAAGTGTGCATAGGATTGCAGTCTAAACTAGGTATGACAGAGGAATCCATCCAGGGGGTCATGTTCGCTGAGCTTTCAGCAGCTCAGCTCCCAGGACGCTTGCTCACTTGTCCATGAGCTGGCCCAGTTTGATCTGTGTTGAGTCAGGCCAGCTCGCAGATTTTCAAATGGGTTTCCCCCCCATAAAAATGTCATTTATGCAAGTTGCAGCTGCAAGTTGTGTAAGTTACAAAATTTTGACTGTAATTTATTTATTTTTATTTATTTATTAAATGTATTAATCGCCCATCTGGCTGGTCACCCAGCCTCTCTGGGCGATGTACAGAATATATAATAAAACAGTTTAAAACAATAAAATTTCACAGTAAAAACATCATTTTTCTAAAAAATACCCTAACCCACCCCAAATGCCTGCCTGAACAACCACGTTTTTAATGCACAGCGGAAGCTCATTAAAGAGGGGACATGGCGGAGTTCCCTAGGGAGGGAGTTCCAAAGAGTGGGGGCCACCACAGAGAAGGACCTCTCCCTCGTCCCCACCAGTCTAGCTGTCCGGGCTGATGGGACAGAGAGAAGGCCATCCGAGGCTGATCTTAAGCAGCCTGTCTGGTGTTTCTGGAGGCGCTCCTTAAGATAGGCTGGTCCAGAACCATAGAGGGTTTTAAAGTTCAAAACCAACATCTTGAATTTGTGTAATTTCTGCAAATTGCAGCCGTAAATATGCCTAACTTGTGCAAATTGTGTAAATGACGAATTTTACAAGGGAACAAAGGGTGAAAGATCCCAGATTTCGGTAACACGCCTCTGGCTCAGCCTGCAATCCCAGGCTGAGTTGGGGGTCTCGGAGAAATCCAGCAAGGCTAAAAAAGAAAAGGCCAGATTTCCCCACAACAGCCATCCCTAGCCTAAACCATCAAACTCACCCAAACTCCATGTGCGTGCACGTGTGTGCATAAAGCTGAATGTTGACTCTGTAATGCAGGCTAATATTGACTTTAATTTTCTTTTTCAAATGAGTTTTTCTGCTTCTCAGTAATTCACTCTCAGATGCATTTTGCTGATTACATTTTGGATGAATCTACTGAACTCTTGTATCCTGTCACAGGCAAGTGTTTAGTTCATCATGTACTTTCATTTTCTCTATCAGTGATGCTACTAGCAAAACACAAGGGCTGCATACATTACACATCTATTTCTCTCATTCAGATTGCCCCAATCTGTTTCCTTAAAGAGAGAGAGAGAGAGAGAGACCAGACAAGACACTGTATACAGTGCATTTCTGCAACCTTCTACAGTCAGTCGTAATGTATTTGATGCGAGTACAACTTTGAAACATATGGTTTAAGGCATTTTTACATAACTTCCTTGCTGATGAATTCTGAAAATAGCTCAAGGGGGACAATCTGGATAAGCTATGGACTAAGTCCTGTGGTTTGATCCAAATTCTCATGTTTACCCCGTGAGCACTAAATGGTTTGATTCCCTGTCTCTCTAGTGTTGCTTAGAGTTACAAATAGAAGATGGTGATAAGTCTATGTTGTAAAAAACAACTCCTGCCATAAATAGCCTCATTACCCAATATTTATCTTGAGGGCTTGTATAAATCAGGGATGTTTTGAGTGTGTGTCTGTTGTGTGCAAGAATTGGTACAATGACACCGAGTAGAGAGCAGCCGCGGAGACCCACAAAAGGAATATTATGCTCCATTGAGATGTGTGCAATACATTTTGTCCTCGGCATTACAAATGTTGTTCTTCTTGAGTGTGGAGAGGAAGCTGCAGGTTCCCACCCCTGCCTCTGGAACACTCCATTTTCAAACCTACCTCTAGTGGAACCACCACTGGTTGTACAGTGATGCTCACAGAACTTTCCACAGATGTACCAGGGTTCCTGGGGTGGATGCAGGCACTCCCCATCAACAAAGGGATCCCCCACCCCATCAAACAGCTGTCCCAGGCACTGGATTGCTCTGCCAAATGACTAAATCACACTTTTTTAAAAAGGCATATTAAAACTGAGTGGTATTGTTAAATATTTTGCTTTATATGTTTTATGTGCTTTGTGTTGCTAAGCTTTTTTCCAGGGACTCAAACTAAACCTGAATCTGAATCCATAAATTGGTTTTAATATTCTTTAAACTAGAACTGAAGTTCTGCCTAAAATATCTCAGTTGTGTTGAACCTGATCTAGAATTAATAGAAAAAGCAATGAAGGTAGCAAATGTTGTAATAATTTGTTTATTTTTCAATTAGCTCCCCTGAGCCATTATAAGGTAAGCCAAACCCCCATCCAAATTTTGATTCACCCTCTCCCCCAGTACTCCTTTCTACACGTTCCCAAGTTGTGAGAAGGGAAAGAAAGGGCTGATGAAAGTTCCTGTGGATCCTGACCATCTAAAGCAGCCTTCCCCAAGCTGGTGCCCTCCAGATGTTTTAGACTACAACTCCCACCATTCCTGGCTACTGGCCGTGCTGGCTGGGGTTGTTTGACGTCCAAACAACTGGAGGACACCAAGTTAGGGAAGGCTGGTCTGAAGGCTTCTGAGCATCCTTGGGCCTCTATTGCCATTTGGAATTGTGAGAGTAGTCATTAAAAAAAATATATCCATAGTTCTCAAAAAATCTCTCAGCGATTACTTTAAATCTGTGTCTAGCAGCTACATTCTTTTTTTCCCCTTCATTTTGACTCTAGAGTATGTACAGGGCCCTGATCCAGATTTTAAAATCCCCCCCCCCATCACCACCCTCAATTCTAGTTCAGGACACTGCTCTTACCCTACAGTAAAAATGGGGGCAGGGAAGACGTAGCTGCTAGACTCAGCAAATGCAATTTTAGGTTGCACTAATAGAAGTATAATTTGAAAATCATGGGAAGAAATAGTTCCACTACTCTGTGCTGATCAGACTTCACCTACTGTGTCCAGTTCTGGACACTACAGTCAGATAAAGTGGAACAAGCTCAGAGACAGGCAACAAAGATGATCAGGGAAGAGAAACTAAGTCCTACAAGGAAAAATGGAAAGAACTGGGTATGTTTAGCCTTGAGAAAGGAAGACGGAGTGGGGATATGATAGCACTTTTCAAGCACCTAAAGGGTTGTCACACAGAAGAGGGCCATAACCTAGGGGGTTTCTCCAAGATAATGGAAGGAGATGGAAGGAGAAGATTGGGGGGATTGGAGTGAACATCATCTGATGGGCAAGGGCTGCTCAACCAGTAAGAGAGACTCCCCCATTCAGGTTCTCCCCCCCCCCTTTCTCCTTTGATAAAGGCCTGGGAGGTTTCCTCCCCTATATCTACAGAAATCTCTCTCTCTCTCTCTCTCTCTCTCTCTCTCTCTCTCTCTCTCTCTTCCCTACTTCCTTACAGTGACAATCATTATAACAACACAGTATTCTCACTGCAACCAATCAAAGCTTTGATATTAAGGCTCTCTAAATGCATTATTTTGATTCATAGTAGGATCTCAGTAACTTCAGGAGTTCGCATTTCAGGAACAAGCCTCATTGATGACAATGGGAGTTACTTCTGAGTAGACACACATGTGTTTGTGCTGGGAAATGAGGGGAAACAAAGGGAAACAAATGGGAAACCAGGCCTAGGGATGGATGAAAGTCCCTTACCTGTTCTCGAAGCTTGCTTCGCGGTGGGGGGGAGTTGCTTCAGTTCTCCCCCCGAAGTTCAGGTGAGGGGAGGGAGGCGCCCCGCCTCGCCCAGCCAAAATTCAGGCCGGGGGGGAGGCGCCCCATCCCTCGCCAGCGAAATTCAGGCCGGGTAGAAGCGCCCCGTCTACCCGGCCGCAAAAAAAAAAGTAAAACACACATACACACACACACCTGTGATAGGCTATGTAACGATTTATGTAGCCCGTCACGGCTAGATTTCCAAAGTCAGCTGTGATAGGCTATGTAAATCGTCATGTAGCCTATCACGGATGACTTTGAAAAAAAAAAAAGCACGTACGCAAATGGCAGCTCCCATGGGGACCGCCATTTGCATTGCTTATTTTGACACGTCTAGTCTACATAAAGATTTACGTAGACTACAGCGAAAATAAGGGCAACGCAAATAGCGTTCCCTTATTTTCGTGGTAGTCTACATAAATCTTTACATAGACTAGAATTGCCAAAATAAGGAACGCAAATGGCGGCGCCCATGGGAGCCGCCATTTGCATACGTGCTTTTTTTTTTTTCAAAGTCACCCGTGATAGGCTACGTGACGATTTACATAGCCTATCATGGCTGACTTTGAAAATCTAGCCGTGATAGGCTACGTAAATCGTTACATAGCCTATCATGGGTGTGGTTTTATTTTTTTTACTTTACTTTTTTTTTTTTGCAATGGCGATGTCGGCAGCCGGTCGGGAGACCGGCCACCGCCACCGTCCCCAACGAAACGCCACCGAAACGCCTCCGGGACCCGCCGCCGAGAGGGACATTTGGCCACGGTATGTCTCATCCCGGGGGGGGTGGGGGGCCGGCGGAGAATTTCCCCACCAATTTCGGGGGGCCAAATGCATTGGCATTCGGCCTCCCGAAGATTCGGGGAGAAATTCTCCGCCATCCCTAAAACCAGCCCTCTTTCTAATGTGATGTTGCATAGGTGCAAAGGTCTGAATTATTTACTTCCAAAGGCAATAAACCAAACAAGGGAGAACTGCAGCTTGAGGAAAGCACTTTAAAGCCTGTGGGGAATTAGTGCTTTAAAATGTGCTATTTCGATTGAGGGGGATCTCTGTAAATTCTGAAGTGCACATTCAGGGGACAAGCCTCATTGACCACAATGGGAGTTACTTCTGAGTAGACACACACATGCTTGTGCTGGGAAAGGAGGGGAAACCAGCCCCATTATAACCAACTGCTATGCAGGAAAGCAATAAACCAAACAAGGGAGAATCACAGCTTGGGGGAAGCACTTTACAGCCTTTAGGGAATTAGTGCTTTAAAATGTGTTATGTCAATTGAGGGGGATCTCTGGTGTCCGCATTTAGGGGACAAGCCTCATTGACCACAATGGGAGTTACATCTGAGTAGACAGTAACTGGTTTGTGCTGGAAAACACAGGGACAGTGTTTTCCAGCCTTTCACTGTCACCAGGGTCAAGTCACACTCCTGAGTAGGGCTAGCATACCCTAGGTAAATGCAGGGGTTGGGGCACAGAACAACTATACTTCAGAGAACCCAACTTAAGGAAAAGAATTGGACTTTAAGCAGTCTCAGGAAATACAGTTTTCCCTGATAAGCTCCTGGGTGGCTGCTGGATGGCCACAACATCATACCTATGATGTTGTGGCCATCCAGCAGCCACCCAGGAGCTTATCAGGGAAAACTGTATTTCCTGAGACTGCTTAAAGTCCGATTCTTTTCCTTAAGTTGGGTTCTCTGCAGTAGAACAAGTAGATCCCTAACAACCTCCAAACACAGCCAGCTCAAAGTAAATTGCTCATGGAGACACACACACAAACACCGTTCTCTGTCATCCAAGACTATAGGACACAAAATATCAGGCATAAGTTACAGGAAGGCAGATTTCAGTTGAACATCAGGAAAACTTAGTAACAGTCAGAGCAGTCAGACAATGGAACTAATTGCCTATGGAGGTGGTGGGCTCTGTCACTGGAGGTATCCAAGCAAAGACTGGACAGCCATCTGTCAAGGATGCTTCAAATTCAATTCCTGCACTGATCAGGGAGTTGGACTCAGTAGCCTAAATGGTCCTTTCCAATTCTATGATTCTATACTGATTTAAAGTCATGCCTGTTTTGGCCCTGATAAAAGGAAGGGATCTAGCAGACAACAGGATTAGTGATGATGGAGGAGCTGTCCTGAACTGGTATGCTTTGGAGATCTCTCAGAAAATAAGCCTCAGCTTATCTATCCCTATACTAAAACATTTTCCACTGAATTCTCTTCTGCTAACACTAACAACAACAGTGCCTTGTTTCTGAGCCATGTCAAAGAGTTGATTCACTAATGTCTGTTGCCATTTCTTTTTCACAGATTATTTGAGGCAAGCTTTTTCATTCTGAGTTTTCCAGCTGCTCTGGGAAGGGAATAGAAAAATGCTTCTTCTTTAAGGAAGCCACTAGGGTTTTTGAGTATGATAGTATTCAGAGATGTGTTTTACACACAGCGGTAGCCAAACATGAAGTGTTAAATGGTTGTACTGGGGCCAATACAGAGGCAATTTGGCATGCAAATTATTTGCAGGAATGCTGCTGTTTTTCATGAGTTTGATACATTCTGGCTGTCCCTGAAGATGCTTGTGAGAGACTGGAGTGAAAATTACACAGCGTTTAAGAATTTTAATGTGATTTTTATTGCATTCTAGTTTTTAATAGAATTCATAGCTTGAAAGTGTAGTTGAAAAGCAGCTGTGATAGGGCCTTCTTTACAGAGTTGCTTTTACCTTAGAGTTCTGTATGTACAACCACGTTCCAGTATTCCTATTATCTAGGCACAGATAGGACAAAATATTGGACACATAACTCCTAGAGCCTTATGATCCTCAAGAATAAATCTGTGTTTCTAAAAATCCGAAAAGTTGCAGCAGGTGTTCTGACAAACCACAGACTAAACAACATCCATGACAGAAAAAATAAGTTTTCATTTTCTACTGCTGAGAAAAAATGGGGGTCTCCATTGTATTCCCACCCCCCAAACAGCAAAATCTTAAGACTTTCGGTGGCAGTATATTTTCAATGCTCCAGGTAGGTCCAGGGCAAGATGAGGGTCAAATGCATTAACTGACAACACACCCAGAAAAAGTGATGTGTTCAATGTTTCAACATGTCTGTTTTCTGCCTCCCAGCTGAGCAGAGCAGAGCAAGCTGCTACAGCTGATCCAAGGACTACAGAAGCAAGCAAGCGACCAGACAGCAAGCAACCAGAGCGAGTGAACAGGGGGAGCGAAAAGGAGTTGGCCAGGGGAGTTGCGGTGGTAGTAGAAGAGACAAAGGAGACAAAGGAGACAGAGGCTAAGAGGTAAGTGGGCTGCAGGAAGCCCAGGGGGCTTCCCCTTGTCTTCCTGAGTGGCTGTGAGCTCACCAGGTGCTCCTGAGAGCTCCAACTGAATTGGGGGGGGGGGCTGAGTACTCCCAGCAGCTATGTGGGAAGGAAGCTTCAGTCTGTTTCCCACCTTCCAGCTGAGCAGAGCAGAGCAGAGGAAGCTGCTCCAGCTGGTCCAGGGGCTATAAAAGCAAGCAAGCTCCCAGAGAGCGGGCAAACAGGGGGAGCAAACAGGAGTTGGCCAGGGGAGATCGGCAGGGGAGGTCAAGGGGGAGGCCCCTAACATTTTTTTTATTTTTTAACTAACTTTTTTTTCATTTATTTGTCTTGTAACAGACACTTCCACACCAGTGGGACTCTGCTTTTAACCTCTACTGAGTAGAGAAGCAGGCACAGGCTAGTCTAGAACAATCACAAAGCTAGACACAAAAAGGGAAAAGAGGCAATGGAAGGACAGGACTCTCCAGTGGTGGTGACCTGCAAGGTGTGTGCAATGCTTGTTTTCTTGCCTGAGAACAACATGGCCTACACCTGCAACAGGTGCAAGTTGATCATGCTGCTGAAAGAAAAGGTAAGTGGACTGGAGCGGCGACTGTCGACCCTCCGGGGAATAAGAGAACACGAAGAGTTCTTGGACAGAATGGGGGAACTACAGCAGCAAAGGGAAGACCAGAAGCTTGAAGATCAACAGCTAGGGATGGCGGAGAATTTCTCCACGAATCTTCGGGATGCCGAGTGCCGACACATTCGGCCCCCCGAAATTGGTGGGGAAATTCTCCGCCAGCCCCCCGCCTTCCGGGATGGGACTCACCTTCGGCGAATGTCCCTTTCGGCGGCGGGTCCCAGCGGTGGTTCGGCGGCGGTTCGGCGGAGGCAGGGGCGGCGGCCGGTCTCCCGACTGGCTGCTGCCGCTGCCATTACAAAAAAAAAAATACAGTAAAAAAAAAAACCCACACACCCGTGATAGGCTACGTGACGATTTACGTAGCCTATCATGGCTAGATTTCCAAAGTCAGCCGTGATAGGCTACGTAAATCGTCACGTAGCCTATCACGGGTGACTTTGGAAAAAAAAAAAAAGTGTGTATGGAAATGGCGGCGCCCATGGGGAGCCGCCATTCCCGTTCCTTATTTGGTCGCTGTAGTCTACGTAAAGATTTATGTAAACTACGGCGAAAATAAGGGCAACACAAATAGCGCTTTTTTTTTTTCAAAGTCACCTGTGATAGGCTACGTGACGATTTACGTAGCCTATCACGGCTGACTTTGGAAATCTAGCCATGATAGGCTACGTAAATCATCACGTAGCCTATCACGGGTGTGTTTTTTTTTTTTACTGTACTTTTTTTTTTGTGGCCGGGGAGACGGGGTGCTCCTCCCCGGCCTGAATTTTGCCGGCGAGGGATGGGGCGCCTCCCCCCCGGCCTGAATTTCAGCTGGGCGAGGCGGGGCGCCTCCCCCCCTCACCTGAACTTTGGGGGGAGAACCGAAGCGCCTCCCCCCCACTGCGAAGCAAGCTGCGGGACAAGGTAAGTCCCTTTCGTCCATCCCTAGCAACAGCAAGATGAGGCAGAAATGGGAAATGCTGAGGAGAAGAAAAATGGAGTAAAGGATTAGGGATGTACGGAAGTCACTTACCATTTCGCGGATCTGCTTCGCGGTGAGGGGGAGGCGCTCCGTCCCTCCCTCTGGAATCCTCGATAGGGGGGAAGCGCTCCGTCCCTCCCCCCGGAATCCTGCCCGGCCAGCTCCGCTCTGTGGGGATTCTGCGGAGCTGCCGGCCAGCTCCGCCAGCAGCCGGACATCCGGCCGCTGAGCAGCTAGGACGCAAATTGCAGTGCCTGTAGCCGCCGCCGTTTGCATCCCTGTACTTAACCATGATAGGCTACGTAAATATTTACGTAGCCTATCACGGCAAATTAAAAAAAAGCATACGCAAATGGCGGCGGCTACGGCGGCCGCCATTTGCGTTCACTATTTTTTGCCATTCTAGCCTACGTAAATATTTACGTAGGCTAGAACAGCTAAAAATAGCAAACGCAAATGGCGGCCGCCATAGCCGCCATTTGCATACACTGCGCCCAGCCGCGGCCGGCCAGGAGACCAGCTGCCCCCGCCACTCCCGCCCCTGCCGCCGCCGCAACTGCCGCCCCCGCCGCCACACCCGCCGCCAAAGCCACCGCCACATCCATGTATCTGCCCCAGATAAGTGCCATCCCGGGGGGTTCCGCGGGGCAGGCAGGGGGGCAGGAGGCCATTCCACCACGGATTCCAGGGGGCCGAATGCCTGGAATCCGTGGCAGAATTCTCCGCCATCCCTATAAAGGATATTCCTTGGAAAAGGGTGACAGTTAGGAGAAGAAGAACTAGATGCCACTCTGCACCAGTGGAAGCAGTGGAGCTGTGGAACTGATTCCAAGTACTTGTGGATGAGACTGGAGGACAGCCTGCAGAGAAAGAATCACAGGGGAACCTACATGAAAGTGAGCAAGAGGCTGAAGGTCAGTCAAACAGACGCGATGAAACCCAGGCCTACAACAAGAAGAGAAAAGTGGCATTAGTGGGAGACTCCTTGCTGCGTGGGATCGAGACCCAAGTATGTCGCGAAGACCCATGGACTCGCCAGGTATGTTGTCTCCTGGGAGGATGGATTAGAGACGTGACTGAAAGGTTGCCTGCACTCATAAAGCCCACTGACAGGTATCCCTTTCTTCTCATCCATGTGGGAACAAATGATACCGCCAAGCGGAGCTACGAAGAGATCACGTCAGATTTTGAAGCTCTGGGAAGGAAACTCAAGAACTTTGGCGCCCAGATAGTTTTCTCATCCATCCTTCCAGTAGTTAGAAGAGGGATAGAAAGGGAATGAAAAATACTCTGGGTGAATGACTGCCTACGAAGGTGGAGCCGACGAGAGAGATTTGGATTCTGGGACCACAGGCTATACTTTCTGGAAGATGGGCTGTTGGCAAGGGATGGGTTGCACCTCACAAAGGCTGGGAAGGATGTGTTTGGCCACTGCATGAAGAACTTCATCAGGAGGGTTTTAAACTGAATCCTACAGGGAAGGGAGACGTAAAGTTGGGGGCAACAATGGACGTAGGCTCATGCACTGCAACAGAGAGAACAGCTCTAATAGCGCCCAATAATAGTCTTCAGACACATGTAGGAAGAAAGCCAGTCTATGAAGCACATGGTCTTCGATGTCTATATACTAATGCCCAGAGTATGGGAAACAAACAGAACGAACTTGAACTCTTAATACAAGTGGGAAATTATGACTTGATAGGTATAAGTGAGACTTGGTGGGATGACTCCCATGACTGGAATACAGCAATTGAAGGATATAACTTGTTCAAAAAGAACAGGAGGAACAGAAAGGGAGGTGGGGTTGCACTGTATGTGAAAAATACATATATCTGCACAGAAATACAGGAGGATGAGCTTGGTAGCCCCATCGAGAGCATCTGGATCAAAATAAATGGAGCAAAGAATAAAAGGAACCTGATGGTCAGAGTCTACTACCGGCCACCCAATCAAGGAGAAGACGAGGATGAAACTTTTGAAAAGCAAATAGCCAATGTTTCAAGGAAGCATGATGTAGGAGTAATGGGGGACTTCAATTTCCCCGATATTTGTTGGGAGACAAATTCTGCAAAACATGGCCCCTCCAGGAAATTCCTGACTTGTGTGGCGGATAACTTCCTCCTACAGAAAGTAGAGGAAGGAACTAGAGGATTGGCTATCCTTGACTTGATCCTAACCAACAGAGATGACTTAGTGAATAAAGTAGCAGTTACAGGAACTCTGGGGCAAAGCGACCATGCTGTACTTGAGTTCTTGGTTCTAAGGGAAGCAAAAGCCAAGTGTAGTCAAACACATATCCTGGATTTTAGGAAAGCCAATTTTCATAAACTCAGAACAATGATCAGTAAGGTCCCATGGCAAGCGATGCTAATGAGAAAAGGAGTCCAAGATGGGTGGGAGCTTTTAAAAAAGGAAATTCTCAAGGCACAATTACAAACAATTCCAACAAGAATAAAAGGTGGAAGACAACAGAAGAAGCTAATGTGGCTTTACAAAAAGCTTAGAGATGACTGAAAACAAAAAAGGACACATATAGGAAGTGGAAAGAAGGCCAAGTAACAAAGGAAGAGTACAGGCTGGTAGCACAGAATTGCAGGGATGGCATCAGGAAGGCTAAAGCTGAGAATGAGCAGAGGTTAGCGAGGGATGCTAAAAACAATAAAAAGGCTTTCTTCAGCTACGTGCATAGTAAAAGGCAGAGGAAAGAAATGGTGGTTCAAGTATTACATAAGAATAGCAAAACAATAACAGATGAAAGAAAAGGCAGAGGTGCTCAATTCCTACTTTGGCTCAGTCTTCTCCCAAAAGAGGGTCTATGACCCCCCTGGCAAAGGCGAAGTACAGGCTGAAGGGGCAGGATTGCAGCTTGAGATCGATAGGCATATGGTCAAGGAACACCTAATGACTTTGAATGAAGTTCAAATCTCCAGGGCCAGATGAACTGCATCCTAGAGTAATAAAGGAACTGGCAGAAGAACTCTCAGAACTGCTGTCTATTCTCTTTGAGAAATCATGGAGGACAGGTGAAGTGCCAGATGACTGAAGGAAGGCTAATGTGGTCCCTATCTTCAAAAAGGGTAAATAGGAGGAAACTGGGAACTACAGACCAGTCAGTCTGACATCAATCCCTGGGAAAGTACTGGAGCAGATGATAAAGCAATCCATCTGTAAGCACCTTGAAAACAATGCCGTGATTACTCGAAGCCAACAAGGATTTGTCAAGAACAAGTCCTGCCAGACAAATCTGATCTCATTTTTTGATCAAGTAACTTCCCTTGTGGACCGTGGGAATGCTGTAGACATAATATACCTCGACTTCAGCAAAGCTTTCGACAAAATGCCCCATGATATCCTGATCAGCAAACTAGCTCAAAGTTGGCTAGATGAAACAACGATTCAGTGGATCCACAGTTGGCTATAGAATCGGACTCAAAGAGTGCTTATCAATGGGACCATCTCAAACTGGGGAGAGGTAACGAGTGGGGTACCACAGGGCTCAGTCCTGGACCCAGTGCTCTTCAACATTTTTATTAATGACTTGGAGGAGGAAATGCAGGGAATGCTGATCAAATTTGCAGATGACACAAAATTGGGCGGGATAGCTAATACTTTGAAAGACAGAAACAAAATTTAAAGTGATCTGGATAGACTGGAGCACTGGGCAGAAAACAACAGAATGAAATTTAATAAGGATAAATGCCAAGTTCTGCACCTAGGAAAAAGAAACCAAATGCACAGTTTCAAGATGGGGGATACGTGGCTCAACAACACTACAAGCAAGAAGGATCTTGGAATTGTTGTCGATCACAAGCTGAATATGAGCCAACAATGTGATGTGGCTGCAAAAAAGGCAAATGCTATTTTGGGCTGCATTAATAGAAGCATAGCTTCCAAATCCCGGGAAGTACTAGTTCCCCTCTACTCAACACTGGTTAGGCCTCATCAGGAGTACTGTGTCCAGTTCTGGGCATCGCACTTTAAGAAGGATGCAGACAAGCTGGAGAGGGTTCAGAGGAGAGCAACAAAGATGATCAGGGGACTGGAAACAAAGCCCTATGAAGAGAGACTGAAAGAACTGGGCATGTTTAGCCTTGAGAAGAGGAGACTGAGGGGAGATAGGATAGCGCTTTTCAAGTACTTGAAAGGTTGTAGGAGAGAGGAAGGCCAGGATCTCTTCTCGATCATCCCAGGGTGCAGGACACAGAATAATGGCTCAAGTTACAGGAAGCCAGATTCTGGCTGAACATCAGGAAAAACTTCCTGACTGTTAGAGCAATACGACAATGGATCTAGGGATGATGGAGAATTTCTCCCCAAAACTTCAGGGGGCCGAGCGCCAACGTGTTCGGCCCTCCAAAGAAGTTTCGGGGAGAAATCCTCCGAACCCCCCCCCGCCCCCCGCACACACCCCCGGGACGGGACTTACCTTCACCAAATGTCCCTCCCGGTGGCGGGTCCGGCCGGCGGTTCAGCGGGTGTTGGAGCGGGGCGGGAGCGGCAGCCGGTCTTTTGACCGGCTGCCACCGCCGCCATTGCAATCAAAGAAAAAAAAAAAAAACACCCCCTGATAGGCTACGTGATGATTCACGTAGCCTATCACGGCTAGATTTGCAAAGTCAGCCGTGATAGGCTACGTCAATCGTCACGTAGCCTATCACGGGTGACTTTAAAAAAAAAAGCGCGTATGGATAATGGCAGCCCCCATAGGGAGCCGCCATTCACGTTCCTTATTTGGTCGCTGTAGTCTACGTAAATGTTTACGTAGACTACGGCGAAAATAAGGGCAACGCTATTTGCGTTGCCCTTATTTTCGCCGTAGTCTACGTAAACTTTTACGTAGACTACAGCGACTAAATAAGGAACGCGAATGGCGGCTCCCTATGGGGGCCGCCATTAGCATACGCACTTTTTTTTTTTAAGTCACCCGTGATAGGCTACGTGACGATTGACATAGCCTATCATGGCTGACTTTGCAGATCTAGCCGTGATAGGCTACGTGAATCGTCACATAGCCTATCAGGGGGTGTTTTTTTAAAAAAAAAAAACACTTTCGCGTTCGCGGCCGGGCGAGGCGGGAAGCCTCCCCCCCGGCCTGAATTTCGGCCGGGGCGAGGCGGGAAGCCTCCCCTCCGGCCTGAACTTCGCGGGGGGAGCAGCGAAGCGCCTCCCCCCACCGCGAACGTCCTTCGACGACAGGTAAGGGACTTTCGTCCACCCCTAAATGGATCCAATAACCTAGGGAGGTGGTGGGCTCTCCCACACTGGAGGCCTTCAAGACGAGGCTGGACAGCCATCTGTTGGGGATGCTCTGACTTGGATTCCTGCATTGAGCAGGGGGTTGGACTCGATGGCCTTGTAGGCCCCTTCCAACCCTACTATTCTATGATTCTATTATTCTATGTGCAAACAGTTATGGGGCAAAATGTTTCCTAAGCTCCTTCTTATCACTACTGATTCCGGATTGTGGCAAGGAATTCTCAGTGAAGGGCCCTCCTTCTTGCCACAGTTGGCTTCCTCTTTCCCTCTCCCTCAGGATAAAGTGACTCCTCAGGAGTAAGGCTCTGGAAAGGGAGGTTTGATTACTGCAGCTGGGCTCTGGGTAGAGTCCAGCAGGTTTGGGGCTTAAAAGCCTTCCCTGAAAACCCAGGCAGTGTCAGAACAACTTCATCCATCTTGCCTCTGCTATTTACTGTGCCTCCTGAACTGTGTCCTGTGATTGATCCTCTGTTTCCTGAACTTCTAGACTACCTAATGACCCTGCTGACTGTGTAATGTACTTGACTGGTTTACTGTGTTTGACCTCTTGCCTGTTAACGTGACCTGCCATTGCCTGATCCTCTTTGACTGCCTGCCTGCGTGTGTTCTGATTTCTGCCTGGATTTAGACTACTTCTGTTGTAACCCGAACCCTGCTGGATAACAAACTGTAGGCATGAAGGTCTGTTGACTTCACTGCAGTTAGAGTTTGCTACAGTCAAAGCAGGACACCCTGCAATGTAGTCCATTGTTCATAGGACAGGTTTGAGGTAGGGCTGAATCTGATTTGGATTTCCACATAAAAACACTCTGCAGGTTTCAGTAAAGGTAAGTGTATCTAAATTGCCAGCCTAAATCCAGTACTCAATTGCATACAGAAGCCTGCTCCATGGATCAGCATGCAGATGGGTTGTATTTTAAATGTTTAAAATGTTTTTTAACCATGCAAAATTAGAGTTAAAGCATGAGCTCCTACATCTTGAGGCTTACTTTTTGTTTGTGGAAAAAACACTGCAGTGCTGCCCAGTCACAGCTATGATAAAATCTGGATTTCTCCAGAGTTTTCTATGGACAGCTCTGAGTTCCACCCCAGGGGAACCCCAAAATGGCTTCCAAAATAAACATGGCATCTGCGCAGTATTTATGTGTCCAGGTGCTGCCAGAGAACAAGAAATCAAGAGGTTATGTGGTAAATGCATAGGGTTAGATTAACAGCCACAGACCTGAGACAGCGCTGCTATAACAAGACATAGTCTGAAGGCACATGAGGCAGCCATCTGCTGCCGCCGCCGCTGGGCCTGCTGCCCCGCCGCTGGGCCTGCTGCTGCCACCACCACCAGGTCTTCCCTGTGGACTTCTGCCTGGCAGACTGCCAGTCCCTGCAGGACCAGGCCCCCAGGTACCCAGCCAGCTGTGTTGCTCCAACTGCCCCTCCCTGGAGGGGCTAAATAAGCTGGCTGGCTGAGGTGGCCTGGGAGAGCCAGTATTGGTAAAGGGGTTGTTTTGTTTTGATTTTTGCTTAACTGTTGGTGGAGGTGGGGTTTTTTGTTGTGTTTTTAGGGGCAGGTAGCCTGCCTGATAGGTGGTAGCAAGGGGCATGTGTCCACCTGATGGAGGCAGTGGGGGGAGTGTTGAGGGCCAGACTATACAGAGGCTGGGTGGCAGGCGCTGGCGGAGCGCTAGGGGCAGGCCATGTCAGGTAAGGGGAACAAGGGAGAGATGTGTAGTATCTGTCCCCTGCTCCGGGCCTGTCCAGAGCCAAAGGATGGCTGGGGGAGGCGTGACCCCATCTTCTGGCCTTCGTTTGCTGCTCTGCAATGCCAGGTCTGTTACCCAGAAAACCTCCCTCATCCATGACATGATCCTGGATGAGGGTGCAGACCTGGCATGTATTACAGAGACCTAGCTGGCCAAGGCTGCTGCTCCAACCCTTGCAGCCATGTGTCCAGCCGGATTTTCGTATGCTGAGCAGCCGAGGGCTGGGGATCGGGGAGGGGGAGTGGCTGTTATCTACCGAGAGTCCTTGGTCTTCACCAGACCCCCTCTCCGGAAGACCAAGGTTGCTGAGTGCATGTACTGGAGGTTGGGCCCGAAGGGCAGTCTGGGGATTCTGCTCGTGTACCGTCCACCCCGCTGCACGACTGATTCCCTGGCCGAGGTGCTTGAGGTGGTCTCTGATGTGCGTGTACAGTCCCCTAACTTACTGGTGTTGGGGGACTTCAACGTACATTCGGAGGCCATCCTCACAGGAGCACCTCGGGACTTCATGGAGACCATGGCCTCCTGGGAGCTGCACCATATTCTAACTGGGCCCACCCATGTAGCCGGTCATGCACTAGACCTTGTATTTGTTTCTGGAGAAGCGGGAAGTGATCTGGAAGTCGGGGGTATATCCACCACCCCCTTGTCATGGTCAGATCACTATCTGGTGATGTTGGACTTTTCGGTTCCACAACCCCTCCGCAGGGGTGGAGGACCCATTAAAATGGTCCGCCCCAGGCGTCTTATGGATCCAGATGGATTCCTGAACGCGCTTGGGGATTCTCTGGGGCATGCCAATGGCCACTCGGTCGAGACCCTGATGGGTGGCTGGAATGCCGCAATCACTGGGGCATTAGATCGGGTGTCTCCGAAACGCCCTCTCCCCCTGAACAGGGCTCGGACTGCACCATGGTTCAATCCGCAGTTACGAGCTCTGAAACAGGAGGTGAGACGGCTAGAGCGCCGGTGGCGGAAGTCTCACTCCAAAGACGATCAGACACGGGCTAGAGCTGTATCTTCAGCCTATCACGTGGCGGTGAGGGCAGCAAAAAAGGAATATTATGCTGCCTCCATCGCGTCTGCAGAGTGCTGTCTCAGGAGGCTGTTCCAAGTGGTCCGGAGCCTGGTCGGTCCTGTGGCTCCGGAACCACTGGAGCATTCTAAGGCCTCCTGTGAGGCTTTGGCAAGGCACTTTGCAGATAAAATTGATCAGATTAGGTGTGATACTCTGCACACTGTGGATACAGTTAGTGAGCAAGAAGCGGCCTGTGGCAAACCGATTTTGTGGGATTGGTTCCAGCTTCTTCCTCCTGATGAAGTGGACAAGGTGCTTTCATCGGTACGGCCGACCACCTGCTTACTTGATCCTTGCCCATCTTGGCTCATTATGAGCTGCAGAGAGAGACTGGGTGAGGGGATCAAGGCGGTGGTGAACGCCTCCCTTGAGGAGGGAGTGATGCCATCAGCCCTCAAGGAGGCAGTGATAAGACCGCTCTTAAAGAAGCCCTCCTTGGATCCTCAAGTTCTGAACAACTTTCGCCCAGTCTCAAATCTGCCATTTTTGGGCAAGGTGATTGAGCGGGTGGTGGCGGTGCAGTTAAAGGCACACTTGGAAGAAACTAATTATCTAGACCCATTTCAGTCGGGCTTCAGGCCTGGGCATGGGACAGAAACGGCCTTGGTCGCCTTGGTGGATGATATGAGGAGGGCTCTGGATAGGGGTGAATGCTCCTTCCTTGTTCTCCTTGACCTCTCAGTGGCTTTTGATACCGTTGACCACGGTATCCTCCTGGACCGCCTGGAGGGGTTGGGCATTGGAGACACTGTATTGCAGTGGTTCCGGTCCTTCCTCTCCGGCAGGTACCAGAGTGTAGCACTGGGAGAGGAGGTTTCGGACCCGTGGCCACTTACTTGTGGGGTGCCACAGGGTTCCATCCTCTCCCCGATGCTATTTAACATCTATGTGAAGCCGCTGGGGGCTATCATCAGGAGGTTTGGGGTGCAGTGTCATCAATATGCGGATGACACGCAGCTCTACCTCTTGTTCAAATCTTCACCAAGGTTGGCCGTAGAATCCCTGTCCAAATGTCTGGAGACGGTGAGTGGTTGGATGGGGAGGAATAAGCTGAAGCTGAACTAGGGGTGGACGAAAGGCACTTACCTTTCGTCGAAGCTTGTTCGTGGTGGGGGGAAGGCGCTTCGCAGCTCCCCCCGCGAAGTTCAGGCCGGGGGGAGGCTTCCCGCCTCTCCTGGCCAAAATTCAGGCCGGGGGGGAGGCTTCCCGCCTCGCCCAGCCGAAATTCAGGTCGGGGAGGAGGCTTCCCGCCTCACCCAGCCGCGAACTCCATTGTTTAAAAAAAAAAAAAACGCCCCCGTGATAGGCTATGTGACGATTAACGTAGCCTATCACGGCTAGATTTGCAAATCTAGCCGTGATAGGCTACGTTAATCGTCACGTAGCCTATCACGGGGGTGTTTTTGTTTTTTTTTCTTTCATTGGAATGGCGGCGGCGGCAGCCGGTCGAAAAACCGGCTGCCGCTCCCGCCCCGCTCGAACACCCGCCAAACCGCCGGCCGGACCTGCCGCCGGGAGGGACATTCGGCGAAGGTAAGTCCCGTCCCGGGGGGGGTGCGGGGGCGGGGGGGTGCGGAGGATTTCTCCCCGAAACTTGTTCGGGGGGCCGAACACGTTGGCGCTCGGCCCCCCGAAGTTTCAGGGAGAAATTCTCTGCCATCCCTAAGCTGAACCCTGACAAGACCGAGGTACTTTTGGTGGGAGACAAGAGGAGGCTGGGGGATGTTGACCTGGTGTTGAATGGGGTACGGCTACCCTTGAAAGACCAGGTCCACAGCCTGGGGGTCATTTTGGACTCCCAGCTGTCCATGGAGGCTCAGGTGTCAGCTGTGAGCCGGACAGCGCTGTATCAACTCCATCTGATACGTCGACTGCGCCCCTTCCTTCCCGACCATCTGCTCCCATCGGTAGTACATGCCCTGGTCTCCTTTCGTTTAGACTACTGTAATGCGCTCTACGTGGGGTTACCCTTGAAGACGGTTCGGAAGCTGCAGCTGGTACAGAACGCGGCGGCTCGCCTGATTAAAGGCAGCCGCCGGCGAGATCACATCACTCCAGTGCTGAAGGAGTTGCACTGGTTACCAGTTGTTTTCCGGGCCAAATTCAAGGTGTTGGTTTTGACCTTTAAAACCCTATATGGTTCTGGCCCAGCCTATCTTAAGGAGCGCCTCCAGCAACACCAGACAGGCCGCTTAACAAGATCAGCCTCGGATGGCCTTCTCTCTGTCCCATCAGCCAGGACAGCTAGACTGGTGGGGACGAGGGAGAGGGCCTTTTTTGTGGTGGCCCCCACTCTGTGGAACTCCCTCCCTAGGGAACTCCGTCATGCCCCCTCTTTAATGAGCTTCCGTCGTGCATTAAAAACGTGGTTGTTCAGGCAGGCATTTGGGGTGGGTTAGGGTATTTTAAAAAAAAATTATGGTAGAATTTTAGTGTTTTCAATTGTTTTATGGTGTGTTGTACATCGCCCAGAGTGGCTGGGTGACCAGCCAGATGGGTGATTAATAAATTTAATAATAAATAAATAAAATAAAGCAGGTCTGGCTCTCGCCAGTGTTTGGAGGGGAGACCAATTCGGAACCACATGTGGTCACCTTGAGTTCCACAAGGGATGAAAGGTGGGATATAATAAATAAATATAACACTAGTATTTTTATATGATCTTCTAGAAGCAAGTAAACAAATTATCCGCTACCAAATATATATATTATGTCATCCTGAAGCATGACACCTAAAATCGGAATTCCTGTGATTGATACTTTCTATATGACTGCTCCTTAGGAGATGTTTTCAAAAACTGCTGAGTTACATGTTCTTTGTGTAGGATTTTTTTCCCCTTTGGTGCTTCCAAAGCCATACAGATTTTTTGGGCCTCTGGTAACTAATGCTAGTATCTGACACAATAGGAGACCACCACCTATTTTCCAAAGTAACCCACAGAGATCACCGAAGTTGAGTATGTCTGCAGAGCACTACTATTCTCTCTCTCTCTCTCTCTCTCTCTCCCCCCCCCCCCCACACACACACACACATAGGTTTTCATTTCAAAACAACGGCTACTTCTTTGTGGTAAACTTGAGGAACAGCACCATCACCTCTAGTGGTACATAGTACGAATAAGCGAAGAGCAGAAAAGCAGATCACTCTTGTCAGTCACTATTTATTATCAAAAATGAGTACAGCAGCTCATGGGACTGGGCATAACAACTGAGTCACACAAACTATCACCATGTATGACTTGACAAGGTGGTTTGACTTTTGAATGATTGCTATTCTTACTTTCATGGGTATGCCATCAACACAGTCACATAACCAGTCTTCTGTACCTGTCTGTGTCTGGTGTCCAAAGTGTGTCCTTAGAGACAGCTCCTTGGAAAAATCATTCTGACGACATATAGCCTAAAGCTATTTGTCTTAAGGTTTGGGGCGGGGGGAGGTTTTTGAAGACCTTGTTTTATAAGTTTAAAGTGTTTTGCTACCTTCTTTTTAGGTGTCACTTCTTTATTGATATCGCTTCTTTAAAGACATTATGCTGACAGGAATGGTAAACAATTGAAAAAGGCTAATGAAAAATAAAATTAATTTGATGTTCTCATAAGGTTACGCCTCTGGACTTTTCCCAGTGGATTTACCATGAGAGAATATGTACATGAAAAGCAACATTAAACCCTCATTCAGTTTTGCTTCCTTTTTCCCCCCTTTTTTTCTTTTTTGCTCTGAGAGGGAAACAAAAGCAGCGGTAATCACATTACCCTAAAGACCTGACACAATTAGCAAGCATGCTAAAGCAAAAAGAATTCACTTTAGTGCCCCTAGAAGCTTTAGTGCAGTTAGCAAGTGATCATTTTCATAATAATATAATTGCCAGAATGGGAAATTACAGGTAATTGCTGTTGTTGTGACCCTGATCTTTCAGTAATGAAATTAAACTAAGTATTATCTTCTAGATTACTGCTGGTTCAGGGAATTTTTCTTTGTTTTTTAATCAAAGTTTCATTTATTTATTTTTTAGTACAAGAAAGGGAATCTATTTAAATTTACAACTGTATATTTTCTCCCTAGTGGATTAATATAAATCTGCCACATATCTGCCACAAGCTTATTTTTGTTACCTCCTTTCTAATATGGAAAGAGACAATAATCCTCTGTGAGCATCAAGGCACTGAATTGACTTGGAAAGACACATGCTCACTGAAAGGAAAAAGGAATAGGACAAAAAGCCTTTGGATAATGTTTTTCATTTTATTCTGTAGTTGTCCATTTCCAATTTCTTCAGAATGTCTGAGTAAAACTGGCCTCCCAAAATTCTTCGCCTGCATTTGCAGGTAGCAAAATTGGGATGGGATAGGTTATTTCTCTGAGTATTTTCCAGGGTGACAAATTTCTGTCTTGAAATTCTCCAAAGATTTGGTGGTAGGCTGAAAAAGAAAATGCTCAGAAAATGTATCAGAAAATTGCTTTCTGGCAACTTTTGGCTCCGCTCTAGTCTGAAGTCGGGATGGATGAATCTGTCAGTTTTGCTTTCTGAAGTTATTTCCAACCTGAATATGAAGGAATATGTGAATTTTACTAAATTCTTATAAAAAATGAATTGAAACAAGATTCTCACTCATCTGCACTGGCCAAATTCAATAGATATGGCTATTCCAACACGGGGAGGACCACGATGTGCCTGCCTGCCATGCAGCTCTTAAAGATGATAATCCTGTCAGTGGGAAAAAAAAGGGTGGCGACACTAATTCAGCACTACCATGGCTGAATACACGGGGATTAAAACCTACACTCCTTCTCCAGTAGCCCCTGCCAAAGGAAGTGAGGCAGGTGGCTATCAGGAAGAGGGCCTTTTCTGCTGTGTCACCTCAGTTATGGAATGAGCTCCGTAGAGAGGTTCACCTGGCACCTACATTGTACTCTTTCAGGCACCAGGTTTTAGTTTCCCAGCATTTTAATGTTAAACACTTTTAACTTCGCTGTTTATCTGTTACTGTATTTTAAAACTCTACATTGCTGCTAGGTATTTATATTTTCTATTAGGGATGTACGAAAGTTCCACCACAGATCTCGGGGAGGCCGAATGCCAGAGCATTCGGCCCCCCAAAATCGGTGGTGGAATGGCCCGCCACCCCCCCCGCCACCCCCCCCGGGACGGGACTTACCTGGGGCGGATCTTCCTGGCGGCGGCTCCGGAGGCGGTTCGGTGGCGGCAGCTGCGGCGGCCGGTCTTCCGACCGGCTGCCACCGCCACCATTTCCAGGTTAAAAAAAAAAACATGATAGGCTACGTAAAGATTTACGTAGCCTATCACGGCTAGATTTAAAAAAACCACCGTGATAGGCTATGTAAATCTTTACGTAGCCTATCATGGCTGACTTAAAAAAAAAAACGCGCGTACGCAAATGGCGGCCGCTATGGCCGCCGCCATTTGCGTCCCTTATTTTGGCACGTCCTAGTCTACGTAAACATTTACGTAGACTAAGACGGCGAAAATAAGGGAAACGCAAATAGCGTAGACGCTACGCTATTTGCGTTCCCCTTATTTTCGCCATCTTAGTCTACGTAAATGTTTACATAGACTAAGACATGCCAAAATAAGGGACGCAAATGGCGGTGGCCATGGCCGCTGCCATTTGCATACGCGCGTTTTTGTTTTTGTTTTTTTAATCAGCCGTGATAGGCTACATAAAGATTTACATAGCCTATCACGGCTGACTGCAGGGACGCAAACGGCAGCGGCTATGGCCACCGCCATTTGTGTCCCTGCTAGCCAGCGGCCGGATGTCCGGCTGCTGGCGGAGCTGACCGGTGGCTCCGCAGAATCGCTGTGGAGCACAGCCGGCCGGCCAGGATTCCGGGGGGTGGAGGGATGGAGCACCTCGCCCCCCGGCGAGGATTCCGGGGGGAGGGACGGAAAGCCTCCCCCCGCACCATCAGCATAATCCTCGAAAGGTAAGTACCTTTCGTACATCCCTATTTTCTATTGCTTTTATTCTGTACTTTGTGGTTTTAATTTTTGTGAACTGCCGAGACAGCTCCAGCTATTGGGCAGAATAGAAATGTAAGAAATAAATACACTCTTTAAGAGCTAAGCACTCAATGCCCTGGGCCTGGATAGTTGAATCTCAGCTATCTGGGTTCTCCATATTAGTTTGTTTTTTTTTACTCTCAAGTCTTTTTCCATCCTGAATATGGAGAAATTTGGTAATTTCAGTAAATTCTTATTAAAAATGAAATGAAATTCTCACCCATCCCTAGTCTGGGGATATCAAAATTAGGGAAGGCAGAGAATTCCGCCACAGATTCCAGTGAAGCCAGATTTTTTAGAATCCGCCCCCCCTCCCGGAATCCATGGTGGAACAGCCTCCTGCCCCCCTGCCCCGCTGCGGAATCTCCCCGGGACAGTACTTACCGGGGGCAGATGCAGCGGATTCGGTGGCAGAGGTTCTGGTGGCAGCTCCGGCAGCTGGTCTCCTGGCTGGCCACGGCCGGGCTGCTGCCGCCGCCATTGCTATCCTTGCAGCTGTTATAGGCTACGTAAGACTTTACATAGCCTATCACATCACAGCTGGGTAGAAGAAAAAAAACACTGTACGCAAATGGCGGTGGCTACGGCAGCCGCCATTTGCATTCCCTATTTTTCGCCGATTTATCTTACATAAATATTTACGTAAGACAAAATGGCGAAAAAAAGGGAACGCAAATAGTGTAGTAGGCGCTATTTGTGTTCCTTTATTTTTCTCCGTTCTAGCCTACGTAAATATTTATGTAAGATGAATCGGCAAAAAATAGGGAACGCAAATTGCAGCCGCCGTAGCCGCCGCCATTTGCATACGCTGGGGTTTGTTTGTTTTTTTTACCCAGCCGTGATAGGCTACTTAAATTCTTATGTAGCCTATCGTGGCTGCAAGGACGGCAATGGCGGTGGCAGCCGCCTGGCCGCAGCTAGCCAGGAGACGAGCCGCCGCCGCTGGAGCCACTGCCGCCGGAACTGCCACTGCCGCCGAATCTGCCGACCGTCAAGGATTCCGGTGGGGAGGACCAGATCGCCTCCCCCCCCTCGAGGATTCCAGGGGGAGGGACGGAGCGTCTCCTCCCCCCACCATGAAAGATTCCGCAAAAAGGTGAGTTTCATACATCCCTAATCAAAATATAGACTAGGATCCAAAGAACTGCACAATTACTTTTTTTGCCTGGGCTGGCCATTCCACGGCCTTGGCACCACATCACGGAAAAGGATTTCCCCTTCATGCTGACCTACCATAGCTCAGATGGTGGGAGAGGGGGACACACACATGGATCTGGACCTCCATGGATTATTTCAAGAGTCGGGCACATTTCTATGGGTGGATAGTCTGTTCCAAGAGCATTTAGAGCCTTAACAAAATCAGAACTTTGAATTGAGTTTGGAAATAAATTAGTAGCCAGTGTTGTGATTGGATATATCATATGATCCATTTGTTGTTTGTTAGTTTTGTCTGACAGTAAGTGTTACAAAAATAACTAAGATGTGTAACCAGAATATTCAGTTCAGAAATAAACTGCACAGACAACATTGAGGAGCTGACATCAATTAGTAGAATTGCATTATTGAGTGGGGGAACGGTTGGCAAAAGGGTGTCCCCATAGTGGAAGCAATGAGAACTAGTGTAATATAGGAAGTTTCTGAATGAGAAAGTCAGACTAGCCCCAAGGAGCCCTGGGTTCAAATCTCTCCTCAGCCATGATGTTGGACTAGTTGTGACTTCTCAACCTGTCCTACCTCAGAGGGTTGTTGAGAAAATGAAATGGAAGGGTTTGTTTGCCAAGTCTAAGCCTCTAAGAGAAAGGATAGGATAAAAACAAACAAAACAGCCACACACTGTTGGGGTGGTAGTTGGGAAAAGAAGAGAGTGGCTATGGGGAAACAAGTCTTATGCTCACCCTGGTATCTTTCCTAGATCAAATACCAGTTTATATCTCCTGACTGTATGGATGATCAGGACGAGCTGTATTATTGTAATTCTGCCCATTTGTCCTAATTAATGTCTTCAGTTCAGACACTTTTAGAGCCTATTAAATCGATATAGACAGAAAAGAGCTTAGCCTTTAGTGCACACAACCTTTGGGGCATTCTAGTGGCAGAACTGGGATGTTGGGCTAGGTTGTCATCCAATCCAGTAAGGCTGGTTTTCTTTCTTTCCTTTCTTTCTTTCTTTCTTTCTTTCTTTCTTTCTTTCTTTCTTACTTTCCAGGAGCTCATAGGGTGGCATATTTGCAGGTTTATTTTTTTCTCATTGTATTCTTATAACAACACTGTGAATTAATAAGACTGACTGAGTCTATGCCAGGGGTGGGCAACTTGTGACCCTCCATATGTTTTGGCCTACAACTCCCATCAGCCCTAGCCAGCATAGCCAATGGTGAGGGATGATGACAGTTGTAGGACAAAACATGGGGCCACAAGCTTCCCATGCCTTGATTATGCCAGGATCAGGGAGTGAATATTAGGGCTGTGCACCACTTCAGCCCAAGACCCAAGTCAAACTGGGCCACTTTGGGCCGTTTCAGGCCCCTTCAAAGGCAAAGCAGAGGGGGCACGAAGCAGGTTGCGGGCTCTTCGAAGCACTCAGTGTGCTTCAGAGCTCCGGCAGCCCAGCCGCACCAGCGCCTCCAGCTCCTTACCTGAGGTGAATCGCAAGAGTTGCCACTTCCATCGTCTCTGTCGCCATCCGCCGCCACCACCATTGCCGCCACCACCTGCCACTGCCAGCTTCTGAGCCCAAGACATGTGCCAGAGACTTGCCATTTGTTGCAGGGACTTGCCATTTTAAAAATGGTGACTCCTGCCAAAAAGAGCCAGTGGGTGTTCAGGGCTCAGGAGCTGGGTGATGATGATGATGGCGGCGATACTGGGGGGGCCACAGCGGTGGAGGTGACCTCCGCCACTACTATCGCAGCTGCTGCCTACTGCTGCCAGCTCCTGAGCCCTGGACGAGCACTGGCTCTTTTTGGTGGGAGTCACACTTTTAAAATGGCGACTCCCTACAACAAGAGCAGGTGTGTGTCCGAGGGTCAGGAGGCGGCAGCGGTGGGCGGCAGCGATGACAGTGGTGGCCGCAGGGGTAGTGATGGTGGTGGAAGCAGCGGAGGCGGCGACAGCAGTGGTGGCGGAAGAGGAGACGGCAGAGGCAGCAGCCCAGGTAAAGAGGTGGGGTTTGTGCGGGGGCATCAGGGTGGCCTGAAGCAGGATTTGGATGGCTGAATCCCACTTTGGGTTCAGGGTCATGTTGGGGGGCACCCCTGAATCAGCCTGAGCTGAATTGGGGCCCTTCTGAAGCCACAAAACGTCTTCCGAGTCAGATTGGGGGGGTCCCTGTACAGCTCTAGTGAATATCACAGCCGAGTAAAGGATTTGAACCCTGACCAGACCAAGTTGGTTAGTAATCTGGCTCTTTTGTGCTCCAGCTCTGATAAGAGAGTTTCCGTTGTTGTTGTTGTTGTTGTTCAGTCGTTCAGTCGTGTCCGACTCTTCGTGACCCCATGGACCATAGCACGCCAGGCCTTCCTGTCCTGCACTCTCTCCCAGAGTGTGCTCAAGTTCATATTCATTGCATCGGTGATGCTATCTAGCCATCTCATTCTCTGCCGTCCCCTTCTCCTTTTGTCTTCAGTCTTTCCCAGCATCAGGGTCTTTTCCAGAGAGTTTTCTCTTCACATTAGGTGGCCAAAATATTTCAGCTTCAGTATCTGTCCTTCCAATGAGCAATCAGGGTTGATTTCCTTTAGGATGGACTGATTTGACCTCCTTGCAGTCCAGGGGACTCATAAGAGTCTTCTCCAGCACCACAGTTCGAAAGCATCAATTCTTCGGCGCTCAGCCTTCCTTATAGTCCAGCTCTCACAGCCATACATTACTACTGGGAAAACCATAGCTTTGATTAGACGGACCTTTGTCGGCAAGGTGATGTCTCTGCTTCTTACTATGCTGTCTAGGTTTGCCATAGCTTTCCCCCCAAGGAGCAAGCGTCTTTTAATTTCATGGCTACAGTCACCGTCTGCGGTGATCTTGGAGCCCAAGAAAGTAAAATCAGTCACTGCTTCCATTTCTTCCCCTTCTATATGCCAGGAAGTGATGGGGCCAGATGCCATGATCTTTGTTTTTTTAATGTTGAGTTTCAAACCAGTTTTTGCACTCTCCTCTTTCACCCTCAACAAGAGGCTCTTGAGATCCTCTTCACTTTCTGCCATTAGGGTGGTATCGGAGGTTGTTGATCATTCTCCCAGCAATCTTAATTCTGACCTCTGATTCATCCAACCTGGCATTTCTCATGATGTACTCTGCATATAAGTTAAATAAACAGGGTGACAATATGCAGCCTTGTCGTACTCCTTTCCCAATTCTGAACCACTCGGTTGTTCCATGTCTGGTTCTGACTGTTGCTTCTTGACCCTCGTACAGGTTTCTCAGGAGACAGGTAAGGTGGTCTGGTACTCCCATCTCTTTAAGAATTTGTCACAGTTTGTTGTGATCCACACAATCAAAGGCTTTAGCGTAGTCAATGAAGCAGAAATAGACGTTTTTCTGGAATTCTTGCTTTCTCCATGATGCAGCGAATGTTGGCGATTTGATCTCTAGTTCCTCTGCCTCTTCGAAACCCAGCTTGTACTTCCGGTAGTTCTCGGTTCACATACTGCTGAAGCCTAGCTTGTAGGATTTTGAGCAACACCTTGCTGGCATGTGAAATGAGCGCAATTGTGCGGTAGTTTGAACACTCTTTGGCGTTGCCCTTCTTTGGAATTGGAATGTAAACCGACCTTTTCCAGTCTTGTGGCCATTGTTGAGTGTTCCAAATTTGTTGGCATATTTAATGCAGCACTTTAACAGCATCATCTTTTAGGATTTTAAATAGCTCAGCTGGAATACTATCATCTCTGCTAGCTTTGTTGTTAGTAATGCTTCCTAAGGCCCACTTGACTTCACTCCCTAGGATGTCTGGCTCAAGTTCAGTGACCGTACTATCATGGCTATCAGGGACATTCAGATCTTTTCTGTATAGTTCTTCTGTGTATTCTTGCCACCTCTTCTTAATCTCATCTGCTTCTGTGAGGTCCCTGCCTTCTTTGTCCTTTATCATGCCCCTCTTTGCACAAAACGTTCCCTTGAGATCTCCAATTTTCTTGAAGAGATCTCTAGTCTTTCCCATTCTGTTGTTTTCCTCCATTTCTTTGCATTGTTAATTTAAGAAGGCCTTCTTGTCTCTCCTTGCTATTCTCTGGAACTCTGCATTCAGTTGGATATATCTTCCCCTTTCTCCCTTGCTTTTCGCTTCCCTTCTTTCCTCAGCTACTTGTAAAGCCTCATCAGACAGCCACTTGGCTTTCTTGCATTTCTTTTTCTTTGGGATGGATTGAGTTGCTGCCTCCTGAACAATGTTACAGACCTCCATCCATAGTTCCTCAGGCACTCTGTCTATCAGGTCGAATCCCTGAAATCTATTCCTCACCTCCACTGTATATTCATAAGGGATATGATTTAGGTCATACCTGAATGGTTTAGTGGTTTTCCCAACGTTCTTCAATTTAAGCTGAAATTTTGCAACAAGAAGCTCATGATCTGAGCGACAGTCAGCTCCAGGTCTTGTTTTTACTGACTGTATGGAGCTTCTCCGTCTTTGGCTGCAAAGGACATAATCAATCTGATTTCGATATTGACCATCTGGTGATGTCCATGTGTAGAGTCGTCTCCTGTGCTGTTGGAAAAGAGTGTTTGCTATGATCAGCGTGTTCTCTTGGCAAAACTCTATTAGCTTTTGTCCTGCTTCATTTTGTACACCAAGGCCATGCTTGCCTGTTATCCCAGTGATTTCCTGACTTCCTACTTTAGCATTCCAATCCCCTATGATGAAGAAGACATCTTTTTTTGGTGTTAGTTCTAGAAGGTGTTGTAAGTCTTCATAGAACCGATCAACCGCAGCTTCTTCGGCCTCAGTGGTTGGGGCATAGACTTGAATTACTGTGATGTTGAATGGTTTGCCTTGGATTCGTACTGAGATCATTCTATCGTTTTTAAGATTGTACTCCAGTACTGCTTTTCCCACCCTTTTGTTGACTACGAGTGCTACTCCATTTCTTCTAAGGGATTCTTGCCCACAGTAGTAGATATGATGGTCACCTGAATTAAATTCGCCCATGCCTGTCCATTTTAGTTCGCTGATTCCCAAGATGTCGATGTTCAATCTTGCCATCTCATGTTTGACCACCTCCAACTTACCTTGATTCATTGATCTGACATTCCAGGTTCCTAAACAATATTGTTCTTTACAGCATCGGATTTTCTTTTCACCACCAGACACATCCACAGCTGAGTGTCCTTTTGGCTTTGGCCCAGCTGCTTCACTCTTTCTGGCGCTGCTTGGAAATACCCTCTGCTCTTCCCCAGGAGTATATTGGACACCTTCCGACCTGAGGGGCTCATCTTCCGGCGTCATATCTTTTAGCCTTGTGATACGTTCCATGGGGTTTTCTTGGCAAGAATACTGGAGTGGGTTGCCATTTCCTTCTCCAGTGGACCACATTTTGTCAGAACGCTCTGCCATGACCTGTCCGTCTTGGGTGGCCCTGCACGGCACAGCTTATGGCTTCACTGAGTTACGCAAGCCCTTTCGCCACAACAAGGCAGTGATCCATGAAGGGGAGAGTTTCCATTACCACCATTTGAATTTCAATGGCCTGATGATCTTGGAGCAGATCAGAAACAATTAGGCTCAGAACCATGTCAGTAATGGCATGCCCATCTCACAGAGAAGAAGAATGGATATATTAAGTGACACCATTAAAAATGGGCAACAGATAGGGATGTCAGAGAATTTCGCCACGAATCTCGGGGAGGCCAAATGCCAGCGCATTCGGCCCCCGAAATTGGTGGTGAAACGGTCTGCCACCCCCCCCCCGGGACGGAACTTACCTTCAGCAAATCCTCCTGGCAGCGGCGGCGACTCCGGCGGCGGTGCAGCGGCAGTGCGGCGGCGGTGCAGCAGTGGCGGTGCAGCAGCGGCAGTGTGACAGCGGCGGCTGCGGCAGCTGCGGCGGCCGGTCTTCCAACCGGCTGCCATCGCCGGCATTTCCATTAAAAAAAAAAAAAAACGTGATAGGCTACGTAAAGATTTACGTAGCCTATCACGGCTAGATTTTTAAAAAATACCGTGATAGGCTACGTAAATGTTTACGTAGCCTATCACGGCTGAGTAAAAGAAAAAAGAAAAAAAAGCCATTCGCGTTCCTTATTTTGGCACGTCTAGTCTACCTAAACAT
This sequence comes from Heloderma suspectum, assembly GCF_057233095.1. Classification (NCBI taxonomy): domain Eukaryota; kingdom Metazoa; phylum Chordata; class Lepidosauria; order Squamata; family Helodermatidae; genus Heloderma; species Heloderma suspectum. The sequence continues at coordinate 92,525,717 of NC_139458.1, forward strand.
TTACGTAGACTACGGCAAAAATAAGGGGAACGCAAATAGCGTAGATGCTACGCTATTTGCGTTCCCCTTATTTTTGCCGTAGTCTACGTAAATGTTTACATAGACTAGACGTGCCAAAATAAGGAATGCAACTGGCGGCGCCCATGGGCGCCACCATTTGCGTATGCGCTTTTTTTTTTTTTTACTCAGCCGTGATAGCCTATCACAGCTGACTGCAGGGACACAAACGGCCGTGGCTACGGCCGCCGCCATTTGCGGGCCTGGCCGGCCAGGATTCGGGGGTGGAGGGATGGAGCACCTCTCCCCCCGGCCAGAATTTCAGGGGGGAGGGATGGAGCACCTCCCCCTCACCGCGAATCAAATTTCGTTAAAGGTAAGTGACTTTCGTACATCCCTCGTTTCGAAGCTATGAATCTAGAACATTTATTTGCTAGACTATGCTCCATCCTTGAAGAGATCTAGTTGGACCTAGCCCTCAGCGCCCTGTTGTCATTACCTAAGGGCACAATCCTATGAGGATAGGCAGCTGCCTCTGAACCCGGAGGTGACCACCTATCCAAAGCAGGGCAGGAGAAGCACAGAGGGGATCATTCCCTCTATGCTTCTCCTGCCCTGCACTTTCAGCTAGAGAGCCGATTGCAGCTGTCTAGCTGTAGGAGGGCGGAGTGGGGAAGGAGGCTGCTGTACGACACATAGGATGTGTTGTACCAGTATTTCCGCCCTCCCCGCCCCGGAACGCCCCCCCAAACACCCTGTTTTGGTCGCTTCATGCTCCTCTTGTGATCGTGGAGCACGGGGCTTTTCCACACTGCCTGCAAGGCAGAGCAGAAGTGGGGGAAGGTTGGTTCTCCGGAAACCGACCTCAGAGCACAGGCTCTGAGGTTGGTTCCCGGAAAACTACATATCCTATGGCCATCTAGCTGCTGACTAGCAGCCATAGGATTGCTCCCTAAATTGCTTATTTTCTTGCTGCTCTAATCTGCCATTTCTCTTTGTTTTATATTCTGTCATTTTCCGTTAAGCCCCTGTCCTTCTTCCTGACATTCTTATATGTATCTCTGTCATACTGGTGACAAGAAATAGGCAGCCACTGTGTTTCAGAAAGACTGATTGCTAGAGGCAGATCCCACAACTTTGCTTCCTCAGGTTACATGATTCTATCTCTACAGATTATGATCAAAACCCTGAACTAATCCGTAACTTTCAGTTTATTCTCTTTTTGTCACTGTGGCACTTTTTTCCCCTTTCTCCACCACAATCTGGAGCTGTTTTCCAATGGAAAAAGAAGAGTGGCTTTGTCATACTTTTTTGTTTCTGCCATCTGTACTCTTAAGATTATTCATTTAATCCTAATGATGTTAAATAAATGAATACTTAAAGCACATATTATGACTACTCAAAATTTTGAGTTCAAATGTATTTATTTATTTATTACTTAAATTTTTATACTGCCCAACTGGCAAATGTCTTCAGGGCAGTTTACAATCATAAAACCAAACTACAACAAATAATAAATGAATAAATATAATGATATGACAGGTATCAGTGTCAGGATCTGGCCCTGGCCTGTAGGCCTAGTTGCTTCTGAATAAAAGCTGCTTCAGCTTTTAATAAGCATAATGTAGAATTCAGTACAGCAGTGAGAAGATGGGTGCTATGAGAGTGTATCACTGTTAAACTTCTCAGCTAATTATGGGCTGAAAGAGGGGGCTGGGACATTCCTTGTCACAACTCATTTCTTGAAACCTTGAAGCTGAATCAGTTTGGGCAGTTCGCTCTCAAGTTACCTGATTTGTAACTTCTATAATTAAGTGCCATGACTTTGGGAGTGAGACCTGTGTCACCTGATTTGCCCTGGAATAAAGCTAAGTCATTGAATCTATTCTCTGTCATCCTGTCCTGCGGTGAGAAAGCTAGGCACACCCAAACAATCAAAATAATAATTAGATATTAAAAACATGAAAATATATTTAAAATATTGAGGAACCAGCAGTTAAATTAATAAAGCAACAGAATAAAGGTTGAATGCCTGCTTAAAGAGGAAGGTGTTAACCTGGCATCTGAATGTATATTCCCAGGTCGGTGGGTACAAGATTGCAGTCTTAATTTCATTTGACTGTGACTAGAGCAAATGCCAAATGGGATATTTTGCTACCCCAAGAGGCTGCACTGCACAATCCAAAAGGATGGCCCAGGATCTCTTGCAGTGTTTCAAAGGATGCTGGGGTGCAGCTATTTGTTCTATTCCAGGTGATGGCCACACAGCTGAGTTTTCAAGCTCAAGTGGGGGTTTTCCTCAGGAGTGCATGTCCAACCACCATTTCATATCCAAGCAGAACCATGGACAGCTCCAAATGAAGCTAACCTGGAGGCTCGCACAGGCTTATGGACGGACAAATCTGTCAATTTCAGCTTCTCTCCGTTTCTCATGTTTCCAGTCTTAAGTACGATTTGGCCCAAACTTAGAAGTTAGTAAGAAAAATTTTGTGCACGCTTTCCTAATTCAAGCATTTTTGTAGGCAAAAATATATTGCCAAATATATTTTTGAGTACATACCTAATTTTCCAATAGAATGCATTTTAAATGTTAGTTTCACCAAGATGCCCATTTTTGAGTGCATTTGTCCCTAATACATGCATTTTGTATGCATTTTTTTAATTGACGAACTCTATTTCAAAATTCAGAAAAATGCAAATTTTGAAAGGTCATTGAATTTGGTTCACGTAAGTATGGATTTGGGTAAGTTCACATTAATCATGAACCACATTAATTTCTCCCCATCCCTAAGCAGGAGCATAGCAGACTCAGATATTGTTTCTAGAGTGGTCCAGAGTTCCATGAAATGTAGCTCAGCCTGGGTGGTTTGCCTTCTGTAATTAAAAGGGTCTTCTCTCAGTTGAGCAAGCATTGGCTCTGGCCTGATGGAGCCAGCATTGGGTCCAAAAGCATTGGAAAGATTGCTGTGTTGTGACATCGGCCCAAAAAAAAATCTCCCTCATCCATGATTTGATTGTGGATGAGGGGGCTGACCTGGTATGTATTACTGAGACCTGGGTGGGGGAACTGGGAGGGGTCACTCTCTCCCAGCTGTGCCCTCCTGGGTACTCAGTGCAGCACCAACACCGACTTGAGGGTCGGGGAGGGGGGGTTGCTGTGGTCTATAGGAATTCAATCTCCCTCTCCAGGCTTCCTGCTCATTCAAGTGCAGATCTTGAGTGTTTGTACCTTGTGTTGGGTACCCGGAACAGATTAGGGATTCTGTTGGTGTACTGCCCACCCCGCTGCCCATCAGACTCCCTGCCTGAACTGACGGAGGTGGTCTCAGACTTGGTGTTGAGGACCCCTAAGATGATGGTCCTGGGGGATCTCAACTTCCATGCCGAGGCCGCTGTATCCGGGGCGGCTCAGGACTTCATGGCCACCATGACAACCATGGGGCTGTCCCAACATGTCATTGGCCCAACGCATATAAAAGAACACACGCTTGATCTGGTTTTCTCGACTGGGCAGGAGGATGCTGATCTGAAAGTGGAGGAATTAACATCTGTCCCTTTGTCATGGACAGATCACTTCCTGCTGAGGTTTAGACTCCTGGCAGCCTTCCCCCTCTGCAAGGGTGGGGGACCTATTAAAATGGTCCACCCCCAGAGATTAATGGATTCCAATGGATTCCAGAGGGCTCTGGGGGATTTTCCTGCTGGTATGGCTGGTGCTCTTGTCGAAGCCCAGGTCGCTCTGTGGAATGCAGAGATGACTTGGGCGGTTGACACGATCGCACCCAAGCGCCCTCTCCCTCTGAGCAGAGCCCGGCCAGCTCCTTGGTATACACCTGAGCTGAGGGCAATGAAGCAAGAGGGGAGATGGCTAGAACGCAGGTGGAGGAAAACTCGTGCTGAGTCTGACCGAACCCAGGTAAGAGCCCACTATCAAGCTTACTCTGTGGCGGTGAGGGTGGCAAAAAGACAGTTCTTTTCCACCAGCATTGCATCTTCTCAGTGTCATCCAGTGGAGCTTTTCTGAGTGGTTCACAGCCTGTTACATTCTGGGCAAGGGAGAGAGATGGTGGAACCCTCGGTAGCACACTGTGACAAGTTTGCACAGCACTTTGAGGATAAAGTCACTCAGATTCGTCATGAATTGGACACCAGCATTAATGCAGTTCCATTGGTAGAGGCGTTCAGAGCACCGTCTGGTCCAGTTTTATTGGATGAGTTTCAGTTACTGAGGCCTGAGGATGCGGACAAGGTGCTTGGCCAAGTCCGATCGACCACTTGTGTGCTTGACCCTTGCCCTTCATGGCTTATTAAATCAAACAAGGAGGGGATGTCTGGCTGGGTCCAAGAGGTTGTAAATTCCTCCTTGAGAGAGGGAGCGGTGCCTGCCACTTTAAAAGAGGCAGTAATTAGACCACTCCTGAAAAAGCTTAACCTAGACCCAGAGGATGTTAACAATTATAGGCCAATGGCCAACATCCCCTTCCTGGGCAAGGTACAACGGGTGGTTGTAGGACAGCTCCAGGCACTGTTGAATGAAATGGATTATCTAGATCCATTTCAATCGGGCTTCAGGCCTGGTTTTGGAATGGAAACTGCCTTGGTCGCCCTGTGGGATGACCTCTGCCGGGAGAGGGACAGGGGGAGTGTGACCCTGTTGATTCTTCTGGACCTCTCAGCGGCTTTCGATACCATCGACCATGGTATCCTTCTGGATAGGTTGTCTGGGTTGGGAGTTGGAGGCACTGCACTACAGTGGTTCCGCTCTTACTTGGATGGCCGATTCCAGAAGGTGGTGCTGGGGGATTATTGCTCTGTGCCATGGCAATTATGCCATGGGGTTCCACAGGGCTCTATTTTATCCCCCATGCTGTTTAACATCTACATGAAACCTCTGGGGGAGGTTATCTGGAGGTGTGGGCTGAGGTGCCATCAATATGCAGATGACACCCAGCTCTACCTCTCTTTCTCATCAAAACCAGGTGAGGCAGTGGCTGTTCTGAACCAGTGCCTGGGCACGGTAATGGACTGGGCATGGTAAATGGTTATTGGATGAGGGCCAATAAACTGAAACTTAATCCAGACAAGACAGAGGTACTGTTAGTGGGTGGTTCGTGTGCCTGACTAGGTGATATTCAACCTGTTTTGGAGGGGGTCGCACTCCCCCTAAAGGATCACGTTCGTAGTTTAGGGGTGCTCTTGGATCCAGAACTGTCACTTGAGGCACAGGTGAACTCACTGGCACGGAGCACTTTTTATCAGCTTAGGCTGGTATACCAACTACGCCTTTATCTGGACAGAAATAGCCTAGCTACAGTTATCCATGCTCTGATAACTTCTCGTCTGGATTACTGCAATGCATTATATGTGGGGCTGCCTTTGAAAATGGTCCGGAAACTTCAGCTGGTCCAAAATAGGGCAGCAAGATTGTTAACAGGGACTGGCCTGCGAGCTCATATTATGCCCATACTTTTCCAGCTGCACTGGCTGCCAGTCCATTTCCAGACCTGATTCAAAGTGCTGGTGTTAACATTCAAAGCCCTTAACGGCTTGGGGCCAGGTTACCTGAAGGATCGCCTCCTCCCATATGTGCCTGCCCAGACCTTAAGATCATCGTCAGTGGCCCTTCTCCGTAAGCCCCTGCCAAAGGAAGTGAGGCGGGTGGCTACTAGGAGGAGGGCTTTTTCTGCTGTGGCACCCCGGCTCTGGAATGAGCTCCCTAGTGAGGTTCACCTGGCACCTACATTGTATTCCTTTTGGTGCCAGGTGAAGGCCTTTTTATTTTCCCAGGCATTTTAGGATTTTAGCTTTCTAAATTTTTAGCTTTGCTGTTTTAAATCTGTATTTTTAACTCCTGCACTGCTGCTAGGTTTTATTGTGGTTGTATTGTTATATTGTGGTTTTAATGTTCTATATATTTTAAATTGTTTTATTGTGTGTTGTTTGGTTTTAATTTTTGTGAACCGCTCAGAGAGCTTCGGCTATTGGGCGGTATAGAAATGAAATGAAATGAAATAAATAAATAAATCTTGGCTGGAGTCTTCAGAGGATGAGGGCAGTGTAAAGTCCTCAGGCCTGGTACCAGAGAGACATCAGAGTGGGTGCCAGGGGAGAGCATTCCAAAGCCACCCTCTCCCCAGAAGTAGGAATGTCAGAGAAACCCACAAGGGAATCAAATGTGTTTGGACTTTTTTTTATCTGACCCATGGATTCTGCAGCAGACAGGCTTTTCCCAGGTCACACAGATTCTGTGAATATGCGGACCAGTATTTTTTTAGAGATGGGCAGAACCCCTACTTTTTGTTCTGGGGGGGTTTCACAGGGCGGGAGGCAATACACTTGCAGCTGTGTTCATTCAACAGCGATACGGTAATGACAGCTGCCATTACCATATCGCCATTCAGCAGGCATACGGAGCTGGTGTGCAGTCTATGGAATCACCACAGACAGGAGCCAGCTCCGTAGAATTCCGGAGGGAGGTGGAGGTAAGTGGTGCCACTCCACCATGGACTCCGGAGGCTGGATTCCTTTAAATCTGGCCTTATTGGGGCCTGTGGCAGATTTCTCCACCATCCCTAGTTTTTTTTACTTTCCAGAATTTTACACAAATTTAGTTGTAGAAAAATATGTAAATTATAAAAACACTAGCCAACAATGTGTATTTCCCCCATAGGCTAAAGCATGAAAATGCACCTTTTGGGGGGATTTGCACATTTTTGGAGGAGTTTACACATTTTTGGGAGGGATTTGCACATTTACACAAGTGAAAATTTGTGCAAATACGTATTTGAACAAATTTGGGAAATTGGACAAATTCCAATTCCATCAATGAGTGGACGATGGAACAAAAGGCACCTGACAATCCATGAAATGCAGAAGGAACAGATTCACAAACTCCATATATGCCTATCCAGAAGCCAGCCACTGCACCCCAAATAGTGGGGAATGATTTAACAGAAACACAAGCTCATTAGTGCATTCAAACACAAATATTCATGACTAGAGGAGGAAAAGATACACATTTCTTAGCAAAAGTATTATGACAATTAATAAACATATTGCATGTGAGCATGATCCGTCCCTCTTCTCCTGCTGCTCCTGTGTGCAGAATACCCTCCTGTGAGTCATAAGAATGTAAGAATTGCCCTGCTGGATCAGACCAAATATCTAGCTAATCCAACAACTTGTTTCCCATAGTGGCCAACCAGATGCCTCCAGGAAGTCCACAGGTAAGACATGAGGGTGATAGCCCTCTGTCACTGTTGCTACCAAGCAACTGGTATTTAGAGGTATGCTGCCTCGGGATGTAACATCTGGCATCATGATCAGTAGCCATTGATAGCATTATCCTCTATGATTTTGTCTAATCCCCCTTTAAACCATCTAAGCTGGTAGCTGAAACCACCTTCTGATAGCAAATTCAATAGTTTAACTATGTGCTGTATGAAGGAACTTCCCAAAGATACATGGATTTAATTATGCCTAAGTATACAAATAAACAAATAGGATCATTTATTATCCAGATAATATATTTCAGCAGTTCCTGAACAAGATTATATATTACAAAGATATAGAGGGGGGGGGAGGGGGGAAGGGGGAGGGAGAGAGTATGTATGACTTGGATTCCTGCATTGAGCAGGGGTTTGTACTCGATGGTCTTATAGGCCCCTTCCAACCCCACTATTCTATGATTCTATGACACAGTCCTCCAAGTTTTCCATTTCTCTTAGAACATGGATAGAAGCAACCTAAAGCTACTCCTGCCTATTAATAGTATCTCTATGTATTAGTAAAGCTGCAGTCACCTCTTACAGAATGGCTCAAAGGCATAAAGCAAGAAGGCAAAACAAATAGTTAACTGTTATAAAAGGTACCAACACAATGAAATAAAATGCACTACTGCCTCTTGAGGGCTATAATGAATTTTCACAAAAGCTAGAATGTTAAAGAATGCCACTGGCATGTTTGAAAAATGGGAGAAAAAGAGAGGGAAGTCTGAAAGAGGAGTATTTTTTTCTAGAATCAAAGCACAAAACAGACTGTGGCTGGGGTGGAAGGAAGTCAGAAATCATCTTTATTTTTGTAGGGAGGTGAATGGACCCATTACCTGCTCCCTGGATTGGTGTTCTAATGCCAGTTGCATTTCAAACATAAACTTCTTGGATTAGGAGTAGACCCCCAAAAGGCATCACTGCTGCCTACACAAGTTGGTTTATGAAATTTATATATATATATATATATATATATATATATATATATATATACACACACACACACACACACACACACACACAAACATGGTTTCTTAATGAGAGGGGGTTTGCTACTACGCAACAAGTGCTAACAACCATGAAGCCAAACCTCATTCCAGCTTCATGTTTCAAGAACCGTTATTGGGAAACATGACCTGTCATCCCGAATGTTCTGAGAGGGTGGGAGAAGCATGCAACAAGAATTCAAATGTCCACTCTCTGATCCCTGACCATAGAATTTGCTCTCGGCAATACTCGTAGCAAAACAATGCTGAACTAGGGCTTTCGCATAAGCAGATTTTAAGGGAGCTTCACTTTTTCATGTGGGAAAAGTTAAACTAAACTTTCAAAGAGTTTAGGTGAGTTATTCATTGCCTTGTTTATGACATAAAGGCAGGGAATGCTTCTCTGTGTGCTCTCCACTGCTAAACATTTATCTTAAAACAGGCATGACCTGAGGCAAAAGAAACCCATTTACCCCTCCCTGCCATGGCAGTAAAAATTAGACCTGTGCACAAATGGCCTCTTGAAATTGTCCACCCTATTTGAGGGCACACAAATTGGAGGGACCATTTTACCAAATTTCTCCAGGGGAAGGAAAAATTCCCCAATACAATTATTGGGCATTAGCAGAGGAAGTAGGATGGCTTCTTTCTGTTTTTTCTTAGTATTATTCTTGGGCATTGTGAAGTGAAAATGTTGGATGCCACTGTAGTATATTGAATGTATCTGAAGTGACCTGTAATTTAACAGTCCAGTTTCCCCTCTGATGCTCGCCTGCAGTGGTTTGGTCTCACTGGGTTGGTTGCATCTGTGTTTGCGTTTATTAGAGCTTCTGGAAGTTTGGATAAACTGCTTTGCTATCAGAAGGTTGTGATCCAGTTCACTATGGATTATTTAAGGGTTGTCTAAACCTCAAACAACCGCTGCTGCCTGAGTTCACATGACATGACAAGCCACAGCAAGACGGGCACCCATGGACAGCCCCTGCAGGTATATAAACTCATGGTGGGCTGTCATATCATGTGAACCAGCTTTATGTTTCCAACTGTTGTTCTTAAGAAAGAGGAAGCTGTTTGTCAATCTACCTGTCTCAGATGACTGCTGGCCTGACAGCAGAAGCTATTGGGGCATCAACGCTTAAGTACGTACTCCACTGCTCAGAACCAAAGAGGCAAAGAGAAAGTATTATAACCCAAAAACAAGATGGTGGAGAATATTTGGACAAAGTTCTGCAAAGTGGCTTTCTTGGGGTATGAGAAGAAGAAAAATCTTTACACTTTCTCAGAAAAAAAAAGTATTTTGAGGAATTTTTGCTCAGCTCTAGTAAAAATAATAAGCAAAATAATGGACATGTCACTACAAATAAATGGCACCTGCCTGAGGAGGGCAATTTCATTCTGTCTATTGGTAGAGCTCACCCTAGAGAGAGAGAGAAAAGAAAGACACAGAAGCAGGGACTGAAGTAAGTGGCAGCTGTGTTTTGTGTGCCGCCATAGTATTGCCTCAACTAGGGAAGGGAGAATGCGCAACGTTCAAGATTGCTAGGATGCTCCAATCATCATCTTGCTGTTCATCTCAGGCCTGATTCCCATTCGCATTTGTGTTCGCTGCTCACTTTGCAGAAATGGAAAATTTGTGAAAATCAAGCAGTGATTGAATGGAAGATTTGCGCAAATCTCCTGAAATCTGCCAGATTTCCTCATTTGTGCAAATTTCCTCCAAAGACTAAAGAAGGGCTGATTAGGAAATTTGTGCAAACTGAACTGGGTATTGGGAACGAGATGAACATCAGCACATGTCCAACAACTTGAGAAAAATTTTGGTAGACACATGCTTGTGCTAATGTTCAGGGCTTCAGACGGGGCATGCTCACATGCTTTGCAAGCAAAAACAGAATTTTCATACAACCCTCACCTCTATTTGGTTTGCAAACAATTCTGATTGTCACAGCTGACCTGACCCAGGATGACTCCTTGGATGATGATCCAGATGTGAAGTCCAAAGATACTCTTAGCATCTTGGGAGAGGCTGCACCAGGCTCATCTGCAGAGGAGGATCTGGAACAGCGCTGGGGAAGCGTTCTACTTTGGAGAAGCTCTTTGGGCTGCATTCCAATGGTGGGCAGGGCTGAAAATCCATCCCCACAGCCTCTGCATGTCTGCTCAGAAGTAAGCATGAGCATCATGGCAACTAACAATAAGCAGGGCAATTCTCTTCATGCCGACTCAGATGTAAGCAGGACAAGCTTCTGCAGGACAAGACTCAGAAGGAAGCAGGACTGAATCATTCAGCAGTACTTTCAAATAACTTTTCTATACAGAAGTAAGCAGGACAATCCTCCTCAGGAAAAGGCTCAGAAGGAAGCAGGACTGAATTACTCATTAGCTTCCTTCCCTGGTCCCACCCACACTCTGCCCTACAGGGGAAAGCTGTTATTTCAGATCAGCTGATAATTGGAAATAAGAACTTCTCCCTGTGTGACTGTGAATGAACAGAACTTTCTCCACTTTAATAATGAGTTTGCTTTTAGGATATTATGGGGTGAAATCTTTGGGTGTGTGCAAGTCAGTTTCAACCAGAAGATCATAATTTAGAGGTGAATGGTTTAGTTAGAATGTAGGAGGTTAGAAGTTTGCTCAGGAAGCCAGGAGATTATAAAATTCATCCAAAAATCAGAGGAAGGGTGAAAAAAATTCAGGGAACTCTATTTCAAGGGCTCAGTTGAAGGAGACAATCCTCTGAAGAGGGTTTTTGTGGGACACAGGTGTCTATAGGAAGGCGAAGGAGACCGGAAACTTTTCTTCCATGAACATCCTTAAGTTAACTTATGTTAGGTTTTTAAAAATAGTATTGACAAGTTATTTCACAAAAACCATCTCTGCCTCTTCCATTCATCCAAAGATGTCTTCCTCTTGCAGGTCTTGACATTCAGCTCTTGTATCTGAGTGACATTTTGGCTTAGGGTTACCTAAATACCAGTACTTTTAAGACTGTGTGACTTTCTGTGTGGTTGAATCCAGATTTACAAATATGTAAAAATGGAGAAGGAAGCCAGTGTCATAATGATTACTCTTGTTCTGTCTTGAGGTGCTCAATATGTTTGGCTCAGGTGTGTGTGTGTGTGTGTGTGGGGAGAGAGAGAGAGAGAGAGAGAGAGAATCAGAGCCTTAACATCAGTCTACAATCAAAGAGATGATTAAGAACAGAGAGATCAGAAAGGGAGTGGGGAACAGAAAAAGAGAAAGCAATTTAGTTTGAATTCAACCAGAAACACTGCACCTATACGTTTGGCTTCTGCTTATGGCAATCAAAGATGTACATCAACATTGTGCTAGGGATGTATGAGAAATGTGTTTCAGTTCTTGATCAGGATTTACCCAGTTCACATCTTCCAGACCAAACATGGACTCAGCCACAATCTGCGGTCAAGGTCTGTACATTTCTGAGCTTACAGATCCCTCTTCAGACCTTTGTGCTCAATGTGCAAGGTCTACATGGAAGCCTGACATGCAGGGATGCTGGAGGCAGTGCTTGTGTATGCACCCACATCCCTGTAGCTGGTTTAGCCTTACATACGAGCAGGTAGATGCCTGAATAGGGCTGTGGTGTGCTAATAGTAGAAATCAGAAAAAAAAGTTCAAAAATGCTGTAGAGGTGTTGTCACATACCTATGGAAAAAATTTAATTTCAAAGAAGCAACAAAATGGCATTTTAAAAAGCTACAAAAAGGAAATTGACTGTCATAAAAACAGAGGATTTGGCCATCACTAAACCTCACTTTCAGCTTGATTATGTTATTTGAATGACACCTATCTGCATTTTAATCCTTATGCAAATTCTGCTGGCAGAATTAATAATTATGATCAAAAACCATGAAAGTCCATGCTAATGATAAGATAAAGAACTTATTCTCACCACCTACAGTGAGACGCTAATCTTCCTCCCTGTCCTAATCTACTGACATACAGGTTTTGATCTGAAATAAGCTCTTAATAATGAATAATCTGGCTATGAATATGATTCTGCTGAGCAGAAAATGGAGGATTAAAGAAGGAACTTGGGAAGAGTTTCCTCACCCACCATCCTCCACCCCCATCCACTGCCCTGCATTTTAAGGCAGCTTCTTTGGAATTACATTTTTGATAGTTGCTGCCACCTCAAGGATGCCTGTGTTCCACTAAGTCACAGCCACTGCAGTAACTCCGCGTGTTTTTCTTTTCCCATACAGACTAAAGATGTTGGCACTTTGCATTTATCTACTCTAGGGAACAAAAGCAGCGAAGTGACATTTACTCAAGTGTTGAGTCTCTTTAATTGAGGAGTGTCTGGGAAATAATAAAAAATGCTCATTTTAATAGAGAGACTAAGTTTACATTCAGAGCTCCTGGGAATAGGCTTCCAGCCTGTTCTTCATAGCAGAATTAATCTTTTTCTTGGTATATATTTATGGGCTGCTTTTTTTTTTAAGCACATTGGGTGAGGTAAGACAAACTGTAAGAAAATTGGATTTCCTTGTATGTTGCAATCTGTCGTAGGAAAAGAGTGCCCCACTCATTCTTTAGTCTTCTTTACCTCGCCTTGCATACAACACTGTGACAGTGCAGAACAAAGGCTTAGAAAAGTCACAAGTGACTGCTAATTGTGAATGCTCCATCTGCCAAGCAGCTGCCCCATCATCCCTTGCACCACTGCAAGCCAATCAGCATCCTCTTACCTTTCTCTGGGTCAAACTACATGTGATGCTCAGTCACAGGTGTGGAGGTTGTTTTTAAAGCTGTGCTGAATATTTCTCTCCTCCTTTTTTGGCAAATCATGGGAGGGTGGGGTTTGAAATGAAGATGCTTGCAGAAGTCCTTAATGTTTAGAAAAGCCCCATTTGTGCTTGTAGCAATGCAACGTGGGGCTCTTCAGTGACAGGCTTTCACTCTGGCAGGCCTTCCTAGAATGCGGATGTGACCTTGTGAGGTCACGTGATTGCAGGAAGGCCTGATGAAACTGAAAACTGTGTGAGAAGAGCCCCCACACCATTATGAGCATGTATGAGGTGTTTTAAAAGTAAAAAGAGAGAGAAAGAAAGGACCACTTGGCCATTTCAGAAACTTAGGGTGCAATCTCATTATGTTTAAACAGGAAAAAAAAAAGGCCTCCAACTCCCAGCATTCCCCAGCAAGCCATGGAATGCTTTGCTGAGAGCTGTAGGACTTTTTCTGTCCAAACATGCATAGGAGCCTTTAAGAAGGTAAGCATACCCCCTGCCCCACTCTACCAGTCCCAATGAGAAATGTTTATCAAAGTTCTTCCCCCAAAACAAGCAAAGAAAAATATGACTTTTTTTTTTGCAGGGAGTGAAGAATTTCCCAAAAGAAGGGGATGAGGTATGGCACAACACAACTTGTGTTTACTCAAAGCAGCTGCGTTCTGGATTGGATTCCCTTATTCTCCTCCGCCAATAAAGGAAAGATACACATCCTGCTATCTTTTCCCTCACAGGGCAATAAGCAACTCAGACAGGGTGATTTGTGAGAAGAAGAATGGCCACAGGAATACAGATGTGACCACTCTGGAAAAATGCAGAACATTGGGATGTCAGAGCATGGATACATTTTACTAGATTTTGTGTATGAGTGGAGAGTGGGATGCACAGCTGCCATTTTCAATGTGTGGTAGATGTTTAGGGTAATGTCAAGTTTGGCCTGTCACAAGAGTATTGGTTGGACAGGTGCATTGGTTATTTCCTAATGTAACCAAACAAAAACAGTTTGCCAGGGATGGTAGTACAACAACAAAATGGGTTAGATTCAGATTTAGGCATATGTAGGGGGTGTCTCCACCAGCAATTTACTCCAAGCTGGCTGCTTTTGGGGGTTGTTAGGGATACATGAAGTTGTAGCCATCCAGCAGCCACCCCAGAGCTTATCAGGGAAAACTTGGCTTTCCTGAGACTGCTTAAAATCAGATTCTTTTCCTTAAGTTAGGTTCTCAGTAGTATAGTTGTTGTGTGCCCCAACCCCCACATTTACCTCGGGTATGCTGGTCCTGCTCAGGGATGTGCATTTCACCGTGACCCTGGTCAAGGCGTGTTTCCTGCCCCTGTGTTTCCCAGCACAAACCAATTACTGTCTACTTAGAAATAACTCCCATTGTGGTCAATGAGACTTGTCCCCTGAATGCACACACCAGCATTTACAGAGATCCCCCTCAATTGAAATAGCACATTTTAAAGCACTACTTCCCTAAACTGCTTTCCTGAAGTTGTGATTCTCCATTGTTTGATTTATTCCCTTTGGAAGTAACTAATTCACACCTTTGTTCCTGTGCAGCACCAGGCTGGAAAGGGGGCTGATTTCCCATCCCTTTGTTTCCCCTCCCTGTCTTTCCCAGCACCAACATATGTGTGTGTACTCAGATGTAACATGAGGCTTGTTCCTGAAATGCGCACTCCCAAAGTTACTGAGATTCCCATGAATTGAAATAATGAATTTAGAGGGCCTTAATGTCAAAGCTTCGAAGCTTCAATAGATCGCAGCAGGGCAGCGAGAACACTGTGTTCCTATAATGATTATTTATTTAAGGAAGTAAGAAATGTGGGGCTGGGAGAGAGACAGACAGACAGACAGACAGACAGAGAAGGCGATTGTTCACAGCTTCAAGACAGTGGCAATGCTGTGTTCCTGTGATGATTGTTGGTTTTAGGAAGTAAGGGGGGGGGAGAGATTTGGCAGGACACTGGAGGAAACCTCCCAGGATTTTACTGAAGGAGAAAGGGGGGAGCCTGGAGGGGGGGAGCCTCTCTTATTGGTTGAGCAGCCACTGCACATCAGATGACATTCACTCCAGCCCTCACCCTGGAAGTATCTTCTGTGAAGTGAGCTATACTGGTGTGGTGCACTCACTTGTGGGGCCCTGCGTGGACACAAGTGCACCAAAGCCGATCCCTTGAAAAAATCCAGGTAATCCTCCATTCGCTTCTCCTTCCATTGTCGTGGAGAAACCCCCCAGGAGTCAACCCACTGAAATCAATGGGGCTGAAGTTAGTCATGGCTAATTTAAGTCCTATTTATTTCTACTCTAAGTATGGAGGCAAGTTAATAAATTATCAGTTTAATAACTACCAACATAACTAAACATGACAAAGTGTATCTGGCTTGTTAACTTAAAGCTCAAATATTTCACCCAAAATGTGTTTTAGGCTGAAAGCTTATACATCCTTAACCTAGGACTTAGTCCCATTGAATTCAATTGGTCTTACTTCTGAGTAGACATGTATAGAATTGCACTGTAATTAAAAAACAAATCTCCACAGCGCAATTGATCAAGGTAGCAAGATGTTTGACATCACAGTTTGATGGAATTCACCACATCTGTCATTTCCAACTCTCTGCCGTTGTGTGGATACATCAAAATATGGTGCAAGAATTAAGGTTACCCAGAAAACCTTGCAACAATTCCCCCAGGAGCTATGATTACTATTTATCTACTCTGTATACCAGACAGACTGGCACTTGAAGTTAATTAAATCGCATGTGTGCAGTTCCACCATCTCCAAATGAAACAACAATAAGCTGCTACATCCCTGCCACTAAGCCTATTATTAAGAAGATATTTCACATTGTCAGGCCACTTGAAGGTAGGGATAAAATAAGAATTTGTGGAGATCGAAATGAAG
This sequence comes from Heloderma suspectum, assembly GCF_057233095.1. Lineage (NCBI taxonomy): Eukaryota > Metazoa > Chordata > Lepidosauria > Squamata > Helodermatidae > Heloderma > Heloderma suspectum. Next base: position 92,541,632 of record NC_139458.1, read on the forward strand.
CTTTCCATTTACAAATGGTGGCTCAGGAAAGAAAGGATTAATTTGGATGATGTATTCTAAACAGGTAGAAGTCACAGGAAGACAACACTGGCAGACTCTTAGTGGGGAAGCAAAGTTGGAGAGCCAGCAGGTGGACAGAACACCACAAGGGCAACACTAGTCAGTCAAGCAGATGTGCAGGGCACGAGAAGGTCAGCTTCAGTCACTCAGCATCTGTCCATGGAAATAGTGAGAGACTGCCAAGAAGTTAGCATGTGAACAGAGAAGCTTGAGTCCAGCATCTCCTGTCTTCCCACTGAATGTCTGAAATCATTCAAAAAGGAAACAAGTCAACCATGTATGTTCATGAAATCTATTGATGAGGCTGTAAACAAATTATGTACCAGAAAAGGACTGATTCTGCCACTTATATAAATTGTTGTATAAATTGTTGATTCTGCAACTTGTATAAATTGTGCATAGTTGATAGATTAGATTAGATTAGATTAGATTAGATTGAACTGAAAAAACAACAGACTAACAACAATAATTTCAAAACATATTTAGAGCTAAATGTTTCAGCTTCTGTCCTCATCAGTAGCTGTCACGTTAAATGGATACCAAGAGTGGCAGTTTGGAATGCTGGGAAAGGAAAATTCCTAAGAAGAAGGGGGAAAAAACTCAATGCAAACTTCCACTCTTGGTATCCATTTAACATCACAGCTACTGGTAGGGGTGGAAGCCTAAAGTCTAGCTCTAAAAATATTCTGGAATTGCTCTGTGTTAGTCTACCTATTTTACTTTTGCAAAATTTATTCTAATAGCCACATGGAGAAAGGGCAAAGAGCCACTCAGCAGGGGAGAGGTATTGTCACTAAAATTCCACCACCTTTTCAGGACTAGGGGTGGGTGATAAATTTGGATTGAAACTGAAAACTGTAAATTTCCATAGTTTGTGAGGCAGTTCATAACAGCAGTGATAAATGCACAGAAAGAATGCATCATTTTTTTTAAAAAAGTGCACAAAATGCTACATTCAGTGCAGGGAAAGCCTACATTTGAAAAGGAAAAAGGGTTTGGTTTTGTTTTTAAAGAAATGTGCATGAAAATGCATACTAACGTTGGTGTTGGATCCAGATTTAGGGTTCCTTCACACCGGGCTTTTATCCTGTGATTGAGATTGCTCCTTCACAGAAGTTTGAGGGCTCTTTACATGACGCAGCGATCATCCCAGGTGTCTCCTGCACTAAATGCCCTTTGTTCCATTTTTAAACAGATTGCAGATAATGAGCTATCAAATTACCCTGTTGTGTTCCGCTTCAGTTCCCTCTGTCAAAAGAGTTAAAGTGGCAAGAAGAGGAGAGAGATCAATGAAAGATAATGGAAGATAGAGAAGGAGGGGCGAAGTGGAGGGGGGAAAGGGAGTAAAGGGAGTCAGTTGTGATCCTGCATTTAAAACAGATGCAGAAAGACCCCTTTTAAATGCAGGGTTTTAGGCTGGTGTAGAGAGGCCCTTACACTGGATCAGCTACACTGATGCAAGTATTGTTGATCCACGTCCCCCATCCCCTCCTTCATACAGCAGCCTCCCTACCTCCTTGAAAATGCTTTACAGAGAGTCAGGTCACTTCTTGCAGAAGACCCTTACCTCTTGCAGAAGGCAGATCCTGGATCCAACGCTTCATGCATACTAAAAAAAAAAAAAAAAAGGAAAAAAAGAATTGCAATCTGATGCAAAATCAGGACAGAATGAACTTGGCATTTGAAAGATGACAATCTGAGCGAAATTGTGCTTGAAAGATTTGTCCATCTCTCCTCAGGACTCAGGCGGGGAGAAGAAGCTATACACGAATCTAGGTCTGGAAGGTGTGGAGAGTGTAGAAGCACAGGAATCTGGACCCTGGCATGCAGCAGGTAGTACTCTGTCTAGGAAGCCATGTCAATAGTCCGGTCAGGTTTAGGCTTTTAAGGACTCCCAACCCTGTAGTCGTGGGGGACCAATTAGGATGGTCCAAATGGGAAGGATCACAGGCCAAACAATTCTGGACAGCCCTTTGGGAAGTTCCTGTTGGTATGTCTGGTGGTTCATTCAAAGCCCTAGGTGATCCAGGAAATGACTGTGATTGCTGGCATGATCACTCCTGGGCCCAATCTACATGGGTCCTCACTCATGTCCTTTGTTCAGAAACATTTCTAAAAAGATGGGCGGTGAGGGGAGGGGGGGTCGGTTTGTGCCAAGCCTACTTGTGGATGCTGATGGCAAAGTAAGTTTATTTTTCTTTGCATCTACATAATGGTGAGGAGGTGTTTGGTAGAGATTTTGAGAGTAATCTCAGGGCATTTTTACAGTCTGGGTCTCTCAGTGATTGGGAGGCACTTTCAATTGCCTCCTGCAAGTTGTTTGCAAAGACCGTTGAGGATAAAATTGCTCACATCCATTCTGATCAAAGTTGACCACATTCCAAAAGTTCCCTTGGTCCCCTCCTTTAAAAAGGGGGGAGGGGTTAGTAAGGTATTTTAAACCTACACACACACACATTCACAACAATCATTTTCCAGGAAAGGTCACATCATCGCTCCAAGCATAACAAATCACAACAATAAAGTAACACATGTGATATATGAGAAGATTAATGTGCTTTGCTTTCCCAGTAAACAAATGCAGGCCAACCTTGAATAGAATTATTACAGCGTTTTTGCCCTCATTTTACTATTATGTAATTCGTTAATTTAGATATTACTCATTGGAAAGTTTTATCAACTGCTCCATTTGCTGAATGGGAAAAATGAGGTACATATTTATGCCAATATTGCCTAATGGACTCCATGGTATAATTTCATGATACTGTAGGTATATTCTTTGTCCAAGTCATAAAAAAGAGCAAAGGGTCTAATGTTAATTTTATCATAGTTTTTTTTTTTTTTTCCTATAGCTGCATTGACTTTAGTCTCCTCTAGTCATGGGTGCTTGGATGTATTTCTGTTTGTGCAGATGGGGAGAGCAATCCTAGGGCCTCTAGACAGAATCTGGGGGACCATAGGATAGTTTGGATTCCTGGATCTGTTGTCAGAGACAGCACTCCAACCTCAGACCCAGGAGTCCAAGCTCTCCTCCCACTCCCCCTATCCCTCCTCCTCACATACAGCATGGAAAGAACTGCACCGGCTGCCTCTCCAAGGCCATAAAGGCAACCTTGGAGGGAAGGGGAAGGGGGCATTCTTGTGGGCTGGGAGGGAATGGCTTATTCCATATCCCCAGGCCTCCCCAGCCTCCTTCCCCATCCCCAGCGCCTCAGCTAGATGGGCGAAAAGCCCATCTAGCTAAATTGCAGAGCAGAAGGCATGGTGGAGGTGAGGATTGCCTCAGCTGCACCTCCCACTCTGTGCTGGATACTTGTAAGCCTCTGACTTTGGAGGCTTACAAGTATCAAAGGTGGATCTGATAGGGCTGCACCCTAAGAAGGTCTGCCTCACATCTGCAAGCAACCTATCTATCTTCGTTAGACCCTTGTCCTTCATGGCTAAATATATATGGCCAGGAGTGGGGCTAAATTCTTTAGTCCAGGAAGCATTTAATAAGTCTTTGCAAGTGGGAATGGTGCTACTTCATGATGAAGGGTGGGGAGCGGGGGAGGGGGAATCTCCTTAGACCTGCATGATCTCAAAATATCATCCTGTCTCTAATATTTCATTCTTAATCAAGGAGCATATACAGGTAGACCACTTCCAGCCACTCCTGGATGATACTGATTTTCTAGCTCCTCATCAGTATTCCTTTAAGTACATTTTGGGAAAGAGATGGCCTTGGCTGACCTTTTTATGCCCTGTGTTGAGACAAAGACAAGGGGAATCCAACCCTGTTGATTTCCCTGGACCTTTCCATAGTATTTGATAGCTTCAGCCATGGTAACCTTCTGGATGGCCTATTCAGGTTAGGAGTTGTGGCCAGCACCTATTGAGTGGTTCTGCTCCTACCTGGTAGGCAGATATCACTAAGTGATTCTGGGGATTGTTGCTCACCATATGGTATTTGTTGTGTAGACCCACTCAAGCAGGGTTGCATCATACCCAATGTATAGATAACATGCAATTATCTCTTTCCTTTTCTTTTGGTTCAAGTGGTACCTGAAGTTCAGAACTGAGGCCTGAGGGAAATGATGGGTTGGATGAGAGTTAATAAACTGGAACTCAATAATACAGATAAAATAAAGGTTTCAATGGTGGGGAAAGTTTCTGGTAACCAGAAGTAGGGGTATATTCTATTCCATCAACTCCACTTTCAGCCCCAGGTCCACAATTTGGGAATGCTCCTTAGATCCTTAGATTTTTGTGAACCGCCCAGAGAGCTTCGGCTATTGGGCAGTATAGAAATGAAATGAATAAATAAATAAATAAATAAAATCCAACTTTGTTCTGGAGTGAACAGGTTGTTTCCATGGCCAGGTTGTTTCCATTTCTCAGTGTACTGCACCTACTCCTGGTGAATGTTGGCCCTGCCACTGTCATGCTTGCCTTTGTTGTTTCCAGATTAGACTATTGTGAAGCATTCTACATGGACCTGCCCTTGAAGATTATTCAGAAACTACATTTGGTCTTCAGCATTTACCTTTTCATTGTTATTAAATGAAACCTGAAATTATGATTCAGCATAGTCAGTTCCATGCTCAGTACCAATTTGCGTATTTGTATAATGAAGTCAAAGAGTTCATGCAGCCCTTCGCCATTCAACTTTAAGAATTTGGTTCAGGGTGTTGTGTTGTTGTTTATTCATTCAGTCACTTCCAACTCCTCATGACTTCATGGACCAGCCCATGCCAGAGCTTCCTGTCGGCTGTCGCCACCCCCAGCTCCCCCAAGGTCGAGTCCGTCACCTCCAGAATATCATCCATCCACCTTGCCCTTGGTCAGCCCCTCTTCCTTTTGCCTTCCAGTTTCCCTAGCATCAGCATCTTCTCCAGGGTATCCTGTCTTCTCAAAGTGTTGTAGTCTGTAGATGTATATAAAAAATTAAAAACATGGTTGGAAGCATGAGTTTACTGAAACTTGGCTAGTCATGTTTGTTTTCATTCTGAAAAGTTAAGTTTTTCAAGAAGTTATAGAGCCAATGATAGAGTGCACTTCACTTATAATTGTGATGTCTGGTTTTCATTGACTGTTTTATTGATGGTTATGGAAGTTTTATTGTTGTTTGTTGTTTAAATTGTGCTGTACACTATTTGTTGTGCCACCTCTTCACAGTAATGTGGTCTATAAATGCTTAAATAAAGAAGATATCTGCTTAACACAGGATATCTTACATAATGCACACAAATCTCAGAAGTGATGTTCAGTGTCATTAGCTTCAGTTGAAACTATTTTAGCTAAAATAAATAGTCTTGTACTTCTTTACACAGCATTCAGCCTCTTTTTATGTATGTGAGAGCCAAGATAATGCAGTGAATCAAATGCTGGATTTGCACTTGAGCCATGAAGATCATGGAGTAAATGGAGGCCAATCATTAGGCTGAGAAATAATCTTAATGAGGGATGGGGTTCGGGTCAGGACAAAATGGGAAGTCCCACAATTTGAGGGTCTCATATAGTGCAGTTGTATCCCATAGCTGCCAGATATATCGCGTCTGACAGGAATGTTCCCAAGCCCTTATGCATCTTAAGAAGGGGAAGCTTATAAATGATTGGCTTCTTACCACAGTTTCTACCTGAATCCATGGCAGGGAATCAGTAATAGCTGGACGAGGGCCAGTAAATGGAAACTCCATCCCAACATGATGGGGTTCTGTGGATTGGTGATTTGTCCATTCAGAGAGTGTGTTCAACCTGTTCTGGATGGGGTTGCACTCCTATTAAAGGATCAAGTTCTTAGTCTGGGAGTACTCTTAGATAAGGGACGCAGTGGCTTAGTGGTTAAGACGCTGAACTGCAGACTGGAAGGTCAGCAGGACAGCAGTTCGAGACCAGAGTGCTACGTGACGGAGTCAGCTCCCGTCTTCAGTCCCAGCTTCTGCCACCTAGCAGTTCGAAAGCAAGAAATTGCAAGTAGATAAACTGGTACCACCTCGGCGGGAAAGGTAACAGCGTTCCGTGCACCTCGGTGTTCAGTCATGCCGGCCACATGACCACGGAAGCGTCTTCGGACAGCGCTGGCTCTTCGGCTTAGAAACGGAGATGAGCACCGCACCCTAGAGTCGGACGCGACTGGTTGGGGACACCTTTACCTTTTTTACTCTTAGATATGTTATTATATTAAGTAGTATATATGTATTATTAATAATAAATCATAAATAAATGATACTCCTGGTAGCCTTGCCATGGTTATCCATATCTATGGTAATATCGAAGACTGACTACTGTGATGAACTTTATGTGGGACTGCATTTAAAGATTATTTGTAAATTCCATTTGGTTCAGAATACAGCTGCCATGCTGTTGACTGAGATCAGTTGCTATGTCACTGGTATTGAAACAACTTACTGGCTTCTGATCCTGTTTCTGAAGGGCCTTCTTAACCCTTTCCTCTTCTGTAGTTTTTTGGCTAAAAAATCAGCCTACAGCTGCTTTTCCATTTAAGGAGAGAAAGCAACTGTAGGAGTTGGTGGGGGGATTTTTAATAAGAAAAAAAAGAGAGAAACAGTTTACAAAGCACTCCTTCCATGAAAATACCACTGCAGAGTTCAGCCTCCAATACTGCATTTTCTAAAAGAAACCATCAGAGGCAACCATAAGTAGTATTCCCTTTGTTACATAGTTAAACCATGCTTGCAGTATGTTTTGTTCATGCTGTGTTCTGTGTTAATGTCCCTTTGTTAACACTCACTCCTCTCAACAGAGGGGTGTTATTAGCAAATCACTGCTGGCCCCTGGTAGACACTTTTCAGATGATTAAAGGGGGTGAAAGTATCCAATTGTAAATTCTACTATTTACCAACAATTCATGTGCTATTTCTCCCTACCCAAGACATTACAAATGACACTATGAGAAAATAATCTGAGGTGACAAATGTTGTAGTCCAGACCAACAATCCTCTACATGTCAACTCAGAAATGTGTAGAGATAAAGGATTGCAGCTTTAGTCTTCCACTGGATTTTCTTACAGTATAGCCTAGGGATGTACGAAAGTCCCTTACCTTTCACGAAACTTGATTCGTGGTGGGGGAGAGGCGCTCCATCCCTCCCCCAAAACTTCTGGCCGGGGGGGAGGCGCCTCGTCCCTCCCCCCCAAAATTCTGGCCGGGGGGGAGGCGCCCCATCCCTCCCGCTGTGAATCCTTGCCGGCCGGGACGCAAATGGCAGCGGCCATAGCCACCGCCGTTTGCGTCCCTGCAGTCAGCCATGATAGGCTACGTAAATGTTTATGTAGCCTATCATGGCTGAGTGGAAAAAAAAATGCGTGTACGCAAATGGCGGCGCCCATGGGCACGGCCATTTGCGTATGCGCGGTTGTTTGGTTTTGTTTTTCACTCAGCCATGATAGGCTACGTAAACATTTAAACATTTAAACATTTTTTTAAAATCTAGCCGTGATAGGCTACGTAAATTTTTACGTAGCCTATCACTTTTTTTGGTGTTTTTTTTTTTTACTGGAAATGGTGGCGGCGGCAGCCGGTCAGAAGACCGGCCGCCACAGCTGCCGCCACCGAACTGCCGCCGAACCACCGCCGAAGACCAGCTGCCGCCACCAGGGACATTCGCACAAGGTAAGTCCCGTCCGGGGGGGGGCGGGAGGGCAGACCGTTTCACCACCAATTTCGGGGGGCCAAATGCTCTGGCATTCGGCCTCCCCAAGATTCGTGGCGAAATTCTCTGACATCCATAGTATAGTGTCAGTGAACACAAATAGTTGTCTATCCCAATGTAATTGCACAACATCCCATAGTTGCAGGCTAGGCAATAGGAATGGACACTCCTCTACAATTCCTTTATGACTGAATGTAATGAATCTCAATCTCTCTCTCTCTCTCTCTCTCTCTCTCTCTGATTCATATATATATATATATATATATATATATGAATCGCAACTAACAGAATTAAGAAATTGTTTTGCCTGTAACTCTCAGGGGCTGCCTTTAAATTTAAATCTGGCGGTCACTGATAATACCATAATACCTGTAAGGATTGTTAAATATATATATATATATATATATATATATATATATATATATGAAGGGGTTTCAAATCTGGACCTTAGGCAACCACCGAGCAAGAGTCAGAAGCCAAGACTAGGATGGCTGGATGACAATAGAAACTGTTATTGTTCCAGCAAATTGTTGTCCTAAGCTAGGAAGACATTGTAGATCCGTGGATTCCCAATTCTAGCCTTTTGCAATTCTTGAGAAGGGGGAAATGCTACATTTTCAAAATGGCTTTTTGATGATCACTGCAAATATGTCTTCTGTTGCTTCAGCTCTTTCAGATCCATATTCCAGTATTACATATGTGGAGTTAGATTCCTAGTGATCCAGAGCATGGTCTGAAGGCACATGAGGCAGCCACCTTGCTGAAGTTAAGCAGGTCTGGGTCTGGTCGGTGCTTGGAGGGGAGACCACCTGGGAACCACATGTAGCCTAGGGATGGCGGAGAATTTCTCCCCGAAACTTCGGGGGGCCGAGCGCCAACGTGTTCGGCCCCCCCGAACAAGTTTCAGGGAGAAATCCTCTGCACCCCCCCGCACCCCGCACACCCCCCCGGGACGGGACTTACCTTCCCTGAATGTCCCTCCCGGCGGCAGGTCTGGCTGGCGGTTCGTCGGGTGTTCGAGCGGGGTGGGAGCGGCAGCTGGTCTTTTGACCGGCTGCCGCCACCGCCATTGCAATAAAAGAAAAAAAACAAAAAATGTCCCCTGATAGGCTACGTGACGATTCACGTAGCCTATCACGGCTAGATTTGCAAAGTCAGCCATGATAGGCTACGTGAATCGTCACGTAGCCTATCACGGGTGACTTGAAAAAAAAAAAAAAGTGTGTACGGATAATGGCGGCCCCCATAGGGAGCCGCCATTCCCGTTCCTTATTTGGTCGCTGTAGTCTACGTAAATGTTTACGTAGACTACGGCGAAAATAAGGGCAACGCAAATAGTGTTGGGGGCCTATGGGGGCCGCCATTCGCGTACGCGCTTTTTTTTTTTTAAGTCACCCATGATAGGCTACGTGATGATTCACGTAGCCTATCACGGCTGACTTTGCAGATCTAGCCGTGATAGGCTACGTGAATCGTCACGTAGCCTATCAGGGGGCTTTTTTTTGTTTTTTGTTTACTTTCGCGTTCGCGGCCGGGCGAGGCGGCAAGCCTCCTCCCCGGCCTGAATTTCGGCCAGGCGAGGCGGGAAGCCTCCCCCCCTGGCCTGAACTTCGCGGGGGGAGCGGCGAAGCGCTCCCCCCCACCGCGAACAAGCTGCGAGAAAAGGTAAGTGACTTTCATCCACCCCTAATGTAGCCACCTTGAATTCCACAATGGAAGAAAGGTGGGATATAAATGTAATAAATAAATAAATAATCTGGATTTGAATGAAGTTGATGATTTTCAGTACTAGAATGAGACTACTAAGAATGAGATGGTCTGGAAATAGGGGCTAGAAGTGATGTTTTGGGAAAGTTCCTTGGGTAGAGACTAATTTAGGATGCCAGTTTTCATCAGAAAGATAAGTCATAATAAACTCGAGTATGTTTGGGCAACATGTTGCTATCACAGAAATCTTGCTTGTGTGTTCATTGTGTCTTTCATACTTTTGTTTCAACATAATATTTTAGAAGAATAAGGGACCTCCTATTGTTGCCATGATATTGAGAAGCAGTAATGTCACAGCATTAGAATTTGCATAGAACATGAAAGGTAAAGATTAGATGGGCTTTGCTAGGTTTATGAGTTCTAGTGTACAGTGTGTATAGAATAAACAGGCTTTAATAGCAGCAACCAGCTTATACTCAGCATATAATTTATGGATACAAATTGTCAACAAGCATTAAGCACAAGCTGGCAATAACTCATCTGGAAATATTTAATCTTTCAAAATAAGCATATTTTGCACTGTTTTCTATGAAAGAATGACTTACCAATTCATTCATTTCTTAATGGCCAAAACAGAATTCCACATTCTTGCTCTTTTTAAAATTAAGCATTGCTTGCATAGAAATAGCTGCATCCATCCACTGTAGTTCTAATCAGGAAGCGATTTAAGAACAAAATACGTTTTGGCACTAAGTAGTGGCTGATCATAGCAGAAGAGATTAGCAGTATGACATGGTAACTTGGGTGATACTGTGCAGTTCTTCATCAGCTGGATTTTAAAAACTGTTTAATCATCTCATATTATCTTCTTTGGGATAGAACTACACATTACCTCATCAGATATGTTGTTCTGAGGTAACAGTATTTTACATCAGAAAACAGGGGACAAATACAGAAAACATGACTGGGGGAAGGACTGCTGGGAGGACTGGCAGGCTGCAGAAGATGTAAGTGATCACCCACCGATTCCCTCCTAAAAATGCCTCCCTTCCCTATATTACTGTAGTGGATGCCATTTGCAGCCATAAAGCTGTTAGACTGACCTAAATGCAGCCATTTAGGGCTACATTTAGCTTAATCTAAGACTTTACGGCTGCAAATGGCATAGCGGACACCATTTGCATCCAGATCCCTTCTTGCAGTGAGTGCTCAGCGATACGGCACAGCAATGGCAGCCATATCACTTGCTGAATGGAGCCGGCCGGCAAGGAGGATCCGGCTCCATGCGGGTCCAGCGGGAGGCAGAGGTAGGTAGGGATGGCAGAGAATTCCACCACAGATCTTGGTGAGGCCGAATATCAGTTCATTCAGCCCCCCGAAATCTGTGGCAGAACAGCCTGCCCCCCCGCCCCCCCGCAGATCCCCCCCGGGATGAGACTTACCTGGGGCGGATCTTCCGGGTGGCGGCTGCTCCGGTGGCGGCTCCGGCGGCAGCGGCTGGTCTTCCGACCGGCTGCCGCCGCCGCCATTTGCAGACTTGTGGTGTGTTTTTTGTGTGTGTTTTTTTCAAGACGTGATAGGTTACGTAAAGATTTACGTAGCCTATCATGGCTGGGTAAAAAAAAAACGCGTACGGAAATGGCAGCTATGGCCGCCACCATTTGCGTTCCTTATTTTTGGAGTCTTAGTCTACGTAAATATTTACGTAGACTAAGACGGCAAAAATAAGGGGAACACAGCATAGTGAATGCTATTTGCGTCCCTTTTTGATTCACCGTTTTAGCCTATGGAAATATTTGCATACGCTGTTTTTTGTTTTGTTTTGTTTTTATCCAGAGCCCTCCACGGCCGGAAATCTGGCTGCAGACGGCTCTGGCCTGGGCCTGGCCGGCTGCTCCGCGGAGCCACCGCGGAGCACAGCTGGCCATCAAGAATTCCGGGGGGGAGGAACGGAGCGCCTCCCCCTGTCGAGGATTCTGGGGGGAGGGACAGAACACCTCCCCCCCACACCATCAACATAATCCGTGGAAAGGTAAGTACATTTCGTACATCCCTAGAGGTAGGTGGACCCGTTCCACCATGGACTCCAGAGGCTGGATATAAAAGAATCCGGCCTCACTGGAGTACATGGCGGAATTCTCGGACATCCCTATTACATGGAGAAATTTGAGACAGATTAAAATGAGCTTGGATTTCTAAGAATCTGACCTGAGGAATCTACTGCAGAGCACCCCACTCAGGCCATGTGAAGTCCATGGACTTTTGGATTATTTTTTTACTTTCCCAAAATTATGCATATAAATCTGTAGAAAAATATGTAAGTTTCTGCTGAGGAAACATTGAATGGAATGGGGGACAATACACTAAATGTTACATACTGAGGTAAATTATGTAAATACTTAAATATTTACGCAAATATTTACGTAATTATTTCCGTATTTTCCCTCATGATGAAAAAAAAATTCGCATCCGTCTGTAGGAAGCTGAGGAGGCTACAGGCTGCCAGAGAGCTGATTGAAAAACAGGGCACTTGTGCTCACTCCTCAGCCACTTCCTAAGTAGGGATGTACGAAAGTTCCGCCACGGATCTCGGGGAGGCCGAATGCCAGCGCATTCGGCCCCCCGAAATTGGTGGCGGAACGGCCCGCCACCCCCCTGCCCACCACCCGGGACAGGACTTACCTTGGGCGGATCTTCCTGGCGGCGGCGGCTCTGGTGGCAGTTCGGCGGCAGCATCGGCAGCGTCCGGTCTTCCGACCAGCTGCCGCCGCCGCCATTTCCAGTTAAAAAAAAAAAGTGATAGGCTACGTAAAGATTTACGTAGCCTATCATGGCTAGATTTTAACAAAACACCGTGATAGGCTACATAAATGTTTACGTAACCTATCATGGCTGACTTTTTTAAAAAAAACGCGCATACACAAATGGCGGCAGCCATGGCCGCCGCCATTTACGTTCTTTATTTTGGCACATCTTAGTCTACGTAAACATTTACGTAGACTAAGACGGCGAAAATAAGGGGAACGCAAATAGCATAGACGCTACTCTATTTGCGTTCCCCTTATTTTCACCGTCTTAGTCTACGTAAATGTTTACGTAGACTAAGACGTGCCAAAAATAAAGAACGCAAATGGCTGCGGCCACGGCTGACGCCATTTGCGTACACGCATTTTTTGTGGTTTTTTTTTAAATCAGCCACGATAGGCTACGTAAACATTTACGTAGCCTATCATGGCTGACTGCAGGGACGAGTAGCCGCCGCCGTTTGCGTCCCTGCTAGCCAGTGGGCGGATGTCCGGTTGCTGGCGGAGCCAGCCAGCGGCTCCACAGAATCCCTGCGGAGTGGAGCCGGCCGGCCAGGATTCTGGGGGGGAGGAACAGAGCACCTCCCCCCACGGCCAGGATTCCAGGGGGAGGGACGGAAAGCCTCCCCCCCAGCATCAACATAATCAGCATAATCCGCGGAAAGGTAAGTCACTTTCGTACATCCCTACTCCTAAGTAAAGCAAGCCCAAGAAATCCAAACCCAACCCAGGAGCATTTCTCGGAAATTTCTTCGCCATTGAATTCTTTTTCGAAAGCAATTTCTCTTCTATCAAATTGAACGAGAATGGTCAGAAAACGTGGGAGAAATTTTCAGCACAGCACTAACACATAGAGCTGTCAGACTAATTTCAAAAGCCATCTGTAAGTGATCAGTTCGGAACAGTGATCCTTAGCAGCCCTCTGAGTAGGAGGGAAGAGTGAGAGAGAGAAGGTGATGTTAGAAAGAGAAAGAGAAAAGGAGGTGATAGAAAAAATAGGCCCACCCAGCACTGCCTTGTGGTGCTCATCGAATTACCCCTGAGGGAATGTGGCCCTCAACAGAAATGGCCATGGCTGAATGTGATATGATCTGCTATAGACAGTGATGCATTGGCCAGAACAAACATGGGGTTGTAAGGGTTCTACAGTGCAGCCTACAAAATAGTCTACAATGTTTTTTAAACATGCTTAAGACAAATCACTATGAAATGTGAAGGTGCTCCCCAGTTTGTCCCAAGCCCCATGTTAGTCATCAAACCGACTGAGCACAGAGGGAATAGCAGCATTATTTATTGGCTTTACGCACATATAATGTTGACTATTTAATCTTAGACAACTTAATTGATTTCATATTTGAAGGGAGATAGAACATTTGAAGGGGATGTAGATCTAATTATCTCAAAATGCAACACAACTAATTTAAGAAGTATATTTTATTTAAGACAATGGGTGACACAACTCATGTATCATGGTGAATAGAATGCTATTGCCAAGGAACAATTAATTTTCATACTTAAAAAAACCCACCACACAGAATAAATAGGTAGGAACCCACACACCTAAATACCAATGATGAATCATTTCCTTACTGGAAAAAAAAATTGCCCAGGCAAGTTAATTGCTGAAATCTGAAAGGAAAAATAATAATCTGATTAAACATGTAAATGGGGTGCTGATGTTGTTCATTTGCTTTGTCCCTTGAGCTAATAATTAAATGACAGATTTTCAAATTAATTGCCAGGTATAGTCAGCTGTTTGTCTAAAATGCACTTAAATGAATGGCATGCCTTCTACTATTGACATTGGGTAGTTAAATTCCACAGACATTGTCTCTTTCCAGTGCAAGAGTTTGATTGCCTTTACATATACTTCATTAGTGCTAAGTGATGTGGCAAGAAGCTATGCTTGTATGAAATGAAGACTCATAAAATATAACAAGAGACAAATATTGGATGCAGGTGCCCTGCTCTTAGCCTTTTCATGGGCTTCCTCTTCTGAATGCTGCACTCTCATTTACTTAAGATTCACCTGAACATATCTCCATTGCTACCCATCACGGAGCTACACTCTTTGCAGCAACAGAGTGTTCTGAAGGCCTGGGGTGGGGTATGCTTGAAAAGTGCTGCCTTGGGCAGCATTTGGACTTGATGACCTTCACATCCCTTGATCTTCTGCGATCCTATCCTATGACCAGAGTTTCATAAAATCTTAAGTAATCCCCTAATGTGCACTGCATGCTTGCTCAGAGCATGCAGATACTGAGCACCAGGTTTGTAAACTCTGTACATGGTAATTTAAGAAGATAGAGAGCAGGAAATCTTCAGAATCTGGTCACACCATGCACAGTTAACATGTGAAATTCACTGCCACAAGAAGGGGTTGTCACCAGCAGCTTAGATGGGGCTTTAAAACAGGATTAGGCAAATTCATGAAGGATAACTCTAGCTTCTTCTGGGGAAGAAACTAGGATGCTAAAGGTAAGATGTAAAAGGGTGTTGCTGGAATTAAATGGGCAAACGAAACAAGCGGAGTCATGGGAGTAACACTGCATAATGTGTGGAGGAGGCTGGAGAGGAGAGGAGGGTTCTACTAGGATTCATGTGGAGATGATCCACACCCTGTTTTTGCATGTTTGCAAAGTGCAGGATCCATTGCAAATCTACAATTCCTATTGTTATAGAACCCCACTGGCTTCCAATTTGTTTCTGATATATTTCAAGCTGCTGATTTCAGCCTACAATGAACAATAATGCTTTGGGCCAGGATATCTGAAGGAACATCTGCTCTCTGTATGCGGTTGTGTAGTGGAGGGGGTATACAGGGGGTGCACCTCCAGGATTTGTTTAGAGTAGAATCGATGACATCATCTGTTTCAGTAATTGGCAGACCTTCCTTGCTCTGGCAAGCAAATGAGGTGATAATGAAGCTTTCAAGGTTTACTATTGTTTGTGACTGATTAGCTCAGAGGAAGTAAGAGAAGGAGAAAAATAATGACTATGGATTCTGTTTGGAGTATTGCTGTGGGCCTGTCATGATGAGCTGCTGCATTTCAAAATTTACCACTACACTACTGCCCATAGGAACCTGCCTGCTCTTTAATATCTGCTTCGGAATCTCTGCTCCAGGTGCCTCCACCATCAGAAGTGGGGTGGGTAATGTCTTGAGAGAGAGAAAAACCTTTCCTCATTGTAGTGCCCAGGTCAGCCTTCCCCAACCTGATGTCTCCAGGTGTTTCAGCCACCCCCCAACCTAGCATCTTCCAGATGTGTTGGAGTTGTGATCCAGCACACCAAGGACATCAGGTTGGGGAAGGCTGTCCGAGGTTGTGCCCCTGGCAGACATCAGGTTGTGCACCTGGAGGACATTGGGACACCTGGAGGACATCAGGTTGTGCACCTGGAGATCCCAAGTGTGATCCTGGAGGACATCAGGACACCTGGAGGACATCAGTTTGAGGAAGGTCATCCCAGGTTGTGCTCCCCAGAGACCTCACATTGATTTAGTTTGCTTCATGGCACCAGGTGAAGACCATTTTATTCACCTGTGTTTTTTAATTGAGGATGTACTGTCTGCCTTTTCTTTCCCTTTCTTCTTTTATTGTTGAGCTCATATTTGGTTCTGATGTTAAATATCTTTTGAACATTTTGTTATTTTAATGTTAATGGGCTGAGTATTCATAATTGTTTTTGTGGGGGAGGTAGTTATCTGCCTCGAAGAAGAAAAAAACCTTTGCTAAAAAGGCAGTTTAGAAGGCTTTTAAATAAATAAGAAGTAAATAAAATATTGAATAGTCTCTTTCTACTTCTTCACATTTCAGAGAGCCATGTTTTCATAAAAGGCAGATGCAGCTGCTCCCTACCTGGCCACTCTGCAAATTGATTAAATACTATCCCACTAATCTTTATTATTATTATTACTTAGAAAATACTCATTTCCCTTGGGGATCGTTGTTCCATTGCCATCACATATTGAAGCCAACAGGACACTGCCAGAATGCAAAGATTTACATGGGCACAGCATTTGCCACATAAATTCCTTCTTTAAAAACTGTTGGGAACAGTTTAATAGGTAGCAGCATGAAAACCTATCTCAGTTTACATCACATTGCATTTGTATGATCTATCTCCTTACTTTTGGAAGAAAAGGTTATGGCAGCATTTAACATATTGATTCTTAAAAACAGCATATGCTTTTGTATATAGGGATATAATTAAACATGGCAGTTGTGTCTGTTAAAAACCACATTCTCCCACTAAACTTGCATTTAGATTTTCTAAAATTCATTATGCCACATTATAAAAGTGCTTGAAAAACAAATCTGGATGCCCAAGTGCTTTGTATATGAAATCTAGTAGCTAGCAAGTGGTGGGAAAGAGGAATATTTTAATTAGCTCAAAGTTAAGCACGTCAGTGTCCCATTGATTTCAGCAGGAGAGGTATGTCACCCATTGAAATCAATGAGACTTGAAAGTGCTCAACTTTGTCCTGTGCCTTTAGTTGGTTAGGAGGTCACAATCTGGCCAAAGTCAGGCAATTGTAAATCTCACAGATTTCATGAACTCCAGTTGTTCCCAAACCATTTACCAAAAACAGTCCCTGTTTTCTTTTATCTGTTCCTGAAAAATTGCTATTAACCTTTTGTAGTTTTTGCCTTCTGGGAAAAATGCCTTAATAAAATGTTAATTCCTGGATTGGCCAGTCTCCAGGCTTCATCCCCTTACCTCAGTTCTAAGCTAAATTTCTGAGTTTGGGATGGTGGTAAATATATCTTGTCTCTAATGTGCATACAAGTCAATGTACACATAAACGCTGAGATGCCATTGCCTGCTGTTTCACACACTGGTGAAGCTCATTTTGAACTGTTGCTAACGGATTGTAGGATAATTATGCTATTTTAGCATCTTTATCCAAAAGAACAAACAGGGCTGGCTCCAGGTTCGAGAGGGCCCTCAACAAAGTGTTCCCTTCACCCGATGTCAGTGGCCCTGTCCTGGCAGGTTTAGTTGACAGCAGCAATGGTGGGCAGCAGTAACAGAAGTGCTCTGAATCAGTGGCTGGCAAGCAGAAGACTCCATTATAACATCCCACAATGCTCTACAAATATGCTGCATCAGGGAAACCTGGGAAATAACAGACCATCTGCCCGAGCCAGCTACCTGCTGCTGACAAGAGCACCAGAAAAAATATAAAAGGAGAGACAGGGAACATACCAGGGTGCTTGGCAGCTCTCTGTGGATTCCATGTACTGACCCTTGGAGCTATACCCAGTAAGATGTGAGTGCTAATGTAAATTACGTTGCGCTAGCGAAAGGGACCTCTAGTGTGATGCCAATGGTGTTAGCAGGCGTGATGGGTTTTCCAGGAAATCCCATTGTGCCCGCTAACGCCATTGGCAAAGCACTAGAAGTCCCTTTCGCTAGCGCAACGTAATTTATGTTAACTCTCACATCTTACAGGATTTCGCCCTAACACTAGGCCAAAAATACCCAAAAAAGTCTTTTCCGATCATTTTCTGAATCAGTGGAGGTAAAAAGAACCTCCCCAAAGATCAGGGCTGGGGGAAGACATTTCTCTGAAATGTCAGGGGTTTGAACAAGGGTTTTTCCATTTTTTTCTTCATTTTTAAATTTAATCATCAGCGCTATTCACAATGGCATGAGACTTCCTATACAGCTTCCCATTGGTCACACTTCCTGGAATGATGCCATGTCACTTTGCTACCACAGCATTTTGGGAACAGCAGCTGTGAGCAAGCAGTGTGAGTCTTTGTCCACAGCTCTCCATCGGCCACACTGCCTGGGATGCCTTGGGAGCAACATGACGTCACACCTAGCACTGGGTGAATCTGTCAATTTTGGGTTCACTCAGGTTTTCATTTTCCCAATGGTAAGTTTGTTTCAGCCTGTTCTTCATCAGGTTGCAAATCTGGCCCCAGAAATGCATGCAAAAATGTGTACGTATTTTCATCTCCATTTCTACTAATATAATTTTGTACACACTTTTCTTAGCACACATGTTTTGCGAGTGCTTCAATAGGAGGAAGAATTAGGCACAGGCTTAACTCTACCAAGGAAATCAGTGGGAGTTAGGGATGCTTAACTTTGGCTCGATTGTGCCATTAGTTAAGCAACTACTTAATTAACAATGTAATCCTATACATGCCTACTCAGTTCAATGGGACTTACTCCTGGTAAGTCTGTTTAGGATTGTAGCCTAATGGAGGCTTTCTTCTAAGGGGATGCATTTCCTTTAAGATCAGAATAAAATATATTTATGCAAAGGGCAGAATCCAACTGGGTGCTTATGCCCCCACCAATTCTCTTCTGCCCTACTGGTTGTGTTGTTCACACAGGAGTGATTTAATGCTTGTGGGGCAACCCAAATAGAGCAGAAATGCTCATTTCTGGAAGGAGGCAGGTCGCTGGAACTCGCATAAAGAAGCTCAGCCAGCCGGCCTCCTTCCAGAAACAAGTGTTCCAGCTCATTTGGGGGCTTTCCCTAGGAAGTGCTAAATCTCCCTTGTGCAAGGAGTGGGTCCTGCTTGCACAGCACAGTTGGTGGGACCAACTGCTTGTGGAAGAGAATCAGCAGGGAGGAAAAGCATCACAGGAGTATAAGCGCCCCATTGCATTCTGCCCTTAGATTAAATATTCTGGTAAAGATGTGTTTCAAAAAACATTTTAAAAATCCAAGCACATACTACCCACCAGATCACTCCTATTAGGGCTGTCCCAACACATGTCACTGCTCTAAGGTGAAGGACAAGATGCATCCTCCCAAATTCCATGTACAGAGGCTGACCAGACTGGCAGTTGAATCTTATTTCAACACTGGTGATGGGACAGCATCTTCCGCTGCACCTGAGGACAGCAGGCGAGCTTAGGAGACTCAAGGCAGACCACGTGGCACACACAGCTCTGTTCTACAATGCCTTGCTGACACTCCCCACACCCTGGTATCTACCGCCTGATGCAGCTGCATCACTCTACCTAATGGTAGGGTTGTCCATGACCATTGTTTTTTGAAACTCTGAAAAGTGGTTGGTGAGGCAAGATTTTCCTTTGCAGAAGCTGTTATGATCTTCACTTAGCAAGATTTGTGCTTCCATATGTTTAAACATTCAAGGCCTAACAGTGCTTTCCACCAAACTCACTTGGAAAAACTTTGTGATAAAATGGGATGACCTTCAGTTAGGGATGTCAGAGAATTCCATGACGGATCTCCAGTGCATTTAGCCCCTCAAAATCCATCGCGGAACGGCCTGCCACCCCCCGCCCCCTGCGGATCCCCCCCGGGACGAGACTTACCTGGGGTGGATGTTCCGGACGGTGGCGGCTCCAGCGGCGGCTTTGGCAGTGGCGGCGGCGGCTGGTCTTCCAACTGGCTGCTGCCACCGCCATTTGCAGTCTGTGTTCTTTTCTTTTCTTTTCTTTTCCCATAGACATAATAGGCTACATAAAGACTTACGTAGCCTATCACGTCTGGGTTTTAAAAAAAAAATGCATTTGCAAATGGCGGCTACGGCCGCCGCCATTTGTGTTCCTTATTTTTCGCCCTCTTAGACTACATCAATATTTACGTAGACTAAGACGAAGAAAAGAAAGGGGAATGCAAATAGCGCCCACTACGCTATTTGCATTCCCCTTTCTTTTCTTCGTCTTAGTCTACGTAAATATTGACATAGACTAAGACGGCGAAAAATAAGGAACACAAATGGCAGCGGCCGTAGCCACTGCCATTTACATACGCGTTTTGGGTTTTTTGGGTTTTTTACCCAGAGCCCTCCGCAGCCGGAAATCCGGCTGCGGACGGCCCTGGCCTGGGCCTGGCCAGCTGCTCCGCGGAGCCGCCACAGAGCGCAGCCAGCCGTCGAGGATTCCGGGGGGGAGGACCGGATCGCCTCCCCCCCCGTCGAGAATTCCGGGGGGAGGGATGGAACGCCTCCCCCCCACCATGAACAGAATCCGTGAAAAGGTAAATCACTTTCGTACATCCCTACCTTCAGTGGGGTTTACAATGGCAGCCATAGAAATTTATATCAGATACCACCCTTGTCTGCTATTCAATTAAAATTAGCCAAAAGCCTTCTGTACATACAGAACTGTTGTGACAAAGTTTATAATTTAGCCACCTTCCCTTATATAGGACCCTCCTCAACAACATTAAGGAAGCAGCCATTTGAGGACATGCTGTAAGGTCACATGAGGAGAGCTGTTAGAGCAGAGAACTTGAGACTTCTGTGTGAAGACCTGTCATTCTGCAGGTTAAAGTTGTATTTTGTATCAGTTCTCATACCTGTTATCTACATTGATGGACCTCAAAAAATATTAAAAGAACTAGCTGCACAGTTCTTTCGATACTGGCTGTATTTTCTTCATCACAAGGAAATGCATATTTTTGTAATTATAATTTTCAAAATGTGTCATTGTGGTTATACAAATCTCCATGAAAGGGGTCCATATTGTGTTGGTTGTGGTAATCACATGAAAGAAATTTGCATCACTCAGTTCTTAAGAAATTTATTTTTTCTAGCATGGATGAAGGTAAAAAAAAGGGGGGGAAAGGTGGAGATGAAATAATGGCAGCATAAAAAAATACATAGAATGCTTCAGACTATTCATAATTGTATCTCCTAATCCTTTGATATAAAAGGCACCACATAAATCTAGGATTACACCATTCTTCTATCTTATGGCCCAAACTGAATGATAAGAGCATTCAAAATCCTGTTATCCAGCTTTCACACAACTCCAGCTTCCAATTCTTAATAATACATCTAACTCCACTTATTTTTTTAAAGGAAGGGAGGAGCTGTTTTGTAATTGTCCTTTAGAGAATCATTCTTTGAAAAAAAATGTTTTTCTGATCAGAATCAATTTCTTTCTCCATATTTCAAGGTATCTTGACCTACACTCTCTGCTAAATCAAAATGTATTTAAAAAATGCAGTCCTGAAAATAATGGCTTATAAAAAGTGGGAAGAAGTTCCAACGATTTCTCATAGCTAAAGGAAAGGAAAAGCCCCTAAGCTTATTTATATTTTTATTATGTCACAGTCGTATGAGGTACATGCTTGGAGAGAGGAGAAACTATCGATTTCTTAGCCATCAGCAGAGCTGAGTATGTTGAGACAAAGAAAGAACTGGAAATGTGGTCAATATATGGGCTATTTGCAGACTCAATTTGGTTTCCATCTTCTTCATCATCAAGCATGTGAGCACTGATTGTGCAATGTGTGCTACCTACCAGATAGGTAGTGTCCTACCTACCAGCCTCCCCCACACCACGAATGTCACCCTTCGAAAAGGTAAGTGACTTTCATACATCCCTAGACTTTATAAACACAGATGGAGGAATGAGCTGGTAGGTTCCTACAATTTGGGTCAATACCCAGAGCAGCTGGGTAGTAGGGATGTACGAATATCACTTACCTGTTCGTGGATAATGTTTATGGGGGGGGAGGCATTCCATCCCTCCCCCTGGAATCCTGGACGGGGGGGTGGCGCTCCGTTCCTCCTCCCCGGAATCCTCCTTGGCCGGCTGTGCTCCGCGACGGCTTCTCGGAGCAGCCAGCCAGGCCCATCCAGGCCAGAGCCATCCGCAGCCAGATTTCTGGCCGCAGAGGGCTCGGGGGGGGGACCCGCGTACACAAATGGCGGCGGCTACGGCCGCTGCCATTTGTGTTCCTTATTTTTGACGTCTTAATCTACATAAATATTTACGTAGACTAAGACGGCGAAAATAAGGGGAATGCAAATAGTGCAGCGGACGCTATTTGCGTTCCCCTTATTTTCACCGTCTTAATCTACGTAATTATTTACGTAGACTAAGATGGCCCAAAATAAGGAACACAAATG
Source organism: Heloderma suspectum (assembly GCF_057233095.1). NCBI lineage: Eukaryota > Metazoa > Chordata > Lepidosauria > Squamata > Helodermatidae > Heloderma > Heloderma suspectum. The sequence continues at coordinate 92,563,714 of NC_139458.1, forward strand.
GCGGCGGCTGTAGCCGCTGCCATTTGCGTACACCTTTTTCTTTTTTTTTTACCCAGACGTTTTAGGCTACGTAAAAACTTACGTAGCCTATCACGTGTGTGTAAAAAAAAAAAAAAATCTGCAAATGGCGGCGGTGGCAGCTGGTCGGAAGACCAGCCGCCGCCGCCGCCGAAGCCGCCTCCGGAGCCGCCGCCGCCCAGAAGATCCGCCCTAGGTAAGTCTCGTCCCGGGGGGATCTGCGGGGGGGCGGGGGGTGGCAGGCCATTCTGCCACAGATTTCAGGGGGCCGAATGCACTGGCATTCGGCCTCCCCGAGATCCGTGGCAGAATTCTCTGCCATCCCTACTGGGTAGACCTCATGCCATCTATCTCTCCTAGCTTAAAAAGATCCATGTATCCTACGTGAATTTAGTTTAACTCCTGGGAATGACAAGCATGATTTGGGATTCTCAAACTGTGCAACTAAACTGTGCATCTCAAACTGGGCAACTCAAGTAACGTATGAATAAGTTCTACCAAAATATGGCACGAACTTTTGACCTTCCTCTCTGATGATTCTTCTTTCCTTCTGTATTAATCATATTTTAAAAGCTGATGCTGAAACTAGTTTCTTCAGTGGATATTCATTTTTACTCTGCAATTCATTTTATCTTTCCATACGTACATTGATCTTTCTCCCCTGTGTGCCATGTATCGCTAGAAGGCAATCAAATCCTTGGTTACAGTTTTCTCCTTCCCTTAAATTAGGTTACCATAAATTAGGTAGCATATCGATAAAAAATTATAAGTTACGCTAAGTTTAAAGTGACGCCTCGAAGAATATCTCCTTATAGATTTAATAGCATCCTAATCAGTTACGCTAAATGGAGAAGGATGGTGATGTCAGCTTTTCTAATGCTTGGTTGAGCTAAATAACTATTCCCCAGCTGATCTCTTGAGGTCAGACAGCAGCTGTTAATTAGCAGCACTTGATGCTGGGCCATAGTGAAGCCAAGTCTAGTTGCTGAAGTAACGTAAGCAAGGGTTGAGCTTTGCTCCCCCTGCCCCCCCTCAAAATACTCTGTGCATGCAAATGAGAAGCTGACCTTTAAATGGTTCTAATAATCCTACTGATAACCAGAGAGGGGAAAAACCCACATCTTCTAGTAACTTGGAGAATTTCCATGTCAGCCTTTAACGTATTTACATGTGGAGGGAAAAATAAAAATCACACACACACACACACACACACTCACACACCTCTGAGAAAAAAGGGGTGCTCTGGGGGATAAATAAGATTTAAAAAAATACTGAATCTCCTGAAGATTTCTGTTATCTGGAAAAAATATCCACCTCTCCAAAAATGTTTGTTTATTACATTTCTTTACCACCCAATAGCAAAGCAATAGGCTATGCTGGCCATTGTACTAACTTACATTCAGTAAAAGATGAAAAATGCTGTGTCTGCCCATAACTATGAGGTAGGCATAGACCTCACACTCCAGCCTCCAGCTTACCACCTTGATCTAAGCCGTCTCTGCCCTCATCACACCATCCCCATTCCCTAATTCTCTGAGGAAATCACTGGGTGTTCTTTATGTACAGATAATATTTTCTTATGCTGTTTGAAAGAGATAGTGTTAGATTCTGATTTAGAATGATTAAGGGCACAATCCTATGCACGTTTAGGGGCGGGGGGGGAGTGCTACAAGTCCCAACATGGCCCAGCTGGATGCATTTCTCTCTGTTTGTTTTATTACCCTATTTCTCGTGTGGTTTTGTCTTTGAGTGCGTGTGTGTGCATGTATGTGAATCTGTGCAAACTTTTAATCTTTTTTGTAGTAATATTTTCTTCAGTAAACTTAAAACTTTGTTATTCGAAACTTTGTGATCTCGGGGGGGGGGGTGTTACTCACCCTAATAAGCAACCCACACTACCTAACATAGATACCCAAAACCAAGTTATTTTTGAGGCAGATTTGGTAAAGGAGATTTCCATCTGGTGACAGTGGAAAAGGCCCCAGGAAACAAAGGGCAAAAATGAGTGGAGGCACACTATTTCTCCTGATTTCCCTTCTGCACATAGGACAGGGAATTACTGGTCCATGACAACCACCTTAGTGAGAACTAGACCTATCTGCCTTTTCTAAGGTTGGGTATGTTCACAAGTTGGACCCCCCGCCCCCTCCCAGTAAAACGCAAATTAAACACTTCTTTCCTGGAAAAAAATACGAAAATGAATAGCATAAAACACTTTGTACACTTAAGATGAAATGGATCACAGGAGATTTCTTAATACTCACTCTCCCTCATCTGTTTTCAGAATTATTTTAATTTCATTAGTGTGTGTGTCTGGCTTTTGTAATATATAGGGAACTTCTATATGAGAGAGGGTGTGTGTAAGAATGAAAACAGACTTGGAATCTTGAGCAGCAGGATAATAAGGGATGCCTTGGTTAGTGATCCAAAAGCTCTCCGCAAACAGAAAACAGCTTTTGAGAAGAATCTAGCTGCTCAGATGTTTAACTAAGCCTGGCATATTTTCTCAGTTAACTGATACCCTCCTAGAGTTGCTCTGCCTTCTCTATCAGCAAAGTTACTGTCTTCTGTGTGTGTGTAAGAAGCAATTAGTAGGGTGGCTGACATAAACCCCCCATGTGTTTAAAGTACACACAAGGGAGGCTGTGGGGCTGTGTGGGCTAGTCTTATCTCCTCCTCTGTTGTACACTATGCCCCCTGCCACCAAGACCCATGGTAGAAATGCCTCAACACATTGCCTGCCCATTCAGCTGACAAAGGGCTCTCCATGCATCTACAGAGCCAGGGTGTCTCCTTGCAGGGGAAAGCTGTACACATGTACAACTGTACATCAGTATCTGTGCTGAATCCTCTCCCACACCATCTGAACATGCAGGTGGTGAGAGGGCCGGGCTAGCATGCGCAGACCTACAACATCCCCCTCACGCATTCCTTCAGTGCATTGATGGGGTTGTGTGAACCAACCACCCTAATGGAAACTGAGCAGGCCAGAGGCATTGAACTAATAATTTGCTCTAAAGGATAAAAAGTTAATTAAAAAGTAATATGTAGAACTCCAGAAATGATATACCGTATCTGTGGATCAGGCAACAAACAATCCTTCTCAGTCTGGATCTTCTACTTGGCACATGGTCCAAAACTCAGCAATAACCTTTTGAACATGCAATGCTGCCTGTTACTGAGTCATTTTGCTCAGTGTAGTTGCCTCTGATGGGCAGCAGCTCCCCAAAATATCAGTCCAAGACTTACCCCACTTCTGCTACCTTGAGCTCCTTTACCTGAAGACACCAAGGACTCAAGCTGGGTCTCATGCATACAAGACATGTACTCCATCAAGGTATGGGTATTTCATCTGAGCTCTGGGCCCACTATCTGAGTTACGGGCCCTCCATGCATTGCTTTGGTGATGGCTTCTCTGCCTCTTAAGAGACATAAATATTCTAACACCATCCTGAACAGAGACCGATGAAGAAGCACGCATGCCATTGGAATCCAGGGTTGTCACCTCGTTACTGTGCATTTCTCTTGCCCATATTTCTTCCCCGTCATATCTATTACAGCATGCTGACAAAACTGGGCTTTGCTGCTGTCAGCTCTTCAGAATCAATATTGTGAAGGAACAGCCAGCTGAATTCTCTGCAACCTCAAAATTCCCCACAGGAACTGACAGCTAAAGACTTGATTACAGACAATGTTATTGTGGGTGGCAGTTGGAATTGTGGAAGGAAAGCAGCTTGGAAGGGAAAGCACCAGGCTGAGAAAACCTGCCGTGCTGGTAGTTAGAAAACTTTGCTTTTGGCCTTAGGCATTGATGGAAACCATGATGGCATTTTATGGACTCCTGATGGCTTTCTGCCTTAATGAGATTTGTAATTACAGTTCATAGCAGTACTGTCATGCAGAACATGGAGAGATGTATGCTGGGAATGAGCTATCTTTCAGGGAGAGTTGGATATCACACATTTAACAATAATAATCCATTATTGTGTAGCAATGTTTAATCCAAGCAGAGCTCACTTCAGCAACGTACAAAGAATTGTTATAATGATGTGTGATGTAGGCTTCCTAAGTCAAATGTGTAGGTGGTGGCGTAAAACAAATGAAAGGTGATAATTTAAATACACAGATCTTCACAGATAGACAGAATATGAATATTCACTGATGGTCATCTGGATTGGCATGCTCGGAAAACAGGGTAAGGATTAAAAAAGGAACGTATTTATCTATAACGAAAGCTGTCTGAAATTGGTTAGAGATGTTATCACCATTGCTAAACCTGATGTGTTGAGTGCTATCTAGAGAAAGATAGCCACACAGAAGTCCCAGAGCTTAACTATCACTGCACTGGGCACTTAGATCTGTGGAGAAAGCCCATCTTATTTGTCCCACCCCTGGGGGAAGTACATTGAGTGGTGGTGAAACAAGATAAAGCTTTCTCTGTTGTGATACCCTGACTTTGGAATGCCCTCTTCCAAGTGGTACACCTGGTGCCAACTTTACTAACATTTTGGTGCTGGGCTAAAACCCCTTTATTTACCTGGGCATTTATGAGTGGTTAGTTGCCACTGCAATAAACAGGGCTGGAACTATGGTTGATTATTTGTTTTCCCTGCTGGTTATCGATTAGTTTTATTTGAGCCTTATATTTTGTTATGGGTTGTTTTTAATATTTTTGTTACCCACCCTAGGATTTTGATGAAGAGCAGGATATAAATAGAACCAAATAAACAAATAAAACCCTGGCTGAAAATTCTTTACATTATATAGCCATGTTGAGTTCCTTCAAGGGTAAAAGGCTGATAACAGTATTATGCATGTGCTCAAAACTTGTTTCCATTTCTGCAGTTAATGGAACCAAATAATTTAGAACATAGGAAACTGCTTTAGACCAGATCAGGCTATTTGTTCATGTAACCCAATGTTGCTTACCCTGGCTGGTGGTGGTTCTTCAGCAGGGGATTTTCCTATCACCTGTTACCTAAGTCTTTTCACTGGAGATGCCAGGGATGGATCCTTGGACCATCTGCAACTACCACCAAGCTGTGGTACCTCCCGTACTTTCCAAGACCCTGCATACTGGAGGGAGCAAGTCTGGGATGTCAGGACATAGCTTGTAGCAGAGCACAAGCTTTGATGTTTGAGACCCTGGGTCCATCCCTAGCATCTTCAGTTAAGGGAGCACAAATAGCAAGACTGAAGAAGATCTTTGTATGGGGCTTTGGAGACAAGGCAATTACGTCCACACCAATACTTTTCCACCCTACTGATTCCCTTCCAGAAGTTGTGGGTCCTGCTGATTGTACTGCACAAGTGGGACCCACCGTTTATGCAAGGCAGATTGAGTGCTTCCAAGGGGAACCCCCAAAACAAGTGAAAACACAGATCAGCAGATCCCTTCTGCAAGTTCTTTTGACCTGCCTCCTTCCACAAATGAGCGTTTCCACTCATTTCAGGTTGCCCCAGAAGTGCAACATTAACATTGTACAGGTTGGGATGCTTGAGCAATGGAATAGGTGGGGTGGAAGAGAATTGGCAGGGGTGTAAGCATCCCATGGATTCTGCCCTTGGACTTGAGATCTCTTGCCAGTGAGATTTAGGCTGTATGAGAATTCTGAACTGGGGTGGGGGTGAAAACCTGACACATTTTGCTGGTATCGCCTTGGCAGATTTCATTCCGTTTCCCCCCACTGGCATTGACTCAATCTGTTGCAAGTTGATCTAATACACAGATTCCAGGTTTTTTATAGTAGTGGCAATTTGCACAAATTGTGTGTGTAAGATCTTGAAATTTGTGCAAATGGGGGCAGTTTTTAACATTTTATTCCCCCCTCCCGGGTTTTTTGCAAGCGCACAGGGGTGCAGATTCAGCTGTCCAATATGTGTAGTCTTGCCTTGTCTATTTCCTTGGAAATTACAGCTGTCAATAGTAGCAGTAAAGTGTGGTAGGTAACATACAAGGAAACTGACAGAGTGAGACTACATATAGGCTAATTTGAGCACTGTTGAGAAGACTCAGGGGTGGGGGGTAATAGTAAGACAAATGAGGACCATTTGTCCAAAAAAGCACAAAAAAATTGAATGAAGTAAGTGCACCAAAGTGTGGGGTGGGCACACACACAATATCTCCTACTTGGCAATGTAATCCTCCTCTCACTATTAAGTGTTGAACTCACACTTGTCAATGTCCTCCCCTTTCAACACTTCCCTGAGTGTTCAGCAAGTCCAGAAAGGGGAGTTACTGGCTCCCCCACCTTTGCGGCTCCTTCTCGGAGTAGTTACTCCTGTTGCACAAATTTGCCCTTGGCTTACTACCCAGCCTTTAAATCTGCACTGATTTAAAGAGGCTGTGACTTCGCAGAGACTTCACAGAGGCTGTGAAGTAAATGGAGTGGAAATTTGTGCAAGTTTAAAGGCTGGGCAGTTAACTGTGTAAATGGGTTCCTCCTTTGTCTTGACTGTTATTTTCCTCCCAGTCCTTCACAACTGTGTGCTAATCAGCCTATATGCAGTCTAGCTTTGTCAGTTTCCTTGTATGTTACCTACTCCACTTCAGTGCTCCCAGTAACAGCTCAAACATACAAAGAAATTGACATGGCAAAACTACACATATTGGACAGCTGAATCTGCACTCTTGTGTAGGGTTGTTGGACAAATCTGCAATGGAATCAAATGAGTTCAGATTTCTATGAATCCAAACAATGGATTCCAAGGTGGACCAGCTTTTCCCAAGTCACATAGATTCCATGGACTTGGGGACTGGGTTTTTGTTTGTTTGTTTTTCTTTCTGGAATTTTGCACAAATTGAGTTGTAGAAAAATATATATAATTAAAAACACACACACACACCAGCTGAAAATCTGTATTTCCTCCATAGGCCAAAGCAAGAAAATGTGCATTTTGGGGAGATCTGTGCATTTTCACAAGTGCAAATTTGTGCAAATGCGACTTTGCACAAATTCAGGAAAATGGAAAAAAATCCAATTCCACCAAAGAGTGAATAATGGAATGAAAGGCACCTGACCATCCATGAAACACAGACAGAATAGATTTTACAAAATCCATACATCCCTACTCTTACTCACTTGCAAAAACCTGGAGGAGGAAGGGATTAAAAAAAAATAAAGAACCCATTTTCACAAATTTCAAGATCCACCAAAAGAAAAAGAAAAATTTGAACAAATTACCAATTCCACAATGGTGTGAACTGAAAAAAGGCACAAAACGTTTCCAGAATCAGGGGGGGAAATCCACTACAGTCTGCCACTGCTTACTGGAATGGAAACGCTGCAGAATCCCATCAGGATCAAACAGAACAGAATTTCCAGAGTCGCACATCCCTAAGTGAGACTAAACAATTCTATGCTAGAAAGGCCAGAGGTCTGACTTGATACAAGGCTGCCTTCTACACCTTCTAACTAGATTAATTCTTCAATGTCAGCAGAGCAATCAAAAGGTATAAATCAGATATTCCTCATCTTGTAGAGTTATACCATTTTGATGTTTATCACTCAAAGGCGGGCATTTTTAGGATTGCATTGTACAAGTTTACCTGATGGAAGATTATTTCTCAAGGTTCAGTTAATCTGTCTGGCAAAGTAAAAAGACATCTTTAATAAAGAATCATATTGTTTTGTGCCTATCTTTTGAATACGTATTTTGAATTCCTCCCTGGTATACATTTTCTTTTGTGAGTGTATGGATGTGTAAAGCATTTTAAATATTTTCAGCTAGTCTTTACATTTAAAATGACCCTGCTTCTGTTCCTTCTCTAAGTATTATATTTGATTGATGCCTCTTTTGTGCCTGCAAAGTGGAAAGTGTATTTTTCTTTGTCATTTTATTATTGTAATCTGCCGCGCTGCTAGAATCTAATAGTAGCAAACTGCATACTGTAATGCTTTACATTTTGAAAGGGAACCAGTGGGCTCCCTTTGCTTTAAAGTCAATTTCATTCTGGTGAAAGGTGTTAGATTGATACACCACTCCCAAGAGACATCCTTTTCAAGGACAGCATCAGACATAATTTCAACCATCCAGTATGATCCAGCCTTTACTTCTGAAGAGTAGTGTTTTGGGGTCTATTCCACCATAATTCCATCTGAAATAGAAGGGTTCCATTGAATATATGATGTAGTGAGTTGCAATTAAAAAAACAAATGGACTTTGTAGACAAGGTGCTTGAGAAACAGAGTGAGATTGTGGCTAGAACTGCCTTTTATCCATCTACATTGACTATGTAGGCTCTGTTCCTTCCTGGATAGCAAGGCCTTTTCTATGCTGACCCATTCATCTATAATTCTTGATTACTGCAGTGCAGTCCTTGAAGACTTCAGCTGGTTTAGAATCTCCTGTCAGATGTTGGAATGTGTACATGTATTACCTATTCTGTACCAGTTTTATTGGTTACCATTCTGATTTGCTTCCAGGCACAAATCAACATGCTGGTGTTGGCCTTTAAAACCTTGCATGGCTGGCACCCCCCTGGCAGCAGTCATTCCCCCTGCCTTTGGCCCTTCTTCATCTGTCACCTAGCAGCAGATATTTAGAAAAACATAAGAAGAATCTTCCTGGATCAGACCAAAGGTCTAACTAGTCCAGCATTCTGTTTCTACAGTGGCTAACCAAATGCCTATGGGAAGCCCACAAGCAGGACACAAGTGCAATAGCAAACTCCTGCTCATGTTCCCCAGCAACTGGTATTCAGAGGCATACTGCCTCTGTTATTGGAGGTAATATCTAGCCATCATAACTAGGGATGTGATGTCAGAGAAATCCACAGTGGAACAAAATGAGTTCAGATTTTCATGAATCAAACCTGCAGATTCCTGCAGTGGACTGGCTCTTCCCCTGTTGGGTGGATTCTGCCAGCCTGCAGACCCTTTTCTCTAACTTTCCCAAATTCTGTGCAAATTTCATCATAGAAAAATACACAAACACACACACACACACACACACACACTGGCCCAATATGCTCATTCCCCCCATGAAAATATGCATTTCTGGGAATGTGTGCATTTGCACATGCAAAATTGCACAAAAGTGAATTTGCACAAATTCAGAAACAAATAAAAATCCAATTCTGTCAATGGGTGGACGATGGAATGAAAGGCACCTGACAATCCACAAGACACAGCCAGAATGGATTGTACACAGTTCATACATCCCTAATCATGAGTAGCAGTCACTGACAGCCTTATCCTCTATAATGAGATTCCATCAGTCCACCTGAACAGTTTCCATCCCAGTTGGTCATTATAAGGACTGTAACTTTAAGAACTGGTGCTTGAATTTGCTTTTTTCCTTCCTCCCAACCCATCCCTTTTTCTTTTTGGTTGTAAGCCTGAGAGCAGGAACTGTCATACCACTGATGTAAGCCTCTCTAATCTTGCTTCCATTCAGAGGGATCCTAGTGCCAACAATCCAAAGCCATTGTGCTAGTACCTATTAGACTCCCCTTCATCAGATGATTTTCTGCAGTAAGAAAAAAAGATGGAGAAAGTGATGGGGAAACACAGGAGTGGAAGACGACAATGTCTGGACCACCTGTAAAATTCCATGAAGGTGGCAGGGTGATGATGCAATAAAAGCCTTATCCGCAAGCACCCCGCTAGCCTTTTAAGGCTACAGTTTTATGTACCAGCTACTAAGTTATTTATTGTTTATTGCTTTATAGGCTAACATTTTTTTAAAAACCACCCTGAAATCTAGTTTTGGATGAAGGCACAGTTTATAAATTCTTAAAATGAATAAGTACCCAAACTGAGGTCTAGACATCAGACACTGCTTGCCATCCTGCCTTTATGGTAGTTCAGATCATGGCTGCAAAAGTGTAGAAAGTTCTTTGCAAAGAGATCAGAATTGGTGATTGTTTAATCTGTAGGGGGGGGGGGTTCTTGGCTGCATTTTTTTCTTCTTGTTTCATCAAGGTATCTTTTTGGAAAAGCAGTCTAGAAATATTTTAAATGAATACATCCATTGTCTTTCTTCCGTGGATAGAAGGGCTCCTTCTACGCAAGGAACACTTCTGATCCAGTGGAGCAAGTCTGCTGGTAGAATTGGTTAAAGAGCAACCTTCATTAATTCCTGACCCACCCCTGTAGTTTCCTATCCTGCCTGAAAATCTGATGCAGAGGGTTGGGGGACCCTCCATAACAGTGGAGGAGGCAGCTCTGGGGGCTGAAGAGGGAGGGAGAACCTTGAAAAATCCCCTCCCCTTCTGGTGGTGGGAGCATATTGAATGGAATTCCACTCAGATAATGCTCCTGCCAGAAGAAGCTGGATCCATCCCATAATAGCTTAATGTCCTTCACATATCTTTTTTATTATTAATACTTCCATAGCTGTCCTCTTTATTCTTGATCCACATATTTTTGCTGTTACCTTCAGTACCATTCATCTTCCTTATTATACTTCCCACCACAGATTCTTAAATTCTCTATTTCCAACTACTTCAAGGCTGTAAAGAATTGTTCATGAATCAGTGCCATGTTTCAGTCTGTCTGGAAGTCCAACAAGCACAAACCAGGAGAATATTATGAATCAGGCCATGATTACTCCAAAGCATATAAAATTAAGGGCAGTTAATAAAAGAGCTCCAAGGCTGATAAAATACAAAAAAAGTGCATTTCCATTACAAATATAAATTGGTTTTACATTGAATTAACTCTATCAGAATCATCCAAGGAATCCTATACTCTGTAGTTTTGTGTGAATGATGAAAACGCCTGCTAAAATTCCCTAATCCCATCAAAGAACTACAATTCCCAGAGTTCCCCTGGGCAAGCAATGACATATAAGCTAATTTAAAACAACTCTATATTTGCAGGCTAGACATGCTTACCGTGGTATAATAATAGCTCCTTAGAAGCTAAATGTGTGTTCTGCTATAGATTTATTCAGCGAAAGTGAGTTTCACTATGTTTAATTGGACTTAATTAAACAGGAAAGTGTACCTAAGACAGAAGCCCAACTGTGGAGTCCTATGTAAGTCTACTCAGAAGTAAGCCTCATTGAGTGTCTAGGACTGAAGTCTAAATTGTTGGTTGTGGCAAAAGCTTTAGTAGAGGTAACTTCTACTTTCTCATATGTGTTTCTCATTCATTCACAGATGGAAGAATAACCTCTCAAGTGAATGTGGGTAATGAAGCATATTGAAACAATAAAGGGTCTAGGAGAAATATAAAGACAAATGACTAAAAAGCAAGTGTTGGTTAATGCTCTAGAAGACAAGCAAATGAACAATAATAAAAGGGTCTAGAAGACAAAAAAAAAGATTAAACAAGTCTGTAAGAACCAGAGAGATTTAGTCTAGATTTATTAATGATATATTAACCATTTTAAAATATTGAAAATGATATCATAACAAGGGGGAATTACTTTTCAATAATTTAAAAGGATATGCAAAAGAGGGAGAATAATTGTTCATACTCATACATAACATTAATGCCCAAGGTTTTCTAATGCTGCAGTGCTAAGCGTATTTACCTGAAGGAAAAACACTTCAATGATTGAAACCATTGGTGAGTAATTTCAGAACTGGGTGTAAAATTTTTTGTTTATTTTAAAGGGTGAAAAAATAATTGCATTATGGCACATATGTCTTGTAATCCTTGATTTAAAATTCAGCAAAAGAACTAATTCCTCATCCTGTCAATGAGGGAAAAATAAATTAAGCTGTTATTTAATAAATGCTTGGCAGGCGACAGGTGAAAGATGTTCTGTTGAAAAAAAAGTAGCTATTTATTGATATTCAATTAAACAAAACAAAACACACTTCTTTCCTGCACAGAACAGTATTTCACAAGATCTATTACCTTCCAAATGTTTATACAAAATAAATCATAAACCTTGTTGAACAGACCCAGCTGCCATAAAGAATTATTAATCCAGCCCTTTCTTTGCAACCTGGCAGGAAAGATGGGTAAAACAAAACGAGGGAAGGGGAAGGTGGGTGCACCTTTTATTTATTTCATTTTTCATTCATTATATCTTTTCAATGTGGTGACACAAGCTGCATTACTCCTGTTGTTGTTCTTGTTGTTGTTGTTTAATTGAGTTCACAACTCAAACACAGGGTCTGTTGCAACATGACCTCTTTCCTCCTCCAGCAGAATATCCATGGGGAAATACACAAGTCCTGTCAGAATGCAAAAGACCCATGACTCTGGAGCATTCCCATTGAACTCTGTTCCCAAACTTTTGGTCAAGCTTCAGAAATTCAGCTGTCATTCAATTTCCCCTTCTGCCTCAGGCACAGACCGACCACCTTTTCCCTGCCTTCTTCTGCTTGCTCTGCTATCAAAGAACAAAGACAAGGGAAAGTGTTTGCAAGATATATATTCTTTATCGTTTAAAGATGTAGTATTTTAAATTGATTGGTTCAACTATGCTTTTTTTAACCTTTTGTAAATTTGATGTTTAATAATGTTGATAGTTGCATCAAGGGTTTTTTTCAGTAGAGGAGTGAGGCAGAGGGATGAGAATAAAACTAAATGAATCTAAGTAATGTACTGATAAATTGCTTCTCAAATTTTCCACAGTGTTACGAAGATCCATGTTCTTTCTCAAGAGAAACTTGAAAATATCTATTCAGCAGTAAGACAGATGAAAGCAGTAATTTCATATAACTCAGCCTTTCCCAGTGTGGTGCCCTCCAGATGTTTTAGACTAGATGCTCAGCCCCAGCCAGCATGGCCAATGGTCAGGGAAGATGGACGTTATAGTCCAAAACATCTGGAGGGCATCATGGTGGGTATGGCTGGTATAGCTCAGAATAAAATAGAAGTTTCTCTCTCCACGTTTGTTGATAGATAAACCTGGAGGACAGGGAGAGCAGCTTCTTTAAGGGCACAATCCTACTGGTCTGGGATAGGTGGCCGCCTCCGAACTTGGAGGCAACCGCCTATCCAATGCAGGGCAGGAGAAGCACGGAGGGGATCATCCCCTCCACGCTTCAGCCGCCCTTCATTTGTGGCTAGACAGCCAATTTTGGCTGATTAGCTGCAGGAAGGCAGAGTGGGGGAAGCAGCTGCCAGACGACACATAGGATGTGTCGTACCAGCATTTACGCCTTCCCCACCCTAGAATGCCCCCGTTTTCTGTGCTCCTCTTCTGAGCATGGAGCGCAGGGCCATTCCAAGCTGCCTGCGAGGCAGCACAGGAGAGGAGGAAGGTTTCCCAAAAATCGATGTTAACCGATATCCTATGGCCATCTAGCCACTGACTAGGTTCCATAGAATTGTTCCCTAAGACTAGTTAAATGGATACATGTCAAACAAGGTGATAAATCAGTAGTAGAGAGCGTACCAAAATTAAAAATACATGGTTTGAGGATATACCAATTTGTCCAGCTCATAATGTTCAGCTATATAATGATTTGTGCCATCATCACAGAAATTCTTCTCTAGCTGAGTATATTAAATTAGCATGCACAGTTAGCATTCCGCAGCACACGATGAATGAAAACTGTGCCTAATGGATTAAACTCTTGTTGATTGATTTGAAACTAGAGCCCTGTTGTAATGCTTTACTCAACTGTTTTCCATGAGCAGGGAGCAAAAACATGGCAAGTAGCCACACCTCTGACATCACACATGCCCACTAGTCCCAATCCCCATGTCTGTGCATACAGCACAATTGTTTGCAGGAACAGGAACAGGAATTCCAGATCATGTGATCTGAAACTCCAATAATGCAGGTTTCCAGATCACATGGGAGCCTTCACACATACAGCTGGATGCATAAAGATTCCATCCCTGCAGATATTCCGACTGTATGCTCAGATGTCAGGGGGTGGGGCTAGATCATGCACACAACATCAACGGCGTGACTACTCAGCATGGTCCCATTCCCTGGTCAGTCATGGGAGATCACATAAATAAAACTTCTGAATAAGGAATATGTGAACAGTTGCTTTGAGGGCATATGTGCAGATTATTTTTAATGTCCACCCCTTACTCTCAATACAACTCTCATTAATTTCTGTGGACCAGATAACCAACCAAGCAGCCTTTTGTTTGGTGAATATCTTCTCCATTTGGTTCAATTCTTTTGATTGATTTTGAAGTTTAGTTAATGATTGTTGGAATCAGGATGTGTGCACAGAAAACCAAAGGCTTACAGATAGCTCACAGTGCCAAAATGTCTGCTGCAGAAGAGGAAATAAGGGACTGGGCAGGAGGTTCAGCAGATGGTCAGTAAAGATAAGAAGTTGGCAGAAGGGGGTTGTTTTGTGGTGCTGAAAAGTTTGCTCTGAAATAAAAATAGGTTTGAGTTTTGCAACAAGTTTGTGGTTTGCAACAAGTTTACAAAGAAGTCTGAGGAAGGACAGGAGAACTCAGCCAATAGGAATTTAGAGCAAAGGTGTGCCTCCTGATTGGTCAGAATAGCAGGAGAACAGGCTATCTTTAACATGTAAAACCCTGAAGCCAAGAAGAAAGTTTTAGAGTGATAGAAAGAAGGATGAAAGAAAGGTTGGAAGAAAAAAACCAACACGCTGCTTGAGAGAGAACTGAAACCTAGAAGAAGATGGTGGTCTTCTGATAGTAAGATATTGCTGGGATGGAACTTGGATAAAATACGGATATAATGTAGTTGAGGCTAGCTGGATGCATTTAACCCTTGTTATTTTATTACGCTATTGCTCATATGGTTCTTGTGTGTGTGTGTGTGTGTGTGTGAGAGAGAGAGAGAGAGAGAGAGAGAGAGAGTTGTATCCATTCAGATGTTTAAACCTTTTTCCTATTTAGCAAAATGTTTACAGTAAATGTTTAAACTTAGATGTTTAAAACATTGCGGATTTGCGGTCTCTTTTCTTGTTGGGTTACCCACTCCATGTCTAGAAGACAACCCCCACACTATCTAAAAGCATTTACAGAGAACCAGAGGGTTTGTAGGTTGTTGGGTGGAGGCAGCCCTAAAAATAATGTTAAATAATTATTTGCACACCATCAGTATGTCTGTGCCAACATTACAAATCAGGTAAAAACTCACAGATAACAGACAAACTTCTTCTGAATGCTCAAGCCTATTTTGAATGAATCCAAGAGAGGTTTTTTGTTTTGTTTTTTTCATTTGTAGGAATTTTGTTACAGACCAAATTACACTATGATTATTACACTAATTAACTGACAAGAAATCTCTGCTCAAGATCAGGAAAATGAACTGCAAACTGAATAGTCATTTTGTTGTCCCATAAAGATAATTTCAGGTGGCCTGGTGCTATTGGTGGATAGATAAAAATGCCCTTTTTTTCCTTTTCCAAAAAGCTCTGAGCAGCTTAATTGCAGCTCCCAATGATTTCCCATTCAGAAGGTTTTCCAGTTCACACTTGGTTAGCTTGGCCAATGTTACCACAGCAAGTGTTTCTGGAACATTCTCTGGGTCTTATCCCTCGTTTGTGGTTGTGATCTCTCCTACATGTTTATGTCCTTTAAATAAGATGCCCTTTTTAAAATAATGACCTAATGACTGTCATCCCTATCCTCCACAGCAAAACTTCAGGCTGCGGTTTTACTTATCTACAAAACTAGACAACAGCTGGTGCAAAAGTTTTACTTTTGCTTTTGGCTTCTGCAGCCAATTTTTTTAATTATTATTATTATTATTTTTAGCTCAGGTCTGGATCAAGTGTCACAGATACGGGATTTGCAGTGTCATTAGTGTATAGTACTTAGTATATAGCTGCTTGCTGAGATTTTAAAATGCACTGATTACAATTATCTCTCAGCAGCTGAATGATTATCTCCTTAAACCAAACAGTTAGCTTGCCAGACACCTTTAAATATGGTTCTTTGCTGTTCTTCAGCAGAAGCTAGCAGTTAATCCCCCTAACTAGGATCACCATTCCTGAAACAGTTATGAGTTTGCAATGTCCATCTCTTTAGGGCAGAGTCAGAATCCACACTGCTTGATCTCTAATGTGAGAGCTGCCAAGCTCAAGCTCAGAAGACCCACTCTCTGAGTTGGGAGCCTTTCCAGTTAATGCTAGATACAGGCACAGCTTCTGCTTACATGACCATTGGCTGGTCCTACCCTTAAGCAAGTGAGGCAGCTGTTTCAGGCAGCAGATGGTGAGGAGTGGGTGGCTGCAGCTACCCCCCCACCATTTCTCCTGAGCCCCTTCCTGGCCATTCCCAGCCTCATGAGTCTGTGCAGTAATGTTTGCTTGTTACTGGCTGGCTGCCTTGCATATTACACTTTTGGGAAAGGTTCCTGTCAGCAAGCAGAGAAACAGACCAGGCCATGCACTCCGGCAGGTATATCATGCATGAACATTGCTCTGTTCATGTGACGCATATTAGCACCTCCGCTGCTGTGTAGTATCACTTGCTTGAGCAGGTAGTGAGTAGCTGGAGCAGTGAACAACTGGCAGGAAGGTTTTGGAGGACAGAGCTTTGCATGCCACCCAGCTGTGTCCCCAAACTAGCCTGATGATGGGGAGGATGTAGGGATGTACGAAAGTCACCTTTTTGCAGGTGTGATTCGCGGTGAATCCTCCCTGGCTGGCTCCGCTCTGCGGCAGCTCCGCAGAGCCGCCGGCCAGGGCCATCCACAGCCACAGTTCCAGCCATGGCCAGGCTGCTGCAGACACAAATGGCAGCCACTGTAGTGGCCGCCATTTGCATCCTGCCAGGCTGCCGTGATAGGCTACGTAAGTATTTGCATGGCTGCCTTTACCATGATAGGCAACGTAAGTATTTACGTAGCCTATCACAGAGAGAGCAGTGGCGCAAATGGCGTAGCGGCCGCCGTTTGCGTCCCTGCTCTTTGCCATGATAGGCTACGTAAATACTTATGTAGCCTATCACGGCAGCTTGGCAGGATGCAAATGGCGGCCGCAGCAGCTGGCTGAAAGACCAGCCGCCACCGCCAGAGCCCCAGTTAAGTTTTATTCCGGGGGGATTCCGCGGGGTGGCGGGGGGTGAGAGGCCGTACCACCACGGGTTTCGGGGGGCCGAATTCCAGTGCACTTGGCCTCACTGAAACCCGTGGCGGAATTCTCCGCCATCCCTAGGAGGATGTCCCATCACCAGTGTTGAAGTAAGTTTCAAGTGCCACTCCAGTCAGCTTCTGTGAGATGAATTGTGACAGATAGGTTTGTACAGATTGTGTGAAATCCATTCCATCTGTGTTTTGTGGATATTCAGGCATCTTTTGTTCCATCGACCATCGTTCATGCATTGATGGAATTGGAATGTTTTCGTATCTGAATTCGCACAAAGAGCTTTTGCACAAATGCGTATTTGTGCAAATTTGCATGTGTGAAAATGTAAATCCCCCCCAAATATGCATTTTCTTTAGCCTATGGGGGAAATGCACATATTTGGCCAGGCTTTTTTAATTTTGCATATTTTCCTATGATGAAATGTGAGCAAAATTTGAGAAAGTTAGAAGAGCAGTTTTCAAGTCTGTGGAATCTGCCCAACAGAGGGAAAGCTGGTCCTAGGGATGGACGAAAATCCCTTACCTGATCCCGACGCTTGCTTCGCGGTGGGGGGGAGGCGCCCCGTCCCTCCCCGCCGAAATTCTGGCTGGGGGGGAGGTGCCCCGTCCCTCCCCGCTGAAATTCTGGCCGGGGGGGAGGCGCCCCGTCCCTCCGGCCGTGAAACCTCTTCTCCTGCCAGGACGCAAATGGCGGCGGCCATAGCTGCCGCCGTTTGCATCCCTGCAGTCAGCCGTGATAGGCTACGTAAATGTTTACGTAGCCTATCACGGCTGACTTAAAAAAAAAAAAAAGCACGTACACTATTTGCATTCCCCTTATTTTTGCTGTAGTCTACGTAAATGTTTACGTAGACTACACGTGCCAAAATAAGGAACGCAAATGGCGGCGCCCATGGGGGCCGCCATTTGCATACGCGCTTTTTTTTTTTCAAAGTCAGCTGTGATAGGCTACATAAACATTTACGTAGCCTATCACAGTGTTTTTTTTAAATCTAGCCGTGATAGGCTACGTAAATCTTTACGTAGCCTATCACGTTTGTTTGTTTGTTTATTTGTTTTTACTTGGAAATGGCGGCGGTGGCAGCCGGTCAGAAGACCGGCCGCCGCCACCGCCGAACCGCCGCTGGAGCTGCCGCCGACAGGGACATTCGAGCAAGGTAAGTCCCGTCCCGGGGTGGGGGGTGGGGGAGCAGACCATTTCTCCACCAATTTCGGGGGGCCAAATGTGCTGGCATTCGGCCTCCCCGAGATTCGTGGAGAAATTCTCTGACATCCCTAGCCGGTCCACTGCAGAATGCAGGGGTCGGATTCACAAAAATCCAAACTCATTTGGTTTCATTGCAGATGCCTCCAACTTCCCTAGAGGCAGACAGGTGGGGAGTGGAATGTCTATAATGTTTGTAGTAGATCCATTCCTTGAGCCAGGGCAGGTTTTCTGTATGCACAGATAGTCCACCTGAAGATTTATACTACACTGGCAAGGGCCAGGCTGCCTGTGGCAGTATGCAAGGAAGGAACAATAAAGTACATTCAATATCTTCTAAGCTTTCTGTGAATCTAGATTCCTTGTTTTCAAGAGTCCCAGGCCCAAGGACACAACAGTGTCATCTTGTCCTTTGTCTTAGGCAGCAAAATGTCTTGGTCCAGATCTGTACACATCGGTGAAGGAAAGACACCCTGTGAAATGATTTATATTTCATAATTTATTTCATAGTACAACTGCTGGGGATGGAGTGGAGGAGATTGTGTGTGCACACAGATGTACACACATGCATGTGTGTCTGATATGCAGACAAAATTATTGGAACAAGCCTCTGGTCACAGGGCCTCATTCTTTCACATATAGAAAGAGATCTAAAAATCAAGCCAGCCCACCAAGAGCTATAAATTTGTCCTCCCATTGAAGTATGAACTAAAATCGTAGGATAATTAGGGTTGCTTAAATCCAAAATTAGATCCATAATGGTCCAATGGCATATTTTTCTTTGATATGAGCAAACATTTGCAAATTTGGCAGAAGAAACAGTGTTTCAACTCCTCCCACTGAGTACTCTAATTAACCATTTTCCTAACAAACTTCCCTCAATTAGCTTTTTTTCTCTCCCACCATAATATGAAACAACACTGAATGAGTCTATCTCATGGTTAAAGTCAAAAGCCAAGTTAATTATCCCAAATTGCACTGAGCAGAGCTCAATTTCATCAGTAACATGTCAAGTACATCAAACAGACATGACTTTCCTAGACGTGCATCCTGATCCCAGTTATCTGTCTTGCAATTATCCCAATTTTCAAAGACCACAATTATGCACTGAAGAAATTATAATCCATATGAGTGGGTAATGGGATCTTGTCATTGAAGAGAAATTATCTGCATTGAGGCCATTACTCCAATTTAACACACAAACTTGAGTGTGCAGCATGTGTTAAAGGACATGTCATAATTGATTGAACAGCAGGCTTGCTCTGGCAAGTCATGCTACGATGTTTACATCACAGAGACACAATGAACTCTGTTCTGCTGTTCCATCTGAAACTGTACAAACACATCACTCAACAGGGAACAGAAAAAGGAAAAACCTGTTAGTCCAACTCGATAATTACTTAAAGTTCAGACACAAGTAGTCAATATTGCTGCTCAGTCATGTCAGGAACTCCAGAGAGTGGGACAACAACATTGCCTGCACTCTCCTTGCCCTATCTCCCTCCCTCACATTCACAGTTACCTGACAGTTACACCCAGATTTCATCATCATCATTTACATTTCTACACCGCCCCATTGTCGAAGCTCTCTGGGCAGTTTACAAGAGTTAAAACATTAAAATACAATATACAAAGTTTAAAAACCATTTACATAAAAACATACGGACAAACAACATATAACTAAAAACAATTTTAAACTAAAAACATTTTTTTAAAAATCCAGTGATCAAACACAGCTTAAAACAACACTGCTTAAAAATAGTATACAAAAGTCAGCAAATAGAACAAGAGTTCTAAAACAGGAAGCGCTGCTGGAATAATAGAGTCTGCCATAGGGATGTCAGAGAAATCTGCTGTGGATTCAAATGAGGCCAGATTCTTTGGAATCCAGCCTCAGGAATCTGCAGCGGATCGGGACCACTTAGGTCCGCTCCAGGACAACTGGAGGCAGAACGGCACTCGGCTGCTTCTTGCCAGCCAGAGCCGTTCACCTCCTCCCTGTCCCTGCTGATTGCCATGTCTTTTCTTTAAAAAAAAAAAAGGCGATCAGCAGGATGTACCCATAGACTTATATGCAAATAGAGCCATGAATCTTGCATATAAATCTATGTAAACTTATAGGCAAAATAGGGTTATACGCAAAATAGAGCCGTGAATCTTGTGTATAAGCCTATGGACACATAGACTTAGACACAAGATTCATGACTCTATTTGTGTCTAAGTCTATGGGCACATCCTGCCAATCGCCTTTTTTTTTTTTAAGAAAAGACATGGCAATCAGCAGGGACAGGGAGGAGGCGAATGGATCTCGCTGGCAGGAGAGAAGGTAGTTCTCAAGCCAGTTTCCCCCGCGCCCCCAGAATCTTCGCTGAGCGGAGCCACTCTGGAGGATTCCGGGGGGGAGGAATGGATCACCTCCCCCCCCCCAAATTCCCCACTGGAACAGACGGTGGGGATTCCATACACCCCTAGTCTTTCATGCCTGTTTAAAAACCTTCAATGAGGTCAGCAGGCACATTTCAACTGGCAGGTCATTCCACAACTGAGGGGCAGCAAAGGAAAAGGTCCTTTTGCATGTGGCTTCCAGTCTCACATTAGGCAGCTGCAGCAGAGAGCCCTCAGAGGACCTTAGGTGGTGGACTGGGACGTAGGGGAGAAGGCGCTCCCTAAGGTATCTTGGACCTAGACCATGTAAGGCTTTAAAGGTAAGAACCAGCACTTTATATTTTGCTCAGAAACAAATTGGCAGCCAGGGTAAAGATTTTAAAACTGGTGCAACATGGTCTCCACAGGGTGTCCCAGAGACCGACCTGGCTGCCATATTTTGTACCAGTTGAAGTTTCTGAACTAAATATAAAGTAGGGGTGCACGAAAGTCACTTACCTGGTCTCGCAGCTTTTCACAGTGGGGGGGAGGCGCTTTGCTGCTCCCCCCGCGAAGTTCAGGCCGGGGGGGGAGGCTTCCCGCCTCGCCCGGCCGAAATTCAGGCCGGGGGGGAGGCTTCCCGCCTCTCCCGGCCAAAATTCAGGCCGGGGAGGAGGTGCCTCGCCTCGCCCGGCCGCGAAATTAAAAGTTAAAAAAAAAGCCCCCGTGATAGGCTACGTGATGATTAACGTAGCCTATCACGGCTAGATCTGAAAAGTCAGCCATGATAGGCTACGTAAATCGTCACGTAGCCTATCACGGGTGACTTTAAAAAAAAAAAAAGCGCGTACGCAAATGGCGGCCCCCACAGGGAGCCGCCATTCGCGTTCCTTATTTGGTCGCTGTAGTCTACGTAAACCTTTACGTAGACTACAGCGACCAAATAAGGAACGGGAATGGCGGCTCCCTATGGGGGCCGCCATTATCCGTACGCGCTTTTTTTTTTAAGTCACCCATGGGCTGACTTTGGGCTGACTTTGCAAATCTAGCCATGATAGGCTACGTTAATCGTCACGTAGCCTATCACGGGGGCATTTTTTTTTTCTTTTATTGGAATGGCGGCGGCGGCAGCCAGTCAAAAGACCGGCTGCCACTCCCGCCCCGGATGAAGACCCGATGAACCGCCGGCCGGACCCGCCACCGGGAGGGACATTCGCCAAAGGTAAGTCCCGTCCCTGGGGGGTGCGGGGGGCGGGGGGGCGGAGAATTTCTCCCCAAAACTTGTTCGGGGGGCCGAACACATTGGCGCTCGGCCCCCCGAAGTTTCGGGGAGAAATTCTCCACCTTCCCTCATATAAAGGCAGCCCCAAGTACAGTGCATTGCAGAAATCAAGCCTAGAGGTTACCAGCGCGTGCACCACCGTTACCAGGTCCACATGTTCCAGGAATGGGCATAGCTGGCATATCAGCCAAAGCTGATAACAGGCACTTCTCACCATTGCCTCCACCTGGGATGCCATGAGAAGGGTTGGGTCAAGAAGCACCCCCAAGCTACGAACTTGCTCCTTCAGGAGGAGTGCAGCCCCACCCAGAACTGGTTGACATACCTCAATACCTGAATTAGAACCCTTCACGATGAGCACCTCTGTCTTGCCTGGATTCAACTTCAGCTTTTTCTCCCTCATCCAGCCCATTACCGACTTCTGGCAGTCATTCAGAGGAGTCATACCTTCCTTGGATAAAGACGTTAAGGAGAAATAGATTTGGGTGTCAACAGCATACTGATAACACTCAGCCCCAAACTTCCTGATGATCTCTCCCAGCAGTTGAACTGGTAGATATTGAACAGCATGTAGATATTGAACAGCATTGGGGATAGAATGGAGCCCTGAGGGACTCCACATAATAGTTCCTTTGTCAAGGAAGAACTATCCCCAAGTGACACCATCTGGAACCATCCTGAGAGAAAGGAGAGGAACCACTGCAGAGCAGTGCCCCCAACTCCCTCAGGCAATCCAGAAGGATACCATGGTCGATGGAATCGAATGCCGCTGAGAGATCCAAAAGTATCAACAGGGATGCACCCTCCCTATCGATTCCCAAGAGAAGATCATCTAGGGACTGCAAACTCACCCCCATCCAGTTCTCCAGAGGCCTGCCTAGACCCTGCCCCCACTCGTCAGTCCTTGGACCATGCTTGATCCCCTCCCATGCTCAGCGAGCAGCCCACATTCACCCCAGTGGCCTCATCGAGCTCCCCGGTCACCATTTTTCATGAGCAGGGGCTCAGCGAATAGGGCTCAGGGTGCAGGCAGAGGCAGTTCTGCTGGATTCCCGGACTGAACCAGGCACCCGTGCCATCCCTAAGATCATCCACCAAGGCTACCATGGCAGTCTCAACTCTGTATCTCACTCTGAAGCCAGTTCGAAATGGGTTCAGGTAATCAGTTTCATCCAAGACTGCTTGGAGTTGAATGGGCACCACCTTCTCAATTACCTTGCCCAAAAATGGTAAATTAGTTATTGGCCTGCAATTATTGAAGTCTAGGGGTTCAAAGGAAGGCTTTTTCAGAAGCGATCTAACAACTGCTTCTTTCAGACATGATGGAAAATTACCTTCCCTCAGGGAGGCATTAATAATATTCAGCAAAAGTTGCTTTACCCTCTCCCCTCCCTGGACTACAAGCCAGGATGGGCAGGGATCGAGAGGGCAAGTTGTCTTTTTGACCAAACCAAGCAGCTTGTCCACATCATCAGGAGTCACAAGCTGGAAATGATCCAGTTTAATTATGCAAGCAATATAACAGTCCTCCTGCAGCACCTTTAGTTTCTGTTTTACAGCCTACTTTCCGATTTCTTCATGGGCCCTTGAAGTTTGGTAGGCTTCCATCTTCATTTTATATCCCTTTCCCTAAACAATTTATACAGATGCAGGTTCTACTAACTTGTCCATTTCAGGTTAGGGGTGGAACCTGGTCCCCTGCCCCACAGACCAAACTAGGGTGGACATATGTCCTCTTTTAAAGAGGACAGCCCTCTGCTTGAGGGGATGCCTAGTTGAAGCGCAGTTTAAAGATAAAGAACCATCAGAAGGAAGAGGTGGGCCTTGAAGCTGCTGATCAACAGCACTTGGACAGCTGACCGCTTGGGAAGGCACACCGATCACCTGGTCACAGTCTTCCCTACTATGGTGAGATGTACTGTATTTCTATTTAAATTATAATAATTTTTAAATTTGCATCAATACATATGAATTAGCATATGCAGATTTAATGTAAATCGGTGACCTCTTTTGTCATCTCTTTTGGTTTAGGCATGTCCTGAGGATGGGGGACAATTCACAAGTGGCAGCCCTACTAACACTGGACTCCAGCCATGCCTCCCCACAGCTCTATACATAGAAAATTAATGGCATGAAAGGAAAAATCTCCTAATACGGAGTGTTAGCTTTTTCTCTGTTATTACTTTAAAAAAATCTGTTGCAGAACTTGTCAAGAGCAGTTGACCAGAGCTACTTGTTTGGGAAAGTGCTCTTGTACCTTTGAGCCCATTCATGCCCAAATTCACCTGAGTGATCATGTATGCATTTTCATGACTCCATAGAAAAAAGGGTGGTGGTATGAAGGAAGAGGTATATGGAGGAAATGGCAGCAGTTCCTTCATTACTGTGGGTTGGATCCAGTTTAGGTGCATGCAACTCAGCTGGTGGAACCAGGCTTCCCCATCCCTCCTCCCCATGGCAGCCCCTCCAGTCCCCTGAAAACATTACACAATGGATCAGGGGTCCTGCTGAATGGGGTGAGCCATGGTACAAATGGGAATGTGGGGTCCCTGAAAATTGGGCAAAGACACCTTCCAAGAGTATAAAATTTCTGTCCAAGGAAGGCAGATCCTGGGTCCAACCCAAGCTCCTGGCACAATAATTGTGTCAGGAGCTACAATTATTGAGATGGTTATCTCAATGAGGGAGAAGGGAAAATTATTCCCATGGGAACTAGTGGACCCCCAGACACCTATCTTGATTCCCATCAAGGTGCCCTACCCACCCCACTTCTTTTTCAGTGAACAAATTTCCTTACTGGCAGCTGGGTTCACTTCAAAACAAAGTGAGGTCTTCACACTGCCATCTTCATTTCCAAAAAATGCCTCTGGAGCACACAGACATTCTTAGGAAATGAAGGTAGTGGGCAGTTTCAGGCCAATGCTTTCTTCAGCAGTACACCCAGCCACAAGAAAAATGACAGGAAAAAGAAAAAGGGCCCCCTGCCACTTCTGTCTGGTGATCTGGGGAGCTAGGGAGAGCACCGGGGGGGCTAGAGGGGGCAGCAATAAGCCAGTTGGGGAGGGTCAGGGAAGCAAGTGGGAAGCTAGGGTGAGGGCAGGAGAGCAGCAGGAAGCCAGTGGGAGCTGAGAGAGCCAGCTGGGAGTAACCTGGAGGTTTAGGGAGGGTTGTGTGCTTGTATATCTGAATGGATGGGGCTGCAGGTGTGTAAGGAAGAGAGAGGGAGAAAGAAAGGGTTTGGGGGGAGGGTTGGAGGGATCTCGAAACAGAGTGGATGTGTTTTTTTGTGTGCTTGCTGTAAAGGGGAGAAGGGAGGGATATATATGCATAGGCATGCATGCATGCTAGATACGTGTGTGTGTGTGTGTGTGTGAGAGAGAGAGAGAGAGAGAGAGAGAGAGAACAAACTTGCCTATGGGTGGTGAATCAGGGACTGTGTGAAAGTGTATGGGTGGTAATACAGAGTAGGGCTGTGCATGGACCCCCCAATCTGACTTCGGGGCTTCCAAGTTGGGCTCGATTTGGCTCAGGCTGATTCAGGGGGGAGCAACCCTCCTAGTCCAATTTATCTATTTATTTATTTGTTTGTTTGTTTGTTTATTTATTTCTATACTGCCCAACAGCTGAAGCTCTCTGGGTGGTTCACAAAAATTAAAATCAAATGGTACACAATAAAACCAAGGAAGCCAAAGCAGGTTCGGACATCCGAATCCCGCTTCAGCCCCCCAGCACGCTGCCCAGCCCCCAGCTCCTTACCTGGGCCCTTGTTCCATGGGGGGTGCCACTGCCAGGTGATCCGCCACAGCCACTGCTGTTGGTGCCACCAGGGGAGCCACTGCTGGCACTGCTGGGAAGCCGCTGCCAAGGAAAACGCTGCTGGGTTAAACACTGTTGGTCACAGCCTGCCAACTGCCGACAGGCACGAGGGCAGGAGTTGCCCTCCAACTGTGCTCTCTCTCTTCCTTGGAAGGAGGGGAGGGCACCTAGTTGGAGGCCGACTCCTGCCAATGAAGGAGGGCTGCCACCATTGCCCCCACCAGCTCCTAGGCCCTCTGGACACATGCCAGTAGCCATCTTGTTCTGCGGAATGGGGGAGCCATTTCCCCCTGTTTTTGCACCATGGCTGTCATGTAATATCAAGAGGATCCCTGCCAAGGATCCATGTTTTTGTACTTTGGCTCCACCCATGAGTGGCAGATCTGTGATTTTTCTGGTTCAGTCCACGGAGGCAGATGTGCTCTGTGATATGATGGTGCTTTGGGAGATTTGCTCTGCAAAAATCATATGAAATCATGAGAAGCCCTTTTTGATTTTATGGATGCTCGTTTTACACAGTCCCCATAGCACATGCTTTCTCCTCAGCTTCATTCTGCCAAAGGAGAGTAGGAAGGATTAAGGCTTCCTCTGCCATGCCTGGCAGAGACTGGGGCAGTTGCTCCCAGTGGCTAGGAGTGGAACGGAGAGAGAAATGCCACAGAGCTTCCCTCTCAGCTCCCGCCCCATCCTGCTGCTGCCGCCGCCACCAACACCACCACCATGGCACACAATGGCAGCTTGTCAGAGCAGCAGGAGGCTGCTCAATTATCAGGTGGCTTGTGCATTCCAATGGATCATTTTGCGCATGCACACACACACCCCAGGGTGCGTACACCCTGGGGTGCGTGCACCCCACTTTGGAGACCACTGTTCTAGCCAAATAACGTTCAGACAGTCTCTCCTATCCAGTAACACCACCTCTCTCACAATGAGCAAATGGAGGCCATCTCACAGCAAAGCCCACTCCCTCTTCCTCCTCCTCCTCCCTCTCCTCTCCTGGTGGCTGGATCTCTCTCAGATGAATACATTTGGTGCCTCCGTATCCTCTCACCTTCACTCCTCCCTCCTCCTCCTCCTCCTGCCCCTCTGTGTGATCTGTCACAGGTTGCTATATTTTGGAGACAGACTGTCTAGGCTGCTCAGAAGGCATAAGAAGAGCTCTGAATATACAAAGTGGATGAGGTGCTTCGTAGAGGAGCGGCTTCACTTTGGGGTGCCTTGGTGCTGGTCTGATCCACTTCGTATCATGATGAGGCACCTCTGAATCAGCCTGCTTTGCCTCATTATTTGGCCTTTGTAGTGCACAGCCCTAATTCAGAGTTTGAGAGAAAAAGAGATAGGGAGAAAGAATTGGCTGGCAGAGGTGAGGAGAGAAGAGTTTGCCTTCTGTGAAATGGGTTTCTGTTGGCACCAAAAACTGGAGTTCAAAGGAGTTGGGTAATATGTTGGGGCTTAGGCCCCACCTGTGCCTTGTACTCAGTCTTTAGGGAGGTTATTTGTCCTGTTGGCTCTCATGGCAGCCATTTTGTGGCAGTGCCCAGGACAGTTTCTCAAATTACTAGAAATGTCCACAAGCCCAGAAAGGTTGCCCAATGAATAAATATACAACCTGATTTACGCTAGCTTCCATGCTGTCATGTACGATGTTGTGGATCCATTCGTCAGCGTGAACAAGCCCATACAAAGCCAGGAAAAGAAGAGCCCCAACAACATTGTAAGAGAAGAATGTTCTCTTCTCCACTTCTTCACTACTCCACTTCTTCCCCTGCAGCTCTTAATGGAATGGGAGTCCTCTTTGGGTCTGGAACCCTTGAGAGCAGCTACCCAATTATATACTCTCAGAATCTGAATTTACTCTTACATATATGTATGATAAAGTACCTTCCACTAAACGTAATGTGATCTACTTTCATGTAATGTGTTTAAGATCAGGCTGCTAAAAGGCACAAGGCATTGTCCTAGCCCTTCCTCAGTCCACCATGTCACAATGCTATTATTGCCACAATGCTATTATTGTTCACAATGCCACAATGCTAATATGCTTTTAGCCACACACAGTTTTTATCCTCACAGATGGTGTTAACTATGTTAGCTAGGTCTAGAGTCTGCCGCATAAGAGCAGTACCCACAGCCAGTGATGTGGTGGCAAATGTGGAACTGCAGGTGCTTACTGTGGCCATCCACATAGCCACACCTCCAAGAAGAGTCCAAGAAGTCAGGCAGCTGTGTCGATCCATTTCAACAAGCCAGTTCTAGCAGTTCTCATCTCTAGGGCAGGTCTTTTGTAAAGTGAATGGGTCTTAATTGCCCATTCAAGACCAGGAAATACTTTGCATTATAACCGGGATAGCTCACAGCTATATACCGTTGCTGGGGAAACTGATTCCCACCCACCCCACCCCAGTTACTGTGGGGATAACAGCTAAGCTCAGAGGGAACAGGGAATTCAGGCGGGGGTGGGGGGTCAGCATCCCTGCTAACAGAAATGTGCCAAGACTGTGGGGCTGTGAATCTGCTCCAGGTTTCAGTCAGAACTAGTCAGGTTGGCACCTTAGATAGCTCCTTCAGAGTTCTGACTGGTTCTGACTGAAGCCCAGAGCGGATTCACCACCCCCTGACATAGGAGCCACCAGCTTCCACTGGCATCATTGGCAGCCATCACTCCTTTAAATGCACACACATGCCTGGGATTGGGCAGATCATTAAATGGCTAGGATGGCTGCCATCAGTGGTGCTGTCAGGGCAAGTGTGCATGGTGCCACTCAGCAGAATGAGCGGGAGGGTTCCCAAACACAGCAGGGCTGACTTACCGTATTTGGAGTGCAATAATACACCGTACTATCTAAAGAAGGAGACTCCCACTAAGATCATCAATTCTGCTTTCTAAAATTAAATAACTGTGCCACTGACATTTATCTGGCTGTATAGATCTAATGCAATTCCACGCTAAAAGGGTATATTGAAAATGAACATAAGCACTACTGTGGCAAATGTCCATTGTCCTCAATGGTCTCTTCTGCTGATAGACTCCAATCCAGGCAGTTTACAGGATCAAATTGGCAGGGGCCGTAACTCAGTGGCAGAGCACTCGCTTTGCATGCAGAAGGTCACAGCTTCAATCCCTGGCTTCTCCAGGGCTAGGAAAGAACCCTACCTGAAACCCTTGAGATCCGCTGCCAGTCAGTGCTGACAATGCTGGGCTAGATGAACCAATGGTCTGACGCAGTATACGGCAGCTTCTTATGTTCCTAAATCTCCTTAGGTTCAGCCGTAGACCTGCACGATGTTGCATGTATTCTCATCATTCATGGAATGAAGTCATGCTTCTGAAATCTCATAGGATAGCCATGAATAAAATGCATGTCTACTGTCTCCATGGCCCATTGCTATTCTAGTTTTCAGTCTACAAGTGATGTTCATATTCCTTCAAGGATGAAACTAGTCCCATAGACCCAGCTGAGTAACAGCATTCCATATTCTATTTTTCTGAAATTTAAGGAAATGAGAGTGTGTGTTTTGAGCACACAACAGTATTCCCTACTACTGACACTTAGGCTTACAGCCTTCAATTCCATGCCTATCTGGAGAAAGTGCTGAAATCACAGATAAGCTAGAATTGTGTTTAAGAAGTAGCATAATGGACAGAGATGGATGCTTGGCCACAGCAAACAATATGTGTTTTACCACCATGCTAAATGACTTTCAGAGTTGTTTTCCTGCTAATGAATCCTTGTGGGAATTCAAGAAGGTGACTTCCATAAAAGAAAAGCAAAAGCCAAACATGTGTTCTGCTTTAAAAATAAACCAACTGAAAAACTAGGCTTTCAATCTGAATTAATGAACATTAACGCTTTATGGTGGTAGTGATCTAGCTTGGATTCCTTCTTCTGAGTGAGGGTAATCAACACATAGTTGCCAACTCCTGAGTTTAAAGGCAATTAGTGCCATGACTAGAAACCAGTTTAGCAAGTGTACGTTGTCCCCATCATGCTTTTGAAGTTGGCAGTATGCGTACCCAGCCATGGTCTGGTACCGCCACCATGGTCAGGCAAAAGCCATGCACATTTAAATTTATTCCTAAGTTTAGCTTTCATTCTGCAACCACAGATATTCATTGTTGGCTGCCACTGGAAATCCCTTCCCCACAGCCCAGGCTTGGTCAAGTGTGTGTTGGGGCATTTCAATTTCCACAGCTTAATGTTGCCTCTCATATATGGTTTTGTTTGCTCTGTGTTCAAGTGCTTACCTCTATTCTGAGGGAATCTCTATGTCTTCCTTTTGATTGTTACGTGTAAAAATGCCCCATTTTCATACCTTTTTTGTAATTAGACTAGTGACTTGGGCTATGTACCAAATGCCTGGTTTCTTGCTAGTGTGGGAGTACCTTAAACATTTTGTAGGATACTTTTTGTATCTCCACACCCCCATTTGAGAGGAAGAAGTTCAAATGTCCCATTTTCAGATATGTATAGTTATCCTTTCATACACTTGTATAACATTTCAAGTCTCCAGGTCAGGCATCTCCAACAGTTTCAGGCTGGTAGGCACATTTGAAATTTTGAGAGAGTGCAATAAGTGCTGTCACAAAATGGCTGCCATGGGGGCATCTTGCCCATTCACAAAATGGTGGGCATGGCCTTTCAAAGAACACTCATTTCCCAGAACCCAAACTGGTGAAACTAAAAGAAAAATAAGCTGCCCAGGAACCTAAGGACAAGGCAGAGGTGGGGTCTTAGCTCCAAAGCACAAAGCCACTCTTTTCCCAGAACCCAAATAAAGATGGTGCTGGAGAGCACCATGTTACAGACCCCAGCTCTAGGTCATGTAGAAGTGTCCCAACAATTTAAATACCTGTATAAGTCTGAGCACCGTTATGTTATAATAATAAATGACAGCTGTATTTTACAAGCAAGACTTTATTTATTTGCCTAAATATCTTTATACTTCTTGTCATGTACCACATATCCAGCCAGTTTACAATAATAAAACTATGGTGCAAATAGAAATTAGGCTAGAATGATCAATTATACAATAAAACTAGTGGCCGTGATTATTATTTTTAAAAAATCTCAAGGCAGATGTTATGATCGACAAATGTTGAGGCAAATAAAGGAGTCTTCAACATGTGTGTAAACTGTAATAGGGTCAGCACATTTTTTATTTCTGGAGAAGGGTAGTCCAGATAGTGGGTGCCACCAGAGAAAAGGCCCTCTTCCTCGTTATCACCAGATGGACATCTGCAAAATGTGGCACAACCAGGCGGGTCTATATGGGAGAAGGTGTTCTCTCAGAAGTCCTGGTCCCAAGTTGTTTAGGGCTTTATAGATAAATACTAAAACCTGGCCTCATAGGAATTTAGCAGTCAGTGTAACAACGGTGTTGTATGGCAGCAGCTAGGCAACAACGTCGCTGCTGCATTCTGCACTAGTTGTAGTTTCCAGATCATGAATAAGGGCAGCCCCATATAGAGTAGTCTAGATGGGAGGTTACCAATGCATCCATTACCATGGCTAAGCTATCCCTGTCCAGGAACAGCCATAGCTGGCACACCAGCTAAAGCTGGTAAAAGGCACTCCTTTATTTGCCTAAATATCTTTATACTTCCTGTCATGTACCACATATCCAGCCAGTTTACAATAATAAAACTATGGTGCAGATATAAATTAGGCTAGAATGATCAATTATACAATAAAACTAGTGGCCGTGATTATTATTTTTAAAAAATCACAAGGCAGATATTATGATCGACAAATCAATCTGGTGCAATTATCACTGCAGCCGCTTGGTCATCCAGTGACAGTGATGGTTCAATGAGCACCACCAGACTACAAACCTACTCCTTCAGAGGGACTGCAGTTCTGTGCAGACCAGGCAAGCTGCCTAATAGCTCATCCCAAGAACTGCCCACCCACAGGATTCTTATCTGTCTTAGCAGGATTCTTATCCTGTCTTATCAGGATTCAGTCTCAGCCTATTGGGTCCCATCCAGATCATCACTGCAGCCAGACACAAGTCTAGGACATGCACATCCTTTCCTGATTCAGATGTAACAGAGAAAGAGAGATGAGTGGCATCAGCATACTGTTTTAGTTTTCATCAGCATTCTGATGATACCATGCTCCTAATCTCCTAATGACCACTCCTAATGGCTTCATATAGATATTGGATAGCATTAGGGACAAGAAGGCACAATTCCCAGGGAGCTGAAAAAATATCACCCAATGCTATTTGCCGTCATCAGCCCCGTAAATAGGAATGAAACCACAATGAGATGGTGTCCCTCTATCTCATCACAGAGATGGTCCAGTAGGATACCATGGTCAATGGTATCAAAAGCTGCTGAGAGGCTGAGCAAGTGTAACAAGGATGCACTCCCCCATCCCTCTCCCAATAAAGGTTGTCCATTGACCAAGGCCAATTCAGTCCCAAAACCAGGCCTGAACTCAAGCTGAAATGGGTCTATGCACGTTCTTGGCTATTACCATCTTCTCCCCAAAACTGGATGTATGTGCAACATTTCAGTTCTTTGAGTGATCTAGAAGCATTTGGAAGTGCACTTCTTCCTCATTTCTTGTGAGAAACTTACAAATATCCCTCCTACAGGCATCTCTAGTAATCAGGTAGTCTTATCTATAAATTTCAGGTTCCTAGCTAGTACAGGTGTGCAGCTTAAACATATAGGGGTACAATTTCATTTTCATTATCTCATTTAGGGCAGCAATATAAAATGTTACAGTACTTGCATTTGCTCAAGTAAAAGAGGTCCCGTGGATTACACATGTGGCATGTATTTGTAGCCATAGGGAAGCATCCAAGCAATTAATATCCACCCCCAGCCAGCCAGTGTGAACAAGCCCATATGTGGAAACATTTATGTTAGTTACAGTCCTTGGGCTCACGATGATACATATCCAACAAGGCTGTCAAAGCCTGGCTATTTCTGCTTCAAAATGTCTTTTCTTTAAAAGAGTCATTGCTGAGGGATTGGGTAGCACAAGGGTAATGGGATATAGAGCCTTTGGCCTTAAGGATACTTTTACTAATCCAACAGAAATCAAAAGCAACGGAAAGTTATTTAACACCAGTGGCCAATGTCCAGTAAGCAATGAGCTTTTCAGCATCTTAGTAGCAAGAGTCAAAACATGAAAGCAATCAGCACAGAGAAAAATGACTGGAACTGTCATGAGCAAGGTGTAAGACTGCAAATTTATTTCTCCCTACCTCCGGTGACTGTCTATCTATATGAGGTGTGGCCAAACTGTCGGCTTCACAGACTTAGGTCCTCTGCAGGCATGGTGGGGGACCTCTCCATTTTGCTGAATGGGAACGATTGCACAAATTTGTATCCACTTCAGAAATCGCATTTATTTATTATTATTACGTTTATATCCCATCTTTTTTCCTCTTGAAAGGAACCCATGGCAACTTACATAGTCTACCTCCTCTCCATTTTCTCCTCACAACAACTCTGTGAGGTAGGTTAGGCTGAGAGTCCAATTTGCATAACATCTGCATGTGCTAATGAGGTCACCCAGTGAGTTTCATGGCCATGTGGGGACTAGGACCCAGATCTCCCAACTCCCAGTCCAACACTCTAACCGCTACACCACACTGGTTCTCCAGTACAAGCATAATGGGGACAGATAAGCATTCAAGCTAGGGAGGGCACTTACATATCACCCAAAAAGTAGAACTGTATCACCAAAACAGAGGACAAAAGAGGACCCAGATTTGCATAACACCTGCACATGCTAATGAGGGAATAGAATAGATAAAAATTTAGAAAGAATTACTACATTTAAATAGAAATACAATGCATCCCACTGTAGTGAGGAAGACCATAACCAAGTGACCTGTGTCTGCTCAATCTGCTGTCCAGATGCTAAATGTTGATAGGCAACTCCAAGGTCCCTGGTGCTCTCTCTTCTTACAGTTCTTTATCTTTAAGCCAGCCATGGACTAGACAACCTTTCAAATAGAGTATACCTTTAAATAAAGGACTCCTCTCTGACAGCCCTTCAAACAGAGGACTGTCCTATGTAAAGTGGGACATATGGCTACTCTAATTTACATATACAGTCAGGGCCAGAAATATTGGAACAAGGATAACTGTTTTGGCAGTTGGCCTCTGTACACCACCACATTGAAGTTGGGGGAAACACACCCAGATGGGAGAGAAGTCACAACTTTCAGCTGTAATACAAGGGGTTTGGCAAAAGTGGGGCACTAACCATTCAGGAAGTACAGCCAGTGGCATACACACACACCCGTCGTTGGGGGCTCATAAGTAATGGAACGAATGGCTGACAAGCAGCTGCATGGCCAGGGGTGGCCTGTTTCCTGGGTACCCCATGACCAGTCAAGCAGATGAAAGGCCTGGAGGTGGTTCAGAGTGTTACATATGCATTTGGCAGCTGTTCACTGGAACTCCCAACATGAAGTCCAAAGAGGTGTCCATGCGAGTGAAGAAGGCCATCATTAGGCTGAGGAAACAAAATAAACCCATCAGAGAGATAGCAAAAACAGTGTGAGTGGCCAATACAACAGTTTGGAACATCCTGGAAAAGAAGGAATTAGCTGGCAAGCTCAGCAACAGCAAAAGGCCTGGAAGACCACAGAAGACAACTGAAGTGGATGACCACAGAATTGTGCTCATGATGAAGAGGAATCCTTTCACAACATCTAGCCAGATGAAGAACACTCTTGCGGAGGTAGGCATGTCATTGTCAACATCGACAGTCAAGAGACGGCTTTATGAATGTAAATACAGAGGCTTCACAACAAGGTGCAGCCTCTGGTAACGCTCAAGAACACAGGCCAGATTAGCCTTTGCCAGCAAACACCTAAAAAAGCCTGCCCAGTTCTGGGATAAGATTCTTTGGACTGATGAAACCAGAATTAACTTGTACCAGAATGATGGGAAGAGAACAGTATGGAGAAGGAAAGGAACAGCTCATGATCCAAAGCATACCACATCATCTGTCAAACATGGTGGAGGCAGTGTTACGGCATGGGCATGTATGGCTGCCAGTGGAACATGTCACTGGGGTTTATTGATGACCTGACTGCTGATAAAAGCAGCAGGATGAATTCTGAAGTGTATAGGGCTATACTTTCTGCTCAGATTCAGCCGAATGCTGCCAAACTGATAGGATGCCGCTTCAGATTGCAGATGGATAAGGACCCAAAACATACAGCTAAAGCTACCCAAGAGTTTCTCAAGGATGTTCTTCAATGGCCAAGTCAGTCACCTGATCTCCACCCAAAAGAGCATGCTTTTCACTTACTGAAGACAAGACTGAAGGCAGAAAGACCCACAAACAAGCAGCAGCTGAAGGCATCTAAAGTAAAGGCCTGGCAAAGCATCACGAGGGAGGAAAGTCAGCATTTGGTCATGTCCATGGGTTCCAGACTTCAGGCAGTCATTGACTGCAAAGGATTTTCATCGCTATTAAGAGCGATCCTTAAGTTTAAAATGATGTTGGTTTGTTCCATTACTTATGATCCACCAACGATGGGTGTGTGTGTATGCCACTGGCTGTCCTTCCTGAATGGTTAGTGCCCCACTTTTGTCATACCCCTTGAATTACAGCTGAAAGTCCTGACTTCGCTCCCATCTGGGTGTGTTTCCTCCCAACTTCAATGTGGTGGTGTACAGAGGACAACTGCCAAAACAGTTATCCTTGTTCCAATATTTCCGGCCCTGACTGTATATGGCTGCAATCCTATGCATGCTTAGACTGAAAAAAAGTCCTATACCTCCCAGCATTCCCCAGCCAACCATGCTGTTTAGACAATGCTGCGAGTTGTAGGACTTTTGTCTGTCTAAAGACGCATAGGATTTGCAACCTAAGAAGTTATCTTCTCTGAGCTAGCTATATAGCTCACAAGCCACAGGCAGTTTTCAATGCGATCGAAGAACAGTTCCTGGGAAGCTAACGAAAGTAAACTGAGGCCCTATCTATGCAGAGATGCTTTCTGAGGCGACTCCATTTAAATCAGGATTTTCATGAATTCGGGTTTGCTCTTCCCACGGGACACGTAGCCAGTAAAGCAGTGTACACATCTTTAAAAAAAAAAACCTACTGTCATGAGGCAAATGGCGCCTGAAATCGCATTAGTTCGGGGTTGGGTGGGCAGAATCCCACGAGTAGAATGGAATATCATCAACTGCGTAGGTGTGGGGCAGTGAATAAGCAGAGGCTTGCTCTCCGCCCCTACTTCTGAGTAGACACGTTTAGCCAACACCTCTCCTCCTGTCCACCCTTTCATGACACAACTTTCCCTTCAGCCTATCAGCTCTGCTCCCCCCAGCTGAAGCCAGCTGAAGTCAAACAGGCTCCTAAGCAGCACTGAGGCACCACGACGGGAAAATCTAGCACAAAACTACTTTGCGAAAAAGCAGCTTTTCGGGCAGAAAAACCCACAGTTGATGTGGGGTGGGGGTAATGTCATCTGCCACAATTGTCTGCGAGGTGCAGTAGAACTGGAGTAAATCTCATGTGTAAATGGAGCCTGGATTAAAAGCAAGAAGACTATAGTGAGCATCTCTCTCACACACACTCATTCTCTCTCTCTCTCTCTCTCTCTCTCTCCCCCCTACCCTTTCCTCTTTCATCCACACACTGAGAGGCAGCAAGAGAAGGTGGGGATAGTGCCTTCTAACAAGACACAAAGGAAGGAGCCAGTGACATTCTAGAGAGTTGCTGCAGCAGGGACTCCAGAGAAACAAGGATTCGTGTAGCCTGGGAAACAACTAAAATGTGATGGCGGCATCTGTGAGGTAGCCCTCATCCTAGCTGAGAGTATTACATTTTATTTTCTTACAACTGAAGTCACAGACTTAGGGATTTTGGCACTGGATGGTATACATCCTTGTAATCAACTTCAGGCTATCATAATGTCCAGGTTAGCTGGAGTATGAGTGCTAGATCTCAACAAGGGAGGTAAACAAATGGAGTAATGATAAACAAGCCCCGCACAGCTCCATGTGGAATCAGGTTGGTATTTACTATTTACAATCTTTCTTAGTGAGCATACTGATAAAGCTTGCCTGTTTTCCAAGCATGATCTTCTAGCTTGTAATGGTGGCCCAGGTATGCTCATGGTGCCAAACTGGGCAGCCATCTTTTTCCTTTTCCAAGATTGTCCCTGGGAACGACACTGGCCTCACTCCCGTTGGACTTAGAAAGGAAAGCTGCTGCACGGCTTCACGACGGCTTGAAGTGATGGCAAAGGGGTTTCGTGTAAAAAGAAACATAGAAATCCTTTAAAAATTATAAGCATTCACCAAGTTCCTGAAGGTTATTCCAGTGTCCAGGGGCCATTTTTGTTCCCTCACACTAGTGGAGGCTGGTGACTTGAATGTCAGTGCGGCTCTGCATCCATTCTGGGTTTTAGTCAGAACCAGCCAGAACTCTAAAGGAGCTATCTAAAGTGCTGAATGCTATCCACAAAATAGGTTCAGCACCTTGGATAATTCCTTTAGCATTCTGGCTGGTTCTGACTGAAACCCAGAGTGGATTCATATCCCACCAAAATTGGAGCCACCAGCCTCCACTGCCCCCCCCCCCCCCCACACACACACACACACTGAAAATGATGGAAAAGTCTGGGCCAAATATTTCAGCTGAGAGCTACACTCCACATTCTGTATGCTGAGTCCTCATTGGGTGAGTTTGGGGAGGATGCCCCCACGAGGTTTTTTTCCCCTAAAGTTGTTTTTCTACTTCTACACCCCTTTGGGTTGCTCAAGTGTGCAAATACCTCCCCTTATTTCTCAATACTTCTGTTTGGGCTACATGAGTGTCATAATAACTCAGCATCTGGTTTGCTATGAATATATATGATAGTGGTGAATGCCAAAGCACAGTACAGACAATAGTGAAGTGCCTCTCATAACACTTCTGTGTCATGTTCCTCAAGTGGCCCAAAAGTTAGGATTTACCTAATGTTTTAATTGGGGGAGGGGGAGCTTTATTTCCAGAGCTCTCCATCTGATACTTTTAACTATCGCCAAATTAAACTGTATGCAAAAATCAATTTGGGCACAATATAACTGGATAATGAAACAAGGACCAAATGGTAACTGAAGGAGAGAAAGGAAAGAGTTCCACTGTGCTTGGAAACAATACAATCCAGCACTTAATCTGATGCAAACATAATTACTTTTAGTTAAACAAAAGGCAAGAAGAGGCATAGAAGTTGACATTTGGGGCAGTTAATACCTTTTGGAGAAGCAAGCAATTACGTTTTCATCGTATAATACATCCTGCTGCCTTTGGAGCATGCTGCTGAGGAGGTGTCTCTTTGCTTTCAGAAATGAATCTGAGCACCAGCTGCTTCAGTGCTAAATGCAAGCACCTCACCTTCCCACTTTCTCCCTTTAGCTTTTGCATTCTTATTCTGGCTCCCTCTCTCTCCCCCACCCCCGCCACCGCTTTTTCCTACTTTTGATTCTCAGGCCCCCTTGTAAGAAATTGTTCTTGCTAAATTAACCTGCTTCACAACCTGCCTGTTGTCTTTCCGCTTTGATCCATGTTGCTTCTCTAATACCCACTTTATCTCCACATACTTTTTGTTTTTGTTTTTGTTTTTATCAGCCTGCAAGGATGATAAATTCTGGCTGATCCATGAAAGAAGGAAGAATGTTAGGAATTCCTGCAGGAAGCATCCTGTCCTTATTTATGGGTACCACCCTATACTTTGAACTCAGGCAGAAATCCCAAGTGGGGGCAGCAGGAAAGGGGCAAGTTTCCTTTCCCCCTTGTTTTAAGACTACATGGGATTATTCACCAGGTCATGCATATCTATACAGGTCAAACTACACATTGCATTTTATACGTAACATGCAGCTCCATATGGAGTTTTCCCAAGAGGAGCTCTTTCCTAGTCCAGTGATTTGAAATCCTTTTAATTGGCAATGTTAGGGACTAAACCTGGAATCTGCTGTATGTGTAGATTCTAACAGAGTAGCTATTCACCTTGTTCATCTTTCTGCACTACCAGTAGTGTTCATATTTCCTGGGTACTTCTCCTGGTCGGGTAAAGGGAACCAATTAGGCCTACTGGGTGTCTCTCTTTTACCTGGCAAATTTAGGGGCTGAAGTTATGGGGACAGTGAGGACAGCTGTCCCAAAGTGGAGGCAGATGGACCTGAGGGAGGATTACATCACACACTACTGCCTGGAACCAGCTTCCCTTGCTCTGTGTCTTCTC
The DNA here is from genome assembly GCF_057233095.1 of Heloderma suspectum. Lineage (NCBI taxonomy): Eukaryota > Metazoa > Chordata > Lepidosauria > Squamata > Helodermatidae > Heloderma > Heloderma suspectum. The sequence continues at coordinate 92,602,560 of NC_139458.1, forward strand.
CCACTGAGGAGAAGATGAAGGGCAGGTGAAGCTTTTGGCTCCTGGTGGCCATGTCAGGAAGATGATCCTTGGTTTTCCCTGCCCCATGCCTTCTCTCACTGAGGTCAGATGGGCAAGCTCCATGGGCCAAATTAGGCCCACTGGTGGGTAGAGGTTGCCTTCCTCTGCCTTACTGTTCCGCAAGTTGAACTCTGCTCCACGTTACAAATGTACAAAGAGTGTACTAAAAAATTGAGATAGTGCTGCCTGAACCTTAAATTCCTGGGCTTTTCTCATGCCGTTATGATCAATATAATGGCACAGAACCAAAGAGAACTTAACACAAAATGTAAGCAGTAACCAAACTTGTGTGTGTACGAAAGGTCCTCTCATTCATTTGCCAACTGCAGCCTTTGCAAAAGATCGGAGCCTGCATATGAAATGGTGCCACTATCTCTCTGCCCTTGGCATGTATTCCTGTGCTGACATCTGGGTAAAGGTTTTGTGAGCTGCTGTCAAATCCATGAATCCATACAAACAGCAGCTCTGTTCTACATTATCATCAATTACTGACAATCCTGCTGACATCCATCTGTCAGGTTTTGATGCTGATATGAAAAAATGGGCATTGAAATTACATAGTGGTGTAAGAAATGATCAACTATATGGTCCGTCAAACACTGCACACAACACAGGGCTGGATGAAAAATCCCACCCACACTTACATGTCATTGTACCCCACTGATTGTAATACAACTTGCTTACACAGAGCTATGGGCAAGACTGCATTCTTAGGCTGCCTTTACACTAAAGAAAAAAACCACAGTCCTCCCATTGTGAAGCCTTTCCACATTTGCAGCAGGGTCCCAGATGGCAACCACATGATTGCTGAGAGGGGAAGTTTTTGATTTTCAAGGTTCCATAGAGATCAGTGAAGCAGCACCATCTGGAGGCTGTTTTAATAGCGTAACAATTCGACTTAAATAAATAGTTCATTATTTTCTTATCTTTTTGAGATGGAATAACCAGGAAATACCTCTGGATGTACCCTGGGGGTTGACGATGTCATGAAAAGGACCCGCAAACTTCCATGAGTGAGCAATCTCAATAGCAGGATAAAAGCTCCATGTGAAGAAGCCCTTAGTGAATGAAGGGCAGATATATGTAATTTAAGTGGTGAGCCCCACTGTGGAACTGGATTTGCCTGGTTTGGGTCAGAAATATACTGATATACTACCATCCCAGCATTGAGTGCAGAGGAAAACCTTTCTGCTTACAGCTGAAGGGGGTGGGCTGTGCTCACAGCACTGACTGGCTGACCATTGTGGCAGTCACAATGCCCCTTCCTCCTTTCCTCAGAACAGCTTTTCAAATTAAAACACACACACACAGCTCATTCAAGTCTCAATCATATACACACTTACCTGGAGGTAACTCCCATTGAACTCAATAGGATTTTAATCCTGAGTGGTCAGTGCATAAGATTGAACTGCTAGTTAGTTAAGCATGGGGAAAGATATTAAGAGGAAGATGAGGAAATCACTCTTGGAGTAGGAAATTGCTACTCATATGTTTAAGATGCTAATATAAAATCTGATCTTAACAGGATATTTCCTAACAGCATTTTGGATGTTTAATGCCCCACACTCATTCTCTTCCCATTATTTAAAAGGCTATAACTTTTGGATATTCAGTTAGATTTCTCACATAAGGCATAATGCAATGGAGTCCCATCAATACATCAGCTTTATTTTTCCAATGTTGTTTTCACTCTGTGACTTTCAACAGTTCTGTCTACTTCTGTCCTCAGGGGTTACAAACAAGGACTTAGGGACACTGAAACCCATTGGTTTCAAACAGCTTAAGTGACCGAAACCTGCATGATTTCACTAATACTCTTCTAGATTTGTATATTTACATTTGGCATGAAAAACAACACTCCTATTTTTTCCTCTTGCCTTGTTCCAAACCTGTGTGTTTTCCTTACAGTAATAACTGTAGGCATGAGAATTGCCCCATCTTCACTTCTTACGAAGTCATATTTCTCTTCCCTTGCTGAGGCTTTCTGTTCTGTCAGGTTGTTCTCTACACATCGTGCATTGGTCGAGACATATTTTTTAACACTTTATGAACACTGATGTTCCTAAAGACATCTGGCCTTATTTAAGTCCAATCCTGGCTCCAAGAAAACTGAAAAATGCAACTCTGTAAACATTCAGATTTAATACCAGATTATTATTCATAAGATCCCTGCAGAATGTCTACAAAACTGAGACCATCATCTCTGTTTCCTCTAGAGAGGAATACAACAGATGAACAAAGTATTTGTTGCTTTGTGTTTGCTTTCGGGAAACCAAGTAGTATAGAGGAGGAGGAGGACCCCAGTCTGTTATCTCTGGACCCCAATCCATTTTCAATAGCTCACATAGGTTTATAACAAACAATATTTGAAAGACAGTTCAAGAACATGATTGACTTCCAGACATACAAGTTTAATTTGATATAGATTTATTCCTTATAAAGGACAGTCAATAATCATGCTAATGCATTTAGTATATATATGCTGTTTCTTTTCCAAAGTTCATTAACTACAAACACATTTGTATTGGATTTGGTTTCAGAAGGATGGCAAGGAAGGTGTGAACTTACACAGAGTCAGATGCAGCATTTAACGGCATATGTACACTAATTTGGTAGAGCATTTGGCAATTTTATGAAGTTAGGGCTGGTTCTCATAGCTGTATTCACATTAAGTGAAGGTCAGCACTTCTTGCTACTAACAAGAGCTTGATAATGCTCAGTGGCTGCTTTGTACAGTGTGTATTTTTCTGTCTGATAACATTTTTTATTTCTTTGCTGTGAGAAAATTTTTCCTGCCAAGAAAGTGAAGTCCCCTTTTCTCCTTCTGGGTGAAGGGAGGAGAAGTGTGAGTGTGTGTGTGTGTGTGTGTGTGTGTGAGAGAGAGAGAGAGAGAGAGAGAGAGAGAGAGAGAGAGAGAGAGGCTTATGAGCATCCATTGCAGAGTGGGAGGAGCAGTGGAGAAAATTTTAGCTAGATGGGCTTTCCCCCCATCTAGCTGGGGTGCTGCAGATGGGGAGGGAAGGAGGCTGGAGACTAGGGCTGTGCACGGACCCCCCTGTTCGCTTTGGATGCCACTTCGTACCTTCCAAAGCAGCCCTGCTTCACTTCAGGCCGATTCAGACCCCATCCACTTCGCTTCAGATTCAAGATCCGAAGCGAGATTCAGACATCTGAATCATTCTGATACGATGTTTTCCCATTGATTTGCATTGGAAAATAGAAATGGCCCCAACGTTTTCAGTTTTCATGATAAATACATGAGCTTTGGAGACCTGTCAACCCCTATGGAGGGGATTCCACCTGCCCAATTTCAGACAGTTTGCCAAAGTTCAGACATTTTGGCCCAGTAGTTGTTGTGCTAGGCACAGGTAAAATGTGCTGTTCTCAGAAACTCAAACCAAAGGGCATAAAGGGATAATCAGAGAAGTTAGGTGTTTAAGCAGATATTAGGAGGATGCCACTACCCCTAACCTCTGCTGTAGGTTTCTTGGAAATGCAAACCCCTCTCCCCTAGTCCTGCTTTCCTATTCAGCTTCACATTGACTTGAACAAAGAATAACGACAGAGGTCTCTTGTCTGACCTCTGCACTCTGTTTTCCTACACCAGGATGCACTATCCAGACTGGGGGCAACCCAGCTTCGCTACCAGTGCTGCTGGTCCCACCAGCACCTTGCCCACCTCTGCCCCTGCCAAGGTTCTGAAGATGCCTCATATTGGGCTTGCTTTGCCACACAGTGTAGTATAAAATTTAAATAATATATGTTGTGTAGTGCTTTACCCACTGTTTTTTCAAATGTGGACTGTGTAGTGCTTTGCTTGTCCACACAACACAAGCATGTGCACGCGCGCATGCACACACACACACACACACGAGCAAAAGAAAAGCAAACACCTAACTACCTACAAGCAAAAGGTGGGGGGAGGACTATCTATAATCCTAACAGAAGAGAAAAGGGTTCTTAATTTGTATTGATTTTTTAGGGAAAAGATCAAAAATGGGAAGGGAAGGAATACAGGAATCGAGAAGAGTGGGGGCAGGAGAGGGCCAAGAACAAGGAAAGGAATTCTAGAGAGAAAGTAAGGGAAAACTAATGGTTGAGAATTGAGAAGGGTTGCGGGGGAAGCTAAAGGAGAAGGCAAGGCAAGGAAAACTAAAGTACTTCTTATAATTTTTTGTTTTTGTTTTAATAAACAATCAAGAAAAGAATGAAAGGTAAAACCTATGACAGAAGGGGGGTGAGACAAAGAACCAGGTAAGGAAAAGAGGAAACTCAAACTAAGTACTTTTTAACTGTTTGGTTTTATAAATAAAGAATCTACAAAAAGAAAAAAGAAAGAGAATAGCTGAATTTGGAAGGAAGAAGAAAGACAAAGCTGCAGTACAAACACACACACCACACAGATCTAGCCAACTAACTAACTAACCAACATCTCTCTCCAGTAACCACCTCTCTCTCACTCTCACTCTCTCTCTCTCTGAAATGAAATGAAATGAAATGAAATGAAATGAAATGAAAGCAGGCTGATCTCTCCAATGTATCTAGTATCTCCCACACACTCCACTGTCACTGATGGGAGACTGCTGGATTAAGTTCAGCCCTAGTTTGGCAACTAGAGTTGCCATTCACCAAGGCTCACCTTCCCCCCCCCTCTCCCTCCCCCCCCTCCTGTTCTTCTCACTCCCTCCCTGATCTTTCCCAAGTTGATACATTAAAAGACAGGCTATCTGGGAATGGCTTCAGTAGCTCTGAAGCTCTGAGGTGGACTGAGGTGCCTCAGTGATGAGTCGCTTCGCTTCAGGGTGCCCTGGTGCTGTTCTGATCTGCTTCGGATCTGAGGCGCCTCCGAAACAGCCCACTTCACTTCAGGATTCGAGATTCGGACCAAAGCAGTACACAGTCCTACTGAAGAGGCCTGGAGTTGCAGCATAACCCAGCCCCTCCCCAACCACAGGAATGCCCCCTTTAACCCCTCTTCAAGGTTGCTTTTGCAACCTCGCACAGGCAGCCAATGCGGTTCTCTCCATGCTGGCTGTGAGGGGGAGGGGGTGGGGAGCACAGATTCCCAGACCTGAGGTCAGAGCTCTGTCTCCAACCTCAGATCCAGGAATCTGAAATATCCTCCCCCCACCCACCCATGTTGTCTAGGGCCCAAAGGATTGCTCCCTCCACCTGTTTCATTTTTTTTAATCTTTCATCAGAAGTGAAAGACATGTGTTAAGCATGAACTGTTAGCACTCAGACAGAGTTAAAACTTTATGGACGCAGAGTTTACATATGTTTTTTGACAGTGAAAAAGCTGCTTTGAAATAAGGCAAATATAATGTGTAGAACTCCTCAAGAAAATGTACCTGAAGTTCAGGAGACTTGAAGAAAAAGTCACATGATGGAGATTATTCCTGTCAAAAATAATTGTAAACTCACTCAAAGTGACTTGAAAATGGAAGGTCAAGAAATGTGGTCAAGAAATAACTTATGTGGTACAAGCAGTGCTGAAATAACTGAGCACAGCAAAATTAGGCTAATTCGTATTTCCAATCACTCCCTCTATTTCCAATGTTCTGGGTGGGTGTCATTGCTTAGGTAGCCAGAACAATCCACACATAAGAGGCAGGGCATCAGTAGACTTGGAGGAACTCCAGATTTTGCAGAAGCACAAACAAATATTTAGGGGATGGCAATCCCTCTGAGGGAGCAACCTCAAAGACAGCCCAATGAGGTTTGTGGCCATGGAATACTGACTAACTATTGGGGGAAAGACAGAAAAACTGGGTGGGAGGGTGTCACAACATGTGCCCCCTCCACCAGGGGAGACATGTCCCTTTCTCTTATTCTCCTCCGAAATGAATGACATGACTGCTTAAATACAGCAACTATAGACTTTATTAATCCTTATTATAGCACAAGGTCATTCAAGTCAGCAGCTGCAGGATCCGACTCGCTTCTTGGGAATTGTAGTAAGTAGCTGCAGGATAATGCGGAACATCTCTGGAGCAATACTGGTAAGTGGCTGCAGGAGCCAGGATGAAAAGTCACAGAGTGAGGTAAGTACCTGAAGGATCAGACTGCATGCCTATAATGTAATACTGGTTAGGATTCATAGGATCAGGATAAAGGTCCATGGTGAGGGAAGTAGCTGCAGGTTTAGGGTGAATGTCCATAGAGTGGTAAAGTAGCTACAGGATTAGAGAGAATGCCTACTTAATGATGTTAGATGTAGGTACATAGCTGAGGAGTCAAGATGATCTCTTACTGAGCTTGCTGAAGAACTGAGGAAGTCTTTTTTTTCTTTCTCTTTTTGTCCACTTGTTCTTGTGTGTTCTGCACTGGAAGGTCTCTCCTATGTTTCCTTGCAGACACTTCTCTGCTTAGGCATTTGGCCTTTTATGAATCCAGCTGCTCTTTCCCCCTTCTTACTACCCCCTTCTTTACTTTCTGTTTATTGTTCCTGTTCAGTTGCTCTTCCTCTTTCCAGCCACTCATCCTGAGCATCTTTGCCCCAGCTCTGTCTGTCTTCTCTCTACCTTGAGCTTCCAGAGTTCAGGATTTTCTCCTGTGCTTCAGCCTTGCCTCCTCCTTATCCCTCAGAATCCTTGAGCCATTTAAAGAGCCCCTGACCCCGATTTCCTTTCCTTCTGTTTACCCTGCCCTAACTGACGCTGGCTACTGTTGCTGGGTAACCAAGAACTGCTGGGGATTGTACAGTGACCCCCCAATGGCTCCTTACAGAGGGGGAATGGAATAGCTTCCTGTGAAAGAGGGGACAGCTGAATGTTCACTGGAGCAGTGAACAGGAGCATTCCACATAGCAGCATTTTATTTTATTTTATTGGAGGTCCCACTTGATACACACATTTCCATTTCTAGAGGACAACTAGTGGTGGTCCCAAACATAAAGCTAGAACACATTACTGGCGAGTTTGAGTCATGTAGAATGGTGACAGGCTAATGACATCATGGGTTCTGGGATCAGTAATGGACTGGCCATCCCTTAACCCAGAGTTAACCCATGGTTTGTTGGGCTAATTCTGGGGTTGTTTAACCCCCAAAACAACCCAGAATTCCAGCTCTGGACATAATGATAACAACCCAGGAATGCAGCATTCCTGGGTTGTTTAGGAAAGTGGAAGGGATGAGCACATAGGAAGCAGCATGTTTGTTCACTGCTGTGCAGCCACAACTAACTATGGGTTAAACAACCCATAGTTAGCCATTACATGTGAACCAGGTCACTGTCTCTGTGCCAACCATCAGTAGAATCTGCAGTGCATCAAAGCAGTGCAGAGACACAATTGTGCACTGAGTAATTTCGAAACTTTAATGAACCATTTACAATAAACTCATTGGAAGGTAATTTAACAACATCACTTTTACAATTAAATATAGTGTTTTAGCATGCAAATGCTGCCCATTAATTCCATGTCAGGATGGAAAATGAAGTGAAACTGAAGGGATTCTGATACATGAAAGTCATCTTAGTAATTTCTCATCACTCCACGGTGCTCTTAAGCAGCATAATGAAAGAATGAATTGATTTAAACAACATTTTGTTGGAGCAATGGTGTTTGTGGAATTAAATTAACTTGATGGTTTGTTGTGAGAGCCAGGCCTGGAATGGCATTATATTACTTCTGAAATTAATTTCTTTCCTTCTCTAGACTTGTTTTTGTTCCTGGAATCTTTTTCCCCCTGGTTTATTCCCAGAACATCAACAATGGACATCAGCTCAGGTCTTTCTGCCGTCATCACTTCATTAGAATACAAATATGCTTACTCACATCCACATTGTCTGAATTTTTAGATATGCTAAAATCTGCAGGGATTGTAATAAACTGGCTTTAACTCTCTAGGAACAAAAATGTATCCTCTTGTGTCTAGGGATGGACAAATCTGTCAAGGTCAATTCTGTTCAGTGTCTAATTTTTCTAACATCAAGTTAGTTCCATCCCATTTCCACATCACTTCGCAATTTTTTTTCCAAAAAAGCCTGCATGGAAATTTCATGTATATTTCTCCTAATATATGCCTTTTTGTATGCTTTTCCAAATATATACACATTTTTCCAAGTGGTTTTTCCCTAATGTAATAAGTTTTTGCGTGCTCTTTCACCTACTATATGCATTGTGTGCAGATTTTCCCCTAATATATGCATTTATGCTCACATTTCTGTATTGTATATATTTTTGGCACGTTCTTTGATTTGTGAAGTACGTCAAGAAATAGAGAAAAAGTGTAACTATATTTTAGTTCATGTGCAGGTTTGGGAAGTGCAAATTTGATAGAGGCCCGGATTGGGACCCTAGGCAGGCCAGATTTGACCCCTAAGCTGGAGGTTCTACAGCCATGTTTTATTTGATAAAACAGAATATTTTATCATCATCCTGTTGGTGTGTTTGATGAAGGGAGGAGAATTAGCAGCATCCAATTGCCAGGTAGTGGACTAAGGATGTCTGTTGCTGGAAAATTTTGTCAATTTTAAAATACAATTTTATATTGAATTTTATCTTCTTGTATTTTTTTTTTAATTTTATCTGCTTGTATTTTATGGTTTTAATGGTTATGAACTGCCCAGAGAGCTTCAGTTATTGGGCGGTTCAGAAATATAATTAATAAATAAATAAAATTTGGGGGTGCGGGGAGTTGCTGGGAAAGGACTTGATGGGAAAGTCCCCTTCCATGAGTTTTCTTCAACTAGTAGTTCTTGGGGTCCAAGCTGTTACCATTTCCATGGTCACTTGAAAAACAATGTATAGGAACGTGCCTTACACCAAGTCAAACCATTGGTCCATCCAGCTCAGTATTGTCTATACCAGGGGTGAGCAGAAGGTAGATCTCCAGGTGACTTCAACTCCCATAAGTCCCTGCCAGCATGGCCAGTGGTCAGGAATGTAGGAGTTGTAGTCCAAACCATCTGGAATCTACCTTCTGCCCACCCCTGGTCTACACCAGTCTTCCCCAACTTGGTGACTTCCAGGTGTATTGGACTACAACTCTCAGCACACCCCAGCCATCATGGCAATTGACCATAGTGGGGATTGTAGTTGAATACATCCAGAGGATACCCTTGGGAAGAATGGTCTACATAGACAGACAGCAGCAGGTGTCCAAGACTGCAGACAGGATATTTACACAGCACTACCTAGAAATGCCAGGAACTGAACCTTTTTCATACAAAGCTTGTGCTCTGCCACTGATCAATTGCTTTCCCTTCACTTGAAATCGGAATAAGGGTGCAGTCCTATGGGTTGCGCCCTGGGTACTCATAAGCCCATGAATTTGGAGGCTTACAAGTATCCTATGCAGAGAGAGAGGCACCTCACGCCTCCCACACAGCTTTTTAGTTAGACGGGGTATTTCACCTGTCTAGCAGAGGCTTTGAGAAGGGGGAGGGAAGAAGGCTGGGGCAGTGATAGGAAAGATTGGAGGAATACCGCCCCAGTCTCCTCCCCTCCCTCAGGAATGCCCCCTTTGCCATTTTTATGAACTTGGAGAAGCAGCCAGCACAGTTCTGTCCGTACCGGCTACGGGGGGCAGGGGAGGGGGCAAGGAGCGGGGGCAGGGAGCATGGTTTTCTGGCTCCTAGCTTAGAGCTCTGTCTACAAGCACAAAGCCAGGAAACTGAAAACTCCTATGTCCCCTAAATGCTGGACTTAGGATTGCTCCCTATATTAATGAATTACACAAATGTCTTCCCCCTTCCCACTTATTTACTTTGGTTTGTTTTCCTATAGTGCCCTAACTCTACAGCACTCTTCATTTGTGTCTACAGTTAGACAGATTGATTTGATATGAAAGGAATAGCATAAGTCAAAATAACTTTTGGTGTGTAGGGAGGGATATAATTGTTTCATTCTCGCATAGTGCTCTACGGTGAACAGATTTGCCTGAATCCCCTATTAAATCATTTCAGAGGCCAAACCTGCTGAAACTCAAATGTTCTCCTCTGGAAAATTTAAACCTCTGTAAAACATTGACTTCCTCTTCATTTATTTTATTTTTTTATGGCAAAGGGTTTACAACTAGATTGCATGGCCCTGGGATGATTAATTTAATGCAATTCTTTCTTTTGTTCTTTGATCAACTTTGCCCATTTTCAATCCTGATTTAATTGCACTTTAAAAAAAATCATCTGCTGCCTGTGTCTTTGTATATCCCACTCCAGGCTGTAAAATCTGCCCAAGAAATTGCCTTGTTGGCCTGAGTTTATTGGAAGGTACATCTACCCACCATTAAAGGAAAATATAATGCTTCTGCCCCCCTTTTAATGTCACCCCTGTGGATCATGAGCTCTGTAAATTATCAGCCTCTGAGTAATGATAGAAACTTCATTATCAGAGAAGTCCTACTAGGTCATATTATTTGGCCAGAATGGATTCTTATATCTGAATAACAGGGTTCGAATGTAAGGCAGTTTTCTCTGACCATAAAGGAGAAGCATAGATAAATTTTTCAGGTGGCAGGGTTGGCAATAGTGTTGGTATTAGTTCCTGAATGATTTGATATTGTGGAAGTGTAGAATGAGGAAGAATAGAGACCTTTAAGATGCATTCATTATTATTAGTGTTGTGCTGAAAATTTCTCCCACATTTTTTTGACCATTCTCATTCAATTTGATGGAAAAGAAACTGCTTTTGAAAAGAAATTCCAAGGAGGAGAAATTTCAGAGAAATTCTCATGGGTTGGGATTGGGGTTCTTGTGCTTACCTTACTTAGGAGGTGGCTGAGGAATGTGCGTGAGTGTCCTGTCTATCATCGTACAGTAATCTCTGTGTCTGAAACCTCCTGTAGGCCTCTTCGGGTTCCTGCACTTCAGTTAAAGCCATCATGAGGAAGACGTCATGAGGCAATTCCTCAGTTCAGACAGCATAGGTGGCCTGGGAAGCTGCAGAGCAATGGAAAGATGTGTAATAGAGAGAGAAAATACACACAGCACCCTCAGTCACCTCGCAGTGATTAGGTAAGCTCAAAAATACCACCAAAAGAAATTCAAAATTCTGCCTCAGAAAAGTGGAAGCCTCAACATAGTTGATGCTGTTGCCACCTACAGAAGCAGTGCAATAAGCCAAACAACTTGAGGAAAAAAGAAAGAACCTGTGCTACAACCCCTGCCAATAGTGAGCCCTATCTGTGAGAAACTGCTGGAGAATTTCTCCTCCCCTAGGAGAATATTGGTGAAATTGTCCCCCAATTTCTCTGCCCACAAATAGGCTGGAGAATTTTGAGAGGCCTTTGTGCACAGCTCTGATTAATATCAGTTCAGAGGGTTGCGGTGATCCCAGTGTGGATGCATGCTTGAAGGATACCCTGTTCACCAACAAAGGGGACAGCTCTGAACTCATGCATCCTTTTGTAGCTGCTCCTCCTTTACATCAAAATGGGGGACCTCTTTCAGGTAAAGAAGGTCTGTGTAAGCCAGGGCTTCAGAATATCAGGCCTGCTGATACCCGGCCAAATATTGTCCTCCTGGGGTTTTCATCCAGCCCTCTGGAGTTCCCCAGATGACCATGCCCTCTTCCCCTGGCCCCTTTCCCCAACCACTGATCATCTGACAATTTCCTGGCCCCATTCCCCAACCACTGATCTTCTGACAACTTCCTGGTTGACATGTCTGTTTTAACTTAAGGCTTTGTTCCTTGCAGTAAGGGTCCAATCCTAGGCATGTTTAGACAGAAATAAGTCCTACAAGTCCCAGCATTTCCCATCTAGCCATGCTGGGAAACTTTTCTGTCTAAAAATGCATAGGACTGCAACCTAAGAGCATTAAACTAAAATACACTGGTACTTTTGGTATTCTAGTCCTGCCTCCCTTTGTCTTTGGCCCTACCCCATTTTGCCATCAACCCCACCCACCAATGGAATGCAGCCCCCGAAAGCTTCTCCCTAATTGGCCCTTGGGCTGAAAGAGATTCAACACCCCTGCTGTGAGCGGTGGTGCTGCCAGGGCAGGGCTTTGGAGGCAGACGTCCAGGGCCCCACTGAGCAGAATGAGCACAAGAGCACCCAGATGTAGCAGGGCCAGCTTATGACTTTTAAAAGTGAAGTAATCAACATTATGATCCAAAGAGGAGAGGTGTAGCACTCTTTAGTCTAGACTCTAAAATTATCTATCTGTACCACTGTTTGTAAGTATTGCACCCACAAGGAACAGCTAGATTACAGTCACCATAATGGAAACCTAATAAGTATTACAACAAAAAGTGGCTATGTATTTGAATGGTGGTGCCATTATACATAAGGATGTAACAGTGTGTGAAAGTTTGAGGCCTACAAAGGCAAGGAAAATAAAAAAGTCAGGCCTAGAGGGGGTATCCCTGAGAGGAGGAGTTTCATTTCCCTGTTAAGTTTCAGTTTCAGTTCACCAGTTAAGTTTTATTTCTTCAGGTTTGAAGCGGTACTTTCAGTTTTGAGGGAGCAGAGTATAAAGAGAGAGTCAGAATGACCAGAGCAGTAACAGCAAAGTCAGGGAGACCAGAGCCTGAAGAGGGATTAGGAAGGAGGAGACTGGAGAAGTTTAAATACAGCTAGGGTAAAGAAATTTGCATTTTGCAACTTCTATTTTCTCTTAAGGCCTTCTGTGTCACTCAGCTCTATTGTGTAAATACCTTTAGTTGTTATTTGCTTGCTTTTATTTGCCAGTAAACTGTAGTGGTTAAACCCGGTGTCTAGAGTGTCAATCACCTCACGTCTACAGCCGAAACCCCATGTTACTGGGAAGGGGAAGTTTAAAAGAAGGAAGGTGGGACTCTTAAGGAGGCGAGAGATCCTTAAGGGGTTACTCAAGGGGTCCAGGTCATAAGGCGGAACCCTGACTCAGTGCATCCTGGTTTAAATCTCAAAATGAAAAAGCACTCTCTCATCTTCCAGTATGAACATCATCAGCTATTAACATCTATAAATACTACTCTATCTTGCATTAATATTGTTCTGAAGACTTGCAGTGCAGTTCAAGTTGGGCTTACTCCCAGGTAAGTGGACATAGGATAGCAGCCTTAGAGTAGGATGAGGTGTCATCATTTGTTCAGTTGACTAATTACTAAAAACATAAGGTGCTGGATCCAGAGCTAGATCCAACAGGGCTCTTATGCCCCCGCCAATTATTTTCTGGCCCACCAATTCCCTTCCACAAGCCGTCGGTCCCACTAATTCCTTTCCACGAGTGTTGAGTCCTGCCAATTCCATTGCCTAAGTGGGACCCACCACTTATGCAAGAGGGATTTAGCACTTCCTAGAGGAAGCCCTGAAATGAGCAGAAATGCTTGTTTCTGGAAGGAGGCAGCAGGGCTGGCCCTACCATTAGGCAAGGTGAAGCAGTCACCTCAGGTGGCAGATGCTGGGAGGCAGCAGCAAGGTGTTCATGTAGAAAACTGTGTGCCTTGCAGCCTACTCTGTGCCCCCTAAGTGAGCCTCCTGCCTTCAAATTCAGAGGAGAATGTTGTCCCAATGTTAGTGTTGAAGACAGATTCATCTGCCAGTCCAGTCAGCTTTTGTACATGGAATGGGAGGGGGCTCCCATCTTGTTCTTTGCCTCAGGCAGCAAAATGTCTTGGGCCAGCCCTGGGAGGCAGGTTGGCAGAGCTCCCTTATGCGAGCTCCGCTGGCCTGCCTCCTTCCAGAAATGAGCATTTCTGTTCATTTTGGGTTGCCCCAGATGCACTAAATCACCATTGCACAAGTGATGGGGGTGAAAAAGAATTGGTGGGGGCATAAGCACCCCTTTGGCTTCTGCCTCAGGGTCTGTCTTCCACTGATGGAAGGGGACTGCTCACAAAAGATATCTCCGCCTGATTTTCAAGGTTCCCCCCTTCCCCCTTGCACCACAACTCACCCCATTCAGCACAGTCCCTTGACCCTCTGTGTAGCATTTTCAGGGGGCTGGAGGCATTGCCATGGGGAAGAGAGAATGTGGAAGTCTGCTTCCACTAGTCCAGTTGGATGTGCCTAAATCATCTGGATCCAACCAATAACGGCTGTGTGGGTTCAGACAAAATAGCCATCTAGTCTAGCATTCTGTTTCCTGTGGCATGTGAACAGAGGCTTCTGAGAAACTCATAAGCAGGATATGTGTTCTGCTGCTATTTGCCTCTAACATGTATTACAGACAAGTATACTTTCTGCAAATCTTGAGATAGTAGTTATTGATAAAAAGGCTTCAGATCCTCAGCAACAATACGCTTTTAAAAAAACTTCTATGGCCAGCAATAAACAGAGTGGCAAATATATATATATATATATATATATATATATATATATATATTCATGCAGTTGCCAAAGGCATGCCCTGTGTACTATAAAGGATTACACATTGGTACATTATTTCTACAAAAACAATGATTATTGTGAAGATATTAATAATGGGATTTCACAAATATAATTCCTCACTTTTTAAGATGAATATGTGTTGAGACTTTGTGCAGCTTCCATTTTCCCCTCAGATTTTTCTTTGACATCTTAAGGCAGATTTATCACTAATCCTGAGTGCTTTAACACTAAACAGCTTCATTAAGATATATTTCCCATTTTCTTGACAAAAGGTACAAACCCTCCAAAACCTGCTCAGAAACAGTCACTACAAAAATAAATGCCATGGCAAAAAGATTATGAAAATGTTCTCAGGAGTAGGAGGAAGAGACTTGTGATTTCCCCCCACCCCCTTCCTGCTTGACTGTAATATTTTCTTCTTCACACTGAACCATTTTTTTCAAATGGAATCATATTTGATAATGACTCAGATGTATTTATAATGGCAAGGCCAGCCCAAGTCATTTTGCTGCCTGAGGCAAAGAACATGATTGTGCCCTCTCCCATTCTGTATACAAAAGCCAACTGGACTGTTTCTTCAACACTGACAATGAGACAGCATCTTCCATTGCACCTGAAGGAGAAGGCTAGCTTACGGGGCACAGGGCTTACCACATTGCCCACAGCTCTCTCCTCTAACACCTTGCTGCCACCTCCCAGCATCTGCCATCTGAGGCAACCATCTTACGCTGCCTCATGGTAGGGCTGGCCCTGGATAATGGCTTAGACTGCAATCCTATGGCCCCTAGAATTGCAAACCTCCCTCTCTGCCCTTGCTGCTCTGCTGTCATTACCCTAATGGCAGCAATGGCAAGGAGGGAGGGTGTTCTAGAGTCATTCCAGAGGCAGTTCAGGGCTTTGCATCCGCTGTATCCAAAGTCCTTTCATTCCCCAAACACACACCCAGAATGGGTTGGGGGAGAGACAAATTGGAACCAATGGGAAGGGAGATTAAGGAGGAACCCAGTGAAAAAGAGGGGGAAATGGGGGAAGCCACACACCTTGCACTCCGGGAGAGAGCGCAGGACAGGAAGGCCTGGCGTGCTATGGTCCATCGGGTCACGAAGAGTCGGACACGACTGAACGACTGAACAACAACAACAACAACACACCTTCCACTGTAGCCAGCACAAGCCCAGCAAAGCTTTGTATTTCGTGGTGACTATGCAGCAGATCTCCACTGCCTAGGATGGTAGGATTGCACAACCCATGGTCTAGCCCTGACACGTAGCCCTCCTCTTCATCATATTTCTTGGCTATATTGCTTGATTTTACCTCAGGTTTTCTGTGATGCAATATCTGTTCTCTTTTCTTCCTGTATACTCCACATCATCACATGGGTTGATCTGAAGGGTTGGTCTTGCCTTCAGCAAAAACATTAGATTGTATAACCTGTAGTCCTATCCAGCGATGCTAGTTCCAAGTAGCTGAGATGGGTTATAACTTCCTTTTAACATCTGGCAAGCATACCATCCTATCTAGGCTGACTTCATGTACCATTTGTACCTTGGACACAGGGCAGCCTTTGTAAGGACGGAGAGAAATTTAAGGCAGGTTGCTGGTCTTCTTCAGCCCAAACGTTTTCTTTGTATTTCATCCATACCAAGACTTTGTGGTCTTTGGGTGGAGGGTGGGAGGGTTGTAAAGCTGCCTTGAAAGGGCTTCTGCCCTGAGAAGCAGCCTAGAAATATTTTAAATAAATAAATAAACATGGATCTAACCATTCATTTGCAAGCTCTACTATGGTACCTTAGGGCAAGTTAACGTATCTCTGTTTCTCTTTCCCGGTTTTGGAAAAGTAACACAGATGCTCTAGTTCATAGGGCTCCTGGAAAAGAGAATGAGAGGAGGATTTGCAAAGTGCTCTGCCTATCAACATAATACTGCACAAATACTAAATGGAGAAAGAGAATGTAATACCCAGCAATAAATGACCATGCTTTATGGTTTAACTGAATGGCTACATGTGATTTTGGGTGGTGGTGGTGGTGGTGGTGGTAAGGAACCTCCTTCCTTTACCTTCTGTTCAAAGCTGACAGCAACAGAGAATGGGATTCATGAATGGGGACCTTGAATTCTGCATCTCCCATTCAGCTTTAAAAGGATGGGGAAGAAATCTTACATGGTGCATGCTTAGACACACTGTATAAGATCTGGTGCTACTAAGGCTGATCAGCAAAGTGAGATGAACACCTGCATTAAAAAAAAATAAGCAGCAGTCCTTGTCTACATCCATGAATGTAGAAATATAGAGGAGGAGCCTTCCATGGCCAAAGCAGTGGGGGGAAGCAATATTGAAGGGATCAGCAGGACAGGAGCAGTGCTGGCTCCCAGTTTCTGAGGGCCAGTGGGCTAGACACTCCCCATAGTCTCCTCCCTCAGTGGCTCTGCCTTCTCACCACCATTGTCACCAGCTGCTCTTGCTCTCTAATGTCCTTCTCGTTATTCCTACCACACTTGCTTGCTTGGCAGGCAGGCAGGGAGCCAGTGAGCAAGGAGGCCGGGGTATCTACTACTACTCCTCACCACCACCATGGTTGTCTGGGCCAGGCCAAGAGGCAGGTGAACCAGGCTGCAATGGTGAAGAGGAGGAGCTACTTCAATGGGCTCTTGCCAGTCAGCCTCTGTGGTGTGTGGTCCCATGGTAGGTGCCAAATCATGCCGACATTTGACACCGGTCCTGGGCAGTAGTAACAGCAGGGGAGAGTGGAGAGGTGGCACACCAAAGAGCATAGAGCTGTAGCTCGTGGTTTAAGCAGTAGCTCTCTTCCCCAATTCCTTCAGGCCCTGCTTCCTCCAATACACAGGTTTGCTGCAGAGATTTTTAAACTCCATATGATGCATTGCACAGAACTGCAATGACACACTTTTAATTATATCTGCTCTTCATAAGTTTCCCTCAATTTGCATTTCCCAGTTTATGTTTTACAATCTTGGCATTGCTAGAGTGAATTTGTATACATAGTTCATTGTCTTGTTTACAAGATAAACCCAACCAGAAGGCTGCTATTAACCCAATTCATTTACAGGAGGTGTTTTCTAAGCAAAGTTAGATTATGGCAATTGTTCATCATTAATTTTGTTAATAGATGTTTATTCATTTGTATTACCTTGTAAACAAGGCACTGTATTATATAGTAGACACACTGCTGAACTTCGGATGCTGCTTAATGTCCTCATTTTATTATGTATAATCACAACACTTCCAAGAATCTATGACTAACATCCTTGAGGCAGAATTCTTTGTGAATTTTGAAGAACCAAGATGCTGGGTTTGACACCAATTCCAAATATTACAAATCTTCACCTACACCAGAACCTAGAGAAAACGAAAAGTGAATTACTGAGGCAAATAGCTTAGCAAGATTCAGGAAAAAGGAGGGATTAGACACATATGAATTCTATAAGAAAAACGTGTGCAGTTACACTAGACAGGATAAAATTACAAGGTCTACCAGTCCCTATGCTTCAAGGCATACTGCAGCTTGAGTCAGGAATACATTTTTCCCCCATGGGAATTTATAATGCAATTATTTGCATTATATGCGTTTTAAACCTTCTCCTGATAAATTCACCATACACCACTAGAGACATGATACCACAACCATCTGTTTTGGTAAGGATTCCACAGACTAATGTGTTTAAGCAGCAAGAATATCTATACCTGTTAGATAAACTTGGGATTTCTGTGCTCCTATGGAAGTATAAACAACAAGTCTGACAGCATGGTCTTATGCCTTTTTACTAGGAACTGAGTTCAGTAGGACCAACTTCAATGTAAGTGTGCATAAGGTTGCAGCCTAAGAGATAAACTAATAAGTATGCATACTGAAAATTCAGAATAACTGAAAATGCTCTTACATAGAGGGTTACACTGCAATGAGACTACTAACAACTCATCACCAAAGAATTGTCATAATTAGCGCCATAGTATTCCCAGGGATCTTAACACCAGCCTTGTATCCATTTCACTGAACCCCATAATATATCTATTTTAAAGGAATACTAGAGGCAGTCAGCCAACACACACACACCACTCACAACTGGTTCATTAGGTTCCATGAATACCTGAAATTCAACTGCACACTGGCCCAGTTCACACATCACAACAACCCTGGGTTTTTTTAAAAGCCTGGTTTGTTGCACAGGAGGCAGCATGTTGATGCACATTACCTGGTCACGAGCAGCTAAACAACCCAGGGTTGCATCAGAACCCAAACTTCTGGTTTGTCTGTCCCATGACAAGCAAAAGAAAAAACCCATGGTTTGTTCTCGTATTGTTTCTCTGGCTCATCAGGGGAGGGCCAAACCAAAGGTCTGGGTTCAGATGCAACACTAAACCCAGGACCGGAGCATCCCTGGGTTGTTTAGCCACTCCTGCTTGCAGTCGGAGCAATCCATCAGCGTTCACCAGCATTCACTCCTACACAACAAACCAGGCTTCCAAAAAAAAAAAAACGGGTTTGTTGGGATGTGTAATCTGAGCCACTGTTTCCTGATGCTTATTGGCCTTTGGGGGTTTTATTTATTGGTTGGTTGGTTTGAAATGTTTTCATACCACCATTTGAGGCAAAGCTTCCTTAAGGTGATTTACAAAATAAAAATATAAAACAATAAAATATAGAATGCTATCAACTACAAAACCCAGCTACAATACAAACTCCAATGGGAAAAATACATATCAACATTCATTCATTTAAAAGTAGACTGGCACATCCAGGTCTTTAAGGCTCATTTAGAAACAGTCAGGGAGAGAGCCAGGCACATATCCCATGGCAGGATATTCCATAAGGATGGGGCCACCACAGTAAAGGTCCTCTCTCTTGTGCCCACCAACCTAATTGATCTCAGTTGTGGACATGTGAGCAGGGCCGCTGTGGCCGATCTTGGAACCAAACCATTTAAGGCGTGATATGTAATCACCAGCACTTTAAATTGGGCCTGGAAATACACTGGCAACCAGTGCAGCTGTTAAAGAATTGGTATTATATGTCCTGATCACCCTGCAAGCAACCAGGCAGCAGCATTCTGCACAGGCTGAAGCTTCCAAACTTCCTTTAAAGGCAGCCCTGTGTACAGCATGTTAGCAAGGCCCACTTTCTCCAGATAGATGTGCAGCTAATCACAATGCTAAGTGTGTCAGTAGAACCTCAATTCCTCTTCTATGCAAAAAAAAAATACAGCAGTCCTTGCACGGACCAGACGCTATTCCTAGCAATCCCATGCTCACTGACCCACAGGGCCCAGCCTCCAGGCCTAACCTTCCTGGACACTTCCTTCCTGTCAAATGTACACAGACTGTTCTGTCCCTAAGCCTTGTGTGCGGTTTTTGAACCACTTGCTTCTTGGCTCTTCCTTTCTTCAACTCCATCATTCCTTCTCTCATTATTTCCTTACAACTTTGATTTTCAATACAGTGTCCGTTTCCTTTACCAATCCTTTCTCTTTGTCAGGCTTCCTGTTTCCCTCTCTAGAGCATACAGTCTTCTTGATCTGAAACACCATTATGTTTTTCAGAGCTACCTGTCATTAGTGCCTCCTTGCTGCAGTTTCCATCTCCTCTGCCCTTTCCTCAGGCCTCTGACCCTGTTCACATCTTTGCTGGTGCCCACTGGCTTAAATACGCCATGGAGGATTGTGGTGCATGCCAGCCACCATTGTGAATATTCAAGCCACAGCGGGCAGGCACTATGGCTTATTGTGATGTGTGAACTCAGGCAGGGTGTCTTGTTGCCATGGTTAACAAGCCACCCAGAATCCATGGGCTGCAGTAGGGTTCTGAGGTGGTTTGTTAATCACAGCAACAAGGCACCCTGTTCAGGTTCACTTCTCATGATAAGCCATGGCTTGGAAATTCACAATGGAAGCTGGCATGCACTGCAACCCACCATGGCTTATTTAAGCCACAGTCAGCACTGACGACAATGAGATCCAGTCCTCTCTCTCCTTTCCCTTAAGTTTTTTCTCTCACACAGTCCACTGTCTACTATGTACCATTCCTTCCACCAGCTTGTAGCTCTATCACCTCACCCCTCCCATCAAAATGTTTAGGAATAATGTTTCTATTTATAGTCTCTGGATAGGTTTTTATTTGTCCCATCCTCCCATTTTAATTTGTTGCTCCTGGAATACAATAATTGCATGCATTGGTGTGAAGTTCCTAAACTACTGTGCTCATCACTTGATTCAGGCAATACACTAAGGTGATATTCCCAACAATAAACTATTAGCCTGTGCTACTATTTACTTGAAGGAAGCTGCTACCTTAAACAGATATCTTCAAAATATTGTCTGCTTGAGGATGCTCTTTTTTTGACCAGTTAATTGACAGAAAGTAGCTTTTACTTGGTTGATTGCCTTAGTTTAAACTCATAATCACTTAGCCTGTGGTGTGTGTTTTTTCTCATTTCTTTTACACCTCTTTATAGGTGTGCATCAAGTCCACAAAAATCAATATTAATTGATAGAAATTCTTCAGAAATCATCCAAGTATTGCACAATTTGAATGAGAGGAGTTAAGAAGAGTAACAGGTGGGTCATGCAATCTATCAGTCACTGCTGCTGAAGAATATCCATCTATTTCACTGGAACAGTAACACTGGTGTCACTGCAATGGATGAAGATTACACTATTGCATGCCCTGAACAAGCAAGAGAAGTTCACATGCAGAAGCAGCCCTCTGGCGTCCATCTTGGCACCCACCGAACTGGCTGGATGTGTCTTTTAATGCCGATGGAGATGCACATCTTAATTTCAAAATACTTTATTTGTATAGACATTTCTATCCTGTCCTTCTGCTACCTATGTACTACTCAGGGTGGCTTACAATGATTTAAAGTCACAATTGATCAGCCATTTTCTTTGATCTATGTTTAACTTGTTCGTTTTTACTTCTGTAATATTCTGGAAATTTTCTTTCTCTTATATTGTGATGACCTAAGGTTATAAACAATAAAACTGAACTGAACTCATATAAAACAATGCATACAATAAAGTATAAGAAAAATACAGCAGAGGCCGAGATCACAGACAAAGCAGGGCCTTTAAAGAAAACTTTGGGTATTTAGCAAGGCAAAGGCCTGATGTAATAAAAATGTCTTCACCAACTGGTAAAAGATGGCCAGAGAGGGGGCACCAGCATTTCATGGGACATGGTGGTACCGATCCCTCAGGTATCTTGGCCACAGTGATTGATGGGTTTAAAGGCAGTCACCAACAGTTTGATTTGTGCCTGGTAACAAATTGGCAGCCAGTATGGGTAGAGTAATATGATCCCATGGGATGCGTCTACTAACACTTTTGCTGCTGCATTCTGGACCAGCTGCAGTAAGCCAATCTTGACATAACCGAGGTATGGAATATAAGCAACTGGCACAACCAAGCTAAGTGGAGCAAAGATACTCCTGGCTACCACTGCCACCTGGCAAAAACTGAATCCAGGAGCACCCTGAAACTGCAAACCTGATTTTTCACGAGGAATACAACCCTTTCTGAAACAGGTTGAATCCTTATTCCAGAGACTGCCCCCTCCTGACCAGGGGCATCTATGTCTTGTCTGGATAAAGTTTCTGTTTATTACCTGTCATCCAGCCCATTATCACTTCCAGGTGGTCACATGTGTGTTTGACCTGAGCTGGAGTGGGGCCACGGTGTTTGTTGGATTGCTCTGACTAATTTAGGCTGCAAACCTACACCTAGTTACTCAATGGGACTTACTTTGAGTAGATATGTCTTGGGCTTTTCTCCATAAGGCTTTTAACCCACCACTTTACTGAGGCTTCTGCTTCCAAATTATCTATGGGATAAAGATCTAATCCTCTACACATGTTTTTCCAGGGGCGGGGGGGTCCTTCTCTGCCTTTTCTATATGTTCCATCACATAACCTCTAGATGGCACTGTGGTATAGTGGAATTGCTCATCTACACAAGGGTTTCATTCCTCCTTTCCCAGATGTACCAGATTTTCCTCAATTTAAAAAAAAAAATGTTAGAATGGTTGCAAAGAATGGGAGAGGCCCTGGAGGATGATGACATCATGTAAAGCACCTGCAACTACTGTGAGTGAAGAATCATGCACACACAATAAATACCTCATGTAGAAAGGCTCATGTCTAGGATTGCTCTATAAAGGCATTATTTATGGTTATAAAGATTTGGTCTATTTTATATTCTGATTTTAGCCAGTGGTCTTCAACTGGCAAATTGTGCCCCAACCTACAGTAAAGTGCACCAGTAACTCCACCTTTTTTGTCTTGGGTGGGGTTAAGAGAAGGAAACAGGGGAGGAGGAAAGTGGATAGTGAGAAAAGGATGGATTTCATGTGGGTCACGTGTTGCAGGTTGGGATTAAAGATAAGTTATGGACAGGTCAGGTACTATTGTAAGCATATATGTTTCTGTTTTGTTTTTGTTTTTTTTGGTTTTTTAAGGTGGCCTATCTTCTTATCTCTTTTCCACTGAACTTGATAAAATTTCACAGAGGTGCCAGCATTCTTGTATCTACTAAATCACTGCCATAATAATGTGCCATAACATTAAATATCTTTCTTCCCAACTGTCAAAAGCAAGATATACCGATAGTATTACATTTTATTGATATACAGGTGTCAAATCAAATCAATTGTTTTGCCCAGTGGTCACTAAATCTGTCATTAAGTCTTCATGCTTTGAGGAAGGGGGGAGTTTGAAGTGAGACAGATTGAATGAACTCATATAAATATTAAAGCCCTGTAAAGGTTGATGAGAACAGACTCTTGATATTCTGGGATAGGTTCATCAATTTGTGCACTCAGTGAAATATAGTATGGAGATAAATTAGAGATAAATGTTCTATGAGGAAAAATAGAATAATAAAACTCTTTATGTTCATGATGGCCTCTTCAAATGCTAAATAAATGACGCCACAGAATCCTTGCTGAGTCTTGCTAATGAGTTTCTAACTTCATTATTAGTGCAACTTTCCAGTTACAATCATTGCTTAAGGCATCGGGTGACTCATATGGACCAGGAGTGATTCATATGATCCACTGGAATCAGTGGAGGCTTTTTCTTCCACTTTAACCCCCCATGGGGGGGGTGGATATTTGGAGGGGAAAAGGGGTAGAAGTAAAGTTTCATCCTTCCCTCCCCACGTGTGCTGGTCCTGATCCAAATTGGGAGAGCATGCATATACTCTGGAGCAGAGATGTACAGATTGTGTGAAATCAGTTCCATTTGTGTTTCATGGATTGGCAGGTGCCTTTTGTTCCATCATCTGCCCATCGCCGGAATCAGATTTTTTTCTTTCCAAATTTGCACAAATTCGTATTTGTACAAATGCGCATTTGCGCAAATTCAGATGTGCAAAAATGCACAAATTTCCCCCAAATGTGCATTTTCATGCTTTAGCCTAGGAGGAAAATGTGTGTTTGGGGCCAGATTTTTTTTTATTTGGCGTATTTTTCTACGAGGGAAAGTCAAAATTTGGGAAAGTCAGAGAACCAGTTCCTAAGCCCATGGAATCTACCCAACAGGGAAAAAGCCGGTCTGCTGCAGAATCCACCAGTCGGATTCATGAAAATCTGAAGTCACTTGATTCCATTGCAGATTTCTCCAACATCCCTACTCTAGAGTAAAGAAAAATATCATGCTCAACTACACCTACAGAATTAGCAGAATCTGTAGTTGTTATTTTTTGCTAGTTTTGACCCTAAAAAAGTCATAAAAAGCCGAGCAAAACTTTCACAGCTCACTGAAAGGCAAGCAATAAAGGAGCTGATCTAATCCCTCCAGGATGGTAGTTCCACAAACGGGGTGCCACCACAGAAAAGGCCATGTCCCATGTTCCCACCAAGCTAGCCTTGTTTGATGGTGGGACATAAGGCAGAGCCTCACATGATGAATGTAAAGTACAGGCATGCTCATGCGGAAGAAAGCAGTCCTTCAGATATTCTGGCACCCAAGATGTTTAGGGTAGCCTTTCCCTGCCCTCCAGATGTTTTAGACTACAACTTGCATCATCCCTGACCACTGTCCTGCTAGCTGGAGCTGATGGGAGCTGTGGTCCAAATCCTCTGAAGGGCACCAGGTTGAGGAAGACTGGCTTAAGGCTTTGTAGGTAAGAAGAACCAGCAACTGGAAATGGCACTCTGTACTTGAAAATTGCTCACCCAGACACTAGCTGTACATGTTTTGTAGCCAGGGGAGTCTGCTAGTAGAAATTCACACCATGAGGCACTTTAACTACTATTAGATTAGCTAGGCCTCTGCTGGAGAACAGTTTCTATCAAAGAAGCAGTGGTAGAGGCAGTTCTGGGGAGTGAATGATTCCTTCCTTGTCGTTGCAGTGCAAATGCATCCACACTTGTGGAACTACACTTCAGTGTTTGTTAAATTTCTTCTTCCATTGACTTTAGGGTGCCTTTTTTCTCAGCAATCTTTGTCAAGTTATGAGATCATTATGTTTTCTTCTCCCTCCCTCCCTCCCTCCACCCCCACCCCCACCCCCACTCAATCCTACTGTAAGCTGCCTCTTGGTTTTGGAGAAAGTAATCTCTGAGAGGCTGATGTGTAAACAGAGCAGCAAATCAGCTACAGGGAATGAATGAAATGAGCACCAAGGATAAAATTCCTATCAAATTTTAAAACCCTGCCAGACTATGTTCTCTGTAGTTTTCATGTTCCAACTGTGTCTGGGAAAATGCTATTTACTGTTCCTGTCTGAATTTCTTTTACTTTAGATTTTAGGCAATGTCAACATCTGTCAAAACAGCAGTGCTTAACATACTTGCTCAGCTGACGAGACATTGCTGTGTACAGCCATTATTTAAAAAATGTTTTCCCTGGCTCAAATTGTTTGTGATTTGATTATTTATTTGTTTATTCATTTGATGATATTTCTATACTGCCCGATAGTCAAAGTTCTCTACGTGGTTCACAACAAGTAAAACCATAAAATGCAAGACAATAACACATAATATAAAAGATTTCAAAGATTAAAACAGAATAAAACCAAATAAAACCCAGCAGCAGTATAAAGATTAAGACAGAGGATGCACATCATGCCAATGTTCTTCAATAACTAGTTTTGAAGTCGGGAAATGAAAGGGCTGTGCTTTAAAAGAATCCCTGCATCTTATTAATCAGAGTTAATTGGCATTTTTTAGCTTGTAGACCACATACCAGTTTAAATGGAGACCATTTCACAATAGATTCCACCAATTCCATGCAGTCCAACGATCAATGGCTGCTCCACAGATACTGACAGGAAGCAGGACACATGGCCCTTTTGTTGCTTGCCCCCAAACATCTTACTGTGAGAAGTGTAATGCTTCTGAGCTCAGATGCTCCATTATTTGCTATCATGGAAAATAGCCATTAACAGGCTTCCATTCATTTGTCATCCATATTTAAAGTCATCTGTGCTAGTAGCCATCACAAGATTTGTTGGCAATGAAAAGATTAGGGCCCATGGCAGCCTGAGCACAAAAGAAGCAGCGGGGCAAAGTAGGGGCCTAGGTGATGGAGGAAAATGGGGTTGGGATGGGGGTAAGACAGAACACCTGGAGAAAACACTGGTGGGCCAGTGGACAGGGCCTCCAAGGCCAATGTCAGGACCTGGGCAGGTTCATCTTGGTACAGGTGGCATTTCAAATAACTTGGTCACAAACTGTTTGAGGCTTTATAAAGGTCAAAACCAGCAATCTAAATTGAGCCCAGAAACAAGTAAACAGCCAGTGCAACTGGCAGAGTGTTCGTGATAAGGACAATATGTAACCCACTAGTATACTTTTCTTTAAGAATTTGGAGGGGGAATATTTCTGCACATGCTCAGGAAAAGAGTGAGATAGGGAGTGGCCACCATTTTAACAGTTACCAAAATGCCGTGTGGAAGAAGCTGGCTTTCTCCTCCCTGCAAGACCCCGAACCCTTGAGACAAGTTAGTAGGGAGGTTTCCCTTTGAATTTTTTTTTTAAAGAGTCATGATTTTTTTTCAAACACTATGAGTTTCTTGTTGCTAATGTTCTTTTATATTGTATAAAAGGCTGTTTGCAAAGCTTGTTCCTATGTAATTGGACTCATTCACCTTGAGAAGATTGCTGCGGAGATGGAATGAACTGAGTGGGGACTGTTTTCTTTCTTCTGCCAGCAGAAAAATCAAGCTTCAGAGAGAAGTTTTATTTATATTTTTGTTGTGGACTCAAGCTAAAGGCAGAACTTTGGGACAGCTGTGCTCTGTTTTATTGTTTTGGTGGTGAGTTGTTATTCATGTAAAATTATTACATGTGCATTATTATTGTTTTTAATTAAGAAATTAAAATAATATATGTTAATTGTCCCCGTACAAAGCCTTTACTGTAAGTCTCTTTAGAGACCCTGAAGAAAAGTGTTACAAATAGACACACCCTACAAGTATCTTGGTGGCTGCATTCTGTACCAGTTGAAGTTTCTGAACTACTTATAAAGACAGCACTACATAGAACGCATTACATTAGTCTAGTCTGGATGTAATCAGAATGCGTGTAAGTGAAGCAACATCTGCTTTCTCCTTATAGGGCCACAGCTTGCGAACCAGCCTAAGCTCATTAAAGTCATTCCAGGCCACCAATGCTGCTTCCAAAGAAAACACCAAGTCCAGGAAGACCCCAAGCCTGCATAACTGACTTTTCAGGGGGAGTGCAACTACATCCAAGACCAGTTGCAAAACTCAATCTTCCTTCCTTCTGCTTTCTTTAACCAGGGAAGGAAGGTTTCTCTGCTAGATCATCAAAGTAAACATTCTTTTTTTAACTTTCTCATTGCAAACACATCAGGAGCACCAGCAAATGTACACATTGTCTTAAGTATACCCATTTCCTCTCAACTTTCAGTCATTATCAACCTACCCATATACTATGCTCAACATCTAAGACCCTCCTCCGGCTGCCTACATCGAGGGAAGCTCAGAAGACGGCAACAAGGGAGAGGGCCTTTTCGGCGGTGGCCCTCAAATTATGGAATTATCTCCCTGACGAGGCCCACCTGGCACCAACATTGTTATCTTTTCAGCGCCAGGTTAAGACTTTTCTCTTTTCCCAGGCATTCGGCAGTATATGATAAGTGTTTAATGGATCCTGGAATGTCTTATGTTTATGGTTGTTTGTTTTTGAGATTATTGTTGAAGTTGTTTTAGATATAGGTTTCTTTGTGTATATTGTGTGTTCATGTGTTTTTTTTATGTAAATGGTTTTTAGTCTCTGTCTATTGTATTTTTAATGTTTTTAATCTTTGTAAACCCAGAGAGCTCCGGCTATTGGGCGGTATAGAAATGTAATTAATCATCATCATCATGAGGAATAAATCATTATCATCATACAATAGGATAGGCAGAGTGGTTGCAAATCGAGCTAATAGCTCTCTGAAACTGTAGCTGTTTCTAAGAACCTCTCAACACTGGAGACTACTATGGGTCTTTGTCACATTATGCTTTTAGAATGCTTTAAGATCTGCTGATCGATCCAGTGAACGATAAAGTTCTTCATATAGATCTTCCTCCTATCAACACTTTGCAGCTATCAGTGGCATCAGTTTCCATGTGCCCTATGCATACCCACCAACTGTACCTACTCAACAGCCAACTCTCAAACTGCAAGAGGAGGTGGCTGACTGAATGTGGGCCTCTTTCCCATCGAATGCCTCCATTGCTTTTAAGATTTCTGCGTGTTAGTGGATAATATGACTGCTATGGGAACTGCTTTGACAGGAGCAAGCTTCCCAGCCATAGGCCTGCATAAATTTTGGCACATTGGAGGTGTTGAATTTGCACAGCATGAGTGCTGTGGTAAAGCACTGACAACAAGCAATGGAGATGAGCAAGTCCACCTCCACACCTGGAAACCATGCCCACTACGATATAACTTTTTGTTATTGTTTTTCCTTTTGCTGTATGTGTGCACGTTAGGGCAGGGATGAGCAGAAGGTAGATCAGGATCTACCGGTAGATCTCTGGATTATTCGCAGAAGATCTGCGAGGGTTCCAAACTTCCAGTTGCCAAACAACTGCAAAACCTAAAATCCCCCATCCACCACCACTAAAAAAAAAACAATAGGTTGCTAAAGAAGAATGCCTGAGGGAATACCAGGAGTGGATTTTGTGTGAAAGGACTTTTGAGCTTGGTTGTGGTATCAGTCACAAATGCCTGGGCTGAGCATGCACTCAAAGGTACCCTGTTCCTTAATGCTTAGCATATGTCTGCGGGCCTGAGCCACTATTTTGCATTTGGCTCCTGTTGGTGGATCTCAGGATTCTGGTCAAAAACAAAGTAGATCTTGCAAGCCTGAAGCCTCCCCACCTTTGCAGGGGGAGAAACGAAGGAATAGTCTTTTGCTGGACACAAGGTTCCACAGCAAGATTCGAACAATTGTTTTGCTTGTATAAATGTTTGCTTCCTTCCTTGTATATTGCAGGTATAGGATCCATGTTTGTGCTAAGAGGGGCAGGAGGCGTGGGGCAGAGGTATAATTCTTAAACAGCATTATTGTTTGTGCATAACTTATGAGCACAGCACAAACCTTGATGTGTCTCTTCCCTTCTGAAGCCGCTGTTTGCTTTACACCTGTAACAATTCAAGGTGATCAGAGAATGAGATCAATGGCTGTTTTGTTTGTAATGTGGATTGGTTTAATAAAACAGAATCATTGCCTACTTGGTTTGAAATGAATATTGTTTTGCTCAGTGAGAGGGAAGAGGAGACAGGGGGGGGGGGCGTTGAGTTTTCCCTGCTTGTGCTCCGTAAGCACAGAATTCATTCTAATATAGGAGGAAGGGAGTAAGCAAAATTCCTGTTGCATCATCCTGTAATGTAATGTTTATAGAAACATAATTCTGAGGAGCATGAATAAAAGATAATTCAGTGCATATGTCACCCCTCTGTATGGGAAAAGGTTTGATTTGATATTTATTTGAAGAAGGCTCCTGGCGATTGTCTATTGTCATAGCATTATATGAGAGGAGAATGTGAGTGACTCTTTGAATGTGACAGCAGTGACAAGGAGAGCCTGCAGTCATGTCTTGTTAATTTACCATGGAGGAGAATGTCACATTTACATTTCAAATTATCTCCCTGCACTGCTCACAACTTGCTAGGATTAGCTGAAGTTTTAAGTCATCAAGATTCAGGTTTTTATTGTTTATGAAGACCACGCTAATTCTTTCCTCCTCCCACCATTTCCCCCTTGACACCCCTCATCTCCCACTTCTCCAAAAACAAAACTAATAGTCTCCAAACTCAAACATTAAAGGAAGTTGTCACACTTCTAAGTAAATACAGGGTGATTATTAAAGCAGCACAGAGGGGGGAAATGAAATGTCACTTTCTCCCTTTTCCCTTCTGCTTTTGCAGGCTGGTCTCAGCAATACCTTGGCACGTTTTTTCCAGTGCAATCTGTAAAGACATAGCTGCATGAATTACATTTAAGGGACATATTAGTGCAGTCAGCTGAAAGCACTTCCCCACACAACGACACTTCAGTGCTACGTCTCCCACTCTTACAGTGCAATGCCATCTAGGTCTACTCAGAAGTAAGCCCCATTGAGGTCAATGCCACACTACCACTCTTTAGCGTTGCCCTTATTTTCGCTGTAGTCTACATAAGTCTTTACGTAGACTACCCGGGCCCAAATAAGGAACGCAAATGGCGGCGTCCATGGGCGCCGCCATTTGCGTACGCACTTTTTTTCTTTTCTTTTCAAAGTCACCCGTGATAGGCTACATAACAATTTACGTAGCCTATCATGGCTGACTTTGGAAATCTAGCCATGATAGGCTATGTACATCGTTACGAAGCCTATCACGTGGTTGTTGTTTTTTTTAATTTACTTTGTAATGGCGGCGGCAGCAGCCTGTCGGAAGACCAGCCGCCACCCCCGCCCCCATCAAAACGCCACCGAAACGCCGCCGGGACCCGCCGCCAAGAGGGACATTCGAACGAGGTAAGTCCCATCCCGGGGTGGCGGGGGGGTGGCGGAGAATTTCACCACCAATTTCGAGGGGCTGAATGCGTTGGCATTTGGCCTCCCCGAGATTCGTGGAGAAATTCTCCGCCATCCCTGAAACAGTTTAGCTGGGATACCGTCATCTCCTGCTGCCTTGTTATTAGCAATGCTTCTTAAGGCCCATTCAACCTCACTCTTCAGGATGTCTGGTTCTAGCTCACTGACCAAACCGTCAAATCTATCCCCGACATTATTATCCTTTCTATACAGATCTTCCGTATATTCTTGCCACCTTTTCTTGATCTCTTCTGCTTCTGTTAGGTCCATGCCATCTTTGTTTTTGATCATACCCATTTTTGCCTGGAATTTACCTCCGAGGTTTCTAATTTTCTGGAAGAGGTCTCTTGTCCTTCCTATTCTATTATCTTCTTCCGCTTCCACGCATTGCTTGTTTAAAAATAATTCCTTATCTCTTCTGGCTAACTCGTGGAATTTTGCATTGAATTGGGCATATCTCCCCCTATCACTGTTGCCTTTTGTTTTCCTTCTTTCTTGGGCTGCTTCCAGTGTCTCAGCAGACAGCCATCTTGCCTTCTTGGTTTTCTTTTTCTTTGGGACGTTTTTTGTTGCCGCCTCCTGAACAATGTTGGGAACTTCTGTCCATAGTTCTTCCAGGACCCTATCTACTAAAACTAGTCCCTTAAATCTATTCTTCACCTCCACTGCATATTCATGAGGAATATTAGTGAGCTCATATCTAACTGATCTGTGGGTCTTCCCTATTCTCTTTAGTCTGATTCTAAATTGTGCAATAAGAAGTTCGTGATCTGAACTACAATCAACTCCAGGTCTTGTTTTTACCGACTGCATAGATGTCCGCCACCTTTGGCTACAAAGGATGTAGTCAGTCTGATTTCGGTGTCGACCGTCTGGTGAAGTCCATGTATAAAGTCGTCTCTTAGGTTGTTGGAAGAGAGTGTTTGTTATGCACAGTGAGTTGTCTTGGCGAAATCAGCCTATGTCCTGCTTCATTTTGTTCTCCCAGACCATGCTTGTCTGTAATTCCAGGTGTTGTTTGACTGCCCACCTTAGCATTCCAGTCTCCTGTAATGAAAATAACATCTTTTTTTAGCGTATTATCCAGTAGGTGCTGCAGATCCTCATAGAACTGATCTACTTCTGCTTCTTCAGCATCTGTGGTTGGGGCGTATATTTGGATCACTGTGATGTTAAATGGCTTACCCTGAATTCAAATTGAGATCATTCTGTCATTTTTTGGATTGTATCCAAGCACTGCTTTAGCCACTTTATTATTAATTATGAAGGCTACTCCATTTCTTCTGTGGTCCTCTTGTCCACAGTAGTAGCTCTGGTGGTCATTTGATGTGACGTGGCCCATTCCAGTCCATTTCAGTTCACTGACACCCGAAATGTCTATATTTAATCTTGACATCACCCAATAACCACATCCAATTTGCCCTGGCTCATAGATCTTACATTCCAGGTTCCTATGGTGTGTTGATCTTTAGAACATCGGATTCGTCGTTCACCACCAGCACCATCGGCTGCTAGCCATCCTTTCGGCTTTGAGCTAGCTGCGTCATCATATCTGGGGTAGTTGAACTTATCCTCTGTTCCTCCCCAGTAGCATTTTGACCATCTTCCGACCTGGGAGTCCCATCTTCCGATGGTATACCAACGTATCTCTGGTTGTACTGATCCATTTAGTTTTCATGGCAAGAATACTGGGGTGGGTTGCCGTTTCCTTCCCCAGAGATCGTATTTAGTCTGACCTCTCTGCCATGAC
This sequence comes from Heloderma suspectum, assembly GCF_057233095.1. Classification (NCBI taxonomy): domain Eukaryota; kingdom Metazoa; phylum Chordata; class Lepidosauria; order Squamata; family Helodermatidae; genus Heloderma; species Heloderma suspectum. Next base: position 92,634,676 of record NC_139458.1, read on the forward strand.
CTTCCCGTCTTGGCTGTCCCTTCACGGTTTAGCTCATGACATCATTGAGGTGCTCAAGCTCCCGCACCACAACAAGGTAATGATCTCCTTTGCTGAAGCATAACACTTACATATTCCAATTTATATGTATAGATGCAAATTTAGAAATAATTACTTCAGAAGCTTCACATCTTTGAATCTTTGAAGATCATGCCTGAATTGGGGTAAAAAAAACATTGTGGAGAAGCCACGATTCTTCAAAGATAATGCCTTAATAAAAAAAAAATTCTGTAGCGGGGGATAGGAGCGGGTAAAACTTAGTCTCATTTGAAAGGATAGAACAGCCCCCTGGTCAGTGCAAAAAGCCTGATTCCCAGGCGGTCACCCATCCAACTACTGACCGGGGCCGACCCGGCTTAGCTTCCGAGATCAGACAAGCACACACACATCCAGCCCTTTGCTTGTTGCTGAGAAAACACTGAGCGCTGAGGAAACTATGTGATCAGTAGCTGGAAGACAACATGGGGCCGTCGAGAGCTGTGAGCATGGTGGGCGTGGAATCAGCAGAAACAGAAAGAGTTTCTGATCCTCCAATGAGAGCCTCCATCTTTAAGAGCAGGAAAACAGCACAGCACTCAAGTGTGAACCAAGCTTGCGCATTCGATGAAGCACCGCAACAGGGTAAATGGGTGAGTGTGGATAATCACGTTTTAATGCAAGAGCGTTTAACCCAACAGGACACTGAATTCATTGCGATGGTGGGCACAATGTAGATTGGCCCAAACAGAACAAACTTGAACTCTTAAGGAGGGAAACTATGACTTCATAGGTGTAATTGAAACTTGGTGCGATGACTCCCATGACTGGAATAGAGCAATTGAAAGATATAACTTGTTTGAAAAGAACAGAAGGAACAGAAAGGGAGGTGGAATCGCACTATATATTAAAAATACACATCTCTGCACAGAAATACAGGAGGATGAGCTTGGTAGCCCCATCGAGAGCATCTAGGTTAAAATAAATGGAGCAAATAATAAAAGGAACATGGTGGTTGGAGTCTAAATGTGATAAGCACAGGAAATGCTTATCACATTTGCAAATGACACAACACTGGGTGGGGTAGCTAATACCCTGGAAGACAGAAACAAAATTCAAAGTGATGTTGATAGGCTGGAGCTCTGGGCAGAAAACAACAGAATGAAATTTAACAGGGATCAATGCCAAGTTCTGCACCTAGGAAAAAGAAACCAAATGCACAGTTACATGATGGGGTATGCTTGGCTCAACAACATTACAAGCGAGAAGCATCTTGGAATTGTTGTAGATCACAAGCTGCATATGACCCAACAATGTGATGTGACGGCAAAAAAGGCAAATGCTATTTTGGGCTGCATTAATAGAAGCATAATTTCCAAATCATGTGAAGTACTAGTTGCCCTCTAATCAGCACTGGTTAGGCCTCATTTTGAGTCCTGTGTCCAGTTCTGGGCATCGCACTTTAAAAAGGATGCAGACAAACTGGAGAGAGTTCGGAGGAGGGCAACGAAGATGATCAGGGGAGTGGAAACAAAGCCCTATGAGGACAGACTGAAAGAACTGGGCTTTCTCATCTCTTGTTCATCCTTAAATATGTTTTAAGTTAGATGGGCCTCTGCTAAGAGTAGAGACAGGAGCTGAGAGGGTTGTGGATCCAGCAGACCCATGTGCCCCCTCCTCCTTGCCCACTGTCCCACCCCCAAACACCCATTTCCTCAGGAGAAAAAGTCACCTCAGAGCTTTCTTTGGCAGCTGGTATGGGAGGGGCAGTGAGGGTGGGGGAAAATCCATTATTGGAGCCCTGTCTCTGCCTCAAAGAAACAGATCTGCAGCATCCTATGGCCTCTCATATTCTGTGTAGGGATCCATAGGGTTGCTCTCTTAGGGCAGAATCCTATGCAAGTTTAGACAGAAAAAAAAAAAAAGCCCTACAGCTCCCAGCATCCCCCTAACCAGCCATGCTGGTTGGGGCGTGCTGGTATTTTAGGACTAGGGATGGATGGCCACCCACCCCTGTCTGGATTCTCTGGGCACCCACCCAGCCACTGCCCCCACTTTCATGACCCCAGACCCACTTGTGCATGCCCCCATGCTCGCTGTGCCATCCAGTCCTACCCTGAGCTGTTTGCGAGCACCTTTTGTTCCTGCAGTCACCATTTTGTGAGAAAATATGGTGACTCGGGAACTTCTGTAAATCAAATATGGAGCACGTAGTAGCCGTAAAGGCCCCATCTACGCAACATTACAGGTATAAATGGGCCATTTACGCCTTTAATATTGCGTAGATGGGGCCTTTATGGCCACTATGTGTGCAATATTAAATTTATGGAAGTTCCCAAGTTACCATATTTTCTCACAAAATGGTGACCGCAGGAACAACGGGCACTCACAAATGGTTCAGGGTTGGTAGTGGCAGATCGGCGAGCATGGGGGGAGATGCAAGTGGGGCAGCAGCTCGGCAGGTGCAGCCCAGAGGCGTGAATAGGGCAGGGTGAGTCCGTTGGACTCCCAGACTCAGCTGAGCGCCTGCACCATCCCTATAACATTTTATTTTATAAACATGCATAGGATAGCACCCTTAGTGCATTTTTCCCCTTCCATGACTTTTCACTCTTTAAAAAGGTTTGTAAATGTTAATACAGCCTTATTTTATCATATTGTATTATGCTTATGTAGTTTCCAAACTCGTGTGCATGCATGTGCTCTATAAATGAAATTACCTATTGTTATAGATGACCTTTAGATGCTTCCCATTCTTTTAGCAATGCTATGCTTTTATAGATGACATTAACCATTAGAAGTTTCCTTTCAAATCTCAGATCTTTGTCATACCCCAATCTGATGCTCTCTAAAGAATTTCTGCTGCAAAAGCATGCCTATTATCCTTTTTCTTTTCTTTTTTACAGAACTAAAGATTTCATTCCTAAAGACTAAAATGAATGCAGCTAGTTTTAGAGAGCAATCCTATATTCCCTAGACAGCGTCTGGGGGACATAGGATTCTTCGATTTCCTGGTACGAGGTCGGAGACAGGGCCCTGACCACATAGCCAGGAAATCACGCTCCAAGCCCACCTACCCCTTGTAGCTGGCATGGCATGGAGAGAACCAGAGCACGAGGACAGGGAAAAGGCAAAAGGGGTGTTCCTGGGGGTGGGGAGCGAAGGAGACCAGGGAGGCTGGCTTATACCTTTTCCTATCGCCGCCCCAGCCTCCTTCCCTCCCCTTCCCCAAAGCTTCCGCTCGACACCTTCCATTCAGCATAGGATACTCATAAGCCTCCAAGTTCAGGGACTGATGAGTATCCAGGGTGCAACCCATAGGACTGTGCCTTTGTAGGACTATTTTTAAAGCATTCAAAATAAGGATCTCTTTAAAAAAAAAAAAAAAGCACCTTCCTAACATTGAAACATAAGAGAATAAATATCAGTTTCTACTTGTGTTCATGTTTTCAAAACAGTCATTGTGACTTAATTACTGTGCTTAAATTACTCTGTTGCCAATGGAGCCATCTATGCAAGGTACAGCATCGCTTGTGTAGAAATGGCCTTGTTGCCATATCATCAGCTGTGAGTTCATCAGAGTCACCGTTTTTGCCCATCAAAGCTTTTGTCCGTTACTGCTAACTCAGAAAACAGATATGGGGTAAAGACAAAGGACAAAACTGCACATTATGCTAATTGTGCCAAAGTGATGAATATACATTCAAAACATAATTAGCATGAGAGGAAGCAAGTAGAATTGGGACCATGGTGCTTGCATAGAATCGAGGATTTAATGCTTTTTGCACCACACCCCAGTCCCACTGAAAATCACCCTTGCCTTCCCCAAAGCTGCCATTAGCCCCATGGGTAACAACAGCAGCTTCAAGAGTGGAGCGAATTTCTTTGGGATCATAGTGTGTGTGTGTAGGGGAGGGGAGGGTTGTATGCAATGGTCCTGACTTGTTTCCCCACCCCACCTCGCAAGTGCTTACTTGATTTTTTTTTTTTTTTTAACTATGAATGTGAATAGCTCACACACAACTGATGTAACGGGCTGTTGGGCCAAAACACTAAAGTTTGTATAAAATGTAGGTACAAAGAGTTTCCCAAGATCTTAATCTACAACTATGTATTGTCCTATAGTGTTTGGTAAAAATGAGCTAAGATACTATTCTCTGTAGAGTCATTTTCACTAGATAGCTCTGAGATCCATTATGCTATAGGAGAAACCCTTCAGAATATGGACAGTTCAACTGAACTATACAGCCATTTGTTATTACAGGTGCCTTACAGAATATCTTAGAGGATGGTACTTCGAATGGCCTCCTTCTAAGCTAACTTGATTTTATTATATTCTGATGAAGCAATGCTAAGTGGGGTCACAGAGATGCAGAGCAGCAGATCCTAAGTTCAGCCAGCTTGCACTGAACAGGGTGGAAGGTGGGAGGGCTTTTTCCCCCCTCGTGATACAGGGCTTTTTAAATCCCCAATCCTATTGTGAGCAATGAGGGGAATTTCACTATGCCAGATCCAGGCTGCCACAACTGATGGGCCCAACACTGGGGCTCCTGGGAATGCCCATAATGCTTTCAAACCAAAGCTGCTGGTGCCTCGTCCCTGAAAAACCCCATTTTGGGGCCTTGCACTTATGACCACTGTCAGGAGCACTGCTGGCAGTAGCTTAACACCCACCAGTGAAGGCTGGTGGGTCCGATTTCAGTGGGGCGGTGAGTCTATTCTGCATTTTACTTAGACCAGCCATACCTGTAAAGGAGCTATCCAGGGTGCTGAACCCATTCTGGAGATAGGGTTCAGTGCCTTCAATAGCTCCTTTAGAGTTATGGCTGGTTCTGTCTAAAACCCAGAATGAAATCACTGCCCCACCGAAATGAGAGCCACCACCTTCCACTGCCACCCATGGAACTTTCCATAGGCAGAACTGGGCTGCTGGGATGGATGGAGACCCCTCCCCATGGGCAGAGTTTCTCCTCCCCACTGGAGGAGCCTGCTGATGGACATCTTTGCCTAATCCTAACCCTCTCCAGCAAGCTAATTCCAGGGTTAGGATTGCTCCGATAATTATTGTATGCCTTTTTCTACATAATAGCCTGAAGGAAGAAGCTGCTCTACTGGAACGAGCACTTTAAGATTTCTGAACACCAGCTTTCTAAGGATTTTGTAGAAACTAACAGCTTATGTATTAAAAGCAACTTTCAATTACTAGTGGAGCAGATCACATGGAGGCAATGTTCAGCCAATTTAGGGATTTAGTCTGGTGCAGACAATGCCTTTACAAAGTGTTAATAGAAACTTCGGGGGAAAAATGAATACCCAGGTTATTCTAAGTTTAGCCTATAGCACTTTTGGAGGCAATACTTTCTTCAAAGAGCTAATTAACTAATTAATTAGTCAATCTCAGCATAACTCTCTAGATGTCCCTCACAAGTACCGCAGAGGTTTTATTTTCAATTGAGTGAGCTGCTGGAAATATTCCATTGCAGTACTGGGAATAGACAGCCATCCCTCCTGTGTCAGGCCTTCCATGCATGTCTTTCTGTTCCAACTTTCCTTTCATTTTATGAAAGAATTTAAAATTATGTTAGAAGCCAATGCAAATAAAATCTCATTTTATGACATGTCCTGTCCTCCAACATTCTTAAGGCAATGGTTCTCTGACCCTTGTCTTAAGGATCTCCCTATGTCAAGAAAAACCACTTGGTTGGAATGCCACTTTCCCCCCAAATGCCTACAACTGAACAGTTGAGCCAGTTGCTGACAAATTTCTTTCATGCCAGACCAAGGGGGCATCAAAATCAATAGGGCTGGTTCCACATTTAGGGGATCCTCAGCATGAGAACCTTTGGTTAGTTTTCCTATTGTCAGGATTCCCTTTGCCCCTGCTGAAAACTTCAAAAGCCAAATCAAAACACAGACAAAAAGGCTTCAATCCACTTACTTCATTGGGTCATACAGATGCAAATTGTCAGTGACTCACAGTCTACAAAGGAAATGCCTTCAGGGAGTTCAAAGGAAAGCTATGAAAGTTGCCCACCATTTGAAGAAAAGGTGGGCTACTGTCCTAACTTAAGGGGTGGGGGTGGGGGATCTCCCTTTCTCTCGTGAGGCCTCTAAGCACCGCTGTTCACGCCGGGCCAATCAGGCAGACCATCTAAGCTCTGCCCCTGCCATCTCTCTTGGCTCTGTGCCTGTGCCTGGTGTCTAAGAATTCAGGCTCTCCAAGCCCCACCTCTCCCTGTTCGCTATCTCTCACGGGGTGGGGGTGAAGAGAGGCCCTCTCCATCCAGCTGATCCTTTGAAGCTGAGCAGTCTGTGTCTCTGTCTCTGGACAAGCCTGGGAAATTTCCTCCTCTACCTCCTGCAATTCCTCTTCAGAATTTGAGCCACTGAGCCACTCTCTGTGCTCAGAGGAACCCTGACATCTATGGTGGTGGCCCATCATGCCAGGGAAAGCCACTGTATTGGTGGGCAGTCCTTCCACTTCTCTCTCTCCTCCTTATCATCTTTATTTCTGCTGGCCAATAGGGAAAGGTGAGGCCTAAGAGAGGAGGACAACAGTAGCAGAAGTAATGGTGGTGGAGGTGGTAGTATCACTCTGGACCATTATGGGCAACTACAATGGCCATTGCCTGGTGCTCACTGAAAAAGTATCAGAAAACAGTTCAACTGAACTTGTATGCTACAAGCCAGTAGCATAAGCAAGGGAAGGCCCTTTGTCCCCCCACCCCTAAGGAATGTGCTAATTGAGTGTATTTTGAAGTGGGCTGAAAGTGATGCACAGAACCTGAGTTACTCCCTGCCAGAACCCTATGGCATGGGTGCCCTCCCCACCACCACCACCAAATCTAATAGGGTGTATGTTGGAGTGGGTTGAAGTGGAGTGGCACACTGGTAAATTTTAAAGTGCAGGCATTTCTCATGACTCCACAGCTCAGAGCAGACATTTTATAAATTTAATGTCTCTTAATTACCATTCAAGAACAAACCACCCCAAAACACTTTGCATTACATCAAGAAACAATATTTTGAACAGGTTCTCATGATCACAGTGGGAAAATGAGCCATGGTGGATCATTTTCCCTGCATGTGCTGGTCACAAGCTGCCTAATTAACATAATTAGCCTTGCTGGGTGCAGGTTGTCATGATGTACAAACCCAGCGATAGTGGGGGCTGGATAGTTAACAAACCACCTTGAAACCTTTGGCTTGTCCTAGGGTTTCAGGGTGGTTTGTAAACCACCCCAGCCAGCCACCCTCACCAAGTTTGTATGTCATGACAACTGGAGCCCAGTGAGGATAATTATGCTAATTAGGCCGCTCACAGTGCACACACGCGGGGAGGGAAAATGAGCCACATTGACTTATTTTTCCTCAGTGATCATGTGAACCCGCCCAATGTTTCTGGGAAAGTTCATTTCCCCTCAGCTACTGTGAGGATCACAGCTAAGCTCAGAAGGAACGGGGAATTGAAGGGCGTGCCAGATGTTGTCTGCATCCCTGCTAATATAAATGTGCAGGCAAGGCATTCCTGTGAGCCCTGGCTCTATTACACCACTGTTTAAACTGTGAGCCTCCATCTGTACTCAGTGTGTATATTTGTAAATAAACTCAAATATTACAAGGTACCATAAACCTCCCAGTGACCTAATTCAAAAGGAAACCAAACCCTGGATTGGGTTTTGGGATTGGTCCAAACACTGTCACCCCTGGAGTTCTCACTGCTCAGAAAACTTCGGTGGACAGAACAGTCTGAATGTGTACATGGGATATCATGAGAGAAAGAGAAAGAGGTTTTATAGGCTATGGTCTTGAAACACAGTTGAAAACTGTCTGGTTATACTCTCAGGATCACATTTGTTGATACACAGAGATGTGTACTGTAATATAATTAAGAGCCCAGGAGAGATAATCACCTAATAGACATTATCATATGTTATACGAAATGGTAGGTAGCTGTAATGTTGCATTTCAGTATTCAGGAACTTTAACAAATGTCTAGTATTTGTAGCTTTTCTTTCCTCTCAGGATATTAAATTCTTTCCATTTACATAGAATAAAAAATATGAAAGAATCATTCTTTTCACTCTCCTCTGTTCCACTTCATTGCTTTGGAAATAAATAATCACAATGCATTTATAGCTTAAGGGACCAACCCAAAACAGAAGTGTTGATTGTATTATTTTAAAGAAATGGTATGGAAACTCTCAATTCCTGCTTGCTACTCACAATTCATTAAACTGAATGTGCCTTACTGTAGTTCTTTAAAAGAGAGAGAGAGAGCAGCGAACTAGCATCAGTGGGGCATTTAAATGTCCACTAACACCTTTCTAATTCATTTTTGTAGATTTAAATCATTTCAATCAATAATATTAAAGAAAGATAAACATTTTTGCTAAGCATGCCCAGTAGTATTGTTTTCTTAATCCGATGCCTTTTAATATGTAATTCATTCATTTGGTTTAATCTGGTTAAATTCCAATATGCAACCATTTTTGCTGAAGATGACAGTTTTTAGAGTGTGTTAAATGAAAGGTTTGGAAAGTGTTGTATTGTAAGAGCTCAAAAACACCAGAGACAAATAGCTGAAGCTTCTTTATTCCACTCATTAACCATCAAACTACTTAAGGGGGGAATTTCAGGGGGAAATGGTGGAGGAGGCTTAACCCTTCCCTCCCGGAGCACAGTAATACCAATCCAAATTGGGGCCAAGCATGCTAACACTAAAGTAAAAAAAAAAAAAGCCTCAGCTACATGCTACATGATTAGCCTAATGTGTTGTTTGGCTCTGAATGTTCTTTCTGGCAGAGAGGGAGAAATGAGCTCCTTTCATCTATCCATGCTCTGGCTGATGGATGGACCAGGTTGGGCTCCCCCTTGGCTTGATGTCATTCCTGGGAAGCAGGAAGTGCAGCCCCCCAGACTAGACCTAGGTATCCTGGCTGATAACAGAAGACAGGGTGTATTTGCCTTCTGCTCTCCTGGAATATTAACCCCACACATTAGAAAATTACACAACATTGTCTTTCGCCCATTCATGTGGTGACCTGCTCCATTGAGAACACTGATCAGGCAGGAGTCCTCCTGGCTGGCTATTTTGTACCAGAGGTAATATAGTGGAGTCATCAGTGCCCATGAGATGACTGGTAACATTAGTAAATGGATCAAAATGCCTAGCAGCTCAGTGCCCAGCATGCCATATTTGGCCATGTGTAGCCAGGTCATTCCTGCCAACCTAGCAGTTCGAAAGCAAGAAACTGCAAGTAGATAAATAGGTACCGCCTCGGCGGGAAAGGTAACAGCGTTCTGTGCACCTCGGTGTTCAGTCATGCTGGCCACATGACCACGGAAGCATCTTCAGACAGCGCTGGCTCTTCAGCTTAGAAACGGGGATGAGCACCGTACCCTAGAGTTGGACACGACTGACTGGGGACACCTTTTTACCTTTTTAGCCAGGTCATAATGAGCAGGACCCAGTTGCTGAGCATTCCATATCCAGCTATAAGTTTATACATGTACTGTCCTATCCTATCAAGCATATTGAGGGGTAAAGTGTGAATCTTGGATCTCCTTTCCAGAGGATGCCTGGTTTCCTCACCTGTATAAAAGAACCACATTCTATTCTTGGTTCCTTGGCTGACTCCATAACAGCAATCTGTTAATTCTTATACTTTTTTTGTTTCTGTCATACTTGTTGTCTCACATCTGACAGCATCTGGCTTAGGCATCTCTAGTCCAGCAATACTGAGCTTTCCCACACTTGACATTCTTACTGAAATATTTCTTGGCTGTTTTTCAAGCTCCTGTTAAAATGGGAGGTCTGAAAATGGGGTTGAGCCATGACAGGCTGGCAGTGAGGGAAAGAAAATAAGAGCAAGGGTGTGGGAACCTGACTGGTGGTAGTACCTCTAGGTGCCAGTGCATGCATCTCTCTCTTGGGAGCCACATATGGATCAGAAGATGGAATATATGAAGTAGCCTGCAACACTCAGCCAGGAGAACATCCTGTTGCAAGCCCACCAAACCCAGCTAACATGTATGCAGTGTGTATATGGACTCAGGTGGATACCATCAAAGGAATCCCTAAGCAAGTCACTCTGCATTTCTGTAAACAACATGAAGAGTATCTTCAGCCATCAGGACCTCGGATTCAACTTGCCTTGGAATCAAGGCAACTTCCTATTAAAATGCTGCATTTCTCCATTCATCTGCAGATAGGAAACAGATGACCATCCTTTCTGACAGGGAAATCTCAAATGCTACATTTACGACAGGAGTAAATCAGGTGCCATTATACCAGATCAGCTCCCTTGGATCTCCTTCTAAAGAGAAAAACTTGATAGCAGTAGCAGAAGTAACTTATGGAGTTAAAGACACTTCAGGCCATTTACTAAATAATCTATAAGGGTCCTTTCTCATACAGTCCCACAATCCCAAATGGCTACTTCACTCATGCCAGATTGGGAAGTATAATATGCTGCCATAGTGGCACATGCATGGTTGCCATCTTGTTATGAAGTCACACAAGATTTGATCATAACCTCAAACTGCTTATCCACTGAAGACCACCATCTGGATGGCACCAGATTGGGGAAGGTTGCTGTTCTGGCTATATGTCTACCTTAAAGATGCAATTACTTCTCTTCCTCCTCAACCACAAAGACTGGATTGTGTCTGCAAGCTAAAGCTCAGACCCAAGCCAATTTATGTAGATGAGGCATAGGAGATATTATTACAGTGGTGGGCAGCTTTAGAGATTTTAAAAAATGTTCTTTGTGTGGAATTAATTGGTTTCTCTGAGAAGCTTGCCAAGTGTAAGAGTCAATACATCTACAAGGCCAGAGCAAATAGTCTTCCAACTGTGTTTAAACTTGTGCTAGCAAGTACTAAAAGCACCTCTCCTCCCAATTTATGTTCAGGACATACTACTTAAAAATAACACTGTAAGGATGCAATACATCAGTATTTTCCAGAAGCAGATATCAAACACAGCCAAGGCCTGTATGGTTCAGGACCTCAACTACAAGCAGTGTTATCTTAAATTCATACAATTATAGAATTTGCTGGGACCTTGAAAGTCAAGGTCCCCACTCCCTTTTCTCCCGACCCTCTTCCAAGGTCATTGTTGTGAGGGGTGTGGGGGAATACCTTCCCGGGTTTTCTCCTCCTGAGGTGGTAGCCAATGGAGGCTGGTGGCTCTGATGTCAGCAGGGCTATGAATCTGCTCTGGGTTTTAGTTAGAATGCTAAAGGAGCTATCCAAGGTGCTGAATGGGTTCAGCACCTTGGATAGGTCCTGTAGAGTTCTAACTGGTTCTGACTGAAACCCAGAGCAGATTTACTGTCCCATTGATATTGGAGCCACCAGCCTCCACTACCCCCTGTTCAGTAGAGAATCTGCAATGCAGGATGCAACTATAGTATTCTTGACAGACGGCGATCCAGCCTCTGCTGGAATTCAGCGCACTGCTCTAAAAGTAGCAAATGTAACAAATGAAGGACCGATGTAATATGATCATATATAGAATACAGCAAAAGCTACAGTGCCTTAAGCTATAGTGGTTTGGAGAGGGCACTAAGGCATAATTCTGACCCCTGGGATAAAAGGTTGGGAAACAGCTGAAATAGCTGGAGGTGGATTGATTAAATGAAGGTTCTCTGATACTCTGGGTATCTGTGGACTGAGTGAAAAAGAACTTATCAACATATATATATATATATATATACACACACACACGCACACACATATATACACACACACATATACACACGCGCACACACACACACACTGAGAATATTATATTATTTCTATGTGAATCAGATTGATCCTTTTCAAAATGCATTGAGTTACTGAAATAATTTGGTTTGGCCTCAGGATACAAGATATTAAAAAAAAAACACCTCAGAGTGATGGGATTGAATATAGACGAAGAAATAAAGATTGGATTGCTGCAGCTTCTTCAGTCCCTTGGAAGGACACCCCAGTTATATACCTTGGTATCTGGATCACTAAGTAACTAGAAGATTTATATCAGGGGTGGGCAACTTGTGGCCTGCCAGAGGTTTTGGCCTACAACTCCCATCAGACATCACTATTGGCTATACTGGCTAGGGCTGATGGGAGTTATAGGTCAAATTAGCTGGTGGAGGGTCACAAGTTGCCCACCCCTGGTTTATATCAATATAATACTGACAATCTTTTATGAGAGATCAAACAAAATACGATGAGATGGGTTCAAGTAAAGATTTCTTGGCTGGGGAGAATTTCTATTCTGATAATTAATGTATTGTTTAGGGGGGGGGGGTTGGTTTTGAATATCCCATCTCAGGCTACTGTCTCAATACTAACAAACTAGTAAATCATAGTATTAGATTTTGTCTGGATGAATACACATCCAAGAGTAGCTGCTAACATCTTACATAAGTTAACAAAGACAGAGATCTAGTTTTTCCTTATGTGAAAGGTTGCAGTAATGCATCTGTCCTGGGACATTTAAGTATGTGGTTTAGCTAGGACAAGTCATTCTTAATAGAAGAACAAGGACTTCCAACTACTTTAAAGAATAATGTATAGTACTGGATGAAAACAAACTTGGCTACCATCAAATTTAAATGGAAACAATTTTTTTTTTTTTAATTTAAGGCATCTGTGAGAGTCCATGCATGGGTGGAAGTCTGGCTAGCCTTACTACTCCACCTGAAAATAATTGAGGCATTCCCAGAGAAGGTGGGAGCTGGCTGTCACATGCAGCTAATGAGCCCAAGTCACAAAGGGAAATATATAAAAATGGACCAAAGACAGAAGAAAGGGGTGGTGGAAGGAGAAGACAAAGAGTCCTGTGTGTGAGGGCATACAACAGACAGGCAAGTTTTGTTTTGAAAGACTAATTGAGTCTAGGACTATCTATGAAGAAAGAAAAAAAAAACCCAATCAGCCTCCACGATGAGCCAGCTATCTCTTGTTTAAGGCCAAGATGGAAAAAATATTTAGGTTTCTCAAAGAACTGAGAGAGACTGAACTATCTCTGAGAGGCAATATCTTACCATACCATCTGAAGTTTAAGAACATCCAGTTGGTCTATCTTGACCTATAGAAGGAGTGTAGCTGGTGTATTTTTGTTTACTGTATGCCACCTACCACAGTGCTGGACACTTTGGGTTGTATCCAATGATAGCTTTACCGTAGTACAAAGCACTTACGGGGCACATCATTTTTGCCAATTCCCCACCACTACCACCACCAATGATGATGGCCATCACTCGTGACAGAGTAAGATTGTCTTCCAGGGGTAGGGTCTTAGCAGTGGGTCTGCGGGTGGCTGTGAAGGCCAATTCTGGATCCACACAGCCTCCCACAGCGAGGACATAAGTTTCCAGGTGGAAGGCGGTCAAGGTGAGGGTTTGCTTGACGTGCCTTCCGCTGAGCTCATTTCTCCCTTTCGCTCTGTACTCATGCTTCTTAAAAGTCCATAGCGCCTTTAATATAGGCTGACCTCCAGCTGGAATGCTCATGGGTTAGAGCTTCCCAGTTCTCAATGCTTATGTTACATTTTTAGTGAGGGTGAAAATAGAGTGTTCTGACTTGCACACTGGAAGGGCTTTCTGCTAAGTCTTATTGAGTTCAATGAGATTTACTCTCAACATTAAAAAAAACTAAGATCATGGCATCTGGCCCCATCACTTCCTGGCATATAGAAGGGGAAGAAATGGAAGCAGAGACAGATTTCATTTTCTTGGGCTCCAGGATCACCGCAGACGGTGACTGTAGCCATGAAATTAAAAGATGCTTGCTCCTTGGGAGGAAAGCTATGGCAAACCTAGACAGCATAGTAAGAAGCAGAGACATCACCTTGCTGACAAAGGTCCGTATAATCAAAGCTATGGTTTTCCCAGTAGCAACGTATGGCTGTGAGAGCTGGACTATAAGGAAAGCTGAGCGCCGAAGAATTGATGCCTTCGAACTGTGGTGCTGGAGAAGACTCTTACGAGTCCCCTGGACTGCAAGGAGGTCAAATCAGTTAATCCTAAAGGAAATCAACCCTGAGTGCTCATTGGAAGGACAGATACTGAAGCTGAAGCTCAACTATTTTGGCCACCTAATGTGAAGAGAAAACTCCCTGGAAACGACCCTGATGCTGGGAAAGATTGAAGGCAAAAGGAGAAGGGGACAGCAGAGGATGAGATGGCTAGATAGCATCACCGATGCAATGAATATGAACTTGAGCACACTCCGGAAGAGAGCGGAGGACAGGAAGGCCTGGCGTGCTATGGTCCATGGGGTCACGAAGAGTCGGACACAACTTAACGACTGAACAACAACAAAGTGTGTGTAGGAGTGCAGCCTATGTCTGCTATCTCCTTCCATAGTCCACCTTAAGGCTGAGACTAAATGTAACTCCATGATGTCAACATCAAGACAGCTTTTTTGTTCTGCTGCTCCCCTCTCATCCACCTTGCTGGATAGCCTGATGAAGAGTTCTAGAGAACTTGAAAGCTTGCTCACTATGTTAGTTGGTCCTAATAAAGCATTCTCTGACTGTGAATTTTGGATTTTTTTTTCCAGATAGATCAACACCTCTTCCTTTGCTTTTGCTTTTTTTTCTCTAGACACTAGGAAGACAGCTTGTTAAAAGCTGAACACAATTATCCTTCAGTATTCACACTTCTTAGATTTTTGCAATGTCGTTCTCTGAAGAAATATGCATATAAAATGTGTATATTAGGTTAAAGTGTGTACAAAAATGTGTACATTAGGGGAAAGTGTGGGCATTGGGAAATATTAGCGATAAAATGCACAAAATAGCATTATATTAAGAGAAATTGCTTGCAAAAATTTGTACATTAGGCAAACCTACATACAAAAATGTATATATTAGGGGAAACGCACACAAAAAGTGTATATGAATATTCATGCTGACTTTGAAAAATAAGGGGAAAAATCACAGATTAATGTACAAACAGGATAGTGCAAACAGAGGATGAGAAAAATGAGAAACTGAGAGAAACCAAAATTGACAGGTTTGTCCATTCTTACTTACCTCTACATTTTGCCTACTTTATTATACAGCCTGATGAGAGCATCAGATCATTCCAGTCCCCAGGGTCGTGTCTGGAAACCTGAGTGAGCCATGAGTAACTGATTGTTCCTGACTTATATAAATAGATTGGACTTCCAATGAAGCGTGAACACATTAAGCTTTGAATCTGGGATCATCTCTTCTGTGGATGGAAAGTTGTTCCAAGGTTTTCTTAGACAACAGAACCGGAATCAAGCTACATTTGCTGTATTATGTGTGATTTTGTTTCTGTGCAGGAATGGGGAGAGAGAAAATATATTGGTGGCAAGACTGCTGCAAAAATGGGGCCAGGCAGGGAGCCCTTGCTACAAGGTACTGGTGCATGCAGATTGCATACTGCACACTCGATACACATTTGTCTTTTAACCCTGCCATATAACATGTCCTACAAAAACCTCAAGTATGTGATAATTCTGTATGGAGCTGGGCCCAGTTTAATTTAACTTTTTCAAAATCCACTGTATCTAGGGATGTTGTTATTGATTCACAGTTGTCATATCATCTGTGGGCAACCAGTCTGAGTTAAACTGATCTTTTAATCAGAATGGGAACCATTCATCATTTAGGGTTTCTCCATGTAGTCTTTTCACATGATTAATAATTCAGTTGTTATCCCTAACATTTTGACCCAGCTACAAGACCAGAAGTGTAGCAAATCTTTCTTTGTATATCATCCATGCCTATATACAAGAACAAGCAAAAGAGTAGTGAAAAGCTAGCATGCTAGTATTGTTAATTATACTAGGCCTCTGTTGGGATTTTATTATATCTCAGAGGAAAACATGAGGAAGGAAAATAAAACTCTTGATAATAATTGCATGAGCACTGAACTTCATGAATGCACATCAAGATAAAGGGAGATAATTGCTGGTCTGATAGGTGATTGCTAAAAGCAGATGTTGCTACTGTATATAGTTGTAGTAGCACCCTAGCAATTAGCATCCCTTATCCTCTTAGAAATTAGCATTGTACTTGCCATACAGTATGTATGAAGGCCAGAGACATTGAGATCAAGGGTGGAGCCAGGCAGAGACAGAGATGCTGGGGGCAGTGCTGACAACCACGGCCCTGTGATGAACCAACCTTTCCCCTCCCTTCTAGAAGTGTCTCTGAACAAAAAATG
This sequence comes from Heloderma suspectum, assembly GCF_057233095.1. Taxonomy (NCBI): domain Eukaryota; kingdom Metazoa; phylum Chordata; class Lepidosauria; order Squamata; family Helodermatidae; genus Heloderma; species Heloderma suspectum. The sequence goes on from NC_139458.1 coordinate 92,650,887, forward strand.
CACTCTATGTGGGGCTGCCCTTAAGGCTAGGGGTGGGTGGATCACTCACCGTCCATCCCACGACGGTGTCTGCGGCAGGGGGGAGGCGATCCATTCCTCCCCCCCAGAATCCTCCAGGGCTGCTCCACATCTGGAGGATTTTGTGGAGCCACACTCTTTCTCCACAGCGCTGGCAATACAGTAATGGCATCCGCCATTACCGTATTCCTTGGGTTAATACAGCCACAAATGGCACAGCAGACGCCACTTGCGGTTGTAAAGCACTGTTTTTTATGGAAATAGAGCCGTAAACGGCTGCAGTTAGAGTAAACTCAGGGCTTTACGGCTGCCAGTGGCATCCAATACACCATTTGCGTCTGCATTAAAAACATAGACACAAATGGAGTATTGATGTGACTTGCAGCCGTAAAGTCCTGAGTTTACCCTACTTGCAGCAGTTTACGGCTCTATTTATGTAAAAAACAGCACTTTACAGCCACAAGTCGCGTCCACTACGCCATTTGCGGCTTTATTAACCCAAGGAAGATGGTAATGGCAGACACCATTACTGTATCGCAAACGCCGTGGAGCCAGAGTTCCATCCTGCAGGAAATCTTCTGGACTCGGAGGTAAGTGGGGCCACTCCATCACAGATTCCGGAGGCCAGATTCCAAAGAATCTGGCCTCATTGGCATCCGCAGCAGATTTTGCCCACATTCCTACTTAAGGCTGGTCCAGAAGCTGGAGCTGGAGCTAGTGCAGAATGCAGCAGCTTGGCTGTTGCCTGGAGCTGCTCCTTTCAGCGTGCAACTTCTTTGCTGAGGGAACTGCACTGGCTACCTATTCATTACTGGGCCAGGTTTATGGTATTTGTACTAGTATACAAAGCCCAAAACAACTTGGGACCAGGATACCTGAGAGAGTGCCTTCTTCCTTACCAACCTGCCCAGTCACTGAGGTCATCAGAGGGCAAGTTCCTGGTGGTTCCACATGGACCCATGGCCCGATTGGAGTCCACCAGGAAAAGAGCCTTCAGTGTGGTGGCCCCCTTCCTGTGGAACTCCCTGCCTTTGGAGGTCAGGCAGGCACCAACATTGTGCTGCTTCCAGTGCCTTCTGAAGACATTGTTATTTCAGGAAGACTTCCTTGAGTTACCAGCCGCGATTTATTAAATTTGGTCTTACCAAAATTTGTTTCTTTTTAAAATGTTTTAATTGTTTTAACATGGTGTTTTATTCTTTTATCATTGCTGTTCACCACTCCAACTTTTTTTGTTGTGGAGTGGTATATAAATATTGTAAAAAAAATTAAAAATGGCCAGGCTGCTGTAGACACCAAAATTTACATTTAATACCCATTTCAGGTTGACTCAGCTTCACAGGAATCATCGGGAGGGTGCAGTGGTGCAGCTAGGGAAAGTAGCAAAAGAGATTCTAAGTGTGTGTGTTTGTTTTCTCCTGCATGTAAATGAAGGTTTCATTAATTAACGCTGGAGGAAAAAAGGCTTTGAGATCCTTAAAAAAAAAGATCTGAATAATTACAAAGTGTTATGCTGATGAAATGAACTTGAGCATGCTCTGGGAGGGAGTGGAGGACAGGAAGGCCTGGCGTGCTACGGTCCATGGGGTCCCGAAGAGTCGGACACGACTTAATGACTGAACAACAATGCTGATAAAGTCAAGAGTCATTTTTCCCCCATCATTAACTCTCCAATGACTAAGTAGACTACAGATTAGAAAGCAATGTCTTCTCTTGATCCAGTACTTGTCAGGAGAACCCGTTTAGTGAACAGAATTGAACTCACCAGTGATCACAAAGCATTAATAGATGAAGTAACTGGGTTTTTTGTCCAGCATCTCAGCTGGTCTCTCTTTCATCACTATTGACAAGAGTTTATTAATGAGGCAATGGACCTGAGCATTTTCACAGGTTGGGCTCTTCTTATGCACTCTGCATGTAGGCGCCTACATTGGAATTATACCATAGTGTTTCCATTACAGAAGGAAGAAGCGTGATTCTAGGTATACAAAATCTAAACAGCCAGCATTTGTCATCATCAGTAATTACCTAGGGCATTTTTTAAAAAGAAAGAAAAGAGAAAAGTGCTGCAAGGTAGACATCCACGTTTATCCATTCACGCAGAAAAGGTGGGCGAGTGGGAGAGTTAATAAAATAGACCCCGCAATAACAACAACATCATACTTAAATTACACCGACATGAATTATTATGCAATTGTTTCATATCCCATAACCTACACACGAGCTAAAAGGTCTATTAGAGCTAATAAGATTGGTAGATGTGGCATTATTATGGGAGCAAATGAGGGAGATGCATAAAACACAAAAGCGAGACTGCAGTCTTAACAATTTTTCTTGTTGAAATGGAGACATTACCTCTGCACGGAGCATCTGTCTAAATAAAAGACAAAGTGCTGCTTCAGGCACTAAATTATCATGTTTAAGGACAAAAGCTGGACACCTACCAGCTATTCAGAGGAAGGCTAACTAGATGGAAGGTTCCCCTGAGTGCTCTTGCAAGCACCTGCCATGCTTTGAAAAACAGCCAATAGAAGTATTAATGATGGCCCATTCCAATTTCATCTTTCGGCCTGACAGGTACAAAACCCATCTTTCTTCTTCCTTTGTTGGAGATGAAAATATAGAAAGCAACAATTACTTCATTGTTGGCAAATGTTTGCTCTCCTATGAGTTGCACTCCATGCTGTGCAGCAAATATTATTCAGAGTTTGAAAATACAGGTGATGAGCCAAGATATTTCACTGTTCTGGAAGGACAGCCAGGATGGTCTAGTGAGCAATGACTAAGACCAAGATCTGGCAGATCCAGGTTTCAATCCCATCACTGCCGAGAATTAATTCTGGGGACTTGCAAAACGGTTTCTTATATATGAAGGGCAGCAGCCTAGCTCAGAGGCTGGTTGTGAAGGTAAGCACAAGATTGTGAGCTCTATGGGACAGGGACCTGGCTTTGCTTATGTTACTGTGAAACAGGGGTGCAGATGCTGAGTCTGGGGGGGTGGGGAATCTGTCCCTCTGGGTGTTCCAATCTGGCTCTCCAAGGTTCCCCAGATGGCCATGCCCCCTTCCCCTGGCACCACCCTCTTTCCCCAACCACTGAACATTGGGTGGTTTCTTGGGTTTTGTGCAGGTTTTTTCCCCCATCCAAAAATACCTCTCCTAAGGCTTATGAGCTTCAAGCTAAAACATGCTGGTATTTTTTGTTGTTGTTTGTTGTTGTTTTGGCCCTGCCCAGCACTGGAATACAGCCCCTGAGAGCTTCTCCAGAGGCTGGAACCCTATACACACTTACCTGAGAGTAAGCCCCATTGAACTCAATGGCACTTACTTCTAAGGAGACATGGATGGGGTTGCACTGTTAATAAAGTTTCTTTGAGTTGAATATCATGCCAAAAATGCAGGGATATGGGTGGGGCAAATGAGAAGCAGAAGGATGTCTTTTTCAGATTTTGAATTTTTAATATGAGTAAAAATCCTAACAAAGATTTGTTTTATTTCTTTATTTGGTTAAAGCTCAATGTATTTTACATGTGCTGAAGCTGTGCAGCCAAATGTAAGTACCACGGAGTTCAATGGAGGTTATTCCCAGGTAACTATGCATAGGATTTTGAGACTTTATTAGTGATTTGTTTGTTTGAGGTGTCTGGGTTTTGTGATGGAATTTTTAACCAGTGTTAGGTTTTATAAGTATAAAGAATTGAAAGGAAGATATAAATTAATTGGCCATGACTATAGGTTCACATTGGGGGTGTGGCTGTGAGGGTTGCCATGATGAACTCCTTCACTGCAAAGTCTACCACTACACCACTAGTGAAAATTGCATTATTATGTCATATTGGGAATTCAGCCTGGTGCCCACAGACATCTCTTTTGGCATCCACCAGGCTTCCGCCTCATTTTTCTTTTATTTCTTAAGATTTTTTAATATACAGTCAGGGCCGGAAATATTGGAAAAAGGATAACTGTTTTGACAGTTGGCCTCTGTACACCACCGCATTGAAGTTGAAAGGAAACACACCCAGATGGGAGCGAAGTCAGGACTTCCAGCTGAAATTCAAGGGGTTTGACAAAAGTGGGGCACTAACCATTCAGGAAGTACAGCCAGTGGCATACACACACACCCGTCGTTGGGGGCTCATAAGTAATGGAACGAATGGCTGACAAGCAGCTGCATGGCCAGGTGTGGCCTGTTTCCTGGGTACCCCATGACCAATCAAGCAGATAAAAGGCCTGGAGGTGGTTCAGAGTGTTACATTTCCATTTGGTAGCTGTTCACTGGAACTCTCAACATGAGGTCCAAAGTGGTGTCCATGCGAGTGAAGGAGGCCATCAGTAGGCTGAGGAAAGAAAATAAACCCATCAGAGAGAAAGCAAAAACAGTGGGAGTGGCCAATACAACAGTTTGGAACATCCTGAAAAAGAAGGAATTAGCTGGCAAGCTCAGCAACAGCAAAAGGCCTAGAAGACCACAGAAGACAACTAAAGTGGATTGACTGCAGAATTCTGCTCATGGTGAAGAGGAACCCTTTCACAACAGCTAGCCAGGTCAAGAACACTGTTGCAGAGGTAGGCATGTCATTGTCAACATCTACAGTCAAGAGACAGCTTTATGAATGTAAATACAGAGGCTTCATAACAAGGTGCAAACCACTGGTAACACTCAAGAACCGAAAGGCCAGATTAGCTTTTGCCAGCAAACACCTAAAAAAGCCTGCCTAGTTCTGGGATAAGATTCTTTGGACTGATGAAACCAAGATTAACTTGTACCAGAATGATGGGAAGAGAACAGTATGGAGAAGGAAAGTAACAGCTCATGATCCAAAGCATACCACATCATATGTCAAACATGGTGGAGGCAGTGTTATGGCATGGGCAAGTATGGCTGCCAATGGAACCGGGTCACTGGGGTTTATTGATGACCTGACTGCTGATAAAAGCAACAGGATGAATTCTGAAGTGTATAGGGCTATACTTTCTGCTCAGATTCAGCCGAATGCTGCCAAACTGATAGGATGCTGCTTCATATTGCAGATGGATAATGACCCAAAACATACAGCTAAAGCTACCCAAGAGTTTCTCAAGGCAAAGAAGTGGGATGTTCTTCAATGGCCAAGTCAGTCACCTGATCTCCACCCAATAGAGCATGCTTTTCACTTACTGAAGACAAGACTGAAGGCAGAAAGACCCACAAGCAAGCAGCAGCTGAAGGCAGCTGCAGTAAAGGCCTGGCAAAGCATCTCAAGGGAGGAAAGTCAGCATTTGGTCATGTCCATGGGTTCCAGACTTCAGGCAGTCATTGTCTACAAAGGATTTTCATCCAAGTATTAAAGGCGATCCTTAAGTTTGAAATGATGTTGGTTTGTTCCACTACTTATGAGCCACCAACGATGGGGGTGTGTGTGAATGCCACTGGCTATACTTCCTGAATGGTTAGTGCCCCACTTTTGTCATACCCCTTGAATCACAGCTGGAAATCCTGACTTCGCTCCCATCTGGGTGTGTTTCCTTTCAACTTCAATGTGGTGGTGTACAGAGGCCAACTGCCAAAACAGTTATCTTTGTTCCGATATTGCTGGCCCTGACTGTATATTTTTTAACTGGGAGGTTGGCATCCTGCAAAGCAAAGTGCTGCAGGCTGGGTTCTTTATTTGGCTTCAAAAGAGTGGTGTTGTGTTTTGGAGCTCAGACCCCACCTCTGCCTTGTACTTAGGTTCTTGGCCAAGTTGCCTTCTTTTTAGTCTCACATGTTTGCCTTCTGGGAAATGAATGTTTGTGACCGGCCATGACAACCGTGGCAGCAGCCATTTGATGAATTAGCAATTTGGTCTAGGGTAGGGATGTCAGAGAATTCTGCCACAGATCTCGGTGAGGCCGAATGCCAGTGCATTCGGCCCCCTGAAATCCGTGGCGGAACGCGAGCCCCCTGCCCACCCCCACCCCACAAAAGGCGCACAAAACAGAGCACCTGCCTGCTGCCGTCTGCACTGACTTGTGAATGGCAGCCGCGTCTGCGGCCACCATTTGCTTCCTCCATATAGCTGTGTTAGGCTATGTAAATACTTACATAGCCTATCACGGCTTAACTAAGGGAACGCAAATGGCGGCGGCTACAGCAGCCGCCATTTGCTTTCCCTTTTTTTTTTTGCCGTTTTAGCCTACGTAAATATTTACGTAGGCTATTACGGCAGGAAAAAAAAAAGAAACACAAATGGCGGCCACTACGCCATTTGTGTTCCCTCTTTTTTTTGCAGGCCAGCCCAGCTGGTGAAGCAGCAGTAGCTGAAGATGGTGATGATAAGAGTGCCTCTCTCTGGCTACTGCTGCTGCATCTCTTCCTCATGGTTCCCTTATAAGTAGTCATGGCCATGTTATAGAACCAATGCCAGATCATGGCCTTGATGAGCCCTGGGGCTAACAGCTGTAATGGGCCCCAAACTCTGCCCTCAGCACCAAATTCCTACATGACATCTGGGCATGGTCACACAGTCCAGTTTAATGTATACAATGCAGACCCCTTTTTTTCCCTTACATACTTTAGTGGAAATCATTTTCCATGCTTTACTGGAAGCAAATAACTAATATCTCATCCATGATAGGAACTCAGATAGAAACACAAGCTTCCATTTCATTGTGGCAGTCTAATTATGGAATGTTCTCCCCTGAGAGGTCCACCTGGCACCTACTGTGTCGGCTTTTCAGTGCTAGGCAAAGAGCTTTCTATTTCCTCAGGGATTTTACACGTAATTTCAGTCGTGCTGATTGTTTTTATCTGGCTTTTAAGATCTTGCTGACTCTTGGTTCATGAAATTTTATGATTGTTTGAATCTGTTTCAGTTGTATTTGCTTTGTTTTTATGTAAACAAACATAGGGTGTGTTTTTTAATATTAATGGGGGGTTTAAAAAAATCTTAAATAACTCAGTAAAGCATCTGCACAGGGCTAAGCACTTGGCTGGAAAGGAGACAAATGTACAAACACATGTACATAGGAAGCTGCCTTATACCGATTCAGACCATTGGTCCATCTAGCCCAGTATTGTCGACAGTGACTGGCAGTGGCTCTCCAGGGTTTTAGGCAAGATTCTTTCCTTGCCCTACCTGGAGAACCCGGGGATCAAACCTGGGACCTTCCGCATGCAAAGCATGTGCTCTGTCACACTGAGCTATGTAATGAAAGTATAAATTATGAACTGGTTAATTGTCTAAAACAGAAAAAAAACAGTTATTTTTTCCCCTTAGCTGAGTTTTAGTGATTCTGACAAATGCTGAGTATTTATAGAAGTAGAAGGAAAGCCACATTCAATAGCATGTGTTTTTTTTTTCTTTCCGTTTTGCATTCATGCTTCAACTTTGACCTGGAAGGACTATTTCTTGTAGCAAGAATATATTTCCATCACTGTGGGCTGTCCAGTCTTTTATCTTCTAAGAATAGCATCAATCACATCATAATTTGCATGATGAGCAGGAACTTTGACTTGTACAGAGTAGTTGCCATCTTAACTTTCCCTTTAAAAAAAACCCAAATATGTGTGAAAATGCACGTATGCTTTCCAGTCTTTATTTTGGATAGCAGACAAGCAACGCATACACACATCCTCCAAATACTTGCTGTATTCTCATTAAAAATAGGGCATCAGATGGCCGGTCTAGCCATACATGCCTGAAAAGGTATTCTTTGCAATCCTGCTATAAAGTAAAGCACTGTACTGAACTGGCAGAGACAATATGAGACAGGACAGCAAAATGATTCTATTGGAGGATTATAGGCAAGGCCGGCCCAGTCATTAGGCAGGGTTAGGCAGCAGTTGCTTTGAAGTGTCATGAAAGTGAAGCCCATCTATCTATTTTACAGTCCTATCTCAAGGTTTCCCTTCCCCTATTTTGGTAAACCATGGCATACTTATTGCAATGTCTAGGGAGGACACACATGTGCAGTGGTGCTTACTAGGAAAAGGGAAATGTACATGTGCAGAATTCAGGAATGAGGACACCCATATGTTCCGGAAAAATATGGTAAGTCTCAAAATGGCAATGGATGAAAGTGCAGTGAAATTGATCGAGAGAATGTTAGTCTGGATGCATCCTCAGAGCTTTCAAAGAGCTGGTGAAAAGGACATATGTACATGACTCGTGCTTCTGCTTTTTGCACTTCTGGTGTAATGTGTGTAACTGGTACATGTCCCTTGCAGTAAGCTGTGACAGTTCCAGATAGGAACATAGGAATCTGCCTTATTCAAACCACTGGTCCTTCAAGCCTAGTATTGCCAACACTGACTGGCAGCAGCTCTCCAGGGTTTCAGGCAGGAATTTTTGCAGCCCTACCTGGAGATGCTGGGGACTGAACCTGGGACTTTCTACAGGCAAAGAACATTCTCTGCCACTGAGCCATGGCCCTTCCCCAAATACATGAGGAACCCAAACCTGGTTAACCTCTCCCAAATGTGTCCACCAGAGTTTCTTGTGCAGCACCAACCTCAGCTAGAAGGGTGGGGAGGGAGGTAGCCTTGGTCTATAGGGATTCCATCTCCATGGTCAGATAGTCAGCCGGTTTTGAGTATCTGTACGTGGTGTTGGGCACCCAAGACAGGATTGGGATTCTGTTAGTGTATCGCCCACCTGACTAGCTAACTCCCTCCTGAGCTAACTGAGATGGTGTCAAGTGTAGTATTGAGAATCCCAAGGCTTGTGGTCTTTGGGGACTAATATTCATGATGAGGCTACCTTGTCAGGAGTGGCTCGGGATTTCATGGCCACCATGCCAAACATGGGCTTGTCTTTGATAATATCTGGGCCAGCAGAAGTGTCAAGGCAGACTTGGGATCTGGTATTCTGTACTGGATTGGGGAAAAATGATTTGTGGGTTGGGGAGCCAGTAGTGACTCCATTGGCATGGACAGATCATTACTGGATGAGTTTTGACCTTCAGAGTACCTTCAATTTCTGCAGGGGTGGGGGCCCAATTTGATGGTCTGCCCCTGGAGGCTGATGAATCCGGATGGATTTCGGAGGTCTTCAGCGGATTTTCCTGCAGGCTTAGGCAGTAATCCTGCTGAGGCCCTGGACTCTGCTTGGAATGAGGGGATAACGTGGGCTATCAATATGATTGCTCCCAAATGTCCTCAACCCAGCTGTAGAACCATGTCAGCTCCTTGGTATTTGGAGGAGCTGAGGTTGATAAAATGACTGTGTCAATTATTAGAGCACAAATGGTGGAAGACTCATAACAAATACGACTGAACAGTAAGAATCCATCTTATTCTGCGGTGGTGATGGTGGTGAAGAAATCTTACTTCTTCACCACCATTGCAACTGCTCAGTGTAGTCCAGAAAAAAAGTCTGGCTTTTTGGGGTGGTTAAAGGCCTCTTGGGTATAGGCCCTAGAAGACACCAGCATGAACCCTCAAAGGCCCACTGTGAACAGTTTGCTGGACATTTTGCAGATCAATTCACTTATATCCATGCCAACTTGGACACCATTGTTCTGACAGATTCTGAGATGGACAAGGCTAGTGCACCATCTAGTTATGTTATAGATACATTTCAGCTTGTACAGCCTGCAGACATGGCCAAACTGCTTGGAGGAGTTAGGCCAACTACATGCTTTTTAGATCATTGTCCATCCTGACTTGTGAAATCTGCCAGAGCTGATGGGATTTATTTGGCATTGCTGCCTCCTGTTAAAAAAGCAGTTCACAGAGAAAAAACAAAAGGCAGAACAGAATGAATGTTTGCCAGTCCCACATGTGCACAAAAGGCTAAAAAGAAAAAAGAAAGACCACACTTTTCTGTAGCGAAGAAAGAAAAACAGCTTTATTCCCAGGTATTCTTGCATATACAAATGCAGGCGCAGAATTGGGTTTCAAGAGAGTTTGTTCGATCCATTTTGTGTTCCTTTACACTGGCAGGAGCAAGACAGCAAGCCATGTGCTCCCAGCAATGGAGGAAGGTTGGAGAGGGGAAGCAAGAGGGAGGAACCACACTGTAGGCTAGAGAAAGCCTAAATCTAGCTATGCCCATGCATTAACTAATGACAACACTACCCCTTCCAGTACCTTGCAGATGAGTTTGCAATCTTCCCAACATCCCCTCTCAACATTGACTGCAAGAGTCCTGAAGCTTCATCTTGGGCCGCAAACTCTCGAAGCATCCTCTTGGTAGTGGCTTGCTTAAGATGCCTGCTATGCTGCCATCTCTGCAGATGGACAGTAGTTCATCTCCATAATCCTTTGTTCTCCTAAATTGTGCACTAAGTGGCACTTGACTCCAATATGCTTGGTGCCCGTTTGAATTGTCTCAGTTCGAGAAAGTTTGATACAGCTCTGGTTGTCTTCAATAATCTGAATCACTTTCTGTTTGTCTATTCCATTTCCAAGGTCCATCAGCAGCTGTTTCAGCCACATTAATTCTCTGCATGCTTCTGCTGCTGCTTTGTACTCAGATTCTGTGGATGTTACAGCTACTGCTGTCTGTTTTCAGCTGGCCCAGGAAACTGGCCCATTCCCATACATGAACAAGTATCCCTTGGTGGATTTGTGGCTGGGGTTGTCCCTGCCCTGGTCTGCATCAGTGTAGCCTACCAGTTCTGGATTGCTATCAGCTGGCAATCTCAGTTTAAAGTCCATAGTCTCTTTTAAGTATCTCACCACTCTTTTAACAGTGACCCAGTCTCTTTCAGAGGGTGAGCTGGTTTTTCAGCTTAGGACTCCAGTTGCTATGTCTGGTCTGGTAGTAGTGGTTAAGTATAAGAGTTGACCTATTACTATTCTGTACTTGCTGTTGTTTGGCAAAGGTCACTTTTATCTTCCTTATTTATTTTATTTATTTTATTACATTTATATCCCTCCTTTTTTTCCCCTTTGGGGAACCGAAGGTGGCGTACATAACCCTTCCATTTTAGCCTCACAACAACAACCCTGTGAGGTAGGTTGGGCTGAGAGTCTGTGACTGGCCCAAAGTCACCCAGTGAGCTTCCATGGCTGAGTGGGGACTAGAACCCGGATCTCCCAAGTCCCAGTCTAACACTCTAGCCACTACACCACACTGGCTCTCTTCTTGAAGTCTGTTTCTGTAGGTGTTGCCATGGTGGTGGCATCTTTGAGTCTTAATGTCTCCATGTTGACCTGGGCTGAATCTACACATAGCAGTTATACCGTTATCATACCGTTACCATAACTATTGGTATACATGACACCAATGGGCACTAATAGTTACAATAATGGTATGATAATAGTATAACTGCTCTGTGTAGATTCAGCCTTAGAAAATAGGAACCATCCTCTTCTCTTTCAATCTGAATGCCTAAAGAATAAGTTTCATTTTCTACTTCTTTTATTTCCACTTGATTAGGTGGCGTACAATTCCTACATATTCCTCATCCCTTTGTATTATCACAATGAGATCATCTACATATGCAAGAATCAAAGTTAAATGTCAGTTTCCGTTTCTGGTATACAGACATGGATCTATCTCACCTTGTTTGAAGCCTTGCTCTGTGAGCATTTTATTTAATTTCCATCCCAGGCTCTTGTCACCTGTTTAAGTCCATAAAGTCCTTTCTTGAGTTTGCAGACAAAATTTGCTTGCTTGAGGTTTGTGAAACTCAGAAGTTGTTCCATATACAGTTTCTCTCCATGTAGAAAAGCAGCCTTCATGTCTAGGTGCCTTACTTGCATCTTTCTGGATGCTACTAGACTCAGAAGTATTCTGACAGAGCTGTATTTCACAACAAAGTTGAAGGTTTCATCGAAGTCTTTTCCATACTTCTGTAGAAAACCTTTGGCTACTAATCTTGCCTTGTAGCATTCCATTTCGCCTTCTGCACTTTGCTTTATCTTAAAGACCCGTTTGCATCCTATGGCTTTATTGCCTGGTGGTAGTTTGGGTAGGATCCATGTTTTGTTCTTGTGCAGGGCCTCTATTTCCTCTTGGGGTGGTTCCCTCTATCAGCTGGCCTCACTCTTTGGCATTTGTTCAATTTCTCCTCAAGTTGCTGATTCACTGGGTGGTACTGACCTTGCAAGGTAGGACAGGCATTGAGCTGGTATGCCTTTTTTGGGTTGTGATGAGTATCTGAGAGCTGGTTCTGGAATCTGATCTGCTGTCACAGTATCTTCTAGCACATCTGTCTCAACATCTACCTCTACATCCCCTTCTTCAGCTGTATTGCCCTCAGTTTCTGACTTGACTCTTGCATCATTTACCTCATCTTCCTGTTCCATATCTGGTTCAGGATGTGTTTCTCATAGTGAAGGTTCTGTTGTTTCATTTCCTCTACTCCAGTATGCTAGTGACGGACTTATATCTGTCATCAGACTTCTCTGAGCTGTCTCATACAGTTTCTTTCTTGTCAGCTTTATTTTGTCCATCGAAATAGACCACGAAATAGACCACTGACTTCACCTATTTTTAAATTCATCACTATATACCCTTTGGTTCCTGAAGCATAGCCAATTAACACACGCTCTTCTGCTTTGGTTTCTAACTTCTGCCTCTTTTGCTCTGGTATATAAGCATAGGCCTTGCTTCCAAATATTCTAATATGTTCCATGTTTGGTGCTCTATAGTGCCCTGGCTGAAATGGTGTCTGTGTGGTGCCCTTGGATGGCTGTCTGTTCTGGGGATAGGTTGCTGCCATGATAGCATCTCCGCATAATTGATCAGGGAGGTCTGTGTCTGTCAATATGCACCTTGACATCTCCAGGAGAGATCTCAGCTTCCTTTCAGCAGTGCCATTCTGCTCAGGACTGTAAGCCACACTCCTCCTGCACAGTATACCTCATTCATCCAGGAATGCTTGGATGTGTACAAAACGTACTCACCACCATTGTCTGATCACAGGACCTGAGGTCTTTTGCCAAATTTGTTGCTGAACATGCCAACATATTTCTTCCACATGTTGTGTGTTCCACTCTTTTCCTTCACTTTATATGTTACGCAGTATCTTGAAAAATCATCCACAAAGAAATGTATCTATTCTTCCCTAATAAAGACACATCGATTGGACCACAGAGATCACTGTGGACAAGATCTAGCACTTTGGTGCTTCTCTTTTCAATTCGAGTTGGAAAGGAGGGTCTGGTCCTTTTTGCCTTTACACAGCATATGCATCTAGATGTATTATCACTATCACTTCGTTTTACCTCAATACCTGTTGCAAGGTTTCTGTTCTGTAGCTCCAAGATCGCCTTTGTATCATGACATCCCAAGTGTTCTGTGCCAGAGCTACAGGCTGCTTTCAACTCTACTCACTTGGGCCATGTTTGTTTGCTGACCTGAAAGACTTAACTCATAAACACTCCATTTTCAAATGCTTGTGCATATAAAACAATGTTTTTGGTGATTGTGCACTTTTTGTCTTCAACGTGTACCGCAAAACCTCTTTTGTCTAATGCAGACACACTTAGCATGTTGCAGTTCAACTCAGGAATGAACAACACACCATTTGCTATATTTCCAACATTTTTTTCAGGCAATTGTCATTGTAATATCTACTCCCTATGTCTTGAATCTTCATAGTTTACCCATTTGCTGTTTGGACTTTTCCACAATCACTCTCACTAAGTTCATAAAAAAAACACTGGAAAATGTACTGTGGCTTTGCATCCACTATCTAGAATCCAGTTCTTTAATTTTGGCTAATTGTTGCTGGCCATGAGGCTCTTGCGATCCAAAAGTAAATTATTCCCTCTTGTTCCAGCATTTTTAGAAACTTGCCTCTTGTGCCTTCTTTGTTCCCCCTGTTTAAAATTTTGGGACCAAAATTATTGGTCAAAGGGTGGGAATCCTTGTTGCTAGGCAAAGGGCAACATGTCCTTTGCAAAATGTCCTTTGCCTTCACTTGAATTCAGGGCTTTTATTTTATTTATTTTTGTTGCACTTATTAAGAAGTGGGTGCATTCAAACTGCAAATCTAGATGCCTCTCCTGATCTAGATACAGTACTCAAATTACTAACAGCACAGGCACTGAATTGTATTTATTTATTTATTTACTTTTATTATTATTTATTACATTTCTATACCACCCAATAGCCAAAGCTCTCTGAGCGGTTTACAAAGATTAAAACATTTAAAAATACAATATACGGATTTTAAAAGCCAATTCCATAAAACACACACAAACAGAACAATATACAAGAGCATATATCTAAAACAACTTCAACAAGCAATCTCAAAGCAGACAACCATAACCATATGCCATACCATATGAATTCTAATTTCTAGAGCCAAGAAATTCAATGCAAACACACACACTGATGGAAGATCTCAAGTACTGGTAGCTAAGGGTCACTCACCATTACAAGATGGCCATCAGTGGGTCTTCTTGACATTAGCACAATACCTAACAATCTGCCAGTGATGTCTCATCCATGGAAATAATGCCCACTTGGTCACAACTCTGGTGGTTTCGCCTTCATTTCATTTAATAATAATGTAGTCTCCAGGCAATACATTTCTTCCACTAGTTGATTACTTCACTTCTGAGGTAGTTAATAAAGGTAATCAGACTTTGGGATTTTCTGCTGTAATACCACCCAAGGCATGCAATAACCATTCCGAAACAGACTACCTGCCGAGCCTTAATGCTTAATTAAGTAATGTTAGAGTGTTAAATATTAAGCTTGTGATGTTTCAATGCTTTGCTGGTGTTCTATGCGGATAAAAGTACAGGTTGTTACAGGATCAAAGCATAAAGGGCTGGGGTCGCTTCCCAAAAAAGGGGATTACAGCCTTGCCCAAAACTGATACCCTGGAACTGCCTCACTTGAATGCTCAGGGGACATAGCTTGAGTATTATGATTTCATGAAGGAAAAGAGCAATTTAAAGACTTGAGAATTGTTTTTTAAAAACATGCACTTTCTGATCACTGTTTAGCACCAATTTCAATAGGCATATTTACACAGAGCTTCCTACTGAAAGCTCCCAGTTGCTGCATTCAGTAACTGTAAGTTGTATTTATGTATGGTTCTGTTAATCCCTGGTCCCAGAGCTGCCTGAAGTCTGTGGAAACATGTTGTCTCTGTAGACAAGTCCTTGTAAATCTCTTCTTGTCGACGGATTTAGTTCACTGATTGTCAGCCATGAGATACTTCATAAAACAACTCACAGAGGAATATAGCCGTCTGCCTCTGGCTTGTACTAGATAGGTTGTTACACTAGATAACCTTTTAATGACTGCATTCCATTTTAACTTGACTCTAGAGACGTAATCAAAAGAAAGTAAAGCTCCTGCCTTAATATGATGCATTTTTCATATTGAATCTCAAGCAGCAAATTAGTAAAGACTGATCATGGGGGCTTTTTGTACTTTGATATGCCAGTGCCCCTAGATCATGGAAATTTGCATGGCACACCTGGAAGGGGTTGGCAACCCAGGAATTTTCTTCCTTGGAACAGGAGTAGTTAGTGTGTGCATTTTCCTTTCACTCAAAACAAAAGTTGTCCTATGAATTCCAATGCATCCACAGCCACAAAAGAAATACGTGCAAGGAAAATTAAATTCCCAGAACCCAGTCAATCATATGGCAAATTATTTATGACAGATAGAGGGGAAAGATATCCTCTGTACAGCAAAACAAAAATGGTCTTAACACTAAGCAACAGGAAAATCTAAATGTATATGGCTATAGGATGGTCACTGAATATGACTTATTGGTGTAAGGATATGATTCTTGCTTAGGATGCAAGAGGCCACAGATTCAAATTTCAGACAAGCCCTCAAAGGGGAATAGAGTGATTGTACCTTTCCTTTACTTTAGTTATTAGTTATTATTACATTTCTATACCACCCAATAGCTGCAACTTTCTGGGAGGTTCACAAAAGTTAAAACTATAAAATACAATAATATGATCAAACATAATATCAACTTTTCAAAGTTTAAAATGAACATAAAAACCAGCAATAGTGAAAAGGGTTTTAGATATCTATCAGAATGTGGCAGAGAACACAAGCCTTTGCAAACACAAGGCTTCAAATTCAGTTTCTGGCATCTCCATCTAACAGGAACTCAAGTAAAAGGGCTGAGAAAGACCTCTGCCTGGAGAGCTGTGGTGAGCTGTGAAATACTGCATAGAGCAGTGTGACAAAATGGTATTTTGTTTTGTTATTTAATTGTATATTTTAATGTGTATTTGCTTGATTGATGTATTCTAACATATCCTTTCTCCTAAAGGCTATGGTAAGTAGCGGGGAAGGGGGAGTTAGAATGTTCAGATTTAAATGATGTCCCCTGGTTTTCAGTTGGGAGAGAGGGGGAATAACAGGCTCTTGGTTTTCTTTAGAGGTTTAGATAGTGTTTGGCTTTCTGAGGGGTAGGATTAGGGCACTGGGCTCTAGCTTTGGGGGTGGTTAGATTCCCCTGGGAGGTGGAGGGAGGTATATTTATTATTTTGATGTATCCTTATTAGAAAGGATAGAGTAGGTATGGAACTAATAAAAACCTGAAACTATTTAATATTATCATCATCATTTCTATACTGCCCAATAGACAAAGATCTCTGGGCAGTTTACAGAAATTAAAAACATTAAAAATACAATATACAGAGATTAAAAACCATTTACATAAAAACACATGAACAGACAACATACACAAAAGAAACATACATCTAAACCAACTTCAAATAAACACTCTCAAAAGCAAATAACCATAACCATAAGACATTTCAGGATCGATTAAAACTTATATGCTGCCAAATGCCTGAGAGAAGAGAAAGGTCTTAATCTGGAGCTGAAAAGATAACAATGTTGGCGCCAAGCGGGTCTCATCGGGGAGATCATTCCATAATTTGGGGGACACCACCAAGAAGGCCCTCTCCCTTATCGCTGTCTTCCAAGCTTCCCTTGGTGTAGGCAACCAGAGGGAGGGCCTTAGATGCTGAGCGTAGTATACAGGTAGGTTTGTGTTGGGAGAGGTGCTCTGTCGGGTATTGTGGTCCCAAGCCATGTAAGGCTTTATAGGTTAAAACCAGCACCTTGAATTGGGCTTGGAAACATACAGGCAGCCAGTGCAAGTGGGCCAGAGTCTGCCTTATATGTTCGGACCTTCTGGTCCCCGTTATCAGTCTAGTCGCCTCATTTTGCATGAGCTGCAGCTTCTGAACCATCTTCAAAGGCGGCCCCCATAGAGTGGAAGAATTTTACCCCATAAAACTCAAACTGCATTGAAACTTCTTATACTGTGTACATAACGTTTCATTTTTTAAATTTGTTCTTTCAAACTACGCCATTCTTGGTCTCATTTGTTGCCAGTAAAAGAGTTAGTTGGAACAATGAAAGAAATAGGCCAAAGTCTAGAAATCTACACTCCCACACAGAGAGAAATCGAAGGCCCTCCCCTCACGAGGAGGAGGGCAGTGGCAGCATCCAAATAAAGTGGTTGCTTAGGTTATAGTTGATGTATTCCTTCCACACACACTCGCTCTAAGGTATTACCTCAAAGAAGAGGTTGATAGATTATAGAGGTACTAAAATTTTGGAGCTAGGATCCGTACTTGGTGTTGTGAAAATATTGATGAGGTGTGGCGATGTTATAATAATCACAGGTGGGGGATGGGTGATACGTTACAAGCAGTATTCCCCAAATTGGTGCCTTCCAGATGTTGTGGACTACAACTCCCATCATCACTGACCATCGGCCATGCTGGCTAGGGCTGATTGGAGTTAGGTCCAAAACATTTGGAGGGCACCACATTGGGGATGGCAGAAATAGACGGTACTGTACTAGTTTAACACTTGTTATATGATGCTGTGTGAGGGAGTAGAGGTGGACCAGAGGTGGGCAACTTCAGGGTCTCTGGGGGCTACTTTCAAATATCTGGACCCCCAGAGGCCTCACTCTTACCACTACTGCTGCACTGCCCAAGAACATATGGTAGGCTGCTGCCAAATTTTGGCAACAAACAACTATGGAGGCTTCCAAAAGGGAAAAAGTAGCTTAAAAACAAGCTAAATGTATTAATGTGAAGCCTCCATAGCAGTTTCCCACTGAAATTTGGTGGCAAATCACCAATTTATTTTTTGGCAACATGGTAGCAGGGACCACACCAGAGAATGGGAGCAAGATGCAGCCCATGACCCGTGTATTGCCCACCCCTGATGTAGACGTTTGCGACTTTCAAAAATTTATTTAATTATTTATTTTATTTACAGCATTTGTGCACTGCTCCCCGTCCAAACACATTTTGGAGCAGTGAACACAAGAAGTACAATAGTAATATGTAATATGTACAATATGTAAAACGAGCCTTGAGTTGAGGACGGGGTCTGCCCATCTGAAGCTTTTACTTGTAATCCAGGAGAGGGGAACCCATGGCCCTCCAGATGTTGTTGGACTGCACTTTCCATCAGTTCTAGCCAGCATGGCGAAATGGAGTTGCAGTTTGGAATGTCGGAGAAATCCGCAACAGATTCCAACAAATTTGGATCTCTCTTAATCTGACCTGCAGATTCCACAGTGGACTGGCTTCTTTGCGGACCAGTTTTGTGGACTGGTTTTTTACTTTTTGAGGGAATTTGTACAAATTCGCACTTGCACTAATGCGCATCAGCACTAACACGCACATGCGCAAGTGGAACAAAATTCTTGTACATCCTTAAAAATAGTCTGATTCCGTCAATGACCGGACAATGGAATGACAGATGCTTGACAATCTGCAAAACAGACAGAATGGGTTTAACAAAATCTGTGCATCCCTAGTTGCGGTCCAACAATATATCAAGCGCTATATTGTTCTCCACCTCTGCTGTAATCCAATAAGCTCCTAAACTTCCAACAGTTTCTTCCTTATTTCATTGTTCCACCATCCATGACAACCTTCTTTCTACTATAGGGGTGTTGGACCTTTTTCAGCCCAAGGGTGAATTCTAATTTGGGAAGGTTCTCAGGGGCCACATTCCAGTGCGGGCAGAGCTAAGGGCATGGGGCAGGACGAAGGACGGAGAAATCAAAGTGGGAGGGCCAGATGTAATTCTTACCAGTTTGGACATTTTCCCAGCAAGCATACAAACTTCAGTTCAACTCTAAGCAAGTCTAGTCCAGAATAAGCCTCAGTGCAACAGCTCCCATGCCTGCAAAGTACAATTCAATTGTTTGCAAGGTATTTAAAGGTTAATTGCCTTTTAATACACTCTTATCTCTGATCACTGTTCACTGAACAGAGATAACAGCAAAAGAAGCTTGAGGGCTGGATTGGGAAGCCCTGCGGGCCACATCCAGCCTGTGAGATGGAGGTTCCCCATCCCTGTTCTGCTAGGTACAGATTGATTGGCAGGCTGATCTTTTGAGGACTAGTGAGTGTGTAGTCCAGGGAACTTCAGGAACAGAAGGATAGGCAAGCTGACCTTGTCATCATTTCCAATGCTTTTATTTTATTATTCCATATCTTTCTGCCATTACTCACCACTCAGCCTTTTTTTTTTTTTTTTTTTTTACAGCAGAGGTGGGGATGTATGGATTGTGTAAAATCCATTCCGTCTGTGTTTCGCAGGTTGTCAGGCACCTTTCATTCTGTCATCTGCCCATTGACAGACTCTGATTCATTTTTTTTAGTTTCCAAATTTGTGCAAATTCACATGTGCCAAATGCATACATTCACACAAAATGTGCAAATCATCCCAAAATGTGCATTTTCACACTTTTAGCCTATGGTGGAAATGCGCATTTTCTGCTGGGTTTTTAAAAAGACTTTGCATAGTTTTCTGCAATGAAATTTGTGCAAAATTCCTGAAGATTAGAAAAACAATCTGCAAATTCCATAGTTTGACTATGCACTGTGTGAAGAAGGACTTCCTTTTATCTGTCCTGAAGCACCCACCTATCAGATTCATGGGATGAATCTGGGTTCCAGTTATTTTGAGAGAGGGAGAAAAATGTCTCCCTATCCACCTTTTCCACACCATGCATAATTTTGAACACCTCCATCATGTCTCTCTTTACTTGCCTTGTTTCTAAGATGAACAGTCCCAGGTGTTATGACCCTTTTCTCATAGGGGAGTTGCTTCAGCTCCTTGATCATTTTAGGGCACAATCCTATTGTGGTGATCATAAGCCTCTGAACTTGGAGGCTTATGGTCATCCTATGCAGGGCAGGAGGAGCAGCCGAGGCAATCTTTGCCTCCCCATCTTCCCACCCTGCATTTTTGCTAGAAGGCTTTTATGCCTGTCTAGCAAAAGCATCTCAGAGGGGGAGACGAGGCTGGAAAGTCCTCAGGATAGCTCATATCCTGGCCTCTGCAGTCTCCTCCCCTCACCACCCACCAAAACACCCCCTTTCCTCCCTCTCTGAGGTCATGCTCCTGATCTTGGAAAGGCAGCCAGCCGATTCTTCCCATGCTGGCTGTGAGGGGGAGAGGGGGCAGAGCTCTGATTCCCATCTCTGTGGTTGGAGCACTGTCTCCGACCTCAGATCTGGGAATCCAAACTATCCTATGGCCCCAGATGCTGTCTAGGGGCCATAGGTTCATTCTCTTAGTTGCCCTTTTCTGCATTCTGCAATGTTTAAAGATTCTGCAATGTTTATTATTCATTTCTTTTTAACTGCGGTGTTTTAAACTGGCAACGTTGGATCAGTATTTTATTATTGTTAGCTGCCTTAAGCAGTATTTTTAGTGGAAAGGCAGGATATAAATTAAATAAAACGAACAAGCAAATAAAATAGCAGTGGCAGTTTGGAAACCAGACATTCCTCAAGCATCTGTCTGGATGAGTCCGTGACAGGGAACTGAAGGCATCCAATCCTGAACCACTGTCCCTTGGCTCCAGGTAATATGGGACTGCCTTGGACCTGTGGTGACATGCATCATCAATAAAAAAGAGAATAGATTCTCCATCTACATGCAGCCTGTATAAATCTAGGTCTTCAAGTCAAGTACTTTGTCCACTGCAGACCCATGCTGCTATGCCCAAAATATGAATGTTTTGCCATGGGGCCTAATTATCACATTTATACAGAGAAAAGAACAACATTCAAGCAGCAGAACAAATGCCTGTTCTGGTTCTTTGTTCCTAAGAGGGGATGCAATTTTTTTCCAACCATGTTCTCTGTGATTCATATCATAAAGGTTTCTTGTTATTGTCTTGCTCTTGTTTCCTCACTGGCTAGCTTATGCTTTATTAACATACGTAGGCCCTTTGTTCTGCAAATTATCCATGAATATTTCTGGTGATTCCACAGATGTATTGTGCGAATAATAAAAGGTTGTGAGTGTGTGTTTTCCAAAATGGCTGAGATATCACTTTCAGTGGAAACATCCTCATGAATATATTTAATACAACCCAGTGTTTGTGATGCTAAAGTGTATTAGCATTTTTGTAAACAAAGCCTTGCTCACCTGAATGCTCACAGAAAAGTGAATAAATAGGTCATGAATACCATCAAAGTTAATAGATTCCAACCACAGTATACTCTCAATAGTAGTCCTGGAAACACACATACACTTCACTTATCTTGGTCTAGAAGTGAAAGTCATAGTTTTCCTCCTACTTAGTTTTTGGGAAAGAAACAAAATAGATGCCTAAAAACAATATTTTTTTAGTATGACATTAGTAGCAAATGTATGCTGTTTCGTAGCTTATGAAGCATGTGAAACTTGCTGGATGGTACATGCAGGAAAAAAAATATGAAGTCTAGCTTCACGTTAACCCCATACTTGTTCTGTTATAATCACTAATGATGTCGTACTTTAATGCACATATGTATTTACGTCAGGATGGGGGGGGGGAATTCATTTGGTTCAAAGTTTAATGCAAACCAACCTAAACTCACACTTCCCAAATGAATACATGAAATGGTAACAATTATCCTTTGGTTTTTGCACTTGTCCAAATTTTGTGCTGCAGTTTTCCGATCAAAAAAGGTGTACAAAAACCAGTGTGCTAGAGAAAATTGCACACCAAAATGTGTACATTAGGGGACGTTGTGTTCAAAAATGCATACAAATATTCATGCGGACTTTTAAAAAAAAATCACTAACTAATGCAAAAAGAGGATGGAATGAATTTGTGCTTGAAAAAAATATGAACAATATAGAAAGTGAAATGGATTAATCTGTCCTTACAAGTACATTATATAGTTGCTTTTAATACTATGTTCCAGAGAAGTCTAAGGTTTCCTGGAAGTTTATCATGTGTTTTTTTCAATGAAATAAATAGCAATGATGGGACAGATTCTTGAAATCTTGCATGCCTACTGCTACTAATTTGCCCTTGCAATGCATAGCCACAATGTAGTGATAAGTGTGCAATCCTAAACACACTTACCTGGGACTAAGTCCCATTGAACTCAATGAAATTTACTTCTGAGTAGATATGCACAGCATTTCACTGTAAGTGTCTTACTGAAAGGTAGCTTTGCACTACTGGAAAGCATTTCGGTTCACACAAGGTAGGACACCCAGTTTTGCCCAATTCCCCTTGTCTTCTGTGCCATACCCCATACTGTTCTAGCAGGTCCCCCAGTCCTCAGAAGCAGCTTTAGGGATTATAGAGGGCTGCAGTGAGTAGAGGGGAATTGGTGAAAATCAAATGCCCCACCTTGACTAGCAGATGTGTTTTACATTGGGGAAACTCTAGAGTTTATCTGCTCTAGATGACAGCCTAGATAGAGAGCTCTTGCCCAAGCCTGCAATATTTCATAAATCTGTGTGATTAATCATCAAAACCTTTTATCACGTATTCAGTTTTTCACTGAATTCATCAATAGTCCTGAAAAAAGCAAAGCTACAGTTTCTGAACACAGGATTCTTGAAGCATATCTATTGTCATATAGTCCATAAAATTACCACCCTGTCCCTCCCTCTTGAACCCAGTATCATAGACAAGAGCAATAGGTTTTCATTCCCATTTCTGTCCCAAAGTCATATAGACAGCTTGCTTTAAGGTTCGATTACCAATTAAAGAAGGTGGATTTTATTATTATATTTATTATATTTATTTGGCTTTCTGGAACTTGCTTCATATCATCAGGGCTATTTGTTGACCTGTACTAAATTTTGGTCTTTTCCACTTAGATCAGATTTTCCACCTCGGTCAGTTCTGGAGTCTTCCTGTCTGAATCCTCTCTCTAAATGGATGCCACTAGGTTCTTGGCACGTTAAAATGGATATGGTTCCTCCCACAGTTACAGCTGTTAGAGATGTGTGGTGTACAATGTCACATCAATTACATTTTGATCCATTTTCTCATGCTAAATTGACTCTATGGGGAAACCCAGATTTAAAAATTGGTAAGAAAATGTTTTATGGTGGACTTAGATGGATAAGTTGATTTTTTACCTTGGGTCAACTAGTGGGTGCTGATTATGAGTTTTTGTCATTCTGCGCTTTGTAGGCCAAATACAATTTTCCTGCTACAGCTGAATGGCAATACTTGCAGTTGCAACATTTGTTAAAATCTAGGTTTGGCCCTGCCACTTTTACAGGTTCAGAGTCTCCTTCACAATTGGAAGCACTTACTGAGGCCAATCAGTTATACCGACCCACAATTCATTTTTATACATATTCATTATCAGTGAATAAATATGATATACTGGGTCTTAAGCAGGAATGGAATAGGGAATTGGACAGTCTTATTTTGCCTAATCAATGGATTGCCACTTTAGCATCTGTATCTGAAGCATCTATGAATCTCATGTTATGTCTTGTCATCAAAAACTCTTGTTTCATGTCTGTTGGACACCATGACGTCTCAATGGGGGCTTTTCAAAGTTGACTAATTGCAGGAGGTGTAACACAGCTAATTCTTCTTTTAACCATATGTTTTGGCAATGCACAATAGTTGTCTTGGGGGAGGGAGGTTATTATATGGATAAACCATGTATTGGAACACTCTTTAATATTTACCTATGTACATGTCCTCTTAAATTATCTACCTGCTTCCTGGAAGTTAACACACAGTCAGCACAAATTGATTGTCCACAACCTATTGACAGCTAAAAGACCGATAATACAACACTGAAAGGAAAAACACTCACCTCCAATAATGAAATGGATTGAGGACCTAACAATGCTTTCAGCATTTGAACAGGTTGTATATAGACGCCACTTGCAAATGGACACTTATATAGATATTTGGTCTGCCTTTGTTGAAGTTTATGTATAATTTTTAGAAAGCTGTATTTTCTCTGAGTTTGAAACAGCACTGTGTACAAATGATGAACATGTTATTGCTAAACTGTATAAATTACTGTTAAGGTATGAGACAGTGGATGAACAAGTAAAAAATTGTATGATAAAATAGGCACAAAATGTTAGTCATAATATATCAATGGAAGAGTGGAAAAGTATGTGGGGAAAAGATTTAAAATTTACTTTATGTACAAGTCTTAAAGAGAATTTTTATAAGATGATGTATAGGTGGTATATGTCACCATTTAAATTGTCTAACATGTATAAAGGTGTTTCTGGAAAATGTTGGAAATGTGAAGGTCAAGAGGGAACGTTTTATCATTTATGGTGGATTTGTAAAAAAGCTAAAACATTTTGGAAACCAATACAGTCATTAGCTCAAAGAATATTAAAGATTACTATAGAATTAAAGCCAGAAACTTTTTTTGTTGTGACTAACTGATAAACACATAACAGAGAAGGGAGCCATGTTTTATGTTAAAAATAACATTTTTATTGGGACTAACAGATAATAATAAACATGTAAAAGAGAAGGGGGGAACCCTCTTTCTCTACATGACAATGGCTGCAAGGTTATTGTATGCACAAAAGTGGAAGAATGAAACAATACCAACTGTGAGCGAGTGGATCATGAAAATGATGGAGCTGGCAGAGATGGCAAAACTTACTATTATAATTAAAGAAGGATCAACAACTAAATTTATGTTAGATTGGAAACCTTTTATAGAATTTGTACAAGAAATAGAGAAAAGTGATATCTATGTATGTGGATTTTGAACCTTGAGATGATTCTCTTTTTTGTTGTTGTTCAAATTACGAGAGAAATGAGATAATGTCTATGAACTCAATGTATGATATACAACTAAGATAAAAACTAGAGAATAATAATAAGCATTTGTTGTGTAAGGGGAGCCAAAGGTAGATATCTTACAATCTTAAGAGATATTTTAGTGTATGTGTATTGTGTGTTTATGTTGTTGTTGTGTTTTGTTTTTCTTTTTAAAAAATAAATAAAAATTATTAATAAAAAAGAAAGCTGTATTTTCTCATACACACACACACACACACACACACTTCATATGCGTGTATTGAAAAAGATATATTCAAATCTATGTGGGGGGAAAACGGTTCAACTGCCATGCCCAGTATTCAACGGTTTCATTCCACAAACTCAAACAGTGCTAGCGTAGCTCTGCTGAATCTTTGCACAACCAGTTGTACAAGCAGTTGCACAATCTGTTGCACTGTTGCACAGTGGGTTGCACAGTGGGTTGCACAATGGTTGCACAAGAGTTATGTGCAATGCATTGCATAAGTACAACCACTTGCACAATCATGTTTGCAGAAAGGTAACTGTAGTTGGATTCTTCTCTTGCACATAGTTCAGAACTTAGTTTCCACTAGCACAACATCATTTGCGCTAGTGGAATGACACCATTGGATACTGCCCCATGTACTTTCTTTTGACAATAAAAACCACAAGCTGACAATTTTAGGTAAATATGTAAATTTATTTCAATTTAACAAGTGAACGAATAAATCAATTAATCAGAAAGTGAATTGATTTAAAAACTGTACTATGTTGACTGCTTCATTCTTACCACATAGTATTTTTTCCTTTTGTTTTGCTTGTTCTGTTTGGAGGGGGGGTCAGGGTTTTTTTTGGGGGGGGTTACTACACAGGTTCCATTCAGCACAGGTGTAAGGAGAAGTAATTCTCTGATATAACACATTCCGGTATTAAAAGCATAATACCCCACATTTCAAACAAGTTCACAAGGTGGAGATTAACGACCCATCTTACAGTAGAGTGCAGTTGTAATTGTCCCAGGAAGAATCAAAGATACTAGGCATTTGTGGATAAACAGTGGAGAACAAAAATCCCTCAGAACCCCACATCCCCAGGTACAAGGAAATTGTGGGAAACGATTGTTTAAATATTTATGTAAATGAATTTTTGAATTGCTCCTTCACTCAGTCAGGGCTTGTAGTGATTCACAATAAAACCATAAAAGAATAAAATGCAAGAATTTCAAAGAACTGGTAACAAAACAAATAAATTACATACATTACAGTAAAATAGGAGAACCCTCTAAAATTAAGGCACAGCATTAAGCACTGAAAGCTCGGTGGAACAGTGTTGTTATTACCAGACATCTAAAGGCCAATCACAAGAGAGCCAACCTAGCTTCCTTGGGGAGAGAGTTACACGACCGGTGTGCTGCTGCTACTACACAGAAGGGCCTGTCTCAAGTCCTCACCAGCCTCACCTCCCTAGGAGGTGGGACACCTACTATGTAATCCCAAAAAAATCAGTGGGAAACCGAACTTGTGTCAAATGTAATGATGTTGCTCTTAGCTCAAAGCACATTCAGACTTTCTCTCACTTGCCTGGCTCTACCGCTGCTTGATCTATGGAGCTAGAAAATGCAAAACCATGGAGAAAATCTGGGAAAATATGAAAATGTGATACATGCAAAGAGCACTACAGTTCTCAAAAAGCACTACTAGAAGCTGTCTACATATGTGGTGGGAAGTATAAATCTTCCATTTACATCAGTAATTCTCATGTACATTAGGGCTAATTAAGATAAGTACTCATTGCATGCCAGCATTGGCTCACTAGAAAAACAACCTGTATTCTGATGACATTTTAAGTATATATCTTTGTGCTAGACAGAAACAAGGATGCTCTGAACTAACTGAAGGATGCTACCTGAAATACATACTGTGAAGGGAGGAAGGGGAGTACCCTAACTCCTGGCAGTGGAGGCAGGGACAAAAGGTTCCTTGGACTGAACACTAACCTGCCTGAAAAAAGGAACACCTGAAAGTATTTAACCCCAAATGTTCCAAAGCTCCAATTCCAGCATAAGGCAAATACTTCATAACACTGAAGTAGACACACAGAATTCGATCATCTGTTTCTGATATCAGCTTTCAGCTTCTGTACCAATTGATGATCATGACTCATAAGTCATAACTGGGTGATGCATGGACCTAATTTGAATCATGTCAGTAGTGCCATCACTGTTTTTCTTAACTTTTTAGGGAGAAAACATGCATATGGTTAAACAAATTAGGGCAGTATCCAACGGGGCACTGTGGCCCTGCCTATTCAGTTGCGTCCCCGCTGATTCGATTCTGCAAGTGAGAACCACCACTTGCGCAATGGAGATTTAGTGCTTCCAGGACGCTTGTGCAATGGAATCAGTGGGAGGGAATACTGCCTTAAGAGTGATTCTTATGCTGTAAAGGTAAAGGTAAAGGTGTCCCCAACCAGTCGTGTCTGACTCTAGGGTGCGGTGCTCATCCCCGTTTCTAAGCCGAAGAGCCAGCGCTGTCCGAAGACGCTTCCGTGGTCATGTGGCCGGCATGACTGAACACCAAGGTGCACGGAATGCTGTTACCTTTCCCGCCAAGGCGGTACCTATTTATCTACTTGTAATTTCTTGCTTTCGAACTGCTAGGTTGGCAGAAGCTGGGACTGAAGACGGGAGCTCACTCCGTCACTCAGCACTCGGGTCTTGAACTGCTGACCTGCCAACCTTCCGGTCTGCAGTTCAGCATCTTAACCACTGAGCCACCGCGGCCCCTCTTATGCTGTAGGTTATGGTTAATGTTAGCTCCTGATCCCAGGCATAAAGAGGCTGAAGAACATTTCTCTACCTAGCCCACAAGTGCCACTTACAGTGACCTTATGGCCATGAATCTGGCTTATCTGTCCAGGGGTCTCACAGCCCCCAACCTGAACAATGTACATTGAGAGGGAACTTCTCTATGGAACACTGAACCTCAAGAAATACATTCCATGTGAGAAATCTGAATATACGCACAAACCAACCAAGTCTCTTTGTTCTCTTCGATGACATAGGAGGCACCATTGCAGGCCATTAGACAGTTCCATGGTGCACTGTTTTCTGACAGAGAATGGCCCCTTTAAATGTCTTGCAGCTTCACTTATGGGTAGGGTCTCTGTCATTCATTGGTCCCTACATGAGCTAGGAACATGAGAATTCAGTGGGCCTTGTATCAATGCCTGCTGTTCCTGAGAAGTATCTCAGACCATGCAACATCCTAGTCTCACCACCTGTTATCTGCTTCCTGCTCCTGTGTTACTGCCTACTCCAGATTTCTCACTACTCCACTTTAGTTTCCCCAAATATTACAGAGCACCCCATGGGCTCATCCTTTATCCAGTGTAGTGAACAAGAACAGAGATGAAAGGAAACAGAAGGATACAAGCTTCCAGGTGAGCTCTCCCAATGTCCAACATTAAACTGAATCCTACAGGGGAGGGAGACATAAAGCTGGGGATAACAATGGATGAAGGTTTATGCACCACAACAGAGAGAACAGTTCTCATAGCGCCCAATAATAGTCTTCAGACACATGTAGGAAGAAAGCCAGACCATGAAGCACATGGTCTTCAATGTCTATATACTAATGCCCAGAGTATGGGAAACAAACAGAACGAACTTGAACTCTTAATACAGGAGGGAAATTATGACTTGATAGGTGTAACTGAAAATTGGTGGGATGACTCCCATGACTGGAATACAGCAATTGAAGGATATAACTTGCTCAAAAAGAACAGGAGGAATAGAAAGGGAGGAGGAGTTGCACTATATGTTAACAATACATATCTCTGCACAGAAATACAGGAGGATGAGCTTGGTAGCCCCATCGAGAGCACCTGGGTTAAACTAAATGGAGCAAAGAATAAAAGGAACATGGTGGTCAGAGTCTACTACCAGCCACCCAATCAAGGAGAAGACGAGGATGAAACTTTTGAAAAGCAAATTGCCATTGTTTCAAGGAGGCATGATGTAGTAGTAATGGGGACTTCAATTTCCCTGATATTTGTTGGGAGACAAATTCTGCAAAACATGGCCCCTCCAAGAGATTCCTGACTTGTGTTGCTGATTATTTCCTCCTACAGAAAGTAGAGGAAGGAACTAGAGGATTGGCTGTCCTTGACTTGATCCTAACCAACAGAGATGACTTAGTGGATAAAGCAGAAGTTATGGGAACTCTGGGGGAAAGTGACCATGTTATACTTGAGTTCTTGGTTCTAAAGGAAGCAAAAGCTGAGTGTAGCCAAACGTGTCCCCTGGATTTTAGGAAAGCCAATTTTAATAAACTCAGAACAATGATAAGTAAGGCCCCATGGCAAGTGACTCTAATAAGAAAAGGAGTCCAAGATGGGTGGGAGTTTTTAAAAAAGGGAATTCTCAAAGCACAATTACAAACAATTCCAACAAGAAAAAAGGCAGAAGACAACAGAAGAAGCCAATGTGGTAACTTCCCTTGTGGACTGTGGGAATGCTGTGGACATAATATACCTCCACTTCAGCAAAGCTTTCAACAAAGTGCCCCATGATATCCTGATGAGCAAACTAGCTCAAAGTGGGCTAGGTGAAACAGCTATCAGGTGGATCCACAGTTGGCTACAGTTGGCTATCAATGGGCTCTTCTCAAACTGGGGAAAGGCCATGAGAGGAGTACCACAGGGCTCAGTCCTGGGCTCAGTGCTCTTCAACATTTTTATTAATGACTTGGATGAGGAGGTGCAGGGAATGCTGATCAGATTTGCAGATGACACAAAATTGGGCAGGATAGCTAATACCCTCGAAGACAAACAAAATTCAAAGTGATCTTGATAGAGTGGAGCGCTGGGCAGAAAACAACAGAAGGAAATTTAATAGAGATAAATCCCAAGTTCTGCACCTAGGAAAAAGAAACCAAATGCACAGTTACAATATGGGGAATACTTGGCTCAACAATACTACAAGTGAGAAAGGTTTTGGAATTGTTGTAGATCACAAGCTGAATCTGAGCCAACAATGTGATGTGGCTGCAAAAAAGGCAAATGTTATTTTGGGCTGCATACATAGAAGCACAGCTTCCAAATCACATCAAGTACTCGTTCCACTCTACTCAGCACTGGTTAGGCCTCATCTGGAGTACTGTGTCCAGTTCTGGGCACCACACTTTAAGAAGGATGCAGACAAACTAGAGAGAGTTCAGAGGAGGGCAACAAAGATGATCAGGGGACTGGAAACAAAGCCCTATGAAGAGAGACTGAAAGAACTGGGCATGTTTAGCCTTGAGAAGAGAAGACTGAGGGGAGATATGATAGCGCTCTTCAAGTACTTGAAAGGTTGTAAGAGAGAGGAAGGCCAGGATCTCTTCTCGATCATCCCAGAGTGCAGGACATGGAATAATGGGCTCAAGTTACAGGAAGCCAGATTCTGGCAGAATATCAGGAAAAACTTCCTGACTGTTAGAGCAATATGACAATGGAACCAATGACCTAGGGAGGTGGGGGGCTGTCCCACACTGGAGGCATTCAAGATGAAGCTGGACAGCCATCTGTCAGGGATGCTTTGACTTGGATTCCTGCAGTGAGCAGGGGGTTGGACTTGATGGTCTTGTAGGCCCCTTCAAACCCTGCTATTCTATTCTATGATATGATTCTATTCTATGATATCTGATGCATGGAAGCTGCCCTATATATCCCATGACATGCCACACACAATCTCTCATCCCATAAATGTAAAATATTGTTTGCTCTTAAACGTGTGCTGAAATTTACTAAAAGCCTTCCAAACCCAATGACCTGGAAGAAAGACTCCTTTCTTAATATTAATTGTACCTTGGCATCTTAAATGGGATTAGATGCTTAACTGTAATTATTCTTACCTTCATTCAGTAGCTAAAATTGATCCTTTAATTTGGGGTTAATGAATGACTTCCCTCAGGAATGAGGTGACATAAACGGGGGTAGATTTTTTTCACCATCTTTTATGGTACAGAACCCAGTCAAATCTATTCTAGTCATGGAGAAGTGAAAGATCAATTTTCCATGATCAAAGGTGTTAGGTGATATTTCACATTTTCCCTCTCCGTGGTCCTTGGGATGTGAAATGAATTCACTTTTGCTTGTCTTTCTTAATGAAGCAATGGGTTTTGCAGTGATTTGAGCTTGGCTTTGTGTGTGGGAGAGTTTAAAGATGGCAATGTGTTAAAGATACCCCCTACCCCCTTGTACTTGGAAACATCCTCAGTTCTTCACAGAAGGTCTGAGGTTTCAGAAAGGTTCAGTGCCTAAGTATGCATTCTCCCATTCAGTCTTAACAGAGGAAAGCATAGATTTACTGATGCATATGCTTTTTTAGCTAAGAAAATAGTGAGTAAGAGGACATGATGGAGGCGTATAACATTATGCATGGTGTGGATAAAGTGGACAGGGAGAAAAACATCTCCCATAATACATTTGATGACCAAGGTCATCAAATGAAGCTGAATGGTGGGAGTTTCAGGAAGTACTTCTTCACACAGTGAAGGAAGTACTTCTTCACACAGTGCATAGTTAAGCTATGGAATTCATGGAGGATAAGGCTATCAGTGGCTACTGGTCATGATGGCTATATACACTCTCCAGTGTCTGTATGGCAGTTGCTGCTGAATGAAAGCAGGTGGGTACAGTTGAGCTCATGTCCTGCTTGTGGGCTTTCCATGGGCATCCTATTGGCCACTATGGAAACACAACGCTGGTTTAGATAGGCCTTTGGTCTGATACAACATAGCTCTTCTTATGTTATTGTACTAGGAGTCAATTCTGTGCTGTGGGTGGTGATGACATTCAAACTGGCAGCCCACAGTGCCAATTCATTCCAATCTGAAAGCAGGGATGAGATGTTACCTGTGCCAAAAATGGCCCCATATTGTATTTGATTAGATACATAGCTCCCTCCATGGATTAATTACAGGAATTTTTTGTGCAGCAGCGGGCACAGACCCAGCCTCCAAGCAGCCATTCTCATCTAGTAGCTTTTAACGCCCTAAAGATAGGGTAATTTTTCACCTATCTCAGAGTTCATTTCCCTGTCTGCGCCTCACAAAGTTGCTCCTCTCATGATACAGATGGCATTTGTTTGCTTCAGTCAAGGCTTTCCATTCCTAAAATCAGGTGAAGACCTTTTTATTTTCCCAGGCATTTTAGCATTTTAGCCTTCTAGACTTTTAGCTTTGCTGTTTTAAATCTGTATTTTAAATCTCTGCATTGCTGCTAGGTTTTATTCTGGTTGTATTGTTATATTGTGGTTTTAATGTTTTTATATTTTATATTGTTTTATCCTGTGCTTTTTGGTTTTAATTTTTGTGAACCGCCCAGAGAGCTTCGGCTATTGGACAGGATAGAAATGAAATTAATAAAATAAATAATAAAATAAATAAATAAATAAAAGTTGGAGATGTTTGTTGTTGTAGTCGTAATGTGTCTTCTTGGGCCGATCTACATTGCACCCACCATCGCAATGAATTCGGAGTCCTGTTGGGTTAAACACTCTCGCATTAAAATGTGATTATCCACACTCACCCATTTTCCCTGTTGCGGTGCTTCATCGAATGTGCAAGCTCAGTTCACACTTGAGTAGGGATGGCGGAGAATTTCTCCCCGAAACTTCGGGGGGCCGAGCGCTATTTGCATTGCCCTTATTTTTGCCATAGTCTACGTAAAGATTTACGTAGACTACAGCGACCAAATAAGGAACGCGAATGGCGGCTCCCTATGGGGGCCGCCATTAGCGTACGCACTTTTTTTTTTAAGTCACCCGTGATAGGCTACGTGATGATTAACGTAGCCTATCACAGCTGACTTTGCAGATCTAGCCGTGATAGGCTATGTTAATTGTCACGTAGCCTATCACGGGGGCGTTTTTGTTTTGTTTTTTAAACTTTGGAGTTTGCGGCCGGGCGAGGCGGGAAGCCTCCTCCCCGGCCTGAATTTCGGCCGGGCGAGGGGGGAAGCCTCCCCCCCCGGCCTGAACTTCACGGGGGGAGCAACGAAGCGCCTCCCCCCACCGCGAACAAGCTTCGATGACAGGTAAGTGACTTTCGTCCACCCCTACACTTGAGCACTGTGCTGTTTTCCTGCTCTTAAAGATGGAGGCTCTCATTGGAGGATCAGAAACTCTCCCTGTTTCTGCTGATTTCATGGCCACCATGCTCACAGTTCTCGATGGCCCCATGTCGTCTTCCGGCTACTGATCACATAGATTCCTCAGCACTCAATATTTCCTCAGCAACAAGCAAAGGCTGGATGTGCGCGCGCTTGTCTGATCTTGGAGGCTAAGCAGGATCAGCCCCGGTCAGTAGTTGGATGGGCGACTGCCTGCGAATCAGGCTTCCTGCATTGAGCAGGGGGTTGTTATATCCCTTCAAATGAGACTAAGTTTTACCCCCTTCTATCCCCCACTTCGGCTTTTTTTTTTTTAATTAAGGCGTTATCTTCGAAGAATCATGGCTTCTCTGCAGTTTTTTTTTTTCCTAATTCAGGCATGATCTTCAAAGATTCGAAAATTCAAAGATTTGAAGCTTCAAATCTTCACATCTTCGAATCTTCGAAGATCATGCCTGAATGGGCAGTGAAACCTCATTGGAAAATCAGAGCACATTAAGGGGAAATACCAGGATATCAGGGTATTGAAAGTAGGAGTACAGAAGCGGGAAATTCTGATTCCAATTCGAGGCAGGTACTGCATAGTGTGAAAGATGGGCGGTGAAACCTCATTGGAAGTGAAATAATCCATAAGTGTAGATCAGCCCCTTGTCAGCACAATATGTGCTAAGTAGATTCAATGACAATTGGATCTGGTTTAAGTGCAGAGTTAAACACAATGTTGGGACAAAAATTGAAGCATTCGTTCTTCCCTTCTTGGCCTGTGAAGTAACTGTAATACTATGCAATCGCATGAAGTTCAGAAATGGAACTGAAGGCCCTAAAAATGGAAATAAAGCTGCTATCTGACTCATAACTTCTTTAAAATTGTGATTTTATTTAATTATAAATACAAATATAATAAGAGAAGTACAAGAAGAATGTGCAGCCATGGCCAGTGTAGATGTGTGCTGTAGTTCCTGGCTGCCACCATAAACTTGCCTTATGCCAAGTCAGACTTTTGTCCACCTACCTCAGTATCATCAACCTGGATGGCAGTGGTTCTCCAAGGTTTCAGACAGGGGTCTTCCTGAGCCTTCCCTGGAGTTGCCAGGGATTGGACATGAGATCTTTTGCATACAAGCCATGTGCTCTACCACTGAGCTATAGCCCAACCCTTCCCAAGCAGCATCTGGGAGAGGGTGGGTTACACACCTCAGAAGCTACACATAAGCAGCCCCAGAGGCCCACCTTATGTGACTCTAGAACAGGGTAAGACAACATTTTTGGGCCCAGGAGCACGTGTGTTTTTTCAGGGCCACAGGCAAATTTTACATGGGGAGAGTGCAGACACATGTTCTTGTCCCCATTTCAGGGTTCCCACTTTTCTTTCCCCCTTCTTCCCACTTGGGTTTTCCTTTCCCTGCCATCCCTCTTATCTTATTCCCCGACTACCTCCCTTCTCACCCCCATTGTTCCACCCCATTCACCCCCACCACTGCTTCTGCCACTGCCATGCTCACCTCAGCAGTGAGGATGAAGGAAGTCTCCCGATCTGCCAACTTCCTGCTTCCCAGCTGCTGAGCAAGGCGGGAGGCAGAAGCAGTGGGGGGCAAGTGAGAGTCCTGGTGGGTACACCTGAGGGTCCTGCAGGCGCCAGGATGCCTACAGATGCTGGGTTGCCAACCCCTGCTCTAGAACCATGAGCTGCGACTCCTGCTCAACACTGTATCCATGTCTCTTCCTGAAACTATCAAGCCATACAAAAATGAATCACTGTCTTTCAAAATACTTTCTGCCAGCATGCAGTGTTGCATTCACCTCAAAAACTCAGCACTATAGAGTTGCACTTTTCTGACATTTAATTTAATGACTTTATGCCTTCCTCTCCTCCTCCTCCTCCTCCTCCTCTCTCTCCCTCCCTCCCTCTCTGTCTCACACACACACACACACGGACACTGGCCTCTTCTTCTTTCACACAATATCCTTTACTGTATTCCTTTATAGCTCCTGAAATTTTTACACCATTAAAAGGAAGTCATCCTGGGATTTACCTGAGCTTTAATCGTTCTTGCAGTTTATCCCTAAAGAGAGTGAAATCAATCTCTCAATTTTATGGCAATCAGAGGGCTCAGTGGTCTTTCCAAAAAACTGCTAGTCTAAGCTTTTTAAAACTTGAGCTCTCTGCACTATTTGGTGGGTTCTTTTCGGTTCTTTTCTTGGGTTTCTTCTCTGCCAGTCCTTATGGTTTACAGAAGGGGTGCATAACCTTTTTGGCTCTGAGGGCCACATACGATGTGGGTCCAGGGGTGACACACATACATCCTCATGCATGCATGCACACACAGACCAGCAACCCTGATACATGTCACTTTTTCCTTGCTGCACACCACTTACCATCAAGGAAAGCGTTATCCATATTGGAATTGCTGTGGGGTGGGGAATTCAGTTGTGGAGGTGTTTGGGGCTCTAGTGTGTGTGTACGGGGGAAGCTAATTAAGATCTTGAGCAAGGGTACACAGCCTGGGTCACAGATTGTGCACCTTTGCTTTAGAGTAAGTTATCACATTTTAAAACCCCAAACAGAAGTAGGAACCCTTAATAGTTCTATGGAAAAAGCTGGTACATAGGAAAAATAAGCCTGACCACTTCTTGACCACATCACTTGGACTCAAAGACAGCAACGGACATCAGTGGTGCTCAGGTAGAGCTTGACCTTGCTGACCTGCCTTGGAGATAGGGAAGCTTGAAGACTGTGGGTAGTATCCAGTCTTACTTAGAGCAGACCCATTCAAATAAATGGGACCTAAGTTAGTCATGACTAGCTTAAGTCCCATCCATTTAATGTGTGTGGCCTCATGGGTCAAGCTGCATTCTTGCACATCTGGATCCTTTGATGAGCTTCCGCCGGGCTTTAAAAACCTGGCTGTTCAGGCAGGCATTTGGGGTGGGTTAGGGTTTTTTAGAGCAGTGTTGTTTTGTTATGTTGTTTTGTTCAGTTGATTATGTAAATTTGTTATTAGTATTGTACGCTGCCTAGAGTGGCCAGGTAGCCAGCCAGATGGGCGGCTAATAAATAAATAAATAAATCCATCCTGGGTTTGAAACTCAATGGATGTCTTACCAGGGATGATCACGCTTGCTTCTCTGGGTATATAAGGCAAACAGATCTCTCTGGGGGGGGGGGGGAATCCCAACAGCAATAAGATGGTTCAATTGGAAAGTGGAGGACTTTGGCCCTAAAACATAGGACAGGCCCCAGAGTAGATCAGACAATTGTGCTATGAAAGAGTGACAAGGAATGTGACATGTAAAGTCCATTGTGCTCCAGGTTATTCTCAGTGCTAAGACACACCAGCTTGCAGGATGCGCAAGCAGAAAAAAAATGAACTGCTTTCCGAACTCCAAGGCAGTTGTAAGGTGTGAAACAGAGGGAAGAAAGAGTTTGATGGCTTGGAAAGTGGACCCAGGATGGGGCAAAACAAAGAGAACAATACTTTGTTTCTGGCAAATGAAAATACGGCTCAGGTGGGGGTGCTGCTTCTTGATTAATTTACATTTAGCTATATAGAGCAGTGCAGTAAAATATTTAGACCAGCAGGTGTCATCAAGGGTGTTCAGGTTGTGCTTGAATACAACATGGCAATCAAGCAGGCCTTTGCATGCTTCCATAGTTACAGAGAGAAACTCCCTTTAATTTAGGAGGAAATTCGTATATTCTGTGGTTCCTGGACCTGCTGCGCCAGTCCAGAGCCTTATTCACAATGTTCCTGACACCTTTTCAAGCTGTGCCTCTGGAAACAAGTGAATTCTTGAGCCAGGGCATCAGGGTAATGCCACTTAAATACATAGGGCACAATACACGTCAGACAGACAGCAAGTCTGAAGCTCCAATTCAGCCAAGAAATACACTGTGAATGGTATAAAACTCCATAAACATTTTTCCTTATGTACCACAATTCTACCTTCAGAGCTGTTATAGCCATAGGCTATGTTCCAAAGGGATGTATGGCTAGCTCTGCGCACATTAGGAATTTTGCCCTCTTTTAACCTAACATGGGCTTTCTCCCTGTCCTGTAATGCTTGACAAGTTGTTGTTTTTTAAAAATTCAGGATAGTATGAAAAGCAGTTTGTGATTCAATAAACTGTTTTGGGCAGGACTAGCCCAGCTGTGCATTAGGGTGAAGCAACCTGTTTCACAATGCGCCACTAGGAGGGGAGGACAGATGGATTGGTGTCTCAATGGTAAAGCAAGACTTTTTAAACAGCTGGTCCTAGCAGAGAGAGGATGCTTCAGGCAGGAAAATGTGATGGGCTAGCACTGGAAAGCAGGCGAGAAATCTGCTGATGGTACACAACGAAGCTCTCCAGATTATCATCATAGTTTTGGGTAGTCAAAACTATTTTCCCTCTTTGAATGTTAAGTGCCTGTTCTCAAGAATAGGAAGATACTTTTTCATGAAGTATCAGTAGACTCCTATGATTGAATTAGGCTTATGGTCCTAATGAAGATTATTGCTGGGTTTGGATGTAACACTAAATGATGGTTCAGTGTTACATGCATGAGCCTTGGACTCATGTATTCCCACTTCCCCTCTCCTCTTTCTGTGCCACAAGAAGATTGGACACTTTTGCTTTCGTTCTCAACTAATCATGGTTTATATGTGAATCCAGAACTGTGGCTGGTTTTATCTATGGTTTAGGGAAACAAGCCAAGATCTGAAAACACAGATTGAAATGGGTTTGTTTCCCTAGGTAATAATTAAGACTAACAACCATTTTCCATGTTCAGATATAATGGCAGACAGAGGTTAATAAAAATGGAAGCAAAAGCTTCTGATCTCCACTTCATAACCACATTGGGGAGGGGAGGGGGACACAGCTCATCCATCTGGAGCTCCTTCACATCACACTGAACCATATTTAGGCTGTGTTCAGATGCAACACTGTAATGCATAGTGGACATAAACTGTCACAAGCCATGGAACCTAGATTAAAAAAAC
Organism: Heloderma suspectum; assembly: GCF_057233095.1. Taxonomy (NCBI): domain Eukaryota; kingdom Metazoa; phylum Chordata; class Lepidosauria; order Squamata; family Helodermatidae; genus Heloderma; species Heloderma suspectum. Next base: position 92,688,971 of record NC_139458.1, read on the forward strand.
CTATTTGATGCCACAGGCAACATTTGTCTTTTAGTTTCATAGATATGAAGAGGACAAAGGAAAACATAAGATGTCTTCCCTGCCTACTGTAAAATGACTTAAAACATAAAGGAACCAAAGAATGAATAGGAAAAGGAAAATATGCCTGTATATTCTGTTGGAGATCATCTTTGCTCATCATACAACAAAGGTCTTAAAGTCAGAGGGGAAAATATAAAATAGAAGCTTTTAACTTTGAAGTTGGTAAATGTGATCTTCAAGAGCTTCTACTCAAGCTCAGATCCAAATTAATATGGAAAGTAACTTTGCTGTAGTAAAGATGAAGCTCAAAAGAGGAGAGCTACTCTCTGGTGAACAAATAGGCTGTTAAGATGATATGCCATTTCCACAACTTTCCTGGTGCACCATACAATCCAGTGAAAAATATGGGTACTATGTATCTCCTTTTCTTTCAAGAAGTAAATTCAATCTATTATTGAAGCCAATTCACACAAACAATATTAGAAATGCAAAATCATCTCAAGGTGACTTTTCTGTGATAAAATAGTCAAGCATTACCATTCTGTAAAGTTCTAGAAAACCTGGTGCCAGGATAGGTTTGGAGTTTGTGCTGATTCTTCCCTTTTGGAAGCAAACCAATGTCCATTTATGGCCTTCCAACCATTTTCCCAGATGCTGAACAAAGTATAATAGTACACGATGATGCATTATCTTTTCTATAGTATTTTTTCTTCTGCAAAGAAAAGAAAATTTGTCACCTATATCATTAACTTCTCCCATCTTTCAGATATGAAAACAGAAATGTGGGGTGGCACACACATTAAGAATGTTAGAACACGAGAAGAGCTATGCTGGATCAGATCAAGGTTCATCTAGTCCAGTATCACAAAGTGGCCAACCAGGTGCACACAGGTAACCCACAAGCAGGACATAAGTTCAACAGCACCCTTCTGCCCATGTTCCCCAATAACTGCTGAACATAGGCATACTGCTTCCAATACTGGAGGTAACATGTAGCCATTGATACTTGTAGCCATTGATAGCCTTATCCTCCATTAATTTGTCCAATCCCCTTTTAAAGCCATCCAAACTGGTGACCATCACAACATCTTGTGGTAGCAAATTTTTTAATTCAACTATGAACTATGTGGGAAAGTCCTTTATTTTATCTGTCTTGAATCTCCCACCAGTCAGCTTCATGGGATGACCCTGGATTCCAATATTATGACAGAGGGAGAAAAAATGCCTCCCTATCCACTTTCTCCACCTCATGCATAATTTGGTACACCTCTATCATGTCTCCCCTCACTTGCCTTTTCTCTAAGCTAAAGGGTCCCAGGTGCTGCAACCTTCCCTCATAGGGGAGTTGCTCCAGCCCCCTGATCATTTTAGTTTCCCTTTTCTGAACTTTGTCCAAATCTACAATATCTTTTTTTAGGCCAGAACTGTACACAGTATTCTAACGGTGGTCACACCATCAATTTGCATAAGGGCAGTACAATATTGGCAGTTTAATTCCTTTCCTAATTATGCCTAACATGGAGTTTGCCTTTTTCACAGCAGCTGCACACTGGTTTGACATTTTCATCTAGCTCTCCACCACAACCTCAAGATCTCTTTCTTGGTCAGTCACCACTAGTTCAGATCCCATCAGCTTATACTTGAAGTTGAGATCCCCCCTTCCTCCCAGTATGCTTCACTTTATACTTGCTTACATTTCAATGCCCATTCTCCCAGTTTGGAGAGTTCCTTTTGGAGCACCTCTATATCCCTTTTTGATTTAACCACACTAAATAATCTGGTGTCATCAGCAACTTCATAGCTCACTCCTAATCCCAGATCATTTATGAACAAGTTGAAAAGCATTGGTCCAAATACAAATCCCTGTGGGACCCCACTGTTTGCATCCATTTATTCCTACTCTCTGCTTTCTGTTGTATAACAAGTTACTGATCCATAAGAGAACCTCCCCTCTTATTCTATGACTGCTAAGTTTGCTCAGGAGTCTTTGGTGAGGGAAAAGTCCTTTTGAAGTCCAAGTAAATCATGGGCTGGTTTGCACAGCACAACAGTCCACCATGGGTTATTTAACTTGCGGCACATATACGTTGTGTGCAGCTGCCATTTTGCATATCCAACCCTAATTTGGGGGTTGCCGTGTCATGCAAACCCAGCAACCATGGGTTATGCGAGGGTTAAACAACACTTTCACATAACCCCTTGAGCAGACCGTGGGTTATGAAAGGGTGATTTGCATGACATGACAACCCCCAAGTAGGGGTTGAATATGCAAGGTGGCACTCCTAGGCGCCACAGCTCATCATGGGCTATGCTGCATCATGCAAACCATGTCAATGTCTACTTGATCACATGTTGATTGATACTCTCAAAGAACTGTAAAAGGTTAGTGAGACAGCTCTTACTTTTGCAGAAGCCATATTTATTCTTTTTCAGCATGGGTTGTCCTTCTATATGCTTATTAATTTTATCTTTAATAATGCTTTTAACCAATTCACACAGAACAGATGTTAAGCTAACAAGCCTCTAATTTGCGAGCGGAGATGGGTCAAAGAAGAGTCAGACAACGAGGCTTGGGTTGAAAATTGGGCCACATTTATTGAAATAGCTGCAAAGGGGAACCTAGGACGGGCATCTGACTGTGCCAGCAACTAGCTGGCACTTCTCGGGCGAAAGCACACCCAGCCTGAGGGGTGGCGTCGATCTCGCCGCCCCTCCAGACTGCCCCTTCTGGGGGACGTAGACCTTCCGGTGTCACCCCCAACCCGGTGCCGCACAACACCTGGATGAGTGAGTAGGGTTGGTCTCCCAGGCAACCCTTATCCACCCGCCGAGCCGCACAACCCGTTCGGGGGGCCTCAGGCGTCACCTGTCACCATAAAGTGCCTCTGCATGCACACCATCCCTAATCCCTTTCTGCTTTTGCCCGTCCTAGCCGCCACAGGAGTCACAAGCCTAGTGCTTGTGAACTCCCCCCACCTGCGCAGAAGAACTTCCCGCAGGCCCCTTTGCAGATCAGACAGAAATATGCGATTCCCTACATTAGACAGGTGGACACCGTCATGCCTGTAACGCTCCCTCCTTGTCCAAAGAATTTCCTGTGGGTGGTGCATCCATCACCCCGTTCACATAGGCCATAAGTCCTTTCTTTGTTCACTTTCTGACGCGCCCTGCCAACGGCAACGTCGTTCCGAGCCTTCCAATTGATCCAGGTGTGAGAATCGTAATGGCTACTTCCGGCCAGGTATGCCGGACCAACTGCACCTTCATCAAGGCCCGTTCGATCGGGTCCTTGCCTGGCTTACAGCCCAAGTCGTTCCCTCCAGGGTGCAGCACCTGGACCTGCAGAGGAAGACTGACCAAACCTTGGTGGAACAGGGTGAGGAGGGGGGGGGACTCCCACGGCATGTTCCATCTGCTAAGCCACTGGATCGTAGTGTGTTGGGTAGCGGAAACTAAGATCCGAAGGCTGGCGTAAAACCATACGTGCAGCCCAAAACACCATACTGTGCCCACATAAGAGCACCCGTACCGGCGTACGTCGAGTCCGGCCATCTGAGGAAGAAAACATTAGGACAAGCAAAGGGAAAATTGCAACAGAAAGAAAGCAGTCAAATTGTGAGGGCCCTGCTGGAATGCTTCGAACTGCCATCATTCCACTGCCACAACTTGCCTGTGAGAGACACCTAAAGTGGCTGCCTTCAATACATTGTTCAATACCAAAAGAGGGTTCCTATCGAAAATTACCTGTCCTAGCGTGCTAGAGCTTATGTGGTAGCAGCTCAACTGAAATTTTGTTAATAGTGAACTGTCGGACTGACAAGACAAGGGTCCCTTCCAGACGCAGTATCCCAGTAACCTGTGATGACCCTGACTTGCATTAACCTCTGAATGGGTAGGTGGAGTACAGTGGGAAAGACCTATACATCGTAGTATCTGAAGGACCTTCTGGACAAGCCAGATAAGGAACCCAAAACAACCCTGAAAATCCCAAAGGCCCCGCAGAGAGCTGTTAAAGCTGCAGCATGGGACAGTGAAACGCCATATGGGGAGGGGCTAATGGAGGGCCATTATCTCGGAATCCAAAAAGGGAATCTGGAGAGGGTGCCCAGAATCTTGCTAAAAGGTGGAGGCGGCCACGCCATCACCTCACCGTGGATGCCTGGCACTGAAAGCTGACTTGGCATCAGTAACTCTCCTTGTTGTGGCCAAGAAGACTAAAAAAGGCCAGTTCGCCCCTCCTGGCTCTAGCTGATATCCCCCTTATTCTTCCAAGACATGCAGAATTGCAGCAAGGCTGTAGAAGGAAGGGCCATGAGTCCTGACTGACGTTTGCTCCTAAGGTGTGGGACTGCATACCCGCCCTGGTGGCACCAGCACGTAAAGCTATGTAATTTAGGATAACATGTTCAGCTTCGGTATGCCGGTCCCATGTAGTCTTGCAAGGATTGTACCTAGTAACAGACACACCCATGAGGGTAAGGCCCAGAGCCTATAGATCTGATTCCATGACAAAGCATTGGCAACTGGGTGTGCCAAAACCCAGCACATGGTGGGCCCGTAATCAGATGTAGACACCCAGACACTGGGGCATGGATGCCCTGCCCAATGACATGATCCCTGATTTCTGTGGGATAGGGACTAAGTAACTCGCACAGTGGCCATGTCGTACAAAGAGGGTTAACGACTTGGCTATGAGGTCGGCCCCAATGTGTACGGCTAGGTGAATGGGGAAGGACTCTAGAAGGCTGGTCCTGACAAATTCCGGTGGTGGCCCAACTCTGAGGCTGCTGCCCAGGGCACCACCAAACCAGCCATGGGATTCTGAAACTCAGGGTACCAGCGGCACCCGGTAAGATCTGCGGGTTGGCATTGAGCATTAAAATCCCGCAATATTGAAGCCGCAACTGCATATCCAGAGGCACTGCGCGAGTGACCTTAGTCCGATGGTGCAGCCGCTGCAGTCCCTGTATTGTCGAACAAAGCCGGCACAGGAAGGCATGGCCAGGGGCCACTACCCTACCGGGGAGACTGAGAAAATTGCCCTACAACTTCATACAAGGGCCCCCGAGGGAGACCCTGTTGTTGTTGTTGTTGTTCAGTCGTGTCCGACTCTTCGTGACCCCATGGACCATAGCACGCCAGGCCTTCCTGTCCTGCGCTCTCTCCCGGAGCATGCTCAAGTTCATATTCATTGCATCCGTGATGCTATCTAGCCATCTCATCCTCTGCCGTCCCCTTCTCCTTTGGCCTTCAGTCTTTCCCAGCATCAGGGTCTTTTCCAGGGAGTTTTCTCTTCGCATTAGGTGGCCAAAATATTGGAGCTTCAGCTTCATTATCTGTCCTTCCAATGAGCACTCAGGGTTGATTTCCTTTAGGATGGACTGATTTGACCTCCTTGCAGTCCAGGGCACTCGTAAGAGTCTTCTCCAGCACCACAGTTCGAAAGCATCAATTCTTCGGCGCTCAGCCTTCCTTATAGTCCAGCTCTCACAGCCATACATTACTACTGGGAAAACCATAGCTTTGATTAGACGGACCTTTGTCGGCAAGGTGATGTCTCTGCTTCTTACTATGCTGTCTAGGTTGGCCATAGCTTTCCTCCCCAGGAGCAAGCGTCTTTTAATTTCATGGCTACAGTCACCGTCTGCGGTGATCTTGGAGCCCAAGAAAGTAAAATCTGTCACTGCTTCCATTTCTTCCCCTTCTATATGCCAGGAAGTGATGGGGCCAGATGCCATGATCTTAGTTTTTTTAATGTTGAGTTTCAAACCAGCTTTTGCACTCTCCTCTTTCACCCTCAACAAGAGGCTCTTGAGATCCTCTTCGCTTTCTGCCATTAGGGTGGTATCGTCTGCATATCGGAGGTTGTTGATAATTCTCCCGGCAATCTTAATTCCGACCTCTGATTCATCCAACCCGGCATTTCTCATGATGTACTCTGCATATAAGTTAAATAAGCAGGGTGACAATATGCAGCCTTGTCGTACTCCTTTCCCAATTTTGAACCAATCGGTTGTTCCATGTCTGGTTCTTACTGTTGCTTCTTGACCCTCGTACAGGTTTCTCAGGAGACAGGTAAGGTGGTCTGGTACTCCCATCACTTTCAGAATTTGCCACAGTTTGTTGTGATCCACACAATCAAAGGCTTTAGCGTAGTCAATGAAGCAGAAATAGACGTTTTTCTGGAATTCTCTTGCTTTCTCCATGATGCAGCGAATGTTGGCGATTTGATCTCTAGTTCCTCTGCCTCTTCTAAACCCAGCTTGTACTTCCGGTAGTTCTCGGTTCGCATACTGCTGAAGCCTAGCTTGTAGGATTTTGAGCATCACCTTGCTGGCATGTGAAATGAGCGCAATGGTGCGGTAGTTTGAACACTCTTTGGCATTGCCCTTCTTTGGAATTGGAATGTAAACTGACCTTTTCCAGTCTTGTGGCCACTGTTGAGTGTTCCAGATTTGTTGACATATTGAATGCAGCACTTTAACAGCATCATCTTTTAGGATTTTAAATAGCTCGGCTGGAATACTGTCATCTCCGCTAGCTTTGTTGTTACTAATGCTTCCTAAGGCCCACTTGACTTCACTCTCGAGGATGTCCGGCTCAAGTTCAGTGACCGCACTATCATGGCTATCAGGGACATTCAGATCTTTCCTGTATAGTTCTTCTGTGTATTCTTGCCACCTCTTCTTAATCTCATCTGCTTCTGTTAGGTCCCTGCCTTCTTTGTCCTTTATCATGCCCGTCTTTGCACAAAACGTTCCCTTGAGATCTCTGATTTTCTTGAAGAGATCTCTAGTCTTTCCCATTCTGTTGTTTTCCTCGATTTCTTTGCATTGTTCATTTAAGAAGGCCTTCTTGTCTCTCCTTGCTATTCTCTTGAACTCTGCGTTCAGTTGGGTATATCTTCCCCTTTCTCCCTTGCTTTTCGCTTCCCTTCTTTCCTCAGCTACTTGTAAAGCCTCATCAGACAGCCACTTTGCTTTCTTGCATTTCTTTTTCTTTGGGATGGATTGAGTTGCTGCCTCCTGAACAATGTTACGGACCTCCGTCCATAGTTCCTCAGGCACTCTGTCTATCAGGTCTAATCCCTGAAATCTATTCCTCACCTCCACTGTATATTCATCAGGGATATGATTTAGGTCATACCTGAACGGTTTAGTGGTTTTCCCTACATTCTTCAATTTAAGACGAAATTTTGCAAGAAGCAGCTCATGATCTGAGCTACAGTCAGCTCCAGGTCTTGTTTTTACTGACTGTATGGAGCTTCTCCATCTTTGGCTGCAAAGGACATAATCAATCTGATTTCGATATTGACCATCTGGTGATGTCCATGTGTAGAGTCGCCTCTTGTGCTGTTGGAAAAGAGTGTTTGCTATGATCAGCATGTTCTCTTGGCAAAACTCTATTAGCTTTTGTCCTGCTTCATTTTGTACACCAAGGCCATGCCTGCCTGTTATCCCGGTGATTTCATGATTTCCTACTTTAGCATTCCAATCCCCTATGATGAAGAGGACATCTTTTTTTGGTGTTAGTTCTAGAAGGTGTTGTAGGTCTTCATAGAACCGATCAACCTCAGCTTCTTCGGCCTCAGTGGTTGGGGCATAGACTTGAATTACTGTGATGTTGAATGGTTTGCCTTGGATTCGTACTGAGATCATTCTATCATTTTTAAGATTGTACCCCAGTACTGCTTTTCCCACCCTTTTGTTGACTACGAGTGCTACTCCATTTCTTCTAAGGGATTCTTGCCCACAATAGTAGATGTGATGGTCACCTGAATTAAATTCGCCCATGCCTGTCCATTTTAGTTCGCTGATTCCCAAGATGTCGATGTTCAATCTTGCCATCTCATGTTTGACCACCTCCAGCTTACCTTGATTCATTGATCTGACATTCCAGGTTCCTAAACAATATTGTTCTTTACAGCATCGGATTTTCTTTTCACCACCAGACACATCCACAGCTGAGTGTCCTTTCGGGTTTGGCCCAGCCGCTTCACTCTTTCTGGCGCTACTTGGAAATACCCTCTGCTCTTCCCCAGTAGCATATTGGACACCTTCCGACCTGAGGGGCTCATCTTCCGGCGTCATATCTTTTAGCCTTGTGATACGTTCCATGGGGTTTTCTTGGCAAGAATCCTGGAGTGGGTTGCCATTTCCTTCTCCAGTGGACCACATTTTGTCAGAACTCTCTGCCATGACCTGTCCGTCTTGGGTGGCCCTGCACGGCATAGCTTATGGCTTCACTGAGTTATGCAAGCCCCTTCGCCACAACAAGGCAGTGATCCAAGAAGGGAGACCCTAGGAAGATGTAAAAAAACACCTGGAGTTGGCCTGAAGGCCAGAGATTTGTCGGGGGTGGGGGGGTAGAGAACATTGCCCAAGGGGATCAAATTTGATTCCCCAGAATGTAATGTGGCATACAGACCCACTGTCCTGTGGGCGAAAGTGACACCGAGGTCAAAAGGGAAAGGGACAAATGCTTTGATTAAGTGAGAACACTGCCCAAGCTGCTGGACCCCATGTAGCAACATGCCCAGCAGGGACCAGGGGTCGGTCTACCAGACCGAGACAACCATATCTTCGGAAGAGGTGTTTCGAACAGGGCCCAGACACCCAGGGGGTCTCGTCAAGAACGGGCTGGCTTATAGGAAAGAGAGGCTATGGAATAGCCTGGACTCCCAAAGGGATGTCATGGGGAGTAGCATTTTAAAAAACCAAAGGAGCAGCACCCTTCTGACCAGGCTGGGGCACATTGGGAGGGGCAGTAACCTGCTACAGGCTTCCTGCAGTCTTGGCCCCCCCTAGGGGGACCCTGCCACCACCGGGCTATTGGACAGGAAATGGATGGGTGCGATCTGCTACCAAGGGAGCACCCATGACGGAAAATGGCAATGGTTTGGGAGCATGTGACCATGGGGCTGTACTCACAGCTCAGCATGCAGTGCCGCATCACTGGGCCCGCAATAGGTGGAGGCCACTGTCAGACCTATTGCTGCAATCCGGCAGGGAAGGAGACATAACTAGTAGCCCAAAGGCCCTGCTCTCTCAGGTCCCAGCGCATAGAAGGTTATTAGCGGCCCTTCCACGGACGGCCTCGGCATAAGGCAGCTGCGCCACTCCTAAGGTGAAGGCCAAATGCAGAAGAAGCAGCCTGGATGGGCATTGCTCCTCTCATGGGATTAGCGAAAGGACCTAGCATTGCCACGTATGTGGGCGTCTGGGCGTGTGGGGGTAGGGACAAGAGATCCTAAGTTTAACCCTGCAGGGCTCAGCCAGACACTAGTGAAAGGGGAGTGAAATGCTACTGGAGATATGACTGACGGAGCCGCATGTGGCCCGGGAGTCATATATAGGGGTGTGTGGTTGTCTCACCCATACCCGGGGCAGCTGTCCCAGGGTCCCTTATAAGTAGGGGGGATGATGCTGCTAACGTTGCTAACAGGATGCCCCAGGAGGGTGAACCGCCTCAATTGGTGGTGTGCCGCCTGGGAGACCCTGCGAAGACGGGGCGTAGCCTCAATAGTGTGCAGGCGTAATGGATCGGGGTCCTCAGCGCCCTGGTCCCAGCGGACAAGGTGAATGATGCTACTTGCGTCGCTGCTGACAGATCTGCCTCAGGTGGGTGGGCTGCCTCCAGCGGTAGTGTGCTGCCAAGGTGAGCCTGCAAAGAAGAGGTGGAGGCCGCAATGGCGCCCAGACGCGCTGCAGACAAGGTGGCTGGGCGATGCTTCTATGGCATCCAGATGCACTGAACCCACTGTGACCATGTTCTGATCCCCAACCGGCAAAGTGGATGGCGTCGCTTGGGTGACGGGGGATGAGGAAGTCGCAGGAGAAAAGAGCCCCTCTGGGGGCAGTGGGCTCTTGAGAATAGCAGGTGAAAAGGAGGTGGAAGCTGCAACGGCATCAGATGTGCTGAAATAGAAAAAATAGCCGCGTTGGGTCTGTTGACGCATCCTTTTGGATTGGACCGCCGTGGTTTTCCTAGGCCTGGCCAGGGGAGGGGGCGGAATTCCTGAGGAACGCTCAGCAGCCTCCAGGCGAGCAAGGATTAAGGTCAGAACTGGGCCCACCTCTGCCTCAGACCTGGAGTTGGGCCCAGGTTGAGGTCTCTTGGCGGCGGGCCCTACCCTTCCCCCTCCTTGCCCATGGCCCTTCTTCTGGGGCATGATGCAAGAAGGTGGAGTTCAGGGTCAGTGCTTGGTATCAGGCTGCCAGAGGCCTAGCGCCAGGGAAAATAACAAGGACCTAGGTCCCAGTGCAATACTCCAACCACTACTCGGCCAATCCCTGAAAGCACAAACGCAGGCAGGGGCGTAAACCTAGAGTTGAGATCCTAGAGAGGGCTAACCAGCAGGACCCCAGGTCAACCAAGGCAGCACCTATAGCCTTTTACTGTAGGGTGGAGGCAGGCCCAGGGTATGAGTGGGCCGAATGCCTGGCAAGTGCAGGCAGGTCACTGTCCACCCCCCAGGTAGGGCAATGCCAAGGATGAACGGCCCATATAACTGCCAGATATGAATGATGGGGGAGATAGAGAAGGCATGCACTGAGCACGTTGCTCACGGGAAAAAGTATTGCATTATATATATTTAGTAATTATCATTATTTATTGCATTTATATGCCGCCCATTTACCACTTGCAAGGAGCCCAAGGCAGCTTACATTATCCTCCTCATCTACAATTTCACAACAACCACCCTGTGAGGTAGGTTGGGCTAAGAGTCTGTGACAGGCCCGTGAAGTCACTCAGTGAGCTTCCATGGCTGTGTGGGGACTAGAACTAGGCTCACATGGCCACCCCCGGCAAATGCACTCGCATCTACACCGCATTGGCTCTTGTTCGCTAATGCCCCTACAGCAGCGAGAACAGCTACTGAAAGGAGCAGGGGCCATTCACCGCGGAAGCCAGCGGGCGGGGAGGCAAGGGGCGTGTGCACCGCCAAGGAGGGCCAGCAAACCTGGCAGCGCGCAGCGAGCCGGAAGCGAGGGGCAGGCGCAGCAGCGAGCGCTGATGCCCCCGGAGCCACAGCCAGACCAGTGAGAGGCTGCGCCTCCCAGCGCGCCAAAGGCGGGGGGGTGAGGGCGCCACAGCCACGAGCGCCGGCGCTCTTGGAGGCGCACCAAACACCACCAAGAGGGCCGCCCCCCCAGCAAAGCAGGGGTGGAGGGAGGGACCGGAGGAACCGGCAGCGCGGCAAGAGGGCCGCGCCTCCCAGCGAGCCAGAGGTGAGGGGCGGGCGCAGCGCAGCAGCAAGGGCCGACCTCCACGGAGTCGCGGCCAGAAACGACGCGGGGCAGCGTCTCCCGGCGAGCCGGAGGCGGGGGGGCACGCGTGCCGCAGCCGCAAGGGTCGCGCCCCCCGAGGCGCAGCAAATGCTGGCGAGAGGTCCACCCCCAGATCGAGCCAGAGGGGAGGGGCATGCGCAACGCAGCCGCAGGCGCCCCCCTCCGAAGACGCAGCAAGACCCAGCAAGGGGCCGCGTCTCCCGGTGAGCCAGAGCGCCAGCGTCCCCCCGGGGGCGCAGCAACCGCCGGTGAGATGGCCGCCCGCCCGGTGAGACGGAGGCGAGGGGCGCGCCCGCCGCAGCATCGAGCGCCACCGCCCCTGGAGGCCCAGCAAGCGCTGGCGAAAGGGCCGCCCCGCCGGCGATCCGGAGGCAAGGGGTGCACACGCCACAGCAGCGAGCGCCGGTGTGCGCACCACAGCAGCGAGGCCGACACCGACGAGGCACGTGTGCCGCTCAAGCAAGCGCCAGCACCGGACAGGCCGCGGGCGCGCCGGCTGCAATCTCGGGGGGAGCGACGGGATGGTTCTGCTGACAGCCACGAGTTGGTCGTCGCTTCCAGGTCAGCCGCGAGAGAGCTGGTTTGGAGGGGGCACAGAGCTTAAGAGGGCTCTGTCGACTCCTCCCCTGCTTGGTGGTGCCATGGGGGGGCACCCAATAGGCAGCAGCCACCTCTTCTCACCCACCAGCCCACAATGTCCCCCCCCCCTTTTGCCAGACAAGCTGGCGCCGGGGTTAGGGTATTTCTGGGAACCCCATGGATCCCTTTTTAAAAATTGGCATTACATCAGCCATTCTCCAATCCTCTGGTACAGAGGCTGATCTTAGGGACATGTTACATATTCATTCATTCATTCATTCATTATCACGTTTCTACATTGCCCAACAGCTGAAGCTCTCTACATATCTTTGTTAGAAGATCTGCAATTTCATATTTGAATTCTGTAAGAACTCTATGGTGGATAGTATCTGGGCCTGGTGATTTATTAACTTTCAATTTGTCAGTAAGGTTGAGAACTTCCTCTTTTGTCACCACTATTTGCCTCAGTTCCTCAGACTCCCTTCTTGAAAACCTCAGTTCTGGCCAGGTATCTGCTCTACAGATTCTGCAGTGAAGACAGATGAAAATAATTCATTCAGCTTCTTCTCAATCTCTTTATCCTCCTTTAGTATTCGTTTAACTCCATTGTCATCCAACAGTCCAAATGCCTCCCTAGCTGGTTTCCTGCTTTTGATATATTTAAGGAATCCTTTATTGTAGGCCTTGATATGCTCCTCAAAATGCTTATTTGCATCTCCTGTTGAGTCCTCACATCTTCTTTGTGCAAGTTTGTGCTCCCTTTTTTTCCTCTTCATTTGGGCAAGACTTCCATTTTCTGAAGGAAGCCTTTTTTTCTCTCGAATAGCTTCCTTGACATGGTCATTAACAATGCTGGTGAGCTCTTTCACTTGGCTGTACATTTCCTAACCTGTCACTTGATTGTTGTGGTTTTGAGTAATCTACAAGCATTTTGAAGGGATTGAACTCTCCTGACTCCCCTTCTGAGCTTCCTTTTGACCATTTCCCTCATTTTAGAAAAGTTTCCTCATTTGAAGTCAAGTGTAACTTGTTGGACTTCCTTGGCAATTCCCCACTTAAATATATATTAAATCTGATAACACTGTGGTCACTGTTTCCAACTGGTTCAACAACACTCACATCTCATACTAGGCCCTGGTGACATACTAGGGCCTAGGTCCCTCCCCTCTGATCAGTTCCATGACCAGCTGTTCCAAGGGACAATCATTTGGGGCATCAAGAAATTTAACCTCTTCGTTGTGACTGGAATATTAATTTTTGCAGTCAATGTGGGGGTAATTGTAGTAACCCATTATGACAACACTTCCTCATTTGGATGCCTCCGTGATTTCATTTTCCATTTCAATATCATGCTGAGTGTTTTGGTCTGGGATATGATAGCATGTTCCTAGTACTAAATTATTATTACAGCCCAGTATTGTTACTCACAGTGCTTTTGTGGAGGAGTCTGCCCCTTTTAGGTTTTCTAGTCTGCTTGTCACTATGCCCTCTTTGATGTACAGAGCAATACCTCCTCTAGTACACCCTTCCCTGTCCTTCCTATAGAGTTTATACCTTGAGATAACCATATCCCACAATCCTAAACATACTTTACCAATAGTGCAGTCCTAAACATGTCTACTCAGACACAAGTAAGTCCCCATGAGTTCATTGAGTTCAGTGGGACTTACTCCCAGATAGGTGTGTATAAGATTACAGCTCAGGTCTGCTAGGAATAGTTATTTCTAAGAAAACATCATTAGGATTGGGCCTTTGCTCTTATTAACACCAATTAGCTTACAATATGCTGAAATGGCATTGTGCTTCCTGATATATTCTATTCCATTTGCATTGACCCCCAGACTTGAGCATTTTGCAAAAACTTGTTGGAAACAAGTACACTCGGGGGCAGACGGCTAGTTCCATACCATCTCCCAATGGGTTGCTTGACTAGTTTTGCTTTTCACAAAAGTAAGATGCAGAACCAAACTATTTTGCTTTCAGTTTAATGCAGGATTAAGTCTTATGGCAAAAGGATAACTGTTAAAGACACCAAAATCCTTACATGGAGCATTGGCTTAATACAGTCTAGAACAAGGTTGTTGAACCTCTTTCAGCTCAAGAGCCTAATTCTAGGGTTATGCATGGACCCTCCAGTCCAACCTGGAGGCCACTTTGGCACTTCTGAGGCAGGCCCAACTCAACTCTGGCTGATTCGGGGCAGAGGGGAACTTGCTTCAGCCTATGAAGCCAAAGTGGGATTTGGACATCTGAATCCCGCTTCAGCCCTTCCAAGACACCGTTCAACACCCAGCTCTTTACCTGGGCCCTTTTTCTTGGGGGGGGCACTGGCACTGGGGGAGCTGCCGCCGTGGGGAGCCACTACTGCAGAAGCCGTTGCTGCCACCGCCAGTGCTGCCGTTGCCACCACCACTGCCACCAGTGCAGCCATCAGTGCCTCTGGGGGAGCCTGCCCCAGCCAGTTCCTAGGCCCTCTGGACACACGCTGGCAGCCATCTTGTGTTTCTGGAGGGGGAGAGCCAGTTTCAAAATGGCAACTCCCTGTATTTCCAGAAATATAGGGAGTCATCATTTTAAGAATGGCTCCCCCCTCCAGAACAACAAGACGACTACCGGCATGTGTCCAGAGGACCCATGTAAATTGCTGGGGGCAGGGCAGTTGCAGTGGCAGCAGCGTGGCAGCTGGGCTTCCAGATCGCTCCGAAGCACTTCGGAGCAACCCACTTCACTTCGGGCCTCTTTGTGCCCTCTCTGCTTTGCCTTGGAGGTGGCCCAAAGTGGCTTGAAGCACCCCACTTCAACTTGGAGGTCGGGCTTCGGGCCAAAGCAGCGCACAGCCCTACCAAATTCCATTTTGGAGAAGCTTTGGGGGCCCATATTCCAGTGGTGGGTGGGGCTGAAAGCAAAAGGGCAAAGGCAAAAGGGGCGGGGCCAAAACAACAGCATAGTCAGGTTAAACCTCTTCTTGCCAGTAACTAAGCTCTAGGAGAGGCATGTCAGCCTTTCAGAATGGGGGGAAAAACTGCACAAAAGCCAAGAAACCACCAAACAATCAGTGGTTGTGGGAAAGGAGATAGTTCCATCTGGGCTCTGCTCCCCTGGTCTAGAGTACATTTCATTGTTTGTTTTTTATAAGAATTTACCAAAACTTTGTGAAGTTCATATCTGGGACAGAAAGAACATGAGATGTAAAATACTCAAATGTGGGAGAAATGAAACTGGCTTATTCCCCCATCCCTAGTTTGGATCACAGAAGGGGCACTGCCAGCATCTGCCAGTGTAAGGGGCAAGCACTTGTTACTGATCCCCCCTGTAGCCCCTAAAAATTTGCTCCAGAGGGTTGGAGCAACATCCAGAACAGCCTGGGAGGCTGCAGCAGGGAGGGCGAAAATCACCTCTTCCATTAGCAAGCGTCCTCACTGTGTCAGAGGCCATTCTATCCATGGAAAGTCACCACGATCCAACCCACAGTTCAATTCTTCACTGATCCGACGTATATCTGTCACTTTGTGTGTTTGGGGGACAGCTATAAAGCAGATGGCTCTCTTCTAGAATCTATTTTTTTTTAAATCCTCTTTTTTAAGAAAAGGAAAACCCATTCAGCAGCAATTAGGCGTCTTATTTTTGCATCACCTGCCCCATTTCTCCTAAAGTGACAAAAAAAGGTCCTACCTTCACTCTCTTTCTGAAAAGAAGTGGGGAGGTCTTGATAAAACATGATTTCCTATGCTTCACAAGCTTTGCTTTCAATTTACAGGACATTTTAAAATATTTCAACAGCTCCGTTCCAAGCTGTGATTATGTGCAAAACTCAAAATGAAGTGCGTTTACTGTCTAATGCTTGCTGCATCTCATCTTTTCCCTAAATTCATCACTTCATTTCCTGTTGGGTTCCTGTGTTTCAACATGTGCCCTTGACAGCCTGCTAGTCAGTCCAAGCCATTAATTCAGCAAGATATCTCAATGCACAGGCAACTGAAAGGGTATTAATGGCCCTGTCTATACATCTATAGACAGTCGGAGCTGACCTTAACAACTCTCGTGAAATCTCCAAATATCATGCAAAGTGGAAGCTGAATAAAAAGGCCTGGCATTTGATATTCATCCCTCTTTGCACAGTGCTGCTTGCTCAAACAACTTCTTAAAACCCCATCAACTCTTCTAGGACAGATCTTGATGAGGACTGTGTCGAACTGCCTCTGGTGCTGTTCCAGTGTACTGCTTATGCAAGAATTTCCTGGTTTTAAAGAAAAAGGATCGTTGTTTCAGTCAAGCACATATCTCTTGATTTCACTTGTGTACAGATCTGCAATAAACCACCTCCATTTTACATCAGCCTCCCCAGGTATTTTGGGACTACTATTCCCAGCATTCCTGACCAGTGGTGTAGTAGTAAATTTTGAAGTGCAGGCACTCACCGTGACAGTCCCCATAGCCAGGACCCCAAGGAGAGTCCAAAATTGCAGGCAGCAGTGCTGACCCATATCAACAAACCAGTTCTAGTAGTTTTCATCTGTTGGAACAGGGCTATTGTAAAGCTGACGGGTCTTAATTTCCCTACTTAATTGCTGCCCTTCCCCCTCTGAAGAAATTTGTGGAATATTATTTTTTAAAAAACAACTGAAAGGGACCAGTGTGTTCCGGAGCTTCTGGGCCATGTTCTGGGACACACGGTCAGTTATGGAGAACACTCTCCAGGCCTGCTGGGCACTGCCATTGACCCCATGAACTGAAAGTGCAATATACACCCTACACTTGTCTACAAGTAGTTATAGTTGTATGAAATCTGTCTTTCCAGGAAACTTGTCTGCTATTACTGGTCATGATTAACCCCTGATTCCAAGGCACCCTCCTTTTAAGTGACCCTAGGCTCTTCAACACCATTTGAATTAGTAGTAGGAGGAGTATTTACAAGATTTATATATTGCTCCACATCTAAACAAATTCCAGAGTGGTGAACAATAAAAAGATAAAAGAAATAAAACACACTAATAACAGTTTTAGCAAAATTAACAATTTTAAAAACAGAATAGCAATAAAAACCATGGCTTGTCAATCAGGGAAGGGTTGTTGAAATAATAATGTCTTCAGAGGGCTAGAAACAAAACAATGTCCATCCAGAGGCAGGGATTTACACAGAGAGGGACACCTCATTGAAGGCTCTACTCCAGGTGGATTCCAACTGGGCTGTAGGGCCATGTGGGACCATCAGGAGTGGCCCATCTGATGACCTCAGAGACTGGGCATGTTGATACAGGAGAAGGTGCTCTCTCAAGTATCTTGGTTCCAAGTTGTTTAGGGCGTTATATACTAGTAACAAAACCTAAAACCTGGTCCAGTACTGGATAGGCAGTCAGTACAGTTCCCTCAACTGAATCGTACTGAGTTACATGCTGAAAAGGGGGCAACTCCTGACAACAGCTGAGCTGCTGCATTCTGCGCTAGCTGCAGCTTCCAGACCAGCCTCAAGGACAGCCCCACATAGAGCTCATTGCAGTAATCCAGTCCTGAGGTTACTAGTCCTTGTACCACTGTGGCCAACCTGGAGGCCACTTTGGCACTTCTGAGGCAGGCCCAACTCAACTCTGGCTGATTCGGGGCAGAGGGGAACTTGCTTCAGCCTATGAAGCCTGGCTATGAAGCCAGGAGAGGCCATAGCTGGTTTACCAGTCAAAGCTGGTAGAAAACACTCAGAGCTGCCATGGCCACTTCAGCCTCCAGTGACAGTGATGGCTCTAGGAGTACCCTCTACACCCTGCTCTGGAGAAACTGTTATAAAAATTTTCCTGGTGCCCAAACCTCTGAAGTCCTGTGTTAACTCAGCAATGCTAACTCGTATTTTAAAGTCAAAAATTAACCATGTTTTTGAGATAGTTATATCTCAGGAACATTGGTAAACTGCACAGAGAGCTTCGGCTATGGGGCAGTATAGAAATGCAATAAATAATAATAATAATGAGGATGAGGATGTTGTGAGTTTTAAAAATAAATAATTCAAAGGGGGTAAAATGCAAACAGCAATTGCATTTAAGAATAGGGCTGTGCATGGACCCCTCAAACCCACTCGGGGGCCACTTCAGGGCTTTTGAGGCAGGCCCGATTTGGCTTGGGCTGATTCGGTGGCCCCTGACTTGCTTCAGCCTACAAAGCCAAAGCGGGATTTGGACATCCAAATCCCTCTTCGCCTGCCCCAACACACCGCCCAGCCCTCAGCACCTCACCTGGGCCCTTGTTCCATGGTGGGGGAGCCGCCACCACTGGGGGAGCCGCTACTGGGGGAGCTGCCACTGCCATCAGTGCTGCCGTGGGAGCTGGTGCCGGGGGATCCACTGCCACCGCTGCTGGTTCCACCAAGGAAGCCACTGCTGCCACCAGCTCCTAGGTAGGGATGGGCAGATTCCCTACCTTCCGGTCCGTGGGGGAATCCGCCCAGGGATAAGCTAGCCTATCGCAGGGAAAAACACAGCCGCAAATGGCATAGTGGACACCACTTGCAGCCGTAAAGCCCTCAGTTTAACCTAATTGCAGCCATTTACGGCTCCATTTAGGTAAAAACAGCGCTTTACAGCCGCAAGCGGCATCCACTACACCATTTGAAGCTGTATTCCTCACAGTGATACGGTAATGGCGGCCGCCATTACTGTATCACAAGCGGTCCAGAGCCGGCGTGCTGTTCCAGAGGGAATCCTCTGGAGGCGGAGGTAGGTGATCCATTCCGCCACGGATTCTGGAGGCCAGATTCAAAAGAATCCGGCCTCATTTGGGTCTGTGGTGGAATTCTCCGCCATCCCTACTCGTAGGTCTTCTGGAGGCATGCCAGCAGCTGTCTTATTGTACTGGGGGATGGGGGAGCCATTTTAAAAATGATAACTCCCTGTATTTCTGGAAATACAGGGAGTTATAATTTTTAAAATGGCTCCCCCCCCCCTCCAGAACAACAAGATGGCTGCCAGCATGTGGACCAGAGGACCCAGGTAAGGAGCTAGGGCTGGGCAGCAGCAGTGTCAGCTGGGCTTATGGATCATGCCGAAGCACACCGAAGCACTTCAGAGTGACCCGCTTCACTTCAGGCTGCTTCATACCCCTTCCACCTGGCCTCGGAGGTGGCCCAAAGTGGCTCAAAGCAGCCCACTTCGACTCAGAGCTCAAGATTCTTGCCAAAGCAGTGCACAGCCCTATTTTAATTTTTGTGCCAGTTTTTCTTTGTTTCTAATCGTTACCTAAAGAAGAAATATATACAAAAACACATGTACAAAAAGGTCTGAAGGGAAAAAAGACTATGAATCATAAGCACCACAAAGAAAACTCATCCTCTAGCAAGCCAGTTTCTTTTCTTACCTCAGTAAACACATATAGTTATGTGACCAACAATTATAACTTTTGGCTTCTTCATAAGAAAAGGCTCTGTATTTTGTGAGTAAAATCCAAGTTAAGGCCTCCTTGCTGTAGACCTATTCAAATGGATGGGACTGAAGTTAGCAACAACTAACTTAAGTCCCATTCATTTGAATGGCTCTAAAGCAAGGAGGCCTTATTTTGGTCTTTTCCCTTTAAATTCTGTATCTATAAGAATCTCCTTCTTGAGAGACTTTTAAGCAGAGGCTGGATGTCTACTTATCAGGGATGCTGTAGTAGTGGGATTTCCTGTATCAGCCTGCCTGAGGTCCCGCCCGATCCAGGCATCCTCCTGGGTACCCTAGAAAGGCATGCCTCCTTCCCCTGACCACCAATCATTTGGTGTTTTCCCTGCAGTTTTTTCCCCATTCTAAAAAGTTGAAATGTCATTCCTAAGAGTGAATCCGAGCAAGGGGAGCAAGAAAAGAGAGAATCCAGCAAGGGGGTCATTTGGGCCTGCAGTCATTTTTTTCCCTCAGGGGAGAAAAATATTTATTATTTATTTATTTCACAATAATTATATACCACTTTTCATTTTTTTAAAAAAAAATATTTGAAGCAGTGTACAATATAAAATCTTGATTAAATACAATAAAACCAATCATTAAAATAATGATAAAAATAACATAAGCTTAATTAAAATAACTAGGGGTGGCCGACAATATTGGTGGTCAGGAAAACACCTGGGCAAACGAGTATGTCTTCAGTTGTCAGTGGAAAACACTCCACACTAGAAGCCCCCCTGATTTCAGTGGGGAAATCATTCCACATGGTGGGTGCCACAACTGAAAAGGCCCTCCTCCACACCACAGCCAAATGAGCTTCAGTAGGCCATGTAGTCAGTATAGTCAGCAAGCCCTCACCACCAGAGTGTAAAGACTGGGGCAGCCTGTAAACAATGACTAGCATCTTGAATTGTCCCCAGAAATGCACTGGCAACCAGTATAGCTACTGACGAACTGTTGAGATACAGTCTCCCTAGAGCTGTCCCCATTAGTAACCTAGCCGCTGTATTTTGTACACTGAAGTTCCTGAGAAGTCGTCAAAGGCCATCCCAAGTACAATGCACTGCAATAGTCCAATCTAGGCCAGGTTCTTTCACAGTCTAGGAGGGGTCACAGTGCCCTCGGGTAAAAAAAAAAAAAAAAAGTTGCCCTGCTGTAGCACCTCATGCTGGCAAGAGGAGTGAAGTGGGAGCAATCGGGCAGCATGTACCAACCCACTTGCTCATGAACAATAAGCCAGGATTGTCCAGAATTCTGGCTTACCATTTTGTGTGACACATAAGCATTGATTCTAAGTGTGGTAAGCAGCTCTGTTGGGATGCCTTCTCCATGGACTTCAGGTTTCGTTACCAGACAAGTATAGTGAGGAAAAGAAAAGAGAAATCCAAGCTAAGAGGCTTTGCCTGGGCCAGGGCCCTGAAAATAGTGGCTGTCCTACTTCAGTCTGGAGGGGATCATGCATATCACCATTGTTGACCATCTATGGGTCTATTTCATTTTAACCTTTTGGGTTTGCTTTGAGCTTCCTTGATGGGCATGATAAAAGAGTGATTCTGAGGATGTGTATTCCCAATATTGAAATAACCACAGTCACTTGAGAGACTGGGTTTTGCAGCAGGTTTGAGACCTTGTGCCTGCTTTTTTAGAGGTTCCTCATAAAAGGAAAGAAACAGAACAGGCCACAGTAAATGGAAGGCTACAGGAAATCTCCAATGGGTATTTTGCATACTGGAGGCAACCCACCAACATTGATGGCTCCCCAGCAAGACTAACATGATCTTCCTTCAAATTGTAGCATGATCCCTGCAGAAAGAAATTTCATTTGTGGAATATTTACCCACATCATAGCTACAATCAGGTAAATGTCAGCACTGTTCTGTCCCTCGCCATTTCAGCAGAAATATTGACATCATTATCAAAGAGTGAAAATGGGGGTTGTCCTACACAACATTTTTATGTGAAATATATTTTACAGTATATTTTAGACCCTTCATAATCAGTCCCTCTACAGTTTGGAACAATGAAGAAAGATGGCTACATTTCTGGTATAAGATATATGACATGAAAATAGATGTTTGATTATAAGTAGCAATAGGAAAGTAGAATGCATTGACATTTGTAGATATGTTTAAATGAAGCCAAAAGGGACCAGTGTATAGAGGAACACAAGTAAAGCCAAATCCAAGTGATTAATTTAAAATGTATAGCAAATTATACCAAGAAATAAAATATTATTTAACCCAATGGGAAGATTTGACCTTATCTTTACATTGCTGAAATAGTCATTATCAAAACCCATGTTCTTTTTAGAAATGTTGGGATTGGTTATAATAGGCTACAGTACAAATCCTTAGGATGCAGACAGAATTAATTAATTAGGGCATGTCCAAATGCATATAGACCAGGATAAATGGAAGTTATTACCCTTTGGCAAAGGTTACTGTGCAATCAATTAAAGTTTATGCAGGACACAATCAAAGATCATGAGTGCAAACAATTGGAAACTTTTAAAAGATATTGCATAATTAATGTTTAAGAAAATCATCGGTTATTTAAATTTTTAAAAATTGAGGTAATGTAATATATTTCCACTATATAGGACATTTGCAAAATATCACCTTTGATTAACATTTTCTCCTTTAATATTCCCCACCGATACTGGTTTACTGGTGCTATAAGAGAAGTATTTCTAATATTAGGGCTCTATCCAATGTTAGTTCTACTGAGAGTAGACCCATTGAAACAAATGGGACTTAAGTTAGACTAACATTGGATACAACCTTTAGGGAGCAATCCTATGGCCGCTAGTCAGCGGCTAAATGGCCACAAGATAGGTTGGTTCCCGGAAACCGATCTCAGAGCCCATGTTCCAAGGTTGGTTCCCTGAGAATCAGCCTCCACCACCTTCCCACGCTGCCTTGTAGGCAACTCAGAATGGCCCCATACTCCACATCCAAGAGGAGCATGGAGCGGCAAAAACGGGGCGTTCCTGGGGGCGTGCCGGGAAGGAGAGGGCAGAAATGCCTTTCCGACATTCCCTATGTGTCATCCAGCATCCGGCCCCACCCTCCTGCTCCGACTTCCCGCAGCTGTCTAGCCATGAATGCAGGTCAGCTGAAGCAGAGAGGGGACGATCCCCTCTGCGCTTCTCCTGGCCTGCATTGGATAGGCGGTCGCCTCTACATTTGGAGCTGGCCGCCTATCTTGATAGATTTGCGCCCTAAGTTATTCACCCTGATCCAGAGGGGCGCTGCATGTGAAAAAACAGGTTTCCGTGTATACATCGCATGTTGGATTGAAATTGCATGTGCAGAGCACTTGGGTTCAGGCCATATCAAGCATCTGGGGCTGCCTACATGGTTACTTTCAATGAGCCAGGTACCAAGATAGAAGTCACTGTTGTCAATTCTGACAGTGCCAGTCAGATATAGAATCCCTTTCTCCCCCTCCTCAAACAGGATATTTGTGTTGTCAGTGTTGCTCGAAAAGGAGATCAAGCAGGCTTGCCTAATTTTAAAAAAGAGTTTGTTTTATTTAAGTCCTAACTAACTTTTAATTGGAACATCGGACACTGTCTTAGACCATGTCAGACCACTGGCCCATCACAGTTGGTTCTTTCTACAGTACATGTGGACAACCTGCAGCCAGCAGGCCACACCTGACCCTCATTCTCTCTCCATGCAGCTCCCTACACACACAGGCAATGTCTTCCATACCTTTGGATGACTTAATTAAGCCACTGACACAGCGAGGAAAAAGGAGACTGGCTGGAAGGCAGTGAGGTGCAACAGAGAGCTGTGGCAAGAGCAACGTATCATCCTTAGGAGCAAAGCTCCACACGCCATGCTCTGTGGTTTGTGCCTTCCCGCTGATCTCTTATTTTTGTTTGCAATGGTGGCGGTACAGGAGATGTTGGCATCATCAGGGGCAGCATGATTGCTTGAGAGAGAGAGAATAAATGGATAATGGGTGAATGAAGCAGAGAGAGGGAGAGGAAGTGTGTGTATGTGCATGCGTGCGCACGAGCGAGTGAACGAGCACACACGCATATGTATGGATGATTGAATGGAAAGTAAAGGGCATGGATAGGCCAACCTGCTATTGGCTTTTACCCTGTCTGCTGATGCTGGTAGGCAGCCCCTGACCATATTCTCACAAGGTGAAGGGGATCTTGACCCCCAAAAGTTTAGCCACCTCTGGTCTAGAGTGGCCAGCAGCAACTCACCAGGGCTTCAGGCAAGGATGTTTTTCCCTACTTGGAGATGCCTAGGATTGAACCTGGACCTTTGGCCATGTGAAGCAGGTGCTCAACCCCAGAACTACAGTCCTTTCCTGGTAGAAGCACCTCTTGCAACAGAGTCCACTTCCTGTTCCTACTACCTAAATATTTTGCTGCTTTCCCATTTCCCGTTTACTTACTCAAATGATTTGAAGACAGCCGTCTTGTTACTAACAATGAAGTTAGTTGTCAGCTGTCAACCTTGTTTTTCTGCCAACTGATTGTTGACCCCAAGAGCAGCCTTCAAGAAATCTCAAATATGTATGCCCTCCCTTAAATCCAGAAAAGAATGAAAACACTATGCCAACCCTCCTCAGTTACTTGAACTGCCTATATGTGCTGCAGCACTCATAGACTGACTCCTAATTGAATGACACTGCCTGTTCTTTTAGTGGCCTGGGCCTGTAAGCTAGCACTGCAGCACTGCCACAACTAAGAAAAGTATGTGACTAACCTCACATGTTACTTGGATGCCAGGAGAGAAGAGTAAGTTGCACTTCCTGTTTTTTGCATGCCTGAGATAGAAAATGAACTTAGGGCACAACCCTATGCATGTTTAGACAGAAAAAGGTCCTACGACTCCCAGCATGTCTGACTGGGCAAAGCTGGGAGTTGTAGGACTCGTTTCTGTCTAAACATACATGAGATTGCGCCCTTATTTATTGATTTAACCTAGCTGCCCTATAACCACAGTTTTCCAGGCGAGATACATCCATCCAAAGTAAAACTCAATAAAATTCAGTATAAAAATAAATACTTAAGAGTAGCCACAAACACAATTTAAAATGGCAAAGATGAAAATATAAACATCTACAAAAACTATAAAAAACCAATACTAGAAACACTGAAAAATATCCACATAGACCACCATAGCTCTAAGACAAAACTTCAAGGTTCAATTGGGCAGTAAAATCTATAGCAAGTTAAAAGGCCTGAGATAATAAAATGTTTTTTCCCTGGTGCAGAAAAATCAACAAAGCATGCACCAGATTGACTTTTCTGGGGAGGGCATTCCACAATTGGGGGCTACCAATGAAAAGGCCCTACTCATGAGGAGCCACCCACCAAATCCCAGTATGCAGGGGCACTCAGAGCAAAGTCTGTAATGATTACCTTAGAGCATATGAAGGAATGTATGGGAAGAGGCAGTCCTTCAGATGTTGTGGCCCTAACCCATGAAGGGTTTTATAGATTAAAACCTGCCCTTATGGATTGTGTATAATTTGTTTCTGCCCCAGCAGACTGTGCATTCCCATTGTGCAAAGGCAGGGCATTCAAGCACACACAATGCAAATGGTGTGAAGAGAAAGCAGAACCACACTTTTTGGCTCTTCCCCTCTATTCACTCGTTGTCTCCCCTTCCATGCACTGGAAAGGGAACTTCTCAGCGATGAGCCTGCTGTAAGCATGTAGGGTCCCAGCACCATCTAGACCACACAGGGAGCCTACACTAGTAAAACAGGCTCCCCACTGCAGAGAAGCCCATTCCAATGCATGGAAGGGGTTAGGAGGACATGATGGAGAGCGCAGCTTCCTGTGTATTTGAAAGCCCACATTAGGGCTCAAGTTAGCATCAAAACAGACATTACTCTCTTTTTCTCATTTTCCCTCCAGAAAAGACACAGTGGGTCCAATCCAGATCAAGCTTCCCTATCCCCCATGCTAGGGTCCCAATCCAGATCAGGGGCCCTGGGCATTGTTGTTGTTGTTCAGTCGTTCAGTCGTGTCCAACTCTTCGTGACCCCATGGACCATAGCACGCCAGGCCTTCCTGTCCTGCGCTCTCTCCCGGAGTGTGCTCAAGTTCATATTCATTGCATCCGTGATGCTATCTAGCCATCTCATCCTCTGCCATCCCCTTCTCCTTTGGCCTTCAGTCTTTCCCAGCATCAGGGTCTTTTCCAGTGACTTTTCTCTTCACATTAGGTGGCCAAAATATTTGCACTTCAGCTTCAGTATCTGTCCTTCCAATGAGCACTCAGGGTTGATTTCCTTTAGGATGGACTGATTTGACCTCCTTGCAGTCCAGGGCACTCGTAAGAGTCTTCTCCAGCACCACAGTTCGAAAGCATCAATTCTTCGGCGCTCAGCCTTCCTTATAGTCCAGCTCTCACAGCCATACATTACTACTGGGAAAACCATAGCTTTGATTAGACGGACCTTTGTCGGCAAGGTGATGTCTCTGCTTCTTACTATGCTGTCTAGGTTGGCCATAGCTTTCCTCCCCAGGAGCAAGCGTCTTTTAATTTCATGGCTACAGTCACCGTCTGCGGTGATCTTGGAGCCCAAGAAAGTAAAATCTGTCACTGCTTCCATTTCTTCCCCTTCTATATGCCAGGAAGTGATGGGGCCAGATGCCATGATCTTCATTTTTTTAATGTTGAGTTTCAAACCAGCTTTTGCACTCTCCTCTTTCACCCTCAACAAGAGGCTCTTGAGATCCTCTTCGCTTTCTGCCATTAGGGTGGTATCGTCTGCATATCGGAGGTTGTTAATAATTCTCCCAGCAATCTTAATTCCGACCTCTGATTCATCCAACCAGCGTTTCTCATGATGTACTCTGCATGTAAGTTAAATAAGCAGGGTGACAATATGCAGCCTTGTCGTACTCCTTTCCCAATTTTGAACCACTCGGTTGTTCCATGTCTGGTTCTGACTGTTGCTTCTTGACCCTTGTACAGGTTTCTCAGGAGACAGGTAAGGTGGTCTGGTACTCCCATCACTTTAAGAATTTGCCACAGTTTGTTGTGATCCACACAATCAAAGGCTTTAGCATAGTCAATGAAGCAGAAATAGACGTTTTTCTGGAATTCTCTTGCTTTCTCCATGATCCAGCGAACGTTGGCGATTTGATCTCTAGTTCCTCTGCCTCTTCGAAACCCAGCTTATACTTCTGGTAGTTCTCGGTTCGCATACTGCTGAAGCCTAGCTTGTAGAATTTTGAGCATAACCTTGCTGGCATGTGAAATGAGCGCAATTGTGCGGTAGTTTGAACACTCTTTGGCGTTGCCCTTCTTTGGAATTGGAATGTAAACTGATCTTTTCCAGTCTTGTGGCCATTGTTGAGTGTTCCAAATTTGTTGGCATATTGAATGCAGCACTTTAACAGCATCATCTTTTAGGATTTTAAATAGCTCAGCTGGAATACTGTCATCTCCGCTAGCTTTGTTGTTACTAATGCTTCCTAAGGCCCACTTGACTTCACTCTCGAGGATGTCCGGCTCAAGTTCAGTGACCGCACTATCATGGCTATCAGGGACATTCAGATCTTTCCTGTATAGTTCTTCTGTGTATTCTTGCCACCTCTTCTTAATCTGATCTGCTTCTGTTAGGTCCCTGCCTTCTTTGTCCTTTATCATGCCCGTCTTTGCACAAAATGTTCCCTTGAGATCTCTGATTTTCTTGAAGAGATCTCTAGTCTTTCCCATTCTGTTGTCTTCCTCGATTTCTTTGCATTGTTCATTTAAGAAGGCCTTCTTGTCTCTCCTTGCTATTCTCTGGAACTCTGCATTCAGTTGGATATATCTTCCCCTTTCTCCCTTGCTTTTCGCTTCCCTTCTTTCCTCAGCTACTTGTAAAGCCTCATCAGACAGCCACTTTGCTTTCTTGCATTTCTTTTTCTTTGGGATGGATTGAGTTGCTGCCTCCTGAACAATGTCACGGACCTCTGTCCATAGTTCCTCAGGCACTCTGTCTATCAGGTCTAATCCCTTAAATCTATTCCTCACCTCCACTGTATATTCATAAAGGATATGATTTAGGTCATACCTGAATGCTTTAGTGGTTTTCCCGACGTTCTTCAATTTAAGCCGAAATGTTGCAACAAGAAGCTCATGATCTGAGCCACAGTCAGCTCCAGGTCTTGTTTTGACTGACTGTATAGAGCTTCTCCATCTTTGGCTGCAAAGGACATAATCAATCTGATTTCGATATTGACCATCTGGTGATGTCCATGTGTAGAGTCGCCTCTTGTGCTGTTGGAAAAGAGTGTTTGCTATGATCAGCGTGTTCTCTTGGCAAAACTCTATTAGCTTTTGTCCTGCTTCATTTTGTACACCAAGGCCATGCCTGCCTGTTATCCCGGTGATTTCTTGACTTCCTACTTTAGCATTCCAATCCCCTATGATGAAGCGGACATCTTTTTTTGGTGTTAGTTCTAGAAGGTGTTGTAGGTCTTCATAGAACCGATCAACCTCAGCTTCTTCGGCATCAGTGGGTTGGGCATAGACTTGAATTACTGTGATGTTGAATGGTTTGCCTTGGATTCGTACTGAGATCATTCTATCGTTTTTAAGATTGTACCCCAGTACTGCTTTTCCCACCCTTTTGTTGACTATGAGTGCTACTCCATTTCTTCTAAGGGATTCTTGCCCACAGTAGTAGATGTGATGGTCACCTGAATTAAATTCGCCCATGCCTGTCCATTTCAGTTCGCTGATTCCCAAGATGTCGATGTTCAATCTTGCCATCTCATGTTTGACCACCTCCAGCTTACCTTGATTCATTGATCTGACATTCCAGGTTCCTAAACAATATTGTTCTTTACAGCATCGGATTTTCTTTTCACCACTAGACACATCCACAGCTGAGTGTCCTTTCAGCTTTGGCCCAGCTGCTTCACTCTTTCTGGCGCTACTTGGAAATACCCTCTGCTCTTCCCCAGTAGTATATTGGACACCTTCCGACCTGAGGGGCTCATCTTCCGGCATCATCTCTTTTAGCCTTGTGATACTTTCCATGGGGTTTTCTTGGCAAGAATCCTGGAGTGGGTTGCCATTTCCTTCTCCAGTGGACCACATTTTGTCAGAACTCTCTGCCATGACCTGTCCGTCTTGGGTGGCCCTGCACAGCATAGCTTATGGCTTCACTGAGTTATGCAAGCCCCTTCGCCACAACAAGGCAGTGATCCATGAAGGGGGCCCTGGGCATACTCTAGAGTAAAACTGAAAAAAGACAATGGGCAGTATTGAATGGTGACCACCCATGAGCGGCCAGCCCTGCCAATTCCATCGCAGAAGCGGCACTCACTGCTTGCGCAATGGAGATTTAGCACTTTGGGGGCAACCCAAAATAAGCAGAATGGGGCAGGTTGGCAGAGCTCACATAACACAGAACGGAAGCAGACAGGCAACACTGGATAATGCCTGTAGCTGCTAGATTAGGATTTAAAGTAGTGTCTGCTTTGGCCATTACCTTGCAGTTCATCCTTCACCACTAAGCAGATAACGTTTGAAACCATTCCAAGAAGTAAGAGGGTTCCTTAGTAACCCTTTCACATATTGTACTTTAAAAAAAAGAACACTGGATTCCACATGCTCTTCCAGATTCCACTCACTACTCCAGTCTACTCACTTCTTTTCCCAGAGCCCCAGCATATTAAACCACAGACAGGCTTGGATCTTGTGATCTGCCCTACTGGCCTTTGTTCTCCCATCTCTCCCAATATTATTTATGTATACAGTACCTTCAGTGTACATTCAGTGTTTTACAGCATAAGCAAAAGAAAAAAGCAGGTGCCTGTCCCAAGAAATTTGCTATTTCAGGGTTGAATATGATGTGAGAAGAAAGAGAAGGGAATAATGGAAGAGATGAGAAAAGAATGTCAGAAAATGCATGAACTTAGACTTTGATATAGTTGGGATGAAGCCTAGAGGGTTAAACAAAGGCTTCATAGGGCTTTAAGAGAGAGAAAAATGTTAGAGCATGCTTAGGAGCCATGGAATGGAAAGTAGCAGGTGGAAAAGAAAAACAGGACACCAGGGGGAGGAGTAAAAGGCCCTGCTTGGAGGGAATGGCTGGCTGGAAGCCTGAACAGGAGTATTTCTTTTAGGAAGAAGGATACACTGCAACATTTTGTTGTGGGTCCCACTTGTACAGTTCTACTCATCTGATCACTTAAGCCAGTGAGCCACCAGCAAAAGAGTAGAGACTCATTGGTAGAGATGTATGGACTTAGTTAAATCCATTCCATCTGTGTCTCATGGTTTGTTGTCTGTTCATTGGTGGAATCAGAATTTTATTTACCAGAATTTCATTCTACTTGCGCTAATTCACATTAGAGTATTTGCACACATGCACATTAGTGCTAATGCACAATTGGGCTAATGCACATTAGCGCTGATGCAAATTAGTACAAATCCTACCCACCCCAAGTGAAAGACCGGCCCATAAGCCTGCAGGATCTGCATGACTCGGAAAAAGCCTCTCGGCTGTGGAATCCACAAGCCAGATTCAGAGAAATCCAAACTCATTTGAATTCATTCTGGATTTCTCTAACATCCCTACTCAGCAGTCATTATACTACACTACATTTTCCATTTTCTTGTATTACCTCCTTTCCCCCTGAGATCATCTAATAAGGCTCTGAGTTGTGTTCTTCCCTTTTCTAGGGTAAAAGAAAAGAGGACCTGCAACAACAGGAATATTCTTATCTTTTTTGTGAGGTAGAACATGCTAAGAGATTGTTCCTTCTAAAACCTGTAACTGCCACCACCACATAAACTCTCCTAAACTTGAACATGTCAAACCCAGACCTGCAGCATTTGCTTATGGAGGAGGGACAGACCGTTCTGTGGGCTCCCTTTAAATCTCTTTAAAAGCTTGTAGCCTGGACAAATGGTTAGGCAAGTGAGTGAGACTGATCCTGTGGCTAGGCAGAATACTTGCAGCACAATCCTATACATGTCTCCTCAAAAGTAAGAGACTCATGGGGCTTCATCTCTGGTATGTGGGCATAGGATTGGAGCCTTAGGGTGCAATTCTATGCATGTTTAGACAGAGAAAAGGCCTACAACTCCCAGGTGGGAGTTGTAGGCCTTTTCTCTGTCTAAAACATGCATAGGATTGCATCTTGAGTCAATCTTACGGTTTTAAGTACTCTTATTAAAGGATTCAGATAAGAGAATTCAGAAAGTACATCAGAAGGAAAATGCACAGTAATTTCTAACTGATCCTAGACTGACATAGTCTCTAAGGAAGATCCAGTAAATTACAAGCAGGATATCTTTAGCTGATGTGCACCCATCCAGCATGAAACCATCTTGTATGGGAGCAGCAGACGTTCCCCCAGGTAAATGAAGACAAAGGCGAAAACATGTTCAAACTACCCTGTTTCTACTAAAAGTTCCTGGAAGGAGGTGGCCAACTAGCAGGAGGGGGAAGCAAACATCCAATCAAATGTGATCCTGAGGGTCAAACTACATGTTACATTGATTACATAGTGTGTAGCTAATGCTTCTTTCTCATCTTTCTCCCCTCTTTCTCTTACTGTAGTGTAAATGTGCTCAGGCCAAGTTCAGATCAGGACCATTGCATGCCAGGAGTGGGGGATGAAACCTTCACCCATGCACACCACTTGCTTCCTGAAATCAACCCCACCCCCCGCCCGCCCACCGGGCATGGGGGTTACAAAAAGAAAAAAGTCTCCATTGATGCCAATGGATACAGTTTTTTCTTTTTTTTCAATCCCTGCACATGGTGGGGGAGGGATTTTTAGAAGCAAACACTGGGAGGAGGTTTAATGCTCCCCTCCCAGTGCATGGTGTCCCCAAGCTGAATTGGGCCCATGCGCTCTTACTGCAGAGTAAAAACAAACAGATTAAGCCTCAGCTACACACTACGCAATTAATGTACTTTGACCCTGAGCTGATCAGGTGTAGCCTGTACCCACAGATGGAGATAACAATCCTTTGCGCCTCACCAAGCCCATGGCAGTGGCTTTAGGAGGTGCGTCTTTTCCCCTCATACCAAACACGTCCTGTGTATATTCATGCATGTTCAGCCTACGTGCACTGCTGAAAAGGCTGATATTCTTGAGAGTTGGAGCTCTGGCTTTTTTGTCACAGGGCCCGTGGCAGGATCTTTACATCTAGGGTGTAGATCTACATCTTTGGAACTGCTGACTAAGGTAATGCCAGTTGGCCTTATGCCTGCCTGCTTTCCACTGCCAACTGAAAATATGTTTGTTTCCTTCCGCTTTTAATTGGTTTGAGCTAATCTTGATCTGTCAGCTGTTCCTGGTTTTAGTAATCAGCTGTCAAGAATATCAAAATATGGTCAGATGGCTTGTGCCAAACACAAGGCAAGTTAAAAATTTAATTGGCATTTCCAACCACTTCTGTGAACTTAGCTTAGCTTTGTCAACTCCTGCTAAAGAGCTGGGTGACGTGTTATCGTTGCCAGAGTCAGATGATCCACTCCTCACATTCAGTGAACGTGTGGAGAGGAAAAAGGGCCATGCACACTGGCCCTGGCCCTGACATCTATACTTTCAGCTGAGCATGTGAAATTTATTTATTTGTTTGAGTCTGTACTGCCTTTCATCAGAGCTTCCAGGGTGGCTTACAAAAAGAAGATAAAATACAAATAAAACATAAACATTAAATTCATTAAAATACATTTAAAAGCCTAGTTTTTTTTTCTAAGTCTTGTCCTGGTGCCAAAAAGATAACAATGTAGGTGCCAGAAAAGCCTCTCTGGAGAAGGAATTCTACAAATGGAACCCCAACACTGGGAAGGGGCTCTCTCTGGTCATCGCCCACCTTACCTCAGATGATGGGAAGACCAGGAAGAAAACCTCCAAATAGAACATCAATACACTGTCAAGGATATTAGTGAAAATATGGACTCAGTTTCATTTTGGTTGGTTTTGTGAGATTCATTTTGGTCCTAGAACATTTGCACTCTTGTTTAAGCATTCTTATTCTGGCACTGTGTGCATTTTGTTAGCTAGGCTACACAGTATCAGGGCCATATTACTCCTGGCTTGTAGACCTGCCACTGTTTGCCAAATACTTTCCAGGCTCAATTCAAGACATGGGCTTTAACCTTTAGAACCCTAAATGGCTCAGGACCTGGCTATCTAAGGGACCACCTGTCTCATTATGAACCTTCCCAGTTGTTAAGATCTGCAGGAGAGGCTGTCAGGAATGAATCTGAGCGTGTGGAGTTATCTGGCAACTCAGATGCAGAATCTGAATAGGAACAGCCAGAACAGAGGAAGGCACCCTCCCTAGTGAGCCCAGATACGGTGAGACTTTCTGCCCAAGACCTTGACACACAGGTGGCCCAGCCTGAACGGCTCCCCCATTCCTCCACCATGAGAAGGCAGGATTCAGTGGAGGGGGAGAGCGAGGGGCATGACTTGAGGGATGCTAGAGTCTGTCGCAGAGCGAAGCAAGAAAAGTTAGAGGCAGGGCTCAGACGCTCCACCAGGTTGGCCACTCGTGGAAGGCAACTTGGAAGGCAACTTGGCTGAGAAGTTCATGCCCAGACTGCCAGCAACTTTTCTAACTTCCACTTTGTCTCCTCTGTTGTTATTTGTAGATGTGTGGATTAGCTGTTTCATTGCAGTCCGCGAGTTTCCTAGAATCTGCATTTGTAAAGAAGCTAGTTGTTAACTTATAAAGTGGTGTAGCCCAAAGCCTTGTTTCCTGGAGTGTGTTGACTGCAAAGGGGGAAGACAAAGGAATGTGGCAGAGGCCCTTCTGAGGACAGCAGTGCCTACAGAGGCCCATTTGTCAGGCATATGTGAAAAGTCTTTCTCCTACATTGCTCCCAAACTGGAGTGTGCTCCCTCGAGAATTATGATTGGCCTCTACTCTCTTGGCTTTTAAAAAAGGTGTGAAGACACACCTTTTTTAATTTAAAGAGCAAACCTGTGGTCCCTGGGAGAGCGTCTCAGGGCCATAGGATATGTCAGAGCCACCTGAAGCCATGAACACTCCATTGACTTTGGGAGGGGGGCTCCGAGATCTGTTCCCTCCCCCTGCTCCTGCCCCTGCCCCCTTGCAGCTGCTGTGGTAACAGTGTCTGCTTTCCAAGATTGCAAAAGCTATCTCAGTTGACCTCATAGAAGTCAAAAAGGG
The DNA here is from genome assembly GCF_057233095.1 of Heloderma suspectum. Taxonomy (NCBI): domain Eukaryota; kingdom Metazoa; phylum Chordata; class Lepidosauria; order Squamata; family Helodermatidae; genus Heloderma; species Heloderma suspectum. The sequence continues at coordinate 92,722,406 of NC_139458.1, forward strand.
GGTGTTCAGGTGGGCAGGAATGGGTAAGCAAAGTTCAGGATCTGCTTTATCCTGTGGATAAACTCCAGCCCCAGCAGTGCAACTCCTCTCAATGAGCTCAGAAGCCCGTCTAGAGGGGCAAAATGCAAAGGAGGACAGGGAGGCGAAAATCGTGCCTCCCACCTTGCCAGCAGTAGCCTGGCAGGGCGTAGGATATTCAGAAGCCTCTGAGATCAGAGGCTTCCATCTAGCAGGCAGCAATCCCATAAGATTTCACCCAAAGCCTTTTAAATTATGTAGTTGTTTTTGTCAGTTTAGTCTTCTGACTTTCATATCATTAAGGTTTTATTGTTTTAAATTGTTTTTAACCCCCTTGATGGCTTTTTATCAAATAAGCTGGCATATAAATCATAGAACCATAGAACAGTAGGGTTGGAAGGGGCCTACAAGGCCATCGAGTCCAACCCCCTGCTAAGTTCAGGAATCCAAGACAGAACATCCCTGACAGATGGCTGTCCAGCTTCATCTTGAACACCTCCAGTGTGGGAGAGCCCACCCCCCGCCCCCTAGGTCATTGGTTCCATTGTCGTAGTGCTCTAACAGTGAGGAAGTTTCTCCTGACGTTCAGCCGGAATCTGGCTTCCTGTAACTTGAGCCCATTATTCCTTGTCCTGCACTCTGGGATGACCGAGAAGAGATCCCGGCCTTCCTATCTGTGACAACCTGTCTAGTACTTAAATGTTAATAATAATAACAATTCTTGAACTTCGTAAGTTTCTTGTACTCTGTGAAAGTTGTTGCCTTAATAATCTTTATGTTATTATTCCTTCCTTTATCTCGTAGAAATTATTAAAGCAATATGAAGATATGAGATTCACTCTCATATCAAGCTTGAAACATTCTGATTCTAGCAGATGTATCCACTGTGGTTTTATTTATTTTTATTTATTATTGTTATTACTTTTATATCCCACCTTTTTTTCTCCTTTAAGTCCTCCTCGTCTCCATTTTATCCTCACAACAACCTTGTAAAGTAGGATAGGTTCAGAGTCAGTGACTGGCCCAGTTAGCTTCATGACCAAGTGGGGACCAGAACCTGGATCTCCTGAGTCCCAACCTAACACTCTAACCACTGCATCATACTGGTTCGCATGTTTGACTCATGCTGTAACTATTCACTGTATGTTTTACCTCTGACCTCTTTAGCCTACTATTGTTAACCTAAGTCACAAACAAGGTCAGACCTTTCTTTTAATCACAGAAAAAAATAACATATAGTTCAATTAAGGGGTTCGAAGGAAGACTAGCTGGTTCGATTGCAAAGAGACCATCGTTAATATTTTCGGCCAATGATGTGAATGAGTAAAACTGAGATGAAATATTCTTAGGAGTGAATCAAATTCAAAGCAATTCATAGTTAAGCTAGCCCAAAGACAATAGGGGTTAACGAAAGGGAACACAGATCTGACCTAAAGTTTTTGGAACTTAAAGGAAATCTTTGGTTTGGAAGTGGTGACCAAATAAATTAAATAAATATATTATTCTCAGGTCATAGGTTGGAATTTTGATAAAATTATTAGTCCATTGTTAAAGAAAGCTGAGCTTAAGTTCCTTTCTTTGTTGGCTATCATGTAACAGCTCATCAGGAATCATATAATTACTCAGGACAGAGTTGAAAGATTTCAGGAAAAGAACCTGTATCCTCATTTTAATTTCTCTTCTTCTTTTGGGACAGCTCAGAAATGTCATATAGGTATGACATGTTCCTGAAATAATTCTGAGAAAGGTTTTTGAAATGTGTTTTACTTGTGACGACTACCACTTTGTATGCCTGTACATGTTCTACACTTTCATATCTTATCAAGTAAATATTGTTTGACAATTTGTACTAAGTTAGTTTTTATAATATCTCAAGACTTTGATTTAAATACTTTTGTCAATACAAATACCTAGTGGACCCACAATAAATAGACAGTTTGGTTGTACTTCCTTCATAGGAGAATTCATATTACCCAATTAGCTGACAACTTGGTGTTATCTAAATACCAGGGGTATGAGTCTCTCTCCTAGAAGTGAATGTGACAACACAGGGAGGTTGGTATGGGGGCAGGCATTCCTTCAGGCACCTGGGCTGTAAGCCATATATGACTTTAAAGGTAAATACCAGCACTTGGAATTGTGCTCAGATGTAGAGATCCCTATAAGCATACCATTGTACTCATGTAGAAGCCCATTAACACAATTCAGAACCCTGAGCAGACAAGGTTCTGAACTGTGTGGAAGCCCCCATGCGTGTAGAGCTGTGTGCATGTAGGGGTCGTTTTCATTTATTCAAATCAATGTGCTGACTTCTGGGGGCATAGCCAGAGGATTGTGCCAATACTGGAGACAAGGGCAGTAGGTATCCACCACCCACCACCACCCAAATGCATTCATTGAATGCATGTAGAAGATCATCTGAATAAGCCTCATGTTAGGACAGCCCATCTCTGCCTGATGAAATGTCAGGTGGTTCTTCTTCCTAAGGCAAGAAAAGCTGGAAGGGAATACATAAAACTGCAGAGGAGTTGGCTCTCCTAACTGGCTTTCTCTTTCTACTGTACATATCTGATTATCTCACTAGGAATTTTCCCTAGGAATTGGGAGCTAGGAATTTTCCCTAGGAATTGGGAGAAGGAGCAGAGACAATTAGCAGAGAGAATTATGCAGAGATAAACGATAGGCTGGTCAGAGGATTCTTCTTCCTGCATGTTGGACTATGGGCTTCTCTAAATTATGGAAAAGTCCCACAGCCTTACCGGGACTTTCTGCTTTTGTTTCCATGGCACCATTAGGATGGGCTCCTTTAGCTGATGAACAAGTGATGTGGAATTGAAAATGCCCTTTCTCTGCAGCCTTACCTGGGTTTTCTATATCTTCAATGAAAGAGCACCATCTAGTGGCCGAATTATAACACTATGCCAGCATTACACACTGATATCAAGTGTTTGTTTTGTATTCCAGCTTATCGCCAATCTTTTTGAAAGCAGGATAAACAGGGAAAAGTGTGGGAGACATCCTGGAGGTTGACAATGTCATGTAAAGGACCCACAAACTTCCGTGAGTGGCCAATCACGAGTGTGCAAAAACATCGCTCAAGTAGAGACGCCCTATTCTCTTCTGCTCTTCTGCTTTCTTTGCTTTTCAGCAAGGGAGCTTTCAGAATTCTTAACTAACAGAACTAGGCTCTTCTCTTGAACATAACTTGTAGCTTGACTTCAGAATGTCACCTGTGCCCATAAATGTAGTCTACAAATGTCTCCCTGTCATCTTAACACCTCTTAAGTTTCTATCCATGTCACATTAATGTTCTGTTGTCATTAAGCTTACTTTCCAGATTGGTGTGTACATTAATGTATTTGCATTTGGCTCATATATTAATCTCTGCAAACTATATGACAGTTTCTCTACATCTATCTATAAATGATTACTTAATAGCTTATGCATCATTCTAGGCTTAGCCACTCTGAGTTGAACAATATTTCTCTTACTAGCAACATGCAAAATAACGCCAACAGTAAGAGAGCCACTTGAGAATTAAAGAGTAATGGACTTTGTGTGTTTTTCAAAAACATAATCTAATGGGCATAAAGGATGCCATTTTAAAGTTCCCAAAGAGTTTTCAATGTTAATAAACAATTTCACAAGCAATCCAGCCACAAATTATAGTCAGAATGACAATACATCCTGGCACTATGGCATAAAGGAGTAAATTTTAATCTTTTCTTATGTCTTCATCAGTTCAATTTTTATCTCATTAACTACAGAGCTTTGCCGAGCTGCTTCAGGCACCTCAGTTGTTGCTGTTGTTTCCCAGCTTAAAAACCGACTCAGAACTAACAACTCACGATCAAAACAGACATTACTTCAAATTTGTGTCTAGTAGCTACGTCTTTAGTTCATTTTCACTCTACAGTAGGTGCAGAGCCCCCAATCCAGACATTAAAAGCCTCCCATACGCTCCATGCTAGGGCCCTGATCTGAATTGGGCCCCCTGCACCTACTTTAGAGGAAAAATGAAAAGAAAAAGGCATAGCTGTCAGGCACAGATTGAAAGTAATGTCTGTTTCGGCCTTTTACATCAAACCCTCCGCAGTGCACTAATGGTTATGTAGGTGGAAACCAAAAAGGAAATGGTCACCATCTGAACCACACAGGGACAGGAATTTTCGGCAGTGGTAGTCAAGGCAACAGGTTTCCCTCCTTTCTTTGTTATTTGCTTATTTAAATATTGTTAGGACTCCTTTTAGGGTACAAACTCCTCTCGAGGTGGTTCACAAGAGTAAAAACAGTACAAGAGGAATCCCACAGAACAGGGATGGACAACTTCAGGAATTCTGGGGGCCCATTTCAACCCCCCAGGGGCCGGACATAAGTGGCAGTTTGCCACTGCACGTTGGGAGCAAACTGTGACAGTGGTTGCTTTAAAGCTAAATTTGGCCTTTTTAGGCCATCGCCATGGTGTGGTGGCAAACTCCTGATTGTTTTGCCATTTGCTGAACCAGCAAATTCAGGCAGTGGGAGGGGCATGTGGCCTACATGCAGCATGTTGCCCACCTGCTGCCATAGATTTATTTATTTATTTGTCTATTTATTTATTTATTTATTTATTTATTATTTCTATACTGCCCAATAGCCGAAGCTCTCTGGGCGGTTCAGAAAAATTAAAACCACAAGAAAAAGCATAACATGATATAAAATATGAAAGTTTAAAACCACAATATAAAAGTACAACCAGAAAAAACTTTCAGTACAAGATCTGGAGCAGTGGCTTTCATCGATTCTTCATTGTTTTATCCCTCGCTTGTGGGTAACTTGTGGGTCATTTCAGGAGCTTTACGTGTTCTTCTTTCCCAGAACAAGAATGCCCCTGTTGGTACTGATATTTCGGAGAATCTGTTGACGGCTACCAGTCACAGTAATGTATCTGCTCTGAGTCTGACTGTCCTAGCAGGGGCCAGCCCAAGGTATGTTTGTGCCCGAGGAACTGCTCTCCCACTAACTAATATGAGTCACAGTTCCCAGGAAAACTAACTGCAGAAGCACTGATGAAATGAAGCTCTGTTCATTTCAATAGGATTTGACAAGAAAACTCCTGGATGGGGTGCCCCATAGGTCATATCTGTCTGCCTGCCGCCCAGATCTACCACCTGAAAAAGGTGGCACCTTTCTACATTATAGGGTCACCTCTGTATCAGAAATATACATGTCAGTTAGTTCACCTATGTATTGTTCCCATAATTTTTTTTCTTTGGCGTCATTTTTCTCTTATTCATCAGTGGCAAATCTCTATTACACACAGAGAGTTTTTAAAAGCCATAGATACCATTTCCCTCAGCAAATTATTTTTTTAACCAATCTAGAAAATGCTAACCATCCCTAGAATGTGACACTTTCCACTGCTAATGGACCCTGATTTCATAGAGTTGGAAGGATCAAAAGCTATCTAACCCTCCCTTCTGGCAGCAGTAAGAAAATCCATCCATTATCAACCACCATCCAACTCACATAATCTGGAACACAATGCATGAGAAGCAAATAGCATCTTGTATTGCATGAAGGTGCAAATTACTCCATATGACTAATGTTGCAATGGCACATGTTTCAAGGGGATATGAAAATAAAGAAAAACAAAAATAACTCAGCAGTTTAATGAAATCAGTTGCTCATTATGTATGAGGTTATAGCCTTACGCTAAAGAGCTTGGTCTGCTGGGTTAGCATCCCATCAAGCTTATGAGGTAGGTTATGTTAAGTGACAGTGACTCACATAAAGCCATGTGATTGCTTTGTGACTGAGTGTGGAATGCTTCTATGGGCCGGTCTGCATGTAACACTAAGCCACAGTGGGTTAATTAACTTGCAGGTCATTGCACACACCAGCTGCCATTTTGAATATCCAAGCCACAGCTAGTCTTGTCATGCAAACCTGGGCAGCATGGGTTATGCAAGAATTAGACAATGGGTTGTTCTAGGGTCATCCGAGGGTTCTCTTGTCACGTTTTCTTGGCCCCCTCCTTCCTCATGCACACACACAAGAAGAGAGACTTCATTCTCACGCCTTTAATTCACCGTCAATGGGTTCATTACAGATGCAAATCCCCCAAGACTCTCAGGATACAAAGAAATAACAGCGGGGAATCCAAATGGGAGCTATGATGTTCCTAGCAGTTTGAACAGGGACTTGCTGGCTAGAATAACTTAGGGAGGGAAACCCGTCCCATCCAGTGATGCTCCCCTATGTTGACCCAGTTTGGCTCAGTCTTCCCCCAAAAGAGGGTCTATGACCCCCCTGGCAAAGGCGAAGTACAGGCTGAAGGGGCAGGATTGCAGCTTGAGATCGATAGGCATACGGTCAAGGAACACCTAATTACTTTGAATGAGTTCAAATCTCCAGGGCCAGATGAACTACATCCTAGAGCAATAAAGGAACTGGCAGAAGAACTCTCAGAACCACTGTCTATTCTCTTTGAGAAATCATGGAGGACGGGGGAAGTGCCAGATCATAGAATCATAGAATAGTAGGGTTGGAAGGGGCCTACAAGGCCATCGAGTCCAGCTCCCTGCCCAATGCAGGAATCCAAGTCAGAGCATCCCCAACAGATGGCTGTCCCCCCTCGCCTTGAACGCCTCCAGTGTGGGACAGCCCACCACCTCCCTAGGTTCCATTGTCGTATTGCTCTAACAGTCAGGAGGTTTTTCCTGATGTTCAGCCGGAATCTGGCTTCCTGCAACTTGAGCCCATTATTCCGTGTCCTTCACTCTGGGATAATCAAGAAGAGATCCTGGCCTTCTTCTCTGTGACAACCTTTCAAGTATTTGAAGAGTGCTATCCTATCTCCCCTCAGTCTTCTCTTCTCAAGGCTAAACATGCCCAGTTATTTCAGTCTCTCTTCATAGGGCTTTGTTTCCAGCCCTCTGATCATCTTTGTTGCCCTCCTCTGAACCCTCTCCAGCTTGTCTGCATCCTTCTTAAAGTGTGGTGCCCAGAACTGGACACAGTACTCCAGATGAGGACTAACCAGTGCTGAGTAGAGGGGAACTAGTACTTCCCGGGATTTAGAAGCTATGCTTCTTTTAATGCAGCCCAAAATAGCATTAGCAATAGATGACTGGAGGAGGGCTAATGTTGTCCCTATCTTCAAAAAAGGGTAAATAGGAGGAACCTGGGAACTACAGACCAGTCAGTCAGACTTCAATCCCTGGGAAAATTCTGGAGCAGATCATAAAGCAATCCATCTGTAAGCACCTTGAAAACAATGCAGTGATGACTTGAAGCCAACATGGATTTGTCAAGAACAAATCCTGCCAGACGAATCTGATCTCATGTTTTGATCAAGTCACCTCCCTTGTGGATTGTGGGAATGCTGTAGATATCATATACCTCGACTTCAGCAAAGCTTTCGACAAAGTGCCCCATGATATCCTGATGAGCAAACTAGCTCAAAGTGGGCTAGATGAAACAACTCTCAGGTGGATCCACAGTTGGCTACAGAATCGGACTCAAAGAGTGCTTATCAATAGGATCTTCTCAAACTGGGGAGAGGTAAAAAGTGAGGTATCGCAGGGCTCAATCTTGGGCCCAGTGCTCTTCAATGTTTTTATTAATGACTTGGAGGAGGAGGTGCAGGGAATGCTGATCAAATTTGCAGATGACACCAAATTGGGTGGGATAGTTAATACTTTGGAAGACAGAAACAAAATTCAAAGTGATCTTGATAGACTGGAGTGCTGGGCAGAAAACAATAGAATGACATTTAATAGGGATAAATGCCAAGTTCTGCACCTAGGGAAAAGAAACCAAATGCACAATTACAAGATGGGGGATACATGGCTCAACAACACTACAAGCGAGAAGCATCTTGGAATTGTTGTCCATCACAAGCTGAATATGAGCCAACAATGTGATGTGGCTGGAAAAAAGGCAAATGCTATTTTGGGCTGCATTCATAGAAGCACAGCTTCCAAATCCTGGGAAGTACTAGTTCCCCTCTACTCAGCACTGGTTAGGCCTCACCTGGCGTACTGTGTCCAGTTCTGGGCACCACACTTTAAGAAGGATGCAGACAAACTGGAGAGGGTTCAGAGGAGGGCAACAAAGATGATCAGGGGACCGGAAACAAAGCCCAATGAGGAGAGACTGAAAGAGCTGGGCATGTTTAGCCTTGAGAAGAGAAGACTGAGGGGAGATAGGATAGCACTCTTCAAGTACTTGAAAGGTTGTCACAGAGAGGAAGGCCAGGATCTCTTCTCGATCATCCCAGAGTGCAAGACACGGAATAATGGTCTCAAGTAACAGGAAGCCAGATTCTGGCTGAACATCAGGAACAACTTCCTGACTGTTAGAGCAATACGACAATGGAACCAATGACCTAGGGAGGTGGTGGGCTCTCCCACACTGGAGGCGTTCAAGATGAGGCTGGAGTGGACAGCCATCTGTCAGCGATGCTGTGACTTGGATTTCTGCATTGAGCAGGGGGTTGGACTCAATGGCCTTGTAGGCCCCTTCCAAACCTACTATTCTATGATTCTATGACCCTCATGCATAGGGATGTAAGAGAATTCTGCGACGGATCTCAGTGAGGCCGAATGCCAGTGCATTCGGCCCCCCAAAATCCATCGCGGAACAGAGCCCCCGCCCCCCCAACCCACGAAAGGTGCACGGGACAAAGTCCCCACCGCCCCCAACCCACGAAAGGTGTGCGAAACAGAGCACTTACCTGCTCCCATCCGTGCTACTTTGCGAATAGCGGCCGTCCTGCGGCTGCCATTCGCTTCCTCCTCTTCATAGCCATGATAGGCTACGTAAATACTTACGTAGCCTATCACGGCTAATGCAGGGATGCCGTTTGCGTCCCTGCGGAGGCCATGATAGGCTACATAAGTAATTACATAGCCTATCATGGCGGGGGGGAACCCAGCGTACGCAAATGGCGGCGGCTACCGCCATTTGCGTACGCTGGGGTTTTTCCCCCTGCCGTGGTAGGCTACGTAAATATTTACGTAGCTTATCACGGCTCAATACAGGGACGCAAATGGCGGCGGCTACGACAGCCGCCATTTGTGTCCCTGCAGGGCTGCCCAGCGGCCGGATGTCCGGCTGCAGGCGGCCGGAGCCAGCCGGTGCCTCCATGGCTTGGCCGTGGAGTGGAGCCGGCCGGGCAGGATTCCGGGGGGGGGGGACTGGATCGCCTCCCCCCCCGTCAAGGATTCCGGGAGGAGGGATGGAGTGCCTCCCCCCTACTGCAGATTGCCCAGCACAGAGCCAGGTAGGTGTTTCATACATCCCTACTCATGCATCGCCAACCGGGTCGACCATCTGAGCTCCACCTCTAACTTTTCCCACTTCGCTCTGCACCACAGTCTAGCATCCCTCAGGTCATGCCTCGCACTCTCCTCATCCTCCTCCTTTTCCTGGATTCTCAGGGGGGGGGGGCTTCAGGCCCGGCCATCTGGGTGCTAGCATCCTGAGAAGCATGCCTAACCATATCTGAACTGGCTGGGGAAGATGCCTCCCCTGGTTCTTGCTGTTCCCCTTCTGAATCTGAACTGCTAACTATCTCCATACGCTCAGAATCAATCCTGACATCTCTAACCCAGAGCGACTATACCACACGGGCTTTGCTTAATTCAGGAACTACCACTGGTAAATGTATATTCTCTAGCAATACTATGAGCCCTTCTATGGGTTAGTTCTGTACTGGATCCATGGTAAAAACTAGTGAGATGGCAACTAGAATTCCTGAACAAAAAGACTGTGAGATGTGTATCTTGATTTCCTTCTACAAATGGAAGGTTTCCTTCTGTTCACAGAAAGTCTGGAGATCCATCGGAAGATCCCACTCTTGGAACAGGGGAGTTGACTTTTGCCAGTGCCTCCCTCTCCCTACAGCCCCTCACATTATTGAGGGAACAGACCACAGCTCAGTGACAGAGCACATTCTTTGCATGCAGAATGTCCCAGGCTCGATCCCCTGCATCTCCAAGTAGGGTAGGGAAAACCCCTGCCTGAAACCCTGGAGAGCCACTGCCAGTCAGTGTTGGAAGCACTGAGCTAGATGGACCAATGACCTGACTCTGTATAAGGCAGCTTTCTGTTTTGCTATGTTCCTATTCTGGATACTTTCCCGACTTTCTGCAGAAGATTTATGAGGGTGCAAGTGGTTGCAGGGGGAAGTGACAGTTGGTGAAAGCTGCTTCATCCCCTTCTGCTGGCAGGACCATCCTGTAAGCAGAATTTCACTCAGGGGACCCTCCCACTAGTGGAAGGGAACCTGGGATCCAATCTTGAAAATCCAGTCCCCTTGGGAAACCAATAATTAATTGAAAAGCTTTGTGCCTGTATCTTGCTGGTTCAGCAGCGTGTTACACGACAAAACAACACTTTCAGACCTTTAGTATTGTCCATACATTACAACACTGAACGCTTTAAAGTTGTATCCAGATGTAGAGCCTTTCTACAGGTTCCTAATTGCTCACTCATGGTAGTTTGCAGGTCCTTTACACGATGTTGTCATCTTCCAGGACCTCTCCCATGCTTTGCAACTAATAGCGCAGGTTTCTTTAGATCAAGGAAAGTGGCATTATATTGATAGCGTGCAATTCCGTGATACCACAGCAAGATCTAGTGGCTACATAACATACAGAAAGGCAGAGAAACATATAAATAGGCAGAAAAAGACACACACACACACCGAAAAAAATACGTGTAAAGGGGCCGATCTTAATCCTGCAAACAATCCAGAAGCAGAAGCCGTGGTAAAGGTGCAAAGCCTCGTGCAGAAATGCCAGTATCTTCCCACAGTGTAGCAGTAAATTGGAAGTAAGCAGGTATACGTACATCTCAGAGGAAGAATTAAGAACTAGCAAGGTGGTTTGGTGCAGTAGGCACTCATTTGGATCTTGTTCCAATCGATGAATGAGCGGAAATTTCACAGGAATTTACATGTACATAAGAAGCTTCTATATCCCAGCTTCTGCACAGCTTTGGCCGGTGTGCCATTCCTGGCCATAGCCCAGTATGCATTAGTTACATCACAATTGGACTACTGTAACACATTCTATGCTGGGCTGTCCTTGAGAGCCACTTGGAAACTTCCAGTAGTGCAGAATGCTGCTGCTTAACTGGGGGAAAGTGCTGTCATTATGAGGGCCCTTTACTGTATTAGCTTCACTAGCTGCTAGTACATTTCCAAGTGCAATTCAAGGTGCTCCGGAACTGCAGCACCTTTAAAACCCTAAACAGTTTGGGACCATCTCCTCCCATATGAATCTGACCATCCAGATCGGTGGTTGTGACCCTTTTACATGTGCCATTGTATTATGAACCATGGTTGGTGGCAATGCACAAGAGGGCTTTCTCTGTGGCAGTACACCTTATTTATTTTTTATTTTATTATTTTATTTTATTTATTAATCACCCATCTGCCTGGTCACCCAGCCACTCTGGGCGATGTACAAGCATATAATAAAACAGTTTAAACCAATAAAATTCTACAATAAAAACATTTTCTAAAATACCCTAACCCACCCCAAATGCCTGCCTGAACAACCATGTTTTCAGTGCGTGGCAGAAGCTCATTAAAGAGGGGGCATGGCGGAGTTCCCTAGGGAGGGAGTTCCACAGAGTGGGGGCCACCACTGAAAAGGCCCTCTCCCTCGTCCCCACCAGTCTAGCTGTCCTGGCTGATGGGACAGAGAGAAGGCCATCCGAGGCTGATCTTGTTAAGCGGCCTGTCTGGTGTTGCTGGAGGCACCCCTTAAGATAGGCTGGGCCAGAACCATATAGGGTCTTAAAGGTCAAAACCAACACCTTGAATTTGGCCTGGAAAACAACTGGTAACCAGTGCAACTCCTTCAGCACTGGAGTGATGTGATCTCGCCAGCGGCTGCCTTTAATCAGGCGAGCCACCGCGTTCTATACCAGCTGCAGCTTCTGAACCGTCTTCAAGGGTAACCCCACGTAGACCGCATTACAGTAGTCTAAACGAGAGGAGACCAGGGCATGTACTACCGATGGGAGCAGATGGTCGGGAAGGAAAGGGCGCAGCCGCCGTATCAGATGGAGTTGATACAGCGCTGTCCGGCTCACAGCTGACACCTGAGCCTCCATGGATAGCTGGGAGTCCAAAATGACCCCCAGGCTGCGGACCTGGTCTTTCAAGGGTAGCCATACCCCATTCAACACCAGGTCAACATCCCCCAGCCTCCTCTTGTCTCCCACCAAAAGTACCTCAGTCTTGTCAGGGTTCAGCTTCAGCTTATTCTTCCCCATCCAGCCACTCACCATCTCCAGACATTTGGACAGGGATTCTACGGCCAACTTTGGTGAAGATTTGAATGCGAGGTAGAGCTGTGTGTCATCCGCATACTGATGACACCACACCCCAATCCTCCTGATGATAGCACCCAGCGGCTTCACATAGATGTTAAATAGCATCGGGGAGAGGATGGAACCCTGTGGCACCCCACAAGTGAGCGGCCACAGGTCCGAAACCTCCTCTTCCAGTGCTACCCTATGGTACCTGCCGGAGAGGAAGGACCGGAACCACCGCAATATGGTGTCTCCAATGCCCAACCCCTCCAGGCGGTCCAGGAGGATACCGTGGTCAACGGTATCAAAAGCCGCTGGGAGGTCGAGGAGAACAAGGAAGGAGCGGAACTTATGTGGAACTCCCTGCCCCAAGAAGTTATCTTTCTCTCAGTGGAGGTTGGTGGCTCAGATTTCGGTGGGGCTGTAAATCCATTCTGGGTTTCAGTTCAAACTAGCCAGAAGTCTAAAGGAGTTATCCGAGGCACTGAACCTATTTTGGGGATAAGGTTGACAGCTCCTTTAGAGTTCTAGCTGGTTCTGACTGAAACCCAGAATGCAATAACAGCCCCACTGAAATTGGAGCCACCAGCCTCCACTGCTTTCTCTCTCCTTATCATCCACCAGCAGTTGGACATCTCCTTTTAAACAGGCTTTTGATTCTATTGCTGCTTACTTTAACTTATTTCTTGTTAGGTTTAGCTCCTTTTGTTTTTTGCCCTTGATGCTGCTTTATTCCGGTCATTTTGTTTTAACAATGGGTTACTGTTGGTTTAATTTTTGTGCCTGGCCTTATATTTTGTTAGCCACTCTAAGGGACTCCTTTTTGGAGAGGACAAATGGCATATAAATGTTTGTACAAATAAAAATTCTGTTAAGTGGCAGGCCAGACGCTTTGCCCACCTAGACAAGCACTGACAACTCTGGAAGCCGTTCTCCATGCACTCGGGCACAGGCTTTTACCGCTGATCTTTTTAAATGGAGCTGCCAGGGATTGAACCTGGGACCTTCTTGCATACAAAGCATATGCACTGCCACTGAGCACATGGGCTGTCTGTGCAGCTTGTAATTCTAGCCCCATGTGCTCCCTCCGAGTCTTCTGGATCGTGGTCATCCACAGAAATCCTCAAGCACTTTATTCTGAAATAGTCCCATCAGTTTCCATCAGCCATGTCTGCCTGTAAATGGCCTCGGGATCACGGCTACGTTAAGCTCAACTCACGCTGCTTACTGCTTCTTATTTAGTGTCAAGGACTGACTCTTTCAGATCTGACTGTCCTTTGTGCGAACCCAAGGGAGACAAGCTGGGATCGACGCCAGTTTGAATCACAGAAGAAGATCTGACCTCCTCGGAAGGATTCCTTCTGCTTGTTTGTTGCTGTCTGTCAGACAGTAGATCTGGTTGCGACAACCACGTGCTAAGCGCAGAGTTCAGGCGGAAGGGGTAGCAGCAGCATGAAGAGAAACCCGGGCCTTTGTTTCAGGATGCTTAGTGATGAATTGATCTGATGGCTGGCAATATAATCCAGGTCATTCAGAAGGAAGACGGCATTTGTGCCACAGGCTCCTCCTGTGTTTTCATTTCATTTTGTGACTGTCTGTAGCAAACAGAATTGCTCAGGGACTCCAAGTAGGGTGACCACTTACTCATCATCATAAAAGAGGAAATGCATCACCAAAAAGGAAGGGGGCAAAAGAGGACACCGATTGGCATAACATTTGCGTATGCACATTTACCTGTATAGATGGACATTTACAAATAGTACCTATTATTTAAATAGAAACACAAGATATCGCACCATAGTGGAGAAGACATGACTAGATGACCTGTGTGCCTGCTCAGTTTGCTGTCCAGGCACTAGCTGTTGATGGGCAGCTTCAGGGACCCTGCTGTTACGGTTCTTTGCCTTTGAACTGGACTTGGACTGGACAGCCCTTCAAACAGAGGACGCCTTCCAACAGAGGACTGTGCCAGCTCTCCAAAACAGAGGGCTGTCCTCTGTAATGCACAACACCTGGCCACCCTGCTTCCAAGAATGGCTTGAGACTGAGAGCCAGCACTGACCGGGGGACGTGTGTCCTCTGCTGCTTGTTCAGTGGGTGGCTGCTGACACCAACTCCCCAACCAGGCTAGTGGGCTTCCAGTGAGTCCCCACAACCTGAGTCAGGTTCCCCCAGCACTTTCTCCCTGGCTGCCTGGTACAGCAGAGGACCGGCGCCCCTTCCTGCTAAAAGTGGTGCCTGCCAGCAACTTATAATACGGGGGCACTAGCACCAGACAGGCAGGCACAAAGTATAGCTGGAGCGGGAGAAAGAACTGGTCTTGCCACCGCTGCTGCATCCTCTAAAAGCTAGACTTCTCCCTCAGGAACAAAGAAGGACGCCCCCTTTCTACCTGAAAGAATATAAGGGAAGAGGGTGAGGCTTTACAAGTAAGCAGGGTTTTGTAGTTCCACCAAGCATTGCTCTAAGTGTGTGTGTGTGTGTGTGTGTGTGTGTAAAACACAGTCACACAACATGCGCAACAGAGAACACAGTAAATTGCCCACAAGGGGAAGTGGGAAAGAGCATTCCTTTTAAAAACACCCCATTCCTTAAAGGCTTCCCTTGGACTACACGGTGTGTACAAGCTCTACATTGCACGCTTTCACATATTTTCTCACTGAAGTGCCAACCATCGATTTCAGCAAGAATGAAGCATTTAATGTTTCTGTGACTTTGGTGCTGTCAACTGAGCAGAAAACAAGACAGTCCCCAAACTGTTTTTCATTTGTCACTACTCTCTAACTCCTACACCCATCCTTCTGAAATTCTACAGGTTTCTTACCTAGGGGCACCTCTATATTGTATGTTATTTTCATACAAATTGCTCATGAAAATAACAGAGGGTTAGCAAATCATTTTTTGAACCCTCCCTCATTTTTTGAACCCTCCCCTTGTACACACCCTGACCCCGTTCCTATCTATCTGAAATGTGGCAGGGTTGATTTAATCAGATGTTGCTACTAGGCCTTCAAATTTCATCCAATTCTGCAAGTTAATTTTTAAAAAATACAGGCAGTTTGCTTTTTAAAAAGAAATCAACATTTAAAAGCTACTTCCATACACAAAAACACTGCACCTATTTGTCTGACATTTTGCAGACTTCATCCACTTAGAAGGGGCTACTGTGCTTGCAAATATCATCCAATTCTGTCAGCTTAACAAGTGATCACCAATGATTTCTTGATTATACTCACATACAAAGCTTTGGATTTTCTTAAGCGGGGTTCTTTTTCAAACCAGAGGTGAAGCAGATGCCCTCTGAAGTGGTCCAAGCTGACCCTTTTCTGAAGCAGGATCTGAACCAAATCTTGTCTTCAATGCACACTCCTCTTGAAGCTAATGTCCCAGGGCTCCTTGTGCCTGGGATATTGCTGGGCCTGTTCATGATAGTATCCCAGGAACAAGGAGCCCTGTGACATGTCATTTGCAAAGCGGATGACATCTCTGCTGAGTAAGGTGTCCTGGAAAACTATATGCCCAAGTCCCAGATCCCTGGGACACCACCATTCCAGGTGCCAAGGAGAAATGGAGATTTTGGAGTGATGGTCCCCACTGTTCCTGCTGCCACTGCTGGATAAGTTTGAATTAAGAGAATGGGATGTTGGGGCAGATCTCACTGGATCATGGAATAGAAAGGAGATGTTGGAGGCTTGTGTACAGTTGGAAAAGCTTGAAGGGAAAGAGTTTGGGCCAACCAATCTATTTTATGATGTGGGGGAATGGCTCTTATTAGCTAAACTGAATTCTGAACTCAAGATGGTTCATCCATCGCTAGAATGCATACATTGCCATATAGTCAATCTTCATCTATAATTTCACCCTGTGTTGCACCTTGCATCTCCATTCTTTAAAGAGGGCCACAATGAGATGCTGACAATTTCTTTGCTAAAAGAATAGCTCTCTCTAAGAACATACTTCCTCTTTCTTTATTCAGTTTAAATCTTTATAAACATTTGTGTTGGGCTGTGTTTTTGTTTTTGTTTTGTTTTCTTTTTACCTCCAGGGCTTTCCTGTGAGCCTTCTGATCTTAGAAGCCAGTTGTTTACATTTGTTAATTGTAAAGCATCTCAGGACATCACAGTTTGGGGGGCAATAGATAAATGTCCCTTCTTCTCGCTGCAGGATAGGAAAATAAATGCTACTTGCGTAATGTTGCGTTAGAGACCAAAAAGGACAAAATATTCTAAGCCAAAGTTTACTGCCAATGTAACACTTTTATCCATGAAGTCTAACCAGCCTAAAAGCTGAATCCGAGTGGTGACATTTGCAATTATTTTAACTATCCACACTCACCGCAAAGGATTTAAAGAAAACAAAATAGGAGGCCAAAACAGATTAGCATATGAAGGGCAGCTGTTCTTTCCATGATTTGCCTTGCTGGGGGGAAAGGTAGTCACGACTGGGGAAGGCAATGGCAAACCACCCCGCTACAGTCTGCCACAAAAACGCTAGCGCAAGCGGCGTCCCTCTAGGGGTTAGCAATGACCCAGTGCTTGCACAGGAGGAATCTTTCCTTTGGGGGCTGCAGTGGCTTAGTGGTTAAGACGCTGAACTGCAGACTGGAAGGTCGGCAGGTCAGCAGTTCGAGACCCGAGTGCTGCGTGACGGAGTGAGCTCCTGTCTTCAGTCCCAGCTTCTGCCAACCTAGCAGTTCGAAAGCAAGAAATTGCAAGTAGATAAATAGGTACCGCCTCGGCGGGAAAGGTAACAGCGTTCTGTGCACCTCGGTGTTCAGTCATGCCGGCCACGTGACCACGGAAGCGTCTTCGGACAGCACTGGCTCTTCGGCTTAGAAACGGGGATGAGCACCGCACCCTAGAGTCAGACACGACTGGTTGGGGACACCTTTACCTTTACCTTTTTACTATAACTGCAGAAATAAGAATTATTGGTAGACATATCTATCACACACGTTTCATTTTAAAACTCTGAGCACTGTTAAGATGCTACATGAGGCAGGAAGAACTAGATAGAAGGAAGTGCTCTACAACCAGTTCACGTAAGACATGATCATTTATATCAGGGTTTTTTGAACCTCAGCCCCAGGGGCCAAATCCAGCCTGCCTCAGGTCCCAGTCCTGCCCTCCAGGTTGCCCAGATTGCCATACGCCCTTCTGCTGGCCCCACCTCCTTTTCCCCAGCCACCAATTGTTTTCTGGTTTCCTGGTTTTTGTGCCTTTTTTCCCATTCGGAAAGGTTGAAATGCCTCTCCTAAGGCTTACTTACTGGCAGGAAGAGCTTGAAGCTACAATTTGCTGATAGTTTTGGGTTTTGGCCCACTCCTTTGGCCTTTGCGCTGCCCACCACTAGAATGAAGCCCCCAAGAGCTTCTCTGAAAATTCTCTGAAAATTCAGCCCTTAGGCTGAAAGAGGTTCAACAGTCCTGGTCTACATGAACACTAGAGCCTTATATTTGCCCTTCTGAAACCTACCTTCCAGATAACTGAGGGTAATGCTTCAGCCTTACCCTGCAGTCCTTGTGTCTTATATTCCTCAGCTAAATAGTCAACAAGGGGCTTTAACTATTGCCCCTCCCTCTGCCTCCTCTCTGACAAACATACCACAGGCAGTCTAGGTTGCTCTACAGAATTTCCTTTGCTGTTGTAATAAGCCCATCAAACCTAAGGTTAGGCTTGATCTTAGGCTTCTGACTCTCAGATCATAATCCTGTCCGCGTAGGGCCATTTTGCATTTCTCCTGCACCGAAAGCAGAAACATGAGACTCACATGTGCTTCCTTGCTCCCCACTCCCATTGTACTTATGCGTGGAAATGTACATTGTCTCTACGCAAAGAAAACAGACATCTCCCTATCACCACCACCACCCTTGGCACAAAACCCAGAAGGAAGAGCATGAGCAATGCCTCTTTCTCTTACTGTGTCTATTAACATCTGAAACATCCCTGTCTTCCTTTGATTTCAACAGAACTGGCTTTCACGTAAGTGGGTTTAGGATTGCGGCCGACGCTACTCACATGGGGAAAAGGCAGGTGTGCGTAGGCTCCGTTTGAACACAGAGGGCCTGCGTGTGCATGTGCAGGACTAGGCTGCAGAATCATTGGTATGATTTCTTAGAAAATCAAGGTCCGAGACAAATGGATACATCCTTGACAAAGTATGCACTTTGCTTCTGTGCAGGAAAAGTGGAATGTGCAATGCAAATAAGAGAGGCGGGGTCTTCTGTGGGTTGTTTTTAAATAGCAGAATTGTTATATTGCAACTACTCTTGGGGGGGTACAGCACTTCTGAACAGTGACCAAATCAAATAACACTAGCAAGGGAAAGAAAAGTACCCATTATTTACTGATAGCCAAACCCCAATACTGCCATCTCAGTAATGTTATATTTCCCTTAGACAATGCTTCACGGAACCTGCATGTTGAGCTGCATTGTCTCTAACTTCTGCTCAGCACACTTCACACCACATAGTGGAAATAAATCCAAACTTGATGGAATCCTCGCAAAGCATTGTGGGAGCTTACTAGCGAAATGCAAAAACGACTCATGCTATCCATTATACAACTTTGGCAGAGACTGCTGCGGAGGATCATTTCACCATTAATATAAAGTGCTGGGAGCATAATTTGTTCTTTTAATCAATAATGGAGCAACTGATAAATGTTTCTTTTCTTAGCCCTTGTTTGAGACCACAGAGCTAATCCATTCCGCGAGTGTGTAAGTACAGGAGAAAAACAGCCAAAGGCCATTGGCTTGGGATTTTAAGTAACAAGAAATTAATCTTCACATTCACTTTTATTTTAAATGAAAAATGCTCAACCTCACACCTTTCTGGTACATCGCAGGCAATGTGTATTTTACAAAAATGAAAGGAATATGTTCTTGCTAATGGGAACGAATGTGTTTCATTTCATTTTTTTCTAATCAATTTGAACTCAGATTTCAATCAAGGAAGATGACGACGAGAGGAAAAGTCAAATTGCTGGAAGAGAAAGGGTAGTTTTATTCCTTTTTTACCTGTGCTGGCATCTGTGTACTGAGATCAACAGCACAAATGAAGCTCCTCCTGATCTGTTACCCTCATAAGACCAATAGAACAGCCAGAGAGGCAATAAGTATTGGAAATTGCACAATGTAACCCAATCACGGTGTATTATTTATGGAAGTGCACTGCAGGTAGGAACGTAGTGCAAGGTGAATAGGGGAAACAGTAGAAAATACCTCTGATTAAGGAACTGGAGGAGCTATGCTGTTGTTTTATTGAAAAAGGCAAGATGTTTCGAATAACACTTCCAGGGAACCAAGCAAAACCTCCTGGGATCGGTTGCATGATTCAAGGACAATAATTAACCATTGTAGCTATTGATCAAGAGTCATTACCAGCGAAAGGCCATTTGGAGCACTGTATAAATGCAATCTGACAGCCATTCAACCTGATGCATAAAAGTCATGGTGCTTGCAGGCCTTGGACCAAAGCTGCTCGTGCAGGAGACAGCTGGAGGTGTGTATGAGAGCTAAAAGCCCAATGCCATCCCAAGAATCAATAATTATCTGACATATTTGGGTTGGAGAGTTCTTGCTACTGTTCTGAGTTGTAATTTTTTTAACCATTTTGTTGTCCACAAAATTATAGATCTTGAGAAACTGTTCACCATCATGTCATATTCCTTGATCTTCCACATTCTGCTTGCCCTCTTCCCATGAATGTACACTTCTCTACAGAATGGTACTTTAGTGTCAGTGAGAATATAACACTACAGTGACTTCTAAGGTACAGCACACAGTTTATGCTCTGTGTAGCCCTCTTTTATTTTATTTTATTTTATTTTGTTTTGTTTTATTTTATTTATTATTTATTAAATGTATATCGCACCTTTCCACTAAAAGTTGTGTTCAAGGCAGCTAACAATAAAATACAGATGATATTGAAATTATAATTATAATTAAAATGCATCCATTAAAAGCACATCCTTTAAAACACACCAATAAAAAAATAAATTAACAGCACCCACCAGATCAAAACCTGCTTCAGCAACAAGTCAGCTTAAAAAACAAAAGTCTGTCTGGATAAAAATATGTTCATCCGCTGGTAGAAAAACATGTCTGATCCTACTAATTCAGGTAGTGGTACATTGTTCTTACACTGCCCATCCAATCAGTAGATACATATCATTTCAAGGAACATGTGAGGTGTGGTGCTGCAGGAGACATGTCCATACTGTTGTGGCATGATAGGTTCTGCTGGAAGTGAAATGATGCTGCTGGCATTGGTGTGCTGCGTACATCTCCTACCCCCATACAAGGAGCTGAACACTGAGAAAGGAAGGAAGAGTATCAGAGAAGAGAGAAGGGAAGTTTTGACAGGAATAGGAACAGGGGCTTTGGAATCCACCTTTAGGAGGAACTTCAATATCATCTCCACACACAGCCATGTTGAGAGGATGATGAAGTTCTTCCTAAAGGGAACACCTCTATAAGTCAGGTGAGCAGGAAGAATATATCCCTCCTGCAACTCAATAGGTCTAGAGTGCTCTTATTTTCTCTCCATTACCATTCATTATATGTAAAAGAAAGAGTTGGGAAAAGGCTATGAGGCAAGTCCAGAGAACAGCGGATGATGAGTTTTGTCACTGAGATAAGACAGCCCCAAAGGCCTAGGCTCAACCAGAGCTGTGTCTTCTAATGCTCTGGTGTGGGCATTGAACTCGTACCTTGTGCTTTGCTGGAGAACATTCATACATTTTGGTCAATGTATACATCTGTTTCACCAACATTCCTTCACCGTTTCACAGGTGATTCCAGATAACAGGTAGTATCCAACTGTGTACCGCTAATGACATTGCGCTAGCATAAACCAATGTTTGTGCAATGTAACTAGCACAACAGAGAAAAGCAGCAATTTGCCACCAAAATTCAGCAAAAAGGGAGGGGGGAATTTTTCTCCAAAACAAGGTGTGGACATGCCTTCTTTTGAAGAAAGACTGCTCCTCTATTGCTTTTGCACCACCAAATTTTGGTGACAAATTGCTGCTTTTTCATGTTGTGTTAGTTACAATCCACAAGTGTTGGTTTATTCTACCACTTCATTAGTATTATCAAAGGGACTCCATTAGATACTGCCCACCAAAATGAATTCATTAAACGGATGTCAGAGAAACATATCTTCTATTAATGGAGAAGAAATTTTGGTTTTTTTAATTACATGCATAAGGAACAGTATATCGTACTGGAATGGGTGGGCTTTTTACCCAGTCAGGGTGAGGCTGTAAACTAATACAGGGTTTTAGAGTCATCTTGCTTTTAATGAATCAAATTCAACCATCAAATAATGCCACAATCTCTTGACAAATATGATTAAGGTTTACCTTCGGGTGAGACTAGATGTGATGTTTGTCGTGTGGTTTGACTTCTTGTTGCTGGCTTTTAGAAAATGAATAGCTGAGGGGTAGGATCCCAAGCCAGAGCAGGACTCTGACATAGGAGAAAGGACCCTAACTTTTTTCCCATTGCACTATCAGTCACACAGGGGTAGTCGATTCTATTGAGGAAAGCTTCTATTGGTGCTGATAGGACTAAATTTTGATTTTGTTCCTTAGAGTGATGGATGTCCTTACAGATTCCACATAGGCAATTGAGCATGGTGGAGTTATTTGCTCCAGATTGAACTGGACAAATCAAGAGCATGGCAGGAGAGGAGAAAACAGGCAGCTGTTGCTAGTAATTAGAGATGCTGGTAAAACTTGCTGGTCTCAGACCTGGATACAAGCTTCAGGAGCTTGTATTGCTTGCCTAAAAGGAGGTGAGCTTGCAAACCCCTGAACTTTTCTCTAGCTTAGATTAAAATCAGAGTCAGGGAAGAATTCTTAGTTTTCACAGGTACTGTCTCCTGTTTAAATCAAACACTTTACACAGCTATCTCTCCTGGCTATGTAAAGCTGTCACTTGACATTCAGGGATGTGATAAACCTGTCAGGTGGAGGGGCAGAAGGGATCAAATTCAGATGGGCATGGAAAGGGGCTGAGCCATTTCCTAATTTGGGGTGAAATGGACAGGGTGAGGCTCATCCACTGTACTTCTTTATGTGCCAATCAGATATAAGCCACAGGAGATTGCCCATCTTTGCTGCTCTTGCTAAGACTTCGCCTACTTTTGGAATAAGAAGATTTGGTGCTCTAAGAATTGAGATCATCTCCTCCAGCAAGCAAAAGCAAAGTAGTTTTTAAAGTGTTTTATAAACTTATTGTTCCATGTTTGTCACTACTGTATCTGTGATTACTTCAGTGCAGGCTCGCTGGTGGTGAATAGAGCTATTATTTATAATGACCCTCTTCAAAATCTGACATTAATGTTTGTTTATTTCCCAAGCCTGTTACATATGGGTATTGATTGTTCATAAATGTCAAGCTGCGCAAACGGCTTGATAACATACTGCTCCGGTACACGGGGCTAAGCACCTGGGCAGCCTGTGGTCTGGCTTTCAATGCTCAGCCTTTATCTAGGTGGGGAGGGAAAGAGTACCGAGAAGAACAGAAGCACCCCATCCCATATGCATTTCCATTTCCACTACAGCAAGTCTTCTGTTGCTGATCTGGCGCCTGTTTAAAATGAGTCTAAATAGTAAAGAAATGTTTAAATGTATTTGGTAACTTTTTTCCAAATCCAGACAAAAATATAGATATATTGGAAGTCTGGATCAATATCCCAAAGGTGTTAGTCCACTTTCCATTCTACCAGCTTTAATAAGAATTCAGTAATAAAAATAATTACTTTGACTGCATTGGACTGGTGTTTGTTTGTATTACATTCCTGAACAGACAACATGGAAGTTAAATCTCTTGAAATGAAGAACCTTCTCTGTTCTTTCCACCCCAGTCAGCAAGTTATGGGATATAAAGACCTAACTAGATACTGTAGAGGACATATGTATACTGCCAATCCACATCTTTCCTATGGGTCATCCTGATTTAAAAAATGCTAAAAGAAATATGTGCCGTGACATGTAGCTTCTTTACACAGAGCTTTTATCCTGCTATTGAGATTGGTTACTCATGGAAGTTTCTGGGTCCTTTAGATGACGTTGTCAACCTCCAGGGCATCTCTCGCACTAAATTACCTTTATCCCACTTTTTTTTAAGTTCAGAGATAATGAGGTATCAAATTACAGCGCTTGAGTTCCCCTTGAGTTCCCTTGTGAAAAGAGGAAAACTCTCAGTAAGAGGAGCTGGACCACAGCAGCTGTATAATTAAACATATGGAAGACTCAGATAAGGGGGGGGAGGGGGGAGCACATGTAAAGGTGTTGTGATCCTGCATTTAAAATGGAAGCAGAAAGCCCCATTTTAAATGTGGGATTTTAGGCTGGTGTAGAGATGCTCATAATATTCTGCTCAATGCTATTCCAGATCTGTTTAGGATGGCTTTGTGTCCTAGGGTAAGATCCAACCTCAACTACTTAGAGTAGACCCATTGCAATGAATGGAACTTCAGTTAGTTGTGGCTTAAGTTAAGTTGTGACTAACTTAAGTCACATTAATTTAATAGGTCTGCTCTAAGTAGGACTCAGGTTGGATTTTACACCTACTTTACAGAGAACAACTCTTCATTTGAAGGGCTGTCCAGTCCAAGTCCAGTTTAAAGTTAAAGAACCATAAGAAAGGCATGCAGCAGAGGCCTTGAAGTTGCCCATCAAGAGTAGGGATGTCAGAGGAATCCACAACAGATTCAAGTGAGATCAGATTTCTGTGAATCCAACCCATGGATTCTGCAGCAGAGCTGTGCAGACTCGCAGGACTTCTTTTATTTTCCAGAATTGTACACAAATTCAGTTGTTAAAAAAAAAAAAAAAATCACCAAAATGTGCATTTTATCCCATAGCCAAAAGTATCAAAATGCAGATTTGGGGGAGGGGGGTTGCACAAGTGTGCATTTCCAGAAATGCACTTTTGCACAAGTGTACACTTTCTAATGTGAAACCAAGTTTGGAAAATTGAGAAAAATCCAGTTCCGTCAATGAGTGGGCAATGGGTGGGTGACCAGCCAGATGGGCGATTAATAAATTTAATAAATATAAATAAATAAAGTTAATGAAAGACATCTGACAATCCGTGAAACACAAATGCAATGGATTTAACAAAATCCCTAATCAAGACATCCCTAATTTAACAAAACATCCTTATTCAAGAGTTAGCACCTGGACAGCAGACCAAGCAAAACATAGGTCACCTGGTCAGTCTTCCCCACTATGATATGTATTATATTTATATTTAAATTATAGTAATTATTTCTACATTTGCAATTGTTAGGCAAATCTGTGTTCACTTTTGTCCTCTTTTTTGGTGATGCATGTGGCCATGCTAGTCCCATTCCAATTTATTGGCTGTTGTAAGTGGTAGGGAGACACTGAAAGTGATCATGTCACACTACACTTTTATTTTACTAGGGAGATGCATACCACGGAGGCCGGTTGGTGGCAGCTACACATCCTCCATAATGTCTAGTTAGACTGTCCCTTCCCAGCATGAAGCGTGAAAATGAAAGTACAGATCCAAATGGGAAATAATTCTATGGCATGTGGTAGTAGTTACATGCAGATGTAGCTCAAATACTTACCTACAGAAGTTACCTATGAAGAATCAGGTAGAATTACTTGAGGGGAAAAATATGTATAAGCATGTCCTGTGAATTACCCAACCATCTACACCATCCTGCTAAAGTCTAGGGATGATCTATACTACTGCTGGATCTTAATTAAATAATAAATAAATGATCTATGTTCCTTAGTTTAAAATATTTTAGGCAACCTTAAAGAGTAGAAACCCTCTCAAGGCGGTTTGATTTCACATGATAAAATCAAATACAACAATAAACCTCAAAAAAAAGTTAGTGATAATAGTAACAAAGATCCAGTCCAGAAAATACTAAAACCTAATACATAGTTTTAGTTAAAAACCATCAACAGTCTGATTAAGCAAGTCAAGAAAATGCAAAAAAAAAAAAAATCACCCCAAAATGTAAAGTTTAAAACTAGCACTTAAAATTACACTTTGGCCAGAACAGCTGGCACATTATAGGTGTGGCATGAACCAGCCTTCTAGCCCCATTAGTACTCAGGTGGCTGCATTCTGCACCAGCTGAAGTTTCTGAACTATCTTTAAAGGTAACCCCACACAGAGCTCATTGCAGTAGTACAGCCTGGATGCCATTAGTGCATGAATAACTGAGGCATGGTCAGACCTGTCTGGATAAGGCCACAGCCGGAATATGCAGCTAAAACAGATAAAAAGCATTCCTGGACACTGCTGCCACCCCCTGAGCTCAGTTAGCACTGACTCTAGGAGAATTCCTCAACTGCACTCTTAGTCCTTCATGAAGAGTGCAGCTCCATGCAAATCCAACTGTAAACCTCCATCCAGAATAGCCAACTTCCCTACCCACAGTATCTCTATTTTGCTGGATTAAGTCTCAGCTTTTTCACCCTCATCCAACCCAAAACCACCTCCAGACACGTTCAAGAGTTCTACAGCTTCCCGAGGATTGATAGATGAAAATGAGAGGTATAATCTGCATACTGATCACACTTCAGCCCAGACTTCTGGATAATTTCCCCTAGTAGTTTCTTCTTGTTGATGTTGAAAAGCATGGTGGACAAGATGGAACTTTGTGGCTCCCCATAAACCAAAGTCCATGGGGTAGAGCAGACATCCCCCAGCACCACCTTCTGAGACCATTAATCTACCAGAACCACCAGAACTTCCTACATCCTAAACCCAAATCAGGTAAATTATCAAGGACATCATGGCTAATGGTATTGAAAGACACGGAGAAGTCCATGAGAAGTCCAAGTCACTATGGTGACCAAGGCTGCTTCCATCCCAAAACCAGACCTGAAACTGGATTGGAATGGATCTAAATTGGAGCTTGCACTACCATATAAGGGTGAATTCTATGATAGTAGGACACAGATACCCCAGTAGTAAACTATGCAACCTAATGAAGACAAAGCAATGAATGATCACAGAACTGACAGTGAGGTGTAATCCAGAGTTCAGTCAACTGTGTTGTGGTCATGGATTCCAATTCCAATATTGCAGCACACTTGTATCAGACCAAATCCCTTGTCCCTTTCTACTTTGAAGCCTGGGTGAAATTCCCCTCCCTCTCATGTACACATTGTACACCAGAATGCTGAATCCTCAGCTTCTTTGCTACATGTACATACACTCAAGGGTGAGGGAGATATTTATAAAATTCAGTGTGAACATTTCTGCTTGAGCCACTTGGCCAGCAAGCTCACAATAACGTCCTGCCTGATAATTTCTTCACTGACGTGTATTAAACAGCTAACTGTAGCACCATCTCTTCGAAGATATTTTTGAAGCATAAAGTTATGGGGAAGCTTATATTTAGGGCTAAAACAAATGATTCCTTTCAATGTGTGTCTAGCAGCTACTATCCACCCCCCAGGATTTGTAGCAGCCATTCATTTAACAAATAATTAAATTTGTTAATTTAATTTAATTAACTTAATTTAACAAATAATTAAAGCAACCTCTCTTTTTAAAAATTATTTTTCCCCCAGAGTGGGTGTGAGGGGCCCAATTCAAATTTGGACCTTAGAGTGTGTGGGGGTTAAGATCCAGACTGGGGGCCCTCCAGCTACTCTAGAGTAAAAATGAAGAGAAAATGCAACTGCTGGATATGCATTGAAAGCAATGTCTGTTGGAGCTCTTAGAAACACTTATGAAGAAGGGAGACAGAGAGTTTATGGTAAGAATGTTACAGCGATAAGGCTCCTTCCCTTCCACCGAGGTCGGAAAAAACCTCTCTGACTTACCGGATCCATAGAGTGACATCCTCATTGCTTTTCCTGCTGTGTGGTTATTTTTTTATTACATTCAATGGTGGGCTCAGCCAGGTGCTGTACATTTAGTAGAATAAAACTAATTAACAGATTGTGTGGTCTTCATTTTCTACACACACACACACACACACACACACACTCACACATTTGGGGGCAGGCTGGATACATTGCTGCCACAGAACTACCTACATGGTTATGTATCTGTGTGTATATGAAATATTTAAAAAAGAAAGATAAAATGCATTGCTTTCCTCTTCCTCTGCTATATATTTTCATAGAAGAAACAATGAGTGCAACCAAATACAGGTCTAATGGTCTCTGGTTAAACCCCCCTTTGTATTGCATCTGCTTATTTATTATTTGTTAAATGAATGGCTGCTACAAATCCTGGGGGGTGGATAGTAGTAGTCTTTCTTCAAGGATGGTGCAACATTGCCCCCATGTGTTCTCACACAGGAATTAGGTTTCTTCTGGATTTGTGATTCATTTGTAATGGCATTGCAGGCAGCAGCTCAGGGGTTCCAAAAAACTTTTCCCCTGCTATTTATTATTAAATAATAAATATGACTTATTTGAACTCAGTTGGGGAATGAGCCCCCTGTTATGACTTATTGGAAATCAATACAGGTGATGATCAGTGGGTTAAACAATCTTAATCAGTATGACACAGTCACACTCCCCTCATTCACATTTACAGGCATTCATGTAATATTTGTCCTCTAGGCAATAATTTCCTAGTTAGTGGCTATTCTATTACTCTCTCTCAATCAGTGTTTTCACCTAGCCTCTTCATCACCCATTAACTTGTTGTGGAAATTCAAGATTCTTCTGAGTCTTCATTTTCCTTTCCTCTTTTCACAATTTGTGCAATTAATTCATTATCCCAGACCTGAGCATGACATTTTCAAATCCTCTCTCTCTCTCTCTCTGGTTTGTTTTTAAAAGGCTGGGGACATAAAACTTACAACATTTTCGCTGAACATCTAAAATAAACACTTCCCTCTAAACCAAATTCAACAAAATGAAGGATAGACTTGGTTTAGAGAGCAATCCTATGTCCCCCAGACAGTGACTGCCTTTACACTAAAGAAAACCCCCGCAGTCCTCTCATTCTAGAGCCATTCTGCATTTATGGCAGACTCCCAGACAGCAACTATGTGATTGCTGAGAGGGGAAGCTCTTAATTTTCAATGTTCCATAGACCTCAATGAAACAGCACCATCTAGTGGCTGTTTTAATCGTGTTATATTCCAAGTTTAAAAAATGGTTCACTAGTTCCCGATCTATCTGAGGCAGAAAAACCAGGAAAAACCTCTGGATGTGCCCTGGAGCTTAATGACATCATGAAAAGGGCCCGCAAATGTCTGTGAATGAGCAATCTTAATAGCAGGATAAAAGCTCCATGTGAAAGAGCCCAACATCTGGGGAAAATAGGATTTGTTGGTTTCCCAGCTCTGAGCTTGTATTCAGTGCTACAAGCTCGTAGCCGGGAAACTGTGCTCCCCACCCCCTTGTCTAAGACAAAGTGCAGGGTGGCTGCAGCACGGAGGGAATCCTCTCCTCCATGCTGCTGCTTCCCTGCATTGTATAGGTGGTTGCCTCCAACTTCAGGGGAGATGGAGGCGCCCATCTAGCTCTATAGGATTGTGCCCTTAGTTACACGAGGACTTCATTGGTTCTGTATCAGTCCATTTTAAGGCCATAAAGCAGCACAATAATTATATACCAAATATTGTTAGTACAAAGGTCAGATCTTCAGATTGCACATTGAAGATTGTTCTATCAGAAATACACCATTTTGTGAAAGAGCTTAGGAATTAATCTGCAAAGAACTTCCTGAATCAAAATCGTTGACTTCAGCATACTGCAGACTGAGCTTCTGACTATGGCCTTTATCTATCAGCAACACTTTTCTCTCCCTACTCCCATATTTTCCTCTTTTTTTGCTTGAGCCCAAAGAAGAGTTCTGAGTAATGTTTGGTTGGTCCTAATAAACATATAGTTCTTGCTAAGTCAGGTGCTAAGTATGCTCATGCCTTATCCCCTCACTCTACTTCCAACATGGAGAAATGCAGGAAGAATATCGGAGAGTTGCCAAACTCCACTTGGAGCAATGTAGCAGCTCACCTTCCTTTTCCTTCTTCCTTCAGCCAGCAACCTTTTACTTGCCTATGGCAGGGGCTAGATGCTCCAGGTTAGCATGACATCGGTCTCTCATGCTGCTTCTGATATAGCCCACAAACAAAAAGAGAGACCTTGTGGACACTTGGGAGATAGGCAAACTTACATGGTATTCACCAGGGTTTCACCCCATCTGTCCTTGTGCTGTCCCGGCCATGGGTGTCGACCTCTTGATTTAGAGGTGCCAAGATAGTGATAAATCTGACTCAAAGGTTTACTTACAAGGAGATAGTTTATTGAGTACCATCGGCACACAGGCATACCCAATGTTTGGATCAGACAGCTTCTCTGAACCACGAGCCATTGGGTCAAATGGGTTTTATACCACACATGTTAGCAATAAGGCAGCACGACACTAGCAAGCACTCCTAGCGTTCATTCCCAGCATAGGCTAGAAGTGTTTGGTTCTCAAGCACAGCTACCTAAGATAAACAAACTTTGCTTCCCAGGCAGATCTTGATATCGGCATGTTGACTCATCTCAGTATGCTCAGAGACCTACGAGCAAGGGAATTGCACCAATAATGAACTTAAGCAAGCATTATGGATCTCTAGGCCCCTCTAACACTACAAATGACTTGGCTACACTCCTGGGGCCAATGCAGTCCTCCCAAAGCCAACTTCATGCTGTGTCTGGGCCTGCATAGCTGGCCATAAAAAGATGGCAGTAATGGTGCTATGGGAGGGCAATGTGGTGTCATAGATAAGAATGTTGGAGCCATGAGGTTCACTGGGTGACCTTGGTTTGTTCACTTATGACAATGAGCTCCAGAGAGGATGTGCACACAGCATCTAAAGCCAACAAGAAAGATGCTCATCTGGGACTAGAAGGGGAGCGCATAGGGCTGGCTTTCTGGGTTTAATCAAATAGACAGGAACAGCTTCCCAACGAAGCCCTCATTCCTGTGATATCAGAGTCAGTGACATGGTTGTCCTTTCATTGTGTCTCTACTCCCTGTTACTCCTGTAACATCTGTATACAGGAAACCATATGAAGCTGTCTCCTTCCTGAGGCAGCCAGTGCTGGTGTTATGACTAATCAGGCCATCCCATACGATATTCTGTATATAAACATTACTGGGGATGGGAGAACCAGAGATACTCAAGCTCGATGAATTTCTCCAAACATTACCTCAAAGGCCCCTTTTTTCGGATCTTTCCAATGGGAAAAATACACACTCTTCTAAAGTGCACACTTTTCCCCCAATGTCTAAAGCATGAAAATGCACAACTTTTAAAAAGGCACAACTCAAAGTTTCACTCCAGCATGAAAAAGCAAATATTTAAAAGTGTGCATTTTCAAATGTGTGCATCCACTGTTCCTTCTTCTCATCACCACTGTTGTCTGGGCTGAAGTGAGAGGCAGGTGAACAAGGCAGATCAAAAGGAGGAGCCGCCCTAGGGGGTTCTTGTCAGTGTACCCCTGCTGGGGTGGGGGTCATCAGCAGATACCCAACCAGGCCTACACTTGACATCAGCCCTGACTATACATTGAGCAGGAATGTCCCACCTGTGTTTGATTTTGCATCAAAGGTCAGGGCTGCTGTGTTCCTCTGAGAATAAAAAAGTGGGACAGTTTTCTGCAGATGCCATCCCTTTACCTCCTTCATTGTAACACATCCCAAAACTTCACAATTCATTTCCTTGAAAGAGGAACCTGTCTTATATCAAGTCAGACCATTAGGTCCATCTAGTAGACGCTGATGTATTGTCTACACTGACAGGCAGCAAATCCTGAGTCTCAGAGAGGGGTGTTTCCCAGCCCTACATGGAGATGCCAGGGACTTTTTGCATGCCAAGCCTGTACTATACCACTAAATCAGTGGAGGCTGGGGGCTTTGATTTCAGTGGGACTATGAATCCATTCTGAGTTTCTGTCAGAACCATCCAGAACTTTAGGGGAACTATCCAAGGTGCTGAACCTGTTTGGGGGATAGTGTTCAGCACTTTAGATAGCTCCTTTAGAGTTCTGGCTGGTTCTGACTGAAACCCAGAAGTACCTTTCCCTCGCATCCGGCTTGCCTGGCCATGAGAAGAATTTTTCTGGGGGGAGGGGGAGGCAGAGACGAAGACAATGCCATTGGCATTCCAAGGTGGCACCATCAGCAAGGGGAGGGGCTTACCGGCCATATTAGGCTGTGGGGGCCCTCCCTTTCACCTCTCTGAAGCGCAGCTCCCTCCCTCCCTGTATGCAGTGTGGGCTACTTTGGTCATCCTTTGGGGGTCCGAGTAGGAATTTTGGGCTCATAGTCTGATTGGCTTTGGCTATGTGTCTTTCTGCCTACTTCACACTGTAAGTGGGGTTGGGAGTTTATTCAGGTTGTTTTGGTTTGATTTAATCACACATGCTGATTCCATCACATTTTAGTAGGCGATTTTGTGCGGGCACCTTGGGTAGGGTATAGGATTGGTAAACATTCTGACATACCATTTTTGGTGATTGCTAAGGCCTGAGGTTTCCAGCTCAGGATTTTGCAGCCACAGTTGGAAGTTAAGGAGTACCTTTGAGGCCAACTCTTTCCACCCACTCAGAGTTTTGCGGCCCAAGGGGGGGTGACAGGGGAAGGCCTCCCATCCCAAAATTGGGCAGTCCTGACAGCAAAAACACCATTTGGCTTAAAGGAGTTGCCCACTTAGGTTGCCTTTCACAGATCTGATCAATTTCAATCAATGTGGCCCATATTTTATACCAACTACTTGCATCTCGTCTCTTTATTCCCCCCCCTTTCACCCACAATGAATTCACTGCCCCACTGAAATTGGAGCCACCAGCCTCCACTACATAAGCTATGGATATTCACACTTCATGTGACATTTCAACAGAGCCTATCCATATTCTGCAAGAGTCAGAGCAGCTCAGTCCTACTTAACCATTCCGTGGCATGGTTTAGCACCACCGTCTCCTATATGAGTCTAATTAAAAGACTTTGGTCCCCATCAAAGGTGTAATCAAGGCAATTTGCTTCCAAACATAATCAAGAAACTGTGTAAGGAGAGCTTACCTATAAGAAGCACTTCTTCATGCGGAAAATTAATTGACATCTATGTCTGATTTCCCAACCCCACCCTCTTATGTGAGATTCAAATAAAGCTTTATCAAAATGTGCTTTTATGTGTAATTGGTACTTTTGAGCTTGGAGAGGCTACCTGAAATTAGACACACAACTACTTCTCCCCCCCCCACCCCAGTCCCATCAAAACACACACACACACACACACACACACACACACGTTGGGAGAGATTGCATCAGCCTTCATTTTAAAAAAAAGTGACCTAGAGGCTGCAAAAAACTCCAGCATGCCTAAAACAATTAACATTTTAGAAAGACAAACCTCACTCTGAGGTGGCAATCAGCACCCTCTGCCTTTTTGAATTCAGCAACAAACAGCTTTCCTGAATGCTAAATAGGCAAAAGACTGGTGGAAGACTCACAGCCTCTTGTTTTATCTGTGCTTTAGGCCACGGATGAAATTCCATATAGGAATAAAAAGGTGAGGAAAGGTGAGCAGCAAAGCAAAACTAACAACTGAGCCAAAATCTGGTCTATTTGTAGAATCAGATCTCGAAGGCGTATGAAATTTGCCCACTAACATGGCTATGATAGGTCCTACCAGCTAGGCTTTGGGGAAACTACAACAAGAAACTAACTCTCTCTCTCTCTCTCTCTCTCTCTCTCCCCCATATATATATATATATATCCCTAACTGTGACATCCTGTTAGTATTTCTCAAGGTGGAGCAAGCAAGCTGCTGGAAGAAAAACATGCAAAAGCTTGCTTGCCTTCAACAGTAGTCCAATAAATAGCATCAATGTAGGGCTAAGCTAGACATGCTGGTGAGAGACTCATTATTGTACCTCTTATGTTCTCCGCTCTGAAATCTGTTATAGCTATGAAGCAGTATACAAATGTTGTAAATAAATAAATAATTGAGTCTTCGCCAATCATGTATAAAGTGTGTGGGGGGGGGGTATGAGTCGGATTTGTAGAACAAAATGAGAATGTGAGTGGGGTGAGCTAAATATTCCATCTACCCATGTTTTATCTCCCCACAGCTCCCCACCACCACCACACACATTTTTCTTCAGCTGAACTCAGATACCAGATATGAGCTTGGCTGGGATAAAAGTGCTTGGGGAAAGAGGCTATGTGGAGGTAAACAGCAAGCAAAGGACTACATTTGGGGAATAATTTCATTTGGCTTACATTTTCAGGCAAACCAATCCTTTGGACTGTGCATTTCCTTGAATTTTGTGATGCAGTTCCTGACTCCAGACTTGCAGACAAAAATGGGTATATTATGGGAAATTGCATACAAAGTATGTGGTAGTGGAAATTGTAGACAAAAATGCATATATTTGGGAAACTGCATATGAAAATAAATATGTATTTTTGTGTATGTTTTTTAAAAAATCCCAGACTGATGTGGAAATGGGATGGAATAACCATGACCTGAAAGCATGTGAAACTGATATGGACAGAAATAGACTGATTCCTTCATCTCTACCTCACACCACTTGTGTTCTAAAAATGGCATATCTGGGTTGAAACAAATGTCTGAAATAGATTCAGGCCTGTATGGTTTCACCCCGCCACCTCAGGTTACAAATTTAACTGTTTTCAGTTCATCAGCGAAAAGGTCAGTCAATCATTTGTGGGGGTTGTTAGGATGGGAGAATACACATTTCGTTTTAGAAGCGATTGTAGCCCGGGTGTGTTACCGTAGTGAGGAAGGTCAAAGTAATGATGGTCTTTCCATCTAACAAGTATTTTTATTTATTATTTATTGATTTTATTTGTACCCTGACTTTCTAACAAAAAATGGCACTCAAGGCAGCTTACAGACACAATTAAAATTGATCAAAACAATAAAACAATACAATAAAATACAATAAAAACATAACAATTACAAGTAATTCTCTGCCAAACTTAATTATTACTTCTTTCCACTTACTTCTTCAGAAGGTGTCAAGATTTGGTAATAACCATCAATTAAAAGCCAAATGACTCTGATTCTAGAGGATGGCATGAAAAAGAAGAATTTTTACAATTGGCAACAATGAATATGAACAGTAAAGCAGAATGGGGATTCAAAGATAAAGCTGAGGTTGTGTGCCCAGTCAACAGATGATGTCAATGCTACGGAGAGGAGGAGAAGGCTAATGGGAAAAGATACACAATTCTGTCATTGAAATGTTAGCCAGGGTCTATCAGTGGATTGATACTCTTCTTGGTTTTGCTGCTGGCTTGAGACAGCAAAACAGAAAGTTTGTGAAACACCAGGCAGACCACAAGGCATCTTTGGTGGACTGTTCTTGGCTTGGTGGTTACAAGGACCCCTTGGCCTCGTTCAGCTTGATGCTCACACACACTTAGAGAGAAAAAAACTGTCTAAATCCAGGCATCAATATTGAGAATACCCATCAAACAACAGGAAGGACACATTGGGCACAGGGGAGCATATTTGCAAGAGTTAGTTACCCTGATGTCTCCTTCTTATCATGGCCACTTAGACTAGACTGCAAAATCTTTCTCTTCCCTCCCCACAGCATTCTAAAACAAAAAACACTCTCTTTTTTGGAAATATCACTCTTGTTTATCTGAACTTTGGGGATATCTTCCCATTGTTGATATCATGGCATACATATTCTGTACTAGAACACTAGGATGCTGGCTGGAGGACAATATGGGTTGATTTATAAAGGGCTGCCTTAGGACAAGTCTCTTCCAGTCTCTTTCACCCTGGCAACTTCTGTACTGCAGCCAAAAAAGAGGAAATGAAAAAGGACAGAGGTTTGCATTAAAATTGCATATGCTAATTCATATGTATAGATGCAAATTTAGAAGTGATTATTATAATTTAAATAGAAATACAGCAAATATCATCATGCAGAAGACTGTGACCAGGTGACCTGTGGGCTTGCCTATTTAGTTTGCTGTCCAGGTGCTAACTTGTGATGAGCAACAATTCTTATGGTTCTTTATCTTTAAAATGGAATTGGAAAGGACAGCTCTTCAAATAGAGGACTATCCTCTATAAAAGAGGACACATAGCCACCCTACAGCCTGACTCTCCTCTAGTCATCATAAACCTTGGCTGAAATTGTGTGTGAGTTGGACTATCATTTAGAATAGAGGTGGGGAGAATTTGGCCTCCAGTGATTATTAGACAGCAATTCCCATCAGCCCTTGCCAACATAGCCAGTGGTGAGGGATGATGGGAACTGCATCCAACAATGTCTGGAAAGCCATGTGTTCCCCATCCCTGATTTAGAAGCATCATCACACTGATGGAAATCTGGGTCTGAAGGAATTCCGGCTGTGTAGTCAGGATACATTAAAGTCCGGAATGAAGGGTTTCTATTCATTCCCCATGTTAGAAGAAAGAGAGGGTTACATGCAGAGTGTGTTTTGAAGGGGTCATTTAACCTCTTTTACAACACATTTCCCTGCTCAAACTATAGGATTTCTGTCAAAATATAGTCATCTTAGAGTATGTATGGGAACATCAGCATTTGGTGTATGTGTGTGTATGGGAACATGAGGCATTTCCAAGGATATAAATTCTCTGAAATCTGAGTTTCCTTTTCAGGAATATAGCATGACATTCTCATGCCTGCCTCATTCTCATAGCATATTTCATGGGGATTCCATTGTGGAATTTCCTGATGAGAAAGAAAAAAACATGTGTCAGTGATTCTTACTGTTTGGGAATGTCTGTTCTACAGGCCATGCAGAATTCTTGCTTGAAAAAGAAACAGGCTCTTAAGAAACCTGCATTAAATTTTCATTCAGCAAGAAGGTCTACTGTCATTTTTCTTTTCTGTTGGTTTGCTTCTGAAAGGTTTGTAAATGCTAAACTCACACATAAAATACCAACAGAGCACCAACGGTGCCTGGAAGAGGCACCAACTTTCCATCTTCTTTACTGTAAAAGTTTACCCAGCAAGGAAGTGGCTCATTGGATAAATGCAATGTCTTGTCGCATTTAAGGGAGCTAGTTGTAAATCTAACCGAGGCAAGACACAGACACACAAAATGCATTTCAACTTTCATCTTTTAAAGAATGAATGCACAATTTGCAGCAAATCTAAATGGTGGAGTCGACAGTTCAAAGTAATAGGTGGTATTCATCCTCCAGCTGAGTTATTCTGAGGAATATGGGTAATATGATAAATAGTGTTTGCATCTTTCTAAGGGTAATATATATTAGATATGCAAAAGGTTTGTTCATATGAACAAAACAGTAGATGAATTCAGCGGTAACCATGAATCTTAAGGTTTATGTACTGTTGAGACCATTCCACATGATAAAATTAACCCAGTCAAAGGGAAGATGATCCAAGCAATAGTGTAGCTGGGAAAAGTATAACACGAGGACATCTCTGCTGGGTTATAATTCATGCAGTTAGGAAAAACAAGTAATGAAGCAACTAAACAATCAAGCAACTACACATTACAACTATCCCATTTGATCTGAATGAATTCCAATATTTATCAGTTTTTGAGATTGTATTTTATTTTAGTTCCTCACAAAATGCAGCAATTTAGTATTGATTTACACTCATCTTTGATCTTTGCCATGTCAATAGCTGGGCAGACAACCTTTTACTATTCAAACATAATATTATAGTCTGGATAATTTGTTGTTTACTATAAGTTCCTTAAATGACTCTGCCCATCTACCTTGCGATCCCTTGTGAATGAAATTTCCTCCCACAACACCTACATAATATGTGTCTGTCTTCCTTCCTTCCCTCTTCAAAATCCACCTTTTCCTTGAAGCCTATTGTTCAACGAAACACCCTAATTCATATCTTCAAACAAAAGTGCATTTAATTGTATTTGGTCACATTGATCCAATGTCGCACAATCCAATGTCATGCAAGCAGAATTTTGGTCATGCACTGGGTGCTTCCCTTCCTCTCCTTCCCCTTACAGCCACCAGTGGTGTCTGTTTCACTAACAGAAGGATACCACTGGATGCAAACCATTTATTCCTTGCTTCTCCTTCTCCTTCCTTCCCTTTGTAGTGTCTCCCACATTTGAGTTTTAGACTGTAAGTCATCAGGGCAGGACCTGTTTTGTTGTTGTTGTTATTTAGGTTACTCTGTAAATCGTACTTTGTGGGGGGAAATGGAGGATTGTTGGGTTTTATTGAAGTGCAACATTTGAGAGAGAAATATAAACATTACTTTGAGAAATATAAAGTTGTATGTTGGTTATTACAACAGAAGAAGGGAGGCAAATATACTGTTTTGATTAGTTGTGGTGATAAGATGTCACTGTGATTGGACTTCTTTCCAGAGATGGGTGTGGACAGTAGGGTACCATAAGCAGTTAAGACAGTTGAAGGGAGTGAGCAGTTAGGACTGTTGGAAGCTGGGCATGAGGGGAAAGGAAAGAAGTTGTCTGTCCTGGTTTGATTATTTATCTGGTTTTGTGAGAATGATCAAGGCTGTTATTGCTTTTTACACATTATTACATATCCAGCTTTCACAGGTGCAAAAAAAAAAGTTACCTTTGTTCACTTGCAGATACTGGGTAAGAGAGGAAAATTCCTCAAGTGGTAGCAGCAAGCTGATAATATCAATATTTGATCTCTCACTCCCACGGTGAGAGGTCTTCACAGAGGCATCTTTAGAGCGATGGCACCATATAAAGAAACAATAGTAATGATACGTAAAAGAATGACTTGGCTTTTTCATGCCACATTACACAGTGTGAGAGTTAGGAGCTAGACAGTGCAGTTGTGCTAAAATACATGCGTTTAGAATCTTGTTATGTCACTATTTCACTAAGAGGCCTTGTAGACTCTGAATCTCTCCGCCTTACTTACCCATCTGTAACATTGGGATATTTAAATGTCTCAGAAGCTTGCATGAGGATTAATGAAACAAGTATCATAGAACACATTAATGGCCACCCTTTGAGGCAAGTCGGCCTCCATTCCAGTTCAAGGTATCGGAGAGTGTGTCATTCTAGTACACACTAGAGCTCCATGTCGGGGGGGGGGGGGTTGCCAGTGGTCTACTGAGTGTCAAAGCAGCTGAAAAGGCAACAAGAGTGTAGCCTTCACTCTATTCCACAGCCATGACCATGCGTCATCCAACCCCTAACTTGGTGTGCCATAAACCTCAGCTGCCTCTGCTTCTTGTGGCATTTCTGTTGTAGCTGG
This sequence comes from Heloderma suspectum, assembly GCF_057233095.1. Lineage (NCBI taxonomy): Eukaryota > Metazoa > Chordata > Lepidosauria > Squamata > Helodermatidae > Heloderma > Heloderma suspectum. The sequence continues at coordinate 92,760,954 of NC_139458.1, forward strand.
CCACCTATAACCTTTTTGCACACCAGTAATGTAATAACAACGCTAAGTGACAACTATATTCCCTTCTGGATTCACTTTTTAAAGCTAGGTACAGACACTGATGCTCATGCTTTGGTCTTCATCCTTGTGTCTTAAAATATACACACATTACGCTTCTCACATTACATTTACATGTGTCTGTTTTCCAGCAAAGTTGAGCATTTCCAAGATCTGCTTCCACAAATCTGCACAGCACACGTCTTTGCACACACCTTATGGTATGAGTAAGGCGTGATCGCCTGTGGTTTCAAATATTGGTAGCAAAATCACTTTCAAACTGTCTGGGCTACTAGAATAATAATGCTTGCTTTTTCTTTATTAGAAGTATTTTAGATAACAAACGATTATAGCCAGTATGCCTGCAGGTTGTTTCCTTAGCATCTAACATTTCACGCACCAGCAGCACGAACATCTAGTGTTCTAATGTTCAAGATGCTCACTCAAGCAGTCCAAAGCTCCCAAACTCATAAGTATTAGAACTTAATTGACACCTTCAAGAAAGCACCTTAGTGCTTTCTTTTCATAAAGAAGGGGCAGAAAATGAACACCTGGCAGAGCTTTCAAAGCCAGGCATTTCAGATGGCAGCCAGCCAATCAGAACACAAAGAAAAAGTATTCCTTTCAAGAGGACATGATACATATGGCATCTCATACCCACCTGTGCTAACTGACAGTTACCAGAAGTTAGATTGTAGTGGTGGGAATGCCCTGACTTATCTCAGTGGCTGATCTCTGTGGTGAAGGGAACCCATTTTCAAAGGCTGACAAAGATCCTTTTCAAAGGTGTTGTCATTCTTCAGGTGTGGTTTGATGTGTCGGGAGCTCAACTTTAACAATTTGTGAACCTAATGTTGTACTTAAGGAACCACCCTTCACCATAGTGCACTGCCCAATGTGTTCATAGAGTTCCAACTCCCATGCATTCATAGAGGTCCAACTCATCATTAAGGATGGATCACTCACCTCTCGCTTTTCTTGCCCTTTTTCATAGGAAGAAAGCATCTTGGGCAACACCTAGGATGCAAAGTAGAGCAGGGTTCCTGTGCCCTTAACAGCTTTGCAGAAGATGGAATTTCAGCAGATCCATGATATTGTGCACTGTCTCCCTAAGAGATAGATAAGGGCTTTTTCAAAAGAAAAACAAAAGGAAGGGTCCGATGTGAACAGCAGTTGAACGTGGGCAAATCACTTCTATAGGCCAAACAAGGTGTGACATTAGAAGTGCAAGAATGCACATTAGAGTATGATTTGGATTGGAGCTGCATCATAGGGTTAGAGGGGGTTAACCCTTTCCCCTGTGACACAGCCCCAATCTACATTGGCCTCACCTACTGCTGCTTTTACTAACAACCATCAACAACAACACTCCAGATGCCAGCATTATGTCTACTTTGGCTCAGAGGCATTCTCTACCTGTGTTACCTCATGGCCTCCTTATAGCCACCCTTGCCCTTTTCCCAGGAACTTGTCCCTTCCCAATACCTCCCCAATACCGTGCTTGGTCAGACACTCCCATCAAACTGAACTGAGTTCATGAGTTAAACGTGCACAAAATTATAACAGGTTGCTCTGTTGGAACAGGCCATCTATGGCTATAATGACATACTATGTATAAAGATTTATTTTTGAGAACTGATACCAGTAGCTGGCCCCTTAGCTCTATTGTTGAACTGGTGCTGATCCTGCAGCCATCACTGGACAACCATTCAAAGCAATCAATCATAGATAGAGGATAGATAGATAGATAGATAGATAGATAGATAGATAGAATTTCCAGACCACCCTTCATCCAAACATGGACTCCAGGGCACTGCCCAAATGTAACAAAGTTAAACATTACAATTACAAGTTTAAAATAAGCAAGCAAGCATCATGAGAATAAAATTAAGAGGCAATACACAATAAAATTATAACTAGCAGAGAAAAATACAATCAATTAAAATGTTTGGGCAAATAAAAATGCTTTGACTTGGTACCAAAAATAATATAATGGCGCCAGTCACACTTCCCTAGGGAGGGCATTCACAGTACCAGTACAGAAAAGGTCATCTTCTATGTGCATGTACTGTGCATCTCTCCTACTGATGGTATTCAGAGAAGGGCCTCATCTGATGGTCTTAATGCATGGGGAAGTTGGTATTGAAAGAAGCACTCCTTCAGATATTAGGGTCCCAAGCCATTGAGTGTCTTAAAGGTAGGCATCAACACCTTGACCTCAGCTTGGAAGCAAGCAAGCAACCACTAGACAGTGTCTAGATGGCCATAGGATTTTTTCGTTTCTGGGAACTGAGCTCAGAGCCAGGGCTCCAAGCTCAATTCCCAGAAACCACACTCCCCACCCACTCCTCCGCCACCTCCTTGGTGTCATGATTCTTCCCCATCTCCGTGCTGTTAACCTCAGCATGGAGCAGGAGAAAAGGGGTGTTCCCAGGTCAGGGAGGGAGGAGACCACAGAAGAGTCATTACGACATTTCCTATGCACCGTCTGGCCTCCCCCCTCCCACTCCAACGTCCCCAGCTAGACAGCCAAAATTGGGTGTCTAGCTACAAATACAGGGTGGCTGGAGCACAGAGGAGAGGATCCCCTCTGTGTTCCGCCCACCCTGCGTTGGATAGATGGCCACCTCTGAGTTAAGAGGCGGCCAGCTATCCTGGTAGGATTGCACCCTAAACCAGCCAAAATTCTTCAGAAGTTAAAGCTTCCAATTCATCTTCAAGGGCAGCCCCACATATAATACATTACAATAATTCAACCTGGAGGTTACCAGAGCATGGATCACCATATTAAGCTATTCCTATCCAGGAAGAGCCGCAGGTGGTGGACCAGTCGAACCTGGTAAAAAGTGTTCCGTGCCTCTGAAGCCACCTGGGTCTCAAGTGATGACATTGGATCAAGGAGCATCCCCAATCTTCTTGCAGTGGTTAAGGAGGAGGCAAGCCTGGCTGAAATGGAGTCTGTTTGCCCTTTTAAACAAATAGAATAAAGGAAGCTGGCTGTGGAAGGTGAGCGCACACACATCCTTCAAAGAAAAACAAAGCATAAAGAAATAGTTGAAAGAGGAAAGCCTTCTCGAGTTCATCATTTTGCTGTTGTTGTTTTCTTTTAAATGCCTACATGAACACCTGTGTGATACTGCAATTAACTGCTTGACTAGGACATGAAAGCAAAAGTGCACATACACGACCCCCCCCCTATAAAATGCAAAGATTGTGTAGGAACAGTGTGTGTGTATGGGGTGGGGGAGCAAGAATTTAATGTCTTGATCTGTCATATCCACTGTCCACGCTTGTGCTCATGACAGCTGCTCTGCCACATAAACACAAAGCTATCTCAGTCACCTTGGAGGGAGAGTTGCACTTAACCATCAGCTTCCTGCTGTTGTGAGCGTGCTGCATTCCCAGCAACAGAAGTGCGACCTGGAGGGAAGATGTTTGTCTCTCCTTCATCCAAAGGGTTACAAGCAGGGATAGGCAACCTGGGGCCTTCCAGATGTTTTGGGTTACAACTCCCATAATCCCTAACTGTTGGCTATGCTAGCTGGGGCATATGAGAGTTGTAATCCAAAACATCTGGAGGGCACCAAGTTGCCTTCCCCCTGGATTACAGGCTGTGCTTGTTCCTCAGCATAAGATTCATCTGTATTCTGTGCAAACAAAAGATTTGCCTTTCAAAGGCAGCATATGCATCGGAGTGTGGTCATATTATAAATATTTCAACAGCTGAACGGGAGAGATAGCATGGCAAGCACTTCTGTAGGCCCTTGTCATCCTGAGGTCTGTTTCCACCCAACACACACACACACACACACACACATCTGCCAGCCACTCCCACACACAATCTTTCATATTTTTCCAGAACTGTCTTCAATAGCCATGACCTTAGTCTCATAAGAATAGTAAGCAGCCAATGCCCAAATTCATCATCAAGGAAGAATGGCTGGAATTTGTCACAAAATGGCTGCATTCGGAGCGGGGAGGAATAACAAGACATAAATAATAAAATTGCTGTAGGTGTTGTTAAAAAAAAAAAGGCACCAGAAGAAACTCTCCCCTTCTATTAATATTTAATTAAACTATTTTAAGATTCTTGCACTCTGAGCTGATTAAGCTGTTTTTAAGTTAAAGAACAAATTCAGTTATTCAATTTGACCTAATTTAAGCCATTTAATGTGCCCCATTTGTACTGTACCGTAACTGAACGAATACCATTAACTAATTTTGCTCTAGGCAAGGAATCATAAAAAAAGCCTCCTTCACACACATTGAATACATTTTCTATTCCTTGGATCAGTACAAATTTTGTAGAGCTCTTTAAACCATAAGGGTTCATCCTAGCTCCTTAAGGTCTTGGCTAGTCATAAGTGCCCAGCCATTTAGCTTCAAAATGCATTGTGTGCTGCAGTTCGAATATGTAAAGGAAAGAACTGAAGTAAATATAGTCAACATTCAGCACTATGCCCCAATTTGTCCTTGTACTGGGGCAAACTGGATATGTGAGCTCTTTGGCAATTGCCTGATGGGCCAGATGGCTGACAATGGCTATACCCAAGACTAAACATAACTTGGGGTTGTTTGATTATAAATATACACACACCAAGAGGGATTTTGAGTATTGCAGCATACCCTCTCTCTCTCTCTCTCTCAACAAGCATTCCAAGGAAAATAATATTGACTGCGTTCACACAACATGCTAACCCACGCTCAGTGGTTGAGAGTGGGTTGTTGTGGAACTGTGGGTTGTTGTACTGTGGGTTATTGTGTTGGAATAGTCTCTATTTTCTGGTACATGCCTCTGGTAATTAAATAAAAATCAATGTTGTCCTTGTGTCCATCATTTCTGGATGCCTTATTTAAAAAAAAAATTAGCTGGCATTGCTAGCATTGTCACTCTTGGAGGTTCAGCTCTCTCTCTTAGGTATTCAGAAGTTAAATCTTATGAATGGGGAGTTGAGACATCTTGTTTTTACTTCATATGTAGGTAATACACACACAAACATATATATATACACACACACACACACACAAGGCCTAGGTAGGGACTCACATTTTCATTGCCAGAGACACTAAAATAGCCCTAAACAACTCAGAACAATAATATGTAAGAGATCACCTGAATGCCTACTGGCCTGTTTGTTTGCTGTGCTCATCAGGAGATACCATCCAGGTAGGGATGGTGGAGAATTCTGCCATGGACTCCAATGAGGCCGGATTCTAAAAATTCAGCCCCCCAGAGTCCGCGGCAGAATGAAAGACTCACCTCTGCCACCCGGGGGAATCCGTGCCAGCTGGATCCTACCTGCTGCTGGCCATCCGCTGCTGCCTGTCCCATCCGCTGCTGCCTGTCTTAGGATGCAAATGGCATCCAGCGTAGCAGACACCATTAGCGTCCCTGCCTTTTTCCGTGAGAGGATACATAAAGATTTATGTAGCCTATCACAGCAAAGAGCAGGAACATAAATAGCGTCCGCTATGCCATTTGCGTCCCTGCTCTTTGCCGTGATAGGCTACGTAAATCTTTATTTTTAATAAAGCTGTGATAGGCTATGTAAATCCTGGAACCACTAGCTCCACATTGCACTAGTGGTGGGCCCCACAAAGGTGGGAGCTCAACTGGATACTGCCCATAGTATTTTGTGGCGGGGGGGGGATTCGTAGGGTGTGGTTTTTAATGAGTGCAGGGCGGGCTAATGCAGAATATTGCTAGAAATAGACCTGACAACTATCTCTTCCCATAGGTCCACTGCAGACTTAAACTGTTTTAATAGTCTTTCCACTTCCTCAGGAAAAAACGGGAGCTGCACTTCTATGTTGGGATGTTGGAGAAATCCGCAATTTGCACACATAGGAATCTGCACAAATTCAAAAATGAAAAATAAAAATAAAATCCAGTTCCACTGATGGGCTGATGACAGAATGAAAGGCACCTGACAATCCATGAAACACAGAATGGATTTTACACAATCTGTATGTCCCTACTTCTATGAGGGGAGGATAGGGATCTCTATAGGGGTGTACGGATTATTCACCCCGTTCCGGGTGGGGCTGCCCACTGTGGGGGGGATCCGTCCCTCCCCCCTGGAATCCTCCCCAGCCGGCTCCACTCCACGGCAAGCCCACAGAGCCACTAGCTGGGCCAGCCCACAGCCGGACTTCTGTCCACTGCTGGGCTGCGGCCGCAAATGGCGGCCACCGTAGCAGCCACCATTTGCATCCCTGCGTTAGCCGTGATAGGCTATGTATATATTTACGTAGCCTATCACAGCAAAAGGCAGGGATGCAAATGGCATCCGCTACGCCGGATGCCATTTGCGTCCGAAGACTGGCATGTTTTTCTGTTGACATTTTTTTTCAGGAAAAATTTAAACTTTATGGTCTCTTTTCTTTATGGGTTACCCATCCCATATCTTATAGTCAACACACACAATAGCAGAGGAAGCAATCCTATGTCCCCTAGACAGTGTCTGGAGGACATAGGATATTTCAGTTTCCTGGATCCGAGTCAGAGACAGGGCTCCAAGCTCAGAGACAGGAATCCGCACTCCCCACCTCCTCCCCTGTCTCCTCACAGCTAGCATGGAAAGAATTGCACTGGCTGCTGCTACGACCTCGCAAACGAGAGCTCATGGGGGGGTAAAGGGTGCATTCCCTGGGGTGGGGAGGGGAGGAGACTGGAGATGTTGGGCTATGAGGTATCCCCAGCCTCCTTTGTTCCCCCTTCCCGAAGCCTCCGCTAGACAGGCGAAATCACCCGTTGAGCTAAAATGCAGAGCAAGAGGTGCAATGAGTATACTCACAAGCCTACAAATTCAGAGGCCTACAAGCAGCCTGGGTAGATCCCATAGGATGGTGCCCTAAATTAAATACCTGAGAGCCAAGGGAGGTTGTGGCTGGTTATGTGGAGCAGCCAGAGGAAAAAAGATTTCCACTTGGTGGTAGTGGAAAAGGCCACAGGAAGGGAAAGGCAAAAAGGAGTGATGGCACATTATTTTGTCTGTTAGCCCTTCCATGCACAGAACAGGGCATTGCCAGCCCGTGATAGGCTGTAATCTATACACATTTATCTGGGAGTAAACCCCACTGACCTCAATGAGATTTATATCCAGGCAGACATGTAAAAGATTACACTGTTATGAACTCAAATATGAACTTTGTGTACAAAATGAGGCTTTTAAACTGGCTCCATTACACATTATTTTTTTCTGGGGGGTTTCTTTCTCTGCCTTTCTATATGTTCCATTATACAACCACTAGATGGCACTGTGGTATAGCAGAAATACATGGAGGGTTTCATGCCACCATTCAGGATATACCAGACTTTCCTCCTTAGGAAAAAAAAAAAAACACACCCTGTTATAATGGTTGCAAAGCATGGGAGAGGCCCTAGAAGATGACAACGTCATGTAAAGGACCCACAAACTACCATGAGTGAGGGCTCATGAGCGCACAATAAATGACTCATGTTGAAAGACTCTGAGTCTCTGCTCAAACACACCAAGTATCTTGTTCAAGTCTATGGATCATTTCATCCTCAGAGAAGAAAACAGGAAGAGAACTATGCTTGGAAACCTCATTTTGGCACTCACTGTGGGGATTGAAACATATTGGCAAATCCAGTATATTATTGTGCTCACACTCTGCATAAGATTGGATCTTACAGCTTTTTACCCAGTGAAATCTCCCATTCCCATGTACTCCATTTGTCCCTTTCTATGAGGGGCTATCCCTCTGGTTAGCAGTCCCAAGTAAAATCACTGTTCCTATTGGGATAACTCTCATACATGCCACACTGGGACATTTGGAGGAGAGAATATAAATGTGTGCAATAACTATGAAGAAATACTGAGCACACTGTCACTGCACACCTGCTTGATCTGGCGCAAGATCACGCAGGCGCAGCTCAAGCGGTTTGCTGCTTGCTCAACAGAAAGCAGCGGTTGAAAAAGCAACCCTGGAAACAAGTGGAAATACCTGTTCCCAGATCAGGGCAGGTCAGTGGAGCCTCCTTCTACAAGCTTCACTGTCCTGCCGCATTTTGGAAACGAGCATTTCCACTTGTTTCCGGCTGCTCCTGGAACCACTAGCTCCACATTGCACTAGTGGTGGGCCCCACAAAGGTGGGAGCTCAACTGGATACTGCCCATAGTATTTTGTGGCGGGGGGGATTTGTAGGGTGTGGTTTTTAATGAGTGCAGGGCGGGCTATTGCAGGATCAGTAGAGGTGTTAATAAGTTTACAAGTATAATAAGTATATTTACACCTGTGAAATGCTGGGGATATGTATTCCAAATTGAGGGAAACACAGGGCCATTATGGCAATAACTTCATATTTAACAGGAGATTCTGGGTGTCTGTGACAAACAAGCAACTAATACGAATCATAGAATCATGGAATAGTAGGGTTGGAAGGGCCTACAAGACCATCGAGTCCAACCCCCTGCTCAATGCAGGAATCCAAGTCAGAGCATCCCCAACAGATGGCTGTCCAGTCTCATCTTGAATGCCTCCAGTGTGGGAGAGCCCACCACCTCCCTAGGAAATTCGTTCCATTGTCGTATTGCTCTTAACAGTCAGGATGTTTGGAAATACAGTCTGTGATTTAAAAAAAAATCTTTAAGATCTGTAGAATCCAATGAGGAGTAGGCTGCCTATCAGTTTGGTACTGTTTTAGAACTGCACACATTTATTAACCCAAGGGGGTAGATTACACACAGTAAAGGTGTCTGCACTCTATTCTTCTTTCATTATGTCACAATTGCCCAAGTATTTTTCAGATCTGGAGTTGTACCTTTGGGACCTAGAATGGATTGGCAACCAATCCTGCTGACTTGTTTTTTTGTTTTGTTTTTAGTATCAGATAGGTTACTGAATAGATCGAGGCCTTTTAGCCGTGTGAGGCAAGCCTGAATGGAAGAGAATGTGAGACCATGGTAAGGGATTCAAAAGAAAGAGAACCACCCTCCAATCAATGTTGCAGACGCAGGTCATCTGAATGTCACAGTTGTGTTCACAATTGATTCCATTTGGAGCTTCCATTAGTCTCTGTGATTACTCAAGAGGCTTTGCAAACAACCAGTTTCACACCACATAATGGCTCTTAGCTTTGAAAGAGCCATGAAGGTCTGCAAGTGTATATGACTATCATATAAGAAAGGACTTTGCAGATCAGCATCCTCCGCTGGGAATGACCTTGGAAGGAAGCAAAAAAATTATATCTTCCTGGCCCTTCTGCAACATAATAACCCCCAGTGGAAAATATTGATGGAGAATGCAGAAATGACATAGAATGAAGATAGGGATATCGGAGAAGTCTGCAATGGAATCAAATGAGTTCAGATTTCTATGAATCTGACCCATGGATTCCACACTGGGCCAGTTCTTCCCAAGTTGCATGGATTCTGCAGACTTGCAGGCCACTGTTGGTTTGTTTTTAACTTTCCAGAATTTTACACAAATTTAGTCGTAGAAAAATACGTAAAATTAAAAAAAAAAACAGCTGAAAATGCTCATTTCCTCCATAGGCTAAAGCATGGAAATGCACAGGGGAGAGTGGGATTTGCTCATTTTCACAAGTGTGAATTTGTGATGTGAATGTGTGCAAATTTGGGAAATTGGAAAAATCCAATTCCGTCTATGAGCGGACGATGGAATGAAAGGTACCTGACAATCCACGAAATGCAGATGAAACGAATTTTGCACAGTCCATACATCCCTAGTCCTAAATGGATTGTGGCAGGGGGGACCTGGAATACTACCCTTAATTAAAGATGGTTACTTTTATAGTTCAGATGTTTGAACATCATTGTGACCTTCTAAGGATTGCATTCTAGGATTCAGAATCTATGCAATAAATGAAACATTCATATCTTTGGGGAAAAGAAATTAAGGGTGCAATCCTATGGCCAGCATTTGGCTAGCTGAGTGGCTGTAGGAAGTGGTGTAAGTACTGCTCTACTAACATAGAGGGAAGCCCACTGGTGGGACAGCAGCTACAATACTGGAGACCCTCTGGCATGCCTGCAGAAAGCTCTGCAGGTATGAATGTCGCCCACCAGTGGTGTTCCATCAGTGGCTGGGCCCAAAATGGGGTGTGTCAGGGTCAGATTGGGGCCCCCAGGATGGGACCAAAACTACACCAGCCCTGGAGCTGGCATAGTAATTTCCCTCCCATAGGCATCAATGGGGGAAAATAATAATAAAAAAAATGTTCCTCACCACCTCCCACCCTGAAGACAGTGAGCCAGCAGGGCTAAGGAAGTGGTGGTTGCTCTGCCACAGAATCTCTCACCACCACCATGGGTATGCTGTGCCTGTAGATGAGCAGAGGACTTCAAGGCATAGTTACTCGGAAGTATGTTCCACTACGTTCAATGGCATTTATTCCCCAATAAGTGCATTTGGGATTGCATCCTCCTAAAAGCAAAACCACAAAGGAAAAGGAAAACCTAAAAGAAAAACCACGAACAGCCTTGTGCTGTCCTTATTCCATTTATTCCCTTCACAAAACTTATTCACACAAAACTGCCATGAAAAGATAGCTTGAACATCTAATATCACACCCCCATCTTGTAGCAAACATGTAAGTGGTGTCTTCCTTTCTCTGAGAGGCTGTTTAAGAAGGGGAGGGAAACGTAATTTGTTTGAATCACCAAATACTACTATAATAATATGATCGCACAAGGCAATTAAAGAAAGAAACATTCTAATGTGAGAAATTTAATTTTCCAAGCAGTTTGTGAGATCAGTACTGCTTCCATTTGAACACTGGTGCATACAACCAGTTATTCTGTCATGATGTTTGGCTTGGTTCACCCATGGCCCCAGTATATATGTCCTTCACATTAAGGAGAATGGGAGCATGAGTCAGATGCACATCCTTGGCCACATATTAAATGTTGAGTGTGAACCAAGACCTAGACATATAAAAATATGTATGCTTAGATCCCACTTACACATTCCATCTGCTACCAAAAAAAGAGTGGATGGGGCTACTCATATGTTAAAAAATCTCTCTTCTACACCATTGTTAAAGGTTACAGAGACTTGCCCTCCTTTGCATTTGGACACCCTACTAGTTGTTGGGAGGGAAAGGTGTTAGAGCCACCAGAAGGAATAGGAGATGTGCAGAACACACACCTCTGTATGACTACCGGAAGTCCACTCTCCGATGCTCCTTTTCCATGTATCCCAAGCAATGTGGCCATTGTCAATCCATGGTTCCTTCCACACAATCTGGACTTCCTCTTGCATACTACAAAACGATGCTGCCCCCTTGAGAGGTGCATAGACATGCTGTTAGGAACCACATAAGCAGGAGCCATTCCCTGGAACCTCTCCAGCACGTGATAAATCATGGATCTGCTGGCAACCACACTTTTAGTGATAAATGTAAAGAGGAGCCTTTGGAGCCTTCTGGAGAGTTTAGTCAACATTCTGTACTTCTCCACCCCCACCCAAAAAAGTATTCTCAACTACTCTGAGGCCTGGAAGTCAAAAACTGAGAAGTTTCCATGTGCAACTAGATTTAAGGTAGCCACACACATCTAGACCTTTTGCTTATTGGCCTGTAATACATTAAACCTAGTCTACCTATTACTTTTATCATGCAAAGGAAGCCAAAACTGACCTGATGGGTTTTTCATACTGCCACCATTACTAATAACAATACTGATTATGGAAGAAATTTAAGTTTGCCTCCACACACACATGCATACCTTTTTCTTCCACAATAGCAAGTAATCCACTGTCACTTTCAATTGGGAAGTGAAATTCCAATTTATTTCAAAAGAAAGAAATTCCGCTATGGAACTCTGAATCCCTCAAAGACGAAGAAAACCTACAGTGAGTCAAGTTATTATCGTGTTATTTTTGCCTAAGGAGCTGGAAGAAATATGTGAGTTTCAGGTGTCTAATTTAACATCTAATTGAAATCTTTTTTGGAAGCTCTCTGGGAATAGAATTTGTGCTCTATTAAAGAACTGCCAGTTTCCTTAAGATTGCCCATGTGATTTACGTGAACAGAGACACCTCTGAAGGGGGAAATCATTTTCATTTGCAGCCCCTGCACGTTCAAATTAAAGGGGCAAAGAATCTAATGCTCATATTAATAACTGGAACATTTTGCCAGAGGCTGTTTTGGAAGGGAGTGCTGTAAATAAAACACCCTAACTTGATAATTCCAAAAGGCTATTAAACGTTGGCCGTTTTGTCCATTTATTTAATACATGGGCAGATAGAGTGGACTAAAAGCCTGAATCTGCTCCCTCCTGACCCCTATTTTTACATCACTTGAGGCTATCTGCAACCCTTGCTTATTTTAAATTATATGAATGATGTTTTTTCTCTCCTCCCACCCTCCCCCTCCCATTCTGAAGCTGTTGGATAACTGAAACGATAACTGACCAATGCAGTGTGCAGTTGGAGACGAAAGAAAATTCATAGGGGAAGAGGATGCTGATCCAAAGTACATTAGATCAGAGTAGGGTGGCCATTTCTCCTACTTTGCCAAGGACAGTCATCTATTTGAAGTTGTCCTCTATTTGAAGGGCTTTCCAGTCCAAGTCCAGATTATAGATAAAGAACCTAACGAAGGGAGAGCAGCAGGGGCCTTAAAGCTGCACATCAGCAGTTAGCATCTGGTAGGGATGTACGAATCCCACTCACCCGTCTGGTCTGGGGCTTCGGCAGTGGGGTGGAGGCGCTCTGTCCCTCCCCCCAGAATCCCCCCCGGCTGGCTTCACTCCGCGGCAGCTCCGCAGAGCCGCCAGCCGGGGCAGCCGCACCCAGAGTTCCGGCTGCTGCCGGGCTGTTGCGGCCGCCATTTGCATCCTTGCAGTAAGCCATGATAGACTACATAAGTATTTACATAGCCTATCTCGACAAAAGGCAGGGACACAAATGGCGGCCGCTACGCCATTTGCATGGCTGCCTTTTGCCATGATAGACTACGTAAAAACTTACATAGCCTATTACAGCAAAGAGCAGGGGCGCAAATGGTGTAGCAGCCGCCATTTGTGCCCCTGCTTTTTGCCGTGATAGGCTACGTAAGTATTTATGTAGCCTATCACGAACAAAGGCAGCCACGCAAATGGTGGCGGCTACAACGGCCGTCATTTGCGGCCGCAGCAGCCCGGCAGCAGCCGGGAGACCAGCCAGAGCCGCCGCCGCCACCACATCCGCCGCCAGGTAGGCTCTGTCCCGGGGGGATTTTGCAGGGTGGCAGGGGTGAGGCCATTCCACCACAGATTCCGGGGGGCTGGATTCTAAAGAATCCAGAGAATCCAAATTTAGAGAATCAAAAGAATCCAGCCTCACTGGGGTCCATGGTGGAATTCTCTGACATCTGGTTAGCAGACAGGGCAGGCACACAGAACACATCCTTCCCCACTGTGGTGAAATGTCTTATGTTTCTATATAAATTAAAGCAATGATCTCGAAATAAATTTGCATGTGCACATTTTATGCAGTTTTGAGTCCTCTTTTTTTGGTGATGCATTTCCTCTTTTGGGGTGATGTGTAAATGACCACCTAGATCAGAGAACATAACATCAGTATGTGTCATGGTTAAGAAAGGGGGAAATTCAAACAAGTCCCAACTCATGTGTGTCCCCCCCCCCGCCACACGCACATCATCTGAACATTCAGTATGTATGAGAAGGGCTCTGTGCATGTACCGACACAGAAGGTGCAGGTAGCCTATGAGGCCCTGTGACCTGCTCATACATTCTTTGCATCCCCCAAAGCCAAAATGGTTTAGTAGGGTGTTGGCCTTGGACTGTATTCAGATCCCTGTTGAAGGTCAAACTAAACAAGGTATAGGGGCATGTGAGCAGTCTCCTGACCATTAAATTTATTTTTACTGAAACATTGCTATGGAGGGCTATAAATTTGATCTGAGCAGTGGGGAAGGAGAAGAATGGATTTACCATTTCTTTAGAAGCCATCTCTTCGATCAAGATCAAAATCACCTTCCCAGTTACTTTTCTTTCAATAGGGAATGTGTGTGTGTGTATTCTAAATAAATATATATAGGATCCCCACATCCTTTTCCCCCAGATGCTTCATATTGCAAGAGTCTTTGCTGGTCCCAGGCCATCCATCATGCCCATCTGGATTTGGGCCTGAAAGAACAAGGAAAAGTGTGGGTGCGTGGAGGGTAAGTTGCAAACAAGCACAATTTGTGGCATTGCACAACATCATTATTCATCATGGAGCATGTCAGTTAAGGCATCAGCCTTAGCTTCCAATTTCCTGGCTTTGTGGATCTTGAGCCAACATGAGATAGCCATAACTCTGGTCTTAAACTAGTGGGGGGTGGGGTATCATTGAATTATAATATTCATCATGGAAACAAAAATCACCACATGGGAAACATTCCTCCCTGGAGATCATAATGGGGGTGGGGTTTTAAAGCCGTGGTCCTCCATTCAATACACATCTTTTGTCATCTTGGTTTAACCCATACTGATCCTTAGAATCTAGCACTAGCACTCAATTTGAGACAGAACAGAAGCAATCTTCAGATTGCAACTCTGTCATAGGATGATTAAATTAAAAACAAAAAACAAAAAAAACCCTTCTGCTCTAAAATGAACATTGGTTTAGTTCATCTGTCATGAAACTTAATGAGCTGAAATAAGCTTGCAAGCACTCCATGCCTCCTCTCACTTTTTTTTTTAATGAAATTCTGATGGAAAAAAGGCAATTTTAATCGGAAACATATAATGATTGCTGCTGATTGAGCCCTTCTGCTCCTATTTGGTGAATTACGTCACTACATCCCCTTCCTGGGCAAGGTGCTTGAGCGGGTGGTTGTAGGACAGCTCCAGGCACTCTTGAATGAAACGGATTATCTAGATCCATTTCAATCGGGCTTCAGGCCTGGTTTTGGAACGGAAACTGCCTTGGTCGCCCTGTGGGATGACCTCTGCCGGGAGAGGGACAGGGGGAGTGCGACCCTGTTGATTCTCCTGGACCTCTCAGCGGCTTTCGATACCATCAACCATGGTATCCTTCTGGATAGGTTGTCTGGGTTGGGAGTTGGAGGCACTGCACTACAGTGGTTCCGCTCCTACTTGGATGGCCGATTCCAGAAGGTGGTGCTGGGGGATTATTGCTCTGTGCCATGGCAATTGTGCCATGGGGTTCCACAGGGCTCTATTTTATCCCCCATGCTGTTTAACATCTACATGAAACCGCTGAGGGAGGTTATCCGGAGGTGTGGGCTGAGGTGCCATCAATATGCGGATGACACCCAGCTCTACCTCTCTTTCTCATCAAACCCAGGTGAGGCAGTGGCTGTTCTGAACCAGTGCCTGGGCACGGTAATGGACTGGATGAGGGCTAATAAACTGAAACTCAATCCAGACAAGACGGAGGTACTGTTAGTGGGTGGTTCGTCTGCCCAGCTAGGTGATATTCAACCTGTTCTGGAGGGGGTTGCACTCCCCTAAAGGATCAGGTTCGTAGTTTGGGGGTGCTCTTGGATGCAGAACTGTCACTTGAGGCACAGGTGAACTCAGTGGCACGAAGCACTTTTTATCAGCTTAGGCTGGTATACCAACTACGCCCTTATCTGGACAGAGATAGCCTAGCTACAGTTATCCATGCTCTGATAACTTCTCGTCTGGATTACTGCAATGCGTTATACGTGGGGCTGCCTTTGAAAACGGTCCGGAAACTTCAGCTGGTCCAAAATAGGGCAGCAAGATTGTTAACAGGGACTGGCCTGCGAGCTCATAGAACGCCAGTACTTTTCCAGCTGCACTGGCTGCCAGTCCATTTCCAGGCCCGATTCAAAGTGCTGGTGTTAACATTCAAAGCCCTTAACGGCTTGGGGCCAGGTTACCTGAAGGATCGCCTCCTCCCATATGTGCCTGCCCGGACCTTAAGATCATCATCAGCGGCCCTTCTCCGTGAGCCCCTGCCAAAGGAAGTGAGGCGGGTGGCTACTAGGAGGAGGGCTTTTTCTGTTGTGGCACCCCGGCTCTGGAATGAGCTCCCTAGTGAGGTTCGCCTAGCACCTACATTGTACTCCTTTCGGCGCCAGGTGAAGACCTTTTTATTTTCCCAGGCATTTTAGCTTTCTAAATTTTTATCTTTGCTGTTTTAAATCTGTATTTTAAACTCCTGTACTGCTGCTAGGTTTTATTGTGGTTGTATTGTTATATTGTGGTTTTAATGTTCTATATATTTTAAATTGTTTTATTGTGTGTTGTTTGGTTTTAGTTTTTGTGAACCGCCCAGAGAGCTTCGGCTATTGGGCGGTATAGAAATGAAATAAATAAATAAATAAATAAATAAAATAGAATCCAAAGAAGCCTGCTAATCAAAGAAGGCTTTGGAATACCTTAAACCAGCCAAGGCCATAATGATATTCAGATTTCTCCACAATTTCATCTGCTTCTGCTCTAGCTGGATTGCTTCCCCCTCCTCTTCCCCGCCTAGGTAGGGTGGCCACACGTCTGCTCTTCCAGAGGACAGTCCTCTATTTGAAGAGCCATCCAATCCAAGTCCAGTATAAAGATAAAGAACCAAACAACAGGAGAGCTGGGCCTTGGAGGTGCCCATCAGAACCTGGACAGCAGACTGACCAAGTCACACAGGTCACCTGGCCACGATCTTCTACACTATGGTGAAATGGAGTGTAATTCTATCTGTTTTCACAAAAGCACCCTGCTGGGTTTGCATTGTTTCAAACTCATTTTATGGTTGTACTTAGACAGTTTTTATATTAATGTTTTACGTTTTGATTTTTTACATGAGCTTGGGAGGGCTTTGCTCTCAAGGGTGGCATATAAATACCAGAAATAAATACATGTGACATTTTGACATTACCTATAAGCTGCCTTGGAGAGAGAGAAAAACCATTATTCTGAAATGCACATAATTATAATAAATAACTGCTAAATACTTTTGCAGCCAAGCAGCACTCCAAGATCAACCTTGGCCCTGACAGTTTGGGCTATGGATAAGTATATTTAATATTTAAAAGCTCTTATAAAATATGTTCTCCTGTTTCTTTGTTGCTGTTTCTTAAAAGAGGCAGACAGTTCTTTCCATACTTGACCCAAGTGGTTCATCATAGTGCAATACGATATCTAGGACAACTGCTGGGGCTCATCTAGACGCGCCTTTTACTCCGGGGCCAGTGTGGGTGGAGGTCCTTTTGATTAGCCCACGCTGTCGCCACCTTGCAGTCTTCCATGGTTTCAACCTGGAAAATGCGGATCTGAATTTTTCAGCTGCTGCAGCTTCACCACAGCCAGGTGCGCTGTCTAACCATCCCTCAGGGTGACAGTGCGGTTTGTGGTGGGCATGGAGTGGGTGGTGAGTGATAGTGTGATGCCTTTTTCCTCCTCCCCTCTCTTCCCTCTCTCTCTCTCTTCCTAATTACTTCCCAACAGTATTGCTCACAGCAGTATTGCTGCAACAGTATTGTAGTATTGCAATTGGAGAGGAGATGGGAGAGGGAAGCGGCGCTTCGTGCCACCACCGCGAGCAACTGCGCTCCTCTCTGCTGTGGCTCTGCTCGGCAGACAGGGACGCAGCTGTGATGGGAGGGGGAACCAGACTGTGATGGGAGGGGGAACCAGAACTTCGTCCCATCACCACCGCTAGAACCTGCGTCCCTCTCTGCCGGGCATTGTTGCTTATGGTGGCAGCAACAGCACTCGCCGGTAGGGGTGTACGAAACCGCAATTACCTGCGTCTGCGGTGGGGAGGTGATCCGTTCCTCCCCCCCGGAATCGTCCCTGGCCGGCTCCGCTCCGCAGCAAGTCTGCAGAGCCACTGGCCGGGGCCGCCCACCACAGCCTGACTTCTGGCCATGGCCAGGTTGCAGCCGCAAATGGCGTCCCATGTAGGGGACGCCATTGACGTGCCTCCCTTTTTGCTGTGCCTATCATGACAAAAAGGGGGCACACCAATGGCGTCGGCTACGCAGGACACCATTCGTGGCTGTAGCCAGGACGGCAGCCAGCAGCAGCCAGATCTGTACCCGCCAGAGGCAGGTAGGATCCTGTCCACACAGACTTCGCGGGGTGGCAGGGGGGGATTGCTCCATTCCACCACGGACTCCGGGGGGCCAGATTCCAAAGAATCCAGCCTCACTGGAGTCCGTGGCAGAATTCTCCACCATCCCTACTCGCCGGACTTCTGCACCACCACAAAACTGCACGGTCACTTGCCCCCGTATATCTAAGTCGTTGAGCATCCACAGCACAGGAGCTGCGCAGCTCCAATGATGCAATAGACCCAGTCTGCGCCATGTAGACGGGCCCTGGAAACTAGGTGGGGTATAGGTACATTTTGAGTTAGCTTGTGATTGACATATGGCTGTCATTTTCCCACAAGAATAACTGACTGTGGCCTGCTTCTTGCCCTCCCCAAATTTTCTTCCGAAATACACAGTAATATGGTTTTCCTCACACTCAGGATTTGAGTGTTCACCATACTTGGGGGTGGGACTCTCCCTCTGCCCTTCAAATCCAGTTAGATAAATAATAGTGTATTGGTGAATTTTTCTCATCCTGACAGTCCCCATAGCCATAACCTCAAGGAGAGCCAAAAAAATGCAGAAGGCTGTGTCAATCCATATTAACAAAACAAAACCCAGTTCTAGCAGTTTTATCTCCACTAGGAGCAGGTGTTTAGGAAAGCTAATGGGTCTTAATTCCCATTCAAGTCCAAGCCACTGCAAAATACTACACATTACAACAGGGAACAATATATTGTTGTTGGGAAAATGCATTTATCCTCAACTACTGTGAGAATTGCAGCTAAGCTCAGAAGCAACAGGGAATTCTGAGAGGGATGGAAGATGATGTCAGTGTCCCTGCAAATATTTTTTTTTTTTAAATACTGACATTGAATCCCTGTGAGCCCTGGTTCCACTAAACCCAAGAAGTGTTTTGCTTTCCCATATCATGAATGCTTGGCAGACTATCTTGAATTACCTATAGGTAATTGCTCTATACTGTTTACTTGTTTTCTGATTAAGGGCACAATCCTATGCATGTTTAGTCAGAAAAAAAGGCCTACAACTCCCAGCATGCCCCAGCCAGCCTGGCTGAGGCATGCTGGGAGTTGTAGGCCTTTTTTCTGACTAAACATGCATAGGATTGTGTCTTAAGATGCAATCAGGTCAGGATTGAAGCAGTTGGCCTGCATGAGAGAAAATGGAGAATGGTCTAGCTTTGGCAGTTAGGGTTTATATTAGGGAGCCCTTTTTCCCTCCCGGCTTTATGTTTCTATGAGTCAGATGTCAGGGATCTCAAAATGGGAATGAGATCTAGACGCCTTACTTGCTGTGCTACCATAGTTGTTTGCCCGCTGGGAGACAGGAGCTACTTACCTGAATTCTGATGGATTTGATCACCACTAGTACATGAGGTAGTGCTGCAGCTTCCAATAGTGTATACATGCCACTTTAATAGCTCAGACTCGGAGTTGGCTCCTTAGAATGAGCAAGTCATTGTTGAGTGAAGGCCAAGCTGGTCTCAGATTGTCCATACCTGCCTGGCCTGCTCAGTGCTTGTTTTGTCTACAAAACACCAGCCCTGATAGCATAAATAAGGATAAGTTGGCACCATGCAGGATATAGACTAATACCAATTTCAGCTATATTCGAGTGCCCTGTGGCGAAGCTTTTCTTTTGATTATTTTCATACTGAAACCCAAAAATATGAGTGTACTGTATAAAATGCATCAGGATGCAGACTGGCTTTTGTCCCCAGATGCCTTCGTGTATTAGACCTAAGTACCTCTGTGATTATTGCAGTACAAGAAAGAGATGTGCTTTGGGTTGCTTCGTGGTCGGAAGCGGTTGAAGAGAACAACTGTTGAGCAACAATCCAGGAAAATTTTCAAATGGGGCCGGCCCTGTCATGCAGCAGGGTGAAGTGACCTGTTTCAGGTGCCACTTCAGCAGGGGCAAGAATGAAGGGGGGAATTGGTGTCTGAATAGGAAGACTTTTTAAAGTGCTAGCTAAAACCAAGAAGGGGAGAGGAGAGGAGCATTTGGGCTCCTGAGCAGTGAAATATCTTGAGTTGCTACTGCCTCTGAACACAGTGGAGGGTGGTGGCTCCGATTTCAGTGGGGCTGTGAATCCTATCCTATTTTGGTGATAGGATTCACCACCTTGGATAGTGCCTTTAGAGTTCTGGCTGGTTCTGACTGGCACCCAGAATGGATTCACAGCTCCACCAAAATCAGAGCCACTCCACCAAAATCACAGCTCCACCAAAATCAGAGCCACTCCACCAAAATCACAGCTCCATTGTCTGAACAACACCGCAAGAACCAGGACAAGAAAACATAAGCCCTCTGTCATATTCAAAATGTCACTTCTTATTTGTAAATCTCATAAGCAATGCAAACAATGTGTCAGATTTCTTTCCATCATTAATGTAGGAAGGTGGAAGCGAACCTTTGTGGGGAGGGTAGACATGACAAAAAAATGAGTGCTCTCCCTCCCCATCCGGACTGGGGGCCATTATAAGAGAGCATAATCAGTCAATGCTCCTGTTTCTGATCATGGCTGATCAAGAAACTCTTTCTGAGGTATAAAAATGAGGGAGAGTTGACAGCCTTCTGCCTCAGTGGGAGATTCCACAAGAGCTTATAGGGTTTCATTAAGATCTAGCCAGTATCTCACAGCTGGTTTAGACTGCTAAAACAGTGCTAGGGGATGATGATCCTAATTAAGCTGCTAATTACATTCTCAGTGGAGGTGATTAATTAGAAATTGGGCTGCCTTGGATGCTGCCAATGGCACCATATAGGGAGGTATAATTGAGGAGGTATTGATATCAAAAAGCTGCAAAGGATTTGGATCCCACCTTGTTTATTGCCACAGAGCAATGCCTCTTTGGATGATATGCTGACATTATCCTGGGATTTCACTAGCAGCCCAGCATTGCGAATTTGGAAATCAGGCAATTGTGTTATCTTCAGGGTGGGGATAGAGACAGACAGACAGACAGACAGACAGACAAGCAGCAGGCAGTTACTAAATCAGTGAACATTGTTAACTGAGTCATTTTATTAGGTAGCTCTGAAGCGCTGACACATTCCTTAAGCCCTCTTTTATAAAAAGAAGCAGCTAATATCATGAATCCAACTGCAACTCACAAAAGTGATAAACTTGACCATCTTGCCCATATCTGTCCTGATCCCACTCCACAGTGGCTGCTTTTCAGCTCAAAGTGAGCAAGTCCTAGAGTGTTTGAAATCCCTTTCAATATGAAGTGTGATGGTAGGGTGGATGGCGTTGGAGTAGGGATGTCAGAGAATTCCGCCACGGATCTCAGTGAGGCCGAATTCCGCATTCGGCCCCCCGAAATCTGTGGCAGAACAAAGCCCCCCACCCCACCACCCCGTGAAAGGCTGCGAAACAGAGCACTTACTTGGTGCTGTTCGTGCTGCTTTGCGAATGGCAGCTGCGGCTGCGGCTGCCATTCGCTTCCCCATTTAGGCCATGATAGGCTACGTAAATACTTACGTAGCCTGCGGAGGCCATAATAAATACTTACGTAGCCTATCACGGCAAAAAAAGGGAATGCAAATGGCTGCCACTGTAGCCGCCACCATTTGCGTTCCTGTTTTCTGGGCCATGATAGGCTATGTAAATATTTATGTAGCCTATCACGGCAAAAAAAACAGAGGCGCAAATGGCGTAGCAGCTGCCATTTGCACCGCTGTCTTTCACTGTGATAGGCTACGTAAGTATTTACGTAGCCTACCATGGCCAAAAACATGAACGCAAATGGCGGCCGCCATAGCCGCCGCCATTTGCATCCACAGGCTCCGCACGCCTGCGAAAGCACCCAGCCGGCGGCTCCGCAGAGTTGCTGCAGAGCAGAGCTGGCCGGGTTAGGATTTCGGGGGGAGGTGCGGAGCGCCTCCCCCCCCCCACGAATCACCCCTTCAAAAAGTAAGTGACTTTCGCACATCCCTACATTGGAGGCAGGAATGCCTCATTCTCAAGCACTGGTACATCACAAAGCTGAGTCGCGTATGCATAGAACACAATGGATTGGATCCAGATCCTTTATTCCACCGGTGGGAGGACACCACTTGCAGAATGGGACTTCCACGTCCTCTCCTCCTCCTCTCCTCCCCACCCCCCATGCACCCTCCAAATCTGCTCCAAAAGGTTGGAGTTGGAGGATGCTGCAGGAGAGAGGAGAAGAAGAACAAAGAATCTGGATCCAACCCCACGTTTTTATCATAAACAGCAACGAGTACACCTCAGCCCTGCCTAACAGTGTTATTTTGAACATTGTCTACATCCTAATATTACGTTTTGATCCATGTAAAAAAGGGTTAAAATATTAGCCATGAATAGCCCTGAAATGTCCTATTTCCACTTACTCCCATCATGCTTTGCCCAGTAATTTGCCATAACTGCTACAGCTGTTTGCTGCACCCCTTACTCTGGTTTGACAGATTTGCATTTCAGCAGTAAATCCCACTTTGTTCAATGGGACTTACTCCAAGGTACATCTGTATAAGTTTGCAGCCTTACAGTGTGATCCTATGCATATTTGCTCAGAAGTAAGTCCCACTGTGTTCATGGGTCTCAGGTAAGCGTGCATAGAATTGCAGCCTTTGTTTACTGAACTTGCTTTCCAGCAGGGCATCCAGGGCATCTATTGGATTCAGGCAACTGCAGCTTTTATTTTTAAAAGAGCATGTTTCTAGTCCTTTGGATCTTATACCTGAAATTATCTGCTTCTGTGGCCCAGGCACAGCAAAATATGGTAGCCTGGGTTTCTAAAATCTCTATCTGTCAGCATCCCTGATCTCTTCACCAACTTTTCCTCAAGTCCAGGTAATACAAAATAACATAGGGCACACTTTCAAATATCTAGCTGTAGCTCTCCTATAGCATGGGGCAAGCCATTTAATTCTTGTCCCCTAGAAAACCTTGTTTGACTCAGAAGACACTTAAAACAGAAGAATAATTAGGGAGTGCCTGTTCAGCGCGCAAAATACTAGTGCTTTGTGGCAAGATATACTATGCAGGTGCCTATTGCTAATATGTTCACTCAAGATTTCTGAGAGGTCATAAAGGACTCTTTCAGCACTGAAGATTTGGCATGAAGAATGTCTTTGAATGAAACAAACAGAGAAGAGCAACCGCTATAGCAAATCAAATGGAGCATCTCATAAAAGCCTAATGGTTAAAGCAGTGGTCATTATCATTTTTATAATCACCATAAAGGAGCAATTGAAAGATTATCCCTGTATGGTTCCCAGAAGGGCTGTGCACCGCTTCGGCCCGAACCCAAAATCCCGAATCAGATCGGGGTGATTCAGGCAGGAGCAGGTTGGTAGTGGCTTGAAGCAGATTGGACTGTTCCCAAAGAGCTTTGGGCCCACCCAGCTCCTCAAGACCCCTGCTCTTTACCTAGACCCATGGGACACGCCTGCAGCCATCGCTGTCTTGGAGAGAGTTGCCATGGCGATTCACAGCCCTAGTTCCCAGTACCATCCATCCATATTATACAATGCAAAAGGATATCATATTTATTTAGTTATTTTGTACATTTCTAATCCACCCAATAACTAATGTCCTCTGGGCGGATTACAACCAGTTAAAAACTAAAATGCCATTCTAAAACACAGTTAACAATATAAAAATACAATGCAAATATTTAAAAGAATAAAAGACAATATAATGCAAACAAATAAACAACACAGGAATTGATAAAACAACCACAGTAACCTAGAATTGGGTCTCTAAAGTGCCTGGGAGAAAAGAAAGGTCTTTGCCTGGTGCTGAAAAGATAACAACATAGGTGCCAGGCAACCCTCTTTGGGGAGTTTATACATGGAGTGCCACCACTGAGAAGGCCCTGTCTCTTGTAGCTAACCGCCTAGCTTCCTTTGGAGGAGGGCTTCTGAAAATGACCTAAGGGTTAAGGCAGGTACATGTGGGAGGAGAAATGCCTTTATTGTAGTGCCTTTATTGTACCTTTGTAGTGATCTCCCATCTTTTAAAACGCATTCTGCTCAAGCTGGTGTTTTCTAATGTCTGCAGCTTTCAGCCCCATCTACTACTAAAGCAAGATGGGAAGCTGCCATATGTGATGCTACGTTTCAGCCCTGACCAATAACCAAATTAATGCCCATATTTATTTCAGGACTAGACCGGCTATGAATAGAGATTGTCAATTATTGCAGACATTTACCTACAAGAGAAACACATTGTTCCCTGGGAATTAGTATAACAGCATTTTCATAACTGATACAAAGAACCTAATGCAGGTTTCTTTTGAAATTGTGAATATGGCTCGCATGGAGTGTAGCTGTCTAATTAGAAACAGGGTGGCTGCCCTTTCTCCTATTCTTGTGATAATGCTTTATTTACCTTGTGTATGTATTTATTATGTATAAAATGCACATTCCATCAATTATTAATTGCCATGTTGTTTTTTGTCATAGAGGAACAGAACCTTTCAGGCACTCGCCCTGGAGGCACGGTCTCTCCCATGTTAAAATCTTATAGACATGGAAGAATTAAAAGACATTTGAACTGGCAAAAAATCAAGGCAGTGTAGCTCAAAATTCAGTTAGATCAAAAAGACGTTTCAATAATTGGGTTGTATCCAACCGTCACCACCAGCCAGTAGAACAGAAAATGCTAGTAGATTGATTTTCCTCTCCTGCTGCAGCTGGGAGACCCTCCAGAGCAGATTTGGGGAACACACAGGGGCTGCAGGAGGGAGGAGAGCAAGGGGGGAGTCCCACTATATAAGCCAAAGTCTGCTCACGTGACTTTGGATTTAAGCCCTTGTCATTACCATACATAACACTGTTATGTCGTTTTATTGATGCATTTATTGCATTTCTATACTGCCCAATAACCAAAGATTTCTGGCAGGTTCACAAAAATCGAAACATGATCAAATACAACATGATAAAACATAAAATAAAACCTTTAAAAGTTTAAAACAGAGTAAAAACCAAAGGAAAAAAGGAGTAAACACCAACAGCAGTATAAAAATGTAAAAACATATATTACATTTAAAACCAAAACTAAAGAATCAAAAAAGATTTTCCCTGGCACCAAAAAGACCACAGTGTAAGCACCAGGTGAGCCTCTCAGGGGAAGGCATCCCACAACTGGGGTCCACCACTGAAAAGTCCCTGTCCTTAATAGCCACCTGCCTTACCTCATTTGGTGCAGGCAGTTGTAACATCTTCATTTAAATGTTTGATCATCATCTAAAACCAGATTTCTACAGAAAGGAGAAAGAATGCCACCATCATACAACTAAACCCTGTTTCCTGGTTGTAGCAAGATGGAGAGTGAGTAGCACCGTATGCTTTCAGTAGGTTATGGCTCTGCAAACATGCCAGATGAAAGATGGTCTTGCCTGCATTATAGCCAATTGCAGGTCAAAGGTGTGGTGTTAATGTGTTGAACTACTGCCAAGTAAGGCTCACTTTACATGTTCCTTGAGCTGCCTGAGTGCTGCTCTCAGTCCAGCAAACTGCAATCCACATCTGCACCTCAACAGACCGCCTGAGGGACTAGGTATCACTTGCATGGTATGTAAACATCATGACAAACCACATGGGCTGAGGTCTTTTCATGTCCCTGTTCCGGCACAGGAACAGCTGTGGAAGCAGCTGTATTCATGCCACTAGAGGTACTGAGGGCCCAAGAAAGGAACCCAATGTTGACACAGCTGTGGGTTACTTAAAAAACTATCTCTAGCCGCTGTGTATAATCTTTCTCATCTCATGCTCTCCATGAGCATATATGGGAGAGGGTTTTGCTTGTCTACCATCCTCGTAGTTCACCTTTTCTGTATTTTTTAGCTCACAAATATGTGCACCATTGATATTTTGCATTATTCCAATGCAAAGTTGCTCAAATGCCGCCTGAGCTTTTTTGGCTCTCGCATCCCTCTGTCTCACTCTGAGTGAGGTGTAGGCAGGCGGGCACTCAGCGGAGCCGCGCTGCCAGAGCAGAGAGCACCCAGCGTGGCTCTTCAGAGACCCCACCCAGCCCAAATGCCTCACTCTGAGGGGTCCTTTTTCAGAGTGAGGCACTGGCAGGGAGGTGACCCGGGAGATCACCTGTGCTACCATGGCGCAGGCAGTCTCCAGGCTCACTTCCCCAGCAATGCCTCTCTCTGAGAAAGGATCCCTCAGAGTGAGGTATTGAGGGGAAGGCGGGTGGTGTTGGTGGCTGACAGGGTGGCTTGCAATCCCCTACCCCTCACACCCCCAGCAGTGGCTTGTACCCCCACATACACACTCTCCAGCAGCAGCACACAGCGCTGGCTCGCACCCACCCCCAGCAGTGACAGTGTGTCCTCCCCATCCCCAGCAGAAGCACACAATGGCGGCTCATGCTGTCCCACAGCAGCAGTGCCATGTTCTCCTGCATCAGGCGGCAGGAGGTCTTGCACTAGACCTGGGGAGCCTTGTATAGATGCTTATATGTATCACTTATTTCAATAGGTAGGATGCCAGCGCTGCTGCATTTGGGGGCCCTCCTGCTCATTCCACTGACTGGGGCCCTGGATGTCTGCCTCAAAGTCCTACCTCAAATCCACCACTGAAAGCAGGTGCTTTAATGCTGAGCTATGGATCTACCTCAGTGGGAGACTGAAGCTGAGAGAGAATTGGCTGGGTTCACACAACACTCAGTGGTTGAGTGTGGGTTGTTGTTGAAGTGTGGGTTGTTGCTAAACTGTGGGTTAGCATGTTGTCTGAACCCAGGACATTTTCCACAGGATGGCTTGTTAACCATGCAGTGTGGCTTGTTAACCACCCTGAACAACCCAGCAACAAACCATGGGTTCTCAAGGTGGCATGTTTGAGAAAAATAAGTCACACTGCATGGTTAACAAGCCGCCCTGTGGAAAATGCACTGCGTTCAGACAGCACAATAACCCATGGTACAACAACAACTCACGGTTCAACAACAACCCACACTCAACCACTGAGGATGGGTTAGCATGTTGTGTGAACCCAGGCATCACCAAGTGAGTTTATGGCAGAAGCAAGATTTGAAATGGTGGTGTTTCTGGATCAAAGCTCTTTCATTGAGCCTGGGATACTTGTCACAGGCCAGAAAATACAGTACAAAGTTGCAGTGAGACTAGTGCATGCAGCGGGTCATCTGAAAGCCCTCTTCCAATTGCAAGGCTCTCCCTGCCAGCCTCAATCTTAACTGATGGGGATACTTGGAGCAGCTTCTGATCCAGTATGAGGAATTGCATCTAATAACAAAAGAGAGAGTGTGTGCTGGACACACGCACACTTGCACATGGCTAAACAATTTTGGATCCTGGCCACATGGTTATGTGGCTTTGTATTACGAAAGCCTACCTTATTTAGGACAATGAAGCTATAGTGATTGTCTGTCCCTGAGTAGTCAATGAATCATATTTCAAACTGAAGTCTCCTTGAAAATCTCAAGGAAGAAAAATATATACACAGTTACAGCAAAGAGACAGTGCACTGCCACAACTGAAGAAGACAAACATGCCTATACATATTCTTTGGTCAGATAGATTCTTCAGCTGTGCCAAAAGAAAATCTTCTAATTGGAAGTAATTGGTTACCTGGATAAATGCCCAGTAAAAATCATCAGAAAGTAAGATGGAGTATCCTTTCCCTGCCTGGTGCCCTCCATATGTGTTGGATGAAAGTTCCCATCATCCCCAGCCAGCATGGCCATTGGGTGTGCTGGCCAGGGGTGATGGGAATTGTAATCCAGGTCGGGGAAGGCTGAACTACAGTGTGTTTAATTGTTCTCTGGTAGTTCAAAGCAAAGACCTTCAGACAATACTACAAAGTAATTAAAGTAAGGAAAGTTTCAGAAATGGAAAGATTTCAGAAAGACTAATTCAAACAAGATTGATTTCATAAATGTAAAATAACATCAAACATTTATCTAAGAGAAAAAGCAGGAATACATTTTTTTCCTTCAGTAATGAAAGCCTGTCATCTAAGTTCTGAAGCAACTGACATTTGTACTACTATTGAATTTTAGAAGTTGGGTTTTGGAGTCTTCTCTTTTCTTTTTTAGAAAAGTGTTAAAATTCAAATAATTATTTTTACTTCTGAAGTTGTACATTTTAAAAACAACAACAACAACAACAACAACAACTCATCAGCAATGATTTTGAAAGATTGCACCATTTGGTTTAATAATGTTTATGTTCACGTACAAATAAAAATCCTCTTCCAAAACCAGACAGGGGCAGACAGAGACCTGAGAAATTAACCAACCCCCAAGTGCGTAGGAGGTGAAATTGATTAGCACAAGATAAAATGAACAAGCTGACTGGGTGGGGGGTGGGGGAGATACATGCTTTAGTGCTGGAAGGCCTGCAAGAACTAAAGAGCAAAAACTTAAAAGGAAAAAAAAAAAGTTCACAAAACGATGAGACAATGACTGGGTTTGCACAACATGCTAATCCACACTCAGTGGTTGAGTGTGGGTTGTTGTTGAACCATGGGTTGTTGGTTGAACTGTGGGTTAGGATGTCATCTGAACCCAGGCCATTTTCCTCAGGATGGCTTATTAGCCATGCAGTGTGGCTTATTTTTCTCAAACAAGCCACTTTAAGAACCCATGGTTTGTTGTTGGGTTATTCAGGGTGGTTAACAAGCCACACTGCATAGTTAACAAGCCACCCTGTGGGAAATGTCCTAGATTCAGACAACATGCTAATCCATCCTTCAACAAACAACCCACAGTTCAACAACAACCCACTCTCAACCACTGAGTGTGTGGGTTAGCATGTTGTGTGTACAGCCCCATTGTCACTAGGGTAGAGGATAACCTTGCTGGCTAATGCTTCATTTCAAAAGGGTGAAGCATCATAATCATGACAGCCAAACTCGGAACTCTGGGTTGTTGGGGAAGAGACAATCCAGAGTTTGATCAGGGCAGTCTGATTGGTTAAATCATGGGTTCAAACTCTGAGTTAACACAGTGGGCAGGCAGGAACCAGCATGCTTGCTCATTCCTGTTCATTCACAGCTACCCAGGGTTTTTTTAAACCCTGGGTAGCCGTGATATGTGAACCGGGCCCATACGTGCTCCAGCATCATAGCCAGGGTGTATACAGCCTCTAACGAACAACAGCAACAACAACAACAGAAATGATTTGAGCTTTGAAGGGGTCAAAGAATGGGAAACTGAACTATGGGAGTACCATGATGGTACCCCAATCACTCTCCAGAACCTTCCTATGACACTCCCTCAACACATCACCCAAAATTGTAATTGTGATGTTTTAGCAAATAAAAACTGTATTTTTATCAGTTGAAACAAATGGTGAGGGACCAAACCAAGGTGAAAAATAATAAATGAAGTTTTAAAGTAGATGGGGACATAGAGTTGTATCAAATGTTAATTCGTTCATTCATTCATTCTATTTCTACACCACCCAATAGCTAAAATTCTCTGGAGGATTCACAACAATTACAACCCAAAAATGCAGCATAACCAAAAACATAATATAAAGGGCAGGATCCAATGGGGGTCTTCCACTCCCCTTCCATAAACGAGCATTTCCGCTCATTTCAGGGCTTGCCCCGGGAAGTGCTACATCACAGCCGATAGTGGTAGGGGCTGTGTGTACACCAGAACTAGGGATGGGGAAGAAATCCTCCACTGATCCCAAATTCAAAAGAATCCGGCCCCCTGGAGTCTGTGGAGGATCGGAAGACTTACCTCCGCCTCCATGAGGAATCCTCGCTGACCGGATCCTCCCAGCCGGCTGGCTCCAAAGTGCCAGCGATACAGCCGCCATTGCTGTATCACTGGTGGACAGGATTGACTGTGGCCGCAAATGGCATCTGGGACGCCATTTGCGGCCGTAACGGCCTTAGTTTAAGGTAAATGCAGCCATTTGCATCTGTGCTTTTAATTAACATGATAGGCTACACAAATATCTGCATAGCCTATTACGTAAAAGCAGGGACGCAGGGATAATCAGCCATGTAGTGGTGGCGGGTCACGTCAGGGCATTGCTCGGGCACTTTTTTTTAAGCCAGCCTCCAGCTGGGTCTCAGTCTGTTAGGAAAGGAGGAGGGAGCAGAGGGAATGTGGGTGGCTGCCTTTTGGCTGCTGGCCAGACAAAGGGAGCAAGGGAGGGGAGGGGAGGGGAGGGGAGGGGAGGGGAGGGGAGGGGGAGGGAGGGAGCCTGAGGAAGCTCTGCAGCCTCCTCTCACCCCCCCCTTCTCCTCCTCAGTTCTTGGCATGCCCGCATGCCCAGCGCTGCCCTCATCTCCTACAACACCGGCCACCCATTTAGGGATGCTGCTGCTGCTGGCCACGGCGGCAGCAGGAGAGTGGGGGAGGGGGTGCTGCCACCATTATTTACTTATGGGGCAGGACAGGTGGCTAGGTTGTGCCAGTTTTTAGGATTATCACACAATCCTATGCATGTTTACGCAGAAGTCAGTCCCACTATCTTCAATTGCCAGTTGGGCTTTCTCCCAGGTAGGTGTGCATAGGACTGCAGCCTTAGCTGCCTTCCCAAGGTCTCTGTAAATTTAATTCAAAATAAACACCCAGTGGATTGCACTCTTAATTCTTGAACATTAATTTCTACAGCAAGCAGAATTGCAAAATGCAACCTGCTTGGTCAGCTACAATTTTTGATACAAGGTTGGCATGTACCTGGGCAAACAAACCCTGGTGGAGGGAAGGGAAACAGAAAAAAATCAGTTGGGAGGAGAGGAGAAAGAAGGTAGGCGTGTGTGTGTGCATGTGTGTGTGTGTGTGTGTGATTCAATCCAGCTGGGTGTGCGGACATTTGTGTTGCGGGATGGGAGAGATATAATGAAGGAGCTTAGGAAAGGCTCATGGGTAATGTTGGGGCGCTAAAGGAGTGTGCAGGCAGTAGGGATGTACAAAACACTTACCTGCCTCGGCACTGGGGCATCCGCGGTGGGGGGAGGCACTCCGTCCCTCCCCCCGGAATCCTCCCCAGCCGGCTCCGCTCCGCAGCAGGTCCATGGAGCCACTGGCCGGGGCCAGCCACAGCCGGAGTTCCGGCCGCGGCTGGGCTGCTGTGGCCGCAAATGGCGGCCATCACAGTGGCCGCCATTTGCGTCCTTCCAGGCTGCCGTGATAGACTACGTAAGTATTTACATAGCCTATCATGGTAAAGGCAGCCACGCAAACGGCGGCCACTACGCCATTTGCGTGGCTACCTTTACTGTAATAGACTACGTAAATACTTACGTAGCCTATCATGGGAAAGAGCAGGGGCGGAAATGGCATAGCGGCCGCCGTTTGCATCCCTGCTTTTTGCCGTGATAGGCTACATAAATACTTACGTAGCCTATCACGGCAGCCTGGAAGGACGCAAATAGCGGCCGCTAAGACAGCCGCCATTTGCGACTGCAGCAGCCGGCCGAGAGACCAGCCGCCAGCCCCAGAGCCACTGCCGGAGCTGTCGCCACCTCCACATCCGCCCCAGGTAAGCTTCGTCCCAGGGGGATTCCATGGGGTGGCGGGGGGTGGGAGGCCGTTCCACCATGGGTTTTGGGGGGCCGAATGCCAGTGCATTCAGCCTCACTGAGATCCGTGGCGGAATTCTCTGCCATCCCTAGCAGGGGGGCTGTTTAAATGAGAAGGGATCTGTCCATGAGGGCTGAGCTGAGAGGGTGTAGCTTCCATGGAGCATCATATTTTGAAAACCTAAAATGTTTGTATTTGAGAGAGTGAGTGAGTGAGTGAAAAAGATTAACACCCCTGCATTTTTTTCTCAGATGTCCAGTTGAAATACCCCTGCCTTACTCTCAGCTGCACTGTTTTTGGATCCCAGTTGAAGGCTATATATCTTACAAGGTTGTACAATCTTAGAAGGGGCGTGGCTTTGAGGGGGCGTGGCTGTGACTGCACAAAGGGACCCTGCACTTCTGAATTTGCCACTACACTACTGGGAATAATGCAAGGTATGGGGTATTGTGGAGGGTGCAAAATGGGGGCCAGATGGCCAACACAGTGGATGCTGTTGCTGCTTGCAGTGGCAGCACAAAAATAAAAAATAAAAAGTATGGGCAAATGAAAGAGTCTGTGCTACAACCCTTGCCAATGGTGAGTCCTACCTGTGAGAAATTGTTGGAGAATTTCTCCTCCCCCCGGGAAAATTTGGTGAAATTGGAAATCAATTTATCTGCCCACAAATAGAATTTTGAGTGGCCATTTGCACACAGCTCTGGTTCTGAAGTGTCTCAGACTGATGTACTTGTTGGTAGCCTGCTTTTAATATACTTTTCCTTCAGGGCTGTAGGGAGCAATAAAGGCTGTAGGGAGCAATGCGTGGCAAATTCTCCCTGCTGTAACTTCAACCATTTTCCCTGTGCATCTAATTATTGCTGCCTTTGGCTCACCAGCTACTAATGTGACAAAAAATGTGTGGTCATGCCTGAAACTTTTTGTACTGTAACAAAGACAAATATTAGTAGGTTCTATTAACTGTGGGATAATGGAAGCCTGGTGGTGCTTTATGAGGCAGAAATCTCAATCTGATGTGGCTAACAGAAGTCTAGAAGGCATTTTATTATAGTGAGTGGGCCATATTTTTAATGAAGAAAACAGCACAACTGTTGCGACCAGTAGTATTCAAGGGATTGTAATGAGTAATCCCCTTTTTAGAACTACATTCTGCCAAAAGGCATGTTCGGGTGAGGAAGCTAATCACTGTATCTCTTCTGGATTAAACCCTGCTAAGCAAACTTTAAATCTCATAAGCATATTCCTTTAGCTTAGCCTTGTGAGGCATGATAAAAATACATTACAATAAGTGGGGGCTATTCATCTGCATAATATATTTGTATCATTTGCATACCAGTTTCATAGTTGCTGCAGCTCA
The DNA here is from genome assembly GCF_057233095.1 of Heloderma suspectum. Lineage (NCBI taxonomy): Eukaryota > Metazoa > Chordata > Lepidosauria > Squamata > Helodermatidae > Heloderma > Heloderma suspectum. Next base: position 92,793,858 of record NC_139458.1, read on the forward strand.
AAAAGGATATTGCAGACCTGGGAAAGGTGCAGAAGATGATAAAGAGGCTGGAGCAACCCCACTATGAGGAAAGGTTACAATATTGGGACTTTTTCACTTAGAAAAATGGTGAGTAATGGGTGATATGAAAGAGGTGCAAAACATTATTCATGGTGTGGAGAAAGTGGATAGAGAGAAGGGTTTTTCCCCTCTCTCATAATATTAGAACCAGGGGTCATCCAATAAAGCTGAATGGTGGGAGCTTCAAGACAAATAAAAGGAAGTATTTCTTCGTACAGCACAGGATAAAATTGGTTACCATAAGATGTGGTGGTGGCCACCAACCTGTGGGGTGTTTCCATGACAACAGAAGGAGAAGTGAATGGAGGAGTACTGGATTTTTTTTAAGGAATCAGCTTTGTTGCAATGTGGTCCATGCAGGGCTCTACGAGTGAGTCCTCCACACCAGTAAAAATTGCATCATACTTCCTGGCGGGGGTGGGGGTTGGAGTGAACATCATCTGACTGGCAAGTACTGCTCAACCAATAAGAGAGGCTTCCCCCTCTCCCCCCCTTTTCTCCTTTCCCCTGATGAACCTACATTTCAAGAGCAAGCCTCATTGACCATAATGGGAGTTACTTCCAAGCAGACAGACATATGCTTGTGCTGGGAAAGACAGGGGGGGGCACACAGGGATAGGAAACCAGCCCTTTTCTAACCCAATGCTGCACAGGATCTCTATAACAAAGGTGTGATTTAGTTACTTCCAAAGGGAATAAATCAAACAATGGAGAATCGCAGCTTCGGGAAAGTGCTTTACAGCCTTTAGGTAAGGAGTGCTTTAAAATGTGCTATTTCAATTGAGAGGGATCTATGTAAATGCTGATGTGCACATTCAGGGGACAAGCCTCATTGACCACAATGGGAGTTACTTCTGAGTAGACACTAATTGGTTTGTGCAGGGATGGGAAACAGATAGGAAACACCCCTTGACTGGGGACATGGTGAAAGGCACACCCTTGGGCAGGGCTAGCATGCCCAAGGTCAATGCAAGGGTTGGGGCACACAGCAACTATACCACAGAGAACTTGACTTGAGGAAAAGAATCAGACTTTAAGCAATCTCAGGAAATCCATTTTTTCCATGATAAACTCCAGGGTGGCTGCTGGATGGCCACAGCATAGGGATGTACGAAATCCCTTACCTCCAGTCCGCCGGGGGTCCACGGGGGGGTCCACGGGCAATCCATTCCTCCCCCCCAGAATCCTCACCGGCCAGCTCCGCTCTGCAGCTGGTCTGCAGAGCTGCCGGCCAGCTCCATTCCGCAAGCAATACGGCCGCCATTGCAGTCCGTATCGCTGTCTGAGTGGAAAGAGGAAGTGATCCAGATGCAAATGGCATTTGTATCCCCGTTTCTTCTCGCGATAGGCTACGTGTCTTTATTTATGTAGATATTTACATAGCCTATCATGTGAAAAAAAAAAACAGGGATGCAAATGGAATCCACTACGTCCCTGTTTTTTCATGCGATAGGCTATGTAAGTATCTATGTAAATAAAGACGTGTAGCCTATCACGAGAAGAAACGGGGACACAAATGACGTAGTGGACATCGTTTGCGTCTGATCACTTCCTGGTTCTGCTCAGGACAGTGGAATGGAATCGGCCAGGAGGGTAGATTCAGCCTGTTGCGTCCGGGGTGGCAAGGGTAAGTACATTTGTTCTGCCACGGACTCCGGGGGGCCAAATTCACTGGAATTCAGCCTCATTTGAGTCCGTGGCGGATTTCGCGGCCATCCCTACCACAGCGTCAAGTATCCCTAATGACCTCAACATGCAGCCTGCTCAGAGTAAATCGCTGGTGGAGACACCCCCCTGGATGGCGTTAAAAGGGGTTAGTGGGGGAGAAGGCTATCAATGGCTACTGGTTATGATGGATATATATTACTTTATTGGTTTGTTTGTTTGTTTCTATGCTTCCAGTTTATACACACACACACACACACACATATCTGTATCTATCTATATCTATATATCTATATCTATATCTATATCTAGGAGGCAGCAGTGGCTTAGTGGTTAAGACGCTGAACTGCAGACTGGAAGGTCGGCAGGTCAGCAGTTCGAGACCCAAGTGCTGCGTGACGGAGTGAGCTCCCGTCTTCAGTACCAGCTTCTGCCAACCTAGCAGTTTGAAAGCAAGAAATTGCAAGTAGATAAATAGGTACCGCCTTGGCAGGAAAGGTAACAGCGTTCCGTGAGCCTGGGTGTTCAGTCATGCCAGCCACATGACCATGGAAGCGTCTTCAGACAGCGCTGGCTCTTCGGCTTAGAAATGGAGATGAGCACCACACCCTAGAGTCGGACACGACTGGTTGGGGACACCTTTACCTTTATATCTATATCTATCTATATAAAGAGAGGTTGGTGTGAAGTGGCACAACAGCAAAGCAACAAGGAGGCTCTGAATCCACTGTGGATACAGTCAGTCTTAAGGTAAAATGTATAAGAAAGAAAGACTAACAACAGAATATTAAGAATATTTTAAGCTAAACGTTTTAGCTTCCATGCTCACCAGTAGCTGTGCTGTTAAAATTTTGGCGGATGATGGCAGAAGCCAAAACATTTAGCTTAAAATATATTTTTAATACTCTATTGTTAGTCTTTATATCTTTCTTATATCTTTCTTATATCTATCTATATCTATATCTATATCTATATCTATATCTATCTAATCAGTACTGCAGACAGTATGACTCTCAGTTCCCACTAACAGTTGCTGGGGAACATGATGGCAAAGGTATTATCACATTCATGTCCTGCTTGTGGGCTTCCCATGGGCATCTTGTTGGCCACTGTGTGAACAGAATTCTGGTCTAGATAGGCCCTTGGTCTGATCCAGCAGGGCTCTTCCTGTGTTCTTTTGAATCCCAAGCATACTCCCCAGCCATGGCACAGTGTTTTGTATCCAATGACAAATTTCCACAGAAATGTAAGGTGAACCTCATCTCCTAAGGGCTGGAAAGCCATGTTGGTGATTTAGGACATAGAAGTTTTAAAAGAGGGCTACCCTTCACCATATCCCCACAGAGGCCCCTCTGAGACTAATGCACATTTGCTAGGAAATGTGGCTAGCAAGTACATCAGTGAGGCTCACATCACAATCCTGTTGTCTCCCCCATGTGTTTGCTGTATGAGTGGAGGAGGTCTGAATCAGGGATAGGGAACTGAAATGGGTCGTGGGCTGCATGACCACCCACGCAATCAATCCCAATCCTCCATGGACCAGATAATCATCTGGTCCTCAGCTGGTGCTTCAGTTGGGGACCTGCCTTTGCCCGCCCCGTTAGGAGGTACAAGGCACCATGTGGACTAGCACTCCTCAACCCAGTGCTTCAGTCAGAGACCCAGCTTCACCCACCCTGCACCTTCCCACATTAGGGAGGATGTTGGGCAGGTGAAGCACTTCGCACACCACTCACCTTCCCAGTTGGGAGGGTGAGTGATGCACTAAGTAAGGGGAACCTCCACTGTTATTCCCAATCTTTGATCAGAGATAACAGCAGGGATCGAGGAACAGTGGGGGTTCCTCTGCCTACTAGCATTGAAGGCATGGGGCTTAGGGGAGGGGCCTTGTTTGAGGCCTCATGGGCTGGCCTGCTGGGCCAACTTGGCCTGCAGGCTGGATGTTCCCTGGTCTGAATGAACAGACCACTTGTCAATCACAAGTTGATTGTCTTGGCTGGCCCAATACATTTTGCTGCCTCGGGCAAAGAATAGGATGGTGCCACCACCCATTTCATGTCAGAAGCTCAATGAGTGGCCAATGAATCTGTCTTCAACACTGATAAAGACAATTGACAGAATTGATGAAGACATTGACAGCAGGCCAACGTAGGGAGTGCAGAGCAATCCCACATGGAACACAGATCTGTTTTCCAGCACCTAGCTGCCACCTCTGAGCATATGCCACCTGAGTCGACTGCTTCACTCAGCCTAATGGTAGGGCTGGCCCTGACCAGGACTGCTAAAGCCACTCCAGTTACAAAGCCTGGCTTGAAACTAGAATGATATGGATCTAGAAAAATGTTTTAGTTCAATCACATGCTTAGCCTTCTTGCCCAAAAAGGCACATCTGCCCTCTGAACCATACACCAAAATGCACACCAAGATTATGCAAAACTCTGGGCCACCCTTCCGCCCAACAGGGCATAAGGTAGGCAGAGCAAAGGCAGGAGGATGTCACCATGCCAGGAATGTTTATCATTGTTACAACACATAAAGCTGTTATGTGGGCAGGAATTAGAAAGCATGCCACTGGATATGTCTGTGAGTAGGCCTGTAGATGACTCGGCTGTGTTGTTGATCATTAGCTCAAATGCATCTGTCTAACATAGTGAAAATGATGGGCAGGACAAAGCCCAGTTGCTTTATGTTGGATGCCACAGTGATGCCATTCTGTGCACCATAGCAACAATGCATTCTGTTTCAAACTGAGGTGTTTGACCTTTACATTTGCACACACATACGAACACACACACACACTTTTTCTTTACTCTTCTGTCTCCCCACACACTGTCTAAACAATCGTCTGTTCCTTCTTCTCTGTGCATACCTACTGTGGCTTCTTGATCCTCCCTCTGTAATCTAATGTGTGTCTTGTTCCTTGTTTTGCATCCAGAGACTGTGATGGGAAACACACTGACAATTCTCTTTGTATCTCACAGGTGAAGCATTCTGTTTATTTCTGTCTGATAACTCAAGCATAGAAAATGTTGTTGTTTCCCAAAAGAATCCATTTTGGGGACTTGGCTTTTCATCACCTTGTCCACAATGAGAAAAAGGAATTCACATCATATGAGAAAAATACAATATATGCTCCAAGAAAATAGGTGTGTAGTAAAAGCACAGTGTAACTCAATGAAACACACTTATTATTAATGTAATATTTCTTTTGTCTGCTTGATGCTTTCTCAGGATGTGGGAGCATGTGTCATTTTCTTTTCAGGATTTAAGCTTGCCAGAATATGTATGCTTTTACTGTAAAATAAAAAAATATGCCTCTAAAAATATTCTACAAACTGAGTGACTTTGACTCTTTCTCTTCAATGACTCCCATTATGCTTTGAATGTACAAAAAGTGGCTCAAAGCTGATGTGGTGAAAGAGAAAAAGAAAGAGGAACCATCTAAATGAAGGGCCTCATCCATTGGCTAGAGAACCGAGGGCCACTGGGGCGCTGCACCTTCTGCCTCCCAGGATGAACATCATCGCAGGGGGAGACCAACCTGGTCCTATACATCAGTCATTGGTGTATTTGCTTTCCTTCCCCTCCTTCCTCCCAATCCATTTTCCTTTTGTGTCATGTCTTTTAGATGGTAAGCTCGAGGGCAGGGACTGTCTTAATATTCATCTTTGTAAGCCACTCTGGGAGCCTTTTCCAGCTGAAGAGTGGGGTAAAAGCACACACCCCTAAAAAAGATCTTCAGGTTTTTTTCCAAGCATCAAGCTGTCAGATACGTATTAGTCAGCATTCTTATGGTTTATAAGACTGCGCACTCACATCTATGTTGGCATCAAGCTCTGTTTCTCTGTGGCATCTGAGTCCGATGAGGCTGTGGAGGTGCTGAGCCATTCTCTAGACTTAGTCATGGGATGGAGGAGGGGCAATAAACTAAATCCCACCAAGACAGGGGCACTGTGGGTAGGTGTTTCGTGAGTCCAGAAAGTGGGTGTTCACTTAGTTCTGGATAGGGTTGCACTCTCCCAGCAGAAGCAGGTTGACAACTTGGGCGTGCTCCTTAATCCAACTTTGGCACTAGAAACTCAAGTGGTCTTGATGGCTCAGACCACCTTTTCCTGGCTTTGGCTGGTTTGCCAGCTGTGGCCTTTCCTAGCTCGATCACAGGGATCCTAACATGTAACACACTGTCATGTGTTATATGTGCAGTTGCCCTTGGAAAAGGTTCAGATGCTCCAGCTGGCATGGAATGTAGTTACTAGAATTCTGGCTGGTTTATCGAGATCAGAGGTGTTTAACCTCAGGTCCATTGGCCACATTTGGCCTGCCTGGGGTGCCAATCTGGCCCTCCAGGGTTCCCCAAATAGCCTCTCCCTTTCCCCTAACCCACCCTCTTTCCCCCAACCACCAATCGTTTGGTGGTTTCCCAGTTTCTGCATGCTTTTCTCATTCTAAAACAGGGATCTCCAGCCTTTTTGGTCCTATGGGCACATTTGGGAATTCGAGAAATACCACCACAACATACCTAATCAGTGGATCGTTGCTTTGGCATCTATCTTTTGCTCCTATGGATATTAGGCTGCGTCTTATTCAACAAGAACTTTTGCTTCATGTCTATTGGACACTGCAATGTCTCTTTTAATAAGGGATTGTCTAATTCATCTAATTGCTGGCAGTGCAATACAGCTGATGCTTCTTTTAAATGTATGTTTTGGCAATATCCAGTAGTTCCTCCTTTTTACAGGGAGGTTATTACACAGAAAAATTTTGTACTGGAACAGTCTTTCATATTCACTGATGTACACACTCTTTCAAATTATTTTCCTGCTTCATGGAAATTAAAAAATGGTCAGTGCAAATAGATTATCTGCACTCTTTTGACAACTAAAAGACTGATATTACAACATTGGAAGGATAAACACTCACCTCCTATAATGCACTGGATTGAGGACCTTACAACATTTTCAATATTTGAAAGGGTGGAATATAGACACCACCTTCAGATGGATACTTATTTGGATTTTCAGTCCACTTTTGTTGAAGCCCATGTATAATTGCTAGAAAGCTCTATGCATTTCATACAAATACATGTATGCATTTTTATTTTTATTTAAAGTTAAAAATATATTTCAAAATATATATTTTCCATTTGGAAACCCCTCGAAAAGGCTGAAATGCCTCTTCTAATGAAATGCCTCTTCCATGTATAATTGCTAGAAAACTATATGCATTTCATACAAATACATGTATGCATTTTTAAGGGGAAAATATATTTTAAAATACATTATTTTCTGGTGCCCTTGGGCACCACATTTGAGACCCCTGTTCTAAAAGGTTGATGCCTCTTCTAAGGCTTAGTTATTGGCAGGAAGAGCTTTAAGCTCAAATATTTGGGGTATTTGGGGTATTTTGGCTGGTCCAGCAGCCTCCACTGCTTCAGGCCCTTTGCTCAAATCATTTAAAGTTGACAGACATCTCTCTCTTTCTCTCTCTTTTCATTGGCGGGTACTTTGCAGAGCTATTGGGCCTTATAACCTTCAGCCTTTAATTTGATGAAAATGTAATGAAAGTTCACCATAAATAGTCAGGGGTTACATCGAACAGCACACTACTAGCTTAGTATATGATTCTTTTGGACAAGTGAGAGTCACTTTCACTGAAAAGCAGCTACTCTAGTCCACATAGTTCTACTGAACACAACTAATGACTGGTCTCATTTAAAATGGCTGCCACATTCAAGATAATAAGGACCTACTATAAATAAACAAAGTGATGGGAGTACCAGACCACCTTACCTGTCTCCTGAGAAACCTGTACGAGGGTCAAGAAGCAACAGTAAGAACCAGACATGGAACAACCGAGTGGTTCAAAATTGGGAAAGGAGTACGACAAGGCTGCATATTGTCGCCCTGCTTATTTAACTTATATGCAAAGTACATCATGAGAAATGCCGGGTAGTATGAATCAGAGGTCGGAATTAAGACTGCCAGGAGAATTATCAACAACCTCCGATATGCAGACGATACCACCCTAATGGCAGAAAGCGAAGAGAATCTAAAGAACCTCTTGTTGAGGGTGAAAGAGGAGAGTGCAAAAGCTGTTTTGAAACTCAACATTAAAAAAACGAAGATCATGGCATCTGGCCCCATCACTTCCTGGCATATAGAAGGGGAAGAAATGGAAGCAGTGACAGATTTTACTTTCTTGGGCTCCAAGATCACCGCAGACGGTGACTGTAGCCATGAAATTAAAAGATGCTTGCTCCTTGGGAGGAAAGCTATGGCCAACCTAGACAGCATAGTAAGAAGCAGAGACATCACCTTGCCGACAAAGGTCCGTCTAATCAAAGCTATGGTTTTCCCAGTAGTAATGTATGGCTGTGAGAGCTGGACTATAAGGAAGGCTGAGCGGCGAAGAATTGATGCTTTCGAACTGTGGTGCTGGAGAAGACTCTTACGAGTCCCCTGGACTGCAAGGAGGTCAAATCAGTCCATCCTAAAGGAAATCAACCCTGAGTGCTCATTGGAAGGACAGATACTGAAGCTGAAGCTCAGATATTTTGGCCACCTAATGCGAAGAGAAAACTCTCTGGAAAAGACCCTGATGCTGGGAAAGACTGAAGGCAAAAGGAGAAGGGGACAGCAGAGGATGAAATGGCTAGATAGCATCACCGATGCAATGAATATGAACTTGAGCACACTCCGGGAGAGAGCGCAGGACAGGAAGGCCTGGCGTGCTATGGTCCATGGGGTCATGAAGAGTCGGACACGACTGAACGACTGAACAACAAATAAATAAACAAACAAACAAATACTGCAGGTCACAATAGCAGGTCACGATGAAAGGGTTATACCTAAATAATTTACAAGCATACCATTATAAATTGAAATAAGTATTTTTTAAAATAGTTTTGGAGAACCAGATTGTTGGCTGAAGTACTCAATCAGCACTTTGAATGCTGCCAAGTTGTGTATTTTTGTCCTTACTTTAGAAGGAGATGGGAAGGTGAAAAAATCACCTTAGTGCAGCCAGCAAAGGGAATTGTTCTACCTTCCCCCTGGCTAGGTGATAATTGACTCATTATTTGGAGCTGTAACACTCAACTTGCCAAGATCCAAATGCATAATACCAGCCTTTAGAACATGGGACAAAGCAGGCCTCAAACAGAGGACACAAGATCAAGAAGGAAAAACAGAGCAGAGGAAGAAGACTCAAGTGATGTGAGGTCTTTCAACTGGAAAACATGCTCTCTCTTTTTCCTAAGCTCTGTTTTACAGCTCAGAATTTCTGCTGCCAGTATCTCCAACAGCTAACGAAGTGATAACAGCAAAGAAGGGATTCTGCAAAGTAGATTTGTGTCTCTGAGGAATGTATGTACTATGCCTCATAATCAAGTGTCACTCAGAACTGTGTTTCAGCCTGCAAAACACTTTTCTTTCAAAAACATATCCAATCTGACGGGCCCATTCTGTCCCTTTACCTGTTTGTCATATTGCTGGAACTCCTTTTTGTCCCCCATCTTCACCTGAAGGCCAATGTTCTATCACTGATTTCAAAAGCTAATAGGGGTTCACTCATCAGCAACCCAACAGAAAGCAGTGTCAGAATTGCTAGCCTTGATTTAAGCCTTAACCTTGAAATCTTTATATATATGCTGAGTAGTGTTGCAGAAAAGAATGATAAGATTGTTGTTCAGTCGTTAAGCCATTTCCAACTAATGATAAGATATCCCTATTATAAAAAGATAATCTTAAGAAATCTCCTTTGTCCAAAGCTATGATCTTTCTCTTAGGCATAAACCAATGAAATAAACCTTAAAGTACTCCAGTTCCAAAATGCTCTGTTGAAGGAAGAAATTCCAGAAGGAATTCTAGTACAATTACTTTGGGTGTACAGTTTTCAACTGTCAATAGGTGCCATCTCCTGAGTTTGTTTACAATGCATAGGCCATAGATACAGGGCCGGCCCTACCATTAGGCCAGAGGCAGGGAACCTCAAGCCCGAAGGCCAAATCAGGCCCTCTTGGGGACCCAATCCAGTTCCCCAAATGGCTATCCCCCTTCCCCTGGCCCCACCCCCTTTCCCTCAACTACCAATTGTTTGATGATTTCCCAGCTTTTGTGAAGTTGTTGTTGTTGTTGTTGTTCAGTCGTTCAGTCGTGTCCGACTCTTCGTGACCCCATGGACCATAGCACGCCAGGCCTTCCTGTCCTGCGCTCTCTCCCGGAGCGTGCTCAAGTTCATATTCATTGCATCCGTGATGCTATCTAGCCATCTCATCCTCTGCCGTCCCTTCTCCTTTTGCCTTCAGTCTTTCCCAGCATCAGGGTCTTTTCCAGGGAGTTTTCTCTTCGCATTAGGTGGCCAAAATATTGGAGCTTCAGCTTCATTATCTGTCCTTCCAATGAGCACTCAGGGTTGATTTCCTTTAGGATGGACTGATTTGACCTCCTTGCAGTCCAGGGCACTCGTAAGAGTCTACTCCAGCACCACAGTTCGAAAGCATCCATTCTTCGGCGCTCAGCCTTCCTTATAGTCCAGCTCTCACAGCCATACATTACTACTGGGAAAACCATAGCTTTGATTAGATGGACCTTTATCGGCAAGGTGATGTCTCTGCTTCTTACTATGCTGTCTAGGTTGGCCATAGCTTTCCTCCCAAGGAGCAAGCGTCTTTTAATTTCATGGCTACAGTCACCGTCTGCGGTGATCTTGGAGCCCAAGAAAGTAAAATCTGTCACTGCTTCTTTTGTGAAGTACATTTTCCCAATGCTAAAAGGCTGAAATGCCTCTCCTAAGGCTTAGTTACTAGCAGGAAGAATATGCTGGTAGTTTTGACCCCACCCCCTTTTGCTTTCAGTCTTGCCCACCACTGGAATGCAGCCCCCGAAAGCTTCTCCAAATGTGAAATCGGCCCTCAGGCTGGAATAGGTTCCCCATCCTGGCATTAGGCAGAGTGAAGCAGCTGCCTCACTAGGTGGATCCTGGAGGGGGTTCGGAAGCAAGGTGTTGGAGAGCAGAGGTGTGTCTGTGACCCATGATCTGCCCTGTTCCCCCTAAGCTCACCTGCTGCCCTCCAGTGTGGTGGAGGTGCTGCCCCTTCACCAGTTTTGAAGCCTATTTGACTGCCAGGCCAATCAGCTTCTGTATGTGAAACAGGAGGGGGCACCATCTTGGTTTTTGCCTCAGGCAGTAAAATGTCTTGGGCCAGCCCTGGCCAGAGTATCACACTGTCACACTGGCTTATTCTCTACTGTTCTAAATACTCTTTCCTGGATACCCTTGAGCATAAGATGGCGTGTTAAATATCATAATTTGTCCCTGATGGTTATCACAGCATAAATCCAAAACATTAAAAGCCATTCCTTGCATTCGCGTTTTGTCTCTAGATAGATTTTGTCACAGTAATGTTTCCTGTTTATGCCACTCCTTGCTCATCTGACCATATGAGAGAAAAATATGATTCTTCCATGGTTCAGCAGTAGCAGTTGCTAACAACTTTCTATATTTGAATACATGCACCCACTCAGTTGAATCACAAGGCTTCTGCTCATCTGACCATTGCCATTTCCTGCAGGGGGTGGGTCAAAATCCTACATTTTCCAGCTTTAAAAAATACACATACACACAAACACACACACACACACAGGTTTGTTGTGACAAAATTGATCGAGTTCTACGTTCTGGGTTCTGCTTCACATCATCACTTATTCCTGTTCTTCCCAAAAGTTGTTCAAGAATGTAATGGAAGACGTTATTAGTTAAACTATACTATGAATTGTGAGAGCATAACGTGGAATATTTTCCTCATGCTTCGGCCCTGTTCATGTGGCAGTATCCTTCTCTCCATGGTATCTTTTCATGCAGTCAGGGATCCTGTATTTTACAGGACATCTGATCACCCATACAGAGCCTACTGTATGTGCATACCGTACTGACACAATCTCTGTTCTGGCCTTCTGATTAACATGTGGAGGTCAGGGTGGGACTTGTGGGCACAGTCCCACCGACCTCCTCTAATCATTCATATCCAATCATTCATAAGATGAAGTTGGACAGCCACCTGTCAGGGATGCTCTGACTTGGATTCCTGCATTGAGCAGGGGGTTGGACTTGATGGCCTTGTAGGTATCAGGGTAGAAACTGAGCCAATAGAACCCCAGAGCAGTTCTGATTCTGAGGAGGATCAGCAATCCATGGGAGAGGAGCAAGCTCATCCCTCACAGGCACAGCAGCTGGCAGAGATTCCTCCTGCTGGCATTCCTGAGATAGATAGTGATCCTAGCAGTGAGAAAGTGCGGGAACGGGGCTTGCTAGATGCTCGACACAGACGCAGGGAGCGACGAGCGATGGAGGGCGTGGAAAGGAGGCGTAGTGCCCATTTGGCGCACAAGCAACGGCCGCCTCCCGTAGACCCAAGGGAAAGAGGGAGGATCTCTCCCTAGCCCATAAGTTCAGGGTCTTCAAGTGACTCTCCTTCAAACGGGGATCAACTGCCTACTCGGAGCATAGGCTACTCTGCTGTTCCTTGCTTAGTCACTGGTGATTAGCATCTGAAAGAGTCATTAAGTTGTAAAAGGATTAAAGCCTTGAAAAGAATCCTTTTGTCTGTATCTTGAGTTGGCTATTGGAGTCTACTGAAAGAGGCCGCTAGGGCGCTCCTGACAGTAGGCCCCTTCCAACCCTTCTATTCTATGATTCTATGATTCTATCCATAGGTATGGTGACATGAATAGGATTCTTCCATCTGCTTTGTGGCACACTATAAGTTGCACAATATGGGTCAATGAAGTGGAAGCCTTCGTATGTATTATGGCTTTTAGATGTTATACAAGGGCCCTGCCTTGGTGTAAGCAGGGAAAGTAGGTTAATATCAGTTCTCTTTACTAAGGCTGCAGTCTTATATGCACTTGCTTGGGAACAAAACGAATTCAACTCAGTGGGACTTACTTCCACATAAATGTATGTACTGGCTGGATCCAAATTTGGGTTGGATCCAAATTTGGTCATACTTAGAGGAGACCCATTGAAATCAATGTAACTTAAGTAAATCAGGGCCAACTCATGTACCATTGGTTTCAGTGGGTCTGGTATGGGTCTTCTATGACTAAATCTGAAGCCAACCCAAGTTCTGGTTGAACATTTCCAAAGAAATTATGTGTGTATACAAATTATATTGGAGTCACAGTCACATTTTTTCCTCCCATTTGATGAGCCTAATGCTTTCCTAGGTTCAACATGTAAAAGTTAGACTTGTATTCCCAGAGATTCCAACATTTAGTCATCCATCATTGTGCTTCTACCATTCCTTGGTCAGGGGCCAGCTGACGTCTGCGGAAGCTGAGCAAAACCTTCAAAAACAGGCATCATATAGTCTTTAATTTCAACTTAACTAGCACAATATTTTTCAAAACAGAATTTGGTATGTAGCTTGCCTGGCTTCCATGAGTCTTCTGGTAGGAGACTTGTTGTTACAATCTGTGGTTGCTTGCCCTTCTCCTCCCACTCCCTTGCTGACTAAGGATGCCCATTGAGGGTGCCGTGTCCATAGGCTCCTCAAACCCTGAAGTTGGTTTGGTACAGTAACAGTTTTTCACTTCACATCTCAAAGCAATCCTTGATTTTTGTATGATGTGGAAAGGTGATTATATCAAGGTGGTCACTAAATTTATGCTCAATACAAAATGCAAGCCTTCTTTTTCTCCTCTCAGATGATCTGTTCCAACAATCTGATCAAACACATCGATATTTTATTTTATTTTTCAAAAACACCTCTGAACTGAAGCTGTTTCCTTATTTCATGCCCTGCTTAAGTTCCCTGGGGATGACAGATTAATTTAATTAGTTTTATTGAACTGCCTAGTTGCTTTTATTGGCAAAGCCACTCATATGAGGCCTCCTACAAATTTCTCTGGAGGATAACGCTATCCTATTGGCCCATTTTTCAAATTAAAGTAAATTTATTGCCGTGCCTTGTGTTATTTTCAGCTGTAGTCTGTGCCATTAAACTCACATTTGTACAGTGCTTTCATGGCCACTTATACGGAGAAGTTTGAAGTTGGATTCGCCGCTCTCTGCCACCCCCAACCCACCCCCAGTTCCTAGCATGATTAACGGATAATAGGAAGCAAATAGATACTGCCAAATGGACTGTGAACTAAAAAACACTGTGCAACATTCACTGGGGAATTCAGTGACGCTGACCACAAAACAGCACAGCAGATGCCAATACAATGCCACCTGGACACAGACGACTAATCAGTCAGTTCCCAGCTTCCTGTTTTCTTTTGTTTTTCTAAGCAGCCTGTGCAAATCAACAGCATTAAAGGGTTTCTTTGGCATACAAGAACTTAGGTTTCTTAGATACAGTGATTCCAGGTGACGCTTCTAACACTTCAGATCAAAGAATACAGGCTTCCCTGCTGAAACAAAAGACAAGACAGGGACAAGTTTGTTTATGATACCATCGGTGATAGCTCTAATCTACTCCATCGACACCACACAATAGGAATATTACATATTTGGTGTCTGAGGTACATGTAATGATTGCGATGTGAGCACCTATGACATGAGTGGGCCTTTTCTGCAGTGGTCCCCACCACGGGCCTTTCGTGAGTGGGCCTTTTCTGTGGTGGCCCCCAAATTGAGGAATGCCCTCCCACCTGGCACCTACTGAGTTGACTTTTTGTACCAGGCAAAGACTTTTTTATTCTCCCAGGCCTTGTAAGAAGATTTTTAATTGTTTGTTGATTAATTTTTAATGATGTGTTTAATGCTCCATTTTAAAATCATATTTTCCTCTGTTTTAGCTGCTTGGATATTTACTAGTGCTGTGCCGGAAATTTCTCCTGCATTATTTTCAACCATTCTTATTCAATTTGATAGAAAATAAATTGATTTCAAAAAGAAATTGAAAAGGGGAGAAATTTCAGAGAAATTCTCATGGGTTGGGTTCAGGGTTCTTGTGCTTACCTTGCATATGAAATGGCCAAGGCGTGTGCATGGGTATCCTGCCTTTCACTGTACAAGCATCTCTCCACACCTTAGAGATAAGATGTATCTGGAATTCATCCTCAGAAATTTAACGTTTGGAAGATCCTGGGGAAGGCGCTGAAGCTGAACCCTAAATATAATGTCAACTAGAGCTCAGCCAAAATTAGAAGACATTTTTCTCATAAAAGTCCTGAGATTTTTCTTTTCTCACCCCCCTAGAAATAAAATGCCACTTCGCAAAATTTCCCCAAATTTCTTCCCCTACGCTCAGTATGGGATATTGTACACAATGCAAAATAGGGGTCAGGCTGTCAATACAGTTGCTGCTGTTGCCACTTGCTTTGGCAGCGCAAAAAAAAAAATCCTTAGGGGGAAAAAAGAAGAAGAAGCTGTGCTACAACCCCTGCCAATGGTGAGGCCTACCTCTGAAAAATTGTCAAAGAATTTCTCCTCCCACTGGAGAAATTCGATGAAATTGTTCCCCCAATTTCTCTGCCCACAAATAGGGTGGAGAATTTGAAGAGGTCATTTCTGCACAGCTCTAATATTTACCTCTTAATTTAAAATTGTTTAAAATTATTGTTGCTGCTTTTAAAACTTTTTTAAAATGTTAATTTAATGTGTTTTGTCTTTGGTTTGAGTCTATGTGTTTTTCTTATGTATGTCACCCTGCAAGCTTTGGCTATAGGGTGACACATGAATGAATGAATGAATAAAATGTGAAATTGTTGCATGTAAGTGGCTGCTATTGCATCCTAAGGCAATGATCATGTGGCATGATTTTCGCTGGTGAGGTCATAAGAAGTGAAGCTGTAGTGCAGCCTTGCCCAACCTAGTGCCCTCCAGATAACTTGGACTACAACTCCCAGCATCCCCAGATGCTGGGAGTTGTAGTCCAACACATCTGGAAGGCACAAAGTTGGGCAAGGCTGCCATTGTTTAACAGTTGACAGCATATGTTCAGGGATGGGGAGCCTCTGATTCAGTGTTTAGCTCAGCCATGAATATCCTAGCTGGCTTTAAGAATGCAACATTTCGCTTTGTGTGCATGGAAACTAGAAAGGGAATTTTAGCTGCCAGACCCCGAGCTTTTTTACATGAGACTGTTAATCAGCTATTAATCCACTGTATCTACTTCCAGTTTCATCACAGAACTGAGATCCGAGCAGTAGGCAAAGAGCATTTCTTTTCCTGCTTTTCTACTACATAACCTCTAGGTGGCACTATGTTATAGTGGAATAGCGCAAATATTGAAAACAGAGCTTTCTTTCACTTTCTCAATTAAATGCTACATTTTCCCTGCTCTAAAAAAACTCACCGAAAATGCTCATTAGACACAGAAGCAAAACTGGAGGGTCACAACTTTGTCTAACAAACATGTAAACAACTGTGAATAGGGAATGACGAGTGCACGATAAATGCCTCATGTAGAAAAGACCCTACTTCATAAAAGAAGGGAGCAGTGACTCATGATGCATTCAGGGTATATTACTGGGGCTGCATGCCTTGAACGGCCTCTTAGTAGGGTGACCACTTACACATTGAGGAGAATGCATCACCCCAAAAAGAGGGGAATGCATCAGCACAAATGAGGACAAAAAGAGGGCACAGATTTGTAGTAGATGTGCATATGCTAATGTATGCGTATAGCTGCACATTTAGAAATAATTACTATAATTTAAATAGAAATTCGGTACATTTCACCATAGCGGGGAAGCTTGACCGGGTGACCTGTCTGCTGTCTGGGTGTTAACTGTTGATGGGCAACTTCAAGGTCCCTGCTGCTCTCCCTCCTTAGGATTCTTTATCTTTAAACCAGATTTGAGCTGGACAAATAGACTCTTCAAACAGAGGATGCCTTCAAGTCGAGGACTGTCTTCTGTTAACTAGGGCATATGGCCACCCTGCTTGGGGAGGATCAATAAGAATGGCTCACAGGAAGAAGAAAATAGCAGGGGCAGGGTGTCAGCTAATGAGAAATGATCCACATACACCGGGGGTTCAGAGCTTCAGTGCCTGGAGGAGGAAGGGGCCTTGAGTTATCTTTGAGCTCTGGGAGGCAGGTGAGAGGTAACACATACATTTACCTTCACGCTGCCTCTTTGGTGTATGCCAATGCAGATTTAGAGATATCTAATAATAACCGTGGACACATTGTTACTCAAATGAGCACTCGCATTCCAGCACAGAATACGTGATGCAGTTGTGCAAAAAAATAAAAAAGAACATCCAAACTTCCTTGTTTTAACTTTGCCCCACATGTGGAAATGAAAAGCTTTTTTCCTATTTACCAATAAACCCACAGCTAGTGCCGTTCCTCTTTTTCTCTCCCTCTCTCCCTCTCTCTCAACTTGATTTCATTAAATCCAAATGGCTAGTTTGTGGCAGCAAAATGAAGAAAATGGAAATGCGGTACAATTGAAAGCCAGCTTTTGCTGTGTTGTCGCTCTGAAAATCTTTGCACTTTAAGTGGAGTTTTTGCAGGCCATTAGCTCATAATGTGAACTGAAGCCTTTGGGTGTTTTAAAAGCAGAAACCACACAAATGCAAAAATGAGTGATTTGTTTAGAAGCACAGTTTCTCCCAGAAGCACAGGAGGCTCTTACACTGAGTCAGCCCCTTGGTCCATCTAGCTCAGTACTGTCAATACCGACTGGCAGCAGTTTTGCAGGGTTTCAGGCAGAGGCCTTTCTAAGCCCTACCTGGACATGTCAGGAATTCAAGCTATGACCTTCTGCCTATAAAGCCTGTGTTCTGCCATGAGCTATGGCCCTTCCCAGGTTCTTGCAGCCATTTATTTTTGGTGGATATCAAATATATGTATATGTGAGTGCACACACACACTGTACACACCTGGATATACATATTTCCATACACACACACTGTGGTAAAAGCAAAGATGCGCCACCGTGTTGTGCTCCTGCAACCCCGCCCACCCCTTCCCCCATCCCTCATCCTGCTTACCTTTAGCTTTGCCACCACTGCTGCCACGTCATCTCTATGGAGAGCTGCATGGCTGGAAGAAGCAGCCATGAGCCTCCCATGAGACTTCATGGGGCTCCCACAGGAATTTGTGGAGCTCTCACTGGAGTTCACATGGTTGTCTCAAGAGCTGCACACCCACTTTCTTTCGACCACCCGTGACAAGGGCAGAAGAGGGTAGGTGGGTGGGTGGTCTTATGCCATGGTGGAAGAGCAGCTGGCAGGGCTCTCCAGAGCACCCACTGGAGGCTGTGGTGGCAGGCACTCCTGGCAGGGGTGGGGGAGAGCAGAGTAGTGCATTTTGCCACTCCTCCTGCTCCTCCACCTGATGTAGGTGCCTCACCCTTCCTGATGGTTGGGCCAGCCCTGTCTCTAGAGTTTGACATCACCAGCATCTGGAGATGGATATCAGTGGAGACAGTGCTGGCTTCAGGTCTGCACTTTGCAGGGAGGGCCTTGGGCAAGATACTCTTAGTAAGCCCCCTCCCTGAGTGTGTTCACCTCATCAGTCCTGTCCCTATTGTTCTTGCCCTCTCCTGCTGGACCCCATTTGCAACCCCACCCAGAGGGAGAGCGCAAAGCAAGTAAAGGAAGCTACTCTATCTCAGCCTTCCTCAGCTTGGCGCCCTCCAGTTGTTTTGGACTACAGCTCTCAGAATTCCTGGCCATTTGCCATGCTGGCTGGGGCTGATGGGAGCTGAAGTCCAAGCCATCCAAAGGGCACCAGGTTGGGGAAGGCTGCTCTATCTCCTCATTCTCATCACTGCTTGCATGGTCCGAGAGGGGAGGGGAGACAGCAGTGACAGCTAGGAGGGCCAGCAGCAGGGTCAGGAGGACCTTGGCATTGGCAGTGGGCCCCCTGCGGGAGCGTGGGCCACAGCAGGTGCCCAATGATGCTGACTCCTGAGTGTAGAAAAGCAGAGTAGCTGG
This sequence comes from Heloderma suspectum, assembly GCF_057233095.1. Lineage (NCBI taxonomy): Eukaryota > Metazoa > Chordata > Lepidosauria > Squamata > Helodermatidae > Heloderma > Heloderma suspectum. The sequence continues at coordinate 92,812,482 of NC_139458.1, forward strand.
GCTACATGCTGTGATTTTTAAAATCATCTTATATACTCTTGAAGAGTGAACTGGTCAGTGGCAGGCTGTTAGACAGCTTCCATTCATTTCCTCTTCATTCCTCTAAGCTGTTACCTTGGCCAGCTTCTGGGAGTAGCTGGGGAAGCAAAGCGGGGAGTGCTTGTTCTCCCTTCACCCACTCCCTTCCCACCGGCTTTCTCTGCTTCAGCCCCTGTGACTGACTGATGCTCAGTTCTGCCTGAAGGACAAAGGCAAGTGAGGTGCTGAGTGCCAATCAGGGGAGCATGCCACATCATGTCACTGGGAAACACATTGCTTCCGGAATAAGACGAGGACATTACACTTAATGGAATGCAGTTGGGCAATGCGAACTTGACATCGTCATTTTCAAAGGCTGATTTAAAGAGCCCATCTGTTTAGCGATTATCAATGAGATAAGTCTGAGCTACCGAGCTTCATCCAGAGCAGAACTTTTCTAAGACAAAGGGGGTATTCAGATTTATGATGCTGTTTTAGACCAAAGACCCATTTGGCGGCCTGTTTGGCACTACGAGCCTCTTTCACACATTCACACAACCTAACACAGAGTTAACAGCATCCTTAAGAACAGGGGTTGGCAAGTTGTGACCCTCCAGATGTTTTGGCCTACAACTCCCATCAGCCCCAGCCAGTATAGCCAATGGTGAGGGAGGATTGGAGTTGTAAGCCACCAGTGGAGGGCCACCCATGCCCACCATTGCTTAAGAAATAGGCCTGTTTAAAGATTATACCTAAATATGTAATGCTTTTATGTGACATCCCAATGTTAGAAAAAATGTGTGTCCCATAGGCAGACTTATCAGAGAGACAATATTGCTGCAGTTCCCTGAGCAGCAAAACCCTTCTGTTTCTGCACTGTTTGTATCTTGTCTCTTCCTTTATCATCCCAACTGCTTCTGTTGAAATTTAGATTGTAAGCGTTTGGGAGCAGCAGAGACATCTCTTTTTGTGTATGTTAAGCACCACATATCAACTGGACATCATCATCAATAGGCTCAGTGCTAGAAGAATTAAAGTTGTAATGAAAATGGAGTGCTTTTCAACATGTGTCTTTTCTTCACTCTTGATATTTGGGTGACCCATCTATACGTCTACACCTTGTGTCATATCATTACGATCCCATTATGGTGATGCTATATCCCTCTTGAACATTTATACCTCATAGGGCACACAGTGACATTTGTTCAGTATATTGGATAAAGTGGAACAAGAAGCAGGAAATAACCCTACAAAAGCGGTATATCGAATGTGCAACACGCCCCAGCAGTTATCAGTGCACTTCAATACCGTTATAAAGCAGTACGGTAGATCCAGCCTTAGAAAAACTACACATCTACATACATATATATGTATTCAGTAAAGGCCAGGATTTATACTTCTGGGATAAAGAAGTAGTGCACTAGGCCAAAAATGTTGGCTTACAGGCAAGCTGGAGCCCCATACCATTCTTTTTATACTGGTGATAAATATACAAAGACATGTCAAATGTGCCTTTATATTTTGGATGCTCCTTAGTACCATGAAGACACACAGAAATAAATGTGTAAAGTTTCAGGGCAGTCCTCAAAACCATTCAGAGTAGCCTTAAAACGCATCCTTCTTTGCAATTCCACACAATTCCATGAGTGACTACTCCAGTGCAGGCACTCTGATTATTTTGCCTTAATTAACTTGGTAATTACAGCCCTGCTGTGATATTTCTGTATAGCTTACATTCACTGTAGCCACATGATGGCTAATATCGCCCATTAAGTGCAAGGAAGTCCAGCATTCTTCTTGCCTTCTCAACAGGCCACCATTAACTGTATGATGGGAATTCATGCTGGTGAAATGTTGATCTGTGACCCTACTGTGCGCTATAAGACACTGTCTATCCCTCCACACTGAGCTGCATCATATGCAATCCTATTCCTGTAAATTGATCATGGTTTGTTACATGATAGGAGGCATCTTTAACTAGATGGCTAAGAGCTAGATGGCCTTGTAGGCCCCTTCCAACCCTACTATTCTATGATTCTATGAGCCAAACTACACATTGCACTAATCACATAGCATGTAGCTGATGCTTGTCTTTTTTCTTTTTTCTTTTTTTAATCCAGTGCAAGAGAGTGTGGCCCTAATTTGGATTGGGACCACTGCACACTGGGCAGGGAGGATTAAGCCTTTCCCCTCACACACCATTTTCCCCCTGGAAATCCCACACACACACCCAATGTAGGGCTGAGGGTTAAAAAAAGAAAAAGGAAAACATCTCCATTGGTGTCAATAGAGGGGTTTTCACTTTTTTTTTAAAACCATTGCCCCACAGAAGGAGGGGAAGAATTTCAGGAAAAGATGGTGAGGAGATTTAATCCTCCCATCCCAGTGCATGGTGGTTCTGATCCAAATTGGAGCCACATGTCTAACACTAGAGTAAACAAAATTCTAACCTTCAGCTACATGCTACACGATTTGCGTAACATGTCGTTTTGCTGTAAGATACAGAACCAAATTTGACCCACTCGTTCAGGAGTCTCACAGCACATGGGAGCACATCATGAATATTATTGTCATATGAGGGATATCGCCATGGCCGTTAAAAACATAGCCTGTCATAATGATTAAGAACAGTGATCCATCCAGCCAGAAAGTTGAAATTCTTATCAATTTCCATTCTATTCATTCCTGACCTTTAGCAGTCCAGATGGGCAGGGGAACCAGGGTTAGGAATCCTGTGGCCCTGCGGATGTTGTTAGACTCCAGCTTCCATCCCTGAAAATTGGCCATGATATCTGGGATTGATGGAAGTTGGAGTCCAACAAGATGCAGGAAGCTACCCTTGCCCAAACTTGTCAAACTAATGAAGTATCAGTACATTAAGCACTCTGAAAACAATCAAGCTGTTGAAAGATTCAGTCATATTGATCGGATTTATATCCTACCCTTTTTCCAAGGCTTATTGAATTTTATTCTCACAACAGCCTTGTAAAGTAGGTCAGGCTGAGAGACTGGCCATGCAGCAAGCCTCATAGCTGAGTGGGAAGTTGAAGCCGGGCTCCCCTAATATAAAATCAGTTGTCTATCTGCTACACCACAGTAGTTCAATATGCTTTTAAAATAGACTGAAGCAGAAGAGCTTCACTTGCAGCCCCAAAATAAAACATGATATTTAATGCCACCTTAACTCTGTGGTGATGTTGATAGGAAAAGAAAAGCATTATTTTGAATGTGTGGTTTTTAAAATCCCAAAATACGTTAAAAAAAACTTTAAACAAAAAACAAAGCTAATATTAATCTCTCTAGGGACTGACTGTGCAGATAATCATTTACCAGACCATCGGAGTGGTTTATGCAAATTCTAGTGGTTTTACAAGAGGAAGAAATGTTGTTTTATTTTTCATTACTGTTCCGTTATTACAGTCATTACTCTAAGCACCATTCATTGTGTAGCAGGCCGGTTTACCCTATAAGACCTTTATGAAAGAGTCTAATTTAAAAAAAAAAAATGAGTACCCAGGCAATAATAAATAATCAAAGTAATCATTGTTAATGTCTTGCCCTTCTACATCACCTCCCATTAAAGAAAGTGAAAGAACACCATGGTCCTGAAAAATGGTATTTTGCACTGCTTCTTAGGGGCCAGCCTTCACAATCCACACTAGCGAAACACCCATTGTGATGACGGATTGCTTGTGTTCAGAGGCAGGGCCTGAGGGATTTAGACACTGCAGGTTCCTTGTCAATGGCCACTTTCTCTTTCAGGTGGAAGGTAGGTTTGATCTTACCCAATAGAAGCCGGTGGCTCCGATGTCAGTGGGGCAGTGAATCCAATCTGGGTTTCAGTCAGAACTCTAAAGCACCTTTAGAGTTCTGACTGGTTCTGACTGAAACCCAGAGCAGAGTCACCGCCCCACTGACATCGGAGCCACCAGCCTCCACTGATCTTACCCCAACATAGTCCCCAAATAAAATAATTTACTTTTCTCTAGAAGTGTGAATGGCAACCATTCAGTCATATGAGAGGAAACAAAGGTATATGATTGGGTTAAGTCTGTCCCTGGCAACCCTCTACTGCCCCAGCCATCGAGAACCAAGCCTGCTCGTATCTATATACTCCATCCTCATTTCTTCTTCTTGGTCACTCTAGAGCAGGGGTGGAAAGAAGGTAGATCTGAATCTATTAGATCTCTGGGTAGTTTGCATTAGATCAGCAAGAATTTCTGACTGCAAGTTATTTAACACTAGCTTTAAAATGCTTCTCCTTACTGCCCTAAATTATAGTGCTGAAATGTAGAACTTTGGGGTTACCAGGAGTAGATTTTTGTGTGGAAAGATTATGAGCTTAGTTCAATTGTATTCCTCAAATTCCTGAGCTCAGGGCCCAGAACAGATATTACTTTAAATCCCTGTCTAGCAGCTATGCTGTTTTCTTTTTTACTCTAGAGTGGGCACAGGGGGTGCTGATGTGGATTGGGACTCCAGCATAGGGGAGGGGAGCTTTTAAGAGCCAGATGTTTAATTCAAGCAGCTCAGGCTGGTGGACCTCAGGGCCCTAGTAAAAAAAAAAACAAGTCCGATGTGTGCCCACCTGTGGTTGAGAGGGAGGTTGGGAACTTTGGGGGCAGGGCCAGCAAGTGCAAGCAAGTTGTGTGGGGGCTACCACATGCCTCCCTGTCTCTCTTACCCATGTTCATGTATCCTTTTCAAGCATAACACCTGAATAGGGATAGATAGCACATGTGTGTCGGGGGGATCTATCACGGGTGAGTCTCCCAAGCCAGCATGTTACATTTCAGAGGAACAACCTCGTCCCAAAAATATTTGCTCCAACTCACCCAGTGTATCCATCTGCCTTAAATAAATGTGACATCAGTGTAGTCATTTGGATCCACAGACAACTACAGAGGACACTCCCAGACGTTTGCCAATTCTTTATAAAAGAAAAGGAAATCCAGAACCAGAATGCTCAGACAGTCATGAACAAATATGTGGTGTTATATTCTGTGTTGACTGGCAGGGGCTACAGAATGATGGATATGGGAGCTGCTTTCTCCAAGGATAGTATGGATTTATTCTTTAAACTCTAGCCTTTATTTTTTTTCTCTCTCTCCTGAAATGAAAGATAAATCATTCAGTATGAGTGTGTGTGTGTGTGTGTGAGAGAGAGAGAGAGAGAGAGAGAAAGGGGGAAGGACATTATGGCATACTTAGACTATGTTCCTAAGCATCCTTCCTGTTGAAATCAGTGGAACATGCTTTTAATTTAATGCTTTTAAGATAAGAGTATTTACTAATAACTGAAGTCAACATTTCTGGCTACATGCCTGCTATGGTCTGAACTATCATGAGATCAATATTAGGCAGTGCAGTGAGTAATTAAAAATCACACCACAAGCCAGTTGAGCCAAAGTAATTGAGATCAAACTCCAGGAGATGTGTAATGCAAATCTATATATGTTCACTCAAATGTAGGTCCCTCTGTGTTCGAAGGAACTTACTCCCAGGTAAATGTGTATAGGACTGCAGCCGTTAGCATAAATACCACAAAACCTAACTATGTTATACATTGCATTTTTATTTTTATACATCTGTTTTCATACATCAGCCACCTCATCTTTTTAAAAAGGGATTTCAGTGGGTTGTATCCATCCCTGACCATCCACTAGCAGAATGGAAACTGCTGGCAGAAGTGTTTTTCACTTCCCCCTGCAGCCACCCCCATTCCCATGCAGCCCTCAAATCTTCTCTGGAGGGTGGGGGGATCCTTGGCAGCAGATATGGGATGTGTGCAGGGGAGTGCAGGGGAGAAGAGAGCAAGGGGAAGTCCCATCATGCAACACACATCCACTCACGGTGTTGGATTTAAGCCTATGCCTCCTTTTGGCCCTAAACACATCCCCCAAAGTAGTTCACAACGACAGAATCTCCAGACAGTTAAAAGGAAACTATTCAAAGCCGAAGCAAATTAAACAGGCTTACGAATCAGATGGAACACCAATGCGTTTTCCTTTCTGGAAAATCTAGTTCAAATCCATCCAAAGACCATGGTAATAATTAGCGATGCCACCAAATTTCATAATTAGTCTGTTTGCTGGTCAAACCATTTGTAATGCTCACCTTTTTAATGAGAGTGGACTGATGGTTTATGAATTCACTATTAATTAAAGATCAGAATTAATTGCAAGTTTCTGCACGTGCACAGCCTGTATTGAAATAATGTCATTTCTGTCCATGTCCTGTGCTGTTTGGATTAAGCCTTTCCTTGCCTAATCCAGTGCAGCTTCCCTCCTCACCATCACTGCCACTTTGGCTCTGTGATGAGGAGGAGGGCTCAGCAGCACCCCACCGCCACTACCACGTTAGCCATCCTACCATCTCCCTAGCAGCTTCCCTTGTTATCACCGCTGTCAATGCAGCTCTGGCTCCAAGGAGGCATGACGTGATTTCAAACTATAGGTTCTAAGATGCACTTTGAAATTGCACATATGCAAAAGCTTGTTTACATGGAAGGAGAGTTTGCTTTGAGGGAGAACTCTTATCTGAGCCTACGTGAGTGTGTGAGTGAGTGAGTGAGTGAGTGAGCGAGTTATTTTCCAAGTAAATAACAAAGTCACTCAAGGTAAGTTTGCTCATCGCTAGTAATAATGTCCTACAACAGTGACAAGCATTTGGGGGTCTGCATAAAAATGATGGGTTGGTTTTGCTCAGCAGTTCAATAGGATTCCTCAGTGTACAGAATACATTGTAATTATGAGCTCATTTGTCCTCCTAACAGGCCTGTGAGGTAAGCTAGACTGCGCAACAGTGATCAGACCATTGGGTTTCACAGAAGAACCAGGTTTTGAACCTGAGCTGTATAGCCACATGGCAGCTGTGTTGCACAAACAGGAGTGTGACATGTGTCCCTAGCATCTTTTCTGCTGAGATGACAACAAGAAGCCATCTTTGCAGGCTCTGCAGAAACACAGGAAACTGCCTTATTATACTACTGAGACTGTCCTTTTATCCCAATATGTCTACACTGACTGATGGTGGTGGCTCTCCAACATCTCAGGCATCTTTGCTATCACCTGCTATCTGATCTTTTGAACTGGACTCAGAGGTGCCAGAAACTGGACCTGGCAGTGGCCTTCTGAATGAACTAAGCGCCATTCAGTGAAGATGTACAGCTTTAAAAGAAATAGCTGTGGAGAGAACAGCCTTGTGTCTTGCACTTCTAGCAACTGGGCACAAAGTAAAACCAAGACAGACTGCCTTTTTTCTGGGTAGTTGGCAACTCTTGTGAGTAGCTCCAAGTAGTTGGCAACAGCAGGGATAAGGTGCACTACAGGAATGAATCACTGGTGGTTTTTATGTCTACTAGGTGCAGTGGCTCTTGCCCTAAACACACTGCCTACACTGCCACTGGAAGTGGGGGAATATGTCAGTGGGGTGTGTTATAGTGCATGCCTATGCACGTTTACTTGGAAGTCAACCCCACCTCACTGTGTTCAATTAGACTTACTCCCTGTTAAGTGTGTAGGACTGCAGCTTTAGAGATCAAACTTATATCAAGCCCTATATTCTTGTGTGCAATCCTATGTACTCAGAAGTGTGTCCCATTGAGTGCAATGGAGCTTTCGCCCAGGTAAGTGGATACAGCAGAGGTGTTAAATAGTGCTGTGCTGGAAATGTCTCCCACATTTTTTTGACCATTCTCATTCAATTTGACAGAATAGAAATTGCTTTCGAAAAGAAATTCAAAGGAGGAGACATTTTGGAGAAATTCTCATGGGTTGGGCTTAGGGTTCTTGTGCTTACCTTACTTAGGGGGTGGCCATGGAGTGTGTGTGATTGTCCTGCCTGTCATTGTGCAGTAATCTCTGTGTCAGCCTGTAGCCTCCTCGGCTTCCCGCACTTCAGTTAAAGCCACCATGATGAAGACGTCACGAGACAATTCCTCCCATGGGGCTTTTTCAGTTCAGACAGCATAGGTGGCCTCAGAGGCTGCAGAGCAACAGAAAGGTGTGCGATAGAGAGAGAAAACACACACAGCACCCTCGGCCACCTTACGGTGATTAGGTAAGCTCAAAAGGACCACCAAAAGAAATTCAAAATTCTGCCTCAGAAGAGTGGAAGCCTCAACACAGCTGATGCCGTTGCCACCTACAGTAGCAGTGCAATAAGCCAAAAACCCTGAGGGGAAAAGGAAGAAGCTGTGCTACAACCCCTGCCAATAGTGAGCCCCATCTGTGAGAAACTGCTGGAGGATTTCTCCTCCCCTAGGAGAAATTCAGTGAGATTGTCCCCAAAATTTCTCTGCCCACAAATAGGCTGGAGAATTTTGAGAGGCCTTTGTGCACAGCTCTAGTTTAAAGCTCTTAATATAGGCATGTCAATCTTTTAGAATGAGGGAAAAACTGCACAAAAGTTCAGAAACCACCAAATGATTGGTGGTCAGGGAAAAGAGACATGGCCAGGAGAAGGGATGTGCCAGCTAGGAACCCTGGAGGAGCAGATTGGGACCCCAGACCTGAGGTTCTCTACCCTGGTATATAGGGTTCCTACCACTGGAGACTGGTGGCTCTGATTTCGGTGGGGCTGTGCATCCACTCTGGGTTTCAGTCAGAACCAGCCAGAACTCTAAAGGAGCTATCCAAAGTGCTAAACCCTATCCCCCAAATGGTTTGACACCTTGGAATGCTCCCTTAGAGTTCTGGCTGGTTCTGACTAAAACCCAGAAAGGATTCAGAGCCCCACTGACATTGGAGCCACCAGCCGCCACTGATTCCAACCTAAATGTAATTTATCTCAATAGGACATAGACTTTTTCTGGTTTGCACCACTGGTTTCCTCAGCATGGGGTCACATTTACCAAATTAAAATATGTCTTCCAACTAACATTAATAATAACAGCAATGCTTATTCAGAAGGTTCTCTTAGGCAGGGAGAATGACAAGAGTCTGATGTTCTTTTTCCATATTGGAAGATCTGAAGAGAGCTGCTGAAAATGATCCATTGAAGCAGAAACTACTTTCTTTTTCTTTGAAAAATATGCATTTTTTCCTCCTGCTCATCCATCCAAGTTCCTTGTAATGAGGTTACTTGAGGCTATCATTCATTAAGCTTTGCTGATCATCAGCAGATTGTGCAGAATCAATTTATGCTTCCCCAAATGGGAGTCTTCCTCCCCACTGTTTAAGCCAAATGAGGAATGCCACCACTGAATCATGGAGGCAGGTCAGTTGAGGATTAGCATGCTTTCAATTACACAGTTATTAATTCCATTAAACAATGAAAAATGTAGCATGGCCCTGGCAACAGGCTTCCCATTATGAGTGATGTACTTGAACATTACGCTGCGATCCTTACAGCCCACTGCATTTTTAGCAACTTGCAGAAAACAAAACAAGAGGAATACTTGAATCGCCAAGGTAAAAGCAGCACCACACAGTTATGCAGAGAAAACACACACACACAATTGGGTCTACAAGGGGCCAATTCACACACTCCCATGACAGAATCATTGTTCTGTTCATACATGCCTCCCTACTGCATGTATAAGACCCAAAGCACATGTTACTTTAAAGATGTAGCAGGTTTTTCTTTGTTTGTTTTTAACTGTACAGTAAGTGCAGGGGTCTCAATCTGGATTTAGAGCCAGCACGGGGCCTAGGGGTGCCTAACCCTTTCCTGCCTGCTGTGGTCCTGATCTCATTCAGGTCCCTCGATCCTGCAATGTATATCACAAAACAGGAACATAGGAATCTGCCTTATACCAGGTCAGACCCTTGGTCCATCTGCCCAGTATTGCCAACGCTGACTGGCAGCAGCTCTCTGAGGTTTCGGGCAGGATTCTTTCCTAGCCACCCCCCCCCCAAAAAAAAAAACCCAGGAAATTTATCCCAACCCTGAACTAAATAATGATAAAACAATTGGGACAGGAAAACTGGTGAAGATAAAAAATATACAGAAATATCTGATATTGTTTTATCTGTGTAGGCTAAAAAGCATCCATTTAAAAGACAACAGAGGAAAATACAACACTGTTGTGCTGTAATATCCAATGATACCAAAAATTATTTATTTGTTTATTAAAAACTACTTCCTAAATATACTAAAACATACAAATATATTATGTGTTAAAAATCTAAAAAATTAAGAAATAAAATTGTTTTTATATTCACAGGTGGAGGCACTGCAGTGTCCTATATTGTTTATAGTTGTGAGGAACTTGTATTGTAACTTGTGTGTGTGTTCAAGCCTTTTTATTTTCTAATATTCCTTTTTACATACTACTAGACCATTTTTATGTACTAGACCACTGACAAAGGCTTTAGGTTGAAATGCATCTGATTTGACTTGGTGCCGGTTACTCCTGGTATTGTGGGATATTCCAGCACAATGGTGTTGTATTTTTCTCTATTGTCGTTTAGTGTATGTTATTAGCCTACATAGATAAAATAATATTATCAGATATTTTGGTACATTTTTTACCTTCACTAGTTTGCTTATCCGAATTGTTTTATCAGGATTCTTTCCTAGCTGCACTGGAGAAGCAAGGGATTGAACATGGGACCTTCTTCATGCGACGCAGATGCTCTCCCACTGAGCTACAGCCCATCCCCTAGTGATCCCTTAAAGCAAATGAATCCCTATTTGGCAATAGATATTGCAGACATGGGAGTGGGGTGTGATCCAGATCAGGACCACAGTGGGGGGAAAGAATTTTTTTTTTTTTTTAAACCCTTAAGTTCCACTCCTGTAGTTACTCTAGAGCAAAAAGGGGGAAAGGCATACCTGCTACCTGTGTCTTTAAGTAATATGTGCTTTGGTCCCTAAGTGCTGAAGTCATTGTATGTGCAACGTACTTCTGCATAGGCCTATATGCATGGCAGCCCAAGTAAATGCCTGCCTGTGTCTACTATGCTTTATATAGGAGGGCAGGATAAATAATAATGGGCTATACCTTGAGTAGACCAATTGAAATCAGTGGGACTTAAGTCTTCTCTGAGAAAGAAGCCCACTCTTAGTGAAGTTCTGTTATCACCACAGCCAATCCAAACCAAATATTTGCCTCCCTTCTTGTTTCAGAATAGCCAACGTGTCAATTTATATTTCTCGAAATATCTTTATGGTGCAACTTTAACAAATACCAACAAACCTCCATTTCACCACAGGCCTCTGTTGGAGTCCACAATCCAGTAAGGAGAGAAAGAGTGAGAGGACACCCCGCCCCCTGAAGGGGAAGACTCTCAGTGCAATTGTCAGAAGCAAAAACAGTCCCATTGGTTTCACTGGGTCTGCTCTAAGTATAACTAAGTCTGGCTTGTAACATCATCCTATAGTAACAATAATAATACAGTACAAACATGCCTGTTCCTCCACTATCAAAGAACGATTCTCAGTCGGGTGATCATTCACAGACTTAACATTACTTAAGATTCCCTAACATTTCTCAAAAACAAACCTGCTCAGTATCAAATTGCTACTTCGTAATGAGGTACAGTAGGCTAGGATTGATTTCAAACACACTCTGCTCATTGTGTAACATTTTACCAGGTGTTGATTTTCTGTTAAATTAATACATATTTCACCTGTGATATGATCACAAAGCACGGCCTGGGAATACAATGACCAGATGCATCGAAGGATGGGGTTCCTGTATCTTTAATAACTGGGTAGATTAAACATTTCCCAAAGGTGCAGCTTGCCATTCAGCAGTGAGAAAAGTTGCATGTGCTGAATCACCCTCTTCTTCATCACTATTGGGAGCCCTGTCCTCCTTTGCATCTGGTCATCCTAGTCTGGCAACTTGTGAAATCCATGACTTCAGAAATTCAGTCAAATGCATGGCAAAAAAGTTCTGATAAATCCCCAAAACTCAGATATCAGATGCTGTACATGGGAAGAGTCAAGACACTGTGGCAATCACCAGAAAAGGGAACATAAACTAACCTGCCCATGATGGCTCAAGAATCTTTGTATTCCCAAAAGTGCAACAATAAGTCCCAAATCTGCAAATATGTGGTACATGAAATTTGGGGAAACACCTTTATGTTCAGACTTAATTAGCAAGTGCAACAAGCAAGGAATCTCAATTTTAAAAGAAGTTATGGCACAATGCTTTCCATATATCTCCTATGTGGAAGCACTTCAAGCTTCTGATCACATTCCAATAAAAAACAGATGCATATTTTTTCTGTCTGTGATTCAGCTACATTATTTACACATCCAAACTCTCTCAATAGTTAGTGAATTTCTCCTTAGGCTGTTCTACTCTAATGGTCCCACTAGTTTCCCCTATAGTATAATGCTATACTAAGGACTTCAATCCATGTGTTTCATTTTTCCCTTGATTAATGATCTTGTTGTATTGTTCTTCTTTTTTTGTTGCCTGTATCTTTAGCTTTATTTCAAAATAAAATGCCATGTTTTTTTTAAAAAAAAATGTGTGCATGTGGTCAGGTGCAGCAGCATGTACGTTTCTGTGGGTATTGTGCCAATGCACGTTTGTGGTGCTACAATCTGACTTGCGATCAGCCGCATGGATCACTCTTGATTACAGCTACAGTGCTCGGTTTCACTCAGCTGTTCTGAAGTCCAAGTGCCTTCTTAAGTTGCTTATCAACTTCATGAATGACTGAGAGAAAAGGGATAATTGGAACTAGACCTTGGAGAACGTCCCCTGGTGCCAAGGTGGCATCTTTGAAAACAACAAAAAGAAGGATGTTACACTGCAGTCTTCTTATTTCTGATAGCAGAAACGTGTGTTGCATCTCTCCTGATTTGAAGAATTCTGATTTGCTTCAAATTGCCCTGCTTTCTGTGTGTAGGCAGTTCCCCTTGGATATTGGTAACGGACAGCCGACACAGGACCTATTCACTCATATTTTTAGCTGCAAAAGCTAAGGTGTTTTACATGTACACTTACGGTGGAAAAGTACAAATTCCCCTGACACGTGTTTATACATGGTTAATCTTACAGGTACACATATCAGTGCTGTGATTGGCTGCAGATCACTATTGAAGCAATTAGATTTGCCTGTGTCTAAATAGCCCTCAGGTAAGATGATCAACAGCACCGTGCTGCTGTCTAACATATACAGAAGTAAGTCTCAGCCCATTTTTTTACTTGTTGGTTTGTTTATTTATTTAATCTATCTAGCTATTTGATTTATACCCCACCTTTCTACTAAAAATGGCACTCAAGGCAGCACTCAGCCAATGGACTGTAGTCAAATGGAATACAAGCATACTTTGGATAGTTGCACCCAGTTCTACTCTGAACACTATCATGTAGCTAGTCCCTTATGCCCTTTCTGGATGCTAGACAAAATATGTAAACTTTTCTACTACATTCTGCTCCAAGATCTGGGTGGATTTTGGTAGCTGGTCAAAACTTAGAAAAGAATTAATGAAGCAGAGAGAATTTCTATCCCTACTTTTTACTTTCTTGAGACAGAGGCAAGACAATGTTATAGTACCTTGTTTTTTAAAAAATATATATATTGTATTATTAGATGGTGCAAAACAGACATTATATCTTTTCATTGGAATGATTCTCTAAAAGCCCTACAATATTTCAAATAATTTGACCTGCCACATAAACATCAAATAAAGGAAAGCAAAATTTCTACACACACACACACAAATATGGCCTAAAATTAGTCCAGTTCCTGTTATTATTCAGGGCTGGTAAAGCCTGAAAGGGTTAATCCTACAAACCAATGGTGGGTTTCTTTCTGCACCATCTGAAGTGGGGAACGTAGTCACAGTCAGTTAGTCACATCAATGAGTACATCTGTGGGCTAAACAAACAGCTTCCCCGCCTGCCTCCTTTCTGTGACACAAAGCAGTCAAAGAAACATCCACCACTGTTGATACTTGAATCTCTATTTTCGTGCAAATATATCAGTAGGAAGCAAAACCCTCCATCACCCAGGTAGGTCCCAATGCTATCGAATATATCCAAATGCAAGTTCTGGTTGTTTTTAATTTTCCCTTTTTGAGAAATAATATGTGCATGCTTCAGTAGCAGGATAGGTATGGCAGACTAGCCTATGGAGTTTAATGGGACTTACTCCCAGGTAAGTGTGTATAGGATTGTAGCCTTAATACATTCTTAATGTATTTGTCCCCCCCCCTTTTCATTCCTTTTTATATTATATTCTTTTCTCTTTTTTTGCCCTATCAGTACCACTGTTATTCAAAAACTCTTTTAAGAAAAATTAGAGTTGAAAAATAAAATCAGAATCTTTGATACAGGTTTCAAATTAAGTATTTTTAAAGGTCATTGTCTGCCGAACAGTGAAAGGGGTACTCGCTGTAAATCACTTATCTCTCCTCTTTCCCCTCATGTTCTGTCTGTTCTTGATAGCAGATTTCTAGGCAAGGAGCATATCAGTTCTATACTATAACAGTATCATATTTTTCATTACTCATACCTTTCTTTCACATGCACATTGCAAGGTCTCACAGTTTATTAGACAATAAGTAGCCAGTCCTCATTGGCAGAAAACAACTGCGCAGCAGAGGTTTGCACCAAAGAACTCTGAGTGTCAAATGAAGTCACTATCAGACCAATGGGGACTCAAAACAGAATTGGGTCTGCTTTTCATGGGATTTCCGTGTCATCTCCTCACCCCGCCCCCAAAGCCCCCCATGTACCCTACAAATCTGGGGTAACCCTCCTGAATAGATGTGGAGGGTGCACGGGGGGGGGGGTAGAGGAGAAGACAGGAGAGGAGAGGAGGCAGAAGCCCTGTTGCACAAACTGTCTCCTTCCACTGGTGGAATGAAGCAGCTGGATCCAACTGCATATATTTAACTTATCAAACACCCTATATATGTGTATATGGAACACACATACACATACATGCACACACACACACATTTGTGGATAAGGCTTGTAAGATCATGAAAACTAAAACTTGGAACTGATGCTGACAAATGACCAATTGGCTACATGCTGAAGACAGAGAAACTGACAAATGACCAATTGGCTACATGCTGAAGACAGAGAAACTGACAAATGACCAATTGGCTACATGCTGAAGACAGAGAAACTGACAAATGACCAATTGGCTACATGCTGAAGACAGAGAAACTGACAAATGACCAATTGGCTACATGCTGAAGACAGAGAAACTGCCACGCGTATGTGAAAAAGCAATGCCATCACTGCAGAACTTCTGGCCCACGGCCTTAATCCAGCCTTAATCCAGTGAAGCACCCCAGTCTAGCCCATGGGTTCTTGGGGTTCCTCCAGGAGGTGAGGCTTAGGCTCCAAGCCCCACCCCCTGGAAGAAACCCATCAGAACCACTGAAGACAATGCAGCATCCCTGCTCTTGTCTTGGATCTGTTTGGACACAGCAGCAGGGGTCTGGGGCAGCTGGGCAGGTGACCTGTGCTTCCTTCCAGCACAAAAAAGAGGGAAAAAAGAGAAGAGAAGAGAAGAGAAGAGAAGAGAAGAGAAGAGAAGAGAAAGGGGTTGACATCAGAGCGCAGGGCCACACTCCCTGACATCATCTGGCATGTGGGGTGGGGGGCAATTTGGCCCCCACCACAAAACAGTTCTGCACCCCTGCAGTAGAATTATGGTGTGCTTCTGGAGATTTAATCTCTTGTCCTTTCCGTGGCTTATTTTTACCCTTTTTTCAGGCATTAAATGTCCTGTGTGTTTTTCTCCACTGTCTTGCTCCTGGCAATACGTCAGGTGTACACTCACACATGCATATAGATGCAGACAAATACGGAGCTCTCCCTGGAGGGATAGTGCTGAACACGTGGCAGCTGCAATGCAATAAAATGACATTGCAGCGCCTTGCCACCACAAATACTTGTTTCTGCTTGTTTGTGGTCAGCTGCTACACAGAACTTGCTGACCACTCGATAAGTGCTGCCATGTAGTGCTGTTTAAAGTGACCTCCCTGGAGCACATGGAGTATGTGAACTGGTTCTTAATACCTGATGAATAACCATAACTAAAGTGTGGGGATGGGTAACCAGAAGGAGAAATCCAAACTGCATTTCTAGCACACTGCACTAATGAAGATGTAATCATATTCAAGGCTTTAAAGCATAAGTGATGCCAGACAATAAATAAATCACAATGCCATTTTAAAAATAAAATAAAAATAACGTTAAAAGCAAATGCAGACAAAGGGTTGGATCCAGGATCTGCCTTCTATTGATAGAAGGGTTCTGCTCACAGAAGGTGCCTCTGCCTGATTTTCAGGAATCCCCCCTTTCCCTGCACTTAATTCAGCAGGATCCTCTGTCCCTCTTTGTAGCATTTTCAGTGGGCTGGAGAGACTGCCATGGGGAGGAGTGGGTATGGAAGTCTGCTTCTGCCCGCTGAGTAGCATGTGCCTAAATCAGGACCCAACCCTATGTGAATAAATGAATGTTCAGAGAGGGTTAAGACTGTAATGTTTTGTAAAAGGCCTGTAAATTAACAGTGCAGCCAGTCAAGAGCAGACCTTTCCATAGGAGTAGCAATTAACAGTAAATGAGTGTAAAAGCACAGGGATAAGTGGTTCAGACCTGCCCATCTGAAAGGAGACCAGGGACAGTGGGAAGGAGCTTTACATAAGCCCCCCTCCCACTGCTTACTCAAAGTCTCATGATGGCTGGGAAGAACCAGCCATCATCAAAACTTACCTTCAAGTCTCACTGTGACTGGAAATGGCCCCAGCCATTCTGACACCTGCCGGGATCATGCCAAGCTATTCCAGCCTCCAAAGGAAGTGGTTTTCCAGGCCCACCTTATAACTTGCAGTAAAGCCTTCACAGATATGGCATAAACATATCCTGGGGAAGCAGGGGTTTTGAATTCAAAACTCAAAGATAGATATAACCGATTTTGATTAAAATTTGGCAGGGCCCCTGGGGATCAGATAAAATTGCTTTGTAGCCTAAATCAGGCCCACCAGTCACTAGCTGCCCATTTCTCCTCTGCTTTAAAAGGGAGGGTTGTACTTCTTCTGTAAAGACATGCCACATACATATTAGGTTCCATATTACATCCCCAACTTTTCCTATTTAAGGGATCTTGAGAAGGGAGACTATGAAGGACTTCTGGCTGAGTTCCTACAATGCTGATATTGACATTTCTGGCACAGGTGCACTGTTGGTATTGCTCAGCCAGTGAACTTTACAGTGTCATGCTATTTTAAACTGAAAAGCCAATAAAGTCCAAGTCATCGGTATAGAGTCTACAGGGGTGGGCAACTTGTGGCCCTCCAGATGTTTTGGCCTACAGCTCCTATCAGCCTTAGCCCGTGTGGCCAATGGTGAAGTATCATGGGAGTAGTAGGCCAAAATGTCTGGAGGGCCACACATTTCCCATTAACTTCTGATCCTGAATCACTACATGGAAGTAAGGCTCATTGAAAACAGGAGGACTCATGCCCTGGTAATATGTTTGAATTACGGTATTAAGCAGTCTTGTTTACTTTATTAGGCCTGCTCTAGAGGAAAGGTCCAGTGGATGGGAAAGGCAAACAACACACAATCAATATGTGGCCACAAGTTAACAGCATGAATATGAAGCAGAGTGGTTATATACATCTCATTTTCAGAGGGCCCATGAGCTAAGGGGGAAATGGACCCACTCTATACACATTCTTCCAGCATATTTTGTAACTGTTCATGTACATGTCAAGTCCGATTTTATAAACTACAAAGCAAATGCAAACGCAAAATATCTTTCAAAGACATGGAAGGAAAATGTCCAAGGCCCTTGTTTTAGAAACAAGGATGAAGTATTAAGCCAATGTGAACTCGAAATGGGGTGCTGCAGACAAACAGTAAAAAGACTGAAAAGAGTCTGGATACAAAGTCATTATCAACTATCACAGTTTCTGTTCATCTTGGCTACCTAAGAAACAAATGATAGTACTGTATCAAGGAACACAATACCACTTATAGTAAACTAAGCTATAGCATATTTATTTTGGTCACACAACTCTCGTGTCAAAATCACCCTTCACTGAAAATGCTATTGAAAAATGCTATCATAATAGCAATATGTTGTCACTCACTGTTGTATGGAACTGACCCAAATATTCAGCCCATTAAACATATTCTGACATCAAAGTGTCATTTCCTCACATAGCTCCAGTTAGAAAATCACACTGATTGGCTGCTGAGGGAAGAGGGGAGGCCTAGATTTTCTGACCAGGCCTATGCATGCAGCTAGATTGGATCCAATGTTCTCTTGGGCTCAGAACACTGGCATTCCATACGTAGTTCTCTTGCACATATCCCATTCATTTCAACAGAGGTTGTGCAAGAAAACATCCCAATGCAAAGTGCTCTAACTAAGCCAAAACCATTAACCTAAGTGTGTGTACCCTAAGTCCCTCATTTCTCAAGAGCCCCACCCTAAAGGACTGACCCAACTTGATCAGTCAATCCTAATATTTGTCCCTGTTCTCAAACTCTTTCTCCTTGTTGCTCTGCTGTTAACATTGATCAAGAATGTGATGACATACTTACAGGTTTATATTGCTCTGCTTCTCTCAGAAGCTCACTTAAACCCATATCACTGAAAGTGTACACCTCGGCCTGAATACTGAGCCATATAGCCTATCCAGCAATAGATTTGTAATTTAGCCCTTTGATTGCCTTTTCTATCATTCTTTTTTACATTCTGGTTCTCACAGCATTTTTGTCAAGGAATTACTTCCATTGTCAGGCAGTGACCCTGGGGGGGAAGAGGTGTGACCTGATATGCTCAAGCAAGGTCACAGAGCCAAGCAGGAACTGATTTGATCACCCCATAGTTCATCTTCTCATTCTCTTTTTCAGATATTGACAATATCATGGCTTGTTTGCCCGAGAAGATGTCTCTACAGATGATATCAACCATTAACAATTCTTCCCTGATACAGCCAGGATTTTCTTTGCTGAACTTTGATGGCCAAGTTTTCTTATTTGGACAGAAAGGCTGGCCAAAGAGATCCTGTCCTACTGGGGTTTTCCTCCTTGCTTTCAAAAAGGAAGAACTCAAACTGAAGCCAGCATTCTTCTCCCAGGATTCCTGCTACCTTCCTCCTCTACGGTACCCTGCGATCTGTATTCTCAAAGGTGGTACAGTGCAGTCTGAGAAATGCCAGTACATGATCCATGGAGGGAAAACACCAAACAATGAACTTTCTGATAAGCTATACATCATGAGCATGATCAACAAGAATAACAAGAAAGCCACGTTTAATTGTATTGAGAAAGAATTAGTTGGAGAGGTCCCTGAAGCCAGATATGGCCATACCATTAATGTGGTTCACAGTCAAGATAAAAATATGATAGTTATAATTGGAGGAAGATCATACATGGCTATCGGACAGAGGACAACTGAAAACTGGAACAGTGTGGTCGACTGTATGCCATACATATTTCTGGTTGACCCTGAGTTTGGATGTTCCACTTCCTATGCCCTTCCAGAACTTCAGGGTGGATTCTCTTTTCATCTCTCGCTTGCCAGAAATGACACCATCTATATCATAGGAGGTCATTCCATTGAAAATAACACCAGACCCCCAAATCTCTATAAGATAAAAATTGACCTTCCCTTAGGCAGCCCAGCTGTGAACTGCTGTGTCTTGCCTGGGGGGATTTCTGTGTCCAGTGCCATCATGACCCAGACCAAAGACCAGGAATTTGTCATTGTGGGAGGCTACCATTCTGACAACCAGAAGAGGATGGTTTGTAATACGATCAATCTAGAAGATAACAAGATCAAGATAGTAGAAAGGGAGGCACCAGAATGGACTCCAGAAATCAAACACTGCAAGATCTGGTTTGGGAGTGATATGGGAAATGGAAATATACTATTCGGTATCCCCGGAGACAACCGGCAGCTAATTTCAGATGCAAACTACTTTTACATGTTGAGATGTCAAGGAGAAAGTGATCAGGACTCAGAACAGCTGACACAAGTGTGCAGTCAGAGTTCTACAGAAGATGCAGGAGAGTCTACTCCTTTTGAAGATTCAGAGGAGTTCACTTTCAGCTTTGACATGAATGATATTGACACCTATAATGAAGATGATGAGGAAGATGAGTCAGAAGCAGGCTACTGGATCACTTGCTGTGCAGGCTGCGATATTGATATCAACACCTGGGTGCCCTTGTACTCAACAGAACTCAACAAGCCAGCTATGATCTACTGCTCCAATGGAGATGGCCACTGGGTCCACGCTCAATGTATGGACCTATCTGAGAACATGCTTATCCACCTTTCACAGGTAAATATCAAGTACTTCTGCACCGAACATGTCAGTTTGGCCAGGGGGCTGCAAACTCCCAAGGAGACTCCATCTCTGGAAAAGAAACCCATGAAAGCATTGCGCCGGAAAAAAACAATGAAAATAATCACTCCTGCAAAGAAGTCCTTTATTCGGAAGCTGTTTGAATAAGTTCACAAAACTGAATCATATTTTGGTATGCAAAGCTGAGATCCCAAATCACAGAGCAGTTACACCTCAAATAGTTTTTAGACTTGTTAGTAGTGTTTTGGTTCCATTTCTTGTTTTTAATAATTTCATTGTTCAAAATAATTTGGTTTAGTCTTTATATTAGAAATGCATGTATTGTTCCCAGGCAAGATGGCACCATTTTGGACCAACTGTGGCACCATTTTGGACATTATTAGAAATGCTTACTACTGAATTGGTATGGCTTTGCTTAAACGCAGCAATGGGCTCAATGTTTGTTGTTATGCTCAATAATGCTACCACTTCTGGGACCCTGATGGAAGTCAAAACCCTGTAAAGCAGAGGTGAGGTACCTCAAGCCCACAAAGCAAATCCAGCCCTCCTGGGATTCCAGTCTGGCCATGCCCCATTTTCCTGGCCATGCCCCTTTCCCCTGATCACCAATCATGTGGAGGTTTTCCAACTTTTACACATTTTCCCCTCATTCTAAAAGGTGGGAATAGCACACAGGAAGCTGCCTTATAATGAGTGAGACCATTGGCCTATCTAGCCCAGTACTGTCAACACTGGCTGGCAGCAGCAACTCTTGAGGGTTTCAGGCATGGGTTTTTCCAGCCTTACCTGGAGATGCCAGGGATTGAACCTGGGACCTTCTTCATGCAAAGCAGGTGCTCAACCACTGAGCTTTAAGCAAAACTATGCTGGTATTTTTTATATTTTGGCCCCCAAGAACTTCTTTGTTGTTCAGTCATTAAGTCGTGTCCAACTCTTCGTGCTAGGGATGTACGAAAGTCACTTACCTGGTCCCGCAGCTTGCTTCGCAGTGGGGGGGAGGCGCTTCGGTTCTCCTCCCGAATTTCAGGCTGGGTGGGGAGGCGCCCACCTCACCCGGCCGAAATTCAGGCGGGGGGGGAGGCGCCCCGCCTCGCCTGGCCGAAATTCAGGCCGGGGAGAAGCGCCCCGTCTCCCCGGCTGCGAAATAAAAAAGAAAATGTAAAAAAAAACCACACACACCCGTGATAGGCTACGTAACGATTTACGTAGCCTGTCACGGCTAGATTTCCAAAGTCAGCCATGATAGGCTATGTAAATCGTTACGTAGCCTATCACGGGTGAAATTGGGAAAAAAAAAAGCGCGTACGCAAATGGGGGCGCCCATGGGTGCCGCCATTTGCGTACGCGCTTTTTTTTTTTTCCAATTTCACCCATGATAGGCTACGTAACAATTTACGTAGCCTATCACGGCTGACTTTGGAAATCTAGCCATAATAGGCTACGTAAATCGTTACATAGCCTATCACGTGTTTTGTTTTGTTTTTTACTTTATTTTGTAATGCGGCGGCGGCAGCCGGTCGCAAGACCGGCCGCCCCCCCCGCCCCCGCCGAAACGCCGCCGAAACGCCACCGGGACCCACCGCCAAGACGGACATTCAAGCGAGGTAAGTCCCATCCCAGGGGGGGTCGGGGGGCGGAGAATTTCACCGCCAATTTCGGGGGGCCGAATGCGTTGGCATTCGGCCTCCCCAAGATTCGTGGAGAAATTCTCCGCCATCCCTATTTGTGACCCCATGGACCATAGCACGCCAGGCCTTCCTGTCCTCCGCTCTCTCCTGGAGTGTGCTCAAGTTCATATTCATTGCATCGGTGATGCTATCTAGCCATCTCGTCCTCTGCCGTCCCCTTCTCCTTTGCCTTCAATCCTTCCCAGCACCAGGGTCTTTTCCAGTGACTTTTCTCTTCGCATTTGGTGGCCAAAATATTGGAGCTTCAGCTTCATTATCTGTCCTTCCAATGAGCACTCAGGGTTGATTTCCTTTAGGATTGACTGATGACCTCCTTGCAGTCCAGGGGACTCATAAGAGTCTTCTCCAGCACCACAGTTCGAAAGCATCCATTCTTTGGTGCTCAGCCTTCCTTCTAGTCCAGCTCTCACAGCCATACATTACTACTGGGAAAACCATAGCTTTGATTATGTGGACCTTTGTTGGCAAGGTGATGTCTCTGCTTCTTACTATGCTGTCTAGGTTTGCCATAGCTTTCCTCCCAAGGAGCAAGCGTCTTTTAATTTCATGGCTACAGTCACCGTCTGCGGTGATCTCGGAGCCCAAGAAAATAAAATCTGTCAATGCTTTCATTTCTTCCCCTTCTATATGCCAGGAAGTGATGGGGCCAGATGCCATGATCTTAGTTTTTTTAATGTTGAGTTTCAAACCAGCTTTTGCACTCTCCACTTTCACCCTCAACAAGAGGCTCTTGAGATCCTCTTCGCTTCCTGCCATTAGGGTGGTATCGCCTGCGTATCGGAGGTTGTTGATAATTCTCCCAGCAATCTTAATTCCGACCTCTGATTCATCCAACCCGGCATTTCTCATGATGTACTCTGCATATAAGTTAAATAAGCAGGGCGACAAATGCAGCCTTGTCGTACTCCTTTCCCAATTTTGAAGCAATCGGTTGTTCCATGTCAGTTCACTGCCTGCAAATAGGCAGTGTAGAATGCCTCAATTCACTGCCTCAATACACTGCCTGCAAATAGGGTGTAGAATGTCAGGAGCCCGTTTTTGCTGAGCTCTACTTCACATAGTGTGTGTGAACATTTACCAACTCACTCACACATAGATACATGCACAACTTGGGGTTGAATAACCTTCTACAATTGTGGGAGGGGGCTTTCTCTGCTATCAATCCCAGGTTATGGAACTCCCTGCATAGGGAGGTTTGCTTGGCTCCCTCTCTGTTGAGAACATAGGAAGCTGCCTTATACCACCTCAGACCATTTAGTTCAGAATTGTCTCTCCAGCTCTCCAGACAGGGCTCTCCCTCAGCCTTACGTGGAGATGCCTGGTATTAAAACCTGTGACTTCTTGGTGCAAAGCATGTACTCTACTACTGGGCTTCAGCAGTTGAACTTCCTGCTGGCATTCTATTACCTGACTAGGATAGCATTTGGCTTGCCAGGTAGAGGAGTTGCCCTGCACTGACCCTTTGTTTTAAAGTTGCTTTTCCTGCTGTGACCATCTCTGACTCACTTTCGATGTAACTTTTGGATTGCTTTAATATAATGTGAGCCCTCCCTCAGCATTGTTTGACAGTGGAAGGGTGGAATGTAAATATTTTAAATAAATAAATAAATGCCTATGTGATGTCCAGTGGAAAGAAGCCAACTTGTCCCTACATCATGCAATAGTGGAAGAGGTGATAAGGACAACATGTTAATTGCAATGAAATACTCTGACGGTGGTGCAGCCCTCACCTTAGCTTACAAACCTATAAAACTGATGTTTGTTTTATTTTTCCAAGTGAAGAGGGGCTTAAGATGAGGAGAACAAAGCTTGTCCAGATAACTGAGGCTTTGGGCATGAGGGTAGTTTGTACTGGTGCCCCTATGCACAACAGATGCATAAATATCATTGCATGCTTCCTTTCTTCAAAGACAGACAGAATTGCATAAGGCTCTCATTCTGAGGGACTAAGGCTGTTTCCAGATGAGGCTTTATCATCTTGCCTCATTCATCCATTGGGGGGTGGGGTTTTCCAGATAATGGCATCTTCCGTTGTAGTCCTCCTGCATTTCTCCCATTATGTAAATGCCAAATATAAAATGGATCATTTTTCATTTGTCTGCGATTCCATCTGAAAATTGCTACAGGCTGTGTATGTCTATAACATGAAGACTGGGTGCAGTACCGCAGTTTGGTTACATTTCCAAAGTACCAGTCCAGAATGGTTAGTATTTATTTGGGTGTCCTCCTAGATATGTAGATATTTATCTTATCCTGAGCAGATTGAGCCTAAGGAAGATACTATAGCTGTGTGGAGAACTGCCAAGACAATGGCTGCAGAATACATTCCTGGATGGCTCGTCAGTCCAGCTGGCTGGGCAGAAATGCACTAGCCTCAAGTTATCAGCCAGGATGGGGCTGTGACAGAGAAGTTTTCTACATGAGGCATTTATTGTGCACTTGCGATTCCCTACTCATGGCTGTTTACAGGTTCTTTAGACAACAGCATGACCCTCCAGGTCCTCTTCTGTTTTCAAAGCGCACTTTCGCAGAGTTTTTTTTAGAAGTGGGACAATGCGGTATTGTTTGTGAAACAAAAGAAAATGTATTTTCCTACTCATGTAATCATGTTATTCCACTATAGCACACTGCCTAGAGGTTACGTAGCAGAAAAGCAGGAAAGGAAACGCTCTTGGTGTAGAGCTCGGATCTCAATTCTGCAATGAAACCAAAAGTAGATACATGAGATTAACAGCCTCATGTAGAAAAGCTCAGAGTTGAAAAGGCAGAGCAGAGGCTTGGGGGGGGGGCAGAAGGAGGAACAAAAGGCCAAGCCAGGAATGATTGAGTTGTCCAGGGCAGGGGGAGGAGGAGGAGGAGGCTGGACAGACAAGCACATGATAAGATGTCTGCATAGTAGAGAAAAAGAAGAACAGAGAGGCAAGTGGGAAGAAGGAAGTGGGGAAAGGACCTCTGAGGGAAGAGAAGCCTCAGCTATGAGGTGGGAGCAGCTAGCAGGGACAGGCAACTCTGGCCAGCCACAAAAGAAATGGAGGAACAGGACCTTGCTCTGACCACCTCTGACTCCCTCAGCCCCAGAGATCCTATGCTGAATTGCAGAATTGAGATCACCTACCTACACCTGCAGTTCTGGGGTGGAGAGTGGGCAGTGATATGCATTGGGCTTTAGAGTGACTGTGAGAGAAACTCGAGGTGGAGAAGCCATAAACAGGGAGGCTCCCAACCCCATATTCCCCAGATGAAGGCCATAACAGATATGTATCTGATGCCTCAGCAAGGAGTAAGATTTGTAACTCCTTGTCCTGAAAGGGAAATACTTTGGGCTGGGTGTAGGGTTGACTGTCCAGTGATGCGAATAGCAGTACTCAATAAACAACACTTACTGCATCCAACATGTACCTGAGTA
Organism: Heloderma suspectum; assembly: GCF_057233095.1. Lineage (NCBI taxonomy): Eukaryota > Metazoa > Chordata > Lepidosauria > Squamata > Helodermatidae > Heloderma > Heloderma suspectum. Next base: position 92,837,850 of record NC_139458.1, read on the forward strand.
TAGTCCCTTAATGGAGACAACAGAAGATGGGTGCTTCGACAGGCCCTGTAGGGTGGCCAGGTGTCCTCTTTTAAAGGGGTGGCTTAGTGGTTAAGACGCTGAACTGCAGACTGGAAGGTCGGCAGGTCAGCAGTTCGAGACCCAAGTGCTGCGTGACGGAGTGAGCTCCCGTCTTCAGTCCCAGCTTCTGCCAACCTAGCAGTTCGGAAGCAAGAAATTGCAAGTAGATAAACAGGTACCGCCTTGGCGGGACAGGTAACAGCGTTCCGTGCACCTTGGTGTTCAGTCATGCCGGCCACATGACCACAGAAGCATCTTCGGACAGCGCTGGCTCTTCGGCTTAGAAACGGGGATGAGCACCACACCCTAGAGTCGGACACGACTGGTTGGGGACACCTTTACCTTTTACCTGTCCAATTCTAATTTAAAAATAAAGAATCATAGGAGTTCTTGCCCATCAACAGTTAGTACCTGGGTAGCAGACTGAACAGACAGGCACACAAGTCACCTGGTCACAGTAATCTGCAGTATGGTGATCTGGACTGTATTTCTATTTAAATTATAATAATTAGATTAAGAACATAAGAAGAGCCATGCTGGATCAGACCAAGGGTCCATCTAGTCCAGCATTCTGTTCTCACAGTGGCCAACCAGCTGTCGACCAGGAACCCACAAGCAGGACATGAGCGCAATAGCACCCTCCCGCCCATGTTCCCCAGCAACTGGTGTACATAGGCTTACTGCTTCTGGTACTGGAGGTAATACATAGCCATCAAGACTAGTAAAGCCTTTTCCTCCAGGAATTTGTCTAACCCCCTTTTAAAGCCATCCAAATTGGTGGCCATCATTACATCCTGTGGTAGCGAATTCCAAAGTTTAATGATGCGTTGTGTGAAGAAGTCCTTCCTTTTATCTGTCCTGAATCTCCCACCAATCAGCTTCAGGGGATGACCCCAGGATCTAGTATTTTGAGAGAGGGAGAAAAATGTCTCCCTATCCACATTCTCCACATCATGCATAATTTTGTACACCTCTATCATGTCTCCCCTTACCCTCCTTTTTTCCAAGCTAAATAATCCCAGCTGTTGTAACCTTCTCTCATAGGGGAGATGCTCCCCCTTGATCATTTTAATTGCCCTTTTCTGCACTTTTTCCAGCTCTACAATATCTTTTTTCAGGTTTGGTGACCAGAACTGTCTCCCAGCATCCTCCAGCCACCTATGCTTACCCCAGCCAGCTTCACAGAGATTTGTTTGTTTGCTTGTTTTTGCTGGAGATATTCGTTTCAGAATCCCCAGAAATTCAAAGTTGTGTCATACATTACACCCTTAACAATCCCTCACTTGCAAGCAAGTTCTCCTCTGCCTATTTGGCGTCTTAAAGGTGGGAGCAATTTCCCTTGAACAGGTTGCAAAGGATGGAAAATGCCGATGCTGATTTTAAAAGCCCCCCCCCTTCTATTTCCCACACTAGGGTCTTGATCCAGATCTGCCCCTTGCACCTAGTCTAGAGTAAAAATCAAAGAAAGAAATAGCTGCTAGACACGGATTTAAAGTTATGTCTGTTTTGAGGCTTCTTGCTGGAGGAAAGATGGATTTACTAGCCTGCCGCTTTCCTGATGGCATGGAAAGACCTGCCAGTGTGTGGCTTACTAAGAACATCAGCCCAAGTGTCTCTGATTCCATTTTTAATCGGGGTCCATCTTGTGTGCATAGGCAGATGGCTTCCAAAGGGCCATAATAAAAATCATGGAAGATGCCACCGCCGTCTTTTGTTTTTCCTTCTCAGCTGGCTTATTCAGAAGCACTCTCTGAAAGCGTGACTCCTCCACGAAGGAAGCAATTAAAGACCTGAAGTTAACCAGGCAGGCATCTCCCTATATATAACTCTCAGATTCAAGCCACTCTGTAATGCCGACACTTACCTGATTCAGTCAGCACACAGTGATCATAATCAGATTGAGATGTAATTGTAATCAAGGCTGTGTTATGAAATTAGAAGTGACCCATATCCAAGTTCAGTGGAGGCTGGTGCCTCCGATGTCAGTGGGGCAGTGAATCTGCTCCGGGTTTCAGTCAGAACTCTAAAGGTGCGAAACACCTAATGCCATTAGAATTCTGACTGGTTCTGACTGGAACCTGGAGCGGATTCAACACCCCACTGACACCACCAGCCTCCACTGTCCAATGCGCATAGTACAAAACTGTATCCACTTGGTGCCTGAGCTCCTGAAAAATGAGAGCTCCTACCCTCAGCCTCCCCCAATCTGGCGCCCTTCAAATGTATTGGACTACAGACCCCATGCTGGCTGGGGATGGTGGGAGTTGTGGTCCAACCCATCTGGAGGGTACCAAGTTGGGGGAGCCTGGTGAACCTCAAAGGCTGCTTCCCCCTTAGGAGAATCAGCCTTGAAGTCACTGATGGCTCCTTGTTTGATCTACCAGGAAACCTGATGTGCAGCAGCCCCTTCCCTGTTCTTCCAGGTCATGCTCTGTCCTCAAGTGTGTTGTGGCTGGTTCACAAGGAGTACATTCCCTTCCCATTTCTCTAAAGACATAATACCCAGCACAACAATAGAAACAACAGTACATGAAAGAGGCTATGAATCGGGCTTCTGCACAGGGACATAACTGTAATTTGAGGATCAGCAGAACTGTTGTGAACTCTCCAGCCACCCAGGACCTGGAACCAAATCTAAGCTTCAGTTGTTGTGCCTCACACAGCAGCAAAAGATTCAGTCTTTCTTTCCAGCTCACACACCGAGCCAATCCACATTACAACTTTAAACTGGTTTCAAACTGGTTTATCTAAAAGGATCCTGCAGTTTCATGAGGGTCCTGAGAATTCTTTGCTAGAGACCCCTGTCCCCTGCCCAAGCGGCCCCTCTTCCTAGAGCTACTATTCCCAGAATTCATGTATTTGGTAGCTGTAATCGCTAAAAACAGGTTTGAAACCAGTTGTAATGTAGATTGCCCCACCATGTAGGAAAAGCAGGGGGGAGACACTACCCCCTCAGTCTCCCTCTTCAAGTGTTCACTAGTTTTCAGGTATGAAGAGGCAGGAGCTGCGGCTCAGTGGCAAAGCGTGTGTGTAGCAGGCATAACAACACAAGTTCAATAACGCCAAAGCTACCACCAGTGTCTTAAAGAGTTCTAGATATTGTATGGATGGATCTTTTGGTCTAGGGCAGGCGTGGGCAACTTCTGGCCCTCTGGATGTTTTGGCCCAAAACTCCCATGATCCCTCATCATTCCCTATGCTGGCTTGGACAGATGAGAGTTGTAGGCCAAAATGTCTGGAGAGCCAAAGTTTGCCCACCCCTGGTCTAAGGTTTCTTGTGGCAGAGTGGATAGACACATGTTGCTTCCCTTCCCTCTGTAAAAGGCTACCAGAAAAAAGGGGCATTCAAGTCCTGTGCAGACAGTAATCTAGCATACAACTGAATGTGCAGAGAGTGACTTGGGATGGTGCCTGCTAGCCCTTCAACGTCCCCTTTCTACAAGCACCTATATATGTGGACCAGAGGTAGAAAACCTGGTGCCCTCCAGATGTTTTGGACTACAGCCAGTGGAGACTGGTGCCTCTGATTTCGGTGGGGCTGTGAATCCACTCTGGGTTTCAGTCAGAACCAGCCATAACTCTAAAGGAGCTGTCCAAGGTGCCTATCCCCAAAATAGATTCAGAACCTTGGATAGCTTCTTTAGAGTTCTGGCTGGTTCTGATTGAAACACAGAATGGGTGCACAGACCCACCAGAATTGGAGCCACCAGCCTCCACTGACTACAACACCCATAATCCCTACTCACTGACCATGCTGGCTGGGGTTATGGGAGTTGTAGTCCAAAACATCTGGGGGGCACCAGATTGCCTACCCCTGATGTAGACTTTCTTCTTGATCCATAACCTTCATTTGTGCATGTACTAAAATGATGCTGAGAAAGAATTCTTGGAAACCCCAGTTCCCCCCTCCCCACCCCAATAATGCTCATAAATAATTAAAGAAGTCCATTCCGGATGACGGCAAGGTGAGTTCACTGATCATTGCTGAGAATTACATTTTGTAGCTAGCTACCTTTGTGTAGTTTGAAATATTGCCCTGAAAATAAACATACACATTTTAATGACCTAGGGTAAAATCCAACATAAGTCCTACTTAGAATAGAACCATTGAATGAATGGAATGAATGGAACTTCAGTTAGTCACAACTAATTTAAATCCCATTCATTTCAATGGGTCTACTCTGAGTAGGACTTATGTTGGATTTTACCCCTAGTGTAGTGGTAGCCAACACAGTGCCCTCCAGATATTTTGGACTACAACTCCCGCAATCCTGGATGCTGGCTGTAGTTGTGGTCCAAACTTTCTGAAGGTCACCAGGTTACCTATCCCTGACCTAGAGTGAGCTCTGGAAAAATTGGCCCTGCATGTTGGAGGATAGCCAGCTGTGGTGGGCTCCAACATCACCGAGCGATTCTTCAACTGGGCCCTCACCCCCACCCCACCCCAAGAAGTTTTGAAATGTCTGCGACTCTCTTAATTGCAAAGTGAACTGTGAATATATATGCACACAAATGCATATCTTCTCGTGTGTTTTTAAACATTAACACCCATAAGGGAGGGGTCAAGACCAAGAACTGACCCACCATTTCACTTGCAGATATGTAGAGCAATTTGTGAAGCTGGGCTCACATCACAGACGCAGAACTCCCTGTGACTGCTGTTAAGAACATTATTTGCAACCGTCTTCGGCATAGGTTTGTACTGCAGGGGCACATCTACCCTGCTGGAGACGTTATGTGGGGCAGCTCCTCTTTGCTTGTAGCTCACTGTGGCCTGAATTGTGTGGGTTAATGTGGGAGCAGGACCCATGTTTTTGCTTTAAGGTGGGCACTTGTGACTGTCGGTTCTTTTTCTTTCTGTGAAGGCCATCCTGGAATCCAGCCATGCCTTTGGTCACGTGCATTCTTGACCTTCAGCATCATTGAGCAAGGAGAGAGCTGAGCTGCTTGACTCCATCTCTGGATTGGCTTCTCCTCGTGGAGTCAGGCTCTGCCAAAGGGAAGACTCTACAGAGGATGCAGTGTGCTTTACACTTTCTGAGGCACTCTGAACTGGCAAGGGCCTCTCCCCCTGGTTTATTGGATGAGTTGAGGAGGAGGGAGGAATGTCCCAGCCAATGGAGGAAGCAAGAGCCAGTGAGGTAAGGAGACATGGACCTTGAAGAGGACTCTGGGACATGCTCTCTGTTTCCATAAGGAAGGCACCGGCTAGGATGGAAGTCACATGTTCATTTATCCTGTGCTGTTTTGACTTAGCTGACCTCATTGTAGGTGTTCTGCTAAGCTGACAGATCCCTGTGCAGAGTGGGTGGCACAGATGTCTCTCCGGCTGCAGCACCTCCCATCCCTTATCTCTGATCTCTCATCAGAGATCGGAGATAAGCAAGGGATTCTCTTGCTAGCACTAGCAAGGGAATCCCTTCCCCTGTCTCCTGTCTCTGATGAGAGATTGGAGATAAGCAGCAGCTGAGTCAGGGGCACTGGAGTGGAAAGGAGGCTGCAGCCTTCTCCCTTCCCCAGCAACCCCAAAGCAGGGGTTTGTCTCCCCCACTCTGCCAGTGTGTGTGTGTTCCCACCCCAACTGGTGTGTGTGTGTGTGTGTGTGTGTCTGTGTGTGTTGCCCACACCCCCGCAGGCCCTGGATCCCTCTGCAAAACTAGATTTGGTTGTCAGGGCCAAAAAGGTTGTGCACTGCTGCACTAAGAAAATCACCTAGCAAGTCTTCAAAGATGTGTTAATGTGAAATTAATATGTCCTGTCTTTCATTCCCCACTGAAACTAGCAAAATGAATAGGGGTGGAATGTAGGTGTTCTGAAATTAGGGGGCTGTGGAATAAGAAGATTGCCAAGGACTGGAAGAATGGGAGGAGAGTGTTGATGCTCTCCCCCACCACCACCAACAACAATAATCTTTGCACTCCACCCATACAATTCTATGGCCTTAATCTATGGGATTTGTCCAAAGGAAAGGCAAAATATGTGTTCTTCAAAGAGTTTATTAACAATAAAATGAAATGAACAGAACAGAACAAAAATAAAATTCCTGGACAGTTGTTCAACATTTGAAAACATCATATTCATGTTAGGAAATACATTAATCATTTGCTAGGTTGTATCCTCCGCTTTCTGGTTCCATTACTATCTACAAAGCTGGTAACTCTCACAATGTTATCATTGCAAGACGTTTCTTAATTCTTATAAGTTTAAGATACAAGCGATTGATTAAATCCTACAAATGAAGGGCTGAAACAATGGGAATCATGGGATAAAGTAATAAGAACCACTGTTATTGTTGTTTTAAATAAAAGGAGCGGCCTAATAAAGCAATCTTTTGCACGTGCAGGGCACCTGATGAATACAAGGACCCTGGTCCATCCACGGTATGGGTTGTTGCCATTCAGTGAAATGCAAGAGTTTCTAGAATGTTTCTAGAATTTCAGGTTTTATAGCCAATGTTTGAATATAGAATTGCAATATGCACTTCAGCCTTGGAAACTGGTGGCCAAATTAATTGGAATCCCATATTTGTTTTAGTTTTGGAATGAGAATTATTCTCATAATTTGGAGGAGAGGGGCTGACTCGGGAGTGTAGAACATTTATGACCAGCAACCTTGAAATCAAGCCCAGTTCCCTTAACTACAACACAAGAGAGTTAACAAAGAATATGGTGAAAGAACAGAAAGCCATGTCCCTTGGTAAGATGTCCATCAAGTCACCTCACTACTACCTTCCTCCTGCTCCACAGCCCCGATAAATCAAAGTGACATTGGTAGGATTTCAATCAGCTAAATTAATGCACTGAATTAATTAAATTAGCTTAAATCCAGGTTTCTTGGCTGTGGATCAGGCTGCCTGTTAAAACACCTTACATAAATCTTTAGACAATAAAACTCCAGAAAATGATTGCCAGAGCCGGGTTTCCATACAATTTAACGGCAACAAACTTCTCCACCAACAAGGTGAGCATCTGCGGTATTTATACCAATTTAGAGTAGAAAGGAAATGTCATCTTGAAGAGGAGAAAGAATGCTAAGTGCTTTCACTTATTCAAAGCTGTTTCAAAGCCCCCTCCCTCCAATTCATAATCATAATAAGCCATTTGCCTAGCCATGAGTCAATACCCAGTGCATCTCTTGGCAATCAAAAAAGATATCACTCTCATTCAGATGCACGCCTGTGTGCTTCTCCCATTGTTTTTCTTGCTACTCTTCACAAAAAAGAATCACTTACAAGAGTATTCTTTTTGTCTAAATGAGTTCAAAACCTCTCAACTAAACAGGCACTTTTATTTAAATAATGCGACAGAGAGGAAGAGAACGCAGAAGTAAATTCAAGTTTAGACAAAGACAAACAAAAAAAACAACCTCCTCTACTTTCCTTGATAGCTTGTGGGTGCCAAGGAAACCTGATGTCATCTCTGCCAAGTGTCTTGGGGGGTTTAATAGTGTAATTTTCAAACTAATATCTCAAATGAGAATATCTGACACCACTTGCACTCCTAAGGCGCGCATGTTACAAAGAAGCCATGTGGGTCAGATTGCTTGAATTTCTCTAAGGCATACATAGACTGAGTCATGTACAGCTTTATTCAGAAAACGGAAAATCCCTACTCAGCCTTAATATTTGTTCTGCTGGCTCTAATAAGTTTCTGGCTCCATAGGTATTGGAGGTGGGGGATACTTAAATGCAGTATGCCCTGGAGAGCCGTTTACATCTTCCTAGCCATGAAAAGAAATCTTGTCTCCATGTTCCAGGCTTTGCCAATGCATGGAAAGAGAGGAAAGAAAAGTATTTGGAACCAAATCTGGCATATGATGCCAAATTGCTAACCATCCAACTGTAGGTCCCAGATAAGGGGACAAAAAAGATGAAGCATGGATAATTGAGAACGTCAGAGTTGTTAAACAGCTCTCTTGTACAAAAGGAGGAGTACTCAGTTGATTGTGCCTTCTTGATTTGCCTAAAATAAAATATGGCCTTGCACAGTGGGCCCTAATATCCCTTTAAGCATCAAACAATTTGATTTATATTAAAATATATAGTCTATGTTTCCAACTAAACAGGACCCTAAAGGCGCAATCCTGTGGCCACTAGGCAGCAGCTACATGGCCATAGGATTGATCGGTTCCTGGAGAACTGCCTCCCCACCGCCTCATAGGCAGTGCAGATTGTCGCTGGGCTCCACACTTGGGAGAGCAGTGTGGAGCGGGGCAAAAGGGAGCATTCCCAGGAGTGGGGAAGGGTGGGGAGTGCATAAGTGCTGGTACAACATTTCCTATGTATCATCTGGCCCCCCACCCTGCACTCTGATGTCCCACAGCTAGACAAAATTGGCTGTCTAGTCATGAATGCAGGGCAGCTGGGAGCGTGGAGGAGAGGATCCCCTCCACTTTCCTTCCACCTTGCATTCGATAGGCGGTCGCCTCCGAGTTCGGAGGCAGCTGCCTCTCCACATAGGATTGCTCTCTTAAATTGGAACCGTGATCCATCGCAAGAGTCTCAAGATGTAAGTGATGCATAGCCACATGGACACAGATTGGCAAAGGATGGAATTCTGAAGTGATCCGTGAATGATTATGGGAAACCAATGCCTTCAAAACAATCCCAGTCTCAGCAGAATAGCTTTTGTTGCCTAGTAAAAAGTTGGTCTTGTGGTTAAGATCAATAAGAGGGCAAACCCATGCACCCTATTCATCATCTGGGGGGACATAAGATTGTTCGGATTCTGGAATCAGAGGTCGAAAACAGGGCTCCAGCCTCAGAGCCCAGAAACTGCGCTCCCCACCCCCTCATAGTTGGTTTGGTTCTCTTGATGCTGGCTATGTCTCCACACTCAGAAATGAAGTGCTGAGATGGGGGAAAGGGGGCGGTCCTGGGGGCAGAGCGGGAGTAGATGCAGTTTCCTATCCAGGCTCCAGGCTCCAGGCTCCATTCCTCCCCTTCCTCGAACCCACAGCTGGACAGACAAAATCGCCCATCTAGCCAAAATGCAGGGCAGCTGGAGCATGGAGGAGAGGCTCCCCTCCATGCTCCACCCACCCTGCATAGCATAGCCAGCAGCCTCCGATTTCAAAGGCTGGCGACTATCCAAATAGGATGGCACATAAGTTTATTTTCTCTCACGAAACTTGCCCCAGTAAACCCCACTCAAACCTGATCCCAAAATCTTGACCAAACACTACTAGAAACATGCTCAAGTGTCCACCACTCAGATCAAATCAGTAAGTCGAAAGACTTGGAAGTCTTTGTTCCCTTCCTCTAACTCAATCCTGCATCAGTCAAACAAACTCAAATAATAAACATCCAAAATTTTGTGATCATGTACAATGTTGTAGACATAATACATAAAAGGGGAAAGAAAGGCCATGTAATATATTTCTACAAATGTGGTGGTATTTTCTAATGTGCTTCATACCAAAAATATAATACCTTTCTAATCCCACTGTGAATATCCTATTTAATATAACAAATTCATTACTTAAAACAATAATATGATCAAATAAAATGTATTCACACTTTCAAGCAGTCCAGCTTGAACACATTATATGGAAGTAAGTTCCTTTATTTCAATGTGCCCTGATCCAGGAATGTGATAAATGTGCCAACACAAACTATCCACATTGACTCAGTTCAGACAACACAATTACCCACACTCAGGGGTTGAGTATGGATTGAGTGTGGGTTGTCATTGAAATGTGGGTTGTTGCTGAAACATGGGTTATCATGTTGTCTGAACCCACTCATGCTAACCAACCATAGTTTGTTAACCACAAACAACCCACAAAGAGAATCCATGGTTTGTTGCTGGGTTGTGAACTGTGGGTCGTTTGTGGTTAATAAACCATGGTTTGTTATCACAGCTGGGTTCAGACAACACAATTACCCATGATTCAACGACAACCCACATTCAACCCTTGAGTGTGGGTTATCATGTTGTCTGAAGCCAGTCACTGTGATAGTCACCCAAGGCCCTTTGAGCTAGCTAGATGCAGCTTTTAAAGTTGATGGGAACAATCACTCCCATAGCACATGAATAGTTGCATGCAGTTAGGAAGCTAGTTAAGGGCATGGTATTAAATTCTTCGGAATGTACTAATAACCAGATGAAAATTACTAATGCAAGAAACCATCTCTTAAAAAGTAAAGAATAACATTTTATTATCACCCAAAGCATTTATACATACCAAAAAAAAACCCACACCCCATATAATCAGTTGCAAACTCTGCCACAACACTAAAACACATTATGTAAAAAAAATGAGAAACATTCTTTTACAAAAATTAGAAAGTTTAAGCAAACACTTTTTAGAACAACAAAAATTGGCTTAAAAAAACCCATTAAAATATAAGATTATTGCTATTGCATCAGTAGAATTATTTGTTTAGAACTTGCCGACAAAATATAAAAGAGATTGTAATAAAAAGCATATGCCTTAGTTGTCTGAACAGTGTAGATAGGCATCATCCTAGTGTATGAACAATTTTATATATACTGTAATGAGGGCTAATAGATAAGCAGCATTACAGATGTGTAAATCAAATTAATCACAATCCAGCAAGGCAGTTAAAATAAAAGCTCGCATTGAAACAAGCTTAAATCGTTACAATGAATCCACTGGGACTTCTTGTTGTTGGTAATGGTGGTGCTGGTAAGAATGGAGTTAGGCATTACAAGTCTGCCTTCAAAACCAGCAAGCCCACATCTCTCTCTCTCTCTCTCTCTCTCTCTCTCTCTCTCCCCCACTGTGATATCTGGTAAATATAAACATATGCTGTGACATCACCATGCTTCAAGTAGTCTTAAAACAGTCCTTTGAAGTATGTGAATAAGCTATCCATTTCCTAGATATGGAAAGCGAGGCAAAAAAAAAAATTATTTATTTATTCATTTCATTTCTATACCGCCCAATAGCCAAAGCCGAAAAAGTGAAATCAAGATTAGATTAAGTTAGATTAAGATTAGAGAATAGTAAAAAAAAAAAAAAAAAAAAAGTCCTGCTAGTTTATTAACTCTGATAGGGCAGAAATAGCTACTGTATGGTAGAAATAGTGGATTTTACTATAAAATATATTTCATGGCACAAGGATTATGGGCCAGATGTTCAGCTATACATCTCATATCTCCAATCCAGAATAATTTAACTGCATTTAAGTCCTAGTCAAACCAATGGGCAGTTAGTCACAACTAGCTTGTCTCGTTAATTTTAATTGAACTTAAGCATGAGGGACTTTCTCTGGATTGACTCCAGATTTAGTCATATTTAGAATAGACCCATTGAAATCAATGAGACTTAAGGTGGTAATGACTTTCTTAAGTGCCACTGATTTCAGCCTGTCTACTCTAAATATGACTAAGTCTGGATTCAACCCTATATGTTCTAAATATATCCAACAATTCACAGCTTCACTGAAGTTAAGAAACCAATACTGTCATTCTGTTACACTCTTATTCCCTACCCTTACCAGCTATCATCAAAATTTAAAAACACCTTAAACAGAGATAAAAGAGGTACTTCTAAATATCTGATTTAACAGCACATCATTTAAAATATGTTACACAGATTATTATTTCAGATCTACTTTTATGTTTGTTCAATATTTGAAACTTTTTGAGCTGTTTGAGGCCTAAAGAGGCTTCCCAGTTATAATTGTTAAAAATATTTAATCAATATTTGGAGTTTATACTACTAGGCCTGTATTTAAATGCCTCCATACTGTGGAAATCTTGAACTTGTAAATAAAATATTTATTTATTGCATACATTCAAATAGATCATCAGGGCAGCTAAAATATAGTTATAAAAGTAAAGTTTCCATTTTCGCAGTGTATTATAATCCATATTTGATTGTCAAACATTTCTAAACCTCCTCAACTTTGGCAAAAAAAAACACCACCCCACCCACTCCCAAACCCTATACAATATAATGAAATAAGAGTAAAATTGCTACCTTCCTTTCCATTTCCCTCTTACAAACTGGCTTCTAAACCACACCACTCTACTAGTTCGCATTACCATGTTCTGGAATCTGTTGCCCAGAACAGCCCACCATCCAACGCCTTTCACCAAGGGCAGAACTCTTTACCACTCAGTGTAAAAAAATGGTATTTTCAAATCTGCCTGCACCCCATTAAAGGCAATTCAGCTTCAAGACCAATGCAATTTTTCCTTCATTTAGAATTCCATGGAATCAGTAATTTCCAAAGTGTCTTCCAGAGTCAAAAAATCTCCCTCATTCTGCTCTGGACTGATTGTGAACCCCTGGCTTTTCAATGTATTATGAGCATTCATGAATTTCTGCAAATACTTTGAAGTATACAGCCAATGGTGCTTTAAGACATCTTCCATTTCATAGCATTTTGATTGCCTGGCATTCATTTTTCGAAAGCGTCTAAACAGTTTGTTCCCAGACTCATTTCCCTCACTTGCCCAAGCACCAATGGAGCCATCTCTTTCTATAATTTCCGGAACATGAGCAAGAGTTTTGTGAAAGTAATTGGTAATCTTGCCATCATATCGGTACCTGAACTTTGTGGACAGCAACTCTGCAAAACGTTGAGAGTTGAAACTGTACTGGCATACCAGTTCTGGGCATTCCTTGGTGGGACATGAAGACCGCCATACTGGTTTCATCTTAAGATAAAGGTCCATGAGTTCTCTGAGGGATTCATGCCTCTCCTCACACTTGATTAGTTCACAAACTGCTTCCACAGTCTCCTTGGTCATGAGCTTTCTAGCAAAATTTCCATTCATCCTTGTTACAGGCTTCAGGTTCATCTTCTTTCTGAGGTGTTTGTCAAGAGCTGACTGCCACCTCTTTCTCTCTTCTTTTGGCGCATCAGGGTTTTTGTACACTTCACCAATCTCAAATTGGAATATCTTGTAAAACTCAGCTGCATTGCCAATGTCACAGTGCAATGCATCTATTGATGGAACAGTCTCGATAAAAGGCTTGGCGGAAACACCCTTCACTCTGTCACGTAGTTCATCAACAGTCTCGTGGTAGGGGTTGGACCGCCACACCTCATACCGTTCCAGGTTTTCAGCATGACTTCTCGTTATGGAGTGAAGGATCAAGTTCTGAGAGGCTTCCAGGCGCGTCGCATCACAAAGTGTACAAATGTAAGTAGAGCCAGAGGCTTCCAGGCCCTCTACTTCACGGACAAGCTTTTCATCATACCCAGTGCCCCTAAAAATGAATTTGAACATTCTGGGGATTCCAGCCATATCCAATATCAATATACTGCTCTTCATGGCCTCTCTTTCTGCTACAAGGGGACTCAGGATGGCCGTGAGTGTCTCATGATCTGATTCATCAGCCAGCATAAGGCACAAAGGTTTGCAACAAAGCTCCGAATTAGGCTTGGTTTCTTCAAAAATCTTTGCACTCCCATTGTCATGTGTGACAGTGATGCTCATGAGGGTGAAAGAGAATCGAACTGCTTTCTCGGGGACAGCCGGGCCACAGCCATGCTTTTCGCTAACATCCCCCATTCCATCGCAGGACTCTTTAATCACCACAGTGAAGGGGCCTTTCAAATAGTCATCTAAGTCCTGAGTTTTCAGCCCTTCTAGGATGTCTTCTTCCATATCCTTTAGGGCAGAAACCAAAGCTGCATCATATCGAAATCTCTTCGCAATCGTGTCTACTGGGTAGTCATCAGCCAGATGTTGTATCCCTGACAGCCCGTCGATAATGCCCACCCCTGTGTTACTGGACACATTTTTCAAGGGTGGCTTCCACTCAAATGGATGGTAACCTGGTAGGAGGGACTTTTCAGATGTTCGGAGAGCATGCAGTGGCTGGAAAATCTGTCTTCCTGTTATTGCTTTTACAGTCCTGTACATTTTATGGTATTGGCTACAGCTGAGAAAGGTGTTGACTCGAATTGCCAAACAAACAGCTGGGTGAAGGCCTGATCCTTTCCCTTGCATTATAGCTTCCAACTCATCAGCTTGCCTGTGTTCATTTCTAGCTCTCAGAGCCAGTAGGAACAAAGTCAGACACACAGACTTGACATCTCCCCCTTCTTCTTTCTCAGCAAATGCTTTTACTTGATGCTTGAGTTCTCTTAGGCGGTGCTTCTGAGCTCTCCGGGTAAGCGAAAGTAAGTGTTGTCTTGGTCGTCCACCTTTGTTGACGTACACATAGCCCTCTTTGTCTTCGACCACTTTGTGGCTGGAAAGATGGCGGCAGTATTTTCCCAAAGAGACCTCCTGATGACAGTCTTGTGCAGGACATCGCACAGCCAAATTGTTGAAGATGCTCAGGAAGGATTTCACAGGGCTCTCCAGATCAGTAGGAAAGCAAGGATAACGACAGGATGGGCAATAGCTCCCCATGACCTTGAGGCATTTAAGGATGCAGACTCTGCAGAACAAGTGCTTGCATGTCGTTTCGACGGGGTCAGACAGGATGTGCTCACAGACCTGGCAAGAGATGGACTTTACAAAGTCTGCAGGATAGTCTACTGCAAGCATCTTGGTACTGAGATGGATCTTCTTGCAGTTGGCAATCTTTTTCATTAAACTCTTGTGGTTCACTTGTCTCATATTTCTCACATGCCTTATTTTTCTGGCACGCCCCGCAATGACTCGGAGCTTTTTGCTCAGCTGTGGATCCAGGGATTGCTTCTTCCTCTTGACCCCACGGAAGGAACTGCCGCAGATGTCACAGCTTGACGAATGGGGACGCCACTCCATCGTGCTGTTCCTTGGGAAAGACACTCCATATGGGGAACTGCTGAATTTCCTTTGAACCACATTCCAACAATTGTGGCAAAAATGAGTAGGATGGATTGTGTCCATGTCTCCTCTCACATCAATCTTAAACACTTTGGCAAGAAGATCTGGCCAGGACGTGGCCCTCCTCTCTTTCTTTCTCAGAAGAGCCTGTGTCTCATCATCCACAGGCCCATGAACAGGGTGGCTTCTCTTGTAAGGGTCAGTTTTAAATGAGCCACCGCAGATGCGGCAAAGATGCTGTAAGTTTGCTTGATGAGCTTCAGTCTCTCTATAGTTCATATGAAAGACACCCTTATTTATTGCCTGTGTATTTGTGTTCAATTCGGTGTCTGTTTCAAAGGGTGCCTGAGGTGACATTAAAGCCGCCACATCAGCCTGTTGCTCGTTGACTTTGTCCAGAGAGGCTGCCCCTTTTCCTTTATTGTTGCTAGCCAGATGGCTGTCTTCAGGAAGTGGCTTTTCAAGCGATCTCACTTTGAACAGCTTGAATTTCCATTCAGAAAATTTCATATATGGTGGTTGGATTTGTTCTGACACAAAGCACAAGTTCATGCTTGCTGGTGGTGGCGGCGGCAGCATCTCCATACGGGCAGATGTTTAATTGCCTGTGAGGGGAGAAAAGAGAGAACAGAAGTTGGTAGGGAGGTCAAGCAAAATGATGGAAAATGAATAAAAACAAATGCTGATGTTAAGCATTGATAAATACACCAGCATGCCTTATTGGATAGCTAGCAAAATGCCCATCAAACACTGATGGTGGATGTAAATGTATTGTCTAGGGTAGGGATGCGCAATGCATTGCATAATGACCAGTTTCTTGGGGGAAAGGTGAATAAACATATTGGCAATGTTTTACCATGGAAATACATTGTTGTATGGATGGATAAACATCTCCCTGAACACAGGACTAGCTAAGAGAGGGCCTTTTAGTGGTGGCTCTCTGTCTATGAAATGCCCTTCCCAAACAGGCTCACCTAGCACCTATGCTATGGTTTTTCCAGTGCCAGATGAAGGGATTATTCCCCCAGGCATTTTAAGAACTGTTTTATTTTGCTGATGGTTTGACATGCTTAATTGTTTTTGGCCTTTGTTACTGGCTTTATTGTGGTTTTATTATGCACTGCTTTTATCATTGTTCATTGTTTGCATTTAATGTTTTTAATTTACCTGTACACCAGCCACAGAACTCCAATTATTGGGCAGTCTAAAAGTGCAAATCAATCAATCAGTAACATTGAACATAACAAAGCTGAATAAACTGTACTCAGGTGGATACAAACATACATAAAAAGGGGCATCACTAATCACAT
Organism: Heloderma suspectum; assembly: GCF_057233095.1. Classification (NCBI taxonomy): domain Eukaryota; kingdom Metazoa; phylum Chordata; class Lepidosauria; order Squamata; family Helodermatidae; genus Heloderma; species Heloderma suspectum. The sequence goes on from NC_139458.1 coordinate 92,853,964, forward strand.
ACATCCACTCCTTTGCAGAGCCGAGTTTGGGAAATCCAGTTCTGCTGGTTTGGAGCAGTAGCCAGCTGTGCACAGTGTTGATTGGCTGGCACCTGTGCATCACAAAGCCACCCCCCTCCAGAACAATTTCACCATGTTTTTAAAAATCATGGCCTTTAAAATAAATGAAGGTAACCATTGAACTTTGGTTTCTTTAAACGTAGGATGGGTATTTGAAGGTAGATAGCCTTTGCAAAGAATGGGAAGGGACAAGGAACACAAGAAAATCAGCAATGAATCCCTCTCTGAACAAAACAAAAATATGAATTTGGTTTGGAAGTACATCTCTGTGAATCCCTTAGAACAGATTCAGTGTGGCCAGATGACATTCAATTGTCAGATGAAAAAGATGAGATTTTGTTTTAAAGCTATATAAAAACTGGTTATATTTGCTAGTGCTGTGATCAAACCAACTTGCAACTGTTTTAAAGCAATAGTTTACACCCCATTTTTGCAAATGTTGGAATCAATGGGTTTTAAGCGGTCTAGTTCTGCACAGAATTTTGCAGCCTGGTTGCCAGATGCTGAATATATTTATTCAGAGGTATGTCCCAGTATGATAAATAGTACTTACTCTTAGGAACAGGTGCATAGGATTGAAACCATGCAGCACACTCCTATGAACGTATGAATAAGTCCTGCCATGTTCTATGTCCCTACTTTCATGCAAGTGTGTGTTGGGTTGCCACCTGAACGTTTTGGAATTCGGTCCTAATGCAAAGATCCTCATGTGCCACAATAGGCTACACACACACTGATGTACATCTGCCCTATGCATCTACTGAACAGATAACCAATGTTGTAAGCCTGACAGCTCCAACCATTGTTTGCAAAGGAATCAAGAAATGGCAGCACACCCCTGGATTCACTGTACTACATATACGTTCAACCTATGTGCCATTACAGAAGATAAAATGCACTACGTATTAACCATCAGGGTGACCATGGCATCCACTGAGCCTTTCCAACAGAAAATGTTCTATGTGTAAAGTATTTTGTGGGTCACAGTAGCCCTATTCAGTCATTCTGAATGGGGACTGAAATCAACATGTGATGGGGGGAGCCTCCAGCCCTGCCCCTCTCCCTCATCATGTTTATCACCCTCTGCTCATGGAAGGCAACTGTCTGAAGAGGACAGCCTCCTCTATCCATGAGGGCTCTCCGCACGACTGAGAACCCTGCATTCTCAATCATGAGGAGAGCTCCCACAGATAGAGGATAGTTGCCCTCCACCAGTAGAGGGCAGCAAACATGATGAGGTAGAGGGACGGCGCTGGATCACTCCCTCCCTTTGTATGTTGCTTTTAACCCTTTTTTAACCCCTTTGTAACATTCTCTGAATAATATAATTGACATTAATGCTAATGCAAATCCCATGCAAACTTACTAAAAAACAAGTTCCCCTAGATAAGTGTGCATAGGGGGTTCAGCTTTAGACTTCAAACTGGCATACTCCAGAGTAAGCCTATATGCTGAATGCCCTGTGAGAGTCATCATCTACACACCCCTTAAGACAGTCTTCCTCAACCTGGTGCCCTTCAAGATGTTTTGGACTTCAGCTCCCATCAGCCCCAGCTAGCATGGCCAACGGTCATGAATTCTGGAAGTTGTAGTCCAAAACATCTCAAAAACACCAGGTTGGGTAAGGCTGAAATACAACGCTAGCTACATTCCAGAAATTGCTCAAACTAGCTTCTTTTGCATTTAGAACTCCTAAGACCCATTGTTTTCAATAGGGCTAATGTTGTTTAAGTGAAAGTATGCCAACTAAAAACATTTGTTGGTTTCATTGTGAGATCCATGTTTTAAATCCCGCTTCTAAGCCTATTGCTTGAAAGCAACAAGACACAGCATCTATATCCTCTGTGATTTAAATCAATGGCTTTATGACAAATATAACTCCTATTCTGCAAAATAAATTGTCTCATAGCTATCACATTATACCATGAAAAGTCTGTCATCTGACCAAATTTTCACCAGTCCTTTTCCAATACTGAAGCATCCCTAGGATTTAGTTCTCATAAATAACAGATAAGGCAGCAAACCTGTGTCAGGAATGTGCCACTTCAGATTGCAGGGGTGGGCTCAGATGACTGACAGCACAATCCTAAACATACTTACAGTGGAGGCTGGTGGCTCCGATTTTGGTGGGGCTGTGCATCACTCTGGGTTTCAGTCAGAACCACCCAGGACTCTAAATGAGCTATCCAAGGTATTGGACCTTATCCGCAAAATAGGGGGCAGGGGAAGAACAGATTTTTTAAAAAAAATTTCCCCCAAGGACAAAAAAGTCCCTGGGGAAAAATATGGGGAGGGAGAGGTTCTGAATTTTTTTTGAGCCTTTATACCTTTACCTCCATACTAAGATGGAAACACACAGAAAACTGGCATATTAGGAAGACAGACTCATTCTAGCTCATTGTAGTGAACCAGACTGTAGTGGATGTCATTAAATCAAAGTGGTTCATAACGTCATCTCACCTTGTCTCAGCCTTCCACAATGAGTCATCCAATATCACACACCTAGACCTAATGAAGGCTGTGGTTATGCAGCTCGGGAGTTACACAAGATTCATGTCATCTCCTGACTAAGAAAAGTTCAAAGCTAAAATGCCAGGAGAAGATTTCCTAATCCCTACGGCCTCTTTATCAAATTCTTTATCTAGTCTCAAGTAATGTAACTCCCATCTACTTTCTCTGGAGATTATTCAAAAGGTCTCACCATTAGGATTTTTCCTAATATATTAGATCTGCATCTGTCTGTGCTCCATTGGCTCTAATTAGGCTATATGAGAAAATCCCAGCCAAGGGCACACGCCTCTGAGAAGATCTCCTATGCAAACACCATGGGAACAAATAGGAACTGCCCAGGAGAACTTCCCAATGAAATATGGCCTGGGGTTGACCTCAACGGGGCAGTCACATATTGCTACAATTACCTCCACTTGACTAGGTTTGACTGTGGTTTGACAAGGACAAAAATAATTCTAAGGCTATTTCATGCTTAATACTTTCCAGGCAAAGTTTCTAGGAAGGTTTTCTTTTCGTTCAATGAAATTTAGATTGAGATACACAATCAGATTTGCATTTTTTACAGGAAGTTGGTTTCATTACAAAATATCAGATTGGCTATAGAAAACTGCTATTTTAACTGCCACTTCTGCTTTGTAGTTGCACTCTCACAGGCAAGCTGCATGAACCCTTTGGGGGTCAGTTTTCTCCATGAAATAGACTCAGTCCTGTAGGAAAGTCTCCATTCTGTGTGGATTGGACGACGTCTTGGACTTTAAGAATGGTGTGAAGGCACACTTCTTCAATGTAGCCTTTAAAAATATGTAGTTTTAATGTTTTTACTGTTTATAATGTTCTTGCTTTTATTGCTTCAAGGTTTTATGGCTTTAAGTGGTTGTACTCTGCTTTGATGACTGTTAAGCAGACAAGGCAGTATATAAATATTAATCATAAATAATAAGAGAAAACAAAAGCAACAAAAGCTTTGGAAGAGGACACTCATTTATTCCAGTCTAGAGAGCTCCCATAAGGAATTGAACATTGTAGTAAATTCTGTCCGCCTACCTTGTTCCCACTCCCAGTTTGCGCAGTCGTTTGTATGTCTGCTCAGCTGGTTGGCACCAAGGTCGTTCTCACACAAACACACACATATGCACACGCTTCCCCTTTCCCCTGTGTGCCTATAAAGCTCCTTGTGGTGGTGTTTATCTTATGCTAGCCCTGTCCTCACCATCAGTTTGGTTACTAACCACAAGTTGCTTACAATCATCCACAGTTGAGAAGTCCCAGCTCCAGCTGACACCTGTGTGTGTGTGTGTGTGTGTGTGTGTGTTTACATGTCAGAGTTATACAGTTTGTCAAAACAATGCCTTCCTGTTAGAGAACAGTAGGTCATGGACATATTCAAATGTTGCTATATGTTTGCCAATGTTTTTCTATCTACAGGTATTGGGGCTTTTGCATGACATAGAAAATCGGACTCCCAAAGTAGAGTAATTGATTAGACGAGAGCAGCCTTCCCCAACCTGGTGGCCTCCAGATGTTTTGCACAACATCTCCCAGCATTTCTGATCATTGCCTATGCTGGCCAGGGCTGATGAGAATTATCTGGAGAGCCCAAGGTTGGGGAAGGGTGGACTAGATTATAAACTGGGTGTTCTTACTTCAAAATATGCTCAGCAATGAACTCAGTGGCTGACCTTTGAAGAAGTAGCATTTTTCAGAATCTATCCCTCCTGTTATGAAGATAATAATATAGGCCTTCCTCACAGGGTTTCTAAGTAATGTTGTGTGAAGAACTTTGAAAAAGCATTTTATAAATACTGTCATTTGTTGTATCATTAAAGGCAACATTTCCATACATGTTGATTTTAAAAAATATGCTTCAAGGACATGTCGGAAGGCATGAATCAATGCCATTGCACCGTAGTAATGCAGATGGGAATCATTTCAGAGTTGAGGAAAATCAGAATACAAACTCCTCCAATGTGAAAAGCTGCATTCTATTCTGAGCCAGATCTAGATACTTCCCAATTCATGTCCAGCTGGAATGGGCTTCATTCCTGCCCATCATAGTCAACCCTCACTGCCAAAATTTACCTTTGACAAAGGAGCAGGAAGAACCAGAGGTAAGAAGGGCTCACTAGAGTCAGAAGAGGCCTCACAGGCCTGTCTGAAACAGGAATAACACTAGCACCATTTCTTGCCAGGGGATACGGGATTATAGTTTCCTTTGCCTCCCTATTGGAATGCAGAGGCAGAGGATACCAAGGGATAGGCTGGTGGGGCCCTGGTAGTAGAGTCCAGGGGGATCAAAGGGGCAGAGCCAGACAGTAAGGGGGTGGAGCGTATGCATTTGATGTGAAGCCCACAGTAAAGGGGTGAGATCACAGAAAACACTCTGCCCACTGGAAACATGAATCCATTCCATGTATTTACAAAACCTACCACCAAGCAATACATGACATCAGGTTACTTTACACAGTCTAGTTTCCAAACTATGTCACAAACACAAAGCAAAAAAACAAACCTTAAAATACATAAATCACGCAGGTGCCCCAACTGCAGACTATGGGCAAGTTTGCACATCATGATAAGCCACCCTGAAAAGAAGCCACGCAAGTCATTAGTTCGCTCGCTAGCCCACGTTCCGCCTGACAATTGGGTGCTCTGCCGCTTGCCGTGGCTTGTTTCCCCCTTAGTCCTCCAGCTTGCTTCCTGCATGTATCCCAGAGTCCTTTGAGGCACAACCCCTCTCGCATCCTCGTCCCTATGAGGGGGAACCTTTTGTGGCTTCTGACCTTGCTCCAATCATTACCTCTTTTCTGCACAATTTTTCAGTTCGCAACCGTTGGGGGGGGGTCTTTTGGTGGTTCGGAAGTAGACAAATGGGCACCCACCCACCCCCGTTGTTCGCAAGTGTGCTCAGTTGCCTGTCCGCAGTTTACTTTCTTTTGTCTTATCCGCAGCACAGATCAACACCCCCCCTGCATGTGTTGAAATCCCACTTGTCAGTTTCCTCCCCCACTTTTGGTGTTCCCTTGACCCCGAACACCAAAAGCAGTGGCTGAAGGAGACAGAGCTGTTGGGGTGGGTGGGTATAATTTCTGCTGGAGTATGGATGTACTTACTGTGGGAGAATGGGTGTACTTACTGAGCAAATGGTTTCGGGGGGGGTCTTTTTTTCCTAAGTGCACACATACAAATGACAGAATAAATAAATAAACAAACAAACAAACAAACAAACCCCAAACCCATTTACACATTAAGAACATCCATACCCCTGCAGTAACTACACCGGGGGGGTGGGGGGAAGTTGTGAATGGAAAAATTGCTCAGAAAAAAGGTTTGAATTGGAGCAAGGCAGGAAGCCGGAAAAGTTTCTCTCCGTAGGGATGAGGATATGAGAGGGGTTGTGCCGCAAAGGACACTGAGATATAAGCAGGGACCAAGCGGGTGGACTAAGGGGGAAACAAGGCACACCAAGCCAGAAAGCGCCTGATTGTCTGTCAGGAGTAATGTGGGTTAGCGAGCGAACAAACAACCCACCATGGCTTATTTTCAGGGTGGCTTATCGTGACGTGCAAAATCATCCTCTGTGTTACACATGATACATAGAGATGTGGAGCATATTACTAAAGAATTAATGAAATAAGGACTTTCTGGAAAGCATTTACCTTTTTTACAGAGGGAAAACTCTGAGGCTGAACTCAAGTTTGAATGACAATCAGTGAATGCACAGCAGAGTATTGAAAAACCACAATAACAGATAACTCAAGGAAGTGAGCCAATCCATAAGCTTCAAATCAAAGGAATCCATTGAGACAATGAAAACAAAACCCATGCAAAGCAGATAAGAAAGCAGGCCAACTTGACCATATACTACAGATTAAGTCACAATATGAACATGCTTAAGGTATTAAGAATCTGGAAAACATTTACCCACCCCCTCTTTCATTCATCCATCCATAAATCAGCCTTTCATGTTCACATTCATGCATATATATACATCAACCCTTCTCTCATATGTACACATGCCCCACTCCATAAATGACATGCACTGATGAAGTATGCCTCCTCCTCCTCCTCCAGTAGACTCCACAGCATTTGTCAGTGGGCTTGAGGCAGGTGGGCTGGGGGATGCCCTTTCACTGGACATGTTTCATTACACACACACACACACACACACACACACGAGCCTAAACACACATAAGCACAAACTAAACCCCAGACAGCTACTTTTTAAAGAAACAAGTATCAACAGGGCCGGCCCTGCCATTAGGTATAATGAAACAGTCACTTCATGTGACAGATGCTGGGAGGTGGCAGCAAGGTGGAGGAGGAGAGAGCTGTGAGCTACGCAGCCTGCCCTGCACCCCCTAAGCTAGCCTACTACCTTCAAATATGGTGAACAACACTACTCCATCGTCAGCCTTGAAGGAATACTCAACTGTCAGCCCATTCAGCTTTTGTACATGGAGTGGGAGGAGGCACCATCTTGTTCTTCACCTCAGGCACCAAAATATCTTGGGCCATCCCTGAATATCAGCCAAAGATTATTTGGATTGGAGACATGGTGGCAGGGCTAACTCTCACCCTGTTCCTGTCCATAGTTTCTCTGCTCCTCATCATCCCCAGCCGTTTTTTGCCTTGCAGGATTGCCCTTCTCCCTTTCTCTTGCTTTTGAAACTCTCCAAGGGAAAAACTACTGTGGTGGGCAATTTGAACTGGAGAAGTGGGATCTGTTTTTGCTTAGAAAAGAAGTGGGTGATGGGAGCTGGGGCTGGGGGGGGGCGAGGCGCGGTCTTATATTTATCTGAGTACAGTGTGCCATTAGGCCTATATGACTCTTGTGTAACTGTGGTAATAGAAAAGGAAAGCTAAGCTGGATCTTAGAAGGGCATTCCAGTGGTAGAGAACTGTAACAGAAGACACAGGCAAGGAATAGAGTTGTAATCTTAGGGTTAAGCAGGAGATTGGAACCAGCAGAGTGAAGAGTCCAGAGTGGAGTATATGCAGAAAGATATGGGGGAGCAAGACTGAAAGCTAATATGCGAAGCATAAAGTGAAAAGGAGAAGAAAGAAGAAACCAGCAAAGAGAATGGTACAAAGGAGTAATATAATCGGGATGACAAACAGAAAATAGCCAACAGGTAGCAGCCGTTATAAACAGAACGTAAGCTTAAGAGTAGAAGCAACAACAACAACAAAATACAGTAGTCAGTACAGAAAATAATAAGTGAAATAATCCTTAATTCCAGGTGCTTGAGCTCTGGCTGTAGCTACTTCAAGGGTGAGGGGAAAGGACTCTGCACATAGTCAGATACATCATTTGCTTTATCACACCACATTTTCCAAGACTCCTCAGCCCTGGTATTGAGAACTAGGGGACCGGGACTGAGTCCTAGCTTCAATTTATCTCCAGTTATAGTTCAGAATTTTGACAATACTTTGGCAAAATATCTAAAATCAGGCTCCAGATACAATAGAAGACAGGGTCTCCTATCGCTTAAAGAAAAAGAAAGAAAAAGGAGAGGGACTTTTACTATGTGCTGCTTCCTTGTGTTGCACTACTGCAGAAGTGAGGGGAAAAAATTGTACCTGTGAAGTATTTCCTACAGGTATCAGAGTTCTGTCCTTATAGTGCGTGTGATCACCCTGCACAGATGGGATTGTTTTGTAATTAATGCCAGTTTATGCATTTCTTTACATCATTCAGTATGTTAGGAGTTAATTTGGGTTAAACCACAAAAACCATGAATGCTGTAACGGTTACCACAGGGTTGATGCAATCATACAAAATATTCGTTTGCTATCACTGTTCTGTTAGCACCATCATGTGGTGGACAGGATCTCTGCATTGTGAAATGTCGCAATATAGGTTTGGATGTTTAGGGGAAATTAAGAAGTTCAACTCCTGGTTTCAGGTTACATTGCAATTGGGTGGATATGGTGATTTCAACTAGATTTTCTAGTTTAGGGTGCAATCCTATGGCCACTAGTCAGCAGCTAGATGGCCATAGAATTGGCAGTTTCCCAAGAACCAACCTCCACCCCCTCCCACTGTGCCTCGTAGGCAGTGTAGATTGGCCCTACGCTCCACGCTTGGAAGAGCGCTCCTGTGCGGAGTGGGGAAAACGGGGCGTTCCTGGGGGCGGGGCAGGGAGGTCGGAAGTGCCAGTACAACACTTCCTATGTGTCGTCCAGCCACCCGACCCCATGCTCCAAGGTCCCACAGCTAGACAGCCGAAATCGGCTATCTAGCCATGAAAGCAGAGTGGTGGGAGCACGGAGGACATCTGCTCCTCACCACTCCTCCGCCTTCCACTGGATAGGTGGTTGCCCCAGATAGGATTGCTCCCTCCATTATTTGCTGGTGACATTTATTTAATAAACCGATTTTGTTATCACAGCACACGAAGAACTTGACATTTCATGGGTATATATAGTTCCAATATATATTAAATAGGCTTTTTATGGTTGTTCTTTCATTCAGTCTTGCATATTTGAATGTATCCCTTGCTATTTTTACTCTGGTTTTCACTTTGGTTTTATTCTGTTTTAAACGTTTAAAGCCCCCAGACAACATGCTAAGCAACCTATGACTTTGGGGAAATGAGAAACACACAACAGTGCACGCTTACATGTCAAGTTAGGGAGGCTAAGAGTCTGATATAATGTTCCTCCCCTTCTCCCCCTGCCCCCCCCCCATGAAGTTTCCTAAAGAAAATTAAAACACACCAAGGAAATAAATTCACATGTGTTTGTGTAATTTGGCTCATGAGGTGAAGAGGCTGGGGTATAGTGTGTGCTGAAATAATGATTTATTGACCTTTTACACATTGTACCTTGCTGAGTGGAGACATTTCTCCAACACTTAACTCTTTCTTGCAGCCAGTGGAGGCTGGTGGCTCTGATTTCAATGGGGTTGTGTATCTGCTCTGGGTTTCAGTCAGAACCAGTCAGAACTCTAAAGGAGCTATCTAAGGTTCTGAACCCATTTTGTTCAGCACTTTGTTTTGTTGGTCTGTTGTTTTTTCCTCATGTTAAGTGTTATTTCTTGGCATCTGTCATTAATAAAAAATAAATGAAATGTGTGTGTGTTAAATAACAGCCCATGCAGACTGGTTCTTCAGAATTAAGGCCATGGCAAACCTTCTTCAACTATTCCACCATGGCCTTAGACTTGTTAAGCTCCAATGGAAGATGATGTTCCTTACTCGCTCATCCATCTGCTACAACTGCACCAGCCACCCCACCCAAACTGATCTCCCCCCACCCCACCACACCCACCACTTATTCTTCCACATATCTCAGTCAGTTCTGGCCTCCAGACCTTGAACACGCTTTCTAGTCATCACTTGCCAAGATCTCTCCTCTGTTCCTAGATCAATGTGTTCCTCAGGTTGTTGTTTTGAGGATAAAATGGAGAGGTGAGGATAAAATGGAGGAGGAAGAGGACTATGTACGCCACCCTAGGTTCTTTAAGGAGGAAAAAAAGTGAGATAGAAATGTAATAAATAAATAAATAAAATTAACCACATCAATATTGGGAAGGAACAGCTCCATCCATCTGCAGAAGAATTTCCACCTTGGAAACCACCTCACATGGTAGCCCTATTCAGGCATTCTTCTCCCCATTGCATGGAGACACAGCAGGGCCCCACCCAGATCTCACATCCCATCCGTCCATCCTTATGCTGTCCACCTGCTCAGGGGTGGGTCCAATAGCAGGGCCAGGGGTGTGCTGCACCACTCCTGTGACCCTGACCCCACGCCTGCCTCTATTGGTTTCATTTTCAAAAAATGCTGCACAACCACGGGCTTCCCATTGTGGTGGTCAGCTGCTGCTGCGCTGCCATGCTGGGACCAGGAGCTCCGCAGAGGAAAAGCTTTCCAAGGCTGCCCAGTGGCAGGGTGTGGTCACCTGGCTCAGGGCATTTTTTTTTTATTTTTTTTAAAGGTAGATAATTGGCTCAGCTCAGGCTTTCAGTTTATGTGTGAGTCTGGAGAAAGCACAAACTGGAGTATAGTTAATGCATGAGTCTGAAGAAATCATGGGATGGTTTATCATACTTTTGTCAGATTGAAGAAATCATGGGATGGTTTATCATACTTTTGTCAGATTGAAGAAATCATGGGCTGCCTTATAATTCATTTGAGATTCTGGAAAAATCATAAACTGGTTTATGATGCATTTACACAGTGTTATGTCTTAAAAAAAAAAAAAAAAAACTGTGCCAGATGGATGGATGGCCAGCTTTTATATCTTTAAAAGCTCCTCTGCATAACGTTGGCCCAGCCTCCAGTGAGCCCTTGGCTCCGCTTCTGCTGACCTCCTTTCTGCCCCACCAGTCAGATTGTCCCCGAGTCACCACTGATCTGCTGAGCCATGTCTGTAGAGAGAAGCTTTCCAAATTAATACAGGCTATCCCTGTGAGATGGAACTGTGCAATGGGACCTCTGCAGACATTTTCCCAACTCATGGACAGCATGGGGGACGGGGTGGCAGAGAGGACTCAATAGTGGGGGAGGGTCCTGCAGGAACAACCCCACTCTGTCTCCACGTCACATTAATTGCCTGGAGAGAACACCTGAGCAGGGCTAATAAAAGTTCTGAATCTGAAAAGAGGTTCATACAAGTCGTATCCAATGGTGCCATTCCAGTGATGGAAGTAGGTCCACCAGCAGAACTGGGAGGGAGTGATTCTCCCTCCCCCACAGCCTCCTGAATGCCCTCAAAATCTTCTCCAGAGGGCTGTGAAATCCTCTGGAGCAGATCTTTGGCTGGCACAGAGGGCTGCAAGGTGAAGGAGAAGGAGAAAGTTCCACCACACTAGTGGACTTCTACGAGCAAGACGTCGGATTTAACCCTAGATTGTTATGTCCTCTGTGATGTATCTGTGGAATATACTGGATTAAATGTGAAATAAACCTCACCGGGCACAGCTATACTGCTACCAAGTGCATTCACAGGTGCTGTATGACAGAACAGCCCGTAGTGGAGGCTGCATACCAAGCAGAGAGAATCAGTGCACAAGCAGACATGTGCAGACAAGAGAGATGTGCTGGATTTAGGAGGCCAACCAATAGGAGCAGCCAAAGAGTTGTCTCTGAGTGATGCTTGTTGGTTTTCTTCTTTATATCATCAGTCACATTGTCTCTCCAGAATGGGCATTTATCTCTGAGACCAGACGAAGCGAGGCATGTTTTCCAGCCAAGCTGCCTCATCTACGTACTTCACACCAACGGTTAAAAGATCATCCCTTGGAACCTTTGAATTGAGTCCACAAGATTCAGAATATGCCTCTGTTTTTGCTGTAAATAAAAGGCTATTTGCAACTCTGTGATACAAAGCCATTGAATGAAACTGACAATTCCATTCATAAAACACCCTTGAACGGCTCGCAGGTCACAGCAAGGCTGCTGACAAACTTGGCGGACTTCAAACAAATATACACAGCTTGAAGGCCCAGCTGATCCACTGGCCATATCTCATAACTGGCTGTATCTTTGTAGAAAGACTGCAGGCATATGGTTCTCTTGGAGACAGCATGACTACCGGAAAGGCAGATGTCATCCCTGTATCTTTAATAGTTGAGGTTATCTGACCCTTTCCAAGCTGGCTTGTAGCCATGACGCAGAACTGAAGCTGCATTATTGATCATGACTTTGAACATTGTTGTTCATGACTTTCACTGGACAGAGAGGGCGTGTGACCCTGCTGATTATCCTGGCCCTTTGGGTGGCTTTCAGTACTACCAGCCATGACATTACTCTGGACCGTTTGGCTGGGTTAGGGGTGGATGGCATTATTTTGTGGTGAGTCATGTCTATCTCGCAGACAATTTCCAGAAGGTAGAGGTGGGAGATCACCGCTCTGAATGAGGGCAAAGAAGCTAAAATCCAACATGGATAACACAGAGGTGTTGATGGCAAGGCAAGTCGACCTCGGAAGAGGTGATCCTTTTGTGTGGAGTCACACTCTCCTTAGAGACCAGGTGTTCAGCAGTGGCAGCTGGTGCTCTTTGGGCCTGTTTCAGCAGGGGAAAGGCAGCTAATTTCAGGCAGAGCCATTTGTAAGACAAGGGAGAATTCACAATAGGTGGAATCAATGGTAGGTAGAGCTAGGGATGGGCGAACCTACTAACATCCAGTTGGGGGGGGGGGTTGCCATGGGGAAATCCAGCCCGCTTGCGACCCCGAAGATTTCCCCAGAGCCCCAGCATGTCCACCGGATTTTGCAGGATGGCTTTCCAGCATTATAAAAGGCGTGAAAGGCTAATGGTGGCTGCCATTAGCCTATCATGGGAAAATTACAGCCATAATTGGCGTATTTTACGCCATTTGCGGCCGTAAATGTAAAATACGCCTATTACGACCATAATTATCCCACGACAGGCTAATGGCAGCCTCCTTTAGCCAATCATACCTTTTATAATGCTGGAGAGCCACCCCACAGGAAATCTGAAGGACTCGGAAGTGAATGGGCTGGTCCGCTGAAGACTCACAGGTCAGATTCTTGGGAATCTGGCCTCACTGGAGACTGCAGTGGATTTCTCCAGCATCCCTAGGTACAGCCAGGGCTCACAATAGCTAGATCCAGTGGTAGGCAGTGCTAGGAGTCACAATAGGCAGAGTGACTTCAAGAGGCAAGCAATGTTAAGATCATGAGTGCAAAGCGGAGGGTTGATCCATGTAACACCACATTAAAATCTCTCCTTTGAATCCATATTTTTCAGCTCCAGTAGAAGCCCATGCCACAGAAAAGCCAAACTGAGGCTAGGTTTAACAAGAAAAGGAATCCAAAAATTAATTCGTTTATTACCAACTAAAAATTGTTTTTAGATATATGTTATCTCTGTGCATGCTGTCTGTGTGTGTTTTATGTTTTTAAATTTTGCATATTGTATTTTTAATGTTTTTAACCTTTGTAAACTACTCAGACAGCTTCAGCTATGGGACAGTATAGAAATGTAATAATAATAATTATTAATAATAATAAATTAATAATTCATTTTTTTAAAAAAATTAAAACTAAGTTAACTAGAGGTAGGGAGCTCCCACAATCACTCCCATGCCACAAGCACACCAAGTAAAAAAGATTTTCAAATAGAACACATCAGATAGAACAGGAAAAAATGGGGGAATTAAAAATAGGGGGGAATGAGCAAGGGGTAGGAGGCGCCCTAGACAGCCCACACACACATACATACGCACACACACACACGCACACACACACACCAATTGCTCCAGCACCCCTAGTCCACCAGTCTGAAAAAATAAAAAAGTTTGCTTCTGGTTATGAACCTTGCCTGTGTCCAATGCCTCATGACCCTGAGCTCTGTTCCAAACTGGGCGTGCTCTTTCCCAGCAGTTTTTTGTTTTTTAAAAAAATCACTTTCCAGTCACTATGGATTAGGAATGCTGTGCAGGGAAAGAATTCCCACACTAGGGAACGTTGCTGAACTGGGCTGTGTTTGCATTGTCAGTTCTGGCAACACCAGTCACGTCTTGCAGGAATGATCACAGGCAACCCTATGCCCTCTTCACACTAATGTTGTCAAAAGGTGGTAGCGCCACCCATCTGTTTGCTGTGGAGTTCCAGTGTGCAGTAGCATCCTTGTAAACTGTGACCCAATGTGAAAATCACTGAATTGGAGATGGGAGGGTGGGGTATGTCTAGACTGCTGCATGTATATTTGCAAGTCAAAACAAAATCTGAGAACAAAATCTGCCTGCACAAATGATGGCAGTGGCCAGGACTGCCTTTTGCCATCTTCAGTAGGTCTGCCTGTTGCAACCTTTCCTAGAGAAGATGGGCCTGGCATCAATCATTCATACCCTAGCTACTTCTAGGGTAACCATTTTTAAAGGCAGTCCCACATATTCCTATGCCTTTAAAAATAGTTCAGAAACCACAATTGGTCCAAAATGCCACAGCTAAACGATAACTGGAACTAAATGATATCATATTACAATGATCTTATATCGGGGTGGAAAACTTTTCACCCGCCAGATATTCTGGTGTACAACTGTCATCCCTCACCCTTGGCTATGCTGGCTAGAGCTGATGGGAGTTGTAGACCAAAATATCTGGAGGGTAACAAGTTGCCCATCCTTGTCTTATATCATCTAGGCAAGATTTTTTTTCAGGCTCTATTGAAAGTTTTAATGTTGCAGCCATAAACTGCCTAGAAACATGTTACCTTCTCCCATATGAACCTACCTAACCCTTGAGAGCATGGTCAGAGGGCCTGTTCTCTGTCCCTTATGAGATCAGACAGATAGTTACAAGAGGCAGGGCCTTCTTACTGGTGGTGCCAAAACTGTAGAATGCTTTCCCAAAGGAGATCACCGGGTCCTTCTCTTTCTGTTTGAAGACATCTACTGTAGACATTTCTGTTTCAACCAGCTCTTAGGGCACAATCTTACATGTGTTTAGACAGAAAAAAGTCCTACAGCTTAAAAAAAAAAAAAAGTCTAAACATCCATAGGATTGTGGCCTTACGGCTCAAGCCAATGCATTTTATAAAGAAAAAAAAGTCCCACAGATTAAAAAAAAAGTCTAAACATCTGTAGGATTGTGACCTTAATAAGGTTTTTAAGGAATGTCTCTGACTGCTACATTTAAGTTATTTTTCAGGATTGCTGCATTTATTTATTTATTTATTTCTATACCACCCAATAGCCAACGGTATCTGGGCAGTTCACAAAAATTAAAACCAAGGAGCACACAATAAAACAATATAAAATATACAGAACATTAAAACCACAGTATAACAATATAACCAGAATAAAACCTAGCAGCAGTGCAGTAATTTAAAATACAGATTTAAAACAGCAAAGCTAAAAGTCTAGAAAGCTAAAATGCTAAAATGCCTGGGAAAATAAAAAAGGTCTTCAGCTGGCACAGTAAAGAATACAATGTAGGTGCCAGGCGAACCTCAGTAGGGAGCTCATTCCACAGCCAGGGTGCCACAGCAAAAAAAGCCCTCCTCCTAGTAGCCACCTGCCTCACTTCCTTTGGCAGGGGCTCACAGACAAGGGCCGCTGAGGATGATCTTAAGGTCCAGGCAGGCACATATGGGAGGAGGCGATCCTTCAGATAACCTGGCCCCAAGCCATTAAGGGCTTTGAACGTTAATACCAGCACTTTGAATCAGGCCCGGAAATGGACTGGCAGCCAGTGCAGCTGGAAAAGTACTGGCAAAATATTATCTTGTTGGCCAGTCCCTGTTAACAATCTGGCTGCCCTGTTTTGGACCAGCTGAAGTTTCCAGACTGTTTTCAAAGGCAGCCCCACATATAATGCAATGCAGTAATCCAGATGAGAGGTTATCAGAGCATGGATAACTGTAGCTAGGCTATCTCTGTCCAGATAAGGGCGTAGTTGGTATACCAGCCTAAGCTGATAAAAAGTGCTCCGTGCCACTGAGTTCACCTGTGCCTCAAGTGACAGTTCTGAATCCAAGAGCACCCCCAAACTATGAACCTGATCCTTTAGGGGGAGTGCAACCCCCTCCAGAACAAGTTGAATATCACCTAGCCGGGCAGACAAACCACCCACTAACAGTACCTCCGTCTTGTCTGGATTGAGTTTCAGTTTACTGGCCCTCATCCAATCCATTACCGTGCCCAGGCACTGATTCAGAACAGCCACTGCCTCACCTGGTTTTGATGAGAAAGAGAGGTAGAGCTGGGTGTCATCTGCATATTGATGGCACCTCAGCCCCCACCTCCAGATAACCCCCTCCCGCAGTGGTTTCATGTAGATGTTAAACAGCATGGGGGATAAAATAGAGCCCTGTGGAACCCCATGGCATAATTGCCATGGCACAGAGCAATAATCCCCCAGCACCACCTTCTGGAATCAGCCATCCAAGTAGGAGTGGAACCACTGCAGTTCAGTGCCTCCAACTCCCAACCCAGACAATCTATCCAGAAGGATACCATGGTTGATGGTATCGAAAGCTGCTGAGAGGTCCAGGAGAATCAACAGGGTCGCACTCCCCCTGTCCCTCTCCTGGCAGAGGCCATCCCACAGGGCGACCAAGGCAGTTTCCATTCCAGGCTTGAAGCCCAGTTGAAATGGATCTAGATAATCTGTTTCATTCAAGAGTGCCTGGAGCTGTCCTACAACCACCCGCTCAAGCACCTTGCCCAAGAAGGGGATGTTGGCCACTGGCCTATAATTGTTAACATCCTCTGGGTCCAGGTTAGGCTTTTTCAGGAGTGGCCTGATTACCACCTCTTTTAAAGCAGCCAGCGCCACTCCCTCTCTCGAGGAGGAATTTACAACCTCCTGGACCCAGCTGGACATCCCCTCCTTGTTTGATTTAATAAGCCATGAAGGGCAAGGGTCAAGCACACAAGTGGTCGATCGGACTTGGCCAAGCACCTTGTCCGCATCCTCAGGCCTCAATAACTGAAACTCATCCAATAAAACTGGACCAGACGGTGCTCTGAACGCTTCTACCAATGGAACTGCATTAATCATGGTGTCCAATTCATGGCAAATCTGAGCGACTTTATCTTCAAAGTGCCGTGCAAACTCATCACAGCATGCAACTGAGGGTTCCACAGTCTCTCTCCCTGGCCCAGAATGTAACAAGCCGTGAACCACTCAGAAAAGCTCTGCTGGACAACAATGAGAAGATGCAATGCTGGTGGGAAATAACTGTCTCTTTGCCACCCTCACGGTGCTTTTCAAGTTTATTGCTACATATTTTTAGTATTTTATGTACTACTTTTCTATTGTCATATTGTTAGGGGGCCTTGGCAGAGAATGAAGTCCAAGACCAGACCTCAAAGAAAACACATCGTTAGCCAGTGCAACTCTTTAAACACTGGCAAGATATGTTTTCTATAACCTGTACCACTTACCTTGCTGCTGTATTTTGGAGCTACTTTACAGAGTTTTTGTAGATAAAAAATATATGTGAAGCTCTTCAAACACTCAAAAAGTATGGTGGTGATTATTATTGTTATTATTATTATTAATCATCATCATCCTTATTGTCACCCACATCTTATCTTTCATCAATCTCCAAATTCCAGCAGAAAGGGACCTCTATCAATTGCTGACACTTTTCAATTTGTCTACACTGTTCCCAACACATTACAGCCATTTGTTCTCATGTCAGACTCTGAGACTCTACAAGCCTGTACTTCAACAGAAGGGCCACGAGATGGCACTATCAACATATAGAATGGCTATTCCTCAACGTGTTCAGATACAACTGCCTCTTCATTAGGGCCGCATCTACATGGCACCAATTTCGCTGTTTGCTCCGTGCAGTATTAGCGCTGCGAATTAACAACTAGGGCGGTAGATGGGAGGGTCAAAGTGGGCTTCCCAAGCTGGGAAGAGCAGAGAGTGCAGAGCTGGGGAGGAGGAGAGAGCGAGTAGCACGTAGTCTCTTAACTGCCCAATCAACACCCCCGTCCCCGCACAAACACAGGCTCAAGGAAGTGCTTCTGAGTACATGTTTATGAAAATCATCCGCCCTGGCACCCGCCCTTTCTCAGCTGCGCAGTTTCGAACCCACAGGCATGCAGCGTTTCTCAGCTGTGCTCCTTTGTAGCTGCACGTCTCCAGTCTCAAGCTCGACACTTAGTGAGGGGCAGCGACACTGGAGGCAATGAGTTACTTTCCGGTAGACATGGTTGCCTTCTGCTCTCACCCCCCCACCCCAGGCTACTTTCCCTTCCACCAATCAGTGCGGCTTCCACCAGCCCGCTTCTGCATGCCTCTGTAACTGCAGAACTGCAAAGGGAGGGCCGAAAAGGCGTCACCTAGTGACCATCACTAACGACGCTGCGATTTCAATCCGAAGAAGGGACAGACAGCTCAACCCCATGCAGTGAACCCGAAGCAAGTGAAAACTGTGCAGCAAATGGACTCCGCTAAAACCCGAATTTCTCCGTGAAAACCACGATTGGGCTGCGAAGCGGTGACTGCGTCATCTGTCGCAAAGATCTTCCCTTCGAAGCGGCGCCGGGGCAAATGGCTCACGTAGATGGGGCCTAGGACTTTCAAGGCCGCTACATACACCACATTTTCCGCATGTGACTGCGCAGATGTTTTCCAGCCGTATTAAATGAAACAGCCCTTCCATTTGATTGCCGTTCGCTTGGCATGGAAACCAATAAACACATGACCGGCATTTACTTGTAGCGTTGTTAGGGGCTTCCTCGGTGCTTCTAAACTGACAGGCAGCATGTTCCAGTGAGCATCTAGCAAGCCTGTTTACTCTCATTGCTATGCGAATGCTTTTGGAGGAAAAGGGAAGCGAGGGCTGCCTTGCAAATAATTGTTTGAAAGCAGAAAGCTGACTAGCCCTGGCAATGCACAGTGTGTTGCTAAGAGCATTAAGGCACCTCCAGAGTCAAAGAAAGCAGACCACATACCTGCATACCTGTGGAGTTTACTAATTACTCCCAGACGAGCAGGACCATGCTACCCAAAACCCTGGTTAAGAGTTTATTACATCACAATGATAGCCTCAATGTCAAATGACAACTCAGCGTACAGTGGCAGCGAAAAAGACAAATTCCGCACTAGGGATTGCTAGAGACAAAAAATAAGATGATGCTGTAATGCCTTTAGATAACTCTATAATGCAGCCTCATTTAGAATATGGTGTATAGGTATTGGTTGTCCTATCTCAAAAGGAATATTGTAGCACTGGTAAATAAAACCAACGTTATCAAGACCTTGGAACACATTCCCTATGAGGAGAAGATGAAGTGTTTCGGACTTCTTTGTTTAAGTTAACTGTGTGGATGGAGAATCATAGTATTATATTAAAAAAAAAAACAAACCTATGGACAGAGTAAAAAGTGGTCAGAGTGGTTTTTTTTTCTTCCTATACTAGAAATTATGGTCACCCAATGAGATTGTCAGTAGATTCAGGACAGACAATAGAAAGTACTTTACGCAATTCACTGTCACAAGATGTGGTGATGGCCATAATTATATAGTTTTATTGCCAAAAGCAGTGGGGGGGGGAGGACTGAAGACCCCTACCTCCTGCCCCAGGATTCTAATCCAGATTGGGTCCACTGTGCTTACTTTTGAATTAAAGAAAGACATAACAAAAGACATTAGTGCTAGCTATGCCCTTAAAGAAATGTGTAGTTCGACCCTTAAAAGCAGGCTCAACTAGTTCTGCTTAGGTCTTGCCTCCTGAACACACAGGGAAAGTAGTGTTATGCCCTCAAACCCCATTCTTCTGAGTGGTGAGAACTCCAGAAGTGTAAGCATTACCCAGGGTTTTGTTTTCTTGGAATTGGGTCCCTGCAGACTTAAAGCATTTTTATGATATGTGGTTTATTCACACACATACATATATATAGGTTGAGCATAACTGGCACTGTACAGTATTAATACTCCAACCAATACTAGGAATCAGTATTAGGTTCCTAGGGAAACAAGCCAATATCCCAAAATGCTGTTAGAGAGCTCAAACCCAGCCCTCTGTCTCCGTTTTGAGTCTTTTCCCCAAACTACCAGGTTCTTGCCAAGCACACAGCTTGATGACCTCATTGGAGAAGGGAGTAGGGAGAAGGTGGAGGAAGAAAGACAGACTGCTTTTAAGTGTCTCTGGTGTTTCCTTAGCCTTTGTTAAAGCTAATCTCCTGAACAAAGAAATGGTCCTGGGCAATCTCAATAGATCCTAGGCTTCGCCCAGGCCTGCATCACGCAGTCCACACTAATAGAAAGCATTTTCACAGAAAGTAGATGGGAAAGACAAATTAAGCAGGAATTAACTGGACATGAATGCTAAAAAGCTGGACGGAGGAAGTTCAATGTCACATGGTTTTGAGCCTCGAGGATAAGCTAATGAGGAATCTGAGGCTCAGCCTTCCATGTGGAAACCCTACCAGCTGATCCCAGGTTGTGCAGTTACTTGGTATTAAGAAGATGTGGTCTGCCCATGTGCTTGGTACTCTCTCTTATTCATTATTACTTGCTCCAGGACTGAGTCCCAGCATTCAGCACAAAGGCTATAGGTCCATGGCAGGACACGGGCACAACAACAGGGATGCAGCAGCTCTGGAACCACATTCTCGAATGGAAGCTTTCTGTTAACTAAATATCTCCGACTGAAAGCATATTTTAGTTGAAAAAAAGGTCAGGTTGTCATTAAACTCCGTTTTCCTCCTATTAATTATGTCCTTCAGAGCTTGATTGATTGGCTGATATACCATCTTGCAGTCCGAAGGCTGTCATGGCATTCCAAACATATCATAGGCCACATGCTGTGTTTGTGCAAGCCCCCAGGTTCAGTCTCTGGCATTTATTCTGAAAGAACAAGAACTCCTCTTTCTGACTGGGTTCGCACGGCATGACAGCCCATGGGTTAAATAACCCATGGCTGTCAGGGACGAGTGGGAGAGAGAGGACACACCGCCTGTGACGTGCCCACCACTTCTGCTTTTCCTCAGCACCCTGTGTTCGGCTCCTTCGTAGGTTGCTTAGTGTGCTGTCTGAACCTGGACTGCTTAGTTGTTTAGGGGCTAAGCCACCGAGCAGTTAACTTATGGTTCTCCCTGTATCTGAGTCTTCCATTATCTTTCATTGATCTCACTCCTCTTCCTGCTGCTTTTCCTCAAGAACTCAAGGAAGGAACACAGTGGGATAATTTGATAGCTCAGAGCTTCTTCACACAGAGCTTTTATCCTGCTATTGGGACAGCTCTTTGGATGACGCCATTACCCTCCAGGGCATTTCTACACCAGCCTAAAATCCTGCACTTAAAACGGGGCTTTCTGCTTTCGTTTTAAATGCAGGATCACCACTGACTCCCTGTACATGCGCGTCCTCCCCCCGCCCTTCTCCCCGTATCTGAGTCTTCCATTATCTTTCACTGATCTCGCTTCTCTTCTTGCCACTTTAACTCTTTTCACGGAGGAAACTGAGGCGGGTCACGGCATCATGTAAAGAGCCCACAACGTCCGTGAAGGAGCAATCTCAATCACAGGATAAAAGCTCTGTGTGATGAAGCCCCCAGAGTATCTCCTGCCATTTCCCCCAGCCTATCCCATGTTTTCCCCAAATGCAAAAAATGTGGTATTTTTTCCAGCCCACAGAACAGGAGCATCGTGGCCTCCCAGTGAAATTCTCCAAAAGCGGAAGAAACTGGCTGTGGGCATTTGTTTTCAGTTGTTGGAGGTGCGGTCAGGATGACGAAGGCATTGAGAATGGGCTGCGGGCAGATTTGACAGGTGCGAGGGCTTGTACTCTCTCTCTTCCTTGCAGGGAGGGGAGGGCACATGGTTTGAGGGTGACTCCTGCCTCCGCTCAAGTCTTGCTGAGGAAGGGAAGATCTGCACCCATCCCTCCCATCCCCCACTGGCAATTTTCTCCTTTGCTTCAAGATGACCCCCAGGGCGTCATTAGAAAAGGCCCACCTGTGCATGGGCCCTGGATCTTTTGAGCTGTGCCCCAGATCTTTTGAGCTGTCCTAATTGCTTTTTTTTTTTTTTTACATTTTCCCATTGACATGCATTGGAAACCAAAAACAGCCATAACATTTTTAGTTTGTATCATAAATTCATGAAATTTGGAGGCTTGGTAACCCCCATGGAACAGATTAAAACTGCCAAATTTCAGACAGTTAGGTCTAGTGACTTTTGTGCTAGTCACAGGTAAAATGTGCTATTTTCAAGAAAATCTGTCAAAGCAAAGAGCTATATTTTTTTTGTGCTTCCACGTACATGCATGGAATTTGGGGACCTGCCAGCCCCCATAGAGATGACTGAGCCTGCCAAAGTTCAGACACTTAGGCCAAGTGGATTTTGTGCTAGCCACAGGTAAAATTTGCTTTTTCCAAGAAAATGTGTCAAAGCAAAGAGCTATAATTTCTTTGTTCTTCCACATAGGTCTACAGAATTTGGAAACCTGGCAACCCCCACAGAGCTTATGGAACCTGCCAAATTTCAGGCAGTTATGTCCAGGGACCTTTGTGCTAGTCACAGGTAAAGTTTGCTATTTTCAAGAAAATCTGTCAAAGCAAAGAGCTATATTTTTTTTGTGCTTCCACATACATGCATGGAATTTGGGGACCTGCCAGCCCCCATAGAGATGACTGAGCCTGCCAAAGTTCAGACACTTAGGCCAAGTGGATTTTGTGCTAGCCACAGGTAAAATTTGCTTTTTCCAAGAAAATGTGTCAAAGCAAAGAGCTATAATTTCTTTGTTCTTCCACATAGGTCTACAGAATTTGGAAACCTGGCAACCCCCACAAAGCTTATGGAACCTGCCAAATTTCAGGCAGTTATGTCCAGGGACCTTTGTGCTAGTCACAGGTAAAGTTTGCTATTTTCAAGAAAATCTGTCAAAGCAAAGAGCTATATTTTTTTTGTGCTTCCACATACATGCACGGAATTTGGGGACCTGGAAGCCCCTATAGAGATGACTGAGCCAGCCAAAGTTCAGACAATTAGGTCTAGTGGCTTTTGTGCTAGCCACAGGTAAAATTTGCTTTTTCCAAGAAAATCTGTCAAAGCAAAGAGCTATAGTTTTTTTGTGCTTCCACATAAATTCATGGAATTTGGGGACCTAGCAGGCCCTATGGAGCTGACTGAACCTGCCAAATTTCAGACAGTTAAGTCCAGTGGTTTTTGCACTAGCCATGCATAAAGTTTCCTTTTCTCAAAGTCTAAAACTAAAAGTAAAAACTGTCAAGTCACCCAGGGGATTAGAGATCCTAATCAGAAGGTATTTTAGGTGACCATTAGGAGGTCACTATCCCTAATCTCTGGTGTAGGTTTTTTTAGGTGCCAAAACCTCTCTCCCCCTACTTTTCTTTTCTGCTCTTACATGCCCACTGTTGTGAGCTTGCTGCAATGAAATTTTGAAGAGGGAGAAGGAAGGGAAGAAAGAGCTCCATGTGAAATACTGGTATTTCACACAGCACCTGATTTTACTGCCCCAAACTGGAACCTTTGGATTCTGTAGTAGTTTAGTAGCTTCAATACAGCAAAGGATCCAATCAGCCTCCACAAACTTCTTTCTCCCCCTCCACTTTAATTTCTCCTAAATAGCTGTAGGACTCAAATAATCCCAAAGGGAGGGTTAGGACTATGTGGCGTCGTGATCGAGAAACTGCTGGGGCTTTTAAATAGGTTCTACAGTTTTAAAAAAGCTAGAAAAAGCCCTCAGCCACCTCACCTCATAAAGTTCATTTAAGTACGTGCAATCCTTGCAAACCCTCCACAGCCTTCTAAATTCCTCTGAAGTACTACCTCTCTGCAAGGAGCCACTTGGCTTAGGGAATTCTCTCTGCCCCCCACCCCCGTTGCCATTATCCAGCAATAGGAAGGGCTGTAGCTCCGTGGTAGAGCACACGCTTGGCATGCAGAGGTCCCAGGTTCAATCCCCAGCATCTCCAGGGAGGGCTAGGAAAGAATCCTGCCTGAAACCCTGGAGGGCCGCTGCTGCCAGTCAGTGTCAAGAATACTGTGCTAGATGGACCCAGGGTCTGACTCAGTACAGCTTCCTATGTTCCTCTGAGCAGAAAACTTTAATAAAAATAGGTTTTTGTTTGTTTTTTAAGTGGAGGGGAGATAAATATTGCTAATTTATGGAATCCTATGTATGCCTCCTGAGAAGTCCCATTATGTTTCATGAGACTTACCCTCAAGAAAGTGTGCATAGGATTCCAGCACAAGTTACTTTTACAAGGAGGTTTGCCCCTTGATGTTCCGCATGTTTACTCAGAAATAAGTCCTGAGTTGTAAGCATGGTACTGCAGGCTTAATACAGCGTATACCCAATTCTGTCTAATGAATTGACTACCCTTTCAGCTCAGTCCTATGCATGTTTTGTCATTTGTGGGTTGGGGGGGGGGGTTGCATGAACTCTAGCTTCAGTGGTGAGGGAAAGGCACTTAGTGCCTGCTCAGAGTTTCTCCATAACTGAACCCTAGTTTTGAAAACAGACTCATTGGCTGAATCCTGGTGAAGTCTTGGCACAAATGAAGTTATGGGGAGGAAGATACAATGAGAGCTTGTGCACAGAGAGGGATTGCACAAAACAAGGCATCTGTTTTTATGAAGAGTTGCTGGAGGATGGTAGGATGAGGAGGGATGGTTGCATGAAGGGGAATAGGATTGGTAGGGGGAGAATGTAAGTGCTCAGTGATGAAAGAAAAACATTCTGCACATGCTCAGAGGCACTATTTAAGAACATAAGAAGAGCTGTGCTGCATCAGACCAAGGTTCATCTAGTCCAGCATTCTGTTCACACAGTGGCCAACCCGATGCCCAGTGGAAACCCACAAGCAGGACATGAGTGCAATAGCACCTTCCCACCCATGTTCCCCTGCTGCTAAAATTGGTGAAATGTAAATAAATTCTAGTAATTCTAAATTAGAATGCATGTATATCCTTCAGAAACTTTGCAGGTTTCTTTCCTGGGGGACACCTCTAATGACCTATGCATTTTCATACAAATTTACCCAAAAACTATTGGGGAAGGGGTGAATGGAAGGGAAAGCAAATCACTCCTTCCCCCAAACTGGAGAACTCCCCTTCCACATGAACTGCTGCACCAATCCTTCTGAAACTTTGCTGGTTTCTTACTTAAGATAACTGTAGGCTGTCTGTAACTTTCAGAACAATGGTCCACAAGGAACATAGGGAGATAAGTATGTCCTCTTTTGGCGACCTCAAAATGTCAAGGCAACCCTTGCACAAAAACCCTTGTGGCTATCATTCTGAAATTTGGCAGACGTGATCTCCTCTGATGGGGCAATGAATTCTGAAATTTTTATCCAATTCGTCCAAGGAATTAAAACGTTATTGGCAGTTCCTTTTAAAAGAAAATCAAAATATGTACCCTGCACCTATTTTTCTGACATTGGGCAGGTGTAATCCCCTTCTAGGGGGCTACTATGCCTGAAATTATCCAGTTTTGACCAAGAGAAAAAAGTTACACATTTTTTTTCTAATTTCCCATGGTAGTCAACAGGAAGCATAAAGACTCATTTTTCCAGTCTGTTTCCCGCCTCCCAGCTAAGCAGAGCAGAGCAGAGCAAGCTGTTCCAGCTGGTCCAGGGACTACAGAAGCAAGCAAGCTCCCAGAGAGCAAGCGACCAGAGCGAGCGAACATGGGAAGCAAACAGACTTGTAGTGGCAAGAGTGTTGGACTGGGAGCTGGGAGATCCGGGTTCTAGTCCCCACTCAGCCATGGAAGCTCACTGGGTGACTTTGGGCCAGTCACACACTCTCAGCCCAACCTACCCCACAGGGTTGTTGTTGTGAGGATAAAATGGAGAGGAGGAGGATAATGTAAGCCGCCTTGGGTTCCTTGCAAGAGGAAAAAAGGCGGGATATAAATGCAATAATAACTAAATAAATAAAATAAACAGGAGTTGGCCAGGGGAGTTGCAGTGGTAGAAGAGACAAAGGAGACAAAGGAGACAAAAGCTAAGATGTAAGTGGGCTGCAGGAAGCCCAGGGGGCTGCCCTTTATCCTTCTGAGTGGCTGTGAGCTCACCAGGTGCTTCTGAGAGCTCCAACTGAACTGGGGGGGGGGTGGCCTGAGTACTCCCAGCAGCTGAGTGGGCGGGAAGCTTCAGTCTGTTTCCCGCCTCCCAGCTGAGCAGAGCAGAGCAAGTTGCTCCAGCTGATCCGGGGACTACAGAAGCAAGCAAGCTCCCAGAGAGAGCACGACCAGAGCGAGCAAACAGGGGGAGCAAACAGGAGTTGGCCAGGGGAGTTCGGCAGGAGAGGTCAAGGGCGAGGCCCCTAACATTTTTTTTATTTTTTTACATTTGTGTATTTTATTTTATTTTTTAACTAACTTTTTTTCATTTATTTGTTTTCTAACACACACTTCCACACCAGTGGGACTCTGCTTTTAACCTCTACTGAGTAGAGGAGCAGGCACAGGCTAGTCTAGAACAATCACAAAGCTAGACACAAAAAGGGAAAAGAGGCTATGGAAGGACAGGACTCTCCAGTGGTGGTGACCTGCAAGGTGTGTGCAATCCTTGTTTTCTTGCCTGAGAACAACATGGCCTACACCTGCAACAAGTGCAAGTTGATCACGCTACTGGAAGAAAAAGTAAGTGGACTGGAGCGGCGACTGTCGACCCTCCGGGGAATAAGAGAACACGAAGAGTTCTTGGACAGAATGGGGGAACTACAGCAGCAAAGGGAAGACCAGAAGCTTGAAGAGCAACAGCAAGATGAGGCAGTGGGAAATGCTGAGGTGAAGAAAAATGGAGTAGAGGATACTCCTTGGAAAAGGGTGACAGTTGGGAGAAGAAGAACTAGACGCCACTCTGCACCAGTGGAAGCAGTGGAGCTGTGGAACTGATTCCAGGTACTTGCAGATGAGACTGGAGGACAGCCTGCAGAGGAAGAATCACAGGGGAACCTACATGAGAGTGAGCAAGAGGCTGAAGGTCAGTCAAACAGAGGTGATGAAACCCAGGCCTACAACAACAAGAAGAGAAGAGTGGTAGTAGTGGGAGACTCCTTGCTGCGTGGGATCGAGACCCAAGTAGGTCGCAAAGACCCGTGAACTCGCCAGGTATGTTGTCTCCCGGGAGGACGAATTAGAGACGTGACTGAAAGGTTGCCTGCACTCATAAAGCCCACTGACAGGTATCCCTTTCTTCTCATCCATGTGGGAACAAATGATACTGCCAAGCGGAGCTACAAAGAAATCACGTCAGACTTTGAAGTTCTGGGAAGGAAACTCAAGAACTTTGGGGCCCAGATAGTTTTCTCATCCATCCTTCCAGTAGTTAGAAGAGGGACAGAAAGGGAACGAAAAATACTCCGGGTGAATGGCTGGCTACGAAGGTGGAGCCGACGAGAGAGATTTGGATTCTGGGACCACGGGCTATACTTCCTGGAAGATGGGCTGTTGGCAAGGGACGAGTTGCACCTCACAAAGGATGGGAAGAATGTGTTTGGCCACAGCATGAAGAACTTCATCAGGAGGGCTTTAAACTGAATCCTACGGGGAAGGGAGATGTAATGTTGGGGGTAACAATGGATGTAGGCGCATGCACTGCAACAGAGAGAACAGCTCTGATAGCGCCCAATAATAGTCTTCAGACACATGTAGGAAGAAAGCCAGACTATGAAGCACATGGTCTTCGATGTCTATATACTAATGCCCAGAGTATGGGAAACTAACAGAACGAACTTGAACTCTTAATACAGGAGGGAAATTATGACTTGATAGGTATAACTGAGACTTGGTGGGATGACTCTCATGACTGCAATACAGCAATTGAAGGATATAACTTGTTCAAAAAGAACAGGAGGAACAGAAAGGGAGGTGAGGTTGCACTGTATGTGAAAAATACTTATCTCTGCACAGAAATACAGGAAGATGAGCTTGGTAGCCCCATCAAGAGCATCTGGATCAAAATAAATGGAGCAAAGAATAAAAGGAACCTGGTGGTCAGAGTCTACTACCAGCCACCCAAACAAGGAGAAGACAAGGATGAAACTTTTGAAAAGCAAATAGCCAATGTTTTAAGGAAGCATGATGTAGTAGTAATGGGAGACTTCAATTTCCCCGATATTTGTTGGAAGACAAATTCTGCAAAACATGGCCCCTCCAGGAAATTCCTGACTTGTGTGGCAGATAACTTCCTCCTACAGAAAGTAGAGGAAGGAACTAGAGGATCGGCTATCCTTGACTTGATCCTAACCAACAGAGATGACTTAGTGGATAAAGTAGCAGTTACAGGAACTCTGGGGGAAAGTGCCCATGTTGTACTTGAGTTCTTGGTTCTAAGGGAAGCAAAAGCCGAGTGTAGTCAAATGTGTACCCTGGATTTTAGGAAAGCTGACTTTAATAAACTCAGAGCAATGATCAGTAAGGTCCCATGGCAAGCGATGCTAACGAGAAAAGGAGTCCAAGATGGGTGGGAGCTTTTAAAAAAGGAAATTCTCAAGGCACAATTACAAACAATTCCAACAAGAAGAAAAGGTGGAAGACAACAGAAGAAGCCAATGTGGCTTCACAAAAAGCTTAGGGATGACCTGAAAACAAAAAAGGACACATATAGGAAGTGGAAAGAAGGCCAAGTAACAAAGGAAGAGTACAGGCAGGTAGCACAGAATTGCAGGGATGGCGTCAGGAAGGCTAAAGCTGAGAACGAGCTGAGGTTAGCGAGGGATGCTAAAAACAACAAAAAGGCTTTCTTCAGCTTCGTGCATAGTAAAAGGCGGAGGAAAGAAATGGTTGTTCAGCTATTAAATAAGGATGGCAAAACGATAACAGATGACAAAGAAAAGGCAGAGGTGCTCAATTCCTACCTTGGCTCAGTCTTCTCCCAAAAGAGGGTCTATGACCCCCCTGGCAAAGGCGAAGTACAGGCTGAAGGGGCAGGATTGCAGCTTGAGATCGATAGGCATATGGTCAAGGAACACCTAATTACTTGGAATGAGTTCAAATCTCCAGGGCCCGATGAACTAGAGTAATAAAGGAACTGGCAGAAGAATTCTCAGAACTGCTGTGTATTCTCTTTGAGAAATCATGGAGGACGGGGGAAGTGCCAGATGACTGGAGGAGGGCTAATGGGGTCCCTATCTTCAAAAAGGGTAAAAAGGAGGAACCTGGGAACTACAGACCAGTCAGTCTGACATCAATCCCTGGGAAAATTCTGGAGCAGGTGATAATGCAATCCAGCTGGAAACACCTTGAAAACAATGCAGTGATTCCTCAAAGCCAACATGGATTTGTCAAAAACAAGTCCTGCCAGACGAATCTGATCTCATTTTTAGATCAAGTCACCTCCCTTGTAGACCGTGGGAATGCTGTAGATATCATATACCTCGACTTCAGCAAAGCTTTTGACAAAGTGCCCCATGATATCCTGATGAGCAAACTAGCTCGAAGTGGGCTAGATGAAACAACGATCCGGTGGATCCACAGTTGACTACAGAATCGGACTCAAAGAGTGCTTATCAATGGGATCTTCTCAAACTGGGGAGAGGTAACGAGCAGGGTACCGCAGGGCTCAGTCCTGGGCCCAGTGCTCTTCAACATTTTTATGAATGACTTGGAGGAGGAGGTGCAGGGAATGCTGATCAAATTTGCAGATGACACCAAATTGGGCGGGATAGCTAATACTTTGGAAGACAGAAACAAAATTCAAAGTGATCTGGATAGACTGGAGCGATGGGCAGAAAACAACAGAATGACATTTAATAAGGACAAATGCCAAGTTCTGCACCTAGGAAAAAGAAACCAAATGCACAGTTACAAGATGGGGAATACGTGGCTCAACAACACTACAAGTGAGAAGCATCTTGGAATTGTTGTCCATCACAAGCTGAATATGAGCCAACAATGTGAGGTGGCTGCAAAAAAGGCAAATGCTCTTTTGGGCTGCATTCATAGAAGCATAGCTTCCAAATCCAGGGAAGTACTAGTTCCTCTCTACTCAGCACTGGTTAGGCCTTATCTGGAGTACTGTGTCCAGTTCTGGGCACCACACTTTAAGAAGGATGCAGACAAACTGGAGAGGGTTCAGAGGAGGGCAACAAAGATGATCAGGGGACTGGAAACAAAGCCCTATGAAGAGAGTCAGAAAGAACTGGGCATGTTTAGCCTTGAGAAGCGAAGACTGAGGGGAGATATGATAGCGCTCTTCAAGTACTTGAAAGGTTGTCACAGAGAAGAAGGCCAGGATCTCTTCTTGATCATCCCAGAGTGCAGGACACGGAATAATGGGCTCAAGTTACAGGAAGCCAGATTCCGGCTGAACATCAGGAAAAAGTTCCTGACTGTTAGAGCAATATGACAGTGGAACGAATTTCCTAGGGATGTGGTGGGCTCTCCCACACTGGAGGCATTCAAGACGAGGCTGGACAGCCATCTGTCAGGGATGCTCTGACTTGGATTCCTGCATTGAGCAGGGGGGTGGACTCGATGGCCTTGTAGGCCCCTTCCAACCCTACTATTCTATGATTCTATGATTCTATGATCCAAACCTTGACTCAGGTTTGGTGCTGAGCTGAAGTGGCCAGACTACAAATTGGCCAGAGCAGAAGTGGGATGTTTTCCAATATGCTGAATCGGGATATGAGTTGAAGTGGGGTGGGGGGGTCAGTGCACACTTCTTATGTATGTATGTACATATGTATGTAATCTATGCACACACGCAAGCATACTGCATGCACACACCACGCACGCACACACATATATTAGATGTGCGCTTAGACTCGTGTGTGTGTGCGCGCGCGCAAATTTGTGTAATGGGCCTGCGCCCCGGATCTTTTAAGACCCTAGCAATGCTCCTGGCAACCCCCCTTCCAAATCCTGGCCACAGTGCAGTACATCACCCACTCGGCAACAGCAGCACCAGATGGTGCCAAAGAAGTGCACTGCTCTCAAACCACGTGTCTGCCATGTAAATGCTTGCACACATTTCTTGACTGGAGTGAGAAGAGGGTGAACTGCCTCCCTGCAACAAAGGGAGACACATCTGAACCCCCACCCCATCCAGCTCAGAATCAACGGCCTCTGCTGATTCAGAGCACCCCATTAAGTTCAATGGGGCTTACTCCCAAGTAAGTGTGCTGAGGTTTGCAGCCTTACAGCGTGTCAGTCCCCATCCACCAGTAATGTGCAAGGGGAGGGAAAGGGGCAGGAACCAGGTAGGGATTATAGCTACACCCGGAGCAGCATCACCACCCCACCACCACCCCTGTGAGAAAGAAAGAAACGAAAAATAACATGAGGGCGGATAAATGGAAGGACCCAGTCCTGCAACGATACCGGATGGGGAAAGAACTGGCACTGATGTGGAGTTCTCCGCCCGTGCGAAGGAGCCCTCGTTATCTGCGATGTATTTAAAAACGGAGCAACGGGCATTGAGTGCATGAGACGCCTTGGAGGGTCACGGCGTCGTAGAAAGAGCCTGCAAACTTCCGTGAAGGAGCGCTCTCAATCGCCGGATAAAAGCCCCGTGTGGAAAGGATCGGAGCCTTGAGCCTACTTTAGAGTCAAAAAAAGGGAAGGCGGCGGCGAAGAAAGACGCCCGCCGGCCGCGCCGAGTTCAAGCAATGCCCGCTGTGGCCCCGCGGGGGCGCTCTGGCGCGGCCCGCCTGTCGCCGTCTCGCAGCGACGGGGGCGGAAACTCCCTTCCGTGTCGTGCTCCCTTCCGCGCCTCCCCTTCCCCTCGTCGGTCAGTCCTCCTCGGGGCATTTCCGCAGGCGGCCGGTGCGCTGCCTCGGGGAGACGCGACAGCCGGGCTGAGGTAAGCGCGTCGCTCCCGCTCCCGAGGGGATCCGGCCCGGCGCTCGGCTGGAGCCCTGCTCGCGGCAGCCCCGCGCCCGGGAGAGCGCCTCGGCCTAGCGGCCGAGGCCTGCCGGAGCTCCTCGGACACCTGCCCGCCCCTCCCGACGGTCAGGCCGGGGCCGCGCGGGCCTGTTCGAAGCGCGCCCGCGGCCCGGCGTCTGGGGAGCCGCGCCCGCGCCCGCCGCTCGTCTCGGGCGCGTTGGCCCCGCGGCCGCCTTCGGCTGCTGAATTAACTCTGCGTGAAGAGGGCGCCCTGTGGGAGGCCGCTTCGGCTCGGGGGGTGGGTGGGAAGCCCGGCTTCCCCGCTTGTGGGGGTATCCGTAGGGCGTCGTGTGCAGCGAGCCAGCCGGCGAGGGCGCTGAGATGTTCTCCCACGTTCGTCCCTGATTTTTGGAAGGAGCGGTGGAGGCTTTTCCTTCGTAGCGACCAGTGGAAACGTTTCTCACATGAAATAGTTAAGGGCGCAGCCCTATGCACGTTCAGACAGAGAAAAGGCCCGCAACTCCCTTGCCGGCTGGGGAATTCTGGGAGCTGTGGGTCTTTTCTCTGTCTAAACATGCATAGGATTGTGCCCTATATGGATGGGCTGACCTCTTTCCCGCCCCTCATCTTTCTCCTTAGGACCACATGACCAGCCTTGATATTTTTCAGATTCTCCCTTTCCCATCGTCCAGTGTTCTGTGTGCTTTGTCTCTCTCTCTCTCTCTCTCTCTCTCTCTCTCTCTCTCTCTCTCACACACACACACACACACACACACATTGATTTCTTGGGTTGGAAGCCTGCGACAGGAGAGGGTTGTTTCTTTCAACAAAGCAAAAAAGGGAAGCCCTGCGAGATGCTCTTGTGCTTCCCTTCTGTGGGATCATGGGGTCATCTTAGCTGTAGATCCCCTAACTTCCCCACTGGGGTGATTTATACTGCTTCCTTCCAAAACAGAAATAATGTCAAATGGATTAAAATGAAAGAAGCCAAGGTGGACAGGAACATCTTCCACCGACTCTGGAAGGCCATACCCTTAAATCCTAGATGATATGAGGCAGGAGCTCATTGTGGTTACTAAGGGCACAGTCCTGTGCATGTTTAGACACAGAAAAGGCCAGCAACTCCCAGCATTCCCCAGCCAGAATGGTTGGCTGGGGAATGATGGGGGTTGTCAGTCTTTTCTTTGTCTAAACATGCATAGGATTGCACCCTTAATAATTCAAGGAAGTATTAGGACTAGGATTTTGTGTGTTCCAGGCTTTAGCTCTGGCACTTTAAACAGAGTATGGTCTGTTTCCCAGGTTCCTCTGCTAAGTTTGGGTATTTCTGTTCCTTCCCAAATGTCGTATCCTTCCTCTGCTTTTTTAAAAGCTCTTTTTTAAATTCCCAAGTAGCAGATTTAATTTTCTCACTGCTCCAGGAAACTTTTCAGATTTGCTTTCTCTCTAGTCTGATGCATTTAGTGGGATGGATCTTATATATAACCCAGGGGATGGTGTCACCAGCTGAGGAATTGTTGTAGATATATTGCTGACAGAAACTCTACTGATTCTGTTTCTAGTTACCAAGGCTATTTAACTTATTTCTCTTTCTGTCTTGTTCCATCTTTAAGGCTTGGTAAGAAAGCTAGGAAAAACACATTGGTGAAATGGAATAAGATTTTAAGATAATGTTAGCTGCAGCCAGTACATGCAAACTCCCACCCAGGGAGTCATCTTGTGCTGAGGAGAGAGACTAGGCCTAGCAGGTAGCCCCGTCTCCATATAAAAATGATTAAAATCTCACTATCCCTGCTTAACCCAGCCTGTTAAAAGTGACTAGTGGCTTGTGTGGTAGTTTTCTGGCAGACCACCCATTTTGACACTAATGCCCTTATTAGAGGGTGTCACAAGGGGCGGTGGAGTGGCCACCCTAAAACAGTGACTCACAAGAATAAATACTTCAAAATTCAGTAAAAATAACATTATATAAAACAGCATAAAAACACAGTTGCAGAGAATAAAAACAGATTAAATCCAAAACAGTATTTATTTCAGCAATGCATAGGGGTTGACATTGGTGGAAGCTAGTAGACCACCAGGAAATTGCCTTATGGGCTACTTAGGATGCAATCCTATGCATGTTTAGACAGAAAAAAAACATGCATAGGATTGTGCCCTTAAGGATGTTTAGGTAAAAAAAATCCAGCATCTTAAAGTTTGTTTCTAGATAACAGTTGAAAGGCAGTGTGCGCACTAAAGCCCTTCAGTAATGTCCTTTTGAAACTGACCCACATGGAGGCGGGGGGTGTCCCAGCATTAGCAGGAGCTGGTGTTTCTGTACTTTAAGGGTAGCATTGTGTAGTGTTCATTACAGTAGTCTAACTCTGGGATTATAAATGATGGTTGGTGGGGTTTGCCCAGGTTCAGGAGGTTACAAAGTTGGCTAAAATAATTTACACGGATCCCTGAAGATCTGTAGATTACAAATGGCACACCATTCTCCTATTTTAAGATTGCTTTGTTCCCTTGTCAGCTGTGCTCTAGCCATGTACATATGATTCCAAATCATGGAGTTGGAAGGAATGGGGCGATCTTCTATTCCAGGGGTGGACAGTCTGTGGGCAGCATGCAGCCTGGGGGGGGGGCTCCCTTGTGGCCCACAGATACCCTATCTACCCCCACCCCAAATTCCCCTTCCTGCATCTCTCCCACTCTACGATTTTTGCTTTCAGGCCTAAAATGGACTTTTTCCATTCTAGCCTGATGCACTCTATGGTTTCTCAAGAATAACATTCTTGAGAGAGAAACCATAGAATCCAGCTGTCTAAAGTGACAAAATAATGCCTAGCTCTGCATACTCTGTGGTTTTCCTCTCAATGCTATTCTTGAGAAAGAAGCACTGAGTTTGGTGGGCCAGAGCAGCTGCTTCTCCTTTCCTAGCAAGGAGAGGAGGTTTATGATCCTGATGAAGGGTGGGGAGGTAAAGGAGGGAAATCTCTGCAGGGTGAAGTTTGTTTGTTTGTAAGAGAGGGGTAGTGTGTGTCTGTGTGGGAGAGAGACAGTGAATGGGAGAGAAGGCTATGTGTGTGTTTGTCTATATTTGGGAGGGAGGAGCTGGCATGTGTCCCTAAACCTGCAGCCCAACACCACATGTAGTCCTTGAGGGCAAAAAGGTTGCCCACCTCTGTTCTAGTCCAATCCCCTGCTCAGGATGCAGCTACAGTATCCCTGGCAGGTGGTTGTCCAGCCTCTGCTTAAATGCCTCCAGTGAAAGAGAACCCACCACCTCCCAGGCAGTTTGCTCCAGCCCTCGCTGTTAGGAAGCTTATCCTGATGTTCAGCCAAAATCTGCTTCCCTGCAACTTCCAACCATTGGTTCTAGTCCTGCCCTCAAGGAAAAAAGAACTACTCTGCTCCAACTTCAGATATTTGAAGACTGCTATCATGTCTCCCCTTAATCTTTTCTCCAGGTTAAACATACCCAGCTCTTTCAACTGTTCCTCATTCTGATCCCTTTAATCAAAGCCCTGCTTTTCTAGATAAGGAGCTACAAGCTTCTCCTCTCCTCTCCTTTTATACATAGGCAGATGGAATGGGGGACACAAGGACTGAGCATACATGGGAGTAAAGGCCTGGGCAGCTCACTGCTCTGCTCGCTGATGCATGATTGCCATTGTTTTAGTTTCTGAGATAAAATGGCAAGCAGTTAACCGTTTAACTTTAAGAGGGTGGGCATTTTGAAAATAAGAGCTGAGAGGACTGGCTCTTGTATCATTTAAGTGGGAATCCAAGTGTCCTTTGTGCATGGAGTGGCTTGAAGAATCCATGTGCTGACAGACTTGTGCAGTATCATATGAGAAAAAAATCTATTGCTTGTATGCATACCCAGTGTAAAAGCCAATTCTAGAAGCTAGATGGAATAGTTTGGCTATGTTAAACAATGCAAGTTAATTAGCATTTCAGACCATTCACAGTAGCTGGGTAGTCCCCAGTTCAAATCTCACTTCAACCATGAATACACTAAGGGCACAATCCTATCGGGATAGGCAGCCGCCTCCGAACTTCGAGGTGACCACCTATCCAATGCAGGGCAGGAGAAGTGCGGAGGGGATCATCCCCTCTGCACTTCAGCCACCCTGCATTTGCAGCTAGACAGCAGGAAGGCGGAGCGGGGGAAGTGGCGGACAACACATAGGATGTGTCATGCCGGCATTTCCACCTTCGCTGCCCCGGAACACCCCATTTTCACCGCTCCACATTCCTCTTCCGAGTGCAAAGTACGGGGCCATTATGAGCTGCCTGCGAGGCAGCACAGGAGTGGGGGGAGGTCTTTTCTCAGGGAATCGACCTCAGAGCGTGGGCTCCGAAGTCGGTTCCCAGAAACAAACATATCCTGTGGCCGTCTAGCTGCTGACTAGCAGCCATAGGATTGCTCCTTAGGTGGCCTTAGACAAGTTGCTGCTTTTTAGCCACATCTGTAATTTGTGGATAACACTGGCATACCATACACAGTGATTGTGAATATTATACAGCAAATGAAAGTGAAGCATGGTGCAGTGTAATCCTATGCCTGTTTACTCAGAAGTAAGCTTACTCAAAAGTAAGTTTTAGGTCACAATCCTGTACTCACTCACTTAGGAGTAAGTCCCATTGAATTCAATGGGTCTTACCTCTGAGTAGACATGTGCAAGATTGAAATATAAAGCTATCAATAAATGCTAAACTTACTGTGCCATTGTACAGACAAGCCATCACTCATGAATTACTTTAAACCAATACATAGTTTTATCTAAAGGTTATTCATGAAACTTGTATAAACCTATTCCTCTTTGTTCCACATGCTGAGTGTGTCACTCTGATGTGCTGCGTAATCTACAACAGGTTCCTGTTGAACAGGCTACACTTGAATCATGTAAATTTAAGTTCCTTTGTGGAAAATGCTTCGTTAGTTCATGTATAATTAGAAAAAACCAAAACACCCAAGTCATGTGATGGTTTAGATGTATATTTAATAACATATAACTATTAGATACATGTCGTGGTTGTTGTTGAGTCGTTAAGTCGTGTCCGACTCTTCTTTCGTGACCCCATGGACCATAGCACGCCAGGCCTTCCTGTCCTCCACTCTCTCCCGGAGTGTGCTCAGGTTCTTATTCATTGCATCGGTGATGCTATTAGCCATCTCATCCTCTGCCGTCCCCTTCTCCTTTTGCCTTCAGTCTTTCCTAGCATCAGGGTCTTTTCCAGGGAGTTTTCTCTTTGCATTAGGTAGCCAAAATATTTGAGCTTCAGTTTCAGTATCTGTCCTTCCAATGAGCAGTCAGGGTTGATTTCCTTTAGGATGGACTGATTTGACCTCCTTGCAGTCCAGGGGACTCGTAAGAGTCTTCTCCAGCACCACAGTTCAAAAACATCAATTCTTCGGCACTCAGCCTTCCTTATAGTCCATATTAGATACATAGAGTATCCATAAAACGATTCATCTGAAGGGGCACGAAATCATTCTATAGAGGAAAATGAAAAAATAAATTGAGTACAAAGATGCTGATAGTTTCTCATGCATCTCTTTATTTAGTGCTACAATCTATGTTTCTGAGACTTCGTTAGACTTTGTAGAGATAAATGTGTTATGAGCTGGGCAGTTGCAGGTCTCCTGAATTGGGAACATCTTTATCTATAATCTTAAGACTTGCAAAATATATTTTGTGAGGTTATGTGATATCTTCCATAACCTTCACCTGGCCACAGTTCACAAAACACGTTTGTACTGTATGGTGAAGTATTTTATTAACTTGTACTATATCTTAGGGGTCATAGGTAAAAGAAATGTTGATGGCAAATGGGTTTTAAATCCTAAAGAGTCAGCAATGACTTTTGAAATTGTTACTGAAATGTATTTTAGATATATATTTGTTTTATTTTATATGATTTATTATAAACTACTTGAGAACTTGGGATGAGCCTAAGACATAATAATTTTATGTTTAATTATATGCATGGATTTCCTGGGCTATAGGAGATTCTAATAATGGAGAGAACATTCTGACTGGGTTTGTGCATCATGATAAGCTATGGTGGTATATGAGCCATGTTAGTGTCAGCGTGGCTTACCGTGACGTCCAAGCACAGATTGTTTTTTGCCAACAAACCACCCTGGGAACCCATGGCTTGTAGTAGGGTTGCTGAGGATAGCTTGTTCTCAGGATAATTTGTCGTGATGTCCAAACCCAGCACTGTAGCTTGTACCAAGCGGCTACTTGGCAACTGCGACAAAAAAGCCCCATGCCACTTATCTCAATCTCGCCAGTGCCAGCCTCCCTACCCCGTGACTGCCCCTCCACTGGTGCCCAAACAGCACTTTGGAAGGACTGTCACTTGTTTGCCACCTTTATTTTTAGTGCCTCAGAATTGTGCAAATGCGGTTGTACTTTTTAGTTATTGTTGGTCTTTCACAAGAGCGCAGATTTGGCAGTCTTCTGTGTAGTCTTGCCTGGTCATTTCCTTGTACATTTTAGCTGTCAAAAGGAGCTCCAAAGTGGAGTATATAACATACAAGGAAATTAACAAGGCAAATGAAGTGCTCCAAAAAGCAGAGCTGGGGGGGGGGGGGGGGAATGAGGAGATGAGACAGGTTTTGCCACAAAAGACACTGGGATACATGTGGGGAGTGGGTTGGAAGACTAAGAGGGAACCTCTTTTATGCACACCTGATTGTCTATCTGGAGTAATGTGGGTTGGCAAGCGAACAGGCTTGCCAGGGTGGCGTAGTGTTATGTGCGAACCAGGCCTCTGTGTAATAGAAGAGGTGTGTTATATAAAGCAGTACTTTAATTAGTTGTCGCCTAAAATAGTTATAAGACGGCTTTGAAGCTGACATTTGTTGGCTTCATTCAAACCATCATATGCACAAGATTCATTTATCTTCACATAGCCAGCCCCATTACTTCTGCTTCACTCCCCCTTTGTGAGAGCAAGGAAACAAGCCAGGAAGCTTCCTGTTACATGAAAAATGGGAAACTATGGTTAATGGCTTCCAAGCAGGCCAGAATATGAACCTATGCTTGAAAGCTAGCTTCCAATTCTTGGCTTGTTTGGGAGCATTTTAACCATAGTTCTCAGTTTTCATGGAATGGGAAGCTATGGTTATGTAGCTTCCTGGCTTTGCTCACTTGCTCACACAAAGGGAGGAGTGAAGTGGCAGCAAAGGGGCTGTGTGCAGGAGCATGACATGCATATGCTGGATTATTAAGGCAGGATTTGATCATCCAAATGCAAATTTATCGAATAGTTTGTGAACATTATACAATCTCTAATTTTTACAGAAAGGGTTGGATATGTTTGGTATAATTGGTGGACTCCTAATGTTCTGTAAAAGAGGTTTCATTCATGGTCTTTCTAGGAACAGACCTATAATGTTGCTTTAAAGTGATTATTTAAGCAGTTAGAACTAGTTGGAGGAGCACCTTTTTGGGACTCAAGATATCCAGTATCTGTGACAGATATGAGGTGTTCCACCCATTCTTCACTTTTAAGTTAGTATAACGTTAGCGACACTGAGAATAGCTGGGAAATAATTTCATGTTCTTGGTTCCTTTTTCCTTCCATACAAACTCCCTGCCTTGCTGTTGCCTTAATCTCCAGGTTATACGTGCAATTTTATTGAAGCAATTCGATAACAGAAGTTGTTTGTTTAATTCTGGTTTAGATTACTATTTTGAGTGTTGAAATGAAAATGAAAATTTAAACAGATCACAATCACAGAAACCTCTTAAAGACAATCACAGAAAACTCTTAAAGACAATACATAAAAGGCCTGCATGCCTAAAACAGCATTCTGCTCCTTTGTTTATTTGAAACAGAAATTGAAACTTATCCAACCCTTTCTGGTGTTTCTTAAACAAATGGGGATTTCCCTAATTGGTAATGACCTCAAACAGAAATTGAAGTGTGTCAAAGTGACTTTCCAGTATTGTGTACATAAAGCATGCTCTGGTTTAGTCCCATACACTGAGGGCTGCTTCATATGTTACATCAAAAGATGAATTCTCAATACCTTCCAACATTTCACAGTTGAAAACAGGGACATTCCCATGCTTGAGTTTGTGTAGTTTGGTGAGCAGTTTGGCAGTCCAGTAGCATGACCTACCGAACAAAGGTGTGGCCAACATAATCTAGATTCAAATGTGCCACAAGTATTAAGTGGGAACTAAACGTATATGCAAGCAGATGTCTCCAGATGACCCCAGTTGTGAAGTATAATGAGGGGGAGACACACACACACACAAACACAATATATATGCATATACACTACATTGCATAATATAATTCGGAGAACATTGGTCCCATTTTACAGCTGAGGAGCACTGAGGCTCAACAATAAGTGACTAGCCAAAGGTCAGTCAGCAAATTCATGGCTAAAATTCTTGAGGAGAAATAAGTTAAAATAGAGTACCTCTGAGCATAATATGTTGAACAATGGCAGCATCTCTCAACACAAACTTAGAATTAAAAAAAAGGAGGTTGCAGAGTGAAGGCACATGTTCCATACAGATCAAAGCCCCAGCACTCTTCCTTTAATAGAGAAGTACTAATTCCACCACCATTGCCAGGAAACCACAACTAAAGAACATATAATCCTATTCCTTTCCACCCAACAATCCACTTCTCATTTTCCTTTCCTTATCTAGTAATAACAAGTTCTTTCCCCCAACAACTCATCTCCCTGCCCCTCACTGTCTTGCTTGTCTAGTCTTCCCCCTCCTGTCCCATTCCCTGACTTAATTTCTGCTAGGGCAGCCCAGAAGTCTTATTTTCAGTACAGGGCTGGAAAGTACTTCTGAGCCTTCAGGAGGAAATTTCCTCTGAGCACATGCTTAGTCAGGATTTTAAGTACAAGGGCTGGGCCCACAACCATTTACTGTTACACATATCCCCCTCCCCGCAAACTGCAAAATACCATTCTAGTTTTCTCTTTTCATTTAAAGAAGGCATGTCTCATTTTCCTAGTTTTCTTGAAGTGTTGTCAATGCATTACAGGAGCTGCTGTAAGCCAGAAAGCATCTCCCCTGTCAAAACGCCTGCCCTTTCTGTTCACCTCTCCTTCCAGCTCTGGAAATGTAGAGAGAGCTCCGTGAGCCAATAGGGGAAGAATCAAATTTTCATTAACCTTGAAGGCTTTCAGGGATGAACCAGTAAATGTATTTAAACACACTTTGCATATCTAATGGGTGTCTCCTGCCAACAGAACAGCATCCTCCAATGCATCCGATTCACCTTTACCTGTGCTTCCCCCCAATCTGCTCTGGATGTTAAGGGGACCCTCTGGAGCAGATTTGTGGGGCAGGGGAGTGCGGGGGAGAAAGCAAGGGAAGTCCCATTGCATGAGCAGACGTCCGCTCGTGTAACGTTGGGTTTAAGCCACCGTGTTTGTTTCTTTGCTTGGTTCGGACAACGTAACTTAAAGTGATCGACAAAATGTGATCAACAATTGTAATTTTGTTATCACCGTAATCTGTAGGGTATCAAAGATAGACAGGGCTATATGTACTGTAATTTGCTAGGCAGTTCATATAATGCCTGTCTGAGGTTTCAGCTGCCATCAGAATGCATAGTGCAAAACAAAACTTTTTTAAAAAAAGAGGAAAGGGGTGTATGATGTATCTAGGGGTCCCCTATAAGGCCTTGGCCCCTAGAGGTCACTGGGTCTAGACTTTTTCAAGGACTCCCCAAAACACCATCTACTGGTAAATCCCCTACTGATTTATGGATAGGATTCTCCTCTTTCTATCCTTAGCATTTGGGGCGAGATATGCCAACTTTCAAATCCACCCAGACCACAACATAGATATTTAAAAGAATAAGTATTTATTTATTTATTTATTTGTTTGTTTAACAAGCTGCCTTGAGTGCCATTTTCTTGGTACAAAGGTGGAGTGCAAATCAAATAAATAAATATCCAGGACAAACAATAACTGATAAGTAGTAATAATAATGGTTCTAAAAAACTAACGTCATATCTCTGCTTTCGGTAACTTCTCTCCCTCCCTT
Organism: Heloderma suspectum; assembly: GCF_057233095.1. Classification (NCBI taxonomy): domain Eukaryota; kingdom Metazoa; phylum Chordata; class Lepidosauria; order Squamata; family Helodermatidae; genus Heloderma; species Heloderma suspectum. The sequence continues at coordinate 92,895,812 of NC_139458.1, forward strand.
CACATTCACGCACTGTCTCTGATTCTGCTCAATAACTAAATTACGTTAGTAGCTCTGACCCCTAATTACTCTCACTGTCTTGCCCCATCCCAATTCAGTTCACTCTTTCCTTGATCTCTGCCTAGCTCTTCCTGTTCTAGTCAATGTTTTCCAGCTGAAACTAACTCCACCCACCACTGCATTCTGGCTGTGGCTGTCAATCATTCCTCCACTCACTCTTCTGTTACAGGGGAAAAGACAGAGAAACTTTAGGAAAAGAGCGGGCAGGGGGGTTGAACTGGCCGTACATTTTTGTTCTCAGGGGTTACAGGGTGCAGCAGTATTTACCTCTAGCAAGTACCTCCTTTTGCTTGACAGTCAGGGCCTTGGACAAGAATGACACCAAGGAGAGGGTCTTCTACTCTGCTTCCAGACTAAGTGTAGAAGAAAGCCTCTTAGCCCTAACGAGTGAACACTATAATATAAAAAACATATAAAAGTGCATTCAACAGTCAAGTAAGTGTGACTAGAATTGCAGGTCTAGTGACATTTTAATTGCTGACTTTATCATTTAGTGTTTAATAGCAGAGACTAGCCCACTTATATAATATTTTCTGAAGGAAGTATTTTCCTAACATTGTACCTTGGAGTCTAAATATGTTTATCATGCTTTTTCTGAAAACAGTACTCTAAAGGCAGTAGAAGGTGCTTGTAGTCTTTGGGATAGATTGAGCACACAACATTTAATGTATCTAATAAAGTGATAGATGCTGTTATGAGTTAATGAGGGCATTCCTAAAGGGAAAGTAATGTGTGCATAGCAATGGGAGTCTAATTTCTTAGAAATACTGAATAGAATTAATCATGAAGACAAAATCCCCTCCATTTAAAGTAAAACTAGAGCTCCCTGTTCAGGAAACTCCCACAAAGAAAAGTAGTTATGTGCAGCACTGGTAACTGAAGCTACAAGGACATTTTAACAAATTGATTATTACTGTTTGATTTTTCTCTTTGAATACGAACATTTTCTTTCCCCTTCAGAATCTCAAGCTAGGACATAATTGCTGTTGTTGAGTGAGGATGCTTGGGTTAAGAACTGGCAATACTTTGCGTCAAGGAGGTTATTGGAAAGAATATTTATTAACAAGAAAACAGTTCTGGGGTTTTGTTGTTTGTTTTTTATTTGTTTGTAGCTTATATTCTCTAGTTGTCTCCTAATGTTTTACTGTTGATATATTGCCTTCTGTCAAGAACTTTAAGATATCTCACAAGTATTTTTGCAAACAATCTGTGTTACTATGGTGGGGGGAAGAGAGTTAGTGGAAGTGTGGTAGGCAAGAGGTAAAAACAGGATGATTCAGTAATCAGTACAACATGTATGCATAGTAATTTTAGTAGTTTCCAAGGCTGGTTTACAGAAATATACATTAATCTTTTTGAAATCAGATTTTGTTTTTAAAGCATTTTTTATAAATTGTGAGATATGCTGTTCTTCTGGTCTGGTTACTTTTCCAGAAAAGCCTCACTGCCTTATAGCTGAATAGGGCAAATCATATCACAGCATCCCAGATAGTTGCATTGCTGGCTTCTAAAGAGAGACTTGTACTAATATAAGAATTGACTTAATCTGGAAAAAGTAGTTCAGGAGAACTAAATGTGGTCCAGGCTTTGATGGGCAAGGTATTTGGTGTAGAAAACCTTTCAATTCATGTACAAATCTTTATTTCCATCAAGCAGCCAATTCACGCTCTTGTAGCAAGTCATATATGTGTTTGATTTTTAAAAAAATCAAGGAACACATGTGTGACCAGTAAAGACTCCTAAAAAAACCCAGTAACCACCAAACCAAATTAACATGCAGGACCATAGATTTCTTGTTGTTTTCTCTTAACACTGCTAGAAGAGACACTGTTGTCCAGTTGGTTTACAGGGAAGGCAGGACTGTACTCTGCCTTCTAGTCTTTTCAGTGCGCGCTCACACGCACATCCACGCACACACCATGGCAGAAGAGGGTAGATGTCCTAGAGAAACTTGCTGTTCACCTTTCTGCACTTGCATACAACGATCTACTTTATACTCTGAGATATACCTAGATGTTGGAGATTTCTGAGATGGAAGTAGAATGTTGACCCTTGTTGAAGAATCTGGCTTTTCTTCATAAACCAAATATATTATTATTAATTTATATCCTGCTTCTAAAGAAAACCTAAAGTAGTTCACAACAAAGGATAAAATCAATAAAATGATGAACAATAAATACCGAATACACATTTTCGAATATCAAAACAGCAAGGTTAACATCATAACAGTTGTTGTTCAGTCGTTAAGTCGTGTCCGACTCTTCGTGACCCCGTGGACCATAGCACACCAGGTCTTCCTGTCCTCCGCTCTCTCCCGGAGTGTGCTCAAGTTCATATTCATTGCATCGGTGATGCTATCTAGCCATCTCATCCTCTGCCATCCCCTTCTCCTTTTGCCGTGCAGGGCCACCCAAGACGGACAGGTCATGGCGGAGAGTTCTGACAAAATGTGGTCCACTGGAGAAGGAAGTGGCAACCCACTCCAGTATTCTTGCCAAGAAAACCCCATGGAATGTATCATAACAGTACAATTACCATAATTTCAAAATCCCTCTGCAAGTGATCAGCTCAGACCTCCAGCAAGAGTGATCTGTCTCCTCCCCAGCAGCATGCTCAGTGGGGAGGAAGGGAGAGAAGGAGAGTGGCCCCACCCACCTTTGGCTCTGGCCCTGCTCACTGCTGGCTTCAGCCCTGCTCATTGCCACCATGAGGCTCCCTAGAGACCTGCACATCTAGTTCTACTAGATTCCTCCATGGCATACTTGAGAAAAAGCACACAAGTCAGCTTCAGTATAGTTGAAGATAAAATGGCAATCTTGATTTATTCAGTGTTGTAAAAGGAGGGATTTAAACATAGGTTATTGTATATAATGCTCAGACTTAAATATTCCTTTATCTATTTCTCTTTTACATTTTTAGTGTAGTCAGGGGAGCCCTCTGAAACCAGTTAAATTCAGTATATTTGACAGCTACCTTTTTAAAATGGACTGTACTAGTAGTAGTATTTCAGCCAGAAAGAAATGGGCTAAGCCCTTTCCTTTTGCTGATAATAATTTTTCTAGCTTGTCTGTAGCAAAGAAGGGACCAGGAAAAAAAAATCTACCTTATCTGTCCTGTCTTGTACTTTTTCGGCTAGTTTTATACATTGACATCCCTGTTGCTAATAACTGTTAACCATATTGCGGTATCTGATAACAGTTGCAACTCAGCATCAAAATATTATAAGATGGTTTTACTTATTCACTGGTAGGCAGCCAAAGTTCTTATCAAATAATTAGAAGTCTATGCTAGGGAGGAATTCTGTCACAGTAAATATCTTTTTTTTTAATCTATATTTATTTTATTTTTATAAGTGAAATAAACAATACCAACAGCACAGTCAAAATCTTCAGTTTTGAACATTACAGTATTTGGGAAGAAAAAAGGGAGGGGGAAGGAGGAAAGCAAAAGAAGGAGACAAAGAGAGAGAGGGAAAAAAAGATTATGTCTACGCTTCAATGAAAGCAAACCAAATATCCAAATATAAGTCCAATTGCAATTATACCTATACAGCACTCTTCCAGACATTGCAGGTATTATTAAAACTTCGCTGCTCTATAAACGGTGAGCCTTGTCTTTCAATGGTATAACCTCAGCCTTATAGCAAATAAACGGAAGCACACAATCCATTTCCATTAACCATATATTACCATTCCATTGACACATATTAGTAAACATTAAACTTTTAACCAACAAAAAATAATCATAATCATAATCCCATAATAATGATAGTAATACTAATATTAATGATAATTAGAAAAGAAGAAGAAAAAGAAATTTTAAGAGAAGGGTAAAAAGTAAAAACAAACCATTTATTTTAAGTAATATCATATTTTATTTATTTATTATTAAATTTATTAATCGCCCATCTGGCTGGTCACCCAGCCACTCTGGGCGATGTACAACATACAATAAAACAGTTTAAAACAATAAAATTCTACGATAAAAACATTTCCTAAAATACCCTAACCCACCCCAAATGCCTGCCTGAACAACCACATTTTTAATGCACGACGGAAGCTCATTAAAGAGGGGGCATGACGGAGTTCCCTAGGGAGGGAGTTCCACAGAGTGGGGGCCACCACAGAAAAGGCCCTCTCCCTCGTCCCCACCCGTCTAGCTGTCCTGACTGATGGGACAGACAGAAGGCCATCCTAGGCTGATCTTGTTAAGCGGCCTGTCTGGTGCTGCTGGAGGCGCTCCTTAAGATAGGCTGGGCCAGAACCATATAGGGTTTTAAAGGTCAAAACCAACACCTTGAATTTGGCCCGGAAAACAACTGGTAACCAGTGCAACTCCTTCAGCACTGGAGTGATGTGATCTCGCCGGCGGCTGCCTTTAATCAGGCGAGATTAAAAAAAATCTAAAAATATATTTCCAACAGGTATTTATATAGTATCACACACAAATGAAAAAGAGAACAGAAATATACAAACATTTAATCTGGCAAACTTCCCAGACATCCTATCAGCTAAACCCCAAACAAGACTTCAGAGGAGCAGTAGAAATGGCTAAATTCCAACTCTGGAGGCTGAGAAAGTTGGCTACCTTGTTTTAATGTTAACATCAGTGAGAAATGATTCGGCCGCGTCAGTATTTAAAAACTTTTTCATATGGCCTTCAAAAAGAATGCAAAATGTAACAGAATATTTAATGTAATATTGCACGTTATTTTCCTTGGCCAAACTTCTCGCTTTGGTGAATTGCCTTCTGTGGTCCACTGGAGAAGGAAATGGCAACCCACTCCAGTATTCTTGCCAAGAAAACCCCATGGAACGTATCACAAGGCTAAAAGAGATGACGCCGGAAGATGAGCCCCTCAGGTTGGAAGGTGTCCAATATACTACTGGGGAAGAGCAGAGGGTATTTCCAAGTAGCGCCAGAAAGAGTGAAGCGGCTGGGCCAAAGCCGAAAGGACACTCAGCTGTGGATGTGTCTGGTGGTGAAAAGAAAATCCGATGCTGTAAAGAACAATATTGTTTAGGAACCTGGAATGTCAGATCAATGAATCAAGGTAAGCTGGAGGTGGTCAAACATGAGATGGCAAGACTGAACATCGACATCTTGGGAATCAGCAAACTAAAATAGACAAGCATGGGCAAATTTAATTCAGGTGACCATCATATCTACTACTGTGGGCAAGAATCCCTTAGAAGAAATGGAGTAGCACTCATCGTCAATAAAAGGGTGGGAAAAGCAGTACTGGGGTACAATCTCAAAAACGATAGAATGATCTCAGTACGAATCCAAAGCAAACCATTCAACATCACAGTAATTCAAGTCTATGCCCCAACTACTGAGGCCAAAGAAGCTGAGGTTGATCGGTTCAGTGAAGACCTACAACACCTTCTAGAACTAACACCAAAAAAAGATGTCCTCTTCATCATAGGGGATTGGAATGCCAAAGTAGGAAGTCAAGTAATAACTGGGATAACAGGCAAGCATGGCCTTGGTGTACAAAATGAAGCAGGACAAAGGCTAATAGAGTTTTGCCAAGAGAACACGCTGATCATAGCAAACACTCTTTTCCAACAGCACAAGAGGCGACTCTACACATGGACATCACCAGATGGTCAATATCGAAATCAGATTGATTATGTCCTTTGCAGCCAAAGATGGAGAAGCTCCATACAGTCAGTCAAAACAAGACCTGGAGCTGACTGTGGCTCAGATCATGAGCTGCTTCTTGCAAAATTTTGGCTTAAATTGAAGAACGTAGGGAAAACCACTAAACCATTCCGTTATGACCTAAATCATATCCCTCATGAATACACAGTGGAGGTGACGAATAGATTTAAGGGATTAGACCTGATAGACAGAGTGCCTGAGGAACTATGGATGGAGATTTATAACATTGTTCAGGAGGCAGCAACTCAATCCATCCCAAAGAAAACGAAATGCAAGGAAGCCAAGTGGCTGTCTGAGGAGGCTTTACAAGTAGCTGAGGAAAGAAGGGAAGTGAAAAGCAAGGGAGAAGGGGGAAGATATATCCAACTGAATGCAGAGTTCCAGAGAATAGCAAGGTGAGACAAGAAGGCCTTCTTAAATGAACAATGCAAAGAAATCGAGGAAAACAACAGAATGGGAAAGACTAGAGATCTCTTCAAGAAAATTGGAGATCTCAAGGGAACATTTTGTGCAAAGACGGGCATGATAAAGGACAAAGAAGGCAGGGACCTAACAGAAGCAGATGAGATTAAGAAGAGGTGGCAAGAATACACAGAAGAACTATACAGGAAAGATTTAATGTCCCTGATAACCATGATAGTGCGGTCACTGAACTTGAGCTGGACATCCTAGAGAGCGAAGTCAAGTGGGCCTTAGGAAGCATTAGTAACAACAAAGCTAGCGGTGATGACAGTATTCCAGCTGAGCTATTTAAGATCCTAAAAGATGATGCTGTTAAAGTGCTGCATTCAATATGCCAACAAATTTGGAACACTCAATAGTGGCCACAAGACTGGAAAAGCTCAGTTTACATTCCAATCCCAAAGAAGGGCAATGCCAAAGAGTGTTCAAACTACCGTACAATTGCACTAATTTCACATGCCAACAAGGTTATGCTCAAAATCCTACAAGCTAGCCTTCAGCAATATATGAACCGAGAACTACCGGAAGTACAAGCTGCGTTCCAAAGAGGCAGAGGAACTAGAGATCAAATCGCCAACATTCACTGGATCATGGAGAAAGCAAGAGAATTCCAGAAAAACGTCTATTTCTGCTTCATTGACTATGCTAAAGCCTTTGATTGTGTGGATCACAACAAACTGTGGTAAATTCTTAAAGAGGTGGGAGTACCAGACCACCTTACCTTTCTCCTGAGAAACCTGTACGAGGGTCAAGAAGCAACAGTAAGAACCAGACATGGAACAACCGAGTGGTTCAAAATTGGGAAAGCAGTACGACAAGGCTGCATATTGTCGCCCTGCTTATGCAGGGGGATTTTAAAAGGTTTCTCAACCTATTCATAGCTGTTTGAGATAAGCAACCTGCGGAGCTCCGCACTGCCAGAACAACATGGCTCCTACCAGAAGTCCTATCACAGTAAATATCAACTGTGAGGCTGGCAAAAGTAAAGCAGTGAAACTGAGGGACTTCTAGTGAATAATAAGAACCTAAGAAGAGCCATGCTGGATCAGACCAAGGGTCCATCTGGTCCAGCATTCTGTTCACACAGTGGCCAATCAGCCACTGGCCAACCACTGGTTGGCCACTGCCTTACAAGCAAAATGTATTCAAAGTGCTGTTCACTTAAACTTTATCAAGCAACTTTTTACATTTGTGGGCTGTATCTGTCCAAATACACCTCAAAAGCAAACCTTACTGCTTACTTTCCTAACATCATGCCTCCTTTGTATCCCTGTGCAGTATGATTTGTGAACGTTTATGTTTATTTATTTATTAAATTTCTAAATCGCCCATCTGGCCGGTCACCCGGCCACTCTGGGCGATGTACATCAATACAAACAGTTTTAAAACAATAAAATTTTACATTAAAACATATTTCTAAAATTACCCTTCTTGTTGTTCAGTCGTTCAGTCGTGTCCGACTCTTTGTGACCCCATGGACCACAGCACGCCAGGCCTTCCTGTCCTGCGCTCTCTCCCAGAGTGTACTCCAGTCCATATTCATTGCATCGGTGATGCTATCTAGCCATCTCATCCTCTGCCGTCCCCATCTCCTTTTGCCTTCAACCTTTCCCAGCATCAGGGTCTTTTCCAGGGAGTTTTCTCTTCGCATTAGGTGGCCAAAATATTTCAGCTTCAGCATCTGTCCTTCCAATGAGCACTCAGGGCTGATTTCCTTTAGGATTGACTGATTTGACCTCCTTGCAGTCCAGGGGACTCGTAAGAGTCTTCTCCAGCACCACAGTTCGAAAGCATCGATTCTTCGGCGCTCAGCCTTCCTTATAGTCCAGATATCACAGCCACACGTTACTACTGGGAAAACCATAGCTTTGATTAGACGGACCTTTGTCGGCAAGGTGATGTCTCTGCTTCTTACTGTGCTGTCTAGGTTTGCCATAGCTTTCCTCCCAAGGAGCAAGCGTCTTTTAATTTCATGGCTACAGTCACTGTCTGCAGTGATCTTGGAGCCCAAGAAAATAAAATCTGTCACTACTTCCATTTCTTCCCCTTCTATATGCCAGGAAGGGATGGGGCCAGATGCCATGATCTTCGTTTTGTTAATGTTGAGTTTCAAACCAGCTTTTGCACTCTCTACTTTCACCCTCAACAAGAGGCTCTTTAGATCCTCTTTGCTTTCCGCCATTAGGGTGGTATCGTCTGCGTTTTTAAATGTATGGTGGAAGCTCATTAAGGTGGGGGCATGTTCTAACCTGTGCACAGTACCTTTGTGCAGAATTCCTCTGGCAATTACTGACAACTATATATTTGGGTTGGATTTTGTTTGGATTCTTCAAAAAACTAATATTTTATTTTCAAAAAAAAGAATAGAAAGGTGAAACAGGCTTTTTTGCGCAGCAAGCGCTCCCTTGTGTGCAAAGTTTCCCCGTCTGGAGCAATAAGTGTGCGTGACATGAGTCCACAGAGAGAGCCCCATGTCACATGCACCATCTGAGTTTAGTCTCCTTCTGTGGAGCTTATATACTAGGACTGATGTACTGTGTTGCATCACAGCATATCCTGTGCTCTGTTGTGGCAACATGCGGGAGATGGTTGTCAATGTGGGGGTGATTACTTTTTAAAACAAATTCTACACTGTTGAAATCAGTGGGAAGTAAATACTTCCCACCAGGTCTTGGACTGGTGTAAAGTAGTGCCCTCAACGTAGGCATAGCAGTGTCACAACATAGTGATGAAGTATGATGCTGGAAATGTAGTCCTTGGAGTTAATTCTTTCTCTTTCTTTCCCTCAGGTTACCCTCTGGCACCCTACAAATTACTATGAGTCTACTACATAGTAACAGCAGCTTTGAAACCAGCACCCAAGATAGCGGCTGCTGTGCAGCCATGGCCAGTGCTTGCAGCGCTGGAGCCAAAGAGGAGAGCATCAACGCCAGTGTCAGCAATGGCACTGGTGGAACACTTTCAAACTCTTTCATGGAGGAAATCCAGGGCTATGATGTGGAGTTTGACCCACCATTGGAAAGTAAATATGAATGCCCTATCTGTTTAATGGCTCTACGGGAAGCAGTGCAGACCACATGTGGACACCGTTTCTGCAGAGCTTGTATTGTCAAATCCATAAGGTAAAGGATGGTTTGTCAGAAAATTGATCAAGGGTGGCACAGTTCCGATAGTGGCAAATGTCATTAACTGCAACTAAGAGCAAATTATAATGCTCAGTCTTGCACTAATGGGAAGGTTTCCGAGATGCTGGGTTGATGATCATGTGTACTTGCTAGCACTGCTCAAAGTAACTGAGTTCGTAACCTATCTCCAAGCTATAAGTTGATCTGTTGGTTCTATGCATACTACAAATACCACTTTGGGCACAGCAAATGGACTGCAGTTGTAAGGAGGAGGAAACTTCCCATAAGCATAGGATTTCAGGCAGAACTTCCCATGTAGTGTAAGGTCTGTGGATTAATCAGGTTGTTCAGGTGGCAGTAACATAACTTGGTTTGTAGAGCACAGCTCATCATGAGTTATTTAACACACAATGAGCCATGGCACCCATGGTCACCACTTTGCATATCCAGCCCTCGCTCGGGGGTTGTCGTGTCATGTGAATCCAGCAAGCGTGGGCTATGTGAGGGTTAAACAACCCTTGTGTAACCCTAAACCAGACCATGGGTTATGCAAAGGTTGTTTAATCCTCACGTAACCCATGCTAGCCAGGTTTGCATGACACAACAACCCCCAAGCGGGGCTTGGATATGCAAGATGGCAGCCGCACACACCACACCCTCACACTTGGTTAAATAACCAACATTGGCTGTCATGCAAACAGGCCCAGCATGTCTTTCACTGATGGCTCTGCCAAAGATTTCATTTGTGCACTTCTAAAAGTTAAAACTAAACTGTCTTCCTGTGAACAAAGACAAAGGTATCAACTGTGAATCTTGCACTAGAACTCCAAGCAGTCTGCTTTGAAAGCCTTGTTACCTTAGCCACCACAATCAATTTTTATAATCAATAAGAGAAGTCAAAAATTGGCTTCTTCCAATTAATTTCCTTGGCTGTCTAATATAACACAGTTCTTTGTTGTGTTTGTGTATCTCTATGTGTGTGTGTTTGTGTGTGAATGGGGGTTGGTTGGGTTCTCTCTTTTAAATTATGTGCTGGCAAATAATAAATAAACTAAATTCCTAGTTGATCACTAGAAGCTACACTACCCATCCAAAAGATTAATTTATCAATTTTTAATTAAAGAACTAGATTTTTTCTCTGGAATTCTGAAGTGCCTTCAGCTAACATAACAGCATATTGGCTATAGCTACTACTTTTCCTAAGGTGATGCCAGTGTTGTTTTTAACATCAATCAGACTGTGACAAAAGGACAATATCAAATAGACAGGGCTATAGCAGCAGACTAGAGCAGTGGGATTATTTGGGCCCAGTATACACATTTTTGAAAAGTTTTATTTAATAGATTTATAGCCCACCCCTCAGGTTAAAAATTCTCACACAGCAGTTTGTGCTCACAGCACTGGCACAATATCCAAAGTCGTTTTTGATGGCAGTAAGCCAATACATCCATCAGAGATGCCCAAACACCACAGTGCTGAAAAGACCTAAAGTTGTATTTGCAAGGAGTTGGAATAATCAACGAAAATACTATTTCTGATTGTTGCAAATATTATTCCTTTGACTTAAACAGGTTCTTCATATTTTAATGAGTTATAGAAAGATCCTCTGACACATATTTTGTGAATTTTTAAACACATTAAATATCAGTAGTTAATAGGTAGGAGTGCAAAGACACCAATTCTGTATCCTTTCTCTCCTTCATTGTCACATGTATACGAAACAGGCACAGGAGTCTGTCACACTCCAGCTTCAGCTGATCTACACAGATGCGGGTAGCTTCCGTTTTTAACGGTTCCCATTGAAGTCCATGAGCATTCCTTCCATTCAGCTGGTTGCAATCTGTAACATTTATGAGAGGAGGTAAAATCTGCCCCTGAGCAAATTTACCCCAACCAAATGATATATCTTTTCACTTCCTTGCATATAACAGAAATGGCTGCCACTCAGTCCTGTAGGTAAAAACAATGCACAACACTTGGGAGTGACTTTGCAATAAATTATACTGCATGTGCATATACCCTGTTCATCATAATGACAAGGCATGTTACTTAGTGTAAAAACAAATGCACGCTTTCCATGGATCTGATTTTTTTTAAAAAATAATAAAGCTGGAATATTTCATGTTTCAGTTTAATAAGCAGTACCAATCTCTTTATTAAAGCGGAAACTTGAATATTTTCATGTAGACTACAAATGCAATTTAAGTTAAAGTGTGCATTTTGGAACTGGAAGTTTGGTTGCTATTGTGGAATTGTGGTCCAACAGCTACTTCAGCTTTATTACAAGCCGGATATTTGTAACAGATTTTGTTGTGAACTGAGATTGTTCTCAACTATTTTATTTTTCCACTTAAGTAGTAGGCTCCTGAGTCATAGTCTCTATTCCATTAAAAAAAACTAAAGCTATTTTAACAAGTTCCTCTTGAGGTTCAAAACTGGTAAAGCTGTAAACAGGTGCTGACTGATTGAATTTTGAATGTAAGCTTCCTTTTTCCCCTTCGGCTGAAAAACAGACCATTATTTCATCCTGTCCAAATGTATCTGTAAATTTTGTAGACTAAAACCTAAATGCAGTGGCAGCTAGTGGCCAATCCGACTGGTAGGGCAGAAAGGAGGTCAGTAGAGGCGGAGCCAAGGAATCACAGAGGCAGGGCCAATGAAGGAGAGAGATTTGCTTTTAAAGATATAAAAATTGGCCAGCCGGCCAGTACAAGGATTTTTAAAGACGTAACATGGTGCAAATGCATTATAAACCCGTTTATGATTTCTTCAGACTAACAACTGCATTATAAACCAGTTCATGATTCCTCCAGACTAACAACTGCATCATAAGCCCGTTTATGATTTCTCCAGACTAGCACTTGCATTACATAGCCCATTAAAACAATTTTACATACATTGGACTGGGCTGGCTCCTCAAAATAGTAAAATAGCAAGCAACTCACTCACTCCCCTTCCTTCCTTCTCGTTTTTTTGCAAGTGTTTCATTGACTGGCTTGGCTCAGCCAATGAGCCAGCCAACAATGCACTCTAGGAGACCATACCATCGCCCAGTAGATCCCCTCCCTTGTGCAAGGAAGGGGTTTACTCTGATTGGCCAGCTCAGCCTGAGCTGAGCCATTTCTAATTATTTTTAAAAAAGAAATTACCCCTGATTCAGGAGTTTGTACATTTAGACTGGGGATCTGCCCCAGCCTAAATGTAAAGACCTTTAAAAGTAATTTTGTCTTCATAATTGATTAGCATCCTAATATATCAATATTTATTTCACATATATTGTCTGTAATGCTATAGGTAACATTGAGTATAGACCAGTATCTGAAGTGTTATCCAAGCCATTCAACTTCATCCAACTGTACTAGAAACTTGTATGTGTAGAAAATTCTGATCTGAATAGCTCAAATTTGTGGATGTGCAGTACCCAGCCCCAAGTTCTTCTTTGTCCATCAGCTCTGTCCTTATCACTGTGTCCATTTCAGTTGAGGAAGTGATGAAAGATAATTATTATTGGAGATGGGAGGGGCACCTTGTCCATGAGAGAGTTTTTCCCCTGACTGATATTCCAGATGCAGTTGACCACACTATACAATGTCCCAACGCTCCAATATTCCAACACCCATTCACAAGTTGTACCATGTTTAGCATACGTGGTCCAACTTGTGAATGGGGTGTTGGGATATGCTGTCTTGACCATAGATGCACTCAAGTGGGCCGCATCCAGAGAAATATGAGCAGGACTTCACTCATGCAAGGGCCCCCACCCCCAAAAGCCACTCCCTGTACTCTCTGGAATGATGTGGGATGGACATGGGGAGCTGCAGCAGGACAGAGGGCATTGGCAGAATTTGGGAGCTGCCCTGCACGAGCAGAAATGCCTTCCTGATCATACAAGACATCTTTTACATCAAAGCCAGGTGTCTTCTTATGCATAAAGCATCTTACTACAGTCCAAGAATATGATAACTGCAAGTAGAATTGATGTTAAAAGATACACACATTTCTTTTTTTCGACAGAGATGCTGGGCAGAAATGTCCAGTAGACAATGAAATTTTACTAGAAAATCAACTCTTTCCTGACAACTTTGCAAAACGGGAAATCCTCTCACTGATGGTGAAATGTCCGAACAAGGGCTGTAATCAGAAGATGGAACTAAGGCATTTAGAGGTGGGCACTTTAAGGATTTTTTTTTTTCAGAATTGCAGTCCAATTCTATGCTCTTCTGAGCAGTGTCAGCAAAGCATAGGACCCTGTGCAAGCTTTTTTAGAAATGGCAACACCACATACCCACTCCCTACTTTGGCATTGTAGTCATTTGTATTGGGCCCCAAGTGCCATTGGATCAAATCTATAGTAACATCAGAATAAAGCAGCAAAGAGGGTTTGAGAGATTATGAAGGCTCTGCTCCTTTTTGTATTGCATAGGATGTGCTAAGCTTGTTTGCTGCATTTTAAGTTTATTGTTTTGGTAAAGTCTGTTTCTCTTAATATGAAATAAGCAGATCTATGGGCCACTCCAAATGTGACAGTGTTCCTAAAACACTTTCACTGAGGAAACAGTGTGAAAACTGCATGTAATCATCGTCTGTATGAATGCTAAGAATCTCCTGTTGTCTGTGTTTCCAACATAGAAGTATTTTCCATGTAAGGCATCTGTGACTTTTGAGGCAGCCCTTGGCATATAGGACTAGAGGCAGTGATGGACAAATCCTAGACATCCAGAATTTTAAAAAAAAAAATTCTCCCTTTCCCACAACAGCATAAACAGTAAAATGTTTGATGTTCAGTGCCGATAGAGTAATTTTTGGCAATTTTGCCACTTAGGAATTTTGAACTGCCTTAACCAAGTAAGGAGTGCCATCTGCAGTGGCAACCTAAAATACTTTGCTGCCCAAGGCACAGCAGCAAATGGCACACAAACTTCAAGTCAAAGTGCATAGTACCAGAGCTGGTCAAATTATTTTTGGACCTAGGGCAGAAAATCCCACAAGTGCCTCTCCCCCTCCCTGGCAGTAAGAATACATTAGTAATAAATAATTGACAGCTAGATACCTTTTCATGACATCTAAGAAAGCTTCGGCTATTGGGCAGTATAGAAATGATATAAATAAATAAATCCAAGATCAGCTGCCTGCAGCAGCCACCTCACACTGCAAAATGCCACTGAATTAGATTCTTCAGAGCCTAATGCAGCTTTGCAAATAAGTATAGAAATGCTGCGAGTCTGCTTGCCCGCTTAATCCTGTTAACCTTGTTTGTGGCCTAGTGGCCTGAAAGGGGATGCTTCCAAGTTTGGTCACTCGCAAGAGATTGTTCTCATCACAGGCAACTGGCCAAGTGGCTGTTTATGAGCCTGTCTTGAGAAAATTACTCACTTAAGCCATCGTTTTGCACTTCTTCTGTTTTTGCGCCTCCAAGCTGCAGGAAAAATTGACAAGTACCAAAGCAATAACGACGCTTATCTCAAATGGGCTACCGTTGACTTCAGTGTATATTTCAATCTGCATAGAAGTCTGTTTGTTTAACTTATTTATAGGGGAAATCATTACTAGAACTCATTGTTTGGTTTCTGATGCCTCTTTCTGTTGCTGCTCCTCTACAGGACCATCAGCTACATTGTGGCTTTGCTTCAGAGAAATGTCCCCAGTGCCAAGGAATTTTCCAGAAGAATCAGCTACAAGAGCACATACAGCGACAATGCCCTCGGCGACAGATATCCTGTCCAGACTGTGCTTTGTGTATGCCTTACGAAGAAAAAGAGGTATTTTTAAAAATATAAATGTTTTTATTTTATTTTTGTTCTAAGGTACATAAAAAATTTAACATATAACCAAAACATCGGTATTACACAACACTTGCAGTTTGCCTTACATTGTTCACCAGATATGCTATTAGATACAGGAGATTTTGAGATGAGATATGACTGTAAAATACACATCATTTTTTTATTGTTACCAGTAATGTTTCTGTTCCAATTTTCAGTCTTCCTAGATATTATATGACTATCTAGTGGTTGCTGGTCAGTGGAGCCTTTATTAACAAACATTATGAAGGGAAGCCACATTTCCATGAACCGGTTCTTTTTAATTGTTGCTCTGATTAATCTATTTATGCTGTGTTAATTTTTCAGCCAGAGCTTCTGTCCAGATTTTGGAAAATATTCCACCACTGTATATCCTCAACTTGTTTTGCAAGACTGAGCTATTTCCATCCGTGCTGCCGCTAATAACAACAAAATTAGGGCCTTATACAATAACTGTTTGTGTCAAAAATAGATTAAAGGGCCAACAGCAGTATGCTGTGTATTGTTCATATATCCACCACATATGGAATAAGTTGCCTCTAACTTGACATCTCCTCCAACAGTGTAGTGAAAGATCTTTGTGGATGTGATTTAATTTTATCAGTGTTATATGCCACCTGTGTATGAGTTATAAGTGGAGTTCTCTAATTGTAGCAGAAACGATTTCTGGGATCTGAGCCCTACTATCCCCGTCCTATAGCATTTTAAATCCTTCTGTTGTTCCACTTCGATGCACCATAAGCCAGCTATGTATGCAAGGCACTATGCCATTAAGTTTGCTTGTGAGTCAAGACCTTTGTTTTCAAAGATCATTAGTGACCTGATTGCCTCATTCCTGTGTGTTAATTGTTTTGTACTTTAAGTGTAAGAAGCCAATTTGCTCTTGTAATTTCTCTTTTGTTTTTTCAGTTTTTAATTCATATAGCTTTTCTTCATAAACTCGTCAAGATTGTGGAGCTTGTCTTTTTAATGATACATTGATAATGTTTTGCTCAATTTAAGAGAAGATGCTTTCTTCTATGATAAGAGATGGTGTCACTATTTACAGTTGTCAGAACAATATCCTATAGCAGCAGTCCCCAACCTTTTTGGGACCAGGGACCGGTTTCGTGGAAAACAATTTTTCCATGGACCGGGGGGGGGGAGACCGGGCCGCAGCAGGGGTGTGGGAACCCCCCTTACCTTGGGTCCACGGGGGGTCGATCTGCCCCCCCCCCCGGCTGGCTCCACTCCGAGTCCACGGAGCTGCCGGCCGCTGGCGGACTTCCGGCCACTGGGACGGAAATGGCATTCTCCATTTCCGTCCCAGTGGCCGGATGTCCGCCAGCTCCGCGGACGCAGAGCTGGCCAGGGCAGGCAAGGATTCGGGGGGGGGGATCGCCTCCCCCCCCCCGCAGACCCAAGGTGAAGGGGGTTTCCACACCCCTGCTGCGGCCCGGTCCCTAACAGGCCACGGACCGGTACCGGTTTGCAGCCCGGGGGTTGGGGACCCCTGTCCTATAGGAAGATATTCACAAGGGTTTGACCAAGAGATTTGGATTTTCACATCCCCCTGAACAGCTGGATTTTTGCATACATATAGACATGTATCTCTTAAATTTTTATTTTGCCTTTTTTAAATAAAGAAGTATAGAATAGGATATGCCTCCCAAATCCTTCTTGCGAATATTTCTTTTTCCCCTTAGCTTAAATTGTGGCTCACTTCTGAACTTCAGGCATTTAATTAAAATTTTGAACTTCCACTTTTGTCATGCATTTTGTCTCAAGATTCCAACTGGTGATCTACTGGTCAAGTTTAAACATTTAAATTAAAAATTTGAATTTAAAAGTAATAAAAGTTTCCACTCAGTTCCATTTGTAAGAAAAATATTTTGAAGTGCTTTTAAAGAGTGGTGGGTTGTTCTTACAAAGTTATCTTTCCTCTGGCTTTATAATAAAACCACCACCACCCTGGCTTAACCTGAGGACACATGGTCCATAACTATGATGTCCTTACTATTCGATAGCACCACTTTTATTATAGATTTGAGCAATCATGAGGACAAAGCTTAAATGATGAGACATTTGTGGACCACTGTTTAGTGGCCAAGAATGTATGTTAGCCATCTCTGATTTAATATATTTTGGAACTATGTTGTGCTGTTATGGTTGACAAGTGGTTTGGATGTCTCAGAAAATGTAGCTTGATGTAATATTGCTTAACACCAACCAAGGATTAAATCCATTAAGCCAAATTTAACAAAGGTATGGTGTTCTGAACAAAATGTGCACTCCTTGAAATAGTATTTCAGTGCACTTTTATGAAATGGGTTCAGAATTGTTGTTTGATACCTACTGCTGATTGGTTAGTGTTATTTTTTTTTAATGCAAAAAAATGGACTTGAGAGGGAGGAACTGCATTCTAGATGGCAGTACATCTAATAATACTTATGGTCTATCCATACTCTCATTTTAATTAATTCTCATTTACTTTTTCTCCCACTAAAATGAAGGTTCATGAGGAGGTGTGTCCTTTGGGGAATGTCTCCTGTGAATACTGTAATACAGTGCTAATCAGAGAACAGGTAAGAGATTCTTTCTTGTTTCTCCTCTCCCCACACATACCCCAGTCTGATAGCACTGTAGTTCTGCTAGTTCATACATACATCATTTTCACTGTATGTATAGGAATGTGGATGGAATATTAGGTGGACATAAGCGGCAATGAGGAGTCTGTTCACACAACGTGCTAACCCACACTCAGTGGTTGAGTGTGGGTTGTTGCTGAACTGTGGGGTTGTTTGTTGAACTGTGCGTTAGCATGTTTTTGTCATACAAGCCACCTTGAGAACGCAAGGTTTGTTGTTGGGTTGTTCAGGATGGTTAATGAGCCACACTGCATGGTTAGCAAGCCACCCTGCGGAAATGTCTTAGGTTCAGACAACACGCTAACCCCGTGGTTCAACAACCAACCACGGTTCAACAGCAATCCACACTACTGCGTGTGGGTTAGCGTGTCATGTAAACCCAGTCTGTATGTCTTATGGCTCTTACATAGGAACTTGGTTGGCCCTGATCGTAGATCAAGATTCTTACTGGACCCAAATAGGTTTTAGTATGCAGCTTGGGACTAAGTACCCACATGAACCTGTCAGCATATTGACTACTCCAGTGGCCCCACCTTCTGAGATTAGACAGGTAGTAACTAGAGAAAAGAGCATATTTGATTGTCACTGACTGCCCTGGAATGCTCACCCCAAGTTCACCTGGTGCCAGCTCTTGTATCTTTATAGCATCTGGCTAACAATTCCAGCCCAGGATATTTTGCCGCCTGAAGCTGAGCCAAATAATGCCTGTCTGCTCCTCCCGTTGGGCCAGCACTTTAAAAAACCTTGCTGAACCTTTCAGACAGCAAATCCTGCCTTCATCTATGCCCATCACAAGGTGCTTTCTAAAGCAGGTTGCTTCACCCTGCTGCATGGCAGAGCCAGCCCTGCTGACAAAGACTATGATCTAGATATGGCCAAACCTAGTAGTCAGCTGCTGTGGTGCTTTCTATTATTTCTGCACTCTTAATGTTTCTAAATTACATTGATATGTTGGTTTTATTGTTTTAATTGTTTGTTGTCATTTGTGAGCCCCTCTAGGAGGAGAAATACTGAATAGCAGGGTATAATTTAGGAACTGCCAGTAACTTTACAAAACAAATTGTCTAATGCTGTACTGAGACTTCTCTGCTCAGAATATTGCTATTTTAAAAAATTTATTTTTAGATGTTAATTGTAGGATGTTTACTGCACAATCCTACCTATATCTACTCAGAAATAAATCCCCATTGATTTCAGCGAGGCTTGCTCTACCATAAGTGGGTATAGGGCTGCCACCTTTAAAGACCTTTTCTATGGTATTGTATTGTTGCCTGCCTGAAAGGTGTCATAAAAATCTTAAATAAAGTAACGTATAGTACTTGCTGTAAATTAGCAAATGGCTTTCTCAACATAAAGTGTTGTATTCCAAAATAACTTTGTTAATTTATAATTAGATAATTTCTGTTGTAATATGAGTGATACAAACCTAAGAATTAGTAATTGGTGGCCTGTGCTTAAGAATACCCCTTCATGGATCACTGCCTTGTTGTGGCGAAGGGGCTTGCGTAACTCGGCCATCGATTACTAATTCTTAGGTTTGTTACTGTTTGCTCCCTCAACTGCAAACTACAGTGTTTAAAAAATCTCCTATTTTTTCTTCCTTTAGCTGCCTAATCACTATGATAATGATTGCCCTACTGCACCAGTACCATGTACTTATGTTGACTTTGGATGTCCAGAAAAAGTAAGTTACAGCACAGTCCTACACATGTCTACTCAGTTGTAAGACCCATTGACTTCAGTGGGGTATACTGTCAGGTAAGTTGGTATAGGATTGCAGCCATAGAGCTTTTACTTGCCACAACTCTTTATTTGGTTAAAATCGGTAAGAACTTAAGAAGAGCCACGCTGGAACAGACCAAAGGCCTATCCAGTCCAGCATTCTGTTCCCACATTGGCCAATCCGATGCCTGTGGGAAGCCCATAATCAGGACATCAGTGCAACTGTACCCTCCCACTTGTGTTCCCCAGCAACTGGCATTGAGAGGCATATTGCCTCTGACACGGAAGGTAATATATGGCCATCATGACTAGTATCAGTTGATAGTTTTCTGCTCCATTAAATCTTCTATTAACTATAGTGCCCTGCTTTGTTTGAACCAGGAAACTATGTTTAACAGTTTCGGAACAAGCCAGTATACAAAACAGCTTGAAACTGTGTGTTAATATTCTGGCTTGCTCTAAAGCTGTTAACCACAGCATTATATCCAGTGTTGGTTTTGCGCTAATGGAAAGCACTTTTGCTTGCCCAAGACGGGGCACCCAGTCTTCTCCAACTCCCCTACCTATTGCAGCCCTCTACACCATATCCCATACTGTTCGTTGAATGTCCTCCAGTGCAGCTTTTTGGGTGACTGCAGTAGGTGAGGGGGATCAGTGAAAATCAGGTGCCCCGCCTTTCCACTAGCAAAGGGGTAGGCAACTTAGGGCCCTTCAGTGGTTTTTGCCTACAATTCCCTTTATGCCTCCCATCATCCCATTGGCTATGCTGGCTCAGGGTGATGGGAACTGAAGGCCAAAACATCTGGAGGGCCACAGGTTGCCCACCCCTTTGCTAGTGGAAAGGCCGACATACCTGACAGTGTGCCATATACCGACTTACCTGACAGTGTACCATTGGATACAGCCTATTGTGTCTTAGTTTGAATGAAATGGGAAACGATAGTTAATGAAATATTTCTTGGTTAGTTTGCCAGCTCATGTGAAGGGAGGAACTAAGAGACTGCACATGTGGGTAAAAAGCATGCTCTTATCTTGGCTTGTTAAGCTGAGATATAATCATATGAAAGTGTTCCAAGCTGTTATGGGTTCTGGAAAATGTAAAATTTCAGTTTAACTCCAAGAGAAGACCCAGTTCTGGAATTCATTTTGTTTCCTCCTTAGTCATGGAATGACTTAATTCTGCAAATTGCAACTATATACCCTTGTTGCATGTTCATTGGCTTTCATTTTACTGGGGTTTGTCTTTGCTAACAGAGCTAGGTTTTTACTTGGCGCTTACATAAACCAATATGATTCTTTTCTGCATTGCGTTCACCTTCCTTTGTTGTAATAACAGATTACAAGTAACATTAAGTTTTGCAATCCTGTGGGTCTTCTAGTTTGTACGCAACAGTCATGCTGTGAAGTGTGTGACTTAAGCTCCTGAACTTGGAATCAAGTAGCGCATGTAGAATTCTGATCTCACCTTTCATTCTGTGGATTTGTGGAACATTTAAAAGGTACTGTTGATGTGCACTGAGAGAAGGGTGGCCATGTATCCTACATTGCAGAAGGCAGTCCTCTGCTTGAAGGTATCCTCTATTTCAGAGGTGGGCAACTTCGGGATTGCGGGCCATTCCTCCCCCCCCCCCCCCCAAGTGGGTCACACACACCCCGGGTGCCAAAACGTTTTAAAAATGATTAAAACACGGCATCTTTAGTGGCTACAAAGTGCCGAAAGAGTGCAAATTAGCTTGTTTGCAAGCTAATTTTGACCTTGTGGTGCTCCCTAGCCAGTATGGATGCCGATTTGTTTTCCAAAAAACATTTTTAATGGATTTGGGGGTGGCAGGGGTCACAAGCAGGCTATTTGTTGCCCACCCCTGCTCTTTTTGAAGGGCTGTCCAGTCCATGTACTTTTCAAAGATAAGGGCAAGTAGGGGCCTTGAAGTTGTCCATCCACAGTTAGCCAGCCCGACTGATAGCTGCAGGAGCTGTCTCTGCCCAGCACTACATAAAAAATGGAAAGTTGTGGCAGTGAGATCACTCCACCGGGAGCTGCTCTCTGCTAGGCCAACTCGGGGAATTGGCCTCTGTCTCTCGTCACATTTGCCACCCTGGGAAGGCTCGAATGGTGCACTGCTGCTAGT
Source organism: Heloderma suspectum (assembly GCF_057233095.1). Classification (NCBI taxonomy): domain Eukaryota; kingdom Metazoa; phylum Chordata; class Lepidosauria; order Squamata; family Helodermatidae; genus Heloderma; species Heloderma suspectum. The sequence goes on from NC_139458.1 coordinate 92,917,405, forward strand.
GCTGTTGGCACTGCACTAGTGGAAATCAGCAGTTGTCCAATATCGATGGCACTTCCTAGTGCAACGGGTTTCCCCCACCTTTCACTCAGGCCAGAAAAATACTGTAATTGGTCTTAGAAATCTATATTCCATATTCCAAATATATTTTGTAGATCCCTAATCAGTCCTGTTTTGAGATAATTTGAAAACTAGCAGTCTAGAATTATTAAGATGGTTAAGCATGTATTTACCTGTATTATAACAGGTATCATATAAAAATAGTTTATGTTCTGTCTTGATGTACTCCAGTAGGCAAAGTAGTTCTGGAAATAAAATTGATCAATTAAGAGTTTTTTATAGTAAGGCAAATTATTTTTCAAACAGTTTTTTCTGCTTCCTTTGTTGAGAGGTTTTCTCCTGAGGATTTTTTGCAGGGAGCAGGGTGGATATAGGTAGATATAGGCTACATTCGGTTGTAACATATTTTTAAATAAACCACGATGCCCCACCACACAAGTGGGCTAATAAGCTACTGTGTGTAGCTTATTAAGCTACTGTGCATAATCGGAGTCATCCCCCCTCCCCCTCCCCCGCTGCAGTCCTCCACCCAAGCAGTGGCGCTGTTTCACCCATTGACAAAGGAGCAAAAATCGCAGATGACTTACAAAGGAGCGAAAATCCTGGTTGCACCAAGACAGCCTCCCCGAGTCAGGAAGCACCCAATGCACAATCAAAACCCTGCGTGATTACTCACAAGGGAGCAAAAATCCCATATGCACCAAAAAGGGAGTGGTAGCTATAAAACCTTGGAGTTTGCAGGATTGGGACCAATCCTCATGCAGAGCTGCAACACTCTTTTGCTCATTCGCTAAAGCACAAGAGCGCTTTCTCACTAAAGTGGAATTGGGCATTTCTCCACATAGACATTACTGGCATAGAGGCTTTAACATCTTCCCAATACCACAATTGCGAAAATGCGCACAAGTGCAAAGAAAAAAAAAAGAGAAACAGAGATAATTGCGGAATGGGGGGAAATGGGGGAATAGGAGAAAAACATGCTCACTTTTCGCCCCATCCCAGCAAACTGTCAGGGAGTTTCCATTTCACAGAGAACTCCCTTGTGAAACAGAGCGACGGCAGTGATCTGAACCACTCTTGCCACACACATCTGTAGGCGAGCAAGATAACTCACGGTGCCCAACAGATGACACTTTAACCCACAGCGGGTTAAATAATCCCCACTGCAGACCGTGGGTTATGAGAGTGGGTTACTTCGGCGAAATAAGCCATATGGATTTAAAAATTCCCAACAGATGACATGATATCCCATGATGGGTTAAATAAGCCACTGTGGCTTATTTAACCCATCATGGTTTATCGTGTCATCCAAACCCAGTTATATATATATGAGAAAGAACATGACTAGAGGCTGGAAAGAGGGCCAGTCCTTCCTTCATTCAGATCAGAGAAAGTTTCCTTCCACTTTGCATGTTTTCAAATGTGTTTCCACAACCATGTGTGCTAGAAAGCTATTTTTAGTGAGTGAAAATTCTGGTGAACTCCAGATTTTTCCAAAGAAAGTTCTATACAAAAAATTTACTGTGTGAAATGACACAGGTCAAAGAATACAGTGGTGGTTTGTGTCAGTGTGATACTGATATTGTACTTTCTGAATATCTGTAAATAATTTATTTATATCTAGGGGGTTTTCTTAGACCTTAAACTGCTTCCCAGGAAAGGCATTTGAACTGCTGCCTCATCTGTGCAATATTAACACTTCACTGTTCAGTTTTTGTAAGTCATGGCGAGTTCTCCTTTTCAGTACAGCCTGTTCCCTTCTCCATTAAGATTCAGCACTTGGTTTTAGTCAAAGGAAATGCTTATGAAGCTGTGCATGTTTGTATTTAATTGCAGATGCAGAGAAATGAGTTGGCACGTCATATGCAAGAGTTCACTCAGGTTCATATGAGAATGATGGGTCAGGCTCTCCGGAGTATCAGTGTTACTGCCCCAAGTTCCATAAATTTCCATGGAGGTTTACCCTTTGACCCATCACTCTTCTCTCAAGCCTTGGCACCCTCATGTGACTGTAGCCCTGAAGTCCAAAACTTCAAGGAGACCATTCAGCAATTGGAAGGTCGCTTGGTAAGACAAGATCACCAAATCCGAGAACTCATTGCAAAGATGGAGACACAAAACTCCCAAATGGGAGATCTCAAACGCACCATCCGAAACCTAGAGGAAAAAGTTGCTGACATACAAGGACAGCAGTGTAATGGTATTTTCATATGGAAGATTGAGAAGTTCAGTATTTATCTGAAAGCCCAAGAAGAAGAAAGGCCTGTTGTGATCCATAGCCCAGGTTTCTATACAGGAAAACCTGGCTACAAACTTTGTATGCGTCTACACATCCAGTTGCCTAGTGCTCAGCGCTGTGCAAACTATATTTCCCTTTTTGTTCACACTATGCAAGGGGAATATGACAGCCATCTGCCTTGGCCATTCCAAGGCACCATACGACTTTCTATTCTGGATCAGACAGATGGACCTTCAAGGCAAAACCATGAAGAAGTAATGGATACCAAGCCTGAGCTACGGGCCTTCCACCGTCCAAAAGCCTATCGCAACCCAAAAGGTTTTGGATATGTGACTTTTATGCAGTTACAGACACTAAAACAAAGAACGTATATAAAAGAGGATACTCTCCTGGTACGCTGTGAGGCTTTAACACGATTGGACTTAACCAGTCTCCGAAGAGAAGGTTTTCAGCCTCGTAGCACAGATGGGACAGCGTAGTCCACTAATCTTGAGGTTTTTATGTTCCATTGTGAGAACTTCAGAAAATGAATAAAGGGAATCTTGAGCATTGCAACTCCTACAAGTGAATAAAGGGATTCATGACAATTGCAGATCTCTGAAACAGAAATAAAACTGCCATTCTGAGAAGATGGCATGTTTTTCAGGGAATGGGAAGTGTTTCTTCTTTACCATTTAGAATATAAAGGAAGGAGAATGTGCACCCTGTTGTTCTTAATAAGTAAGCTAAATAACTGACTGCTATGATATCAGACAGTGATATTTATTTGTTTTTTAAAGCATGCATTAGAGCAGTACCATTTCTAGTATGGTGGAGTATGGTCAAGTTCTACTTTTATTTGCTGGTAGCAAAGACTACCATATTTAAATCTATTATCTTGATATCTGCATTTCAGAGGAGCGAAATTATTTAAACACCTAACCTAGTAGGTTAGTGGGGACTTTCAGATGAGATTAAATGTTGAGCCAGGACAGTATACTAAATCAGCCTTGAGAGTGTCATAGCAGAAAGAAAGGACATGTATAACTATTTAATGTTGTTTATAATTCTGGGCAGGAAGGTCAGTACTCAGTTTGCCATGCGCCTTTTGGGAAATCTGAAACAAGCTTCAGCTTTACATTGGTTGGCTTCAATTTACCACTCCCTTCCCAGGGAATTTAGTATTGTCGGTCACATTTTATTATTTGTACCCAGTAGCCATTACAAATTTAGTATTGAGAATCTATTCTCAACTGCTGCTAGTATGGTGGTATGTATAGAAGTTTTTGATATATCTAAAAGCTCATTACAGTACTGTTCTAGAGAAGCTTAATGACTTACTGGTCTTGTTAACTCACCCCTTCATTGCAATAGCTGAAGAGGTCTCCAGGTGTCCTTGTCTTCACCCATTTGCCTTTCTACGTGGTTATTTTGTTTGCACTGTTAATCTTATCTCTGGTCCAATTGCATTTTTGCACGTAAAATTTTGCACTGCTTTTAGCAGTGACATAGAATTCCACAAATGTTCTATCTCATTTTGTTTCAAAAAGTATAGATGCTAGAGGCAAATGGAAATCTCCCTTTCCTCGATACTTAGCTGAGTCTTGCGGACACGTGCAAAATATGTGTTTAGTTCTTATAGTTCTCGGAGGATGACTCTCCACAGCCGTAAGTTGGCTGATCTGTTTAGGATCAAGCATGTTGCATCTGAGCCATACCTGTCCTAAAGATGAATAGTATAATGTAAGGAAGCTCTTTTTCTGTCCATAACTCTGAACTGTGCACAGTGAGCAATATAGAAAGGTGCTAGACTGGTGCACAACCTCCTTGCCAGGGCTAATTGGCCTGCCTATCTTATGGAAGTTGTAATTTTTGTGAAGAAACCTCTGATCCAAATTCAGTGGTGCTGGCATGCCAGTTTGTAGATAACTATAGTGCCTCCAACAATAGCAGCGTGACATTAACACGAAGGGCAGTATGACCACTAGCGCAACAGGAAGCTAGTGCTTCCTAGAGCAGCTGGAACCTAGCCAAAAATGGCATTTATGCAGTAGAGCTTGTAGAAGGGAGCTCCATTGACCTGTCTGATGCCGGAAATGCTTGTTTTGCCTAGTTTCTGGGGTTGCTCTGGAAAGTGCTAGCCTCCTGTTGTGCTAGAGGTCATTCCTACTAGCGCAACCTAATGAGCACTGGTGGACTGCCAGCTTTGGATACTGCCCAATTAAAAATAACATCATGGTCCTAGATAGCTGAGTGACAAGTTGGGCTCTTGTGTAGGAAAACGTAAAGGCATCCTCAATATTGCTATGAAGAGGAAGCCCAACAAAGTCAGCGGTATTTGAGATCCCATTCAGCAGCCCAAAGTCCTCACTAGTGCTGTAAAGGAATATATGGCAGTACGATGTTTTGACAACTGGATCTTCTTTCATCCTTATAAGGCCATTCAGTGCAGTGTACTTACAATGAGTTAAATTTTAGCAGTCCTTAAAATATGCATCAGCGTCAGAATTCCAGACTAGAGACAAAGCTTATTCTATGGCAAGATGTCCCAAGCATTTGGCAGGTAAATGAAGCATTCTTAAGCACAATAACAGCAGAATATTCACTGCTAAATTGTGCATGTAAAATGAGTGGAACAATTAAGATTGGATTATTGACTGGTAGATTTTATAATATCAAATACTCTAGTATTTTTCATCTGCCACCTTCTGCTTTAATTTTTTTTTTCACAGCTGTGTAGGAACAAGGACTTACGAGGCCTTTTCCAAACAATCATTTTGCCTGTACCAAAAGCCTGCATTATTTTAAAGAGCCAGCTGACTATTCAGTGTACAGACCTTTGTAAGTGCCACTTTATGCACTAGAAATTTCTGTGTTCCACTTTTTCTTATGAAAAGGAACAATGTAGATTATTCCCCTTCTACAGCAGAGCAAATCTTGGTAGTGACATTTTTTGTAAGAAGACCAACCCTAAGGCTGCAGTCACTCACTCACTTGGGAGCTCAGTGCGGCTTACTTCTAAGTAGTCTTGTATAGGATTGCACAGTACAAGCTAAGAAGGAAATGCTCATATCTTTAAGACATTTCATTTATAAATATTTCCTTTAAGGATATTGCTGATATTGTAGTCCACTGCTAAGTCAGTTCACTGCATTTTCATAACAGGTTGTCCTAAAAGATTCCAAACTTCCTGACAGAAAAGGCAGCCAAGTTCCTTCTTCCTGAACTGTCCATTAGTCAGAGCCCTTGGTTTTGGATAATTTCTAACTACAGAACTAAACTTTAATGAATAATAATTTATCATCTAGCTAATGACTTTGTAGCAAGAACACAGATGAGTCCTCTTCTAGATTCAGACTTTTTCCGTTGCAGTTTTCAGTTGCCATTTCAGATTATTGGATTTATCAGTCTCTCTAATGAAAAAAAGTTATTTTGGAACTAGTTACTGTTTGCAGATTAAATCAAGCTTTAGGGTAATATACAATGTGACACCACTGCTAACATAAATGACATTGCACTAGCGTAAACTATATCTAGCGCAATGCCAGTAATGATTGCTGATGCGACAGATTTTCTGGGGAAATCTATCGCACCAGCAAGCACTATTGGTGCTCTGATTGAGGCACTTTGCACGAGTGCAGCATCATTTACGTTATTGGTAGTGTTGCATTGGATCTTAGTGTTTCATAGCATAACCCTATGCATGTCTAGTCAAAAACAAGTTTCATTGATTTCCCAGGTAAATGTGTATAGGATTGCAGCCTCAGCTTAACTTTTAAAAAATGCAATACGCTCTACTTATTAAATTAATGCTATTTCTTTCCACTGGCTTCCCTTCCAGTATACTTACCTTAAAATCTTACTACTTACTTTAAATGTTTGCACGCTTTTGTTACCGCTTATCTATTTTCTTTAACCTACCTTCATACTTCTACCTTCATGCACTCCTTAGTACCAATGTTTTAGTCCAGGAGTGGACAACTTGTGGCCCTCCAGATGTTTTGGCTTACAACTCCCAAGATCCCCCACCATTGGCTATGCTGGACAGGGCTAATGGGAGTTGTAGGCCAAAACATCTGGAGGGCCACAAGTTACTCACCCTTGTTTAGTCCAACCTAGGTTCGCATCTGTGTTCTCCTACCTCCCAACTGTCTTCTTGGATGAAACCTCCCTTGGAACTCATTGCCACGAGACACTCAAATAGTATATCTCACTTTTAAAAAACGCCTCATTACATGTCTTCATCTGTTTATTCAATTTAACAGAGGTAGTTTAGTGTTTTCCTTTCCTCATCCCTTCTATTTTCCGTGTATGTGTTGTGTTGATTTTGATTGTAAGGCAGTGAGCAGGGCTGTCTTGTCTCTGATTCAGTATTTTATGTTGCACAAGACCTTCAGATTTCTTTAGGAATTTAAGAAATAGTAAATGATTATCATATCAGTTGATGCCCACCAATGAAAATGTAGTAGTGTGAGAACTGTTCTACAGTGGCAGTTGTCTACAGTGAAATATATACAAAGCTATACTTTTATAAGAGGTGGCACCTTACAAGAGGTGACATGCAGAGTGAACAGAAATAACGAGTGCACCTGACCGTAACCCAGAACCCTGCATATGCAAACGTGATTTCCACTGCTTGCTATGACAGATAAAGTTTTTTGCGAGAGCATGAGATGCTTCCTCTTAACCTTGTATGCCAAGAGAGAACACTGTTTGCGAGTACAGGACTGGGTAACAGTTTTAGTGCTGATGCAGTATTGTAAGTGCTTCCCAGTTGTTTCTGAAAGATACTTGCAGCACATCATAATATCGGGAGATATATTGGAAGAATAAAAATATGCTTTCTTCGTGAACTGAAGCACATCTAAAGATTGCTACCTCCTGAATTTGGGGGATATAGAATTGGAAACAAGACTTTTTATTTGTCTGAAGTTTTAAACTTATTTTCATTGCATTATAAGACGTTGAAGCAGCCTTCCAAGTACAAGTGTAAATTTCATGTTGCTGTGCAGGCAGAGTGCCTCCCCAAAAGTGCCTTTTTAGTTAAGATAGGGTCTCTTTGTCTTACATACTAATGCTATATGACATAACCCAGCAGATTAGCATCACTGGTGACAAGGTCACACTAAAATACTATTACACAGTGTCAATTCTGCTAGTCCTTCAGAATAACAGTCAACTGAATATATTTTATAACTAATGCACAAGCCTGTATATAATAATAATAAACTAATTAAGCCATTATACTGTTAACTTCTTTTTTGGACAGTTGTTTGCGAAAACCCTATGCCAAAGACTTGTGGTTACAGGCCTGAATCGAGATAACAGCATGAGAGGGCTTTAGATTTTTGTTCTTTAACGGACACATACAGTGCACAGTGAACCAGTTACAAAACTCTTGGTGCATTTGCAGGAATAAGCTCGAAAGTACCAGAGCTTTGGGGTTCCTTGCTACAGCCCAAGGAACGCTCTGGATTGTGTCCTAATTTATTGTAGCAGATGATAGGCAGCAAAGTGTGTGTGTGTGTGTGTGTTTAAAAGGGCAATGGGAGGCTACTGGCATCATTCTAACACAGCCTCCCCCAACTCAGTGCCCTCCAGATGTGCTGGACTAAAATTCACATCTGTGGCTGTTATTGAAAACATCTGGAGGGCACCAGTTTGGAGAAGGCTATTCTAGTATTTATGAACTTGAGCACACTCCAGGAGAGAGCAGAGGACAGGAAGGCCTGGCGTGCTATGTTCCATGGGGTCACGAAGAGTCGGACACGACTTAACGACTGAACAATTCTAGTATTTCTCTTTTAGTATAGCCTTTTATCATTTTTGAGTGTTTAATCATTCTAAGTGAGCTAAAAATACAATTATTTTCATTGTATTTGTTAAAGGAAATAGTGTATTTGTTCCTTTCAGCAGAAGGAATGAAACAGTTCCTTAATTAGATGTTTGTCATAATGGTTAAATGACATTAGCACTGCCATATCAGCTTCTCCTCTGGATAGCTGTGCTGTAACTTCTATTTAAAAAAAAAATACCTTCATCGCTTCCTCTTCTGACCACAAAAGGAAACCTTGGAGAACTTGGGGCATTTCCTGCTTGCCGGTAGTAAGGTACACCCTGGGTGCAAACTAATACTACAGTCTCTTAGCCATTAAAAACAAAATACTATAGAACCATTTTGAGTTGTAAGGATTAATGAGATATGATGTGAAGTCTTTTGAAGACTCTAGTGTAGGGGTAAGGAACCTGTGGCCTTCCAGATTGCAGTTCCCATCACCCCTGACCCATGTTGGCTGGGGTTGATGGGAGTTGGAGTTTTTTTTAAAAAAAAAAACCAATCTGGATAGTTACAGGTTCTAGCTCTAGTGCTACATAAATGCTACTAACAACATTTAGGCTTAGAGAGTTTCTCCCAGACAACATAGCCACTGACAATTTGTACTGTGCATCTGAAGTGTCTCAGTTTGAGGAAAATGAGAATCTAGAGTTTGTTTTGCAATCATAATGAAATGACCAAGAGCCTGGCAGTAGGCAAGCCCCTCAGAATACATCCAGCAATTGTCTTGAGTATTGAAAAGTTGGAAAAATAGGCATAGACCAGCCTTGCAAGCAAGTCCACAAATGTACTCACTTGCATGCCTGTGTTAGTTGTATGTGGGACATCAACGCCATACTGCTTTCTTGGTCAGAAGAGAACTGATTGGGAAGGTTCTCCCCTCTCCTATAAATCCCAGGGGGAGGAAGATAACTTGACTTTTGGCTGGAGCTCTAGAATATTCCAGAATGTGTGCAGAGGCAGCAGCACACATTTACTAGCCTCACGCTCCCATATGCCTAGCCATACATGGTACATCAATGGACTATGGCTGGGTGGAATGGGGAATTAACCAACCTAGTTCCTTAGAGAAGATTCTTATTTGCCATGGGAGGCCAGAGCACTGGCTGTTTACAACTCTGATATACAGGAATGTTTATTTCTTACACCATTGGGTTTCTGGGTTGTTGGCTATTGCTGGTGATACCAACTGGCAGCAGCTGTCCAGGGGTTCCAGCCCTAACTGGTGGTGAGACTAACCATAGCTCAGTGGTACAGCACCTGCTTTGCATGCAGAAAGTCCTAGGATCAAATCCCTGGTATCTGCAGGTAAAGCTGGAGTACCTGGTATCTCCAGGGAGAGCTCTGCAGGGCTTCAGGCAAACCCTGGAGAGCCGCTACCAGTCAGTGTCAACAATATTGAGTGTGACAGAGCAATGGCCTGGCGCAGCATAAGGCAGCTTCCCGTGTACTAAGGCAAAAGGCTTGTATATTCATCAGTAGTGTAGAGATGAATACGTGGAGGAGGGAGACCAGGGCTGCATCCGCTGCCCCCCATACACAACCCTCATGTGTTGACTCTATGTGGATACTGCATACTGTGTGGATACTGCATTTGTTCACAGGTTCAGATGAACGTGTGTGAGAGGTTGGGATTCCACCCTTGGCTTCCATGTGTTCTACTGGGTGAACAAGTAAATGGAACTAGGGTTAAAACTTTGAGGAAAGAATGGGCAAGGGGCATCGGACCGGTTGCAGAGTAAACAACTTAAAGAACACATCTTATCACGTGCTGTTGTGAAACTGAAACAAGTATTTGTCTGTGAGTGAAGAACTTCTCGTATTCAATCATTGATAAAGTATGACTTCAGGTTTAAAATGTTCATAGAGATGGACTAATTTTTTAAAAAAACTCTCAATATGCCTGCCTATTTTTAAGATAAGGCATTTAATATGGGCTTATTACTGGACACTCATTTTAAATTGAGCTCCTGAATAGGAAGTTGGACTTTTAGCACAGAATCCCAAGAAGCATTTATTGTGGTCTGTATATACCTACTGAAAATAAAGCTAACGCCAGAGGGCAGTATTGCTCTACTAAACTGTCTGAAAACTAGTGGGTGTTGCGGAGCTGTGCTTGATGGTAATTTAGCAACGCAAGAGAAAGGGGTTTTAAAATTCTGTTTGGTAACTTAACTGCAATCCTTTTTAACTAAAGACGTGCTTGCTATAAGCTATGAAATTCCCCCTTGCAGCACTTGGCAAAGAGATGGTAAGTAGTTAGATTTTAATGTTTTCCTTTCACGTTGAGATTGCACATTGATAGATGGTAACTGGAAATCCAACTATTGGGGTTATATGTGAGCATTACAGTGACAAGGAAGAAGCCTTTAAATGCACTCTATGAACACTGCAGGGAACCATCCCATAACCCCAACTCTTCACCTTGTTAATAGGCACTTAAAACTAGAGCAGATGGTGTTTGGGGGTTTTTTATATAAAAAGAAGTGGTTAAAACCCAGCACCAGGAGAGAAACACTGCAGAAGTTGTAAGTCAAGCAGCTGCCTGATGCAACCTGGATTCTGTTCCAGACACATTTGAGTCAGGCACTGGCATCAACTCTGCTCAGCTGTTTGTGCTACAAGCCTGAGCAAGTCCTGCGATGCTTCAGACGTACATTCTACCAATTAGAAATTGAAAAACAATGTAAAGAGGCCCAACAGTCCTCAGTTTGTTGAGCACTTGGCTAGGGGAGGAAACAGTGCTATGAACCAGCTCACCCCCAAGCTGCCTTTAAAGAACGCAATCAAGCCAAAGACCTCCCAAAATGGTTGGCATTCCCGCACCCAAATGACAAACTGGAAAACATTTTGCCACACGGTAGATCAGAAGTTCAAGCTATGCATTTTGGTGAAGGCAATGTCTTTATTGAAAGAGCTTCCTTACCCCACCTCCCGCCTACCTGGAAAAGTGTTCAGGAAGTATAGTTAACAAAAGCATGATTGGAAGATGTGTTTCCCCCTGTCTTTTCACATGTTTTCTCCCATTTATCCCCATATTGGAGAGAAGGCAAAAATTATCTTTGATACATAGTAAACAAGTTTAGACTGAACGGTTTTATTTCAGCAGGAATTTGGCTAGAAGTAAGCCAGTGTTTTAGAATGATAATTACTAATATATGGCAGTTCTATCACATAAGGAACTTTTGGTTCCTCCTAATATATCCAACATGCAATGGGCTGCTGGCCTTCTTACTATCCCTTCTGAGCGTTAAGCTACGCAGTAGTCTACTACAAAACTTGGACTGGTCCATAGTTTAGAGCTGTCTTGGAACAGAGATAGCATTGTATTGGCCTAGCACACACAGACATGCCCCATTGGTGGCGACTCCAGTGCTGTAAGTAAGGCAATTCCATGAGTGGCTTGCTAGGCTGGAAATTTGAACCGTGCAATACCAGTGCAAAACAAGGAGGGGATGGTTGCTATGGGCAGGTATAAGAACTTTTAATGCTCCATTGAAGTGGACATAATAATGGGACCGTCTATAATAATGTTCCAGGTGTCTGTGTGTTCATGAATGGGAGTATTCAGGCATTTTTTCTCCTTAAACAATTAGCCATGTCCTCCCCTTACACGATTCTATCTGCCCCTCTGTTACATCCCTGCTGCCATCCATGCTGCCCTTCACATGCCTAAAGTCTGCAGTATGGAGACTACTTGCATAGTCTCCTCACACGACTTAGAGCTATGTGCAATGTTTGCCCTCCAGTGCATGGGAAGACCAGTAATGAGAATGTGATGGAGGGTGTGGAACTAGTTAACGCATCCCCACTTCCCCCCTCACATGGGAAAAATGCCTGGGTAGGACTAGTATCTCATATATATTTAGAACTAGGATGCAAGAAATTAGTATAAGCAATATTAGGTGTGATTCTGTTCCGCACCCTCCAGAAGAACCACACAGAATTATTCATATGTCCTCAGTCTAGAAGATCAAGGTGACTCATTTATTAGGGCAGCCAAGATCTGATTTTGTCTATTATTTTTTTGGCCCAAGCTGAGAAGAAAAACCAAGAGGAGGAGAAAGATGGCAACTGATGCCCAAAAGTGCTTCAAATGCAGCCCCTGCTGTGAGGCACCTTGCTGCTAGTGATGACAGAACATTATTAGTCTGGGATTTATGAGCTGTGCCTAGATTAAAAATTAAAAGAGAAACCAGCTTCTTTCAACATTTGTAGGAGACTGCATTTGTTTTCAGTAAAACTATGGCATTCGTACTGCTTAGGAAGTAGAGAGGGAAATGTTTCACTTAAAAAGAATAACTTATGGTCAAGGCCCCTATTATATTCTCTAATATAGAGAAATCTACATTACATACCATGCTTTGAAAGTTTCTGAAAAATACTTAAAGTAGCATCCATTCAGTGCCCAGACTGGCCTTACCATTAGGTAGAGGCAGCTACCTGAAGCAGCTGGTTTTAGGTGTTTTGAAAGGGCAGCAAATGGTATTATTATTACTATTATTATTGCCAGGGATGGGGGAGGTAGTTGTGGGATTTTTGGCTTCTGGTGCTAGAATAACTTGGCTGGCCTTTGGTGCCTTGCACCTTGACTTGTGAGTCAGGGGGCACCATTTTCTTTTTCATCTCAAAAGCAAAATCTCTTGGGCTGGCCCTGAAGTGCTAACTGAGCTAGGCCATGGCCTAAGCTGCAGCAAGGGTGTCAAAAGGACAAAGGTTGTGGGTGTTTAGAGCATGCCTGGACAGGAGTACGTAGGTGGGTCTGCAGGCGCTACATGCCCACATACAGCTGTTGAAGGCCAAGTCCAATAGAAGCTGAGAAATCCATGCATCTGCCTTCCTAAACTCAATGGCCCATTTCAGATATAATGCTAAATCATGGTTTAGCATTATGTGAATAAGCAGGTGAGAGCCTTGGGTTCATGTTCTCCCCCTCACCTCTTCTGGAGGCACAGTGATAACCAGATTGAACATATCTGCAAGGACAAACTGATTAAACAATGGGGTATCAGTGAGCCAAGATCCTAAACCACAATTTAATCCTGGCTCGTTTCACCACAGTTTAGCACTGGGGAATCTGTTCTGGTCAAGCCTTGGGCTTACACACTCTCCCTCGCAATGGGCTGTAAAGAGGAGATAGGAAGCATTGGCTTCCTGTTCTAAACTAACCATGGTTTATCATATCTAAACTGAGATGAACTGTGGTTAGTTGTAACTACAGTTTGTCCAAACAAGACAACTTCAAACTATGGTTGATGATGCTGGCTTGTTGATACCATACTTAAAACTAAGTGCAGTTTCTCATTCAGACATGATGACAAATGGTGGTTAGCTCAAAACAGAAACCAGATGCTTTGGATCTCTCTTGCAACTGCTCCAGTGATGGAAGGAGGAGGACTATATACCCCTGGGCTCATTCATGTAGCACTAAGCTATGGTTTAGCATTGCATCTGAAATGGGCCACTGTGGGGGTATCTCAAAGAAAAGTGTTTTAACTTTCCTCCTGGTGGATTTTCCACATCTTTAGTTGTGCATGCTAGTGTTGCCCTCACTCCATTCTAAATATAACAAAGAAAAGCACATTACTGAAAGCGACTGCTGCAGCCAATAGCTTGGAGAGCTTTTAAAAAATGGATACATTTATGGGGGTAGAAGGCTAGACCAGACGGGACACTCACAAGCCTTATATTGTTACACCTTGCAAAGCAAAGGGGCCAAGCTGCAAATTTGGGCTTAATTTCAAAAGTCCTCCAGTAAGTGATACTTCAGACACTTGGAGTAACCCACTGGGCAAAATTTTTGGCTGTGCCAAAATTTGTCCCACATATTTTTCTACCATTCTTATGCAATTTGATAGAAAAGAAATTTCTTTCGAAAAGAAATTTGAAGGAGAAGAAAATTGCAGAGAAATTTTCATGGGTTCAGTTTGGGTTTCTTATGCTTAGCTTACTTATGAGGTGCCCAAGGAGCGTGTGCCGGTGTCGTGTCTTTCATTGTACAATCATCTGTCTGGCAGCTTGTAGCCTCCTTGGCTTCCCACAATTCAGTTAAAGCCCAGAGGAAGACATCATGAGGTAATTCCTCCCATAGGGCTTTTTCAGCTTGGGAAGTGCAGGTGCCCCGGAAGGCTGTGGAGCAATGGAGAGAGGTGCAAGAAAAAACACACGCAGCACCTTCAGTGACCTCACAGTCATTAGGTGAGGTCAAAAACACCACCAAAAGAAATTCCAAATACATTATAAAATGCCCTGAGAATGATGTAGGAAAATGGAGGCCTCTTTCATGGAGGAAGAAAACTTTCAGTAACTTGGAGGTCTGATTCTGGCACAGCACTAACGCACCTCTTCCCTGGAGCTGTATGCAACACTTTTCCCCTCACACTCTATACAAGGCTTGCAGGGGAGGAATGGGATTATCTGTACTGTATTAGAGACAAGATGTATTCATGGTCACCCCTCAGAAATTTAACATTTGGAAGACCCCGGGGAAGGTGCTGAACCCTGAAGAATGACAGCTCAAGCTGAGCCAAACATTCTCAGAAGACATTTTCCTCAAAAAAAGTCCTGAGATTTTTCTTTACTTACTCCAACTAATAGGCCACTTTGAGAATTTGCTCCAAATGTTCTTCTCCGTTATTTTTTGGGGTGGCTGCATTTCCTCACCCTGACCCACAAATGCCCTGGAAAGATGGTAGGTATGGGGTATTGTGGCAGATGCAAAATGGGGGCCAGGTTACCAGTACAGTTGCTGCTGTTGCCACTTCCAGCAGCGGTACAAAAAAAAACAAAGTCGGGGGCGGGGGGGAGAGAAAAGTTGTGCTACAACCCTTGCCAATGGTGAGCCTTACCTGTGAGAAATTGTTGGAGAATTTCTCCTCACCCTGGAGAAATTCAGTGAAATTGCCCCCTCCCCATTTCTCTCCCCACAAATAGGGCGGAGAATTCTGAGAGGCCACTTTGCACACAGCTGTAGTATTTAAGCAGAGGCTGGCCAGTCATCTCTGAGAGGGAGACATTTTTCTCCCTATCATATTAGAACCCAGTAGAGTCATCCCATGAAGCTGATCAGTGGGAGATTCAGGACAGATCAGAGGAAGGGCTTCTTCACACAGCACACAGTTAAACTACAGCATTCACATCCACAAGATGTAGTTATGTCCACCAAGTTGGATGGCTTTAAAACAGAGTTAAATACCTGGAGGAAGAGGCTGTCAATGGCTACTCGTCTTGATGGCTATGTGCTACCTCCAGTACCAGAGGCAGTGAGC
This sequence comes from Heloderma suspectum, assembly GCF_057233095.1. Classification (NCBI taxonomy): domain Eukaryota; kingdom Metazoa; phylum Chordata; class Lepidosauria; order Squamata; family Helodermatidae; genus Heloderma; species Heloderma suspectum. The sequence continues at coordinate 92,932,784 of NC_139458.1, forward strand.
CTACATACACCAGTTGCTGGGGAACATGAGTGGGAGGGTGCTGTTTGCTCATGTCCTGCTTGTGGGTTCCTGGTCAACAGCTCGTTGACCACTGTGTGATCAGAATGCTAGACCAAATGGACCCTTGGTCTGATCCAGCATGGCCCTTCTTATGTTCTTGAGGAAAATGGGTAGCCCTGCCTACTGCTAGCTTGCAGTCCCTGACATATTACTCCCAAAGGAATGTGATGACAGAAAAATGATGGAGGGATGAGAGCCCGTGACAGATATTTATTATTGCATTTCTATCCTGCCCTTTTTCCTCTTGCAAAGAACTCAAGGTGGTATACATAGTCCTCCTCCTCCATTTTTATCCTCACAACAACCCTGTGAGGTAGGTTAGGCTGAGTCAGTGACTGGCTCAAGTTCACCCAGTGAGCATTGTGGCTGAGTGGGGACTAGAACCCAGATCTCCTGAGTCCCAGGCTAACATGCTAACCATTACACCGCACTGGCTCTATCCAATAACCAACCTCTGAACCAAGTCTCTGGTTGGATCAACGCAGGGAATCACAAGGTGTGCCAGCTAGGGGAAAAATCTCCATGCTGCTTTGGGACTGCTCTGTTACCGTGTGTTTGGCGGCAGGAGTCAGAACCAGCACAGGAAACTCCTGTACTACTACAAAATTGGGCTCGGCCACATGCATTTCATATGAAGGACAGCTGCTAGGTTTGAAGCAGCATGACGCTCCCTTGTACACGGCTTTTGGACTCGGCTGGGCCAATTCCTCAAAAGGGCTTATTCTGGGGATGGAACTGCCCAGGCCAAAGCAATCATATGCAGGCGAGATCGCTCTCTAGTGTCAACCTTGCTGGCTTCCTTCCATTTCTCAATGCAGCTGGGAAGTAGTTAGAGGGGGCTGGAAAGTCACTGGCCTAGTTTGCACGATCACAGCAGCTGAAACAAGCCACAGGCTTGTTGCAGCCGTCACACATCCTGGCCGGGATTCCTCAATCACCCACACTGGTGTGACTTCCCATATCATCCGAACCCAGGCAACATGGCTTGTTTGGGGTGGGCAGCAACCCTGAAAAAACCCATGGGCTGTTATTTGTTGCTGCCCACACTAAATAAGTTATGCTGCCTGGGTTCAGATGACCGCAAGCTGCAATAACGGTGTGGGTAAATAAAACCAGCTGGCATGCACAGCAGCTGCAACAAACAACTGTGGCTTGTGGCAGCCACTGTGACCATGTAAACCGAGCCATTCTGTTAAGGCAGATGCTGCCTCTAGGAACATTAGAAGCTGCCTTATATGAGCTTAGACTAGCCCAGTATTGTCTATTCTGACAGGCAGCATATCACTAGGGCAGCCTTCCCCAACCTGGTGCCCTTCAGATGTGTTGGAGCACAAACTCTTGTCATCCCCCCCAGCTGGCTAGGGATGATGGGAGTTGTAGTCCAACAAATCTGGAGGGCACCAGGTTGGGGAAGGATACTCTAGGGTCTGCAGCAGGGGTCTTTTCCACCACCTGCTACCGAGTCCTTTTAACTGGAGATGCCAGGGCTTGCACCTAGGAAATGTCTGCAAGCAACGCATGTGTTCTAGTATGGAGTTATGGTTCTTCCTCCTCTACTTCACCATTGTTGATCTATACCACTATACCACTATGCCCCAACCACTGAGGCCGAAGAAGCTGAGGTTGATCGGTTCTATGAAGACCTACAACACCTTCTAGAACTAACACCAAAAAAATATGTCCTCTTCATCATAGGGGATTGGAATGCTAAAGTAGGAAGTCAAGTAATAACTGGGATAACAGGCAAGCATGGCCTTGGTGTACAAAATGAAGCAGGACAAAGGCTAAGAGAGTTTTGCCAAGAGAACACGCTGATCATAGCAAACACTCTTTTCCAACAGCACAAGAGGTGACTCTACACATGGACATCACCAGATGGTCAATATCGAAATCAGATTGATTATGTCCTTTGCAGCCAAAGATGGAGAAGCTCTATACAGTCAGGAAAAACAAGACCTGGAGATGACTGTGGCTCAGATCACGAGCTTCTTGTTGCAAAATTTCGGCTTAAATTGAAGAACGTAGGGAAAACCACTAAACCATTCAGGTATGACCTAAAACATATCCTTTATGAATATACAGTGGAGGTGAGGAATAGATTTAAGGGATTAGACGTGATTGACAAGAGTGCCTGAGGAACTATGGATGGAGATCCATAACATTGTTCAGGAGGCAGCAACTCAATCCATCCCAAAGAAAATGAAATGCAAGGAAGCAAAGTGGCTGTCTGATGAGGCTTTACAAGTAGCTGAGGAAAGAAGGGAAGTGAAAAGCAAGGGAGAAAGGGGAAGATATATCCAACTGAATGCAGAGTTCCAGAGAATAGCAAGGAGAGACAAGAAGGCCTTCTTAAATGAACAATGCAAAGAAATCGAGGAAAACAACAGAATGGGAAAGACTAGAGATCTTTTCAAGAAAATCGGAGATATCAAGGGAGCGTTTTGTGCAAAGACGGGCATGATAAAGGACAAAGAAGGCAGGGACCTAACAGAAGCAGATGAGATTAAGAAGAGGTGGAAAGAATACACAGAAGAACTATACAGGAAAGATTTAATGTCCCCAATAGCCGTGATAGTGCGGTCACTGAACTTGAGCCCAACATCCTAGAGAGTGAAATCAAGTGGGCCTTAGGAAGCATTACTAACAACAAAGCTAGTGGAGATGACAGTATGCCAGCTGAGCTATTTAAAATCCTAAAAGATGATGCTGTTAAAGTGCTGCACTCAATATGCCAACAAATTTGGAACACTCAACAGTGGCCACAAGACTGGAAAAGCTCAGTTTACATTCCAATCCCAAAGAAGGGCAATGCCAAACAGTGTTCAAACTAATGTACAATTGCGCTCATTTCACATGCCAGCAAGGTTATGCTCAAAATCCTACAAGCTAGGCTTCAGCAGCATGTGAACCAAGAACTACCGGAAGTACAAGCTGAGTTCCAAAGAGGCAGAGGAACTAGAGATCAAATCGCCAACATTCGCTGGATCATGGAGAAAGCAAGAAAATTCCAGAAAAACGTCTATTTCTGCTTCATTGACTACGCTAAAGCCTTTGATTGTGTGGATCACAACAAACTGTGACAAATTCTTAAAGAGATGGGAGTACCAGACCACCTTACCTGTCTCCTGAGAAACCTGTACAAGGGTCAAGAAGCATCATTAAGAACCAGACATGGAACAACCGAGTGGTTCAAAATTGGGAAAGGAGTATGACAAGGCCACATATTGTCGCCCTGCTTATTTAACTTATATGCAGAGTACATCATGAGAAACGCCAGGTTGGATGAATCACAGGTCGGAATTAAGATTGCCGTGAGAATTATAAACAACCTCAGATACGCAGACGATACCACCCTAATGGCAGAAAGCGAAGAGGATCTCAAGAGCCTCTTGTTGAGGGTGAAAGTGGAGAGTGCAAAAGCTGTTTTGAAACTCAACATTAAAAAAACGAAGATCATGGCATCTGGCCCCATCACTTCCTGGCATATAGAAGGGGGAGAAATGGAAGCAGTCCAAGATCACCGCAGACGGTGACTGTAGCCATGAAATTAAAAGGCTCTTGCTCCTTTGGAGGAAAGCTATGGCAAACCTAGGCAGCATAGTAAGAAGCAGAGACATCACCTTGCCGACAAAGGTCCACATAATCAAAGCTATGGTTTTCCCAGTAGTAATGTATGGCTGTGAGAGCTGGACTATAAGGAAGGCTGAGCGCCGAAGAATTGATGCTTTCGAACTGTGGTGCTGGAGAAGACTCTTACAAGTCCCCTGGACTGCAAGGAGGTCAAATCAGTCCATCCTAAAGGAAATCAACCCTGACTGCTCATTGGAAGGACAGATACTGAAGCTGAAGCTCAAATATTTTGGCCACCTAAGGCGAAGAGAAAACTCTCTGGAAAAGACCCTGATGCTGGGAAAGACTGAAGGCAAAAGGAGAAGGGGACGACAGAGGATGAGATGGCTAGATAGCATCACCGATGCAATGAATATGAACTTGAGCATGCTCCGGGAGAGAACAAAGGACAGGAAAGCCTGGCGTGCTATGGTCCAGGAGTTCACGAAGAGTCAGACACGACTTAACGACTGAACAACAACCACCACTATTTCCTGGAAGGTAGCCAAGACCCTGGTTTTGGAGAAGGGGCATGTAAGGTTTTAGGAGAGGGGAAACTGCAGCTATGTGATCTTACTACACATCCATGATTATGGTTTCAAATGTTGATAAGGACAGGTCCTGATGGTGCAGCACATGCTGCAAATACAGCACATGATGCTCAGCTCTACCAGACTGGTCAGGTTTAAACTGAAATGATGTGTCCTGTGATTGACAAGTGTACTTAACCCGAGTCTCCTTCAGTCTGGTGAGCCTCCTTGACTGTGAAAAGTGGTTGCATAGAAAAGGGAGAGTCATAAGCCTATGGGGTAACAATTAGGGGGTACCTTCAGAGATGGCTGAATCCCACATGGAATTGGACTGGTTTGGACAAATTTAGGAGATATCCAAATCAAAGCGGGGCTCATCTAAAGTGAACCGAGTCTGAATCTGAAGATTCGGAGTAACAGTGATGGAGACAGGGTATCTCCAAAAATTGATAAATTTCTCTCCAATCTCTCAAGCTATGAAATCACCAGGGGTGGGGGAGAGGAGAGGGTGTACTTTTGTGACTCACAGCTCTAGCTTCTAATCACAGCAAACATTTTTACTAGGGCTTGCCCATCCCGCTTCTTGGGGGAAGGAATGTTAAAGTAATACATTGCATAACTGATCCATGCCCTTTGCTGGTTCTTTCCCAGGACCAGGGATATTAAATGAGCTCTGTGGGACTTAGGATGGTGTATCTTTGGATGCTTGCTTGAAAAATGCTGGATGTTCAAGTCCTTCTGTCTCTGCCACTATATCCTCTAAATCCATCATCCTCCCATCCTATTGCACTTTGTGCAACTTTGGTGGCAACTGGGGGGAACAAGCCTTGAACTTCGTTTCATTCATCGTAAGTCCTTAATCCCGCCACCTATCCTGAAATGCTGCAGGTTCCTTGCACCTCTATGACATGTGCCATTTTCACAGAAATTACCAAAAAACCCAACAACCCCAAAACCATAGAGGTGGGTAAGAGGAAGTGAACCCGCTCCCCCTACCCAAATTTGAATACTGCCCTTGCACAAAAAATTTTTGAACCTCTGCTTCTGAAATTTTTGCAGGTCTCTTACCTAGGAGCACCTCTATGCTCTAAATCTGTTTTCATAATTTCCCACAAAGAATATTGGGAAATTGGGGGTTTCCCAAAAAGGATGCGCTAAACTGTAAAGGCTGCTCTTGCTCAAAGGTCCCTGCACCTTTCATCTGAAATTTGGCAGGCTTGATCCCATCAGAAGGAGCAACTATCCCTGCAATTTCATCCAATTCTGATGAGAAATAAAAATTATCAGCAGCTTTTTTAAAAAATCCGAATTTAAAGGCTCATAACACAAAAACCCTCGTAAGGGACTACTGCGCCTTCAAATGTCAATGAATTCTAAAGAACAGGAAACAGGGGTTTAGCCATTTGTTAATTTCCAGTGAGAGGCATAACGATTTGGGTTTTCAAATCAAGGTTTGGATCCAAGTTGAAGTGGGCAGTCTCTGAATCAGTCTGAGCTGAATTGGGCTGTTTGCTGAATCACCGATTCACTGGGGTCCGAACTGACTCTCATGGTCAGTACACAGCCCTAGGAACTACACCTACGAGAAACAGTGGAAGACAGATGTATTTGTGTGTATAGCTGAGGTTGAGGAGGCTGAGGGCTCAACGACGTTGCCTTTAATATATAGCATGCATCAGTACCTTTTGCTTACTCAAAAGTAAGCATAGGGGCCCCAACTGGGTCCCTAATGTGGCAGGTGGGTGGTGAGGTGGCTTTGACCCTTTGCTGTTACCCTACCCCCACTGCTGTGAACCAGATCCAGAGTGGACCCCCTGCACCTACAATCTGCATAGGAAAAAAGCCCCTATTCACTTACCTTTGCATGAGAAAAAGCCCTGCCCTAGCTGCATGCTACGTATCGTTTGGGTTTGAGTGTGTAGTGCAGAGAGGTCATGAAATTTCAGAGGATTAAGGCAACTGAAAGCAAAGGAAGGTGAGAACCTGCAGGTATTTGTCAAACTGAGATGCCAATGGATAGATTTCCATCCTTGTGGTGTGTGAGAAAGCAGAAGTCTCTGAAGTGGGCCTCAGAACTATTTCACACAAATATGCAAAACGAAAGCAGGCAACAAAGGTTCCATTATGATTTTTGAGAAGCTGATAAAAGGGTTTCTATTTGTTACTGGTTACTGTTCCTCTGCCTTCTCTCTTTACGAGTACTGCCACCATCTTTAAAAGTAAAACTCTCTTATCAAGCTAATCTTTGCCATCAACTAGAATGATAACCACAGGGGCAACATACTTGGAAAACTCTATCTGCATACATTAAACATATGAATTCAAGCCAAAACCAGGAATGGCCTTGTAGCGGAAAGCAAGAGAGATTTTTTATTTTTTTTTAAAAAATCCTACTTAGTTACTTGACTTTTTGTAGCGTGAAGAATGCAATCCCAGATGGACTTGAGCTTTTCTACATGAGGCATTTGTTGTGCACTCATCATACCCTACTCATGGTTGTTTATGGCTTCTTTACAACATTGTGACCCTCTAGTTTTGCTTCTGTTTGTAAGCCATTTTTTTCAGAGCAAGAAAAATGGGGTATTATTTCTGATGGTGAAGGAAAGTGTGATTTCCTCGTGTGAATTTGTGCTATTCTGCTCTACCAGTGCTATTCTGCTCTACCAGTGCCACCTAGAAGTTATGTAGTGGAAAAGCAGGAAAGGAGATGCTCCTTGAGTAGTGCTCGGGTCTCAATTCTGCAGCATAACTGAAAGGAGATCTCAGTAGAACTTGCATCTGAGATTCAGGCTGTAAAAATAGGACTTGCCTAGTACTTATTTATCCCTTATCTGGAGCCTAACTAGAGCCAATGCACACGCAAAAATCTCTACCGATTTTATTCAGCAGGTCTTTTAATATAATAAAAGTCATTTTCAGGTTTCAATTCCTAGTTGGGAACAAAGAAGCTAATTATTTAAGAACTATATATGTTTGTAAGCTTTGGTTACATTTACATTGACCCATATGAATAATTTCCCATGTTAGGGAGGATAATTCAACAATGGTTTTTCATTGCAAACTTGCTGTCGTCGTGGTTCAGGGAATTTAGAGACTAGTGCATGATTTATTATATTGTAATTTCTATTGGGATATTAAGAGATAAAGGATTACACCTCTATGATGTAAATCAGAGGCAATTTGTTTTATGTATTTTATTGTTTAGCTAACATCAGCCTTGTAGTTATTGAAAAAGTTGCTTTTTTTCCCGTTGCAGTTGAGAGCTCAGTTAACATGTTCTTGATTTGTCTCAACATTGATGGTATACTGCTGTGTGTTTCTGCGTATATATATATATTATGTATCTTATATTTTCAATCTGGTCATGGACTGTAATAAACCAATTTGCTTTGAATAAAAGTCCTTCCCCAGTTTAAAAACTAAATTCATCATGGTAGAATTGTGCTAATATACCAACAGCAAACCTTTCTGTCTTCATCTGTAAGTCAAACCTTAGGCTCCTTCTCCTTAATTTCATTACAGCTGAAATGAATGCCTTGAGTATTTTCTGCTATTAAAAGCTAATTGTTGCAGAACAAATATTACATACAAGAAAATATGGTACAACACTGGATTTTTTTAAAATAAAACACCTGTCTATTCCACTTACCAATGGGCTCTTGGCCTCATTCATTTCATGGGGGAGCAGGGGGAAGAGACCAGCCCCACAAAGGAACATTCCCCCCTGCCCCCACAATAATCCCATGGTGACTTGGATACCCAAAGGTACTCGGAAACAGCTCTGACGTGATGGAAGAATCACATTTCTTGCAATAGGAACCCTGAAGTCCAAGGCAGCAGCACCAAACAACTTCCAGAAAGCGTTTCCCTCTGTCTTGGTGCAGAAGTTTGTGGGAGAGGCAAGAACAAAAACATGAATGGTACTACCCACTCCTTGCATCAGCCACCAACTGTCCCAGCTGTGCATGGAAGTTTTGTAGAGTAGGAGAGTGGCCCCAAAGACTAGTTCTTCATCAGCTGAAGGACATCTATATACAACACAACCTCATTGTGTAGTAAGAAAACCAGGTTTCCTTCGTGCCTGATGCTCATGGAAACCATTTCCAGAGTGGTCACTTTCTACTTTAGCTACTCCAGGCTTCCCCAGCCTGGTGCCCTCCTGATGTTTTGGACATCCAATCCCATCAGCCCCAGCCAGCCTGGCCAATGGTCAAGAATGCTGGGAGTTGTCATCCAAAACATCTGGAGGGCACCAGGTTGGGGACGGTTGAGCTACAGAGTTCTAGAGGTTAATGTCTTCAGTAAAAAGGTAAAAAAAAGGTAAAGGTGTCCCCAACCAGTCGTGTCCGACTCTAGGGTGTGGTGCTCATCTCCATTTCTAAGCCGAAGAGCCAGCGCTGTCCGAAGACGCGTCCGTGTTCATGTGGCCGGCATGACTGAACACCGAGGTGCACGGAACGCTGTTAGCTGTCCCGCCGAGGCAGTACCTATTTATCTACTTGCAATTTCTTGCTTTTGAACTGCTAGGTTGGCAGGAGCTGGGACTGAAGACGGGAGCTCACTCCGTCACGCAGCACTCGGGTCTTGAACTGCTGTCCTGCCGACCTTCCAGTCTGCAGTTCAGAGTCTTAACCACTAAGCCACGGTGGCCCCAATGTCTTCAGTAGCACCCCACAATTGTAAGATCCCTAACAGCTCACCACTGTTCTTTAGTGACCACAGGCAGGTAGCTCATAGATGTACTCCCTACCATGGGAGCCTGAAGAAGAGCCCTTTCTCTAACTGGATCTCCTGAATTCTAAATGCTTAGATAATTCTTTGGAATATACATAAGTGATCCCTGAGGAGATCAGGGCTGAAAAGAAAACCTCAAATCAACCCACAATTTAGCTCCAGAGCTTTGTCTGTTTATTAGCAGCATTGTGTATTGCCACTGAAGCGTCTTCAGTCACATATTGAGCCACTCTGCACAGCTCTAATGCTGGAGACTGGGCACACCGTTTCTCCGCTCCCACCCCTGCAGTTCAGACTTGCATGGTGCTTCAATACAAACCGATTGTCGCTGCCCTACCAAGTAATGGACCACTGAAAAACCTTTGCAGGCTGGTTTCCTGCATTTACCACAGGGTGTGGTGGGGGAAAGTGCATTGCTTGTGCTCATCCACCCTGATCTGCACGGCAGAACAAAATGAGGCTTATAGGACACCCGTCTCTGGATGAGCCTGAACAGGGATGAGACAAAAAGGGAAAAGCGCAACTCAGGGTTGAAAAACAGCTCTAAGAAATCCAGAGGGAACAGGGACAAGAGAAGATACTGGAATTCTTGAACTGAGAAGACTTGTACCTGGAAAACAACAAAAGATATGCCCCATAAAATTAGAACCTGAAAAATAATATTTCCCAAAACTTGTCAACCTCGGGACATAGCATGTAGATCCCATGCCAGAAGTTTGAATTATCGACTGTTAGCAAGCAGCTCATAACAAAACAATGGTTCACTCAGTGCACTTGATCTTCTCTCCCTTGGTATGGCATTTCAGCAGACAGACGTGCAGTTCAGTTCTGTTGGTTCCTGCATGGTTGGTGTCCCCAGCCCTTCTGGTCCATCTGCTATACTAGGCTCACTGGAGCACTGCCTATGGTTTAAGCTGGGCTGCAAGAGGAGACATTTGTCACCATTGTCAGGCTCTTCCACCACTATCCCTGAGTGCATAATGGAAGCCATGGCCAACAGCTGGATATCAGAGTGAGCGTTGGCGACAGTGTGGCGACGGATGCTCCCGCATTTCTCAAGGTATGCCTCGCCTTCCTGCTCTGTCAGGGGTGTCAAGGCAGTCTCACTGACTTGTCGGGTTGCCACAGGGTGAGAAGCGAAGCTCAGCCCATTGAGTCTGGAACGAGGTCTAGGATACCTTCTCTCTGGAAAATAAGAAAGGCATGTGGATTAATCGTGGACTGCGTACAAATCCAAGAGCAGGTGGCAGTGCAGTCTTTCAGGGCGTTTGCCCAGTGCCACCTCTATCCAGCAATTTTGTTCCACATACAGGCAATGACACATCTCTGGATGAAGGTACACAAGTAAAAGTATATCAACCTTCCGCAGAAGAGATAAACTTTTTTTTAAACCTACACAATCCTCCTACTCAAATTCTATGTTGAGAATAAAAAGCTATGTAACCTTTCTTCAACAGAAAAAATGGGAAGGTCATAATTACTTTTTTATGTCTGTATATACATTAATTCTCCGGCATCTGTAGTTTGTATTTTAAAAAATGCACCAATAGATTCTGGAGGTTGTACCTATTTGCATAACATTACATTAGCTGTAATATTTTTTTATCAAAGGAATGAAATGGAATGATGCAAGGGCAGGGGAGAGTTTGAGCTTCCTGCACTTTCTAGAAGTTCAACCCTGTCTTTGCATAACTCTGGCTAAATGAGGAGAGAACTCCCAAGTTACAGCAGAGATGTGAAGTTATGGCAGTGTGCAGAATAGCTTACATTATTGTAGCATAAACCCTCTTCGCAGGTTGCCCTCGTCACGTAGGGCTAAACATGTATTCAGAATGGGAGTCTGCCAAAGGAGAGCCTAGGCTGTAGTGTGGTTGGTGCATGGTGTTGCCAACAGTCTACAGTTGTACTAGCCTAACCCCTCTTTTTCAGACATCTGCCCTGAACACACAGATGTCAAGGGTGGAGCCAGCATGTGCAGTTCCGCTCCCACTCCATGCACTTAGCCTTACAGATGGAGAGTAGCTGGGGAAGTAGTTGCAAATCACCTAGAGATCTACCAGTAGATCCAGATCTATCATATGCCCTGCTACGCAGCTCTTGAGGGAATGCATCACATCCTTTCCCTTCCATCTCTTCAGCAAGGAGGGTCAAGGGGCCTCTCTACACCAGCCTAAAATCCTGCATTTAAAACGGGGCTTTCTGCTTCCATTTTAAATGCAGAATCACAACGACTCCCTTTTTCAGACGCCTCCTTTTCCCCCACCTCCTCCCTGTATCTGAGTCTTCCATTCTCTTTCATTGATCTCGCTCCTCTTCTTGCTGCTTTTACTCTTTTCATGGAGGAAACTGAAGCGGAACACAATGGGGTATTTGACAGCTCATTATCTGCAATCTATTTAAAAGCGGAACAAAGGGCATTTAGTGCAGGAGACGCCTTGAATGATCACAGCGTCATGTAAAGAGCCTGCAAACTTCTGTGAAGAAGCAATCTCAATCACAGGCTAAAAGCTCAGTGTGAAGGAGCCCAAGGTGTGTGCTGCATCAGGAATGACCAGCAGCCAGTCGGCTGCACAGCTGAGTACCAGCAGCATCACACTGCTGAAGAGGCTCTTAACAGTCCTGGCTAGCAGGAGAAAGGCAGAAAGAGCTAGGAAAGGGGGTGGGGCACACATCTGTTAGAGCAGAAAGTAAAGAAAAAATATGCCACCCACTCTTGGGAAGGAGGAAGATCTGTAATTGAGGCTTTGCTTGCATAGCTCTCAAAAAACTACAACAATCCTTGTGTCTATTAGCAGATTTATATACTGCACAGTTTTCTAACCACCGTATCAGCTACCTTGGCTTTGAATGTCACAACAAGCAAATAAGCTCCAAGCTTAGAACTGTCTACATATGTGGTCCCAGGGATTCATCTAAGTGTAAGTTTACTCAATTCAGGCATCTTCTTTGCTTTAACTTTTAGGCATGCTTTCTAAGAAACCCTCAAGAGGACAAGCCTCTCCCCACATTTAACGTTTTGGGAAGTAAAGATACCAAATTCTACAGCTAGCTAAGATTGAAAATGCAATGCAGTGCTGTGGTTTATTGCCAGTTTTGTTCAGGATGGAATCTGCACTGCTTCTGAAAAGCAGCTTTTAAAAGCAAAACTATACTGGGTTGGATGATGGATCCAGAGTTGCCCCTCTGCAAAGAGAAGGGCTCCTTCTGTGAACCCAAGCGATTGCTATCCTGCAGAGACTCTTGCTGAAGGAAGTACAGGGGAGGGAAGCGATTTTCACTGATTTTGCACTAAACTGGATTCCTAAGCACAGTTCCTTCCTGCAAAATCCACATCGATCCTTTTTGTCGTAACACAATAGTTTCATATATACTGTTCCATGGAGTAAAAAGCTAAACCGAGATCACAAACAGACTGCATAACAGCATGGTGTCGAATAGTAATGTGCAAGTAGCAGTGGGCTGCATAGTTGTAAGTATTAGGGCTGTGCAGGGACACCCCGATCTGACTCAGCCAGATTTGGGGGGCCTGACCTGCCTTGGCCCCGAACCGGAAGTGGGGTTCAGATGGCAAACCCTGCTTCAGGCCCCCCCGATACCCCCACAGAACCCCCCAGTTCCTTACCTGGGCCACCTCCTCTTCTGCTGCCACAGCTGTCACCTCCTCCTTGCCGCCCGCTGCTGCTGTCTTCGCCGCCGCCGCTATATCCTGAGGCCTGGACACACGGCAACTCGTCTTCTTCCAGGGAGTCAACATTTTTAAAATGGCAACCTCCTGGAACTTCTAGGAGGTTGCCATTTTTAAAAATAGCAACTCCCTGGAAGGAGTCACCTCAGGCATCAGGAAATGGCGGCGGTGGCAGCAGGCGGCAGCGAAGACAGCAGTGGCAGAGGCAGAGACAGCAGTGGCAGAGGCAGTGAAGACAGCGGCGGCGGTGGCGCAGCAGAGAAGGTGGCAGCGGCAAGGCAGCAGCAAGGCAGCTCAGATAAGGACCTGGAGGCGCTTGGGGGGGGCTGGGCCGGGGGCTGAAGCTCCAAAGCGACTGAGTGCTTTGGTGAGCCCCCAACCCGCTCCAGGCTGCGTCGTGCCCCCTCCGCTCCACCTCAGAAGGGGCACAAAATGACCCGAAGCAGCCTGCTTCGACTCAGGGTTCGGGCCTCGGGCCAAAGTGGTGCACAGCCCTAGTAAGTATTACTACTCACCACTTTAGTCTGTGATTTGGGGGAAAGATAATGAACAAGTTCTGAACAATGTTTCTTCAAGTAAAGTAGTTTCTCTTCAGCCCTTACTTACAAAGAGAAGGGAAAGAGTGCACCACTGAAAAGATTTTGCCTAGGGATTAGAGACCACTTAATTTTGTAGTTCCTCATCTCAGACTATGAGTCTCAGCAACTTGTAATGCTTGCCTTAAAATTATGGGGACTCTCTCTCTCTCTCTCTCTCACACACACACACACACTCACTCACTCACTCACACCTCTCCCTCTCTCTGGAGAGAGAGAGTTCTTTTAAGAACACAGAAGAACTTCTACCTGGCCAGTGCTCCAGCATTAACTTCTGTTTCTCCAGCATCAGCAGGATAGGAGGGATGCATCTCCTAAATGTAATTTTCCCAGGCCTCTGTCTTTGGTTGGTATCCCTAGGGAAACTGCAATTCCCATTGCTCCAGCACTTGGGAGGACCGGGGTGGGGTGGGGTAAAGGACCCAGGGAAACTCGAGCTTCCCTCCTTGTACCAGAGGGGGTGGAATGGGAAGAGAGGAAGAGAGAGAGATGCAGCAGCTGCCAGAGCTACAGCCAACAGATAAAGGGGGTTGGGAGTTGGTGGGCAGGGTGGGGGGAGTAGAGAGGGGGTTGACAATCAAATTTTAAACTCTTGGAAAAGAAGAACTTGTTTAAGCATTCTCCAGTGTTGCTTGTAATTGCTGACACCGATCCAAACTGAGTCTGGGTGAATGTGCCTATTTCTATTAGGGGTTATCAAGTGAAAGACTTTCCAAGCTTCAATTTCCAGCTTTAATACAGATAGTGAAATCACGAAGTCCCCCTACTGTGCCTTTGCACAAAAAAGTTACAGCAAGCAGCATTCTTCCCATACAGAGACTCTCCCTTTGGTACTTTGAAAGCTGCATACGGCCGACAGACTGCATTCCAGACCATAGGTCTTTTGCTACTGTCTTTTAAGGAGCAAAGAGAAGATACTCCTACAGTTGTCACTGTACTGTGCATGTCTTTCCCTCCCGGGCTTTCAGCTGGAAATTCATATTGCCTTCATTGTTTGTGTTAAGAACCATTGCTGCCATAGCAGCAGATTTCTGCATTCCATCACTGAGAAGGCTGCATCTTGGCAATGAATTATCACTGGCTGAAATAATGGGGTGAAGGGCAGGGGAGGAAACATTATGATGAATTGCTCTAACCGCCTAAACTGGAGGATGCCTCAGCCATGCTGAACCAGCATCCTGTACTGCTGATGCCAAATGAGGAGCATATTCCTAGCAAGTGGATTAGAACCAGAAGCACTGCCAGAACCATCCCTCTCCTTAATTTCTACAGATATGGAAGGGACACATCTATTCCAGGGCATGTCCCACTTAGGGTCCAAACTCTCCAAAGCCTGTAAGATGTTGAACAAGAAGCTCTGTCCTGCCTTTCCCAAGCCTCATCAGACCACTCTGCAGTACAGCAGTAGCACAAGTGTGTGTGTGTGTGTGTGTGTGTGTGTGTGTGGAGGGGGGAGATTAGTATAATTGTACTGGTGCCTGAACAGAGATTGAGTTTTAGGGTGAAACTACCCTTTAACATTATTCACACTTTAAAAAAGAAGTATACTTAAGCTGGCCACTCTTGTTCTGAAAAAGCAGCTGTGTAGGGCCTCAGTCCTGGTCCTGTGCTGGCTTCCTGCTGAAAACCCCACTTCAACTGAGGTAAACAGCACCTTTAGAAGCAAACTGGAGCAGGAGGGAATTTTTGGTAGAAAACAGATGCAGGCCCTCATCCAGATCAGGCCCCTGTGCAGTGGCTTTTCCTTCAAAACAAAAGTAGCCAGTATAAGGATGCTTTTAAAAAGTACAAATAGCATGTGCAGCTTGACTTAACACCAAATGTTTATTACCAATTACTTGGACCCTCAGCAAACCAGGTCATAGAATCAGCCTGGCTACTGCAGTGGAATATGGAAAGCTTATGAAAAACACAAGGTAGTAGAAACTCAATGGACACAGAGGAATAGAAGGAGAAGGGAAAGGAAACTTTCGACTTAGAAAACCAGGTTCTCCCATGCTTTGCAGGTTTACTGGGTGAAGGTTCTTCTAGCTTGTTGGCTTTATTTATTTCAAATCAGTTGAGATGAGGACAGGGCTGAATAGATATATTCTGCTAGCCAGGATATGATTCCACTTTTCATAATTAGATTTTGCAATAGCTTCTCATGTATCTCATTTGTTCAAAGGTCTCAACTCATTGCCTCCAACAGTCCCTTCCAACTTGGAGCAGCAGCAATAAAAAGCTGCTGGAAAAAATGGATCTTGAAGGTGATGTATTCCAAAATCCAGTAGTGGCTAAGTGGAAGCAGCCAAGCCAGGAGAAAGCAAAACCCCGAAGGCTTTGTTCCATTGCCCTGTACACTATGGCCGTAGTATTCTTTTGCTCATTGCCAGACATTCAGCAAATTGCTGCTCTTTGACTGAAGCACTAAGAGGAAAGAGATAAACAGGTTCAGCTGAGCAGATAGGAGAGGAGACTAAAATGAGAGCATGCTAGTACTGGGGACCAAAGTTTTGAAAAGATGGAAGAACTAGCATAGCTTATGACCTTGTCATCTCAGAGTCATGTTAGCTGATGCCGGTATGATTAAGCTTACTTTGGTGGGCTATTCAATTCTGCTATTATATTGGACTCTTGTCACCTGAGTAATGCCCAGTCCCTATGCTCTACACCAGAGACTGTTTTTCACTTGGTCATTTAGATACTAGCATATAGAAAATGTATAACCCACATGGTGAGCCATGCCGAACAGCTGAGCACATGGAGAAAGCCAGCATAGTAGGGCAATGTAAAGTCAACGTCATGACACAGAAAGAGCCATGCTGGATCAGACCAAAAGATTATCTAGGCCAGTATTCTGTTTGCACAGTGGCCAAAAAGATGCCCATGGGAAGCCCAGAAGCAGAACACGAGTGCACAGCAATGTTCCTCAGCAACCAGCATAGAGAGGCGTCCTATTCCTGATACTGGAAGCTACGTCTCCACACAGTAACTTAAGATGTGCATGAGTTTTAAGAAAATTAAGCCAAGATTGAGATTAGTAAAATGGCCTGATGGAATAGTAAGAAGAAGAGCAAAAGAACTAAGGGTAGAAGAAAGAAGAAGCAGAGGTGAAATCTGTTAAGGATTCAGAGTTTTGGTTTCCATCTCCAGGGTGCCAGCCCACTTTCACAAATCACTTCTCACAGAAGGAGTATCAGAATGTAAGAGCCATGGCCACAAACCCATGTAAGATCACAGGAAGAGTAGTGGGAGTATTAATGCTACTTTTAAATAAGAAGTGATATAAGCGCAACAAAAAAATGCTTTTAAAAAGAAGTGATCATGAATAACTCGGATTCAAAACAATTCAAAGAATACCGATAAAGGGATTGGGCCCCAGAAGAACTGTTGGGTGAATGGAAGGGAAAATTTAAAAAACAGCAGGATGTAGAAACAGGAAACCAATAAACCTGCAAGAAACGGCAGGAGAGAGGCAAAAATGAAATTTAAGGTGGAATTGAAGAACAGAGGAAGCAACTTGCAGCATTTTCGGATAGTAAGTGCCTGCTCCAAAGACACCCACCAAAGGAGGAATGGTTCGGGCCTCCGGGAGGTCAGGCATCCAGGATCGTCCCTCCCACCAAAGTGCCACAAACCACAGGCTCCCTCCGCATGGACCTTAGCAGGTGCTGGAAATAGTCTACTCAGAATAGCTTGGACCTGAGTCCCAACTTTCCCCTTTCTTCCAAGTGTTGATGCTCAAGCAAACACAATCCGTGTGATGCTTGCAGTCTGCAGCTGCTTCAGCAAGAGCAGCTTGATCATCAGGGATTGAGGTGTGGAATTATTTACGGAGCCTCTGAAGTTTCCGACACCTTCATTCAAAATGCACTGAGATATTTAATATTTACACCTACTGAAACGCACTGGATATTTGTCTTCAAACTGCCAGTAGGTGGAGATATGACTCAACTCTGCTGTCAGGGATCCTCAAGTCAAAGGAACAGCAACAGTGATGGGAGCTCTAAAAGAGCTAAAGTTGTTTCACCCTGTGAGTCCCCTCCAGTAACATCTAGGAAAAGAAGCATGTGACCAGTCGTCTCCTTTAGCATTTCCATACCCCCACTCCAGTTCATTGGCTTCTGCAGTTCATTGGGAATGCTGAACATGATGAAGTCGCATCACACATTTCTTTTGGGAAATGTTACCAGAGAAATGTGAGGCAGGAAGACAGGGATCAGCAGCCGCTACTGCCACCATGACGTATCTAATTAGGTCCTTAAAATGCCAGTGAAATGGGGGAGGGGGCTTTATCTAGCTCCATTTTCACTTTAAACTTTGTACAAAGGTCTTACGATCCTTCATTATTCTACAGCATTAGAGCAACCAGCCCTCAACGCATCATATCTTTTTTTCACCCAGCTATTTTAAATTACAAACTGGAGAACCACAAAACTCAAGCCTCTGTGGCTCATTTAGCCTTTGACCACTTTGCAGAAAATATAGGTGTAATTTTTAGCAGTCAAATAAAATTAAATATAAAAATCTGGTAGCCACTACTTGCAAGATTCCTTGTCATGTTCCTATTTAAAAAGAAAAGGGCACCAATAATCCTCCACCCTGGCTGCAGCATCACCCCAATCCCAGAAACCATCCCTTCCCCCTTGAAACTCTTTAAACCCCTTTGATCACTATTCCTGCCCTTTACTCATCCATCCTCACCACATACAAAGGCCATCTGGTAGTGACAGAGTGTCTAGAATTTCACAGAATCATAGAATAGTAGGGTTGGAAGGGGCCTATTAGACCATCGAGTCCAACCCCCTGCTCAATGCAGGAATCTAAGTCAAAGCATCCCTGACAGATGGCAGTCCAGCTTCATCTTGAATGCCTCCAGTGTGGGAGAGCCCACTACCTCCCTAGGTCATTGGTTCCATTGTCATATTGCTCTAACAGTCAGGAAGTTTGTCCTGTTGTTCAGCCGGAATCTGACTTCCTGTAATTTGAGCCCATTATTCTGTTTCCCGCACTCTGGATCCTGGCCTTCCTCTCTGTGACAACCTTTCAAATACTTGCAGAGCGCTATCATATCTCCCCTCAGTCTTCTCTTCTCAAGGCTAAACATGCCCAGTTCTTTCAGGCTCTCTTCATAGGGCTTTGTTTCCAGTCCCCTGATCATCTTCACTGCCCTCCTCTGAACCCTCTCCAGTTTGTCTGCTTCCTTCTTAAAGTGTGGCGCCCAGAAGTGGACACAGTACTCAAGATGAGGCCTAACCAGTGCTGAGTAGAATTTGAACAGGGGGGAGGAGGAAAAAGTTCCGAACCCCTCCATAGTCAAGGTCAATCCAAAAAGTGGATCTCTTCTGGGGTTGCCCATCCTCTCTCCCCGAAATACAGAGGCTACCATAAAGCCTTGGGCCTAGACAGTGTATGTATGCAGCATTGTCGAGACATGCCAAGAATCACGAGTTACGTAGTTCCTGTGCTTCCCACTATCCCTAGAACCTGCCATTATAAACTACAGCAGTGACCAGGTACAGTGCTATGCATGACTTGGGGTACGGAAGGCTGTGGTAATGACAAGGTCTTTAAGCCCCATCATGCTCCTGGTGGCACATAGGGCCTCATTCTGGAATGGGTCTAAAATTAAAACGGGTTCATTTGTAATGTCCAGCAGAAATACTTCAGATTCATCCATTTTAGCTGGCATTACTCTGAATCAGAGAGGGATGGGTCTACCCACTGTTCATCTCTGCTATTCCAAGATATTACTGTCACTCAGAATTCCCCATCCTCACCCTTCTACATCCTTCTGGCTTACAGCAGTTCACAAGCACTGTCCACGTGCCGTTTGGTCCTCTTTTCTTGGCTTGGAAGCAGGTGTATCTACTGCTATCCTAGAGAGGCATACCCTAGTAGTCAAAAGGTACTCCCACAATTGCATGTGGGCAATATTGCATAAGAAATACCTGCATTAAATGGTCAGGTTTTTCCCCACAGCCATGAAGTCTCAAAAGTAACAGATGTGTGTATGTGTGCACGCATGCGCACGCATGTGTGTGTATATATATATATATAAATATATATATATATATATATATAGAGAGAGAGAGAGAGAGAGAGAGAGAGCGCCTAAATATTGGTTATTCAATCAACCTCTGTAATAACTGGAGATATAAGGTATTTGCAAGACTGAGAATATATTTGGGGAATATATTTCTAAAGTAACTCTCTTTCACTCTTCCTCTCAAACACAAAAATGGAGAAAGTATCTACAATCTGTAAAAAAAGAAAAAAGGAAAAAAAGGACAATTATTTTTCTGTAAGATAAAATTCTTCTTTCTCTCAAGCTGCTCATTATTATTATTTTTAAAAAGTGCTCTGGAACTAATAGGCTATGTGAGAAAAGGAGACATGAAGGGTGGATTCACACCCTCGTTTGGAGCGTAATCCTACACATGTCTACTCAGAAGTGAGCCCCAATGATTTCAATGGGACTTTGTTGTTCAGTCGTTCAGTCGTGTCCGACTCTTCGTGACCCCATGGACCATAGCACGCCAGGCCTTCCTGTCCTGCGCTCTCTCCCGGAGCATGCTCAAGTTCATATTCATACAATGGGACTTACTCCCAGGTAAATGGGTAACCAATAGGTAGCCATGAATTCAATGGGTTTTACTTCTGCGTAGACATGTATAGGACTGCACTGTTAGTCTACCAAAAGTCCACCGGATTTGTGTATGTATGGTGGTCTGTCGAAAGGGGTTGTTTCAGGCCATTTCCAGGACGCTACCAGCTTCCCAAATGCAGTCCCATAGCAGCTTTTCAGTTACATGGCACCAAGAATCTCTGCATATGCACCTACATGGTGTGGAGGGAACACATGCCTTCTAAATGGAAGGCAAATGTGGTTATTTTGAATCCATAATTTGTTCAAGGCCACAGAGCACATAAAACTGCACTTTATGACACCAATCCCTTGTTTTATTGGCAGACAAGAGGACAACAGGGAGGTTTCACAAGAGTCACATGGCTACCTTTCAAACAAACGGTTTCAGCATCAGCCAAGTCCCTGTACACTTTGTCTTATTTTCCTTTTGAGGGAGAAGGGTCATGATTTTATTAGCTGTGAACAGCAAGCTTTGCAGTGATTATGTTTGTGCTGGGAGAGGTACACCGAGTTGACTAAAGAAATGCATTTACAGCTGCTCAGATTTTGCATAGCAATCAGATATGGTGTTACCACCATTTTGCTTTTTTAGCAATTAGACAGCAACCCCCAGAAAGGGGGCTTGCCTAACGGCATGGAAAATCTATAGGATCAGCCCATGTTTCCCAAGCCTGAAGCTATTAACAAAGGTTGGGTAAGGCAAAAGGTAACAGTGATAAACCAGAAGCTGACATCATAGCCATGTTTATTCAAAAATAAGTCTCTTTAAATTCAGTGGGATTTATTTTCAAGTAAACCAGTTTATGATTGGACTGTGATTGGATTTAAAAAGCAACTCTAGGGCAGCAGTCCTAAACACACTAAGGAGTGAGCATTTTTGGACACAGTGGGACTCGCTTCCAATGGGCAGGACTGAGCTTTAAGGGTGTAAAAGAAACTTAGCCTTGTGGGTTACACACAGCTGGCATTCCATTCCAACAGGATCTGCACACCAGGTAAAGCAGAAACCAATGCAATGTTGTCTATATGTAACCCTGCATGGGAAGATTCTTTTTCATAGCCAGCTTCACTTTTATATAAGACTTAAGAGACAGGAAGGAAACAAAAAATAGCCAGGGCAAAAAAATACAGTTCAGCATTGGTGGAGTTGGAAGCAAAGTCCTATCCACTGAACAACACATGTAGACCCAGTGTGGTGAGGGGGTTCGAGTGTTGGACTAGGGCTGGAAAGACCCAAGTTCTAGTCCGCACTTGGCCATGAAGCTCACCAGGTGACTTTGGGCCAGTCACTGACTCTCAGCCTAACCTACCATACAGGGTTGTTGTGAGGATAAAGTGGAGAGGAGGAAGAGGACCATATTTTCTCTTGGGTTCCTTGCAAGAGGAAAAAAGGTGAGATATAAATGTAATAATAAATAAATAAAATGTACACACATTAACCCCCTCATGGATCACTGCCTTGTTGTGGCGAAGGGGCTCGCGTAACTCAGTGAAGCCATAAGCTATGCAGTGCAGGGCCACCCAAGACGGACAGGTCATGGCAGAGAGTTCTGACAAAATGTGGTCCACTGGAGAAGGAAATGGCAACCCACTCCAGGATTCTGGCCAAGAAAACCCCATGGAACGTATCACAAGGCTAAAAGAGATGACGCCGGAAGATGAGCCCTCAGGTCGGAAGGTGTCCAATATACTACTGGGGAAGAGCAGAGGGAATTTCCAAGTAGCGCCAGAAAGAGTGAAGCGGCTGGGCCAAAGCCGAAAGGACAGTCAGCTGTGGATGCATCTGGTGGTGAAAAGAAAATCCGATGCTGTAAAGAACAATATTGTTTAGGAACCTGGAATGTCAGATCAATGAATCAAGGTAAGCTGGAGGTGGTCAAACATGAGATGGCAAGATTGAACATCGACATCTCGGGAATCAGCAAACTAAAATGGACAAGCATGGGCGAATTTAATTCAGGTGACCATTATATCTACTACTGTGGGCAAGAATCCCTTAGAAGAAATGGAGTAGCACTCATAGTCAACAAAAGGGTGGGAAAAGCAGTACTGGGGTACAATCTCAAAAACGATAGAATGATCTCAGTACGAATCCAAGGCAAACCATTCAACATCACAGTAATTCAAGTCTATGCCCCAACCACTGATGCCGAAGAAGCTGAGGTTGATCAGTTCTATGAAGACCTACAACACCTTCTAGAACTAACACCAAAAAAAGATGTCCTTTTCATCATAGGGGATTGGAATGCTAAAGTAGGAAGTCAAGAAATAACCGGGATAACAGGCAAGCATGGCCTTGGTGTACAAAATGAAGCAGGACAAAGGCTAAGAGAGTTTTGCCAAGAGAACACGCTGATCATAGCAAACACGCTTTTCCAACAGCACAAGAGGCGACTCTACACATGGACATCACCAGATGGTCAATATCGAAATCAGATTGATTATGTACTTTGCACCCAAAGATGGAGAAGCTCTATACAGTCAGGAAAAACAAGACCTGGAGCTGACTGTGGCTCAGATCATGAGCTTCTTGTTGCAAAATTTTGGCTTAAATTGAAGAACATAGGGAAAACCACTAAACCATTCAGGTATGACCTAAAACATATCCCTTATGAATATACAGTGGAGGTGAGGAATAGATTTAAGGGATTAGACGTGATTGACGGAGTGCCTGAGGAACTATGGATGGAGATCCGTAACACTGTTCAGGAGGCAGCAACTCAATCCATCCCAAAGAAAAAGAAAAGCAAGAAAGCAAAGTGGCTGTCTGATGAGGCTTTATAAGTAGCTGAGGAAAGAAGGGAAGCAAAAAGCAAAGGAGAAAGGGGAAGATATACCCAACTGAATGGGCACGATAAAGGACAAAGACGGGCACGATAAAGGACAAAGAAGGCAGGGACCTAACAGAAGCAGATGAGATTAAGAAGAGGTGGAAAGAATACACAGAAGAATTATACAGGAAAGATTTAATGTCCCTGATAGCCATAACGGTGCGGTCACTGAACTTGAGCCAGACATCGTAGAGAGTGAAGTCAAGTGGGCCTTAGGAAGCATTACTAACAACAAAGCTAGCGGAGATGACAGTATTCCAGCTGAGCTATTTAAAATCCTAAAAGATGATGCTGTTAAAGTGCTGCACCAATATGCCAACAAATTTGGAACACTCAACAGTGGCCACAAGACTGGAAAAGCTCAGTTTACATTCCAATCCCAAAGAAGGGCAATGCCAAAGAGTGTTCAAACTAATGTACAATTGCGCTCATTTCACATGCCAGCAAGGTTATGCTCAAAATCCTACAAGCTAGGCCTCAGCAGTATGCGAACCGAGAACTACCGGAAGTACAAGCGGGGTTCCGAAGAGGCAGAGGAACTAGAGATCAAATCGCCAACATTCGCTGGATCATGGAGAAAGCAAGAGAATTCCAGAAGAATGTCTATTTCTGCTTCATTGACTATGCTAAAGCCTTTGATTGTGTGGATCACAACAAACTTTGGCAAATTCTTAAAGAGATGGGAGTACCAGACCACCTTACCTGTCTCCTGAGAAACCTGTACAAGGGTCAAAAAGCAACAGTAAGAACCAGACATGGAACAACCAAGTGGTTCAAAATTGGGAAAGGAGTACGACACGGCTGTATATTGTCGTCCTGCTTATTTAACTTATATGCAGAGTACATCATGAGAAACGCCGGGTTGGATGAATCACAGGTCGGAATTAAGATTGCTGGGAGAATTATCAACAACCTCCGATATGCAGACGATACCACCCTAATGGCAGAAAGCGAAGAGGATCTCAAGAACCTCTTGTGGAGGGTGAAAGTGGAGAGTGCAAAAGCTGGTTTGAAACTCAACATTAAAAAAACGAAGATCATGGCATCTGGCCCCATCACTTCCTGGCATATAGAAGGGGAAGAAATGGAAGCAGTGACAGATTTTATTTTCTTGGGCGCCTAGATCACCGCAGACGGTGACTGTAGCCATGAAATTAAAAGACGCTTGCTCCTTGGGAGGAAAGCTATGGCAAACCTAGACAGCATAGTAAGAAACAGAGAATCACCTTGCCGACAAAGGTCCATATAATCAAAGCTATGGTTTTCCCAGTAGCAACGTATGGCTGTGAGAGCTGGACTATAAGGAAGGCTGAGCGCCGAAGAATTGATGCTTTCGAACTGTGGTGCTGGAGAAGACTCTTACGAGTCCCCTGGACTGCAAGGAGGTCAAATCAGTCAATCCTAAAGGAAATCAACCCTGACTGCTCATTGGAAGGACAGATACTGAAGCTGAAGCTCAACCATTTTGGCCGCCTAATGCAAAGAGAAAACTCCCTGGAAAAGACCCTGATGCTGGGAAAGATTGAAGGCAAAAGCAGAAGGGGATGGCAGAGGATGAGATGGCTAGATAGCATCACCGATGCAATGAATATGAACTTGAGCACACTCCGGGAGAGAGCGGAGGACAGGAAGGCCTGGCGTGCTATGGTCCATGGGGTCACGAAGAGTCGGGCATGACTTAACGACTGAACAACAACACATATTAGATTAGATCTGAAGGCAGACCTATGGCCCCACAACTGTGGGAATCGTGATGAGATTATGAGATCTGGAGTCGAAAAACATCTGGAAGGCCACAGGTTCCCCACTTCTGGGCTAAATACAGCACTAATCTAATTCTGCTGACATTACTGTCATTTCCTTGCCCGCAACATAGCACTAAACACTGGGACAGGAGTCCACAGAGATCATGACTTAACACAGAGGCGACAGAGTCCATGTTTTCAACCTAACAACCATATCAGCTCCCCCAGTGACCTGGCAGGTCATCTGGAAATAGATATCTGATAATGCTGTGTAAAACAGAAGTGTGCACATCCAGAAATAGGCAAGACAATGGACATCAGGTAAGTTCTCTTAAAGGCCAAAGGAAGGTAGAACAGCTAAACAGTTTAGATTCTAGGAATGACTAGTACTTAGAGGTTTTTGGTTAGGTGTGTTTTTAAAAAAAAAAAAAAATCAGATGTTAACCACCTAAAGAAGCAGCTTGCAAAGAGTGAAAGTCTCATTATTACTCAATAAGACTTCAGAAAAAGAAACGAGGTTTATACACAAATCGTGTTTCGAGTTGTATTGTTTAGTATTGGCTCCAGGATGATGTAAGCTTTTGATCTCTTTCTTGCACAAAGATGCATACTTGATTAGATCTTCTTGAGTGCACAAACAGACAGTAGTTTTTAAGAGAGTTACAAGGGGTATGACAGAGGCATCGCTGTTTGTGTACTTTTGTCCTCCTGTTCAAACTTGTTTTTGTTTTTAACCATACAAAGACATAATTGGGAGGAGAACACACACCTAGGTACTAATTGCCTTTTCAATACAGCATTCAACACGCTGAAACAAAGCATTGTCTGCCTTTGTCTTCCATTTATATTATCTGTCTAGCAGTTTCCCAAGTTACACCGATCAGAAAAAGGGTCTGTCTCTCAACACATTTCAGCATGACGCATCTTACCCAAGGCACAGGTACTGCCAGGAAAGCAGTGTTCTTCAGACAAACCGAGGTATGGGGAGACCACCAGTTTGAGCAGCTCCTCCAGTTGCATGAAGGCCTTAGTGGGACCTGTAGGTTCATGGACTCCCTGTAACAAACAAACAAAATCAAGCACACATTTCAACAGATACTTCAGGTACGCGTACGAACATAAACATTTCCTTTACAATAGCTTCAGAAGAATACATAACTGGGGGGGGGGGTGTTACATAATGGGAATAAAGAAGAAAAAAAAGGAAGTCTAGTGTGTAAGCCATGTTCAGGGTTCCAGCCTGCCAACTATGACTCTCAGGATGGCCTCAGACGGGCCATTCTAATCTCTCCGGACGGTTTTCCTTTGTGTTCATCATTTTGCAATGGAAATTCAGTATTCTGTGGCTCCTGAGCATGGTCAGTCCTAACGGGACTATTGGGGTGAGGAGGAGTGCCCCTTTACATTAGGGGGGGTTGTATTGCTGCAAACCTCATTTTTGTCTTTCTCTCGTAATACTAGAACCCAGGGTCATCCCATGAAGCTGATCGGTGGAAGATTCAGGACAGATAAAATCACACAGCACATAGTTAAACTATGGAATTCACTTCCACAAGATGTAGTGATGGCCACCAGTTTGGATGGCTTTAAAAGGGGAATGGACAAATTCATGGAGGTGAAGGCTATCAATGGCTACTAGTCCTGATGGCTAAGTGCTACCTCCAGTATCAGAAGCAGTATACCTATGTACACCAAATGCTGGGGAACATGGGCGGGAAGATGCTGTGGCACTCATGTCCTGCTTGTGGGTTTCCCATGGGCAGCTGGTTGGCCATTGTGTGAACAGAATGCTGGACTAAATGGACCCTTGGTCTGATCCCGCATGGCTCTTCTTATGTTCTCAGAGTTTTCCCAAGGATGCCACTACCTCCACCTTGTTTCTGAGTGCCCCATTTTTGGCTCAAATCCTGTCAGCACACCATACCCAAGTTCACTGTTAAAGAGAGTTATGTCTGACTGACAAGTTGGAATGTGCAGAATGCTGTACTATTGGGACTTAAGGGGTTGAAAAAGCCCCTTGCTAGAAGCCCTTTACGTTATCAGTACTCTCCATGAGTAAAGCTGATCCAACTCAACTCCTGTCCTAGAACTGAACAATTTCTCCACTGTTTATTCTATTTAATTAAATTAATTTTCATTATTGACATATGCAGACTTTGGGCAGCTTAGAAGTAAAATAAAAATATTACAAATATTAAAAACACACAATATAAATAATCAACTCTATCAGTCACTAAAACCTCCATGACGGTATCTCAGTGTCAGAGAAGAGCAAAGTAGAACCTGAATCAGCCACTCTAACTCCTAAAATACTGAAGGCCTTACAGATGTACGTCTGTTTTCAGTGACCCTACAGGTTCAGACTAAGGTAGACCTTTCTAGCCCAAGAGTCCCATAAAAGGACCCACTACTGAGAATGCCCCACTGTGTTAGCCAACTGAATCAGGTGTGCAGAAATAACCTAATAGAGCATCCCTGGAAGACTGACAGGAACTCATGGACTGATGCTTTAGTAACTGCTTCCAGAGCAGTTCAGTTTAAAAAAATGAAACTCAAAAGCCAAGAGAAGTAGAATGGGGCAAGTTTTTTTTCCCCAGCAGCTTGTACCAGATGGGATAAAGCAATGACTCCGCGCTTATCCAGGAGCCCCATTTTGTGGGGGTGAGCAGGAAAGAGGTGATGCAGGTGCAGCACTGTGGAGTCTCTGGGATCCTGGCTCAAACCTGCACATTAGGGAGCCAATCACGACCCAGGGCAACTTCACAGGCAGACCAGAGAGAGAATATGAATTCAGGCCCAAGCTGTAGACCCAGCATCACTACTGCTGGCTTCTCCACCCACCAACCCACCCACCCCCCAACCACAGAAAGGGGATTGTCCTCTTGTAATGGACAGGAGTTAGCTGCTGGTTGATGAGGCTGGGAAGGAATTTCACCTGTATGTGCAAACTGGCATGGTGGTGCAGGGGTTTTGCCATCGTCATAGGGACACTATTGCTATTTCATCCTAGTGTAATACTATGTTGCTATTATGACAAGGGAAGGCTGTTTTTTTTTCCAGTTTTTGTGGGGTATGTTAGGCATTGGGCTGGATCCATTTTACAGGGAAGCAGGATTGGGCTGTCCACTCTGTGTGTGGGGGATCCCCATCAGAGATCTTTGGGGTGTGGCCTCAAGACCCACCTAGCTCAAGACAGCTGCACACCCAGGGTACAGGAGGAGCTCATATCAGTGGTCTGCACTATGGTGACCCCAAGATTCCTGCTGCACTCATCTATGCACCCGGCACATGGGCCAGGCTAGAGGTATCATCAGCTGATGATTGGATCCATCCCCCTTGCCCCCACCAAATCTGCTCAGGCTGCAACCAATAGCACGTTGTAACCCGTTTCGTTAACCCATCCAGGTCTGTGTTCATTTCTTGCCAGCCCCTCCCTGTGATCCATGCTGCTGTGGCAGCTATGGGCCTAAGGCACTGGAAGAGCTACTGTAAACCTTAGGAATAAGTACTTGAAGAGATTATGGACTAAGTAGGACTTATCTAACTATCCACAGACATAAAGATGGGAAACAAAGAAAATGTAAAAACCAAGAAAGAACACCTTGGTACCTTAAATACTAACAAATGTATTGTAGTATAAGTGTTCATGAGTCAGAACCATGAAAAAATATCAGCAATGACATTCATCCAACAAAATGGGGAAACCTTGTGTAGTTTATAATAGGGATAGTTCATCATTCAGAGGATACAATCTTTGTGGGCAAAACTTGGGCCATGTTTCCACAACAACGGAAGGAGAAGCTAATGGAGGGGTACTGGATTTTTTAAAAAGGAATCAGCTTTGCTGTGAGCAGGGTTCCACCAGCAGATTCTCCGCAGCAGTAAAAATCGCTTCACAGAACATACTTGTTCTCCTGGTGGGGATCGGAGTGAACGTCATCTGACTGGCAGGGGCTACTCAACCAATAAGTGAGGCTTCCCCCCATTTCTGCTTTCCCCTGAAAGCCCAGATGCACCTTCATTTCAGGAGCAAGCCTCATTGAGCACAATGGGAGTTACTTCCAAGGAGACACACATATGCTTGTGCTGGGAAAGGGGGGAGAGAACACAAGACGGAAATCAGCCCCCATTTTAACCCACAGGACCTCATTGACCACAATAGGAGTTACTTCTGAGGTGACAGTAATGGGTTTGTTGTGGGAAAGAGACCAGTAAACACAAACACAGAAACCAGCCCCCATTGTAACCCACAGGATATCTATAATAAAGCTGTGAAGTAGTTCTTAGGCAATAGATCGGAGCCTCAAGATCATGCTTGATCGCTTAATCGCACTTAAGGAATTGGGCTTTAAAGTGTGCCATTACAATTGAGGGGGAATCTCTGTAAGTTCTGATGTAGGCATTCAAAGGCAGGCCTCATTGACTGCAATGGGAGTTACTTCTGAGGAGACACTGATGGTTTTTTTTGTGGGAAAGAGACCAAAACCAGCCCCCATTTTAACGCACAGGATCTCTATAAGGAAGCTGTGAAGGAGTTACATCCTGAGGCAATGGATCAGAGCCTTGAGATTGAGCTTAATCACATTTAAGGAATTGGGCTTTGATATGTGCCGTGTCAACTGAGGGGCTGCTCTGTTATTTCTGTGGTCATTTAGAGGGCAAACATCATTCAGCACAATGGGAGGAAACACCCCTTGAGCTTCATGGTGAAAGGCACACCCCTAGCATACCCGAGCTAAATGTGGGGGTTGGGGCATACAACAACTATACAGGGGGGGAACCCGACTTCAGGAAAAGAATCAGACTTTAAGCAGTCTCAAGAAATCCGGACTGCTGGATGGCCACAATGGCAAGTATCCCTAACAACCACAACACGCAGCCGGCTCGGAATAAATCACTGGTGGAAACACCCCCTTGGTTTCTCTTTAGTAAACTGTTTGGAAGCCAGACTTTAGTCAATATACCATCCATAAGAATTCCTCAGTTGCATGCATCTTTCTGGTATGTGCAGGTCATCCTGTTTCCGCAAGTGTACACTCTCCAGGCTCCCCCACCCCCTCGTTCATTAGTCCTCTAATCAAGGCACATATGAGAGGCAGAAACTGATCACTCCCCACCTGTAAAATCAGTAGCATCTGGACAATGGAAGGTGGGAGGTTGCTTTGGAGCCGAGGAAGAATTTCATCCAATTTGACTCTTAGCAAGACCAAGTCTCGGAAGCCGATCAAGGCAATCTGGCGGATAGTCAATTCTTGGCCCTATACACACACACACACACACACACACACAGAGAGAGAGAGAGAGAAAGAGAGAAAACACAATAGGAAAAACAGCATCCATTGGCACAGGGACACATTTAACTGTATTTGTAAACTGCCACAAACGGCTTAATTCATGTTATCACAGAAGAACAGGGGAACAAGGGAGTACCAGGAACGTCAAGTAGAATACAACTGGTTACAGATTAAAAGAAATATGCCTGGCCCGCTTGAGAAACTGTACACCTGGTCACAAGAATGCAGGTGGAGAGATATTTATAGCAAACAACTGGTGTTAAGAATGTGAGAGAAAGAATACTTCCTAAAGAGGCAGGCAAAGCATTCTATAGGCGGTATCCTTCCCAAAATTTCAACAACAACAAAGAAACTCACAAAGGAGTCCTTAGCTTTATCAAAATCCATAGCTTCATTTGTTATCGCACCCTTTCTGTTCCATTTTCATATTTTTAAAGCTACTGTAAGAGACCAGATTTTGCAAT
Organism: Heloderma suspectum; assembly: GCF_057233095.1. Taxonomy (NCBI): domain Eukaryota; kingdom Metazoa; phylum Chordata; class Lepidosauria; order Squamata; family Helodermatidae; genus Heloderma; species Heloderma suspectum. The sequence continues at coordinate 92,962,963 of NC_139458.1, forward strand.
ATATTAGCAAAATTGAACCACTCTTAAAACAGATCTAGTATTTCATTACCCATTCTTATAGGTAAAAAGGCAGAGTTATCTGCTATTGCATAAACCAAGTTGATGCCAAGATTAAGCAGTTCAAACTTCCCTCCCACTCACTTCCAATACTTTTCTTCAGGGGCAGTTTGATTCCTTTTTTCACAACCAAACTAAACTGTGCCCTATACTCTCCATGGGAGTTGTGGTATAGCTAACCAATCCACAACTAATGAAGCAAATCTCTACCTGGAGGGAATCAATGTTTGTTAATCATCAATTCATAATGGAGTTAATGATACAACTGACAAGTTCATCAAAATGCAAAGTAAGAACAAAAGCCAATTACTTGGATGCTAGTCTTATTGTTACAAAAATGCTTTGCCCTCTTTAAAACATCAGAGGGTGTTTTTATGGGCACATAAAGAAGCCAGCACAGAACTGCACAAAGTTGGGATGGAATTTCTGGAGAGTTGTGACGTTAACTCTATGAACTTATGTGCTTGATTTAGCTCAGTTACTTTATCTTAAAGAATTACAGGAGTGTTCAAAAACTGAAGCTAGTGCAAAATGCAGCAACCAGTTTGCTTTCTGATGTGTGCTTTGTTGATCAAATTACACTGCTCTTGAATCAACTGCATTAGCTGCCTGTTGAATTCTGACACAATTCAAGGTGCTGGTCCTTACCTATAAAGCCCTAAATGACTTGGGGTCAGGATATCTGAAAGACTGCTTCCTCCGTATGAACTTGCCTGTAGTTTAAGATCTTTTTTGAATACCCTTCTGTGTGTCCCACCACCAAGAGAGGTTAAGTTGGTGAGAATGTGGGATAGAGCCTTCTCCATGGCGACAGCACATCTCTCCTAAAGGAAGTTGGCCCCTTCTCTGTTGAGTTTTAGGTGGGCTGTTAACACGTTTTTGTTCTGTATAGCTTTTTAATATTTCTCTCTTAGCTCCGCACATAGGAGAAAATGCAACATAAGTCCTACTTAGAGTAGACTTATAGAAATAAATGGAACTTATTCCATTTATAATAACTGAGGTCCAATTCATTTCCATGGGTTTACTCTAAGTAGGACTTATGTTGGATTTTGCCCTCTGTTTAAGATTCTCTCCTGCTCTCAATTTCTGCTGTTTAAAAGTTTTTTGTTTTTAAAAAATTGAATTGTTTGAAATTTTTAAAATTGTTGCAAGTTTTAACTGTAAGTCACCTTGGGGGCCCTATTTGGGCCAAAAGGAAACTCATAAATTCACAAATAAATACAGTTAATACCTTACATAGCTGGAAAAATCAATGATAGTAGGCTTTACTCAGGAAGAAACTAGATGTTCTCTCAGGATGGAGGGTGCACATTTGAGAAGGAGAGCAGGACCATTCCACCAGCCCTGCTGAAGATCTCCCTCACGAAGGCTCTCCTCCCTCAACTGTCACCACCACCAGCCATTCCAGCAGGCTGAGCTGAGGGAGATGAGAGGGAGATAAGAGCCATTCCACCAGACCTGCTGAAAGAATTTTCCCCTTTCCCCATTCCTTTTTTCCTTGTGTCTTTTTAGATTGTTTAATTGATTATATATACACAAGCCACTCCAGGAACTTTTTTGGTTGAGGAGAAGCATAAAAATACTTCAAATAAGTAAGTAAATAAATACATTTGCTGAAAGATTTCTGAGAAAACAGGAATATGTGGGCACTTTGGCAGGTGAGAATCAGAAAGGGGAATGAGTTGTTAACCCCTCCTCTACTCATCTCACCTACAAACACACAAAGCAATGTTTGTCCAAGTTGTGCTCATTTCTGTTTTGGAATCTGGCTGGAGGGAAAACAAAATCTTTGAGCAGAAGGAAACTTGCAAGGGAGAATTGTTAGGTTAAGCACACTCCTGCTGACCACAGATCCCCCAGCTCCTCATGGTAGTGTTATGAAGGAAACCACAGGGTTGGGAATCGATTTCCTTCATAATCTCTACTTCTAGTTCCTCACATCATCCAGTGTTACAAACACCCATTATTTTCCCTAACAGTGTTCAGGAAGTGACTTAGCCAAACAAACAATCCTTTCAAAATAAAGATTGTATGACTGGGCTTCCTAAGAGCTTTCTAGGCTTGAACGGTTGTGCCACCAGCTTTGTATTTCCCGTCCACACATACATCCCTCCCAGAACAGATTTCAAAGAAGGAAAACTATACAGTAAGCTTAACTATGTTTGACACATTTTTAAAAAACTTAGTTCCCCAAGTTTTAAGTTATAATCAAATTCTATTCTACAAATTACAGCCCAGTAGACACGCAGTGACAGCCAAGGTCTTTTTTTTAATCCCTGGGATGTCATGGACGCTGCAGCTTGAGTACTCCCGCTTGGCTTCACCTGCCAGCGGAAGCATCTAAATAACCCAGCATGCTTCATCCCTGGGTTATCATGATGGCCACATCTGGAACTTTGGCTTGCCTCTTCCCCAACAAGTTACAGCTGAAACCTGGGGTTGTCAGACCCACTGGCAGGAGGAACAAAGAGGGAGCACTTGAGCCAGAGTGACTAAGACATTGACTTGTTCATGACAACCCAGGGTTTTTTTAGAAAAACCCTGGGTTTTTGTTGTGTGCGAACCAGGCCATATCTCATGCCAAATTTAATGCTCAACTAGCAATGCGGTTTTAAGGAAATTAAAATTTTATCCTAAATAATATGTGAAGAAGCATGCCCTGTTAAAATTAATGGGACATCCACAGACATTTATTTAGGACTGGAGACATTCATACAGAATTGTCCATTTATCTATAGTACACAAGAGAATACAGATGCGGGCCAACTGTTACAGTTTACATTTAATCCCATCATTAGCCTCCAGTTGTGTGGTCCAATGCAGACAGATAGGAATCCAGTACTGAAACTAAAATAATACAACAAGGTTTTTCTTCCTACCTCCCACTTTCAGCTATCCAAATTTCTGTTTACCAAGGTCTCTTTTCCCTCTTTGGACCTCAGATAACCATTTGGGAATCATTAGAGTACAATGCACATGCGTTATTGATAAACATTCCATTTTATATCTTTACAACTTTTGTTACAGAGTCACTTCTTTAAGCCCCCAAGTTGGGACAAAATTTAAAACAGCAGTTAACTTCACTGAAAGAAAATCCTGCAAAATGTCTGCTCTATCATTCCTTTATTTAGGAAGCGGGGACACAAAACTAGTGAGGCATAAGACTGCATTGACAAAAATCACTTGTCAATTAGGTTTTGACAACCTTCATGTTATTACGAAGTTTCCATAGATTTCTCAATTTTAGCAAAGCATCTGATAGTTCACATATTTTGGTTAGCAAACTGGTTAAATGAGGGCTAGAATATAATATTATCAGATAGATTCACAACTACACTCAAAAAGTGCTAAAAATAAATTAATGGTTCCTCTTCAAACTAGAGGGCGGTTTCAAAAAGGATGCCCCAGGGCTCTGTTCTGGGCCCAGTACTCTTCAACGTTTGAATTAATGACTTTGGGCTCAGTCCTATGCATGTTTAGACAAAAAAAAGTCCTAAAACTCCCAGCATTCCTCAGCCAGCATGCTGGCTGGGGAATGCTGGGAGATGTAAGACATTTTTCCTGTCTAAACATGCATAGGACTGTGTCCTTAGAGTGCTTCCAAACAATTGTGTAATTGCCCTGCCTCATTCACAGATTTTATGGGAAAGGGGGTCCAGATGCTATTGTATTCCATTTGTAACCTTCCCATATTTTCCCACCACTTCCTCTGTCTTTTTTCTTACAACAGAAAATCTAATAGGGAGCAAAAGACTGAATAGCTGCACAATGACCTTTGACTGGTAGCAGTAGGAGCCATCCATCTGGAAGTACGCTTTGATGATGGGAAGGAGACTTACCAAAGTTCTGAAGATGACATAAAGCTGGGCGGGATAGCTAACCCCTCAGTGTACTGGAATAACATTCGAAAATGATCTTGATGGAATGGCAACTGGACCAAAATGAACAATATGAAATTCAACAGAGGCTATACAAAGGGCTGTATCCAATACTGCCCATCCACCGGCAAAGTCCATGGCCGCTTCTGTTCCATGAGCGACCAACCCAGTCGATTCCCTTCCACCAGCAGTGCCCACCATTTGCAGAACGGAGATTTAGCACTTGTGGGGGCAAGCCCTGAGACAAGCAGAAATGCTCGTTTCTGGAACAGGATAGTTCGGTGGGACCTCCATTATATACTGCCCAAAGTTCTGCAGTTGGGGGAGGGGGGAAGAGCACAGAGACAGGATACCTGTCTTGGCTGTAGTACAGTTAGGGCCAGAAATATTGGAACAAGGATAACTGTTTTGGCAGTTGGCCTCTGTACACCACCACACTGAAGTTGAAAGGAAACACACCCAGATGGGAGTGAAGTCAGGACTTCCAGCTGTAATTCAAGGGGTTTGACAAAAGTGGGGCACTAACCATTCAGGAAGTGGCATACACACACACCCATCGTTGGTGGCTCATAAGTAATGGAACAAACCAACATCATTTCAAACTTAAGGGTCACCTTTAATACCTGGATGAAAATCCTTTGCAGTCAATGACTGCCTGAAGTCTGGAACCCATGGACATGACCAAATGCGGAGTTTCCTCCCTCGAGATGCTTTGCCAGGCCTTTATTGCAACTGCCTTCAGCTGCTGCTTGTTTGTGGGTTTTTCTGCCTTCAGTCTTGTTTTCAGTAAGTGAAAAGCATGCTCTGTTGGGTGGAGATCAGGTGACTGACTTGGCCATTGAGGAACATCCCACTTCTTTGCCTTGACTCTTGGGTAGCTTTTGCTGTATGTTTTGGGTCATTATCCATCTGCAATATGAAGCGGCGTCCTATCAGTTTGGCAGCATTCGGCTGAATCTGAGCAGAAAGTGTAGCCCTATACACTTCAGAATTCATCCTGCTGCTTTTATCAGCAGTCAGGTCATCAATAAACACCGGTGACCCAGTTCCATTGGCAGCCATATATGCCCATGCCATAACACTGCCTCCACCATGTTTGACAGATGATGTGGTATGCTTTGGATCATGAGCTGTTCCTTTCCTTCTCCATACTTTTCTCTTCCCATCATTCTGGTACAAGTTAGTCTTGGTTTCATGAGTCCAAAGAATCTTATACCAGAACTGGGCAGGCTTTTTTAGGTGTTTGCCGGCAAAGGCTAATCTGGCCTTTCAGTTCTTGAGCGTTTCCAGTAGTTTGCACCTTGTTGCCTCTCTATTTACATTCATAAAGCCGTCTCTTGACTATAGATGTTGACAGTGACATGCCTACCTCCTCAAGAGCATTCTTGACCTGGCTAGATGTTGTGAAAGGGTTCCTCTTCACCATGAGCGGAATTCTGCGGTCATCCACTTTAGTTGTCTTCCGTGGTCTTCCAGGCCTTTTGCTGTTGCTGAGCTTGCCAGTTAAGTCTTTCTTTTTCAGGATGTTGTGTTGGCTACTCCCAGTGTTTTTGCTATCTCTCTGATGGGTTTATGTTGTTTCCTCAGCCTCCTTCACTCGCATGGACACCTCTTTGGACCTCATGTTGGGGGTTCCAGTGAACAGCTACCAAATGGAAATCTAACACTCAGAAGCACCTCCAGGCCTTTCATCTGCTTGATTGGTCATGGGGTACCCAGGAAACAGGCCACACCTCGCCACACAGCTGCTTGTCAGCCATTCGTTCCATTACTTATGAGCCACCGATGGGGGTGTGTATGCCACTGGCTGTCCTTTCTGAATGGTTAGTGCCCCACTTTTGTCAAACCCCTTGAATTACAGCTGAAAGTCCTGACTTCGCTCCCATCTGGGTGTGTTTCCTTTCAACTTCAATGTGGTGGTGTACAGAGGCCACCTGCCAAAACAGTTATCTTTGTTCCAATATTTCTGGCCCTGACCTTATATGTGAAAAGGAGTTTGGGGATTGTGTCCACCACAAGCTGAACCTGAGTCAGCAGTGTGATGCTGCTGCAAAAAAGGCTAATGTAATGTTAGGCTGCCTTAGTAAAACTATAGTTTTCAAGTCATGGGAAGTAATAGTTCCCCTTTATTCTGCACTACTTGGACCTCATCTGTAGTACTGTATCCAGTTTCGGGTGCCACACTTAAAGAGGAATATAGACAAATTGGAACAGGTTGAGAAGATGGCAGCAAAGGTAGTCAGCAGTATGGAAAACAGGTCCTATAAAGAAAGGTTGAAGGACCTGCGTATGTTCAGCCTAGAGAAAAGGAATAAGGAGGAACAGGATAGCACCCCTCTATAAGAACATAAGAAGAGCCATGCTGGGTCAGACCAAGGGTCCATCTAGTCCAACATTTAATTCACTCCATGGCCAACCAGGTGGCCATGGGAAACCCACAAGCAGGACATGAGTGCAACAGCATCATCCTGCCCATGTTCCCCAGCAACTGGTGGCATACTGCCTCTGATACTGGAGGTAGCATAGAGCCATCAGGACTAGTAGCCATTGATAGCCTTATCCTCCAGGAATTTGTCTAACCCCCTTTTAAAGCCATCCAAATTGGTGGCCATCACTATGTCTTGTGGTACCGAATTCCATCGTTTAAATACGCACTGTATGAAGAAGTACTTCCTTTTATCTGTCCTGAATCTCCCACCAATCAGCTTCATGGGATGACCCCATTGGATTCTAGTATTATGAGAGGCTTTCTAAGTGACAGCCCCTCAAGTATTTTAAGAGCGCAAAGACTTGCTGCAGGACGAGATTTAAAGGGCTTAAGTTATAGGAAGGTAGATTCTGGTTGAACATTAGGAGAAATGTCCTGACCATAAAGTCAGTTCAGCCAATTACCAAGGGGAGGGGGTGTATTTCCCTTGCTAAAGGTCTTCAAACAGAGGCTAGACACCCACCTGTTGGGGATGCTCTGGCTCTGGATTTCCTGCACTGAGCAGGGGGTTGGACTAGATGGCCTTCAGGATCCCTCCAACTCTATGATTAAGAGCTTGCACTGTAAGTTCTCTTTTTTATTGTGTCTTCACCCTTACACTGGTAGAACTAGTGTTTAAAGTGTGGTGATGCTGACATGTAACTACAAACCACAGATTCCAACAATACCAAATTAAGCTTATCAACAAAGAAATTAGCTACTCTTATGGAATCATTTTGCATTTTCATCAGCTGGATGGCTACAACTAGTGCAAAAGCGTACCAAAACAAGTTGCTATTATTTTTTATCACCAAGTCTGTTCTCACATCGCTCTCATGCCAATAACTCACATTTCAGTGAAAGTCTGACAAACTTTTTTTTTCTCACGGAACCTTCATATATACTCAATTCTCTTATAGCCTCATCAGTCCTGGAATGTATGTATGTATGTATGTTTGTTTATTACTTATTTTAAAATTATTCTTAGGCCGCCATTAAGGGTGGAACCCTATGCTTCCACTAAAATCCAAAACAGAACCACTTTCTGGTTCCAACCCTGACCTGACATTTAAACCTTCTCACCCTTGCTCTGGTCCCAACACCCATTTTTAGTCATCTGTGATCCCTCCCATAATCTCCACCACCATACAAGTGGATCCTAATCTATGGTTTGGGAATCTTCAATATGAACATTAATGCCCATATGGTTCAATGACATTATTACCAGATTTGCACTCCCATCCTGAACACATTATAGCAAAGATGGGCAATTTGTGGCCCTCCAGATGTATTATTGGCCTACCATTGCCATTATCCCTCACCACTGGCTAAACTGGCTAGGACTGATGGGAGTTGTAGGCGAAAACATCTGGAGGGCCCCAAGTTGCCCACCCCTGCATTATGTGGAAACACATTTCACTGAAATTAAATCAAATAAAAAACACACCTTATTTCCTTACTATTGAGGATTAGGGTGTAAATCATTTAATGACCAAGAGAGAAGCTAAAGTCTTCTGAAATGGATGCAGTTCACTTGCCTGCATTCCTACACATACCTTCTGTCATCTGCTGCAAGTATAGAAAAGAGAGGTAAGGCAAGGGGACAGAGAGCGGGGGAGGAGAGGGAGAGAGACATACATCATGGGAAGTTAGTATTTCTGTAGCAAGAAGCAAACATTTCCATTCTTCCAAGCCTTTGGGGAAACACCAGATTGAAAAATGGTTTGCAGGATACAGCCAAGTTTGGCTATTGACATTTTGGAACTGGACAGAAAAAATTAAGCAGCCAATACTAGATTGCCAAGGGCAGATACAAAGGCAAAGAGAAAGTATGAAACCTTCTTAAGAATTACATTCCACAGGAAATCAGTAACTGCCAGTAACTTCTCCTGCCCAGACAAGGTTATTTCCTTGGTTCACAAGTTAGGTTGTTTAACTCCTTGGGAAGGTTATTATCTTTTAGTTCCATATCGTGCCAAGCAGAATTAATGGGAAGAGATATTGGAAAATGTCTGCCTTCTTATTTCAAACTATCAGGAAGAATATAGTTATTTTAAAATGCTCATGTAGAAGTTACTCAATAGTTAGAATTGTTAGCTCTGGCCAGCAAAGAATACTTAAGGTTGTTGGTCCTTTACTGAAGCCAACTGAGTCAGAGACCAACACAGATTTATTTATTATTCCTCTTCTCCTGGCAGTTCTAAAATCAAAAAGGTGGAACTGTTAAGTGTTGCAAAATACACCTAGTACAATTGTCAGTACTGTCATAGAATGCTGGAAGTTGTAGGACTTTTTTCTGTCTAAACATGCGTAGGATTGCGCCCTAAAAGTAGAAAAAAACTTTTCTGTGGACTTCTGTCAAAAAGTCCACAAAACTTTGCTGATCTCCTCTGCTTATTGAAAGTTTCTACACTTTAGCGAGCAATGCCCATGTGTTTTTAAATTTGTTTTCACCAACAATGAGAAGTAAAACTTGATTAGAAGAATGCAGTACAAGATCCAGGAACTGTGCACCACCACTTTCAACAATGCAAAACCCCACAAGATTCTAGATTCCATACGCCTGCCCCCCCGCACAAACCCCGCCACTCCCATTACCTAAACATCTTATTCCTAGCCTAGAGCACCACATTGCCCATATTTGAGCATAAGGGAACTTGTAAGGGAGAATAAGCGGGATAAACACATCCCACCCACCTGAATAGTCTCAAGATGGTTGCAGCAAAAACAGAATAACAAATTATTATAATATAGAGTCACATCATCAGGTCCACAAAGTGTTGTTCTCAGTTGACAGGTATATTATACATAGATACAGATAATGATTGGGGCGGGGGGGTTATTACAAGGTGAAGCCAGAACATCCAGCAATGCAAGAGGATAGAGGTGTGTGTACCAAATACCACAAGTTCCACTCAAAACAGTAAAGTATCCCTATTCTGTCTACATCTATGTACATATGGATGCTTGTGTGTAAGTGAGTATATTTTATTTCAAATGTATACTCTCCAATTAATAATGTTCTTTGAGCTGTTAACAATAAAAATATAACTGCCAACTGGGAATAATAGATCTGACAAAGCTAACAAAGTGAACTCTGTTTCACAAAAGCTTGTGCGCATATATATATATATATATATATATATATGCGCATGTCTTTAAGGTGCCAACAAACTTTTCTGTTTAAATTCTTGTAAGCATACAAAGTTTTTATCCAATCAGAATTGACAACAGAGCCTCTCGCCTGCACTATGCATATTTGCTGGACAAAGAAGTTTAGCAGCTCATCTGGTGAAATGTGTGGTTTTAAAGTTTAAGGCTTAAGCCCAGGGTATCTCAACAGCTTTAGAGAAGCAAGTTGTGGTAAGCTTTAACTGTATTCTCCTCCCTGCTAAGCTTATATTTTAACTAAACTTACCTGAACAGGATAAAATATAGCCTGGAGTGTGGGAAGAGTTTCTGTGAAGAAGTGATCCCAGATTTCCGATAATACATGGATGCGATTCTCTCCTAAAGCAAAGATGGCGCGGGGGGAGAAGAGCGAGAGAGAGAAGAGCCATCTTTTAGGAAACAGGTCACTGTTAATGAGGTAGCCATCCTCAAGACAAAACTATTATCTATTGAAGCCACCCAAATATTGTCTAATTTTGTATAAACGCAGACAAGACTTGGCATCTATAGCTACATTTATATTTGCACTCCTTCAAAAGATAAATGCATAAAGTGCTAGCTTCTGCCCAGAAATAACCAGTGCCCCATCCTGCCTCAGGCTAAGGTCAGATGGAAACTATGAAACATGATTTAGCCTTTTGATAAGAAGCAAAGAAGGATTGTACATCTCCTCAGCAGTACACCCTACTGTCAAGAGTCATGCGGAATCTCATGAACCATTAACTAAAAATACAAGCCCGCTCTGGAAGTGAGGGAAAGAAACAATAGTATTGATTCAGAATCAGCCAGAGTTTAGAAATTTGAGAAACTAACCTTGGTCTCATTGTTGAATTCAGGGCAAGTATATCCAGGGGCTTCCCTAAGTCTTAACCCATACCAGACAAGGAGTTCAGACATTGTACTGTCTGGCTGACACAAATAAACACTCATGAGACAGGCTACGCTTGTGAAGCATATACCATCAGAGGAGGAATTCACAGAAGTTGCCGCTGGGAGTACTGAAAAGTAGAAATCCCTTTGCACAGGAGCTGCTGTGACCACCCATGAGTACCTGCTCCCATCACATTGCTTAAGTGAGTAGACTCTAGACTTAACAGTACTACTAACAGTAAAGCCCTATGCAAGCATTCAGCCTGGTCACATGAGGGCTAAAGGTAGAGCGGCAATGTGGGCACATGCACAAGTCCCCCCCCCACATCCCCACTCGCTCAGTCCCCAACCTTCCCGCATCAAGGAGGAAGGTCTGAAGGGTGATTCTACTAACTTTATCAGGGTTCCCGAGCATGAGGAAGTGTCAATGCCTGACTTTAGGCCCATGAGTAAAGATTCTGGTAAAGATTCTGAGGCCAGAGAACCCATGAGACTCTCGCACCGCAACTCTAGCATTCCTGTAGGCACTCCTTACACCCCTGAAGAGGCCACACCAGGCAACAGTGGTCCTTGAAGCATCTATTGATGGGGCTCTTGATGAATCTACCATGCTCATAGAGTCGGAGGAGGAGAAAGAGCAACCACCCAGGCCTAGAGAGCATTGGGACCAAAAGGTGCAGACAGCTGCCTGTCAGCAAAGCACACACTTGAGGGCCCAAAGAAACTTCTCAGGAGTAAGAGGGATCCTCAGAAGTAGGGCTCCTCAAGAGTAGGAAGCATGGCAGACTGGGTTAACTGTTTGCAGCTGGCTCTGGGCAACACTCTGAAGAGCAGACTACATAAGCCTTCAGTGCCAATCTTTCCTCTGTGCTTCTCATGCTTTTGACTCCCAGCTTTACATTGATCCTGAGCCCAAGCTATCTTCATCCAAGTAAGGTCACAGCTGACATATCACTGGAGCTGATAAAAGGCTCTTTGACATCCATAGGACAGGTCCATCCAGCACCCCAACCTACCTCACGGAGTTGCTGATAAAGCTAGAGTTCTACTCTAAGCTCTGTGAGGGAAGAGAAGGAAAGAATGTTCAAAACTCCAGCACTCTGATCCGGTTGATCTCTACTTCTGTTTTCCACCAACCAAAGCACCTGACTGGTTTGCCCAGGACGGAGACAAGTTTGAGTTAACAGGTGGATTTTATATTTTCAAAGATGGGGGACCTACAACTGCCTGCTACTTTCTTCTTCCCTGGTGGTCCTAGGGGGGCACTGAAACCTGACACCATCACATCATCTGGTGGAGCCCAACTGGAATGTCTGCAAACCATCCTCCTCCATATCATCTTAAGACTCTGACCATGCAGACATCCGGACTACCATATCCAGTCAGCCTTTTTCTTCTCCTATCGCACCTCCCCACCACCCAGCCAATCTGCTTTTTATAACATCTTGCCTGATGAAGAGATCTGTTGAAAGATTGCAAACTTTTTGTCAAGCTTGTGTTGGCTGAATAAAGGTATTGAACTATAAAGATCTTTTCTTATGGACAACACAGCTGCCTTTGGGGTTTTTTGTTATGTTTTTTGTACGTATATTATTTGCTAGAGCAGGAACTGTGTTAATGTGCCTTGTAAGTAGGGATGTCTGTTGCGGGGAAATCTGGCCCTTTTAGGGTCCAACAGATCCCTGCAACACCCGTGCCTCGGCTTGCATTTGTGAGCCGAGCCATGGGTTAGTTCCCCAAACCTGGGAACTTTATTGGGCTTTTTAAAAATGTGTGCAAATCATGATTTGCACAAAATTGCAGCCATAAATAGCGCAATTTGCATAAAATGCTGACCAGATATAGTCGAATTGGTACACATTTGACCATTTGCACAAACTGCGCTATTTACAGCCATGATTTTGAACACATGCTGGCCAGCAGTTGAGTGAGGCAGAGTCCAGGGGGCCAAACCTGTGAAAAATCACTGAGCTCCACCACCCAAATGGAATTCTCTGACATCCCTACTTGCAAGTCCTATCTTCAAATTGGTGTTGATGCACTATCTACGCTTCATCTTGTTTTCAGTGGAGTTTGCACTTCAATGAGCATCCCTGTCTATATTCTGGTACATCAAGTTGCACAAAGGCTATTTTTAAGCATGACTGAAGTTGGATTGGGGCTCAGAGGGATAAGTTTGGGGACTTCCCTTCCAAAAAATTATGTAACCATCAGCATGGTACATTTCCTGTAACAAATAAACAAAGGGAATCTGTGTGTCACAGGAAGATCAAACCTGATACAGTCTCATTAATCAAGTAGCTCTCATCTTATCCAGGGGTATTGTTGACTCCTTCGGTCCCCTGCTTTACAAAGAATGTCTCAGTTCACAAGCAAACCAAAAGGGCATCTTTATGGTCTTTGCTGTAACCATGGAACAGAAGAATCACTAATTTCTGTCCAAAACAAAGTTTCAGCAGCCACAAACCAGCACCATTTGAATTTCCACATAAAGCTGAATGATTCAGAAGCTCACTGCCAAGAAGCTGCCAAACTGAGTTTTTATTTCCAGTCTGGAACCACCAGTTTCCAGCTGCTAGGTGTTTTTCTTGAGGCCAGAGGGCCAGACAGACATGCTTGCCCGGGCCTAAGAGAGCTAGGACACATTTTCCAAAGGACTGTGTCTTGCATCGCAGTCCTCCAACTGGTTATTGTAGATCTGGATGCTGCAAGATTACAACCCGATCCTGTTCACTGTAGTTGGCTGGCTTCCAAATAACTATACTCAAAATTGCAGCCTTAGTAACCTACGTCCCACTGATTTTCAACACAATTTTATTGCTTTCAAAACTAAATGTAGATTGTGAAACTCTCCCATGGAGGAAGCCTGCATTTTCCAGGTCTGAACTAGCTGGGATTACATTTAGCAGGACTTTAATAATAATGACTTTGTCAAGCCCTAGAGCTATTGCATCACACCAGATCTACCTGTTAATGACTACCTAAGAGTAGATGAAGTCCACTTTTATTTTTTAAAAACTGTGCAAAAGGAACCACAGCATATAGCTACAACCTGTTGTCTGTGGAGCTCCTTTCCTCCTTGTGTTTTTGCAGGTTGGGGCACCAATTAACAGGAAACATCCATGATGACAGCATGCCAATAATTGCAACTTATCCGGTCATCTATAACAAGTCAGAATTGCTTCTGATTTTGCCAGCTAGAAGAAGATAGATCCTCTTTTCCCCATTCTGGGCCATCCATGAGTAATATAGATACATGCAGGCAGGCAGGCAACTCAAAATGTTTGTGGGCTAGTAATATTTCTTGAGCTATTTGCATGTCTGTCTGGGATAAAGCCACATCCCATGACCACTGGAAATCTGCCCAGATCTTTCTGGAGTTGACTTTCAAATGCTGCCCATATGTTTCTATTCAAGCTTTTCATTATAACCAAAAAGCTGAGAATCATAGGATACCAAGTTATGCATCCGAAGTCTTGATTTGGCCAGAAGGTTAAGTACAGACATATATGTATATTAGCTGGTCAACCTTCTCCACCACCAAGTTCTAGTTAATGGTGGATGAACAGAGATGACATTTGCTAAATGGTAAATTACCATGATGTACATAACCACCTGGTAAGCTCGTTCTCTTACATGTACTGTGAGTGGCAAGAAAAACCTTACATTTTCCCTGATTTCTATTCAGAAATCCCAGGAAACAATGGAGTCATGTACATCATCAAGTGCAGCCATCCACATAGGTTATATGCAAGTTACCACTGGATTGTTTGAATTATACTTTGCTCTAAATCACATCTACTTTGTGCTATAATCAAGAGTCAGTTCTGTTGCTTGTACATAACAGATCCTTAGGATACAATCCTATGCATGTTTAGAAAGAGAAAAGTCCTACAACTCCAAGCTCCCCAGCCAGCTGGGAGCTGCAGGACTTTTTTTCTATCTCTACATATTGGCCCTTAGCTATATGACTCAGTTATGCTGTTTTTCTCCACAATTCCATCTCAGCGACCCAAGCCTCAGAAGATGACTCTCCGGGCTTTCTGGGAGTCCATAGCCCTCCTCCAAAGCAGCGTCGCTCTACTTGCCTTCAGAAAGCTTAACCTTCTCCTCTACGAACAGCAAGCCTTTCACAAGGAGCTGGTTCTGCCAAAGAGAAAAAAAAGAGAAAAATACTGGCTTTCTCCCCAAAACTCAAAACACACACTTGATGATTTCAGTTTTTTAAGAACTCTTTGTGATGGATTTACTCAGCCAGTTAAATAAGCAATATCTCATGTTCCAGTTCATTTTTCGTCGGGCAGTATGGGATTTATATTTCACAGCGCACACACGCAATGCAAGTTTCATATAGCCAAGCTGTAAGATCTGAGCTGCTAGCTGGTCTCCTTGAGTGGTGGATTCAAAACCTTTCTTCCTTAATTGACCGACAAATGAAGTACAAATTATTTTCTGTAAGCTTAGGTTTCACACACAGTCTAGGCACATAGCTTATATAGTAGTGCACACACCCACTGCATGGAGAATGTTCAGTGTGGATCATGGGCCTAGACCCACTTTCCCCAACCTCGTGGCCTATGCCCAGGATGCTTGACCACTGGCCATGCTGGCTGGGGCTGGTGGTTGTAATCCACCCAAAAAACATCTGTTATGTTTAGAAATATAATAAATAAAAGGGAAGTTGAAGTCCAAGACATTTGGAGGGCAGCAGGGTGGGGAAGGCCATGCGGGACCTGATGGAATCCATCCATAAGAACATCAGAAGAGCCATGCTGGATCAGAATAGTCCATTCATCTAGTCCAGCATTCTGTTCACACCAACCAGCTGCCTGTGGAAAACCCACAAGTAGGACGTCAGTGCAACAGCACCCTCCCACTCACATTCCCCAGCAACGGGTATATAGAGGCATATTCTGCCTCCGATACTGAAGGTAGTACATAGCCATCTGGACTACTAGCCACTGATAGCCTTATCTTTCATGATTTTTCCAATCTCGCTTTTAAGCCATCCAGTATGAAAAGGGGCCAGCTGAATCACGTTAGTAATGTCTACTGCTTTGTATTTATGCTGAGTGTTTGCTGCTCAAACAGGGTAATGGCTTTACTCCTTTGCCCAGACTGCTCAAACATGCGTGAGTACCCGCACACACACATACACCATCAGTTCAAGACTAACCATAATTAATTGGAACAGATGGATGGGTGTTCTGTTCATAAGCAAGCTTACAGAGGGGAAGTGGACAAGTCAGATTTGCCGGATATCATTCAGCAGTGTTTCTTTTTTTATAATCAAGGAAGAACAGTCTCAACTGACTACCTAAATGACTACTTCCCTGTATATTCATATTCATAAACCAAAGGACAGGAATGAAGCCAGCAAGAAGAAGAAAAGTCACACAAATATTCTAAATGTTGAACATCGATGGGAAATAAGTTATTTCCATTTTGAGAAATGCATCAGTTTGCTTGCGGTGCCTTCTTTCTAAAGATCTCTATTTATTCTGAAGGACTAGAAAGCCAACCTAATTAAAGGAGAGGAAGAATTTGGGATTAAAGTGAGAAATTACCAGAGACAGTCTCCACTTAAAATAATTCAGGGTATGTTTTTCTTGATACATCTATGTTTGTGTCTCCTCTTAATGGCAGAGTATTTCTGAGAATTAGTTAAGAAAATTAGCAATTACTTAAGATACCAAAAATATTTGGGAAAATTTAAACAAGTTAGAACTACGGTCATCTTATTTTTTCACAATGCCATTCCCATGTGCCCACAGTTTCGTGGTTTGATACTATACTATTCTTCCCCCAAAAGGATGTAGGAACTCAGCGTAATGATACTGTTAGACTAAGAAGCTTAAATTAGGTGGGGGTAAAGCAACAATCAAAGCAAAAATGCAGTGGGAGAAGAACAAAAATGGCCTCAGCTGCCAAAGATACAATGTAAAACAGTAGATAACACCTGAAGCTAGGCTGGGATGGGAAAGGACAAAGCAGCTATGCTATCTCCAGACCATAGAAAAACAAGATTGTGAGGGAACCATGCCCACCATCCTAGTCACACCAGTCACACTAATTTACTAAAGTTTCCATCTCTGCAGGGCTTCATTTCCCCCTACCCACCCACAGCAGCCAACTACCTAGATGAAAAACGTCTGTGCCCATTTGAAAGCACACATCCCGCTCTGCACTCAGAATGGTAGAAAATGTGTTGCCACTCCTCAACCTACATCTCCAAAGAAAATCCAGAGCAGTTATGTAATTATGTTTCTCTGAAGATGGAGAAAGCTATCTTTGGGTAACGAGAGTGACTGTTTCTAGGAGCTTCTAAACCTGCATTAGTGATGTGTAAATCAGCAAAACTCGAGCTTGCTGAAGTTCTCCGAATTGCATCTTTAAGGTTGTTCCAACTTGAGTCCGTATCAGATTGAGAGCTTTGTGTTTTTTTCTTTTTGCATGAAAATCCATGCATATTTTTCCAAATGTACACATCAGTTGTGCACATTTTTGAAATGTACATTCTTTTCCCATTGATTGAAGCACAGTTGTGTGCATTTTTCAACAGCGTTTTTTCATGCACATTTTTCAAATGCATGCATGCTGTCAAATGCATTTTTGGGATCCACAACTCACACTGCAAGCTTGGAAATGTAGGCACTTCAACCACAAATTCCGTCTGAGTCTGTGTTTGACCTGGAAGGTGTGAACTGAGTAAATCCTGATCAAAAATGAACCAAGATGAATTTCTCATACATCCCTAACCTGCATGCACAGAATCAGGCCAGTAATTGTTACAGCCAATGAAGGCAAACTTCCAGAAGACAATCCTGCAAATTTCCAGTCAGCAAGAAAGCAAAGAGGTGCAGAAGTGGCACCTTCCAGTCATTTGAACTAGAAGAATGAGAGGAAAGTGATGAGCCTTCTTCAGTTTGACAAATGCCAGTAACTAATTTGCCACAATACTTGGATTAGAGGGGTGGAAACACTATGGGCTATGGGCTGATCTTGTTTCATCTCACTAACATTAGCAAATGAAGGTTGGGCAATTCCACATCTGAAACATTTTATATGTGGTCAACACATAGAACCTCTGACTCTGCCCATAATTCTGCAAGCCTCCCTTCGTTTAGGTTTGTAATGTGCAGAGAAAATTTGAGTTGTCATGTGGTGAGTGAGTGGATGCACCCAATCAAATTCCCGCAAGGAGCGGTTTTGAACATGATTCCATTTCTAGTAACCATTATGCAAGCGTCTTGAACATCTGTGTTTATAGGCTTTACTGACCAAGAGTCAGGGGCACTCTGCACATAACAGAGCACAGTGGTACAAGGAGACATTCCCATTTACTTTAATGAAGGAGGGTTTTTTTTATCATAAATGAGTTAACATTTGTTTAAAAGAGTAAGAACATTGCATTGGTTTAATGCAGTCTGAAGTTTAGTGCTACTGGCTTCCCAGAAAAAAATCAAATAACCAGAAATTGACAGGAAGCTCTAGAAACTAATAGTTGCTCTACTAATGATAGCACAAGATTATTTATGATACATATCACTAGCTGGAAAAGCCCTTTAGACTTAGATTTGTGAGTGGGTATCCTTTTCATTAACTCTTCTCACGAAATGGCATTGCAAAGATACAAGAGTATCTTTCCGGACAGGGAATATTCCTCTCTGCAGTAGTGAGTAGTTCCAAGTATTCTGGTGAGTAATATAGCAACTAATTGGATGCTCAAGGGTTACACAAATGATAATGCGGCTTCTACATTTTCCTCCCTCTTCTCCTTTTAAATGTTCCACTTTCCTCATTCCTACGAGGTAAGATCATTTCTTAAGAACACACACTTTCCATGGTGTGTTGGCTGATTGTTTTCAGTTGAGAGTTATAACCGCTACAGATCAATTGATCACATAGAGCATAGCTTAGCCTTTCTGTAAACCCAATTCCTCACAATAATCTTCATCTAGGAATAGATGAAATTTTCATTGCAGAATACAATCTATAATTAAAAAGAAAAGATTACTAGAGAAGTTCATTTTCCTGAGATGAAAAGTGGGCAAGCCCCAGCTCTCAAGTCATATTATCACCACTTAGTCAGTGGCATGTTTATTGATGAATAATTGAGATTATATATATATAGCGTGAAATGCCATTCTCAAGCACTCCCACCAACTCTAGAAGTCTAGTCTGGAAGATAGTTCAGAGATCCTTGCATGCAGCATCCTGCAGAATGCAAGGGCCTGTTGATTTGGAACATCAATCCACCACTGGTATTAAAAGAGGAATTCAGCTGGACAGCTGGAACTGCCCCCTAAAATATTGTACAAAGAGGTCCCTTTTCAGATGAACATAGAATGAAGGGGCATTGATACAATGTTCATTAATCACCTAATTCTCCATAGTTCCTCTTTCAATTGCTTTTTCCTAACCCCACACATTTTGGGCAGCATCCTATATTGCCACTGTGCCTCTGCTAGTTCTGTTGCACTAGTGCAATGGCCAACCAATGCAAAAGAACTAGAGGTTCCTAAAATGAATGCAGAAATGACCAGTAACACTCATTTCCAGAACTGGGCAGGTCAGTGGAGTTCCCTTTTGTGAACTCCACGAAGCATTCTGGAAATGAGTGTTGCTGCTTGTTTCCATTTTTTCCAGGAACTGCTAGTTCCTGTTGAGCTAGCATGGGGGGCCTTTTTGTCTGGAGGTTTGCAGGACCCAAGATCTACAACTCAAGTCAGATGCAAGGACAATCCATAGTTTGCCATTATGAACACAAACCAGGATTCTCAAACCACGGGATCCTGGTTTGCCACTGAACTAGACAGAAAGCTTCTACTCTGCCCTCCTTATGCACAGAGGATGGCAGAAGAGAATACACAATCCTCAGGCTTGTGCTGGCTCATGCTTATAACCACAAAGTATGGTATGCTATTATATCTGAGCCAAGTCATATTCCTATGACTCTACAATTCTTTCACATATTTGGTGTTCCACGCTATTTCAGTGAACTTGGATGCTTCCCAATCCCCAGGTCACCTCTTTTTCTAGGATCCATTTTGACAGCAAAATTGTTGTGCAAGTACCTTCTTCCTTTGTGGAAAAAACACACAAGGGAGCAATCCTATGGCCGCTAGTCAGCGGCTAGGCGGCCATAGGATATGTGGTTTTCTGGGAACCGACCTCAGAGCCTGTGCTCCAAGGTCGGTTCCCAGAGAACCGACCTTCCCCCACTTTCACGCTGCCTTGCAGGCAGCATGGAATGGCCTCACACTCCATATGCGGAAGAGGAGTGCACAGCGGCCAAAACGGGGTGTTCCAGGGGGCGTTCCTGGGCGGGGAAGGTGGAAATGCCAGTACGACACATCCTATGTGTCATCCAGCAGCCTCCTCCCCCGCGCCGCCTTCCCGCGGCTAGACAGCCGAAATCAGCTGTCTTGCCACCACTGCAGGGCAGGAGAAGCACAGTGGGAACAATCGGAGTTTGGGCCGCCTCCGAGTTCAGAGGCGGCCGCCTATCCCCATAGGATTGCACCCTACAGGTAGGAGGAAAAGTGATTCAGAGATGAATTTATCTGGTTTATCTGGAGAGCTAAATGGGCTTAAATGCCAACCACACAAAAGACTGTTATAGATCAACACTGGATCAATGCCCCATCTCCTACCCTGACAAGTGGGAGTTCCTAATGATCTCTCTGTGCATTATCCACATTAGCATGGAACGATAATCCAGGAATTTGCAGTATCTTGGCTTACCATGAATGAGCTGTGCACTGGTGGATACAGCCCATTCACTCCCACTTGGCTTGTCCCGCTAGCACAACTGGCTAAACAACCCTGGAATGGTTTAACATGCTGTCTGTACCAGGGGTCCTCACGTTGCTCCCTTTACAAGCTAAACCAGAGTTTGTTCTTAGTTTACAAATCTTGGCTTGTAAAGGGAGCAACAAGCCACAATCTCCAGTTTGAACATGCTAAAGCAGCCACTCCTGATTTGTTTAGTGAATAGCACAGTGAACCAAGTGGGAATGAAGAGTCTGCATGTAACAGCACAGAACTTGTTCACAGTTAGACAGCATTCTCCAGAATCCTGGCTTTATCCCTCTGTGCGAACACAACCATTCTTTTGGGTGCTTTTCAAGATATTGAGGGAAGTTTGAGGTAACTTGCGTATTTAATCAAGCTACTAGTCACTGTTCAAAGGAAATACTTTTTATTATTCTCTTTTATCTCCTCACACATAAACACATCAGAACCAAACAGCCAAAAGAAGTGTCCTTAACTCACAGTCACGTCAATTAAAATTGGCTCTCCCTAATTAATCCACTAAAGCTTTCATTGATTAATCTACCGTGGTGAAATCCGCCTGCCTTGTGGATTGCCATTTCAAATTTGTATTACAAAATGGCATGTAGTAAGATATCTACAGGAAACAATCACATCCAGTTATTTGTATAGCACTGGAACAACATACAAGCAGTTTTGGTAAGCTTAGGAATTTTTACAGCTTTTCTTTCCTCTCTTTCTGACCACGAGAGAAGATACAGTGAAATCATGTTGCTATGAGAAGCCCTGTCTGAATAGTGCCATTGTTACACCAGTGTTCTCTGCAGCAAATACATATTTTACTTCTAAGAGTGTATATGCATTTTGAGACAACTATATAGAAGTTTCTGGGAAAGCAAATTGGCCCAGGTTTCCTAGGGTGTTTAAAGATGATTTTATGCATATTTTGCCTCCACGCGTTACATTCTGCTGATGGCGACATTAGAGTAACACTGTTTCCTGCAACCATCATAACATTCACTACCCTGAATAAGTGCAAAACCAGAAACTACCAGCATCTTTTTGGATTCATGTAGATAATGAGAGCCACTTTTCCTGTGGTTAAAGACAATCTACAGGAACGGTGTGTGCATCATCAGTCAAAAGGAACGAACAATCTTTCACTTTGACTCATGTATTGTCTCCCCTCCAGTTTTTAAATTATGGTTGCTCTGCAGACTAAGCAAATTTCAAAAAGCAGTGCCAAACTCCTGGAAAGACTTATTAAATTAGATTTCCATTCACCATTTCAAAGCCACAAACGGAACATATACTAATGAATAGTACAAATATGTGGGTTAACATCGTATCTAATGTTCATCCTATATACATATAATTGCCAGAAACGTGTATTTGCATTGCAGTTCTCATCTCACTACTATATCGTTCTTTTAAAAAAAGTTGGGTAAGGGGAAGTACCGTCATCATAGCACAAGTCCCTAGCGAGCAAGCTGAGTCAAAGAACATTTTCCTCATAGGAATACCCTACTCTGGCAGACCATCATGGAAGCCAAGTGACACATGCAACCACTGTGAGAAGCAACAATAAGGTATTTTTCATTTATTTGATTTATACTCCACCTTTCCACCAGGGAAATTGTGCTCAAGGCAGTTAACGATAAAAGAACCAAATGTAAAATAAATGTTAAAATATTTAGTTCAAACAATCATAAAACAAAAAGACAATTAAAAGAACATAACAATGTAAAAAAACACAGCACCCAACCCAACAGACCAGTTTCCATGCCAAAGGCCTACTTGGAGGCCTACACCTTTGCCTGCCAGCGGAAGGACAGCAGAGAGCAAACCCAGGAGTGGCCACTGAGTTGCAAAGCCTGGGAGAAGCCACCAAGAATCCCCCCTCTTGCGTCCCCACCAAACACCCTCTGATGGTGGTGGTAGCAAGAAAAGAGCCTCCCCCAAAGGTATTACAACCCCGGCAGGCTCATATAGGAGAAGGTGGTCTTTCAGGTAGCCTGGTCCCAAGCAGTATAGGGCTTTATAGGTCATAACTTATAGAAGTGGAAGCCTCTCAAAGTGCTTCCTTTTGTGGAGAAGGTCTTTTCTTTAGAGCTAACATAGTTGCTTTGACACGAATTGCCTTGCTAGTCGAGCCCACTATGCTGATTAACAGCAACTTGGATGGGGCATCAGCCAAGGTAAACCAAGGTTTACATCTGAAACCAACTTTCAGTGCTAGGGCTTAGCCATGCACTACGTAGAGAAAAGAAGCAAAGACTTTTCATTACCGTAACCCAACCAGCTCCAAGTGAGGCACCATTATGTTACCCATCTGACAATTAAGTTAATAGTAATTGTGACTCTGCTGACTTGCATCTCCTGGCAAACTGAAATAGAGTTGTCCACTCTTATTTTAGCCTTTGGTACCACACAAACTATGCTGTTCATAAAACGAGGCAGCTCTTTGCTCAAAATCCAAGGTCTTGCATAGGAAAGACCACCGTGTCCAGAGCCACTCGTAGGTAGGAATCCATCCAATTTGCTTGCAAGGCAGCAGTAAGAGCCAAAGCTCGCTTCAAAAGAACAAGACAAAAGAGCACAAGTTTGGGATGCTTTAATTGTTCGCTTAAAGGAGAAATGTTACCTGGAAATAATCTGTGATGAAGGATCCAAGTTCACTCTTCAACAATCGCCTGAAAAGAATTGGATCACGTATAATGAAAATGTTCACAGGAAAAATCCTCAAGACAATTGTTTTTACTGACCTCCACAAAACACAGGTATACCAATAGGGTTTGCAAGTGATTTTGAATTAATTTCCTTTATTCCTTGCATGTTTCACTATGGCACATCTTGTAGTGGCCACTGAAAGAAACACCATTAGGTAGGTGGCTCACTGCCTTAACCCAGTACAGCTTTTGTTACTGGATCACAAGGGAATAATAAGTTACCCTCTTAACCAAAGCAAGTTTCCTTTCTTAACTTGCCTTGGCTACCTTCCACAGATCATGTGCAACCATTTGATCTACACCTTTCTGCAGTGCATCTCCTTATAGCACATAGTGGTCTAGATTAGAAACACAGATCTGTGCAGGCCTGGCCTTAAAGCAAGGACTTTGATTAGAAGGTCTTCTTCTCAATACTCAAGTTCCTTTCCAAGAAAGCAAGAGCAATTACCAGGGAAGGCAGGATCTCTTTTCTGACCTCGGGCAAGCCCACATTCCAAGATATTGTGCTACTATTGGCTAAAGTAGACATTACTCTAATATAAGTGCAAGGGGCCCAACCTGGACTGGGACCCTAGCATAGGGGTTAGGGGGCTTTAACCCTTTCCTCCCACTGCCAGCCCAATCCAGAAGCTGTACCCCGCACCTGCAGTGTGTGTGTGTGTGTGTGTGTGATTATTTTGCAATATGAACCTGCATTCTACCCATATTCCAATCAGTGTAGCAAAAATAGCTATCTTCCCCACTCACCCACACTTTTAAGAGTCCCAACAGTGCTTAGCATGAGGGAGCTATATCAAACTTCTTGCAGGCAACTTGAAAGACAAGGACCAATCACAGTGCTGGAAAACAAGCTTCTGGTGGTGGTCCAATATAGAAAATGATCATGTTTGGGTTTAATCCTACATGCGTCTACTCAGAAATAAGTATAAGAAATCCTAGGTAAGGATTATAGGATATAGGATTGCAGGGTACAGGACTGCAATCCTATATTCCGACTGAACATCAGGAAAAACTTCCTGACTGTAAGAGCAATACGACAATGGAACCAATTACCTGGGGAGGTGGTGGGCTCTCCCACACTGGAGGCATTCAAGATGAGGCTGGACAGCCATCTGTCAGGGATGCTCTGACTGGGATTCCTGCATTGAGCAGGGGGTTGGACTCAATGGCCTTGTAGGCCCCTTCCAACCCTACTATTCTATTATTCTATGCAGCCCAAGCCTCCGTATTTCCTAAGCAGCTTTAAGAATGCTCCAAATATAATCAGTTCTATCCCAACTCTAAGTTCTGCATACAAGAAAATAAAGTTCAGGATGGGGCAGAAGAAGAGCCATACTATTACAGGATCACAAACCACAGCAGATTAATACACCTCCTCATGTAAACTTAACATATAATTAGACATGCAACGCGCAGAGAAAGATACGCCGTGTCTATGCCTTCCCAGCTGAAGAACATGATTCTGCAGGATCCACCTCAGCTACTGTGTGGCCCCCAGCGCAGCTTGTTGCGGTGCAGAGACTCCATTTCAAAGCCACTTTTCTTGTTGCAGCACCCAGTGGGTCGGTCATCTTGCCAACATTGATCCAACATACAAAAGTGATTTGAGGGACCCGTTTTGGTGCTAAATTCCCACATTAGAGAGCTTGACAAGTTATGAGCAGCCATTCCCAAGCCATTTGTCATTGCCTTCCTCCTTGGCCACTTGGTGTTGTTGGTTTTTTTTAAAACACCCAACCTATTAACTTGGCTGACAAAGCTCCAGGACGGCCATGTGAACTAAAGAGTGGCCATCTTCGCCATAATGCTACTTGGTCAAGGCCTGCCAGCCATTTTCCTTAATATACTCACAATTCATATTCTAGTCTATACTAGAATACATATACATATACATATACTATTAGCGAATTCCAACAAATTTATCAAAATAAACTTTACTATGCCCTAAGTTTTCGTGGTCTGTGGCATATACTTCATCAGATCCATCAAGGGAGCTTCAGTCCATGAAAGCTTATGTCATAACAACATTTGTTACATGCCTCAAAACCCTTGGTTGTTTTTGCTGCAACAGACCAAAGCCACTACTCCTCCAGAAATCATTCCAAAACAATATCTTAGCCCATTGCTGGTCTCTCTTGCACCTGACCAATTGGTCAAATGACCCATCCTATTGAACTTGAAGTATGCAAAAGAAAAAGCTCCATCTTCTATTTCAGGCACGCCAATTACACACCTGGAGAAATGTATATTGCCAATACAGAAAGCAAACAAAAATGTATTTTAATCTATGGGGGAAATGGTGTCCAACTTTTCTTTCCAAGACTAAATTTGAAGCATGCATTGAGAAAACAGCTTGTGGGGTGGGGGAGAATCTAATTCTAGCGGAGGGTTATAAAGCAATTTGTCAAAGCATGCAGAAGCAGTTGTTTTATTCAGGTGATATCAAAAGCAGTGAACAGAACTTTATGAAGCCTTCATTTTTAAATCAAGATCTTGTGGGAGGAATTTCATGCTTCATAGTTCATAGGTTTGTTTTCAAGTAGGAAAAAAGGGCACAAAAAAGCTTTATGCTACCATAGAGAATGTTAGAGCTGTTCCTAACTTAGTGCACAACTTAGCATAACTCCAGCAGCAGCATGCAACACACCGATAACCTTTTGTCGAAACATCTTGGCTTCCCCTGTGTTGACAATGTTCAAGCCAAGTTCATAGAGCTGGGTGGGGAGAGGCCATCGAGGAGAGAAAGGAAAAAGAGGTCACCTTTTATGGTTATTGAGGCTGGGAGTAGTATTTTAAAAGCCATGATCAAACAAACCAAAGTTTGTTCCCATTTTCTAGAGCAAGCTCTTGCCCACTTTAGTATCTATTCTAGGACATTTTTTTTTATACAAATATGTCTGACAAAGGTTTGTTTAAATAAACTTAGTATGAGATTGTTTGAAATTTTCCACAATTGTAGACCTCATCAGATAATTAGCTCAACAAGTGTCATTTTTATAAGCATTAGAATAAGCAGCTTATAATGACAGAACCTTTTTTTGTGGCTCACCTTAACTAAAGGGGCACTCCCATGCCCCTTTCATAATGCAGAACAGCTTCTGTGACCCTATACAGAAGACAGTGCAGATTGCCACTGGTAAGCCAGCTCATTTATCCTACAATACTTATCAGCTTCCTAGTCCTGAACATATTCCAGTACAGTGTGGTAGGGGTACAATGGGCCACACCAGGTCCAAAGGAGTTTGATAAGGCTCCAGGCCATATATTTGATAGCTACATTCTAAATGTTATAGTGAGTGGGTGAAGAATTTGCCACAGGGGTGCTGCTATCAGAAGCAAAGATAGAGGCCAAATGCTGATCTCTATAATTAACATAAGAAGAGCCATGCTGGATCAGACCAAGGGTCCATCTAGTCCAGCATTCTGTTCACTCAGTGGCCAACCAGCTGCCTGTGGAAAACCCACAAGGAGGACACAAGCTCAAAAGCACCCTCCCACACATGTTCACCAGCATCTGGTGTACATAAGCATACTGCCTCTGATACTAGAGGTAGCATATAGCCATCAGGACTAGTAGCCATTGATAACCTTATCTTTCATGATTTTCTCTAATCCCCTTTTAAAGCCATCCAAATTGTTGGCCATCTTGTGGAAGTGAATTCCATACTTTAACTATGCACTGTGTGAAGAAGTACTTCCTTTTATCTGTCATTATATCCCACCAATTAGTCTCATGGGTTCTGGTATAAGACAGAAAAACATCTCCCTACCCACATTCTCCACACCATGCATAATTTTGTACACCTCTATGATGTCTCCCCTTACTCACTCTTTTTCTAAGCTAAACAGTCCCAGACATTGTAACCTTTACTCATAAAGGAGTTGCTCCAGGCCCTTGATCATTTTAGTTGCCTGTTTCTGCAGTTTTTTCAACTCTACAGTATCCTTTTCTAGTGTTGTGACCAGAACTGCACACAGTATTTCAAGAGCTGTTCTACACAAGGCTGTTAATCTGTTGTATCAAGTTTCAGTTTCACCACAGAATTAAGAATCAAGAACTACATGAGTAGGCTGACCATACGTACCGTTTTAAATGGGACAGTACCATTTTTTTCATATTTTCCTACCGTCCTGTCATTTTAATATAAATGTCAATTTTGTCCCATTTTTAATTTTTTGTAAAAAGACTGAACGTGTTTATCATAAGGCTCTATGCTAATCAATGCGTGCAGTAAAACTACTAGTGTGACAGAAGAGGAAGTTCCATTTACTTTATCCAGTCAGGGCCAGGCTTCTTGAGCTCACGATGATCAGACGACGCCCCCTTGCTTGTCTACAGTGGCGGGGAATTCAAGAGGCGTCACTAAGCCCCATTCAGTGTGTGGGAGCCAGGAAGGTGAGTCTTACTGTTATTTCTACCATCATTCCGCCCACAGAGATTCCTTCTCTAATAACACTTTTGTTATCGTCTTACTTTTTCATGAATATGGAATATTACATAACCCCGTCCTATTTCTGTCATCCCAATATCCTGTTTTTGTCTCAAGGAAATATGGTCAGCCTATACATGAGGAGTGTTTCCTTTCCTGTTTTTCCACTACATAACCTCTAGATAGCACTGTGGTATAGTGAAAGAGTGCAAATTTTGTTGTTCAGTCGTTCAGTCGTGTCCGACTCTTCGTGACCCCATGGACCATAGCACGCCAGGCCTTCCTGTCCTGCGCTCTTTCCCGGAGCGTGCTCAAGTTCATATTCATTGCATCCGTGATGCTATCTAGCCATCTCATCCTCTGCCGTCCCCTTCTCCTTTTGCCTTCAGTCTTTCCCTGCATCAGGGTCTTTTCCAGGGAGTTTTCTCTTCGCATTAGGTGGCCAAAATACACAAGAAGAAATCATGCTTTTGTTCACATTCACAATTAAATACTGAATTTCCCTGCTCTAAAAAAACTTGCTGAAAGTACTTCTACACTGAAGCAAAACTGGACAGTCATGACATCATCTAAAGAACCTGTAAACAACCATGAGTAAGGAATGATGAGTGCAGGATAAATGCCTCATGTAGAAAAGCCCCAAGTGTGGTAGAACCATAGTTTTCTATATGGGCAGTTTTATTTTCGATTCCTTTCCTAATTATACCTAACATGGAATTTGTCTTTTTCACAACAGCTGTACACTATGTCAACATTTTCATTGAGTTGTCCACCACAACCCCAAGATCTCTTTCCTGGTCGGTCACTGCTAGCTCAGATCCCATCAGGCTAAACTTGAAGTTGGGATTTTTGCCCCAACGTAGATCACTTTGCACTTGCTTACACTGAACTGCATTTGCCATTTGGATGCCCATTCTCCCAGTTTGGAGAGATCATTTGGAGCTCTTCACAATCCCTTTTTGTTTTAACCACCCTAAACAGTTTGGTGTCATCAGCAAACTTGGCCCCTTCATGGCTCACTCCTAATTCCAGATCACTTATGAACAAGTTGAAAAACATTGGTCTCAATACAGATCCCTGTGGAACCCCACTGTTTATATCCCTGCATTGAGATAATTTACCATTTATTCCTGCTCTCTGCTTTCTGTTCTTTAACCAGTTACTGATCCATAAGAGGACCTGTCCTCTTATTCCATGACTGCTAAGTTTGCTTAGGATTCTTTGGTGAGGGACTTTGACAAAAGCCTTTTGGCAGTCCAAGTAAATAACGTCTACTGGATCATCCCTGTCCACATATTTATTGACAGTCTCAAAGAACTCTAAAACATTAGTGATTCGGGACTTACCTTGGTGGAAACCATGTTGATTTTTTTTCAGCAGGGCATGTCCATCTCTACACTTACTTATTTTATATTTAATAATGCTTTCAACCAATTTCCCGGAAAAGACATTAAGTTAACCAGACAGTAATTTCCTGAATCCCTCCCTGGATCCCTTTTTAAAAATTGGCATTATGTTACCCATTCTCCAATCCTCTGGTACAGAGACTGATCTGAGGAACAAGTTACATATGTTTGTAAGAAGATCAGCAATTTCACATTTGAGTTCTTTAAGATCTCTAGGATGGATACCATCTCGCCCGGTAATTTATTAGCTTTCAATTTGCCAATAAAGTGCAGAACTTCATCTTTTGTCACACAGGTATCTGTACTAAATCTTCTACAGTGAAGACAGATGAAAAGAATTCATTGAGCTTCTCTGCAATCTCCTTGTCCTCCTTCAGTACTCCTTTAACTCCGTTGTCATCCAATGGTCCAACTGCCTCCCTAGCTGGTTTCCTCCTTCTGATAAATTTAAAGAATTCTTTATTGTTGGCCTTGCTATTGTTAGCAATATGCTCCTCAAAATGCTTTTTTGCATTACTGCTATAGCCATAAATCATCAATTGACAGCAGCTAGGATAAGGCTCTCTATTTTCCTATGTCGAATCATTTTGTGTATGACAGTTCTTACACTTTCACTGCATTTTTGTATTGATTTGTCACCACGGTGTCATGCATCAGTTGTAGCGTCAGTCACCTTGAATGTGCCAATAAAAGATAGGCAGGTTATGAAGAAACCAACTGCCATGTGCATACACCTCTCAGTTGCACCACCCGTTCTGCATCAAGCGGGCTATTCCATCCTGCAAAGTCAGAGCAACATACCTGACATTTTCATTGAGGGTGTAGAGTTCATTGTTTTGCAAGCCTCCTCCTTTGAATACATTGATCACTGCTGTTTGAACACTGCCAAAGAGAACCAAGACAGTTAGGACAGCCGTAAATAACAAACATCAGTATGATTTACACCAAGCAATAAAACTGTAGTCAAGAGCCATGTAAATATGTCAGTAAGGAGAGAAGGAGATTAATAGTCCTTAAATTGCTTCTGCTTTTTTCTTCCTCCCTGGAATCATCAGACTTGTTTGCCTATGGCTGCCAATAAGTAACAGAGCAGAAAACACTGCTTATACACACGCCAAGGTTGTACGATCCACACTAACCTACTTCCACTCTGCAGCTCTTATTCAGAGAAGTTACATGACCATTGCATCATCTTGTTCAGCAGCAAGGATCATACTGGAAATTTTTGCCATCACATATTCAAACTTATCCCTGCAAATATGAAGGCTAGAAACTTAAAATGACAGGATTCACTGCGTATCACAAGAAAGCACTAGCTAAAACAGATATTCTGTATGGCCTGCAGGCTGCAAATATCCTACTCCTGTGGTACTGCAGGTACTGCAGTCACAGTGAGGAATTGAGGCTGCCTATTCTAGTAGCGGTTTTCCCCCCAATAAAAGTTGGGAAGTTTTCACCTCCTCATTTTAGAGAACAGACTACTGAAGTCAGGAGAATACGACCGCCTTTGCAAAATTCAGAAATAGTTTTAGTGGCACCAATCCTACGTGTGCATGTATTTACACCAGGGGTGGGCAACTTGTGCCTTCCAGTTGTTTTGGCTTACCACTCCCATCAGCCCTGTCCAGCATATCCAACGGTGAGGGATCAGGGAAGTTGCAAGCCAAAGCATCTGGCAGGCCACAAGTTGCTCACCTTTGATTTATACAGACCTACCCACCTATCAAGCGTATCAGCTATGACAACACATACCACATATCTGAGAAGGAAAGGGGACTGGATTCAAGTTGTTCCTATCCTCAAACGAGGTGCTGATGTTGTTTATACAAAGAACAGCAAGCATCTCATTAGGGCTGGGCTTATGGTCCCTGATCCAGTGACTGGAGCTGCACACTTACAGCCAGTTCTCATGCACCGCTGAACCATGATTTCACATTGCATGAGTGTGTCTTGGGCTCAAGGGCTCACCCCTGGTCTCCCACACAAAACAAGGCTCCAATTCTCTTCCTGGCTTCCAGTTTAGAGAATCCCACAGCCAACCCATAGTTTGCACTTGCCCTGCAAACCAGAACTGTAAACTATGGGATTAGCATGCCATGCAAAGCAACCGACGGACACAAATAAGAGAGGATCAGTGACGTCTGTAAGGAAACCAAACACAGCTGCAGAGGTGAATATGATTCCCAGCGCATTTTGAGGAAACCATCAAGGGAAAATGTCTGTAAAAACAAGTACAAAATTATAGCCCCTAAAAATGCATATCCATATCTCCCATCCAATGCTCCCTAGCATGGATGACCCTTACCACTATCGACAGCATGTCCCAAAAATAAAGGCATCATGAAAGTTCATTTATCCAGTCTTTACACTTACTATACTGAGGAAGTTAAACTAGGTGAAAATCCAAAACCACCCGTATAGGCAGGAGCCTAGGCCAGACCTGGGCAGGGCCAGAGCTCAGAAGAGCCGAACTCAGTACAGCGAACTGTTTGCATGCATAGGATTGGATCCAGGATCTGCCTTCTGTGAGAGGAAGGGACCTTCCCTGAGAGGAAGGACTTTGCTCCAGTATGGTCCTTCTGCCCAATTTTTGGGGTTCCCCCATGCATATGGGGCAAGCTGGAACAGCTTGCCCCATTCAGCAGGGTCTCATGACTCTCAGTATAGCATTTTCAGGGGGCTGAAGGGGCTACCATGGGAAGAAGGTGGGCGGGAAGTCTGCTTCTGCCAGTGCAGTTGATCCAGCTTAAATATGGATCCAACCTATAACATCCAAAGTTCAGTCCCTGCCATCTCAGGAAAAGGAACCAGGAAAGGCTTCTTCCTGAGAACTTAGAACAGTGCTGTCAGTCAGAGTACATAATACTGGAGTAGACAGACCAATGGCACAATTCATTAACCCTTTCCACATATTCCTTTGGACACCGAGGCCAAGATTGTAGCAGCAGAGGAATGAGGAAGCCTCCAGTCCCACACCATGCACATGATTGTTGGCATATCCACAACGTGTGTTTCTACGAAAACAATTTGCAGCTACATGACGAAACTAGGAATGGGGAAAAATTTCGTTTGATCCGCATTGAAGTGAACTGACCTAATTCACACTTCGTGGATCAATACGTGGATCTGAGCACAGTTATCCTTCGGATTGTGCCCTTCTCTGAATTTTCCGATGCAGTTCTTGTCTCAAAGATTCTGTACAAGTGCATATATTAGGGAAAGTTGCATATAAAAATGTGTACATTAAAGGAAACTGCGTACAAAAATAAATGTGAATTTCCATGTAAGTTTTTTTTTAAAAATTCAGACTGATGAAGACTGATGAAGACAAGACTGATGAAGAAATCAGGCAGAAGGAACTTATGACTTAATTAATGCAAAACTGACAACGACCAGAAATAGACTGATTCATCCATCACTAGATGAAACATAAGTGTGGCGAGTGAAAGGAGCCTCTGCCATGCTGCATGTGCGTTCGGACAGCTGGAAGAGCCCAACAACATGTGAAGAGGGCTAATATAAGGCAGCTTTGTGGATTCACATGGTCCCTCTCACCTGTTCCATGCAGAGTTAGAGCTGAGCTGCACAGACTGCCGAGCTGCCAGGAACCGTGGCAAGTCACTCAGCACCGGAGAGCTCATGAAACGTGGCCGGGGCCTCCGGAACGAGCCCATCTTCTGAAAGGGGAAAAGAGGAGCTGGAGCTACGGTGGAATCCTTGGTCATCAGTTCAGATGGAAAGGGCCCAGGAAATGGTTTCATTTAAAAAAAAGGACAACAGAAGATGCCTTTGTGCCCTTCAGA
This sequence comes from Heloderma suspectum, assembly GCF_057233095.1. Taxonomy (NCBI): domain Eukaryota; kingdom Metazoa; phylum Chordata; class Lepidosauria; order Squamata; family Helodermatidae; genus Heloderma; species Heloderma suspectum. The sequence continues at coordinate 92,995,554 of NC_139458.1, forward strand.
ATCAGAGTTCAGCCTGTAGCAAGAGAAAAAGGAATAGGTTAAAAATGAAGGTATTGAACAAAAGCATACTGTGTATAAAACATATGATGCAGTTATACAGATTGACACTAGCTCCCGGAGCATCTGGATTTTGTTGCAAGTCATCTACTGGTAGTGCAACAGACTGACCACCTCAGTCAGTGCTGTTGTGGTCACTTCAGCCCATAAGGTTCAGCGTGTCATGCTTAAAAGCCCTTTGTATTAAAACACAACTTCAGTCTTACTGAAAGCTTATTTTAAACAATAATACATGAGGATGCGGACTGCTTAAAAAAAACAGAAGTATCAACTCCTCACCCTCCTTAGGAGGTATAATATGTCACCAAGGAAAGTGCATATAAAGAAAGTAGAAAAAGGATGAAGAGAAATTCCACACACAACTGGAAATTATAATCTATTTGCTCAAAGGGATTTTATCCAGACTGAACTTACCTTCTCCCTGAGTTATTTTTTTAAAAATGGATTCCTGACAGTGCAAGGAGTCTCCATTGACTAGGGGTGTTTCAACCCCACAACACAGCCCAAGTCATTCAGCCAGGGGGGAGGGGGACGTTGTCCCCCAAAGCTTCTAGGAGGAAGGGAAACTCAGGAGGCAGCATGCGATGGGAAAGATCTGTTGCGTGAACAGCCTTTCCACTCGCACAACCTTTGGATCCAACCCAGAATTGCCCACATCTCATCAGCTGCTCCATTTCAGCATTTCACCTTTAAGTTTTTTTACAGCCTGTACCTTTGCAAAAGCCAAAATCCCTTGACATCAATGAGATAGACTTTGGCTTGCAATGCAAAGGTCCTGGCCATTGTTGCTAGTGGAAATTTCCTCTGCCGTCAAGACAGATGCCTCTCCCACTAGTAGTTAGCATTGTCACTAAGCCAAAGGGGATTTATTGTGTCACCCCGTCTGGTTTTGTTTTGACTTTTAAATTTAGCTCTGGGTCAGAGCTAGACAACTGGCATTTTAGATTTCTACATGTTTGTTTTAAAAGCAACGGCGGAAGGAAACACCTAAAAGTCAGGCAGAGAGCTCGCCAGCATTGCCCTCGGGGGGCGGGGGGGGGGGTAGTGCCATGAGTCTGATCATGAGCTGAAGTCCCTGGTTTGCATCTTAGCCCAGGAGGAACCGAAACTGACCTTGGGAAGCCACTCACTTTCAGCCTCAGTCTTCTTTCCACCCCATCTACAACATGGGGATAATGCTGACCTATCTTGCTTGTCATAGGCATCACTGAGCTAAATAAACACAAAGCAGTTGGCTACTTTGTATTGATAGAGCACTTTTATTCTGTGAAAACCCAGGCCATATTACAGCCAAACCTATGCATGTGTTTGATACTTCGACGCCAATGGAGACATTTTACTTTAAAACCCGCCCCTCCCCGCCTGTGCGTGGGGGAAATTCTTGAGGGAAAAAAACAGGGTGGAAAAAGTGGCTTAACCCTCCCCTCCCAGAGTGTGGTGGTCCTGATCCGCTTGCGCTTACACTACAGTAAAAGACAAGCCTCATCTACACACTACGCAATCAGCGTAATGTATCATTTGGCTCTAAGGGGCCAGTCTAGTGCAGCAGACTGGAGTGCTGGGTTCAGATCTATTTGCAAAGCCATGCTCAGGTACAAGAGTGGTCACAGACTCTTAGCAAACCCACTTCCACTGTCCCCATGGTAGTGAGAAACCCAGAATTGTACAGCACTCTTAATGATGAGATACGCTACAGAAAATGCCACTTTGACTTTCCCAGAGAAGTCCAGGTTAGTGAGATTTTCTCTGTAACTGCAGTTGACTTCAGTCAGCTCTAGAACACCCAAAGAGAGATGTAAGCAATTCCCAAGGCTCGCTGTGTTACAGTTGTTTTCGCAACAAGGCACATAAATCATTTGTACAGTTTCGAAATCTGTAATTTAAAGGACCTAACTACACGTGATATTAACAGTATGATTAGCAATCACATCGTGTGTGATTTTTAACTAAATACCATATATGGGGGCGGGGAGCGATAGTTATTTGCATCACAGGGAGCAGAGGGTTAAATCTTCCCTCTGCAACCATGATCACAGTAAAAATCCCCCCTCCCTGAACAGCAATTCGCATTAGGAAAAAAACATCCAGTGATGCCAATGGACATTTTTTTTCCATTAATGCTAACTGCTGTACAGGGGGGTGCACAATTTTTACTGAGGTCAGTAAAACCTCAGTAAACCTCCCCCATCCTAACATGTGCTGCAGTGTTTATACTAGGGCTGTGCAGGGACTCACAGAATCATAGAATAGTAGGGTTGGAAGGGGCCTACAAGGCCATCGAGTCCAACCCCCTGCTCAATGCAGGAATCCAAGTCAGAGCATCCCTGACAGATGGCTGTCCAGCCTCGTCTTGAACGCCTCCAGTGTGAGAGAGCCCACCACCTCCCTAGGAAATTCGTTCCACTGTCATATTGCTCTAACAGTCAGGAACTTTTTCCTGATGTTCAGCCGGAATCTGGCTTCCTGTAACTGGAGCCCATTATTCCGTGTCCTGCACTCTGGGATGATCGAGAAGAGATCCTGGCCTTCCTCTCTGTGACAACCTTTCAAGTACTTGAAGAGCGCTATCATATCTCCCCTCAGTCTTCTCTTCTCAAGGCTAAACATGCCCAGTTCTTTCCGTCTCTCTTCAGAGGGCTTTGTTTCCAGTCCCCTGATCATCTTTGTTGCCCTCCTCTGAACCCTCTCCAGTTTATCAGCATCCTTCTTCAAGTGTGGTGCCCAGAACTGGACACAGCACTCCAGATGAGGCCTAACCAGTGCTGAGTAGAGGGGAACTAGTACTTCCCGGGATTTGGAAGCTATGCTTCTATGAATACAGCCCAAAATAGCATTTGCCTTTTTTGCAGCCACATCACATTGTTGGCTCATACTCAGCTTGTGATCGACAACAATTCCAAGATCCTTCTCGCTTGTAGTGTTGTTGAGCCATGTATCCCCCATGGGATTGGACTCCCCAATCCAGCTCGGAAGCCGCTTCGTGGCTTCGGCGGCAGGCCTGATTCAGCTCGGGCAGATTCAGGGGGCGCCCAACCCAACCTGACCCCGAAGCCAAAGCGGGATTCGAATGAAGAACCCCGCTTCGGAGGGCCCCCAACACCCCCACACAAACCCCCTTACCTTGCCACCACTGCCACCCTCACCACCGTCCTCACCACCACCACCTCTGCAACTGCCAACTCCTGCCAACTCCGTTTTAAAAATGGCCACTCCCTGCATAAGAGTCAGCGCACGCATCCAGGCCTCAGGAGTTGGCGGCAGTGGAGAAGGCAGCGAGGATGGTAGCAGCTGTGGAGGTGGCGAGGACTGCAGCGGCAGAGACCACAAGAACTGCGGTGGTGGAGGCAGCAAGGATAGCGGCAGCGGCAGCAACGGAGTTGGCGGCGGAGGTGGCTCAGGTAAAGACCTGGCGTGGCTGGGCCAGGGGTGCTGAAGCTCTGAATCACCCCCAAGTGCTTCCGGGTCGCTTCATGACCCTTCCTCTTTGCCTCGGAAGGGGCTCAAAGTGACCTGAAGCAGCCCGCTGCAGCTCAGGGTTCAGGCCTCAGGCCAAAGCGGTGCACAGCCCTAGTTTATATCTATCCTGCCCCTGCCTCCAATATGCCTGGTATTTAATTTTTACAAAAATCAACAATGTGATTTTTAATTCTGTCCTCAGGATCACATACAATTAAGCCCTAAATTTTAATTATTATAATTATTACGTTTATATCCTACTTTTCTTCCATCATGGATCTCAAAGCAAAAGATATCAAGCGTTTAGAGGCAAATAATGTTTACAGGACCAAAACAAACATTATTTTAGTCTGTGTCTAGCAGCTATTTCCTTTTTCATTTTTACTCTAGAGTAGATGCAGGCGGCCCAATCCATATCTTTAAAAAACCCTACCCCCTGCACTAGGGTCCTGATCCAGATTTGGCCCCATATACCTACCCTAGGGTAAAAATGAAGTGGGGGGGAGATATAGCTGCTAGATACAGATTTAAAGTAATGCTGCTTCTGGCCCACAGGCAAACTTCTATTTAGCCACTGGACAGACTCAGACACACTTAGCTTCAACATGGTTCCTATATCTTTCACCTTCAGAACATACCCTAGAATTACTTCCATTGACCAACAGGAGATGCCAAAGATATTACTTACAAATACACTACTTACATTTGCTATAACATGTATTCTTTTTTATAAAAAAAAAAATCTATTTTAGAAAACTTTAATTTTTAACTAACATGCACAACTGTGGGACACAATTTAGAGAAACAGAGTATTAACAATTAAACATCAAAGCAAGAAATAAGAACCATCTGGAATATTAAAAGGCGTAACATAAATTCTATTTCAATCAATCAATACTTTATTGTTACGGTCAATGACGAGCATAGCAATTCTGTTTTAAAATGGCTGCCCTCTTCATGCTAACCTTCATTAATAAAGATCCATGTGTGCACACAAATACTACAGGAGTGTATCACGTGTAAAAATGCCACTGGATTGAAGCCTGCATTAGGGAGCTCTGGCTGCAAGATCCGTGCTTAAGGTTATGCATGTAGGCTAAGCATAATAAAAAGTTACCCCCCTTTTGTAGACCACAGTTAAGCACAGAATTGGTCGACCAACCACCAGAGTCTTATACAGAGCTGTTATAGGGCAAGTCTAACTTATGCTTAAGTCTAGTGTCATTTAAATATTTGCAGAATACTTCAGAGCTACTCTGAATTACCTAGTTCCACAAAGCTTTTGTTTCCCACATGTGCAATGACTACTGTATTTCCCTTCACAGCATTGAGTTCATCTCACTCCAGGTTCCCAGGCTCCCTTCTGAATGCTGCTCTATCTACAAAGGCTTCACTTAGTCATTTGCTGGCCATGCCCATTCCATATATGCTCTCATGTGTTATTTAGAAAGAGATATTATACTTGTGGTTAAGAGTCATTATTATAGTAATAGGGTTTTCTGGAACCTTCTTGGCATCCTGGAACTTTTGGCTAGCAGGAATTTACAGCATGTAACAGAACATGGGACAATTCCATTTAACTGTTCGCTGCAAAAGCGTAAGGACTCAACGCCTTAAAGACACACACTTTTGTCAAAGGCAATTTCCATCACTGATTTTCAAATGTTCCCTCAGTCAGCTGAATTTCTTCCTGCAACCACAATAGCACTAATGAAAACAGCTGAGCAGTGGAGCCTGAAGTCTATTAGTCACAGGATGACACATTTCTCCAATTGGCACATTCTCCAGTTGGCCACATCTAAACTTCTTTTGCCCTTAAGAGATTGATTACATTTTAATTGACAAACTTACTAAACATGTTACATCAACTCATTCAGTCTGGGAGAGGTTATTATTTAAAAAAAAAAAAATTAAAAGAGATTTCTTTATACCAGTAGTTGAGTGCATTCAGTTCATTCAAGCCACACAGCAGCCTCTTGCGTACCCATTCTGTCCTTGTGGGCAGTTGCAGGAGTCCATACATAGAGCTTTTCTAGACGAGGCTACTAATCCACTGTATCTACTTTCAGTTTTGTCACAGAACTGAAATCAGAGCACTACACGAAGAGTGTTTCCTTTCCTGCTTTTTTGCTACATAACCTCTAGGTGGCACTGTGGTATAGCAGAATAGCACAAATACATAAGTGCAAAAAAGTGGTTTCTTTTGCTTTCACAATTAAATGTCGCATTTTCCCTGCTCTAAAAAAACTCACTGAAAGTGCTGGTTAGACACAGAAGTGAAAATAAGGGTCAAAACATTGTCTAAGGCACTGGTAAACAACTGTGAGCAGATCATAAATGTAGAAAAGCCCATACACAGCAAGCATGTGAAACCCATGCAAACGCATTTATACAACAACATGGTAGTGAGAAGGGGAGAGGGGAAGACGTTTTCCACAGTTCTGATTTTGAACTTTAAAAAGTACCAACATGGATTTGAAAGAAGATCCATCGAAGATATTCCCTAGCTTTCTTTGGTTGAATTCACTCCTTTTACTAGCATCTGGTTATCCCTCCTTCCTTTCTGCTGATTCAAGTTTGTTAATAGGGCCAATTTGTTAGGAAACATGGGCACAAAGAATCATACAACAGTACAGAAGACTAAAATAAAGAGCCTCCGAACTCCTATGCAGCCTTCCCCAACCTGGTGCCCTCCAGATGTTTTGGATCAACTCAGTCAGCACAGTCAATGGTCAGGGGTGCTTGGGAGTTGTAGTCCAAAACATCTGGAAGGCACTAGGTTGGAGAAGACTACGTGTAATGCAGTAGCTCCCTTTGTACTTAGGATAATCATTGCAAGAGGAGGAACTAGGAGGAACAGTGAAAGTTCTTCCTTCTCACACACACAAAACACCAGAATTATAAATAGTGTGGCTTCCTAGGTTCGAAGGGTTTAGTTTGAGTGTTTTCTTTTTTATATACTAAAAAAAAACTTTCAGGTCCTGTTATTGGTGTGTCTACCTTTTTGCACTGTTATGCATATAGCACTAGCATACATGACATATTAGAGTTTCAGAGGCAGAACATAGATAAGTCTCTGTCCCTGAGGAGCTTATAATGTACAATACCTGATCGTGAGCAAGTTACTGACAAGATTCCACACATATAAGCTTCTTATAGCTATTTTTCAGGTAGTTAACTGTTCACCTCTGCACATGTCTCCAAAAGTTCTCTTACGCTTGGGGAGCCAACAAAATGAAATAGAAAAATTTACCTAGACCGAAAGACTCTGACAAAGCAGGTTTTAGCACACCTCTCCCCACCACCAAACAAACAACTTACAGATCACTTTTTTTTAGTTTTTAGTTACACCTCTTATTCTCTTTGCAATAGTCAGGGCAAGAAGCATTTGTTCCTTCAAAAAGCACCACCATAATTGATGTTTACCATAAAGTAAAAGACGTCTTGTAGTGTTTACCACAACCTGAATAAATGCACCCCAAGGCGTCACATATTGCCCATTCTTATGAATGTTCACTTGGTAGAAAGCGCTATCAAGTTCAGTGCAACTAACTTCAAGGTGATGATTCGTAGGAGTGCAACCATTAGTTAAAAACCAAGTTTAAGTTCAGGTGCAGCACGCAAATCAGATTTCATACAACCAGACTAATTTTGCCACAGGAATTCTCCAAGGTTACACTAAGTAGGTGAATAACAGAAGCTACACTTGTTTTCTGTATCACATCACATCTAATCTTGATGTGAAATTCTTCTTCCACTTCTTGTTAATAATTTACAAAGCCTTTATTTCAACTTTAGCATTATTTATTTTATGTCAGCCAGCAGTCCTTGCTAGCCAATATCATCTGTACTAAATCTCCATACAAAGACACTGTCCTTGTTATTATATCTTGCAATTATTTGGGAACTCAGCTCTGACAGTCAGGCAGTTGTGACAACATATATATGGACAGAGATGTGTAACCACAAACAGAGTTCTAAAATGCCATCCAAAGAATCACTACCTTTACCCAAACGAGAAGATGTATTGTTCTTTTTTAAAATAGTGCTATATGCCAAGCCACTTTTCAAAACTGGACAAGTTTCAAAAACAGTTTGCAATTTAGCAACGGCACAGATGCTATTAAAAAGCAGGGGGGGGGTCAAATATCCCATTTAGCAGGTAGAGGCCTTTGGGCATTCTCATAGGTGCTTTCTGCATTGTGCTCCTAACAGCTGCCCAAAGATGCAAACACCTGAACTTTTTAAAGGCCCCAAATAACCCACAGGCGTAATTAAAGAAGTTTCCTGAAGTCCTTGATGCCGAAGCAGATAAACAATTCTAAAACACTGCTCACTAAAAATGCTATAGGACAGACAAATCTACAGTAGCGTTGCAAACAATGGTTCCACATGTTACTGGCCCACAAACAGTTCTAGAAGAAGCCTGCTTGCCCACACATATTTTAATAGTGTGTCTGGAACATCTCAGCTTAGACTTGTATCAAGACTTCACTGATGTAGGCTGGAGTCCTACACACACTCACCCTAGGAGTAAGTCACACTGGAATCAGTTGCACTCCTACTTTTTAGCAAAGACTTTTAGAAGACTTCACAGCCTGGTTGCCTGCAGGCAAAACTTACCCCAGGCAATGGTTGTTTACAATCTTGGTATAAACTAAGGTGTTTTGCTTTTCTTTCTTTCTTTGGATTGTCATTTACACCCCCACACCCGACACCCCACCCCACCCAAGCTTTTGCCTGGAAGATTTCAGTATCTAGGAACAGGTTTTCAAAAAGAGGAATTTGTTCAAGAGAAATCAATCAACTCCCTGGGTTTTTAAAGTATGATAGTTCCTTTCCATCCATCAGGTGATAGAGAAAGGATCAGCCTATAACTGTCCTTCCCTTTCAAATCAAGTAAAATTTTAACTAGGTATATGACTAATGAAATCCTTGGTTTGGCTGATAAGATCCAGTCTCCAAACACATACTTATTTCCTAAACACATATTTTTAAAAATTGCTATTTTCCCACATGGTTTTACCAGCACATGTAAGCAACTTCAAAAATTTCTCTATTAGCCACTTCTATACATGCATTTGTGTGCAGTCAGTTGCGATTATGTGCACTCCTGTATGAACGCGCCCCGAGCCTACATTCAACATCTGAAGTCCTGTCACATGCCCCAGCTCCTAGCTAGGTGAGGTTTGGGGAGACCAGAAGCGGGGCCTTCTGTTTAGCAGCATCCTGGTTACAGAAATCCCATCCTAGGAAAGTTAGATATGCTCCCTCATGATTGGCCTTCAGAGGGCCAGTAAAACTATAGTGTTCTGCTCAGCTTTTAGTCATTAATGCCGCTCATTCCAATAAATCAGGGAACCTTCTAAAATCTTTGTATGTACTTTATCGGTTTTGTTTTTGTTTTGCTTTGTTTTTTGGAATTGGTGTATTTTATTACTTTATTGTACATCAGCTGAAGAACTCATTGAGTGGAGTGGTGATCCAGAAACACATTAAGCAAATAAATAAAAATATACATGTTCTATATATATTATTTATATTTATATATATATATATATATATGCCAACTACTTTTCAAAGCAAGCCAAACCAGTAGTGTATTTTCAGTTTCTTTCTCCTCCCACACATGGGTATTTCTGGTGCAAGTCTCTGGTTACAAAAAGGAAAATGGGAAGACAGAAGACTAGAGAACCACATAGATCTTTATGCTCTCCCACTGAATGCACTCAGAATTGTATAAGACACTTAAATAAGATGCACTTGTAGTTTAAACATTATCCTAAGGAGAACTAGAGACGTTAATAGCGTAACGTTCTTTAAATGAACTTGATCAGGTCTTTAGAAAATTGAAAAAAAGCCCAGATCATTTTATCCCATAGGACATCATTGAGAAGAGGACTGTTCAATTTCATATCTATTCATTAACACACGTTATATGCTCAATGATTTTCAGACAGTGAAGATCTGTGGAATAAGAAATAATTAACATTATCTACTGATATTGGCAGACACTACAAGATTAATCTCAGTCTTAAAGGGCATTGACTGGATTGCTAAGCACCTTCTATTCAGGTTCAGCCACTGTGTGTATGTACAGTGGAATCTGTTCTAATTAGGGCTTCCAGCTGTTAGCCAAGACATGTTGACTGTCCCTTTAAAAAAAGGTCCAAAGCAGCACAATAGCATGCATGTACTGTGCTTTCTGAACCATTTCTTCTGCAGCCACTATGACTGAGGCAGAATAAAGCAACAAAACTTTTTTGGTATAATAAAACAGGGGCTCTACACATGGTACACCATTCGCACATAACAACTATCCAGGTTTTTTTTTAAACCCTGGGTTGTCATGAATGAGCTCACATGTTTGAGCAGCATGAACTATCACTCCCACTTCGCTCCTCCTGCAAGTGGGAGCAGCTAAACAACCCAGGGACTCTTCATCCCTGGGCTGTTTAGCATGATGTCCAAACCAGGAACTCTGACTTGTCTCTCCTCTGATAAGCCACAGTTGGAACCTAGGGTTTAAAATCATTATGTGCCACAGAGTTAAATGGATTAACAAAATATGACATATAGCCTCAATAGTTACATTAGCAGAAATTGTAGATTTCCGTCAGGGGTGGGCAGCTTGTGACCCTCCAGATGTTTTGGCCTATAACTCCCAACAGCCCTAGTGAGCACAGCTAATACAGGGATGATAGGAGATGTAGGGCAAAACATCTGGAGTGCCACAAGTTGCCCGCCACTGATACATGAAGCTGTACACACACAAAACTCGAACTACTTTGGATTCCATTTATTTATTATATGAAACAATATGGATATTAATGAGTACAGAGCATTTGCATTATGAACATATTGCATGCATACTACATTAATGAGTTGTTTTGTATATATTTATAATTATTGAAAATCAGGAAAATTGTGTATAAAATGGTTATGAAAGGTTGACTACTAATAACTGAATACATTTATTTATTTATATTGATCTGTGACTGTTTACATAATGTATTTGTGATGCATTTGCAATGTTTTGTATGTTCTCTATATTTACAATTTAAAAAAAAAAACAGAGAGAAAGATGGGAAACTATGATATCTGCTATATGGCTGAAGTCAGCAAGTAGGCTTGCTGGGAAGCTACTCTGAGTGACGGTGGGGGTGGGGGTCATGCCACACACCCTAGGGTGGCCTGTTGCCAAGTCTTAATAATACTTGGCACCCCTTCTTGCCTTCATTCGTTTCTAGAGTCTGCCCCAAAAGAGAATCGGGCGGATTTCGCCTTGAGGCCTCCAGCTGCTGACTATATGGAATATACAATATAGAATTGTAAGACAATTAAGAATTGGATCAAGCCAAAACCAGTTTATCTCACCCAGTACAACAATGGCCAGTAAGCTGCCCCAGGAAACTAACAAGCAAGGCACGGTGGCAATATCTAACAATGGAGCCTCCATGCTCAGAGGCAGAATATTTCTGAATACCAGATGCCAGTAGTTACAGCTCTTATGACTGTTAGTCATTCATAGATCAATTGAGCACACACAAATTATACCCAATCATTTCTAGAGTCAACTAAGGCATGCTTTTCAAGCCACATCAAGCTTACTAAAAACTGTCTCAGTGTTGGGGCTGCTTCATGCAGAAAACCATTTCAATATGTACCAACTTGTCAAATATATCAGCCCTCACTGCCTGGAAAGCTTGACACCACTAACTTCCAGATTTATTTTAAGTATTTATTTTAATTGTTTCTATCCTGCTTACAAAAATCACAAGAACAATGTTATAAAAATCAATCAAGCCTCAAAAACATGTAAAAATATATCAGCATAAAAATCCACAGAAACTGCATAAAAACAGTCACAAACTTTTTCTTTTTTAAAAGAAGCCATTCAGAGATGGAAAATGGGAAAAGAGTAGATTTGGTAGACTTCCCTGGGCAGAGAATTCTATACGTGTGATGCTTTACTGAAAAGGCCCCATTCCTGGTACCCACCAGTTGGATCTCTGCTGGTGGTGGGGCAGAGAGAAAGGTCTCTAAAAGTGTTCAGGAGCAGGACTCAGGCAGATTCATACAGGTACAAGCAGTCCTTCAGATAACCTGGCCCGAGGCCGTCAGCACTTTAAACTGAGCCCAGAAATGAACTGGTAAACATTGCAATTGGTGTGCAATAGGTGTAACATTCTGACTGACTTGCTCCTACCAGCATCCCAACAGCCACATTTTGAACAAGTTGCCAAACTATCTTTAAAGCAGCCCCACAGGGAGCACTTCAGTAGTCCAGTCTGGATATAACCAGTACACAAGTGACAAAAGGTGGATTTACCTTCTTCCAAGGAGGTTGCAGTTGGTGAACCAGATAAAGCTGGTAAAAAGCACTCCAAACCCACAATGTCATGTGGATAGTAGAGGATACTGTCAGGTGCAGAAGAACCCCAAAGCTGCACACTTGGTTCTTTAAGAGAAGTGCAACCAGAATAGGTTGCACATCTCCACTCATGTCAGAAGAATATCCAATCAACAGCACCTCCATCTTGTCTGGATTAAGTTTGTTTCCCCTCATCCAGATCAGAGCTGCCAAAGGGTTGTATCCAACATTGGTCTAATTTAAATCCCAGTACACTTAACACTGGATACAATCTGAACACTCCTGGCTAGAGCCTGCAGTGGCATGCAGACCAACTATACAATGCGGATCAATATGCATGTCAAAGGAATAGCTTGCCTTGAGGAGCATCCATCATATGGCAGCTATACACGTTGTGGTCCTGAATCCTGTAAAGGAATTATGAGTTACACAAAGTAATTCTTTTGTTTGCCCTAATCCTACTGCCAATCAATTTCATTGTTCTGGAGTGATGTCCATAGTCTAAACTAAGTCAACTCCCTTGAACTGTGACGTTTTGGAATTGCATACAAATAATGATCGGTAGTGACTCTAGACCAAGGGAGGGCAGAAGGAGATCTCCAGATGTTTCAGACTTCAACTCCTAGATGCCCCTGCCAGCATGTCCAATAGTCAGGAATGCTGGGAGTTGAAGTCCAAAACATCTGGAGAACTACTTTCTGCCCACCCCTGCTCTAGACTACAATCCACATACTTGGCTTGTACAAACTGCAGCTTTTGTTAGACCACGCACAGATCCTTCCAGTTCATATATGTACTCTCTATATAGTGAGGACACCAGAAACTAAGTATTATTTTGAAGCTGAGCTGGTTTGTATTTCCCTTATTTCTTTTGTTTATATTTAGGTATGCACTAGTAAGAGGGAAAGCATTTCTGATATGTTTAGAATCCAGTCACCGGAAACCCAGAAACATTAAGTGTTGCTATCCCATTTCAGAGATTGTCACTATACGTCAGTTATTTTCCAGTGTCGTACAAGGCTAACAGTGCAATCCTAAACACATTACCTCAGAAGTAACTCACTGTGTTCAACAGAGCTTACTCCCTAGACAGTGTGCTTAAAATTGCAGCCAAAGTAGTTATCAGGTTTCAAAAATAAGGGGTTTGTCCCAGGGCACCCCTTTTTTTAGGTTATCAATTAGTAAAACATTCTCACTGTCTTTTCTAAAGTTATACTTGTTTTCTTAAAATCTTTATGTCATCCCATACCACCCTCAAAAGATTAACTTACAGCATAATCCTATACATGGCAATAGATAGTCTTATTGAGTTCAAAGTGGGTATAGGATTGCAGCTTTAGTGCAAAAGGCCATACGCAAAAACTGAACTCCTTCACCATTTTCTTTAAACATAAAGCATTGACCATTGTGCAAGTACTGTTTTAAAGAATTTGTTTTGAGAAAGAGAAATAAAAGAACCATTTGGATGCAAGAAAGGCCTTGCTAAAGTGAGCATAGCTGATAATGCCTCACATTAGCTAAACAGCGGAAAGTCATTCAAAAGAGATCTGAGTTTTTGTAAAGCAACACAAAATCCCACAAACCAAAACACATTCCATTCCCAACACTAGCCCATGAAAACATGCTAATATTGTTCCCTTACCTTTCGCTCATACTGAGGAGCAGACATCTGCCTCTCAAGGAATCAGAGTGAAAACTGCAGCAGCACACAGCTGCAAGTGGGAAGAGACAGAAGTAGGATGCACCTTCCCACAGCTCCTCCCCTGAGTTGCCCACAATAGGCAGGCGGCCAGTTGGCAGCCAAGGGGAGAAGACGATTAAGATTGGCTGGACTTCAGGACAAGAGGAATGCTGGAACAGCTAGCCAAGAAACTCAGCATTATGTACTCTGTGACCGGGAGGAGACGCATGGACTATAATTAAACAGAAACAATAATAAGCAAGTGAAATAGGCTCATGTTAGAATGGACCAGAGCCAGACCAGACTGTCATTATTTGAAATCAACAGCAGGATTCCTTAACTGCTGTATGGCAGGCAAGAATTCAACAGGTGAAGGTTTTCCATCACATCATCTCCATGCTGGAAGAGACTTCACCTGCTGAATTCCTGCTTCTCAGCCATTAACAGTGCATGAGGTCCACCAAGAAAATGAGGAGGCGGCAATCCCTGGCAAAACCCATTGCTACTGACCTGAGCACTATATCACATTTGGAGGAACAGCATAAAAAACCCTTGGCCTAAGTCATAGGACTACAACTCCAACCAGCCCCAACCAGAATGGCCAATAGTCAGGAATAATGGGAAGTGTAGTTCAAAACCTCCGAGGGGCATCAAGCTGGGAAAGGCCTATGGCATGTTGGTAGTTAAAAGCCTTTGCCAGGAGCCACGCTTTGGAGTTTGCCATCCCAGGAGGCTCAGCTGGCCTCCTCCATCGGTTTCTAGGCACAGGCGAAGTTGCTGTCATTCAGACCAGCCTTCCCCAACCTGGCGTCCTCCAGACGTTTCGGATTACAACTCTCAGCATTCTTGACCACTGGCCATGCTGGTTGGGGCCAATGGTCCAACACATCTGGAGGGGACCAGGTTGGGGAAAGCTAATTCAGGCCATTACTGGGGAGCAGGGGTTCCCCGATCATTTGGCTCTAGATTTAGCTTTATCAATTATTGCTGGCGCTAATGCTGCAGTCTGTTTTGCTGCTGATGTGCTTATTGTTTTTGCTTTTATAATACTATGCTCTGGTGTGTCATTACTGTATTTTATTTCATAGGGTGACATCCAATGTCACATCTACAGATGTGTATTCATGCCAAAGTGGAGGCTGGTGGCTCTGATGTCAGTGGGTCAGTGAATCCGCTCTGAGTCTCAGTCAGAGCCAGAACTCTAAAGGAGCTATCCAAGGTGTGAAGGAGGCACCACTGGTCCGCCCCACTGACCTCCACCCACTGCCATCTGCTCCAGATCAGATAGGGGCATGTGGGAGGCTGCAGGGGGTAAGGGGGGAATTTATTCCACCAGCAGTGGTTGTTCTGGATACAACTTACTATATTTATGCTGGATACAACTTACTATATTTATGTGGCTAGTCGCCTTGGATTTCCTTTGGGTCAGAAAAGCAGCATACAAATATAAATAAATCGCCTTGTAAAAACAATATAGCCATACCTGTGTGTGATCACCAGTTATATGAACACGTAGAATTACCCATCATGGGCCAAGGTTGATTTGATACAAAAGTACTTTTCCTTCATAGAGACCCACTTGTTTTGATGCTTTTGTCCAATACCAAGCATACATAGATTAATCTGCAGCAGTGGTTTATGGTACAATACAGGCTGCTTGTCTCTTAAAGCCTTATTCATTGGGCTATACTAATTCTCACTGATCTGACTGGAATGATAAACTCAGCAAAATGGAGAGCAACCAATCGCTCCAGTGTACATATAATTAGGAGCAGGCATGCAAAACATCCATTACATTTCAGTGGTATCAACCAGGTTTTACTTTTAGTTGCTGAGACCAAGCTAAAGCAAGGCACAAAAAGGAAGTCTACACAAAATGAAACCAGTATCTGCATCTATCTCAACAGACCTGGGCTCCCAGACACGACATCAGCCTCTTTCACATCATCTGATTTCAATCCTGAACACATTTAATAGGAAGCTAAGCCCATTAAAGTCTACTTGAGTAAGCACATTTAGGACTCACATTCTTATGTATATTTTAAGCCTCCACATTGCTTAAGCCAGAGGTGGCCGACATGCAGCCTGCATGTGCCCCCCTGCTGCTGCCCCGCCCCCCAAAACAAGCTAAATTTGTCCCTTTTTAAGCCTCCGTAGCAATTTGTTGCCGAAATTTGGCAGCAAACTGCCGGGGAGGGGGGGATTGCCCTTGGTGGTGCAGTAGCATGAGTGTAGCCCAATGGGGTTCTGGAGGTGGGAAATGGCCCCTGAAGACCCCCCTCAAAGTTGCCACACCTGGCCTAAGCGAATATTTCTCAAGGTGCAAGACAGGCGTCATTAAAGAGACATGGAAAACTCCTTGGGAGCTGAGAACGCCTCCCTATTACATACCTTGAACAGACTGTGGCAACGCAGAGGAAAACTCAGCCACACTTCCAATTAGTGTCCTCTTTACAATCTCCTTTCCCTCTCTCCCTCCACATATCATCATCATCATCATCATATCTGGAACGGACTATAGACTCTTATCACAAGCCACATTTGTAATAACGCTACTTTCAATAATTCTGACATAGCCTTTTGACTATAAAATAACATTTTCTCATTTTATTTTAACCGAAAGACGTCTCAGTTAGCTCATCCCAATTAGTGAATTTAATGTAACTTCCAACTTTGGTCCAAATATATTTGCACAACACAAGGCACAGGGAGACATTAGTATCATATGCAACAAAACAGGGGTGGGTAACTTGTAGGCCAAACCATCTGGAAAGCCACAACTCCCATCATTCCTCACTACTAGCTATGCTGGCTAGGGCTGATGGGCACTGTAGGCAAACACATCTGGAGGGCCACAAGTGGACCGTCCCTGGGATAAAACCATACACGATCACAACAACAATCAGCATAGGCAAAGCACAGGAGGCACATTTCTTAAACACAGTGAAAGATGCATGTGGCATTTGGTATAAGGATCCCACTGCTACAGTTGGATGTAGATATGAATGATGAGACGCATAGTCATCCACATGCACATACATCCCTGTGGTTCTGCATCTGTTGGTTTCCTTATCAATGCATAGCAGCATGTAGTATCAACCCACACACATGGAAGGCAGATCTTCAGAAGCACTACAAGAGAACCAATGTGGGATTGATGTGTGGAAATGTTCTTTTAGGATATTCTGTGGCCATAAATCTCTTAATGCTTGGCAATGGTGAGTCTAGAATGATTCATTCTGAGGACTAAAAGGCCATCAGATTATGCTTGGGAGAGCAAGACTTTTTCTTTACTACATTCAGGCAGCTAGAGGTGGTAGATCTGCCTTGCGGGTAGAAATCTGCATGCCTGCCAACTAGCTTCATTGAGTGGAAGTTGAGGGAGACGGATTCATTTTTATTCACTTAAAACCGCATGCAAGCATTTATTCAAACCCTGAGATTAATGTGCTGCGATTCTCCAACAATTCATTTGCTATTATTCATTACTTTACTGATCAGATGGGATAGAAGAAGAAAGGATAGCAAGAAATGTTTTGGAGGGATGCCCACTATCACCTGCTACTCCCTAGAGACATCCCTGCCATACAGGTGATTGATAACTGAGTTATCAGTGTGAATTCAGGTGGATCTGCAATATCCCAAACTTTTAAAACCATTCCTTAATAGAAGATACCTTCTATTCCCGTTTCCAGCAATTAAAATCTGCAAATCTCCATTTTTTCTATATTTACTTTCCAACAATATCCTGAACATGTAACAAAGCAATCAATGTATATCTACTTGGAAGCAAATTCCACTGAGTTTAATAAGCCTTACTCTCACTTAATTGTATATGATTGCAGCCTAAATCTACTAGGTGTAGTTAGTGCACTCAGATGTATCTTTAATATTATGCCATATCAGTCTGCCTGCACTTTAAGATCAGCAGGAGAGGCCCTTCTCATCTGCCCACCTGTGAGATCAGTTAGATAGGTGATCACAGCTGAGAGGGTCTTCTCTACAGTGGCCCCACACCTTTGGAATAAGTTGCCATTGGGGATTTGCCATGTTCCATCATTACAGGCGTTTAAGAAGGTCTTGAAAACTTATTAGTTTACCTTCGCCTTCTCCTGATAGGATTGCTGTTGTTGCTGCTGTTTTTACTGCGTTTTTATCACCTTTAATATCTTAATGGTTCTGTATGTTTTATTGTTGTAAGCTCCCTTGGGAGCTGAAAGGCAGCCAAGAAATATTTTAAATAAATAAACAAACATTACATTTCCACGCAAAATGTATTTACTATCAGATAATATGGTAGGAAGTTTTAAAAAATGTTAGCCTGAAATACCAGGCAATTAAACATATATTATATGAGAGAGAGAGGGGGAGGGGGGGGGGAGGGAAATTTCAGACCAAAAAAACACAGTTACATTAATGGTCCCACAGTAAAAATGCAAAACCCTAACACAATTTCACATGACAACATTCAGACTATTATCTCTGGATCTGCATATGCAGCCCCTTCACAACAACAGCAAACACACCAGAAAGTCATCAGTTAACTATAGTCTTTCAATTCATCCAACCCAGGAAACTATGGAACAAGCCAGGATATGAAATCATGAGCGCGTTCCACAAACGGTTCTGCACAAGGCGTTGCACAACTCATTACATCTTCCTTGGACTAGGTGCTTCTTGCACTAGCTGTGCTAGTTATGATAGCGGCTGTGCAACCTCTAGCAGAACAACTCCAACACTTGTCATTTTCCCACTGGTGTAACATTCAATATAATCCAGAACCCGCCGCAACCTGGTCTAATGAAGTGTAACTGAGTTGTGCAACACCTTGTGCAACAATTTGCAAATAGCTCATGCAAAGGCCTTGTGAAACAGCTTGCACGACTGCTTATACAACATGCTGTGGAATGCCTTGTGCAACAGTTTGTATAACAGCTTGCACAACCAGACTCAAAGTATTGGATGCAACTGTTGCATAAGAATAAAAACAGGTTTCCTGCAAGCAGTAGACTATTGTGCTATCAAAATGACACCATTGGATACAGTCCCAAGGTTTGAACTTGGTTTAATATCCTGGCTTGTTCTGAAGCAATTAATCATAGTTATCCAGTTCTGACAAAACAGGAACATAATTAATAGAAGACTTCCTGATCTGATTGTTCTGACAAAGAGAGGAGTGAAGGGGCTGCATGTACGGCCAAAAGCCTTACTCGTACCTTGTCAAAACCTTTAGCGCACACTCCAGTTTCAGTACGCATGTAAAGACATCATGAAGCACATACATTTACAAGGTTAAATATGGTATTATATCTGATTGGACCCAGAGGACAGATTATGGAGGCTAAATGAATTTGTCTGGACACTTGGTGAAAATCTAGTAAAAGAAAATCTAGTAAAAAAGATACAGAGTGACTGTTCAACTCATCAACTGATTCAGTATGCCATCTATTGCAAAAAACACCGGAAGAAAGGAAATCATATCCATTTAAAATTTAATGGCTCATCTGGTTTTTCAGCTAGAAAATGGTGAACAGTAAAATGGTCCATTCTAGATAGTTTGAGAATAGTGGTGGCGAATGTGTGGCTTTCCAAATATTGGACTGCAACTCCCAGTCAACCCTAGGCAGCATAACCAATGGTGAGGGATGATGGGAATTGAACTCCAACGACATCTGGAGGCCGTCCCTGTTTTAAGGAATGGTGAAATGAAAATCATTTGAAGAAAAGAATTATGTTCCTACTAACAGAAAAATAGGAACTACAAAACAACAAGATAGGATTTATTACTCTCAACACCAAGTTAAAACACCCAGAGGTCATTCCAAACAAATAGAACCCACTCTATTCAGAGGGGCAGTGGGCCCCTGTGCTAAGCTTCATGTGTTAAGTATATTCATGGACTGGATGTAGCATAACGTTTGGTGGAAGCTGTGAATATTCAGAGCAAAGTTTGCACCTAGGGAATGGACCAAATTTAAAATGGCCAAAGCACAAATTGTGCTGATTTTCAGGCATGTTGTCAAATTTGCCAAATGACCTCGGGGGGGGGGGGGGAGTCCTGGCATGCTCTTGTGCCTTTAACAGACATTTATCTACAGAAATCACATGATGCTTTTCACTGCATGGAGATAAGCATTAACTTTTCATAAGCCACCCTGGGAATCTGCTGAAGGGTGAGGCATAAATAAATAAATATACAATAAAACATTATCACATGCTAATGTCTGTAATAATGCCTGTTAAGGGCATGGGAACAAGGGTAAATTAAAAAACAACAACTATCATGCGGTTGGAGAATACAGAAGTCTCAGCACAGCAGTTCACTAAGTTGCCAGCTTCTTCTTTTTTTACCATTCCTGTTCCTTTAATGAGGTTTAGTATGCAGACAAATTGATTTCTGAGTAATCATGTACACAGCTGTTTTCATCACCTGCACTAAGAAAAAATAGATCTTGTGTAGAGTTCAGCGCTGGCGACATCAATATTCCAATGCACAGTGCACCAATAGTTTTCCTGCTATTGCGGCTGCTGTGGTCTTTTGGGTTTGTTTTTAAACTAGCAAACCAGATTTCATTATGATCTCATTTCATTATATTGTGGAGTTCATGAAAGTAATTCAGGAAACAGATTAGAAGAAAGGTTATCTCAAAAGCCAGGGTGCTATTAAGATTAAAAAAAAAAAAAACAGCTAGAAATTCTAATTAAGCTATCAAATAAACAGATATCTCCCTCCTGACATGCAAGGGCTGCATTGCAAACACAGCATAAGCTTCCCAACCACTTGAGGGAGTCAAATCTTAAAGTAGCTGGCACCACATCTCTAGGGATGTACGAAAGTCACTTACCTTTCCACAGATTATGTTCATGGGGGGGGAGACGTTCCATCCCTCCCCATGGAATCCTCGACGGGGGGGGCGATCCGGTCCTCCCCCCAGGAATCCTCAATGGCCGGCTGTGCTTCGCGGCAGCTCCACGGAGCAGCCAGCCAGGCCCAGTCCAGGGCCGTCCGCAGCCGGATTTCCGGCCGCGGAGGGCTCTGGGTAAAAAAAAACAAAACACCGCGTACGAAATGGCAGCGGCTATGGCCGCCACCATTTGCGTACCTTATTTTTCGCCATCTTAGTCTACGTAAATATTTACGTAGACTATTACAGCGAAAATAAAGGGGAACGCAAATAGCGTAGTGGGCGCTATTTGCGTCCCTTTTTGATTCGCCGTAATAGTCTACGTAAATATTTACGTAGACTAAGACGGCGTAAAATAAGGAACGCAAATGGCGGCGGCCATAACCGCCGCCATTTGCGTACGCGGTTGTTGTTTTTAACCAGGATGTGATAGGCTACGTAAGTCTTTATGTAGCCTATCATGTCTCTGTAAAAAAAAAAACGAGGCAGACTGCAAATGGCGGCAGTGGCAGCCGGTCAGAAGACCAGCCACCGCAGCAGCCGCCCGGAACATCCGCCCCAGGTAAGTCTCGTCCCGGGGGGGATCCGCGGGGGGGTGGCAGGCCGTTCCGCCACAGATTTCGGGGGGCTGAATGCACTGGCATTCGGCCTCACTGAGATCCGTGGCGGAATTCTCTGACATCCCTACACATCTCACCTTTGCTAGTGAACTCAAGCTTTTTATCCTCCTTCCTCTCCTGCATCCTTATCAGTTCTTAATTTTGTTCAATAGGCAAATTATTGGACCATACAACAACCTACTAAAGTTTGCAGTGTTAGAATCTTTAGATTCATTTTTCCTAGAGGAAAATTACCAGATACCCTCAATGGGGGTCTTTTCTGTGTACGCCCTTACAGTGTTTTTCAGCCATCTCTCCCCTTCACTGTATAAAAAAGGAAAGCAAGGAATAAATACTAAACTTGAACCTGAAAGACCTTTGTTAACATTCTGGTTCAGATTTAAACCATCTGGGCATGTACAATTTCTCAGCCCAAGCATATCAGTTCCCACAAGCATGTTGGCCACTTCAGTCTCCTGGTACAGCAGAGGTGACAATGAGGGTCTTGTGATGCTAAAAATCTCTTTGCAACTAGAAAATAAGGGCGTGCGCTTTGCTAGAACCCTTTCTCCCTGATGTGTGTGTGTGGAGGGGGTTCACTTGCAGGAAGCATTAAAAACTCCAGCTCATTCTGATAAATGTGGAAACCATGGTTGAGGAACTGCAGCATCAACATATGAGGGCCAAAACAAACATTACCTTAAATTTGTGTCTAGCAGCTATGTCTTCTTTCATTTTCATTCAAGAGTAGGTGCAGGGGGATACGATAACAAGGGCATTCCTCTCTGTGCCTTGACCCAGTGCCCCCAGTAGCCTCCAGGACAGGGGGTGGGACTTGGGGAGGGGCCCCGTCGAGGGAGGCCAACGCTCTGCGATTCAGATGGGCAACCTCTACGGGCCAGTTTGGCCAGTGAATCAGAGGATGTCCACCCATGATGAACAATTATAATTTTAATGACATACTTAATATGGTGGTTATGAAGTCAAACATGATAAAGTATTAGAAAGTACAATGCAGAAGAACCCAGGAATTGTGTTTGTGTGCGTGCGTGGAGGGCCGCATTCCCTCAGTGGTGCTGTGGCTCTGTGGTAGAGCATCTGCTTTGCATGCAGAAGGTCCCAGCTTCAATCCCTGGCTTCTCCAGGTGGAGCTAGGAAAGAACCCTGCCTGAAGCCCTGGACAGCCACTGCCGGTCAGTGCCAACATACTGGGCTAGATGGACCAATGGTCTGACTCAGTACAAGGCAGCTTCCTACGTTCCTATGTGCACGTATGGCTGATGTACCGCACAGCCTTATCCAGTTACACCCAGAAGCATCTGAACATTCCTGGGGTATCATTCAGTTACAGGAGACATTTTCCAGAGATATTAGTCCAGATGTGTATTTTGTAACAAAACAGTCAGAAGCCAATTGGAGATAGGATATACACTGGTGTATTAGCCAACTGGCAATTTCAACGGTGCCCAGAGTTTATTACTTACTTGGGAATAATTATCCCTAGAGATATATCTCAAATGATTAGTTTAAATTTAAATAAGTTGATTAATAACATTTCATGAGATATAGATAGATGAGTATATTTAAAGTTGAGTTTATGGGGTAAGGTTCATACACTTAAGATGAATACTATACCTCGAATTATTTATGTTGTACGTGTGATCCCTATACTTATACCTAGCAAATATTTTCAAAAACTTAATGCTTTGTTTTGTAAATTCTTGTGGGGTTCTTTTCCACCAAGAATATCTTTGAAAAGGATGCAACTTCCAATTAACAAAGGCAGGTTCGGTTTTCTGGATCTAGCTACATATCATCAGGCTTAATTGCTGATATGTACTAAATTTTGGTCTTTCCCACTCAGATTTGATTTTCCACCTTGGTCAGTGTTGGAATCTTCTTGTCTGGAGCCTCTCTTTAAATGGATGGCATTAGGTTTGCAGTACATTAAGGCAAAAAGAGCTCCTCCCACAACTATGGCAGTCAGAGATGTGTGGCATATAATGTCATGCCAATTATACTTTGATCCATTTTCCCATGCCAAATTGACTTTACAGGGAAATCCAGATTTAAGGATTGGGAAGAAAACGTTTTTATGGTGGACCTGAACAGATAAAAGGATCTTTACCTTGGATCAGTTAGTGGGTGTTGATGATGAGTTTTTGCTATTTAAAACTTTGAGAGATATAGGTACAGAGAGCTTCGGCTATTGGGCGGTATAGAAATGAAATGAAATAAACAAATAAATAAATAAAAGATAAATTTGATTTGCCTGCTACAGCAGAATGGCAGTATTTGCAACTGAAACATTTGTTAGTATCTACATTTGGCCCTGCTGCTTTTACTGCTTCGGAGTCTCCTTCTTTACTGGAAATACTTACTGAAGCTGACCACATATATCGACCTAAGATTCATGTTTATAAATACTTATTATCAGTGAACAAATATGATACATGTGGTTTACAGTAGGAAGGGAACAGAGAATTGGAATGTCTTATTATGTTTAATCAGTGGACCGTCATTTTGGCGTCTGCATCGGATATCTCTATGGATCTTCAGTTACGTCTTATTCAGCAAAAACCTTTGCTGCAGGTCTATTGGATGCCACAACATCTCTTTAATAAAGGCTTGTCAAATTCGGCCAATTGTTGGAGGTGTAATGTAGTTAATGCTTCTCTTATTGTTATGTTGGAAATGCCCAATATTTGCCTCCTTTTGGGAGGAAGTTTTTATACAGATAAATTTTGTATTGGAAAGCTCTTCTATATTTACTGATGTAAACATTCTCTTAAATTACTTACCTGTTTTTTGGAATGTGACACAAGGTCAGCCTAAATGGATCTTTTGCGCCCATGTGGTTGCTAAAAGATTGATATGACGATACTGGAAAGATAAAAGCTCCCTGCCTATAATGCAGTGGTTTGAAGACTTAACAACGCTAGCAACATTTGAAAGAGTGGTATATAGGCGTAACTTGCAAATGGACTTACATTTGGATATCTGGTCTGCTTTTACTGAAGTTTACGTGTAGCCTATTTATTTCCTTGGGGGAGCTGGGGGTGGTGACGGCCGACAGGAAGCTCTGGCATGGGCTGGTCCACGAAGTCACGAAGAGTCGGAAGCGACTGAACGAATAAACAACAACATTTATTTCCTCTTTTTTTTCCTCCTTAGAATATTGTAATATTTGAAACTGAGGATTTTAGAATATGTTGTTATATTTTTAATTTGGAGGGGTTAACAGTTTTTGTGTGTTTTGTTGTTTGGTTAAAATTCACAATAAAAAATGATTAAAAAACAGAAGATTTTCTGAAAAGGGTAGCTTTAAAAAAAAACCTGAGGGAAAGCTACAACATCCTATAAAAGCACAAACATAATTATAATTTACTTCAAAATCAGCAAAATCAAGTCAACATGTAAATATGTATTAGTGAGAGTTATTAAGCAGCTTATTGGAGAATAATTCTGAGAAAACGTCAGTGAGAATACCCATAAGGCTGCAATCCTATACCCACTTACCTATAAAGAAGCTCCATTGAACTCAGGGGGGCTTACTTCTGAGTAAAAATGTACAGGATTGCACTGTTAAGTCAGTCATGCATAAAATAATTAATTTCAGTCAGTTTACGCTCACCTATCTCTGTATGAGATCAAGCTATCAATGCCAGTGAAATTCCCCCAGAGCCCTCATTTGTATTAGTCAGCTCAGGAAACCGATAAATACTTTCCCCAGCCCCATAATTCTGTAAGTAATGAGGCCACATTTCCTCTGCTTGAAATGGGAGAAGCCATGTACAAAAGACAGTACAGAGTTAATGAAGAAATTATGCACAGAGCATCTTGCACTACAGTGGTATCCTTTGCTAGGCCAGTGGGATAATTGCATCCTGCTAAACTGTTTGTTAGCCGCATTTTTAAAATAGAGCTAGATAAAATTCCATCCAGTCTTAAACTGGAATATACCCAGTCTTCATGAGCTCTTTCAGGGACTTCTTGCAAGAAGCTTGGGCTCTGGGGGAGACTTTTCTCAAAGCTTAAAAAGGCTGGGCTCATTTGGGGATTTTTTGCCAGCCTTCATAGCCACTCATCTCACTCTCCTCCTTTCTCAAATTTGCCCGCAGAGGGAAAGAGCCTAAAACTGTCAAGGCTGGGATAACTGGAACCAAGGTGAGCCAATAATAAGCTGAGTTTGGATCAGCTCATAAAGGGACCAGCTTTTCTGAACTGGAGCAAGGACTTCCACACCTCCCAGTTCCAAAATTCGGCACCATGCCTACTTTTAGATCATCACAAACACGACTAGGCCAACCAGATCTCACTCAAAGGACTATCTCTAGACCTTGCAAACATCATATCACTTCTACACATTGTTCTAAAATTGTATTAAAGATGTGGGTGAATACACTACAATTAAGATGCATACAAATGTGAAATATTAATAATACATATATCAATGAAATAGTACATTTCCAATTGCAGACACATTTTCTGGACTGTTAAGGATCTTGACTATTCATGGAAAGCAGAGAACAGTCATGTCCCTTTGCATTCCTAAGGGTTGATTTTAAGATTGCAAGTTTCAAATACTGTTATATAATATAATTTAATTTATTTTAATATTCTGCCTTTCCTCTAAAAACAGTGCTTAAATCAATTAAACTTTTTAAGCACAGGTTAATCAGGGATAGTATTCAACAACTAGCCTGGTAGAAACAGGCAACTAGGAATTCCATGCAGATGACTGAGCAGGCTGTGAGGGATGGATCAGTCAATCCCTCCTACACAACCACCCCAGAAATAGAGATATCAGGGAAATCCGCAATGGAATCAAATGAGTTTAGATTTCTATGAATCTGACCTGCGGATTCTGCAGCGGACTAGCTTTTCCCGAATTGCATGGATTCTGAGGACTTGCAAACACGTTTTTTTTTACTTTCTGGAATTTTACACAAACTTAGTCGTACAAAAATACATAAAATAAAAAATGCCAGCCAAAAATGTGCATTTCTACCATGGGTTAAAGCATGAAAATGTGCATTGGGGGGATTTGCGCATTTTCGCAAGTGCACATTTACACAAATCCTTCCCAATCACTCCCTCAGGGAGCTATAGGGGTATACCATGGAAAGGGCTATACCTAAGGGTGCCAGCAGCTGTGGCTTCACTTAGATTAATTGGTATAGTGTGTCCAACATTGACAACTGCCTAAGGTTTCTTGTAGGCTTCACTGTCTCAAACCAAGCGTTATTCCAACCCATGCAAAGTCAGCTCCATTCGCTAGTATTTGCATATATCTTGGGAACTGGGCCAAGGAAGGAATCTTTCTGTCAGTCCTATGACTACATGAGCAGTTGGCATGGTTTGGCACCTACCATCCACCTATATCAACAACCCCCTGGATCTTCTGCTGTTCCCCACATTGCCCGCTACTTGTTCACCAAGCTTTCCATTGGACCCAGAGGGGCAAACAAACAGTAGCGGTGGACCAATAGCAGCCACTGCCTGCTTGCTGACTGGCTCTTTCTCTCTGGCACAAAAACAGACAGTAGCAATTAGGAGGAGCGGCTGCAGCTGACAACAATGGGAACAAGGAGGAAGTAGCTCCATTGAAGGCATCTTGCCCAAGGGCCACCTCAAAACCTGGAGCTCGCACTGCTCTGCCACAAAGCTAACAAGGTCAAAGTTGTGCTCTCTCTGCCTAACCACCTCACAGAATTGTTGCGGGACCTCCACGTATACCAACCACCTTGTGCTTCTTGGAAAACAAGGCAGACTTGTTTCCAGATTATTTTTTGAGACAGGTGTCAGGTCACAGCAGACCTCTGACAAAAAGGATCAGATGCACTTTTCCAATGCATCTGATTCTCACAATAGACATGAACAAGCAGCTAATGGAGCACCTAACTCCTTCCACCGAATACCGCCCTGTGAGCCTCACAGGGCAGCACAACCATACGCCTATCCTGTCTGGTGCCTCCAAGAGGAAGCACCAGATGAACAAACAGGCTTGCTACCTTCAGCTGGCCAGTGCAATTGGAAATTCAGAAAGAAATTAAGTTTATCTCCATGCTGTGAAAAACTCCAAGCTGTGAAAAAGCTTCATTTGCCAATTCCTGAGCACAGAGCTACTATTAAAGATGCGAGAACAGGCCAGTCCAGTTCTTTTCTGGTCAGTTGGCAATCTCATTGCCAAATGATGTCATTTGATAACTCAGGCCACTACAAGCTTCCATGCCTGCACAAGATAGATCTCAGTGCACCTATCCTTGACTGTCATTCCGCTCCTTGTGTCAACATAAAGGGTGCTTCACCCATGTTGGTCCCACTCCCTAGCATACATGGCTATGTGTGATGACTGATAAAGAAAAGTGGTTTTGCAGGCTGCATCATGGTCTTTGCTCCAAGTACACAAAAAGTGGGTCCCAAGAAGTAGGTACCCACTCCCGTTTTCCAGGGAATCAGGCGTTTCCCATTGTTGCGCAACAACATACAGCAAGAACACACCAGTTTCAGTTTGGGCCTATGCCAAAACACTGTGGTTGAACTTTACATTGCTTTCCCCCTCACACAACCTGTGGCTATTCACACATCCACATAATGTGCACGCGGCAAGCTGTATACAGATATCGTGTATAGGACTGTGGTGCATTGCTGGCTGAACAAAATTGAAACTTTTCACACCACAAAACTGCAGAGTTGTCTATAAATATGCTCCACACTAGTTGCTAACAAACAACAATACGTAAGACAGTGACTGAAACTTCAGCACAAGTTTAGTCATTTGGAGACTTGCAGAGTTGCGGGCGGACGGATGGGGGAACGGGGACGGGAATGTCCTGTGTTTTGATGCTCATTCCCCCCCCCCGACCTTTCAGACTATGCCACCCACAGAATCTGCATAAAGAGATTTGCATTTGTGTCTGCCTCAAGCCAAGATGTAACGCTTTGCATGTTGAAAACTCCCCAACTTTGCAAAGGGAAATGAAAGAAACCAGGGAAAAGTTCTGTCACGGATTGTAGGCAAAGCAAAAATGTTGTTTTAAAGAATTAAGATTCTATTCAGGAATAAAAGCTTTTAATTATCTACGCCTCCCAAGCGGTTCATTAGCTAACAAAAAACGTTCCACTTTTGGTTCCCCGAATCAGCCAGCCAAATGAATTCACACAGTGATTGAGAAAAGAATTGTTGTTTTGTTGTTTTTAAGGGGGAAAATGGGGAAAGCCTGCCACGTTTCTTCGCTAACTGCAAGTCTCCAGTCTCAGTACAGCGGGCTACGCTCTTAATTAAAGTCATTTAGCAAACGAAAAAGATAAAATTATCTCTTCGCCGTCCCCACCCACTCTGGTTTCGGAATTTAGCGGGTCCCCCAGGAAAAGGACTCAAACCCGGAGGTGTGCAGACAGCGGCGGCTCTGTCGGAAGAACTCTTCTAGGAGACAGAAGGAAAAAAGACAGACAGATGCAGGTTCTGTCTTCCAGCGTTCAAGGCGGAAACCTTAAGCACACTTATAAGGGAGTAAACACCACCCAACACAGGGGGACCAGCTTCCCAGTAAACAAGCGAAGGCGCAGGATCGGGCTGCATGGTTCCAATCCTGTGAATTTTTATTAGGGGGGGGGGAGTCGCACTGGCCTCAGTGGGACTTACTTCCGAGTAAACGTGCATAGGATCGGGCTGCACAAAGGAACGGGGAAAACTTGCTCCTCGGGTTTTCTCTCCCTCTCTTTTGTTTGTTTTGCTCGAGAACCCAACGTGTGTCGCGAACAGCGCGATCCTGCGCACACTTACAGCGGGACTTACTTCTGAGTAAACGCGCGGAGAACTGCGCTGGAAGTCTCCCGCCACAACAAACGGAAAGGAATACGAGACGAAAGCTTTCGCCAAGAAAGGAAAGAAAGTCTCTCTCTCTCTCTCTCTCCTACCAGATCAGTCACCGCACAAATCAATCTCCTCCCCTCTCTCTCTCTCTCTCTCTCTCTCTCTCTTTCTCTTGCAAATAACTCTGTTGCTGGAGATAAACACCTTGTTAGCGCAACCAAAAGAGACCGTTTGGAAAGCGACAACCTTGCAATTAATCTCCTCCTTCAGACGAGACGAAGCGCTGACAGCCTGCTTTGGAATCAATCGGCGGCCGTTGCTCTGGAAACCGCAGCTGCTCCACGATCTCGCAACGGCGAGCGCGGCGCCCTCCCCACCTCGAGGGGAAGCTATTACCTCACCGCCCCCGCCTCCACCCCGTCTCCTTCGCGCTCCGAGATGAAATGCGAGGCGCGAGCCGACGTCCCACGCAGCCCTCTCAAGCAGAGCTAGAGCGCCGCTTTGGGGAGAGCGGGAAATCAGAGGCGGCTGCGGGACTCGCAATAGTTTGCTTGCAGAGGAAGGTCCTCCCCGGGTTTCTCTCGGCGAGGGCTCACCGGGAGTCGGCCCCGGGGCATCCCCGCCCCGCCCGGTTTGCAGATCTGGCCCAAGGGAGGCAAATTCATAGAATCATAGACTCATAGAATAGTAGGGTTGGAAGGGGCCTACAAGGCCATCGAGTCCAACCCCCTGCTCATTGCAGGAATCCAAGTCAGAGCATCCCTGACAGGGGGCTGTCCAGCCGCATCTTGAATGCCTCCAGCGTGGGAGAGCCCACCACCTCCCCAGGTAATTGGTTCCATTGTCGTATTGCTCTAACAGTCAGGAAGTTTTCCCTGATGTTCAGCCGGAATCTGGCTTCCTGTCACTTGAGCCCATTATTCCGTGTCCTGTACTCTGGGATGATGGAGAAGAGATCCTGGCCTTCCTCTCTGTGACAGCCTTTCAAGTACTTGAAGAGCACGATCATATCTCAATTCAGCAACATGGATGACATGGATACGGGCAGGGCCAGCCCGAGAGACATTGCTGCCTGAGGCAAAGGCGAGTAAGGGGAGCCATGGTAGAGGTCTACAAAATTATGCGCGGTGTGGAGAATGTGGATAGGGAGACATTTCTCTCCCAAAATACTAGAACCTGGGGTCATCCCATGAAGCTGACTGGTGCGAGATTCAGGGCAGATAAAAGGAAGGACTTCTTCGCACAGCACATAGTTACACTATGGAATTCGCTACCCCCAGATGTGATGCCCACCAATTCGGATGGCTTTAAAAGGGTTTTAGACAAATTCCTGGAGGAGAAGGCTATCAATGGCTACTAGTCCTGATGGCTATAAGCTACCGCCCATGTCAAAGTATATATACACCAGTTGCTGGGGAACATGGGCAGGAGGGTGCTGTTGCCCTCATGTCCTGCTTGTGGGTTTCCCGTGGGCAGCTGGTTGGCCGCCGTGTGAAAAGAATGCTGGACTCAATGGACCCTTGGTCTGATCCAGCATGGCTCTTCCTATGTTCTTATGGCACCACCCCACGACCCCATTCCACAAAAAGAAGCCAACCAGACAGGCAGATGAATCCTACTTCAACACTGGCAATGGGATAGGGTCCTCCACCACGCCTGAGACCAGCAGGCTAACTTATGGGGTGTGGGATAGGCTAGGTGGCACATACAGCTCTGTCCTCCAAGAGAGAAGAATGCCTGGTGGGCTCAGGAGAAACAGCTAGGGGGCTGCCACTGCTGCCCCCCAGCATTTGCCACCTGAAGCAGTTGCCATGGTAAGGCCGCCCCTATGTACAGTACTGCACTGGCATGCAGTATATGTATTAGATGTACTTGACTGAGTTGCGCCAGCAAAGATGGAAGGAAGCAAAACCTGACAAAGTTTGGTGAGACCCTTCCCCAACCTGGTGCCCTCCAAATGTGCTAGACTACAGCTCCCATTGTCCCCAGCCAGCATGACCTGGCTGGGCATGAAGGGACTTGTCCTGTAACACATCTGGAGGGCACCAGGTTGAGGAGGGCTGAACATACCACTCCCCTTGTTTTTATTTATTTTATTTACAACATTTGTATACGGCTCCTCATCTAAAGAGATTCTGGAGTGGTGAACAATAAAAGATAAAATAATAAAAGGAGTAAAACACCATATTAAACTTAGTGTTTTTAACAATAGAGTGCCAATAAAAACCATGGCTGGTCAATCAAGGAAGGCTTCCTGGAATAGAGGAGTTTTCAGGAACCACCAAAAAACAACACAGTTTGGTACATGCCTGACCTCCAGAGGCAGGGAGTTCCACAGAACGGGGGTCACCACACTGAAAGCTTTTCTCTGGGTGGACTCCGGGCCATAGGTCCACGTGGAACCACCAGGACCATGCTCTCTGATGATCTCGGTGACCGGGCAGGTTGGTAAGGGAGAAGCAACATTTATGTAGCCAAAATCTATTCACGGTTATTTAGAAGTTAGCAGTGCAATCCTATACGTGTCTGTTCAGTAGTAAGTTCCATAAACTTCAGTGAGACTCCTAGGTAAGTGTAGCTTTTAGTGATAGGTATTTCAGTGAGACCGTCAGTGCAATCCTATGCATGCATACTCAAAGGTAAGGCAACATGCATAGGATCAGGCTGTTTACTTCACCATGTTAACTGTGCATAGAAAGATTGGGGGTGGGAGTGTTGCCCTAGTAAACTGAAATTCTCTGCCTCCTGTGTATGTTATCAATGCTGGCTGGGGAATGCTGGGAGTTGTGGGATTTTTGTCCATCTAAACATGCATAGGCTTGCGCCCTAAATGCGGCGGTGTAGTAGTGGCGGGTTGCGCCAGGCCATCGCTCTGGCACTTTTCAAGCCAGCCCCCAGCCGGGTCGCAGTCTGCTACGGAAGAAGGAGAGAGCAGAGGGAGTGTGGGCAGCTGCCTCTTGGGTGCTGGCCAGACAAAGGGAGTGAGAGAGGGAGGGAGCCTGAGGGAGCTCTGCAGCCTCCTCTTGCCCTCACCCTTCTCCTCCTCAGCTCTTGGCTTTTCCGCTGTCCCTGCTCTGTGCCTGTGCTCCTGGAGCTGCCCTCATCTCCTGCAACACCAGCCACCCATTCAGGGCTGCTGCTGCTGGCCAAGGTAGCGGCAGGAGAGTGGGGGCATGTGTGTGTGCTGCCACCATTATCTACTTATGGGGCAGGGCAGGTGGCTGGTTTGTGCCAGTTTTTAGGATTATCACACAATCCTATGCATGTTTACTCAGAAGTCAGTCCCACTATCTTCAATTGCCAGTTGGGCTTTCTCCCAGGTAAGTGTGCATAGGACTGCAGCCTTAGCTGCCTTCCCAAGGTCTCTGTAAATTTAATTCGAAATAAACACCCATTGGATTGCACTGTTAATTCTTGAACATTAATTTCTACAGTAAGCAGAATTGCCAAATGCAACCTGCTCTATCAGCTACACTTTTTGGTACAAGGTTGGCATGTGCCTGGGCAAACAAACCCTGGTGGAGGGAAGGGAAACAGAAAAAAATGAGTTTGGGGGGAGAGGAGAAAGAAGATAAGCGTGTGTGTGCGTGTGTGGTTCAATCCAGCTGGGTGTGCGGACGTTTCTGTTGCGGGATGGGAGAGATATAATGAAGGAGTTTAGGAAAGGCTAATGGGTAATGTTGGGGCGCTAAGGGAGTGTGCAGGGGGCTGTTTAAATGAGAAGGGATCTGTCCATGAGGGCTGAGTTGAGAGGTTGAAGCTTCCATAGAGTATCATATTTTGAAAACCTAAAATGTTTGTGTTTGAGTGAGTGAATGAGTGAGTGGGTGGATGGGTGAAAAAGATTAACACCCCTGCATTTTTTTCTCAGACGTCCAGTTGAAATACCCCTGCCTTACTCTCAACTGCACTGTTTTGGATCCCAGTTGAAGGCTTTATATCTTACAAGGTTGTACAATCTTAGAAGGGGCGTGGCTATGAGGGGGCGTGGCTGTGACTGCACGAAGGGACCCCGAACTTCTGAATTTGCCACTACACTAGGGATGTCAGAATTCCGCCACAGATCTCGGTGAGGCCGAATACCAGTGCATTCGGTCCCCCGAAATCTGTGGCAGAACGGCCTGCCACCCCCCTGCCCCCCTGCGGATCCCCCCCGGGACAAGACTTACCTGGGGTGGATCTTCCGGGCAGCGGCGGCTTCAGCGGTAGCTGCAGTGGCGGTGGCTGGTCTTCTGACCAGCTGCCACCACCGCCATTTCCAGTCTTGTAAAAAAAAAAAAAAAAAAATGACGTGATAGGCTATGTAAAGATTTATGTAGCCTATCATGGCTGGGTTAAAAAAAAAAAAAAAAGCATACGCAAATGGCGGCGGCTATGGCCACCGCCATTTGCGTTCCTTCTTTTTGGCCCTCTTAATCTACATAAATATTTACGTAGGCTATGACGGCGAAAATAAAGGGGAACATAAATAGCGTAGTGAGTGCTATTTGCGTCCCTTTTTGATTCGCCGTTTTAGCCTACGTAAATATTTACGTAGATTAAGATTAAGTTCATTTGTGTTCGTGGGTTTTTGGGGGGGGGGGTTACCCAGAGCCCTCCGCGGCCGGAAATCCAGCTGCGGACGGCTCTGGCCTGGCTGGACCTGGCCGGCTGCTCCGCGGAGCCGCCGCGGAGCACAGCTGGCCATCGAGGATTCTGGGGGGGAGGAACGGAGCACCTCCCCCCCGTTGAGGATTCCGGGGGGAGGGACGGAACGCCTCCCCCCCCCCATAAACATAATCCACGGAAAGGTAAATACATTTCATACATCCCTACACTGCACTACTGCCTAAATGACCAAAACATAACTTTCTGTTCTTTTTATGCAGTGTCTCCTTTTTTTACAGTGGTGGCTCATCTTCCAATGTTTTGACGGTCAATTGAAGAAAAATTTGAAGACATCAGGATGAGTAATGAATCTGATGCTACAAATTAACTGAAGAGCAATCAATTTAAGTCAAGATCTGAATGTATATTTTTTTGAAGGGGAAAGTAATTGGGCCAGATACAGGTGGGTAATAAAATGGTTTGCCATCTGTGAAATGGGTATTTTGCTACAGCAAATGTGGGGAGATCAAATTGTTGGTTTGGTGTTTTGAGACACATACTCCAATTTTGCCTAAGTTTATGGACTTGGGCAAGTCTCTTGCTTCCATCTAAACTGCCCTTCTCTTTCCAGCAACAGTCAGCCAAATGTTTCCTGGAAAACAGCTGCTCTCCCCTATGATTTATCTTCAGCTTCTGGCATTTAGGGCAGGGTGGGGTGAGGGGAGAGATCTGTGTACCTTACTTGGTTGTATGAACCTGTCTCTGTACATGAGATTGAGAGAGAGAGAGAGAAAGGGAGTGAAAGGGATGGCTTGTTGGCCTAATTTGTGAGTCTAATGCAAAGGCTGGATACCATGGCACCCATCCAGATGCCCATGTGCGTCTGCCAGGACCCCCATTCCCCCTCCACAGACACACCTATCGCCGTTTCTGCTGCCACTTCTTCTTACCACCGCACTCAGCTCAGCATCAAGGAAGCTGGAAGTTGGCAGACTTCCTTGCTCCTGAAGTGAATGTGGTGGCAGAAAGAAGTGATTGTGGTGGGTAGCTTCAGTGGGGCAGGGATGGGTGGCCGGAAAGAAGTAGCTGTGGATGGCAGACAGGGAGCACAAATAGCAGGTGGGGGGAAGCAGTGGCAAAGGCAATCCCAAGCAGTGGAGGAGGAACAACCTGCTGGTAAGCAGCGGCAGAGACGGATAGAAAATCACAAGCAGGGCCAGGTTAGGGGGGGGGGGCAAGAGAATTGGGCATTGGGCATCCAGGTAAGGAGAATCAAGAAAAGAGGGAATTCCGGGGGGGGGGGGAGACAAATGTACCCGCAGGCCCACAGAGGCTGCCCGCCCCTAGTCTAACGTGTGAAATGATCTGTAATTTGTGGCTTGGCTCACTCTCTTGAGGTAGCTGCTCTCTGTGTTGGTCATTTCAGGCTGATTGTAACACAGTTGTAGTCTGAATTCTGAATACCATGGATGCAAAGTATTCATGGTGGACACCTTATATGAATGGAGGGTTGTTGTTTTTTTTATAGGTTCCACCAGGCTCCAGAAATACAGACAGGAATAAATACAAGACTATGTGACTTCAGTGTGTGTGGCCATTTAGGTAGCTTTGTGACTATGCATCTTTATGGAGTGAATATACCATGGAGTCCAAAGGAACTATTCAACTGTTGTAGCTGTGCAGTCTTTGTGTGCCTTTATGTGCCTATCCTGTCATGAATAAGAAAAGGGCATGGGAACTCCTGGTTGTATAAATACATCCTGACTTATTTATGTAAGATATTTATATACTGCTTTTTAGGCAAGTACATAAGAATATTAAAATAATAAGCATTTAAAAACTGTAGAATAAACAGTCAAGACAAACGACAGGAAAACATGTTTTGAACACCAAACCTCCCCATGCCCTCAGGGCAAGATAGCCTTCAAGCAGCCCAGTGGTGGCAGTTGCAGGTGGGAGAAGTGGCTTCAGCAGGACACCAGGAGCCAGATATTTTGCAACTCCCCAAGCTGTTCTGTCCTCTCTCTTTTCTCCCCCTCAGGGCAAGATCATCCTTGAGCAGCCCTGTCACACAAAGAACCCAACTTAGACCAGGAGGAAGCTAAGTTCCTAGGAAAAGTGCCTCTGGCGACCAACCTGAAAGAAAAAGAAAAAAGAGAACAAGGCCAGAGAGTACCAGGAAAATTATGCTATGCAAAAGCTGTGCAGGATTAAAGGTTCCATGCTCCAGTATGCAAAATTTTATATCAGGTTTGCAGTTGCAAATGTTATACTCTGTTCAGGGAATGGGAACAATCAAGCCATGTCAGGATGGATTCTCCAGAACTGCCTGCCTTTCCTAGCCCCACAGGGTGTACACAGTGGAAGCTAAAAACATCACCAAGGGAAGTAGTTTTGAAAATTAAGGCATCTTGGATTCTGGGATCAGAGACCAGGCAGAAGCACGCTTGCACGGTCTGAGGTTGCTGAACTGTGTGGTTTGCATTGATTCTGCTTTGAGGCTAGCGCTGCCTGTATGATTTAAAGCTCTTGAAAATGTGGGTTTAACAGGTTGTTACAAAAACAGTACAAAGTACAGACTTTGATACTCTGTTTTCTTTGACCCTACAAAGGCTGCCCTGAACCTTTCACTGTGGGAGGAGAAAGAGAGAGAAAATATTATTCAGAGAGAGGAGTGGATGTTTGGACAATTAACAAGAAAGGCAGTGGTTTAAAAACATCAAAGATGACTCCCCATCTGAATTCAAGGATGACTCCCCATCTGAATTCAAGCTGAAGCTCATACCAACAAGGCAGCTACAAAATCAACATCAGGAAAAATGAGCCACAGGTTTCATTGAGTGCAAGAAGGTAAAGCAAGTGGGAATAGAAGAAATCCTACAGTGGCATCCCTCTTGGAACACACTGGTTAACAAAGGCCTGAAATGCTCTGAAGGGTGCTTAGAGAGGCTTTGTGGACTTCTTCATGTCAGCATGTTCTCTTATTAATTAGAATTGCTCTGTTTCCACAGTTAAGCCACTCTCCTGTTACCCACCTAGCATGGACTTACAAGCATCCTTAGAAATCCCATCCTTGGGTAATGCCAATTTCCCCTCCAACATTTCAAGATCTTCTGACGAGATCATGCTCCAGATTCCATTTTATGATGAGGCAAGGTTTAGCCTCTATGTTTTCCCCCCAAAAGCAGGTTCAATAACTCCTTTTTCAGATCTTGATGTTTTGTGCCATATTGTATGTGGGTTCAGCTGCTTTCATTATTATTGTTTCATTAATGTTTTATGCTATTAATACTGTTACACTGCTGTACCCCAGTTTTCCAAGAGGTGGGAACTCCAGGAATGCAGACGTTATGGTTTTGTTCCCATGGTGTTGTTTCCTTGGAATGAGGTCACTAGAGGCTTATGGTGTTTTTGTGATGTATGGTTTATTTACATATATGCACACACAGACACACACACAAACATGTTTGAGCCAGCGTAGTGTAGTGGTGAGAGTGACGGACTGGGAGCCGGGAGATCCGGGTTCTAGTCCCCACTCGGCCATGGAAGCTCACTGGATGGCTTTGGGCCAGTCACAGACTCTCAGCCCAACCCACCTCACAGGCTTGTGTTGTGAGGATACAACGGAGAGGAGGAGGATAATGTGAGCCGCCTTGGGTTCCTTGCAAGAGGAAAAAAGGCGGGGTATAAATGCAATAATAATAAATAATGTTGAGTGTAAGTGGAGTCTCACAACATTAACACCCCAATAGATACTGCTCCCACATTGGGTTACTAGGGGGTCCCACCACTGCCATAGGATTATTGCAGACAGGAGCTTTTCCAGTCCCACCCACCCACCCACCCAAAAAACTTGCAGGCTTCTCCTTAGGTTTCCTGCTTATACACAGGCCTAGCTTGGTCCTAGGGATGGAGGAGAAATGTGTTCAGTTTGCATTTTTTAAATTCATTTAGGGTGCAATCCTATGGCCCCTGGACATTGTCTATGATAATCCTCCCCCCATACGACCGCCGAACCATGCCGGGCAGCATGGTTTACTTAGTCCCCAGGAGCCATGCCCCGTCTGATGTACTCGTGCTGCAGCCGCCGTGCATCCCAACAGCGGAAATGGGCTCATGCCGGTTGGGCCTCTGCTGCATGGCAGATCTTGGCCATAGAGATCTGCCAAGCGGGGCAGAGTGCCAGCAGCGTTTCTGGCTGCTCTAGGTGGCTGTCTCTCTGGACGCTCGTGTTACTCCACGGTAGCTCCCCACATGATACCATAAGCCACCATGGGACCCTTTACCCCTACTGCACACTGTGGGTTCCAAGGGTGGGTAACTAACCCCTTGTGGATGAGGAGAACATCCCCCACACAAAATGTTAATCCCTCATGGGTCGTTCCCAGAAATTACCCACCATGGCTTAGCATGTTGGCTGAAGTTAGCCATTGTCTGAGGGGCCATAGGATACTGGGGATTTCCACCTCTGAGGCCATAGACAGAGCTACAACCTACGAGGAGAAAATACCCACCTGGATCTTTACTCCTGTCCTCTTCTCAGCAGCAGCAGATCCTCCTCCAAGGTTGGTGTCCTGACCTCAGAAGAGGAGAGGAAAAAGGGGCCGTGCCAGTGGGCGGGGAGGGAGGAGGCGAGGCCAGGATATGCTGTATCCTGTGGCCTCTCCAAGCCTGCCCCTGCCAGTGCAACTGAACTAGATCGCCTCTGAGGCCTGTCTACTGGAAAAATCTTAAATGCAGGATAGAGAGGCAAAACTCACCTCTGTTGCTCCTCCTGCCCTGCTGGCAGCAGCCTGCCAGGGCACAGGTTACTCAGAAGCCTCTGAGATTGGAAGCTTCCATGTAGCAGGCAGCAACCCAGTAGGGTTGCACCCTTATTGATTTTTTAAAAAATATTTTTATACCACCTTTCTGAAACCAACCAAGGCAGTGTACAAAAAAATAAAAACAGTTTTATGGTCAGCTTTTAATGTTGCTTGTATCGCTATTTTATTGTGTTTAT
This sequence comes from Heloderma suspectum, assembly GCF_057233095.1. NCBI lineage: Eukaryota > Metazoa > Chordata > Lepidosauria > Squamata > Helodermatidae > Heloderma > Heloderma suspectum. The sequence goes on from NC_139458.1 coordinate 93,034,034, forward strand.
GTTTTTATTGCTTTTAATATTTTAACTGTTTTTATATATTTTATTGCTGTGAGCCACCTTGGGAGAGCTTCTGCCTGAAACGCAGCCAAGAATTTTTTTTACATAAAAAAATAAATAAAAATCAGATAAAACCATAGTAAAACAATAAAAGTAACAATTAAGAACCATGATAACCATTTTCAAAGCCAGCATAAATGCACAAACCAAAACTCAGTTATCTGTTGAAGTTTGTACCTCTCCAAATTTTACAGTGGAATTGTCCAATTAAAAGAATGTTAAAAAATGCACATATTAGGGGAAAGTGCACGCAAATGTATGTATATCAGTGAAAGTAACATTAAAATGCATTATGTTAATAACATTGCTTGCAAAAAATATGTATTAGGCAAAATAGCATACAAAATTAATATATTAGGAGAAATGAACACAAACATGAATGTTCTCATTTTTTAAAAAGTTCTCAAATTACAGGTCACACTGAACTTAAGTTTTGAAAAATGAGAAACAAAGAGAAACCAAAGTTGACAAATTTGTCCATCCCTACTTGTGGGTCATTACTGACCCCTAGAGGGACGCCTGCTTACGCTAGCGTTTTCATGGCAGACTATAGCGGGGTGGTTTGCCATTGCCTTCCCCAGTCATGACTACCTTTCCCCCAGCAAGCTGGGTACTCATTTTACCGACCTCGGAAGGATGGAGGGCTGAGTCGACCTCAGCCAGCTACCCGAGACCCAGCTTCTGCTGAGTTCGATCCCAGCAGAAGCTGGGTCTCGGGTAGCCAGCTGAGGTCGACTCAGCCCTCCATCCTTCCGAGGTCGGTAAAATGAATACCCAGCTTGCTGGGGGAAAGGTAGTCACGACTGGGGAAGGCAATGGCAAACCACCCCACTATAGTCTGCCATGAAAATGCCAGCGTAAGCAGGCATCCCTCTAGGGGTCAGTAATGACCCGGTGCTTGCACAGGAGGAACCTTTCCTTTCCTTTCTACTTGCTTCTCCCCTTGTCTGTTGGAGGGAATGATAATGAGTCATCTCTGCCCATCAACTATGCTTTCTTGGGCCATGAGTCATGAATATTAAAAGCTATCAACAATCATTTGTCAGGTCTTAAGGAGCGTTTCCTCAGGGTAACCCACACTGATAGTTCTGTCCATAGAAATCATAGACTTAGGGTGTAATCCTATGCATGTTTAGACAGGAAAAAAGGCCTACAATTCCCAGTATGCCCCAGCCAGCATGGCTGGCTTGGGCATGCTGGGAGTTGTAGGCCTTTTTTTCTGTCTAAACAGGCATAGGATTGTGCCTTTAAGAATTACAGAGGTAGAAGGCCTTCTGGTCCAATCCCAAAGCCTTTGTTTGCCTGCAGTATGAGTAGGGCAAAAGTAGAGAGGGGACATGGGTGCGCATGCAAGCCCTGTACCCAATGTCCTCACACTTCAGGCTGTGCTAGCAATCTTCACACATTTAGCTCAGAGATCTGAAAAGGATTTTGTAAGTGTGTTCAGCAGATCAAGTAAATGCAAGTGTACCATTTGATCAGATAAATTAGGCTTATGATTGTTGCCAGAAAAAAAAAATCTAAATATGTCATTTAACTGCTGCTCATCTTCATTTGGATTAGAATTTAATTTTCTTGTGTTATGTATATTTTTATTGTAAGCTGACTTCAGCTTGATTTTATCTTAGAAAGGTGGGATACAGATGCCCATAAAGAGAAGTAAATAATCATGTTTAAGAAGAAGAAAAAAGAGTTTTGTTTCTAATGGGCTTGTAGATGTTTCATCCCAGTATGATGATGGCTGGTGAGTGTGTGAAAGCTGTACATTCCTCTTGGTACAGAAGAGACAGGAGATATTGGAGACTTGAGGCTCATTTGTCAGGCCAAGGTGCCAGCACTGCTACATTTGCAACAAGATAGCAAATAGGAAACAAGCTTAGAATGAGGAATGAATTCCCACTCGCCATCCCTCATACTGTGTAATGCATAGATAAGCATAGGCCACTGACTCAGGCCTTGCTGAACATCAGTCTGGGCTGTATTGTTCAAACTCTTTCCAAGAGGATACACATGTTTATCTGGGCCTCAGAATACAGCTGCTCTTCCAAACTGTAGAACTACGGAGGTTGAACCTGCCTGCCATTATATTCACATCACTACTTCAGATTCCATGCACAAGAAAACCAAATGCCACAGTCTTTCATTTAGACTTTCAAAAAAGGGGGTGAGGGGAGAGATAAGAGATAAGGCAAGATAAGATAAGATAAGATAAGAAGATGCCTTCAGCAGTGAGAGAAGAATTTTGATGGAGCACTTACGCCCCCACCGATTGCCCTGTGCCCCACTAATTCCCTTCTGCAAGTGGTGCCCACTGTTTACACAAGAGGGATTTAGGGTTTGGGGGCTTCCTCTAGAAGCGCTAAATCTTCCTTATATAAGCTTCCACAATGGAATTGGCGGGACCCACTGCTTGTGGAAGGGAATCGGCAGGGCAGAAGGGAATCAGTGGGGTTATAAGTGCCCCATTGGATACTGCCCATGGTTTCCAAATAATTTTGTATCATCAACAAGAAGAGACCTTTTACACCCAAGTAGTACCACAACATCCAGTGAAGGTCGAAATATCCTGTTCAGACTGGTGGAGAGACAAGAAAAAGAAATGATTCAAGATAAAGTATAAAATGAGCAAGGGAAGCTGCATCAGTAACAAGGTTTAATAGAGGAGTTTGTGTCTCAATTCTCCTGGTTGGTATTTACGTATTAATCATGGTTGTTTCATTCCTGGTGATTCACCTGTGACACTCACCCACAAAGAAAAGTACTATTGTATCCAGCATGATCTGCTTTCTTATAAAATGAGTTGAGGCTTTGGTGCAGTTGTTAGCTAGTCAGCTGCCCACACCCAAAGCCAAGCAGTGTACCAGTGGAAAAGTGGAAAAGTAGACTGCAACCCAGTGGATTGGGTCGCAGTCTAATCCCCCAGAGTTAGACTGCGACCCAATGTATCTGTTTCCTTTGGTGATGGTGTCGCCTTGCATAGTCACAGTACTACTTCACTGAGTATGTGTGTGAAACACCACCTACAAAAAGAACTAGTTTTCAGGTGTTTTCCCTAGGAGTAAATTTTCTGTAAATTGTGAAAAGTGAGCCTTTCAATGGATTTAGGGTGCAATCCAATGGGGATAGTTGGCCGCCTCCAAACTCAGAGGCGACCAACTATCTAATTCAGGGCAGGTGGAGCACAAAGTGGATCTTGTCCGCAGTCCGGCCACCCTGCGTTTGTGGCTAGACAGCTGATTTCAGCTGTCTAGCTGGGGCAGCTCAAAGTAGGGGTGGGAGGCCAGATGGCACATAGGAAGCATCATATTGGTGCTTCCGCCCTCCCCGCCCCCTTTTCCCCCACTCTGTGCTGCTCTTACGAGCACGGAGCCAGGGATGAACCACACCAGCTTAAAAGGCGGCGAGGGAAGGGGCGGGGAGGTGGTTTTCTGGGAACCGACCTTGGACTACTGGCTCCAAAGGGACTGCCTGGAAAACAAAAGATCCTATGGCCATCTAGCCACTGCCTAGCGGCCATAGGATTGCGCCCTTAAAGGATTACAGCTGTGGCCTATTACATGCAAACTGCACCATTAGCAGCAGAGTATATACTTACTGTTGCACTTTCCTGCCTGCCACTTTACTGCTAAAGATATTATTGGAAATGCTTTGATCACATCAGAGTTCTCAGTTCGGGAAAGATCATGAGCAGGAGTTACCAAAGGAGATAGAAAAAGGGCCATTAGGAACTAAGCAGGAGATAGTAGTGCTTCTGAAGACTAAGGCTACCTTCTTATACCCACTTTACATAACAAGAGCCATGCTGGATCAGACCAAGGGTCCATCTGGTCCAGGATTCTGTTCACACAGCGGCCAACCAGCTGCCTGTGCGAAGACCACAAGGAGACAGGAGTGTAACAGTAACATCTCACTCATGTTCATCAGTGACTGGTATACAGAGGAATACTGCCAAGTGCCAGCACGAGCTCTCCTGCTGCCTGAGGAGGAAAAGCACATATGGGCCTTCGCCACCGCCATTGCCGCCACCACATGCCACATTGTTGCCATATCTGTCTCCCTTCCTTCCTGTGGGCAATTTCCAGGGACATCTCTCCCACAATACATAGCTCTGAGGAAGGACCCCTCAAAGCATGCATTTGGGCCTGGCAGGTTCTCTGAAGAACTGCACTGGCTGCTTTTCCAACTGATGTGGCTCTTCAGATATGCAGAGTATGCAGTTGTGGCAATTGGGTAGGGAGGGGATGGCAATGTCAGCAAAGGGGTGGGCTGGCTGGTGGCGCACCGCCACAGCAAGTCCTCATGGCAGGGGGAGCACGTAGTTTGCCACTCATCCTGCACTGCTGCCTGAGGCGAGGAATTCACCGCACCTCATGAGAGGGTCAGCCCTGATACTGCCTTTGATACTGGAGATTGTATAAAACCATCAGGATTGTAGCCATTGATAGACTTATCCACTGCGAATTTGTCTAATCTCTTTTTAAAGACATCCAGATTGTGGTAGTGGTGCCACGTCTTGTAGTAGTGGTAACATCTTGTGGTAGTGAATTCCATACTTGGACTGTGCCCTTACTTGTGAGTCAGACCTATTGAACTTAATGGGTTTTTCTTCTGAGTAGATTGTGCTGTAAGAAAGAAAATAAATATAGGAAGCAGGGCCTCTTATTGTCCTCTGCTATATTACCTTTGCCTCCATTATTTCCTTGTTGTTGTTCAGTCGTTCAGTCATGTCCGACTCTTCGTGACCCCATGGACCATAGCACGCCAGGCCTTCCTGTCCTCCGCTCTCTCCCAGAGCGTGCTCAAGTCCATATTCATTGCATCAGTGATGCTATCTAGCCATCTCATCCTCTGCCGTCCCCTTCTCCTTTTGCCTTCAGTCTTTCCCAGCATCAGGGTCTTTTCCAGAGAGTTTTCTCTTCGCATTAGGTGGCCAAAATATTTGAGCTTCAGCTTCAGTATCTGTCCTTCCAAGGAGCAGTCAGGGTTGATTTCCTTTAGGATGGACTGATTTGACCTCCTTGCAGTCCAGGGGACTCGTAAGAGTCTTCTCCAGCACCACAGTTCAAAAGCATCAATTCTTCGGCAGCTCCTTGGTGTACACCTGAGCTGAGGGCAATGAAGCAAGAGGGGAGACGGCTAGAACGCAGGTGGAGGAAAACTTGTGCTGAGTCTGACCGAACACAGGTAAGAGCCCACTATCGAGCCTACTCTGTGGCGGTGAGGGTGGCAAAGAGGCAGTTCTTTTCCACCAGCATTGCATCTTCTCAGTGTCGCCCGGCGGAGCTTTTCCGAGTGGTTCGCGGCCTGTTACATACTGGGCCAGGGAGAGAGACGGTGGAACCCTCGGTAGCACGCTGTGATGAGTTTGCGCGGCACTTTGAGGATAAAGTCGCTCAGATTCGTCATGAATTGGACACCACGATTAATGCAGTTCCATTGGTAGAGGCATTCAGAGCACCGTCTGGTCCAGTTTTATTGGATGAGTTTCAGTTACTGAGGCCTGAGGATGCGGACAAGGTGCTTGGCCAAGTCCGATCGACCACTTGTGTGCTTGACCCTTGCCCTTCATGGCTTATTAAATCAAACAAGGAGGGGTTGTTCGGCTGGGTCCAGGAGGTTGTAAATTCCTCCTTGAGAGAGGGAGTGGTGCCTGCCGCTTTAAAAGAGGCAGTAATTAGACCACTCCTGAAAAAGCCTAACCTGGACCCAGAGGATGTTTACAATTATAGGCCAGTGGCCAACATCCCCTTCCTGGGCAAGGTGCTTGAGCGGGTGGTTGTAGGACAGCTCCAGGCACTCTTGAATGAAACGGATTATCTAGATCCATTTCAATCGGGCTTCAGGCCTGGTTTTGGAACGGAAACTGCCTTGGTCGCCCTGTGGGATGACCTCTGCCAGGAGAGGGACAGGGGGAGTGCGACCCTGTTGATTCTCCTGGACCTCTCAGCAGCTTTCGATACCATCGACCATGGTATCCTTCTGGATAGGTTGTCTGGGTTGGGAGTTGGAGGCACTGCACTACAGTGGTTCCGCTCCTACTTGGATGGCCAATTCCAGAAGGTGGTGCTGAGGGATTATTGCTCTGTGCCGTGGCAATTGTGCCATGGGGTTCCACAGGGCTCTATTCTATCCCCCATGCTGTTTAACATCTACATGAAACCGCTGGGGGAGGTTATCCGGAGGTGTGGGCTGAGGTGCCATCAATATGCGGATGACACCCAGCTCTACCTCTCTTTCTCATCAAAACCAGGTGAGGCAGTGGCTGTTCTGAACCAGTGCCTGGGCATGGTAATGGACTGGATGAGGGCCAATAAACTGAAACTCAATCCAGACAAGACGGAGGTACTGTTAGTGGGTGGTTCGTCTGCCCGGCTAGGTGATATTCAACCTGTTCTGGAGGGGGTTGCACTCCCCCTAAAGGATCAGGTTCGTAGTTTGGGGGTGCTCTTGGATCCAGAACTGTCACTTGAGGCACAGGTGAACTCAGTGGCACGGAGCACTTTTTATCAGCTTAGGCTGGTATACCAACTACGCCCTTATCTGGACAGAGATAGCCTAGCTACAGTTATCCATGCTCTGCTAACTTCTCGTCTGGATTACTGCAATGCGTTATACGTGGGGCTGCCTTTGAAAACGGTCCGGAAACTTCAGCTGGTCCAAAATAGGGCAGCAAGATTGTTAACAGGGACTGGCCTGCGAGCTCATATTACGCCAGTACTTTTCCAGCTGCACTGGCTGCCGGTCCATTTCCGGGCCCGATTCAAAGTGCTGGTGTTAACATTCAAAGCCCTTAACGGCTTGGGGCCAGGTTACCTGAAGGATCGCCTCCTCCCATATGTGCCTGCCCGGACCTTAAGATCATCATCAGCGGCCCTTCTCCATGAGCCCCTGCCAAAGGAAGTGAGGCGGGTGGCTACTAGGAGGAGGGCTTTTTCTGTTGTGGCACCGCGGCTCTGGAATGAGCTCCCTAGTGAGGTTCGCCTGGCGCCTACATTGTACTCCTTTCGGCGCCAAGTGAAGACCTTTTTATTTTCCCAGGCATTTTAGCTTTCTAAATTTTTATCTTTGCTGTTTTAAATCTGTATTTTAAACTTCTGTATTGCTGCTAGGTTTTATTGTGGTTGTATTGTTATATTGTGGTTTTAATGTTCTATATATTTTAAATTGTTTTATTGTGTGTTGTTTGGTTTTAGTTTTTGTGAACCGCCCAGAGAGCTTCGGCTATTGGGCGGTATAGAAATGAAATGAATGAATGAATGAATGAATGAATGAATAAATAAATAAATAAATACTTGATTTGATTACTCTGTTTATTAAGGTGGATCGTTTCTGATGAAAAACTTCCCTGTCGGCTATCATGGATGACTGCTAACAATACATTACCTAGGCAAAACTGTTGTTGTTCAGTCGTTCAGTCATGTCCGACTCTTCGTGACCCCATGGACCACAGCACGCCAGGCCTTCCTGTCCTGCGCTCTCTCCCGGACCGTGCTCAAGTTCATATTCATTGCATCGGTGATGCTATCTAGCCATCTCGTCCTCTGTCGTCCCCTTCTCCTTTTGCCTTCGGTCTTTCCCAGAATCAGGGTCTTTTCCAGAGAGTTTTCTCTTCGCATTAGGTGGCCAAAATATTTGAGCTTCAGCTTCAGTATCTGTCCTTCCAATGAGCAGTCAGGGTTGATTTCCTTTAGGATGGACTGATTTGACCTCCTTGCAGTCCAAGGGACTCATAAGAGTCTTCTCCAGCACCACAGTTCGAAAGCATCAATTTTTCGGCGCTCAGCCTTCCTTCTAGTCCAGCTCTCACAGCCATACATTACTACTGGGAAAACCATAGCTTTGATTAGACGGACCTTTGTCGGCAAGGTGATGTCTCTGCTTCTTACTATGCTGTCTAGGTTTGCCATAGCTTTCCTCCCAAGGAGCAAGTGTCTTTTAATTTCACGGCTACAGTCACCATCTGCGGTGATCTTGGAGACCAAGAAAGTAAAATCTGTCAATGCTTCCATTTCTTCCCCTTCTCTATGCCAGGAAGTGATGGGGCCAGATGCCATGATCTTCGTTTTTTTAATGTTGAGTTTCAAACTAGCTTTTGCACTCTCCTCTTTCACCCTCAACAAGAGGCTCTTTAGATCCTCTTCGCTTTCTGCCATTAGGGTAGTATCGTCTGCATATCGGAGGTTGTTGATAATTCTCCCGGCAATCGTAATTCCGACCTCTGATTCATCCAACCCAGCGTTTCTCATGATGTACTCTGCATATAAGTTAAATAAGCAGGGTGACAATATGCAGCCTTGTCGTACTCCTTTCCCAATTTTGAACCAATCGGTTGTTCCATGTCTGGTTCTTACTGTTGCTTCTTGACCCTTGTACAGGTTTCTCAGGAGACAGGTAAGGTGGTCTGGTACTCCCATCACTTTAAGAATTTGCCACAGTTTGTTGTGATCCACACAATCAAAGGCTTTAGCGTAGTCAATGAAGTAGAAATAGACGTTTTTCTGGAATTATCTTGCTCTCTCCATGATCCAGCGAACGTTGGCGATTTGATCTCTAGTTCCTCTGCCTCTTCGAAACCCAGCTTGTACTTCCGGTAGTTCTCAGTTCGCATACTGCTGAAGCCTAGCTTGTAGGATTTTGAGCATAACCTTGCTGGCATGTGAAATGAGCGCAATTGTACGGTAGTTTGAACACTCTTTGGCGTTGCCCTTCTTTGGAATTGGAATGTAAACTGACCTTTTCCAGTCTTGTGGCCACTGTTGAGTGTTCCAGATTTGTTGGCATATTGAATGCAGCACTTTAACAGCATCATCTTTTAGGATTTTAAATAGCTCGGCTGGAATACTGTCATCTCCGCTAGCTTTGTTGTTAGTAATGCTTCCTAAGCATTACTTGACTTCACTCTCGAGGATGTCCGGCTCAAGTTCAGTGACCGCACTATCATGGCTATCAGGGACATTCAGATCTTTCCTGTATAGTTCTTCTGTGTATTCTTTCCACCTCTTCTTGATCTCATCTGCTTCTGTTAGGTCCCTGCCTTCTTTGTCCTTTATCATGCCCGTCTTTGCACAAAACGTTCCCTTGAGATCTCCAATTTTCTTGAAAAGATCTCTAGTCTTTTCCATTCTGTTGTTTTCCTCGATTTCTTTGCATTGTTCATTTAAGAAGGACTTATTGTCTCTCCTTGCTATTCTCTGGAATTCTGCATTCAGTTGGATATATCTTCCCCTTTCTCCCTTGCTTTTCGCTTCCCTTCTTTCTTCAGCTACTCGTAAAGCCTCATCAGACAGCCACTTGGCTTTCTTGCATCTCTTTTTCTTTGGGATGGATTTCGTTGCTGCCTCCTGAACAATGTTACAGACCTCCGTCCATGGTTCCTCAGGCACTCTGTCTATCAGGTCTAATCCCTTAAATCTATTCCTCACCTCCACTGTGTATTTATAAGGGATATGATTTAGGTCATACCTGAATGGTTTAGTGGTTTTCCCTACGTTCTTCAATTTAAGCCGAAATTTTGCAAGAAGCAGCTCATGATCTGAGCCACAGTCAGCTCCAGGTCTTGTTTTTACTGACTGTATGGAGCTTCTCCATCTTTGGCTGCAAAGGACATCATCAATCTGATTTCGATATTGACCATCTGGTGATGTCCATGTGTAGAGTCGTCTCTTGTGCTGTTGGAAAAGAGTGTTTGCTATGATCAGCATGTTCTCTTGGCAAAACTCTATTAGCTTTTGTCCTGCTTCATTTTGTACACCAAGGCCATGCCTGCCTGTTATCCCGGTGATTTCTTGACTTCCTACTTTAGCATTCCAATCCCCTATGATGAAGAGGACATCTTTTTTGGGTGTTAGTTCTAGAAGGTGTTGTAGGTCTTCATAGAACCGATCAACCTCAGCTTCTTCGGCCTCAGTGGTTGGGGCATAGACTTGAATTACTGTGATGTTGAATGGTTTGCCTTGGATTCGTACTGAGATCATTCTATCATTTTTAAGATTGTACCCCAGTACTGCTTTTTCCACCCTTTTGTTGACTATGAGTGCTACTCCATTTCTTCTAAGGGATTCTTGCCCACAATAGTAGATATGATGGTCACCTGAATTAAATTCGCCCATGCCTGTCCATTTTAGTTCGCTGATTCCCAAGATGTCGATGTTCAATCTTGCCATCTCATGTTTGACCACCTCCAGCTTACCTTGATTCATTGATCTGACATTCCAGGTTCCTAAACAATATTGTTCTTTACAGCATCGGATTTTCTTTTCACCACCAGACACATCCACAGCTGAGTGTCCTTTCGGCTTTGGCCCAGCCGCTTCACTCTTTCTGGCGCTACTTGGAAATACCCTCTGCTCTTCCCCAGTAGTATATTGGACACCTTCCGACCTGAGGGGCTCATCTTCCGGCGTCATCTCTTTTAGCCTTGTGATACGTTCCATGGGGTTTTCTTGGCAAGAATACTGGAGTGGGTTGCCATTTCCTTCTCCAGTGGACCACATTTTGTCAGAACTCTCTGCCATGACCTGTCCGTCTTGGGTGGCCCTGCACAGCATAGCTTATGGCTTCACTGAGTTACGCAAGCCCCTTCACCACAACAAGGCAGTGATCCATGAAGGGGCCTAGGCAACATGGTTGCCACCAAAACAGATAGAAATAACTACACTTCTGTGTAGTTGGGCTCCATGCTACAATCATGATGTATTTAAGGGTCAGTCACATGGGTCTTGCAGAGCATAGTGTCACTCCCCAAATTAGCATCACCTCTCCACTGGCTGCAATAAGGGAATTAATTATGAGGCCAATAAACCAAAGCTCAATCCACATTTATTTCAAAAAAATTATTAGTCATCCTATATCTAATAGTTCTCAGGATGATGCACAACTAAAACACAAATCCGGAATCTGCATAAAAACAGAAACAGCATAAAACAGAAACAGCATAAAAACAGAAACAGCATAATGAAACAATCAACTGAAAGCAATGATCAATTGCTTTCAGAATGTTTTTAAAATTAAAAAAATAAGCATGGGAGGCCCAAACTGGATGAGAGGTATAGCACATGGGGAGGGGAGTTTTAACCCCTCCATTATTATGGACCTCAAAAAAGACCACACCTGGCAAATAGCAATCATTTAGAAGTCCATTGACACCAATGGTACCTTTTTTCTCTCTTAAAAAACCCCCACCATCTATCACTAGTATGCTGGGGGCGGGGGGAGATCAGGATCATGGTGCTGGAGAAAGGATTAACCTTTATTCCCCATGCTTTGGTACTGGTCCAGGTCAGTGGGTCCTATGCTTGGTTTGTTTTTGTTTTTTGTAACCCTGATGTCACTTCAAGCAATGTATTCAAAGTAATGTGTAGCAAGGACCTTGGATTGGCAACTTTAGATTAGCACATGCAATAGCAGGTCTACCCTGAGTACAACGATTTCCATTTTGAGCTGAGATCTGAAGGCTCAATTAGATGTGTGTTTAAACCCAAATCGGCCAAATCACACAAAGAACAGGGTCCAGGGTCTGATTTAAACTGCCGAAGGGTGAATAATAATATTTTAAATCACTAATAATTTGTTTCACTTTCATGACAACTAATATCAGCTGCCTGAGATCCTACCATAAGGCAGAGTGAGGTGACTTGCCTCAGGCAGCTGATATTAGGTGTCATTAACGTGAAGCAAATTATTAGCTATTTAAAGTATTGTTGTTGTGTTTTTCCTCCCAGAGAGAAGCACTTACAGGATTTTCTGTCCCAGGTGCCTGTCAGGGTGGAAACTGAGCCAATACAGCCCCAGAGCAGTTGTGATTCTGAGGAGGAACAGCAATCCATGGGAGAGGAGCTCGCTCATCTCTCACAAGCACAGCAGCTGGCAGAGATTCGTCCTGCCAGCATTCCTGGGATAGATAGTGACCCTGGCAGTGAGACAGCGCTGGAGGGGGGCTTGCTGGACGCTCGGCGCAGACGCAGGGAGCGGCGCGCCCTCCATCTGTCGTCGCTCCCTTTACTGTGCACCTTGACTTGGGGAGAGGGGTGCCATTTGCTATTCCACCTCAGGCAGCACAGACTCCTGGGCCGGTCCTGGTGAACAGGCAGGAAGTGCTGAAGCCTCCCCCTCCTGCAATGCACCTCTCTATAGTACTAGTCCCTAAGCTGAATTTTTTCCCTAACCGGCTCCAATACTGGGTCTGGTAGGGGAAAAAGAGTCTGAGCAAATGGACAACACAAAGCTAAGCCAAGGTAAGATTCACCTCATCTGTGCACCTTAAAATTTGACACACAACCTCCCCTTTCTTCTTCTCCTTCTCCTTCTCCTCCGTGGGATGAGCAAGGGGGAAGAGGTGAAAACCGAACCTAGATTGTTGAAATTTGGTACCTGCTGTGCTAAATATTAGAGGTAGTTGGGTGTTATGTGTAACACTGACCAGGTTTCATTACTATGGAGATACTACATGGAAGCATATTCTGAGCCTTTAGACCTGCCTTCTGCACTCTGGTGGCCTCCAGATGGTTGGGACTTCAACTCCCATCAGCTTCAGCCAGCATGCTGAGTGGCCAAGAATCCTGGGAGATAGTCCAAAACATCTGGGGGCACCAGCTTGGGGAATGCTGCTTTAGACCATGTTGACGTAAGCCCTATCTCCTTCACCTTCTATGTGAAATGGATGATCTGACAACTGTCTTACCTAGTTTGGGCCAGTAAGTTGAGAGCTGTGTTGCTTGCCCAAAGCCATCCAGTTCACAGGCTGAACCGTGTGCCTGGCTGCCCTCTACCCAAAGTCAACACTACACTTACCATGCCGGATCCACATGCAAACCAAAGGCTTTTCCTGTGAACAAACATTCTTATTTACTGTTGTACAAAGAAGCTGAATTATGTAATACTTCAATATGAATCTATTGTCCAGACTCTGGGTAACTAAATGAGCAATAGCACATGCCAGATAAACTTAGAAAGATAAGGAAGTGCCTAGCTAGAGCGTATGTGGTACCATCACAATGAGATGCCATTGTTTACGGAAGAAACAAAAACTCATATGCAAGCAGATGGTCAGCCTGGATAAGTAAATAAGAAAGGCTAGGGCTTAAGGCGGAGAGCGAACAATAGCCCCGGAAGAATGCACGCCACCCCCTTTGACCGGACTTCCATCCAGGAAACTCAAGCCTTAATAGAGTCGTCCTGCATCCTGTCCTCTCTGTAAGGGCATTGATTCAGTTCCAGTTAATCATCCCGGCCATGCTTTCCTGCGCATGTTGCAGGCTGCAGATACCGAACAGGGTTACAATAAGAAGTGTTCCATAAGTTAAGGACTCCTCTGCACAGCCTGAAAAAGGAGGAAGAAGACTCAAAGATGAACACTTGGGACAGTGGAGGCTGGTGGTTCTGATGTCAGTGGGGCAGTGAATCCGCTGGTTTCAGTCAGAACCAGTCAGAACTTTAAAGGAGCTATCCAAGATGCGAAGCAGTGCTCTGCTGAATTTGCTTCACGCCTTGGATAGCTCCGTTAGAGTTCTGACTGAAACCCGGAGCGGATTCGCCACCCCACTGACATCGGAGCCACCAGCCTCCACTGATTTAGGATACAGAACAGAATGAGCAGTTGAAGCCGCTTTAAACAGAATCAGACCCATCAATTTATTTACTAGCTAAAGAGCCAGTGGCTCTCCAGGGTCTCAAGCAGAGATCCTTGCTGGGAACTGAATCTGCAATCTTTGCCATGCAAAACATATGCTCCACCCACTGAGTTAAATCTCACCCCGAGCTGTGGTGTCTTGGTTTCCTACTTCCCTTGCCCCATGCATCAGCAAAATGGAGCAGAGCCTTTTGTGGACGATGGGGTGGCCAGAATTATCATAGAATCATAGAATAGTAGGGTTGGAAGGGGCCTACAAGGCCACAAGTCCAACCCCCTGCTCAATGCAGGAATCCAAGTCAGAGCATCCCTGACAGATGGCTGTCCAGCCTCATCTTGAATGCCTCCAGTGTGGGAGAGCCCACCACCTCCCTAGGTCATTGGTTCCATTGTCGTATTGCTCTCACAGTCAGGAAGTTTCTCCTCATGTTCAGCCGGAAATTAATATGGACCACAACTCTTGTGCTTTTAATCATTTATTTATTTGAATTCTAGTCAGCTTCTTTATCCCAGAGCAGTGTATATAACTATTTATATATAACCAAGTAAAATGTAGAAACAACAATAGAATTACAACAAGAGAGAAAAGGCAAACAATCACTCTAAACTCAGTTTAGACTGAATTTTAATTTATTTATTTCAGTCTAGGCAAACAGAAACACATCAATTTGTGTCGAGAAAGGGATTTTCCTGATTACAGCTTCTTTCACCAAAGCAGCATCAGGATGGGAAAAGCTACATTACTGTCTAGATAAGGGATTTTGTGACATTTTGCCCTGATCGCCTCTATCACCAAGCAAACAAAAGGCAGAAAAATAAGATTTGTTTTCTGGGGTGATTCAGGAACACTTTATTTGCAAATTATTCAAGAGCAGACTCATTGAAGTTAACCAGCTCACTTTTTAAGAAGCAAGAATTCATGTTAAGAACTCATTGTTGCTGGTCAGGGGTAGGCAACTTGGTGCCCATGGGCACCAATGCACCCTGAACACCTTTCTTGGCACCCACCAAGGTGCCCTCCCCGTCCCCTTTTTAAAAGTAAAATTAGGGCGCAATCCCAGGAGATCCGCCCTTGGTGCTCATAAGCCTCCAAACTCAGAGGCGAACAGCATTCAGTGCACAGTGCAAGGCACCACAGCAGGGGCAACTGTTGCCTCTGCCGTACCTCCCGCTCTGCATTTTAGCTAGATGGGCTTTTTCACCCATCCAACTGGGGCACAGTGGAAGGGGAGGGAAGGAGGCTGGAGAGGACTGGGGGTACTGTGTCACCTGGCCTCTTCAGTCCCCTCTCTGCTCACAGAAATGCCCCCTTTACCCCCTCTTTTGCAACCTTGGAGAGGCAGCAAGGTTGTCTCCGTGCCGGCTGGAAGGGGGAGGGGGCGGGGAGCACGGATTCCCAGGCCTGAGGTCAAAGCACTGCCTCTGACCTCGGATCTGTGAATCCGAAATATCCTGTGGCCCCCCGGATGCTGTCTAGGGGCCATAGGATTGCTCCCTTCACACGTTTTTCTTACCGGCAGTTAGGTGTGGTATGAAATAGGTTTCACTATTGGTGCTGATAACTGATGCTGAGAATTGTGTGTTCAAAGTAGCTGTCTAGTGTCTTGAGGCTCATATGTCATCTCTGCCTTGTTTGCAGTCTTTTGGGTGGGCTACTTCTTTGCTGCATCTCTTGCACCATTTTGTGGTGGTGCCCAGAACAGTTTCTCGATTGCCAAATATGCCCATGGCCCCAAAAGGCTGCCTACCCCTGTTGTAGGGAATGTAACGCAAGGGGCAGGCTTATTTTTGCTGTGAATTAAGATCAGTGCAGCTCCCGTTAAACAATTGCAATCCACAATGAGCTCACAGACATCAAAACTCTGAGGGTGTCAAGTGTTATTTTTTAAAGGAGAAGAGACAACTTTATAAGCCACATCCTTGTCTGAAAAGAGAAAAGCAACATGATAATTACAAAGTACTTGGGAATTTTTAGGCTAATTTTGGACTCTTTCCATACCCAGATCTTCTCTTGGAGAAAGACACGTATCTGTAATTTTTACATTACCTTTTCCACATATTTTCAGACATGGATGATAGGTGTCATTTGAAAGAGAATGTCCTCATTCTTAGAAAGTAATGCAAGAAGTAGGCATGGCCACATTATGTATTTAAGTTGATTTTATTGTATCACTTAACCTTCCTTCAGTTCTGAAATTTACGTAATAGATCTTAGAAGTTGCTACAACTGAACTCTATGAGTTCTTGGCTGACATATTATTCTGTTCACCACTGCGATTTTACAAGGGTGTTGGAAAAATTTCCTCCATATGTCCCAAGATTCATTGGAGAGACCTGTAACTTACAAACCTATTAATGGATATAAATAATCCAGGCAAAGTTTAGGACTGATAAACAGCATTGATCTCAGCATTAGGTGACAGATTCCCATGGAAATCAATAGGAGCTAACTCTAATTTTGGCTGGATTATGCTTTATATTTTTTTAGAGTACACTCAGGCAAGCCTTTAGGCTGCTATCCTATACATACCTGGGAGTAACTTCAGTAGGAGTTACTTCTGAGTAGATGTGCATAGTTTCCAGCCTAGATGGTGAAAGTTCGTTTCACACATTACTACAGTATTTTCCTACAAGGAGTTAATTTGCATGTAGGAAAATGGTAGTTCATAGTGATGTGGGAAATAAACTTCTAGAGTTGTCCACACTGTGGGTTTGGGCAACTCAATTCACATTTACCTTGATGTGTGCAGTGTGGTGTAAGTGTTTCATAAAGCAACCAACAGCAACTGTGCTGACGATCCACATACTTGTAACAGGAAAAATTATTGCATCACACTTCACAGATTATGGGAAATTCACATTTCACTACATGGAGATTATTCTTAAGAAAATAAACATGTAATTTCCTTTTTAACACTGCTCTTACTGATTGGGCAATCTAAGACTCAAACTATCCATAAACTGGGAGATCAAAGACTGATATCTCAACTATTTTTTAAATCAGGCACAGAATGGCTAATTTGATTGGAAAGTGGCCTGAGAGGTAGGTGTTAAAACGTTTCATCTGTGCCACTTTTCTGATCAAACAGCCATGTGTCGTTTTTTTTACAGAGAAGAGTCCTCTATTTTAAACGGCTACCAGAAGACAATTCTCTGTTTGACGGTGTCCTCTAATTCAAGGGCTGCCCTGTCCAATGCCAGTTTAAAGAATAAAGAACCATAAGAAATGTTGCTGATCACCAGTTAGCACCGGGACAGCTGCCTACTTAGGTAGGCACACAGGTTGCCTGGTCACAGTCTTCCACACTTTGGAGAGATGGACTGTATTTCTATTTAAATTATAATAATTATTTGTAAATTTGCATCTATGCATATGAATCAACATATGCCAATTTTCTGCAAATCAATGTTCTCTTTTGTCCTATTTTTGGTGATGTGCTTCCTCTTTTTTGGTGCATTACTATTATTATTATTAAATGATGATGATGATGAATGTATGAGTTGCCCTATAGTCAAAGCTCTCAGGGTGACGTATAAAAGCATAAGTGCCCACCCTATCAAACACTGCCTCCCACCAGCTACTATTTGCTTCACAGGTGGAAAAAGAGAGGCATGATTGATATGGCTATATCCCCCTCATCCCCCTCTCCCACCCCATGGAGAAAATAGGAGCTTGAGGGAGAAATTCAGATCAGGGAAATGGCACAGAAGAATGAAACATCTGCAGATTGTGCACTGTTTGCCCAATCAGATTAACAGCCCACCTGTGGCTGTATTTAGCAATAAAAAATGTTGGGAGATCAATCAGAGACCTCCCAGCACGATGTGTCATTCAGCCCTAACTTGCATGCCTGTCAATTTAAATGAAATACTCACTATTCTGTCTTACACTAATGAGATAACCTTGTCTCTTACATAGCAACACTGGCATCTTTTAGTGGAAATAATATCTAATTAGAGCATTTTGAGAGGAAGGAAGATGACTGGCTATATTCTCACCTCCATTTGTAGAAAATGGAGCAATACTATTGCTATTTTTACATTTCCTAGCAGGAAGAAAAAGAGGAAAAATGACTACCGACTCTGCTTTCCTGAGCTAAGCCAAACAGTGTGTGATGATGATCCATACAGATTTGTGCTCCCTGAAATGGCCCCATCAGCAAAAATTGTAATGTGTTTGTGTGCATATATTCCTCAATGAAAATGCAATGCATTTTTCCACAAGGTGGTAAATGCAGTATTTCCTTTGCACATGCTGCTAATCTTTTACTTGTCTCATCAAGCAACCTCCATTCACTAGTCTTCCATTCACACAGCCCAATGCGCCTTATGGTCTGGAAAAATCAAATCAAATCGGGTGGGGCTGAAGTGGCTGACATCCGCTTAACACACACAAAAAGGGCATCTATACCAGGGGTGGAGAACGTGTTGCCCTCCAGATGTTGCTGGACTGCAACTCCCATCATGCCACTATAACATTCGTTACATTGGACAGGGCTGGTAGGAGTATGCAGGCCAATAACATCTGGAGGGGCGATCTATATTGTCTTTCAAATGTTGGAGGAGAATAGCCCTTGCATTGACAGAGAGGATAAATATTATAAGTAGGAACCCTTCAATATAATCTATATTAGGGGTAGGCAATCTGGTGTCCTCCAGATGTTTTCATCTACAGCTTCCATAATTCCTGACCATTGGCCATACTGGCTGGGGCTGATGGGAGCTGTAGTCCAAAACATCTGAAGGGCACCAGGTTGCCTGCCCCAATCTAGATTATATTGAAGGGTCCTAGATGGTGCGGCAGGAACACATTCTCTTATCAAGGTAATGGGAGCTTTAATGGGAAGGGGTACATTAACCAGACAGTAAGGAAACCAATTCTGCATCTAGCAATATGTATATATTAAGACTGATTGTGCCTTCAGATCTCCACTGATACGAGCCATGGCACCCTGTGACAAGATTCCCTTTGTTGAATAATGTTTTGAATTAAAGTACAGAGTATAATACCCTCATTGTGACAAATGAAATGGGCTTCTTTGCTCAACGTACCAGCTGGAGAAAAACAAAAGTGTAACATCCCAAGGCCTGGCTCAAACTGAGAAAGATGAAAACAAGGGCAGACTTTCCAAATTTCTTGTCTTAAATGGAGGGAGGCCCGACCTAACAAACAGAATATCGGGGCCTGGTCCAGTTGGATCCCCCCAGCCCCTCAGGGCTAACTGAACTGACATCAACTACCCTGTGGGAAAGAAGAAGGAGCAAGAGAGACAGAGAGCATCTCTACACCAGCCTAAAATCCCACATTTAAAATGGAGCTTTCTGCTTCCATTTTAAATTCAGGATCATGACGGATTCCCTTTACACATGCTTCCCCCTGCCCCGCCACTGCCTTTTCCCTCCTTTTCCCTCTTATCTGAGTCTTCCATATGTTTCATTATAGAACCGCTAGATGGTGCTGTGGTCTAGCTCCTCTTATTGTGGGTTTTCCTCTTTTCACAGAAGGAACTCAAGTGGAACTCAAGTGCTGTAATTCAATCGCTCATTATCTCTGATCTTTTAAACAATGGAATAAAGGTCATTTAGTGCGGGAGATGCGCTGGAGGATGTCATCTACAGGACCCGCAAACTTCTGTGAGTAACCAATCTCAATAGCAGGATAAAAGCTCCGTGTGAAGAAGCCCAGGAGCAGGGAAAGGAAACATCAAGGCCTGCTCAGGTTTGATTCCCTCCCCTCCCAAGGAGATGATAGAAGAAGCAGGGCCACTCCACCAAACCTGTTGACAGTCTTCTTCCTTCCCCATTCCCTTTTCCTTGCATGTTGTGTCTTTTTAGACTGTAAGCCTGCGGGCAGGTACTGTCTTTTTGCCAGTTGATTGTGAATTGTTCCCCGGAGGCTTTTTTGGCTGAGGAGTGGGATAAAAAAAAATGTTTTAAAAAATAAATAAATGCTGGATTCCCAAGCTGATAACACAGTACAAAAAGTAAGGTGAGAACTGCAGCCTGCTTACAACTGAACTGGGCAACCTAACTAGGACTGATGTTTGCTCTGGTGCTGATGTGCTTCGTGACCTCAGTCAAGTCTCTGGAAATAATTGGTACCTGCATAACAATAATCCCTATCCTCCAGGGGTGCTAGAGATGTTGTTGATGTCACTGTTGTTGTTGTTACTATTTTTTCTTCAGCTGAGCTTAAGTGGATCTTAATGTACTCATCTCTCTGCAGGGCTCTTGGGATTCAGCCAGCTAAAAATCTAAACAAATGAATTCATAAATAAGGAAATAGCCAACTGTAGACATCTTGGCATCCACCAAATCCTGGGTGTGGTGTAGCCTTGCCAATAAAAATGGGGTGGGAAGAGACATTCCTGTTCTGCTCACTCCTCTCCTCTACCCCCCATTTCCTGTCACCACAGTACACAAGTTCTCTTTCTCCCACCTGCCAGAAGAGAGATGCAGAATTCAGAATCAGCAGCTTCAGGTTCCGCTGTATGTCCCCCGGTCAAGAAATCATAATAAGAGTTATGGCTATTTATTTTTATTTTGTTTTGTTTAAAATAATCTTTAGGCCGCCTTTAAAGGTAGGACCTTCTCAAGGCAGCATACAAGATAAAAATACATAAATATGCCAAAAACAAATAGAAAAGTAATAAATAGATATTCAATAAAATACTACAAAAACAGATAGCACCGATAAAACCTCCAGCCCACAGGTTCTGGGAAGGCCAGTGAAAAACAAGTGGGTTTTCAGAGCCTTTCTGAAGGCCTGCAAAGAAAGGGCTTGACAAACCCCTGCTGAAACCTGATTCCTGAGATACAGGGCCACCACTGAAAAGACCCTTGTATTCACCAGCCTAATCACCCTTGGCAGTGGGCTGGTGAGAAGGGTCTCTCGGGAATATGGGAGAGCTGAGATTAGCAACAGCAACTCCATTCCATGGTACTTCCTCAGTTGGGTGAAAAATGAGAGGCAGAGTACATATGCAGCTGTGATGGCGCTCCATCGTTTCTGAGTCAGTGCAGCACTATGGCAGTTTCCGGACTCAGCCACTCACTTGGAGGCAACTGTGACTCACCCCAGGAGAGCAGAGGAGTGACAAATTGATATATAGCTGTACAACGCCAACCTCTCCTCCCAATGTCCCTGGCTCATTTCTTCCTTTCAACGCCACTCTGTGAATCTTACGCCCCAAGCAGTTGCTAATTGTGATAAAATCCCTGATTTGGGAATGGGAATTAGGATAATGAATTGGTACACGGTGGTTACTATGTTCCTCTCTGAACGAAATGCCTGTATTAATTTTTGCTAAGCAAGCTTCATTTACTACGTAATAGACTGTGGTTAGGAATAAAACATCCATCCGAACATCTGGCATTATCTCTTCCTTTGGAAAGAGACAGAATTGTTTCATCTAATGTCATATTGTATACGTGTCTCTTTGGTCAGAGGCCAGAAAGTTTTGGAACATTGATTTCATCTGTTTGTTTCCTAATGTTTGCGGTGAACACAGACTAAAGCCTCTGTGAAAAAAATAATTAGTTTTCAGTGTTACAAGGTGATGTACCATGTACAGATTTATTTTTAACACAATGTTTTAATCGTCTTGCTGGAATGGACTGGTCCCCCTGGGTAGCAGGTTGTTTAGGAAACATTGTAATCTCTGTACGGGTAAAGTCTATCTGAGACCTGCAAGGCAATGGTACAGGCTCATCTGTCTTCTGTCGCCATTCACACACACACCCCTCTACACATGCAGAATCCTATACACAGGGCCGTTCGCACATCAGGATAGGCCATGCTGAAAACAAACCATGGTGGGTGGGTTGGTTAATCGCTTGCTAAGCCACGCTGCTGCCAACAGACGATCAGGCGCTCACCGGCTTGCCATGGTTTGTTTCCCCCTTTGACCTCCTGCCCAGTTGCAGCATGTATCCCAGGGGCCTTTTGGCGCATAGCTCCTCTATACTCCCACTGGGATGAGATTCTCTCCCCGCTCCCCAGCCCTTTTCTGCCTTGCAAAACACCTGCTTTGACATATATATGCCATATCTTTGGACTGGAGGGGGGGCTTACCTCACGTTTGAGGTCGAGGTGGCTGAGGGCTTCATTTATTCCCTTTCTTTAACACTTAAAAATGTATTTATTTATTCATTCATTCATTCATTCATTTCATTTCTATACCACCCAATAGCCGAAGCTCTCTGGGCGGTTCACAAGCCTCCTTGGCTGCTCCTTGCAGCCCGTTCCTCCTCCTAGCACAGCTATGCCTGTATGAGTGAATGACTTGCCTTTGGGTAAGCGCGCACGTCCCCAATTTGGGACCATAGCAATTTGGGGGGGGGGATTAAAGCTTTTCCCCTCCTATTTTCATGTCAAAATTCCCTCACCCAACATACACACATGGGGAATGGTTCAAAAGGGGGGGGGGATTGGGATTTTCTCTCTCTCTCTCTCCTTTTTTTTTTTTTTTTAGATTTAGGGATTCGGCAATTTAGGAGGGGGGATTTGGGCATGAAAACAGAAGGAGGGATTTGGGCATGAAAACAGAAGGGGGGAGCTTAAATCCCCCTCTCCCAAATCGCCATGGTCCTGAATTGGGGGTGCACATGCTTATCCAGAGGTAAGTCCATCACACATACACTCATAGCTGTGCTAAGGGCTCACAAGGGGATAAAGCCGGTTGCTGTCAGATGAAGCACAGAGCTGGAGGAGGAGGGAGCTGGAGGGGGATGGGGGACAGGCACTGCAAGGAGTGGCCAGGATTTTCCCCACTCTTGCCAGGCAGCTCTGTAGCCCTTTCCAGCAAAACACCTACAAGACACTCTGCTGGGTTCAAATGTCACAAGCCACCCTGAAAACAAGCCAACAAGCCACCCCGAAACTAACAAGAGTGACAAGCCACCGTGGGTTGTTGTGTCATGCGACCCAGGCCACATTGTTGCCCATATCATTGAATGCCACTCTCACACGCCCAGTTTACGTGCACATACAAGGGGTGCACATACAACCCTTCACATGTTCAGTGGAAACCAAGCTCCCATTGCACATTCAGAGCTAGTGACAAAGGTGCATATACACTTTCCTATGTACGTACAACAATCTCACTGACAATGAATGTGCAGCCACCGAGGGGCAGTGCAAGGGGCGTGTGTATTCCTCTCATGCGTTAAATGTGTGTGACAGGGCTAGGCTGTGAACAACAGTCTGACATCAGCCAGCAACCATGCAACAAGCCAATAGTCAAGAAGAAGTCAGAACTGGAGGACAAATCAGGAGGCAGGACTATATAATAACTAAGGATACAGTAATGCTCCAAAGCTCAGGAAGACCACGATGCTCAAGCAAGGCTCAACTGGAACACAAAGTCCTGCTGCACTCCTTCCTGCCCAGAAGGAGCCATTGTCCAGTCCGGGTGGATGGAGTCAGTCCAGGGCCTGATGGTACTTCATTGAGAAGCTTCCACCTGCAATTCAGTGGTTCACCACGTGTGGAATCTGCACATGGACCTAGACGCTCCTGACAGCATGTTTGAACATCCTACACATAGGGCAAGATCCAGTCACAGCCTAAAGATCCTGCTTGTGGGCATCCCAGCAGCTGGTTGGCCGCTGTGTGAACAGAATGCTGCTCTAGATAGGCCTTGTCTGATTCAACATGGCTCTTCTTATGTTCATTTGATATCAGTGGGAAAGTTTAGCATGTGCTTAAGTTCCTCTTCCATTGAAAACAATGAGCCTAAAAGTGCTTAATTGCACCCACAGAGTTTAATATTGACCAAGACTTTGCGGACTCATGCTTCATGGGACCACCTCTGCTGTCCTCCTTCCCTTCTCCATCTTATTGCTACTTATCCTTCTATGCCCCTAAGCTTGTATGCTAAGGAAGTCAGTTGTTCAAAGAAAAAAGTTAAAGCTCCTCCAGGGGCTAGTGCAAACCTCTTATGTGAAAAAACGCCAAAGAGTCTTGTGGCACCTTAAAGACTAACAAATTTATTCTAGCATTATTCTGTCCACTCCTTCAGATGCATGACATGTTAACCTCAAATTGGCTGATCTATATAAGCATGCTGGGAGGTGGGGGTTTAAACGGTGTTGTCAGAGGGAAATGAAATGCAAATAAGTGCGAACAGTGATGAACAGCTTATCAGCTGTCATCCATAAGTTGCTGAGGAATGGCCCAGACATTATTGCAATGGTGAACAGATTAACATATGCAGTATGATGATGATGATCACCATACTACATATGTTGATTTTATTATTAATGATAATAGTACAGTGTCCTTGTTCAAACCACAGGAAACAGAGTTGAATCTCTTCATGAATTGTACTTCAGAAATTTCACATTGGTATCCTTTGTTCAAGAATGGCCACCTAATAAATTAATTAGGTCTTTGGATCCACCCATTTGGTAGCTAACAAAAAGACCAACAAGCTCAAGGTTGGGTAACTTGTGGCCCTCCAGATGTTTTGGCCTACAACTCCCATCATCTCTAGCTGGCATAGCCTATGTTGAGGGATGATGGGAGTTGTAGGCCAAAACATCTGGAGGCCCAAGTTGCCCACCCTTGATCTAGCTCCTATACCTCAGCCCAGATCAGCACTACACAATGCAAAGTGCCAACACTGCCCTTTGGAGGGTTCTGCTTTATGCCTGTTATGAAGAGGTTTTCATTCTCTAGAGCTGTAAGCCAACTGCCCTGAGACAACTTGGTGCCTGAGGTGGAAAAGCCAAATTGCACCTACCAGAACTAAAAATGCCCTAAGGAATTAAATAACTGACAAATTGTTGCTCTTTAACGGTGCACAGACTTTGCCACCTGGGGCAGTTGCCTTATAGTTATGGGATGGCTGAGACTGCAGCTCCTTGTACTAGAACGGCTTTGTTTAAAACTATTTTTAAGAGAAGGGTAAAGAAACAAAACAGCTGAAGTAACTGGGATATGGTTTCCTCCAGCTCAATATCCACATTTGAGACATTGATTTAAAAGACCATCTGTTTATTTCAAACTTTGATCAGAATGAGCGATAGTGCTCAATTTTATTTAATCACAAAGGAGTTTTCCTTAGGGAACCAGATGGCAGCAGACTGAGACAGTATGTCCCACTGGTGGGTAGACTAGTGACACCTAGTGGCAAATGCTGGAGGAGATGAGGTTCACAAATAAACAGGGTTGACACCGGAGAGGACAGAAAGTCTTCAAAAGCTGATGATATTGATATTTAATACACTGTTTCATTTACATACCCTAACTCTATTGTGTTTAATATTTATTTCAATGGAGTAATTATTATGCTTGTTTCTAATGTGTGTATGCATTCAGCAGCCTAAACATGTAATTATGATAGAAACATTATTAATATTTTACATTTTGATCCTACCCTTCCTCCAAGGCGCTCAGATCAACAATTTATTTATTTAAAATTAATTTTAGGCCACCTTTTGAGGGATCACCCTCTCATGCATAGTTATCTCCCTCACTTCCATTTTATCTTCACAATAACCTTGGGGGAGAGATTAAAAATCACTAATTTTTGTGAACTGCCCAGAGAGCTTCAGCTGTTGGGCGGTATAGAAATGAAATGAACGAATAAATAAATAAATAAGGCTGAGAAATGGTACATGGCACAAGGTCACCCAATGAGCTTCATGGTTAGATGAAGAAGCTCGAAACACACCTAAAGGGCTGTCTCCACCCATATGAACCTGTGCACTCATTAAGATCTCCCAGACAGGCAGGCTCTTCTCCTTTTCCTGCTAATGTCCAAGGTGCAGTTGA
This sequence comes from Heloderma suspectum, assembly GCF_057233095.1. NCBI lineage: Eukaryota > Metazoa > Chordata > Lepidosauria > Squamata > Helodermatidae > Heloderma > Heloderma suspectum. The sequence goes on from NC_139458.1 coordinate 93,059,497, forward strand.
TGGGGATGCAGGAAAGAGCCTTATCCATGGTGGTCCCTATGGTTTGGAACACCCTACTGAGGTACGCTTGTCTCTGAAGGTTTTCTGGCATCTTGTGAAGAATGAGTTTGTGTTGTTGTTTTATCAGCTATGCTCCTACCTTTTAATATTTAAGGGGGCAATCCTATGGCCACCAGGTCTACTACCGGCCTTGGAATTCCAAGGATCTTGGAATTGTTGTAGATCACAAGCTGAATATGAGCCAATAATGTGATGTGGCTGCAAAAAAGGCAAATGCTAATTTGGGCTGCATTAATAGAAGTATAGCTTCCAAATCATGTGAAGTGCTAGTTCCCCTCTACTCAGCACTGGTTAGGCCTCATCTGGAGTACTGTGTCCAGTTCTGGGCACCACACTTGAAGAAGGATGCAGACAAACTGGAGAGAGTTCAGGAGAGGGCAACGAAGATGATCAGGGGTCTGGAAACAAAGCCCTATTGAAGAGAGACTGAAAGAACTGGGCATGTTTAGCCTTGTGAAGAGAAGACTGAGGGGAGATATGATAGCACTCTTCAAGTACTTGAAAGGTTGTCACAGAGAGGAAGGCCAGGATCTCTTCTCAATCATCCCAGAGCGCAGGACATGGAATAATGGGCTCAAGTGACAGGAAGCCAGATTCCAGCTGAACATCAGGAAAAACGTCCTGACTGTTAGAGCAATACGACAATGGAACCCATTATCTAGGGAGGCAGTGGGCTCTCCCACACTGGAGGCATTCAAGATGAAGCTGGACAGCCATCTGTCAGGGATGCTCTGACTTGGATTCCTGCATTGAGCAGGGGGTTGGACGCAATGGTCTTATAGGCCCCTTCCAACCCCAGTATTCTATGATTCTAGACAGCGGCTAGACGGCCATAAGATTTCTGTTTTTGGGAACTAACCTCGGAGCCCACATTCTGAGGTCAGTTCCCAGAATACTGCCTCCCCTCTGCCTCCCTCACTGCCTCATAGGTGGCGCAGATCATCCCAGGCTCCGTGCTCGTAAGAGCAGCACAGAAGGGGAGGAAAAGGGGCGTTCCTGCGGTGGGGACAGCAGAAGCATTGTTATGACGCTTCCTATGCGTCATCTGAGCGATGGCCCCTGCTCCCAACTGCTCTGGCTAGACAGCTGGAATCAGCCACCTCGCTGGTAATGCAGGGCAAATGGAGCACAGAGAAGATCCCCTCTGCACTTTGCCTGCCCTGCATTGCATAGGCGGTCGCCTCGAAGTTCGGAGGCGGCCGCCTATCCTGATAGGATTGCTCCCTAAATGGCTTTTGAGACATTATTGCTTCTACAGCTGATTGTATGTCACCCTGAGCATTGTTTTTTAAATGGAAGGGTGGGATACAAATACTGTTAATAAACAGTAACAGGTTTGAACCCAATTCTCCCCAATTCCAGTTCAACACTCTCTCAACCTAGCGCTCTGAAAATTTTAAGGAAGTAAATCCCAAGTGTTTAGAGTGAAGGTGGGACTAGGTGTCAGTGTTTTCCTTTGAGAGAAAAGTTTCCTGCAGGCTTGACTACTCCAGGGCACTTGGTGATTCTGGATGACCCAAAGGTAAACTATAGCCATGGCTCTTTCTTTGACTGGGTTCCTTCCCATGCCGTTGTCCTCCTTTGAAGCCAGTCTCACAGGCCTTTGTAGTTCTAGCCCCATAAATTTGGGATTGCTCATCTCAATGGTGTTTCTGCACCATAAAGACCGCAAGTGATTTTAGGGAACATGGGCTTCTACCACGAGAAGCACATCATGGCCAATTTCCTATATTTAATTCCCTCTGATATGTGTAATTTGAACAGTTTAGGAGCATGTCCAGACAGTAGCTTTTGTTGCTTCTGTACAAAATATAATCAAATTAAGAATTCTGCACATAAATTCTCCCTGTTATGCAAATCTAGCACACATGGGCCTATCTTTGCATAATATATTATGCTTTGGCTAATTGTAATGGTGTTTAAACATATGGAACAACCCATATATCAAACACATGAATTATCAACTGATTATGGAGTGGAACTGCATGGAATGGAACTGCATAGCCTGGGTCCTCTGCTTCTGTCATGTAGCCCACTGGCTCCATCCCCAACACCTGCGCATTCAGTGCAACATTTGAAAGAGTAGCCTGTGTGAGTACAGTAATATGCACATCTGCTCTCCACTTCATCGGGGACCTCACTCACATAGAATTCTGATTGAGTGGAGAGTCTATGTGCACAGGTTCCCCTTTCAAACATTGTGCTGAACATGCGCATGTCACGGACGCATGCCCAGCCAGAGCAGTCTAGCTTCCCCATCCATGAGTTGAGGGAAGATTTATATCCCACTGTATTGTAATAGGTACTTTATGTAAGAAATGTAAAAAGTTCCTAAGTTTCTTCTGAGCAAGCACCAAGCATGTTATTTTTCTTAAAGTTATTTTGTTCACTCGGTTGTTTCTGTTTTTCACTGGAGGAAATTAAAAAAAAAACTGCCTCAGTTTCACTTTTAATTCCAAGTCAGTTTTCACCTTCCTTCTTCTCAGAGCTTGGCTCCATGCTCTAATTCGCCAATTGCAAAGACTGCAATAAAATATGTTCCAAGGCAAACAGAAACCTGCTTTCATTCACTTTTTATTAAACTGAAACTTTTCCATTGATCGGAGGCTGCTACACCAATTTTCCCCAGCTCAAGCTCAATTGAGTGCTTAATCGACCTGACCGTGCCTTCTGTAAAGAATCATATTATCAAGTTGCAGGTATTAAAGTTTCTGAAGGACCTGGGTGATTTGGATTAAACAAGATTTGAAGTAGATATGTATCAAAAATGTAAGTCAAACTGTTAATTGCATTATTAAAAAAAAAACACCAGAGTTACACAGTGGTGAAAATTGGATGGGAGGGAGCAACTGCTGTGGCTGGTGAAGGTACTGGTGTTTGTCTGGTTGATATTTTCATGGGTGGGAGATGCACACTGAACATGGTGGCTTTCCTGGTGGTCTTAATGGTGGAAGAGAAAAATCTGCTATTGCATACTCATCTGTGAGGCTCTCCTAAGAATGAAAAGAAAAATTATATCTCAGTTGTTGTGTGTGTTTTAAATAAAACAATTCTTCATCACCCCACCCCTGGAATTTTTTTTACATTGTTAACAACTGAAAACAGAGGCATGTTAGTTTATTGCAGCAAAAATGACAAACAGTCTTGTGGCACCTTAAAGACTAATACATTTATTTTGGTATAAGCTTTTGTGGATATTGTCCACTTCATCAGATGTGAACTGGAGAGACCTGGATTCAAATTCCCACTCACCCACGAAGCACATTGGTGATCTCCACATAACTACAGAGGCTACTCTGTAGGGAACTTCAGTTGCGGATTCTGATTGGGTGGAGAACCTATGTGCATAGGCTTCCATTTCAAACACTGGGTAGTATCCAGTGTTAGTTCTATATAGAGTGGACCCACTGAAAGGAATGAGACTTAAATTAGGGTGCAATCCTATGTGTGTTTATAGAGAAATAAGTCCTACAGCTCACAGCATTCCCCAGCCAGCCAAGCTGGGACTTTTTTCTGTCTAAATATGCATAGGATTGCACCTTTATTCACAACTAACTTCAGTCCCATTCATTTCAATGAGTCTACTTTATATAGGACTAGCGTTGGATACTATCCATTGTGCTGAACATGCACATGTCAGGTAACCCCATGCGTTCCATGAACACAGAGCCTTGCAGTCAGCGTTAGAGAGAAAGATGCTTTATGGGTGCACAACAGTATGCACGTAGGTTCTTCCACTTGACTGGCAATCCTGATTGGTCATTATATCATTATCATTATCAGCATCAGCATCAGCATCATCATCTCCCCACCTATAAGGATACAGATCCAAGGTGGTGTACAATTAAAATCAAAATAACTTAAGAAAAGCACAATAAAATAATATCAAAACATAACAATTCATCAGGATCCTTTCCACGGTGCAGTTGGTGTCAGTTGGCTCTGTGGAAGAGAGACAGAGGACAGTCCAGGGGCAGGAAGGAGTAGCGTTTGCCAAATCAAGTGTGGGAATAGAGCTATGGAAATAGCAAAGCAGAATTTGAAAGGCTGTACACAGGGTCATTGAGGTGCTAGAGACATATACTGGGCCACATGGGAGTAGACATGTTAAATTCAGAGGAATAAAAGGAGAAAGAGAATGAAACAGAATCACAGCAATTCTATTTTCTTTGTTTTCTTTGTAAGTAAAACACACAGGATTTGGCTTCCTGCTTGTTCACAGATACTTGGAAATTCACAGTGGATGCAGCCTCCCCACCCCCTGGTGATCCTTCCAACCAGGGCCTAGGAATGGGTGCAGAGGGAAGGGTATATTTTAACGGCGGTGGTGGCAGTGGGGGGGAACCCCTAGGCTACAACCAGTTTGTCTAGTTCTTGTGAGATTTGCTGGAGTAAGGCTAGGACAGAACAAACAATATTATGAGCGGTGATTTGCTAGCCCAGGCCCTAGAACAGAGAAGGTGTGCTTGTGTAGGTAAACTAGAACTTGTAGCTTGAGAGAGCGAAAAATGTGCCCTTCCCTTTGTGACTTACTCTCTCATGAACTAGCAGTACCAGAGCTCCTTAGGCATAGGTGAGAGGGAGAGAGAACTGCTGGTGGGAGGGACAAAGCACCATAATAATCAGGGACAGTGGGAGCTAATAGCGCTGGTGGGATTTACAGACCCAAAATATATGTGAGGAAGTGTCTACTTCACAAATATCTCACAGGTCTTTTTCAGAATTTCCCTTCTGAAAACTTTCCATCTGAATTTCCCATCTGAAAAAAAAAAAAAAACACCCTTCAGGTCTACATTTGGAAAGGAGTGTGAATACACTTATTACTTGATATTTACAAAAACAAAAAACAGGCAACTAAATTTTCAGTGAAGTGTACAGAGCCCTATAGATTTTTTTTTTTGCACACTGCCAGTAACTAGTTTCATTTCAGAGCTAGTTTCAGTAAGCTAGTACTCATCAAAGTGTAGTATCTAATGGTAGTCCTACCCAGACCAGGCCCAGTCACTTCCATGAGTCTACTCTGTGTAGGAGTAGCATTGGATGCTGCCCCAAAGCTGCATTGTACTATGGGGCAAAAAATGGTTACACTACCTAGCTATTTTGTCTATTAAATGTGAAATAGAAGACAAATTATTTTGCAATGTAAAAGATGAGGAACACAAACCTTCACGTGGTCTATTTATAAAATGTTTATTAGGACCCATCAACAAGTTACGAAATAGTCATCAAGCATTGTAGGACTCTTCAAGTGGATTTTATGTTAAACAAAAATAGCAAAAAGGAGGGGTGTTTGGGAAGCACTGTAGAAAACCCCAGTATGATCCATGGTATACTTTCAAAATGTAGAAAATATAATTTCAAAATTATAACAGAAACTTTTATTTCCTGACATGAGATGGTAATACATATGTAAGGGGATTGTATTATGTTACAAGTTCATACTGGCCTGGTTCCATGTTAATTAACCCATGATTTGCTGGGGTCACATACCTACAATTAGTTGTTAGGTTAACTGCACTGTTTAACCCACAATTCACCCATAGTGTCCAAGTTCACATGTCATAGAGCAACATGGCGATCAGGCCGATTGGAAGCTGCATATTCGAAATGGCAGTGGAATGCACTGGACATGTGCTGTGGCAAATCATGCATTAATTAACCCACGATTTGCCACCATTATGTGCAAATGGGGCCACTGAGTCTGAATAAGCGTTGCTGGGCCCTGCTTCCAACTGCTTCTGCATGTCATTGGCTTTATCTGGTTAAAGTGGGATTGCATACGTAAGTGATTGCATATGCATATCAAGAATGGGTTTTTCCATCACACACCACTGCTGTTACCTATCTGGTGAGGTCCTGGATCCCTCTGTAATAGCAGTTCATAGATTTACAAATTCTCATAAAAAATTGCATCTAAAATCTGTTTTGTTGATGTTCAGTCGTTAAGTCGTGTCCGACTCTTCATGACCCCATGAACCATAGCACGCCAGGCCTTCCTGACCTCCGCTCTCTCCCGGAGTGTGCTCAAGTTCATATTCATTGCATTGGTGATGCTATCTAGCCATCTCATCCTCTGCCGTCCCCTTCTCCTTTTGCCTTCAATCTTTCCCAGAATCAGGGTCTTTTCCAGGAAGTTTTCTCTTCGCATTAGGTGGCCAAAGTATTGCAGCTTCAGTTTCAGTATCTGTCCTTCCAATGAGCAGTCAGGGTTGATTTCCTTTAGGATGGACTGATTTGACCTCCTTGCAGTCCAGGGGACTCGTAAGAGTCTTCTCCAGCACCACAGTTCAAAAGCATCGATTCTTCGGCGCTCAGCCTTCCTTATAGTCCAGCTCTCACAGCCATACATTACTACTTGGAAAATCATAGCTTTGATTAGACGGACCTTTGTTGGCAAGGTGATGTCTCTGCTTCTTACTATGCTGTCTAGGTTTGCCATAGCTTTCCTCCCAAGGAGCAAGCGTCTTTTAATTTCATGGCTACAGTCACCGTCTGCGGTGATCTTGCAGCCCAAGAAAATAAAATCTGTCACTGCTTCCATTTCTTCCCCTTCTATATGCCAGGAAGTGATGGGGCCAGATGCCATGATCTTAGTTTTTTTAATGTTGAGTTTCAAACTAGCTTTTGCACTCTCCACTTTCACCCTCAACAAGAGGCTCTTTAGATCCTCTTCGCTTTCTGCCATTAGGGTGGTATCATCTGCGTATCTGAGGTTGTTGATAATTCTCCCAGCAATCTTAATTCCGACCTGTGATTCATCCAACCCAGCGTTTCTCATGATGTACTCTGCATATAAGTTAAATAAGCAGGGCGACAATATGCAGCCTTGTTGTACTCCTTTCCCAATTTTGAACCAGTCGGTTGTTCCATGTCTGGTTCTTACTGTTGCTCTTGATCCTCATACAGGTTTCTCAGGAGACGGGTAAGGTGGTCTGGTACTCCCATCTCTTTAAGAATTTGCCACAGTTTGTTGTGATCCACACAATCAAAGGCTTTAGCGTAGTCAATGAAGCAGAAATAGACATTTTTCTGGAATTCTCTTGTTTTCTCCATGATCCAGCAAATGTTGGCGATTTGATCTCTAGTTCCCCTGCCTCTTCAAAACCCAGCTTGTACTTCCGGTAGTTCTCGGTTCACATACTGCTGAAGCCTAGCTTGTAGGATTTTGAGCATAACCTTGCTGGCATGTGAAATGAGCGCAATTGTACGGTAGTTTGAACACTCTTTGGTGTTGCCCTTCTTTGGAATTGGAATGTAAACTGACTTTTCCAGTCTTGTGGCCACTGTTGAGTGTTCCAAATGTGTTGGCATATTGAATGCAGCACTTTAACAGCATCATCTTTTAGGATTTTAAATAGCTCAGCTGGAAGACTGTCATCTCCACTAGCTTTGTTGTTAGTAATGCTTCCTAAGGCCCACTTGACTTCACTCTCGAGGATGTCCGGCTCAAGTTCCGTGACCGCACTATCATGGCTATCAGGGACATTAAGATCTTTCCTGTATAGTTCTTCTGTGTATTCTTTCCACCTCTTCTTGATCTCATCTGCTTCTGTTAGGTCCCTGCCTTCTTTGTCCTTTATCATGCCTGTCTTTGCACAAAACGCTCCCTTGAGATCTCCGATTTTCTTGAAAAGATCTCTAGTCTTTCCCATTCTGTTGCTTTCCTCGATTTCTTGCATTGTTCATTTAAGAAGGCCTTCTTGTCTCTCCTTGCTATTCTCTGGAAATCTGCATTCAGTTGGATATATCTTCCCCTTTCTCCCTTGCCTTTTGCTTCCCTTCTTTCCTCAGCTACTTGTAAAGCCTCATCAGACAGCCACTTGGCTTTCTTGCATCTCTTTTTCTTTGGGATGGATTTCGTTGCTGCCTCCTGAACAATGTTACGGACCTCCGTCCATAGTTCCTCAGGCACTCTGTCTATCAGGTCTAATCCCTGAAATCTATTCCTCATCTCCACTGTGTATTCATAAGGGATATGATTTAGGTCATACCAGTATGGTTTAGTGGTTTTCCCTATGTTCTTCAATTTAAGCCGAAATTTTGCAATAAGAAGCTCATGATCTGAGCCACGGTCAGCTCCAGGTCTTGTTTTTACTGACTGTATGGAGCTTCTCCATCTTTGGCTGCAAAGGACATAATCAATCTGATTTCGATATTGACCATCTGGTGATGTCCATGTGTAGAGTCGCCTCTTGTGCTGATGGAAAAGCGTGTTTGCTATGATCAGCGTGTTCTCTTGGCAAAACTCTATTAGCCTTTGTCCTGCTTCATTTTGTACATCAAGGCCATGCTTGCCTGTTATCCTGGTTATGTCTTGACTTCTACTTTAGCATTCCAATCCCCTATGATGAAAAGGACATCTTTTTTTGGTGTTAGTTCTAGAAGGTGTTGTAGGTCTTAATGGAACCGATCAACCTCAGCTTCTTCGGCCTCAGTGGTTGGGGCATAGACTTGAATTACTGTGATGTTGAATGGTTTGCTTTGGATTCGTACTGAGATCATTCTATCGTTTTTGAGATTGTATCCCAGTACTGCTTTTCTCACCCTTTTATTGACTATGAGTGCTACTCCATTTCTTCTAAGGGATTCTTGCCCACAATAGTAGATATAATGGTCACCTGAATTAAATTCGCCCATGCCTGTCCATTTTAGTTCGCTGATTCCCAAGATGTCGATGCTCAATCTTGCCTTCTCATGTTTGACCATCTCCAGCTTACCTTGATTCATTGATCTTACATTTCAGGTTCCTAAACAATATTGTTCTTTACGGCATCGGATTTTCTTTTCACCACCAGACACATCCACAGCTCAGTGTCCTTTCGGCTTTATCCCAGCCGCTTCACTCTTTCTGGCGCTACTTGGAAATACCCTCTGCTCTTCCCCAGTAGTATATTGGACACCTTCCGACCTGAGGGGCTCATCTTCCGGCGTCATCTCTTTTAGCCTTGTGATACGTTCCATGGGGTTTTCTTGGCAAGAATCCTGGAGTGGGTTGCCATTTCCTTCTCTAGTGGACCACATTTTGTCAGAACTCTCCGCCATGACCTGTCCATCTTGGGTGGCCCTGCACGGCATAGCTTATGGCTTCACTGAGTTACGCAAGCCCCTTCGCCACAACAAGGCAGTGATCCATGAAGGGGCTAAAATTTGTTAGCTTGGATTTATTGGCATCTCCATTGGTATCAGTGAAAGGGCAAAGAAACTTTGCATTGAATGGGCACAGAAGTCCAATTAAGATTTGCACATTATTTTCTTCTATAATCAATCCATCATTATTTTTTTCCATTAAAAATGCAGTAGTTGTTTTGAGTCTGTGACAACAATCAGATCAGTGAGAACTCCCTCACATGCACTCCTAAGCTCACAATAATCAAGCATTTGCTTTTTTACTTTGATTTTGTCATGTGTAAAAACAAATCACTAAATGCGAAGATGGGTAGGTGGCCATGCTGAAATATGGCCATTTGTTAACCACTGGTCACTACAACTGCAGCTCACTCAAGAATATGTTTGCTTGGAGTAAAACTCACTAAGAATGGTGGGATTCACTTCCTTATAAGTGTGCTTAGGATTGTGTGAAATTGGTTCCAGGAAGCCACACTTGGATTTTGGACTCGTCTCCTGCCACATGTAGGTTCACTGGCTATTTGTTATTGTTTACCGCTCAGGATCTTTTTGGTTGAACAGTGGTATACAAATCTTGTAAATAAAGAAATACTGGGTTGCTGAAATCTACTTAAATACCTGTTCATGTTGCGTTTTAGATATGTTTGAAAACCAATCATAACATGGCTGGTCCTAAGCAGGAGGGTTTAACACAGTTGGGGGAAGACAGTCCTTGTACTAGATGACAGCCACGAACTTTTAGAGTTTTCTTCATGATTAAGCGGATCATATCCCAACTGCACAGAAATAAAGGGCTTGAGGCCCTGCCAACTTTTGGCATCTGTGCACTATAATGTCAAGGAACTGAGCACTCATGGAATGATAGCTCCCATTGACCTGGTTCTCACGTAACGGCAATTCATGGGTTATTTAACTTTAGCTACAGGATTCCAGTAATAGTCGTTTTTTACAGGATGCTCTATGGGCTTGCACAATCCATTGGGAAGCTTTCCTACCCAAGCACCATTGAAATGCATTTAGGCTGTGGAAGGCCACTGTGCTCTTCCTGAATTCTGTCAGTTTCAGTGGGAATTTCCCCATGGACTGTGCCCCATGGGACAGAACCATCTGCTATCTTTCATGGTGCCCCAGATCTGCCTTCTGAGGTGGCTCCCTCACTGTCCTTTGTCGTAAGGATACCTATAAATCCCATTGATTTTATTTTTACATTTATATCCCGCCTTTCTTCCTCTTGCAAGGAACCCAAGGCGGATGATCCTCCTCCTTTCCATTTTATTCTCACAACAACCCTGTGAGGTAAGTTAGGCTGAGAGTCAGTGACTGGCCCAAAGTCGCCCAGTGAGCTTCATGGATGAGCGGGGACTAGAAGCTGGATCTCCTGAGTCCCATTCCAACACTCCAACCACCAGGGAGAGAACATCACAAAGATGAGGGAGCCCTTTTCTGGCTCAGGATTTCAGGTGTGCAATTTAATAACAGCCCAAGCGTTAATGATCATAGGAAGAGGTAATGCACACCCTGTGAGCCAACACCAGGCAATGTATGAGCTACTAACCTTTGCAAAGAAGACAGAGCTCAAAGAGAAAAAATGAAGAGAAGGGGGCAGGGGTGAGAAGACAGCTCAAGACCTTGAGAAAAATCTCCCTCAGCTATCGTAATCAATAAGGAAGCATCCCTGCAAATTACCCAGCCCCGATCAATGAGTCCAAATTACGCTAACAAGTCCATCATACCAAGATGCTAAATACAAAAGTCTTGTTCTCATGACTGCAAGGAACTTTAAATCAATAGGCATTCAAGCCTGCTATTAACTAGCCTTATTTGTATGCCTCTTCAATTTGGAAATGTTTGGGGCTTATTTAGTAATAATAAGCAACATTGATGGCTTCAGGGATACACTGCAAATAGTATTAGTAGCATATTATGAGATGAGTGATCTGGTGGTGGCAAGCGTCTTCGCTGAACAAGCCAAATATCTGAGGGCGGAAGCACCCCGACTCAACGAAATAATGTCCTTCAAAGGTTATGCAGCAAAACAGATTATGAAGGCTGCAATCCTATACATGCTTACTCGGGAGTAAGTCCCACAGAACTCAACAGAACTTACTTCTGAGTTGACGCATATAGGATTGCACTGTAAACTGACCAGAGGAACCTACTGCTGTGCAGCAGTGACCAGATCAACCACAGAGTAGATAGAACAACGGCCCCAGTACCACCACCAGGGTGTCAGCTCTTTTAACCAAAGTGCTGCTTAATGCAAGTAAAAGCATCAGCTAAATATGCAGATAATCATAGAAACAATACTATGGGGTACATTTTTGTGCTGTTCAATTAACACAAAATCACTTTGAAAGAAGGAGATTGCTACATACAAAGCCAGGTCTGCTGGCTATCGTTACGCCCCCTAAGCCTACAACAGCCGCATGCACCGGTCAGGACTTGCCTGCCTATAACCATATTCACTTCAGAGCCCAATAATTGTTCAGGGAAATCATTTTGAACATTGGCAGTAGAACAAGTAGAAAAATGTTACTTTTAATTGGTTGGGTACTGTTCATTAAGAAGTGGGTTAACTGGTTAGGTGCTGATTTGTTGTTTCTGATTTTTTTCCTTTTTTTTTTTTACATTATATAATTTTTTAGAATTTTGTTTCCCGATACGATTGTTCATGACAGTTACAATGCTTAACACCTAACACATATTTAGGATATCATAGTTGCTAAGTGACCTGCACAGAACTTCCTCCAATAATTGATAAATGTTATCCAACTTCTTTGGAAAGACTCAGTGGAGTTAATTCTTCCCTCCCATAGCAACTTATAACTTGATATTTTATTCATCACTATGGCAGTCCAAATCTTCTTTTTCCATTGTACCAGAGACGGTATGTATGTTGATCACCAAGCTTTTGCTAAGAGGATTTATATTAACATATATATCACCATCACCACTAAATCTCTAGGAATCTAATATTTAATATCACCCAGGAGTATAGTTGTTGGCGTTAACTGCAGTTCATAGCCTGTAATTTCTCTCATGCTGTTAGTACATAAGAACATAAGAAGAGCCATGCTGGATCAGTCCAAGGGTCCATCTAGTCCACCATTATGTTCATAAGTGGCCAACCAACTGTTGACCAGGAACCCACAAGCAGGACATGAGCACAACAGCACCCTCCCATCCATGTTCCCCAGCAACTGGTGTACGTAGGCTCACTGCCTCTGGTACTGGAGGTAGCACATGGCCATCAAGACTAGTAGCCATTGATAAACTTTTCCTCCAGGAATTTGTTTAACCCCTTTTTTAAAGCCATCCAAACTGGTGGCTATCACTACTTCCTGTGGTAGTGAATTCCATAGTTTAACCATGCGCTGTGTGAAGTACTTCCTTTTATCTGTCCTGAATCTCCCACCAATCGGCTTTATAGGATGACCCCAGGTTCTAGTATTATGAGAGAGGGAGAAAAATGTCTCCCTATCCACATTCTCCACACCGTGCATAATTTTGTAGGTCTCTATCATGTCTCCCCTTACCCTCCTTTTTTCCCAAGCTAAACATTCCCAGCTGTTGTAACCTTCTCTCATAGGGGAGATGCTCCAGCCCCTTGATCATTTAAGTTGCTCTTTTCTGCACCTTTTCCAGTACAACAATATCTTTTTTTTAGGTGTGGTGACCAGAACTGTACACAGTATTCTAAGTGTGGTCACACCATAATTTGTATAGGGGCAGTATGATGTTTGCAGTTTTATTCTCAATCCCTTTTCTAATTATGCCTAACATGGAGTTTGCCTTTTTTACAGTGGCTGCACACTGGGTTGACATCTTCATTGAGCTGTCCACCACAACCCCAAGATCTCTTTCCTGGTCGCTCACCCCTAGCTCAGATCCCATCAGGCTATACTTGAAGTTGGGATTTTTTGCCCCAACGTGCATCACTTTACACTTGCTTACATTGAACCACATTTGCCACTTAGATGCCCATTCTTCCAATTTGGAGAGATCCTTTTGGAGGACTTCACAATCCCTTTTTATTTTAACCACCCTAAATAATTTGGTGTCATCCACAAACTTGGGCACTTCACTGCTCCCTCCTAATTCCAGATCATTTATGAACACGTTGAAAAGCATTGGTTCTCATACAGATCCCTATGGGACCCTACTCTTTACTTCCCTCCATGGGAAGAATGACCATTTATTCCTACTCTCTGCTTTCTGTTCTTTAACCAGTTACTGACCCATAAGAGGACCTGTCCTTTATTCTATGACTGCTAAGTTTGCTCAGGTGTCTTTGGTGAGGGACTTGGTCAAAATCCTTTTGAAAGTCCAAATAAACAATGGCTACCGGATCACCCCTATCTACATGTTTACTCTCAAGAACTCTAAAAGGTTAGTGAGACAGGACTTACATCTGCAGAAGCCGTGTTGATTCTTTTTCAGCTGGGCTTGTCCTTCTATATGCTTACTAATGTTACCTTTAATAATGCCTTCAACCAATTTACCTGGAACAGACATTAAGATAACTGGCCTGTAATTTCCCAAATCCCCCTGGATCCCTTTTTGAAAATTGGCCATCTTCCAGTCCTGTGGTATACAGGCTGATCTTAGGGAGATGTTGCATATTTTGATTAGAAGATCAGCAATTTCACATTTGAGTTCTTTGAGAACTCTAGGATGGATACTATCTGGGCCTGGTGATTTCTTTGCTTTCAATTTATCAATAAGGTTGAGAACTTCATCTTTTGTCACCACTATCTGCCTGAATTCCTCCAACTCCTTTCCTGAAACATCAGTTCAGGCACAGGTATCTGTCCTATATCTTCTGCAGTGAAGACGGCCGAAAAGAATTCATTCAGCTTCTTTGCAATCTCCTTGTCCTCCTTCTGTACTCCTTTAACTCCATTGTTATCCAGTGGTCCAACTGCCTCCCTAGCTGGTTTTCTGCATTTGATATATTTAAAGAATTCTCTATTGTTGGCCTTGACATTGTTAGCTATATGCTCTTCAAAATGCTTTTTTGCATCTCTTATTGTCTGTTTGCATCGTCTTTGTGCAAGCTTGTTCTGCCTTTTGTTTTCCTCACTTGGACAAGACTTCCATTTCGTGAAGGAAGCTCTCTTTTCTCTAATAGTTCCCTTAACACTGCTCGTTAACCATGTTGGCGACCTCTTGGACTTGGTGCTACCTTTCCTAACCTGTGGTATACATTTTAGCTGGGCTTCTATTATTGTGGTTTTGAGTAATCGCCAAGCATTTTGAAGGGATTTAATCCTTTTGACTCCTCCTTTTAGCTTTCATTTCACCAGTTCCCTCATTTGAGAGAAGTTTCCTCTTTTGAAGTCAACTGTAACTGTGTTGGACTTCATGGGCAATTTTCCACTTAAATTTATATTAAATCTGATAGCACTGTGATCACTGTTTCCAAGTAGTTCAACAATATTTACATCTGATACTAGGTCCTGGGCAACACCATTTAGGATGAAATTGAAGGTCGCCACCCCTCTGGTCGGTTCCATGACCAACTGTTCTACGGCACAATCATTTAGAGCATCGAGAAATTTAACCTTTTTGTTGCGGCTGGAACATGCATTTATCCAATCAATGTGGGGGTAACTGAAGTCGCCCATTAGTACAACATTTCCTTGTTTGGAGGCCTCCCTGATTTAGTTTTCCATCTCACAGTCACTCTGAGCATTCTGGTCTGGGGGGTGATAGCATGTTTCTAGCACTAAATTAGTTTTGGAGCCTGGTATTGTCACCCAAAGAGCTTCTGTAGAAGAGCCTATCCCTTTTAGGCATTCTAGTCCACTTGACACATTGCCCTCTTTGACATACAGGGCAACACCTCCCCCAGTACACCCTTTCCTGTCCTTCCTATAGAGTTTATATCCAGAGATGACCATATCCCACTGGTTCTCTCCACTCCACCAAGTTTCTGTAATGCCCACTATCTCCAGGTTTTCCTTTAAAATCAAGCACTCCAACTCTCCCATTTTGGTGCAGAGGCTTCTAGTATTTTCATAAAAACACCAATACATGGTGTCCCTCCCCAGTTGCGTCTGGCATGTGCATCTTTTGCTTTGGGACATTGGCTTCTTTGATTGGCTATTATGTTCTACCCTGTCCTCCTTGCTTATTTCCTCCCCTTCTACATTTCGGCAGTCAAAAACATTTTCATCTTCATCCTAATGATTGAACCTGAACCGGATGCTTCCCAGCTCCTGCCAGCTTTTCCCCAGGGTTTAGTTTAAAAGCTGCTCTGCCACCTTTCTTACGTTTAGCGCCAGCAGCCTGGTTCCATTTTGGTTCAAGTGGAGCCCGGCCCTCTTGTACAGGCCCAGCTTGTCCCAAAACGTTCCCCAGTGACTAACAAATCTGAACCCCTCCTCCCTGCACCACCGTCTTATCCACGCATTGAGACTCCTCAGCTTCACCTGTCTAGCTGGCCCCGCACGTGGAACAGGGAGCATTTCAGAGAAAGTCACCTTGGTGGCCTGGATTTCAACCTCCTGCCTAGCAACCTAAATTTGGCTTCCAGGACCTCACGACTACATTTCCCCAGATCGTTGTTTATTATTTTCTTCCAATATTCCTTTACAGGAATATTCCATTCCATATATGGGCAAAAGTTCCTCTCTCACTATACCTCCAGCACCTATCCGTTGCTGCTAGGAATATCCTAGAGATCCTGACTGGTTTATAATACCACATATATACTGTTGTGTTTTTAATGGATTTGTTTTTATGTTTCAATCAAGGTGCTAGGCAGTATCCAACTGTGTCATTACGGTGCCTTGTTGTGGTGAAGGGGCTTGCGTAACTCAGTGAAGCCATAAGCTATGCTGTGCAGGGCCACCCAAGACAGTCAGGTCATGGCAGAGAGTTCTGACAAAATGTGGTCCACTGGAGAAGGAAATGGCAACCCACTCCAGTACTCTTGCCAAGAAAACCCCATGGAACGTATCACAAGGCTAAAAGAGATGACGCCGGAAGATGAGCCCCTCAGGTCGGAAGGTGTCCAATATACTACTGGGGAAGAGCAGAGGGTATTTCCAAGTAGCGCCAGAAAGAATGAAGCGGCTGGGCCAAAGCCGAAAGGACACACAGCTGTGGATGTGTCTGGTGGTGAAAAGAAAATCTGATGCTGTAAAGAACAATATTGTTTAGGAACCTAGAATGTCAGATCAATGAATCAAGGTAAGCTGGAGGTGGTCAAACATGAGATGACAAGATTGAACATCGACATCTTGGGAATCAGCGAACTAAAATGGACAGGCATGGGCGAATTTAATTCAGGTGACCATCATATCTACTATTGTGGGCAAGAATCCCTTAGAAGAAATGGAGTAGCACTCATAGTCAACAAAAGGGTGGGAAAAGCAGTACTGGGGTACAATCTCAAAAACGATAGAATGATCTCAGTACGAATCCAAGGCAAACCATTCAACATCACAGTAATTCAAGTCTATGCCCCAACCACTGAGGCCGAAGAAGCTGAGGTTGATCGGTTCTATGAAGACCTACAACACCTTCTAGAACTAACACCAAAAAAAGATGTCCTCTTCATCATAGGGGATTGGAATGCTAAAGTAGGAAGTCAAGAAATCACTGGGATAACAGGCAAGCATGGCCTTGGTGTACAAAATGAAGCAGGGCAAAAGCTAATAGAGTTTTGCCAAGAGAACACGCTGATCATAGCAAACACTGTTTTCCAACAGCACAAGAGACGACTCTACACATGGACATCACCAGATGGTCAATATCAAAATCAGATTGATGATGTCCTTTGCAGCCAAAGATGGAGAAGCTCCATACAGTCAGTAAAAACAAGACCTGGAGCTGACTGTGGCTCAGATCATGAGCTGCTTCTTGCAAAATTTTGGCTTAAATTGAAGAACATAGGGAAAACCACTAAACCATTCAGGTATGACCTAAATCATATCCCTTATGAATACACAGTGGAGATGAGGAATAGATTTCAGGGATTAGACCTGATAGACAGAGTGCCTGAGGAACTATGGACAGAGGTCCGTAACACTGTTCAGGAGGCAGCAACGAAATCCATCCCAAAGAAAAAGAAATGCAAGAAAGCCAAGTGGCTGTCTGATGAGGCTTTACAAGTAGTTGAGGAAAGAAGGGAAGAGAAAAGCAAGGGAGAAAGGGGAAGATATATCCAACTGAATGCAGAGTTCCAGAGAATAGCAAGGAGAGACAAGAAGGCCTTCTTAAATGAACAATGCAAAGAAATCGAGGAAAACAACAGAATGGGAAAGACTAGAGATCTCTTCAAGAAAATTGGAGATCTCAAGGGAACGTTTTGTGCAAAGACGGGCATGATAAAGGACAAAGAAGGCAGGGACCTAACAGAAGCAGATGAGATTCAGAAGAGGTGGAAAGAATACACAGAAGAACTATACAGGAAAGATCTTAATGTCCCTGATAGCCATGATAGTGCGGTCACTGAACTTGAGCCGGACATCCTCGAGAGTGAAGTCAAGTGGGCCTTAGGAAGCATTAGTAACAACAAAGCTAGCGGAGAGGACAGTATTCCAGCTGAGCTATTTAAAATCCTAAAAGATGATGCTGTTAAAGTGCTGCACTCAATATGCCAACACATTTGGAACACTCAGCAGTGGCCACAAGACTGGAAAAGGTCAGTTTACATTCCAATTCCAAAGAAGGGCAATGCCAAACAGTGTTCAAACTACTGTACAATTGTGCTCATTTCACATGCCAGCAAGGTTATGCTCAAAATCCTACAAGCTAGGCTTCAACAGTATGCGAACTGAGAACTACCGGAAGTACAAGCTGGGTTTCGAAGAGGCAGAGGAACTAGAGATCAAATTGCCAACATTCGCTGGATCCTGGAGAAAGCAAGAGAATTCCAGAAAAATGTCTATTTCTGCTTCATTGACTATGCTAAAGCCTTTGATTGTGTGGATCACAACAAACTCTGGCAAATTCTTAAAGAGATGGGGGTACCAGACCACCTTACCTGTCTCCTAAGAAACCTGTACGAGGGTCAAGAAGCAACAGTAAGAACCAGACATGGAACAACTGATTGGTTCAAAATTGGGAAAGGAGTATGACAAGGCTGCATATTGTTGCCCTGCTTATTTAACTTATATGCAGAGTACATCATGAGAAACGCCGGGTTGGATGAATCACAGGTCGGAATTAAGATTGCCGGGAGAATTCTCAACAACCTCAGATACGCAGATGATACCACCCTAATGGCAGAAAGCGATCTCAAGAGCCTCTTGTTGAGGGTGAAAGAGGAGAGTGCAAAAGCTGGTTTGAAACTCAACATTAAAAAAACGAAGATCATGGCATCTGGCCCTATCACTTCCTGGCATATAGAAGGGGAAGAAATGGAAGCAGTGACAGATTTTACTTTCTTGGGCTGCAAGATCACCACAGATGGTGACTGTAGCCATGAAATTAAAAGACGCTTGCTCCTTGGGAGGAAAGCTATGGCAAACCTAGACAGCATAGTAAGAAGCAGAGACATCACCTTGACGACAAAGGTCCGTCTAATGAAAGCTATGGTTTTCCCAGTAGTAATGTATGGCTGTGAGAGCTGGACTATAAGGAAGGCTGAGCGCCGAAGAATCGATGCTTTCGAACTGTGGTGCTGGAGAAGACTCTTACGAGTCCCCTGGACTGCAAGGAGATCAAATCAGTCCATCCTAAAGGAAATCAACCCTGACTGCTCATTGGAAGGACAGATACTGAAGCTGAAGCTCCAGTATTTTGGCCACCTAATGCAAAGAGAAAACTCTCTGGAAAAGACCCTGATGC
This sequence comes from Heloderma suspectum, assembly GCF_057233095.1. Classification (NCBI taxonomy): domain Eukaryota; kingdom Metazoa; phylum Chordata; class Lepidosauria; order Squamata; family Helodermatidae; genus Heloderma; species Heloderma suspectum. Next base: position 93,078,484 of record NC_139458.1, read on the forward strand.
TGGGAAAGACTGAAGGCAAAAGGAGAAGGGGACGGCAGAGGATGAGATGGCTAGATAGCATCACGGATGCAATGAATATGAACTTGAGCACGCTCCGGGAGAGAGCGCAGGACAGGAAGGCCTGGCGTGCTATGGTCCATGGGGTCACGAAGAGTCGGACACGACTGAACAACAAAGCAGAAAGTAGGTTCTGAACTATGCACAAGAGGTGAATCCAACTAAAGTTACGTTTGTGCAAGCAGTTGCGCAGTTGTTTGCAGAATAGAAAGATTCAGCAGAGCTCCATTAGGGCTTCCTATGGAATGACACCATTGGATACTGCCCACTGTTTTTAATCTGTATTTTGTTATTGTTAACCACGCTGAGCGCCATTTTTGGTGGAAAGATGGGATTTAAATTAAATAAATAAAATATGTCACACAGCTAATAATTAAATATTTACTATCATGCTCTGCTTCGACACAATCAAGGAACTTGACTTACATCTTGAGGACAAAGAACAACAGTGTCAGGAGATAACCCACAAGTTCAAGCTCCACAAATCAATATTGCATATGTTCAAGCTATGGCAAACTGCACACTACATAAACTTTTGATTTGGAAATCAAGAAGCTTTCACATCCACCAATCAATTTTAACTCAATTGCACAACAAATTTTGCCTGTGGAGGCTTTATACAAAATGCCTGCCCTCCTCCTCTTACACTGCAAAAAATACTCTCTGCACAGTTTTCCTTAAAGTCTCTTTAATATTTTAAAGGAATCCACATAAGTAGTCCCTCCCCCCAGCGGATCAATCTTAATTAATTTCAAGAGGCCACAGATGGTAAAATGCTACTCTCAAACAGCTCCCTGAGGAATCTAGTTTTCTACTGCTCTTTAAAAAGAAAGAAAGAAAGAAAGAAAGAAAGAAAGAAAGAAAGAAAGAAAGGGAATTATACTTTTTTCAGAGTTTCTTCTACTCTTGCAGAGGATCTAAATGTTAAAATATAAAACAGTTCTTCTGCAAACAGGAGCCCAGTCCCTTGGGTAAGTCCTGCATATCCAGTGCAGTGCAAATAAGATTTGCATGTTTGGTAGGATGCATTCTTGGATTTGTTTCAGGGAGGGAAATTCAAATGAAACCTGGGTTGCCAGTGGGTTAAAACATATACATAGATAAGGAAGGCTTTGAAATACGTAACATATAAGACACTAGGGGATGATGAATTAAATAGGGTGGAAGCAGAAGATTTTGCTCACAGAACTAAGATTTAAACTTCTCTTAAATGGAAAAAAAATATCCCCAGTATCTAAGAATCAGAGTAGTAGATGTTAAACTTTCTACTTCACGGTATCCTTTACATGTTGACTAGTCTGCCACAGAATCCCAGCAGGTGGCAAAAGATTCTGTGGAATCTTCTAGAAAATGTGTTTGGTTCACATGGGACACTGTCCAGGCTTGTTGGGTCTCATTATTGACCCATTTCAACAGATAGTAACAGCCCTCTCCTATACTTCCCTACTCAGAACTAAGTCCCAATGAGTTAAATGGGACTTACTCACAGATAAGTTGGTAGAGGAGTGCAGCCTAAGGGTGAGTTTTGTCCTGGCCTTCAATGGGAGAACATTTTAAATTTAGGGTAAACAAACAAGGAGTGCTACAGAACAATTTTTTCCAAAGTTAAACCAAGAAAGTACACCATTTTGGCACAAACGTATTGGAAGTGCAAAATGTCACAATATAATAACCACATTTCATGAACAATGTGAAACAACCTTGAGATCACCAGCTTTTCAAGCTGACTCCAAGCAGCTCCCCACATCACAAGATCTAGTGAGAAGATGCTTACTAGCATATCTCATAATGACTGAAAAGAAAGCCACCACATCTCCCCGTCACTCAATGTCAGTGATGATGGGGAAGTGAGTTCTGATATACTGTAACATACAATGAGGAACTGGTAGATAGCTCCTGAAACAGTTCACAAAGCCTTTTTGTACATTGCGATGCAAGTGCTGAAAACTGGAAATGCAACTCATATGGCACCTTTCCTTCCCCTGAACATGTGAAGCCATTCTAAGCAAGCAGTCCTTAGACATATGAGCATTTATTTGGGAATGAGAACTGATTCACACATTAATAGGCAGAGAAAGGTAGTAGACTGAGATGGTAGAATTCCTGTCACACCACTGGACAATTTTTTAACACTCGCCCCCTCATGTGTTAGAACTATATAGAATTGCAGCTCTAGTCAATAATGCAGGCAATATCTGTTTCCCATCATTAGGTAGCTGAATTTGAGGCCTATTGTTTCTTGAACATGTACATTAGGAAATATTCAAAAACATTTGAATGTTTTTGAATGAACACACACATACCCCAACACAACCTCAGGGACCTTTCTCATGTTACTTAAGCAGCACGGGAACGGTGCAGCACAGTCCCATTCTACGTTGCAAAGGTAAGACCAGAAGCTCCAACTCACATGGGAAAAGCACATGGTGTGGGATCTCAATGGTGGCATCACCTATCCTGAAAATGTAAGCAATAATGGAGCAGGAACCTGAGCTGTGGCTCCTCTGAGATGGTCCCATGCTTCTGTTGTAACCTTCATGTCATCACAGTCCACAACGTAGAAAGGAGCATATGTTCATCAGCTTCTTATGTTCCTATGGGAAAGAAAGGATCCAACATGTCTTCTTAAAATAGTGCCAGTGCTTGCTAAAAATAAGCAGGCTGTTCTCACCAACTTCGTTTCTCCTTCCACCAATATCTTAAAGTACTACGGGCGCAATCCTATACATGTTTAGACACAAAAAAGTGGCCACATGCAACAGAGATGAAGTCAGAAGGCCACACGGAGCATGTACTGTCTCATTCCATGTAACTTGTAGACTAACTCTTATAAGCCCTGCTGTACTCATTGGGACTTGTAAGGAAACACGCATAGGATGAGATGCACATCTTTTCCAGCCAGGATTTTGAAACGTTAGCAGTAGCATAATTAGAGATGAACAGCATGGGATGCTGCCAGTGGTGCAGCCATGACAAGGCAGGTAAGGTATAAGCAGCATGCTGCATGTTGGAAAACAACCAAACAGTCAGAAAACAGTTTCTTGGTTGCTAAAATTAAGGTCCATCCAAAGCACAGAAACTTATTAGCAATGGGCATATTATCGTGTTCTAGTACTAGGAAAACGTTGAGAAGGGGATATAGCACAGTAATACAGCGCATGCTTGTCAGCTTTCTATGGGAAAGAAAGGATCCGGCATGTCTTCTTAATACTGCCTGTGCTTGCTAAAAAAAAACCCCCAGCAGATTGGTTTCACCAACTTCTTTGTTTCCCCTTCCTTCAATATTTTAAACTACTAAGGGCACAATCCTATGCATGTTTAGCCAGAAAAAAAAGTCCTACAACTCCCAGCATGCCGCAGCAATCCATGGTGGCTGAGGGATGCTGGGAGGAGTACGACTTTTTTGTCTAAATACGATTGCGCCGTCATTTCATTCGAAGCTTGTGACCTATGTGTGAATTTATATAACCTAAATTAAAAGTGATGTTGTTTTTATTACCTTAAGTATCTCGTAGTCCAGGCCTGTAAAATATATGCAGAGACCTGTGTGACGGAATCCTGCTAAAAAGGCTGTAGGTGCCAGTGTGGAGTTTTAAAATAAACAAATAATGCTGGAGAAACGGGTTTAACCGAATTCCATTGTGAACCCGGCAGGCTACGAGAAGACTACAACTCCCAGAATGCAAAGCAGTTCAATTAGCCACCTCGCGACTGAAGCTAGTCTTTTCTAATGGCAGCTTGTAGCTCGTCACATGACAGGGGAAGTATGGCTGCGATGGAGGAGGAGCAGTTTGCAGCGCTTCAGATCTTATTGAAAGTGAGTGCGTATATTTTAATTTTGGGATGATACTGTTACTGCAAAATCTCTCAGCCCTGACGAAATGTAATGGTGTGAAACCCTTTGGAGTAAAAGGTGTTACGGAAAAGCGCGTAGATATCATTTGCACTTGGCGTTTCTCATTTGAAAGTGCTATGCAGTTAATGTGGATGGCCCTCACAATGACCCTTGAGTTATTGTGAAGGTAAACACCTTCTTCCACTATGTGCTGCCTTCAGTATCAGAGGCAGTATGCTTATATACACCAGTTGCTGGGGAACATGGGCGAGAGGGTGTTATTGCACGGGTGTCCAACCTGTGAGTTTCCCGTTGTCAGCTGGTTAGCCACTATGAACAGAATGCTGGACTAGATAAACCCTTGGTGTGAGCCAGCATGGCTCTTCTTATGTTGTTATGAGTTATGTCGGACAGGAGTCATTCATGGCTAAGAAAGTTTTAGGACACAATCCTATGCGTGCTTATACAGAAAAAAGTCCTACAACTCCCAGCATTCCCCAACCAGGCTGACTGGGAAATACTGGGATTTGTAGGACTTCTTTTTCCTGTCTAAACACGCAAAGGATTGCGCGCTCACTTATTTAAAGCATTTCTACCCTGCTCTTCAGATGAAAATGCAGCCAGAGAGGCTTCCGGATCATAAAAAAAAAAATGGCAGTCCTTGCTCATGTTTGCAATCTAAAAGAAATAATGCAAAAGGAAAAAGGGATGGGGAGGGAGGGGAAAAAACTGAGGCTCCTGTTCTTAAAGTTACAAGTTTAGCCAAGGCCTTTCAAATCAGTTAACGGTAAGAGGCAGAATTGGAACCGAGATCTCAAATAATATTGAAGTCCACAGTACAGTATAAGATTATTTCTTCCTCTTTTTTTTTTTAAAGTTGTTAATGAGTAGAATCATATGTTATTTTTAATAGGCTTGCTTAAATGAATGTTGACACATAAGGGTAAATTCTCCTTCCCCTTGAATAGAATTATGCTTTAGATTATTGACAGGATAATGCTATGCATATTCACTCTTAGAAGTAAGTCCCCGTTGTATTCAGTGGGTATTCACTTCTGCCTCCACCAATGCTCTTGTGCCCTGCTGGTTGTACAAGCAGTTGTTGTTGTTGTTCAGTCGTTCAGTCGTGTCCGACTCTTCGTGACCCCATGGACCATAGTACGCCAGGCCTTCCTGTCCTGCGCTCTCTCCCGGAGCATGCTCAAGTTCATATTCATTGCATCCGTGATGCTATCTAGCCATCTCATCCTCTGCCATCCCCTTCTCCTTTTGCCTTCAGTCTTTCCCAGCATCAGGGTCTTTTCCAGGGAGTTTTCTCTTCGCATTAGGTGGCCAAAATATTGGAGCTTCAGCTTCAGTATCTGTCCTTCCAATGAGCACTCAGGGTTGATTTCCTTTAGGATGGACTGATTTGACCTCCTTGCAGTCCAGGGGACTCATAAGAGTCTTCTCCAGCACCACAGTTCGAAAGCATCAATTCTTCGGCGCTCAGCCTTCCTTATAGTCCAGCTCTCACAGCCATACATTACTACTGGGAAAACCATAGCTTTCATTAGACGGACCTTTGTCGTCAAGGTGATGTCTCTGCTTCTTACTATGCTGTCTAGGTTTGCCATAGCTTTCCTCCCAAGGAGCAAGCGTCTTTTAATTTCATGGCTACAGTCACCGTCTGCGGTGATCTTGGAGCCCAAGAAAGTAAAATCTGTCACTGCTTCCATTTCTTCCCCTTCTATATGCCAGGAAGTGATAGGGCCAGATGCCATGATCTTCGTTTTTTTAATGTTGAGTTTCAAACCAGCTTTTGCACTCTCCTCTTTCACCCTCAACAAGAGGCTCTTTAGATCCTCTTTGCTTTCTGCCATTAGGGTGCTATCGTCTGCGTATCTGAGGTTGTTGATAATTCTCCCAGCAATCTTAATTCCGACCTCTCATTCATCCAACCCGGCATTTCTCATGATGTACTCTGCATATAAGTTAAATAAGCAGGGTGACAATATGCAGCCTTGTCGTACTCCTTTCCCAATTTTGAACCAATCGGTTGTTCCATGTCTGGTTCTTACTGTTGCTTCTTGACCCTCGTACAGGTTTCTCAGGAGACAGGTAAGGTGGTCTGGTACTCCCATCACTTTAAGAATTTGCCACAGTTTGTTGTGATCCACACAATCAAAGGCTTTAGCGTAGTCAATGAAGCAGAAATAGACGTTTTTCTGGAATTCTCTTGCTTTCTCCATGATGCAGCGAATGTTGGCGATTTGATCTCTAGTTCCTCCGCCTCTTCTAAACCCAGCTTGTACTTCTGGTAGTTCTCGGTTCGCATACTGCTGAAGCCTAGCTTGTAGGATTTTGAGCATTACCTTGCTGGCATGTGAAATGAGTGCAATTGTGCGGTAGTCTGAACACTCTTTGCCGTTGCCCTTCTTTGGAATTGGAATGTAAACTGACCTTTTCCAGTCTTGTGGCCACTGCTGAGTGTTCCAGATTTGTTGGCATATTGAATGCAGCACTTTAACAGCATCATCTTTTAGGATTTTAAATAGCTCAGCTAGAATACTGTCATCTCCGCTAGCTTTGTTGTTACTAATGCTTCCTAAGGCCCACTTGACTTCACTCTCTAGGATGTCCGGCTCAAGTTCAGTGACCGCACTATCATGGCTATCAGGGACATTCAGATCTTTCCTGTATAGTTCTTCTGTGTATACTTGCCACCTCTTCTTAATCTCATCTGCTTCTGTTAGGTCCCTGCCTTCTTTGTCCTTTATCATGCCCGTCTTTGCACAAAACGTTCCCTTGAGATCTCCAATTTTCTTGAAGAGATCTCTAGTCTTTCCCATTCTGTTGTTTTCCTCGATTTCTTTGCATTGTTCATTTAAGAAGGCCTTCTTGTCTCTCCTTGCTATTCTCTGGAACTCTGCATTCAGTTGGGTATATCTTCCCCTTTCTCCCTTGCTTTTCGCTTCCCTTCTTTCGTGAGCTACTTGTAAAGCCTCATCAGACAGCCACTTTGCTTTCTTGCATTTCTTTGCAATTCTTTGTACAAGCGGTGGGTCCCACTGATTCTGTTGCATGAATGGGATGCAACACTTGTGCAACAGAGATTAACAATTTCCCAGAGGAAGCCCTGAAACAAGCGGAAATGCTTGCTTCTTGATAGGGAGAGGTTGGTGGAGCTCCCTTGTGTGAGCTCTGTCAACCTGCCCCATTCCAGAAATAAGCGTTTTCACTTGTTTCCAGTTGCCCCAAAAGAGCTAAATCTTGGTTGCGCAAGCAGTGACTCCCACTTGCAGATAGAATTGGTGGGGCACAAGGGAGGCATAAGCATCCCGTTGCATCTGCCCAGTGAAACTTACTGCTAGGTAATTCTGAATAAGGTACAGACTTAAATGGCTTGTTATGCATGAGCCATGTCTCAACAGAAAGTAACAGTAGATACCATAGCATAGCCTTCCCCAAGTGGGTGGCCTCCAGATGTGTTGGACTGCAACTCCCACGCTTCCCAGCCAGCAAGGCCAATTCGCATGCTGGCCAGAAATCATGGGAGATGCAGTCCAACACATCTGGAGGTCAGCCAGTTGGGGGAGGTTGCCGTTGCAGAGCCTGATGTTGATGGTCTTTCCCTTTCCTTCTGTTCTTTTTTATTAAGAGGCACAATACCTCTGTAGTTGTATTTAACTATCTTGGTTAACTGCAATTCTATAGATCCATTTTACATTAATTAGAGAAAAAATATATTTAGGGAGCAATCCTATGGCCACTAGGCCATGGGATATGCTGTTTTCTGGGAACTGACCTTGGAGCCTGCACTCTGAGGTCGGTTCCTGGAAAACTGACCTCCCCCCACATCCGTGCTGCCTCAGAGGCAGCGCGGAGAAGCCCCGTCCTCCACGCTCGGAAGAGGAGCGCGGAGCGACTGAAAAGGGGCGTTCCAGGGTGTGTGTTCTGGGGCGAGGAGAGCGGAGCTGCGTGTACAACACATCCAATACATGGATGTACAGCAGCCTCCTGTCCTCCCCCCCGCAGCTAGACAGCTGAAAACGGCTGGCTAGCGGAAAATAGCAGGGCAGGAGAGGCGTGGAGGGGACAATCCCCCCCCCCCCGCTTCTCCTGCCCTGCTTTGGATAGGCAGTTGCCTCCGAGTTCAGAGGCAGCTGCCTATCTTGATAGGATTGCACACTTAAGCTAGTAGCTATTGCCACATACTATGTTTTGAAAACAGCCACTATTTGTTTCTCTTTGCCAGGCTTCGTCAAAGGATGTTGTCCGGCAGTTATGCCAGGAGTGCTTTTCTAGTTCAGCGAGCAGCTCAGACAAACTGACTGAAAGCACCTGCGCCAGTCTCTCAGTTGCACCAAATGAAGCAAATCAGGTAAGAAGCTGATGGGCATTTCTGATTTAGGCTGCAGTCTTTTATACACACTTCCCTGGGAGTGAGTCCCATTGAACTCGGTGGAACATCCAGGCAGATGTGCATAGGATTGTTAATTAAGGTGTGTGTGTTTTTATTTCTTGTCTTGACACATCCTGTGGAAGGAGTGCTGGGTGAGGTCTAAAGCTGGGGTGTTAAACTTGCAGGCTACATCTGGGCCAACCAGGATCCCAGTCCAGCCCTCCAGATTTTTCCAGATGTCCATGCCATCTGCCCCTGACCCCACCCTTTTTCTGCTGACCGCTTGGTGGTTTCCCAGTTTGTATGATTTCCCCCCATTCTAAAAGCTTGAAATGCCTCTCCTAAAGCTTAGTTACTGGCAGAAAGACCTTGAAGCTAAAATATGCTGGCATATTGGCTCTGACCCTTTTGCCTTTGGCCCTCCCCGCTTTTGCTTTTAGTTCCACCCACCACTGGAATGTGGCCCCTGAGACCACCTCCAAAATCGAACTTGGTCCTTGGGCTGAAAGAGGTTCAACACCACTGTTCTAAAGAATGAACAGCAGGAGCTAAGGAACGAAGAGCACTGACTCTTGCTGCAAGAACAAAAAGGGCAGAGAGAGCAGGTTTCAAGGGCTCATGGCTAGAGCCAGACGGGGAGCTGAGCTGATATGGATCAGGCAGTGTATGTATAGCATTGCCTGGTAGGGCTGCATAGAAGGCAGGAGAGAGGTTGGGATGTTTTCTTGGCATCATGCCTGAAAGTAATATGAAGTCCTTCATCTCTTTCTATTGCCTCCTCCTTACAGTTAATCCGTTCTTTGCACAGCCTTACAAGGCACACAGTTTACCATGGCCTGACATCTCCAGAAGAAATTCTTTCGCTCTTTCCAGAAGGATTTCACCAGAACCTTAAAAACCTCCTGACCAAGATAATTCTGGAAAATGTGTAAGTGGCAGGTTTGTGGTGTTGGACAAAGAACAAAATAGTGATTCAATCTGAACATCATGCCAGACCACGGTTAAAGAAACTTAACTTGGGGTTGGCATGATGTCTGAATTGGCAAACAGTAGTTAGGGCTGTCATTCTACCTCTGGAGAGTGCTACATCTAGAGATGAGAGTGGTCAACAGCTGCAAAATGAATGCAGGTGAACAGCCCTAAATGATGCTCTGTCTGCATGTTTAGAAGTATGAGGTCTGAATTGAAGGTTGAGCAATGTAAGAGTTTCAGGCATCATGACATTTAGTGATCGTCTTCAGATTATGGAGTTCTGTACAAAAACAACACTAATCCAGGCACTTTGAGTATCTATAGAAGACATTGTACATCCCAGTTCCAAAATTAGTGAAATGTCTTCTTGATGCTTTGACAGTTATAAATGTTATTACTACTACTAATAATATGTATAGGGAATTAAACAAGGATAAGCAATACCTGTGTAAAGAGAGAGAGGGGTTGGGACCTGCCCAGGTTGGGTTTGGATATATTACTTTGTACATGTATTTTGGATAGGTTCTGGGTCTTCAAAGGAGGGACCATCTTTTTAGTATATATTTGGAAAATTTGCAAAGGTGTTGTTAAATTCTTATTCTTAGGTAGCACCCTGTACAGTCATCTGCTCTGTAATATATATCTAATTTTATATGTGGAATTACTAGCATATGTTTCTGAAATAACAGCTTTGACTCTCACTGAATATGTGCTCCCTGTTTATCCAAAACCCCATGGAAATAGAGGCTGTGTTCACATGTCCCTTTAAGTCAGGAATCATTAAACCACAGTGTGAACCAGCTGTGTGCTGGTAAACAGCCCATTCACCCCCACCTTGTTCCTTGCACAAGTGGGTAAACAAACCAGGTATAGATAGCTTCGTGCGATGTCTGAACCTGGGATTATGGTTAATTGCTCCCATATAAGCCAGGATTTATAAATCAGGTTTAAACCAGGGTTTGTTGTTGGTTTATGAATGCTGGCGTGTTTGGACACAATAAACCATAATCCTGGGCTCAGATGTCACACTAAGTTATCCTTTTCTGGTCTGTTGATTTGCTCTTATGAATGGGAGGACTGAAGAGGAGGCAAACTGGTTGTATTCAGATGCATGCAGTGCATTCACAGTGTGGCTTAATAAACCTTGTTTCCTGGCTTAAAGTTACTGGCAGACGTGATCATTGTCCAATAAAATAAGCCTTATGAGTCTGAAGGGAACTCATTTGTCATCTCAAAATGCATTGAAAGTGGCTAATTGCAGGTCTGCGCTATACACATGCACACAGCAGTTTCATGGTTTTGGCTTCCTCTAAGGAAATTCATTGGGAATAGTGCCTCTATGAAAGCATGATGTCAACATAATTCTTGTTACCCTCACATACACAAAATCCTGTTTTGAGTGGGGAGTGCCATGGTTGTTAAGCTGATTTAAGCAACCTTGCAACAATCCCCTGCTTAGTTCACCTACGCACTCTCTCCCATCTCCATGTGCTTCAGTTCCCAGTACAGCACTAAAGTGGTGGCTTACCTTTTGGCCTTAAAGACAGAAGGCAGGGAGGGAGCTGGAGCAGCTTGCTGTCCTATGGCAATGCTCTTTGCCCTCAGTCTGGGTTCTCCATCTGCATGTTGGGTTTTTTGGTGGCGGAGGTATTCAAAGAATGTCCAGCGGCTTTGGTATATGTGAGAAATGACTCTTCTCCACTCAAGGAGGGATACTGATTGGCCCATGATCTCCCCCCTCTCTCAACATAGAGATCTATGCGCCTTGTTGTGGACGCTGAACATGTGAACAGTGGGGGCATGGCAGCTGGGCACAACCCCACCTCTTCCTATGCTTGAAGCAAAGCGAGAGAAGGACAACTAGAACATAGGACACTCCTGTGTTTATTTGCCTGTGAGATACAGAAGCCATAGATCTCTGATGTATAGAATCATAGGATATACAAGGCCATCAAGTTCAACCCCCTGCTCATTGCAGGAATCCAAGTCAGAGCATCCCTGACAGATGGCTGTCCAGCTTCGTCTTGAACACCTCCAGTGTGGGAGAGCCCACCACCTCCCTAGGTAATTGGGTCCATTGTCGTATTGCTCTAACAGTCAGGAAGTTTTTCCTGATGTTCAGCCGGAATCTGGCTTCCTGTCACTTGAGCCCATTATTCCGTGTCCTGCACTCTGGGATGATCAAGAAGAGATCCTGGCCTTCCTCTCTGTGACAACCTTTCAAGTACTTGAAGAGTGCGATCATATCTCCCCTCAGTCTTCTCTTCTCAAGGCTAAACATGCCTAGTTCTTTCAGTCTCTCTTCATAGGGCTTTGTTTCCAGTCCTCTGATCATCTTTGTTGCCCTCCTCTGAACCCTCTCCATTTTGTCTGCATCCTTCTTCAAGTGTGGTGCCCAGAACTGGACACAGTACTCCAGATGAGGCCTAACCAGTGCTGAGTAGAGGGGAACTAGTACTTCCCAGGATTTGGAAGCTATGCTTCTATTAATGCAGCCCAAAAGAGGATTTGCCTTTTTTGCAGCCACATTGCATTGTTGGCTCATATTCAGCTTGTGATCGACTACAATTCCAAGATCCTTTTCGCTTGTAGTGTTGTTGAGCCACGTATCCCCCATCTTGTAACTGTGCATTTGGTTTCTTTTTCCTAGTATCTGTGCTTTCTGTTTCTGGTGGTGTGGTGTGGCCATGCCTCGTCATCAGGAAACCCTGGGCAACCTGCTGAGTTACTAGTTATATCTCTGCATTTAAATGTGGTGATACATTCTTCATCTACTGAGCCATTGTTCTGCAGTGCCCTATGAAGTGTTTGTAATACTACGGTAAATTGGTTGGTTTATTTAAGTTCTATGCTATTGCCCAGTTTTCCTTACTTTGAAGCTGGTCCTTTGGCACACAGTAACCCTGGATTCCCAACTAGGATGCTGCAGATAGCATTGACGTGACCTGTCATCTCAGTGAGCAATGGCTGAGTGTTGGAAATAAGTTGGATCGATTGTCTGCCATGGAACCCTTTGAATCTTAAAATAAAACAAATAAATATAATATAATATAATATTTACTGTACTTTTAAACCGAAGTTCTCTGGGCAGTGTACAATACATTAAAAACAAGGAACGAACATGAAAGCAAGATAAACACAGTGCAGAATAAAACCATGGTGAAACAAGCGGCAGAGATTAAAACCATTACAGCATCATAAAACCAACAGCAGAATGAAGGCACTGAAAACAGTTCTTAAAATGCCTGGGAACATAAAGTCTTCACCTGGTGCCAGAAAGATCACAGTGTAGGTGCCAAGTGAGCGTCTCTGGGGAGAGAATTCCACACATGGGGTGCCACTAGGGATGGGGGAGAATTTCTCCCCGAAATTTCGGGGGGCCGAGTGCCAACGCATTCGGTCCTCTGAAGGTTGTTCGGGGAGAAATTCTCCCCCCCGCCCCCCCCCCCCCCAGAGGGTGGGACTTACCTTTCACGAATGTCCCTCCCGGCGGCGGGTCCCGCCGGCAGTTTGGCAGGTCTTCGTCAGGGGCGGGGGCAGCAGCCGATCTTTCGACCAGCTGCCGCCGCCACCATTACAAGAAAAGTAAAAAAAAAACAACATGCCCCTGTGATAGGCTACGTAACGATTAACGTAGCCTATCACGGCTAGATTTGCAAAGTCAGCCATGATAGGCTACATTAATCATCACGTAGCCTATCACGGGTGACTTTGGAAAAAAAAAAAAAGTGTACGGCTAATGGCGGCCCCCATAGGGAGCCGCCATTCTCGTTCCTTATTTGGTCCCTGTAGTCTACATAAAGATTTACGTAGACTACAGGGACCAAATAAGGGCAACGCAAATAGCGTTGCCCTTATTTTCCACCGTAGTCTACGTAAATCTTTACGTAGACTACAGGGACCAAATAAGGAACGCGAATGGCGGCTCCCTATGGGGGCCGCCATTTGCATACGCGCTTTTTTTTTTTTTAAGTCACCTGTGATAGGCTACGTGACGATTAACGTAGCCTATCATGGCTGACTTTGCAAATCTAGCCATGATAGGCTATGTTAATCGTTACGTAGCCTATCACAGGGGCGTTGTTTTTTCTTTTGAAGTTCGCGGCCGGGGAGACGGGGCGCTTCTCCCCGGCCTGAATTTTGGCCGGGCGAGGCGGGAAGCCTCCCCCCCCCGGCCTGAATTTCGGCCGGGCGAGTCAGGAAGCCTCCCCCCCCCCGGCCTGAACTTCAGGGGGAGCAGCGAAACGCCTCCCCCCCACCGCGAAGCAAGCTGCGATACCAGGTAAGTGACTTTCGTACACTCCTAGGTGCCACCACTGAAAAGGCTCTTCCTCTTGTAGCCACCTGGTGGGGGAACCTGGAAGTGAGCCTCAGATGATGATCTTAATGTCAGTGTAGGTAAATATGTTGGGACCTTTCTAATTGTCAGCTTGTTGAAACTGTAGTTGGAACTAAAATCTCTTGTACATTAAACTCCTTTAGACGTTATGCCTGCAAAACAAGGGGGGGTTGGATAAAAATAGTTTGCCTGACTCCACCTGTAGTTTCTGCTGATACTCTGTGTTTAGAAGACAAATGGTCATAGTCTGTGTGTTTCTCATCTCTTTTCAGCAATGCCTGGAGAAACGAAGCACAAGCCAGTCAGAGTAAGTAACAGGTCAAGTGCTGGAATGACTTAGATTTCAAAAATGGTTTCCACTACATTTAATAAATATAATCAGACTTCTTTAGTGTCACCTGCCCACTGGGTGGTGTGCACAGTCTCAAAGTGACACATGGTTGCTTAGGGCCACTTCACACCAGGCAAATGTCCTACACTGGAATTGCTTCCTAGTGTTGCGTTACAAGACAACATTTCTTGCACAGATATCACTCCCACAGAGGAATCTTCATGTGCTCTGACATGTGCAACAAGCATATTTTGATGCATATACACATGGCAAGAACCCATGGCAATTCCAATGGTAAAACAAGGTGGAGGCGTGCATTATTCACAACCAGCAGGCTATAGGAAGACAAGGAGATGTTCCACACCTGCCAGATAGGGAGCGGGGTTCCCTCATCTGAGATCCACCAAAGACAAATCATTGCCAGCTGACCAGAAAGTGCCTGTGGCCCAGTATGGGCAAGAATTATGTAGGTACTACATTGGCACAGGGTTTCTTGCACCTTCTTTTGGGGTGAGACTTCTCTCTCCATCTCCCATAACTGTTTTTGTGCACAAAATTGGGAGCCCAGAAAACTCCAGGACTGATGTGCGTTTAGTGCCCAAAGTTTATGTTATGAAGGAAAGAAATAGGAAAGGAAGTGTATTTTGCCTGTTTCTGTGTAAGGGAAGACATTTAAGTAACAATCGTTGCTTTGTGGACTTTATAATCTATCCAGAGCCAGTGTTGCTTTTTGGCTAAGAGACTGAGCAGTGAACTAGGAGGTCCTCAATTCAAATCTTGCCTTTTGTGAAGTTTCCAAGTGTCCTGAAGCCACTATCGCTAGTTGTAATGTTGAGGAGATGATATTGGCCTACCTTACATGTCGTCGTAAGGATTGCTACAATCATGTTCGTGAAGCACCTTGGAAATTTATTTTATTTGAAAAATTTTCTATGCCATTCCTTCATTGCCAAAGGCAATCCCAGGGGGCACATACAGTTATGAAAAAAAACTGTGAAAAAGATCGTGAAATTAATTTAAAGATTTCAGTGTTTTCCTCAAAATGCCTAGGCAACATGAACTTTTTAATTTAGCGCCGAAAAGAAAACAGTGCAATTTTACCTCCCTTGGAGAGCATTCCGAAGTTGAGGTGCCACCACAGAGAAGGCCCTCTTTTTCGTAGATGCATAATGCATTTCTCCCAATGATGGTACACAGAGAAGAGCCTCCTCTGAAGATCTCAGTGCATGGGCAGGATGGTACATAAAGTGCTATGTAAATTCTATCATTGTTGAAAAGGTTATATATTTCCAAACGGGGGGATGGAGTGGGGGATTATACTGAGTCAGATTAATGGTCCTGCGATCCCAGTATGTCTAGCATAACATTTATACAGCACTGAATTTATATAGCTACTAATAATATTCAGACTGGCAGCTGCTTTTCTCAGATGTTCTCTGTTTGAAACCCTCTTCCCTACATCTGTTACTTGTCTAGCATCTTTCCTTCTGCAAGGAAAGCATGCGCTCCATGGCCTTGCAAACTGATTTTCTGGCTGTTGGTAGGAGGTGTGGTGTAGTTTGGGAGAGGAAAGTAAGAGAGCAGATATGGAAAACAGATTACACTCACAAGTGGGTTTTAAGCCAACAAAAGCCCTGTCACCAGTCAGCCTGCTAAGCTGCCTGGCATGTTATTCATTAGTAAAAGATGTGGAATGAATGCCACAAATCAAAGCAAGAAAACTACTAAACCATATTTCTTATTGTTCTTGCTTATATAGCACCACCAGCATGCATGGTGCTTTGCAGAGTATAAAAGGACAGATCCCTGCCCCGAGGAGTTTACAGTCTGAAATTGACCAGATGAGAAACGGAGGAAGAGGAAGCAGCAGTAAACAGGGAAATGACAGCTTGGATCCTAAGATAAGTTGAGGTTTGCAAAAAGAGGGGGGGTTTCCATCTGCAGCCATCGCCCATCCCATATTGTTCAAGAGCGCTCCCCGACCCCCAAAAGCGGCTTTTCAGGGGACAGGAAACATTGCCTTCCATGAACTTCCTTATGTGAACTTATCATAGGATCCAAGCCACTAATATGGTTGTTTCAGTTGCATGTCCTCCAGCTTCATTACAGACAAGTTACAGTAGAGCGTGGGAAACTTGCTCTCTGTTCACCATTTTACTGTAGCAGCCTTGTTAGTGGTTAACCAGTACAAAGCCTCAGTGTTGGTTGTAGGAGGTATTAATTTTTGAGCAGCTTCCCCATGTTGCTTTTCACTGTTTCGGCTTGCATATATGCTGGCTGTGGTGTGATGGCTACAAGCGCCGGCTTCTTATTCTGTCAGGGAAAAATAAATGGCAGCTCCTGCCAGAACAAGGCTGACTTCTGGTCAAACACCACATTTGATCTTCACTCCATCCCACCCTTTTGTTGGCTACATTATTGTTGTTTGCATAACGTTGAGAGAGAAAAGGAAAAGGAAACTGTTGTAGCTGATGCTTTTTGAAGGCGTGGGATCTGTTATTATTTATATCAGGTACAGAACCAGGGGCCCGGGGAAGATGAGGAAACTGCAGAGAAGCTGAATGAATGATTTGACTCTTACCTTCATGTGGAAGATGATAGAGGTTTAAAAATAAAATTATGCATAGTGTGTAGAGACGTGAAGGCACAGGAGGAAAAAGCACCCCAATTCTTTTCTGGGACTTCACATTTTTAATGGTGTTCAGAAAGTGGATAGAGAGACTTCCCCATCTCCCCCCACCCCTGTTTTATACTACTAGAATCTTAGGGTCATCAATGAAACTGTTTGACAGGAGATTCAAGAGAGGCAAGCGGAAGTGCCTCTTCAGTCAGCGCATAATGATTTTAATGAACTTCTGCATGATGTGGTGACTTTCTTGTCTAGCTTTAAAAGGAGATTAGACAGAATTATGGAGGATAAGCCTGTTAATGGCTACTGGTCATGATGGCTGTATGGCGCCTCCAGGCACCATGCCTTCCTTCCCTGTTGGTGGGCTTCCCAGAGGCAGCTGGTTGCCCACTTTGTGAAGCAAGATCCTGGATGAAATCACTCTCTTGTCTGATCCAGCTTCTTATGTTCTTAGGTCCCTGCCCCAAGGTGTTTCCAATCTAACCATTGACAACAACAGGAAAAGGCAAGGGTAAGGCATGACTGGAAGTTGCCCCTGCCCCGTTCATATGTGCACCTCCACGTGCAGGGGACGATAAGTTTTGGAAAAGCTAGCAAAAGCCACAGATTTCAGTGTGTTACAGACCGTTGTAATTATTTACTGTTCTTAACTGAGTGCATCCCTTAGTTCAGAAAATACACCATACCACTGACCCCATGTAGTGATACAGGCTTCCCACTTTGGACGAAATTGGCACGATGTGGGAATGGCGGTTGGGCAAAGTGTTAACAGATTCCCAAATCTGGGATAGAAGCTTTTGGCGCTCCTCCCACTGAGGTTCCAAATGATATTCTCAGGAATAGAGTTCAGCACTGCTGAACAGCAAATTGCTGCTGGTGGCTGAACAGTGAAAGAAATGTGAATATAAGAAGAGCAAAGATGGAAATTCTCAATGTAGCAATGCTAAGATTGTGTTACATTTTAATTTAGAATGGGGAGCTATTTCAGAACCTGAAGCTTCTCGTCATCCTTCAGGCCCCATCAGGACCTGCTTTTCAGAAAACCTTGAAGATACATCTGTTTTCATTGGCCTTTGTCAGGAATGAATCTGAGCACGTGGAGGTGTCTGGCAGCTCAGATTCGGAATCAGAATGGGAACAGCAAGAACAGAGGGAGACACCCTCCCTAGTGAGCCCAGATACGGCGAGACTTTCTTTCCAAGACCTTGACACACAGATGGCCCAGGCTGAACTGCTCCCCTATTCCTCCACCATGAGAACTCAAGTTTTGGAGGAGGAGGAGGGTGAGGGGCATGACTTGAGGGACACTAGGGTCTGTCGCAGAAGAAAGAGGGAAAAGTTAGGGGCAGGGCTCAGACATTCCACCAGGTTGGCCGCTCGTGGAAGCCATCGTAGGAAAGAGCCACCCTAAGTAGGGGGCATCCCTCCGAGGCAAGTCTGGCCATGAAGTTCATGCCCAGACTGCTGGCAACTTCTCTACTTCCACTTTGTATCCTCCATTGATATTTGTAGACGGTGGATTAACTGGTTCTATGCAGCCTGAGAGTTTCCTAGTGCATTTGTAAAGAAGCTAGTCATTAATAAAGTAGTGTTAGCCTGAAGCCTTGTTTCCTGGAGTTTGTTGATTGTGAAGGGAGAGGACAGCCTTTTCTTGTTGTGTTGTACTGGACTGTTCTTTGTGTTTAGACCCAGTTGTATCTTAGATTGGGGCAAGCTGTGCATGTCCCATTCTTTGAGAGGGAAATTCTAAGTATGCTGGTTTGGAAAATTCCACTGAGCTCCGTGGGACCTATTCCCTCATACAGGGGTGCCTGGGGGCCAAATTCAACCCTCCGGGTTTCCCCAGATGTCCACGCCCCCTTTGCCTGCCCCCCCACTCCCCCCCCCCCCACTGATCATTTGGTGGTTTCCTGGCTTTGGAGCAGTTTGTTCACTACTCTGAAAGGTTGAAATGCCTCTCCGAAGGCTGAGTTACTGGCTTTAAGATAAGATATGCTGGTGTTTTGGCTCCAGCCTCCTTTGCCTTCAGCCCTGCCCATCACTGGAATGTGGCCCCCGAGAGCTTCTCTGAGATGGGATTTGGACCTCTCTTCAGAGAGATTCAGCCCCCTCTTCAGCCAAAGAGATTCAGCCCCCCTGCCCTAGTAGCTATGCTAAGGATCGCAACCTGAAGGAATATCTGGGATTTCTTGCTTCTCAAGCGATTGGACTGTTGCTGCTTTTTGCAACTTGAATCCATTAACTCTGGTCTGCTAGAAATAAGGTCAGGCTGCTCTTCGGGAGTCATCCATCAAATAGAAGCGTCCCTGGGGCTCCAAGAAATTGATGAGGCATCCGGAGGTTGGTATCCCATGCACGTGTGCTACATCAGCATCCTTTTGTTAGCAGTCTCCTAAACCGCAGTTCATGTTCTTTCCATTGGTTAGTTTTCAGAACCTGATTTATCTTTGGCTGCCAACTAAAGTGATACCCACAACCTCTCTCAAATTGGAAATGCGGGGTGGGGCGAGAGGATTGCTGGAAGGGATGCTTGAAGTTTTGTGTGTGAAGCAGGCTACAAGTCAGTTCATCCAGGCTTGATAGAAGACTGAATATGTTTAAAGAAAATGAGAGCCAAGTCATATTGTACTCTCTGTATCTATTTTCAAATGTTCTCTGACAGTGAGTTCATAATGCTTGGATGTACTACACTCAGGATTTATTCTTTTAATTCTATTCAAGTACAGAATTCGGTACTAGATGTGGAATTTGGCATCTGGAGAAGAGTAGCTGTTTTACAGAATTAAGTTCTTAGTCCTTATGGATGTGAAGATAGGCTTGAAGCGGGGGGTGTCCAACTTTGTTGTATGAACAGCCTTGTGAAGGGTTGTTTTAGTTATCATGAGCTGGAGGTCTCTTATACATGCACTCCAATAGTACCAGAAAATTAGTTTTGAACAAACTATATTTTGCAAGATTTTGCTTAGAAGTATAAAGAGTTCCCAGTGAATAAGAATTTGGAGTATGGTGTTTAAGCAATGACTTAAACTGAGAAAATGTTTACGAAGTTCTGGCTCTTATTGTTCTGTGGTAGGCAACAGCATCCTTCTGCAACTGTTCTGGTGATATTTTAGGTTTCTGGAGCTGCAAATATATTCTGCCAAGCCTGGGCTCCCACTATTCTGGGGAAAAGACAGAGAATTTATTTCCTGTTGTTGTACTGGGCCAAGCCAGACATTTGTTGCTCTGGTAGAAGTAAGACTTGCCTGACCTTTGGCATTTTCGTGACAAACAGAACTCTCACCCACATGATTTTTCCAAAGATTTTTTTGTACTCCTGAAAACCTTGGAGTTCCCCTAAGCCTGCAGATATTTCCCTCTAGTTCATGGATGGTGCTGTTTTGGCTATGTAAGGACTGGCCCTTGGAGAATTGAGTTTGCTGTTAGTATATCTAATGATAACAGTGCAGTTCTATACATGTCTGCTTAGAAGGAAGCCCCCTTGAGTTCAGCCTTTATCCTAGAAACAGAATATTGTATGTGTTCATGGATTTTGATCAACACATTTTGCTTCCAGATGCTCAGAAAATGTCTCCGCAAGGGTTTAGCATGGCTGAGGGCAATGGAGGCAGGAAAAGCCACAGAGGTTTGTGTGCTGCTGAGTAGCGGGAGCTAAATAACAAATGTGTTGGAATGGGAAGAAAAATACCTAAATTTATTGGAGTAGCTTGTATTCAGCTAGTAATATTGAATCTGTTAAATATTGAATAATTTCTCTTCACCTATCTAGTTGTTGCCTATTGCCATAAGAGCTGAAAGTCTGCTTTTACAGAAGGGTTAATTCAGAGATATATGGAATACACATACCTCTAGATGCCACACTGGGCTTCAGCGTGATACTGGGGTGCATGACCTGAGGGCCCTTCGAGAACGAATAATTCTCCAAATCTTTGGGATTTGGAAACTGGCTGCAATTACGTAAACCATAATAGGTATCATGGCAGAGTATTTTTATTATTTTATTATCCTGTGAACATATGAATCTGCCTTGCACTGACTCAGACCGTTGGTCTGATTTGCACTATTTAATAGTATTTTGACTGGTGGTCGATATCAGGCAGAGGTCTCTTTCCAACTGGAAATGAACCTGGGGACTGAACTTGTGATCTTCTGCATACAAACCTGCCTTATATCAGGTCATATTCTTTGCTCCTCCAGCCCAGTACTCTCTGCTTTGACTGAGAGTGTCTCTCCAAGGTCTGAAGGCCCAGGTCTTCCACTACCTGCTACCTAGGCTGCCAAAGATTACCTGGGACCTTCTCCATGCAAAGCAGGTGTTCTGCCACTGAGCTTTGGTCTAAATGCGTGTGCTCTGCTGCTGAGCAATGGGTCCTCCCATGCTTGCAGGGGGGTGACTTCATGCAAAAGCCACAGTTCCACAATTAGCTTGTGAGCTCTTCACTTTCTTATTTGGACAAATATTTGTTGCAGCCATTCAACTCTGAAGCAAGGGAGAGTCTTTCAAATCAAGATACTGCCTCGAAGAGCTCTGGCTTCCTTCCTGGTGTCCAGCAGTAACAGTGTGCTGATAGGTTGAGCTCAAAGGTCTGTGTCCATTAATTCCATGGCATCCCATTTAATTCTAGTTTCCCTGCCCCGACTAGTGGATATGGATTGGAGAGTGGACATCAAGACCTCCTCAGACAGTATCAGCAGAATGGCTATCCCTACCTGCTTGCTACAGCTGAAGGTATTGTATTGTTTGTTGATCAGATATTCATATAAATACCCGTTTTGCTCCTTTTCTGCTAAATAAAGAGAAATTAGCAGTTCCTTTCTCTCCAGACTATGTTTTTTCAGATAATAGGGCGGGGACAGAGGCTTCAAAGAGTTACTGTAGAGCAGAAGTGGGCAACCTTTTTGTCTCTGATGGCCACATGTAGTGGTGGGTCGAGGGCCACACATGCATGCACACAGACATGTATGTGCACCCTCACTCCCCCACCCCTAATCTCGCTATGTGGGCATGGGGAGGTTTAAACCTTGCCTCCCTGTGTGCTGAGATCTCATTGCACCTGCCACCTACCGCAGTTAACGGTCAGGGAAAGCCAGGGTGAAAAGATAGGTTTTTAACTAGTGCTTAAAACATGCCATAGTTGGCCTCTCCATGGCACATGCGGAGGGCATTCCACAAAGTGAGCGCCACCACAGAGGAAGTCCGCTTCTGGGTTGCCTCCAGATGGCAATCTGCATGTTGTGGAACCACCAGCAAGGCCGCCTCCAATGATCTTCGCAATCGAGTGAGTGAAAAAACTCATAAAGCTTATGTGACCAGAGGCTGTGGCAGTATATATTCAGGTCTCTTGAAACTGGATCCAGTTTCAAGAGACTGGATCCAGACTAATGCTGTACAGATTGGGAACCCAATCACAGGGAAGACTAACTGGGTTCAGCCAGACATGGTTGCAATCTCCCTTCAGACCTTTCCAGTCAACATGGAAAGGTCAGGGGTAGAAGGGGGCGGCATGTACGTCCCTTCCACTGTTAAAATTTATGAATGCCTGAATAGGGCCTAAGTTAATTGCTCTTAGTTCTCACTGAAATCAGTAGGACTTCAGTTAGCTCTGGGACTTTTCACACTGATTTCAATGGGACTTAAGTGTGGCTAACTTAACCTGGATCAAACCCATGGTCTTCATTCAGTCATATCACCTGCTGAGAATTAGTGGGTGTGACTGTTCAGCCATGGGAGTTCTGCAGCTACCACAAAGCGGAAAACTAGTACCTTATTGCACAGGAAACAGCCACATAATTGCTACTAAGCCACATTCACTCAAAGCTGGAAGATATACTGTGGCCGCCTGCCCAGAAAAGAGACACCAGCTGGTTGGCCTCTGCTAGGACTTCTGTCACTCCTTTTTGAAGCAAGGCTAGATAAACAAATTCAGGGTTGTTTAGAAACAATTACAAACAACAGCCTTTGGAGTTTCTGACCCTTACCACAGAACCATCTTTCCTGCTTGTGTCTGGGGAATGCTATGCAGTGGGAAAGGCACTTTGTGTTCTTGGAGGATATGGAAATATCATGTGTTTCCATCCCTCCCCAAATCTTCTGCTGAGGAGGTGGTTTTCAGGGTGATGTTCAAGCTCTCTTTTCCTTCCAGATTCAAGAAGATGCTGCCTTGGGTGGGAATGACTTCACAACCTCTGCACTGACAGTAGAGCTGAATAAACAAACATTGGACACTATGCTAGATGGCCTGGGAAGGATTCGGGACCAGCTTTCTGCTATTGCAAATAAATAATCCTCTGGATAAAGAATTGCAGGAGTCATTCTCATGCAGAAAAGAACCTTCTTATCTTGCCATCTTGGGTATGATATTTTACAAACAACCCAGCTTTTTTGTTTCTCTTCATAATCAAATGATTTTTAATGGTTTGGGTTTTTTTTTTAAACAACATGGGGTTGTTGTTTTTTCCTTCAGCAGCAAAGGGTTCAACATGTTCTTGGTGTGGTGCTTGACATAAGTTCCTAATGTCAGTAAGGACCTCAGCTTGTCTGTATTCCTAGAGAGGCTCATAACTCAGCTTAATCACAAAGCTTGTAACAGGAAAGAGAAGCAGCCAATGAAGTGGATTCTGCTCCCCACTCTGAAATTAGAGAACTGAAAGCATGAGTGCAGCTAATAGACCAGCTTCCAGCCTCAACACACTTTTGAAAGGTGTGTGCTGAGGAGCGTGGGATATGAGACTTTCCTCTTCGCTGAGGCACGTCTTTTGAAATAGAATAACTGTGGTGCAGGGTGTTCCGTCAGAGATTGCTGCAAACATGTCTAGCATGAACTCCTCAGTTTGAAGTTAAAGGGTTGGAATGAGCTTAGTCATTCCGCCTTGTAATGAAGGGAGAAAGTTTTTGTCACTTCGTATTGGGTTTAACGGGTTGTGGGAGGCTCTGTAAGAGACTTGGATGTTCCAAAAAATGTTGCTAATGGCAACTGGTTCCTGCAGCAACAATGTCACCACACTGCTTATGAAATATTAAGCATTTCATTAAAAAAAAAACTGTACTTGATGGATTTCTGTTTGTTCTGAATAAATTATTTTCCTCCTCCAAGATAACACTAAAATAGGCTAGAAAAACACATACTAAGCGTCTCCACAGAAAAATCACAAACACAAGAACAAGTGATATACAAATGCCGATACGCTTATATTGCGCTCACAACCACATGAATATTAAATCTATATAAACAGGTCCAACAGAACATCAGTGCAAGACTGTTTCAATTCTACACTTTTTCAAGTTCATTTGAAAATAGTTTCTACTTCCCTGGGAGAAATATCTTTCTTGGCTTTTTGTCAGTTTGCAACTTGAGTTGTTGTCGGCCGCAAAATCCTCCCACTCATTTTGTAATAAATGTGATTCTTGCAGGCTCAACCTGTGAAAAATTGTTTTTCTACAAAATACATAGGTTTTGCTGCTAAATATCACGCCATATAACAAACACACCCTATTCAGAGCCCAGGAGCACTCACCAACTCAGTCAATTGAGATTCTGCAACACATGTAGGCCATTTCCAGCTTCCCCCATATTTTATTTTCCCAATGAGAAACTTTTTGGATTTTCACATTACAGACAGTCACCCCAGTGGTCTGAATGAGAAGACTGATGTGTCGGTGTTTTTGTAATGAGTTTAATAAGCTGAATGTTAACAAGCTGTTTCCTATCAGAATAACGTTTTAGGAGATCCTCGTGTCACTTTAAGAGTCGGTTTTCCCTCCTGGGGGAATGGTGTCACAGCCGCTATAAATTAAGCCAAGTTTCAGTTTCTTTCATTCTTTCCTTGAGTGGTGATGTAAAATAAAGCTGTCAGTCAGGTTCTGCTAGAGAACAGCATTACACAGTGCAGTCTTACTAGGAAATAGTAAGCCAGGTTGCCAAGGGCATTGTTTAGGAGCTTAGCATGCCAACACTGATCTCAGTGGAAATTCTTTCCAAGGAAAGTTGCTTCCAGATAGTTCTCCACAAAAAACGATCACTGCCATTAGTCTTAACTAGACTAGTAGGTCACCATGGGTCCAAATCAGTGACCGTAGCACTAAATCCAACAACTAGTTTCCCTCTGACCCCTATTTAGTGCTTTAGTCACTGGGAGAAGCCATTGTCTGGACTCTTATTTAACTTAGATAAAGAAATAAGATCCACTCTGTCTGGGAAAAAAAACCATTTGCATTTGGAGCCTAACACAGGCCATCTTTACCTGTATCCTGCTTCTGTACTATAAAAGCTTCCTTCCTGTTCCTTGGGCTCCCCAACCTCTGGCCATCTGCTCTTGGGCCTCTTTGGAGCCTACTTGAGAAGGATGCTCTTCCCCTGAAGCTGTGCCCAGTGAAATGTTAAACGTCTCCTTTAAACCTGCAGAGGCAACGTGCCTCCCTGTCCTGTAGCCACAGTAACCATGTTATCTCTCCTGCCAAAGCAAACAAGTCAATAGGTGGGATAGATGATACCAGACATTGCAAAGCAGCCGGAAGCAGTGGAGGCTGGTGGCTCTGATGTCAGTGGGGTGGTGAATTTGTTCCTGGTCTCAGTTAGAACCAGTCAGAACTCTAAAGGAGATAACCAAGGGGCAAAGCACCTTGAATAGCTCCTTTAGAGTTCTGACTGAAACACAGAGCGGATTCGCTGCCCCACTGACATCGGAGCCACCAGCCTCCACTGGCTGGAAGAGTAGGTTGTTTGTTTGTGCTTCCTGCTTTCTCCCCCACCTTTCTATGCTGGAGCTCCTTTACAGAGGCATTCTAACAAAGCTGCCCTAATTCTCATTATGCAATTACTTTCTATTTGTAATGAAGTTATTTAGACATATACAAAAGTGAAAATAAATCTACAATGCTAACCACAAGTACTTTGAGTTGGCAAGCATTCTGGCTGGGGCATGCTGGGAACTGTAGGGCCTTTTTCTGGCTAAGCATGCATATGATTGCACCCGTAATTTTATAATACTTAACATTTATCTAACTCCTACAGAGCAGGGGTGGGCAACCTGGTGCCCTCCAGATGTTTTGGACTGTGACTCCCATCATTCCTGACTATTGGTCATACTGCCTGGGGCTGATGGGGGTTGTAGTTCAAGATATCTGGAGGGCATTAGGTTATCTACCTCTACTTTAGAGTGTTCAAAGCACTCGGTAATCCTTACAACCGCCTTCTCAATAGTTGTGGGAGTACTGGGAGAAAGTGGCCCATCTACAGTCAACCGGTGACTTCGTGACAGACATGAAATTTGAGCCAGGCATATCCGGCTTGCAGTTGAAGCCTTTTAGCTCAGCCATGCTTTATGGTGTCCTGTTTTGTAGTTACTCCCCTTACTTTAGGAACTTAGGCAGATCCCTTGTACTGGTTCAGACAATGGGTCCGTCTTGCTCGGTATTGTTGGCACTGACAGGCAGCAGCTCTTCAGAATTTCAGAGATGCTGATTGAATGTGAAACCATTTGCTTGCAAAGCACATGCCCTACCACTCAGTTATGAGTTGCTCTCTAGAAATGGGCCATAAAATAGGTTAGGCTGTCCCCAGTCAGACTTCTATTCAGTCACAGGCTTCTTTTTAATAGGAGGGGGCCAGTTCTCCCTTCTACAATTGCTAAATCTTAAGCATCTAAAGGCATGCATATGTCTGCCCTTGATCCTTTATTAAATTCATGCATTTTGCTGCCTTCCTCTGAAAACCTTCTTTTTTGGCATTCCACACTTGAATGCTATGCTATTAATTACACTAATTTTCCTGCATCCTTCCCTCTTGGAGGGCAGTTTTGTGCATAAAATGGTTGGCTGATTTACGTTCTGTAAATCCTTCTGAGGCTGGAGTCACTCGAGCTTTATTGAATAACCATCACCCACTCGATGTAACTTGATTAAGGTTTAATAATTCAGCTGCCGATAGGCTTGCCGCTTTCCCATAACCACATTGTGGATACACCAACCACCAGGCTGGCAAGCTCAGCTCCTTCTCGAGCAGGGCTCTGCTTTCCATGCTGTCCGTATCCTAAGGCAAATTGAGAGGTGGTTAATCGTGCTAATACGTTTGTATGGCATCTATTCAATGGCTGTTAGCCAGCTCTGCAGATGGGGAAGCTGAACTGCAGGAGCTGTGAAGCGATTTGTCAGAGGTTCTATGCAAAAGAATTGATGGCAGCATTGGGAAGTGCCCCCTCCATTCAAAATGTGAGGGTGGGTGACATCCCTCAGAGGGATGCAGCACTGGTCTGACCCAAGAGACTTTCGCACGTGGAGGGAGCACATTCCTCTTCATCTGTGTGTCGCAGCTCACTCCAAGATGTAATTTTCTGACAAAGATGTGCCGACAGATGTCTCAGTAAGGCAGGAGCGGGGAACATGGGGCCTTCCTGCTGTTGACTACAACACCCATCAGCCCCAGTCAGCATAGCCAATGGTGAATGATGATGGGAGTTTCAGCCCAAGAACATTGGGTGGAGACGCACGTTCCCCCCTGCAGAAAGGAAAAGGGGCTTCTGTAAAGGAGTTTGCTCAGCATAGAAAGGTGGAGTCTGGATGGGAGGAAAGAGGTAACTTGTCTTCTCTGTCTTCCTAGTTGATCTCAGGGTCTTCTGTTCTCCTGCTGACAGTAATTGCAGCTCTGCCTCTCTTTTTGTTTCCTGACTCCTTTTACAGTTGGGGCCAGAACTATTGGAACAAGGATAACTTTTGGCAGCTGGCCTCTGTACACCACCACATTGAAGTTGAAAGGAAACACATCCAGATGGGAGCGAAGTCAGGACTTTCAGCTGTAATTCAAGGGGTTTGACAAAAGTGGGGCACTAACCATTCAGGAAGGACAGCCAGTGGCATGCACACACACCCATCGTTGGTGGCTCATAAGTAATGGAACAAATCAACATTATTTCAAACTTAAGGATCGCTTTTAATGCCTGGATGAAAATCCTTTGCAGTCAATGACTGCCTGAAGTTTGAAACCCATGGACATGACCAAATGCTGAGTTTCTTCCCTCGAGATGCTTTGCCAGGTCTTTACTGTAGCTGCCTTCAGCTGCTGCTTGTTTGTGGGTCCTTCTGCCTTCAGTCTTCAGTAAGTGAAAAGCATGCTCTATTGGGTTGAGATCAGGTGACTGACTTGGCCATTGAAGAACATCCCACTTCTTTGCCTTGAGAAACTCTTGGGTAGCTTTTGTTGTATGTTTTGGGTCATTATCCATCTGCAATATGAAGCAGCGTCCTATCAGCTTGGCAGCATTCGGCTGAATCTGAGCAGAAAGTATAGCCCTATACACTTCAGAATTCATCCTGCTGCTTTTATCAGCAGTCAGGTCATCAATAAACACCAGTGACCCGGTTCCATTGGCAGCCATACATGCCCATGCCATAACACTGCCTCCACCATGTTTGACAGATGATGTGGTATGCTTTGGATCATGAACTGTTCCTTTCCTTCTCCATACTTTTCTCTTCCCATCATTCTGGTACAAGTTAATCTTGGTCTCATCAGTCCAAAGAATCTTATCCCAGAACTGGGCAGGCTTTTTTAGGTGTTTGCTGGCAAAGGCTAATCTGGCCTTTCGGTTCTTGAGCGTTCCCAGTAGTTTGCACCTTGTTGTGAAGCCTCTCTATTTACATTCATAAAGTTGTCTCTTGACTGTAGATGTTGACAGTGACATGCCTACCTCCTCAAGAGCATTCTTGACCTGGCTAGATGTTGTGAAAGGGTTCCTCTTCACCATGAGTGGAATTCTGCGGTCATCCACTTTAGTTGTCTTCCGTGGTCTTCCAGGCCTTTTGCTGTTGCTGAGCTTGCCAGTTAAGTCCT
Organism: Heloderma suspectum; assembly: GCF_057233095.1. Lineage (NCBI taxonomy): Eukaryota > Metazoa > Chordata > Lepidosauria > Squamata > Helodermatidae > Heloderma > Heloderma suspectum. The sequence goes on from NC_139458.1 coordinate 93,106,856, forward strand.
TCTTTTTCAGGATGTTCCAAACTGTTGTGTTGGCCACTCCCACTGTTTTTGCTATCTCTCTGATGGGTTTATTTTGTTTCCTCAGCCGAATGATGGCCTCCTTCACTCGCATGGACACCTCTTTGGACCTCATGTTGGGAGTTCCAGTGAACAGCTACCAAATGGAAATCTAACACTCAGAACCACCTTCAGGCCTTTCATCTGCTTGATTGGTCATGGGGTACCCAGGAAACAGGCCATGCAGCTGCTTGTCAGCCATTCGTTCCATTACTTATGAGCCACCAACAATGGGGGAGGGGGAGGTATGCCACTGGCTGTACTTTCTGAATGGCTAGTGCCCCACTTTTGTCAAACCCCTTGAATTACAGCTGAAAGTCCTGACTTCGCTCCCATCTGGGTGTATTTCCTTTCAACTTCAATGTGGTGGTGTACAGAGGCCAACTGCCAAAACAGTTACCCTTGTTCCAATATTTCTGGCCCTGACTGTATATTTATTTTTTTAGAATTCTATTATAGGAGAATTTGTATGTAGTGCTGGATGATATGTGACTATGCAGCACCTTGCAAACAGAGTCATAGTATCAGACTTGCAAATAGTTGTGGAGTTGATGGTGGCCTGTCCAACTTCTCTGCTTGGCTGTGCCTCCCCCATCCACTCCAGGACACACATCCTCCACCTTCTTTCTTCAAGGGGCTACTAGCAAATGTAAGTTTAGAAAGAGAGAGGAAGCACCAGGCGTGAAACTGTTCAAGTGTTGCACTGTGTTTGAGCAATCTCTTTACAAGCATGCTCGCTGGGTCGTGATGCTAAGGGGAGCAAGCTACACATGACATGTTGAGGTGTGTAGTAAAGTCTCGAGTTCATGAGGCTGCCATCTTGAGTTGGGGTATGGTGGGGGAGAAAGGAAGTGCTTAATTATTTCCCCTTGGGGCATTTTTATGCTCCAAAACAACCCCAATCCCAACAGCTTTTTACCTCTGAGGGGAAAATTATGGATATCTCTTCCCCTGCTAGAAGAAATGTACCTGAGGGGCATATTTTGAGGCACCAAAGGGATATTTTCCTGTTTGCTCTTGCGTTCAAGATCATAGCAGTTCGAGGCTGTTTTTCTTTCTTTCTTTAAGTTAATTTTCCTCTCGACCATGAAATTTGACTGGGGTAAGTAGCACTTGTGCTCAGCATGAGGGAATGAGTGATACATTGCTCTTGTCTTACATGCAGCTTTTTCTATCTAGAGAAAAATCTGTATCTAAGACAGCTTTTGTAGTGCTGCAGTGTGTTAGTGGCTCAAGTATGTTGGCTCAAGTATTTTTTTTCTAGCCTTAGAATTAATTCTTAGAAAGGCCTTGAAGGAGTCCAAGGCCTTAAAGAACTTGAGCTGCCCATGTGAGAGCAAGCAAGCTATGTACAGGACTGGTGTGCAGGTATGATGCCATAGGCTTACCTGGGAGCAGTGGCTACTTTATATTTAGGTGTGGCTTCCAATCGGTCCCATTCAAACCAATGGGAATACAAGTGCTTACATTTGCCACCAAATGTAACAGAAGGACTATAGCTCAGTGGTAAAACACATGCTTGCACTTGAAAGGGCCAATGTTCAGTCCCTTGACATCTCCAGGTTGGGCTGTCTGAAAACCAATCAGTGTAGACCAGGTATAAGGAACCTTTTATAGGTCATAGACTGCATTGTCTTGAGAGAGGGAAGTCTTTATGGGCCACATACCCATGGTGGGTACAGCCAAATTGAAAGTGGGTGGGGACACCCCTTTTCACTCCATCATCTATGTACCCATTCATTCTCTTTCTCACACACAACCCCTATCCTTCTTCATGGATATTCATATTCATTCTCTCTCTCTCTCTCTCTCTCTCTCTCTCTCACACACACACACACACACACACACACACACACACCATTCATCCATTTATTCTTACACAGTCGAAATCTGAAAGATGTTCTAGCCACCACAGTTAGGCCTCTGAGCATGGTGCCAGTGGGAGATACACAGGCACATGGAGGCTTATTGAGCCACATGGAATGGTGACTTTAAAGAACATCAAATAATAAACTAAATAATATTGGGCCATTTACTTCCTGGAAGTTGGTGGTCTCCTACCTGTTCTAATCACAGATGTCTCCTGTTGCATCGGACTCTGGCCCAAAGTCAAGGTGAGTTCACACCTCCATTTTTATCACTCAATGACTGCCTCATAAAGCATTCATTCACACAGGTCACTTCCATATCACCTGATCCTGCCCCCCCCATGCAATATTTTTGGGTGGGAGACTTTGTTCGCATTCTTCTGGCAAGCCACTGAGTGATGTATGTGCTTGTGTGAATCTGCCCAGAGTTTCCACTTGTTTTATAAAAGAGAAAGTTCATGGATCAGTGTCAGAGCAGGCCTGAAAATCTGGCAGATCTCTGCATCCAGTCTCGTTTTGCGCTTCGATTACATCTCGCTCATAAATACTCCAAGAGAGAATGAATGAACCAGATGGCGGAAGGTGGGAATGAAGGAGACAAAAAAAGCAGCTTTGCAAAGCGCCTTTGCGCCTTGCACATTTTCCCCAGAAGATGGCACCCTTAGACTCCTAATTTCACTTCAGAATCTCCCAGAAGTGCAAAGTTGGCCATGGGTGGGTGTGGGGTGGGGGAGATTGAAGTGAGACTATATCAGGTGCAGGTCCTTAGCACCCTTATTTCAAGCCATTCCTGAACTGCGAAATAAGGAACAAAACAGAACTTATTTACCGCTTAAGAAAACGGCTTTTATCTGGTCGTTTGGCTGTGGACAGAGATAAGCAAAGTGTTCAGGGAAGCTATGGTAGTGCACAGCTTTCAAAAGAGCTCTTGGCCCATGTTCGGACTTTTGCAAGGGAAAGGAGACCAGTCAAGCACAGACCTTTCAATTTGTGCCCCCGCCTCAGTGCGGATGCTGCTACGCTTGTGCCTGGCACCCATTAGAACTGTTCTAAACAAACAAAAAAGAGTGGTTTCTGTTTAAGCAAGGATGCCAACTCCTGTATTCTTTGTGCATGCCAAAATGGGTCCAGCACCTTGGATAGCTTCTTTAGACTTCTGGCTGGTTGTAACTGAAACCCAGAATGGGATCTCTGCCCCACCAAAATTGGACCCTCCAGCTTCCCTGGTACATGCCTAGGGTGGGAGAGGCTTCCAGACTAGGGTAGTACAACTTGTGGCATGTCAAGCTGGACTGGCACCCACCTGTCTTGTGTGACAAGCCTTCCAGGGCTCTGATACATTTCCTGGGTTTTGCTGCTGCCTGGGATGAAAAAAATGGGGAGGGGGGGATGCACCGAGCGGGTGGCAGTGTACAGTTGGCTGTCTGCAAAATGTCTTGGTGGGCTGTAAGTCATGCAGGCCTGCTCAAGATGGTCAATATGCTAACCAGGCACTATAATGAAGTCTCCACATAGTTGCGAACTAGTTTGTTACATACAGCTGGAGGTCGCCAACCTTTGGGATCCTGCAGGCACCCTTGGGATTTTATAAAGTGAGTTGTGGGAATGACCACAAAATGGCTGCAGTGGGGGAGTGGCCAATCACAAAACATTGGGAGCATCCCTTCTGTATACATGTTTTCTCTTGAGAGAGAGAATACAGAAAGAGAAACGCACGCACGCATGCACACACAGAGAGAGAGAACTGAGAATATACAGACAGAGAAAACGCAGAGGAGAGAGAGAGTGTGCATTTCCCTCTGCAAGTGAATGGAGTAACTTCTCCATTCATTTGCATGAGCGGGAGGAGAAGCTACACTCCTGAAAAATGGCTGGGGTCTTCGTGGGAGGAAGGTTTGCCTGCTGAGTGTCTTGACATGGCCTCACATGTGACCTGGCTCCCACAGGTGCCACATTGGCAGTGCCAGTGTTAGATGTAACGTTCCAGTGTGGAATACTATTTCGGCCTGTCTTTTAAAATCAAATTTTCTCAGAAGCGAGCAAAATCTTTACCAGCCTTCAGTTCAGATTTGGCAGGATTTCAATGTGCCATTTAAAATATCTTTGTGGGCCACCTCTGTTCCCTGGGCTTCTGTTTGGCCATCCTGGATCCAACGCCTACAGAGAGATATCCTTTCAAGCAATTTTATTTCTAATAGTTTGTTTTCCTCCCCTTTTTTCTTGTTCCTCTCTTGAATGCATTTGCCAGCCTGGTTGGCATTTCTTGTTTGCAGTTTTGCTTCCCTTGAGACCATTCTTGGGAACAAGAAGAATTCCTCCTCTCCTTTTCCTCATCTCTTTCAGGGAGGGGTTGTAATGGCACCAGTGGCGAGTTCATTTTCCCTGCAATTAGTTTTTCAGGTTGACAGTGCCCCTTTATGCTGATGAGAAAATGGAAGTTCAGAGTCAGCTACTGGGAACAGAATTATAATAGCATCCATTAGGGTTGTTAAGCAGAATCTGCTAGTGGTTCTATTTGTAATTTAAAGGCAATAACTCAGCTATGCAAATAAGATTCAGGAAGCAAACTGCATAAGACAAATGTCAGGTCCTCAAATGAACTTGAGCACTCTCCGGGAGAGAGCGGAGGACAGGAAGGCCTGGCGTGCTATGGTCCATGGGGTCACGAAGAGTCGGACACGACTTAACGACTGAACACCAACAGGTCCTCAAATGAGGTGTGTGGTTTGTTGTTGTTTTTTACAAAATGGGAGAGGTAGCAAAAGCACCAGCTATCAGAAAATTGTCCTGTGCATATCCCATGTAAATGAATGGGAGTCATGCAAGACCATGATGGTTCCAGTACTTGTGGGGAAAGGCAGGGCCCAGCTCTCAGGAAAGCCATGAGTTTGGGGCTCATCTGTGGCCAAGAACTTCCCAATTCCCCATCCTCAATAGAAGTGAAGAGCTGTGCTGGATCACACCAAAGGCCCATCTGGTCCAGCATTATGTTCAGACAATCCTGCCAGTTGGATTGCTCATTAAATGAATCAATTGATAGATTAACATTCATAGGATTATTTTATGATAGTCCTCTCTTTGCATTTGTCCTCTTTAGCCTTGTATCTCTTTTGTCCCTCTCCTCTCCATGCTTTGTCTCCTGTACAGAGCAATCTTCCACATTTTCTTGGGACTAGATCCCATTGAACTCAATGGGACAGTTCACACAATCAAACAAGCCACCATGGCTTAAAGAACCCAACAAACCATGGCCTGTTGTTGGGTTATTTCCCCTTCAAACAAGCCATGCTGCCCAGGTTTGGCTGAAACAAGAAGCCGTGCCTGGGCAAGCAATTAGGTTAATGGTGCCCAGCATGCACCACCAATTTAAACAAGCCACCACGGCTTGTTTTGATCATGCAAACCAGATCAATGGAGCTTATTTCTGAGTAGACATGTATACGATTGCACTGACACCATTGACATTTAGATTGTAAACTCCTTGGAGCAGGGACCTGTCCCTTTAGCTTCTGATGTTCCACGAAGCATCATGTACGTCAGGCTGCATGAGACTGTTGGCCCCAAGCGCCACCTGTGATGCTGGGTCAGGGGCTGCACCAGCCACCCGTGATAGTCTTTCCTCACTGGGAGGGAGTGGAGAGACTTCTCTTCACCCCACCCCTCAACAATCCCAATACAGATTGCTTTTTCCCATTGTTAGCAGCAGAGCAATCTGTAGGAACTTGGTAGGGGGAATGCAGTGGCAGTATGGGGGTGTCAAGGCTCCCATGGAGGGCCTGCAGGTTGTGCACCCCACTGTATGTCATCAGCAACAACATGCAGCTTGAGAACCACTGTCCTGGAGATTGTTCCTATGGTATTTGCGCTAATGTTCTATCTTTTCTCATCTAAATTTGATTAGATTCTTTATGTAGATATTTTGAATTTATTTTTGTCACCCTGCCCCAAACTTTTGGGAATGGGATGGAGTGGCAATTTAAGCATAAAGAGGAGGCTGATAACTGCAGGGTCAACTTGCTGTTTTAATAGCATCCAAAGCGCAAAGTAACACATTTGAACCATGTGCTTACGTGGGTCTCCCACTGAACAGAAAAATATGGCTTGGAGGCATTAGCGGCAGCGGTGACTGTTACACTTTGTCCTCTTAACATGGACTTGCGTTGGCAAACATAAAAATGCTGCTAGGATGTCACCAGGAAGAAAGCATGCATCAGTCAAAGGGAGATGCAGTAATAGATCAATAATCATGGGTCTCGTGCTGAAATCCACAGAGCTAAGGATGTTAAAACTGATGAATGCATTTTAAATCAACCCATATCTCTTTATTTGTAGCAGTTGGAGGGAGGGGCTGGGATGTGCACAGCCATCTGTTTCTTAGGATTTTTTTTTCCCTGGGCACAGATGGCAAACATCAAATGCTGAAAGTGTTCCCATGTAGAACAGCAGCAAGAAGAGCATTCCTAAACACAGGTTTCCACCCATGGGTTTCCCATGACCTTGTTCTTCACGACAAGATGGCATGCCAGATTAGTGGGCTGGGACTGAATCTAATGGGAGAGCTTGCCAGATTCTCTACAACAACTGAGGGAGGAAAGGATTCCATTTGTTTTCCATAACCAAGCTCAGATATACTTACAAAGGGCACAGGAGGATTATTAGTCATGGGATATTTCCATACAAATTGCTCCTCCTCTTCTAGAAACCAAAGACGTCAACTAGAGATGGTGATATTAGGGAATAGGGACGTTGCAGTAACGAGACATTATTCTCTTGGAGAAATCAAAAACATAGAAGGTGACTTACACCGCATCAGGCCATTGTTCCATCTAGTTCAGTATATTCTACACCAGCCTTCCACAACCTGGGGCCCTCCAGATGTTTTGGACTTCAAGTCCCATCAGCCCCAGTCAGCAGGCCAATAGTCAGGAATGCTGGGAGTTATAGTCCAAAGCACTGGAGGGCACCAACTTGGGGAAAGCTGAACTAAACTGACTTGCAGCAGTGCTCCGGAGTTTCAGGCAGGTAATTTCCTAGTGCTACCTGGAGATGCCAGGGATTGAACCTGGGACCTCCTGCATGCAAAGCATGTGTGCTACTGCTAACCATCAGCGCTTGAGCTTTCAGGTGTTGAATGCCCCATGGGTGGTGGAAAGAATGATGATCAAGAGGCTGTTACAAGCCAAACTGACCATGTGGACACTGACAGGAAAATGGAAGTTATCCAGTATCGACATATCCTTTCCCCAAATTAATTATGAATAATCTCCAGCTATGTTATCAGGAAATACTATAACTGTTTCTGTTCTTCCTTCATAGAAATAGTGGGGCAACTGTTACCTTTTTGCAGTAACAATGCAATCCTGTGCAGGTTTACATAGAAGTAAGTTCATCTGATTTCAGTGGGGCTTACTTTTTAACAAGTCTGTTCAGGATTGCAGCCTAAAGAGCTGTTTTTTAAATATAAATGGCATGTGCACAATTCTCAAGTACTAGATGGAACAACGTATACTGAGCACTTTCTGGATTCTAGCCTTAAAGCACTTACATCCATTCCTGGCTATGGAAGATATGAGGAATTTGGAATTATCAGCATTTTCCCCTACCATTTTTGGCCCACAGTTCTTCCTTTTCCCTCCCATTATGGCTGTCATTCTCTTCTGGGGCTGGAGAATCTCATCCAAACCACTGAGAATGGACACACATAAATCAATTGGAGATGCAAGTCAAATAAACAATCATATTACATGCTTAGCTCCCATGCTTAGCTACAAGGATGGCTGCACTTAGCTTGTAATGAGCTGCTCCTTTATTATTTCATCAGTACCAAAAGGACACCTTAATTAATTAATTTTACTAGGGAGACAGAGAACCAAGCCATATCTGAGTGGCGAACAGAGGAAGCAATTTTCTAAGCTCATTACGCCCCTCTCTGCTGAATTCATCTAAGGAGCCACAAAGTCTACCAGTGCCTGAAAGACAATTTGACTTTCAGGTAAAGAAATCCAATCGGTCACAGTTCTTGGGCAAGGCAAGGCGACTTCGAGGAAAACTCCAAATCGCATGCTGCATCTTTGGAAAATAACTGAGCATGCAAAAAACCCTGCCACACTGTGATGAGCGTAGGGATGCTGGAGAGAGGGAAAGAGCTCAGGGAGCACTGATACTCAATTACCCAACTGCAAACCATTCTCCATCATCCCCCTTCCCTGCCCCAGTATGTGGTCATCGGGGTCAGCCATCAATTTCCCATTTTGTCTAATGAATGCAATATTAAGCTGTGCATACCTCACAGGGGAACTAGGACAAGTTCTGCTTTGTACTTGTATAAGCATCTTTTCTAAAGCTGCCCAGAGCCTTGAAAAATTATTTGCCCGTCGGGGTGGGGGAAGGACAATTGTGTCAGATATAAAAATGTTTGGTAGTGAATTATTAGAGGATCCTGTTACGTGTGCCAACTGCTGCTTAGCAAGAGTGATTGCCACAGTGGTGTGTTTCTCCCTTCCATTCCCCAGTTCCTGTAGCACCTGACTGTTTGGAATACATTTTATTAAACAACTATGTGGTTGAAATAAGTTAATGGGTACCAGCACTTCCAATATAAGGGGCCCAGGATAATATTCATGCCAGTGTTCCCCACAGCTTTCCCAAGTAGGGCCTCTTCCTAGGAGCCACAAATTATTTGTATTAGTTCTTAAGCTGTAGTGTCGTACATTTTTAGTATATGAGAAAATTATTAGAATTCTAGGTACAAAGCATCTTACACATTAAACTTGCATATTCAGTGTCTCTCTCACTTCTGTTAATGTAACATACACCTCAAAACTAGGGATCCTGGAGAAATTCAAGACAGAATAAAATGAGCTTGGATTTCTAAGAATCTGACCTGCAGAATCTGCTGCGGAGCGACCCCCTCAGGCTGTGCAGAGTCAATGGACTTTCGGATGATTTTTTTTTACTTTCCTGAAATTTACGCATATATATTCGTAGGAAAATACACAAGTTTCTGCTGAGGAAACGTTGAATGGAATGGGGGACAATATACTACATGTTACATACTTAGGTAAATTATGTAAATACTTACGTAAATATTTATGTAATTATTTGCATATTTTTCTGCATGACGAAAAAGTACTCTCATCTGTCTGCGAGTGGACGATGGAACAAAAGGCACCTGACAATGCATGAAACACAGACGGAGCGGATTTTACACAGTCCGTACATCCCTACTCAAAACTACATAATATAGCCTTCCCCAAAGTGGCATCTTTCAGATGTGTTGGATGGCAACTATCCTGTCATTCTCAGCCAACGTGGCCAATGGCCGTCCAACACATCTGCAGGGCGCCACTCTGGGGAAGACTGATCCAATATTTTTGACTCTGTACTACATCATAGTATAGGCTGGTTGATATTTGCTGCTCCCTGAAGAGTGGAAAGGAATCATAGAATAGTAGGGTTGGAAGGGGCCTATAAGACCATCGAGTCCAGCCCCCTGCTCAATACAGGAATCTAAGTCAAAGCATCCCTGACAGATGGCTGCCCAGCTTCATCTTGAATGCCTCCAGTGTGGGAGAGCCCACTACCTCCCTAGTTCATTGGTTCCATTGTCATATTGCTCTAACAGTCAGGAAGTTTTTCCCGATGTTCACCCAGAATCTGGCTTCCTGTAACTTGAGCCCATTATTCCGTGTCCTGCACTCTGGGATGATCGAGAAGAGATCCTGGCCTTCCTCTCTGTGACAACCTTTCATGCAGAGTGCTATCATATCTCCCCTCAGGCTTCTCTTCTCAAGGCTAAACATGCCCAGTTCTTTCCGTCTCTCCTCATAGGGCTTTGTTTCCAGACCCCTGATCATCTTCATTGCCTTCCTCTGAACTTTTTCCAGTTTGTCTGCATCCTCTTTAAAGTTTGGTGCCCAGAACTGGGCACAGTACTCCAGATGAGGCCTAACCAGTGCTGAGTAGAGGGGAACTAGCACTGCCCAGGATTTGGAAGCTATTAATGCAGCCCAAAATAGCATTGGCCTTTTTTGCAGCCACATCACATTGTTGGCTCATATTCAGCTTGTGATCAACAACAATTCCAAGATCCTTCTCGCTTGTAGTGTTGTTGAGCCACGTATCCCCCATCTTGTAACTGTGCATTTGGTTTCTTTTTCCTAGGTGCAGAACTTGGCATTTATCCCTATTAAATTTCATTCTGTTTTCTGCCCAGCGCTCCAGTCTGTCAAGATCACTTTGAATTTTGTTTCTGTCTTCCAAGAGCATCTCCACATTCATTCCTATACCCACTTACCTGGGATTAAGTTCCACTGAAAAGAATGAGACTTCTGAATAGTTATGCATAGGATTGCACTGTTAGTTGCCAAGCAAGAAGCATGTGCCTTCTATGTCTTGTAAAAGGTACATTGCCAGTGAAAATAGAAGGAAAGCCTAAGCAACCCAGAGGAATGCAGCAGGCAACCCAGTGTCCTCCAGATTGTTTGGATTACAATACCCATGACCACTGACCATTGGCCATGCTGGCTGGGGCTGATGGGAAGTCCAACAGTGCATTGGAGCCTTAAAAAGAAATAAAAATAAGTGGATTCTTGAACTAAAACCTGAGTTGCTTTGCAAAGACCTATGCTCTCTTTCTGCTACTACAGCTCATTGCAGCGCCTCCTTTACCAAGGCCTTCTTGAAGAGCTGGTTTCTCTTGCAGTTCATTTCTATCTCTAAGAGGGAATGTAAGTAAGTAAGAGCAGGGAATGGATATCTATCCCCCCTGCTGCCCCCTCCCGGTTGAATCCGGCAGGTTGGATGATGTCAAGGGAACAAAGGCTCCCTCCCCTCATGTCATCTGCCCCTTTTTTCCACTCTTTGTGCCCCTCCCTGCACAGAGAAAGGGTCTCAGCTGGCCTTGGAAGACAGCCTCCTTTGCACACCATGCACCGTCACGACTGGGGTGGTGAGCAGCATGTGGAACAAAGGGACTCAGCCAGCACTTGCAGGAGCTCCTACAAGTGCCAGCTAAACGTGCAGCCACCCCCTTGGTTTCTACTTCACGTTCTCTGCAATAGGAACGAAAAGCAGGAGGGAAGCACACTCGGCCAGGGCTTGCTCCCTCTTCCAATGGAGAGCGGGAGTGACGTGCTAAGCAAGGGGAATCCCCTGGTCATCTCTGATCAGAGATAACAGGGGTATTCCTCTCCCTGTGTCCTCTCCATGTTCCTGGTAGCCCCCAGGCCAGGGGGCAGGACTTGAGGAGGGGGAGGGGCTTGGGTAGAGGAGGAGGCGGGCCCCACAGAGGTTGCTGAAGCTGCCATGGGTCAGATGGGGAATCTCTGTGGGGCAAATTAGGCCCATGGGCTGAAGGCGCCCCATCTCTGGACTACAGGATGCAATTTTCAATGTTTTGATGGGGGAGGACTGCTCTCTAATTTGGCTTGCGAAACCCTGGACATGCCCCCCTTTAACCCCCCCCCTTACCTTTGAACTGACCTCCCCTGCCCAATTTTTCCCAGTGTTTTCATAGCGGGGGGTGGGGGTGGCAGCTGCTGAAATGCTTTTTCCTGCTGGTCACTGAAAGCGTTTCCTTTCTCAGTGCTCACCAGAACGTGATGTTATAAGGAAGAAGCTGCAGGGTGATTCAGTCCTTCTGACCTTTCAGGCTTGCTTTTGCTTACTTTCAGAGGTGGTCCTACAGCTTGTGCAGGGAGGGCAGGGACCCCCAAATAAGGTTCCCCCTGCCGCAAGTACCTTACACAGCTTTTTGAGTGCACAGCATGCTCACAGCTTTCCCTAGCCAGCCAGTCCTCAGTTCTAGGTGGCTGCATTCTCATTTTCTCCTTTCTGAGATATAGAGCATGCTCAGAATACTCTGAGCAATTGCACATGCTCAGAATGTTCCCTGAAGCCAGTTAGCAATCTGGCAAGAGGCCTTGTGGTAGAGTGTCTTCCTCTGCCTAACTCCCATACAAGAGTTATTAAGGACAACAGCTTGGAAAATGGGTGGGGACGAGGGCACCTGTAGCCCAATCATTTGTGTTATTGAAATTTTTTTTTATCTCAAACCTGCACACAAAACCAGAAGAGAGAAGCAGCAGCCAGTAAACAGCACTCTCAAAATAGCTTTGTTTCTTGGGTGCCGTCACTATTCTAATTTATTTAAATACTGTGGGAGAGTTTGTATGAATTTTATAAACCATATGGGTTGGATTCAGATCCAGTCATTGATTTCAATGGGTCTCTTCTAAGTATGACCAAGTCTGGATCCAACCCCATAAAAATAAATAAATTTACCTATGTCTATTTAGACAGAAAAAAGCTCTACAACTCCCAGCATTCCCAGTTAGCCATGCTGGGACTTGCACCCTTAAATGTCCTTCCTTAATCAGATAAGAGAGTGAGCTTGAACAGAAGCACTAAAGCAGGTCATGTAGCAACGCTCATGGAGTTAAGCATCTCTAAAGGTTACATACTTCTAACTGTTATGACATCCAGTTCTGGGTCATGATCCCATTCCAACTGTGCTGTACTAGAAAAGCAGCAACCATGATTATCATATTCAGTGAAAAGAGAACTAAAGGAGAAACGCTAATGCCCCTGTGCTGCAGATCAGCACTGTTGCTGGTTTTCTTACAGCTTTCCATGCATTCGACATGCCTTGGTTGGTAGCTTGATCAAAGGCAGGAGCTATGCACAGGGTTCCTTGTTCTGGTAGGGGGGCATGCGTTCCAAAGGCAATCCATGCACATATGGTCTTCCACTGAATCAGGACACATTCTGCAGCAATTTTAAGTTCCCCTGTATCAATAATGTGGGTGAAGCCCTGCTCCGGCATTAGCTATACGAATGTGATGGGGACAAGGGAAGCCTTATCATTCCCACCTGCCGCATACAAGTCAATGGAGAGTGGGAAAACTGACAAGACCAAATCACAAATAGCTTCTGGTCCAGTCAACGTCACTCTGGAAGAGAGTATTGGGGGGGGGGGCACTGCATATTTGATGCACTGATCTTTTCACAGAGTTTAGATATATATATAACACTTTTAAAAGTCAGAACAAAAGAACTCTAAGCATTCAGGAGCCTGTAACAATCACACCAAAGCGAGTACATGTGTACTGCAACAGTGCTGTGTCATGCTTCAAGGCGCTTTCTTTTCAGGGTATATCTTGGAGTGTTAGAAAAACCTGCAAAACCGTTTTGACCAAGACTGGAGCCCTTTTCATACATGCATCACGTGTACAATAACCATGTGGAGCAGGCGGGACCGCCTCCTGATGGCTCCACCATCACCATGCTGTCTCCAAATGTGGGCTGGATCCAGATTTAAGCTGGATCAATTGTGCTGGGGGAAGTGGACTTTCCCGCCCCTTCCTTCCCACAGGAGCCCCCTGAAAATACTACTCAGAGACCCAGTTCATAGTATCGTGGCTGGGGAAATAAGCCACGGTGGCTTATTTCCCGCACTTCACGTGCTGGCCGCATGGTGGGGAGATTAGCATAATTACCTTCGGTAATCCAGCTTGTTGTGTCATAAGACCCAGCCAGGGTAGCTTGTTGCCATGGGTAACAAGCCACCCACAACCCATGGGCTGTTGTAGGGTTTGGGGTGGCTTGTTACCCGTGGCAACAAGACATCCTGGCTGGGTTCACATGACAGCAAGCCACACTGCCAAGTTTAATTATGCTAATCCCCCTGGAATGCAACTGGCATGCACAGGCTGGTTAACAAGCCACCAAGGTTTATTAACCACCTTGCAATCATGCGAACCAGGTCAGAAAGTCAGGGGACCCTGCTGAATGGGATGAGCTGGGGGGGGGGCAAAAAATTGGGTGGGGGGACCTTACATGACCAGAGCCCTTCTTCTCATGGAAGCTTCCTTCCTCTTGAAGGCAGATCCTGCATCCAACCCTTTGTGCATAAAGCAAGACAATTGAACATGCATAGGCACTCCACGTGATGACACTGGACCTCCTGTCATTCAAGAGCACAAAAAACGAGCATATGTGTGTACTATGGCAATTATGCCCTCCAACGCTGCCTCTGAAGCTGTGGAAAGTTATCATCTGTGCACTGCCTACATGAGGATGTTTATCTACAGAAAGTCACAGAACTTGACCCCTCATTTAGACAGCATGTGAGCTCTGTGCTTTTAACATTCTTCTTTGTAGATTTGTTAAGTGGGTAAAATGAAAGTTACGAGGAATGGTGGAGATTTCTCTGCATATTTCTTAGCTGTTCAAAATGTGTTTGCATGAGAAGAAAGGAATTCTTGGCATTACTAACTGGATCAAGGCTGGAGCTGAATTAAGTAACACACAACTTTGTTTTCACAGCTGGTCTATCCTGTTCTACAGATTGCCTTCTTTTGTGCAGTGTTCACTCCATAGGTTTTGCCCAGAACTGTGTGGGGCAACACAGCTTCTCGGCTCCTTTAAAGATGCCACTCCACCGTCAAAGGGCTTCTCCTGACCCCAGTGCTGCAGGATTTTTGTAGACACGGACATAGCCCAGTCCATTTTACAAAGAGACATTTGGCAAGCCTGAGTCATGACAATGTCAGGAGTAAAGCAGAGATGCCTAGCAGCCAAATCTCTGTATGAAGAAGCAATTTGTCGGGGGCCATCAGAGCAAGGTCACTGAGGGCTGGCCAGAGTTGAAAGACTTTAAACATTAGAAGCTGAGATATCAAGCCAGTTCAGGTCAAGGACTAGAGACAGGTCAGAAGGCCGGAAATTAAAGCCAGAATCAAGAAGTCGAAGCACATCCAAATGCCAAGAGGTTAACCTGAGGCAGGAACCAGAGCCAGGAATGGAGACAGAACAGTGGGAACAGTGTTTGAATCAAATGCAAAGTAAAACAGGGGTGGAGAGCCTGTGGCCTTCCAGATGTTGTTGGATTCCAACTCCCATAATCCCTGACCATTGGCTATACTGGCTGCGGTTGATGGGACCTGGAGTCTAACAACATCTGAAGGGCCGCAGTTCCCCACCCCTGTTTGTAAAGAGACTGTGACAGTGTTTTACAGTGCCCAGTATTAATGGCACTGTTGCTGCTATTCACTAAGATTTATTTCATGCTGCTAATACTGATCGCAATAATGGAAATGCCACAGCTTTATTGAAAAGGCCATTAAAGCCCTTTTTCGAGAACACACTGTCGGCTTATATTTTGTAGGTAAAAGCATAAAAAATAATGTTAAAAAATAAATAAAAATAAGTCAAAGTAATCTTTCCAATGTCATGCTCAAAGTCAATTGTGAGCCATTTCTAAAATGAATGGTGCTACGGCATAGGAGATGCACACTTTTGGAGGTGACTGCAATGCTGCAGCCCATGGTGACAAGCAGACATAAGAGGTCATTCACCTGTCTGCATTCTGCCTCATAGCGTAATTTCTGGAAACAAGTCCCATCCCCTCCATTCCTGATGGGGCAGGGAGGAGACACATGGCCTCTTCCCACATTTAGAACCATGTGAAGGAGATGTGAGATGTGTAGGCTCCCCCTTGATGAAATTATGAGAACATGTGCAAAACAGTTTTCATTGCTTTGGATGCCCTTCTTCTTGATCCCAGATGTGTGTGAGTATAGGAGTGGCCGGCTGTGATTCCTCTGCAGGAACAACCCATTGCATGAGTTCAGCAGCATTCTCTTCACATGTGTGAGTTGAGCTTTGCATGACATTCACCCTGATTAATAGACATTAATCCTGATAAATATGGACATGTACTTATTGTCCATAGAATCATAGAATCATGATGTGTTAAAACAGGGATGGGAAACTTGTGGTCCTCTAGACATTGCTGTACTCAAGCTCCCAACAGCCCCAGCCAGAATACAAATGGTCAAGGATAATGGGAGTTGGAGTCCAACAATATCTGGAGGGCCCGCATTCCCCACCTCTGTCATAAAGGTATCCCTGATCTAGTTATTCTTAACATGAGCAATGGTCCATGTTTGGGCCATACTCCTTTGCTCACTTATATCAGGACAGCGGCCATCCACAGGTTATTACTAACCTTTACTGAATTCTGAACTGCACTGATTTCTCCTTATGCAAGTTTTTAATTCTTCTGTTATTGTTTTGCATGGTTGCTTATTTCAAGATGAGTTGCCATTCACAGAGTCATAAATATGGAAAGGACTAGAAAGTCATCAAGATGTCTCACTGTGAGATGTTTCACTCATCTTTCCCTTCTTCCCCTACAGACTAGCCCACATAATTCATTCAGGAACACCTGCATTATCTAGGAATCGTCTTCCTTTGCTTTCATTTTGCTTCGGCTGCAGAATAACCCTTTGACCAGACATGCATATTTGAGCCTGAGACTGCAATCCTGTGTGCACACACACACCTGGAAATAAACCACATTGAACAAAATGGGACTTACTTACTAGTAAAGATGCATAAATAAACAGACTGGGGCCTGGTTATCATCTTCTCCTGCATGAGACTATCCAACCCTTAATTCTTTATCTGAGGGCTTCTCAGGCCCCTGTCATTAGGCAGACTGTGATGGCAATCTCAGGGAGCTAATTTTGGGTGTCATGAAGGGAAGCAAATAGTTATTTAATTTATTACTATTGTATTTTTACTCCCAGGGAGGGATGCTTGTGGGATTTTCTGCCTTAGGTGCTCAAATAACTTGGCCAGCCATGGGTACTGTGCACCCTGTCGGTGGGGTGGGGTGGGGGGCATTTGCTGTTCCACCTCAGGCAGCAAGATATTTTGGGCTCTTCTCCAGATCGCCCTGCCATCTGAAGTTAGTTGAGTGGTGATCAGACACAGGGCCTTTTTGGTCACAGCACCTCAAATATGCAATGTCCTCCCTAGGCATTACAGCATTTTTGATAGGTGATTTGGGGGGGGTTGTTGTTGTGTAGCTTTGCTGGATTTTAGTGACTTTTCACCTGCAGCTTCTCTGATTTTATGGTTTTATTTTTTATTATTTTATTATACTTGTTTCGAAATTGTACATGGGCCTGAGAGCCCCTTTTACAGAAGGACAGATCATAAATTGGTTAAATAAGTAAGATTGTACCGTAAAATATTCAACAATTATCATTTAGATGGCATATTATTTAGATTATTTAGACATCAATAACATTAGCTGTATTTTATTCCTGTGCAGCACCTAATAGATTTTTGATGATCTATGGACAATAATAAATAAGTGGGACCTGCAACAAAATGTTGCAGTGTGGGGCACTCCTGTTCAGGTTTCAAGACACTCCATTCCATCACCCCTTAGCAGTTTTCCATTCGCCCCACCCATTCCCACTGCACCAAACAGCATTCCATGGTCACCGAACATGCTCAGTTTCAGTGGGACATCTTGGAGTCTCTCCCCGCCACCCCATCCCACCCCACCCAGGGCTTTTTGCTAAAGTTCTTTGTACCTCTGCCAAACAAAACATTCCCCCAAGCTTGCTGTGTTCCCCTACTTTTGTTTGTGGATGGTGCCATGTTGGCTGTCTCAAGACTCAGAGAACTGAGTTTGCTAATAGGATATATCCGGGGTGCAGAACCTCAAGTTCAGGGGCCAAACCTGACCCTCCAGAGGTTCTTCAGATGACCATGTCCCCTTTTCCCCAACCACCGGTCATTCAGTGTTTTCCCAGCACTTGTGCAGTTTTCATCCCATTCAAAAAGGCTGCCTCTCCCAAGGCTTTAATTTAACTTAGCTTGAACTTAAAATGCACAGGTATGGTTTTTTTTTTGTATTTTTAGCCCCATCCCTTCTGCCTTCACCCCTTCCCAGCACTGAAATGCGGCCCCCAAAAGGCTTCTCCGAAATGGAATTCAGCCCTCAGGCTAAAGAGATTCTGCACCGCTGGTATATATGATGATGACGACGTTAACCAACCCTGTTAAAATGCCCTACCTTTCAGCACTGGGCTCAGATCATCCTCGTATGAGAGAGCAACTGAACAGTGATCCCCTCTCAATGAATGAATGGATTTGCCCACATCATACATCACGTGAAAGTGCCCTTGCCAATGGGTCTGCTGGGTCGCTCTAGTGGAAAATTGTTTCTTTTTTGTGCATCCCGCAACTTGCCAATTCCTGAGCGCCCTCCCTGCTAGTGCCTCAGATGCTTTTGGCTGCATTCAGCCCGATGCCAGTCGGACTCAGCAATGAAAACTTGACAAGTTCACAGCCTGAGGTGCTACTGCTGCCTTCTCTTGCATCAGTGCCTCTGCCTTTGAACATAATCCAGATCATCTTCCCCAGCTTCGTATTTTCTTCTCTTTTTTTAACTCAGCGGGCCCTTTTTCATGCCTTGTTAGCACATTTTCAGCCGGTTTGAAGAATGCTTTGAAAGGCGGTCCTGCCACCAGAACCCGGCGCTGGAACCCTTTGATGTTAATCCCAGCTTTATGTGTCTACATGACATTACTGTGGACAGGCTGGTGTTCTCTCGTCACCTGGCAGGCACTATTACGGAGCGAGTGACACTATCAATAATGGCTCCAATTACTGCCGTTCTTCTTTCAGGCCATGGCTCAGAGCTTTAAGGCGACAGCAGGGGCAAGAGGCCGCTCTGGTGTGGGGTTTCCATGGACATATGATGGGCTGCATGACGCTCATCAGGAGGCTCCAGGGAAAGGATAAGGCAGCATGTGTTCCTTTCTGTCTAAGGAATAGTTTATAGCATTCAGTAGGTGCAAGTTGTAAAGCTTTTCCCAGACTGTACCATGCAGGGCTGGCCCTACCATTAGGCAAAGTGAGACAACTGCCTCAGGCAGCAGATACTGGGGAGTGCGGAGCAGCAGCAAGATGTTGGGAGTCAGTGCTGTTTGCCTTCTAAATTCACCTGCTGCCTTTGGATGCAGTGGAGGAAGCTGACCCATCACCAGTTCACCTTTTTTGATTCAACTGCCAGAACGTTTGCTTTATTTATATGGAGTTGGGGGTGGGCACCATCTTGTACTTCACCTCAGGCAGCAAAATGTCTTGTGCTAACCCTGCTACCATGTCAAGCTGCAAGTGGGATGTTGTGTGTTTGTGTGTACACACACCACCAACACACACATACCTACAGACAATCTCCTTGCACGCAGAAAATTAGCAAGTCAGGAAGAGAGGTTCATGCTAGCCTTCTGCTGTGGGTTCAGCTCCTGATTCCCCCATTGCCACCATAATTCTCCCTTTCCCCAGTATCAATACCTTTCAGTATCCTTCCTTAGCCTTCCCTGGCTTATTCCATTGCAATTTTTTAAAGACTTGCTTTTGAAGTAGACTAACTTTTGCAAACCAAACACACATCTGCAAAACTTTTGATAAGAAAACTCTGGATTTCTTTGTCATAGGACCAACTGAGTGCTCCGGAACGGTCTGGGGAGAAGGGGGTTGCTCTCACCAACAGAAGCTGGTCAAGTAATGTGCTTTTCAGTGTTAGGCCCTGTTACTTCTTGGAGCTTGGCCCAACTTCCAACTAATCGCTCTAGCCTCACTCCAGTCTAAAGCATGCCAGGGAACATAATCCACTGAAGATACATCCTGAGAGCTCAGAGGCACTAAAGCTGAGGCATTAGGCACTTTAACAAAACTCTGTGCCAAAAAATTGCTTACTTCTTTGAGGAGTTTTCCAGACACGGCAGAACAAAATCACACACTGCGTCGTTGTTGTTGTTGCTGTTGTTATTTTACTGGGTCTTAGCCCTCCTTCTGCCATGCTGCAAAGCACTGGAGTACCAGACCAGAGCAATTTAATGTCTGTTCTGACAGGACACAGCAGTTTCAAGGGACTATCCTCTGCCCACCTGTGAGTGACTACATTTGTTTTTCTGGAAGAGTTCCAGTGTCCTGAACAGCTGCCCAACAGACAGACATTCAACAGGTAACCCTTTCCCTATTATTGGATCTCAATCTCAGGGAGAGTTGCTCCAGTTGAATTTCTGCCTGTCATGCCAACACTGAATGTGTCTGTCATCATGAAGCCCAGGTCCGGACCCATTGTCACCCTATCCTCAGTGGGGAAGGTATATGGCAGGTTGATGTCTGCTTAATACAGGTATGCACAAGTTGGAATGGACCCCACCAGCTATTGATGGCAGCCTTTGGGAACCTGATAAACCAGTTTTTGCTGCCTGGGTGGAGGGAAAGTGTGAGAATTATTAAACACCTAACAGTGTAGCCTATGTCTAGCTTTGCGTGCAGGCTTGATGTACATAGGAACACAGGAAGCTGCTTTATACTGAGTCAGAACACTGGTCCATCTAGCCCAGTATTGTCAACACTGACTGGCAGTGGCTCTCCAGGGTTTCGGGCAGGAGTTTTTCCTGCCTTACAGGAGATGCTGGGGGTCGAACCTGGGACCTTCTGAGTGCAAAGCAGGTGCTCTACCATTGAGCTATGGCCCCTCCCTGGCAAAGCCTTTGCTTCAGCTGAAGAATAGAACAGAAACCGTTCTTGTTGAACTGGTGCAAGGGCAGTTTTACTCCCCAGTAGGCAGTCTAGATTTGTCTAAGGATTCAGCCAAGCCAGGGCTGAATGGAAATAGAACCACACTACGGTCTGTGTAATGGAGCAGGCATTTTTATTTATGTATCTGTTTTGGCCCTGCATTGCACTAAGGTGCCTGATGCCTCCCGTTTAATTGCTGCTAAGCTCTCAGGATCATCAGTGGATTAGATTGCCTGGCATGGTTTAGACTAGGGAGTGATTAGTTGGAGAGTGGCTGAGGCTCCAAGAGGCAAGAGGGCGAAAAACACATCATTGGATCAGTTGCTGAGAGTGCAGAAGCTGACCATCCAACTCACAGAGATCCAGTTTAAGCAGGATGCAAAGTCGGAACAAAAGAGCTGGGCAGAGATCGAGAGCTTACACATGCTCGCCCACAGCAGCTGCTCCTATAATAGGTATCAACAAATCTATTTGTCTTTCTTGAATCTCTCAGAGGATGTTTTTTATGTTTGGCATAACAACACAACACATTCCATCTTCTGCCAGTTTGACTTATGCAAGTGGAAAAGTCTTTACTCATAGCAGTTAAGCAGCTCGTCTCCGAGACATCTTTCTGTGCCCCAGAGACCTCTGCTGCTGTTTGAGAGGGCAATTTAAGCTTTCACAATTGGACCTGACAATGGAGCACCAAGAGTCTTGCTCTCATGCAGAGCTCCCAGGAGTGCATATTTCCATTCATTTGGAGGGTCATTCCTGGTCTGATGGAAACCTGGGTCAAGAAGAAATGCAACGTGGAAGTGTTAGTTAGGTTTCCCTCACAACTGTAGCACCACAAATTGAGGTGGATGGAGTCATCTTTTCTTTTCCAGTGGGTAAAATACCAAATTTGATCCAGAGTGTGAGATTGCACCAGTTATTTTCCCTGAATATGTCCCAGGAAAAAGTGGTACAATTCACAACATATCCTGGAGCAGCAGAGGCTGGTGGCTCCGATGTCAGTGGGACAGTGTGAATCCACTCCGGGTTTCAGCCAGAACCAGTCAGAAGTTCTCTAAAGTTTAGAGTTCTGACTGGTTCTGACTGAAACCTGGAGTGGCTTCACTGCCCCATTGACATCAGAGCCACCAGCCTCCACTGTCCCGGAGTCATGGGTAACAGCTCTCTACTTCGGTTCGGAGCGTGTTCTAGGAAAGTGAGTTCTTCCTTAAATGTATTTTCCTGTGGCGTAGCGCCTGACATTTGAAGCAGACATTGTGGGGCTTTGTATCTGCTAACTGGGAAGGGCTTCTGTCTTAGTGGATCCACTATCCCAGGGTACTCACTCATGAGCAGATCTGTAGGTATGGGGGCTTCCAGTTTTGTAGCTGAGGAATGGCTCCAGATGGAACCCTCCCAGCCAACAGGCCTATTAATGCAGGGGTGGGCAACCTTGTGGCCCTCCAGATGTTTCAGCCTACAACTCCCATCAGCCCTAGCCAGCATAGCCAATGGTGAGGAATGATGGGAGTTGTAGGCCAAAACATCTGGAGGGCCACAGGTTGCCCACCCCTGCATTAATGGCTGATTCTTCTGATGTTCTTTGCAAGTACAAAATGCACCTGATAAAGAGCTCAAACAGACTGTTCTGATCCTACCATTAGGCAGTGAGACATCCGCTTCAGGCAGCAGATGGTGAAGGGCAGGGAGTGACAGCAAGGTGTTGGAGGAGAGAGCTGTGGGCTCCACATAGCCTGCTGTGCACCCTAAGCTAGTCTGCTGCTCTCAGAATCAGTAACCTGAAGAGTCAACTGGCGGTCTGGTTGACTTTTGTATATGGAATGCGGGGAGGTGCCATCTTGTCTTTCATCTGAGGCAGCAAAATGTCTTGTCCTGGCCCAGTCCAGGAGCAGCTGCAACAAAGAAAGCCGACTGGCTTCAGAACAGTGCTTAAATGATAGGAAAAGAGGTAGGGGAGGCCCTTAATGAAATCTACAAATCCCACTCCTTGACTTGTAGCGAAATCATAGCTTTCTTGTAGCCTTCTAAAACCAGTAGTTCTGGAAGCTACTGGCACCCCTGTAATTTGAGCACTGTGTCAAATCCTAACTTAACAATGAAATCACCCCTGGGGGACACTGGGTCTGTTCCTCACCCCACCCCCTTCTGGGCTGATCCTCATTTTTTTCTTTAGCCTTCCAGGTAGGCAGTCTCCTGGGATCCTAGTTGCCTGGAACTCTGAGCAAGGTTTATAACCCCAGCAAGCAAGCTGCAGTTCCCACTGCTTCCAGCCTTTGGCTGTTGCATTTGACATATTATGAGAAACCAGTAGAAAGAAACAAATTCGGGCAACACCCGTATTTAGGACAGCTGGTGCAATAAGCCATGCGGCATATTCCTAATGACCGTGAGAGGTTGTTTTGCTGATTTTGGTACCAGATTATCGTTTTCTTTTTTCTTTTTTTTTTTTGCTCGTTGGCTTAAAATCTGGGTTGACAATAGCTTAAGCCTCATTGACTTGACTGCTCTTCTTATTGATTTCCGAGCCTGAGTCTATGCCATTTCTGTTGCTTAGGAAACATAGCTGGGAGAGGGAGAACGTCTATTCTGCGGAGAGAAAAGAGCAATAACATTTCATATAACTTCTGCTGACAGTGACAGCCACAAACCTGAAGGGGATTGAGGGCAAAGATCTAATTTTGCAATAGGATGATATCCAGTTTTTCTATTATTACGCTGGGTCAGAAGATCTCTGCTTTGTCAAAGTCAGCTTTGGTCCTGGTGAAAGAGACTGGATAAAGATTTGCAGCAAAAAGGAGGGCTGATTTCTACAGAAAAGGTTAATGCAGGCAGTGATACGGGAAGCATAAAAAGATATGTCATTTATATCTACACTCCACTGCCACGAGATAGCTTGCTATCCCAAGCAAGTTTTGCTTTTTTTGCCACTTGATTTCTTTCTTTTTTTATTCCTCATAATAATACTTAAGCAATATTATCATTATGCAATATGGCAGGTGTACATACACACACAGGGCCGGTTTGCACGATCAAATAAGCCACCATGAGTTATTTGAAGGTTGTTTCCCTCTCAAATAAGCCATGCCGCCCGGGTTCAGACAACACAACAAGCTGCACCTGGGTGGGTAATTAGGGAACTGGCGGCCAGCACACAACACTGATTAAAGCAAGCCACTGTGGCTTAATTTGATCATGCAAACTGGGTCACACGCTTTTAATTAAGCAAAAGGTTCTGGAGCGTTTTGCCTGCATGCGTAGTGCCTAGGCCCACTTAGGGCCAGTGGCGTAGTATTAAATTTAGAAGTGCAGGTGCTGATCATGACAGTCCCCATAGCCACGCCCCCAAGGTGAGTTCAAAAATTCAGGCAGCTGGGTTGATCCATATCAACAAACTAGTTCTAGCACTGGTCATCTTCACCAGGACCAGGTATTTTGTAAAGCGAATGGGTCTTAATTGCCCATTCAAGATCAAGCCACCCCAAACTACTTTGCATTGCAACAGGAAACAATTTATAAAACTGTTTGAATCTAGGAGACTTTTAGATCCACCCCTGTCAGTGGAGCCCCAGGTGGACTCCGCAGCCCGGAGCACTTGGGGCTAGCTTCGGCTGATCCACCAGCTACAGCCTTTCCCGGACAGGGATAACCTAGACATAGTAGTACATGCACTTTACGTGGGGCTGCTCTTGAAGATGACTCGGAAGTTGCAGCTAGCGCAAAATGCAGCAGCTAGACTGCTGACCAGGACACCTTATAAAAATCATATAACACCAGTTTTAAATGAATTGCACTGGCTGCCAATATGCTTCCAGGCAGAATTCAAGGTTTTGGTGATGACATTTAAAGCCCTAAGCGGCTTGGGACTTCAATATTTGAGCGAGCACCTACCCCTAGATATGCTGCCCAAGGACTGAGATCTGTTGGAGGGGCCCTCCTCTGCATCCCACCAGTGCGAGACATACACTATAGTGGGACGTGGGAGAGGGCCTTCTCTGCTGTGGCACCCTGGTTGGGGATTGGCACAGACATTGATTTCATTTCGGCGCCAAGTAAAAACATGGCTTTTTACCAAAGCCTTTGAGGGCTAAATGCATTCCCTGAAATAGCACAGTTTTTAACTGTTTTAGATTTTAATTGGTATTAGCTTGTTTAATGGTTTAATATGTTTTAGGTGTTTAAATTATTTATTGTTTTATACTGTTTAAATTGATTTTATCTTCATGCCACCCTGAGATCTTAATGATATAGAGCAGGACACAAATGTTATAAATAAATACATACATTGTTGTTGTTGTTGTTCAGTCGTTAAGTCGTGTACGACTCTTCGTGACCCCATGGACCATAGCACGCCAGGCCTTCCTGTCCTCCACTCTCTCCCGGAGTGTGCTCAAGTTCATATTCATTGCATCAGTGATGCTATCTAGCCATCTCATCCTCTGCCGTCCCCTTCTCCTTTTGCCTTCAATCTTTCCCAGCATCAGGACCTTTTCCAGGGAGTTTTCTCTTCGCATTAGGTGGCCAAAATATTTGAGCTTCAGCTTCAGTATCTGTCCTTCCAATGAGCAGTCAGGGTTGATTTCCTTTAGGATGGACTGATTTGACCTCCTTGCAGTCCAGGGGACTCGTAAGAGTCTTCTCCAGCACCACAGTTCGAAAGCATTGATTCTTTGGCACTCAGCCTTCCTTATAGTCCAGCTCTCACAGCCATACGTTGCTACTGGGAAAACCATAGCTTTGATTATACGAACCTTTGTTGGCAAGGTGATGTCTCTGCTTCTTACTATGTTGCCTCGGTTTGCCATAGCTTTCCTCCCAAGAAGCAAGCGTCTTTTAATTTCATGGCTGCAAGTCACTGTCTGCGGTGATCTTGGAGCCCAAGAAAATAAAATCTGTCACTGCTTCCATTTCTTCCCCTTCTATATGCCAGGAAGTGATGGGGCCAGATACCATGACCTTAGTTTTTTTAATGTCGAGTTTCAAACCAGCTTTTGCACTCTCCACTTTCACCCTCAACAAGAGGCTCTTGAGATCCTCTTCGCTTCCTGCCATTAGGGTGGTATCGCCTGCGTATCTGAGGTTGTTGATAATTCTCCCGGCAATCTTAATTCTGACCTGTGATTCATCCAATCTGGCGTTTCTCATGGTGTACTCTGCATATAAGTTAAATAAGCAGGGCGATAATATACAGCCTTGTTGTACTCCTTTCCCAATTTTGAACCAATCGGTTGTTCCATGTCTGGTTCTTACTGTTGCTTCTTGACCCTCATACAGGTTTCTCAGGAGACAGGTAAGGTGGTCTGGTACTCCCATCTCTTTAAGAATTTGCCACAGTTTGTTGTGATCCACACAATCAAAGGCTTTAGCATAGTCAATGAAGCAGAAATAGACATTTTTCTGGAATTCTCTTGCTTTCTCCATGATGCAGCGAATGTTGGCAATTTGATCTCTAGTTCCTCTGCCTCTTCGAAAGCCAGCTTGTACTTCTGGTAGTTCTCAGTTCACATACTGCTGAAGCCTAGCTTGTAGGATTTTGAGCATAACCTTGCTGGCATGTGAAATGAGCGCAATTGTATGGTAGTTTGAACACTCTTTGGCACTTCCCTTCTTTGGAATTGGAATGTAAACTGACCTTTTCCAGTCTTGTGGCCACTGTTGAGTGTTCCAAATGTGTTGGCATATTGAATGCAGCACTTTAACAGCATCATCTTTTAGGATTTTAAATAGCTCAGCTGGAAGACTGTCATCTCCGCTAGCTTTGTTGTTAGTAATGCTTCCTAAGGCCCACTTCACTTCACTCTCTAGGATGTCCAGCTCAAGTTCAGTGACCGCACTATCATGGCTATCAGAGACATTAAGATCTTTCCTGTATAGTTGTCTGTGTATTCTTTCCACCTCTTCTTAATCTCATCTGCTTCTGTTAGGTCCCTGCCTTCTTTGTCCTTTATCATGCCCGTACATACATATTGTTGCTGAGAATATCTGTTTCCCCCAAAGCTACTGTGAGGACTGCAGCTAAGCTCAGAGGGAACAGGGAATTCTGAGAGGGGATGGCGGATGATGTCAGGGTCCCTGCTAATCCCAAAGTGGTGGCACTCCATTCCAGTGGGCCCTGGCTCCACTACGGAATTCTCAGGGCCGAAACAGACATTACTTGAAATGTGTCCAGCAGCTAGGGATAGTTATCTATATCTGTATAGCCCACCCCAAAATATATGCTGTCACAGGGATATGGCAAGGAGCTTATTGTGGATCCGGTGCACAGTATGTGGAGGCCTTGATGCCATTCCGGTTTGCTGTGATGCTTTGCTTCTGGTCAGCACTCACTCTACCTGCGAAATCTTGTGAGAAGACGAGCAGCAGTCAAGAGACGTCAGGGCTATTGGCTTTATGCAACAGGTAGTGGAGAAAAGCCAACTGGGGAATCCACAAAAGAATGTAGTCAGGAGTCATTGATCTTAGCACTAAAACCACCCAAAGTCTTCAGCCAAGTCACATATTTTGCCATCAGAAGAAGACATCATGGAAATTGTACTCTGTCATTCCTTTTCTTAATTTATTTCAGAAGTAAGTCTTGGAAGCTCACAGAATTTGGAATATACTGAGAAGGAACAGGCTGCTAGAGGCATACTAGGGAGAGCTGATCTGATATCTACGCCTTCTGGAGACAAAGAGCAGATGTTTTCAGCTGCTTGCAAACATAAGGACTAGAAGCTTGCTTCTTTTTTCAAGAAATAATCTTATTTCTAAAACCTGAGATTTGGTTATGAAGTTCTGATCATCGGTAAAGGCAATAGCAAAGTGTCTTTGCTATGACACTTTTAAACCCACTAACCCACATTTCCTGCATAGAAAGGGCATAGGATTCAGAGGAACCTTACCTGAAAAATGATAAAATAACCATTTTCTAATATTCAAGCCAAGGGCTTGTTTCCTATGCAAAGCTGACTGGCAAACAGTTTCATCCTCTGGTCTCATTTTCAGACTCTGTTTCCAGTAATGATCACCTGCACTTCAGCTTTCTTTGGCTGTTAAATACCCCAGAAATATTAATAGGAATCAGAACATGGGGGAACAATTTTTTTTTTTTACCACTAAATCACATGTTCTCTGTGCAGGATTTGCGTATTGCCTCTGATATAGACACAGCAGTTTTGTTCCCACTCCTTCTTTGCATTACAGTGCTTTAAAAAAGCAATATGGCATTGTCTGACATCAGTGTACTTACTGGGTCTGTCTTAATGCTGCTATTTTTATATTACTTTTATTCATTAAGGCTGCAGTCCTATGCATGTTTAGACAGAGAAAGGTCCTACAACTCCCAGCAATCCCCAGCCAGTATGGGGATGCTGGGAGTTGTAGGACTTCTCCCTGTCTAACCATGCATAGGATTGTGCCCTAAAACTGATATTCAGTCTCTGAAAGATAATGGGTTAGATCCAGAACCCTCATTTCAGGATTGGAAGGATACCACTTGTGGAGCAGGACTTCCCACACACCCTCCAAATCCGCTTCCGAGGGTCCCCCAACCCTCTGGAGAAGACTTGGAGGGTGTGTAGGGGAGGAAGGAGAAGAGGAGTATCTTTCTGCTGGCAGAAGGACTGTTCTGGATCTAACCCTCTGTGTTCTCTGATTAAACCTTGACTATTGGATTCAAGCTTAGATGTTGGCAAGTTAGTTTTTTTTATTGACATGTTTATATACAACATCCCTACAGGGCTCCTAACACAGGTCTGTAGCAGAGTTTTTCCTGGATTCACAGCACAGAAGGAGAGTGAGTCTGTAGGCTGGGCTGTTCTTAAGTGGACAATGCAGTTAATTCACAATAGTGAATATAGCAAACAACAAGAAAACAGACTCTTACATGGGCATACAAGCCAAATGACTGTCACATTTGATGGGCAGGGATGGGGTGTAATATGGCTTTCCCTGTCACAGAGTCAGACAGCCTGGATGTGCAGCCTGTCCTGGTCACTTGACCTCGTTCAAAGTAAGCCATTTTGAAGGCAGCCTCTATAGCAGGGGTGGGCAACTTCGTGGTCTTTATTTTTCTTAACAGATTTTTCTTGACAGAAAAAAGATGGAAGAAGCGATGGGAAAACACAGGAGGGCTGTGAGTGGAAAACAGCATCATCTGGGCATCTCACCCCACCCATGTAAAATTCCTAGGGATGTACGAAAGGGACTTAACTTGTCCCGCAGCTTGCTTCGCGGTGGGGGGAAGGCGCTTTGCTTCTCCCCCCGAAGTTCAGGTGAGGGGGGGGAGGTGCCCCGCCTCGCCCGGCCGAAATTCAGGCCAGGGAGAAGTGCCCCGTCTCCCCAGCCGCGAAAGAAAAAGTGGAAAAAAAACACAACCCATGATAGGCTATATAACGATTAACGTAGCCTATCACGGCTAGATTTCCAAAGTCAGCCGTGATAGGCTATGTTAATCATCACGTAGCCTATCACAGGTGATTTTGGGGGGGGGGGAAGCACGTACGCAAATGGCGGCCCATGGCGTTCCTTATTTTGGCACGTCTAGTCTACATAAAGATTTACGTAGACTACGGCGAAAATAAGGGAACGCTATCACAGCTGACTTTGGAAATCTAGCTGTGATAGGCTACGTAAATCGTCACGTAGCCTATCACGGGTGTGTGTTTTTGTTTTTGTTTTACTTTTTTATTTTGTAATGGCGGCGGCGGCTGCCGGTCGGGAGACCGGCCGCCGCCTCCGCCCCCGCTGAACCGCCGCCGAACCGCCGCCAGGACCCGCCGCCGAGAGGGACATTCAGCCACGGTAAGTCCCATCCCGGGGGGGGCGGGGGGCCGGCGGAGAATTTCCCCAACACTTTCGGGGGGCCGAATGCCTCGGTGCTCGGCCTCCCGAAGATTCGTGGAGAAATTCTCCGCCATCCCTAAAAATTCCATTAATGAGACAGGGCAATGGGGCTATAGAAAGCCTCATCTGGAAGCACCGTATAGTGTAATGCTTTGGCAAGCATTTACTGAGTTGCGTTTCTAGGGATGCCTTCAGCTTTGGCGGAAGGACGCAATAGCAAGGTGCCTTGTGGTGTGTGTGTGAAATGTCCACATCAGACTGAGGATTTGGGGCATTACCTTTTGAAATGTCCCCCGTGTAGTGACATTAGAGTTACATTTATAGCTGCTATTCTAGGATTTTGGGTTTGCTGTCAGACCTGAACCCTGCTGTCAACTACCTATAGAGTATATCAATGGTTGCACTAACAGCAAAGAAAATCAAAGGAAATTTTGTTAGTATGTTGGAGGATCATGGGGCCTAGGGTTCACACTCTACTGTATATGTATGTATTTCTCTTTATTTTCCAGTTATTTGTCTTTTTTGATGTGATATTACTTCTGTTATGACCTTTGGCTTGTACAATAAACATGTCATGATGGATATAATGCATTATATTAGCATTACTGGCTAATATAATGAAATGGATCCATCATATATCAGGAGATCTTCCCCCACCCCGAGGACTGCTCTGTCTAAACCATAAAATACAGCAACACAGTAAAACAGAATATATGCTCATGTGGCTGCCACGTCTGCTTACAGATCCCTCTTTCATCCACCATGATCCCTACCTGAACTTCCTGTGGTCCCCCATTACCACAAGTTAATCACATTTATTCAAGGCCAACACCACCCAGGATGAATTAGCCCATTTCTCCAACAGGCTGTGCAAACATTGCATTTTTATCTAAAGTAGCAAAGTCAACCATCTCTATTTCACAGGGATTTAGAGCCTTAATTCTATCCTAAATATTTGCATAACACTTTGAATTCCCTCAGAGTGTCGGAGTAAAGCTTTTGTAGCGAGCCCTTCAAGCTTGGAAGACATCGATTTTTTAAAAAGCGTGTGCGGAGAGAGGAGGATCGCAAGAGTTTCTAGAGACAAGGCTGTTTCACGCTGACATACTAAGCAGCAATAGCCCTGTGCTCCTCTGTGATCACTTCCTCCTAGATCCAAATTTTATGCCATGAGCAAACTCTCAATTCTGGAAATCAGTTCTGACTTTTAAAATGGCAGGGCCCATTAATTGACAGGGTTCCCAGCCTCTAATCTTTCCTTCTGTTCCAGTCCATGCTCACTCATGGACTCTCACTCATGGGCTCACTCATCTCCGTCCCCGCCTCCTTCTCATACTTTAGCTGGCAGTCTGAGTCAAACGTTCAAAAGAGCCTTCAAAATACAAACACAAATAAACAGTTTGTAACTAATATATCCAATCAGAACATGAAAAAAGAGGCACTATTCTTTGTCTCCTGTCAGAAATGATGCCTCTCAAGGCCTCTCATGCAATTCTTTCTCCCATTCCCCTCCCCTCCCGCTTTAATTGGAAAACACTGGTTTGCTTGTAGTCCGGAGGAAAAAAAGCAGTGCACACTTCATGCATTTCAAACAGTAGTTGTCAAAGTAACTGGCTAGGTGGGTTTATTTATCGGTCCTCTCCTGCTTGAAAAACTGCAGTTGAAATGGGCTTTCAGCATATAAAATGGGCCCATATTATTCCTCCCCTAGCTGCCACTCAGCCAGCTGCACTCCCCGGGACCCCTTGGTGGAGCACAGATGCTGAGAAACTCAAGGACAGACTTGCTTTAGGCCTGCAGGCCGCAGGCAGGCTGTGTTTGTGATTAATAAGCAGCCGCTGGTAGATGCAGCTTATCTTGAATACGCACAAAGGCAGCGGGTAAGCAGGCATGCAAAGTGCACATTTTTCACTCGCAGTGCCACGGCTGAGCTGGAAAGGTGGAAGGCAGAGATTTTTCATGCCTTCGCCACAGAACGCTAGATATCCATGGGACACGACAGCACATCACAGATCTAAGGAGGGCTCTTTTCACTGAGCTAGAGAAAATGAGCCTTCCGCTCAGCTGAGCCTGTCTCAGCAGAGGAGGTTCAACATTTTCACCTTGGAAAGGTAAAAGGAGGGAGGAGAAGAAAGATCTCTTGAGCATTCACCTGCAGATGTAGTCCATCAATGACGGTTGGGTGGTGGAAGAACCAAAATCAAATTAGGGATGCAGGGAAATTTCATGAGGCAGAAGATGACAGACTGAAATCAGATTATTTAGGAATTGCATTAACAGTAAAAACCATCCCAGGATGAAAACCAACATAGAACTTTGCAGACTGTTAATAAAGGCACTGTTAAGAGAATAATTGATGTTGGTTCCTGCACACAAGGCCAACATCAAGATATCTTGAGGGATATTGGTATAATACTGCCTTCCCCAGCCTCTATCTGGTACCCTCCAGATACATTGGACTATAACTCCCATAATCCACACTCCCAAATAAGCAATGTAGACTGTGGGATTATAAAAGATGTAGTCCAACACATCGGACGTCACCGGGTTGGAGAACGTTAGTATAATGGGATACTATGTCAAGAGGACCACGATCATGTCACCTCCAAAGCTCTACTTCTCTGGGATATAAAGTCCTTCCTAGGTCCAATGTAAAATAAAAGAATGCAAAATCTTTATGCATGAATCTATATACCGGGCTCCTGATTCCAAATCCAATCCTTACATGGATATTCAGGGCTATCCAAAGGGTTTATGGGGCCTTGGGCAAGTGTGATGTTGGCAGCCTTGCCACTGCACCCTATAAGGACCCATCCATGAGTGGAGCTCTGGCGAGGGTGGGACAGGGAACCATGGTACGCAGAGGAGCTGAAGCAGAAGGCCTCTTGCTTTGCCCAGTCCCCATCCTGGGCAGCCTTGTTGATATTATGGATTAGTCAGGAGTACAAGCAAATCTGGGTTTATGAGTTTGAGACAATGTATATGCGTATATTTCTGGGTTAAAAATAGATTAGTTAGGAATCTAGAAATCTTATAATCTGGGTTGGATCCAGATTTAGTCATAGTTAAGAGTAGCTGCCCTGTTGACATCAATAGGACTTAAGTTACTCATGACTAACTTAAATCCTATTTTTTTCAATGGGGCTATTCTAAGTATGACTAAATCTGGATCCAACCCTCAGTATATAACCTAAATTAATGCTTCTTCCATATTAACTTTGACAGAGCATGGGGTACTAATCAACAGGAGCATCATGAGTAAAATTCAGCAATTCTTATTTTCAGGAAATAGTTGTTAACTTTTATGATAACTGTACCTCCCGTGCACACTCAGCAGGCATGTTGGTTACTGGCTCACCCTTCCAGATCTTATGGATACAGCTTGAAAAGTTTTGTCAGTAATCTTTTAAGTTCAAACTTCTTAGGGCCTTTCCAGATGATTGTTCTGATTTCTCAACAAGCATGCAGGACACAGTCCAAAGTTAACTGCTTTTCACTCTCACTGATTTCAATGGGAGAAAATTAAGTTAGTGCTTAATTCTAATCCTGAAAGTCCCCCCCTCTTTTTTTGGCTTGTTATTATTGTGTTACAAATAAAAATATGAAAAAGATGCTTAAAGCTGGGTTTAAATATGTTTAACTGTGTCTGGACTGTAACCATTCTTTCATGGAGAAAGATTCAAATGAATTTTCTCCAGCTAACTTGTATGGGGTTTTTTTTGGCAGGAGTGGGGGTGGGTGGGGTCCCAGGTCTTACAAGCTGTATTTTGCTGATGGGAACATGCAGTCTCCTCTTTCTAGAATGACTGTTGCAACAATTACCACAGTATGGGATATCATTATCTAAGCGTTAGTGGTGCCTCCCATACTACAGCTGAATATGTGATCCACTGTGGGAAGTGACCTGCCTAAACAAAGAGCGGGTTGTACTACAGAAGTGGTGTGCAAATATACAGAGACGAGAGAAAATACAGCTATTTCATATTGGCTCAAGCTCCACAAAGCCAGGAAATAGGAAGCTAGCACTGATGTCACAAATTGTGCTTGCTTACAACTTACCCTCTATGAGTGTGATCACTTTAGAGATCTCTGAAACAAATTAACAAATGTGTTAAAATCCAGCATGGGAATTGCTCCATTGTTCACTCCCATCACATATGAAAACTAGGATGGGCATAACGATACAGTTATTTGCTAATGCAGTGCAACAAAGCCCTGGGGCAAAGTGTTGATATGGGACGTAACCATGGCATTGTGTCCATCGTGGTGGACTTTCATTTTATAAAAGGGGTACAGGAGTGTCCCTTTAGTTAAGGTGAACTGCAAAAAAAGAAAAAGAGGTTCCGCCATTATAAGTGTCATAATTCTATTGCTTATAAAAATGACACCTGTTGAGCTAATAACTGTATTGCTAGATGAATCCTCCTCTGAGGTGACCCATGCCTCTTTGATGTTACAGTCAGTAGCTGGCAGGATGGCTTAACCCCCCCCCCTTCCTGAATTTGGTGCCCTCCAAATGTGTACACAGTAAGGCTCAGATATTTCAAAAGGCAATACAAGACCAAGAAAATATGGGGCATCTTTGCTGGTCCCAGGCACTTCATCCTTTCCATCTGGATTTGGTCCTGAAAGACCAAGGAAAAGTGTGGGTGCATAAAGGGTAAGTTGTAAGCAAGCACAATTTGTGACATCAGTGTTAGCTTCCTATTTCCTGGCTTTGTGGAGCTTGAGCCAATATGAAATAGCTGTATTTTCTCTCATATATAAAGGGGGTGGCGTGGGGGTGTAAAGCGGCACAATAGCAAATCAACAAGGAGGCTCTGGATCCACAGTCAGTCTTAAGGTAAAATATATAAGAAAGAAGAAAGACTAACAACAGTGTATTCAAAAATATATTTAAGCTAAACATTTCAGCTTCCACCCTCATCAGGAGCTGTGCTGTTAAGTGGACATCAGGAGTGGCAGTTTGGAATGCCTGGAGACCAGGGTTCCTTAGGAGAAAAAAACAGAGGTAGTATAATGCCTACGAACTGTCATCCTCCAGATTAAGGCCGTTGGGACAAGTTGTAGGCATTATACCACCCATACCTCTGCTTTGTCTCCAAAGGAATTTTCATTTCCAGGCATTCCAAACTGCCACTCCTGATCGACACACACACACACACTTCACATGCAAGCATTGAAACTGATATATTCAGATTTATGTAGCTACATTTTTTTCTTTTCCTCTTTTTTGTTTTGTTTTGTTGAAATTTCACAACAAAAAATAATTTTAAAAAATATGAAATAGCCACGGCATTGGTTTTAAACTGGCAGTGGGGCAGGTTCACTGGAAGTGTGTGTGTGTATGTACATGTATCTGTCAGTACTATCAATATGCACTGTGCTTCACAGGGTTAAGAAGAAGATAAGCCCCTGTCCCAAAGGGCTTACAAAAATGAAACCTACAATCCTTGCCTGCCTCTACTTTATTAATATTTTAATGTCCATTAGGACAGAGGTGAGCTGTTCTTAATAATGATAAATGGTGGTGCCTTAAATGTGATTAATGAACTGTAGGGTTAATGCGGGCTCTTGACTGACTGAAATTGTCAGGCGAGATTAAGGGAAACACCCATCATATCTCCACATCCTTGTCAGCCTCAACATTTTAAGCAGAACGTATTTGGGATGCTAATAAAATAATTGAACTCATTTATATTTTACGGTTTCTTTGAGACTGCGCACTATTACTTCCCCTGGTCATCTTCACAATGGTCCATTAGTTCCTCGACTCTCATTAACGTGTACAGTCACAAGTGCCCTCAGTTCTCACCAAAAAAGTTTAATTAATCTGGAGAACTGCAAGACCTGGGTGCACAGGTTATCCCTCACTTCCCCCTTCCTTCTCCATTTCCCTTTCTCCAAACTAGAAATAAGAATACATTTATTTTTAATGTAGAGGTAAGATTAAAGAAAACGTGCTACAGATCAGAAGCTGTAACTATTCCATCTAATTAACTTCACCTGAATTTTCAAAGGATGGGGGGAAAGAAAAGATCCAAAAATAATTTCAATCTGCTTTCTTCCCCCTACTTTTAGTAATCTTGGTTTTGATGCACTATTAATGCAGAGGTAGCAGGGATGATTCTTTAAATTCTGTACCACAAATATCAAAGAGCATTACTGAACTCATTTTCAGACAATGCATGTCATGTATCCCGGTTGCTATTTTCCCCCTTTCATTCACATTCATTTAGCAGATAACTATGTTTTTCTATGACTCTAGTGCAGTTAATTCTCCATTCACTTTAAGTATACATGCAAGGAATCCTTGCTATTAGCATGGGAAAGTTTGCCTGAAGCTGCACCATCTCAGCACAGCTTCAGAACAGCAGAGGAAAAACAAAAGAGAGGCAGCTTTCTCTATGTATACTCTTTTTGCTGTTATCCTAGGCTGTATCCTCAAGTTCACTTCTAGTGTGGAGAAACCACTACAAAGAGATTACAAATGTATTTTTGGATGGTTCTCCTGAATGCCCTCTCTCTGTCCCCAATATGGTACATTTCAAATTTTACCATTTGTTCAAACAATCAGTTTAGACATGCATGTAATCAGTTTATTTCTCTACACATGATGACTTGCATTTAAATGTGTGAACAAACTCAGCTGAACTGCTGGAAAAAGAGGAAGTGATAAGAGGTTTGTCCATGAAGTTAAATCTCTGATGGCTCATTCGCACAAGCAAGTCATCACGTGAACTTACATCAATTAGATCAGGGTTGGGCAGAAAGTAGATCTCTGGGTGGTTTGGACTTCAACTCCCTGCATTCTGGACCTTTGGCCATGCTGGCAGGGGCTTATGGGAGTTGAAGTCCAAACCACCAGAGCTACCTTCTGCCCTCCTCTAAATTAGATGATGAATATGCATGAATAAACTGATGTTTCAAGTAGCCTTGGCTGAACCCACCCTAGGTTTAAAGCATAATGCAATCATCAACTGTGAGCATCATTTGTGATGGACTGGAGGAACGGGAACATAGGTTGTTCTAAATTGGCTCGCATTCACAAGCATGTTCTCTCACTAGGAATTTATTCATTTATTTAAGTAATTTGTGGTGGTAGGGAGTTCCAGAGAATGACTGAGTTTGCACCCTGATAACCACGGTCTGCAGCTGGGGTTGTTTTACCCATGATGGGTTGGTGTGTCGTCTGAACCCGAACATGCTTACCAATCATGGGTAAAGGGCATGCTCAGCAAGAGCAGCATAAACCCTCAGCAAGAGCAGCATAAAGTAAGCACAGTCCGGATCGCTTTTCACAATCATGGCCAAGCTGCTGCCAGTGCCCCTTACCAGCACCAGCCCTCCAAAGTCCCCAAACAGCACTTTGGAGGGGCTGCCAATATATATATGTATACATACATACATACATAGAGTGTTTTTGTTGCACAAAGAACAGGGTGGGAAAAGTTTTTCGCATTTTCCCAGCCCCATTTTATGTGTGCAAATGGCCCCTTTATTGTTTTTTATTTTGGTTATTCACAGCTGTGCACTCCTGCAAGTGTGGGTATCCAGAAATATTGGGGCTTGCCTTGGCTGTTCCCATGTATGTCAAACATACAAGGGAGCACTCAAGGGAACACTGTATCAAGGCTGTTTTGAAAGCCTTGCACACTTGACAGGTGGGGAAACGGGGTGTAGATCACCCCACTAGCAAGTTTGTCCCCAGGTTTCAGTGCGTTGCCTTGAACCTTGGGGGGTGCCCTGCCAGGAATCCCCACTTGCTTGAGTCCCCTACACTTGTTTTTATAGCTGCCTGAGGCACTGCCCCATGTTTCTCCTTTTGGCAAAAGGAGCTGTCAAACAGCTGTCAAAATAGAAGCAGTTACTCCCTTTGAGAGTAACTGGAAATGGGTAGCATCCACTTTTATATCAAAATGAGATGCTTGGGACTCAGGAAGGGGTGGACTAGATGGAGGGGATCCACAGGAGTCGGGGGGCCCCTTCAAATCCCTGGCTAACTGGGTGATCTTCCGCTTTCTGAGAGGTGGGTGAAGTGCTCAAGATCCCCTAGTTAGCCGAGTGCCCCCCAATTTAAATGCCTGCCCCCACCAATGGGGGTGCCCCCTTCTATTCTACCCCACCTTGAGTTGGCAGGACCCTGCTTTTATAGGTAAGGAAACACTCCAGCTAAGCTAGTGGAAAGGGAGTGGGGAGACAAGTAGACCTGGTTGGAAAACACTCTCCATGAGAAAGGACTCTTTTCCAACCACACCAACTCATTTTCCCACTTCTCCCCCATGACTGGAGTAGGGACAGGGGCTTGGTGGCAGACAAGACAGGTTCTGCCACCAAGTCTCCTGGGATGCCAGGTGGAGCCAGCTGGAGGACCAAGGGGGAAGGGTGGGGTGAGGGTGGGAGAACCAAGCAATGCAATGCTGGTGGTGCACCCGCTCATCTGTCAGGCACACCAACCATGCACTGGGGATTGTTTGCAAAACATCCCCCAGTTTTCTAGTCACCCACTGTGGGTTGGTGTGTCGTGCGAACGGAGCCATGGGTGCTATGACACTAAAGCCCCTATTCCAAGCCATGATGGACTGAACCTCTGAAATTTTGGGGTACCACCGGGAGAGTTTCTCCCGATGAGCACAGCGACTGAGCAGGCTGGTAGGGGTTCAGGTGATCTCTTCAGTATCCTGGCCCTGATCTGTTTAGGGAATTGCAGTGCACGGCTTGGTGAGGGCGGTTGCTTATTGCCCAGGCATCTATGTAAAACATGCATTGGTCGGCATTGGTTGCTTAGTTGTTCACAACACAAGATTTTTATTCCTGAATGGTAAAAGATTTTTGCTTTTGCAACAGCTGGATTCCCATGGCTTGCTTTTGTAAAGGCCACTTTATATGATGTACACCCTGCTCTAAGTAGCCACAGAACTATTGATGTACACCCTGCTCTCAGTAGCCACAGAACTATTTTGTAAATCACATACCTCCATTTTTAAAAGTTCAAGTCAGTTTCAGCACTGAACAAACATACATCAGCCATTAACACAGCAGCTAAGAATAAAGATCACACAGGCAAATAGCCATAAAAGTGTAACATATTATTGGGCCATCGCTACTTTCAAGTAAATGTATTTAGGTGCCAGAATGAATTTAGATTATCATTTATGGTAAAATAAATGGAATAAAATGTTACTCTTTTCCCTGGCATTTTCTCCTAATGAAGATTTCTTGTGATTATGGGACACAAGATTCAGGTTTCACTCCGCCCTGAATGATGAAAAACAAACAAATAAATAAACCATAACCACTCAGCAGTTTAATACTATTTGAAAAACAAAACAGTTTCACCATAACAGAATGAGAGGGGGAAATTATCAAATGATAAACAATTCACTTCATAAATTGACCTTTTGCAGGAAGGCATAGCCAAGTATGTGGAGAAGACATGGCCCTTTGGTGCTTCTCCCAAAGGGAAAAGATGTTTAGTTAAGAGCAAGAATGAAACCCATATTTCCGAGAAATAGATGTCTGTTCCTTCCTCCACAATCTTGTACAGCATTACAGTAATTCAGGCTGCCCTGGCCTACATCGATCATTGCCAGGAATACCTCCATGGGCTGGAAATTCCATTCAGAGTTGTAAATGGAATTGTTTGGAGAATCTTTAAAGAACGAGATCAGTCAACCAACAAATTGAGTGGAAAGGAATGGTGTTGAAAATGGTATGTTCACCATCTATTTTGGCCTTCTAGATAAAGTTTGGATTCTCTGTAAACCATCAAGTATTTATGGGTCTGGTGAAGTTAAGCACTAGTTAAATTTATGACTTCAGTGTAGCAGGAAGCAAAACTTTCCTCACATTTTCGCTTTGGTTTTAAGTTGGCCCTATACTGGTTGAGTATTTATAAGGACTTGGTTATTATTCATAAACTGAACAGGTGGTCATGTGGAAATGCTGATATTATATTCTAGACATAACAATAAATCCACAGTAAAGGCCTGTGAGGTGCTTCACTGATACTTGTATCCATGTGCAGACATTCTTTTAATCCAGTGGTTTGGGGCCAAGAATGTTTCTGCTTACAAATGAATAGACTGATGTCCTTGAATAAACTGGTGGGACTGCAAGGACCACAGATGCTAGACCAAATATAGCTATCCATTTTGGCTATCCACTTTTATTAAGCTTAAGGACTAGAGATGAGAAGTGGGGTAAGGAACAACCAAGAATCTGCAAATAGTATAAAGCTTGTAGTGAAGATGTCCAGATATCTTCTGGGATGCATTTCACAATGTTAAGAGTGAAACTAATGGCTGATTCTCACTTTACTTTTTTAAAATTTGGGAACAAGTTGACTACCACAACATGCATGAGACTCCCTGTGTTAATTAATGAGACTCCCTGTGTTAATTAGCAGTGGGGCGGGTGACTTGAATTTTGTGCATTATGATCTAGGCCTACGCATATTAACTAGGAAACAAGTCCCACTGTGTTCAATACAGTTTACCCCCAAGTAAATAAGTGTACGACTCCAGCCTTAGATACCAAAAGTGTACAACTCCAGCCTTATATATTTGTGCTAGCCCTGAAGACATTTGAAAACAATTTGGAAGAAACAAGTAGGTTACCCACAAACACAGTTTGCGGAGAAAAATCATATCTAATGAAAGGTTTAATTGTGTATACTGAAATATTCAAAGTGTTACACCTTTTATCTTTACAAAACTTCCTTAAATACAGTGTTCTTGGTGTAAACTCCAGGGTGGCCACTGTAACGTCCTTCTGGTCCATCGACGACTTGAATCTTTAGGCTTGCCAGTGAGCACACATGACTCATGGCAACGTAGAGTTGTAAGCAAATAGATGCCAAGCTGCAACATGCCCATGTCTGGACGCCATCCAGACTCACCATGAAAGTGCAGCAAAGGGTAAACCAAAGTGTCGCCATGACTCTCCATGTAGGAGATCTTGTGGCACTGCCCACCTTTAGGGTATACTATCAGACAACAATCAGCCGGAGGAAAGCCATCCAAGGTAACAAACACAGCAGCAATTTCAGAGACACATTATAGTGCCCAGAGTGAGCCAAAGTGTTCATCATTCTGCAGTTGTGATGGAAGCACAGTGATGTGTCCATTGGTGCACATCCAGCAGCAAGTGTGGCAGTGTTCTTGTGCTCAAGGATTTCACTGACATGCCGGTACTCATTAGCAGATGGGTTAAAGTTAAGGCGCAGATTAGTGAGTGGCTCCAGCAAAGTGTGGTCCATTGTGTTCTTCTCTGCTTGCTTGAGGCGAGCTGTAGTGGCATCGTCAGTGTCAAGAATGTACAGCTGGCCGTAGTTTGCGGTCTCCTCCAACTGCAAACTGCCCATCAGCCTCAGGTGGTAAACTGAACCTTGCATCTTGAACATGAATGGACCAGGCCATGGCAGCTGTGCCATCCTGAGTGGTGTGCAGAAGGAAGCAAAGCCTAGGGCACTGTTGTACTTGCGAATGTCCTTCAGGAACTGCTTGCCAAGAGCAGAGCCATTGGTGACAATGTTGCAGATGAAGTCCAGAACCATGAGAAGTGATAGTGAAACCTTTCCGCCATGGCAGCAAAGAGTTGATGATTTGCCATTGGAAAGCAAGGTATGGCAGTCTTCGCAAACCTTGACACAGTTGCCAGTATCAAACCTGTTGATATTGGTTGTAGGACACATGCCAACAGGCACAGTATACCTCCTATGCCTGGGCTGGTTGAGCTACTGACTGATGCAAGGCCAGCTAGAGCTTCGCTGTCATCAAAAGGCCAATGGGTTGCCTGCATATGCAGGCTTGCTGAGGCGGGCATGGCAGCATCCAGGTGGGGTGCAAAGCTTTTTCTCTAGGGGCCGGAGGGGTAGAAATAACGCAGCAGCGTGAGGCATGTTTAGACTCACAGTTTGTCAGCCAGTTACTGTTGCCAGTAAGCATTTGATGTCTAGGCATGTTAGTAAAGCATGGAATATAAAAATGTTATTTTGTCACATTTGACAGCTAGAGACTTCTTTTCTAAGCAATAACTAAATTTTGACTGGGTTACTTTTAACTGTAGGTGTCTCTTAATCCCTTCTTGATTTGTTTACAGGCTGTACGTTACTGGCATATCATTGTTCTTTGGCCTGCACCGCTGTTTATAAAGGTATACAGAGACTTCTAAATGTTATTTTGGTAAATTGAACAGCCAGAGACCTGAAGCCAATCTACACTGTTGCGGAGGGAGAACCCATCAGGGTCGTTCACGACAGGTGTCTCTGTTGCAAATCCGCAGCCACTCTGCCACTTCCCTCTGGAAAAAGCGCATTTTTGGAAAGACTTTTAGTGAATCCTTTTTCCTTAAAGTGGCTCCCAAGTGCTTCTGCAGCAGGTATGCCTGGTCCCCCTGCATTAAATCCTGGGCGTGGTGTTTCTGAGACTTGTCAGTGACCTGGTCAAGGGTTGGGGCTGCCCAGAGTGCTTTCGGACACAGGCTCACCCCTTCAGACTAGTGCAGCAGTTTGCTGTGTCCGTTCACAGAGAGCAGCTGCTGATGCAATCATTTCCCCAATCAAGCAATTGCTCTGTGTTGCTCCCCCCCCCCCGAGTAACGCAGAAGTTTGCTCTTTCCACCCAGGAAGCCTTTGATTCATTCATTTCCCTCAGGAAGGGTAGACAGGAGGAGAGGGGAGGCAAGGGGGAAAGGGGCGCAGAGCCAGTCTGCTGTTCTTACTAAAGCTTCTGTTTTCTTTTTATCACAGCCCAGTAGCACTCTTTCAATCAGTCGGGTTACCATGAAATTTAGCCCTTTCATAATTTGCAGCTTGTTTTTCCCATTCATATTGTAATCTTTTACAATTCCAAACAGTGTATGAGAGGGGAGAGGTGTGGGGTTAAACCTAGGTGGCTTAATTCAGCACTTCCAAATTTCCCTGAGCAGGGGACAATGGACAGGGGTGGGGAACTCTTTCATTCGCTGAGCAGAACCTACAGGGTTCTACTCTGCCCACTCAACTGGGAAGTATGGAGTTCTAAAGTGTTGTGTGACCCATGAAAAGTGGGGTTTTAGGTACAGTATACTGCATTTTTCTTGTTTCATGTGTTCCTAATGGACCAAAGCTGATTTCATGAAAATCTGGATAATACCCAAATGTGCATCTCATTCCGTTTTCATGTAGATCCCCCCTTCCTTTCTGGGCAATAACTACACTTTGACTGGATTACTTTTAACTGTAGGTGTCTTTTAATCCCATCATGATTTGTTAGAGGCTGTATGTTACTGACATGTTATTGTACTTTGGCCTGCACCTCTTTATAAAGGTGTACAGAGATTTGTTTGTATTCATATTTCTTTTTGCTCCAATTTGCAATTAATTATGTTTGTTTATTTATATTTGACATTGTTTTAATATTAAAAATAACACTTTATAGTACGTTGTTATAGAAGATAGCCTAATTCTTTAAAAAAAAGAAAAGAGTTATGGATATAAATAAACTCCTGACTTTGAATTATAATTAAAACGATTGTTATTCATGGAATCTGCATATCAAGAGCTTTCGAATGAAGTGTGTTTCATGAGAATTGGTCAATGGGAAGGCAGTCAAAGAGGGATGACCAACTAACTCCTGACTTTGAATTATATATATGATTCCTTCCATACTTTAGCTTTGTTTGGAAATAATGTTCAATTAAACTGAATGTATAACCACTAAGCTTCATGACTGAGCACTGAGCAGGCACTTGAACTAGGGTCGCCATCATCTAATTCTCACACTGTACTCACTATAACATACTGGCTCTGAATTGCCTAGGTTGCTATCTCCAGATCAGAATACATGTTCAAACCAGGAGCACAATAATGGTGGTGGTGGTGATGTATAGCTCATCAGCACAGTAGAATAAAGACACATCCCCTCAAAAATACACCATACATCAAACATTTAATAGACTGTTTATCAACAGCTCAGCAACAACAGGAGGCACATAATTAGCCTGCAGTCTGTGAAATCTCAACTCCCTTCATAAGCATCTGCATGTGGTTAGTCCAACACCACTGAGAAGTTATATTAATATCAATTAGGCAACCTTAACAACTCTGCAGCAACACAAGTTTGGGACATGCTCTTATAAAGCAAATGTGATGAATGCATGCTGTATGGATTCCACAGAGGTTTTCAGAACAGATGAAGCAACGTCTTGTCTTCATAAAGTCCAGCTGATCTTTTAGAGCTGTGGATATAAACTGTGAACATTCAGTTTTTCCTGTTTGCCTTAGGATCTGCATAAGAGAAATCTATCTCTTTCTGTTATTGTGCTCAAGTTGCTTATGCCACCTAAAGCAAACCGGAGATGATCTACTACTGGACATTTCTAAAGGTCTTTTTATCATTGTTTTTAAAATGTATCTCTGTGTATTTAAGATCCAGACGATTCAGCACACCTGTGGTTTCTAGAGAGGTTGCCAAGGCCTAATTCACACAAACAAGAGGCTAGCTAGTAACACTTCTGGACTGTACCACTTCATATCTCAGGTATGTATGTGTGGGGAGTACATAACTGAACACTCCTGCATTTCATATAAAATCCACACACAGAGAAAACAAGCTGTCCAAGAGAAGGTTTCTAGCTTAGTCATTTTCATGATAGGCTATGTCTTTTTTCCCTTGGGAATGTATGTGGTCTCCCACCTGAAGCCTAAAGTAATGCAGTCTGTGATCATTTTGTCATTTTATCTGTCATTAGTGTGTATTACACGGCACATTTTCTATATATGTAATACGACTAATCATCTGAAAGGGGAACCTGAAGGACTGATGATATCTGCCACGGTCTGTATGAAGCTAAGAAACCACTGGGCGTACTTTCAGTTTCTACCATGTCCAATCAGAAAGTAGTGGCAGTAAATCCCTAGTCCAGCCTCAGTTTGACTGTCAATGGATACCTGAGATGCTTCAGGTTCAGTTTATGACAACTATTTCCAGGTTTTAAAGATGGGGAGAGGGAAAATACATTATGTGTACAAGCCATTAGAAATGTCTGCTGTACATGCTTGCAGTGAATGGAAACTACATAAAAGCAATTTTGCTCTTGGCTACCTCTACTAATTTCAAAAGGATCCTTGCAGGAGAAAGTTCTGATGGATTGTGCTCTTTACTATGATGATTGCAAGACTGTTTTGTCAAGGAGGTATTTATAATGAA
This sequence comes from Heloderma suspectum, assembly GCF_057233095.1. Taxonomy (NCBI): domain Eukaryota; kingdom Metazoa; phylum Chordata; class Lepidosauria; order Squamata; family Helodermatidae; genus Heloderma; species Heloderma suspectum. The sequence goes on from NC_139458.1 coordinate 93,151,191, forward strand.
AATGAAGGCTATTTGCTGTGTAAAGAAAGAGTGTCTTGTTTTAGAAGTGAATTATGTTGGTTGAAATGGTCAAGGCATCCTGTTGTTGTGTGAATAATTGTCAGCCATACCTTTGCTAATGAAGGATCAGTCACACTTAAACCAAGCGGATTTATGGGTCACAGTAAGTACTTTTACTATGGTCAGCAAATGGGATATGGAGCTTTATCTACCTTAAGGCCATCAGTTTAAAGTAGTTATTTTTTCCAAGCCATTGGTTAAGTGTAAAAACTATTCTCACCAAATTGATTTTCATATTGTAGAACTACAGTGGGATTTCATGGGCTTTCCTTTCTACTCACCTTCTAGGGAATGCCTGAGAGTGCTTCTAAATGTTGTGCTTGCTGCAATGTGTTTATAATAAGCATCGGGTCCTGGTACTTCTCTACACTGTTATTTACCATCATCTGGTCAACAATTTAGCACTGTGACATACAATCCTGATAATATCAGCGACAGATGTCTTTTAGGGAGCAATCCTATGGCTGCTACTCAGCAGCTAGACGGCCCCAGGATATCTTGTTTTCCAGCCTTCCCCCCTTCCACGCTGCCTCGCAGGCAGCGCAGAATGGCCCTGCTCCATGCTCAGAAGAGGAGCCCAGAGCGGCCAAAACGGGGCATTCGGGGGGGGGGGGGGTGTTCTGGAGCAGGGAAGGCGGAAATGCCGGTGTGACACATCCAATGTGTCGTACGGCAGCCTCCTCCCCCGCTCTGCCCTCCCACGGCTAAACAACTGAAAGCGGCTCTCTAGCCGAAAATGCAGGGCAGGAGGAGCATGGGGGGAATGGTCCCCTCCGTGCTTCTCCTGCCCTACATTGAATAGGCGGTTGCCTCCGAGATCGGAGGCAGCTGCCTATCTGCATAGGATTGCGCCCTTAGTCACACTTCCCATATTCATAGGGCTGTTCACATGTAACGGCTGCAAATCAAGGGTTAATTAACCCAAGAGTTGCCACGGTGTGTGCCAGGCAAATTTCACAGCCTTGTTGAATATTCAGCCCCCAAACTGGGGTTGCAACGTGACATCTGACCCTGGATGCTATAGGTTAATTGTGGATTAAACAAACCACAGTTAACCTAACTACTAACTGTAGGTAATCTGTGGGTTGTTTAACCCGTGCTAACCTATAGTATCCAGATTTGGATATCACATAGTTGAATATTCATAATGGCTATAGAATGCACCCAGTATGCACCATGGTAAATCATGGGTTAATTAACCCCTTGGTTTGCTGCCATTATGTGTGAACCAGGTCACTGAGTCGACTCATGTTATCAGCATGAGGTGGCTGCAGCTTTCTTGTAGCTGGATCCTATGCCACTCTAATGCTTGAGTGTCATGGCAGGGACCATAAAATGAGGATGACACTGGAGCTGTCTCCGTATGATGTATCCAGTATACACAATTCCTTAATTCAAATCTTACTAGAGAGCATGGGATCCCTCCAGCAAAGGGGAAATAGAGACCACCATTGGCACTAGTTAACTTATGAAACAGCTCTAAGTCATCTCAAAGAAGTGGACTGACCTAAGAAAAATACCCTGTGAAGAGTGTGAAGCATTCTGGGCTGCAACCATAGTATTTATGCATGGACCATATAAAGAAACCAGTGGCATTTGTGGCTACGGGCAGCCTAGGAGTGGCAGAAGTGGTGTCTTCACACAAGGCTGCGCATTTGTCATTGGCCACACTTTCCTGCTTTTCTCCTCAAGTACCCACTAAACAGCTAATGACCAAAATACAGCCCCATATTATTAAGATTCAGATTTATGCCTGCATCGTCCATTATGTCCCAAGCTAGCTGCCATATTAAATAGAAAAACATGTCACTCCCAGGCAGCAGCTGAACCCCCAAGAGTCTCACCAACTTTGGTCCCAAAGCCTGATAATGATCAGTTGTGCCCCCCCCCCCCGCCCTGCCCTTGCTAGGTTCTTCCCAGCTAATGGATCAACTGTGTGTCCTCAAGAAGTTCTGCCTGGGCTTTATTTATTGATTGATTTATTACATTTCTGTACTGTCCAATAGCCGAAGCTCTCTGGGTGGTTCACAACAATTAAAACCATAAGATACAAGATGATAAAATACAATATAAAAGTTGAAAATTTGAAAACTGCAGTATAAAAATAAAAACAACCAAATACAGAAGCTAGCAGCAGTGAAAAAATTTAAAATACAATATCAGTTATAAAATAGAAACTGAAAAACTAAAATGCCTGAAAGAATAAAAAGGCGCCTGGCACCGAAATGAACACAATGTAAGCACTGGGCGAGTCTCTCTGGGAAGCTTATTCCACAACCGGGGTGCCACAGCAGAAAAGGCCCTCTTCTTAGTAGCCACCCATTTCACCTCCTTTGGTGGGGACTGTCAGAGAAGTACTGCTGAAGCTGATCTTAGCGTCTGGGCAGGTATATAAGGAAAAAGATGATCCTTCAAATAATCTGGCCCCAAGCCGTTTAGGGCTTTGAATGTTAATACCAGGACTTTGAATTGGGCCCAGACATGGACTGGCAGCCAGGGCAGATGGAAGACTACTGGCATAATATGATCACATTGTCCAATCCCCATTAACAATCTTGCCGCCCTGTTTTGGACCAGCTGAAGTTTCCAGACCATTTTCAAAGGGAGTCCCACATATAATGCATGGCAATAATCCAAATGAGAGGTTATCAGAGCATGGATCACTGTAGCTAGGCTATTCTGTCTAGATAAGGGTGTAGTTGGTAAATCAGCCTAAGCAGATAAAAGGTTAGCAAACTTAGCAGTCATGAAATAAGAGGAGAGGTCCTCTTATGGATCAGTAACTGGTTAAAGAACAGAAAGCAGAGAGTAGGAATAAATGGTAAATTCTCCCAATGGAGGGGAGTAAAGAGTGGGATCCCACAGGGATCTGTGTTGGGACCAATGCTTTTCAACATTCATAAATGATCTGGAATTAGGAGTGAGCAGTGAAGTGGCCAAGTTTGCGGATGACACCAAATTATTTAGGGTGGTTAAAACAAAAAGGGATTGTGAAGAGCTTTAAAAAGATCTCTATAAACTGGGAGAATGGGCATCCAAATGGCAAATGCGGTTCAATGTAAGCAAGTTTAAAGTGATGCACGTTGGAGCAAAAAAATCCCAACTTCAAGTATAACCTGAGAGGATCTGAGCTAGCAGTGACCAACCGAGAAAAGGATCTTGGCGTTGTGGTGGGCAGTGTGATAAAAATGTCAGCCCAGTGTGCGGCCACTGTAAAAAAGGCAAACTCCATGTTAGGCATAATTAGAAAAGGAAATGAGAATAAAACTGACAATATCATACTGCCCCTATACAAATATATGGTGCAACCGCACTTAGAATACTGTGCATAGATCTGGTCACCACACCTAAAAGAAAGATATTGTATTGCTGGAAAAACTGCGGAAAAGGGCAACTAAAATTATTAATGAGCTGGAGCATCTACCTGGTGAGGGAAGGTTACAACAGTTGGGATTTTTTAGTTGGAAAAAAAAGGAGGGTAAGGGGAGACATGATAGAAGTGTACAAAATTATGCATGGCACGGAGAATGTAGATAGGGAGACATTTTTCTCCCTCTTTTAAAATACTAGAAGCGGGGGTCATCCTATGAAGCTGATTGGTGGGAGAATCAGGACAGATAAAAGGAAGTACTTGTTTACACAGTGCATAGGTAAACTATGGAATTCGCTACCACGGGATGTAGTGATGGCCACCAAGTTGATATGGCTTTAAAAGGGGGTTAGACAAATTCCTGGAGGAAAAGGCTGTCAATGGCTACTAGTCTTGATGACTATGTGCTACCTCCAGTACCAGAGGCAGTGAGCCTATGTACAGCAGTTGCTGGGGAACATGGGTGGGAGGGTGCTGTTGTGCTCATGTCCTGCTTGTGGGTTCCTGGTTGACAGCTCGTTGACCACTATGTGACCAGAAAGCTAGACCAAATGGACCCTTGGTCTGATCCAGCATGGCTCTTCTTATGTTCTTAAGGCGCTCCATGCCACTGAGTCCCCCTGTGCTTCTAGTGACAATGCTGGATCTAAAAGCACCCCAAAATATGAACCTGATCCTTTAGGGGGAGTATAATCCCCTCCAGAAGAGGTAGAACATCACTTAGCTGGGAAGACAAACCACCCATAACAGTATCTCCGTCTTGTCTGGATTGAGTCTCAGTTTATTGGCCCTAATCCAATCCATTACCACAACCAGGCACTGGTTCAGAACAGACACTACCTCTTCTGGATTTGATGAAAAGAGACAGAGCTGAGTGTCATCTGCATATCCATGACACCTTAGTTCATTTCGCTGGATAACCTCCTCCAGCGGTTTCATGTAGATGTTGAACAGCATGGGGGATAAAATAGAACCCTGGGGCACCCCATGGGGTAACTGCCAAGGGTCAGAGCAATAATCCCCCAGCACCACCTTCTGGAATCGGCCATCCAAGTAGGAGCAGAACCACTGCAGTGCAGTGCCTCCAAGTCCCAACCCAGACAACCTATCCAGAAGGATACCCTGGTCGATGGTATCGAAAGCTGCTGAGAGGTCCAGGACAATCAACAGGGCCTCACTCCCCTGTCCCTCTCCTGACAGAGGAGATCCCACAGGGTGACCAAGGCAGTTTCCTTTCCAAAACCAGGCCTGAAGCCTGACTGAAATGGATCTAGATAATCTGTTTCATTCAAGAGTGTCTGGAGGTTGCAGGCAACGTCCCACTCAAGCACCATGCCCAGGAAGGGGATATTTATTTATTTATTTCATTTATATCCCACCTTTTTATCCTCTTGCAAGGAACCCAAGGTGGCTTGTTGTTGTTGTTCAGTCGTTCAGTTGTGTCCGACTCTTCGTGACCCCATGGACCATAGCACGCCAGGCCTTCCTGTCCTTCGCTCTCTCCCGAAGCGTGCTCAAGTCCATATTCATTGCATTGGTGATGCTATCTAGCCATCTCATCCTCTGCCGTCCCCTTCTCCTTTTGCCTTCAGTCTTTCCCAGCATCAGGGTCTTCTCCAGAGAATTTTCTCTTCGCATTAGGTGGCCAAAATATTTGAGCTTCAGCTTAAGTATCTGTCCTTCCAAGGAGCAGTCAGGGTTGATTTCCTTTAGGATGGACTGATTTGACCTCCTTGCAGTCCAGGGGACTCGTAAGAGTCTTCTCCAGCACCACAGTTTGAAAGCATCCATTCTTTGGCACTCAGCCTTCCTTATAGTCCAGCTCTCACAGCCATACATTACTACTGGGAAAACCATAGCTTTGATTAGACGGACCTTTGTTGGCAAGGTGATGTCTCTGCTTCTTACTATGCTGTCTAGGTTTGCCATAGCTTTCCTCCCAAGGAGCAAGCGTCTTTTCATTTCATGGGTACAGTCACTGTCTGCGGTGATCTTGGAGCCCAAGAAAATAAAATCTGTCACTGCTTCCATTTCTTCCCCTTCCATATGCCAGGAAGTGATGGGGCTAGATGCCATGATCTTCGTTTTTTTAATGTTGAGTTTCAAACCAGCTTTTGCACTCTCCACTTTCACCCTCAACAAGAGGCTCTTGAGATCGTTTTCTGCCATTAGGGTGGTATCATCTGCGTATCTGAGGTTGTTGAGAATTCTCCCGGCAATCTTAATTCCGACCTGTGATTCATCCAACCCGGCGTTTCTCATGATGTACTCTGCATATAAGTTAAATAAGCAGGGCGACAATATGCAGCCTTGTCATACTCCTTTCCCAATTTTGAACCAATCAGTTGTTCCACGTCTGGTTCTTACTGTTGCTTCTTGACCCTCGTACAGGTTTCTTAGGAGACAGGTAAGGTGGTCTGGTAGCCCCATCTCTTTAAGAATTTGCCAGAGTTTGTTGTGATCCACACGATCAAAGGCTTTAGCATAGTCAATGAAGCAGAAATAGACATTTTTCTGGAATTCTCTTGCTTTCTCCATGATGCAGCGAATGTTGGCAATTTGATCTCTAGTTCCTCTGCCTCTTTGAAACCCAGCTTGTACTTCCGGTAGTTCTCAGTTCGCATACTGTTGAAGCCTAGCTTGTAGGATTTTGAGCATAACCTTGCTGGCATGTGAAATGAGCACAATTGTACAGTAGTTTGAACACTGTTTGGCATTGCCCTTCTTTGGAATTGGAATGTAAACTGAGCTTTTCCAGTCTTGTGGCCACTGTTGAGTGTTCCAAATGTGTTGGCATATTGAGTGCAGCACCTTAACAGCATCATCTTTTAGGATTTTAAATAGCTCAGCTGGAATACTGTCATCTCCGCTAGCTTTGTTGTTACTAATGCTTCCTAAGGCCCACTTGACTCCACTCTCTAGGATGTCTGGCTCAAGTTCAGTGACCGCACTATCATGGCTATCAGGGACATTCAGATCTTTCCTGTATAGTTCTTCTGTGTATTCTTTCCACCTCTTCTGAATCTTATTTGCTTCTGTTAGGTCCCTGCCTTCTTTGTCCTTTATCATGCCCGTCTTTGCACAAAATGTTCCCTTGAGATCTCCAATTTTCTTGAAGAGATCTCTAGTCTTTCCCATTCTGTTGTTTTCCTCGATTTCTTTGCATTGTTCATTTAAGAAGGCCTTCTTGTCACTCCTTGCTATTCTCTGGAACTCTGCATTCAGTTGGATATATCTTCCCCTTTCTCCCTTGCTTTTTGCTTCCCTTCTTTCCTCAGCTACTTGTAAAGCCTCCCCAGACAGCCACTTTGCTTCCTTGCATTTCTTTTTCTTTGGGATGGATTGAGTTGCTGCCTCCTGAACAATGTTACGGACCTCCGTCCATAGTTCCTCAGGCACTCTGTCTATCAGGTCGAATCCCTGAAATCTATTCCTCACCTCCACTGTATATTCATAAGGGATATGATTTAGGTCATACCTGAATGCTTTAGTGGTTTTCCCTACGTTCTTCAATTTAAGCCGAAATTTTGCAACAAGAAGCTCATGATCTGAGCCACAGTCAGCACCAGGTCTTGTTTTTCCTGACTGTATAGAGCTTCTCCATCTCTGGCTGCAAAGGACATAATCAATCTGATTTCGATATTGACCATCTGGTGATGTCCATGTGTAGAGTTGCCTCTTGTGCTGTTGGAAAAGAGTGTTTGCTATGATCAGCGTGTTCTCTTGGCAAAACTCTATTAGCCTTTGTCCTGCTTCATTTTGTACACCAAGACCATGCTTGCCTGTTATCCCGGTGATTTCTTGACTTCCTACTGTAGCAGCCATATCGGGGGTCAGACTAAGTAGCCTCATGCAGTCTCATGCTTCATGTTCTTGCTGAGCTCTTGCTCTCTGAAATATATGTTTGTAAGCTGACAAGACACAATAATTTCTTATCTTGTCAACAAAGGCTAAGGTCATAGTGATATGTATATCATGTTCTCTGCTGTTCTCTGCTTATCATGGCTACCCTATAACCCATTTCTTGTATTATAAACAATGGTGCTAGAAGAAATGTTGAAAACCGCAACCCCACATGGGAGGGAGAGCAGGAGCCATTTCCTATGTGTCACAATATCTATAAAAACAATCTGCTGATGTAAATCGGGGCTTTTGGCTCTTTGGAAGTGATTCCAGCCATAAAGCCCGCGCGTTAAATAAAGAAAAACTCTTTTTCCTTCACTCCGTGGTCTCTCTGACTCTGATTTCTGCAACATAAATGGTGCCGTGACTCGGATGTGGCAGGCTCTGAGACAGAGAGGTGGCAGTTGCCTGCTCTTAATCGCCGCACCGGGAGGGAGGGCTCGGCGCACGCCTCCCTTTCTTGGCGCCACCAACCTTTTTGTCGGGTGAATGGGAGAAAGCCTGTGCCGAGCCTGCCCGAACGGCTGTGAGCGGCAAGAGAACCTTGGGAAGCGGAGGAAGGAACTTGAGCCCTGCCCATACTGCAGCTGCAATTGAGTTGAAACCCACATTGGAAGCCTTCAGGAGAAAGGCAAGTATATGGAGTAAAAAGTGGGCCCCTCCTTTAGGAGAAAGGCCACTGGGCAGAAAAAAAGAGGGCCCCGCCTTATGAAGAAGGTCAGTGTTAGTATACGTATACAAAAGGTGACCCACCCGATTGGGGGTGGAGGGGGGACCCCCAATCACTCCCCCAAGCAGGCACTAATACTCAGCAAGGCGCTGAGGAAACTGCTTCGCTCTAGTGGAAAATTGGGAAAGTGGGCAGCAGGGACATATGAGTGCCGTGATGAAATTGATGATTGTGTGAGTGGCTACTGCGGTTTCTGTTGCATACCGTTGACCGTCCAGGTGCCCGGGCCAGTAGCAAAGTGCGTGGTGTGAAAATTCCTCTTGTGCCGGTCAGTGAGACCCCTTACTCGCTGACCAATCCCCTTCCCTCTTTGTGTCCGTCTTCATCTTAAGTGGGAGGCTATGGGAGGTGGGGGAAGCAAGACTTGCACCCCCTTGAGATGTATGTTAAAAAAAAAAGGAAAAAGATTTTTTTAAAAAAAGATTCAAAATAGAGAGAGGAAACAGCAAAAAAGCTCAAGGTCGAGCTGAGAAAAAAAAAAAGAACAAGATCTGAGGCTGTTAATTAGAGAAATGTTGCAGGACACCCTGGCTTTTAACGAAGCGTGGGAGTGTGAGGCCGAAGAAGTAGCCGTTAGCCTAGCGCGCCGAGAGGGGGGGGCAGGAGAATTGCCCACAACGTTCTGAGTTGTGCAACATCATCACCTCGCCTAATTGAAATAAAATCCCTAAGAAATGGAAACAGAAAATGAAGACCCAGAAGATAAAGGCGCAAAATGGAATAAAGGTGAAGAATCCGCCCCCAGGGCACAGGCTAGACCCCTCTTCGAGTGGAAAGTGTGCCATAGGACGGTCCCAAGGCAGAATGAAGCAGAAAGACTTGAAGATCTCTGCCAAGGTAACCATGTTTAGCTTTGAACTGTCCTAGAATTTCATAGAGCATGTAGACCATCAGCTATATGATTTCTGAAGAGCGTAACCATTAAGCTTTTGCCATGGGATTCCCTGCAATGAAGAAATCTCACTGATTTCAGTGTCCAGTGTTGGACTGCCTGAGTGTGTGTGCTGAAGAGACCGAGAAACCAGACTGCATGTTCCTGGCCAAGCCAAAATCATGCTACTACCATGCTCCTGGAAGCTGCAATAAACTGTGTAAGCTGGGAGACCCAACCTGATTGAGAAGAAAAGAAGATATTGGAGTAACTGTCTTAAAAAAACAGTGAAATCTGTGTAGCTGGCTAGCTGACGCTGTCAGTAATGTTACAACTTTAAATTAAGACTGTTTTCCTGTTTGAGACCCCAGCGAAGAAAGCTGACCTGAGTTATTTGTTGCCCATGCCAAAGCAAAGATTTGGCTGCCCTGTACCTCATCGTGTCCTGTTTTAAGCTTGGGATTTACAAATACAAACAAACTGAGAAGCTTGCCTTTGAAGTCCTGCAAATCACCCCACCGCCTCCCCGAAGAAGATTAATGGCTGCCTGAAAAATGCAAGTATAAGGCGATGCCCATCACCCCCCAGCGTCCTGAGTTTTGGCACTTTGCTTTCGTGTACCAAGTAGAAGAAGAGAAAAGAGGGGTGTGTGTGTGTGATATTGTAAATCCCTGGCTAGCTTGTCTAGTGATAGATAGCCCCGAGAGCTTCCCCCCTTTTCACAGTGCTGTGAGGCTTTTCATAAACTTGAACTCTCATTGCTGTAGACTGTGTGTGTTTGTAGTCAGCTCAGTGTACAACAGGCTGAGTTTGATCTATGACTTTTAGATTTCCTTCTGCTAGAACTCATGCAGCATAGAGTTGTCGATGCAAAAATGGTGACCTAGAACTCTTTGTGTGTGTGAGTATGCCCATCCCTTGATTTTATTGAGCCCTGAGCATGCAGCCAGAGGAGCAGTATGATTGCTAGATCTGCTCCATCATGCCTTACCATGCAAAAAGTGTTTTCCATTCATTGTGTTAAATTCTAAAAAAAGTTTGTTGTGTATATTTTGATTTCTTAGATATCATAAAATATATGTGATATTTGCAGATTAGTGTTAGTTGCAACTCCAAATGATACTGAATGTGGTTCCCAATGGATGACAAGAGAAAGACAGAGAAAAGTAGAGAAAGACAGAGACAAGTAGAAAAGACAGAGAAATAGAGAAAGTGGCAGACAGATAGAGAAGGGGGGAAAAAAAGAAGAAAGAGAAGGCAAGAGGCAAAGAGAAAGAACATTTGTAGAGAAGAAGCGTGGCCATAGTTGCCCCCAGGGTGAATAAGAAGCAGCTGATTGTGCCTGGAGCTTATTACCTGGGGGTAAAGTAGCCACAATAATGTAATAGTTCTTTAAGATGAGAAAATGTAACTAGAAGGAAAAGAAGAGCCTATCTCAAATGTGCGTCATTGGGACTATGTAGGGCAGAAATCTGCCATTTTTGGGCAAGGTGATTGAGCGGGTGGTGGCGGTGCAGTTGAAGGCACACTTGGAAGAAACTGATTATCTAGACCCATTTCAGTCGGGCTTCAGGCCTGGGCATGGGACAGAAACAGCCTTGGTCGCCTTGGTGGATGATATGAGGAGGGCTCTGGATAGGGGTGAATGCTCCTTCCTTGTTCTCCTCGACCTCTCAGCGGCTTTTGATACCGTTGACCACGGTATCCTCCTGGACCGCCTGGAGGGGTTGGGCATTGGAGACACTGTATTGCGGTGGTTCCGGTCCTTCCTCTCCGGCAGGTACCAGAGGGTAGCACTGGGAGAGGAGGTTTCGGACCCGTGGCCACTTACTTGTGGGGTGCCACAGGGTTCCATCCTCTCCCCGATGCTATTTAACATCTATGTGAAGCCACTGGGGACTATCATCAGGAGGTTTGGGGTGCAGTGTCATCAATATGCGGATGACACGCAGCTCTACCTCTCATTCAAATCTTCACCAAGGTTGGCCGTAGAATCCCTGTCCAAATGTCTGGAGACGGTGAGTGGCTGGATGGGGAGGAATAAGCTGAAGCTCAACCCTGACCAGACCGAGGTACTTTTGGTGGGAGACAAGAGGAGGCTGGGGGATGTTGACCTGGTGTTGAATGGGGTACAGCTACCCTTGAAAGACCAGGTCCGCAGCCTGGGGGTCATTTTGGACTCCCAGCTGTCCATGGAGGCTCAGGTGTCAGCTGTGAGCCGGACAGCGCTGTATCAACTCCATCTGATACGGCGGCTGCGCCCCTTCCTTCCCGACCATCTGCTCCCATCGGTAGTACATGCCCTGGTCTCCTCTCGTTTGGACTACTGTAATGCGCTCTACGTGGGGTTACCCTTGAAGACGGTTCGGAAGCTGCAGCTGGTACAGAACGTGGCGGCTCGCCTGATTAAAGGCAGCCGCCGGCGAGATCACATCACTCCAGTGCTGAAGGAGTTGCACTGGTTACCAGTTGTTTTCCGGGCCAAATTCAAGGTGTTGGTTTTGACCTTTAAAACCCTATATGGTTCCGGCCCAGCCTATCTTAAGGAGCGCCTCCAGCAACACCAGACAGGCCGCTTAACAAGATCAGCCTCGGATGGCCTTCTCTCTGTCCCATCAGCCAGGACAGTTAGACTGGTGGGGACGAGGGAGAGGGCCTTCTCTGTGGTGGCCCCCACTCTGTGGAACTCCCTCCCTAGGGAACTCCGTCATGCCCCCTCTTTAATGAGCTTCCGTCGTGCATTAAAAACGTGGTTGTTCAGGCAGGCATTTGGGGTGGGCTAGGGTATTTAAAAAAAAAAATTATGGTAAAATTTTATTGTTTTAAATTGTTTTATGGTGGGTTGTACATCGCCCAGAGTGGCTGGGTGACCAGTCAGATGGGCGATTAATAAATAAATAAATAAATAAAGGTTTAAGTAAGTGAGTTTAACTTAAAAAAAGACACATGAAGAGACAAGGCTGGTGCATAGAGAGGAAAGTTTTATGTAAAAAGTTTGAAACATAATCTGCAATACAGGCAGATCAGCAAGAAAAAGAAAGCAAAAGAAAGCAAAAGAAAGAGAGAGAGAGATTTCTCTTACCATACTAATGAATGAAAGTGTTATCAAGCACTTTGCCTGGGAAGTGAAGTTTGTTTACAGGAAGCTGTGCCTGAGAACCAAACACTTCTAGCCTATGCTGAAAATGCTTGCTAGTGTTGTGCTGCCTCATGGGTAACATGTATGGTATAAAACCCATTTAGCCCAATAGCTTGTGGTTCAGAGAAGCTGTCTGATCCAACCATTAGGTACGCCTGTGTGCTGTAAGTTACCCAATAAAGTCTCCTTGTAAGTAACCCCCCCCCCCCGCTGGAATCCCAAAACACAAGTGGGGCTAGAGCGCCTCACCCAGTATCAAACCCTGCTGTTAGAAGCCATGAAGGCAGGTATGAAGAAGTCAGTTAATATGACCAAGGTGTCTAAAGTGCTGCAAGGTGCCACCGAGGCCCCCAGAGCGTACTTGGAGCGTCTTTTAAATGCCTATTGCCAGTATACCCCCCTCGACCCAGAGGCCCAAGAAGACGTGGACGAAAAAATGAAAGAAGACCCAGCAGAAGCAGAGGATTTTTAACAAAGAACCAGTGTGCCCAGTGTGGACAAGATGGACATTGGTGGCATAAATGCCCAAATAAAATAAATCAAATACACAAAGGAGAAAACCAAAGGAGCCAGAACGGGCGAGAGAGAAGACAGATTGTGAGGGGCCGTGACATTAACTTCATGATTGACACTGGAGCGGCATCAAGAGCAAGCAAATGTTAGCTTTAAACAAGAAGTCCAAACACTGGGCAAAGTTCTTCAAGCCCAGCGTCGCTTTGTCTTAGAAAATAAGCCCCCAGTTCCCATTACAGAGATTCATCCTTTCCAACCAGGAGATGAAGTATGGGTCAAAGAGTGGAAAATGACCCTTTGACTCCCAGATGGAGAGGACCAAAAACTGTTATACTTTCCACCCCCACAGCTGTGAAAGTAGCTGGAGTTAAACCCTGGATACATTGGACACGAGTCAAGAGAGCGAGCGGGGGGGAATGGACTGTGAACAGAAATCCTGAAAATCCTTTAAAAATCATTCTGAAAAAGCAGTAAGAAGATTCAGGCTAGACCTTACTGTGGGCACACCGGGAGACTGTCCACCCTGCGTATGGTCAGACCTGCCACTGGAGAAAATTGAAAAAGGGGACTAGACCCTACTGCAGCTAGCCAGGTGAATAGCTGCCCAGCGTATGGTCAGATTCCAAGGAAAATCAAACATGCGTGTTGTAGTGTTAGTAGTGTTGCATTGTGTTTCCTTAATAAGGTGCGAAAAAGGGGGGTCTGCCCCTAGAGAGGGAAATCTGTCCCAGCGATTCGCTGATAATTACTGGCTTCACTTAGCTAACATCACTGGAGTAAAGCATTTTTGTTTACCAAGAAATATACCTGCAAACAAGCTTATTCGCTCTTGCCTAATACCTGTCTGTAAGCATCCTGAAAGAATTCAAAACGAGACTATGTTAAGCAATTTTAATATAAACTTGACTTATTCCCAAAATTCTGACTGGGGCATAGTTACGAAAATCTTACCCCCTTCAGAGTTCAGTCTACGTACTCCCATCATAGCTGGAACAAATGCCACTTGTGCACGAATGATTAATTGTCAAAAATCTTCTGGGAAATGTAAAGCTATCCCTGGCCCCCCCTTCCACTGTAATGAAATTCAAAACATATATTTTAATTATGCACATATACTTCTGCCTCATGGATAGTTTTGGACCTGTGGTTCCCGTACCTGGTCATTCATTCCAGCCAACTTGTCTGATAAACACCCATGTTGCCTTAGCCGCCTAGTGCCAATTCTTCCCCTGTGGCCAGAGAAAATCCGTCGACGGCAGCCTAGAGCACTCCAACTAACTGAAAATTGTAATAGCCACCTACAGCTATACTCAGACTCAGAAAAATTGGCACTGGCAGTATCGTTAGTTGGAGTTCCAGGTCTAGCCTTGGCTGATGGTCTGGAAATCAACCGGTTAGCTTGCAGCTTGGCTACAATATAGTGGCTGACATAACAATGGGACAAAACAATTGGCTAGATTGGTTAACCTCTTGGCTCCCAAATCTTAGCTGGCTTAAGGCATTGTTCATCCTAATTCTACCAGTGTTGTTCATAGAGATACTGTTATGCCTTTGCATTCCTTGTCTTATGCGCTGTTTAACCAATATGTTTTATGTCTCGGCTAATAAAACTGCCGCCCTCTACGCTCTAATAGCCCAACAGGAGGTTAAGTGATATGTATGTCATAAAAAGTTTTGTATTGTGCTTTGCAGACTATTATGAGCATTCGCTTATCAGAAATGCTATAATTGTAATAAAATTATGCATTTAAGGGGGGAATGTAGCAGCCATATCGGGGGTCAGACTAAGTAGCCTCATGCAGTCTCATGCTTCATGTTCTTGCTGAGCTCTTGCTCTCTGAAATATATGTTTGTAAGCTGACAAGACACAATAATTTCTTATCTTGTCAACAAAGGCTAAGGTCATAGTGATATGTATATCATGTTCTCTGCTGTTCTCTGCTTATCATGGCTACCCTATAACCCATTTCTTGTATTATAAACAATGGTGCTAGAAGAAATGTTGAAAACTGCAACCCCACATGGGAGGGAGAGGAGGAGCTGTTTCCTATGTGTCACAATATCTATAAAAACAATCTGCTGATGTAAATCGGGGCTTTTGGCTCTTTGGAAGTGATTCCAGCCATAAAGCCCGCGCGTTAAATAAAGAAAAACTCTTTTTCCTTCACTCCGTGGTCTCTCTGACTCTGATTTCTGCAACTACTTTAGCATTCCAATCCCCTATGATGAAGAGGACATCTTTTTTTGGTGTTAGTTCTAGAAGGTGTTGTAGGTCTTCATAGAACCGATCAACCTCAGCTTCTTCGGCATCAGTGGTTGGGGCATAGACTTGAATTACTGTGATGTTGAATGGTTTGCCTTGGATTCGTACTGAGATCATTCTATCGTTTTTAAGATTGTACCCCAGTATTGCTTTTCCCACCCTTTTGTTGACTATGAGTGCTACTCCATTTCTTCTAAGGGATTCTTGCCCACAGTAGTAGATATGATGGTCACCTGAATTACATTCGCCCATGCTTGTCCATTTTAGTTCGCTGATTCCCAAGATGTCGATGTTCAATCTTGCCATCTCATGTTTGACCACCTCCAGCTTACCTTGATTCATTGATCTTACATTCCAGGTTCCTAACAATATTGTTCTTTACAGCATCGGATTTTCTTTTCACCACCAGACACATCCACAGCTGAGTGTCCTTTCGGCTTTGTCCCAGCCACTTCACTCTTTCTGGCGCTACTTGGAAATACCTTCTGCTCTTCCCCAGTAGTATATTGGACACCTTCCGACCTGAGGGGCTCATAGAATCATTAGAATAGTAGGGTTGGAAGGGGCCTACAAGGCCATCGAGTCCAACCCCCTGCTCAATGCAGGAATCCAAGTCAGAGCATCCCTGACAAATGGCTCTCCAGCCTCGTCTTGAAGGCCTCCAGTGTGGGAGAGCCCACCACCTCCCCAGGTAATTGGTTCCATTGTCATATTGCTCTTACAGTCAGGAAGTTTTTCCTGATGTTCAGCCGGAATCTGGCTTCCTGTAACTTGAGCCCATTATTCCGTGTCCTGCACTCTGGGATGATCAAGAAGAGATCCTGGCCTTCTTCTCTGTGACAACCTTTCAAGTACTTGAAGAGTGCTATCATATCTCCCCTCAGTCTTCTCTTCTCAAGGCTAAACATGCCCAGTTCTTTCAGTCTCTCTTCATAGGGCTTTGTTTCCAGTCCCCTGATCATCTTTGTTGCCCTCCTCTGAACCCTCTCCAGTTTGTCTGCATCCTTCTTCAAGTGTGGTGCCCAGAACTGGACACAGTACTCCAGATGAGGTCTAACCAGTGCTGAGTAGAGGGGAACTAGTACTTGACGTGATTTGGAAGCTATGCTTCTATTAATGCAGCCCCAAATAGCATTTGCCTTTTTTTGCAGCCACCTCACATTGTTGGCTCATATTCAGCTTGTGATCGACAACAATTCCAAGATCCTTCTCACTTGTAGTGTGGTTGAACCATGTATCCCCCATCTTGTAACTGTGCATTTGGTTTCTTTTTCCTAGGTGCAGAACTTGGCATTTATCCCTATTAAATGTCATTCTGTTGTTTTCTGCCCAGTGCTCCAGTCTATCCAGATCACTTTGAATTTTGTTTCTGTCTTCCAAAGTATTAGCTATCCTGCCCAATTTGGTGTCATCTGCAAATCTGATCAGCATTCCCTGCACCTCCTCCTCCAAGTCATTAATAAAAATGTTGAAGAGCACTGGGCCCAGGACTGAGCCCTGTGGTACCCCACTCGTTTGAGAAGGTCCCATTGATAATCACTCTTTGAGTCCGATTCTGTAGCCAACTGTGGATCCACCAGATCGTTGTTTCATCTAGCCCACTTTGAGCTAGTTTGCTCATCAGGATATCATGGGGCACTTTGTCAAAAGCTTTGCTGAAGTCGAGGTATATGATGTCTACAGCATTCCCATGGTCTACAAGGGAGGTTACTTGATCAAAAAATGAGATCAGATTTGTCTGGCAGGACTTGTTTTTGACAAATCCATGTTGGCTTCGAGTAATCACGGCATTGTTGTCAAGGTGCTTCCAGATGGATTCCTTTATCATCTGCTCCAGAATTTTCCCAGGGATTGATGTCAGACTGACTGGTCTGTAGTTCCCAGGTTCCTCCTTTTTACCCTTTTTGAAGATAGGCACAACGTTAGCCCTCCTCCAGTCATCTGGCACTTCCCCCGTCCTCCATGATTTCTCAAAGAGAATAGACAGCGGTTCTGAGAGTTCTTCTGCCAGTTCCTTTATTACTCTAGGGTGCAGTTCATCTGGCCCTGGAGATTTGAACTCATTCAAAGGAATTAGGTGTTCCTTGACCATATGCCTATCGATCTCAAGCTGCAATCCTGCCCCTTCAGCCTGTACTTCGCCTTTGCCAGGGGGGTCATAGACCCTCTTTTGGGAGAAGACTGAGCCAAAGTAGGAATTGAGCACCTCTGCCTTTTCTTTGTCATCTGTTATCGTTTTGCCATCCTTATTTAATAGCTGAACCACCATTTATTTCCTCTGCCTTTTACTATGCACGTAGCTGAAGAAAGCCTTTTTCTTGTTTTTAGCATCCCTTGCTAACCTCAGCTCATTCTCAGCTTTAGCCTTCCTGACGCCATCCCTGCAATTCTGTGCTATCTGCCTGTACTCTTCCTTTGTTACTTGGCCTTCTTTCCACTTCCTATATGTGTCCTTTTTTGTTTTCAGGTCATCCCTAAGCTTTTTGTGAAGCCACATTGGCTTCTTCTGTTGTCTTCCACCTTTTCTTCTTGTTGGAATTGTTTGTGATTGTGCCTTGAGAATTTCCTTTTTTAAAAGCTCCCACCCATCTCAGACTCCTTTTCTCGTTAGCGTCGCTTGCCATGGGACCTTACTGATCATTGTTCTGAGTTTATTAAAATCAGCTTTCCTAAAATCCAGGGTACGCGTTTGACTACACTCAGCTTTTGCTTCCCTTAGAACCAAGAACTCAAGTACAACATAGGCGCTTTCCCCCAGAGTTCCTCATCTTCCGACGTCATCTCTTTTAGCCTTGTGATACATTCCATGGGGTTTTCTTGGCAAGAATACTGGAGTGGGTTGCCATTTCCTTCTCCAGTGGACCACATTTTGTCAGAACTCTCCGCCATGACCTGTCCGTCTTGGGTGGCCCTGCACGGCATAGCTTATGGCTTCACTGAGTTAGGCAAGCCCCTTCGCCACAACAAGGCAGTGATCCATGAATCCAAGGTGGCTTACAAGGTGGCAACTGGACTATAGTTCTTCCTTCCTTTGCTTCTGTTCCTTCATGCTAATGTGTGTATGTGTGTACAGAGCCAGCCTTAAGTTTCAGAATTACTCTACTTTCAGGCTTCAATCCATTGAATCTTGGGGCCCATTTATATAATCAGCACAATCAAGTGATAAACCTCTTCCTAGGTTGCCATGCTAAGGGTGGAGATTTTATATTTCAGTGCTCCCCGTGGAGAAATTCTGTAAGTAGAAAAATTGCATGTCAGAGATGCCTGAGCTGGTCCTGACATGTTTGTTTTCTATATGCAGGGAATGTGTTTTTGGGGGTGGGGGGTGGGGATTTAGCATGCAGCCTCCCCACCAGTAGCCTGATGTACCACTATCCAGGAAAAATATGACTGATTGCATAAACTGGATATAGCTCTAAAAGAACACTTGCCACAAAAATTGGATGGCACCATTGGAACATAAAAGACGTTGCCAGACCCTGGGGGTTAAAAGCTGGCATCTGAAGCACTCTGACATCACTTGAGTCACCCAAATGCCATGATACATTTCCCCCCTCCATCCAAGTGGCCCATCCAAGCCTGTTTACGGCACTTTGGTAAAGCTATGCACTGCATCACCAGTTTTTGTGCTGTGGTTAAATGGAGTACTACTTCCTTTGGTAGTGATGCATGACTGCATGCAATTTAAAAATAAAAGAATCCTAGCCTTTGGTTTTAAAGGGGGATACTTAATAAAGGGTTGTAAATTTCCCTTACGAAAGCTCTCACTTGATTTACTAGCAGTCAATACACCATCTTTCCAGAGAATCCAGCACATCACAGCTTGTCGGGCCTTTGGCCCTTTTGACTGACAGGTAATCTAGCCTGAAAGATTATATTGATCGTAAGCAGCTTTCTAGACACAACTTGCACAGCTCATTGGTATGCAATGGTATACTTACTGTTTAGGATGTAAACATTAAAACTAACGCATGCACGCGCACACATGCACACACATATATATAGTAAAGCAATTGGCTAAACAGGGATAAATATATATTCTTTAATTTCTATCGAACATTTCAGCTTCCACCTTCGTCAGGGACACCTAGCTGAAACAACCACCCACAGTGACAGTTACAGAATGTTATTGCTCTGGATGAAATTCCCAGATTGCAAGAGAAGTACCATAGGTGGTGCCATCCTCCAAGTTCAGCCCGTTTGGAGTCTGTGTGTCCAGTCTATAAATCCATCCCCCCCCCCCCCGCCCTTTTGCAAGGATTGCTGGATTAGATGGTTCTACTGGAAATATTACCATGTCTGAAAGGCTGTGGCCGTCAGGATTACAGTGTTGTTCTGTCTTCTTTGTTCTTACAGCTGGCTTGTGGCTTCAGAATCTTGTATGAAGATCAGTGGCGCACCCCAGGTGACATAGCAATACGCCGGCCAGTATGTGACTAAGGGGCGGGGAAGGCATTTAAAGAGGACAGGGAGAAATCTACCCCTTGGCCGTTCTCAGACCACACAGTTAGTCTTTAGCTACTGGTTTCTGGCAAACAAGGGCCATCCTGACTATTAAGCAGGGTCCAGAGTCCAAACATGGGTTGGAGGAGAAGAAGGGAGCAGTTTATTTGGTCCTGGAGTTCTGAGGGGGGATGCAGCCTGGGCTGAGGAGAAAAGTGAGGTTAAATTCTATATCATGCTGGAACATGTGTGCAAACTTATTTCTCCACGTCTCCACGGGGTGTCCAGATCTTATCAGATCTACTGGTAGGGTGGCCATGTTTCCTACTTTACAGAGAGGATATTTGAAAGTGTCCTCTGTTTGAAGGCCTGTCCAGTCCAGTTCACGCCTGGTTTAAAGAAAAAGAACCGTATGAAGGGAGAGCCGTTGGGGCCTTGAAGTCACTCATCAACAGTTGGTACAGCAGACTGAGCAGGCACAAAAGTCACCTGGTCACAGTCGTCCCCATTAGGGTGAGTTGTATAGTCTATCTATTTAAATTGCAGTACATCTTTCTTCACTGAATTTCTACATACAAATTAGCTTATGCAAATTTTATGCAAACCCATGCCCCTTTTTGCTGAACATTTCCTCTTTTTAATGATGCATGAGTGGCCACCCTATTTACTGGAGCCAATCAGAATTAGTTAAACCTGTGCTGAAAATTCCGCTCCACTTATGTCGTGGCCCCATTTGGAAGCCGCAATGGTGGAGGAGCATTTTTGGTGATGTTCTCAGGGGGTAGGAGAAATTCTAATAATTTTCAGCCCTTGGAAGTAGCTTACCTTGATGTGTGGCAGAGGCAGCAACACTAGTTGTTTGTGTGTGTTCTTGTAACTAATACCTGCCCACCGCTTGAGGCAATAGGGCTGCAATTCAGTATCCCGGTGGGCCCCAGTATCCTCCACCATGCCTCTGGAAGGCCTCTATGTCACAAAGAAGCATCATTTCAGAGGCCAGGTATGTTTGTGGAGGGAGGCAGCTTCCCCATTCACAAAAATCACTAAAATGTCCCCTCAACACCTCCAACCTGCAAATGGAAAGGTGACACCTTTCCATTTGAGCCCAGCTTTATAAACTCAAATATGCCAGCAAAGATTAGTTTCCAATTATAAATCACCATAAAAAGGGGGGGGGGGCGTGCATTTGCAAACAAGCCAGCAAAATGAATTCCATGGAACTCTGAGCCATTACTGTGCAATCAAGCAAACAACAAAAGCCTCATTATTTCCTAACTTTGCTTTCCATCAAGATGTTTTGCCCCCAAATTATTTAACGGTAGAAGTCTTGATTAAAAACATGTCTTGACCTTACATACAGGTGAAAGAGACAATTATGATGTTATGATGAAAAGAGACAATTAAAGGAGAATTTTCATGCACATAAGGAAGCCCTGTTCTGACAGGGGCCATCAGGGGGCATTGCTAAAATGCTAATAAAGGCAAAAGCACAAGCCGCATCAGACAGTCTGTGTTAAAATATAGTGAGACTCAGAAATAAGAAAGGAAAATAACGTAAAAAAGGCTGCATTCCTACGCCCATTTACCTGGGAGTGAACCCCACTGAATTCAATGGGACTTACTTCTGTGTAGACATCTACAGGATTGTGCTGTTAATGATGCTGAACAGTATTAAAATTTGGGAGAGTATGATTATGTATAAACTTACTCAGCAAGTCTAGCAAGCAAAGACCCATAATTTTAAGAAAGATGTTATGGCACCATGGTTCCATTTATTTCCTCTGTTGAAGCCCATCAAACTTTTGATCAGATTTCAACCAAATAGTCGCCTATATTTTTCTAATACACACGCACACGCACACACACACGCACACACACAAATATACACTCGCACCAGTAGAGGCTGGTGGCTCCGATTTCAGTGGGGCTGTAATTCCATTCTGGGTTTTAGTCAAAACCAGCCAGAACTCTAAAGGAGCCATCCAAGGTGCTGAATCCAATTCTCAAAATGGTTTTTGCACCTTGGATAGCTCCTGGCTGACTCTGACTGAAACCCAGAATGGAATCACATCCCCACCAAAATCTGAGCCACCAGCCTCCACAGACTCGCACACACTCCTTATACATGCTTGTTACAACAGCTTCACTGAGTACCAGTCTGTTTCCAGGCAGAATTCAAGGTGCTAGTTATGACCTATAAAGCCTTACACAGTTTGGGACCAGGCTACCTGAAAGACCGCCTTCTCCCCTGCAATCTTACCTGGTTCTGAAGACCTTCCGGAGAGGCCCTTTTTTCAAGACCACCACCTTCAGAGGCATGTTTAGTGGCAATGTGAAGGAGGGCCTTCTTGATGGTCCCTCGCTGGCTGTGGAACTCCCTGCTGAGGGAGGCTAAGTTTGCTCCCTCTCTGTTGTCCTTCTGCCAGCAGGCAAAACCCACTTTTTTCAAGTGGGCCTTTGATGTGTAAGCAGGTCTGTTGGGTTGGATGCTGTTTTACTCTGCTATTGATGTGTTTTTAATTGTGTCTTAGAGCACAATCCTATGGGTTGCATCCTTCATGATTCTAAGTCCCCAAACTTGGAGGCTTATGATCATGCTACGCAGAGCAGGAGGAGTGGTGGAGGTGATCTTTGCCTCTCCATCCTCCCGCCCTGCATATTTTGCTAGATGGGCTTTGTAGCCTGTCTAGTTGGGGAGTTTTGGAGGGGAGGGGAAGAAGGCTGGAAGGCTTCAGGATAGCTCATATCTTGGCCACTCCAGTCTCCTCCCCTCCCACCGAAATGCCCCCTTCCCTCCTCTCCAAGCTCTCTCTCGAAGAGCAGCTGGCATGGTTTTTTCTGTGCCAATTGCAAGGGGAACGGGGATCGGATCTCCAATTCCCCATTGCGAAATTGGAGCACTGTCTCCAATCTTGGATCAGGGAATCCAAAATATCCTATGGGCTCCCCAGTCACTGTCTAGGGGTCATTGGATGGCTCCCTTAATGGATTTGCTTATTATTGTATTTATCAAGTTTTATTGGTGATTGTAAGCCACCTTCAGTTTCATTACTGGTAGAAAGGTAGGTTACAAATCAAATCAAAGCAATCAATCAATATTTTTTTTATTCTTTAATTAGATAGTAAGCTCCTATTTAGAATGTTTTGCTGTAACTGTTCCACATGTATATCGGTAATAGACTAAGAATTATAATAAGTAATTTTATTTGTTACTTTAGTGATCTTTTTATATTATTATGTATGCTTTTCTTTTTGTCATCTTTTAAAATGTTATTTCAAAATGAAATAAAATTTCCTGATAAAAAAAGTAAAAAAAACATGTAAAAGGCACAATGCATATATTAGAACCCAGCCAAGTATGACAAAAAAAATTCTGACCTTTTAACACCGTAACTCTGGTCGTAACTATAGACAGCTGACAAAGTGACAACAAACCAGAATATAATATGAAACATTTCCAGGTTTTGGCAGGTAACATTAACCAGACATGGATATAATCTCCAACTTCCTACTTCATTTTTATACAAAACCGGGAGAACAAAGTGAAATAGAAGCCTGGATAGATTTAAAGGGGGAGTCTGTTTCTGCAGGATGGTGGGGATGGAAAATAGGGTCTTGAGATGAGAAAATTTGCAGTATTCTCAATGAAGCTGCCAATACGTATAGAACTCAAGTAGCTAGAGAAACTTAAGGACCCATTCGCACACGATGGTGGCAAATTGTGTTAATTAACTCACGATTTGCCTTGGTGCGTCTTGGGTGTGTGCCGACACCATTTTGCATATGCAGCCTCTGATTGGAGGTTGTTACATGATATCCGAACCTGAATGCTATAGGTTAATTGTGGGCTAAAGAACCTAACAACTAATTGTAGTGAATTAACCCACGATCTGCCACTGTTACGAGCTTCAGCATGACTATTTGGAAGTCATGGCATTTGGCTGTATTTTCGGCCTCTATGTCTACAATTGGGAGGACTGAAAAGTGCCCATGGTTACACCCTGCATTTGCATACCTTGCAAGAACGTCTTGAACCAAGATCCTATAACTAGGCGCATGCAGCACTATGTGAACATTAGGTTTAAGTACCAGTAGCCACTGGGAAAGGGAAATTGGTACAAGTGGAGTAGAGTGCGAGACTCAGTATTGCTGTGGACATTATTTGGAAATACTAAAAGAGGTATGTACAAACTCGTTGTGTGCTTTCAGGTAACATCTGAAACAGTAATTGTCATGTTGGGAACTATGCATCTAGACAGCATATTTCAGCGCTGCACCGCTTTGGATGTAATCCAATAACACTGAAAAAGGATTCAGATTAGGTGTGACTTGGAAAAAAAAAATCCTTTTTGTTTGTTTTGGAAGGTCTAGGTAGTGTCCAAAGGTTGCTTGTTTGTTTGTTTTTTGGATCAATTTGTTCTATTAAGTTTCTGAAATGCAATTATTTGACTAGATTTTTTAAATCTGCCATTTGAAACTGAAATCTAAGTTCTCTTTAAGTGTACTGAAGTTTATTGTTGCTGAATGTTCTTTTTGGCTGTATCTCTTTTGGGACTAATGACTAGAGTTGCTCACTTTAGATAAGATCTGCCACTCCTCTTCTGAGCTGTCTTCTTCCCCTATCTGGACCATGAGCAACTTCCATCTACCTTTCTTGGTTTGTGATAACCATAGTTTGCAGTTATATATAAATCAAGCAAACTATGATTAGCACAAGGCATGTGTGAAGCAGCAAAACTCAAGCTCGCCGAAGTTCTCCAAATTCCATCTTGAAACTCGTTCCGACTTGAGTCCATATCAGATTGCAAGCTTTGTTTTTCTCTTTTTGCATGAAAATCTGTGTATTTCCCCAAATGTACACATCAATTGTGCATATCTGTGCAACAGATATTTGCACAGATATGCACCATAGCTTCAACTATTTGGTGGCATAGAAGTGCAATAAATAAATAAATAAATAAATTCTTCTCCCATTGATTAAAGTGTTCGTGCATGTTTTTCAAAGTACAATTTTTTTCATGCACATTTTTCAAATCTATGCATGCTGTCTAATGCATTTATTTTGGTATGTGAATCACACTGCAAGCTCAGAAATGTACAGACTTCAACCACAGATTGCATCCAAGTCCGTGTTCAGTCTGGAAGGTGCAAATTGGGTAAATCCTGATCAAAAACACACTGAAATGCATTTCTCATACATCACTAGTTAGCACTCACATGGATTACCTCCAAGCCATGAACTGAAATAAGAGTTTGGAAACAGGGCTTGTTAGTACTAACCACAGTTTGCCTGGTTTGGACATCATAGCAAATTATGGTTATCACAAACCAGAGAAAAGTCTATTTCAATCTGTCTTCAGACCTGTTTATGGGATAGAGATTGCTTTAGTCACTTTGGTGGACAATCTACGCCAGGTTCTTCTGGACCTCTCAGTGGCTTTCAATGCCATCAATTATGGTATTCTTCTGAGACATCTCTGTGGGACAGGACTTGAAAGGGACTCTTTTATGGTGGCTCCAGTCCTTCTTGGCAGGGGTGGGGGGGACTCCTGTTCGATGCCCTGGTCATTGCCCTCAGGTGTCCCTTAGGATTCCATCTTGTCTCACATACTATTCAACATAAACATGAAACAGCTGAGAGAAGTTTCTGGAATTTTAAGTTTCAGTGCCACCAGTATGCTGATGACACCCAACTCTATCTCTCCTTTCCATCTAAATTGAAGGAAGCTGTTATAATTCTAAATCAGTTTCTGATGTTGATAATGGACTGGATGAGGGTGAACAAATGGAAGATGCTCCTGGTTAGTCAAAAGGCAGATCAAGGAATTCAGCCTGTGCTGGACAGGGTGGCACTCCCCTTGAAGACTCAGGCTCTCAGTTTCCATGTACACCTGGATTCAGCCCTGAACCTGGATGCCCAGGTCTTGGGGGTGGCCAGAAGTGCGTATATGCAACTGAAGCTAGTGTAGCAACTGTGCCTGTTCCTAGAGTTGTCTGATCTGGCCATAGTCATGCATGCCTTAGTTACATCCTATTTGGATTATTATAACGTGCTCTATGTGGGGCTGCCTTTGAAAAGGATTTGATAACTGCAGCTGATCCAAAATGTTGCAGCCAGACTGTTGACCGGGGCTGGTTACAGGGAGCATGTGACTCCCTTGTTACAACAGCTTTACTTGCTACTATGTTTACAGGCACAGTTCAAAGTGCTGATTATGACCTATAAAGCCGTAAAAGGCTTGAGACCAGGCTGCCTGAAAGACTGCACTCTTCCATATGAGCTTGCCCAGGTTTTAAGATTCTTGGGAGAGGCCCTTGTCTTGGTTCTCCCAACATCAGAAGTGTGTCTTGTAAAGATGTGAGAGGCCTTCTTGGTAACCACTCCCAGGCTCTGCAACTCCGTGCTGAGAGAGGATAGGTTGGCTCCCTCTCTGCTGTCCTTCTGAAAATCAGGGAATTCAACTTGTGCTGGATGGGGCTACACTCCCCCTGAAGGCTCAGGCTCACAGTTTGAGTATACTCCTGGATTTAGCCCAGTGGCCAGGAGTGCATATGCACCGTTGAGGCTAGCGCACTAACTGCACCGGCTTCTAGAAATCTAGGTGACGTTTTTATTCAGGAAGGTCTTTGGTGTAAGCTGGTCTGTTGCTGAAATGGGTTTTAACAGGTTGGGTGTGGTCTATGTGGGAGAAAAGGTCTAAGTATAGGCCTGAACCACTAAGTGTAGGCCTGAACCAAAGTCCTCAGGATGGAAAAGTACATTGAATGTAACTGAGGAAAATAAGACAGATAACTGGGTAAGAAGGTGGAATAAATAATCCTTAATACTGATAAAGGAGGCTCCAACTCCTATCTCATGAGGACAATAGGCAAGCAGAAACCCATCGCCTAATGAGATAAGGTACCGCCATGCAGGAATTTGCAAATCATTGAGCCCCAGCTGTGCTTCTTGGATAAAAAGAAGCATTCTGTACACGTGGTACGTGCCTGATGGTTGCATGATGATATAGACAACATATGTAAGCTTCTAATTGGCTAGGATCTTTTGCCTAGTATTTCTTACTATGTACTGTGTTTTCTGATAAAAGCCATATGTAACCTGTTCCCAACTAATAGTTCTTTTGCGAATTACCCATGTATACACGTTGGTGAATAAAGTGCGATTTCAGATACGTGATCACCAGTCTCATCCTTCAGGCGGGGATGGTTCTCACTCCTTTTGTTTCCCCCACATCTATTTCTTTTATTGTTGTATTTTCATTGTGTTTTTGTTTTTATGTTATGTTTTCATTAAGATTTTGTTGTGAGCCTCTTTTTATTATTAGCTGTGCCTTGAGTGCTGTTTTTGGCAGAAAGGCATGAAATTAATTAATTAACTAAAATAAAATACATAAATACTCCCTGAACTAAGGAGAAGAAGAGAGGAGAAGCTATGTGCAGCTCCCAGCTGCCAAACAATAATTTGGCAATTGGGCTCCATGACATCTGAACTCAGCTAATGTCTCTCAAATTGCTTAAATCGGCACCGCTGTGACCTACATGGGGCTCACCCAATGCACTGGATGGCAATTTCTCTAGAAGATCTAGAAAGAACAGGTGAGCTACATCCATACAAGAAAATTGTGCTGATCGGCTGGGGAGAGCAACGAACCTGTTTCTTCTCAACCATCTGTTACGTGGCCAGCTCTAGCTGGGTAGCAGTGGAGCTCTATCAAAACTATTATCCAATGTGATTCAGTTTTAAATGTTAAAACTATTGGGATGCAAACTGAGACTTGAGAATGTGGGTATGTTTAACTTTATAGTGCCGGCTGAAATACTGCACTGACCACTCAGGGAAAGACACCCCCACCTTCCCGCTTTCACTAGAATGGCATCCATTACCACAACAGTTACTCTATCTCCCCAGGCAAGAAGTAGGAGACTGGGGATTCTTGTGAGACAACATTCTTGAGGGGCAAATAAACAGCTGCGTGAGGATTAAGTGTATGAATTGCCATTATTGAGCTGGGTGCTTCTGAAGCTGCCAAGAGACCACCAATCTAAACAAATGCTAGGAGAGGCTTAGAACGAATGATATGGCCATAGCACATAAGAGTATGTGAACGTATTTTATGTTTTTTTTCACTACGATAGCCTCCTTTCCCCTGACATGGCACAGCTTTTTATTTTTAAACTTCAGGAGCTTTTAAAAAGCAGTTTTAAACGCAATTTCTCAGCACTGCTAGAACAAACCAAATAGAAAGGCGGGGGTGGAGGGAGAAGTACTGAAGAAAACTCCACATGAGTAGTTTCTGGCAAATGTGTAAATAGACTGGCTGGAGCACAGCCAATATCTATCTTGAGACAATGATTATAAAGTGGTTAATTAGTAATGGGGGAGTGTGTAATGAAGAGGGTACACTCTCAAAAGAAAGTTGGACATATACAGCAGATGCACAGGTTAATAGTGGTGACTCATTTGCCTTTGGGCATGTCTGCAGCAGCTCAGTTTTATTTACTGGATCTCTAGAGCAACTCTGCCCAAAGTGGTGTAGAAACATTCTATAGAACATCTTAAGATCATACATTAAAATTAACAGCCAATTGCCAGCTATGAAACATGTCCGACTAAACATTAGGAAGAAAGTCTTTCTTGACGGTATGAGCTGTTTGACGGTGGAACAGACTGCCTTGGAAGGTGGTGGGCTCTCTTTCTCCGAGAGGCTTTCTGGCAGATGATGGATGGCTACCTATCAGGGATACCATAGCAGCGGATTTCCTGCACTGGTTGGAGGTAGGCTAGATGACCTGTGAGGTCACCTCCAACACTACGTATACATATGAATGTGTACAATCTGCCATTGAAAATAGCACAATGAGCTATGGCAGTCTGTGAACCTCAACACATCTCCTGGCACTGATTGTTCCTGATCAGCAATATACTTCCTGTTTGCTTTGTGTGGAACTTAAGCCCTTTTCAGATGTTTTTAATGTTTGCATAATGGGCACCTATGGGAAATGCAACAGGCACTGCACCCTGAAGTACCCATGCTCAGCTTCAGTGTACTGTTAGAAAATTTCCCCATGTGTACAACTGTACTGGTGAAACAAATATGCAATATAGCATGGGTGTCTGCTATTCATTTTTTTAGAAATCATATCAGGAATGATTTAAGTGTGCCTAAAGTAGCTGTTTGGATCCTAGCCTATACAAACAACTACAACACTTTAGAGAAAGAAATGTAACTAACGTATTGCAGGAAAAAATAGTATTATTTACGCATTAGTATTTAAAATAAGGTTTTAAACCTCTTTTTAACCTGAGTTTGCACTAAATCCTGTTACAAAATGCTCAAATTCTCAACATTCCACAAAATTTATAGCCCCTTCAGGGGTTTAATGTTTCCACATTAGAGTGCTTAATATTAAGATATATGAATATGAAAATATAACTGCCTTTGAAGGATATTTTAACATCTACCAAATGTGCACACTTCTGTGACATGCTAGACTATTATGTACTGTTGCCAAGCAATTTCCTACATTGAGATGGAAAAACACAATCCCCTTATACTGCCCTATTTATACCTTATTCAAATTCCCCAGAATTGTTCTTCTTTAGTAACTAAATGCATACTTAGCTTAAATGGCGTGTGCTTGTGCAAACATACCTTTAAAAAAGCAAACATACCATTAAAAAGCATTTATTTTAACAGTCCAAATCAAAATACTGCAACACAAATGTACATATATACAGCCTAAAGAGATGTGTTGTACAGAAAGGATATTTATTAAAAGAGAGGTCAGGGAGGTCAAATAAAGCCTATGAATTCAGTACCTTTGGGTCAAACTAGATGTTACATTAAAGACATACCTAGCAGCTATGCCTTTTTTTAACTCAAAAGTTAAGTATGGGAGATCAGATCAGGACCCTATCATGGGAAAGGGGAGTTAGCCCTTTCCCTCTGCTATGGTCCCAATCTGGACTGGGCCCTCTATGTTTACTTTTGAAGTAACATTTAGTTTGACCTTAGCTGAAATGGTTGAGGGCTATCTAGGGATTTACGAGAATTTCAGTTTGCAAATGACTCAAAAATGCCCCATTCGCAACTCTAAATGTGAACGGGAGCGTATATTCTCTGACAATGTCCACAAGTTCCTGATCTTGCATTCATATTTGCAAAATGCACGTTTAAAAAATGCACACTTTTAAATATTCGCATATTTACACTGTAATGGGTGGAAAGTGCGTGCTTTTTAAAAAAACGTATTTTTCCTGTTCGAACAAACAAACAAAAAAACCAGGTTGCAAATGAGAATGGGAGAGAGCTAAACCGAACTTTGAAGTAAAGTTTGGAGAATTTCACTGCACTCAAGCATCTCTGGTTCTCCCATCCCTAGGGGTATCTGAATGATGCTTAAGTACTGATGATTCTAAAGGTTTATTCACACCAGACAGCAACCAAATGTGCCACATGTACATCAGTGTTTGCAGTGGTAAAGGTTGTAAAGTCCACAATGTGTCAATCGATACATGTTTGTAAATGCACAGGGAGAAGTACTAGTTATGTACCTCTGCTTCATTCTTTCTGTTGATGCCTACAGTGATGGTGTATATATGGAAATGAGTTTTCTGTGTAACATGTGAATCTGTCATAATCTCATCCAGAAAGTACTACAAAGAGTGAACAGTTTTTTTCTATATGAAAATGCTTTTCTCACACACATATGGCATTTCCTGATGAGCTACAGCTCTGAAATTTGATACCTGTGTAGTACAAGGCACTTAAGATTACCAAAATATGAAAATGGGGCATTTGTATTTGTCTCCCTTAAAATGGGGAAATCAGAGCTTGGCCCCACTGGTTAAAGTATTTTCAGGCACCCAGAAAACTGAATTTTGGCACGTATGTACCCTGAATCACCGTGATGAGTAGAATAGTTTGAGAGAAAGAGACATCTGTATATCTTTCTGTAAAAACAGAGGGCTCAAAGTACAGCATCAAATGGTTAAGCTACTTGCACACTAGGTAGGAAGCTGAAATTAGTTACACTCACAGCGCAAGACACACTCATTACTACAACAGTCTGAAAGGGAGACTTTCTATAGTCTTAACAATTGGAAGGGAGGCTGAAATTAAGTACATCATAATCACCAGATGAGTCTCAAAACAGGAAATTTTTATACCTAATCATCAAAAACATAGGCATAAAGTTTACCTCATAATAGCGTCCAGGATTCAAAAAGAAAGCAAGTCAAACTGTGTGCAGGAAAGAATTACTGCAAGACTTTCACTGCCTCTTCAGGCTGGGACTTTGTGTGAGCTTTTCTACACGAGGCTGTTAATCCACTGTATCTACTTTTGGTTTTGTTTCATAGTTGAGATCAGAGCTCTACAAAGAGCTTTTCCTTTCCTGCTTTTCTGCTACATAATCTCTAGGTGGCACTGTGCTATAGCATAATAATACAGTTACACAAGTAGGAAAATACGTTTTCTTTTGCTTTCAGAAATAATACTTTTTTCCCTGCTCTACACCTGCCCCTCCCCCGCCCCCAGAAATGCTCTTAAAAAACAGAAACGAAACTGGAGGGTCACAATGTCATCTAAAAAACCCGTAAACAACTGTGAGTAAGGAATGATGAGCACACAATAAATGCCTCCTGTAGAAAAGCTCTCTGTGTGAGGGACTTCTAGTACCAACCATCAACACCAATCAGTACTTGCATAACACAAGCTTCATTTACTAGTATATTATATACATACTTACAGTCATAAATACACATTTTAAAAAATAACACATAGAGATGTTTTCAAATACAGGTGTATACCTAGGCACATGTGTATATCTTATATTCTGACACATGCACATAGTAAATACCCCTAAAATACCTTAAAAGCATACTATAGAAAAAGTCAAGGTGAATCTGAACTGAAATGTCAAACTTTTCCCACGAACTCAGTATACAACATTCAAAGTCTAGCATGGCTAAGGCCATTGGCACCTTTTTCTTCTTGACATGTCCTTGAAATGAATGTTGAAAGGGGGCTTGCACAGCTCTAGTTCATTTCAACAGGGCGTGCACCAGACATGCTCCCCAGTACGCTGCAGTCGGCATGGAGATGGAGCTCAGGTGACTCTGAACTCCTTAGCTTTGGTCCAAGCCCAAGCAGACATCCAGAAGAACCTCATAAATACCATTTACACTTCCCTGGCAGAAACTGAATTGATGAGAGAGTCACTTTGCTCAGCTGTAATTTCATGTAGCGCACTGTGACAGTCCATACTGGCAATGGTGCTTCCTGTTCGACTACTGTCCACAGTCCCTGGACTTCTTGCCACTGTAGCATCTGTGCTCACCACACTCCCAGTCCGAGATCTATAAGGAGGGAGGTCTATATGATTCTGGGATTCTGTTTCTGAGGAATAAGGAGGTGGAGGAAGATCAAACCATGGGGGTCTGCTGCAAGGTATAAATGAGATGGCATGTGACTAGATGTATGAAGAAAACATGGAGTATCTGAATTTTGTTCTACCAAGTTATAAAGTTATGGTACTGGAGTTAAGGAGGCATACAAAACATACATCACATGACTGCTCAAGCCACTGGGGAAGTACACTTGCTGTGTCACATACAAACTAATAACTTTTTGTCCAGGATTGAGCTCCTGGAAGACTGGTTCTGGGTGTACACAGCACTGACTGGTTGGTACCTGTGACATAACAAACCTAATTTCCCCATCCTTGAACTGATTTTGCAAGTCTTTTTCTGGAATAAAATGATAAATTCATGTTTAAATTAATGCATTCCATGTAGTGCTTACTGAAATATATTTTAAAATGTAGGACCATCTGTTTGAAGTGTGGCAAGAGGTACAAAACTGAACAACTGAATCAGTTTTCAAGTTGCTGATAAATTGCCATTTGTCAAATGCATTGTAAACATGTGTGTGTAAGGGGGGAGCTGGGCTCAGTCTGTCACAGAAAAAAAGATGTTGGCAAGTCCAATTTAAAGGTACATTTGTAAGCACCTAAGTAGGAATAGTATGCTTGGCATTTATGTAGCAACACATATTTAAGATCTTGGCTTTCCCCCAGATACGAAAATGTTGAATTGTACATTTTGCACAAGCTAATATTGGGCTAAAGAACATTTCATCCTGTGAGATGCTGGTCATTCTTCCTAGCCCCAGGACAGCAATGATGAAGAACTAGACTGCTGGACCGAGTCCAAGACATGTTGGAAACCCATCAACATCACAAAAGCTGCTGCCTGCTGGCTGCCACCCATCACCACCACCACCACTGAAACCAATGCTGGTCTTAGCAGCAGAGCCAAGTCATAAGTTAACTGGCGTTCTACTTCTAAACAGCACAGTTGTAGCTGGGTAGCTCCCACAACAGACTGTGGGCAAATAATATTTTTATTGGATCAGTTTCTGATGATGAAGCAGACATGCCACCAATTTTCAAGAGTTTCATTTTAAAGTCTGGAGAAACTAAGCCAAATTTCAGAATAAATACATGAAGTCTCTAATTAACCATTAGCTTCCCACAATTAACTACGAACAAAGAATCCTTCAGGCTAGATCTTTTTCAAAACCATTTTTTTTGGGGGGGGTAACATAAATGAGCTTTTTTACTCATTTGTTGCAAGAGATCCAGATGTCTTCTCTCAAGGTAACACTTCTGTTGTAGGGATGCTGCACTTTTTCTAGGGCATAAACCTCGACATTTTGTGGCTGGGAAATACAATTTCTCCTCCCACAAGTGGGAATTGTGACTGTAAGTGCTCTGCAGAACAAGGCTGCAGAAATCTCATGGGCACTTAATGATGCCATTAATGGTGAATGACAACTCCCTTCCCCCTCGGTTGTGTATGACCTTTTAAAAGTTTGATTTTGTTTTTAATTATTTATTCTTTAGAGACTGAGCATTTCCATGCTGTACCATTTGAGTGCAGAAGTGGTTGTATAGGAACCCTTGAAGGAAAAGTGGTGAACAGCAAGGAAAAACAATGAGGGAGGCCAGTGCCACCTCCAGATTGGGGGGGGGGGCTCTTGTGCAAGATACCCTCAATGAGCCCCCTCCCTCAGTGCGTCTACCTTCTCACTACCATTGTCACCAGCTGCTATTGCTTCTCCTCCCCTTTCTCATCATTGCTACCACTTGCTTGCTTAACAGGCAGAGAGCCAGTGAGCAAGGAGGCCAGGCATCTACTGCTCCTCCTTCTTACCACCACTGTTGTCTGGGCCAGAGCAAGAGGCAGGTGAACAAGCAGGTTGCCATGGTGAAGAGGTCCAGGGGGCTCTTGTCAGCAGGCCTCTGCTGGGGTGTTGGCCCTTGGCACGTGCCCAACCATGCCTATCCTTGACACCAGCCCTGATGGAGGTTATCCTCTTCCCTCTAACCCCTGCTAATCACACTCCACCCATTTTGCAGAGTTTGTATATTTTATACTTTATTTGGTTCTTCAAAGGTTCTGCACTCCTCTATTCCCACAGTAGTGCCAACATCTCTTTTGATTTTTAAAAAGTAGCAGCAAACCCAACCCTCTGTAATAAGACTGCCTTTTCTCCCTATTATGTGGAGACAGAATTGCACATTACTGGGGCTGGACCAAGGCTACCTGGACTAGAACACTACGGCAGGGGAATCGCTTATAATGATCTTTAAACTCAAGTAACCCCAATTAATGTTAAAGGGTTAAAATAGTAAGTATTACCAATTTTTTTTTACTCCATATATTTACATCATATTTCAATAAGGGAAAAGCCATTTTTTAAAAATCAGATTCCAAACTGCCACAATTGACATTTCAAAGGAGATGACCATCTGAAACCAGCCTCAATATAGTAGATATTCGACCTATTATAAATGCAACTCAGTACTATCAGCTAGTTATTGGGTCTAAATAACTAAAATTACAGCATTGTGTGAAGCACCTAAATACAAACATCAGTATAAAAGGAGTAAGAATGGCGTGGGAATGTTTACAGGAAAACAGTCACAACATTGTATGCTATGAAAGAGAAGTGTGTGTCGGAATAGCAGTATACCCAGAAATAACAATGCCAAAGAGTTTAGAAGCGACGGCCATTTTATATTGTTTTAATGCCAGACTGCACGCATGCTGAACGTACCTTTGGTCTAGCACAGCTTCCGAATAAGATGGTGGAGAGTCTAAATCTGGTGGCCTATGGTAGGCCTGGCTGGACATGTACTGGACCCCATTGTTAACGTTGTAGGTGACACTGCACTGATGTGGATGATCAAGGACAACTAGCCGGGAGAGGAGGACGGGGTGCTGCAATCGATGTACCGGAAGAGTCATGAGGTTGTTGCGTTTTCGCTGGTGGTGCAAGATGAGGGCGAGGAGGGCCACTGCCAGTACAAAAATGGCTGAGCTGCCAATAATTGCATAGGTAATGCTGGGATAGAAGATCAGCTGAGGCTCCGTAGTCACATAATTCTGGTTGCTGTCAGCTTCTGCAAGGGAGAGGAAAGGAGAAAAGTAAGGTTAGTCTCTGTGGAAGAGTGTCTGCACTTCTCTTCCCTAGATGTATTCTTGCTAATATACCACTGCCTGGCTGGCTTCCAGGTGAGTTTTCCTTCTCCTTTAGGAAGCGTAGAAAATGAGCTTATCAAGAACACAAGCACACAAAATTAAGATCATCTGACTGAAATTGTGCATTTCCTCTCGCCTGCCTCAGACATTTTTGCTTTGAACAGATGTGCTCAGTGATGGTGGAGGGAAAGGAAACTCAACAGGAAAGAAAATAAGTTTTATTTTAGCCTTGTAGCAGCACTCATGATTTAGCATTTCGTAAACAGTTGAGCGAGAAAAGTCGCATCCAGTTGCCATGCAGTAAGGCTTAGGACAGAATTTGTCATGCCTGAATCTCAATGCAATGCTAATCCAACATATACGTCCACAACAATCAACAGCCCACCAGCCCTACCTATTGTTTGTACAGTTTCTCAGCCTAGTTACCTGCAGGTGAATCCTCCTTGCTATAGACCAGCTTTCCACAACTTGGTAACCCCATCATCCCCAGCCAGAATGACTATACTGGCTGGGGATGATGGGAGCTGCAGTCCTACATTTCTGGAGGGCACCAGTTTGGAGAAGGCTGCTACACACAATCAGGAGAATAACCGTTTACAATTCTGTGTTAGTCACTGGTTTTGACCATGCAGTGCTACCTGCGTCATCTTCCCCATAGGAAACAAACTGTTCCATTGCATTTTTTAAAGAAAAAAAAGGTTGTGTTTTTTTAGCAAAACCGAAGGGATGCAAGGAAGGGAAATAATAATGAAGGATTAAATCCCATTCCCCCCATTTTTATTTTTATTTGCACGGCACTGTATGAATCCAGTAAAAGCTCTGGGCTACTGATTTCTTTTGTTAGCCCTTTTTGATTCTGGTAAGCAACAGGCTACCTGATAAAGGTCATTAGGATATCAGCTGGTAACAAAGAGAAATTCAGACATTTCAACAGCTTTATAAAGCTTGAAAATGGTTTCCTGGGATTTAACAAGAAGAAGCTCTTTGCCCAAATATCCTAAAGCCAAAATCTAGCCTCCTTCCCAGTTTTAAAATTTCATACCTGCAACTCTCTGCTTGGTTAAATGCAAGCTGCACATTCCATAGAAACTTCAAAAAATTCCCAGTCAGGAAAGACAGTGGATTTTAAATGTATTCCATTATTTAAATTTAAACATTTGTATTTAAATAATGCTTGCCTTGCTAGCTAAGAAAGAAAGAAAAAATATGATTTGGGAACATTAGTCATACTTTGCTCTGTTGGGTCTCTCTGAAGAAATGCTAAGTAAGAGTCACTAGTGTCCTGTGGCACTATTAATGAAAAATGTATTTCCTGCTATAGACCATGTTGAAGGCTTACTACAGAACCCAGCATTTTCTGATCCTGACATTCTCTTCTTTAACTTGAAATAATGTTTAAGTAAAGAAACATCCATGTGGGACATCCACTCATCTCAGCACCACCACATGGGTCTATAAGAAGAAAAAAGAAATGGAACAGCAGTTTAGATTCCTGTGCAACTGCACTATGACAAATAAGGGCTGAAGCATGGCAATGAATTCACAAGTGCTGCCATCTTTATTAACACGTACATGCTGGGAGAGATCATTTGCAGCATCCATGAATAAGGTGCCACCAATATGCTAATGACACTCAGCTCTGTTGCTGTTTGTCACCTGACATCAAAGAAGCAGTCGAAACCCTTGAATGTTGCCTGGGTTTTGATAATGGGTTGGATGAGGATGAACAGGCTGAAGTTAAGCCAGGCAGGATGGAAGTGTTGTTGCTTGGTAGATATCCTGGAAGGGGTTTGCCCCCGAAGGATCAGGTTCATAATTTGGGAGTGTGCCTCTATTCTATGCTGTCTCTGGATCTTCAGGTGGTGGTGGTGGCGTCAGCAAGGATTATTTTTGCACAATTATGCTTGGTGCACTGGCTGCAACCCTTCCTAGATGGTGGGCCAGTTTGCACAACACGACAGCCCACTGTGGATTAATTTACCTTTGAGGAGCTGCTGTGCATGCCAGCTGCCATTATGAATTTGCAACCCCTGACTGGGGAATGCTGTATCATGAGAATCTGGCTGATGGGGGTTATTTGAGGGCTAAACAACCCTCGCATAACCTACTGTCTGTTGTAGGGCTATATGAAGGTTGTTTTGCTCTCATATAACCCCACCAGCTGGGTTCATATGGATACAATAATCCCCAGTTGGCGGCCAGCATGAGCCACAGTTCCTTGAGAGTAAATTAACCCATGATGTGCTGCTGTGTTGTGCAAACCAGGTCATTCTTACAAGGCATTCTTATCCATGCCTTGGTTAGATCACGTTTAGACTATTGCAATGTGCTCTATGTGGGGCTACCCTTGAAGAGCACCAGAAGCTTCAATTGGTGCAACATGCAGCAGCTAGGCTGCTAATGGGTGCAGAGCATTGTACCTGTTTTGAAAGACCTACACTTTTTTGAAGGACCAACTGCTTTCTGGGCTCAATTTATGGTGTTGGTATTAAGCTTTAAAACGCTAAATGGCGTAGGACCTGGCTATCTAACAGACCACCTGTCTTGTTATGAATTCCCTGGATATTAAAAACTGTAGGAGAGGCCCTTTTGAGGGCACCATTACCCACAAAGGCTGTCTGTCGGACATGCATGAAAGGGCTCTCTCTCACAGGAGCTACAACTGCCCCCATTCTCTTGGCTTTTAGAAAGGGTATGAAGACACATATTTTTAATACAGACTTCTAAACTATGTAGTAGTTTTAAGGTTCTAATGCTTTAATGTTTTTAATGTTCTTATTTACATTATTTTAAGATTTTATTGTTTTAAATAGCTGTGCACTGCTTTGATGGCTTTTTAGAAAATAAGGCAGTATATAAATGTTAATAATATAATAACATTAATAATAACAAACAAATCACCCCAGGCCGGCAACCACATCTAGAAGCAGCTCTACCTTAATCAACAGAAGACCATACATAATTTTGTTGAACTACGAAACTCAAGAACATTTGGGAGGAAATATAATTAGTTTTCACATACTGTTTTGCAAGAAGAATAACTCATGCATTTGCTCACTCCTTTAACCAGATATCCTTTGCAGTGACTAGCTTGACAGAATGAGATGGCGAGCAGTACTGTTTGAATTCTACACACACTCACATTAGCACTGTCATCCCAGGAAACAGGAGAACAGGAACAGAGCATAGCAGCCAATGCTTAAGTTAGACCAGAACTACCAATTCTGATAGCCCTGATCACCCCTTGGCTGAGAGCCTAGTGTGATGTCCAACAATGACTGGCACTGTCCTATTTGCACCATCCTTTAGCAGCCCCTAGGAGGACAGAGCCATATATGTTGCTTGTGGGTTGCTCTCACTGGATGGTGGCAATTGGATATAGCACACTGTGGCAGGAGACGGAAATAAGAGCTCTGGCAGCATTTTGTCTGGATACTCAATTTACAGTTTCAGGGAAACGTATGGTCTTTTAGTTCTGCTCTAATAATTCTCAGCAAACATTTATACATTGCAGACGAAGCAACTGAATTACGTTTTCTGGTAATGCAGGTGGAGCATTTCTCTGTGAAGAGTCAGTTTGACACGGGAAAATGTATAGTACTGTTTGCTCTGTTTTACGACAAAGTTCAGTGTGGGCAAGCTGAATTAACTCCAATTCATACAGCTCCCGTTCTTCTCTGGTTTCCTTAGCAGGACCAATGTATTCTAATGGCACTAGGTAGAGCAAGTTCATCAAAACCATTTTTGCCTATTAAACCTCATTATCTGGAAACATGCTGAGTGTGCAGACTAGAAGCTCCGAGGGAAAAAGTATGTATAAGAAAGAGGTCTGTGAATAGTTAAAACTGAACAGAAGGCTGGTAATGGAAAACATTACAGGGTGTACTCATAAGACTGTTTTATTAACCATGAACAAATTACACCATCTTAAAATTATTAAAAAGGTCTACGACCACTTGTATTAAGTCTCGTAGACACTGGAATTAGAGAGGCCATTACTTTGTCTGTCTCAAGCCTCTGCACCAATCCAGCTGTTTCACATTTCATCAGGGCTAAAAGCTTTTGAAATATATAATGGGAGCAGGCATCTGCACCTTTAAAGAACACAAGTGGCTGTCCATCTCCATTGAAAGATACCACTCTAGCAGCACATTTAAATTCCAATAAGTTCAAAGATGTAGCTGCTGCTTAGAAGGTTACAGGTGATGACAAAAGCCAAATCACTAAGGCTGCTGGTTAGCACATTTTCTTTTTGTATAGAAGTAGTATCCAGAACAGCTAGGTCAGAGCTCCAGGTGGCCCTGTGGCTTCTAACATTTCTTAGTGCTTCATAACTCATTAGAATAATGTAAAGTAAGTGTGAGTGTGTTCTCAGGGATAAACTCAGAAGACAGGTATGTCTAGGGGTGACACCTCCTGCTCAAAGACCCATTAAAATCCAGAAGGAAGAACTCTGTTCTTCAGTAACTTTTGCCCGTAATAGGCTCGAGTCACAGTACTGATCTTATTAATTAGGGCTAGGTGGCAATGAACTCTTTTGGAGTCTGGATTATGTAAGTCACAGGAACTGATTAGGAGCAGGGGGCAGCCTATTCAGGAAGAGATTTTTAGAGAGTGCTGTACCTCCTGTTAGATAGCTAAGCTCATTATTGTAATAATAGTAAGCACTTGACAGTACAATGGGCTGTATTTACTTTCTCTTCCAGAAGTGTCTGCTGAACCTGGTACAGCTCATAAAAAAGGGGGTCTGACATTGTACTCTGTGCCCCACACATCCTGATGGTGCTTTAAAGGTTATGGAGACAGTCTTGGGCCCAATCTACATGGCCGATTTAGTGCAGAGTAGCTGCTTTATCCAGGCGTAGTTTGTAGCCTGTATTTCCCATTCAGAGAAGCGCAGTAGCGCTGTTTCAAGCATTCACAATATCCCAATGGTTGGTGAGAGGGAACAGGTGTAGGATAAAGTACAGCGGCTTAATTCAGTGCTTCCATTAAACTTCCCTGAGCAGGGGAGTGTGGACAGGGTGGGCAACAAGCCTCTCTCACTTGCTGAGCAGCACCTACAGGGTTGATGATACTCAGATACTCAGGCATTCCAGCAGAAAGCAACCCTAAAAATACATGCCACAGAATAAAGGGATATGCTCCTGAACTAGCTTTGGATATTTGTAGTGGAAGCTAAAAATGTCTGCAGAACGCAAAATGTAACACACAAAGATCCATCTAGTCCAGCATTCTGATTCCAATGGTGTGTACCTGGATGCCTCTGAATGATGGTAAAGAGGGTATAAAGGTGATGGCCACTCCCTATTATTTGTTTCCAGCATCTGGGATTCAGATGAATACTACATGGATGTCCCATTTAGCCATCACAGCTAATGGCTATTGATTAGCTATTGATTTGCCATTAGCTGCGAAGAGCAGCAGCTCAGTAGTAGAGACATACTTTGCATGCAGAAGATCTCAGGTTCAGTTCCTTGCATCTGACTCAGTACAAGCCATCTCCCTATAGATCTGACTTCCATAAATTTGTCTAATTGTTTTTGTTTATCGGTAAGGTCTGTAAGACCTAGATATACAGTGTGAGGTTCTAACAGTCATCAAGGAACACGTTTCTCAATGTAGTGCCAACCACTAATTTAGTCCACGTAAAACCTTTCTTATATACTGACTGCACTTTGCAAGAGCAATGCAAGTTGCTGCACAGTCCATTTCAGCAATTGCTTAGCGCTGCAGGATGATTGCATACTGACTCATCAGAATGAAGACCCAGAACTTCACCTTTCACCTTCTCTCCTTTTTATTTCTTACAATGCTGGATAATTATCTTGAGCACCTCTTCTGTCCCAGTTTCAGTGTGGAAGAAAAAAAAAAAGGGGAATATCAGCAAAGTGAAAAAATAAGCCAAGAACACATGAATATTAAGTTGAAGTTCTAAAATTAAATTTAAGAGCTATAAAAGGAAGGGCTTTGATAACATCAAGAGATGCCCATGAGGTGCATGATATTTCACAATGGTTAAATGATTTGTTACCAGAAAAGGTGTTGTGAGGCAGTCTAGGGGAGCAGTGCCTCTGGAACACTTCACACAACCCCCCCAGCCCCTGATAGTTGTAGCAAAAACACAGCCCATGCTGGCTTGCATGCCAGCCTGGACATATGTCAGCCCAGATTCTGCATGATCCAGCCTTTACTAAAGGCTACCCAGAGAATGCCATGACTGACTGGGGATTTGTACCTGGTTCACTCAGGTCCAAACAACACTCTATTTAGCTGTACCAGAGGGTTGCAACTGGTTTACAAATGACAATGTTCCTTAATGAAGAACTCTGATACACCATTTTACCAACATGTGGGGCCTTTCCAGAAGTCACTTAGGTCAGACGTATACCTGGCTTGCAAGATCAACACAGGGTTTCAAACCTCATGGGTGCCTCATAAGGGTGATGTGGTGGGACAAACACAGAGGTGAGGAGAACATATGCAGGGAAAATCTTTCTGTGCAGGAAACATGCCACTTGATTTTCCATTTACATGTAATAGTTTGAGATGACACAGAAACAACATAACTGACCTTATATAAAAATAGCAAATTAACTAATAGAGAGATGCTGTGTCAGTACTATAGGCTATTGGTTTGTATGGGACAGGAAGCAGAGTGATAATAAGACTCCGTTACAATCCAAGGGTTTAATGAGCCTGCAGAGTCAGCTGCAGTTGGCAAGAAATACTGCTAGCTTAAGCGTGATTTAGATATACTGTAAAGTGTATTTTAATCCACTTTTAAATGTAGTGTAGTCATTCAAAGGAATATTTTCAGGAAGGGCTTCTTTAAAAAACTGCTAGCACATCTATCTGCTCTGGTATATTACTTTTATGAACACCATTCTTTTCAAGGAATGCTCAAGGGAAGAGATTCAGTCAGATAAGCAGTCCATACGGTTTCATTCTCCAAAAAGATAGTGTCAGGATGATTTAGAAACGTTCAGCATCCTGTGACCAAGGTCGAAAATCAGCCCAGAAAGCAGAAACAAACAAAATCTGTTAGGACACCCAAGGCCTGTTCAGGCATTACATGCTGTTTAACATCTACATGAAACCACTGTGTAAAGTCATCCAGAGGTTTGGGCTAAAGTGTCATTAGTATGTGGATGATATGCAACTCCCATTCCATCTACCTGTCCCAGGGAAGCTGTGGAAACCATGAATAAATGTATGCAGACAGTTTTGGAGTGGATATGGGCAAACAAGCTGAAACTTTATTCAGATATGATGAAGGTATTGTGGGTGGGTATGTCTGCTGATCAGGATGGAGATGTGCAACTGGTTCTGGATGGGCCTGCACTCCCCCTGAAAGACCAAGTCTGCAGCTTAGGGTTTCTCCAGGATTCAGCAGTGCTGGTGGAAGTACAGATGGCACCAGTAACTAGGAGTGCCTTTTATCAGCATAGACTGATTCACCAGCTATGACCCTATCTACAGAAAACTGATCTTGCCACAGTCATACATGCCCTGGTTATATCAAGACTAGATTACTCTAATTCAGTCTATGCAGGGCTGCCACTGAATATAGTTTGGAAGCTTCAACTGGTGCAGAATGCAACCGCACAATTATTTATGGGAGCTGGACAATCGGAGCATATAATACCCAACTTGTATCAGCGCTGCTTGTTGCCAGTTTCCTTTCAGACTGATTTAAAGTATTGGTAGCTACCTTTAAAGACCTGAAAGGTCTGAGACCACATTATTTGAAGAACTGCCTGCACCCATATGAACCTGCCCAGACTTTAAGATCAGCCTCAGATGAGGCTCTCTTTGTGGGCCTGCCATCAAGAAGTATCGGAGTGATGGATACTAGTTAAAGGAACTTTTCAGTGGTAGCCCTAGGCGGGTGCATTGAAAACCTTTTCATTCCAAACTGCTTTTAATTGATATTTTAGTGTTAGCTGTATTTAGTACTATCGTAGTGTTAATTTTTAACTTTGTATGCTTTGCTGCTTGTTTATATATTTATATATTTTCTGTTGATATTGTTTAATTACTGCTCTTATTTTTGGATGTTTAAGTGTTTTATAAATTGTGGTTTTAGGATTTGTAATAGGTTATAACTGAATGCTCATGTTGTGAACCACTTTGGGAGGGTTAATCTCTGACAGGTGGCTTATAAATGCTAAAATGAACTTCTAATCATAACTGTACAATAATTATACAATGTATTATCTATATAGCTCCTACAAATAAAATTTATGCAAAACCTTATTTCCAAGTGCTGATGTATAAGGGGTTATACCCCTCTTCCTCTCACATCGTAGAAGTTAATATTCAAAATAAGAGGTTCTGTTGTTATTAGAAATCTGGAACACTCAATTTGCAAACAAGTGCATATCAGCAATGCAGCAAGTAATATTTGCCTGGGAATGTTATCATCAATATTGCTCCTGGAAGGAAAAATGACAAAAACTGAGGAGGGGAAGCAGAAAGCTCTTTCAAAACTCATAGGATATCTTTATACAGATAAGATACAGATAAAAGAAGCAGAGCTTCACAATGGTGGACAGAAGATATGCCAACCTTTGTATATGTGTTTTTATTTTGTTTGGTTAAACTATATTATTTATTTGAAGAGGAAGAAGAAAAGATACAACAAAAACCATTAAAAACGTGGGCTTTGTTGTGTCTTTATGGGAATGGAGTTCCAAAATTACTGGATGTGCTCCTTCTCTCTGTGATGGGAAGAGGGATGGTGACATATTGCCATAAATAAATTCACTTAATATAAGAGGCTTGACAGACATATTTGATGTTTTTCATACTTACCAGCTAATATGTTACCATGTCTTTCTGTTCTTCTTAGTGCCAGTAGGACAGCTGACAACTGAGAATGCACATTGCAGTAGTGGCTTAGGCCTTGTAACAAAAACATTATCCAGGAAGAAGGATGTCTGCCTGTCCAAACTGGCCCTGTCTCATTGAAAGGAGGCAATCCTGCCAATCCACCTCCAAATTACAATAAGTCAGGGGCCCAGGGAGGATTTCTTATGCTCACTGTAAGCCCCATTACTGCCATCTCACCTGGCCTGCAGTTGCAGCTAAGGCAGTTGCATATTGGGTGGGAAAAGCACGTCAACTCCCCCAAGTGGTGAGCAGATACCACTTGGTGCAAAAACGTATCTACCCAGCCAACTGAAGAATATTTGGCATGCCCATGAGCCATCATTACAGCTCTAACTCCTCAGTACTCTATACTGGTGAAGAATAGAGTAGATTGTGCCCCAGCCAGCTAAATGGTTTCTGGGATGGGTGCCATTTTTGATGCCTTAGCCTGGATCAGCCATTCAGCAGAGCAACTGACTCCCAGAGTGTGAACAAACCCGCTCAGGCTTTAAGCACCCCAGCTGGGCCACAAGAGGGTTCAGGACTCTTACCCATTCTCAACCACCCCTGATGAAGTTATTCTCTGTTCAGTCCTGGGACACTGATCCAGGTTCAAGAGCACATCTGACTGACAAATTGTCTCCCAGGTCCAAACTGTTTGCGATGCAGTTAAATGAAGTAATAGTGGAAACAAGGAACACAAAAAAGTCCCCATCTCCTGCCAGGAAGGAAGAGTGCATGGGTCCTAGGGCCTCTCAGTCCCTTTTCCTGTTCAACCCTTCCGAATCTAAGGATTCTGAATGTGTATCGAGTCCCTGGTGGGGATCACAGCACCATGGCTTTAGTGGCTTTCTGAGTTATATTAAAGAAATTTGTGGAGCGGCTACCTTAATGTCAGCTTGCACATTTGCTAGCCATTCCTGTATAAACAAGTGGGTCTCTCACAAACGGCCTTCAGTGGCAAAATATTCTTAATCTTGGCTGTTCTGCTACACACTAATTATCTCCTGCTCAGGGACTATACTGTTGCTACACAGCCTGGCTGTCAGGCTTCCCTGCTGACACTATGGAGAAAAAAAGGGAATTCTGTTACTTAGTGATAAATTTCCCATTCTTTGTAGTGTAAGCAGGGCATCTAGATAACCATTGTAGAATGAAGCAAGATTAGGTGCTGTTTATTTATTTACTGGCAGCACAATAT
This sequence comes from Heloderma suspectum, assembly GCF_057233095.1. NCBI lineage: Eukaryota > Metazoa > Chordata > Lepidosauria > Squamata > Helodermatidae > Heloderma > Heloderma suspectum. The sequence continues at coordinate 93,196,108 of NC_139458.1, forward strand.
CTGTATATGAGTCCAAAAGGTCTCATACCTCAACCAAAGGCCTGCAACTCTCATACATGGACAAAAATTCTCATGCGCCCAAGAGCAGTGCATGGAATCATACCAGTAAGTTAAAACAAGAAGCTGTTAAAACTGTATCACAAAGTGCTTCTAAGATTTATGACCACATAACGTAACACTTTTTTCATAACACATTTCGGTATTCTACTGTACAGTTTTGAAAATGGAAACTATCCCCAAAGGCATGTTAGCATAAGTAACCATAGCATGACATACGAGAGCTTGCTTTATTTGGGTGCACTACTATGCAACAGTAGTCATCACGGTCAGGGACTTTAACTTTTCACATACATTTTTATAAAGGGGGAGGAGCAATACATAAGCAACAAAATAATGTTCTTAGAGTATTTAAGATGCACATGATTTATGTACTCCCAGAGAAAGGAGGAAAGGTTGGTTGGCACAGAACGTTAAAATAGTATTATGCCTCATTATTAGTACAACAGGACAGAGGAAGGCCACAATTTCCTATTGGTGTACCACAACAAATGAGATATCCTAACATCAGAAAACAGCACTTATCTACAGCAAAAATTGAATTTTGAAATTAATGGGCACAGAAGAGAACTAACAAGAACTTCATCATGCCTGAAATACAAATCTGCCTTTAACTAGCAGCATCATAAGTCTACCTACCCAAGGGAGAAAAAAAGGTTTCCATTGTTTTAAAATTCTGACCGGTTTTCACTAACAATTATTATCTTTGGATTACTGACATCTTTCATTTTGAAGAATTACTTTAAATAAAATGTAGCCACCCTGAGCCTATAGGCCTGGCAAGGTATAAATAAAAATAATCCTCCTGCTTAAGATGCAGAATTGGAATAGTGGTTCTAGATGCTTTATCATATACACATTACTTTGAGAGGGACTGCCCAACTATTTTGTTATAGGGTTAGTATGTAAAATTCTTGACTAGAAAAAGAACCCTTTGGGGAAAAGGGTCCCATAAGGTGGTTTCTTCCTTTAAAAAAGAATCAGAATTCCTTACAATAAAGAATAGTTAAAATAGTGATAAGTACCCTAACCTAAATAATCTAATGTCCAGGATGAAATTCTGAGAGGCCTTAAGAACATAAGAAGAGCCATGCTGGATCAGACCAGGGGTCAATCTAGTCCAGCCTGGTGTTCATAGAATGACTAACCAACTGCCTGTGGGAAACTCACAAGTAGGACAAGAATGCAACAGCACCCTCCTGCTCGTTTTGTGTACGTAGCTATACTGCCTCTGATACTGGAGTTATCATCCTCCATTAATTTGTCTAATGCCCTTTGCTATGCTTTGTCATATACATGTTTTATTTATTTGGTTATTTATTTGCCACCTTTCAGGGTTACCCCTTTCAGTAAAGATCCCTATTCAAGCATCCTCTTATATATGATCCAGTGTGTATACAGATTTCCTAGTAAGCAGGGACATTCTCATTTGTTTCCATGTTACCGACAGTTCTGTTTGTGCAAGGAGATAAGAAAAATGTAGTGGATTAGGGGAGATGTTATACTGAAAATATGCAGAGCTAGCAACAGTGTCTCAAGTATCCAAAGGAGCAATCCTCCTACAGTATATCACTTAGGTGATCTTTTCTAACAGTCACATCTGGTGTGATGTCATTTCTAAATTAGTGATATCACTGAAATGCCTAATTAAGTTTCAAGGGTTCATAATGTTCACCCCAAATTCTCCTCCCACCCAACTTGCCACAAAACCCTCCTACATACCCACTGCCACATAACACTCCCCCATTCCTGACTTACTAGGCTGTCACTCTGCTTCCACCAGTAGCAAGCTATCACTCCCACCCTCCCTTCTCCAGTGTCTGGAAAATGTAGATTTCCCAAGAGCTACAGAAGTCTTTGTAACTGTATCAGAAAACTGTATCTCCTGGGGGCTACATCTGGCCTGGCAAATTGCTATGCAGAGTAATAGCTACCAAAAGGGTGGGGAAGGCCTCTCCTTCCCTTCCTCTTACTTGCCAGCAGTGACACTGGAGTGTCAAAGTTGGTTTGGATTGGGGGAAGGAATTTGGGAGGGATTGGTAAGTGGAAAGGGTCTGGTTATATAGGAGGAAGCTTAGATGATCTTCTTGCTGGGCACAGGTGAAATTCAGATTGGCTTGGAAATAAGATAAACCATTTCCCCCCTCAATTATTAATTGTTTGGCTTATTTCTAAGGCCATTTGATGTGAACTTGGATAGGGCAAAGCTTGCTTATCAACATACCTAATGTAGCTTGAATAAATGAAGATAAATTCATACATCTGAACTCAGTGAGCCTGGGTCAAACATCCTATTTACACAATAAATTTGCTAGAGAATCTATGAAGAGAGCCATGCCCCACTGAACTAATTGAAGATGCAGTAGTGGAAGAAAACATTGACTAATTGTGTTTTGTATTAGCTTTGTAATTGTATGGCTCATAATCAAACATGATTGTGAACTCTTTCAGGAGGTTGCGGATTTACATTGTTCTGATTAGATGTATAACAAGGGGTGCACAACCTGTGGACCACATGCGGCCCCTCATGGTGTTGTTTGCAGCCCCTCAATGACCCCTGAAATTACCATTGTAATCTGATTTTTACTGCTCCTTGCTGCCGGAAGGATGCTCTAGAAACTAGCACTCAGAGGTCCTACTTCCCAGACTACATCTAGGAACGGAACCACCACTCAGAGGACTTACCCTCTGAATGCTGGAGACCAGAACGTCTTCTAGGAGACACTCTGGAAGCAGCTATTCGAGGGCTCTATAACCCTCTGAGTGCCACAGTTGCTGCTGCTGCTGACAGGAGTGCCAGGAGTGCTCTCTTCAGAAGTAAGTGGAAAAGGGAGGCCTGGCCAAGGTGGAGGGGTGGTGTTTGAGGGAAAGTGTGTCTGTGTGGGAATGATGTGTGTGTGTGTGCGTGCTTATGGGAAAAGTGTGTGTGTGTGTGTGTGTATGTCTGTGTGTGCTTATGAGTGTGTGCACACACATGCAGCCCCCAGGCCCCCATCTGACACTGCATGTGGCCCTTGGGGCCAAAAGGTTCTGGATCCCTGATTTATAGGCTGTACTTTGGATATGAAATGTGATTCTGCTATTACATAAAGAATTGACCACTATCTTGGTCGAACTACAGTGGCCAAGAGTGCATTTGCACAGCTGAGGCTAGTATGCCAACTGAACCTGTTCCTACAGATGTCTGATCTGGCCATGTTCACATATGCCTTAGTTACATCCTGTTTGAACTACTGTAACGCAGTCTATGTGGGGCTGCCTTTGAAAACTGTTCACAAACTTCAGCTGGTCCAAAATGCTGCAGCCAGACTGTTGACTAGGCCTGGTTATAGAAAGCACGTAACTCCCTTGTTACAACAGCCTCACTGGCTGCCGGTCTGTTTCTGAGCAGAATTCAAAGTGCTGGCTATGACCTATAAAGCTTGATATGGCTTGGGACCAAGCTACCTGAAAGACTGCTTTCTCCCATACGAACCTGCCTGGGAAAGGAGGGCCCTTTTTTCGAGGCTGCCGCCTACACAGGCACGTTTGGTGGCAATGCGAAAGAGGCCCTTCTTGGTATCTGTTCCCAGGCTTTGGAACTCCCTGCTGAAGGAAGCTAGGTTCGTTCCCTCTCTGTTGCCTCCACTGGCAGGCAAAGACCTCTTTATTCAAGCAGGCCTTTGGCGTATAAGTGGGTCAGTTGGATTGGATGATGTTTTTATTCTGTTACAGTTGTGGTTTTTATTGTGTTTTAATGCATTTGTTTTATTATTGTTTTAATCAAGTTTTATTTATGATGGTAAGCCAACTTGACTGCCATTTTTCTTGGTAGAGGGGTATGGTACAAATCAAACCAATCCAATAAACAAACAAGGTCATCTCACTATAGCCACCTCCAAGCTCCTCTGCCATCCAAGGTGAGGCAGGTGACAACTGAATAGAGAGCATTTATGGCTGTGGCGCCCTATCCATGGAACTCTCTTTCCACGGAGCCTCACCTAATGCCTAATCTGAAAACCTTTCAGGACCAGGGAAAGACGGTTTTGTCCTCTTAGGCTTTTTAAAGTATTTTAAGCTTAAAATGTTTTAATTGCTGATTAGATTTTCATGCTGCTTTTAAATACTGCTGTTCTTAATATTATTTTTTGAAAGTCATTGTTTTTATTGTAAATGGCCCTGGAATCTTTACACTGAAAGGGAAATTTGTTTATTTCATCTTAAATAAATAAGATGAAATAAACAAAACCAGCATGGTTAATTTGCTGGTAGTTAATCAGTTAATCAGTCACCAGTGTCAAAGCAATTATTGTGGGGTGTAAGTCTAGAGCTGGTTTTCGATACTGCATGCATGTAGCTTAACGAACAAGTAGCAGCTCTGTGATGAAGACTGGGCTCTGAGCCTTTGATGAAAACATGAAATGTGAGGTACAATCAATTTTAGCTGTTTGGACAGGATGACACATCCCTTCTGGCCAACTGGGCAGTCTACACCAGCCTGGTGTATGTCCTCAGATGTGTCTCTTAAATGTTCAGGAATCCCCACCAATTTCAATGGAAGAACTTAACCTTCATGGGAATAGTGATGTGTGCATTGGTTGGCTCATTTTAGTGAAATTAATGGGGACTCCAAATTTACATTTAAGCTCCTGTACTCCAACCAAATCACTGGATCAGACTGCTGGTAATTCTAACCCCAAGCAAACTCAACAACAATATGCTATTCAAAAATGAGGAATCAAGCAAGCACGGAGAACAGGTGCCCCTTGTGACATTTTGAGATGTTAGGATGAAGGGAGACATGAAATGTTTAACTGCTGCTCCTGGTACCAAAAGAAGTAGTACTATTATTATAGCTTGTCATTATATGAATTTTAAGAGGATATGCACCTTCAAGCCAACAACACAGTTTAGGTACTGCCATGATCTTTAAACTGCCGAAACCCACCTCCATTCCTACTAGAACATATAACAAGGCCTTTTGTCACTTTTGCACCCTGCCAACAGCCTGCACCATTTGACCAACTCTCTTCTCCCTGCCAAGAGAGGCTCAGGGAGGTTGTCTGCAAGTGAAATGTGCAGCTGCTTGTTTGTCTTGGAAAAGGGGTGGGCGACAGTGTATGATGGCAGGGGTGGGGCTAACCTGCCCCAACAGCTGATCTATCCCATTTATTAAACATGAATGGGATTTCCAAGAGTTAAGGCAATTCCATTCCCACAAAAATTTTTCATTTAAAAAAGTGTTCCCCACTTTCTATGTTTGTAGTTGGTAGTAGTTTGTAGTTCCTATGTCGGATGTGTCTAGATGGATTAGCAAACTCACTCAGGCACCTGCAGTATTGTCACATCCAGCTGAGTAATGCAAAGAGTAGGTACTCTTAATATTACTATATCAGCATGAATGCTTTATGAATCTTTTGCTAGTGGAAGAGTAGAAGTGCCATTAACTTGTCACTGGTATGTGTGTGTTCAAGTATAATTAATTATACACTGATAGCAGAGACAATTTTCTCTAATAATGATTCTCATTTTGCTAGTTAAATATATAAATGAAATATCAGAAAAATGACACACATTCCTATCCATTTCCTCAGCAGCACAAAAAGAGGATGCTGCATTAGGTCAAGTTCAAAGTGTCTCCTATTTAAATAGGAAGAGAATCTAACAAATGCTTGACATAAATATAATCTCATCCCAATGCCAGTTTCATTAGACCACTTATACACAATTGGCAATTCCATAAATTCTAAAACTTTACAAGCAAATCACGGGTGCATAAAAAGACTTGCCTTTTGAAAAGATGTGTAAAGATAACTTGGATTTCTTTTGTAGATGGATTCAGTGAAGCATGTCTGGCAGTAAATCAAGATATTACAATACCTGGCGTTCTATCCAAGCTCCTTATTCCCCATTTGATGTACACACTGCATGAAGATTCAGTCTCACTTCAGTGAGTTTTCACAGAAATAAATTAAGCAAAAGATTGCTTTAATTACAGAATGGAGAAAACTGCTTCAATTTGCAGGAAGTTTCTTTTTCTTCTTCATTGCTGACAATGAAAGTGTGATTGCAGTGAATATATCAAAGATTGTCCATCCCATTGCAGGGAAATGGCTTCCTTTTTGACCACGAAATTAACTGGACACCACTGAAGACAAAATACAGGTCCAGGTTGACCTTTAATTCAATCCAGCAGTGCTTCTCTTACGTTCTTAATGGAAACACATCTACCACAGACCTGCACAACCTGTGGCCCATCAAAGCTGAACACTAGGTAGAACAGGAGGATATACCAGTCATGACTTACTGAGCCCTTGACAGGCTGCGTTTGGCTTTGCGGGTCACAATTTATGCAGGCCTACTCTACAATAGAGGAAAAATGTGTCATATTAAAAAGCAATACAACCAATGTATCCAAACAGAAAGTCAGAGACACAAATAGTACTTTCTGGAGCAGATTATAAAGCAATCCATCTGCAAGCACCTTGAAAACAATGCAGTGATTACCCAAAGCCAACATGGATTTGTCAAGAACAAATCCTGCCAGGTGAATCTGATCTCATGTTTTGATCAGGTAACCTCCCTTGTGGACTGTGGGAATGCTGTGGACATAATATACCTCAACTTCAGCATCGCTTTCAACAAAGTGCCCCATGATATCCTGATGAGCAAACTAGCTCAAAGTGGGCTAGATGAAACAACGATCTGGTGGATCCACAGTTGTCTACAGAATCGGACTCAAAGAGTGATTATCAATGGGATCTTCTCAAACTGGGGAGAGGTAATGAGTGGCGTACCGCAGGGCTCAGTCCTGGGCCCAGTGTTCTTCAACATTTTTATTAATGACTTGGAGAAGGAAGTGCAGGGAATGCTGATCAAATTTGCAGATGACACAAAATTGGGCGGGATAGCTAATAATTTGGAAGACAGAAACAAAATTCAAAGTGATCTGGATAGACTGGAACGCTGAGCAGAAAACAACAGAATGACATTTAATAGGGATAAAGGCCAGGTTCTGCACCTAGGAAAAAGAAACCAAATGCACAGTTACAAGATGGGGGATACGTGGCTCAACAACACTACAAGCGAGAAGGATCTTGGAGTTGTTGTCAATCATAAGTTGAATATGAGCCAACAATGTGATATGGCTGCAAAAAAGGCAAATGCTCTTTTGGGCTGCATTAATAGAAGCATAGCTTCCAAATCACGTCAAGTACTCGTTCCCCTCTACTCAGCACTGATTAGGCCTCATCTGGAGTACTGTGTCCAGTTCTGGGCACCACACTTTAAGAAGGATGCAGACAAGCTGGAGAGGGTTCAGAGGAGGGCAACAAAGATGATCAGGGGACTGGAAACAAAGCCCTATGAAGAGAGACTGAAAGAACTGGGCATGTTTAGCCTTGAGAAGAGAAGACTGAGGGGAGATATGATCGCGCTCTGCAAGTACTTGAAAGGTTGTCACAGAGAGGAAGTCCAGGATCTCTTCTTGATCATCCCAGAGTGCAGGACACAGAATAATGGGCTCAAGTTACAGGAAGCCAGATTCCGGCTGAACATCAGTAAAAACTTCCTGACTGTTAGAGCAATACGACAATGGAACCTATAACCTAGGGAGGTAGTGGGCTCTCCCACACTGGAGGCATTCAAGATGAGACTGGACAGCCATCTGTCGGGGATGCTCTGACTTGGATTCCTGCACTGAGCAGGGGACTGGACTCGATGGTCTTGTAGGCCCCTTCAAACCCTACTATTCTATGATCATACACAGAAGAGGTGCAAATCCACTGATTACTGTAGTGGTACAGTCTCCAAAAATTTCAGTAGTGCCTTTGGGAGGAAATCTATTCAAGCTCTATTTAAACTACTGGAAAAGGCTTGGTAGGAGTGCCTGGTAGATTGTGTCCTAAAGCATATGTTAGTTACTGACTCACGTTTCAAATTCACTGTTAAAACCAGTTTACAAGGTTATGAATGATCATCACACAAGAGGCAAAACCCTTCATACTGCCACATTCTTGGTTCAGGTTCAGTGTTTAGCATCAATATGAAGAAATCTAACAGCATTCTGACCTGTAACTATAGTATATTATAAAAGCCTGAGAATACCATCTTATTCCTAGTATCAAAAACCATATAATACCACATTTGGAGCACACTGACCAGTTTGAGACATTTTATCTGGGAAAAAAGGGGATAGGGTAATGAGATACTAAGAAAATGAATGTGCAATCGGTGTTTAAGTAACAAAAGGTGGAATTATTTAGCACGGATCTAAAAATATTATGATGTTACTAAGATGACAGACTTTAATTCATATAATTAACAGATTGATCACTGCAAATTTCTGCACAATAATCACGTGAATCTGAATAACGCTAGTTAGGAGTAGTAACTGCCTAGTGTAAATCTAGGGGATTCCCAAATGCTTCCAGGGATGTCCACCTGTAAGACTAGCTAGGTTGGTGGGCACAAGGAAGAGGGCTTTCTAGGCAGTGGACCAAGTTTTTGGAATGCTTTGCCAATGGGAGTAAGTCAGGCTTGTAAAAAGGCTCTACCATGTTTTACATGTTTGAGGGAGCGCTTCTCCCTATATAAGCCTGCCCGAGGATTGATATATGTTGGAGGGGCCCTCCTCTGCATCCCACCAGTGTGACATGATGGGACATGGGAGAAGGTCTTCTCTGCTGTGGCACCTCGGTTGTGGAATGCCCTCCCCTTGGAGGCCTGATTGGCGTAGACGTTGGTTTCATTTCAGCACCAAGTTAAAACATGGCTTTTCACCAAAGCCTTTTGAGGGCTAATTGAATTCCCTAAAATTGCACACTGTTTTAACTATTTTATTGTTTTAGATTTTTAAATTGGTATTAGCTGGTTTAATATGGTTTTAGCTGTTAAATTTATTTATTGTTTTATACCATTTAAATTAATTTTATCTGCATGTTGCCCTGAGGTCTTAATGATACAGGGCAGGATACAAATATTTTAAATAATAAATAAAAATAAAAAATAAAGTTTCCTTAGATACGATTTTGTTGGGTTGTTGAATTTTTACAATGTTTTAGTTGTCATTATTTATTGGATCTTAGTGCTTCACTGACCTGGATTTTTAAGGATTACTGCTGGTTCTTACTTGTTCTTGATTTTCAGTATTATGGTTTAATTGTCTTTGAACTGCTTGAATTGTCTTATTGTTAGATATATTGCATACTGATGTTAGAAGCCACTTTGGCAGGCTTTTCACTCTAAAAAGTGGCTGTGGGTAGCTTTTTAATCTAAAAAGTTATTATATTATTAAATATAATAAATAAATTGCCATCAAACTATAACCAGAGAAAATATTCTGTTCCCCTTCACACAACAATCAATTTCTTGTTTCCCCGCTCATTTTCCATACTGGACTGTGTGAACTAAAGTATCTCTGAGTAAGTGTACAGCTTCTTTCTTTAAGCCCTGAACAACTGCACTCCTGTTTCTTCCCACTTTGAGAATTCAGGACCAGGCTGCCTCTTAAGTACATACTGAGCCCAGGACATTCACTACACGGTCTGAATCCACAGTCATTTTTGTCCACAAATGCTCCACTCCTGCCTTTCCCTCTCTCTGCCACAACTTCCCTGTCCTAGCAGCCCAATTCACAAATAAAAATATATCCCTCTGCCCTGCCCCAATAAAATATTTTTTAAACAAATCTAAATAGCAGAGTGGAAGAAAGCAGTTTTTAATCTTCAGTGTTCGTATTTGACTGATGTAGTTTATCATTAAGGGAGTAGGTGAAGAGCAGAAGCTCTTCCTTTGGCCATGTTCCTCACGCCCAAAGGAACCTCTGCAAAGTTCTGCTGCGGCTCCAGATTACTTTTCCCCAGTCTTGGTGGGCTGGGAAAAGCAGAACAAACCAGCCAATAGTAAAAACATCTAACTTGCATTTAACATGTACATTCTGGGAAAGACAGTTTGTGGAGGGGATGGGGAATCAAATCAGCAGTTGTGCCAGGTTCTTTGTTTAATTCAATGAGAACTTGTAGTTATGCAATCAGCAACAATAATATTTGCCATTACCATATGATATAAATAATATATAAGTTTGGTAGGCAGTTCCTTTGTAATGGCTACTTCCTGTGCTTCCGCATTAGCTACTCTGAGTGTGTGTGTGTGTGTGTGTTTAACTGAAAGTTAAAAAAAAACTCCAAACCATATTTTCTTATTAAATAAACATATAGGGTAGGATCGAATGGTGACCACTGGAGGCAAGCACTGCAGGTTCCTGGTGCGTGCATGGTTGGGCCTGATAGTGGCTGCGCCTGTGCGGCCCTACCACTGGCGGTGGTGATGTAGCGCTCCAGGGGCAATCCCCCCAATGACCGGAAACGCACGTTTCTGGAAGGGGCAGGTCGTGCCTTCCAGAAACTTGCACTTCTGGTCATTTGGGGGCTTGTCCCCAGAAGCGCTATATCACCACCACTGCCAGAGCCAGCCGTGTGCATGCCAGGAACCAGCGGTGCTTGCCACCAGCGGCAGGTCATCCTACCCATAAAAAAAAAGAGAAAAAAGAAAAGAAAAAAAGAAAAATAGAGATGCTGCTTCATTAAAATTCAGATAATTGGAGAGTGGGGTTTCCCTTTCTGTCCCAGCTGAATTAGGACAGCTGGAGGTAAGGTGGACACTGCTGGCCATCGTCACATAGGCCTGGCTTGTCGTACCAATGAATTACTGCTGGTACAAGAAGCATCTACTGTGAAAAAGGGGTTACTTCTTACATACATATTTTGAGGAACATTCACATGAACCTACGCTAGTTTGTCATGAATTAATTCATTTTCAAGGTTCTCTAACACAAATTTCTTCAAACACCCTTGCAAACAACATAAAAAACCCATCACTGTGCAATAGCTTAATTATCCAGACCTTGGGAATACCAACAGGTGACACTGTAGTAGTAGTACTACTACTGACTGACAGCAAATTGGTTGTGTTTTTCCTGGCATAAAATGTACATATAGCAACTTCTGAACTAAAATACAGATTTGAGCAAGACGAAGAGAGGGTGAGGGAATACTTATCCCTGGACGATTAAGATCTGAGCAATTTCTTTACTTTCTTCTCTTTAACTTGGTTCACTGGCACTTTACTGATAGACAAATCACATAAGACTTCAAATAAAATTTCCACAAACTTATCTTAAAAAGCATTACAGGCCAATTCTGGCCTTGGACAAATGACCAACCACAATGGCAGACGGCTAAGTTGCATTAACTAGATCAGTAGTTAGTTCTCACCTGATTTTTTTAAAAAATCCTTAAATGTTAAGACGTTTGCTTTATTTTGAGAGAACTCTTACAGAGAAACATCAAGAACTGGTGGTATTAAAGTATGAAAGCTACCAGGGCTCAGGAAATGATATATAGCCCCAGAGAACTCTGCTAGTGAAAAATGGAACATGAAATGTCATTTTCATATCCTGGTGTACAGCTTATTTTCCAGGAAATTTTATAATAGTTTTGAGGGGATTAAAACAAAAAGCAGCTTCCACAGCTAAGCCAGCTAAAAGTTTAATTAAATACAATTGCTTGCTGTGCTTGCCTTCCCAAGCTGCCTCATGCATATTCATCACTGTAATTACAGCAGTATTAAAAAAGAAGAAGAAGAGATCCCACAACTAATTATGCCACAGTCCTTGTCTACTATACATGCCTGGAATTTTTTACATAATTACTGCTGAAATTAATTGCAAGTTAGTGAATTTTTGTACTTTGTCCTTTCATGCTTATTTGAAATTTGGTCATCCCCCACCCCCCATTTCCAAGTCATACATGATGTGAACACCAAAGGAACACCAAGATGTTTTCTAATTACTTGTAATAATATAATACATGCTGTGTTGTAAACTTCAACCCCTCACATAGTGTTCACAATACCAAATATAGTATGTGGAAGTCATGTCATTACCTGCCCTCCCTTTCAGTTTTCAAATTCCAATGGTGCTTTACTCCTTGACGGACATCGTTTGAGCCTAGCTTGTTCTTCCACTGCAGCAGCATTTGATTTGGGTGTGAGGGGCTGCAGCAAAAAGGGAAAACCTAGTGCTCTTAGGATCTTGGCCATGAACTATTATTAACCTTGGGAGTTTATTAAAAGAAAAATAACATAACAATCTCAAAAGCTGTGCCATCACCACTAATCCATTTTAAGATGGAGGAAGCCTGTATTAAGGGTCACAGCCTTTTAAAATGCATGTACAATCCATCTACAGTGCATGTGACTCAGAAGCCTGCATACACCTTCACCAGCAAGGAAAGAGAGACTTTTGTCTGTTTTGTATCTTTCAGCTGTGAGTACCAGTAGTTATATGAGCTGGCAAGGCACATAAGCAAACCTGCTGCAGTAAAAGTGATCATTTGGGAAAACAGCTCCAAAAGCATTAGTATCCCCGAGCCATGTAAACAAGTCCAGCCATAACCATGTCCATTATTAGCAAGAGTAGTAATGACAGGGGAAACTGACTGGTATGACAGGGGAAAAAATGGGATTTCAGTGGGCAAAGTAAACACCAATTCCTCATCTTAACTAAAGCTCCTAAATGCAATGCAAATAGATACATGAGCAAGGATGGCTTGGGAACAGTTATAAATAATAATATAAAATGAAGTGCGTATTTATAGCACAGAAGTTGAACCAACCACACAGTTCTTCTGTGATTAGGTTCTTTAAGATTACAGCTTGGATTTTAAGTTGCTCTTCATGTGGGGTGGGGTGCGGAATTCTGCCAATTTCTCCTTCTATTTGCAACCTCCTTCACTGAGGATCCCAAATGCCCATGAGCAGATTTTGGGGGGCATAGAGAAGGGGGAAAATGCCACTCTGTGTGAACATGAACTATTCCATTAAGAAGTGGAAAGGTAGGATTAGTCATGGTCCCTGGCCCTTCCAGTGTGTAGCAGCGGACTCTGATAAGAGCAGGTCACAGGCCTGTTCCTTGAAGGTAGAACAGCCAGTACTTTTTCAGGGCTATCCCTGCCAGAGAACATTGCCCTGCCATCTTCCTCTGATGAATGCCTGGCAGAACATCCATCTCTCCACATAACAGAAGTCTAAGAGCCAAACTTCATGTTACACTAATTCCACAGTCAACTCTTCCAGGAAGGGCAGAGCTGACCACACTACCGGTCTTGTCATCCTACACGAAACTTTCATTGTCTTCGGCTCCCTGTTGATAACATCCTATTGTCCTAGCGGGAGAACACTCCAGTAGCGACGTCAGAGGAATCCAGTTGGGGGGGGGAGCTTTTGTTGGCTTGGCCCCCAGGCTTGGTTCCAACTTCCACCAGCTGGCCTGACTTGGTTCTCAGTGAGTTGAGCCAGCGAGCAGATTTTCCATCTGTTTTTTTAATTTGCGTGATACACATTTGCGCAAACTGCAGCCACAATTTGCATAACTTGTAGCTGCGATTTGTGCAAATCATGCAAATTGCAGCTGCAATTTGCACAAATGCCTATTTACACAAATAAACCCCCCAAAGTTCCCATACTTCCAGGAAAACATGCAGCTCAGATTGCAAATGCAGGCCAAATCAGAGGAGCTGTGGAAATCCGGCGAGCCCAAAAAGATGAGATTTCCTGGCAACAGACATCCCTACGCTCCACCCAGCAGGACCCACTTTCAGCTATCCAAGGTCCTGCTTTCATCTGTCTCAGCTTAAGAGGGCACATGCCTTGACATTGCCTACAGTGGCTAACTTCCATACATGAATTGCAAGTATTTTGTACTAGCTTACATTTTTTGTAGCTACTCTGAGTCATTCTTTTTGTGCACCAACATCTTCATGAACTTATGGCAACTCTTAAACTTCTAGGTTTTGAGCATGACCAGAGAAAGCCATGGTCATCCAGCAACACAAACTCAGCTTGCTCACTTATTTAAATATAGCTGATAAATGTATTCAGTCAGAAGTTGTTTTTCTTTTTTTAAAATAAAATATATGAAAAAAAAAATGAAAAGGCCCAGTTATACTATTTCCTGCCTCATTCCTTCCTTCCCTCAGAAATAATAACCAACTGCCACTATATTTTTAGAAATATCCTAGGAGGTTATACTGTCTAGACAAAAGACACTCCCACCACCTAAAAAACAAAGAACAGACAACATTATTATTTCTTGTCAACAGTTTTTATCTAGTTGCTCCCATAGGAAATTTGCCAATAAATCAGGCTCCACTGACTGAAAATCATGCCTAACAGAACAAGAGCAGGGAATGGGCTATCTACAGTTGGAACTTTGCAGTCGTGGTTGCTTTCATGATTAGAACACCCTGACTTGATCCAGAATGAAAAGGCATCAGAAACCTGATGATATGAATGTATCACTCATCCTTTTACAATTCTGTTGCACACAGTAGGAACCAACTATTACTACTTCTGTAGCATTGCTTTTTATTCACAAAGTGCTTCACAATATTAGTATTGATCCTCACAATGACTCTATGAAAAAGCCACTATTAGTCCCATTTCACAGATAATGAACTGAAGCTGTGAGACTAACTCACCCAAGGCCCTGCAATGGGTCATGGCAGAAATGTAAAGTCATATCTCCCAGGGTATACCCAACATCCATGGACGCATTAGAGATTAGCTCTTCTGTACTCTCATAGGTTCCATACAAGGAACTCATTTTTCAATGTTCATAAAATTAAAATATACAACAGGGTCATCTATGATCTTCTCCTACATATAAAAGTCCATCAAGCACTGGGGATAAAATGTAATGTGTACAGCTACTTATAAATTGTTTAGAATTCTGTTGGTACAAGTTCACAATATTTGTTCTTGTCCATCTGGAACTTGTCTTCTACTCCTATAATTCCTGTTGCCTCACAAAACCCTACCATAGACTGACTCGGGCTTCCTTCTAGCAACAGGAGAGAAGCTTAGCAGCCTGTGGAAGAAGGAAGAAACATGGGAGGACAGCATTAGTAGGGATGAGTTGAAAAGCATAGGTGGCTTTAATGTTCTTGTTATTGAAAACATTTGGCAGTGGCAAGAAGCACTATCCACTTTGCTGATTTTTCTGCAGGCACTGTGAAAACATATACAAGTCTATTCATAGAGAACAGTGCTAATCCAGGAAGGATGGTACTTACTCTCATTTGGATTCTTGATGTTATCAGATATCAAAATCTGACAGGCCACATAGTACTGTGACATTACCATAAATTGGCTGGATCACTATTCCCAGGAAAAAAGAGATGCTTAACCAACGGGGAATAAACAAGCAGTGAACAGGTATCAAACAAGGTGTATGTATGTGAAACAGGTGAAGATTTGGTACTGATCTAGCCATTCAATACTAGGCATGAGTTAAAAATGACTACAGCTGTTCATAAAGCCAAGGGTAGTTTTTATCCAAGCATTTCCTGCCTTTTTAGGCCACTATTTTAGTGCTCCTAATTCTCCCCCTTGGCACCCCACCCTCAAATTTCTCTCAGCTGGAATGATTATGAGCTATCAGGTATTTCCACCTAATAGTTAAAATAGTTTTAAAACATTTACAGAACAGTTATATACATGTCTATTCAGAGATAAGCCCCACTGAGTTTAATTGGACTTGCATACAGGTAAGCGTGAACAGGATTGCAGCCTTATTATTTTGTTTCCCTTTTATTTTTACCCCACTATCTGAAGAAGTGAGGCCTCCCATCTCAGATATGTTCACTAGCCAAAGAAGAATTGTTTCTATTAG
Source organism: Heloderma suspectum (assembly GCF_057233095.1). Taxonomy (NCBI): domain Eukaryota; kingdom Metazoa; phylum Chordata; class Lepidosauria; order Squamata; family Helodermatidae; genus Heloderma; species Heloderma suspectum. Next base: position 93,211,874 of record NC_139458.1, read on the forward strand.
ACAAGTCTTAACATGGTATGCGAGCTGAGAAAATTCCTTTTGGAAATTAATCTTCCTGCCTGAAATCTGATAGCTTCCTGTCTTCCTTCACAATTTATACATTTTTTTCTCCACTTAGTGGAATTAACATAAAGACTTCTCATGAATTATATCACTTGATAAAACATGCAATTACATTATAAATCATTTTAAAGTGAGGGTTAAGTAAACACTACACTGGATAGCCAAGGGCCTATACTATTAAATCACAAGCCTCTGATTCTTAGCAAACAAAATCAGGTTAAGCGAGTTACTATTTATAAACCTGGCTCTACTTTTGGAACCACTATAAAGAAGACATGTCCCTTTAGTACATTCCCCTGCGTCATCCTGAGGCTTAAGGCAGTAAAGCTATATTCCTATGCATAGGATGTATGTAAGCAAGTGCCACTGAATGCAGTGGTGCTTGATTCTGAATAGGCCTGTATAGGATTGCACTTTTAAGAACAACCACCTCTTTACCACCACCATTCATCATTTGGTTGGCACTCTGATGATCTCATTTATCATAACATTGGTATTTTTGTTACTACAGGTTATTTTAATCCATATAACCAATATAAGCCAATATCACTGTTGCTGTAATATGCAAGTTGCAGAGTAATGCAAAAGATCTATCAAGTTTAAATTGAAAATAATTGCTGTACTAGTTACGTTAAGGCACGATGGAAGTTTTTAAACCTTTCCCATTATTAAAAGGAAAAGTAGTTAAAATATTTTGAAATACTAAGAGAAAAACAGAATGCTGTGTTTTCCAGAATGATTTCAGCAGATCAGTTTTACTGGGGTGAGGAACTTAGGGCTCTTCAGATGATGATGGATTGCAACTCTCATCTACCCTAGCCAACAGAGCCAATGGGTGATGGGAGGGAGGTGAAATCCAACAACATCAGAAGGGCCACAAGTTCCCCCATCCCTGATTTATAGCTACAGTTTTAAAATTCAAATAAATAACATTCTTTGAAATAGGAATATTTTAGCAGGGAACTGTGAACATAGCTGAGCTGTGAAATAATGAAGAACTATTAAGCGTAGTGTGGTTTGACATGTGCTCCGCCTTTTGGTTCGGTTTGGTTTTTCACTCATCCATCATTTTATGGATGAGTGAAAAATGTCATTTATCCTTTATATGGTGATGTTCCAGAGGAACTTATTTTATTCTATGCCGGGAATGAAACTGTATTAAATCCCCACCCCAAAGAGAATGCTGCTTCTTTAAACATTTTGCAATCTCTCTGGTACATAATCCAATGGAGAGAACAATATGAAAAATGTGCTCTTCAAGAAGCCACAAGTTACTATAAGGATTCCAAAATTATTTCACAAGAAAACAGACCAAATACTAAGCCCACAAGTACAAAATTTGAAGTTAAAAATACATCAAATGTCTCAGGTCTTGGCTTGATGTTTCCACATATTTATTTCTTAGTCATCTGATTGACAGATGGAGCTTTGGGAACTTCCAATTTTATTTTTTTCCATAGAAAGCACTACAAAAGGAAGAAACTCACTGCACCACCATTTGTCACAATAACTGCAAATTCCCCCGCCCCTTTTTAAAATTACTTAACGCTACCAAGGATGAATTAGATTTACATATTCTTTGTAAATGTTATTTACCAAGAAGATAATTTACCTTATATTATTTGGTCTATTTTCATCAGGTTACTTTGCTATTCAAACACACACACACACACACACACACACACACTGAAAAGAGTCTATTATCATCTTTCCTCCATTAAAGAAATCACACACACACACATTATTGAAACACTCCAAGTTTTGCACCCATGTTTATTGTTCTGCCACTGGGTTATACTGTACCTATTAAATTTGGAAAGCATTTAGGCTAAAACAATTTTAAGTTTATGATCCTAGAGGTTTAAAAAAATGAAATGTTAATGAAATATGTGTTGCTTATAGCAAACTGCTAGCCCAGCAGGAGGCATTTTCATTAATACAGCTTGTTCAAATAAAAACAAATGCAATTTCCCCTGATTTGTCAAGCAGCTGTTCTGCAATCTGAATGCAAGAAAAAAGAATACGCACACAAACATAGAAAAAAAATCTTTTCAGAATAGATATGTCAGAACATAGTCAATCCCATCGATAGATCCGTCACCACACTGGCATATATTTAGTGCCTATGACCCAACGTCATAGTATTGAGTGAACATAAGCAGGAATTATGTTCATTCTTATAACAGGAAACGTTTGCTCAGTAGAAGAGAAATGCCATTTTGTCATGGGATCCTTCATCCAAAAGATCTTCTACCAAGCATATGGTTTGTTATCCAACCTCTGCACCTTCCAGATCCAAAATTAATCTTTAACCATTTATTCCATATCACCCAGGTTATAATGCTCTAGAGATTTAAGATTTCATCTTTTATCCTTTATATGGTGATGTTCCATGGCAACTTATTTTATTCTATGATGGGAATTAAACTTATTAAATATTAGTAAAATATTATTAAATATAAGTATTAAATCCCCACCCCCCACCCCAAAGAGAATGCTGTTTCTTTAAACATTTTGCAATCTCTCTGGTACATGATCCAATGGAAAGGACAATATGAAAAATGTGCTCTTCAAGAAGCCACAAGTTACTATAAGGATTCCAAAATTATTTTACAAGAAAACGGACCAAATACTAAGCCCACAAGTACAAATTCTGAAGTTAAAAATACATCAAATGTCTCAGGTCTTGGCTTGATGTTTCCACATATTTATTTCTTACTCACCTGATTGACAGATGGAGCTTTGGGAACTTCCAATGCATTTAAGTGGGTTTTTTTAGTGTTGAAATAGATGCCCCTATTTCCCCTTTCCCCATCATCTGGAACTCTGTTGTTCAATAAAGAGGTTTACATTCCAGTGCCACATCTGAGCTTCAGGCATTTCCTACAACCTATGCTGATGCACCAATGGCTTTCATTTTCAAATCCAAACAATTTTTTTAAAAAATTAAATTGCCACCTGATTCTGACCTTGTATCATGTTCTCTATAAAAACAATTTTCAACTCAATGAATGATACCGGGGTGGGGGGACCGAGGGGGAAGCTCAGCCTGATGTATGGGCCTGCAGGGGCTAGTTGAGCATGTCAAAGCACATCTATCTAGATGGAAATGAGCTGACCGCTTTGCTTCAGATCAGACCACTGAACAGTGTTTAATGGGAGAAAAAGCAAACATGACAAGAGAACAAAAGCATAAGAAGAAAAATTCCAGATCTACTAAAATCTGAGTTGTGTTCCAAACAAAGACAACAAGCTTACTGGCATTCTGCACAGGTTCTCTCCCAACATATCTCAGATCTTCAATGAGCTTGGTTCCATTCCCTATTTTCTATTTTTACTTCTCCGGGCTCACACTGACTCGGTCACATTTGACTGCATATGTGAATGAGCCTCAGGCCCATCAGAAGTCTTCTTCCCACTTTACCTCTGGCACGGCCACAAGGAGGAAGTTGGATGCTTTGTTTCTATTTTAAACTAACCACGGTATAGCTCCATATTTGAACCTGGACAAAATGTGGTTAGTCTTTAATATGATTTACTGAAAGATGTCTTAGTTTATGAAGCTGTCTTGTTTCAATAAACCATCATATATTCTAAGAGCGATCTGAATTTTTCATGTGCTAGTCCTTATGTAGCCAAAACATCATCATACACAAAACAATCCACTTGCAAGTGTTAGGTATCAGTAAGCTTGGGAGAACCCAAACGTTTGCAGGAGTGCAAAAAAATATTTAGAACTTTGCCCCCAGGAGATTAATTTCCCCCACCCAACACACTGCCAAAACAGCCTAGTGAGAACACAGCATGCTTAGTAGGTATGGATTGCTGACTGACTGCTGGGGGGAATCCAGAAAACCAAGGGAGGGGGAAGTGGGATGGAGTATAGTGAAAGAGGGCATGGCTGAATAGGAGCACTCTACATTGCAACATTTTGTTGTAAGATTAACTACAGGTTCAGTTTGAGATTATGCTAGGTTCAGACATAACATTAAACTGTGGTTAACTGATAACTGAAGCGAAAACTTCCAATCTCTTCATGGACATGCTGGCGGGAGGGAGCACATCAGCCTAAGGTTAATTCGTGTTACAATAAGCCATAGTTTATTGTTATGCTCAAATGAAGTCCTCGTGACCCAAGAGAAAGGAAAATAGAATCCAAGCTGAGTAGAGTGGATCCAAGCTGAGTGAAGCTTTGAAATATGTTGAGAGAGAACCTATGGAGAATATCCATATGCTTGTGATGTACATACACACTATCCTAAATGTTACTATTAGGAACAGATTAAAAGGGGGAGGCAACCCTACTCTACCCACAAATAAAAGCTTCCAAATATGTATAGTGTAATACCAGCCTTTTACTGTCAAGCTGCCATTCATTAAGGAACATTCATGCATGCTTTCTAAGTATTACATTGACATTACCTAGTAAGTCACTGTTAACTGACTAGAGTTTACTGAAACTGTGCAGTCAGGCATCCACAAATATGCTTGCCAGATCACTAGGGACAAGTACCCTGGTCCTCTGGTAAACCAGGTCACCCAGCTTGTCTGCAAACTGCAGAGATTGGAGAAGTTGTCTTGGGGTGGGTGAGAGTTTCTCCTCTCCCACACAAAGGGAGCAGTCTTCTCTGCCTGTCATGTTGAGCTTTAGAGAAAGGAGAGTAGTGTGAGAGATGCAGAAGACAGATGTTCCAAAGACTAGTGCAATATGAGAGACCTTCCTTCCTCTGGTACAGACAATGGACTTGACATGGGGGTAAGTTTGGTGGTGACACAAATAATACCTGATCACTGAGTCAACCCAAGTAGTTCAACATTCGCATTTCACTGATATTCAAAAGCTAGTTCAAACATACATCTCCAATTGAGAAGATGGGTGCTCAAGCTTGAATGCTAGCTATTCACTGTCAAGAAAGTCAGGGAAATGACTGAGGGGTTTAGAGCTTCATCCTTTACCCATATTCTTCTACATTCCCATATAACTTAGTCCATCCCAGGCCATGAATCAGAGGGGGTTCCCACCACCTTCTTTATACTCTCTAAAAACCCACTGTCAGGCAGAAGCTATTCCACAGGAATTTGTTAGAATAGGCAACTTAAAGAAACAAAAGAAAGAAATTACTTCTAACTAGCTGGTATTGGCAGTGTTATGATGAGCTGGTTCTAATACTAAAATGTTAGTAAAACTAAATTAATAATAGTATATACCCCATCGATACTGAGATAAACAGAATTTCTCCAAGGAAGTTGGCAACTACTAGCAGCCAGCTACCTTTTGCCAAAGAGACCATGGTTTAAGCCTCTGGGGTCCTAGCCCAGTCAGTTTCTAGGAACTAAACTAATCTAAGATGCTTATTTTTAGCCCCAGCCAATGTTCACAAGGTTTCCCACAGTCAGACAACTTGAGAGTTCTTCCTCTGAAATAAACCTTACTATACTAAATAGATTCCTCACCTGTAGTTCCTTATAAAATCAAAGAATAAAGATCTGCACAGTTATCATTTCAAAGGATCATTATGATAAGGAGTAACGTAAACATTTTGGTCAGGTACGGCCATTTGCATTTGTCAATCATCTCAAGCAAGGGGTTTCCAAATGAAAGGGCATTTAGTAATTACCTTGAAACACACCATTTGACATGATGTGTCTAAGTGATTCTATCAGCTTGTCTTTATGGAAGCAATTTCATTTTATGGAGAACTTGGTATTAAAAAAGACAGAAAGAAAAAGAATTCGAAAAGGACTTTTTCATTACATTCGACTTAGGGCGCTTGGATGCAAATGACACATACTTTAATTTCATTTAGCAGCAGCAACTCTGCTATGACAGGAATCAAAAGGCAAGATCAAAAACTTGTGAAACTATGTGCAGGTGTTTGAAGCAGAAACATGCAAACATGTTTTTTGGACAATACTCAGGGACAAGCTGTTGCAATGGAAAAGGAAGTCTGTACACACAGGAATTCCCTAGCATGGCACTTTAGATTCCAGCCTCTGTGGTTGAGAACTCTATACACTTGCATGACAATATACCTGGCCAAAAATAAAACTTATTCTAAGATTATTAATATTATTTTTAATTAGTTATTAGCTTTTAAAAATGCAGTCTTTACACACAAAGGAGCCCTCCAAGCAGTTCATGTCGAAGAAGGCTTTCCTTTAAGTACCACAGGCTTGTGCCACGTCTATGAGTCTACAAGTCAAAACCAGCATTTTGAATTATATCTGGAAACAAACTGGAAGCCTGTGAAGCTTTTAGAAGGCTGGCATAATTGGTTTTCTGCAGCATATCCTCGTTAATAACCAGTCTGTACTATTTTGCACCAGTTGATGTTTCCAAATGGTTTAAAGAACTTATAAATATAGGCATATACCAAACGATGCATGGCATATCTAGCAATGATTCTTCCCTCAAATTGTTGTTGTTGTTCAGTCGTTCAGTCATGTCCGACTCTTCGTGACCCCATGGACCATAGCACGCCAGGCCTTCCTGTCCTGCGCTCTCTCCCGGAGCGTGCTCAAGTTCATATTCATTGCATCCGTGATGCTATCTAGCCATCTCATCCTCTGCCGTCCCCTTCTCCTTTTGCCTTCAGTCTTTCCCAGCATCAGGGTCTTTTCCAGGGAGTTTTCTCTTCGCATTAGGTGGCCAAAATATTGGAGCTTCAGCTTCATTATCTGTCCTTCCAATGAGCACTCAGGGTTGATTTCCTTTAGGATGGACTGATTTGACCTCCTTGCAGTCCAGGGGACTCGTAAGAGTCTTCTCCAGCACCACAGTTCGAAAGCATCAATTCTTCGGCGCTCAGCCTTCCTTATAGTCCAGCTCTCACAGCCATACATTACTACTGGGAAAACCATAGCTTTGATTAGATGGACCTTTGTCGGCAAGGTGATGTCTCTGCTTCTTACAATGCTGTCTAGGTTTGCCATAGCTTTCCTCCCAAGAAGCAAGCGTCTTTTAATTTCATGGCTACAGTCACCATCTGCAGTGATCTTGGAGCCCAAGAAAGTAAAATCTGTCACTGCTTCCATTTCTTCCCCTTCTATATGCCAGGAAGCGATGGGGCCAGATGCCATGATCTTCGTTTTTTTAATGTTGAGTTTCAAACCAGCTTTTGCACTCTCCTCTTTCACCCTCAACAAGAGGCTCTTGAGATCCTCTTCGCTTTCTGCCATTAGGGTGGTATCGTCTGCATATCGGAGGTTGTTGAGAATTCTCCCGGCAATCTTAATTCCGACCTGTGATTCATCCAACCCGGCATTTCTCATGATGTACTCTGCATATAAGTTAAATAAGCAGGGTGACAATATGCAGCCTTGTCGTACTCCTTTCCCAATTTTGAACCAATCGGTTGTTCCATGTCTGGTTCTTACTGTTGCTTCTTGACCCTCGTACAGGTTTCTCAGGAGACAGGTAAGGTGGTCTGGTACTCCCATCACTTTAAGAATTTGCCACAGTTTGTTGTGATCCACACAATCAAAGGCTTTAGTGTAGTCAATGAAGCAGAAATAGACGTTTTTCTGGAATTCTCTTGCTTTCTCCATGATGCAGCGAATGTTGGCGATTTGATCTCTAGTTCCTCTGCCTCTTCTAAACCCAGCTTGTACTTCCGTTAGTTCTCGGTTCGCATACTGCTGAAGCCTAGCTTGTAGGATTTTGAGCATCACCTTGCTGGCATGTGAAATGAGCGCAATGGTGCGGTAGTTTGAACACTCTTTGGCGTTGCCCTTCGTTGGAATTGGAATGTAAACTGAGCTTTTCCAGTCTTGTGGCCACTGTTGAGTGTTCCAGATTTGTTGGCATATTGAATGCAGCACTTTAACAGCATCATCTTTTAGGATTTTAAATAGCTCGGCTGGAATACTGTCATCTCCACTAGCTTTGTTGTTAGTCATGCTTCCTAAGGCCCACTTGACTTCACTCTCTAGGATGTCCGGCTCAAGTTCAGTGACCGCACTATCATGGCTATCAGGGACATTCAGATCTTTCCTGTATAGTTCTTCTGGGTATTCTTGCCACCTCAAATAAGTAAGCACAAAAAAGACCCCATATTCTACTTTGAACCTGCCTCCTGGCACTTGCTAAGTTGCTTCAACATTGGCTGAACTGAGTATGGTAAAGCTTTCAGATATCAAATCATAATTACTTTAAAGGTACATTCATTGTGCAGAAGAGTGGAAACGGATCTGTAGTTTACTGTTCACAGACTACTATAAAATTCAATAATTGTTCCGGCCTCCGTTCTTTCCGCTTGGCCTTTTCAGACAGAAAGTTATGCACTTTAAAGTAATTTTTCTGACCCCATTTGTTTTGATTGTTCAGCCTGACTAATCACTTGCTTGAAAGGAAGTTGCAAAATGGCACTAATGCAATCATTTTTTGAGGTTCATGCTGCTGATCATTTCATCCCTCCCAAGTTTTGGCTTACAAAGCTTGTCAAGTGTTCAAACTGGAAATTGAATACTTGAACTTACACGTGTTCCAAATTTGAAATTTGAAATTGAACTTACACGTGTTCCAAATAGATACTTGAAATATTATGTATCTAGAAAAATGTCCAATACCTACAGAATATTCAATTCAAAGTGTTGGTGTTGGCCTTTAAAGCCCTAAGGGCAGAATCCTATGCATGTTTAGACAGAAAAAAAGACCTACAACTCCCACCATTCGCCAGCCATTCCCCATGCTGGCTGGGGAATCCTGAGAGTCATAGGACTTTTTTCTGTCTAAACATGCATCGGATTATGCCCTAAATAGCTTAGAACCAGAGTCTGCATGAGGCCCTCACCACCTGCTACTGAGGCCCGGCCACTGCCCAATTTTTTTAAAAAGGTCATTCAGAACAGCCATTTTGACTCCTTTTTTTACCCCTTTAGTGCTCCGTAGCTACAACAGAGCACTTTTTGGTGCTCTGTAGCCACTCTGGATACCTTTCCAAATTTGTTTAATTGTTTTCTGTGCTGCAATGGGGGAGGTGCAGCTTGTGGGGGCAGGTGTCCGGGGGGTTAAAATGGCCCCCAGACTTCCCAAAGTTGCCCACCCCTTATCTAAAGGTACAGCTCCCCCTATACATACCTACCTGGACCCTTAGGTCATCTTGGGAACATCTCCTCTGGGTGCTCTTGCTGACAGAACACAGGCAGGTGGCTACAAGAGAGTGTGCCATTGTCATTTTGTATTATATTTTATTCTTTTAAATTTTTGTATTGTATTTAACTCTTTGTAGTACACCCAGAGAAGGCTTGTCATTGGGGTGAAAAATGTAATAAATACATAAACAAATATTTAAAAAATAATGAAGTGTGTAAATCACTAAAAAGCATCTGCAAATCACACTAAACTTACTACATGCCACCATAAAGTCTAAGGTGAAAAAGAAACCCATCTCCTCTCTCCCAGCCAAGACTTCATGTTTTCTCACTGCCAGGTGCTGCTCTAGATTTCATGCCGCTGAGAAATTAACTCTATCTATAGAAAATGATGTGGTGGTTGGCAGAAAACATTCAAATTGCTAAGGAAAATAGCTAGTCTCAAACCTTAATAACACTTCTTGTATGCTTCCCAAACAATTTTATACCCATTTGTTGCTTGTTTTTAAAAGAGCTCCCTCCAAATAGTCTTGTGGTCTAGAGAAAAGATATTCAAATGTTTTTGCTTTCTCACTTAAATCTTTGTTCCTTCCTTTAAGATCCTGGTGCCCTCCTCTTCCTTTGCTTCTAGGACCTGTGCGTCTTGGAATAGAATGCAGGGATTTGGATCCAGAACTGTTGTTCCACCAGCAGAAGGATACCGATTTCCTCATCCTCTCTTCCCTCTTGCAGTCCCCTGCGCACCCTCCAAATCTTTTCCAGAGGGTTCTCCAACCCGCCAGAGCAGATTTGAAGGGGGGGGGGGCTGCAGGGGAAGGAGAGGACACAGAAGTCTCATTACACTAGTGGTATCCTTCCAATGGTGGAAGGATGACTCTGGCCAAAAGCTTGTGGTAAACAAGGCTTAGGCTTTGTTTCAAGCTATAGAGTCTGGTCTATAACAGCTTGGATGAACACACACATACATTACAACAGAATACTGAGTAATCAACTCAGAAATAACAAACAGTCAGGAAAAAAACGTTGTGAGCTCTGTGCTGTTTAGATCATCTAACCCGATGGAAGAAACCACTGAATGCTGAGCTGTGTAGCACCAAGGTCTTTGCTAAGCCAGTCAATTAGCTCAGATTCTTAGATTTCCTGGTCACTGATGATAGGTAGCACGGATTCTGCAGTCTCAACTGAAGAAATGTGCATTTCAACTCTGACAACTGGAGAGCTGTGCATTTTGTCTTTGTCTTTAGTCAACATTATTGTTCCATGCTGAGTTTACATTGCTTGGTTCTCACTTTTGGTTGGTATCTTCCCATTCAAAGGTAGCATCATATTAGAGGTGGTCAGTGCAAACTATGGTTTTCTTAGGCCCTTTTATTCTAAAAGGTTGGAAACAAACTTTTATTTGTGATACTTTACTAAAAATGAGCTTACAAATTAGAATTATCTCACCTTATGCGGGAATATTTCATGGAAGCCTTTTTTCTAGAATCTGATCATTATTTCCTACAAGAATGTAGGAAAATAAAACATAAGGCAAGAAGCAGAGATGCAGTTAACTTCCCTTTATCTTCATTCACTTACCGCACAGAAGTAAAACAATGAGTAGGTTAGTTTTTGGCATTAACATTCAGTCACATCCACTACTCATTCTGCTGTCAATAGAAAACACGCAAATAAAAAAGGCAAAGAGGAAGTGCATCTTTATAGATATTGCAGGAAATGAATAAAAATGTATGAAGCAGCTATGTCTCAAATGCAAGCTATTTTTTAAGAATACTACAAACTAAATGGATTTTACAATCAATTCAAATTTTGTCAGCAGTGAGGGCTTCTGAAAAACAAAGCTGTTTTAATTTTAACAAGGTTTTTGTTGATGTTTGAAGATCAGTTTTATAAAAAAATGAAAGTTATTTTACAAGAGTTTGTTTTGATGAGCGATTCAGCTGGGGTGCTAGAAGGGGTTTTATGGTAGAATCTTTCTCCACACCCAGGTTGGATAGTCTGCAATGTTGTTTTTAGAGTAAATTTCCTTCACAGTCACAATTTGGAACTTTTGGAAGAGCCTGCTGCACACTTCATTGTCTTCTTTCATTCATATTTAATTCAACATGAACAATAATGCAACGATTAAATTGAATAACAGACTGATGGAGAAGAAAAAGCCATATTCAGATGATCAAATCCTGTCTTGCTAAGGTGAGATATGAACAAGCCTCCTACACCTGGAGATTAAAAGCTGCTTTGAGAAGAGCTATGATATAAGTTGATTGGTTAATGAATTCCTGGCTTCCCCACCTCTCCCCACTCCTGTGAAGGGAAGAGTGAAGCAGCTGTATCCAGGTTCATGAAGCTCATTCACATCTCAGCTTGTTAAGATTTGATTGTCTGAATGTGGCCAATGTGTTACTTAATGTATCTATCTGTATTTCATGCCCTACAGGAAGTGGGCATGTCAGTTCCCCATGCTTTCTCCTTGTGGCAAACACCAGTATGGCCCATCATAAACTATTTTATATGCTTATTCATTAAGAATGTTTCAGACATGGAAGATTTTGGCATAGTTGCAGGGTTTAGACCAGGCATCTTTCAGAAGTGCTTCAGATCCCTATGGAAAACTTACCTCAAATTGCATAATGATGAAAAATGGAAGCATTAAGAGCTGTGCTAAGACACCAACCAGGTTAAAAGGCCAGTTCTGTCCTGGAATTCCAAGAAGACCTTGAGCAAAGCACTAGCTGGAGCTTCAGCAACCTAGTCTGATGAGCTGCTTACCTCATTACCATGTTTGAGGATGAACAATTAGAAACATTTTTGCTTATTTAAGAATTCTACAGAAATTAATTCTAACTGGGTTACTAATTTTTATGGAGGTAGTCATCCATAAAATTTCATGATGCTACTACTCATATATTTAGCCTCACAGGAATAATATTGTGATAGTATATAAGAAGAAACTGACATAAGGCACACAATTAAAATGACTGCCCCAGGTATCATAAACTTGTGCTTGAGGTGGAATTTTAAGTTCCTGCCCATATTATTATGTTATTATTATGTTATTATTATATTTATATCCCACCTTTTTTCCTCTTACAAGGAACCCAAGGATGGCTTACATGGTCCTCCTCCTCCATTTTATCCTCACAACAATCATCTGAGATAAGTTAGGCTGAGAGTCAGTGACTGGCCCAAAGTCACCCAATGAGCTTCATGCCTGAGTGGGAAGCAGAACCCAGATCTCCTGAGTGCCAGTCCAACACTCTAGCCACTACACCACACTGGCTTTCACATCATGACTCAGCTTGGTTCACAGACTGTCAACCCCCCCCCCCTACTCTACAATCCCCAAACATCACAAATGAAGTTATCATCTAGCTGATCCCTTTAAAAATGTTTTATTCTGCAGCAATGTTTAGAAATGCCAATCATGGATCAGACGCATGCTACAGTAGATGGATGAAGACAACTGAACTACGGATACCATCACATCTTCATACATGACTGCTAGTAAGGAAATAACGCTTAACAGTTATTCACTGGGTATGCATACAAGATAAAAATCTACCAGGCACACAGGAGAAGGATTACCACTGTTTATAACTGGAGACAGTGGTTGTCATCATTTACCTTTATAAAAAGGATTAATGTTGTAAAAATTGGCAACTGGTTTATGTATGAAGATTTGAACATCTTTGCTCACAGGAGTGCTCTCTTATTTGGTACACTAGTTTCAAAGTAGGATCAAGGGAAGTAAAAGCAAAAAAAAAGTGTCCCAAGATTAAGTCATTTAGTTATAATGACTGCTAATAATTACTATCAGGAGTTGACCTCCCAACAGTATTTAACATTAGAATTTGGTGTTTAAAAAAATGGTTGCTCATATGAAGCCTACACCCGAGACACCTACATTCTGTTGATTATATTAGGATGCAATTCTATGCATGTTTAGAGAGAGAAAAGTCCTACAACTCCCAGCATTCCCCTTGCTGGGGAATGCTGTGAGTTGTAGGGCCTTATTTTTTTATCTAAACATGCATAGGATTGTGCCCTTAAGCACCTGTACTGTGAGCAGTATCCAACTGGACACTAGTGCTGACGTAAATTACATTATGCTAGCTGAGTGCTCGTTGGAAGGACAGGTACTGAAGCTGAAGCTCCAATATTTTGGCCACCTAATGCAAAGGGAAAACTCCTTGGAAAAGACCCTGATGCTGGGAAAGACTGAAGGCAAAAGGAGAAGGGGACGGCAGAGGATGAGATGGCTAGGTAGCATCGCCAATGCAATGAATATGAACTTGAGCACGCTCCGGGAGGGAGCGGAGGACAGGAAGGCCTGGCGTGCTATGGTCCATGGGGTCACGAAGAGTCGGACACGACTGAACGACTAAACAACAACAACAACAACAAGTGTAAGGGACCTTTAGTGCCATGTCAATAGCATTAGGTGGCGCTACAGGTTTTCTCCCCTTCATGGATCACTGCCTTGTTGTGGCGAAGGGGCTTGCATAACTCAGTGAAGCCATAAGCTATGCCGTGCAGGGCCACCCAAGACGGACAGGTCATGGCGGAGAGTTCTGACAAAATGTGGTCCACTGGAGAAGGAAATGGCAACCCACTCCAGTACTCTTGCCAAGAAAACCCCATGGAAGGTATCACAAGGCTAAAAGAGATGACGCCGGAAGATGAGCCCCTCAGGTCGGAAGGTGTCCAATATACTACTGGGGAAGAGCAAAGGGTATTTCCAAGTAGCGCCAGAAAGAGTGAAGCGGCTGGGCCAAAGCCAAAAGGACACTCAGCTGTGGATGTGTCTGGTGGTGAAAAGAAAATCCGATGCTGTAAAGAACAATATTGTTTAGGAACCTGGAATGTCAGATCAATGAATCAAGATAAGCTCAAGGTGGTCAAACATGAGATGGCAAGATTGAACATTGACATATTGGGAATCAGCAAACTAAAATGGACAAGCATGGGTGAATTTAATTCAGGTGACCATCATATCTACTACTGTGGGCAAGAATCCCTTAGAAGAAATGGAGTAGCACTCATTGTCAACAAAAGGGTGGGAAAAGCAGGACTGGGGTACAATCTCAAAAACGATAGAATGATCTCAGTACAAATCCAAGGCAAACCATTCAACATCACAGGAATTCAAGTCTATGCCCCAATTACTGAGGCCGAAGAAGCTGAGATTGATTGGTTCTATGAGGACGTACAACACCTTCTAGAACTAACACCAAAAAAAGATGTCCTTTTCATCATAGGGGATTGGAATGCTAAAGTAGGAAGTCAAGAAATCACCGGGATAACAGGCAAGCATGGCCTTGGTGTACAAAATGAAACAGGACAAAAGCTAATAGAGTTTTGCCAAGAGAACATGCTGATCATACCAAACACTCTTTTCCAACAGCACAAGAGGCGACTCTACACATGGACATCACCAGATGGTCAATATCAAAATCAGATTGATTATGTCCTTTGCAGCCAAAGATGGAGAAGCTCTATACAGTCAGTAAAAACAAGACCTGGAACTGACTGTGGCTCAGATCATGAGCTGCTTCTTGCAAACTTTCGGCTTAAATTGAAGAACGTAGGGAAAACCACTAAAGCATTCAGGTATGACTTAAATCATATCCCTTATGAATATACAGTGGAGGTGAGGAATAGATTTAAGGGATTAGACCTGAGAGACAGAGTGCCTGAGGAACTATGGATGGAGGTCCGTAACATTGTTCAGGAGGCAGCAATGAAATCCATCCCAAAGAAAAAGAAATGCAAGAAAGCCAAGTGGCTGTCTGATGAGGCTTTACAAGTAGCTGAGGAAAGAAGGGAAGCGAAAAGCAAGGGAGAAAGGGGAAGATAAATCCAACTGAATGCAGAGTTCCAGAGAATAGCAAGGAGAGACAAGAAGGCCTTCTTAAATGAACAATGCAAAGAAATCGAGGAAAACAATAGAATGGGAAAGACTAGAGATCTCTTCAAGAAAATCGGAGATATCAAGGGAACGTTTTGTGCGTGATAAAGGACAAAGAAGGCAGGGACCTAACAGAAGCAGGTGAGATTAAGAAGAGGTGGCAAGAATACACAGAAGAACTATACAGGAAAGATCTTGATGTTCCTGATAGCCATGATAGTGCGGTCACTGACCTTGAGCCAGACATCCTAGAGAGTGAAGTCAAGTGGGCCTTAGGAAGCATTACTAACAACAAAGCTAGTGGAGATGACAGTCTTCCAGCTGAGCTATTTAAAATCCTAAAAGATGATGCTGTTAAAGTGCTGCACTCAATATGCCAACACGTTTGGAACACTCAACAGTGGCCACAAGACTGGAAAAGGTCAGTTTACATTCCAATTCCAAAAAAGGGCAATGCCAAAGAGTGTTCAAACTACCATACAATTGCGCTCATTTCACATGCCAGTAAGGTGATGCTCAAAATCCTACAAGCTACGCCTGAGCAGTATGTGAACCGAGAACTACCGGAAGTACAAGCTGGGTTCCGAAGAGGCAGAGGAACTAGAGATCAAATCGCCAACATTTGCTGGATCATGGAGAAAGCAAGAGAATTCCAGAAAAACGTCTATTTCTGCTTCATTGACTACGCTAAAGCCTTTGATTGTGTGGATCACAACAAACTGTGGCAAATTCTTAAAGAAATGGGAGTACCAGACCACCTTACCTGTCTCCTGAGAAACCTATACGAGGGTCAAGAAGCAACAGTAAGAACCAGACATGGAACAACCGATTGGTTCAAAATTGGGAAAGGAGAAGGCTGCATATTATCGCCCTGCTTATTTAACTTATATGCAGAGTACATCATGAGAAACGCCAGGTTGGATGAATCACAGCTCGGAATTACGATTGCCGGGAGAATTATCAACAACCTCCGATACACAGACGATACCACCCTAATGGCAGAAAGCAAAGATGATCTCAAGAGCCTCTTGTTGAGGGTGAAAGTGGAGAGTGCAAAAGCTGGTTTGAAACTCAACATTAAAAAAATGAAGATCATGGCATCTGGCCCCATCGCTTCCTGGAATATAGAAGGGGAAGAAATGGAAGCAGTGACAGATTTTATTTTCTTGGGCTCCAAGATCACTGCAGACGGTGAATGTAGCCATGAAATTAAAAGACGCTTGCTCCTTGGGAGGAAAGCTATGGCAAACCTAGACAGCATAGTAAGAAGCGGAGACACCACCTTGCCGATAAAGGTTTGTATAATCAAAGCTATGGTTTTCCCAGTAGTAATGTATGGCTGTGAGAGCTGGACTATAAGGAAGGCTGAACACCGAAGAATTGATGCTTTCGAACTGTGGTGCTGGAGAAGATTCTTACGAGTCCCCTGGACTGCAAGGAGGTCAAATCAGTCCATCCTAAAGGAAATCAAACCTGACTGATCATTGGAAGGACAGAAACTGAAGCTGAGGCTCAAATATTTTGGCCACCTAATGTGAAGAGAAAACTCCCTGGAAAAGACCCTGATGCTGGGAAAGATTGAAGGCAAAAGGAGAAGGGGACGGCAGAGGATGAGATGGCTAGATAGCATTACGGATGCAATGAATATGAACTTGAGCACACTCCAGGAGAGAGCGGAGGATAGGAAGGCCTGGCGTGCTATGGTCCATGGGGTCACAAAGAGTCAGACACAACTGAACGACTGAACAACAACAGGTTTTCTGGGGAATGCTGCTGCGCCAGTTCACACTACTGGCATTGTGTTAGAGGTCCCTTATGCTAGTGCAATGTAATTTAGGTTCACACTAGTGTCTATTGGATACTGCCCACATGGATGGATTACCCTAATGGGTCCTTACTTGTGGATTTAAAGGGCAGTATCCAATGGTACTCCTATGCAGAGTAGACCCATTTCAGTGAATGGGCCTAGTCTGGGTAGGGCTACCATTGGATATTGTCCAAAGTAGTGCACTAGTTTGAATCGGCATGGTGATTTCTTTTTGATAAGAAATTAAATTTTAACTATCACTAAGGGTTATAAACAAGGGACTGTGTCTAATGGTGGCTTTGGCATAGCGGACAGTGCTTTTCCTTACATGCATTGGGGCACTTGATTTTCACTGATTACCCCAAACACTTTGCTCCCAAAAAACCTACTCCTGAGGGTTGGGGGTTTCTCTAGAACAGAATGTGTTATGGCACAGAGGGCTGCAGTAGGTAAGGGGGGACAATGAATATTGGGTGCTCTGACTTGTGTGAGTGGAAGTTCTATCTTATGAAGCAAGGTCACCATTAGATATGACCTAAGGTGAATGTTTAGCAATCTGGCCCAATTACTAGAGTGCAACCTTATAGTTTAGCCCTGTCTGAAGTAGGAAAGAATTGTTCTAAGTTAAGTAGATTGAAAAGGAACAGCTGATGATAAGCAGAAATGTTTGCTGATTATGACTGAAATAGGAGAACCAAAAATAGTATTTTTATGAATGCTTCCCCCCGACCCCTCAAAAAGACTTGGAGCCTTCTGCTATACCACATACTCTGAGGATTATGTAAACTTTCATTCAAATTCAAAAAGGCTCATTCCTGCAAATCCCAGTGGATGAGAGCAGCATGCTTACTGATACACTATTTTAGTTCAGACAGAAGTGTTTTTCAGACCGAACCCATTTGTTTGAATGGAGAGGAAGAGCCACAGAAAACTTGAGCTAGGTTTCCAGTCTCACTTTCCTTCTCCTCTTGTGCCAGGGGGTCTCAAGAACAGAACTGTCTGACAGAAGGCTGACCACTTGGGAACATCAACACTAGGAGAGAGAGAGAGAGAAAACTCCAATGGTGTACAGGCAGCTGAGTCAGCTCCTACACCAATTACCTGCACCCAGTGCCAGAAGGCGCAACAAGATGGCAAAGAACAGAATCTTCCACTTCTAGCTGTTCCAGCTGTCATATGATAACCAAACAGGGGAATTTTGGAAAGAACGAAAAAAAAGTGCAAGGAAACCAACTCTTTATAGACACCTGTTCATTCTGTATGAGTTATTTAAACATCCTACATGTTTGAGATCATAACTGATCCCCCAAAGGGTACAAAATATGAAAAACATTTTCCATAATCTCTGACACTTTGCACTCTATGCATCCTACTATAGTAAGCAGGTTAGTTGCTCTATAGTGTTTCAACCCTGTTGCTTTGTGTGTTTCTTTATTTAAGCCCTATTTAGGCATTCAAAAAAGAGCTTACTTTCACACATAAGTGAGGATGCACTGTGTAGTCCTGCCGACGTTGTACACATTACATAGCCCCGCTAGGTGCCTGCACATAGACTGCGAACATCTGGAGGGGGGCCTATGTGTCTACAGCTGCTCTGCCCAAAATGTACTATCATTGAAAAGGACAGCACTACATGCCCTGCCTCCACCCTGTGTTTTCAAAGCTAACACTCTGCTTCTTTGAAACATAGTAACTGTGAAGATATGAGGCAAACATGGATCTGTGGTCCACAGTGGGGTAAAGCACTGGGGGAGAAGAATGGAATAAATATTTTTTATTTGCCACTACCATCACGGTGCTGAAATTCAGCAGTGAGGCTACAGAGGCTGTGGGGGGTGTTCCCATGCGTTCCCAGCTCCCGCTCGAGGCTGACCAAGGATGCGGTTTGGGCCTTACATTCCCCACTCCCCTAGCCTGCTCCATTTCTACTGGGAGTTGACACCCACTGAAGCTCCTTTAGAGAGACCATTATATCTGCTGCTAGGAGCAGTACAGGCACTGCATCCATTGTCTGCTTTTTCTTGTTCTTCACATTTATTTTATGCCTCTCTATGTCTTAATACCCCTTCATGGATCACTGCCTTGTTGTGGCGAAGGGGCTTGCATAACTCAGTGAAGCCATAAGCTATGCCGTGCAGGGCCACCCAAGACGGACAGGTCATGGCAGAGGGTTCTGACAAAATGTGGTCCACTGGAGAAGGAAATGGCAACCCACTCCAGTATTCTGGCCAAGAAAACCCCATGGAACGTATCACAAGGCTAAAAGATATGACGCCGGAAGATGAGCCCTCAGGTCGGAAGGTGTCCAATATGCTACTGGGGAAGAGCAGAGGGTATTTCCAAGTAGCGCCAGAAAGAGTGAAGCAGCTGGGCCAAACCCGAAAGGACACTCAGCTGTGGATGTGTCTGGTGGTGAAAAGAAAATCCGATGCTGTAAAGAACAATATTGTTTAGGAACCTGGAATGTCAGATCAATGAATCAAGGTAAGCTGGAGGTGGTCAAACATGAGATGGCAAGATTGAACATCGACATCTTGGGAATCAGCGAACTAAAATGGACAGGCATGGGCGAATTTAATTCAGGTGACCATCATATCTACTATTGTGGGCAAGAATCCCTTAGAAGAAATGGAGTAGCACTCATAGTCAACAAAAGGGTGGGAAAAGCAGGACTGGGGTACAATCTTAAAAATGATAGAATGATCTCAGTACGAATCCAAGGCAAACCATTCAACATCACAGTAATTCAAGTCTATGCCCCAACCACTGAGGCCGAAGAAGCTGAGGTTGATTGGTTCTATGAAGACCTACAACACCTTCTAGAACTAACACCAAAAAAAGATGTCCTCTTCATCATAGGGGATTGGAATGCTAAAGTAGGAAGTCAAGAAATCACCGGGATAACAGGCAGGCATGGCCTTGGTGTACAAAATGAAGCAGGACAAAAGCTAATAGAGTTTTGCCAAGAGAACATGCTGATCATAGCAAACACTCTTTTCCAACAGCACAAGAGGCGACTCTACACATGGACGTCACCAGATGGTCAATATCAAAATCAGATTGATTATGTCCTTTGCAGCCAAAGATGGAGAAGCTCTATACAGTCAGTAAAAACAAGACCTGGAGCTGACTGTGGCTCAGATCATGAGCTGCTTCTTGCAAAATTTCGGCTTAAATTGAAGAACGTCGGGAAAACCACTAAAACGTTCAGGTATGACCTCAGTCATATCCCTTCTGAATATACAGTGGAGGTGAGGAATAGATTTCAGGGATTAGACCTGACAGACAGAGTGCCTGAGGAACTATGGACGGAGGTCCGTAACATTGTTCAGGAGGCAGCAACAAAATCCGTCCCAAAGAAAAAGAAATGCAAGAAAGCCAAGTGGCTGTCTGATGAGGCTTTACAAGTAGCTGAGGAAAGAAGGGAAGCGAAAAGCAAGGGAGAAAGGGGAAGATATACCCAACTGAATGCAGAGTTTCAGACAATAGCAAGGAGAGACAAGAAGGCCTTCTTAAATGAACAATGCAAAGAAATCGAGGAAAACAACAGAATGGGAAAGACTAGAGATCTCTTCAAGAAAATTGGAGATCTCAAGGGAACGTTTTGTGCAAAGACGGGCATGATAAAGGACAAAGAAGGCAGGGACCTAACAGAAGCAGGTGAGATTAAGAAGAGGTGGCAAGAATACACAGAAGAACTATACAGGAAAGATCTGAATGTCCCTGATAGCCATGATAGTGCGGTCACTGAACTTGAGCCGGACATCCTAGAGAGTGAAGTCAAGTGGGCCTTAGGAAGCATTAGTAACAACAAAGCTAGCGGAGATGACAGTATTCCAGCCGAGCTATTTAAAATCCTAAAAGATGATGCTGTTAAAGTGCTGCATTCAATATGCCAACAAATCTGGAACACTCAACAGTGGCCACAAGACTGGAAAAGCTCAGTTTACATTCCAATTCCAAAGAAGGGCAACGCCAAAGAGTGTTCAAACTACCGCACCATTGCGCTCATTTCACATGCCAGCAAGGTGATGCTCAAAATCCTACAAGCTAGGCTTCAGCAGTATGCGAACCGAGAACTACCGGAAGTACAAGCTGGGTTTCGAAGAGGCAGAGGAACTAGAGATCAAATCGCCAACATTCGCTGCATCATGGAGAAAGCAAGAGAATTCCAGAAAAACGTCTATTTCTGCTTCATTGACTACGCTAAAGCCTTTGATTGTGTGGATCACAACAAACTGTGGCAAATTCTGAAAGTGATGGGAGTACCAGACCACCTTACCCGTCTCCTGAGAAACCTGTACGAGGGTCAAGAAGCAACAGTAAGAACCAGACATGGAACAACCGATTGGTTCAAAATTGGGAAAGGAGTACGACAAGGCTGCATATTGTCACCCTGCTTATTTAACTTATATGCAGAGTACATCATGAGAAATGCCGGGTTGGATGAATCACAGGTCGGAATTAAGATTGCCGGGAGAATTATCAACAACCTCCGATATGCAGACGATACCACCCTAATGGCAGAAAGCGAAGAGGATCTCAAGAGCCTCTTGTTGAGGGTGAAAGAGGAGAGTGCAAAAGCTGGTTTGAAACTCAACATTAAAAAAACGAAGATCATGTCATCTGGCCCTATCACTTCCTGGCATATAGAAGGGGAAGAAATGGAAGCAGTGACAGATTTTACTTTCTTGGGCTCCAAGATCACCGCAGACGGTGACTGTAGCCATGAAATTAAAAGACGCTTGCTCCTTGGGAGGAAAGCTATGGCCAACCTAGACAGCATAGTAAGAAGCAGAGACATCACCTTGCCGACAAAGGTCCGTCTAATCAAAGCTATGGTTTTCCCAGTAGTAATGTATGGCTGTGAGAGCTGGACTATAAGGAAGGCTGAGCGCCGAAGAATTGATGCTTTCGAACTGTGGTGCTGGAGAAGACTCTTACGAGTCCCCTGGATTGCAAGGAGGTCAAATCAGTCCATCCTAAAGGAAATCAACCCTGAGTGCTCATTGGAAGGACAGATAATGAAGCTGAAGCTCCAATATTTTGGCCACCTAATGCGAAGAGAAAACTCCCTGGAAAAGACCCTGATGCTGGGAAAGACTGAAGGCAAAAGGAGAAGGGGACGGCAGGGGATGAGATGGCTAGATAGCATCACGGATGCAATGAATATGAACTTGAGCACGCTCCGGGGGAGAGCGCAGGACAGGAAGGCCTGGCGTGCTATGGTCCATGGGGTCACGAAGAGTCGGACACGACTGAACGACTGAACAACAAATGTCTTAATAACTTCTGCAATTCCAGAACTATTAATATCAGTAGTGCAATAATAAATAATACTTGCCACTGGCATCGTTCATATGTCTTTCATCAGAACAGCACCAGATGATTACTTCCAGTCCCCATAGTCTTTTCTCACCCTTTCCTTTCTTATAATTACATGCTTTCTTTAAAGCTTGAAATTACTGGAATGATACCTTCATCATTCCTTAAAGCTTACCATGCCACTGTGGCATCAAAGGAAGCCATCTGAATAAACACACTGTCAACAACAAAACCCATGAAAATATTAGATATTAAGAAGAAACATTGCACAGAAGGCAGGCAGCTAGATTTAAGCAGAGGACAAATAACCTTATTTGACGTTCTCTGCTCCCTGCAGTGTAACAGTCGCCAACCCTGATGGTGTTTATTTTAACTGTTAATGAATTCTGTATACCGCCCTGTGATTTCATAATGAAGGGCAGTATAAAAATATTCTAAATCAATAAATAAATTATGTCCACAAATCAGTTTTTCTCTCTTTTTAAAGTCATCTTTACCCAAACAACAAATACCTTTAAAAGCTCTTGATATAATTATTCCATTGTGATTTTCATCCTGTGCTACTTGTCGCTGGCTGTTTAGATGCCCAGTAATATAGCACAGATAATTTACATCCAAGCCCATTTTCCTTGTAAAAAGCAGATCCTATGTTTTAAAAATTGGAGGCATTTCTAAGCCAAAAAAGATAGTAAAGTAAACCTGAGGTCAAAACAACACTTATCTTCCTGTGAGGAATGTGAACTAGCATTACTAACTTAGAAATGGATCAAGCAAGGAATGCTTTATACTCCAGGATGTACTTTGATGCTGACCATTGTTGGTAATCTTGTTGTTAATGGAACTCTTTGTCAGCTGCATTGGGTAATTATCTGTCCCTTTGAAGGTATTTCTGTGCTCCCTCCATTCATTACTTTAAATTTCAAACAACAGATATAGTTGTTCCCTCTACCTGCTTTTTAGCCTATAGAAAAGAATGCCCATAACTTTTTTGTAATACAAACAACACATTTTGGTGTGGGTACTAGCATCTCTTTCTCCTTGTTTTTAGTAACTTGCATTAAGCTCCACAACTTGAGATGAAGGAGCTAAACCTCAGACCACAGGTCCAATAAGCTTTGTTTATGAAGATAGATTCCTTCAATAATAGAGCCAGTTCCACTGGAGAAAATTTCTCCCACAGTTCATACACCAAACCATGTTTTTCATGCTATAGCATATATGGAGAACATGGGGCTTTCCAGATATTGTTGGACTCAAACTCCCAGCAGCCCCAGTCAGCCTACAAGGTCAGGGATGATGAGAGTTGGAGTCCAATTATATCTGGACAGCTACAGGATCCCCATCCCTGTACTCTATGGAAGTGAAAACTATCCAGGCCTCTTCCAGGGACTCGTTACCCATGTCTCCCCACTAGTTCTTCATTCTATATGTGGTCCTTTTTGTTTGCTTTATTGTTGTTTGTTTTTATTCTTCGGGATTTGTTTCAAATGAGAAGCAGTATATAAATATTGTTAATAAATAATAAATAAATAATAATAGATAATATAACTAAAGTGCTGCCTGGTAGAGAGTTTCCATGACCAAAGGCACCACGTATCACTTTTAACTGTAATTGTATAATTGCACATATGTAGCACAGGATGTATATATGGGACCAAGATGACAACTTGCCTGGATTATTCTCACCCACAGCCTACACAGGTCAGTATGCTTAGATCAAAGGAACAGAGAGCTCTTTCCCCAACATCCAAAATACCCATCAATACAGGATGCTGTCACTGACCTTTAGAAGTAAACCAACATTAGTGCTGGGGATACACAGCAGAGGCTGTCATTGTAAAACAGTAATTGTGACGGAATGCAGGTCCAGCATGGAAAAGAGATCGGAGGACTAAGCATCTCTACTAGCAAATGCCTATATTTCTTTAGAAACCCCCACTGGCATACAAAGCCAAGGTTCTAAAGTAGAAATGGAGGTAGCCTATCTGAACATTTTAACTTCTTTAATTAACAGTTGTTAAGTGCAATAACTTTCTTCTTGGAATTTATTAAGATATCATCCAATATCGTCTTCAACAGCCATATGCTGTATGTCAAAGCACATTGGATGTCAGACAAGTTCTCCTACTAGTTCTATAGCTAAGTCTGTGTAATTACTCACTCTTCACACAAAAGGATTTGCTCTGCAGAAGTTGGCATTATAATATCAATAGCTTAAAGTGCCATTCTTTATCACCAGCACCGTACTTTGGAATCTGTTTTCCCAGCAAAGCAGAATGCTAATAGAAACAGACTAGGGATTCACACACTTTCCTTAAAGTAGGATGGTTCCCAAGTAATAATGACATGTTTTGGGGTATTAACAGTTTAGCAGTAAGGGCTAGATGAATGAAATTAAGTGTCACAGTTTGCATGGGAAAGCAAATGGCGGAATGGAAAATGTAGTGAGGATTTTCTATTACTCACATGCCAGCTAGGATTACATAAAAAGATTAATTTTCACGTACAAAAATAGAATATACACATACTATAAATGTACAACACACATGTCTGTTTCCCTGTATGACGATATGGCAGGAACCCACTGCCATTTTGTTTTTCTACACATGAATTTGTTGTTGTTTATTTGGTCAGTCGCTTCTGACTCTTCGTGACTTCATGGAACAGCCCATGCCAGAGCTTCCTGTTGGCTGTCGCCACCCCCAGCTCCCCCAAGGTCGAGTCCGTCACCTCCAGAATATCATCCATCTACCTTGCCCTTGGTCGGCCCCTCTTCCTTTTGCCTTCCACTTTCCCTAGCATCAGCATCTTCTCCAGGGTATCCTGTCTTCTCATGATGTGGCCAAAATACTTCAGTTTTGCCTTTAAGATCATTCCCTCAAGTGAGCAGTCTGGCTTTATTTCCTGGAGTATGGACTGGTTTGATCTTCTTGAAGTCCAAGGCACTCTCAGAATTTTCCTCCAGCACCACAGTTCAAAAGCATCGATCTTCCTTTGCTCAGCCTTCCTTATGGTCCAGCTCTCACAGCCATAGGTTACTACGGGGAATATCATTGCTTGAACTATGTGGACCTTTGTTGTCAGTGTGATGTCTCTGCTCTTCACTATTATCAAGATTTGTCATTGCCCTCCTCCCAAGAAGTAAACGTCTTCTGATTTCCTGGCTGCAGTCAGCGTCTGCAGTAATCTTTGCGCCTAGAAAGCCAAAGTCTGTCACTGCCTCCACATTTTCTCCCTCTATTTGCCAGTTCTCAATCCAGCTGGTTGCCATAATCTTGGTTTTTTTTAGGTTGAACTGCAACCCAGCTTTTGCACTTTCTTCTTTCACCTTCGTCATGAGGTTCCTCAGCTCCTCCTCGCTTTCAGCCATCAAAGTGGTATCATCTGCATATCTGAGATTGTTAATGTTTCTTCCAGCGATTTTAACTCCAGCCTTGGCTTCATCAAGCCCAGCATGTTGCGTGATGTGTTCTGCGTACAGGTTGAATAGGTAGGGTGAGAGTATACAACCCCGCCGTACTCCTTTCTCAATCTTAAACCAGTCCGTTGTTCCGTGGTCTGTTCTTACCGTTGCTACTTGGTCATTATACAGATTCCTCAGGAGGCAGACAAGATGATTTGGTATCCCCATCCCACCAAGAACTTGCCACAATTTGTGATGATCCACACAGTCAAAGGCTTTAGAATAGTCAATCAAACAGAAATAGATGTTTTTCTGAAACTCCCTGGCTTTCTCCATTATCCAGCGGATATTGGCAATTTGGTCTCTAGTTCCTCTGCCTTTTCGAAACACAGCTTGTACATCTCAGAAGACTGAGGGGAGTTATGATAGCACTCTTCAAGTACTTGAAAGGTTGTCACAGAAAAGAAGGCCAGGATCTCTTCTTGATCATCCCAGAGTGCAGGACACGGAATAATGGGCTCAAGTTACAGGAAGCCAGATTCCGGCTGAACATCAGGAAAAACTTCCTGACTGTAAGAGCAATAAGACAATGGAACCAATTACCTGGGGAGGGCTCTCCCACACTGGAGGCCTTCAAGACGAGGCTGGAGAGCCATTTGTCAGGGATGCTCTGACTTGGATTCCTGCATTGAGCAGGGGGTTGGACTTGATGGCCTTGTAGGCCCCTTCCAACCCTACTATTCTATGATTCTATCTGGCAATTCTCGTTCCATGAATTGCTGCAGTCTACCTTGCAAGATCTTGAGCATTACCTTACTGGCATGTGAAATGAGTGCCACTGTTCGATAGTTAGAACATTCTTTGGTGCTTCCCTTTTTTGGTATGGGGATATAAATTGATTTTTTCCAATCTGTTGGCCATTCTTGTGTTTTCCAAATTTGCTGGCATATGGCATGCATCACCTTGACAGCATCATCTTGCAAGATTTTAAACAGTTCAGCTGGGATACTGTCATCTCCTGCTGCCTTGTTATTAGCAATAAGGCCCACTCAACCTCACTCTTCAGGTTGAATGAAGACTGACCACACTGAAGACTGACTCTAGCTCACTGACCACACCGTCAAATCTATCCCCGATATTATTATCCTTCCTATACAGATCTTCCGTATATTCTTGCCACCTTTTCTTGATCTCTTCTGCTTCTGTTAGGTCCTTGCCATCTTTGTTTTTGATCATACCCATTTTTGCCTGGAATTTACCTCCGAGGTTTCTAATCTTCTGGAAGAGGTCTCTTGTCCTTCCTATTCTATTATCTTCTTCCGCTTCCGTGCATTGCTTGTTTAAAAATAATTCCTTATCTCTTCTGGCTAACCTCTGGAATTTTGCATTTAATTGGGCATATCTCCCCCTATCACTGTGGCCTTTTGCTTTCCTTCTTTCTTGGGCTGTTTCCAGTGTCTCAGCAGACAGCCATCTTGCCTTCTTGATTTTCTTTTTCTTTGGGACATTTTTTGTTGCCGCCTCCTGAACAATGTTGCGAACTTCTCTCCATAGTTCTTCCGGGAACCTATGTACTAAATCTAGTCCCTTAAATATATTCTTCACCTCCACTGCATATTCATGAGGAATATTAGTCAGCTCATATCTAACTGGTCTGTGGGTCTTCCCTATTCTCTTTAGTCTGATGTGCAATAAGAAGTTCGTGATCTGAACTACAATCAGCTCCAGGTCTTGTTTTTACCGACTGCACAGATGTCTGCCACCTTTGGCTACAAATGATGTAGTCAATCTGATTTCGGTGTCGACCGTCTGGTGAAGTCCATGTATAAAGTCATCACTTAGGTTGTTGGAAGAGAGTGTCTGTTATGCACAGTGAGTTGTCTTGGCAAAATTCTATCAGCCTATGTCCTGCTACATTTTGTTCTCCCAGACCATGCTTGCCTGCAATTCCAGGTGTCGTTTGAATACCAATAGCAAAACAGATACATGTGCATTTGCACATGTACATTTTTCCCCAGTTAGTCATCATAAGGAAGTTGTATATATGCAAGTGGACATAGACAGGGAGGCAAGGTTTATAAAGCCCTTTCTCTTCCTGCTTCTCACCTGCATGTCTACCATACACCCAACATATCACACTGCTCCTATATCCATTTCCTGGAAAAAAAATGTTTTTGGAAAAGCAGAAGAATATAAGAAAGAACTTAGGCTGGAAACATTAGGCTGGAACTTAGGCAAGCACTCCAGAGAGGGCTAGATGTGGCCTTGAACTGGCCAGTTGCTAATCTTTTTTCCAAGAGTTTGTGTATCTCACCCCAAAGAACACATATGTTATTTAAATCAATAATGTTATTTGCTGCAGAGCCAAAAGCAAATATAGAAATATGTTTGGAAGTACATTCTCCGGTTTATTAATAATGTTAAAAGTTATTACTGGTCAGCAAATTTCCTCAACACCCACGATGCATTGCATGAGTCAGCCACCCACTGAATCCTGATCATTTAAAACATGCATGGTACAGAAACACTCCCCTTCACTATATGAGCTGCTGACTAAACATCTGCAGATTGATCTTTGAAAAAAGACAGTGTATCAAGGGAGCCAATTATTAAAGATTTAGTAAACTACAAGGGACCGGACAGTGCAGAACAACATGAAATATATACAGGGGATGGAAGCTCACACAAGATAGGGACGAATACCTGCCCAGGAATGGCTGGCATTAAGTCTTTTGTCATCCTAGACCTCCTCGCCTGTCCTGCCTTGTCCCTCCAAACCATCTAGCCACACCTCTTATATGGTAGTATGCCTATGGCTCTTCATCCTTCTTCTTTGTCTCTGTATGCTAGCATTAAGGTCCTCATTCTTTCTTCAGTTTCCTATTCCCAAGAAGAAAAAAATGTACCCCAAGGTAGCATCATGAAAGAAAACCCAGTTCAGAGAACTTGGTTGGTGCACTTCGTTCATTGGAAAGGATGAGTGAGGTGTCCTGAAACTGCCAGCTAGAGTTGTTGGATCCAAAATTTAATCAATATGGAGCTGTACTATATTATGCAGAACATATCAAAATAGGATGTATCAAAATAAGGCTTTGCTTATAATCTGGGGGGAATGCAATATTTATTCAGCACTGTCTCCCATACTAGTTCACACACTATATCCATTTCCGTTGGCCACATCACACTGTTGTTGCCTCATACTTGGAGAGTTGCTCATAATGAAGGATAACCTCAATGGATTGAAAACTGACAAAGAAGCTATATATTGTCCTCGCCTGACATATCATCCACACTGGATTCTTAGGATAGAAAATAATTCTTACACATGGGGATATTCATATTACCAATGGCCCAGTTCTGATGTAACAATAAATCAGGGTTACCTCAGAACTCTGGTGCATGTTGTTCAATTGCTCTTGCTTGGGTCCTCCTGCATGCAGGAGAGGCTATCAAACCATGGACTTTCTGTCTATAGTTTGTTTATCATTATGTGTGAACTGGGAACTCTGGCATGTCTCTCCCCAGACAAGTCAGAGTTATAAGCCAATAGCATGACTCTGGAGAGAGACAAGCTAGAGTTCCTAGTTTGCACATAACAATAAATAAAACATGGATGTCCATGGTTTGTTTAGCTGCTCCTGCTTGCAAAAGGAGCCAAGCAAGAGTGATTGGGTAGCGTGTACCAGCACACTGCTCAAGCATGATAAGCCAGGGTCCCCCAGAATCCTGCCTTATTGCGAAGTCTGAACTGAGCCACTGACTTATTATTATTCTGCTTTGATCAGGCTACAATAATTACCAAGTTCCATATGACAAGTTAGTGCTGTATCAGTGCACTGCAGTGGTCTTGTGTGATTCTAGCTTGGAAAATGGAGGGGGAGAAAGGCTACAACCCTATTGTTCAAGATAACCCAACCATTAGTTGAAGAGTCTGCAAATCTCATACTCGGCTGAAAGCTATCATTATACCTTGTTCAAAGAAATATAGTGTAGCTCCTTTATACTCTGTACTGAAGCTTAATGGATAAGATTGTGGGGGAAATAACATCCTTCAGTGAGCATTAAACCAATTCTGTATATATCCAAAAATCCATATATTAAGTTTTGTAAAAAAAATAAAATAAACAAACCCCCCAAGTCTGAAACCATAGGAAAATACATAGGAAAGGAAATCAAAGAGGGGCATAATCAATGAAATTTGAATCTAAGTTACATATTGTGGAAAATAGGAAACTCATAAATATTTATTCTATTAATGTTTGCTTTTTCCTCACCAGCAAGGACACCCTATGCTTTAAACCAAACCCAAGACTACCTTCAGAGCTTTGATCAGAGCAGAAGGAGAGACAAGAGTACGCCAAGTATTAAGGTCTTTGGCATTTCCACCCACAGTGATTCTGTGAAGGACTTTATTTCTCCTTTCTAGCTTATCAAACTTTATGCTCTTTTAATAGTACAAAGCAATATCATCTCCAGCATGCCCTTACTTGTCTTTTCTGTAGATTTTATATTCATGGATAAGCATATCCCAATCATTTTCCTGTTTCACCAGATTTCAGATATGCCTGCTATCTCCTTGTATGTTATAATACAAACATCCCAATTCCCTTCTCTTGGCTTGGACACTTCTATTAGCACCCAGATACATGATGTCCCCCTGCTATAATGTGTCACCAATAAAAGGAGGGCTCCGTCAAAGTCTCTGTAGTTGGTCACATCGAGGGAGAGAGGATTAAAGAACTCTTTGCCTGTTTGAAGAGATGCTGAGATTCAAAATTGGGGGCGGGGGTCTTCAGAATTCGGGACTGTGCTGGAGGCTGGATTGAGCCCCCAAGCTGCCAGTGCCTTTCCCTAATCTAGGTACTGAGCAAAGTAAAATGCAAGGCCTCCATTTCCCATCTTCAGAAAAAAAGCCACCTTTATGCTAGCTTGGGTAAACTGTGGAATATTTTCCTACACTGTTTAGCTGAGTACAAAGAAATACATCTTGATGCTTCATTGCCTCAGAATATCAATTATCTTTTAAAATTATTATTACCGTTTGATGTAGTAACTGTATTAGTAGTAAAACTAATCTTGTATTCTGCAAAGCATAGATAAGTTTTTTTTTTCAGTGTGATTTTCCAGTCCAAAGAAGAGGAGCCATGATTCCACAGGAGTTTTCAGCTCTGATGTTATATGGCTCATGGAAATGAACTGTTCGTGCAAGCAGCTGATTGCACAAGTGAACTTGTTTTGATCATCAGAACATATTCTCAGACTGCTGGATCGCTTCAAGTGACCAAGAATAAGTTCCTAATTAGAGGGAAATAGAGAGAAAGGATTGGAATAACATCAAGAATAAACCAACCCATCCACTAATCTGCCCTCTCTGAACTCTTCAACCATTAAAGTATTCCTTCACTTCACTAGAAGCCTCCATCATTCGGTAAATGAAGGCCACCTAACGAGACACAGCTACTTCAAGGCACTCTACTTAAGAAGGAAAATGAAAAGCTTTTCAATGAATAGAAGAGGCATAGGGAAGTTCTTTGAGACTGGTTAAACCTACTTGTGAATGAATGAGAGATGAATGAATGGATGAATAAGTGAATTTTCATTTAAGAATGGGAGCTACTGGATTTGTGTTTTAATAAGAACACCACTTGCATGAAAAGAAATATGTTCACAGATATGCAACATTTTAGCTAAACAAGTTTTGTTTAAAAACTAGATAAATGCAAAGTAATTCTTGCACTCCTATTTTGATGTGGTTTTATATGCAGGTTGCTAAGCTTTTACACACCTACTCCAGTTAGCTCATCAGCATAACCAGAGACACTAAACTGTTGCAGAGCTGAAGTTGCACATGGACTGGCCTGCAAAATCTTCCCGGCAGGCATGTACCATCTTTCTCAGAATTCTGATAATTTCACCAAAAAGGAGCACATTTATACATTTGCTTCATAAAATCCAGAAAAGATGATGCATGACAGGTCAGAAACCCCAGTGCATTTGTAGGGGAAGCTTCAGTCTGTTAGCTCTTCTTTCCCTCCCCCCAGGATTCTAGTACTAATAGCATCCATGTGCCCTATCCCTACAATTCTATCCATCCATCATAGCAACAAGAACACAAATGGATAATTTAGGCTCGTTTCGTCTGCATATTTCCAATCACAGAAACAGTTTTTTTTTTTAAAGAATATAATTATAAACATATCAAGAAGAAAAAGGAGCAGTAAAGTGAGGGCTAACATAGGCATAAAAGACAAAATGTGCAGAGAAATAACCAATGAAAAGGTAGAAGCATCAGTACACCTCTGAGCAAACTGGCCTAAAAAGCATTTTACACAGTTTTGCTGTTAGGCAAGGATCACTTTTCCACAGACCTAGTGGCTCTGGGGAGCCTTAAAGTCTCAACAAGAAATAATTTTGCTGGCTTTTCTCCAGCCATCACAAGAGTGAAGGGGGGGGGGAGAAGAGAAAGAAAAGTGTGGCAAATCTCCATGGAAAATTTGCTAGCACCAGCTATTCAGTTTCGGCAGGATAATTCCTGGATTGTGCGCTCTATAGTAACCAAATTTGTTCAGAACTCCAGACCAAACCTTGGCAGTATGGTAGGGAAGGTGTTTGCAGCTGATTGCAAAAGACAGGGTTGTTTAAGACTTTGTCTCAGGCTACAGCGCTTCAAGTTTAACCAATGTGGCTGCAGGTTAAAAGAAAAGGCCTTGAATTCTTCATTAGGCATATTAGAAACATTGCACACTTGCTAGATAATAATTCATCTGTTACATGGTTTGTATGTGGATTAAATGCTATAGCTACCAAGTCAGGGTAATAAATATGCCAATAGGTTTTCTGGTGCTGCCACATTATTAGTTTTGTTTGAACAGGCGTATATTCAGTAAATAGACTTGTGGCTGCAGTGATTTAGAACAGGCTTCCCCATCCTGGTACACTCAGGACATGTTGGACTAAAAGCTGACTACAGATGATGGGAGTTGTAGTGCAACACATTTGGAAGGCACCAGGTTGCGGAAGGTTGGTTCAGAAATACTACTAGTAGCCCTTTCATTTCCAGCTGTGCTAATCAAAGGAACCTGGAAGACAGTGCCCAAACAAAATTCTCAAAAGAGGAGACAGAGAATATGAATGAATTAACATGCAAACATTAAACAGTCATGTACAGAACTGAAATAATTATGCTTGCTACATCTTCCGTTGATAAATGAAGCCAGATTTCAAGGATACTGCAAATGTTAATATTCCAGGGTTTAAAGACCAGACCAAAACTTCTCTGTCTCAACCCTTTTGAGAAGCTTGCGTCTCGATCAGGCGAATTTTGAACAGCTCTCCAATACTTCGAAAGGGAAACAGATTAGTTTTTTCTAGAAACCTGTTTCTCAAAATGCTCAGGGAAAGGCAGATCATTCCAATGTGTGGAGAGATAACTAGCCTGTGCATGTGGTACAAGGTTGCTTCCATTCAAAATGGAATAGGGAGGGAGAAACACAAGACCAATGGAGTCGCTGTGCCAGAATGAATGCACTGATTAATCAAGATGGACACTGTAAATGAAATATAAACCTTGAATGTCAAAGAAAAAAGCTGTCTAATTATACGTACTGCATTTTTATTGTTGTTGTTGTTCAGTGTCCATGAAAGCTTATGACACAATAATTGTATTAATCTTTGAGCTTTTCTTCATGAGGCATTCATTGTGCCCTCATTATTCCCTACCCATGGTTGTTTATGGGTACTTTAGATGATGACGTGGCCCTCCATTTTCGCTTCTGTTTTTCAACAGCACTTTCAGCGAATGTTTTTAGAGCAGGGAAAATGTGGCATTATTTGTGAAAGCAAAAGAAAATGCTTTTTCCACTTATATAATTGTGCTATTCTGCTATACCACAGTGCTATTTAGAAGTTATGTAGTGAAAAGCAGGAAAGGAAATGCTCTTCATGTAGTGCTCAAATCTCAATTCTATGACGAAATCGAACGTAGATACAGCAGATTAACAGCCTTGTGTACAAAAGCTGTTTAAAATGCCACAGAACTCTTTGTTGTGATTAAGCACAGAGCCTGTTAAAACTTAACCTCTCTTGCTAGTGCGACTCCCCCAACTTGCTGCCCTCCAGATGTTTTGTACTACAACTCCCAGGATTCCTGACCTTTGGCCATGCTGGCAGGGGCTGATGTGAGGTGAAGTACAAAACATCTGGAGTGCACCAGGCTGGGGAAGGCTGTGTCTTTGTTGAAGTGGGAAAACTAAAATGAACAGAACAGGTTTATAATAATACAGCAAGAGGCAAGAATTAAACAGCAACTAGATGCTAAACTGTTTATTTAGGGTGTGATACAGCCAAGTTAATCACTATTAGGCCTTGTTAATGGGTTCCATTGAAACCAATACAACTTAAAAGTGCTTAACTTTGGCTGGCTCATGCCCTAAATAATGTTCACTTAGGATTTTGAAAAAAAATCCCTGTTGTAATATGCAAGGAACATACTGCATATTTGGTGCCCCTAAATAAGTAGTAATTTTAAAATACTAACAAAGCACATATCATTTTAGATATGCTTGGACTTTACTTCCAACAAACACAATGCAAATTGATTAATACAGTCTCCTGGCAACAATTAGTAGAAGTAAACATATCTAAACCACAATTTAGTAGTGCTCCAATGGTTCACAGCAGAAGCGCAGCATTTTACTAACAATGACACACAAATTAAATGCACAAAATGTATATGCTTTGCATCTTAAAAAATAAATAAAAAGCACAGCAACATGCAATACAAAAATAACATCCTTTTCTACCAGTTTCTGCAAATGATCAGCAAAATTAAATGTCATTCAAAAGAGTTGAGAAGAATGAGGTTTTAGGCAAACGCGATTAGGCTTTATTTTACAAGCCAGAACCCTAAGCACCCACTTCTAGATACCAAGTACTGCAAGCCCTCAAAGAAAAGATTGATAGTATGCCATGAGCAGCATGCCTCCCCAAAGCCAATATTTTCATTTGAATCCTGAAAGCATCTGTTTTCATTTACATGTGTATGAATATTGAAATGAAATGGACTAGCAATGACAGGTAGAAATTCAGAAATATAGAGGTTGTGACCATTTCACTTCCATGTTTCTGTATATATATGAGTTAATAGTGCAGCATGGTCTTGCATATGGCCAGATGGTTATGTATATAGCTTATGTTAGCACTTAAGGGGTTACTCCCACTGAAGAATATTTACTGACTAGAATAAAGAGTGATTCACATGTTATCCTTGTATTTTAATCCTCTGTCCACTTTAGAGTGCTGGAGAAGAAAGCAGGATTATTTATTTATTTATTTATTAAATTTATTAATCGCCCATCTGACTGGTCACCCAGCCACTCTGGGCGATGTACAACCCACCATAAAACAATTTAAAACAATAAAATTTTACCATAAAAAAATTTTTTAAAATACCCTAGCCCACCCCAAATGCCTGCCTGAACAACCACGTTTTTAAAGCACGACGGAAGCTCATTAAAGAGGGGGCATGACGGAGTTCCCTAGGGAGGGAGTTCCACAGAGTGGGGGCCACCACAGAGAAGGCCCTCTCCCTCGTCCCCACCAGTCTAACTGTCCTGGCTGATGGGACAGAGAGAAGGCCCCCTCTGACAGCAGCAGCTATGTGTGAACAGGACTGGAAGTGTCTGCAGGACTTGTTTACCTTGCTTTGCACTGATTTATGCTCTCAGAGGAAAGAGGAGCAGCCCTTCCCTCAGAAGCTCCTACTCTTCTTTAATGCAGTCATCTTTGCTTACTAGGGGAGAGGAGGAGCTGCCTGATTAAGTGGCATATTGTATTTTCAAACAAAACTATGTACCACTGCCAATCCTCCTAACAATGAGAAGGAGGTGGCTGTTCTCATCCATTATCTTAGCAATCCTTACAACAGCCCTGCAAGGTAGGCCAATATTGCTATCTCCATATCACAAATGGGGAGTTGAGGTTGAGAGATGGCAATTTGCCTAAATCCACACAGTGAAATTTGAATGGGGAACTTCCAGGCGCACGCTTAGTCTCTTGTCCTGTGTTTTTCAAACAAAGAGAAGGGGCTGAAGAGGAAATATACTAATTGGATTACAAGCTGTCTGGCCTTGCAGAAGGGATCGGATTACACCTTCCCCAGAAATAAGGTAGCCAAACACTGCAGCACACAATTTTGGCTGGAAGGTAGAGGAAAAATACTTCTGCAAAGATGCCAGATTGCAAGGCATCCAGCCTCCACCAGCAGCCAGAAACAGCCCTGAGAATACAGCAGTCCTATGCTGATATTTATGGGGTGACAAATAAGGGGGAGAGATCATGCCTGCTGCTCTTGTCACCCTTCAGGTTTCATATGATCAAATCCTATTTCCACAGGGACCTATTCATATCCACCCAGATGTATATAGGCTCCCTGCACTTGATTTATAGTAGATTCTATATACCTCTGTTTTTGTAGGATATAGACTGTGGGTAGAGGGTATATACTTGCACCTTGCGACCTTGAACCATTAAGAACAGGGGTGGAGCCATATGTTTATTTGTACATTTATGAATGTACTGGCACAGGACCAGTACGGCCTCAGAATAGAGGCAGGGGGGAGAGAGAGAGAGTGGACAGCAAGAGTTTGGTCATCCATTGACAAGCCTGTTTCCTAAATGTGCCCCTCCTGGAGGAAAACCATAAATGCTAAACCAGCAATCTGAAGCCTGCATCTAGGTAAGTGCTAGTAGGTAGTGATCCTAAACTTGGTGTGCATAACCTTTTTGGCCCTGAGGGCCGCATGCAATGCTGGGTGCTGGGGTGGGGGCCACACACATGCATGCGTATCAACATACATGGACACACACACACACAGCTATCCTTGCAGGGATGGGAAGGTTTAAACTGGGATGGGATTGAGAGGGGGCTCAGATTGCATATTTGAAACAGCAATCTATTTATTATTATATTTTATTTTATTACATTTATATCCCACCTTTCTTCCATCATGGAACTCAAGGTGGCTACATATGGTCTCCCCTCCAAGCACTGACTAGACAAGACCTGCTTAGCTTCAGCAAGGTGGCTACCTCATGTGCCTTCAGTCCATGATCTGGGAATCTGCACCAGGATTGCTGGGAGGTGGGTGAAATTCAAGCCTCTCTCTTCCCACCCAATGAGGCTTAAATCTCTCCCCTAACCCCCACCGATTCTGATACAAATCTCTGTTTCCTCACTGCAATCTGTTCGCGGCTCTCAAGCTGATAGCAGATCAGCTGGGCAGCAGAGAAAAGTGGCTTTGCGGGAATGGCCAAGGGCTGTATGTGGGCCAGATTGTCCCATATAAACCTATGTGTCCTACATACTTGAGCCATGCTTGAGCCGTGCACTGATTTGGACTGGGATGAGCCAACGCAAGCAAGAGCACATGGAAGGTGGGGAACTCAAAAAACACTTGATTGTGTTGTCCGAATTGACAAAAAGAACTTGGTTGTTAAATTTAGTACTCTGTTGAAGCTATCTGGTTAAACACAAGTATAAATCTTCTAAGTCTTTTCCATCAGCCTGTAAGATTCTGTT
The DNA here is from genome assembly GCF_057233095.1 of Heloderma suspectum. Classification (NCBI taxonomy): domain Eukaryota; kingdom Metazoa; phylum Chordata; class Lepidosauria; order Squamata; family Helodermatidae; genus Heloderma; species Heloderma suspectum. Next base: position 93,249,051 of record NC_139458.1, read on the forward strand.
CAAGGATGGTGTCATACAGGAAAATGTTGCTGCCAAATATATCCTTTATGCAAAAAACAGTTCGGGAAACGGCTCCCTCTGTGTTAAACACATTCTGAAAAGCATCAGCAGAATTACCCATGACACCTTCAGTAAATCAAACAAACAACACATAAGACCACATGGTAAGCCTAGAAAAGAAGATATAGTAGCAGAGAGAGAGAGACAGAGAGAAAAAAAAGCCTAACCCAAGGTTGGGCTAGGGGCTAAATTGCAAGGCTCAGCTGACCAGGATACACAGCCAGCTGCTGACAAGGTTTTGGTCAGCAACTATGTTGTTCCTATGGCCTTAACTATAAGTTGTCAATCTGGATAATCCACTGAATCTTAGCACAAACTACTGTATACAAACCCTCTGCAAAACCATCACTGACAACAATGGTTTGTCAATGAAGACATCACACTAAACCACTTATGCTTCCTTAATCACAACTTAGCAAAATGTCAGAACTATGTAGCAGCCATGTCGGGGGTCAGACTAAGTGGTCTCATGTTCTTGCTGAGCTAGCATAGTTTGGCAGGAACAGCAATGTAGAGACTTCCCCTGTCAGCAAGCCGAATTGCACAACACAGTCATGATTTTGCCTTTTTGCTTACTGCAAGACTGTATCCTTGTTCTCAAGATAGAATGTCCTATGGCCCATTTCCTGTACTATAAACAACTGTACCAACTGTAAAACCACAGGAGAGGGGGTGGGAGAAAGGGTCGCTTGTGTGTCATCATCTCTATAAAAGTAATGTGTGGCTATGCCTCGGGGCTTCTGGCTCTTTGGAAGTGATTCCAGCCTTAAGCCCGCGTGTTAAATAAAGAAGTACTCCTTTTCCTTCACTCCGTGGTCTCTCTGACTCTGATTTCTGCTACATAAATGGTGCCGTGACTCGGATGTGGCAGGCACTGAGCCAGACAGGTGGCACTTGCCTGCTCTTCTTCGCCGCACCAGGAGGGAGACCTCGGCGCACATTTTCCCATTTTGGCGCCACCGACCTTTTTGTCGGGTGAACGGGAGACCGCTTGCGCCGGGATCTCCTGAACGGCTGTGAGCATCAAGGGAACCCCAGCGAGCGGAGAAAGGAATTTGAGCCCTGCCTGTATCGTAGCTGCAATTGAGTTGAAACCCACATTGGAAGCCTTCAGGAGAAAGGCAAGTATATAGAGTAGAAAGTGGGCCCCGCCTTTAGGGAGAAAGGCCACTGGGCAGAAAAAAAGAGGGCCCCACCTTAAGAAAAAGGTTGGTAGAACCTACTCCTTGCGGGTAGAAGGGGGGCCTGATCACACCCCCGAGCGGGCGCCAGTACTCAGCGCGGACAGGACTCAGCAGGAAGCTGAGGAAGCTGGGGAAGCCGTTTTTCCGCTCTAGTGAAAAGTGGGAAAAGTGGGTGGCAGGGACATATGAATGCAGTGGAGAGATTGATGATTGTGTGAGTGGCTACTGCGGTTTCTGACACATACCGTTGACCGTCCGGGTACCCAGGCCAGTAGCAAAGTGCATGGTATGAAATTCCTTTTGTGTCGGCCAGTGAGAGCCCTTACTCACTGACCAATCCCCTTTCCCTCCTTGTGTCTGTCTTTATCTTAGGAGAGAGGCTATGGGAGGTGGGGGAAGCAAGACTTGCACCCCCTTGAGATGTATGTTAAAAAAAAAAGGAAAAAGATTTTTTAAAAAGGATTCAGAATAGAGAGAGGGAATAGCAAAAAAGCTCAAGGTTGAGCTGAGAGAAAAAAAAGAACAAGATCTGAGGCTGTTAATCAGAGAAATGTTGCAAGACAGCCTGGCTTTTGACGAAGCGTGGGAGTGTGAGGCCGAAGAAGTAACCGTTAGCCTAGTGCGCCGGGAGGGGAGCAGGAGAATTGCCCACAACGTTCTGAGTTGTGCAACATCATCACCTCGCCTAATTGAGATGAAATCCCTAAGAAATGGAAACTGAAAATGAAGACCCAGAAGATGAAGGCGCAAAATGAAATAAAGGTGAAGAATCCGCCCCCAGGGCACAGGCTAGACCCCTCTTCGAGTGGAAAGTGTGCCATAGGACGGTCCCAAGGCAGAATGAAGCAGAGAGACCATGATGAAGATCTCTGTCAAGGTAGCCATGTTTAGCTTTGAACTGTCCTAGAATTTCATAGAGCCTGTAGACCATCAGCTATATGATTTCTGAAGAGCGTAACCATTAAGCTTTTGCCGTGGGATTCCCTGCAATGAAGAAATCTCACTGATTTGAGTGTCCAGTGTTAAACTGCCTGAGTGTGTGTGCTGAAGAGACCGAGAAACCAGACAGCATGTTCCTGGCCAAGCCAAAATTACGCTACTACCATGCTCCTGGAAGCTGCAATAAACTGTGTAAGCTGGGAGACCCAACCTGATTGAGAAGAAAAGAAGATATTGGAGTAACTGTCTTGAAAAACAGTGAAATCTATGTAGCTGGCTGGCTGACGCTGTCAGTGATGTTACAACTTTAAATTAAGACTGTTTTCCTGTTTGAGACCCCAGCGAAGAAAGCTAACCTGAGTTATTTGTTGCCCATGCCAAAGCAAAGATTTGGCTGCCCTGTACCTCATCGTGTCCTGTTTTAAGCTTGGGATTTACAAATACAAACAAACTGGGAAGCTTGCCTTTGAAGTCCTGCAAATCACCCCACCGCCTCCCCGAAGATTAATGGCTGCCTGAAAAAAATGAAAGTATAAGGCGATGCCCATTACCCACCCAGTGTCCTGAGTTTCGGCACTTTGCTTTCGTGTACCAGATTAAAGGAAAGAGAAAAAAGAGTAAGTTTTTAAAATGTCAAAGTCTGTATGTGCTTATCTCCGTCAGCGTTCTCAGAGCCAGGGGGAGTCACCCAACTCCCTAGCCGGTCTGGCCTTGGTAGCAGAGAAGCTAGAAAAGATGTCTGTGAGAACCTGACGGAAGTAAAATAAAATTTACAGAGGAGTTGCCCAGGTTAAAGCGTCACGGCTAGAGAGCTGAGCTGTGCCGCTCTGTTTAGACAGAGGCCTTGCTAAAAAGTTAAAGGCCCTTGTCTGTCAGAAGGGGTGTAGGGCCACACTTCCCCTTTTTTAAACTGATGCAAAAGTGGGGAGCCTTTGCTGGAAACATCTCATCTTCATTGCCCAGAGCCTTCTCTGTTTGGCTCCATCATCTGGGCTTTTTAGAGACACGCTGCACATGGACTAAAATTTTGAATTGTCAAAGACTTGCCATGGACAGTGCTGTGAAGCTTTTCATAAACTTGAACTCTCATTGCTGTAGACTGTGTGTCTGTGTTTGTAGTCAGCTCAGTGTACAGCAGGCTAAGTTTGATCTATAACTTTTAGATTTCCTTCTGCCAGAACTCATGCAGCATAGAGTTGCCGATGCAAAAATGGTGACCTAAAACTCTTTGCGTGTGTGAGTATGCCCGTCCCTTGATTTTAATGGGCCCTGAGCTTTCAGCCAGAAGAGCGGTATGATTGCTAGATCTGCTCCATCATGCCTTACCATGCAAAAAGTATTTTCCATTCATTGTGTTAAATTGCAAAAAAAAGTTTATTGTGTATATTTTATGATTTCTTAGATATCATAAAATATATGTGATATTTGCAGATGTTTTTACTGTTAGTTGCGACTCCAAATGGTACTGAGTGTGGTTCCCAATGGTTGACAAGTAGAAAAAGACAGAGAAATAGAAAAAGTGGCAGACAGATAGAAAAGGGAAAAAAAGAAGAAAAAGGAGGCAAGAAGCAAAGAGAGAAAACATTTATAAAGAAAAAGCGTGGCCATAGTTGCCCCAGGGTAAATTGGAAGCAGCTGATTATGCCTAGAGCTTATTACCAGGGTATAAAGTAGCCACAATAATGTAATAGTTCTTTAAGATGAGAAAATGTAACTAGAAGGAGAAGAAGAGCCTATCCCAAATGTGCGTCATTGGAACTAGTGTAGGGCAGAAAAGTTTAAGTAAGTGAGTTTAACTTGCAAAAAGACAAGGCTGGTGCATAGAGCGGAAAGTTTTATATAAAAAGTTTGAAACATGATCTGCAATACAGGCAGATCAGCAAAAGAGAGAAAAAGCAAGAGAGGGAGAGAGGTTTCTCTCTCCCAACGCACAAGCGGGGCTAAAGCGCCTCACCCAGTATCAAACTCTGCTGTTAGAAGCCATGAGGGCAAGAATAAAGAAAGCAATTAATATAACCAAAGTGTCTAAAGTGCTGCAAGGTGCCACCGAAGCCCCCAGAGCGTACTTGGAGCGTCTTTTAAATGCCCATCGCCAGTATGCCCCCCCCCCCCCGGCCCAGAGGCCCAAGAAAACGTAGACGAAGAAATGAAAAAGACCCGGCAGAGGCAGAAGATTCTTAAGAAAAAAACGGTGTGCCCAGTGCGGACAAGATGGACATTGGTGGCGTGAATGCCCAAATGAAATAAATCAAATACACGAAAGAGAAAACCAAAGGGGCCAGAACGGGCGAGGGAGGAGACAGCTTAGTTAGCTACCAAACTGGAAAGCAGGGGTCTATAAAAATGTATAAAGAAGTCCCCTTCATTAAAGTGGCTAAAGCCAAAAGTCTTAAATAAGACAGACCGGGCCCCCTTAATCTCAGCCCCGGGAAGCCCCTAGTCACTGCCACTGTGAGGGACCATGACATTGACTTCATAATTGACACTGGAGCAGCATCAAGAGCAAGCAAACGTTAGCCTTAAACAAGAAGTCCAAACACTGGGCAAAGTTCTTCAAGCCCAGCGTCACTTTGTCTTAGAAAATAAGCCCCAATTCCCATTACAGAGATTCATCCTTTCCAACCAGGAGATAAAGTATGAGTTAAAGAGGGAAAAATGACCCTTTGACTCCCAGATGGAGAGGACCAAAAACTGTTATACTTTCCACCCCCACAGCTATAAAAGTAGCTAGAATTAAACCCTAGATACATTGGACACGAGTCAAGAGAGCGAAAGGAGGGGAATGGACTGTAAACAGACATCCTAAAAATCCTTTAAAAATCATTCTGAAAAGGCAGTAAGAAGACTCAGGCTAGACCTTACTGTGGGCACACCTGGAGACTGTCCACCCAGTGTACGGTCAGACCTGCACCTGGAGAATTGATGAAGGGGACTAGACCCTGCTGCAGCTAGCCAGGTGAATAGCTGCCCGGCGTACGGTCAGATCCCAAAGAAGATCAAACATGCGTGTTGTAGTGTTAGTAGTGTTGTATTGTGTTTCCCTAATAAGATGTAAAAAAGGGGGGGCCTGCCCCTGGAGAAGGTAGTTTGTCCCAGCAATTTGCTGATAATTACTGGCTTCACTTAGCTAACATCACTGGGATAAAGTATTTTTCTTTACCAAAAGATATACCTGCAAACAGGCTTATTAGCACGTCTAATACCTGTCTGTAACCATCCTGAAAGAATTCAAAAAGATACCATGTTAAGAGTTTATAGTGTAAGTTTAACTTACTCCCAAAATGCTGATTGGGGCGTGGTTGCAAAGATCCTACCCCCTACAGAATTTACGCACCCCCATTGTTGCTGGAACAAATGCTATGTGTGCGCGAATGCTCAATTGTCAAAAATCTTCCGGAAAATGTAAAGCTATCCCTGGTCCCCCCCTTCCACTGTAATGAAATTCAAAATATATATTTTAATGAGGCCCACATACTTTTGCCTCATGGATAGTTTTGGACATGTGGTTCCCGCACTTGGTCATTTATTCCTGCCAACTTGTCCGATAACCAACCATGTTGCCTCAGTCGCCTAGTGCCATTCCTTCCCCCATGGCCTAAAAAAATCCGTCAACGGCAGCCTCAAGCACTGCAACTGACTGAAGATTGTAATAGTCATGTGCAGCTATTCTCTGACTCGGAAAAATTGGCCTTAGCAATGTCACTAGTTGGTGTTCCAGGTTTAGCCTTGGCTGATGGTCTGAAAATCAACTGGTTAGTGTGCAGCTTGGCCAAAAGTATAAATGCCACCTCACGAGCATTGTCATTATTAAATAAAGAAGTTGCGTGATCTAAGAGGTGCGGTTCTAAAAAATAGAGCTGGTATAGATTACCTCTTCCTTCTTCATCATTTGGGTTGTGAGACACACCAAAAGCTCTGTTGCTTTAACTTAACTGATAATGGCAATGCTGTAGATGAACAGATCAACAAACTGCACCAAATAGTCGCTGACATCAAAATAGAGCAACATAATTGGATCGACTGGTTGACCTCTTGGCTTCCAGATCTCAGCTGGCTCAAAGCATTATTTGTTCTGATTTTACCAGTAGCAGTGGTAGGGATACTGTTATGCCTCTGCATCCCCTGGTTTATGCGTTGCTTAAACAATCTGTTTATTGCCTCAGCCACAAAAACAGCTGCCCGCTATGCTTTAATAGCTCAACAAGATATTAAGTAAGAAAGTTGCCATAAAAATCCTGTGTTATGCCTTGCCAACCAAGATGTCTACTTGTGTAATGAAATGCTATAATTGTAATAAAATTATGCATTTAAGGGGGGAATGTAGCAGCCATGTCGGGGGTCAGACTAAGTGGTCTCATGTTCTTGCTGAGCTAGCATAGTTTGGCAGGAACAGCAATGTAGAGACTTCCCCTGTCAGCAAGCCGAATTGCACAACACAGTCATGATTTTGCCTTTTTGCTTACTGCAAGGCTGTATCCTTGTTCTCAAGATAGAATGTCCTATGGCCCATTTCCTGTACTATAAACAACTGTACCAACTGTAAAACCACAGGACAGGGGGTGGGAGAAAGGGTCGCTTGTGTGTCATCATCTCTATAAAAGTAATGTGTGGCTATGCCTCGGGGCTTCTGGCTCTTTGGAAGTGATTCCAGCCTTAAGCCTGTGCGTTAAATAAAGAAGTACTCATTTTCCTTCACTCCGTGGTCTCTCTGACTCTGATTTCTGCTACGCTAAGCCTCAAACATCTTTTTTATTCCATTGTTTTGTTTTTATTTTTACCCCAGGCTACTTCCTTCTCAATTATACTGATTAAGTATAAGTCACAATAAAAGTGAGTGGAATACTTTAGTCTTTAATTTCCACTCTATAGGTCAAATGGTAAATCCCCAATTAACAGAAATTTATACACCCATTGATGATGTACACCCACTGGTGTTTCATCAAGGAGCTCAGAACCTATGTTGAAAATATGAGCAGTGTTACGCAACCATCCATGCGTATAGGCTATTTTGAAAGCAGTGGTAATGACGGTATAAGGCCACACAGGTTTCCCCAGCAGACTCTCTTTTCCTGCCCCCCTACACCCCCCAAATACAAGAGAGAGCATTTAATCTCTCTATTTTCTTCAGGAGTGACTGGTGCTGTGGCAAACGGAAAACGCACCAAATAATTTCAGCATTTTTTTGCCTCAGTTGAAACAGGCTCAAATGATTTTTTTTCCTGAAAAACAGAAAGACAGGTAAACTTCTTCAGGATTTTGTTTCCAGAAAGCAGAATTATAAGAAGCAGAAAGAAGACTCTTCTGCCCAAGAGGGTAAAGAAGATGACCAGCCCTGACCTGCAATGAACTTATGTAGCCATGGCTCTTCTGAACAAAATGAAATAGGCTGACTTGTTGAAATGGTGGTCACAAAACATTTGTTGTGAATCGGAACCCTTCAGATGACCAATTTTTTACTGCTCTCACCAGTCATTGAAGGGGACTAAATCTGACTGATCCACACAGAGATGCTTACAGAGTTTGTGGGATACTTCAGCATTATGCATGTTAACAGCTTTTGATAGAAAATGCGTTACTGAGGTCACCGAATAGGTAAAAGGCTAAACATTAATCACCATGCATCATGCTTTCATCTTCTGCACCTTAGCAGTGTTGGGAAAGGGAAAGAACAAGCAATAAAGCAAGGAGCGCCCACCTTTACCCTTTCATGTTCATAGCTTCAGCACCACTGTTGATTTGATAAATGACTGGAAGTAAGCAGAGAAACTTAATGGCTTTACAGCTTCTGTTATCGGATTCCCTCCTGCCGAGAGCCAGCTCTCTTCCAGAAGGAAACCTGCAGGGCAATGTACATTTGTTAGCCCAGAAACTGCACTGATAAGGCCTCAATCCCTGTAGGTGGCTCATATAACAAACCAGAATACCAAGTTAATTCCAACAACAATCCCAATAATCAAGTCCATTTTAAATAAAATGAAAATTAATAAAATTAATAAATAAAATTAAAATTAAAATGGAGAGAGACAGTCAAGTTATATTCTGAGACACGTTAGGCAACATCATGGACAAACTTATATTGGTGTATGACAGTACAAGTGTTTCAGTTATACCAAACTCTTTCTAAGAAGCCTGCAAATTCCTGTATGTTTTAATAAAACATAGTTTAATAAAATATACTAATATACTTAAGATGAATATTGACATAAGGATTGATTATTCCAATCTATCTGAGTATCAAAGGAGAATGTTGTATGAGTTATATTCTCAATACATGGTCAAACGGCATGCTATATTAATTATGTAACATGCAGACCCCATCTACTTTGTAATTACTCCAAAATAAGTGTGTGGGCCCCCAATCTGGATTGGGACCATCATGGGTGGGAAGGGGAGGTTCAATCCTTCCCTTCCTAGCAGCTTACCTCCTGAATTCTTCCTCTTGCAGGACAATAAAGAAAAAAACCCCTCCATTAGTGCCAATGGAGTCTATTTTTCTTTTTTGACTGCTGTACATGATGGAGTGGATAGGAGTGTTATGAGAAGGAAATGGATGGGAAGGGAAGGATTCCCCATGCATGGTGGTCCCACGTTGGACATAGGCCCAGCCACTTACACTGGAGGAAATAAGAAGAATTTGACCTTTAAACATGAATTTCAAAAAGGCAGATCCGGAATCATGCCAAAAAAAAATGTGAGTAAGGGGAAACATGATAGAGCTGTACAACATTATGCATCATGTGCAGAAAGTGGATGGGGGGGCATTTTTATCCCTCTCTCATAATACTGGAACACAGGGTCATCCCACGTAGCTGAATGGTGGGAGATTCAGGACAGATAAAAGGGAAGTACTTCTTCACATAGAGCATAGTTATACTATAGAACTTGCTACCATAAAATGTAGTGATGGCCACCACTTTGGCTGGCTTTAAATGGGGATTAGAAAAATTCATGGACAATAAGGCTATCAGTGGCTACTAGTCCTGATGGTTATATGCTACCTCCAGAAATAAAGGCAGCATGCCTATGCACACCAGCTGCTTGGGAACATGGGCAGGAGGGTGCTGTTGCACTCATGTCCTGATTGTCAGTTTCCCGTGGGTAGCTGGTTGGCCACTTGTGAACAGAATGCTGGCCTACATGGACCCTTGGTCTGATCCGGCATGGCTCTTCTTATGTTTTGATGCATACTCCAAGACTCAGGATACCCCTCTCTGAAGAGGGCCAGATCAAGTATTTAGCCCCAGATCCCAAACATCACCATAGGAATGCAGATCTGCTAAGCAAGCAGCTCAAACCACCTAAGGAATATATGCACCAAAATTCCAATTATGGTTCCCATATTTAATTGTCTCAGGTGCCAACGGACCTCAATTGCTTTTTGTTACTAGGCAGATTAAAAATATAATAATGTAATATAAATTAATTAATATTCCCACTTTAAGCCTTGATCAGTTGTGCTGTGTAGCTTGCTGGAAAAGTTGACTGCATTCATAATTTACAATAAACTGGTTTACCATAAAGTCTTGGCAATGGTCCATAGCTCAGTGGTAGAGCACATGTTTTACATGCAGAAGGTCCCAGGTTCAATCCCCAGCATCTCCAGGGAGGGCTAGGAAAGAATCCTGCTTGAAAGCCTGAAGATCCACTGCCAATCAGTGACCAGGTTTGCATAATCACTGCAGCCCACCATGATTTATTTAAGCCATGGTGGGTTAAGGCATGTGCCAGCAGCCATTTTTAGTATTCAACCCCTGGCAGGGGTTGCCATGGTTTGTCATGTCATCCGAATCCATCATCTGTTGTAGGGTTATTTGTTTAACCCTCAAACAATCCCTGCTTCCTGGGTTCAGACAACATGATAAACCATGGCAAACGCCTATCTCCCCCCCCCCCGCCAGCCTGAATATTAAAAATGGCTGCCACCACACACCACAACCCACTGTGGCTTAAATAAGCCACGGTGAGCTGTAGTGATCGCACAAATTAGCCCAGCGTTGACAATATTGGGCTAGATGAACCAATGGTCTGACTCAGTTTAAGGTAGCTTCCTATGTATGATTTATTGTTATGTTAACAAGCTTTGGGCTTGACTTCTTTTCCCCTCTCCTCCTCTGGCACAGCCATAAGGAGTTCAGAAACCCTAACTTCTGTTTTCAATTACATTTATCATTACTTCCAAACCCTAAACTGTAGCTAATCTTGTGTTTTGAAGCTGGTTTACTTCAGTATGCTATAGTTAAGACGAAGCACAGTTTGCCTGCTTTCAGAAATCATGCTAAATTGAATTTAGTTAAAACTGGAAGCAAACGCTTCTTTATCACAGCATTCTATCATCACAGCAATGCCAAAGGAGGAGAGGAAAGTGCACAAGCCTGAGTATCATTCATGTGACAATAAGCCATAGGTTATCCTGTCTGAATGCAGCCTCTGTCTTCTGTTCCTTAGAATTGTTCAAGGTAGTAGAATCCTTCAACTGATCAGAAACTCCGTCGCTCTTCTTACACTGGCTGGGTTCATACAATACCACAACCCAAGTATGGATTGAATTAGGGTTGCCATTGAATCCTGGGTTGTGTACTTTGTAAACCCAGCCACACTAACAAACTATCAGTTGTTAACCATGAACAACCCATGAAGAAAACTCATGGTTTGTTGTTGGGTTGTGGACTGTGGGTTGTTCATAGTTAACAACCCATGGTTTGTTAACACGGCTGGGTTCACACAACACAACAACCCACGGTTCAACAATAATCTATGGTTCAACGATAACCCATACTCAACCTTGAGTGTGGGTTCTCATGTTGTATGAACCCAGCCACTCTCTCCATGCCTACTTCCCAACTGTTGGCTAGCTGGTGATAAAAGGCTTGCCTAGTTCAGCAACCTGTTTTCCACATTTCCAACCAGATGCCTATGGGATGTCCGCAAGCAGGACATGAGGATAATATCCCTCTTCAGCTGTCGTTTCCCAGCAACAGGTATGCAGAGGCATAGTATCTCTGCTCCTCAAGGTAGCATATAGCCGTCAGGACAAGTAACCATTGATAAGTTTCATCATCTATGAATGAGCCTAATCTCCTTTAAAAAGCATCACACCATCTCCCACCATGCAGCTTCATTGAATGAGCCTCAGTTATAATATAATGAGAGAGGGAAAGAAACTTCTCACTACTATTTATTTATTTGATTTGTGCCCTGCCTTTCTACCAAAAAATGGCACTCAAGATGGCTATCCACTTTCTCCACATTATGCATAATTTTATTTACTTCTATCATGTCCCTCCCTTACTTGCCTTTTTTCTAAAGTGTTGACCACCAGTATTCTACCCATGATCCTTGCCAAGCTTCACGGTGTAAATCCCGTAGCAGGATACGCAGTCAGGTTCTTTATTTAATTGGGTTAAAATACAATGAGAGAGAAAAAAAGAAGGCTTAGTTTGCAAATGTGAAACTCAAAAGCTTCATGAAATCAGAATGCTGCTGCATGAGTAGTAGAGGTTCTGTGATTTTCCTGCTAACCAAAAACCAGTTTTGAGTTAAGCCTAGGGATAGTGGAGAAATCTGCAACGGAATCAAATGAGTTCAGATTTTTATGAATCTCACCCAGAGATTCTGCAGCAGACTGTCTTTTCCCCAGTTGGCTGGATTCCGTGGACTTACAGACTGTTTTTCCAACTTTCTGGAATTTTGCACAAATGTATTAATAGAAAAATACTCACAGTTTTTTTTAAAGGCCAAAAATACACATTTCCCTATAGGCTAAAAGTGTGGGAATGTGCATTTTGGGGGATCTGCACATTTTGGGGAGATCTACATCTTTTCTAAAGTGCAAATCTGCACAAATTCGGAAACTCAAAAAAATCCGATTCTGTTGATGAGTGGACGATGGAATGAAAGGAGCCTGACAATCTGAAAAATGCGGACGGAACGGATTTTACACAATCCATACATTCTTATTTGAGCTGAACCTCAAGAAGTGCTTTGCCGTACAACCAGCTCCAGCAACTTTTGCAACAATGAGCTAGTGTGGTATAGCAGTTGGAGGGTTGGACTAGGCCTGGGGATACCCAGTTTTAGTCCCCACTTGGCCAGGAAACTCACTGGGTGACTTTGGGCCACTGACTCTAAGCCTAACCTACCTCACAGGGTTGTGGTGAGGATAAAATGGAGAGGAGGAGGATCATGTACGCTGCCTTAGGCCCTTTGGAAGAAAGGCAGGATATACAGTCAGTATATACCATTCAGGAAGGACAGCCAGTGGCATACACACACACCCATCGTTGGTGGCTCATAAGTAATGGAACGAATGGCTGACAAGCAGCTGCATGGTCAGGTGTGGCCTGTTTCCTGGGTACCCCATGACCAATCAAGCAGATGAAAGGCCTGGAGGTGGTTCTGAGTGTTACATTTGCATTTGGTAGCTGTTCACTGGAACTCCCAACATGAGGTCCAAAGAGGTGTCCATGCGAGTGAAAGAGGCCATCATTAGGCTGAGGAAACAAAATAAACCCATCAGAGAGATAGCAAAAACAGTGGGAGTGGCCAATACCACAGTGTGGAACATCCTGAAAAAGAAGGACTTAACTGGCAAGCTCAGCAACAGCAAAAGGCCTGGAAGACCACGGAAGACAACTAAAGTGGATGACCGCAGAATTCTGCTCATGGTGAAGAGGAACTCTTTCACAATATCTAGCCAGGTTAAGAATGCTCTTGAGGAGTTAGGCATGTCATTGTCAACATCTACAGTCAAGAGACGGCTTTACGAATGTAAATACAGAGGCTTCATAACAAGGTGCAAACCACTGGTAATGCTCAAGAACAGACAGGCCAGATTAGCCTTTGCCAGCAAACACCTAAAAAAGCCTGCCCAGTTCTGGAATAAGATTCTGTGGACTGATGAAACCAAGATTAACTTGTACCAGAATGATGGGAAGAGAAAAGTTTGGAGAAGGAAGGGAACAGCTCATGATCCAAAGCATACCACACCATCTGTCAAACATGGTGGAGGCAGTGTTATGGCATGGGCATGTATGGCTGCCAATGGAACCGGGTCGCTGGTGTTTATTGATGACCTGACTGCTGATCAAAGCAGCAGGTTGAATTCTGAAGTGTGTAGGGCTATACTTTCTGCTCAGATTCAGCTGAATGCTGCCAAGCTGATAGGACACCGCTTCATATTGCAGATGGATAATGACCTAAAACATACAGCAAAAGCTACCCAAGAGTTTCTCAAGGCAAAGAAGTGGGATGTTCCTCAATGGCCAAGTCAGTCACCTGATCTCCACCCAACAGAGCATGCTTTTCACTTACTGAAGACAAGACTGAAGGCAGAAAGACCCACAAACAGGCAGTAGGTGAAGGCAGCTGCAGTAAAGGCCTGGCAAAGCATCTTGAGGGAGGAAACGCAGCATTTGGTCATGTGCATGGGTTCCAGACTTCAGGCAGTCATTGACTGCAAAGGATTTTCATCCAGGTATTAAAGGCGATACTTAAGTTTGAAATGATGTTGGTTTGTTCCACTACTTATGAGCCACCAACGATGGGGGGGGGTATGCCACTGGCTGTACTTCCTGAATGGTTAGAGCCCCACTTTTCTCAAACCCCTTGAATTACAGCTGAAAGTCCCGACTTTGCTCCCATCTGGGTGTGTTTCCTTTCAACTTCAATGTGGTGGTGTACAGAGGCCAACTGCCAAAACAGTTATCCTTGAGCCAATATTTCTGGCCCTGACTGTAAATGTATCTAACAAACAATTCCAGCAACCAGCAGGCACTGGATAGAAACTGGGGCCCCCACCACAGTCCACTTTCTATCCACTCCTGAGTTACAAGAGTCCCAAGAAATTATAAATAAACTTAAGCAATGTAAACATTTACTGGCGCTCGATTTTGTTTTACGTGCTTGTAAAATCTGGACAAAACCCCCTTCCAGCTCCTTAGGAAACATTTTCACCCTGTAATACGTCAATGCTAATAACTTAATGATCCAGGAGAATCCTCTGACTTGAAGGTAGGGTGGTCTTTGAATTACATATATGGAAGCTTTTAACATTCAGTCAGGGTTCCAAAGGCTAAAATTATGTGAAATATACCTTCAGTCAAGTTCGTTTTTTTGTAGAACAACAATGTATAACAGCTACAATGTAATGTTAGGGCGCGACCCTATGGGGATAGTCGGCCACCTCCGAACTTGGAGGCAGCCGACTATCCAATGCAGGGTGGGTGGAGCGTGGAGGGGATCGTCTCCTCCACACTCCAGCTGCCCTGCATTTGCAGCTAGACAGCTGATTTTGGCTGTCTAACTGGGGAGCATCGGGGGGGGGGCAGCGCATAGGAAGCATCATAACAGCACTTCCACAGTCTCCTCCCCACCCCTGGGAATGCCCCCTTTTCAGCCGCTCCGCACTAGTCTTCCAAGTGCGGAGCCAGGGGCAAACTGCACCTCTTTTGAGGTGGCGGGGGCAGGGAGCCATATTTCTGGGACCCAGAAACCAAAAAATCTTATAGCCATCTAGGCGCTGTCTAGCAGCCATAGGATTGTGCCCTTAGTGAATTAAAACTCATACCATTATTGAATAATAAATTACATCTCACAAGTCTGCATATGAATAGGACAGTTTGAAGTAAAACACATTCTTTATTTTTACATTATGCATTCGTGTGCTGCAGCAGGTACCATCCCAGAAGAGACAGTTTCTAATGTATATGTGAGAGGGATATTTACAGTTTTTCTAAATACTTTAATTAATTTTTGAAGTCTACTTCCTGATTAATAATCAGGGGTACTTTTAATCTATCAAGCGGTTTTTAATTCATTTACCAATTAACTAAATAGGGAAAAGTAAGTTATAAACCAGGAAATATCTGGATTCCTCTCCTTTTTAAAGTCAGAGCATACAAATCATGAGAAAAGGGGAAAACCACAATGTGTAACTAGTAAATTCATATTACTTCCATATTTAAAGCAAGTTACTAGAGAAGAAGGCAGGGGAGAGATAGTATTTTATAACAATTACTCATTCCCATCAGCATTCAATGACCAGAATTACATTAGCACGAATCAGTTTAATATACTGCATAAATTAAAATCCACTTAGATTTTATTTGGTATGAAATCTAGTGTAATGAAAAGTCTGAAATGGCAACCCCATATGAGATCATAGGTACCTTATGGGCAGCTGTTCTGGAAGCTTTCTTTTCCCAGATGGCTATTCTACAGGGTTCACATATAGGAAGAACAGTAGCGTACTCAGTTTTTTTTTTCTCTGTGAAATACACCCTGTTAGCTATAGTGATCAGTTTTGTGGTATGGAACTTTGCCAATTGTACCTTGAGTCACGACACAAAACGTATTTCTCTTCAGAAGAAAACTGCCTTAATTCACTCAGCATAGGTATATCTGTGGAGGTAGCCTTATTCAAAACAGTTTTTAAAAAACACTTGTAAATATTGAAAATAAAAAAAATTAATCTCAGTAAAAAGTACATATTACCAACTTCACTGAAATCAAACGAGAATGGCCTGGTTCGCATGACACACTGGGCTCCCCATGGGTTATTTAACCTACAATGAGCACAGTGTGTGCCAGGTGCCATTTTAAATATGCAGCCCCCAACAGAGTTGCATCATGTCATGTGAACCCAGCCATCGCAGATTATGTGGGGGTTAAACAACTCTCCCATACCTCTACAACAATCCTAGGGTTGTTTAGCCCTCACATAA
The DNA here is from genome assembly GCF_057233095.1 of Heloderma suspectum. Classification (NCBI taxonomy): domain Eukaryota; kingdom Metazoa; phylum Chordata; class Lepidosauria; order Squamata; family Helodermatidae; genus Heloderma; species Heloderma suspectum. Next base: position 93,264,955 of record NC_139458.1, read on the forward strand.
CCCCTGATGGCTCGGTTCGCAAAACACAACGCTATTGGGGATTACATATTCAAAATGGCATCTGGCACACACCACGGTTAAATAACCTACAGTGAGCCTTGTGTGTCATGTGAACTGAGCCACTATCTGAGCTGTTTCTGTTATGTGTAAAGTAACTTATACAGCAATACAACCTACTAATTATTGTTAGAAGAAAAGGCCAATTCAATGTTTCTATTGTCAACAAATGCAGACTACTCACAGATTATCCACAATCTAGCCATATAGAGCAGAAATACCTAAAGATGTGCAAACTCAACAAATCAGCTTCAAATTTAATAATGTATTGGCGCTGTAATAATAATTCAAAGTGGCCACTTCAGTTGCTTGTAGTTCATATTGTAAAAGGGAACGCCACAGTAGTTTCACAATAAAAGCAAAAATATGTCCTAGGTTTGAACACAAACAGGCAGGGAATGTCATCTTTAAGGATCTGTTTCAGCCAACCTGGTGAAGAGTGGAAGGAGACAGCACGTTAGACCTGACTTCTGTACAGCCAAGAATGGAGCAAAGCAAAGTAGGGAAAGCTGATTTCTATTCAGCATTAGCAAGTCACCTTGCTGCTGAGGTCAGTGAGCAAACTGAACTGGAACCTTTTCAAGCTGGGGTCAAGGAACATCACTCGAATCATTGTTCCTATTGGGACAAGGAAGATTCTTTGTCCAGCGTGGCAGGTCTTCCTGTAGTTGGCTCTTTTGAAAAGAACTAGGCGATGGTGCACAGCTTGAACCACCACATGACACCCTCAGGTCAGCAGTTCAAGTCTCACTGCTGATTTAATGGCCTATGCAAGTGGTAGTTCCTTCACAGAAGTTCCAGTTCCCAGAGTATTTGCCTGTTGTAGCTCTATAAGGCATACAGTCCTACATACAATTTTGTTTACATTTTTCTGAATGAGGGAAGAGGTTGCAGGGAGCCATGCTGGAAATAATGTGGATATGATGATGGTGTCTATACTTAGTGTAACACAACAGAACGCCCAGAAATTTGCAAGGCAAGCTACTCCAATTTGATTTCAGAGACGTTGAGGCTGTTGGGACACACAGGTGAGCAAGCTCCCAAGAATCTAGACCAGACTAGTATCCAACATGTGCAGCAAGCCTATCTGGAGACAAATTTTTCATTTCTGGAAACAACAGAACTCTTCCCTTTAACTTCTTGACTTCTGAGGGGAGAGAACAGCTTGTTGTTGTTGTTCAGTCATTCAGTCGTGTCCGACTCTTCGTGACCCCATGGACCATAGCACGCCAGGCCTTCCTGTCCTGTGCTCTCTCCCGGAGTGTGCTCAAATTCATATTCATTGCATCAGTGATGCTATTAGCCATCTCATCCTCTGCCGTCCCCTTCTCCTTTTGCCTTCAATCTTTCCCAGCATTAGGGTCTTTTCCAGTGACTTTTCTCTTCTCATTAGGAGGCCAAAATATTTGAGCTTCAGTATCTGTCCTTCCAATGAGCACTCAGGGTTGATTTCCTTTAGGATGGACTGATTTGACCTCCTTGCAGTCCAGGGGACTCGTAAGAGTCTTCTCCAGCACCACAGTTCGAAAGCATCGATTCTTCGGCGCTCAGCCTTCCTTATAGTCCAGCTCTCACAGCCATACGTTGCTGCTGGGAAAACCATAGCTTTGATTATACGAACCTTTGTCGGCAATGTGATGTCTCTGCTTCTTACTATGCTGTCTAGGTTTGCCATAGCTTTCCTCCCAAGGAGCAAGCGTCTTTTAATTTCATGGAGCCCAAGAAAATAAAATCTGTCACTGCTTCCATTTCTTCCCCTTCTATATGCCAGGAAGTGATGGGGCCAGATGCCATGATCTTCATTTTTTTAATGCTGAGTTTCAAACCAGCTTTTGCACTCTCCACTTCCACCCTCAACAAGAGGCTCTTGAGATCCTCTTCGCTTTCTGCCATTAGGGTGGTATTGTCTGCGTATCTGAGGTTGTTGATAATTCTCCCGGCAATCTTAATTCCGACCTGTGATTCATCCAACCTGGCATTTCTCATGATGTACTCTGCATATAAATTAAATAAGCAGGGCGACAATATACAGCCTTGTCGTTCTCCTTTCCCAATTTTGAACCAATCGGTTGTTCCATCTCTGGTTCTTACTGTTGCTTCTTGACCCTCGTACAGGTTTCTCAGGAGACAGGTAAGATGGTCTGGTACTCCCATTTCTTTAAGAATTTGCCACAGTTTGTTGTGATCCACACAATCAAAGGCTTTAGCGTAGTCAATGAAGCAGAAATAGACATTTTTCTGGAATTCTCTTGCTTTCTCCAGGATCCAGCAAATGTTGGCGATTTGATCTCTAGTTCCTCTGCCTCTTCAGAACCCAGCTTGTACTTCCGGTAGTTCTCGGTTCACATACTGCTCAGGCGTAGCTTGTAGGATTTTGAGCATCACCTTGCTGGCATGTGAAATGAGCGCATTTGTACGGTACTTTGAACACTCTTTGGCATTGCCCTTCTTTGGAATTGGAATGTAAACTGACCTTTTCCAGTCTTGTGGCCATTGTTGAATGTTCCAAATTTGTTGGCATATTGAGTGCAGCACTTTAACAGCATCATCTTTTAGGATTTTAAATAGCTCAGCTGGAATACTGTCATCTCCGCTAGCTTTGTTGTTACTAATGCTTCCTAAGGCCCACTTGACTTCACTCTCGAGGATGTCCGGCTCAAGTTCAGTGACTGCACTATCATGGCTATCAGGGACATTCAGATCTTTCCTGTATAGTTCTTCTGTGTATTCTTGCCACCTCTTTTTAATCTCATCTGCTTCTGTTAGGTCCCTGCCTTCTTTGTCCTTTATCATGCCCGTCTTTGCACAAAACGTTCCCTTGACATCTCCGATTTTCTTGAAGTTTTCTCTAGTCTTTCCCATTCTATTGTCTTCCTCAATTTCTTTGCATTGTTCATTTAAGAAGGCCTTCTTGTCTCTCCTTGCTATTCTCTGGAAATCTCTATTCAGTTGGGTATATCTTCCCCTTTCTCCTTTGCTTTTCGCGTCCCTTCTTTCCTCAGCTACTTATAAAGCCTCATCAGACAGCCACTTTGCTTTCTTGCATTTCTTTTTCTTTGGGATGGATTGAGTTGCTGCCTCATGAACAATGTTATAGACCTCCGTTCATAGTTCCTCAGGCACTCTATCAGGTCTAATCCCTTAAATCTATTCCTCACCTCCACTGTATATTCATAAGGGATACGATTTAGGTCATACCTGAATGCTTTAGTGGTTTTCCCTACGTTCTTCAATTTAAGCCGAAATTTTGCAATAAGAAGCTCATGATCTGAGCCACAGTCAGCTGCAGGTCTTGCTTTTACTAACTGTATAGAGCTTCTCCATCTTTGGCTGCAAAGGTCATAATCAATCTGATTTCGATATTGACCATCTGGTGATGTCCATGTGTAGAGTCGCCTCTTGTGCTGTTGGAAAAGAGTGTTTGCTATGATCAGCGTGTTCTCTTGGCAAAACTCTATTAGCCTTTGTCCAGCTTCATTTTGTACACCAAGGCCATGCTTGCCTGTTATCCCGGTGATTTCTTGACCTCCTACTTAGAATTCCAATCCCCTATGATGAAGAGGACATCTTTGTTTGGTGTTAGTTCTAGAAGGTGTTGTAGGTCTTCACAGAACCGATCAACCTCAGCTTCTTCGGCCTCAGTGGTTGGGGCATAGACTTCAATGACTGTGATGTTGAATGGTTTGCCTTGGATTCATACTGAAATCATTCTATGATTTTTGAGATTGTACCCCACCACTGCTTTTCCCACCCTTTTGTTGACGATGAGTGCTACTCCATTTCTTCTAAGGGATTCTTGCCCACAGTAGTAGATATAATGGTCACCTGAATTAAATTTGCTCATGCTTGTCCATTTTAGTTTGCTGATTCCCAAGATGTCGATGTTCAATCTTGCCATCTCATGTTTGACCATCTCCAGCTTACCTTGATTCATTGATCTTACCTTCCAGGTTCCTAAACAATATTGTTCTTTACAGCATCGGACTTTCTTTTCACCACCAGACACATCCACAGCTGAGTGTCCTTTCGGCTTTGGCCCAGCCGCTTCACTCTTTCTGGCGCTACTTGGAAATTCCCTCTGCTCTTCCCCAGTAGTATATTGGACACCTTCCGACCTGAGGGGCTCATCTTCCGGCATCATCTCTTTTAGCGTTGTGATACGTTCCATGGGGTTTTCTTGGCAAGAATACTGGAGTGGATTGCCATTTCCTTCTCCAGTGGACCACATTTTGTCAGAACTCTCCACCATGACCTGTCCATCTTGGGTGGCCTTGCACAGCATAGCTTATGGCTTCACTGAGTTATGCAAGCCCCTTCGCCACAAGAAGGCAGTGATCCATGAAGGTAGAGAACAGCTTACAAAAGAACAAAAGAGTGTGGAATGATTCATGCTAAGCCCTCTACAGAATGCTCAAGAGAATGATGGAGAGAGATACTCCCTACCCCTTTCACCAGTCAAATATTCCTTGCTTTAAGCAAACAGCCCTCTCCAAATCATACTTACAAAACTCTGAACCATCTAATCAAACAAGATTAGTCAATTTGCAAAAAGGAATCCATAATTGTGTGTTGTCTGTATAAACTCTCAAATTTCTCCATTTTCCACCAGTAAGTCGTATAATGACACATTGACTATTATTTAATGATTAACTCAACACAGGTGCCACTTTAAAAACCTTTAACAATTGCTGTATCTGCTTTGCATGTTATAGTGATGTCACCTGAAATAATGAATTCGTTTTTAAAAGAAGATGAAATAAAAGAGAAAAAACTACTGAAGTACATTGTACTGTTAAAAAGTGGAATGAAACAGGCGAGAGAATGAGTTATCAGGAAAAATTATTTCCAGCTGATAAAACTTTCTGGAAGCTACTTCTGAGCACCAGATGCTATAACCAAGCTATTTGTGGCTACTAAAATATGCACAGCTACAGGCTTGCTTTAATTAAGCATTCAGTGTCATTTCATTTATATCTGTTCTTAAGAATTTTCTTGCTTTTTATTTAGTCTGCCTTTAACTATTAAGTTCCAGATGTAGGCTGCATTTGGACTAAGCTGAGCTACAATAATTGCAAGTTAAGCTTCAGTTTACAGCCTACATAAATAATAAGCCAAAGACAGACTCAATAAAAGGAAACTTAAACAGCCAGAAATGGGCTATAAGGGATCAGGACGTCTAAGCAATATTACAGCTTTCTGAGCTTAATGATATTTTAACTGGCCATGTGTAAAGGACTGGTTACAGGTTCAGTGTGAAGAAGAATATACTGGAAGCGATGCCCATTTTAGAATTGAGAACCTGGGGTATTTCATTACAAATTAGGGTGTCCCTACATTATCCGACAGCCATTTCTGGAACCTACCATACAGCAGGATTCTGATCCTAACCTGTCAAGTTTCTGGACACAGCCATTCACGTTGTATATTTTAGGAGCTGAAGAAGAAAGTGGTATTGCTTTGAGTGAACTTAAAGGAAGTGTCCTGTTTTCTACATGTTTCACTTATTTTCCTGGAACCTAGTAAGTAACCATTCCTGGCATGACTGCTCTTTGTTCATAAAGAGCTATTACTGAAGAGAAAATTATATCTCAGGAGTATTTCTCAGGGCACAGTCCATAATTCTACAAAGTGTTTATTTTTACCATGTTTCATACTGGTAATAATTTTTTTACTTATGCCATAAAACCCCCCAATTGCCATCAATCCTGTGGTGTCAAGGTAGTAGGACACTAGATCAAGGTGGAGGTCACACACTGTTTGCCCACATAAATGCATTATCATTTATTTGTGCTGCTCGTGTGAATGAAACATAATATGAATAGGTTCTCAAAAATTGTAGCTGAGTTCCTGCTTCGCTTGCTAAATCCTCTTAAATTAATTTGCAATGTCTGCTAGAAATGTTTTCCACCATCTTGATCTGGTGAGAAGGCTGCAGAGTCTTATTTTGAATTCAAATCTAGCAACTATTATGCATCTTCCACAACTTCAAATAATATTGCAGTGTACTGTTGTCTGTGCCTGCTCCTCAAGATTGTCTGGTGACCAGAGCCAAAATAGTTTACAATATAGCAACTTTAAGAAGCATAAAAGTCTCGGGTTTCTAATAGCCTTCAGGCACAATCCAAGGTAGTGATTTGAACGATGAAGCTTTACATGGTTTAATGGGTTGGAATAGAGCTTTTTGTATCATAGTGCCCACTCTCTGGAACTTCCTACCAGTACAAATTAGACATGTGTTGACTCTTCTGATTTTTGTCCCCTACTGTAAATGTTTGGTCCGTGGGCCTAATCCAGCCCACAGACATTCCCCATCTGGTCTGCAGAGCCTCCTTGGATTCCTCCAGGGTGTGGGGCTTAGCATGCTGCTCCCCCTCCTAATTGGGAGGCCACCATAACTAGTAGTCATTGTAAACCAAATCCTACATAAATTCATCTAAATCCCCCTTTAAAGCTGACTAAGTTGTTGGCCATCACCACTAGTGATGTAAAATTTCTGGATATTTTGAGGCCATGGGGAAAAAAAATCTTGGGGGTTCTGGAAAAATTTGAAATTTTGGAAAAATTGAAAAATAAGCAATACTTACTTTTTTTAGCCGTCTTTACATATCTAAAGTCACTTTGTTGCTTTAAGACCACTTTCCCCAACCTGGTGCCCTCCAGATATTTTGGACTTCATCTCCCATCACCCTCAGGCAGCACAGCCAATGGTCAGAAATGCTGGGCACTGTAGTTGAAAACATCCGGAGGCTACCAGGTTCGGGAGGGCTGCAGACATTTTACATCTCTAGTCTTTCTATAAAAGTGTTCTTATTAAATAGTTTTTAGAAATCATTTTGGGGAGAGTAAAGGCTAGGTTGTTGTTGTTCAGTCGTTCAGTCGTGTCCGACTCTTCGTGACCCCATGGACCATAGCACGCCAGGCCTTCCTGTCCTGCGCTCTCTCCCGGAGCGTGCTCAAGTTCATATTCATTGCATCCGTGATGCTATCTAGCCATCTCATCCTCTGCCGTCCCCTTCTCCTTTTGCCTTCAGTCTTTCCCAGCATCAGGGTCTTTTCCAGGGAGTTTTCTCTTCGCATTAGGTGGCCAAAATATTGGAGCTTCAGCTTCATTATCTGTCCTTCCAATGAGCACTCAGGGTTGATTTCCTTTAGGATGGACTGATTTGACCTCCTTGCAGTCCAGGGGACTCGTAAGAGTCTTCTCCAGCACCACAGTTCGAAAGCATCAATTCTTCGGCGCTCAGCCTTCCTTATAGTCCAGCTCTCACAGCCATACATTACTACTGGGAAAACCATAGCTTTGATTAGACGGACCTTTGTCGGCAAGGTGATGTCTCTGCTTCTTACTATGCTGTCTAGGTTTGCCATAGCTTTCCTCCCCAGGAGCAAGCGTCTTAATTTCATGGCTACAGTCACCGTCTGCGGTGATCTTGGAGCCCAAGAAAGTACTCTCCCCAAAATGATTTCTAAAAACTATTTAATAAGAACACTTTTACAGAAAGACTAGAGATGTAAAATGTCTTTCCCAAAGAAAAACAAGAAGGCAAGATGGCTGTCTGCTGAGACACTGGAAGCAGCCCAAGAAAGAAGGAAAGCAAAAGGCAACAGTGATAGGGGGAGATATGCCCAATTAAATGTAAAATTCCAGAGGTTAGCCAGAAGAGATAAGGAATTATTTTTAAACAAGCAATGCGCGGAAGCGGAAGAAGATAATAGAATAGGAAGGACAAGAGACCTCTTCCAGAAAATTAGAAACATCGGAGGTAAATTCCAGGCAAAAATGGGTATGATCAAAAACAAAGATGGCAAGGACCTAACAGAAGCAGAAGAGATCAAGAAAAGGTGGCAAGAATATACGGAAGATCTGTATAGGAAGGATAATAATATCGGGGATAGATTTGACGGTGTGGTCAGTGAGCTAGAGCCAGACATCCTGAAGAGTGAGGTTGAATGGGCCTTATTGCTAATAACAAGGCAGCAGGAGATGACAGTATCCCAGGTGAACTGTTTAAAATCTTGCAAGATGATGCTGTCAAGGTGATGCATGCCATATGCCAGCAAATTTGGAAAACACAAGAATGGCCAACAGATTGGAAAAGATCAACTTATATCCCCATACCAAAAAAGGGAAGCACCAAAGAATGTTCTAACTATCGAACAGTGGCACTCATTTCACATGCCAGTAAGGTAATGCTCAAGATCTTGCAAGGTAGACTGCAGCAATTCATGGAACGAGAATTGCCAGATAGAATCATAGAATAGTAGGGTTGGAAGGGGCCTACAAGGCCATCAAGTCCAACCCCCTGCTCAATGCAGGAATCCAAGTCAGAGCATCCCTGACAAATGGCTCCCCAGCCTCGTCTTGAAGGCCTCCAGTGTGGGAGAGCTCTCCCCAGGTAATTGGTTCCATTGTCTTATTGCTCTTACAGTCAGGAAGTTTTTCCTGATGTTCAGCCGGAATCTGGCTTCCTGTAACTTGAGCCCATTATTCCGTATCCTGCACTCTGGGATGATCAAGAAGAGATCCTGGCCTTCTTTTCTGTGACAACCTTTCAAGTACTTGAAGAGTGCTATCATAACTCCCCTCAGTCTTCTGAGATGTACAAGCTGTGTTTCGAAAAGGCAGAGGAACTAGAGACCAAATTGCCAATATCCGCTGGATAATGGAGAAAGCCAGGGAGTTTCAGAAAAACATCTATTTCTGTTTGATTGACTATTCTAAAGCCTTTGACTGTGTGGATCATCACAAATTGTGGCAAGTTCTTGGTGGGATGGGGATACCAAGTCATCTTGTCTGCCTGCTGAGGAATCTGTGTAACAACCAAGTTGCAATGGTAAGAACAGACCATGGAACAACGGACTGGTTTAAGATTGGGAAAGGAGTACGGCAAGGTTGTATACTCTCACCCTACCTATTCAACCTGTATGCAGAACACATCACGCAACATGCTGGGCTTGATGAAGCCAAGGCTGGAGTTAAAATCGCTGGAAGAAACATTAACAATCTCAGATATGCAGATGATACCACTTTGATGGCTGAAAGCGAGGAGGAGCTGAGGAACCTCATGGTGAAGGTGAAAGAAGAAAGTGCAAAAGCTGGGTTGCAGTTCAACCTAAAAAAAACCAAGATTATGGCAACCAGCTGGATTGAGAACTGGCAAATAGAGGGAGAAAACATGGAGGCCATGACAGACTTTGTCTTTCTAGGTGCAAAGGTTACTGCAGACGCTGACTGCAGCCAGGAAATCAGAAGACATTTACTTCTTGGGAGGAGAGCAATGACAAATCTTGATGAAATAGAGAAGAGCAGAGACATCACACTGACAACAAAGGTCCGCATAGTTCAAGCAATGGTATTCCCCGTAGTAACCTATGGCTGCGACAGCTGGACCATAAGGAAGGCTAAGTGAAGGAAGATCGATGCTTTTGAACTGTGGTGCTGGAGGAAAATTCTGAGAGTGCCTTGGACTGCAAGAAGATCAAACCAGTCCATCCTCCAGGAAATAAAGCCAGACTGCTCACTCGAGGGAATGATATTAAAGGCAGAACTGAAGTACTTTGGCCACATCATGAGAAGACAGGATACCCTGGAGAAGATGCTGATGCTAGGGAAAGTGGAAGGCAAAAGAAAGAGGGGCCGACCAAGGGCAAGATGGATGGATATTCTGGAGGTGACGGACTCGACCTTGGGGGAGCTGGGGGTGGCGATGGCCGACAGGAAGCTCTGGCGTGGGCTGGTCCATGAAGTCATGAAGAGTCGGAAGCGACTGACCGAATAAACAACAACAACAAAGGCTGGGTAACAATATATAAATACTTCGCTTAAATTCTAAAAGAAAAAAAATCATATTCTAAAGCTGTTCAATTTTTCAAAAACAAAAACAGTTCTTGGGTTGGGGGATTGGAAAACCCCCGTTTCCCCCTCAAATTTTTCCAGATTTTTTTCCGGGCTTTCACACCATATCTTAGGAAAGCAAATTACACACACAGTTTAATTATGTGTTCTGTGAAGAAGTCCTTCCTTTGGTCCTTCCTGAATCTCCCATCATTCAGGTTCATTGGATGATCCTGTTCTAGTATTAGGAAAGAAGAAAAACATATTTCTATCTACTTTCTTCACACCACCCAAATCATGCCCCCCCCCACTTACTTGTCTTTTTTTCTACATTAGATAGCCCCAAACACTGTAACCTGTCCTCATGGGAGAGTTGTTCTAGCCCCCTGATCAGTTTGATTGCTTTTTTCTGCACCTTTTCCAGATCTACAGGATCCTTCTTAAGTTGCAGGCACCAGAACTGTGCACAGAACTCCGCAAGTGTGGTCGCACCATAGATATGCATAAACGCATTATGATATTGTCCGTTTTATTTTTGATAACTTTCCAAATGATCCCTAATGTGCGATTCAGCCATTTCAAACTACCACACAATGGGTCAACATTTTCATTGAGCTATGTACCACACCCAAAAATTGCTTTCCAAGTCAGTCACTGCCAGCTCAGAATCCATTGGTATATATGTGAAGTTAGGACTTTTGCCCCAAAATGCATCACTTTACATTTACTTACATCATGCCATATTCCCCATTTTAATGCCCATTCATCATTGTGGAGGTCTTCACAATCCTTTTTTTTTTTTTTACCACCCTGAATAACTTGGCATTACCTGCAAACTTGGCCATCTCACTGCTCACCTTTAACTCTAGATTATTTATGAAAAAATTAAAAAGCACAGTACCAATAAATATCCTTGGTAACCCCAATTTTCCATCCGTTGATTGTAAGAACTGCCCATTTATTTCTACTCTCTGATTCCTGTTCTTTACCTGTTACTGTCTTCTTATTCTATGGCTGCTAAGTTTTCTCAGGAGCCTTTCTCAGGAGAGACTGGAGAAAGGGCAAGACATTGTTTGTTTGTGTAGGGATTTGATGGCCAGGGGCTAAAGTATTAGGGGATTTATCCAAGTGAATTTTAAAATTTAATATCTTACTTTATCTCTCTTATCATTACCCTCAAGCATTAAGGACAGAGTACGTTCAGGAAAAAGCAGAATATTTTGGCACCTGTTTTTGGCACTGGTAATGATAGAGGTCAAGAATATTTCAACAAGTGCCACACACTGTGGAATTACCAGAGATATGGCACTTTCAACACACCCGTGAAATTGAGTTGGAAACCAGATGCTGAAAGACTTGCCTTACTGGATAACATGCACATTGGTTGAGGACTCTGCAATAACCATTATCGAATTCTGCATCTTTCTGTTAGCGTGAGCCTAGAGAATAGCTGACTCGAATGCAAGCATAAATATGAACTTGCATCTTTTAATGGTTCACTTCTCCATTCCACCTTAAGCAACTGGAAACTGGCTAAAAACAGAAGGTTGATGCTGAAAGCCAGACTGCAATCTCAGCAGAATGTAGTGGGGTTAATAGCCTCCGCCACACCCCCACCCCAGTCCCCAACATCCTGGAAAATGTTTTAGTGGAGACAAAAAGCTAATCAGGAGGAGAATGTCTTCAATACATGGTAAAAGAATTCACAAACTAACAATTAATGAGGCTTGCAGACCACCCAGCCAGTAATTGGGCAACAATGCTATCATTAAACTAATAACAGTACTGTGGGGGTATTACCATGCTCCGGCATTTTGCAAGCATCATTCAGAGTCAGTTAAGGAACAGATAAGTGCGGCAGTAAAAAGGAAAATGAGTTCACAGTAGTCAAAGGGGTTAAAGGGACGAAGAGCTTTTTAACAAGGATATGTGAGGGCACAGAGGTCTGGCAAGAAAAGATAAGACTGATGCAATTGCAGTAAGAATTTGTGGTGGCCTTTATTTGAAATTTTAGAATGAATGAATATATATATATATATATATATATATATATTCTATGCCAAACATTTCTGAGAAAGAAAGGATGTGGCTATAAAATCACAGATAAGATCAAGGATATACTCTGATAATTTGAATACACAATCTAAAGAAGGTAAAGAAAACTCCAAACAAACAGGTAGGATTCCAAACAATTTTAAGAGGAAGTGAAAAAGGAAGGAAAGCAGAAATACACAATAGTTAATGTTTGCCAAAAATAATGTTATAAACTTTAAGGACTCTGTCTAAAGATTCATTGCCTAGAACTAAACAGCTTTTTTGCAAAAGTTTTTTTAAAGGAACATATTCTCAGTATATGTCTAAATGTGCAGAAGAAGAGAGGGAATGTCCCACTAATAACATGGATCAAGCTTAGATGCTGAGCTGAGACATGTTTCCCCCCCCCTCAAAACATTGAAAAGAGCATTTATCTGCACCCTTTGCGCATGTTTTTGGCAGGGTGAGCAAAGGAAGAGAGAACTGGATCATTCTCACTAATGATGCAAGTACCAGCTTGAAAAGGGCAAAAGTTATAGCTTCGTAGGTTGGAAAAGTGACACTGGCATGTGTTGATACAAGTAACTGCCATTTATATATTTCTGCAGTGGAAAGAGTAGCAATGGGTCAAAGACAGCAGAGACAGAAATTGATTCCCTCATGGTGGCTCCACTGAATCTAAAACCACTCATTTCTGACCACTCCCACAGTTGGGGTGGTATTTGTATGTTACAAACTCAGTATACTTTATTCATGGTACAAGGTTGTTTTAAGTCCTTTTAAATCTCATTATGCAGAAAAGCAAAATATTCACACATTTTGTTCAAGACTTTAAAACCAGAATGACAGGAAAGCAATATGCCCATTCATGTGCTGTCCTAATTTTTTTAAGTGAGTTTTTTTAAATAGCAAATCATGATGTACAATTTATCAATGCTATCAATTCTCCTTCAGCCTGAGTGTCATGCCCCCCTGGAATACCCCTCCTTGGAGGAAGAGCTGGAAGACCAGGAACCACCTGCCACCAGCAATGCCCAGGATCAGCCAGTAAACCAGGAGGAGCCTGGCCCCTCAGAGGTGATTATCATGAGGGCATCACTTGTGGAGGACAAGGACTCTGCCTCAGAGGTGGAGGTAGAGGAACCCCCAGTCCTCAGGAGAGATGCCACCTGAAAAGACAGGTTCTCCGAAGAAGTGCTAGACTGAGCCAGGGGCCTCCTTGTGTGAAAAGGTCTACTCTCACATCAGTCCCTAACAGCCCACAACTGAGGCTGAGGTGTGGCTCTGACAGCCTCTACATAAATACAGCAGTGTAAGGCTGAGAGACTTGCTGAAAACATTGTTGACCAGACCTTCCTGAATCCAGCTTCCCTTGCCTTGACTGATTCCTGGTGTAAATACTTCTGGACTGAACTCTAACTCTTGCTCTGCCTGCTCCTTGGGACCTTGTCGCCTGTTACCTGGACTGTCGAGACCTCACCTTTTGCCTGATCCCTGTTTGCGTTGATCACCTTGGTACTCTTGGACCATTGAACCTGTAACTGCTGGGCACAGACTCTGGTAACGTGACACTGAGGGCTGAGTTCAATTTCAGAGAAGCTCTTGTGGGCCACATTCCAGCGGCGTGTGGGGCCGAAGGCGAAAGGGGTGAGGTCAAGATATCAGACATATCAGCATTTTTTAGCTTAAAACTCTTATTGTTAGTAACTAAGACTTGGGAGAAACATTACAACTAGAGCTGTGCACAAATGACCCCTTGAAATTCTCCACCCTATTTGTGGGCAGAGAAACTGGGGAAATAATTTCACCAAATGTCTCCAGTGCGAGAAAAAATTCCCTAACAATTTCTCAGAGGCCGGGCTCACCATTGGCCGGGGTTGTAGCACAGCTTCTTCTTCTTTTTTCCCCTAAGGGTCTTTTTTTGCACTGCCATTGCAAGTGGCAACAGCAGCAACTATATTGACAGCCTGCCCCCTATTTTCCATTGTCCACAATACCCTATACCAAGCATCGTTCTGGAGCACTGTGGTGGGGAGGGAAGGAAAAACTCACCCCAAAACGAGGAAGAAATTTGGGGAAATTTTGCAAAGTAGCATTTTATTTCTAGAGGGGTAAGAAAAGAACAATCTCAGGACTTTTCTGAGAAAAAATGTCTTCTAAGAAATTTTGGCTGAGCTCTAGTTGACATGTTTAGGGTTCAGCGCCTTCCCCAGGACCTTCCAAATTTTTAATTTCTGAATATGAATTCCAGATACATCTTGTCTCTAAGTTGCAGAGAGATGCTTGTACAATGAAAGGCAGGATACCCATGCACACTCCTTAGCCATCTCTTATGCAAGGAAAGCACAAGAACCCTGAACCCTACCCATGAGAATTTCTCCGAAATGTCTTCCCTTTTTAATTTCTTTTCAGAAGCATTTTCTTTTCTATCAAATTGAATAAGAATGGTCAAAAATAATGTGGGAGAAATTTTTGGCACAGCACTAATTACAACCTTTCAAAATGGGGGAAAAACGGACAAAAGCTGGGAAACCACCAAACTATCAGGAATTGGGGGAAAGGGAACATGGCCATCTGGGGAACCCCAGAAGGCCAGACTGGGACCCTAGGCAGGCCAGATTTGGTCTGTGGGCCTGAAGTTCAACACCCCTTGATTACAAGATTGTATTAATGTTTCCATAATTTCCCTCTCCAATACAAGCAAACAAAAGTTAAGGGCAAACTAACATACCTATGAAACAGGAGTTTTACTGTGGGGATTTGGTTTGGTTCAGTCTTTGCCTATTGTTTCAAAGGGCACATTGTCATAACAACAAATATATAATATAATATAATATAATATAATAGGAAAACCAGACAATTAATATGTAATGAAGGAAGTTATCCCAACTTCTGAGATAATGCTGCCGATTTAAGCTTCCGGTGCTAACCCTACATGTTACCCTGCCCATTTTCACTGTCTCTCCCACCAATTCTATTAGGCTGGCAAAGGTCTACAGTGGAAACACAAAACACTAACTCTTTATCATAGCAGATGCCATTATCATAGCCAGAAGTACATTCATAGTAGTTCTTCATCCCCGTATGTATATATGTATGTATGTATGCATATATGTATTATTTCACTTCTCTATCGCCCAATAGCCGAAGCTCTCTGGGCAGTTCACAAAAATTAAAACCACAATGTACAGCATTAAACAATATAAAATAGGAAAGCTTAAAACCACAATATAGCAGTACAACCAGATTAAAACCTAGCAGCAATGCAGAGATTTAAAATATTCCTTATATATATGCAGTTTTTAAACTGTTTGCCCAAATATTTTATGCATGTTGTTTAGTTTGGTAAAAGGTGAGCACTAAACACACTCTAAAACAACAACAACTCGAAAATAGTGCCTCCTTCCCTCAAAGCAATGCTCCACCATTTCAGGAAACCTTTCGATGCAGCACAAGTTCACATCTCCAGTTTTGTTTTGTTTTTTAAGAAATAAGTGAATAGGCCTCTTGCCTGCTACAAGGCTTTTGCTCCACCATTCTATTGCTACAGCGTTCACATTCGTATCGCTGAGGTGGGACTAGCACCATGGCAACAAGCAAAGCAGCCACTGTTCTGAAGGAAATTAATAATGTGTAAAATCTCTCTTTTGAAAAAACGCACACCTTAGTCCCAAGCCTGACATTTGCATGTCACTCACCTAGCTACAAAATGTAGATAATGTTTAGCAAGCCTCATAAAGGAGTTCCAGAAGCTCATTATGATCACAGGTTCAGTTTGGCAATGTGTCCACTGCGCTCCATGTAATACTTACACGACTTTGTGACATTCACAGAAAAGTGCTACGGGGCAGTGCCTTGCATTATTTCAATAAAAAAGAAACCTACCAAGCGAGGATTGCTCTGAAAATGAAGCAAACTTAAATATTATTTGTATAACAAGGAGAAGAGAAAGCTACAGTGTTTCAACCTGGGGGTGGGGGGAAGAACGAGGATTAGACAGTATTCAGTATCTAGCTGTGAAAATCATGTTTTTTACTTTGTACCTACCTTGAGAATTTCCACAGCTTTCTTCATCACTGTTGTCCTGGCAGTTATTCTGATTGTCACACATAAAGCTTTTATCAATGCACAGGCCGTTCCGACAGTGAAATCGGTCAGTAGAGCATAGCAAGGGATTTGCTGCTGTGAAAACAAAAGCATGGCATTTTGTGAAAACAAAAGCATGACCTTTTGTTCAAACTTAAGGCTTCCCCCAGATAGGAACGACCCCCAGAGTTAGTCTCGCATAGTTCGCGATTCAAGTTTCAGTCAGGCAGTCTTCTATCTCCACTGTACTTTAGTAGAGTTAGTACAGCTGCTTAGGGAGAGGTCCCTTTCAAGACAGGCAATGCTCTACAGAAAACTATACAAGAACTGCAACTAAGCATGCATCCAAGCTGAAGTATGTGTACAAACAATCACATGTTCTCGCCTTCTTTACCTCTGCCTCCACTTCCCTCTACTTCCCATGTCTCTCCGGTGTCACGTTCTAGATGGTAAGCTCCTCGGAGCAGGGACCTTGCCCTTTCACACTATGTAAAGTGCCATGCACACTGATGGTGCTGGCTTGAAACCAGAGGTGTCCTTACGTGAGTGGAATGTCTATTTCTTGTGACAGAAGAGAGAGCTAAAATGTATTCGCCCAAGGCATTGCACAATCTCTTGCACAATGTCAGATGCTGCCTTCTGCTAGCTCTGGCACAACAGTCCATGGAACAGTATCACTGCCAGAATTTCTTCTGCTAGCACAACTCTGGATCCAATCCAATAAGCCCATGTACAACCTTCCAAGCCATTCTAAAGTCCTTGTCATTGAGACAATGCTTGTGCAAATAAGCTGGTTCCCTATAGCTTTCTTTTTTTAATCTGCCCTGGATCCACATGACAAGCCACTGCATGGGAATATCTTGGAGCATGCAGCAGCAGTTCAAAAGGACACCACATCCTTGCATGCTTGTGTGAAATAATCTAGGGCAGGTCACTGCTAACCACATGTACTTTTGCTGCTTATTTATCTCCTGCAGAATCTTTATCCTGTGCCACTTTTCTCTGAACTTCCATTAGCTTTCCTTAACAAAGAATATGAAATGAATATTATATATTCAAACCGTAAATCTAAACAGCCTTCAGAAAGTGGGATGACAATGTCTTTTAGCTTCATGATCTGCTTCAAAAAAAAAATCTTGGTTTCAATTACAATAGGGATTACAGTTCTCAGACTCTGTGGCTTTCCACTATTTTTAAGATGTTTACCAAACAGAAAGACCCTTCAAAGAACACAAGTATAGATTCTCCATAAGGAAACAAAATGCTAAAGACTGGATGCATATAATCCACAGTGTAGAAACTGGAATTTACTGTTCTCACAATCCTCTTATAATAGTGCTAAATCTGCACTTTAGTGATGCATGGCAATAACAGTCCACAGCAAAAACTAGAAATCCATTGCTCAACAAAATGGAAAACAGGATAGAGTCTGAGGCCTAGTTATCACCAACAAAAGTAAAAGAGACATTTTTTCCCAACAGAAAAGCAAAGAAATTATATTGCACTTACTTTCTTACCAAACCTAAACCTGCTTTACCTTTGCACATAACACTAACCCATGGTATGGGTTTTTGAATTCTGGGTTGTCATGATGTGAGAACTCAGCTGCACTAACAAACCATGGTTCGTTAACCACAAACAACTGGAAAGAGAGCCCATGGTTTGTTGTGTTGCGAACTCTGGGTTGTTTAAACCATGGCTTAATATGTGTGAACCCAGAACCATGGGTTATTCATGGGTTGTTTCACCAGGCTACAGGGAGAGTGGGAAGGAGTGGTTTAAAAAAAATAGACTCTCTGCATGCCAGTACTTGTTGTTGTTGTTGTTCAGTCGTGTCCGACTCTTCGTGACCCCATGGACCAAATTACAAGGTCAACCTTGTTGTTGTTGTTCAGTAGTTAAGTCGTGTCCGATTCTTCGTGACCCCATGGACCATAGCACGCCAGACCTTCCTGTCCTCCGCTCTCTCCCGGAGTGTGCTCAAGTCCATATTCATTGCACTGGTGATGCTATCTAGCCATCTCATCCTCTGCCATCCCCTTTTCCTTTTTCCTTCAATCTTTCCCAGCATCAGGGTCTTTTCCAGGGAGTTTTCTCTTCGCATTAGGTGGCCAAAATAGTTGAGCTTCAGCTTCAGTATCTGTCCTTCCAATGAGCAGTCAGGGTTGATTTCCTTTAGGACTGAATGATTTGACCTCCTTGCAGTCCAGGGGACTGGTAAGAGTCTTCTCCAGCACCATAGTTCGAAAGCATCAATTCTTCGGTGCTCAGCCTTCCTTATAGTCCAGCTCTCACAGCCATACATTACTATGTATGCCAGTACTACAGTGGCACAAAGGCATTTGGAATACAGGAAGGGAGTGGGCTAAAGACAAGGGAAACAAACAACCCAGGGATTGAGAAAACAAACCATGGTTTGTTCAACTGTTTGCCAGACAAACCCTGTATAGGGCAACAAGCCATGGATTACATTTATTTTTATTTAGTTATTTATTACATTTCTATACTGACTCATAGCCAAAGCTCTCTGAGCCATTTACAAAAGCTAAATAGACCATGGCTTAGTGTTATGTGTGATCTAGGTTAAAATGTATCATGTATAATGGGCAGAGCAATCCTAACCCCCTTGGATGGCTGTCTGAGAGGGATTACGGTGGCCCAAAAGTGCTCTATCACCAGCATGGAGGAACTCTGCTGGCAAGCTGGAACATGGTATGCCCATGGAAAACTCCACAGTAGGAGTATTGCTGGTAGTGTTTTCACCAGCAGTAGGTCCTAAAATGGATCATTTCAGAGCATGTTAGGGCAGGATCTGCTGGATCTAAAGATGCCCTGAGATGACCCAGGATCAGCCCATTAACAATGCCTGCTGGGAGCTGATGTAGTTAATTTCACTCCTATTAAAACCAATGGTATGTGTGTTAGGGGGGATGGGGAGATATACTTTTAAAAAACTGCCAAAGAAATAATTTTTTTAAAAAGCTCCCCACCTCCTGCCTTAGCCAAAGCAACCTGGAAGGATGTTGGAACTGGCAAATTGTCTGCTACTTCGCCTCCTCCAAACATAGGATTGCTCTGTTAGCACCTAAAGCTGTACTATTTGGGATATTTATTTAATTAAGAAGTATAAACGTCCTTATTAGAATCATGGAGTTGGAAGAGGCTATTTGGGCTTTCGGTCCAACCCCCTGCTAAGTGCAGGAATCTACCTCCTCCCTAGGCAGTCGGTTCCATTGTCTGACTGCTCTGACTGTTAGGAAGTTGTTCCTGATATTCCACTGAAATATGTCTTCCTGTAACTTAAGCCCTTTATTTCGTATCCTACAATCCTGGATGAAAGAGAACAGGTTGCAGCCCTCTTCTGTGTGACAACTTTTTAAATACTGTGCTATCATATCCCCCCTTGGTCTTCTCTTTTCGAGGCTAAACAGACAAAGTTCCTTCAACCTTTCCTTGTGGGACTTCGTTTCTAGTCTCCTGATTATTTTTGTTGCTCTTCTTTGAACCTGTTCCAGTTTATCTGAATCCTTCTTGAAGTGTAGTCTCCAGAACTGGACACAGTAACCAAGGTGAATTCTGACCAGTACAGAATTACTTCCCATGATTTTGAAACTGTATTTCTATTGATGCAGCCTAAAATTACATTTGCTTTTTTGTAGTCACATTCCACTGCTGGCTCATATCCACCTTGTGATCAACTATAAGCATAATTTTAATCAAGCAATCATTACAGATCTACTCAAATGTAACAGATGGAGTTGCCAGCTGATGAACTCTGTGGTACCAAGATATATTTTGGCAGTTGGGGAAAAAAGCGTAAAAATGGGGTGTGGGGGGCGGGAAGCCATCAACATGATTATCTGAGCTTAGAAAGAGTATGAAGACTTCAGCATTATCATGCAGAAACATTAACATCTTTAGAGGAAAAACTAAGAAAATAAACATCCTATTAAGGAGTAGAAGTAAAGATATTGAGTTAAACTTTATAATAGCATTAAACTTTTCAATAGTATATGTGCACTATACACAGAATACTTTGTACACAGGCTGGGATCCTCTGGCTCACACGCTCTGAACTTAGTGGTTCTTGCTTCTGAGAAAACATACAGAGAAGCAGACTGTAACTGTCATTGGAGCTCTACTGAAAAATAGATATCCTGAACCAATACTTATGTAGAAATTATAGATAAGTGTTATTTATTTATATTCTGCTCCAAACAGTCAATAATATACTTCTTCACATACTAAAGTTTATTTCTTTAATCAGATTTTGAATTTTCAACAGCTTCTAATTCTGAACTTTCACTTCGAGCTTCATGGATTTCGGAAGACAAAAGGATCGCATGAACTCAAAAGCAACTTCTCGACCCATTCACACATTTAGTTTGTGTGTATTTGCAAACACGTTTCAGTGTATTTCAGTGTATGTGTGTAATTGCAAACACTTTCCAGTGTATTTCCCTTGATAAGGAAGATGGAGGCAAATGGGAAGCAAGAAGCACCACACTGCCAGAACACTGTGCTTTGCAGACTTCCAGTTAAAACAAAATTACATGAAGATGTTCCATGTTTTTCAACAACTGAAAGTTCGGTTCTAACATTAAATCCAAAGAATGTTGCTTGTTCAGTCATCCATACAAAAGGCAGAAGCAATGCGATCATCACTAACATTTCCCTTTTCTTCTTGGATTTAGGAGTTTTGCTAAAACTAAATTTGCAGAAAATTGGATATAACAATTTTACTCTAAAACACTCATTTTAAAAATATCTTATTTGTCATTCTGAAAGAATAAAATATTTATGTATTTATTTATGTCATTTCTATCCTGCCCAATAGCTGAAGGTCTCTGGACGGTTCACAAAAATTAAAACCAAACAGCACACAATAAAACAATATAAAACATATAGAACATTAAAACCACAGTATAACAATACAACCAGAATAAAACCTAGCAGCAGTGCAGGGATTTAAAATACAGATTTAAAACAGCAAAGCTAAAAGTCTAGAAAGCTAAAATGCTAAAATAAGACTTTTAAAAATAAAATGTCCTGTTCTTTCAGTGGAAAAATGTGTGTGTGTGTGGGACAGATGGACGGACAGGAGACAGAGGAAAAGATGTTTTTCTTCCAGTTTCATACTTCTTTCATAAGAAGTATGAAAACCCTCCCATCCCAGTTTTCATACTTCTTATGTGGTGGTGAATCTGTGCAATATCATCTTAGATTGCAAGAGGGGGCTATATAATTGAATTTTCCTCCGTGCAATTCTTTTTCTTGCACATACTTGTACAAGAAAACTCTTATGTTAAGGACAATTCTAGGCTGAACTGAGATTTACCGCCTGATCTGCTCTTTGCAAGCAAAAGGCCCAAGTATACTAATGGATCAAAACTATTACCAACATTATGAAGCAGGTGAAAATATACAGGAAATTATCTGATACAGGAAATTATTTGATCTTTGATCTTGTCTAATCTGGGATTTGGAAGTTTGTTCAAAATAGATCTATGCGCTCTCTCTCTCTCTCTCTGCCAAACCTAAGAATTACGATTTAGGGTGCATTTGTGCAAAATCCTTTCTAGCCCTGTTTGTTCAAGTATAGCCTAAAGTAAATTTCACTGTCCTTAAATCTTCTTCTTCCAACCGCATTCTCTCTGATGGGGATCTGTTCCCCAAATTTCAGGAGGCCCAAGAGAAAAACAAACATAAACGCTACTGAGGGATGATATATGTGAATAAATACAAAGATCAAAGATTTGCGGGCTTCCAGGGAGATGTCAACAAGAAAGAAGGCAAATGTATAAAAAAAGTCTTACTGTAAATCTTGCCCCTTTTGTTAGCTTACAAAATGGCTGTGCTGTTCTCTCCTTATCAAATCTCTCCTTATCAGAAAACCACATTCCAGCTTCCTCTGGCAAAGGTGTGTACACCCAAAACATACTGAAATATCTACCTACCTTGCTTATAATTATCAAACATAACTTTTTCCGTACACTTGAAACTACTATTATTGTGACCCTTACACTTGAAACTACTATTATTGTGACCCTTACACTTGAAACTACTATTACTGTGACCCTTACACTTGAAACTACTATTATTGTGACCCTTACACTTGAAACTACTATTATTGTGACCCTTTTCTCTACCACAGAGGAGGAAGAAGAAAGAAGCAGCTGAAAAAATCCAGGTGATACAATGGTAACTTCGACTTAAGGACTAAAAATGTTTTTCCTTACTGGGATAGCATTTCAAGCAGCTGGGGGTCTTGTTCCCTATACCCATCTCCCACCCCGAGTAGTGATACACATATAAGCGTGCCACATCCAGTCACTTTTACCAATTGTGGTAAAAGCAGTTTCTACAAAGCCCAAAAGGGATTTCAGTGGTTTTGTTTTATTAGAACTGAGATGCTACAGTCTAGTGCTGCTCCACTTCATGGGGTAAATAGCATCCTTTGTACTATTTTGTACAAATACATTCAGGCATCTGAACA
Organism: Heloderma suspectum; assembly: GCF_057233095.1. Lineage (NCBI taxonomy): Eukaryota > Metazoa > Chordata > Lepidosauria > Squamata > Helodermatidae > Heloderma > Heloderma suspectum. The sequence continues at coordinate 93,287,463 of NC_139458.1, forward strand.
TCAAGCTGGAACTTTTCCACCTTTATTGTATGTGTGTGTGAAATAATTGACAAGGTCAAGGAACACAACACAATACAACACAACAGGCATCTTAAAGGCATGAGGGTATGACATACTAAAAACAAAAGAGTAGTTGGTAGGGGGAAAAACACAGCAACATGGAATTACACAGCAATACAATCCTTAATGGAAGACAAAAGGAGAAGGAGACGGCAGAGGATGAGATGGCTAGATAGCATCACTGATGCAATGAATATGGACTTGAGCACGCTCCGGGAGAGAGCGCAGGACAGGAAGGCCTGGCGTGCTATGGTCCATGGGGTCACAAAGAGTCGGACACGACTGAACAACAACAACAATCCTTAATGACGCCAATTTGTGACAAAATATAAATGGAGGGTGTTTTTTTTAAATCTCCACTACGAACAGTACGCACTTCTCATGTTTTATAAAATTTCTCTTATACAATATGTTAAAGGTCCAGGAATTCTCCTTCTGAACTCCACCTGTTGCCAGCTGCCCTATTCCGACCTCAACATTTAAAACAGACCAGTTAACAAAGAACATAAGAACATAAAAAGAGCCATGCTGGATCAGACCAGCATTTTTTAGGTGTGGTGACCAGACCTGTACACAGTATTCCAAGTGTGGCTGCACCATAGATTTGTACAGGGGCAGTATGATACTGGTAGTTTTATTCTCAATTCCTTTTCTAATTATGCCTAACATGGAGTTTGTCTTTTTTACAGCAGCCACACACTAGGCTGATATCTTCATTGAGCTGTCCACCACAACCCCAAGATCTCTTTCCTGGTCAGTCACCACTAGCTCAGATCCCATCAGGCGATACCTGAAGATGGACTTTTTTGCCGCAACGTGCATCACTTCAAACTTGCTTACATTGAACCACATATGCCATTTAGATGCCCATTCTCCCAGTTTGGAAAGATCCTTTTGGGGCTCCTCACAATCCCTTATTGTTTTAACCACCCTAAATAATTTGGTGTCATCCGCAAACTTGGCCATTTCACTGCTCACTCCTAATTCCAGATCATTTATGAACAGGTTGAAAAGCATTGGTCCTAGTACAGGTCCGTGTGGGACCCCACTCTTTACCTCCCTCCATTCGGAGAATTCACCATTTATTCCTACTGTCTGCTTTCTATTGTTTAGCAAGTTACTGATCCATAAGAGGACCTGTCCTCTTATTCCATGACTGCTAAGTTTGCTCAGGAGTCTTTCTTGAGGGTCTTTGTCAAAAGCCTTTTGGAAATCCAAGTAAACCATGTCTACCGGATCACCCCTGTCTACATGTTGATTGATACTCTCAAAGAACTGTAAAGGTTAGTGAGACAGGACCTTTGCAGAAGCTGTGTTGATTCTTTTTCAGCCGGGCTTGTCCTTCTATATGCTTACTAATGTTACCTTTAATAATGCCTTCAACCAATTTACCTGGAACAGACATTAAGCTAACTGGCCTGTAATTCCTAGATCTCCCTGTATCCCTTTTTGAAAATTAGTGTAACATTAACCATCTTCCAGTCCTCTGATATGGAGGATGATCGTAGGCACATGTTGCATATTTGGGGTAGAAAATCAGCAATTTTAAATTTGAACTCTTTGAGAACTCTAGAATGGATACCATCTGGGCCTGGTGATTTGTTTGCTTTCAATTTATCAATAAGGTTGAGAACTTCATCTTTTGTCACCTCTATCACTTCCTCAGACTCCCTTCCTGAAAACATCAGTTCAGGCACAGGTATCTGTCCTGTATCTTCTGCAGTGAAGACAGATGAGAAGAATTCATTCAGCTTCTCTGCAATCTCCTTGTCCTCCTTCTGTACTCCTTTAACTCCATTGTTATCCAGTGGTCCAACTGCCTCCCTAGTTGGTTTTCTGCTTTTGATATATTTAAAGAATTCTTTACTGTTGGCTTGATGTTGTTAGCGATATGCTCTTCAAAATGCTTTTTTGCATCTCTTGTCTGCTTGCATCACCTTTGTCCAAGCTTGTGCTACTTTTTGTTTTCTTCACTTGGGCAAGACTTCCATTTTCTGAAGGAAGCTCTCTTTTCTCTAATAGCTCCCTTAACACTGCTCATTTAACCATGCCAGTGACCTCTTGGACTTGGTGCTACCTTTCTTAACCTTTCTATTATTGTGGTTTTGAGTAATCTCCAAGCATTCTGAAGGGCTTTAATCCTCTTGGTTCCCCCTTTTAGCTTCCTTTTCACCAGTTCCCTCATTTTAGAGAAGTTTCCTCTTTTGGAGTCAAATGTGACTGTGTTGGACTTCCTGGGCAATTTTCCATTTAAATATATATTAAATCTGATAGCACTGTGATCAGAGTTTCCAATCGGTTCAACAACATTTACATCTCGTACTAGGTCGTGGGTGATTTAGGATTAGGATTCCATTTAGGATTAAATTGAAGGTCACCACCCCTCTGGTTGGTTCCATGACCGTTCTAGGGCACAATCATTTAAAGCATCGAGAAATTTAACCTCTTTGTTGCAGCTGGAATATGCATTTATCCAATCAATGTGGGGGTAATTGAAGTCGCCCATTATTACAACACTTCCTTGTTTGGAGGCCTCCCTGATTTTGTTTTCCATCTCAAGGTCACTCTGAGCATTCTGGTCTGGGGAATGTTCCTAGCACTAAATTAGTTTTGGAGCCTGGTATTGTCACCCACAGCGCTTCTGTGGAAGAGTCTACCCCTTTTGTGTGGTCTAATTTGCTCGACACTGCCCTCTTTGACATACAGGGCAACACCTCCCCCAGTACACCCTTCCCTGTCCTTCTTATAGAGTTTATATCCAGACATGACTGTATCCCACTGGTTCTCTCCGCTCCACCAGGTTTCTATAATGCCCACTATATCCAGGGTTTCCTTTAAAATCAAGCACTCCAACTCTCCCATTTTGGCGTGGAGGCTTCTAGCATTTGTATAAAAACACCTATACGCAGTATCCTTCCCCAGATGTCTCTGCCGTGTGCATCTTTTGCTATGGGGCATTGGCCCCTTTGACTTGCTATTATGTTCTACCCTGTACTCCTCACCTATTTCCCCCCCTTCTACATTTGGGTAATCAAAAACATTTTCATCTTCATCCCTTTGGGATGATTTAAACCAAACCAGATGCTTCCCAGCCGTCAGCTTTCCCCCAGGGTTTAGTTTAAAAGCTGCTCTGCCACCCTTTTTATGTTTAGTGCCAGCGGTCTAGTTCTATTTTGGTTCAAGTGGAGCCTGTCCCTCTTGTACAGGCCCGGCTTGTCCCAAAACGTTCCCCAGCACCTAACAAATCTGAACCCCTCCTCCCTGCACCACCATCTCATCCATGCATTGAGATGCCTCAGCTTCACCTGTCTAGCTGGCCTTGCGCATGGAACAGGTAGCATTTCAAAGAAAGCCTCCTTGGTGGTCCTGGATTTCAACCTCCTACCTAGTGACCTAAATTTGGCTTCCAGGAACTCACAACTACATTTCCCCACATCACTGGTACCAACAAGGACCACGACCACTGACTCCACCCCAACACTATCTACTAGGCTATCTAGATGGCACGTGATATCCGCAACCTTTTCACCAGGCAGGCAATTCACCATGCGGTCTACACGCCCATCACAAACCCAGCTGTCTATGTGTCTAATGATTGAATCTTCCACTACCACAAGCCCCCCTCCCCCCGGAGGCACATTCTCGGTGTGAGAGGATATTTGTTCATCTTCTGGGGAACGGGTCCCTTCTAAGAGATCATTTTTCTCTTCCTTTCTTCCCTGAGACCTGCATTCTCCATGACAGCAGAGGAGCTGTCACCCTGGGAGCGGGACACAACTAATAGGTTCCTGAAGGTCTCACCCACCAACTTCTCTGATTCTCTTAGCTTCTCCAGATCAGCAATCTTGGCCTCAAGTGAATGCACTTGTTCCCTGACAGCCAGGAGCTCATTACATCGAGCGCACACCCATGACTTCTGTCCAGCAGGTAGATAGTTGTACATGTGGCACTCAGTGCAATACACTGGATAGCCCCCACTCCCCTGCTGGCTTTCTACCTTCATAACTGGTTTTTTATTTGGGTGTGTTTTCCCTGGAAAACTTAGTTGCTTACTTCAAGAAGGTGGGGAAATTATTTATAGTTATTTATTTACAGTTACTTACTGTGAGTACGGGATAGGGAGGAAAGAGTCGACTGCCCTAGCTTCCTCATCCTGTTGCTAGCACCCGGTTGCTTAATTCACTTGTTTGCTGACGCTTTGTCACTGGGGCTGAAATGCTTCGTCACTGGGGCTCCTCATGCTTGGAGAGCTGGCTCCCTTGCAAGTGTGCCTCCTTATATGGATAGGCCCAACTGCTGCTGCAGTTAATCTGATTGGAGGGCCTCATTTGAAAAGCAAGGGAGGCTGTGTGAACACTCCTGATCAGCACTGGCTTTCAGTGGCTGGGAATGTAGGTCAGTTGGCCCCCCAGGGAATGGTGGTTCCTATTTATGAAAGAGGACTATTAACAATAGTGAATGAAAGACCTAATGAGGGGAGATCCTTTATTCAATGGGTCGTTGGAGGGGACAGCAGACAAAGAGTAGGTCATTTGGGAAGGCTGTGACTTGCAAGATCTGGATACTTTCTCTCTGTGTTTTTAAAACTTAAACGATAGGCTGAACCCTTAAAACTTGCTTTATTTGGTGAACTGCTCTTTAAGGCCTAAACTGAGCCCAATCTGAAGCTAGCCTGTACTTTTTCCCACTTTAAGCAGGAAAGCAAAGAGTGTTGTAAACTTGAAACACAACAGGGTAGTTTAAAGCAGAGTTGCATGAGAGATTAGCTGCTTGGTCTACATAACCTTCAAAATTCCACAGAAGTGCTAGAACTTATACTCTACAGAGGAAGATTTCAGATTTTAAAATGTCAGCTTGTTTCTGAGTAGTTCAGCTACTAACAAAGACAAATGCTGATGCTTGTAAGTAATAAGCAACAGGAATGGTGGTTCTGAATATGGGCTTGGGAAATCTGGGCCTTCATCTTAATTTCTTTACAGAATAAAGGTCAATGTTCCTCTATATGCAAGTAGACAAATACTTACTGCAATTTTCTTCATCGCTGCCATCAGGACAGTCCTCGAAACCATTGCATCGGAAGCGACCGATGATACAGTGAATTCCACTTGCACAGGGAAAGAAGGTAGAGCCACATTTAGATTTGGCCTTTGCTGCAGGAGGAGGAAATGAAAGAGCATGGATCAAGAAAGAGCTCTATATCAGAAGTAGTCATAGTCACAAAGCTCTGACTTTTCTACACTAGGATGCTTCTTAAGGCTTAGTAAAATATCCCAAAGCTAAGGAATAGCACCTACTTCCACTTGCTTGGCTATTGACATACCCTTCTAAAAATAACTAACATTACACAACAAGGTTAGGACAATAGAATGTTGGTACGGTGGTCATTTCAAGCTTCACAACATTTCCAAACCAGTTTTAACCCATGGGATTCCCAAGCTCTAGTGTATGAATTGGTTCTTAACCATTCTGATCACCACACTGGCCATGGCGAGTGTGACACTGTCCTCTGGCAAGTGTGATGAGCAGCGAGCCTTCCTCCCAGCTGTGAGGCTGCAGAGGTGAACAGAGCTCCTCATGGCAGTTGTGAGGGGATCCCCGGCATCTCTCCAGCTCATGACACTAGGAAGGGAAGCTGGGGGCTGTTTGGCAACTGCATAGCCAAGGTGTCTGGAAAGCCTCACCACTCAGGCTCAAACCTGTAGTCTTTCCTCCCACTGACCCACCGACCCACCCACCTGCTGTCTTCCTGCTGTAGAGTAGGAAAGGCAGGCAGGTGGGCACTGGGCACTGCTGCCTGAAAGTGCTCAGGGCACCGTCATGATGCTGATCCACCTGGACACTCTTCATGCTCACCTTTCCCTTGGTGATGAAAAGGGGTGATGGTGGAGGAGGAAGGTGTTTGATCTGTGTGTGTGAAACTCTTTGTACAATTCTACCTCAATACAATACAATATTAATATGGGAGAGGCAAGGTGCCTCACCCCTTCATGGATCACTGCCTTGTTGTGGCGAAGGGGCTTGCGTAACTCAGTGAAGCCATAAGCTATGCTGTGCAGGGCCACCCAAGACGGACAGGTCATGGCAGAGAGTTCTGACAAAATGTGGTCCACTGGAGAAGGAAATGGCAACCCACTCCAGGATTCTTGCCAAGAAAACCCCATGGAACGTATCACAAGGCTAAAAGAGATGACGCCGGAAGATGAGCCCCTCAGGTCGGAAGGTGTCCAATATACTACTGGGGAAGAGCAGAGGGAATTTTCAAGTAGCGCCAGAAAGAGTGAAGTGGCTGGGCCAAAGCCGAAAGGACACTCAGCTGTGGATGTGTCTAGTGGTGAAAAGAAAATCCAGGTGACCATCATATCTACTACTGTGGGCAAGAATCCCTTAGAAGAAATGGAGTAGCACTCATCGTCAACAAAAGGGTGGGAAAAGCAGGACTAGGGTACAATCTCAAAAACGATAGAATGATCTCAGTACGAATCCAAAGCAAACCATTCAACATCACAGTAATTCAAGTCTATGCCCCAACCACTGAGGCCGAAGAAGCTGAGGTTGATCGGTTCTATGAAGACCTACAACACCTTCTAGAACTAACACCAAAAAAAAATGTCCTCTTCATCATAGGGGATTGGAATGCTAAAGTAGGAAGTCAAGACATAACTGGGATAACAGGCAAGCATGGCCTTGGTGTACAAAATGAAGCAGGACAAAGGCTAATAGTGTTTTGCCAAGAGAACACACTGATCATAGCAAACACTCTTTTCCAACAGCACAAGAGGCGACTCTACACATGGACATCACCAGATGGTCAATATCGAAACCAGATTGATTATGTACTTTGCAGCCAAAGATGGAGAAGCTCTATACAGTCAGTAAAAACAAGACCTGGAGCTGACTGTGGCTCAGATTATGAGCTTCTTATTGCAAATTTTGGCTTAAATTGAAGAACGTAGGGAAAACCACTAAAGCATTCAGGTATGACCTAAATCATATCCCTTATGAATATACAGGGGAGGTGAGGAATAGATTTAAGGGATTAGACCTGATAGACAGAGTGCCTGAGGAACTATGGACGGAAGTCTGTAAAATTGTTCAGGAGGCAGCATCCCAAAGAAAAAGAAATGCAAGAAAGCCAAGTGGCTGTCTGATGAGGCTTTACAAGTAGATGAGGAAAGAAGGGAAGCGAAAAGCAAGGGAGAAAGGGGAAGATATACGCAACTGAATGCAGATTTCCAGAGAATAGCAAGGAGAGACAAGAAGGCCTTCTTAAATGAACACTGCAAAGAAATTGAGGAAAACAATAGAATGGGAAAGACTAGAGATCTCTTCAAGAAAATTGGAGATCTCAAGGGAACGTTTTGTGCAAAGACGGGCATGATAAAGGACAAAGAAGGCAGGGACCTAACAGAAGCAGATGAGATTAAGAAGAGGTGGAAAGAATACACAGAAGAACTATACAGGAAAGATCCTAATGTCGCTGATAGCCATGATAGTGCGGTCACTGAACTTGAGCCGGACATCCTCGAGAGTGAAGTCAAGTGGGCCTTAGGAAGGATTACTAACAACAAAGCTAGCGGAGATGACAGTCTTGCTGCACTCAATATGCCAACAAATTTGGAACACTCAACAGTGGCCACAAGACTGGAAAAGGTCAGTTTACATTCCAGTTCCAAAGGAGGGAAATGCCAAAGATTGTTCAAACTAACGTACAATTGAGCTTATTTCACATGCCAGCAAGGTGATGCTCAAAATCCTACAAGCTAGGCTTCAGCAGTATGTGAACCGAGAACTACTGGAAGTACAAGCTGGGTTTCGAAGAGGCAGAGGAACTAGAGATCAAATCGCCAACATTTGCTGGATCATGGAGAAAGCAAGAGAATTCCAGAAAAACGTCTATTTCTGCTTCATTGACTACACTAAAGCCTTTGATTGTGTGGATCACAACCAACTGTGGCAAATTCTGAAAGAGATGGGAGTACCAGACCACCTTACCTGTCTCCTGAGAAACCTGCACGAGGGTCAAGAAGCAACAGTAAGAACTGGACATGGAACAACTGATTGGTTCAAAATTGGGAAAGGAGAACGACAAGGCTGTATATTGTCACCCTGCTTATTTAATTTATATACAGAGTACATCATGAGAAACGCCAGGTTGGATGAATCACAGGTCGGAATTAAGAGTGTCGGGAGGATTATCAACAACCACAGATATGCAGACGATACCACCCTAATGGCAGAAAGCAAAGAGGATCTCAAGAGCCTCTTGTTGAGGGTGGAAGTGGAGAGTGCAAAAGCTGGTTTGAAACTCAACATTAAAAAAACTAAGATCATGGCATCTGGCCCCATCACTTCCTGGCATATAGAAGGGGAAGAAATGGAAGCAGTGACAGATTTTATTTTCTTGGGCTCCAAGGTCACCGCAGACGGTGACTGTAGCCATGAAATTAAAAGACACTTGCTCCTTGGGAGGAAAGCTATGGCAAACCTAGACAGCATAGTAAGAAGCAGAGACATCACCTTGCTGACAAAGGTTCGAATAATCAAAGCTATGGTTTTCCCAGTAGCGACGTATGGCTGTGAGAGCTGGACTATAAGGAAGACTGAGCACCGAAAAATCGATGCTTTCGAACTGTGGTGCTGGAGAAGACTCTTACGAGTCCCCTGGACTGCAAGGAGGTCAAATCAGTCCATCCTAAAGGAAATCAACCCTGAGTGCTCATTGGAAGGACAGATACTGAAGCTGAAGTTCAAATATTTTGGCCACCTAATGCGAAGAGAAAAGTCACTGGAAAGGACCCTGATGCTGGGAAAGATTGAAGGCAAAAGGAGAAGGGGACGGCAGAGGATGAGATGGCTAGATAGCATCACCGATGCAATGAATATGGACTTGAGCACACTCCAGGAGAGAGCGCAGGACAGGAAAGCCTGGTGTGCTATGGTCCATGGGGTCACGAAGAGTTGGACACAACTGAACGACTGAACAACAACAACAACAAGGTGCCTCACTGAAATGTGTGTTTTTCATTTGAAAACGAAGAGTAAGAAGAGAGAAATCTATGCATTTTAATCAGAAGTTAAGTCCCACTGTGATCAACAGGGCTTACTCTCATATAAGAGCATTTTTCATTTGAAAATTCAGTGTGTTTGGAGGGGGGAAGAGTTCTGAGCACAACTTCACTTGAAGATATGTGAAGACGAGTGAGATCTCAGAAGTAAAAGTACTGAACAGCGTGACTCACAAGTAGGGTGGCCGTAGACTCAGAAAGGGAAGACGAGCAAGGAAGTAATGTGCAGGGCAGTGGAAGAGAACTTCCTGTGAGTTTTTGAGTAATTAGTAAGAGTAATTCTGTTTTGAGCATACCTGCAGCAAACATGCATATGATAGGCTGCAAGAATCTCACATGTAAAATTCTTATTTTAGCTCTATATGCAGCCAAGGATCCAAAGTGGGCAGAACTCTTAACAAGCAAGAATTTCTTTGCTATTTTTAACCAAAAACAGGATGAGTGCATTTTCAAGATTAAAGAAACAAAAGTTATACTTTCAGGATGTTTGGGATTATTTTTCCCTACACTGGTGCAATCAAAGCATATGATCTGTTGTTTCACTGCAGCACTAACAAAAAAGGAAATCTTGAGAGATTTCAAATCCTATTTGAAAAAGTATCATTCCAATCTCACAGATGAAAATTTGGACTTCTGCTTGAGATTACCTGCCAGCAATTATACACCAAATTACTCAAAACTTGCAGACAAAATGCAGTGCAAGAGTTCTGCATTGCCATGACCTTTGCTTCTTCAAGTTGAGAAGATTGCATTATTTCCTTCTCTTCTACTAGTAACTATCAATCCTTCACTTGCAAGGGGGTTGGCTATGGGAACATGGTGTGTGTGCAGGGTGGTGGTGGTAGTGGTGGGAATGGAGACTTATACACGTTTATATTTTTGCACTTAAAATATTTTTAAAAATGAAATCACTGTAACCAGATTATTCTATAGTATTTTTAGGATTTTGTATTAGAATCTCTGAATTGTAGTAACTCACACGTAAAACTTTGTAGTAATACAGGCAAGTCTTTCCAGTGTATTTACTTATTTAAAACATTTATATACCACCCTGTATCATCAGGATCTAAATTTATATTGTCTAAATTTAGACAATATAAAACAATAAATAATTTAAAAAGCGAAAAACATATTAAACCATTAAGCAAGCTAATACCAATTTAAAATCTAAAACAATAAAACAGTTAAAACAGTGTGCTACTTTAGGGAATGCATTTAGCCCTCAAAGGCTTTGATTAAAAAAAACATGTTTTAACTTGGTGCTGAAATGAAACCAATCTCTGCCAATTGGGCCTCCAAGGGGAGGGCATTCCACAACTGGGGCACCACAACAGAAAAAGCCCTCTCCCACATCCCACCACAGCGTATGTCTCGCACTGGTGGGACGCAGAGGAGGGCTCCTCCAACAGATCTTAATCCTCAGGCAGGCATATATAGTGGGAGGAGTGCTCTCAAATATTGAGGTCCCAAGCTGCCTAGGGCTTTAAATGTCATCACTAACACCTTGATCCAGCACCTTCACTGCCCCAGCTGACTCTGACAACAAGGAGAAATAGAGCTGAGCATCATCAGTGTACTGGTGATACCCCATCCCAAAACGCCTAATGACCTCACTCAACGGCTTTGTATACATGTTGAACAGCATGGGGGGTAGAATAGAACCCTGTGGCACCCCACAGCTTAATAGCCACACAGCTTAACAGGAATCCCCCAATACCACTCTCTGGAATCGGCCCTGTAGGTAGGAGTAGAAGCACTGTAGCACAGTCCCCCCTCAACCCCTTTCCAGCAGAGCCAATCCAGTAAGATACCATGATCAATGGTATCAAAAGCCGCTGAGAGATCCAGGAAGATCAACAGGGTAGCACTCCCCCATCTTTCATCCGGAATAGGTCATCAGTCGGAGCAACCAAACCCATTTCAGTGCGGTACCCTGGCCTGAAACCAGACTGAAATGGTTCATCATGTGACGCAGCATAAGAACATAAGAAGAGCCATTCTGGATCAGACCAAGGGTCCACCTAGTCCAGCATTCTGTTCACACTGTGGCTAACCAAATGCCCATGGGAAACCCACAAGCAGGACATGAGAGCAACAGCACCATCCTGCCCATGATCCCCAGCAACTGGTGTACATAGGCATACTGCCTCTGATACTGGAGGTAACATAGAGCCATCAGGACTAGAATCATAGAATCATAGAATAGTAGGGTTGGAAGGGGCCTACAATGCCATCGAGTCCAACCCCCTGCTCAATGCAGGAATCCAAGTCAGAGCATCCCAGACAAATGGCTGTCCAGCCTCGTCTTGGAGGCCTCCAATGTGGGAGAGACCACCACCTCCCCAGGTAATTGGTTCCATTGTCATATTGCTCTTACAGTCAGGAAGTTTTTCCTGATGTTCAGCCAGAATCTGGCTTCCTGTAACTTGAGCCCATTATTCCGTGTCCTGCACTCTGGGATGATCAAGAAGAGATCCTGGCCTTCTTCTCTGTGACAACCTTTCAAGTACTTGAAGAGTGCTATCATATCTCCCCTCAGTCTTCTCTTCTCAAGGCTAAACATGCCCAGTTCTTTCAGTCTCTCTTCATAGGGCTTTGATGTCAGTCCCCTGATCATCTTTGTTGCCCTCCTCTGAACCCTCTCCAGTTTGTCTGCATCCTTCTTCAAGTGTGGTGCCCAGAACTGGACACAGTACTCCAGATGAGGCCTCACCAGCGCTGAGTAGAGGGGAACTAGTACTTCCCGGGATTTGGAAGCTATGCTTCTATTAATGCAGCCCAAAATAGCAATTGCCGTTTTTGCAGCCACATCACATTGTTGGCTCATATTCAGCTTGTGATCAACAACAATTCCAAGATCCTTCTCGCTTGTAGTGTGGTTGAGCCACGTATCCCCCATCTTGTAACTGTGCATTTGGTTTCTTTTTCCTAGGTGCAGAACTTGGCATTTATCCCTATTAAATGTCATTCTGTTGTTTTCTGCCAAGCGCTCCAGTCTATCCAGATCACTTTGAATTTTGTTTCTGTCTTCCAAAGTATTAGCTATCCTGCCCAATTTTGTGTCATCTGCAAATTTGATCAGCATTCCCTGCACCTCCTCCTCCAAGTCATTCATAAAAATGTTGAAGAGCACTGGGCCCAGGACTGAGCCCTGCGGTACCCCACTCGTTACCTCTCCCCAGTTTGAGAAGGTCCCATTGATAAGCACTCTTTGCGTCCGATTCTGTAGCCAACTGTGGATCCACCAGATCGTTGTTTCATCTAGCCCACTTTGAGCTAGTTTGCTCATCAGGATATCATGGGGCACTTTGTCGAAAACTTTGCTGAAGTCAAGGTATATGATGTCTACAGCATTCCCATGGTCTACAAGGGAGGTGACTTGATCAAAAAATGAGATCAGATTAGTCTGGCAGGACTTGTTTTTGACAAATCCATGTTGGCTTCGAGGAATCACTGCATTGTTGTCAAGGTGCTTCCAGATGGATTCCTTTATCATCTGCTCCAGAATTTTCCCAGGGATTGATGTCAGTCTGACTGGTCTGTAGCTCCCAGGTTCTTCCTTTTTACCCTTTTTGAGGGTAACCGTTTTGAGGGTAACTAGTAGCCATAGTAGCCTTTTTGAGGGTAACTAGTAGCCATTGATAGCCTTATCCTCCAGGAATTTGTCTAATCCCCTTTTAAAGCCATCCAAATTGGTGGCCATCACTACGTCTTGCGGTAGCGAATACATCGTTTAACTATGCGCAGTGTGAAGAAGTGCTTCCTTTTATCTGTCCTGAATCTCCCACCAATCAGCTTCATGGGATAAAGGTTCTAGTATTATGAGAGATGAATAAAAATGTCTCCCTATCCACTTTCTCCATGCCACGCATAATTTTGTACATCTGTATCCCTTACTCGACTTTTTCCAAGCTAAACAATCCCAGCTGTTGTAATCTTCCCTCATAGGGGAGTTGATCCAGCCCCTTGATCATTTTAGTTGCCCTTTTCTTTATTTTTTCCAACTCTACTCTCTCTCTCTCTCTATACACACACACACACACACACACACACACGCACACACACATACAGTACATACATACATACATATATATATATATATATATATATATATATATATGCAGCAGGTAATTACAACTGGCTCTGCCCCAAGCAATCATTTTGCCACTGGGTCTGGCTAGTGGATCTCAAGCCTCTGGCAAAAAGAAGAAACACATCCCTGCAAGCCAAATGTTGGCAGCTAGCTGATGCAGAAGGCCCTGCAGAAAAATAAGAGCTAGAAAAATGGCAAGAGCTAGACGCACTTGGGAGACTTTTACATCACAGACCAATCACAACTACATTGTTTCTTGAACAAGGTACGCTAATGAAACATCACTAACAAGACATTTTCTTTCAAAAAGGGTATTCTTTGAAAGACAAAGCAGTAGCATTTGTTCACTTTTTATTATTCTACAGCCTTTCAAGGTCATCATAAATTGCCCCCAAGCCCCTAATCAAGATCTATTCTGCACAGCTTCTGCCCTCTGGCAGTTTTTTTGGTAGCCTAAAGTCACAGATAGAAATTAATCCAGACGTATATATTTAGATACCTTGTGTATGATTGATTAATGGATTCAGGAATGACTAAAACAAACCTGTGAGATTACAATAATATCTATGCATAGGGCAGCTGTTAGTAAATAGCCAGATGGGCTTACTTGCTACAGCTAACAGTTTTTTCCTCGTATCAGTTGCAAAGAAACCCATTTGTTTATTATTTTATTTATTTATTTAAAATATTTCTTGGCCACCTTTCAGGGCAGAAGCCCTCCCAAAGCAGCTTACAACAATAAAATACATAAAAACAATTAAAATATTACAAGTGATAAAAGCATAACAATAAAATCGACAATAAAAGCCAACAATATACATTCCCCTGGTGCAGATGTATATTTATTTATCTAGTACATTAGTTTCTCATTATTTAGGGTAAAAACCCTATCAAGGTGGATTACAAGATTAAGAAAAATAAGGATAAATTTGAACCTAATGATATTGGATTCCTGCATAATTCATAGCACAGAATAACAGAGTTGGAAGGAGCCATTTAGGCATCAAATCCACCCCTGCTCAATGCAGGAATCCAGTAAAGACCTTCTTAGCAATTGTTGTTGTTGTTGTTGTTGTTATTTATTACATTTCTATACCGTCCCATAGTCAAAGCTCTCTGGGCAGTTTACAGAGATTAAAACCTTAAAATACAATATGCAAAGCTTAAAAGCCATTTACATAAAACACATAGACAATACAGTATACACAAAGACAACATATCACTAAAAACAACTTTAACCAAAGACAAATCCAGCACCGATTAAAAACTCATCATGTGCTGATAAATGCCTGAAAGAAGAGGAAGGTCTTAACACCTTGTGGACAAGGTGCTTGGCCAAGTCCGGTTGACCACCTGTGTGCTTGACCCTTGCCCTTCATGGCTTATTACATCAAACAAGGAGAGGATGTCTGGCTGGGTCCAGGACGTTGTAAATTCCTCGAGGGAGGGAGCGGTGCTAGCCAGCCTCTTAAAAAGAGGCAGTAATGAAACCACTCCTGAAAAGCTGTACCAACTGAAACTCATCCAAGAAAACCAGACCAGGCTGTGCTCTGGACATCTGACCTGATTCACCTGTAAGAACACTGGAGTCTAAGTCCTGGTGGATGCAAGAGATTTTATCTTGGAAGTGCCTAGCCATTGCATCACACTGGGCCTCAGATGGGTCCACAGTGTCCTTAGGGCCAGCATGTAATAGGCCCCAAACCTAAAAAGCTCCACTGGGCAGCATGTGGAAGATTGAATAGAGGCAGTGAAATGTTTTTTCCTTGCCGCTCTGCTTTTGAATATACCTGACTATAGGCACACACCAGGGTTCAATTGCATCCACTAGGAGTTTTTCTTCACCTGCACTCAAACCCTCTCCTGTTTTGTTTCATTACTCTCAGCTCTGGGGTGAGAGTAACATTAGAGTAACATTGGACACTATCCATGGGATCCAACCCTGTATGTTCCATCTTATTCATTTATTATATTTCTATACTGGCCAATAGCCAAAGCTATTGGTGTTCAATCTGTTATAGTGGATGTAACATAAAACTGCAGTCTTTAAATGGTGAACATGCATGTGTAAATCTCCACTCTGTGAAGGTCACTAAAGGAAAAATGCAGGGAAGGTCAGGATGGAAAAAGAACAATGTATGAGGTGGCTTATTTATTTATTTTTACATTTATATCCTACCATTCTTCCTCTTGCAAGGAACCTAAGGCAGCTCACATGGTCGTCCTCCTCTCCATTTTATCCTCACAACAACAACCATGTTGTTGTAGGTTAGGCTGAGAGTCAGTGACTGCCCATAGTCACCCAGTGAGCTTCATAGCTGAGTTGGGACTAGAACCCAGATCTCCAGAGTCCCAGTCCTACACTCTAACTCCCTTTTCTGGTTAAGAAGCCAGAAAAGCCATTTGACAACAGTTTGGACAAAGATAATTTTCAGAGCTAAAGTGACTAAACGGCTTCTCCAGTATCCACTGACAGGAAATAATGTATAAAGGATTTTTATTAAGCAGCAGCTACAGTAACTCTTAAACTGATTTAGTATCTTTCAAAACAAAGCAATGCAATTCCTTCATGGCACAGACCCTTTGTAGATGCATTAGTTCTTTGCTGGAATTGCAGAGCAGAAAATGAGACATATCAACTAAATGTCACTTGCACACCAACTACCATATTTTTCAGTGCAGGATCCAAGGGCAACTCAGAAATAGGAGGCCATCATTCTGAAGAAAAGAGGAAATAAATTATTTGTGAATTACTGCTGTGACATACCAGTTCCAGCAGTAAAAAAATTCTTATTCAGAAATACTTTTAAATACTACACCCTCTTCCAAATTTTAAATCAAATAGGACTAGGAATAAGAACATGTGGTTACACTGAACTTTACTACTTTGTTCAGTAGCCTTGCAGTAGGCGAGAAGTCCATATATTGTGTTGAGGGAACAGACATTTTACACTTGGTTGTTTAAACCTGCAGACTCTGAATCCTAGTGCCTCCAGGGTTTTAAATAAATCAGGGTTCTTAGAGCAGACTGACTATTCCATGACAAACTTTGTGAGGCCACATTCATATATTATCCCTCTTCTTAATAGGTTCATTTTTCATGTATAAGGAGTCCTGATGTGGGGGAGCATTCAAACACGCAGCCTTTCCTAGAAGGCCTAGTTCTCCATTCCACATTCAGCCCCTGCCCTTCCTAAAGCAGCAAAGGCACATGCGCAAAGCAATGCTGGGCAAGGATATTATATTGTAAGTACAGACTATTATAAATCTAAGTAACAATAAATACTTTCAATTGCCTGCTGCAGAAAAAGGTATTTCTCCAGGTATTGCCTCTTGTAGGATAAATCCCTCCTACAGGAGAAGAGTTTGTAGAGGAGAGCATTAGAATATGGCTAACTGCAGATTCATGATCCTAATATAATCAATATATGCAACAAATCTCAATATGTTCTAAGCCCTCTCAAGCAATAAGCACCAACATGTCACCATTTGATGGTGTGCAGCCATAAATGAAGAAATGTTAGGGTCCCTGGGATTCAAACATGCCCAATTACTCCTTCCAGACGTTTTGGACCACAAAACTCCCATTTCCTCTGACCACTGGCTGTGGTGGGTGGGGTCAATGGGTGTTCCAGTCCAAAACATTCTGGAGAGACCCAGCTGGGAGAGACTGCCCTAAGCATTCAAGTGCCATGAGATAAGACAGGCCATCTTTCCTGAACAGCTACACCAATGGCATATGTCTCCACCGCTAACACCAGCCAACTTGTGTTATCAGAGCAGATGGCATCAGGAGAAGTGGGGTAAGGAAAGAGGACTGGGGCAGAGGCAAAGGAGTGCAGCTCTACTGTGGCCCATGATGGGCCGTTTGCTAATATATGCATAGTAAGGCGGTAAAGGGGCACAGCTGGCTCAGACAGGTGAGAGGCAGCAATGGAAGAGCAGTTCCTGGGGCAAAACCAGAACAGCAACACTTGAATCCTTGCCTTCCCATCCCCTTGTGGATAGTAAAAGCATCATCATAAACAAAGCACCATTGTTTTCAGAGTTGTCCTCTTGAAGACAAAAATGACCGTGCTATTTTAAATGCACTCTGCAATCTTTTCCACTTGCGGTTTATTTTACAAGCCTTTGTGCAAGTCATCCTCCACCTGGTGGTAAACTTTCTCTATAAGTAGTACTTTGTTGTAACAGAGTAGTTGTTCCAATACAGAAAACCAAACATTACACCATTGCCTTGGTTAACAGTGGAACATATTACTATGTTGTGGGGCATATAAAAAAAAACCCTTTCCTTTTCTCTAATGATTCATCTGTTTTATAGCTTTTTTCATAGCCACTAACTTTTTAAAAAGTGTACAGCAAGGTAGAAACATGACATGGAGTTTACACTGACAATTATAGATTTTTCTTATGCTTGAATAAATTGAAGGGCCTCTAGGGGGAAAAAAAACTCCAAAACAGGATGGGTAAAGGCATACATCATTTTTGCTAACTATTATGCACAGGTAAAGTCCCAGATACTTAGAAACCAGATATTGAAATGTTTTCCCCTAAACTATGCTATCTACTATAGGACCTCTCCAAAAGATCTGTTAGAGCAGACATTGCATGACAAATCACCAATGGAAATAATGTCCTATGCATTAATGTTAGCAAAAGCTTGCCACTCAAGAACCTGGGTAGGAAGTGTACAAAACATGAGGCAGCTGTATCATGAGACCCGATCTCAGTCAGATGATAATAATGATGATGAATTTGACTGATTACAACCTTGGTCCCCTTTCATGCAGTAGCAACCATTTGGTGAAGAGGTTCATTATCCTGTGAAGAGAACTGTAATGCTTCACTGTCACAGACTCATCCTTAACCTCTTCTCTCCCAGGCCTCCCTGCACTGAATTCCATCAATTCTACATTCTTCCGATGAGAAAGAATTCCCATGAAGTCAGCACCAAGTGATTTAATTTATCTGGTGCCTCGGACAGCTTTGGAGGATCTACTAGCTTAAACGCACCCTGTAACATGAAACACCAGCACAACTGCTGTGGGAAAGGAAGCACATCATTTCCCTCCTATTCTCATTTATTCAGGGATCATTCAAAGAACATCAAAAGCCCACAGTAGTAGCGTGCTTAAAAAAAAATTCACAGCCAGGCTAGAGGGGAAATAATATTTTAGCTGGCTACCTAAACCAAACCACAGAAGAGTGACTCGGCCAGCAGAGCTCGCTAAAGAGCTAGGATGGAGGGGGAGTCAGGAAGGAGCCTTTGGCTCTCATAGGGATGCCGCCTGCACCTTGTCTACATTGCCCATATTCCATAGCTCAAAATAGTCTCTGGCAGATGCTCACACAATCTCACCTTAAAACAAAAATTAGAATCCTCTCAAGAAAAGATTTCCATAACGTCTCTTGTTCCATTGTCTAATTGTGCTCTTCCTTCCCACAAATAAAGTCTTTTGAATCCATGTACAACAATCTGGCAGGAAAGCAGTAATATAAAGTGAACTGATGATAGGATAATAAGATACAAACTGAATGTAATGTGGAATCATGTGTATCTTTCTCGTGACTTTTTGAGAAAAACCAAAGGTGGACTCACAAGGCTGTGAGTTTGAACAAAGAAACAGCTGCTTAACACTTTCCCCTCCATATTTTTCCTGATGTATCCTGTATCTTTTCCCAGATAGGTAAAAGAAACCAGCAGGGGAAGAGCAATTTTGAGTGGAATTTCTTCCACTCAAAAAAATATTTTTAAACGATATTTATATGTTGCGTAACAATGAAAGTTCTCTGGGCCACTTATTGCTGTTTATTTCCCCCCTGAATGCCCCTGCCCTAGTCTTTGTTTTCTGCACATATCTTTTTTCTGCATGGATAAAAAGCAGCTGTGTGGCTATTTTGAATAGAAAAAACTTTACGGGAAAGGCTTAAGCAGTCCCTTTGCCTTAGTCATTCTTCTGTTCAAACTCACAGCCTCCTGAGGCTTCTTTTGGTTAAAAAAATATCAGGGGAACGGTGCAAGCAATTGCGTGTCATGTCTAGTTTAGCCCTAAGCTTCACATCCGCTTCAATCTACTCAACTCTGCTAAAAACAGACTTCTATTAACTCTGGAAAATTCCAGCTTGACAGCATGTGCAACAGAAACAAGAGCTAGGAAGTTCTCTGTATGCCAGCTGAAAGCACATCCATTCTCTCCCATGGTGTCAGCATATCACACTGCATCTGGCTTCATTCACATGAAGACATCACAGCCCAGGCAGGGCTGCAGTCACATGCAGCTTATTTCCACAGGTCCCCTTTGGAAATTGGGGATTTTTGCCTACTACTTCCAATTATTACTATTATTTTCAAGGATGTTCTACTTGAACCAACATTCAACTTTTTGGTTCATATCCCAGAAAACCTGCAGTCAGAATCAGAAACCACTCAGATCTGAAGGCATGTAGGCCACAGGGCTCGAGCAGACTGCATGAGTGTATCCAACACCCACTCCAAGACTGCTGCAGATTAACCAACACCAACCCTATGAAAATCACAGTCACTGGTATATGTCCTGAGCCTGTACTGCAGGAGTGGGCAACTCGCAGCCCTGCTGCCCTTCTCCGCTACCCTCCCAATTTAAAAAAAATCTAAAAAAAATGGCACCTGAAGCAGTTATGGAGCACCTCCAAATTTAGCTTGTTTGCAAACTAAATATGGCCCTTTGGGTACTCCATATTTTCTACAGAGTTCCCAAAGGGGGTTAAATTTAACCACTGTAGTGCTACAGAACAGTTTGCTGCCAAATTTCAGCAGGAAACCTGCAATTCCAGCATTTTTCTCTTGGATGCCTGATAGCATCCCATGGAATGCAGCCTATGCCATGGTCCAGGGGGTGAAAATGGCCCCAGTTATACCATCAGTGAGGCACCCTCAAACAGAAGCTTGCAAGGCTTTTAAAAATGGAGGCAGAAGGTTCTGAAGCAAAGTGGAGTTCCTTTGTTCATTTCTCACACACTCTGACTCTCCTGGTAAGAAGGGGCAGGGGAAGTGTGTAAAGATGATGAACTCTAGTTATGTGAGATGCCCAGCAGCCACCTTGCTGGGCATCTTTCCTACTATAAGTGGAAGAAGGCAAGTAGAATAAAATGCATGACTTGTCCCCAGCTGGGGGAATGATCACACTTCGACCCTTGTGTTGAATCCTCTCTAGGAAAGCTTTCTCCTAAATAAGATTTTCCAAAGTGAAGGCTCCCTATTTTCCTGTCTATTACATGAGTACAGTACATCATGCCACTACATATGAACTGGGGGTAAAACTAGGATAGCAGCGCAGTATTATCTGGGAGGCAAAAATTATTCCTTAGCTTTGAAACCAGATTTCATACCATCAGCAAGACAGATGATGGACTACAGATGGAGATATAGTTTCCATGTTGACAGATATTTAGTTGTATCAAAAGAATTCAAGTTTACACATTACACAGGAGTGATTAAGTAATGACAGAATATATTGGAGAGGAGCAGGAGCTGTAGATGCTGTAAGTCTTGCAAGTTTTACAAAAAACTTACAAAAACCTAAGTTTTGGTCTTCATGTTTTTTTAAAGAACACTGAACAACAGTGTTAGATGCAGGAAGACAAATTCTGCACCAGCTCCATTATACTGACTTATTCACATAACTCATTTATATGTAGTTGAAAACTCAGTCTGCTTCCAGGAAATTGCAGTGGTACTTATGCAAGTTACTGCACAGTCCAATGCTTGTCAGGTAGCATTGGGAAACACTGTTCATGGGTTCTGTTCATCTTGCTGGCAAGTCATACAAATCCACCTCAGTGCCACTTATCTAAAAATAGGGAGATATATTTATGTATCTCAGAGGGATGTCATTGTTTTAAATTGATGGTATTTATAAAATACTTCCAGTAGCTTGTACCACAGACTATGCAAGTGCAATTTGACAGGAATAACTTGTTATTTTGCACAGCAACTTTCCAACTCCACAGGAAATAACGGTATCTTATTATTCCAGCATGTTATAGTCAAAGGTATGTACATCTTGATCACAATGTCTTGACAGAAATAGTGTGGTTTTGCAATTAGTGTGTAGGACTAGGACATCTGGGCTATTATTACACAAAACTGGGTCTCTTTTTCCTTATTTGAATCCAGGACTCCTAATCCAACCTTCCTCAATCTGGTGCCCTCCAGATGTTTTGGCCCTCCATCTCCCATCAATCCCAGCTAGCATGGCCAATAGTCAAGAATGCTTGGAGGTGTAGTCCAAAGCATTGTGAGGAACCAGGTTGTGGAAGGCTGGATGCAGTAGGAGCCCCAGGTTCAAATCCCCATGAAGCTCACTGGGTGATGTGGGTCAGTCACAACCTCTCAGCTTAACCTATCTCACAGGGTTGTTGAGAGTAAAATGGGTGGAGAAAGAAACATGGATACCATTCTGAGCCCCTTGGAGGGAGGATGAGATAAACATGAAATAAATGTTGGATAGTGCCTCAATGATTTTCACAACCATTTTTATATCAAGTCCCAAAAGTCTGTGGATTTTTATTTTGGAGTGGGGGGGTTGTGTGTGTGTAGGGTTGCACTTTTGACTCAGATGCCTGGTGACTGGTCTTGTGAATACTTCAACACATTTCCAAAACTTGTCAAGACTATGGCCTCTTTCCTTGCTGTCCCAATTTTTCTAAAGGTTTTCTGGGAAGTATCGAGTCTGAATACATAGCAGTGATAGATTCAGCATTCACACATCAGGTCACCACAACAACAACAAGAAAATACACTGAATGGTGGCTTTACCACCTTGTTGTAACATAAAAATAATTACTGAACCTAGAAATCTAGACACCCATAAAAGACACTTTCTAGGATATTCCATTCTGTACCATCTTACAAGAAATGCAAGAAAATCCTTCAATAGCTCCTCCAATTATTTACCTAGACTTCTTCCACTAGTACTCTTCAATTTACCATATGGTACACTCTCTTCAGAAAGAGAAATGGAAAAAGGAAAAAGAAAGGTTTGAAAGAAAGGAAGCTTTCACCAAAGATGCTGACCAAATCCTGGGGAAAATGCTTTCATCTATTTTTGTGTTTCTATTCAAAGCAAAAAATTATTATCATTCCAAAAACCATATAGTACAATAGCTATATCAGGCTAACTCAAAGATCACAAAAAAATTGCAAGCTTTCAAGATCTCCAGATCTCTTCATCACACAAGATGTTACAAAAAGCAGGTTGAGGGGAAGGGAATAGGAAGGGGGAAAGGCTGATCAGATGTTGTAGTCAGGATGTCTGCATAGTCAAAAGCCCTATATGCAGTGTTTGCCTGCATCACGCATAGGGCTAAAATGGGGATGGGACATCCCTGCACACCTCAGAGACATTTGCATGCTGAGTGTGGAAGTCTCTGTAAGGGCTTGCAAGTGTGTGGGGTCAAATGTGCTTACACAGCTCCTGCAATCAGGAACCTTCATAAGGCCGGATTTGCAAATGTGCGGCTGCATAAGCATGTTTGGCTGAACACACTTACAAGCCCCTATGCAGACCTTCATGCTCAATGTGTAGGAGGCTGGTTGGAGGCAGCATGTGCATACTCACACACATCATCTCCCAGTTTGACTGTAGCTGTGTTGCAGGCGAACACCTCCACAGCCCTAAAATCTTAAGATATACGGAGGAGAAGGGTTGCAGACATTCAAATTGGGCTCTGCCAGGTGATGCGATTGCTTCAAGTTTCAGTTGCCCTAGGACCAGTGGAAACGAGGAAGTAGCAGGCAACTGCTGATCCATCATTTTTAAAAATATAAAATCCAGCTGTTAATTCAAAATTGTCTCCATCCTAGGCAAACTAGACAGGTTCCTTAGTGGGTGGAAAATGGAAGCAGAGATCAACTAGACAGTCTTTATATTAACAAAGCTGGGGAAAAATTAGATGCTGTGCTAGGTAAAAAAAGACTCAATAGAAGCCAAATTTGGGTTGTTTTACTTAGTAGTTGGAGTAATTTATCATATGAATATAAATCCTCTAGAAAAGTTTCCATGCATTTTTGACAGATTTGTTCTCTTTTAAGGAAACATTCTACAAAGCTAAACACAAAAGTACTCAGTTACATAATACCTGAAAGGCAACTTGATTGCAGACATCTGCAGGAACATCTATGTTCTTGCACCAGTTTACTATTCTTGCTGTTTTCCAAAGGCACATTTGGGGCTTAATATCTTCTAGAGCTGTTCATTTCTTTATCAATGCTAGGTATTACTTCTCTTTCCCATTCACAAGAATAATCTTTTGACAAAATCATAGATATGTTTCAGATTTCCTCAATACTACTAAACCAGGCTACTAAATAGAACAGAAAAGAAACATGAATAGAAATCTCAGAAACTAGATATCATATATATTACCTAGAGACAGAACTACTGTGCTTCCATCGCTGTCCCACCCCTGAACCTCTCATCAAGTTGAAACATGAGAAGCATAAGCATAATTTCCTTTTGGTTTGAGGGTTTGGCCTTTTGTATGTTGTGCATTTATACAATCCTTAAATTCACAGGATGATGTAAAATGGTCTGGAAAGAGAATGATTCTTGTTGCCTTGACATGTCCAACACCGGAATCTGCAGTTGCATGGCATTTCACAACACTTGCTCTACTGACATGCACGCAACTTATATGGATTTCTCTGGATCTTTATAACAAATGAATCTCATCAGCTCATTCTTTCCACAGGAAGCATTTCTGAATCTTGGCTCTCCAGTATGAAATCCATGCATGGCTCCAGTTTCTAATAAACCATCGCATTAAGAGGCAACAGAGCATTCCCTACTTGGACCAAGGCTGCTAATTTGCTTTGGCAAATTCCCATTTGTGTTGTAACTTCGCCTATTTTGTATTAAAGTTGAACAGATGGCAGGTGCTTTCTATTTTAAATAAGGCAACACAAGCTAGTGAACAGTCCCAGCATCCAGTCCTCAATCATATTCTCAACATTTTTTGAACATAATCACATATATTACAAGCAATATATATGCAGATGTACTGTATATACATACTATGTATGGAGCTATAGCAAGTGGAAAATGGCATATACAGCAAAATAAAAAGATTAACAGTGCAACTCTATGCATGGTTACTCAGAATGTACATATGACTGCAGCCTGAAACTGAGAGAAGCATCAGACTTTTGTTGTTCTACTAAAGAGCCACCTACAATCTTTATAGACATTAACAACTAGATTAATTTTGATTCCTAGGCTACTGTGTGACTGTTAGGGAGGTCTCTGCTTTAGGTAATTGCCAGCATTTTTGTATGTTGCTATTACTATAGAAGCTACATTTCTTAAGAAGCAAAATACTGCTTTCTAATTTTGCCTAGAAAAATACCTTGCTCTGTGTATGTATCCTCAAGCTGGCATCCCAGAAAATCAGCTCAAGCTACTTTACACTCTTTACAAATTTATGTACACGAAATCAGTTCACTAGCCTTTGACTCCAGCACAGGTAGATGCAAGCAAAGTAACAGCAGCTATAATATTTGGAACCAAGATCATAAGCAACTATTAGATAAATCAAACTTGATTTGCCATCTACTCTCTTTTCTAGGCCAAAGCTTCAGTGTTGTTTTTTTAATGAGGCCAGTCTAAGCAAAAACTTTTCCCTTGCCTGAAGAAGTAAGCAGAGGATCAAGCTGATTTACTACCATCCTTACAGAGAGGATAGTGGAAAAGGCACATGTCTATGTTAAGGAATTCAAGAGTCTTTTGGACAAGGCAGGCTAGAGTGGTGGGAAGAAAAGGAACAGCTCTTTCTTTTTTTACAGCAGTATTTAAGGAGTCAATGAGCAACATTTAATAGGACAGTAAAAGCTTACTGTCATCTTCTGCAGCAATTTCTCTGGAGCTTACTGCAGACTCTAAATCCAATAATACAGTTGCTCTCAAAGTCATTATCATGATTTGAAACCCTGCCCCTTAATAGGCCTAGTCTTGATGAAAAGAGACTTCTGTAAGGGCTTGTCCAGACAATCCATTCAAGCTGCATCCCCCTAATACATTTTAACACCTGTGGAATCATCCTGCATGACTCAATTCAAAGTGAATAATGAAATATGCAGTACATACAGAATAGACAGGATGGGGGTGGGAGTAGTGGTAGAATCTTACTACAGGGTTAAAAAGAAAAGCCTGGATGTGCATGCCAGCACTGAAGAGGATCGAGCGTTCAGATTGGAAAAAGGTGACTGGCACCATGAGAGCAGAAACGGAGTGATCAGTTTCACCTTGGCAGTGAGTCCAGTCAGATGTCCTGACAAGTGAACTGGCAGGGGTTTCTGCAGGCTTTGCTTTAAGGCTAACTGGTTTCCATCTCTTGTGACAGCTCCTTCTTTATAAGCTGAATACTTGTACAGGATATACATATAGGGAGGAGGGCTTGCACCACTGTGGCTATTTCACTTATGGTGTGTTACTGTAACCAGGAATGAGAAAAAAAGCCCTTCTCTACAAGTCTTTCACAACAAGAAGTGGAATTTGTTTATTAAATTGTATGTTCTTTCATATCTCATTCAATATTTTTCAAAAGGCAAGTATATTGAAGCTTTCATAATATAAAATATATTTAAAATTGCCTGCTGAATTTATAGAGCAATCCTACCAGTGGGTATGCAGAGGATATGAAACAGGTATTGCTAGGTTCTTAAAAGATCCAGGGCACAGGCCCATAACACAAATCTGCATGTACACACACACACACACACACACACACGAGTCTAAGCGCACATTTAATATGTGTGCTTAGACTCATGTGTGTCTACACAGAAAGCTTCGGCTATTGGGCAGTATAGAAATGAAATAAATAAATGTGTGTGTGTGTGGTGTGTGTATAGATTACATACATACGTAAGAAGTGTGCACTGACACCTGCCCTCCCCCTTCAACTCAGACCCCGATTCAGCATTTTGGAAAACATCCCACTTCTGCTCTGGCCAATTTGTAGTCGGACCACTTCAGCTCAGCACCAAGCCTGAGTCAAGGTTTGGAAAAACGAATCTATGCTTCCTGTTGACTACCATGGGAAATTAGAAAAAACTGTTAACTTTTTTCTCTTGGTCAGAACTGGATGATAATTTCAGGCATAGTAGGGGATTAACCTGCCCAATGTCAGAAAAATAGATGCAGGGTTTATATTTTGATTTTCTTTTAAAGGGAACTGCCAATAGCATTTTAATTCCTTGGAAGAACTGGATAAAAATTTCAGGATTCATTGCCCCATCAGAGGAGATTATGTCTGCCAAATTTCAGAATGCTAGCCACAAGGGGTTTTGTGCAAGGGTGGCCTTGACATTTTGAGATCTCCAAAATAAGACATACTTATCTCCCTATGTTCCTTGTGGACCATTGTTTTGAAAATTACAGACAGCCTACAGTTGTCCCGAAGTAAGAAACCAGCAAAGTTTCAGAAGAATAGGTGCAGCAGTTCATGTGGAAGGGGAGTTCTCCAATTTGGGGAGAGAGTGATTTGCTTTCCCTTCCATTCACTCCTTCCCCAATAGTTTTTGGATAAATTTGTATGAAAATGCACAGGTCATTAGAGGTGTCCCCCAGGCTAGAAACCTGCGAAGTTTCTAAAGGATATTGGTTGTTCAGTCATTAAGTCATGTCTGACTCTTCGTGACCCCATGGACCATAGCACGCCAGGCCTTCCTGTCCTCCGCTCTGTTCAAGTTCATATTCATTGCATCGGTGATGCTATCTAGCCATCTCATCCTCTGCCGTCCCCTTCTCCTTTTGCCTTCAGTCTTTCCCAGCATCAGGGTCTTTTCCAGAGAGTTTTCTCTTCGCATTAGGTGGCCAAAATATTTGAGCTTCAGTATCTGTCTTTCCAATGAGCAGTCAGGGTTGATTTCCTTTAGGATTGACTGATTTGACCTCCTTGCAGTCCAGGGGACTTGTAAGAGTCTTCTCCAGCACCACAGTTCGAAAGCATCAATTCTTCGGTGCTCAGCCTTCCTAAAGTCCAGCTCTCACAGCCATACATTACTACTGGGAAAACCATAGCTTTGATTATACGGACCTTTGTCGGCAAGGTGATGTCTCTCCTTCTTACTATGCTGTCTAGGTTTGCCATAGCTTTCCTCCCAAGGAGCAAGCGTCTTTTAATTTCATGGCTACAGTCACCGTCTGCTGTGATCTTGGAGCCCCAAAAAATAAAATCTGTCACTGCTTCCGATATACATGCATGCAAATTTAGAATTACTAGAATTTATTTACATTTCACCAATGTTAGCAGGAGGTGGGAAGGTGCTATTGCACTCATATCCTGCTTGTGGGTTTCCTACAGGCATGTGGTTGGCCACTGTGTGAACAGAATGCTGGACTAGATGGACCTTAGTCTGATTCAGCACGGCTCTTCCTATGTTCTTAAATATAGAGTGCCTCTGAGCATGTGCAGAATGTTTTTCTTTCACCACTGAGCACTTACATTCTCCCCCTAGCAATTCTATTCCCCTTCATGCGACCATCACTCCTCATCCTACCATCCTCCAGCAACTCTTCATAAAAACAGACCTCTAGTTTTGTGCAACTCCTCTCTATACACAAGCTCTCATTGTATCTTCCTCCCCATAACTTCATTTGTGCCAAGACTTCACCAGGATTCAGCCAATGACTCTGTTTTCAAAACTAGGGCTCAGTTATGGAGAAACTCTGAGCAGGCACTAAGTGCCTTTCCCTCACCACTGAAGTTAGAGTTCATGCAAAATGAAAAAAACACACACAAATGACAAAACATGCATAGGATTGAGCTGAAAGGGTAGTCAATTCAGTAGATGGCACTGTATTAAGCCTGCAGTACCATGCTCACAACTCAGGACTTATTTCTGAGTAAACATGCAGAACACCAAGGTACAAACCTCCCTGCAAAAGTAACTTGTGCTGGAATCCTATGCACACTTTCCTGAGGATAAGCCTCATTAAACATAACAGGGCTTCTGAGTAGGCATACATAGGATTGCATAAATTAGCAATATTTTTCTCCCCTCCACTTAAAAAACAAACCCCAAACTCCTTTTTTTTAATTAAAGCTTTCTGTTCATAGGAATGTAGGAAGATGCCTTATACTGAGTCAGACCCTGGGTCCATCTAGCCCAGAACTGTCGACACTGACTGGCAGCAGCGGCTCTCCAGGGTTTCAGGCAGGATTCTTGCCTAGCCCTCCCTGGAGATGCTGGGGATTGAACCTGAGACCTTCTGCATGCCAAGTGTGTGCTCTACCCCCGAGCTACAGCCCTTCCTATTGCTGAATAATGGCAACTGACAAACAAAACAGCCCCAGATTTGTTTCTCTGAAACCATGTGAACCCACTTTTCTCAAAGATTTGAGTGAGGAGAAGGAGAAAAACCAGCCCCCTTGTCTATTTGTATAAAGTCAAATACAGTTCAGAACTTCTCTTGCCCGCCGAAGAGAATTCTCTTTAAGAATTCCCCAAGATATGCTCTAGGTGGAAGAAAGAAGAGAAAGAACAGGATAGGGGAGGGGAGGGAAGAAGAAAAGAAGAATGGTGATTGGAAATGTGCGCGGGGGTGGAAAGCAGAGAGAATTTCCTAAGCCAAGTGGCTCCTTGCAGAGTGGTAGTACTTCAGAGGAATTTAGAAGGCTGTGGAGGGTTTGCAAGGATTGCACGTACTTAAATGAACTTTATGAGGTGAGGTGGCTGAGGGCTTTTTCTAGCTTTTTTAAAACTGTAGAACCTATTTAAAAGCCCCAGCAGTTTCTTGATCACGACGCCACATAGTCCTAACCCTCCCTTTGGGATTATTTGAGTCCTACAGCTATTTAGGAGAAATTAAAGTGGAGGGGGAGAAAGAAGTTTGTAGAGGCTGATTGGATCCTTTGCTGTACTGAAGTTACTAAACTTCTGCAGAAGCAAAAGTTTCCAGTTCGGGCAGTAAAATGAGATGCTGTGTGAAATACCAGTATTTCACATGAAGCTGTTTCTTCCCTTCCTTCTCCCTCTTCAAAATTTAATTGCAGGCAAGCTCACAACAGTGGGCATGTAAGAGCAGAAAAGAAAAGTAGGGGGAGAGAGGTTTTTTGTACCTCAAAAAAATCCTACACCATAGGCTAGGGATAGTGACCTCTTAATGGTCACTTTAAACATCTTCTGATTAGGATCTCTAATCCCCTGGGTGACTTGACAGTTTTTACTTTTAGTTTTAGACTTTGAGAAAAGAAAACGACAGATTTTCTTGGAAAAAGCAAATTTTTCCTATGGCTAGCACAAAATCCACTAGACCTAACTGTCTGAAATTTGGCAGGTTCAGCCAGCTCCATAGGGCCTGCAAGGTTACCAAATTCCATGCATATATGAGGAAGCACAAAAAAACTATAGCTCTTTGCTTTGACAGATTTTCTTGAAAATAGCAAATTGTACCTGTGACTAGCACAAACACCACTGGACCTAACTGCCTGAAATTTGGCAGGTTCAATCAGCTCCATGGGGGCTACCAAGCCTCCAAATTCCATGTATTTATCATACAAACTAAAAAAGTTATGGCCATTTTTGTTTTCCAATGCAAGTCAATGGGAAAATGTAAAAAAAATGGCACTTAGGACAGCTCAAAAGATCAGGGCACAGCTCGAAAGATTTGTGGGCCCGTGCCTGGGTAGACCTACATATAACAATGCCCTTGATCTGAAGGCAGAGGAACTGCCTTATCCAAAGCTCTGCTGGGATCTTGCTGGCACGGCCAGAGGAACGAGTGTTTTTTTGTTTTTATTTTCCATTTGGGTTTTTTCCCCCTCTCCTTGATGATTTCCCTCCCATTGGAAGCAACAGTGCTTCCAGTGCTTCCAACAGGAGGAAAATTATGTATATCAACTCCTTGGTATACCTTGTTCTTGCTGCAAACAAAGTGGCTGGTGAACACTTCTCCCTGTATAAGAGGTATGTCTTGGGACCGGGATAGCTTTGGATCCTGTGATTTTATAGTGTCACCTGATCCGCCCACAACTCGCTTCCCGTTCTGCCCAATTTCCCCTCTACTGACATTAGAGAGATAAGTGCCTCAGATGCTTCTGTGGAGGGAGGCATCTGAAGTGGACATCTTTCTCTCTAAGAGTGGACATCTCTCTCTGCTGATGGAAGGAGAGTTCCTATTTATCTACTCTATGGCTCCTGGGACACCCTTCCAGACACCACAGGATTGCAGCTTTAATCGTTAAACCATGGATGATCAGCCATCTAAAATTATTTAGTCACTTGTGCAAATGTCATACCTCTTTTCAATACCTTTAAAAACAGTTATACCACTAGTTCATAATATGAGACAAAACTGGTATTCATTTAGTTCAGAGTTTTAACAGCATATCAAATTTGTCACTTAATGCATATGATTGAAAAGTATTCTTTGCAGAATACTTTCATTTTTGCTGCACATTGAAATCTATTCATCTTCTCACAATGTTGCATATATAATTAGTACAATTTCCTGCATGTTCTATTCCAGTGAATTTGTGAGGCAGCAAAAACTTGTTGTGAACGTATACAATAACAATGAGAGCTGTAAATGGTCTTGCGTGGTAGGTGGTTTTTCACATCAAAAGGTGGATAAAACATTATACCATAAACCCAGAAGACACCTGAAAGTAGTTGGTAAAAGGAGCATTTTCAACAAGGACTTGCTCAATCCAGCTATTTCATTGTCACTGCAGGAATAGAGAGAAAATGTAGTTTATGTGTGGGCAATTTTCTGCACCATGGAGTTGTCTCGCTACTTTTTGGACCAGGAATATTTGTACAATGTTTTGAGAACAAAGAAAATGTGTGAGTGCTAGGTGTAGAGACGTGAAAGTATATAGCTTTACTGAAGATATAGGAAATAAATGGAAATCAGCCCTAATAGTGCATTTTGAGAATGAGCAATGAATGCCTCCAGCTTTGTGGTAGAGCACTTGCTTTGCAAGTAATACGGTCCCATGAAATCTTTAAAGGTTTTAAGGTGTAACAGTACTGAGAAACACCCCTACTCAAGACCCTGATGAACCATCGACAGTCAAAATAGATAATCAGCCTTCAATACACCAACTTGCCAACAGACCAGGGGTAAGAAAGTTTTTGATCTTGGTAAGCAAGAATGCTCAGAGAGGAAGACTGCAGTGCAGCAGTTGAATTAGGACACAAGAAAAATGTGGAGCAGATTTTTGGGAGCAAGTCTGTTCTCCAGATCTGAACGGCACTGGCAAGGGTTTCTTACCATTTCCTCTTTCTTCCCTCTCTGGGAATACTGCAGATCTGAGGGTGGGGGGTGTGCTGGCTGCACCATTGTCAATCTTTCTCAGGTGCTGCTTAGTATTGTCTTTTAGTTTCTCTCCCTTTCCATGTGCAGATGCTCCCCCTCAACCAGTCTCTTTTGCTTTCGCCTTCCAGCACTATCCTCCTACTGGAACGCAGCAGCAACAGCAGTTCCAACACCACTGCAGCCCCAGCCTCCACCTCTCAACCTGAGAATATATTTCTTCTAAAAACATCCCGTTCAAGAAACTCCTGCCAATTTGTTCCAATTACAGGTAGATTATTTGAAGAAAAACAGGAAGGTTTGCTCTTTAAGGGCACAAAGTCCTACAACTCTCAGCATGCCCCAGCCAGCTATGGGGCATGCTGGGAGTCGTAGGACTTTTTTTCTGTCTAAATGTGCATAGGATTGCACCTTAAATTGATTGGCTGACTAGATGGGAAAAGGCACAGGGCAATTTCAAATCTCCCTTTTACTTCCTTCAGTTGTTTAGTTTCTACTTCCTTCTCTCTTCTTTCCCATCTCTACCTCTGCACTCCCAGCCCCACTTTCAACTGGCTTTTCTGTCACACTTTTTCTTTCAAGCTGAATGAAAAAAGGAAGACAACCAACTCCCTTTGTTTTGTCCTCTGAGGGCTAAATAAGAAAACAAACAAAACAACACCAAAAAGACTGGGTTGTGAAGGGGAGTGCTACAAGAAAGGAAGAAAAATCTGGAGCGGATTTCTTTGGGAGAGAAGGAAAGACTTGTTTCCTAGCTTTTTTAGCCCTGGTCATGAAAACAGCTGCTTGCTGTGCTGTACTGTAAGCTCTCCCCTTACACACAAGACGAACAACTGAACAGGTCTTAGGTGTCTCCCTTTCACCCAACTTAGCATTAAGGAAACAAATCTATTCCCTAAAACCTAGGAAGTCATTGCACAGAGCAGTCAGATAGTTATACATGTGATGCAATCAATGCAAAACACTAAATAGCCCACAAACTATGGCTGGTTTTCTCTCATTAAGGTTCACAGGCAACTGTTTCTGCCTGTAAGGCTTTAAAAAAATTGTGTTGTGAAGTTGCGGAAGATTTGTTGTTAGCTTACTGCAGTGTGACGGGGAAGAGTATGTACTTCCCTTGCTCCTTTATTTTGGGTGAATTTGCACAGGGCTAGATGGATCATTGCTTTGACTCAGTATTTCAGTATAAGACAGCTTCATATGTTCAGTGAAGTGACATCTGTTATTTCAGTGATCTGTTTCCTTGGAATGGAAAAAGTCACAGCAATTTCTAACAGTGGGGGAAAAAAATCCTTTCCTATTTTTCTTCATTACATGCCCTAAGGCAACATAAAGCACAGATACAACATCTGACTTGCAAGGGCCTTCCTTCTTTAACCCAGAACAACAAGGCCATAGGTGATTCGCCATATGGTGGCAGCAGCAGAGCAGGGACGTGTGGTCCAAGTCAAAGATATTGGAATCTGCAGGCAGCACACAGAGCATGCATTCCCCACCCCTGGTCCAATGCAATGATCAGGTGCATCATACTATTTCTTTTCATTTGAACATTTAAGGACCCGGTTACTGGAAATACAGCAATAAAGCTAGCTTGATTTTCAGATCCCAAGTTCAGTCTGCAGTGAAGACTTGCACAAATACCTCCCTTCTTACATCAAACACTACAAAATGAGCTATGAAGAAGCACTTAACAGAATTCATAATTTTTTTGCTTAAGTGACCTAACCTTTAAATGCAATGGTCATAAGCAGTAAAGATTGACGTGGCTGGTCACTGGGTGTCACTGTTGGTTTACAGACACATTTCTGAAAGCACAGAGAACTGGCAGAAAAAAGTTTTTTTCCCCCAAAGTTGGCGGGGTGGCGGTGGTGGAGGTTATAATCAGAAATGTCTGGATATTTGGTACAGCTTTAATTTTGGCTCTTGTCATGTCAGGCAGCGAGATAGGATGATGTGCCATACTTTGAAAATGCACCATCTGCTGCTCGTTAGCTGACAAAGGCAGCAACCTACCAATTCTCTAAGTAGCTGTTGCTCATTAGCTGACAAAAGCCACTTTCAGTGCTCACATATTATTAGATTATTTTAGACAGATGAAGATTATATTTGATGAGGAAAGGGGGAGTAAAGGAAAAAAAAACAGAATACAAAGGGAAATTAACTATAGCAGCATGATCGGGTTCAACTCCCAGTGAAGCTAATGTCAAGATTCACTATTAAAGACCAGTGTGATCTGCGGCTGGAGCCTTGAGAAAAAAAACTCCCAGGGATTTCAATTTTGTTGTTCACAAATCTTAACAACTAAATCTATGTCACAGTATTCATAAAGAAACTGAACATTTTAAGCCTTTTCCCCATTAAGTTTACTTTTGTTTTCCTGATGCTGCCTTTTCATGCTTTTTTATTCTTGTTTGTGCCACACACACACACACACACACACACACACACACACACAGATTGATTGACAACTCTGTAGATTGGCCCCCTTTTACTGCAGACCAACAGATGGACTAGATGGATCCTTGGTCTGATAAAGCATGGCTGTCTTCTTATGTTTTTCTTATGCAGTGTGAATAAGCAGTCAAATGCCTCACCGATGTGCCCAGAATGGACTTCATAAACCAGAGAGTTAATGGCCTCCTCCAGTTCCCTCTTCTCTCCTGTCTTTTGTTTGAGCTTTTGTGTGTGTCAAGAGTAATCTCAGCTTCTGCTGCAGAAGAAGCACAGAAAGCACTCTAGGTCAAGCCTTTTCCTCCTCCTTCAAGCAGCTTTCATAAAATACAAAACCAATCGGCAGTTTTCATGACTGTGTTGGCTATAAGCAGCTACCCAAACCTCTATTTGAAACAAGGTTAGGAGATACTCTATTTCAGGAGGTACACAGGAAATGCCAAAACTAATTTATAATAGAATATGGAGAAAGCAGAAAACAGCACAGTGAATGTCAAAGGTGCATACACAGGAGCACTTGTGATATTAATATTAAGGTATCAACATCCCAGGAAATGTTTTTTCCCTATGAATCCATTTCATGATGTTCAGGAATTAATAGTTATAGAGTGTATGTGTGTGTGTCGGGGGGATTGTACCTCGCCTAGGGCACCAAAAAACCTTGAGATGGCCCTGGATAAAAGGAAGTACTTCTTCACACAGGACATAGTTAAAGTATGGAGTTGGCTACCACAAGATGCAGTGATGACCATCAACTTAGAAATGGCTTTAAAGAGGGATCAGACAAATTTATAGGGGATAAGACTATCAATGGCTACTAGTCATGATGGCTATATATAACCTCCAGTACCAGAAACGTTTCTACGTTTCTACATTCACCTGAAACTGACGTCCTAAAAAACATAATCCAGCATTCCAGTACAGCCATCTACTGACATTCCTCTTTATTATCCCCAACATTGCATCTAAGGGCAACTTTTTATATTAGAAGTAAGGAGGACGGGGATAAACTTGGAATAATTTGAACTTCACTTTTCAGTTCTATGGCAATGTCCAAAGGGGATCTCTCCCACAACCAGATGAATGTGCTCCAGATGAGTACAGCTCACACATCTCACCATATGAGGAGATACACAAATTCCCACGTCAGAACATAGTGGAAACACCCACACTTTATATTCACCACTTCTATGTGATGCCACCTTAGTCACAATAGGGAGTCCTCCTAGGGTGCCTTTCAGCCAATATGAAAAGCTGCACACTAAGAACCAATTAGTTCAGGCATCCAAGTCAGAAATTAATGGTTTGGCAGGGCAACTATTTACTGCTTTTCTAGAGATCATGGTACAGATCTGCAGCAGTCAATGACATAAGGAAGAAAATATTGCATGGAATCAGCTTAATTAAGCAAGCGGTTAATGCTAAGATAATACTTGACTTGATTTAGTACTGCCCTAAAGAGATATATGTGAACACACCCTGAGTGCCAAAAGCAAGGCAGAACAAATACAGGAAGAATTACCCTACGTATTGCAGTTGGAAACATGTATTTTTCCAGTTTTCTGCAGAATTAGTGAGTTGTACTAATCTCTCAAAAATCAGCTGAATTTTACTGACAGATCTTAGGAGCTCACAATGTTTCAAATGTGTAGCAATCCCAAAAACTGACTCAGCTGTCATTTTAGTCTATGAACCAAGTCCACTTGATTCTATTCATAGATCATAGAATAGTAGGATTGGAAGGGGCCTATAAGACCATCGAGTCTAACTCCCGGCTCAATGCATGAATCCAAGTCAAAGCATCCCTGACAAGTGGCTACCCAGCTTCATCTTGAATGCCTCCAGTGTGGGAGAGCCCACTACCTCCCTAGGTCATTGGATCCACTGTCGTATTGCTCTAACAGGAAGTTTTTCCTGATGTTTAGCTGGAATCTGGCTTCCTGTAACTTGAGCCCATTATTCTGTGTCCTGCACTCTGGGATGATCAAGAAGAGATCCTGGCCTTCCTCTCTGTGACAACCATTCAAGTACTTGAAGAATGCGATCATATCTCCCCTCAGTCTTCTCTTCTCAAGGCTAAACATGCCCAGTTCTTTCAGTCTCTCTTCATAGGGCTTTGTTTCCAGTCCCCTGATCTTTGTTACCCTCCTCTGAACCCAGTTTGTCTGCATCCTTCTTCAAGTGTGGTGCCCAGAACTGGACACAGTACTCCAGATGAGGCCTCACCAGTGCTGAGTAGAGGGGATCTAGTACTTCCCAGGATCTGGAAGCTATGCTTCTATGAATGCAGCCCAAAAGATCATTTGCCTTTTTTGCAGCCACCTCACACTGTTGGCTCATATTCAGCTTGTGATCAACAACAATTCCAAGATCCTTCTCGCTTGTAATGTTGTTGAGCCAAGTATCCCCATCTTGTAATTGTGCATTTGCTTTCTTTTTCCTAGGTGCAGAACTTGGCATTTATCCCTATTAAATGTCATTCTGTTGTTTTCTGCCCAGCGCTCCAGTCTATCAAGATCACTCTGAATTTTGTTTCTGTCTTCCAAGGTATTAGCTATCCTGCCCAATTTTGTGTCATCTGCAAATTTGATCAGCATCCCTGCACCTCCTCCTCCAAGTCATTCATAAAAATGTTGAAGAGCACTGGGCCCAGGACTGAGCCCTGCAGTACCCCGCTCGTTACCTCTCCCCAGTTTGAGAAGATCCCATTGATAATCACTCTTCGAGTCCGATTCTGTAGCCAACTGTGGATCCACCGGATCATTATTTCATCTAGCCCACTTTGAGCTAGTTTGCTCATCAGGATATCATGGGGCACTTCGTCGAAAACTTTGCTGAAATCAAGGTATATTATGTCCACAGCATTCCCATGGTCTACAAGGGAGGTTACCTGATCAAAGAATGAGATCAGATTCGTCTGGCAGGACTTGTTCTTGACAAATCCATGTTGGCTTCGAGGAATCACTGCATTGTTTTCAAGGTGCTTACAGATGGATTGCTTTATCATCTGCTCCAGAAGTTTCCCAGGGATTGATGTCAGACTGACTGGTCTGTAGTTCCCAGGTTCCTCCTTTTTACCCTTTTTGAAGATAGGGACAACATTAGCCCTCCTCCAGTAATCCAGCACTTCACCCATCCGCCATGATTGCTCGAAGATAATAGACAGTGGTTCTGAGAGCTCTTCTGCCAGTTCCTTTATTATTCTAGGATGCAGCTCATCTGGCCCTGGAGATTTGAACTCATTCAAAGGAATTAGGTGTTCCTTGATCGTATGCCTATCAATCTCAAGCTGCAGTCCTGTCCCTTCAGCCTGTACCTTGCCTTTGCCAGGGGGCTCATAGTCCCTCTTTCGGGAGAAGATTGAGCCAAAGTAGGAATTGAGCACCTCTGCCTTTTCTTTGTCATCTGTTATCGTTTTGCCATCCTTATTCAATAGCTGAACCACCATTTCTTTCCTCTGTCTTTTACTATGCACGTAGCTGAAGAAAGCCTTTTTGTTGTTTTTAGCATCCCTTGCTAACCTCAGTTCGTTCTCAGCTTTAGCCTTCCTGACACCATCCCTGCAATTCTGTGCTACCTGCCTGTACTCTTCCTTTGTTGCTTGTCCTTCCTTCCACTTCCTATATGTGTCTTTTTTGTTTTCAGGTCATGTCTAAGCTTTTTGTGAAGCCACATTGGCTTCTTCTGTTGTCTTCCACCTTTTCTTCTTGTTGGAATTGTTTGTAATTGTGCCTTGAGAATTTCCTTTTTAAAAAACTCCCACCCATCTTGGACTCCTTTTGTCGTTAGAGTCACTTGCCATGGGACTTACTTTTAATTGTTCTGAGTTTATTAAAATTGGCTTTCCTAAAATACAGGGTACGCGTTTGGCTACGCTCGGCTTTTGCTTCCTTTAGAACCAAAAACTCAAATATAATATGGTCGCTTTCACCCAGAGTCCCTATACCTGCTACTTGATCCACTAAGTCATCTCTGTTGGTTAGGATCAAGTAAAGGATGGCTGATCCTCTAGTTCCTTCCTCTACTTTCTGTAGGAGGAAGTTATCTGTAACGCAACTCAGGAATTTCTTGGAGGGGCCAAGTTTTGCAGAATTTGTCTCCCAACAAATATCAGGGAAATTGAAGTCCCCCATTACTACTACATCATGCTTCCTTGAAACACTGGCTATTTGCTTTTCAAAGGTTTCATCCTCATCGTCTCCTTGATTGGGTGGCCGATAGTAGACTCCAGCCACCATGTTCCTTTTATTCTTTGCTCCATTTATTTTAACCCAGAGGCTACCAAGCCTTAGAGAACTTCTTTAAAAAGCCTACCTGGACATTTTTTTTAAATTTATATGCTAGTCGCAAACCTTATATTCTCAAGCAAAATGAGAGTATATGTGATGGGCATTCAGCTTTGGTTCAGGCTGATTTTCTTGAGCCTCTATAATAAGTCTGTAGGCTGGGATTCTAGTTGATTATCTTGGTTTAGAAATAAATGGGTAACATGACCTTGTTGATTCTTCTGAAGCTCTCAGCATATTTACAGACTATTGACCATCAAATCTTACTGGACCATTTCTAAGATCTGATGGAGTGGTGTGGCTCTGCTCTTAAGGTTGATCTAAATCAGACTTCCCTGATGTGGGTCGCACTAGGCCATGCTTGCTGGGGCTGATGGGAGTTGTAGGCTAAAACATCTGGAGGGGTCACACTGGGAAAGGCTACTCGAAATCCTACCTTTCTCTATGGTACTAGAAAGCAGTAGTGCTCTACCCTGCCCTACTCTCTACCCTATAAGAGATGTCCTGTAGATTACTAAACTTTCTATCTTGTCCCTAGTACTATTTTGCATCTATAAGAAACCTATGAGATAGATCATCTGGGGATTTGGAGTGCAGAATCGTCAATACGCTAATAATTCTCAGCTCTATCTTAATTCAGAATCAGGTGCAGAGGCTTAGGTCTGAGGCTTGCAACTGGAGATTGTAATGGATTGAATGGGAATAAATATACTGAAAGTGAATTCATATGATGCATATGTAATGGTGGTAGGTGTCAACTGTGACCAGGGAATGTTGAACATGGTTGTGATGAATGGATCATCCATGAAAGACCAGGTCTTGGATCTGGCGCTACTTTTGGAAAAAATAGGTGGCACCATAGTACGAAGCAGGACTCTTTCAGTCATGGCACCCCAGTATAGAATGCTGTCACCAGCTGGACCCACATCCCAAACATTCTTAATTTGAAAAGATTTTTTTTACAAGCATTCAGGGTTTTTTGTATTTTAAGGCAAGTTATAGTGGATTACTTTTTCCCATGTATTTTAGTTAATTAATGTTAACAGTTCTTACAATTTTCCTCCATTTTAGAAGGCAAGTTAATCCACCATTTTACACTGAGAAAGACAGAACATAAAAGAAATGAAAATAAAAGTCTGCAACCCTCAAAAATTATTTGAAATGCAAAATATATCAGCGTTGTCTCTTCTGTTTTCTTTTACTTCACCTGTCAACTACAGGGCAGTGCAGGAAATGAATCACCTGCTTCCAGGATCTTTTTCTTTCATTTTAGTTTCAAATTTATTCATGAGAAGTTAGCAGACAAAGCTAGGAGAAGACAAAAGAACAGGATGATTATCTCTGCTTGGGTGAAATAAAAATGACCTGGCTAAAATATTTTAATAACCTAATCCAATTAGAAAAGAAGGGGGGGGAGAATCATAGTTCTGCAGAAATATCAATTGATGAATCCAAGATTTAACTCAATCCAACTGAAGAAAGCAGTTTTATGAACTGAGGTTTTGCAGCAATTTAAATTTTACTGACAGTTACTGTATTCATTACCACCAGAATCTTACTGGATCCAGATTATTCTCAGTGGCAAAAGAATATCCTGAATGGACTCTGTGGTCACTAGCTGGCTATTTCTGATTCATTCATAAGCAAAACATATCCCCTGTTCAGTAACACTTCATCAATTGCCTATTTGCAGTGTATGTGCGTGTATGTGTATGTTGGTGCTGGTGGTGGTGGTGAAGAGCATGAAAGGAAGAGAAGAAAATTCTATTAAGAGTGAAATAAACTCTCCTTGGTGATTTTTTTATTTACACATACACACAATTTTATTCTACCAGGTTTAAGGAGAAGATTTTGGTCTTGAATACTAGGGATGGAAAGAATATTGAATTGCACCTAATCTTGCTCAGAGCTAATTATCCCAGGTCCCATAATGACAATCCCAGCACACCTTATTTAAAACAATTGTAAGCAGAAAAGGAAATCCAGTCCACTCTTCATTGTTAATGTTAATTCTTTGTTGCCAGAAGTTCAGAGCCACACAGCTCTAGGCAACTAACACTGCATCGCAGTTTCAGTGCCATGGAATTTACTTGCTAAATCGCCAATACAGAAGTTAGAGAGAAAGTATTTGCAAGACACGTGACACTCATTGGACCTCTGGTTCCCTTTTGCAAAAACGAGGCCAAATAGCACACACATAATGCATGTGACAAATAAATGCAACCCCCCCACACACACATTCCAATTCCAAGCTACAGTTAATAAGGGAATAGTATTAAACTCTCATGCGAAGAGAAAACTCCCTGGAAAAGACCCTGATGGAAAGATTGAAGGCAAAAGGAGAAGGGGACGGCAGAGGATGAGATGGCTAGATAGCATCACCGATGCAATGAATATGAACTTGAGCACACTCCGGGAGAGAGCGGAGGACAGGATAGGGATGGGGGAGAATTTCTCCCCGAAACTTTGGGGGGCCGAGCGCCAACGCATTCGGTCCTCCGAAGGTTGTTCGGGGAGAAATTCTCCGCCCCCCTGCCCCCCCCCGGATGGGACTTACCTTTCACGAATGTCCCTCCCGGCGGCGGGTCCCGGCGGCGGTTCGGCAGGTCTTCGTCAGGGGCGGGGGCAGCAGCCGGTCTTTCGACCGGCTGCCACCGCCGCCGCCATTACAAGAAAAGTAAAAAAAAACCCACGCCCCTGTGATAGGCTACGTAACGATTAACGTAGCCTATCACGGCTAGATTTGCAAAGTCAGCCGTGATAGGCTACGTTAATCGTCACGTAGCCTATCATGGGTGACTTAAAAAAAAAAAAGCGCGTACGGCTAATGGTGGCCCCCATAGGGAGCCGCCATTCACGTTCCTTATTTGGTCCCTGTAGTCTACGTAAAGATTTACGTAGACTACGGCGAAAATAAGGACAACGCAAATAGCATTGCCCTTATTTTCGCCGTAGTCTACGTAAATCTTTACGTAGACTACAGGGACCAAATAAGGAACGTGAATGGCGGCTCCCTATGGGGGCTGCCATTTGCGTACGCGCTTTTTTTTTTTTCAAAGTCACCCGTGATAGGCTACGTGACGATTAACGTAGCCTATCATGGCTGACTTTGCAGATCTAGCCGTGATAGGCTACGTTAATCGTTACGTAGCCTATCACAGGGGTGTTTTGTTTTGTTTTTGAAGTTCGCGGCTGGGGAGATGGGGCGCTTCTCCCCGGCCTGAATTTCGGCCGGGCGAGGCGGGAAGCGTCCCCCCCGGCCTGAATTTCGGCCGGGCGAGGAGGGAAGCCTCCCCTCCCGGCCTGAACTTCGGGGGGAGCAGCGAAGCACCTCCCCCCCACCGCGAAGCAAGCTGCGAGACCAGGTAAGTGACTTTCGTGCATCCCTAGGACAGGAAGGCCTAGCGTGCTATGGTCCATGGGGTCACGAAGAGTCGGACACGACTGAACGACTGAACAACAACAATTAAACTCTCAAGTTCAGCCCTCACAAGCTGGAAGGCCAGTTCATTCAGGCAATCTGTTATTAATAAGGATTCCAGTCTTAATAAAGATTGTGCTTTATGGCCTGACTATAAAGCCTGCTATGCAAGCAAACAAGTTAGAACAGAATACTGATGGCTATGGCAATGCAATTTCACAAGCACATGGGGCTATACTGGCATTTCACAGACATCTTTTATAGCTGGCAAGACATGTCAACCCAAATATTTAGAATAGGGCATTTATTTTTTATTTCAATAAACCTGTTCTTCCGCTTTGAGGTGGTGCTTCAACTGAATGTTTTTCATTTGAAATAAAGCACTAGGAGATGGGGATCTCTTAGCACTAATAATCAAAAGTCATTGTGCACCTTTTCCATCTTTTCTTCCTTAACAGATTACTTTTCTGCTACGAAAAACAACATAAGCAGTGGTGGGAAAATGGAAGAAGGGCTACAATTGGAAGATGTCCTTGTCTGAATGCACATAAAATTCAATGAAAGGGGCAGGTCAATTGCACAGTAAAAATTTAAAAAAACTTCTTCTGGAAACACCCAAAAAGAAATTACTTTTGACCAGAAGCACTTTGAGAGTTATATCAAACATATGAAACAAACCAATTGGGCTTAAATCTTTTATTCATTCATTCATTCATTCATTCATTCATTTCATTGCCACCCAATAGCCGAAGCTCTCTGGGCCATTCACAAAAATTAAAACTACAAAGTACAACAAATCTCCACTGAAGAGATTCATTGTTGTCACAAAAGAATAAGTACGTTGGCGAAACACTTAAGTACATTGGCTAAACACAAGAAGAAGCGTGATCTTCTAGGTTCTGTTTCCTATGCTGCTTACAGTTTCTAAATCAGAGATCCTACCAGGCAAGTTAACTCGAGAACTGCACCACCTTCCCCATTGCAAACCTCCCCAAATAATTTTATCTAGTAAGTGCCTTATTTATGTTTCATATTAAGTAATTAATGCAAGCATAAAAAGCTTAAAAATATAAAACTGAGGCAGGTCTGTATGCTGTACACTATACAAACTGTAAAAAAAGTATGTGTCGAACTCTTTTACCTATCGATAGCAGGTCAACCAGTGTTTTCAGAACTGAGCAAGGCAGAACTATCACCCCCACTGCCACTATTGGAATGCAGTTTATTTTATTCCAGGCCCAATTCTGAAATTTAGATCCCATCATGCTCAATGCCATGATAGAGCTCAAATAGCTCTCCTCCCTTCCATTTCTCCCAACTCCATCAGCTTCCTTTCCAATTTACTTGTAACAGCAGTGGTAGGGAGCAGGGCTTTCTGGGGGAATCTTTACAAAGTCTTCCTGATGCCCTGAATGCTGCAGTAGCCAACATACCAGGAGCCAGGAACCTGGGAAATGTAATTCTTAATAGAGATGTCAGGAAACCTGAAAATTTCTTGTTTCAGGACTCTTTGTGCTAGGGACACACCTGTGCCAGGGATCCAGTCAAATCCAAGCTGGAAATGAATTTCTAGAAACAATGATGCCCACATGGTAATGCAAGGAAGTATTACAACTGGAAATAGTATGTATGACTTTGCCGGTAATTACAAACCTATTAGGTATGATTATGAAATTGTACTAAAATAGATTAATCTGTAGATTTGGAGATTCTGAATTATTTGATTGTGTTTGTAAGCCAGCATTGATACCTTACTGACTTAGCATTCTTCTGTTTTTGACTTTGTTCAGGCTGCTGAGCCTGCACAGTTTTCTCCAGTTTTCCATTTGTTTGTTTTTTCCCTTACTGTCTGCTAATACACAACACACAGCATATCTGCATTGATTAAAACCATAGAAAAAGCTATTGATGATTTCATGTGCATTTATTATATCATACTATTGCATCAAGGTTCTTTTTTGCGGGTGTTGCACTCAGTGAGCATATGCAGTTGTGCACATCGGTACCCATTGTGCCCCAATTCCAAAATTAATTTTAGAAAATCTTCAACTCAACCAGGGGTACAGGGAAGATCCAAGCCATGGAAAATAAACTAGAATAGGGTCAGATCATTCCTAATTTGGATAGGGGAAACACAGGTTTAAACGCCAACTTAGCCATGAAAGTCACGGTGTCCTTAGGCCTACTGCTTCCCCACCCTACCCAGTAAACTACCTCACAGGGTTGTTAGGATATATACCTTCCTGTATTCCTTGGAAGCATGCAAATATGGTAGAAGGATGCAAATATGGTAAGTTGTAATTACACCAAAAAAGCAGTTAACAGTTACTCCAGTTAGATGAATCATTGAGAAGGATGATACACTGGTTGAATACTAATCACTGAAATGAATTTTATTTTTACATGGCTGAGCCTTGCTATTCAAACATGAAAGGCAGCAAGCAAGAAGAGGATACTCACGGCATTCCTTCTCATCACTTTCGTCAAAGCAGTCTGGCAACCCATCACACTGCCAGGCTCCTGGGATACAACGTCCATTACTGCACATGAAGTTTCCAGGAATATTACATTCATTTGTGAAGTTATTCCAAGGCAATAGTTGTCCTTCTGTAACAAGAAGTGATAAAGTATACAGTGTTTACAAATGCAGAAACTGCTTTCATATCTGAAGTGACAGACAAAGTACACGTACAGAATCAAGACGGAAAGAGTTAACAGAAAACGTAAACACTCAATGGATCAGTTGGGCCTGAATTAAATCAATATTGAAAAGGCTTCCTTTTTTCTATGTTTTCCAAGAGTACTTTTTGCCATCATTTCAAAATGACTGATTCCATATTCTGCTATCTCTGAATGGCTGAGGGATAAGATGCTTTGGGAAAATAAGACAGTAAATTGTTCAGTGAAAGTTTTCTACTACATAGCACCAAACCAAATACCGCTTCATGTGAACCTTGCCTAAAAGCTGGAGATGAGATTGATAACTCTTACAGTACCATATTCATAGCAAAATACCACCTATATTAAAGTAAAACACAGAAGACTGGGAGAGGTGGGAATTTTTATATCAAAACAGTCAGGTCTCATGTATACAATCCTTATCTGAAATAGCAGTTGGCTTTTGTATTTTCAAGGGGAGTTCAGTATCCTTTGTTCAGTACGCTTTTAATTTAATCTGTGCAAATGGCACAAACCAACCTAATTAATCTGCAGAGAAATTGATGAATCACAGTTTTAA
This sequence comes from Heloderma suspectum, assembly GCF_057233095.1. Classification (NCBI taxonomy): domain Eukaryota; kingdom Metazoa; phylum Chordata; class Lepidosauria; order Squamata; family Helodermatidae; genus Heloderma; species Heloderma suspectum. The sequence continues at coordinate 93,332,376 of NC_139458.1, forward strand.
GATTTCTTTCAGATTCAGCTATCTAGGATGGGAACTCTAGAACTGAAGATCACATAAATTAATCAGTTTAAAATTAAAATAAGAGACCAAATGGTGAAAAGCAATACAAATGCATGAGGAACAGTGAGGTCATACTGTAAAATTAACAATATATTGCGTAAAACGATTAAAGCATAATAAATGAAGCAATGACAATGTGACTACCACGAAGGCAATAATAAAAGAATAACGAATAAATGAAATAAAGCAATAATTGCATTAACTAATTTAAGTCAAAACAAGAAGTAATGGGGGGCATGGGCGTGGCTAGAGTGAAACCAAGATGGACACCTAGATCTTTAGCTACGGTGCCCACCCAGCCTTTTAGCATTCTCAACTGTGTTTTAAACATCCCTCTTTAAAAACCTAGACTATGCCAGGGAATGAAACGGTCTCCTGACTCATCTCCTGATTCATTTCTCACAGCATATTTCCACCCTAAAGAACACTCAAATCCCTGAGCCCACAAGACTCTTCTCACTGTCACAGACATGGCACCCAATTTCTCTAATGCAGCAAAAGGTGCCAAAGGCAAGGATGAGAGCCAGCCCAACAACAGTCTGAAAGAACTTTTCCAACAACTACAATCAGATCTCCAAGACTAGTTGCTTACACTGGAGCAACTAGACAGGAAACTGACAAATACAGAATTCAGAGCAAATGAAGCCATGGAACTAAGCCTGACACAAGATGAGACCATTCTGAAACTTGCTACTATCACTCAAGACCTCCAGACGAACATGGATGATTTGGACAACTACAGTCATTGGTTAAATCTGTGTGTCCATTGTGTGGAGGAACATGAAAAAGGGGAGGGGGCATATGATCACATTTCTTGTTGCCTGGTTTGCTGAGATCTGTCCAGATTTACAGTTAACAGATATGGACACTAAACAAGCTCACTGGGCCCTAGGACCTTGCCCCAACTCTACAGGCCAGTATAGGGACATACTGATCTGCTTTGCAAGATATTCCCAGAAACATTAAGCTATACAGACCCTGGACAAACTTAGATCAGTGGAATGTAAAGGCATCAAAGTGCAAATATTTCAGGACCTTGCTCCTGAAACACTACGCAAGCAGAAAGTGCTGCAGCCCTATACAGACTCCCCATGAGAAGCTGAAGTGCACTACCAGTGGGGCTTTCCCTTCAGATTGCTAGTCTCTCTTGGCAGCAAGACCCTCAAACACCACAGAGGCAGCAGCTCTTTGCAAGACACTAAAGCACCTAAGTCAGCTGAAGTCCCTGATGAGGATGATCTCCACTTCTTTATGATCACTGCCAAGACAACCTTGCTTGGAAAAGAATAAATAAGAACCCTGCAATGACCCTGAAATATGGTGATGGCTGCTTGTGACTTTCAAGATGGAGGCTATTCTGCAAACATCATCATCTTAGATCTCTTTCATATTATGGTGGCCATCTTGCCTTATGATCTACAAAGGCCTACTACGGCCTCTACAGAGGCCAACTGAAGCTGCCACTCTATGCCACTGAAAAAAACAGTTTCAGGTTACTTTCAGTGTATCTTAATCATGGGAGGCCAGGCGGCAGGGGGAACATGTCTTTTTAACTCTCAACTTACCCCCTGCATTTGCCATTGGGATTACTCGGAGCAGTTAGTCCCAGTACAAGGAGTGAAGTTTGTTCATTCCCCTCCCCTCCCAGTAAATGGTTTGGTTAAAGTTCTTGTTTATTTTGTTGTTACAGTTTATGTGAATTTAACTTTTGTACTGACAGTTAAATATGGATATATGAGTGCTCAGGTTCCACTGTGGAAACAGATAGTAGCAGGTCGCTGCAGGAGCAAATCTACAACCAGACACTTGCTTTCTTACTCAGTTCAATAGCTTAAGAATCACAATGTTGAATGCGAATGGGCTGAGCTCTTATTATTAAACAATGCAGAGTAACAAATGCTCTTATGAAATGGAGACCCGATATTATAATGGTCCAAGAGACCATTTGCCGCCCCAGAGTTCAAAAAATTCTGAACCACTCAACTCTAGGAGATCAATATTATGCAGGGGGGTCATCTAAAGTGTGAGGGGTTGCCATAATCCTCACCAAGAACTTCCTGTTAAAAGTAGAAGACTGCTTTTGTGACTCGCAAGGACACTTCATTTTTTAAAAAAGTACCCTTACAGATTGCCATCTCACGCTAGTCTCCTTTTATGCCCCAAACCAGGCACAATTTCTTTTTATGGCAGACATGTTTGAGGCCTTGGCACATTTAAAAACAGGTGATGTAGAGGTTGGTGGAGACATGAATGCCATCCTTAATTGCAACTTGGATAGAAGTACTAGTGCGCTTTGACCACCTCAGGCACAAGCTGTTCTAAAAGACTTCCTTGATAAATATGGCTTTGCTGACTCGTGGAGAATGTTACATGGGAACCAACGCAACTATACATACTACTCCCCAAGGCATGGGATGTACTCATGAATACGTCCCTCTTAGTACCAGCCGCTCTCTTGCCAGATGTAACTAACACTAGCATAGGCCTGATTAATATCTCCCATGTCATTAATATTAAGCAGATATCACCCACAGCAAAACATTTATGTGGATATTGAATCTGAGCTTCCTCACAATACAGCCCTTCAAAGAGAAAATAGGTGAGAGCATAGCAAATTTTTATGCAGACAAATGACCTGCCACAGACTCCACTCCCCTTCTGTAGGACACACTGAAGGCTGTCTTATAGGGGCTGTTCATTTAGGAGGGCTCCCTCTAAAAAAACAATGAGAAAAGCAAAATGATGAAGTAACAAAAGAAGTAGGAGCCCCCTTTGATGAACATAAATGAACGGGAAGCAAAAATATGTATGCTAAACTAGTGGCTAAATGGGCAGAAGTTAAAGCTCTTGAAATGGGCAAAATACAATCCTCCTTAATCTATCTACAATGCAATTATTATGAATTTGGAAACAAGGGAACAAAGCTACTTGTTAGGACCCTCAAACCAAGGAGTGCTAGAGCAACAATCCCGGATATTCTAACAATAACAACGATGACAACAGCAACAAAAAGTCAATAAAACCAATCCTAAGATTATTAGCAAAACTTTTCAGGAGTTCTATGCCACTCTGCACATGTCAGAAAACCCTAATCCCTCACCTATACATATCTTTACAGATTCCTTAGATATAAAAACAATTGGGACTGAACACAGATCAATGCTTAACCAACCTATAACAGAACAAGAGGTCACAAACTCTATTAAACAGCTGAACCCAGGCAAATCCCCCAGCACTGATGCTTTGACGGGGGAAGCTTTTGCAACCTCAGTCTCACCACGTCTCTTTAATGAAATCCTGCAAGGCTCCAGGATTCCAGAATCTTGGAAAAGAGCAACAGTGCTAGTTATTCTTAAGGATGGCAAAGACCTAAAACTACCAGGGTCCTACTGTCCAATCACATGGCATAACCAAGATACCAAGCTGTTTACATCCATCCTGGCCAAGCAACTGAATCAACTCATCACACAGTACATCTATACAGATCAAACAGGATTCATGCCAGGCTATCAGATGGGTGATGCTATCCAAAAGGTCTTAAACGTTTTCAATCATAGCAACTCTATTAAATCCCCGGTCTCTATTGCATCCTTAGTCACTTTAAAAGCCTTCAGTCAGCTGGAATGGCTCTATCTGCTCAAAGTTTTACAAAAAATAGGCATGGATGAGCATTTCCAGACAGAACCGGCCCAGCTCTACGCTGTCACGGAGGCACTCATCCATACAAATAAAATGGACTCTCTAACTATACAATTGCGTAGGGAGATAAAACTCCCTCTTTTTGCCATTGCTATAGAACCCCTAGCACGAACAATTCATCATCACCCTAAAATTAAAGGGGTTTTGATAGGCCCCACTACCGTCTGATTAATCTTTTTTGCAGTTTATTTCCTTCTATTTCTTTCCCATCCTGAGACAGCTGTACCAGCACTTAAAGAAACATTGGCCACTTCCTAACACCATATTGGTCTTTAAAAAAATTATGACAAATCTGACTTATTTTGCCTACAAGCACCACTTCAAACACAAAAGAAACTTCAAAATATATCCCAACTAGCTTTGAGACACTCCTGCCTAAAATATCTAGGCATTCAAATACTAAAGGCCTTGCAACAGCAAGTTCCAGGAAACTACACACCTGTTGTAAAATGGATGAAACATAAATTAAAAACATGGGCTAATTTGAAGCTATCCATTCTGGGCAACATTGCCTCTATAATAATGATGATTCTGCTCAAGCTTCTTTTCCTCTTTCCCATGATTCCTATTCCCCCAACAAATAACAAACTGAAAAAATGGCAAGAACTATTAGATAGATTTATCAACAAGGAGGGAAAATCTAGATTAATTAAGGCTGCACAGTACCACAGCTAAATGACAGGAGATGCTATACCCAGTTTACTATTGTATATTGTCTGTTTCCATATCAAGCAATTAACAAGCATCATAAGAAATGATATGGGCATATCCTGGTTTTCTGTGGAAACCTTAAACAGCGTCCTCCCACACTAAGCACTTCCCTTTAAGAAACGTATGAAAGAAGAAATAGAGAAGGTTGAAAACCCCTTCTATAAATTTGGAAACCGTGAGCCAAATTTCTCCCCCCCCCCCAATTTTAGACCACTCTAATTCTGTAGGACCAGACAAACCAGCACAGTCCCTGGGTTGGAGGGAGAGGGGATTTCTCCAGGTTAGAGACTTGTTTATATGGGGACAGCCCATCTCCCTCCCTGTCTTGGAGGTGTGTCCACAGAGGGTGAAGGTTTCCTGGCTACAAAAACACCAAATCAATTTTACTACAAGAGTAGCTAGAGAAAAAGGTATTCCTCAAGCGCTAATGATCTTTGAAAATGCATGCTTACCCCAGAGTGGTTCCACAGAGGGTCTACTCTCCACACCATAGATCTCATCTATTGAAACTGATCCTGGCTAAAATTAGTATGGGAAGCTGGCCTGAACACAACTATAACCGTCAACCCACCCTTCACATATTTGCAGCATAAATAAGCAAAACCACAATGAAGTTAACATACCTGTGGCACTTCATACTGACTAAAATACATAATTTAAACAAATCTCTTTCACTATCATGCTGGAGAGGATGTGGTCACATTGGTTCCTTAATACATATATAGCAATTATGTCCAATAGTTATAGATCTTTGGAACCAAATTCTTTCTACAATATGTGAAATTACTGAACAGTGAATTAAAAATTGTGGAGCCCTACTTCTACTTTCAATTTTCAAAGATGAAAATGAACACCTTGTACATAAAGACTTGATTGCTCTTATTCTTGCAGCTACCTGACTTGAGATTGCATTAAACTGAAAATCATCTATTGGACTATCAATACAAAAATGGATGAAAGAATATGGAAAACTGTTCTTTATGAAAAGCTGACACATAGACTGAGACTTATAAAAGGATTGGAAAACTGAGACAAAGGGCTTCTCTACATGAGCAATTTACTGCTTGCTCGTGATTGGCCACTCAGGGAAGTCTGCGGGTCCTTTACACGAACAACATTGTCAACCTCTAAGATGTCTCCCACGCTTTTCCCTGGTTATCCCACTTTCAAAAAGATCAGAGATATGCTGAAATAAAAATGAATGTGTCATAGTGGCAGTGTAATTCAGCCACTAGATGGCACCATTTCATTGAACATAGAGGGCATTGCTGTGGCGGAGAATTTCTCCACGAATCTCTGGGAGGCCGAATGCCAATGCATTCGGCCCCCCGAAATTGGTGGTGAAATTCTCCGCCGGCCCCCCGCCCTCCCCGGGATGGGACTTACCTCGTGTGAATGTCCCTCTCGGCGGCGGGTCCCGGCGGCGCTTCGGCAGCGTTTCGGCAGGGGCGGCGGCCGGTCTTCTGACCGGCCGCAGCCATTGCAAAATTAAAAAGTAAAAAAACAACAACACACACCCGAGATAGGCTACGTAACGATTTACGGCTAGATTTCCAAAGTCAGCTGTGAAAGGCTACGTAAATCGTCACGTAGCCTATCACGGGTGACTTTGGGGGGGGAAAAGCGCGTATGCAAATGGCGGCACCCATGGGGCACCGCCATTTGCGTTCCTTAGTTTGGCACTTCTAGTCTACGTAAAGATTTACGTAGACTACGGCGAAAATAAGGGCAACGCAAATAGCGTGCCCTTATTTTCGCCGTAGTCTACATAAATCTTTACGTAGACTAGACGTGCCAAACTAAGGAACGTAAATGGCGGCGCCCCATGGGCGCCACCATTTGCATACGCGCTTTTTTTTTTCAAAGTCACCTGTGATAGGCTACGTGACGATTTACATAGCCTATCACGGCTGACTTTGGAAATCTAGCCGTGATAGGCTACGTAAATCGTTACGTAGCCTATCACGGGTGTGTGTTTGTTTGTTTTTTACTTTACTTATTTTTTTTGTGGCCGGGTAGACGGGCGCTCCTCCCCTGCCCGAATTTCGGCGGCGAGGGATGGGGCACCTCCCCCCCGGCCTGAATTTCGGCCGGGCGAGGCAGGGCGCCTTCCCCCCTCGCCTGAACTTTGGGGGGAGAACCGAAGTGCCTCCCCCCCACCGCGAAGCAAGCTGCGGGACCAGATAAGTCCCTTTCGTCCATCCCTAATTGCTGAGTTTTCAATTCTATATCATGTGCTCGCTGTCTAAAGGAGCCCGTCATTATCCTGCAAAAAAAATGAAAGCAGAAAGCCCTGGTAAAGTTGCAGGATTTTAGTCTGGTGTAGAAATGTTCTTCATAGAAGCCTGGTATCCATTTACTGCATATGCAATGCACCTCTGGCCACCCTTTCTCCTCCACCTGCACCATTCAAATTCTGGAATGATGCATGGTATCACTGGTAGCTTCATAATCTATACCTGTTTTGTTTTTGTATATTAAAATTCAATTAAACGCAAACAAACATACAAAAAACAAGTAGTAATAGTTGGCAAATGGAACATAAGAAAACCACCACCAATAAACCTTAACTTGGTCTAGCCCTTCTACAGTTCAGCATTCTAATTTCCCAACTGTTTTAGCACGTTAGTATAAAATTCTAAAAAGTAATATCCAGTTTTATTAGCTACTTTAAAAGCATTTACAATTCATATCTATTCTAACTATATAGCAGCCAATCAATTGTGGGATTCAGGATTCTTAGGCTGTTTCAAGATGAAAGTTCCAAACATTGAAATAATTCCTTTTATAAAATATTGGGGAGGGAGAAACTTATTTTGTGAAAAAAATAAAAATAAAATAAAGTTAGGAAAAGTCAAGAATAGTGTTGCCAAAAGGAAAATTAAGCTTTAAATTATAAAGGAGATATAAGAGAGAAATCTAGTCGGAGCTATGAATAGAAACTATAAAAACAGTCCATGGAAGAAAGCAGTCCATGGGATACTCTTGACCAGGAAAAGATAGAAAGGCTTAAAAGTAAAAAGTGCAGGGGAAAAAACTTATAGAGAAAAATAGAATCCTAGGAGTGGGTTCTCCATTCTTCAATAGAAGAGATTAGCCAAGTCAAAGATCCAGAAGCATTAGGAAGGCAGAGCAAAACAGTGTGTCTGAGACAATGTGAAAGCCAGTTTAGGAGAGGTAAAAACATTCACCTTCTAAGCATCTATCCAAAGGTCCTCTTTTTCCAGTTCTGGGAGAGAAGCAGGCAAAAACATCCTAGAGGAAGCAGCAAGTAAGGAACAGAGCTAACTTCTTTATTATCCTCCTGAATATATAAAATTTTGCTTTTCTCTTAAAAAACAACAACCCTAGAAAAGTCTCCTGCAATGCACATGGTTGTTAATTACTTCATCCTCTTGAGTATCACTATCCCCAATTAAAATTCATTCTATACTGATTGATACCCAAGTCAAGACAGTTTGTAACTAACTTTGTCTTTGATGTCAATTGTCCCAATTAAAAATGAGACAAGCAGGTGTGTTATCAGAAGACATCAAGTCCAGAGCAATAAATTACATATAGATAATTAAAAGATGCAGCAAAACTGAATCTAATAAGAGCTGTGTGTAAAATCTGCTTAAGGCACAATCTGAGGCATGTTTATACAGAAAAAAAAGTCCAACATTCCCTAGCCAGCCACGCTGGCTGGGGAATGCTTGGAGTTGTAGAACTTTTTTCCTGTCTAAATATGCATAAGATTTTTCCTTTAGAGTCTCAGCATATTCAAGGTTCTATCTTCCTCCCTACAAACAGATAAATAATTATATTGTTAAGAGCTGAAAGTTAAATTGTTCAAAATTGCCTATGTATGTTTCTCTGTTTGTAAGTTGTTATTTTTCATCTCAATTCTTTTTTATTTTAACCACTTTAGAATATCTACTCCAATTAAAAATATCAGATCTTTTCAACTTTCTTTGTGGCTGCAGTTTTAATGGAGGATACCGAAACAGGTGTCTACTGTCAGTAAAAATTACGAGGGTTCTTCTTTGTCACTTATCAGCTAGACTTCTTGGTTAAGACCTACCAATCATCATAAATTTGTCCAATCTTACATCTGTGCCAAAAGATTAGAACATCTTCCCTGCGCTCAGCTTCAAACTGGAAAATACAATCTTGGCTGCATAATGAACCACCATTCCAAACTTTTAGCTCAGAGGATGGAACCCCAAACTCCACACACCTTTCTTTTTTCAAGTACACCTTGGGCCCAACATTAGGACCTAGCCAACAAAAATTAATCTCTAGTTTCTCTAATAAAGGGTTGTATCCAATGCCACCCCCTCTGAGAATAGAAGGAATCCTTCTGTCCTCAGAAGGATCTTTGATCTAGCAAAGATGTCCATTAATACCCACTTTTCCACTTTCTGTGCTGTTCCAGAGTGTTTCCTGGAACAGATTTTCAGGGGACTGCAGGAGAAATCAGTTAAAATTCCACTCCTTACATTAAGAGAGGCCTTATTGCAGGGTTCCCAAGCTTTTTGGACCCATGGGGACATTTGGGAAACTGCTGTGGGCACCACTACAAAATGGCTCCCACAGAGGATGTGGCTAGTCACATAATGGCTGCTGTGTGATCCTGGCTAGTCAAATGTGTGCTAAAGAAATGGGGGGAAGACAAACAGTGAGGCTAGAGGCTGGGAGGGAGGGGAAAATAGCAAGGCAAAGGGGTAGAGGACAGATAAAGAGCAAGGCTAGAGACTAGAAAGGGAGACAAAGAAGATTACCCTAACCTTTACAAGGTTTTTATTTAAAAAAACAACACTTTTTTTTAAGGGGGCAGGGAGTGGAGAGCTTTGTAGGCACCATTTAAGGCACCTGCAAGCACTGCATTGAAGACCCCTGCTCTATTGGATCAAATGCCCTTCCACAAACAAAAGGGCACCATTGAATACAACCCATAAGAACTACCATATTTGTCCTTAGTTCTTCTCTATGCCATACAAGGGACCACTTATGTATGTTCCACTTATGGCTGAATAACTTGCTTTTGTATTTTTAAACTGAAAGCAGCTACTGTTTGTTCACCTTAACGTGCCTTACTGCAACCTGAGATCTTTTTGACTAGGCAATATCTAACCTAATTAATTCTGCAAAGCATCTCATCCAATCCATTTTAAAACTGGAAATACAGACTGGAAATGCACCCACTATCTTCTCCCACTTTCTAATATTAATTCATACATAACATGCTGTGCCAAAAAAAGACTACATTTCCACATTCATGCAATTAGCTTATCTCTATAATTCCAAATTATTCAGAAAACTCCAGAATTAGTGGGCTGGCTAATAGTGGGGCGGCTTTTCCTTGTGATAAAGGAAATTTGCCAAGTCCAGCAACTTAGAGCCAAACTACATGTTACACTAATTGCATAGCACGTAGCTGGCGCTTATTCTTTTTTTCCTATAAGTGCCATTCTCTAAATGGCACTTATAGTAAAAAAGTATAAGTGCACAATTTATACAAAAAAGTATAAGTGCACAATTCAGATCGGGACCACCATGATCTGGGAGGGGAGAGTTAAACCTTCCCCCGACACACAGTGTTTCCCCAAAATTCCCCCCTTCAAAGAAGTAGGGGTTAAAAAGGAAGAAGTCTTGATTAGGGCTGAGACTTTTTTCTTTTTTAACCCCTCCCCCCACAGTGAAGAATTTTGAGGCGAAATGGTGTGGGAGGGGAAGGTTTAATCCTCACTTCCCAGAGTGTGATGGTCTCAATCTGAATCAGGGTGGCAGACGCTTACACTAGAGTAAAAAAAGAAGTCTTGGCTACATGCTACATGATTTGAGTAACGTAGCTTGGCTCTCAAGTGCACTGTATTTGATACAGACATTATTTTACCTCTGGTTCACTATGTACTATTGGAGGAACAGCTGCATAATCAAATTTGTATCTTTCATATGGATGTACAAGATCACAGGTCCAATCCCATTATGTCCAGTTAAAATATATATTAAACAGCAGGGCTTGGAAAGATTATTACATAAAACTCTGGAGAGCTGCTGTCCATCAGAATAGACAGTATTGGGCCTTGGTATGACATGCAAAAGTATCTGCTTTTCTAATGAGCTATTACCCCTTCCTGTTTTGGAGTGCACCATTAAGGTCAATGTCAGAAGAAACCAGGAAATTAACATCAAGCTCTGCAAATATGATGTGCAGCCTATAGCAGTTAATTTGGGGACATAAATGTTTAATGCTTGTTAAATCAGCTTTGACTCAACAAAAAAGGCACCAAAAAATTCCACCATCAAAGAAGAAACATCATGTTTAAATTAATAGGTAGTTTCCAAGTTAATACAAGATGAACTTCAGAGAGCTTGCCATTCTCAACTTTCAAATCTATCTTCAGAACCTGAATGAAATTATCTGACTACCCCTCAATTATTTTGACTAATTTTAATCCTTGTGTCTACTTCTATTTACATTGCCCATTGACTACGCTGGAAATACCCAAGCCCAATTACAGATGCTACAATGTTGAGTCGTAAAACGAGTGGATAGATATCAATATAACTCACATTTGTTCACATAGCTAATATAACTATGGAATGCTTGAAATCCACAGTCGAGAACTGGAGAACTACTGTATTCCTTTCTCCATATCCTTTGGCTGTATACCCAAGGCAAACGTTACAAAAAATTTACATGTCAGGGTCAAACCATACAAATCAGAAATAAAACAACTAATCTGCCAAATGAAAAGAAAAGAAGGAATGTAAACTACGACATCATCATCATGGCGATTACTCGTGACCGAGTAAGATTGTCTTCCAAAGATAGAATCTATATAGGTAACTCTTTAAAAGGATTAGACAGATACATAGATGATAGGTCAATCAACACATTAATCTCTAGCAGTAGGTCTGCAGGTGGCTGTAAAGGCTGATTCTGGATCTACACAGCCTCCCACAGAGAGGACATAGGTTTCCAGGTGGAAGATGGTCACAGTGAGGGTTTGCTTGACGTGCCTTCCGCTGAGCTCATTTCTCCCTTTCGCTCTGTACTCGTGCTTCTTTAAAGTCCATAGCGCCTTTAATATAGGGTGAACTCCAGTTGGAACGCTCATGAGTTAGAGCTTCCCAGTTCTCAATGCTTATGTTACATTTTTTTAGATTAGCTTTAAGAACCTCTTTAAATCTCTTTTGCTGTCCACCAATATTCTGTTTTCCATTCATAATTTGGGAATACAGTAACTGCTTTGGAAGATGATAATCAGGCATTCAAACAACATGGCCGATCCAGCGAAATTGATGTTGGAGAATCATTGTTTCAATGCTGGTGGTCTTTGCTTCTTCCAGTACACTCACATTAGTCCGTCTGTCTTCCCAAGTAATTTGCAGAATTTTTCGGAGGCAGCGTTGGTAGAATTCTTTGAGAAGTTGGGAGTGGCGTTTATAGATGGTCCATGTTTCACAGGCATACAGTAAGGTTGGTAGTACAATGGCTTTGTAAACAAGCATTTTGGTCTCCCTGTGAACGTCCCAATCCTCAAACACTCTACCCTTCATTTGGGAGAATGCTACAGTCGCAGAGCTCAGGTGATGCTGAATTTCAGCATCAATGTCGGCTTTTGTGGAGAGATGGCTGCCAAGATAAGAAAAGTGACTGACATTTTCCAGCATCACACTGTTACGCTGGATTGATGGTGCTACAGAGGGATTGGTTTGTACTTGCTGGTAAAGCACTTTGGGTTTTTTGATGTTAAGCAAGAGGCCGAGCTTTTCATATGCTTCTGCAAAGATATTTAAGATAGTTTGGAGATTTTCCTCTGAATGTGTGCAGATTACGTTATCATCAGCATACTGAAGTTCTATGACAGAGGATGTAATTACCTTACTTTTTGCTTTCAGCCTACTGAGATTAAAAAGTTTTCCATCTGTTCAACATATGATTTCTACACCAGTGGGAAGTTTCCCTTCAACAAAGTGTAGAATCATAGCGATGAAGATAGCGAATAAGGTTGGAGCAATGACACATCCCTGTTTAACACCTGATCCCACTTTGAATGGATCACTTTGAGAGCCATTGTTATCCAAGATTGTTGCCATCATGTTGTCATGGAGGAGCCGCAAGATGTTCACAAATTTATTAGGGCATCCGGTTTTCTGAAGGATGGTCCAGAGAGCAATACGATTTACAGTGTCGAAGGCCTTAGTCAGATCAATAAACACCATGTACAGGGGTTGGTTTTGCTCCCTGCATTTATCTTGGAGCTGTCATGTGGTGAAGATCATATCCACTGTCCCCTTGGAAGGGCGGAAACCATTTTGGGATTCAGGGAGGATGTCTTCTGAGATAGGTAGAAGAGGCTCCTTGCCAGGATTTTGCCTGCCGTAGCTAGAAGGGAGATGCCTCGATAGTTTCCACAATCTGTTCTATCACCCTTTTTAAAGAGAGTGATAATTATGGCATCCCTGAAGTCTGCTGGGATCTCCTCCCTCATCCAGATTTTTTCGACGAGTTTGTGAAGCTGTTGTGTAGCTTCAGGCCCACCTTCTTTAAAGACTTCAACAGGGATCCCATCGGGTCCACTAGCTTTATTATTTTTCATTTGGTTAATGGCTTTACTGACTTCCTCCAAACTAGGGGATACTGCAAGCTCATCTCTGGTTTGTTTTTGTGGGATCTGCGAGAAAACCTCATCAGCCACAATAGAGTTATGATTAAGGAGGTTGTGGTAATGCTCTTTCCAATGCAGTGCAATACTCTTTGTCCTTCAGAAGTTCAGCACCATCTATTGAGCGTAAGGGGTTTGTACCACGGTTTGTTGGTCCGTAGATGGCCTTTGTGGCATTAAAAAATCCCCGTGCGTCATGGGCATCTGCAAAATGCTGGATTTCTTGAGCTTCCTTTATCCACCAGGTGTTCTTAAGTTCTCTAGTTCTTCTTTGGACCTCAGCCTTCGCACTGACGTAGATTTTTTTCTTAGCGGCACAGTTGATGTCTTTTTGCCATATTTGGAAAGCTTTCCTCTTCTTATCAATAATATGTTCAATCTCTCTATCATTCTCATCAAACCAGTCCTGATGTTTCTTAGTTTGGTATCTGATAGTTTGTTCACAGGCTGCGATAATGGAGGTCTTCAGTTTATTCCAGTGTTCCTCGACATTTTCAGGGGTTTCCATAGGTAGTTGTTCCTTGAGGATTGTTTGAAAGCAGTGTTGCTTAATAGGGTCTTGAAGGGCTTGGGTGTTCATTTTAGACCTTGGTTTTCTTCCTTGGAGCCTACGCTGAGGGACAATCTTAATGGACATCGTGGAACGAATTAATCAATGGTCTGTCCAGCAGTCGTCATGGCTCTAGTGAGGAGTATATCGCAGCGATCTCTGGCGCGGACAATTACATAATCTAGAAGATGCCAGTACTTCGACCGGGGGTGCTTCCATGATGTTTTAAATTTATTTTTCTTACGAAAACATGTGTTGGTAATGACAAGATTATGCTCTGCACATTTAATCAGAAGTACAATTCCATTCTGGTTGCTATTGCCGACTCCTTCTTTCCCAATGGTCCCTGGCCACGAATCAAAATCACGTCCAACTCTTGCATTGAAATCACCCAGGAGGATGATTTTATCCTCCTTAGGTATCTCTGATAAGATGGTGCCCAGTTGGGAGTAAAATTTTTCTTTGATGTCTTCATGAACATCTAATGTTGGTGCATAGGCACTTAGAATAGTTGCCTGCTGGTTTTTGACAAGTTTTATTCGGAGGGTTGAGAGTCGTTCATTAATGCCAGTAGGAACTTCTGACAAGAGCATCATAAGATCATTTTTAATAGCAAACCCTTCTCCATATATTCGTTGTTCTTGTTCAGGCAATCCTTTCCAGAAGAAGGTGTAACCTCCTTTTTCTTCCTTCAGTTGTCCCTCTCCTGCTCTTCAAGTTTCTTGGAGTGCTTCTATGTCAATGTTAAAAAGTCTCAGCGCCCTTGCAATGATGGCAGTCCTGTGTTTAGGGCATTCACTATCTGTATTGTCCAGCAGTGTCTGTATATTCCATGTTCCAAAGTTCATTTGTCTTTTGCAACCACTGAATGGTGACCCCACTGGACGCGGTAATCCACTCAGGGAGAAGATGAGGCAGACTATGTTTAGGGCACCTTTTCTAGCCCCCTCCCCATACGAGGTGAGCAGAGTGGATCCTGAATAGGACTGCTCAGTCATGGATACAGCTGCCGAACTACTCAACTGCCTCAGTCCTTGAGTCAGGATGACTGAATCTGTATCCACCACCCATGTGCCGGTCCATGACTAGGGGCTTCCGGATTTCACAGTCCTGCCCCCATTGCCATTCGCCGATCGCCATGGGACTTTTGGTTGGTTGGGTTTAGATTGGAAGACGCCTGTGCATGAATTTGTTTTATGTGTGGAGATTAGTGCACAATGATCAACACACAGTCTTCACAGAAAAGGCTCTAATCCAATGGCATGAATATCATGACAACTGGTGGTCCTTTATCTGCTGCAGCCTTCATCCACCTTCTCAGCTGTTGTAACATACACCTTGTTATCTTCCGCCTGTTCTGCTGTTGAGGACTTTCTTGGATCGTTCTTTGTCTGGATCCTCCCCCTTGACCTTGCCACCATGGGTGACCCTGCTGGGAGTACATAACTCCCAACAGCTTCGCTCACAGGGTTCATTGGAACACACAAGCCTACTCACCACAGCAAGGTGACGATCCAGCGAGTAGAACTACGACATAATTCCTGCAACAACAATGGGTAAAATTCAATGTAGGACCTACTTAGAGTGGATCCACTCAATGAAATCAATGAGACTTGGTAGTCATGACTAACTTAAGTCCCATTCATTCCAACATGTCTGCTCTTAGGACTTGGACTGGATTTTACCCAATAAGTATTGTTCTGTGATAACATTCTAACATGTATTTTAATTTCTTCTTGGGCCATTAACTACTAATTTCTTGCAGAGGTTAAGTTCAAGACCTGCTTCTCAGTATTTCAATCCTTATTCATCACTCTCTCCACATGGTTAGCCCAGTTCACACTGCAACTTTGTTGAGGTACTTTGATTTAAGGCCATTCAATACTATCAACAACAGAAATACATTTGTATAAACCAAAACATTTCCATTTAACTGAATTGTGGGAATATGTTCTTATTGTGCAGTTCCTTTTTGGGGAAAGGAGAAGATATACTTAATTTTTGGCTACAGTTGGCCATAGCATTTCACACCAGGAAAAGATCCACTGGTTAGGAAGAGCTTCAGACAGCCATCTAAGCGGCAGGTTGGAATCTTTCCCAGCCAGAATATATGCTCTCAGGGAAGTGGTCAATGTTCCTTGTAATGCCTCTCCAGACATTGTCCAGATCGTCATGGTAAAGTCATTCCCTCTTCATTGGGGCAATGTTTTTCTGCCCCCCACCCTTCACAGCAAAATACTGAAGTACTTATTAGTGACTTCCATCAAGATGGGTAAGAACTGCACCAACTATTCCCAAGGAAAACAGCTTGTGCAGAGACATCCTGACTTATTTACTGTAGTTTTCTTGCTTCCTACTTATTGCTGCCATGTTTCAAGTCAGTGTCTTGCTGGCCAGAAGGAGTTAAGATTCTGAGCTCGAGTGCTGTTCTTTAAAAGCCAGCATGGTGTAATGGATACTGTCAGATTCTGCATTCACCTCAAACGCAATGCATTTCAGTGGAGCCCATAAATGCATTCAGCTGTGAATTATCAAGCACTAATCAACTGGCATAACATTACATGTATGTCTTAACTTCCCCCTTATTTCTTAGAAATAAATGAATGTAACTATAGACTGAATTTTATTTTAATGGGATTTCCCCTAGTTTTTAAAATTGAAATACTGGAGCTCTGCCTATCATTTTGTTGTGCAAGGGTTTGTGCAAGCATGATGCACAACAGTTTGCACAAGCATAATGCACAACCACTTCCTCAAATGTGACTTTAGTTGGATTTTCCTCTTATGCACAGTTTGGGACCCAGTTTCTGCTAGCACATCATTTGCACTAGCAGAATGACAATTGATACTGCCCATTAACCAGTAACTATTAACAACAACAAAAGATTAGTTGAGATGGAGGATAGAAGTATAGTAATGATAAATACTCTACTCATACTTTAGAACACCTCTTACAAGGGTATGATAGGATACAGATGAACTAGAAAGGGAAAGGGAGAAGAAAAGAGAAACCAGGATGTGATTTCAACACCTGTAAAAACTTAAATGAAACCAAGAGACAATATTGTCTAGGAATAGTTTTCATATTACTTGGACTTTTTTTTTTTAATACTCACATTCCTTTTCTTTTTGACTTCAGAAAGGTTTGATTTTTGTTTAAATTTGAGAAGCAGTATATAAGTCTTTTAATTAAATACATAAAAATCTGAGGGCACCGGTGGTGAAGGTAAGAGTGTTGATTGTCTTCTGTTTCAACAAAATTTAACTGCACAATGTCTTCTCGATTGTGCCATATACTACCTAGCTCTTATTCAAAGTATTATGTGACTGTCATATTTTACTTCAGATGTGGCTGCATTTCAAAACTTGCTCCATGGATTTCTGCGCACATCACACACACAAAATCAGATAATTTCTGAATGGAAGAGTATGCTTTCTAATGTGCTCGCTCACATACACACATCATTTATAAAGACTCCAAGACAGACATAAGAATCATTAATGGGCTGTGCCTGGCTTAATCCCACAGCATGGCTTGGCTTCACAGTTGGAGATTCTTGGTGAAATCCCCAGCCTCAGGTTTTAAGCTGTCTCCACAGCAGCTGTTGCTTCTGCTTGGAAAGAGACAAAAATAAACGCAGGGATGAAGCTCACAAGGGCCTCTTTAATGGCTGAGAGAAAACAGGGAACACGTGCCATTTGCAAAACAAAGTTAGCGTGAAGGCTGTAGATGGCACCAAACCAATATAAAGTCCTACCCAAGCCAAAATGGTTCGAGTGGCAGAGAAGGGCAGGGGTTTCTTGCTTATTTAAGAAACTGTCTCCAAGTGACTGCCTAAAAGGAATATTTCTACCTCCACTGAGCGTAA
Organism: Heloderma suspectum; assembly: GCF_057233095.1. Lineage (NCBI taxonomy): Eukaryota > Metazoa > Chordata > Lepidosauria > Squamata > Helodermatidae > Heloderma > Heloderma suspectum. Next base: position 93,349,922 of record NC_139458.1, read on the forward strand.
AAGAATCTGTTTGACAGAAGGGCTACATGTTATCCAAATAAAAAAGTTTTTTTAAAAGCCAACCAAGTATTGCTTGGGGGGGGGGAGGTAGACAATTACATATGGCCCAGAGAGGACATAAATAGGTAGGGATGCCACTCATCTGCCCTGCATTCCCACTTCCAAAAAACAACATATCTGATTATGCACCTGAGAGGTAGATTCACAGCAACAATCAGACCCGAGACCATAATTAATGATGTTAGGGATATACTATTTCAGTGCTCAGGCAGTCATGTTCTGGGGCTGCATTCATATTAACTACAAGTGAACATCATTAGGTGAACATCATTTCTATAGGGAGGTATACAGGAGGACACACCTTACTTCTTAGGGCATGTGTCTACAGAACTTTACAAAAGTACACAATTTTTTCCATAAAAATAATCTGTGAAGTCATGTGAGCATATCCCAAAATTATTCTTGGCTTTCTTACAGTGCAGAAAGCCAAATTATATCTCAGAACTGGAAACAGTCACTTCCCTAGGGTAAGGAGCAATTTCCCCTTGGCAGCCAAATTACTGAGTCTGAACCTCCACTTCACAGCAAATTACCAGGACAACTCTACTCATTTAACAAGAATCATATCGATGGGAGAAGATATTGATCATATTTAATGGAATGTTCCTGAAATTAAGATATTTTGGAGAACGATCCTTGTCAGAATAAGAGACGTAACAGGTTATGATCTGCCATGAGACACTGTGGTGACATTATCATGTTATGTAAGATCAAGCATTGAATCATAATTCATTTGTTAACTGCTGCCAGGATGGTGGTGAGCAAAAAATGAAAACCATGAGATATGTTCCCTTTAGTGGATGGGATAGTATCAGAGTTATCATGGGATTTTAGCATTAGAAGGGATCTTGGAGGTCATCCAGTCTAACCTCCTGCTTAATGAAGGAATATTGCAACTACAACATCCTGACCAGCCTCTGCTTAAATACCTCCTGCAAAAGAGAGCCCACTGTGTCCCTAGGCAGTCTGCTCCACTGCAGGCTGTCATGTAGAACAACCTTTGCCAACCTTGTGCCCTCCATGTGTTGGACTACACCTCACATCATCCACAATGGCCAAACTGGTTGGATTGTAGTCCAACACATCTGGAGGGCACTAGGTTGGGGGTGCAGAAAATGGAGCAGATATGTTTTTTTGTTGCTCCAGAGGGAAGAACTGGAACAAAATGAGTGGAAATTGCAGAGAAGCACATCTCACCTTAACATTAAGGAGAAAATTCCTAACAGTAAGAGAATACATAGAACATATTGTTGAGGATCTGGGATTTGGCATATATGATCAAACTAACAGATATCAAAGTTAGGGATTGGAGACAAATGAACAAGCGTTTGTAAAGTGCTCTATTTTTAAAATGTGTTGGAATAAATAAGGTACAGGGCAGCGAACAACCATGCAAATTATTGTTGTCATATACTTTTATGACAAAATTATAAATTGGATTACAGTGTTACTTCAGTGTGAAAAGAAAAAAGGAAAATCTTTTTGAACGTTTTTAAAACCTTTCTATGAAAGTTCCATTAGTGTATTACTGGATAAATATAAAGATATTATTTTTATGCAATTTGCTTTTTTGATACTGTTATTTACTTCATTTTGCATATTTGTATATTCATAAATATTTCATATATTAAAAATCATGTCTACTTGGTTCCAGCTCAGTTTGCACTGGTATATTCTAGGTTTGCATCTAAACAGGTTCTACCTTGCTTGAATTAGTATGAGACAGTCTCACCTTTTCAGTCTACTCCAATATCTTTTCACAGGAGACAAATTCATTGTTAGGTGTGATGTATTCTCTAAAGGTTAGCAATCTGAGACACGTGTGTATGTGTGTGAAGAAAAAAAAGAGACAGGACTGAAAAGAGTTTTCACATACAGTTTTCTTCATAGGGATGAAGCTGTTCCTAATTCAGCACAAAGGTGCAGAAGAAGCTTGAATAAGGAAATGAAGCTTGCACACTTCTGTTTCTTAAAATACGTTTGGGCCCAAGTCATACAGCTCTGCCTCCAGAAGACTGTCCCTATGAGATAGCTTGTAGTTTCTCCATGGTAAAGGACAAGTAGTCTCTGGATAATGGAACATTTCCTAAAATTGAAAATAGCAGCTTTAGAGGGGCAATTTTTGGGAGGACTATGGCAAGGAAATGGTTAAATTGCCCTTGCTCACAGCCACGGCCTGAAGGCTGCTCAGACTTCCCCATGACTGCTAGACACATAACAAAAAGGAACATGCCACATTTAGTTGGGTCATTTCCTTAAAGAAGAAGAAAAAAAGCTAACATCTTTTCAAGCCACTGGTGCAGACATAATGCTGCACCATAGTGAATACTATCAAAGGAAAGGAAGGGTGGAATTGCATGGGTTGAGAGTCCAAGACCTTGCAGCATGGTTGTGCAACACATCACAGTTATAAGACTGGTAGCACCATTGGTAGAACAGGGGTGGACAACATACAGCCCCTCCTAGCCTTGAGTGCAGCCCCCAACACCATCCCTATGCTGTTTAAATTCGGCAGCAGCAGCAAATAAATTGGTTGTTTGCCACAGGAATTCGGGAGCAAACCACTTGTTGTTGTTCAGTCGTTAAGTCGTGTCCGACTCTTCGTGACCCCATGGACCATAGCATGCCAGGTCTTCCTGTCCTCTGCTCTCTCCTGGAGTGTGCTCAAGTTCATATTCATTGCATCAGTGATGCTATCTAGCCATCTCATCCTCTGCCGTCCCCTTCTCCTTTTGCCTTCAATCTTTCCCAGCATCAGGGTCTTTTCCAGGGAGTTTTCTCTTCACATTAGGTGGCCAAAATATTTCAGCTTCAGCTTCAGTATCTGTCCTTCCAATGAGCAGTCAGAGTTGATTTCCTTTAGGATTGACTGATTTGACCTCCTTGCAGTCCAGGGGACTCGTAAGAGACTTCTCCAGCACCACAGTTCGAAAGCATCAATTCTTTGGCACTCAGCCTTCCTTATAGTCCAGCTCTCACAGCCACATGTTACTACTGGGAAAACCATAGCTTTGATTATATGAACCTTTGTCGGCAAGGTGGTGTCTCTACTTCTTACTATGCTGTCTACGTTTGCCATAGCTTTCCTCCCAAGGAGCAAGCGTCTTTTAATTTCATGGCTACAGTCACTGTCTGTGGTGATCTTGGAGCCTAAGAAAATAAAATCTGTCACTGCTTCCATTTCTTCCCCTTCTATATGCCAGGAAGTGATGGGGCCAGATGCCATGATCTTCGTTTTTTTAATGTTGAGTTTCAAACCAGCTTTTGCACTCTCCACTTTCACACTCAACAAGACGCTCTGAGGTTGTTGATAATTCTCTGAGGTTGTTGAGAATTCTCCCGGCAATCTTAATTCCGACCTCTGATTCATCCAACCCGGCGTTTCTCATGATGTACTCTGCATATAAGTTAAATAAGCAGGGCGACAATACACAGCCTTGTCGTACTCCTTTCCCAATTTTGAACCAATCAGTTGTTCCATGTCCGGTTTTTACTGTTGCTTCTTGACCCTCGTACAGATTTCTCAGGAGACAGGAGAGGTGGTCTGGTACTCCCATCTTTTAAGAATTTGCCAGTGTTTGTTGTGATCCACACAATCAAAGGCTTTAGCGTATTCAATCAAGCAGAAATAGACATTTTTCTGGAATTCTCTTGTTTTCTCTATGATCCAGCAAATGTTGCTGATTTGATCTCTAGTTCCTCTGCCTCTTCGAAACCCAGCTTGTACTTCCGGTAGTTCTCGGTTCACATACTGCTGTAGCCTAGCTTGTAGGATTTTGAGCATAACCTTGCTGGCATGTGAAATGAGCACAATTATACAGTAGTTTGTACACACTTTGGCATTCAAAAGTGCCAAAAATAGTTTATTTTCAAGCTAAATATGGCCCCTTTTGAGTCTCTGTAGGATTTTGCTATCAAATTTTGGCAACCAACTGCCAAGGGTTTTTTTGCTGGTGGTGCACCCCTTGGGGGGTGGCGGTGGTCCTGAAGGATGGAAACTGGCCCCTGGACTGCCCAAAGTTGCCCACCCTGACTCAGAAGGAACACAGGTCTGTTCCTTACTATGAATGTGATGGTAAGGAAATTGCTAAAATCAATACCTGCTATTCACTAACCTTTTCTCCTTAAGTGCTCTACATGAAAAAAAGTTCATGTAGGCCGGCATCCTGTTTTCCATAGTAGCCAACCAGATTACACTGGGAAGCCCACAAGCAGAGCCTGGAATGCTCAAGAACCTCCTATGGAGTGTCATACTGCTTCCGAATGTGAAGGTCTCATATAGGTAATGACTAATAGCCACTAACACACCTACCCTCTGTGAATTTGTCTAAACTCATTTAAGCTAATGACCACCACTAAACCTTGTGGCAGTAAATTTCACCATATGTATGAATGTAAAGGCTGACATTATTGGGTCTATGTTGGTTGAACTTTTAATTCTCTTGCCTATACTTTATTTTTCTGTTAAGCCTGACTGCAACTACTTCTTCTGTTAGCAAACACAGTTTCCAAGTTTTATTGGTAACAGAAAACCTCTGGTAAGGGCATGCAGCTCAAATGCAATGAGAAGTGCGGGGGGGGGGGACAGTGAACACTAGAAGCTTCTCAATTGCTCTTTGTTTCAGGATCAAAAAGGGAAAATACATGCCTACACTTTGACAAACAATTACACTTGGAGTTTAAGTAATATCTAGTGTGGACCTGATCAGTATCTAGATGGGCAGATAACCTAGGTAAGCAGAGACCGACCAGCAACTGGGTACATGCTTGAGAAGAAGGCAATGAAGCAAAAGGGGAGATAGCCAGTTTGGAGGGATTGTTTCCCCCTTAACTTTTTCCTAAGGATGATTGTGTACTTCTACTAACTTTGGCGTTCCTTTGAGCATGCCGATATCTCACTCTAGTTTCCTATCTAAGTGGCCCTGTTTGTTTCCTAAGTGGCCCTGTTTTGGATACAGTCATGTCAGTACATACCAGCTGAGTTTGTTATTAATATATATTGTGTATATACCAGGGAAATCACCCGTATTAGCTGCATATGTTTCTCTCTCTCTCTCTCTCTCTCTCTCTCTCTGTCTCTCTCTTTTGTGTTAACAAATACATTTTCAAATTGCAATGAAAAAATATAGCTGGTTAAACTCTGCTGAACCAAAAAAAATATATATTTAGGGCTGTAATTCCCAGCCATGAAAGCACAAAAAGCAAATGTTTAGAGACTGCGAAGCTAGCAACACTCAAGAGCATTAGTTCCATAACTGACAAATGTTCCAATCAGAACACACACATAAGCGATAGTGAGTTTGCTCATGATAAATGAAAAATTAATTACATGACTCTTAACTAGAGAATGAACCTTTAAGAGTCCACGATTGCAAACTGAATTTCAAAAGGCACTCGGTTACTCCCACAAATGCTCAGAAAGCCTTACATTTATCAGAGCATTAATATTCTATCCTTGACAGTAATTCCTTGTTTTACAACATCCACATTTTAATATGTAAATGCAGTTTTATCAGTACTAATCAGGTGAAACAATAAAAAAACCTTATTTGAACAGATAAAATAATGTATCTTATTTATCTTATTATGTAAACAAAGCAATTTCTGCAGCTATGTCAAAGTATAGTGTCTTCTTACATACTCAGACCCTAAAGCCCCAATGTAGACATTGCTTTTGCTGGGAGATGTAACAATTACTCAAAATTGAACTGTGAGGAAACCAAACCCCACAGCTATAATGTGACAGGTGTTAACTGTTAACTAGAAGACTACACAAATAGAATAGATTGCACTTCAAGTGATCAAATCTATTTCCTTGTTTAAGAAAAACTGCTTTCTGAAAGTATGCAAAATTTTGCCTGCCACCACCCAAGTAATAACAAATCAGTTGGTTTTTAGGGTACAATAGAACTGTTGTCTCTAGCCTGTAATTTTCTATAGTAACTAATTAGTAACATCTTGGAATTTATGATAAAAATATGCTACTCTATTCTACATCCATATGAACTATCTGTTGGAAGTCTGGAATTTCTCCCACTTATATACAAGGCCATGTAGAAAGACAACCATGGGCCGATCAAATGTGGGTCAAACTACACTGGTACAGAACGCGGCGGCTCGCCTGATTAAAGGCAGCCGCCGGCGAGATCACATCACTCCAGTGCTGAAGGAGTTGCACTGGTTACCAGTTGTTTTCCGGGCCAAATTCAAGGTGTTGGTTTTGACCTTTAAAACCCTATATGGTTCCGGCCCAGCCTATCTTAAGGAGCGCCTCCAGCAACACCAGACAGGCCGCTTAACAAGATCAGCCTCGGATGGCCTTCTCTTTGTCCCATCAGCCAGGACAGCTAGACTGGTGGGGTCGAGGGAGAGGGCCTTTTCTGTGGTGGCCCCCACTCTGTGGAACTCCTTCCCTAGGGAACTCCGCCATGCCCCCTCTTTAATGAGCTTCCGTCATGCATTAAAAACGTCATTGTTCAGGCAGGCATTTGGGGTGGGTTAGGGTATTTTAGAAAATGTTTTATTGTAGAATTTTATTGTTTTAAACTGTTTTATTGTACGCTGTACATCGCCCAGAGTGGCTGGGTGACCAGCCAGATGGGCAATTAATAAATTTAATAATAATAATAATAATACACATTGATGGGGTTTGCAAGATCACTGCAGACTACTGTGGCTTATTTAAGCCACGGTATGTTGCGTTGCATGCTGGCCAACCTTTAAATATTCAAGCCATGCCAGATGGTCATCGCAGTTTATCATGTTGGTCAAACCCTGAAAGGGTAGCTTATGCGGGGGTTAAACAACCATTGCAATACCCATGGGCTGTTTTAGGGTAATGCGAGGATTAAACAACATTCTCCAACCTGGTGCCCTTCAGATGTTTTGAACTACAACTCCTAGCATTCCTGACTATGGCCATACTGCTTGGCACTGATGGGGAGTAAGGTCCAAAACATCTGGAGGGCACCAGCTTGAAGAACTCTGTTCTAAAATATGCACAGGGGACCCAAACCAGTTTGAGATCCTAGCATGGGTGGTAGGTAAACCTTTGCTCACCACTGTAGTCCCAATTCAGATTGGGTCCCCCATACCAGCCATTTACATTTAAGAGAAATACATTACTTTTGGCACTATAAGTTCCAGGCAAAGTGACTCCAATCTGGATCAGGATCACAGCAGAGAGCAATGGGTTAAGCCCCCTTACATCCCACATTAAGGTCCCAATCCAGATCAGGTGCCATTCTTACTTTACAGTAAAAAAAAAAAAAAAAGAAGCAAGAAAGTAGATAGCTGCTATGTCTTTAAAATGATGTGTAGTTTTGCCTATGCATACTTATTTGGGCATACTTATGCATACTTATTCAACAATTTATTTATTTATTTATTTATTTCATTTTATACCACCCAGCATCTGAACAGATTCCGGAGCAGTGATGTCATTCCTTTAATGCAAATTATATGTCACTAGCATAAGGGACATCTAGCACAATGCCAATACCATTAACTTGTGGGATAGGTTTTCTGGGGAATTCCATCACGCACGTAATGCTACTGGCATTGAGCTAGAGGTCCCTTACACTAGCACAACATAATTTGTGCTCACAGAACGACATTGTTGGATACTTCCCTTGAAAGTAAGTCACACTAAATAAAGCAGAATTTATTTCTGAGTAAGTGTGCAAAGGATCAGGCTGTTAAGTCTACACATCTCTGTAAACAAAAGTTGGTAATTATAGGGCAAAATAGTGATTTTCAATTAGATGAAAAGTAAATATCCACGCTGTTTGGTCATCAATATTTAAAATTTGAGAACTGCACACATTGCAGAATTCAGGTGGTTAGAGTGGTTAAACTCCCACTGACTACAGTGTCAAACTTAAGAGCTTTCTGGATGATCCTGGTGATATATAGGATGGTTTTTTTCTGGCTTCGAGTGCTGATAATACCTTGCTAATCTTGGTTCCAGTAGGAAGAATATAGTACCACTCATACAACATATAACTTATTGAGGTGATTCAGTTGTAATGCTAAATCATGTTTGGCGTTACATGAGCAAATACTGCCTGGACCTTGGGGTTCTGTATTTCTTCCTTCCTTTTGTGCAGAAATCCTCTTCATTTTCTGATTTGAGTTTGTGATTTCATCTGAACCAGCAAACTATGATTTTCACTTGCCCTTCAAACCAGGGTTAGAAACTAGGGCTTGCTTGAAAGGAGGGAAAGAGCTGCCCTGCAAAAGAAGGGAGAGAATGGAGGGTGCTGAGGCACATTACGCCAAATCAGGTAAATATCACCAAGCCATGGTTTGATGTTAGGGCTGGACTATGTTAATTTCCACTTATCTCTAAAGTCAATTCCACCACCCCTGGTCTATGTTTCTGTTTGCATTCAGGTAAAATGCAAAACTATGGTTTGTGCTAAGCATAGTTAATAATCCACACCATAGTTTGAGATTCCAGAAGTAAAACAGCCAAACCATGTTTTAGAGCTGCTTGTCTGCTTTGGTTTGCTCACCTGGTCAGGACTCAGCTTCATAGGTTCACTATGGTGCAGCAGCCTCTTCAGATGGAGCAACATCCATTTCCATGGTTCAGTAGCTTCTTAAAGTGGAACAGTTGGCCCTAACTGTGGTTTATCAATAGTCATAGAACCATAGAATAGTAAGGTTGGAAGGGGCCTACAAGGCCATCGAGTCCAACCCCCTGCTCAATGCAGGAATCCAAGTTACAGCATCCCTGACAGATGGCTGTCCAGCCTCGTCTTGAACGCCTCCAGCATGAGAGAGCCCACTACCTCCTAGGTCATTGATTCCATTGTCATATTCCTCTAACAGTTAGGGAGCTTTTCCTGATGTTCAGCTGGAATCTGGCTTCCTGTAACTTGAGCCCATTATTCTGTGTCCTGCACTCTGGGATGATCAAGAAGAGATCCTGGCCTTCCTCTCTGAGACAACCTTTCAAGTACTTGCAGAGCGCAATCATATCTCCCCTCAGTCTTCTCTTCTCAAGGCTAAACATGCCCAGTTCTTTCAGTCTCTCTTCATAGGGCTTTGTTTCTAGTCCCCTGATCATCTTTGTTACCCTCTTCTGAACCCTCTCCAGTTTGTCTGCATCCTTCTTAAAATGTGGTGCCCAGAACTGGACACAGTACTCCAGATGAGGCCTCACCAGTGCTGAGTACTTCCCAGGATTTGGAAGCTATGCTTCTATTAATGCAGCCCAAAAGAGCATTTGCCTTTTTTGCAGCCACATCACATTGTTGGCTCATATTCAGCTTGTGATCAACAACAATTCCAAGATCCTTCTCGCCTGTAGTGTTGTTGAGCCACGTATCCCCCATCTTGTAACTGTGCATTTCATTTCTTTTTCCTAGGTGCAGAACTTGGCATTTATCCATATTAAATGTCATTCTGTTGTTTTCTGCCCAGCGCTCCAGTCTATCAAGATCAAAATCAAAAAGAATTTTGTTTCTGTCTTCCAAAGTATTAGCTATCCCGCCCAATTTGGTGTCATCTGCACATTTGATCAGCATTCCCTGCACCTCCTCCTCCGAGTCATTCATAAAAATGTTGAAGAGCACTGGGCCCAGGACTGAGCCCTGCGGTACCCTGCTCATTACCTCTCCCCAGTTTGAGAAGGTCTCATTGATAAGCACTCTTTGAGTCTGATTCTGTAGCCAACTGTGGATCCACCTGATTGTTGTTTCATCTAGCCCACTTTGAGCTAGTTATCAACTTTGTTGAAAGCTTTGCTGAAGTTGAGGTATATTATGTCTACAGCATTCCTACAGTCCACAATGGAGCTTACTTGATCAAAAAATGAGATCAGATTAGTCTGGCAGGATTTGTTCTTGACAAATCCATGTTGGCTTTGAGGAATCACTGCATTGTTTTCAAGGTGCTTACAGATGGATTGCTTTATCATCTGCTCCAGAATTTTCCCAGGGATTGATGTCAGACTGACTGGTCTGTAGTTCCCAGGTTCCTTCTTTTTACCCTTTTTTGAAGATAGGGACAACATTAGCCCTCCTCCAGTCATCTGGCACTTCTCCTGTCCTCCATGATTTCTCAAAGAGAACAGACAGTGGTTCTGAGAGTACTTCTGCCAGTTTCTTTATTACTCTAGGATGCAGTTTATCTGCCCCTGGAGATTTGAACTCATTCAAAGGAATTAGGTGTTCCTTGACCATATGCCTATTGATCTCAACCTGCAATCCTGCCCCTTCAGCCTGTACTTTGCCTTTGCCAGGGGGGTCATAGACCCTCTTTTGGGAGAAGACGGGGCCAAAGTAGGAATTGAACACTTCTGCCTTTTCTTTGTCATCTGTTATCATTTTGCCATTCTTATTTAATAGCTGAACCACCATTTCTTTCCTCTGTCTTTTACTATGCACTTAGCTGAAGAAAGCCTTTTTGTTGCTTTGAGCATCTCTCACTATCCTCAGCTCATTCTCAGCTTTAGCCTTCCTGACACCATCCCTGCAATTCTGTGCTACCTGCCTGTATTCTTCCTTTGTTGCTTGGCCTTCTTTCCACTTCCTATATGTGTCCTTTTTTGTTTTCAGGTCATCTCTAAGCTTTTTGTAAAGCCACATTGGCTTCTTCTGTTGTCTTCCACCTTTTCTTCTTGTTGGAATTGTTTGTAATTGTGCCTTGAGAATTTCCTTTTTTAAAAGCTCCCACCCATCTTGGACTCCTTTTCCCGTTAGAGTCGCTTGCCATGGGACCTAACTGATCATTGTTCTGAGTTTATTACAATCAGCCTTCCTAAAATTCAGGGTACGTGTTACCCATTACTACTACATCATGCTTCCTTGAAACATTGGCTATTTGCTTTTCAAAAGTTTCGTCCTCGTCTTCTCCTTGATTGGGTGGCCGGTAGTAAACTCCAACCACCAGGTTCCTTTTATTCTTTGCTCCATTTATTTTGATCCACATGCTCTCCATGGGGCTACCAAGCTCATCCTCCTGTATTTCTGTGCAGAGATAAGTATTTTTCACATACAGTGCAACCCCACCTCCCTTTCTGTTCCTCCTGTTCTTTTTGAACAAGTTATATCCTTCAATTGCTGTATTCCAGTCATGAGAGTCATCCCACCAAGTCTCAGTTATACCTATCAAGTCATAATTAAGAGTTCAAGTTCGTTCTGTTTGTTTCCCATACTCTGGGCATTAGTATATAGACATCAAAGACCATGTGATGCATAGTCGGGCTTTCTTCCTACATGTGTCTGAAGACTATTATTGGGCGCTATTAGAGCTGTTCTCTCTGTTGCAGTGCATGAGCCTTGGTCCATTGTTACCCCCAACTTTACATCTCCCTTCCCCATAGGATTCAGTTTAAAGCCCTCCTGATGAGGTTCTTCATGCTGTGGCCAAACACATTCTTCCCAGCCTTTGTGAGGTGCAACCCGTCCCTTGACAACAGCCCATCTTCCAGGAAATATAGCCCGTGGTCCCAGAATCCAAATCTCTGTGATAAATCAGACATAATGGCAAACCACAGTGATTTATAGATCAGTTTCAAACTATAGTTTCAGATCATGGTTTGCCAAGTCAAAAAGACCCTACGGTTTGGTTTGTGAATCGACTCAGATTCAGACATCAAAACAAACCATAGTTTACATAGAAAAACAGCCTTGGGAAGCAGGTGTTTTATTATTTTTCTCAGAAGAGGGGTCACCCCTTCTCTTATACACTGGACGGTCTAAGATGGCCTTCCTTCAAGACATGCATGCATTACCTAAAAACAAAGATAATGTTCTTTTTGCTTTAGAATGATTGTTTTACTCATATGCAAATTTAGGGCACAATCTTATGGGGATAGGCAGCTGCCTCTGAACTCGGAGGTGACCGCCTATCCAATGCAGGGCAGGAGAAGCACAGAGGGGATCGTTCCCTCCACACTTCTCCTGCCCTGCATTTACAGCTAGATGGCCAATTTTGGCTGTCTAGCTGCAGGAAGGTGGTGTGGGGGAGGAGGCTGCAGAACAACACATACGATGTGTCGTACTGGCATTTCCGCCTTTCCTGCCCCAGAATGCCCACTGGAGTGCCCCATTTTGGCCATTCCGTGCTCCTCTTCTGAGGCAGCATGGAAGGGGGGAAGGTCGGTTCTCTTGGAACCAACCTCAGAGCACGGGCTCCAAGGTCAGTTCCCGGAAACCCACATACCTTATGGCCATCTAGCCACTGAGTAGCAGCGACAGGATTGCTCTCTTAATCAATTAATTGGTTAGGTAAGATTTCTTTAATCTGGTAATAGTGCTAGTTTGGATAGGCAGCCATGATCCAGTTTTAAGAGATAATTGTACAGATTTATGAACATGTTCATCTTTAATTTAAGTTTAATTCTAAACCATGTGGGTAAAGAATTAAGATTCACTTCACTTAAGATGAATACCATACCTTGAATTATTTATGTTATTTGTGGGATCCCTATACTTATACTCGGCAAATATTTCCAAAAACCTAATGCCTTGTTCCGTAAATTGGGGGGGGGGGGTCCTTTCCACCAAGAATATCTTTGAAAAGGATGCAACTTCGAACTGATCAGTTTTCCAAGCAGTTTGGTTTTCCAGATCTAGCAATATATCATCAGGCCTATTTGCTGACTTGTACTAAAGTTTGGTCTTTTCCACTTAGATTAGATTTTCCACCTTGGTCAATGTTGGAATCTTCTTGTCTGGGGCCTCTCTTTAAATGGATGGTATTAGGTTCTCAGCATATTAAGGAAGACAGAGCTCCTCCCACAATTTTGGCAGGTAGAGAAGTGTGGCATATAATGTCATATCAATTACAGTTTGACCCATTTTCCCATGCCAAATTGACTTTATGGGGAAATCCAGATTTAAGAATGGGAAAGAAAATGTTTTTATGACAGACCTGGACAGATAAAATGATCTTTACCCTGGATCAACTAGTGGGGGTTGATGATGAGTTCTTGTTATTCTCAACTTTGTGAGATCAATTTGATTTGCCTGCTACAGCGGAATGGCAGTACTTGCAGTTGAAACATTTGTTGGTATCTAGATTCGGTCCTGCAGCTTTTACTGCTTTGGAGTCTCCTTCACTACTGGAAATACTCATTGAAACTGTTCTGATATATCGACCTACTATTCATGTTTATAAATATTTATTATCAATGAATAAATATGATACAAGGGCTTTACAGCAGGAATGGAACAGGGAATTGGAACATTCTATTTTGTTTAATGAATGGAGTGCCATTTTAGCATCTGTATCAGATATTTCAACAGATTTTCGGTTAAGCCTTAATCAGCAAAAACTTTTGTTTCAGGTCTATTGGACATCACAATGTCTTTTTAATAAAGGTTTGTCAAATTCAGCTAATTATTGGAGGTGTAATACAGTCAATGCTTCTCTTATGCATATGTTTTGGTAATGCCCAATGGTTGCCTCCTTTTGGGAGGAAATTATTATACAGATAAATTTTGTACTGGAAAGCCCTTTAATATTTACTGAGATAAATGTCATTTTAAATTACTTACCTGCTTCTTGGAAAGTAATACATGGTCAGCATAAATGGATTTTTCATGCCCTTTTGGTTGCTAAAAGACTGATACTACAATACTGGAAGGATAAAAGCTCACCACCCATAATGCAATGGATTGAAGACTTAACAACGCTAGCAACATTTGAAAGAGTGGTATATAGGTGAACTTTGCAAATGGACTTATATGTGGATATTTGGTCTGCTTTTACTGAAGTTTATGTGTAACCATATTTGTTTCCTCTTTTTTTGCTCTTTGTAGAATATTGTAATAATTCGAAACTGAGGGTTTTATAATGTTGTTATACTTTTTTACCTTTTTGGTTTTGTTATTTTTCTTTGTTTTGTTTGTTGAAATTCACAATAAAAAAATGGGGGGGGTGACAAAAAGAGACACCGGGGTTGGATCCAGACTTAGTCATGCTTAGAGAAGACCCACTGAAGTCAATTAGATTTAATTTAATTGTGACTAAATCCCATTGATTTCAATTGGGCTACTCTATGTCTGGTTCAACCCACTAGAGTTGAAGCTTTATATAAATAATTCAATTAATTTAAAAAAAATCCAACTTCCTTAAAAAGCATCTTCTCCTTTTTAATCATCAGTGGCCTTGTACACCAAGGATAACACAAGTGGTATATAAGGACTATGAAATACCATACACTTCTAGCATTCTTCCTTTTCTTTGGACTGGACACAATCTATTTAGTGGCCAGCAAATATATCAGTAATTTAAAAAAGAGATGAACAAATCAGTCCATTTCCTATGTAGACAAAAGGTTCAGCAGCAACAGCTATCAAAGAGATCTCTATGAAGGAGTTGCAGCTTGCAATCCTGTGAATTCTTCTCTGGTTAAGTATTCTTGACTTCTGAAATCATTCTACTCAATAAATCCATCAAACAGCAAATGAGAGAAAAACACAACTTTAGAATGGAGCCATTTTGTCCCTCTAATTCTTGAGAAGAATTTGAAGACATCTGGCATATTCCAGAGAACTGTGCAACTGACTTGGCATGTCTCCCTCCCACCCAAGCTACATCACAAACATCTACACGGTGCAAAAGCCTATGAGAATATCTAATTGAAGTCTCTGAATTGTGACAATTGGTTTGTTAATATGTTCTCATGATAAATTACACATTGAGGTAACAGCAACTTAAAATGGATTAAAATATGTAATTATTTTATTATAAAAAAGCATAATCACTGGAAATAGTTACCAAATATCTAGAAACTAACAGCATTCATAGTCACTTTTTGTAAAACATTAGATTCTCTCTCCTCTTCTTTAATGTGCTCTATTCAGCAATAAATTTAAGAAATGCATGCAAAATATAATATGACTCGGTTATTTCCTGCCTGGATTAGATTTCAACTGCTTTCTGTAAGCAAATCAATAATAAAAATGAGCAGTATTTGCATTTTGTCAATAGGAAACAAAACTATTATGAAGATGCACAGCAGGAATTATACTGAAGTCAGCCACATTCTTCTCACAGGAGTTTAATTTCACCTTATCTACTCCACTTATTCATCACAACAGAAGCCCTCACTGAAAGCAAATATATATCTCCATTACAATGGAATGTATAGTCAGCCAATGCAGATAGGAAATAAATGTGTATCGTCATAGGAAGCATTTTCCAATGACAGATTAAGGGAAGAAAGGACTAATCTTATTGTGTGGCACAAATGACAAATTCCAACCCACAAAAATGGCCACAACAAGTGTCAAATATAGTATATAATATATTAAGACAGCCTTCTAACTAGCAATGATGTAATATAATGCTTGCAATATAGAAAATGAACCTCAAATTATGTCATTTTAACTGATAGCTCCAGTTTGCAATACAAAGAACAGGAAGGGAATAATGGAATGAAGAGTAGATCGTAAGCAGAGGCTGCAAAGATGAGCAAAAATAACTAATAAGACAACTTATTGGGTAATGTCCCAAGGAGTATGGTGAACTGCAGCTGCTTTATCAAGACTGGCCATGACATATACAAAGCATGCAATAATCCTAGGCAACTGTAAAATGACTTGTAACTGGAAAAGGACCCCAGTTCTAACTGCAATTCTTCAGTTAAAACCAATATTCCTACAATTTCTGGCTTTTGAGTGAGGTGAACCAAACACAAAAGCCGGGGGGGGGGGGGAGAGAGAGAGAATTCCTCTAGGAAAAAAGATTCCAAAGCTGTTCTTCACTATTTATGCAGTGAAACATTTATCTTCTCTGTGCAAGGAAAAGTATACATGACTCCAATGTCTGCATATACACTAAAGCTGAGAGGAACCTGCCCATGCGCTACAGGTAGACTGAGGGCCAAAACAGGCATTACTTCAAATGCCTGTTTTTTCCATTTTTACTCTAGAGTAAGTGCAAGGTGCCCACTCCGGATTGGGATCGTACTGTGGGGAGCATTAACCCTTCCCCTCCCCCACCAAGAGCCCAGTCCCAACCTGAGGCCCTGCACCTGCAGTTTCTATTGCAAACTAGTGATCCACATGCTTTATGGATCACTATTTTCCAACAGAAACTGAGGGTGCAGGGACCTAATCTGGATCAGTCTCATAGTGTGTCAGGGGAGGATTAAAGTCCCTCTACTTCCCATGCTAGGATCCCAATACAGATCAGGGCCCCTCAACATAGAGTAAAGAAGAATGTAAAGTAATATTTATTTTGGCCCTAAGAGTGTTCTAACAATAACTTGGTACTTATAGAATGCTTTTGGTGTTTATACAATGCTTTCCCTAAATTCCTAAATTTCACATACAGTGAAGCTTCATATACAACAACCTTGTAAAGAAGGCACTATTATCAGAAGGAGACAATGAGACAGTATAAGGGGTTAATTGTAATTTGTGGACTCTCTGATTCTGCTATTGAAACCCATAACCCATAATTATACAAGCCAAGCTTGTATAATTGCAAATAAGACTGGCTTGACTTCAAGACTGTCTTGTTGCTCTGTACCACTAAACCTCTGAAAAATTAGTTGGTATAGTAGGTCTTCTACATGTTATATTCCACACGTTCCTCAGCAGGAATTATATTAATTACCTAAGAAAAATTATACTTCATTAAGTTTTTTTTGCCAAAAGAACAACCCAGAAGCTTTTGTGTTATGCTGATAGCAAATCATCTAGTCTAGTTTTGTGGTATGAATTTCAGTTGTTACAGCCTAAGGATGTAGACAAGGTGCATGGCAGGGTGTGACCTACTTCCAGTAAGTAGGAACTACACGTAACATTTATTTTGGCCCTAAAATGTAGGAACACAAAGCAAACCCCTGGCTTCAAGTTCAGGCAAGCCGTTGATTTTATTGCATATAACCATAGGTTGTTGCAATTTTACCAGAAAAGAGACAGCATGCCCACACACACAAAGGCTGACCAAATTTCAAGTAAACAGGTAATCCATCACTTTGGCCTTGTTCAGATGTAATAATAAACTTTTGTCTAACATTATGAGAACAAGCCTAGCAAACCTTTGTCTAACATTATGAGAACAAGCCTAGGGGGAGCAAACAGGAGTTGGCCAGGGGAGTTGCAGTGGTTGAAGAGACAAAGGAGACAGAGGCTAAGAGGTAAGTGGGCTGCAGGAAGCCCAGGGGGCTGCCCTTTATCCTTCTGATTGGCTGTGAGCTCACCAGGTGCTTCTGAGAGCTCCAACTGAATTGGGGGTGTGTGGCCAGAGTACTCCCAGCAGCTGAGTGGGCGGGAAGCTTCAGTCTGTTTCCCACCTCCCAGCTGAGCAGAGCACAGCACAGCACAGCTGAGCAGAGCACAGCAGAGCAAGCTGCTCCAGCTGGTTCAGGGACTACAGAAGCAAGCAAGCTCCCAGAGAGCGAGCGAACAGGGGGAGCAAACAGGAGTTGGCCAGGGGAGTTGCAGTGGTTGAAGAGACAAAGGAGACAAAGGAGACAGAGGCTAAGACGTAAGTGGTCTGCAGGAAGCCCAGGGGGCTGCCCTTTATCCTTCTGATTGGCTGTGAGCTCACCAGGTGCTTCTGAGAGTTCCAACTGAATTGGGGGGGGGGCTGAGTACTCCCAGCAGCTGAGTGGGCAGGAAGCTTCAGTCTGTTTCCTGCCTCCTAGCTGAGCTGAGCAGAGCAGAGCAAGCTGCTCCAGCTGGTCCAGGGACTACAGAAGCAAGCAAGCTCCCAGACAGCGAGCAACCAGAGTGAGCGAACAGGGGGAGCAAACAGGAGTTGGCCAGGGGAGTTCGGCAGGGGACGTCAAGGGGGAGGCCCCTAATATTTTTTTTCATTTTTTATTTTATTTTATTTTTTAACTAACTTTTTTTCATTTATTTGTCTTGTAACACACACTTTCACACAAGTGGGACTCTGCTTTTAACTTCTACTGGGTAGAGGAACAGGCACAGGCTAGTCTAGAACAATCACAAAGCTAGACACAAAAAGGGAAAGAGGCTATGGAAGGACAGGACTCTCCAGTGGTGGTGACCTGCAAGGTGTGTGCAGTGTTTGTTTTCTTGCCTGAGAACAACATGGCCTACACCTGCAACAAGTGCAAGTTGATCACGCTACTGGAAGAAAAAGTAAGTGGACTGGAGCGGCGACTGTCGACCCTCCAAGGAATAAGAGAACACGAAGAGTTCTTGGACAGAATAGGGGAACTACAGCAGCAAAGGGAAGACCAGAAGCTTGAAGAGCAACAGCAAGATGAGGCAGTGGGAAATGCTGAGGTGAAGAAAAATGGAGTAGAGGATACTCCTTGGAAAAGGGTGACAGGAGAAGAAGAACTAGATGCCACTCTGCACCAGTGGAAGCAGTGGAGCTGTGGAACCGATTCCAGGTACTTGCGGATGAGGCTGGAGGACAGCCTGCAGAGGAAGAATCACAGGGGAACCTACATGAGAGTGAGCAAGAGGCTGAAGGTCAGTCAAACAGAGGCGATGAAACCCAGGCCTACAACAAGAAAAGAACAGTGGTAGTAGTGGGAGACTCCTTGCTGCGTGGGATCGAGACCCAAGTATGTTGCGAAGACCCGTGGACTCGCCAGGTATGTTGTCTCCCGGGAGGACGAATTAGAGTCGTGACTGAAAGGTTGCCTGCACTCATAAAGCCCACTGACAGGTATCCCTTTTTTCTCATCCATGTGGGAACAAATGATACCGCCAAGCGGAGCTACGAAGAAATCATGTCAGACTTTGAAGCTTTGGGAAGGAAACTCAAGAACTTTGGGTCCCAGATAGTTTTCTCATCCATCCTTCCAGTAGTTAGAAGAGGGATAGAAAGGGAACGAAAAATACTCCGGGTGAATGACTGGCTATGAAGGTGGTGCTGACGAGAGAGTTTTGGATTCTGGGACCACAGGCTATACTTCCTGGCAGATGGGCTGTTGGCAAGGGTTGGGTTGCACCTCACAAAGGATGGGAAGAATGTGTTTGAACACAGCATGAAGAACTTTATCAGGAGGGCTTTAAACTGAATCCTACGGGGAAGGGAGATGTAATGCTGGAGGTAACAATGGACGCAGGCACATGCACTGCAACAGAGAGAACAGCTCTGATAGCGCCCAATAATAGTCTTCAGACACATGTAGGAAGAAAGCCAGACTATGAAGCACATGGTCTTTGATGTCTATATACTAATGCCCAGAGTATGGGAAACAAACAGAATGAACTTGAACTCTTAATTATGACTTGATAGGTATAACTGAGACTTGGTGGGATGACTCTCATGACTGGAATACAGCAGTTGAAGGATATAACTTGTTCAAAAAGAACAGGAGGAACAGAAAGGGAGGTGGGGTTGCACTGTATGTGAAAAATACTTATCTCTGCACAGAAATACAGGAGGATGAGCTTGGTAGCCCCATCGAGAGCATGTGGATCAAAATAAATGGAGCAAAGAATAAAAGGAACCTGGTGGTTGGAGTCTACTACCGGCCACCCAACCAAGGAGAAGATGAGGATGAAACTTTTGAAAAGCAAACAGCCATTGTTTTAAGGAAGCATGATGTAGTAGTAATGGGGGACTTCAATTTCCCCGATATTTGTTGGGAGACAAATTCTGCAAAACATGGCCCCTCCAGGAAATTCCTGACTTGTGTGGCGGATAACTTCCTCCTACAGAAAGTAGAGGAAGGAACTAGAGGATCGGCTATCCTTGACTTGATCCAAACCAACAGAGATGACTTAGTGGATCAAGTAGCAGTTACAGGAACTCTGGGGGAAAGTGACCATGTTGCACTTGAGTTCTTGGTTCTAAGGGAATCAAAAGCCGAGTGTAGTCAAACGTGTACCCTGGATTTTAGGAAAGCTGATTTTAATAAACTCAGAACAATGATCAGTAAGGTCCCATGGCAAGCGATGCTAACAAGAAAAGGAGTCCAAGATGGGTGGGAGCTTTTAAAAAAGGAAATTCTCAAGGCACAATCACAAACAATTCCAACAAGAAGAAAAGGTGGAAGACAACAGAAGAAGCCAATGTGTCTTCACAAAAAGCTTAGGGATGACCTGAAAACAAAAAAGGACACATATAGGAAGTGGAAAGAAGGCCAAGTAACAAAGGAAGAGTACAGGCAGGTAGCACAGAACTGCAGGGATGGCGTCAGGAAGGCTAAAGCTGAGAACGAACTGAGGTTAGCGAGGGATGCTAAAAACAACAAAAAGGCTTTCTTCAGCTACGTGCATAGTAAAAGGCAGAGGGAAGGAATGGTTGTTCAGCTATTAAATAAGAATGGCAAAATGATAACAGATGACAAAGAAAAGGCAGAGGTGCTCAATTCCTACTTTGACTCAGTCTTCTCCCAAAAGAGGGTCTATGACCCCCCGGTAAAGGCAAAGTACAGGCTGAAGGGGCAGGATTGCAGGTTGAGATTGATAGGCATATGGTCAAGGAACACCTAATGACTTTGAATGAGTTCAAATCTCCAGGGCCAGATGAGCTGCATCCTAGAGTAATAAAGGAACTGGCAGAAGAACTCTCAAAACCACTGTCTATTCTCTTTGAGAAATCATGGAGGACGGGGGAAGTGCCAGATGACTGGAGGAGGGCTAATGTTGTCCCTATCTTCAAAAAGGGTAAAAAGGAGGAACTTGGGAACTACAGACCAGTCAGTCTGACATCAATCCCTGGGAAAATTCTGGAGCAGATCATAAAGCAATCCATCTGGAAGCACCTTGAAAACAATGCTGTGATTACTCGAAGCCAACATGGATTTGTCAAAAACAAGTCCTGCCAGACTAATCTGATCTCATTTTTTGATCAAGTCACCTCCCTTGTAGACCGTGGGAATGCTGTAGACATCATATACCTTGACTTCAGCAAAGTTTTCGACAAAGTGCCCCATGATATCCTGATGAGCAAACTAGCTCAAAGTGGGCTAGATGAAACAACGATCCGGTGGATCCACAGTTGGCTACAGAATTGGACTCAAAGAGTGCTTATTAATGGGACCTTCTCAAACTGGGGAGAGGTAACGAGTGGTGTACCGCAGGGCTCAGTCCTAGGCCCAGTGCTCTTCAACATTTTTATTAATGACTTGGAGGAGGAGGTGCAGGGAATGCTGATCAAATTTGCAGATGACACAAAATTGGGCGGGATAGCTAATACTTTGGAAGACAGAAACAAAATTCAAAGTGATCTGGATAGACTGGAGCACTGGGCAGAAAACAACAGAATGACATTTAATAGGGATAAATGCCAAGTTCTGCACCTAGGAAAAAGAAACCAAATGCACAGTTACAAGATGGGGGATATGTGGCTCAATAACACTACAAGTGAGAAAGATCTTGGAATTGTTGTCGATCACAAGCTGAATATGAGCCAACAATGTGATGTGGCTGCAAAAAAGGCAAATGCTCTTTTGGGCTGCATTCATAGAAGCATAGCTTCCAAATCCCGGGAAGTACTAGTTTCCCTCTACTCAGCACTGGTGAGGCCTCATCTGGAGTACTGTGTCCAGTTCTGGGCACCACACTTTAAGAAGAATGCAGACAACTGGAGAGGGTTCAGAAGAGGGCAACAAAGATGATCAGGGGACTGGAAACAAAGCCCTATGAAGAGAGATTGAAAGAACTGGGTATGTTTACCCTTGAGAAGAGAAGACTGAGGGGAGATATGATAGCGCTCTGCAAGTACTTGAAAGGTTGTCTCAGAGAGGAAGGCCAGGATCTCTTCGTGATCATCCCAGAGTGCAGGACATGGAATAATGGGCTCAAGTTACAGGAAGCCAGATTCCGGCTGAATATCAGGAAAAACTTCCTGACTGTTAGAGCAATACGACAATGGAACCAATTACCTACGGAGGTGGTGGGCTCTCCCACACTGGAGGCATTCAAGACGAGGCTGGACAGCCATCTGTCAGGGATGCTCTGATTTGGATTCCTGCATTGAGCAGGGGGTTGGACTCGATGGCCTTGTAGGCCCCTTCCAACCCTACTATTCTATGATTCTATGATTCTAAACCTTGGGCTCCAACATTCCTCCTTTCCTTTCTGGCATGGATGAGAAGAGATCAGAAGCTTGTGCTTGTTTTTAACTTACCACAGCTATGCCCAAACCTGGATGGATGGTGGTTAGTCTTAACTAACTTCAAATCACAGTTTATGAAGCTGGCTTGTTT
Organism: Heloderma suspectum; assembly: GCF_057233095.1. NCBI lineage: Eukaryota > Metazoa > Chordata > Lepidosauria > Squamata > Helodermatidae > Heloderma > Heloderma suspectum. The sequence goes on from NC_139458.1 coordinate 93,372,096, forward strand.
CCAGCCTTACAACCATAGTTTGGATTAACCACAATTTAGGGTATGGACACAACACTAAACTGTGATTAACTGAAATAGGAAGCAGGAGTTTCCGATCTCCTCCTTGCAACCACATGGAAAGAGGAGAGGGGAGCGGGAGTGCATGAGCCTTAGTTTTGTGCATGACCAGTTATGTCCAAACTGGGCCTTTGTGTCTGACAAAACCATCTATCAAGATAGTTTATTTTTATTTTCCTGTGCCTTAGGGGAACTTCTCAAAGGGTAAAGATCTTCTCTCTGTAAATGCGAATGCTCTGAGACACACTGTCACATCAGCTAACAGAGATGATTGCGTTAATTGTTACAGCAGGGGAAAACATGTAGCATAGGGTTTAGGGCTCACAAGGAAGAAAGTCGATGTCACATTATTTGAAATGGCAGCCATCTCAATTTTTTTAAATGACTGTGTCTTACCTAATCCTAGATTCATTAAGCTCTGCACAGGATCACTGACTGATACTGAGGAATATGATTTCCTATTTCAGTATCCACATACTGAAATATCTACCTCCAATATTCAGTATCCACATACTTCCAAATGCAAGTTCTTTGCATCCATGCATCAGAAAACAAATCTTTAGAAACAAGTCTTCCACAGCTCCATGTGCTCAGCTCAGAATCAGAGACCTGTAGCACACCTTCTATAATGCCAGCTATTAACATGCCAAATGTAAGAGGATACCTAGCAGTCAAAAAGCTTCCTCTGCAAGAGACACTGCATTAATAATTTAACTATTAATGGCCATGTAACTTGAGTATTTTTCCTAAGGACTGAACTTTGCTGTTGTCCATCATGTTGGCAGCATACACTTCATCTGCATTCAGATTCATTTAAAGCAGAAGCATTTACCACAAGAGCCGTACAGCAAACACCACTGCTTGAAAACTACAGCACACTTGTATTGCTGAGTTAACTTATTTATAAAATGAAAAATGATGAATGTGTGGAGTTTAAAGAATATAATTTGAATACCTTAGATTTATAACAATCACAAGTGCTGCAGAAGAACATGATAAATGATTATAGGTCTGCTACCATCTTCCTAGCCTCTTTAAAGCAATTAATGCCCCTCTGTTCCTATGCAATATACTCTATAATATACAGCGAAGGCATTTATTGCTTTGAATAATCTACATAGGTATTTCTGACTCACGAAGTTAACATGCAGCAAAATGTCTCACTGCATCAGCTCTTTGTCTTGTGTTTTTCCTGATTAACATCACAATAAAATGTAAATGCTACATATATATTATAGAAAGGTAATATTAAACCATAACTCTGTGCATCACTCTTTTGGAGAAAAATATCCAAACACCTTTTAATTGTGAAGAATTTTATCATTTTTAGAATGTTAAGCCAAACAGTACCTTCTCTAAAGAAGCATGGATGAGCCTTAAATTTCAAGCGTAAACACCTGATTTTCCATCACTGCTCATGAGTTTCCCAAAATAGCAGCACAACTATTTGAAAAGGAACCACTCTCAGGAGATATTATGGATACAGTCAATTTTTTCTGTGTCATGATTTTTGCCTTTTCTCATGCCAGACTTTACTATAGCCACACACATGTGAAAGATACAAGTTCTGGAAATGCTTAGTAGAGTGCAACTTAGCAATATAGTTGTGTTTAACTCAAGTAATATTTTTGGGAATGGTGATGTCTCATTATCATCAGTAATCATGAATTCAGAGTCCAGCATGGCGGTGAATAAACAGAATAATTCCTGAATGTAGACAAGTACACAGAAATCCCAAGAATAACAGAAAGAGTTCAGATTGACACTCTGGGTACTTTTAGTAGAAGAGCAGGATATCATGGGTTGGACTGAGATCAGCACAGAGCTGCTCACACTGGAGGAAGGGGACAGGGTGGTGATTTTTGAAGGTGTGTCCTTTTCTCTGCAGCTCCCTAGAAAGCTGCTCCAGAGGGCTGGGGGACACTCCAAAACAGCATGGGAGATGGGAGTAGGGAAAGGGGATGTCAGCAAAACCACTGCCACCCCTCCTTCTTCCAATAGGGAGCCTCTACTCAGTTCCCTTCACCAATGCAAGGAGCCCTTCTGCTCTCAGGGTGGCATCTCTGGATCCAGCACAGCATTTTTTAAAAAAATTACTACTACTACTACTACTACTACTACTACAGTTTAAGGGACATAAAACACTAGTAATATTGGCAGGCTTATTCATCATGTCTTTGCCATTTTAACCAATCACCGTCCATCATTCATTCATTCATTACATTTATACAGCCCAATAGCCGAAGTTCTCTGGGCAGTCTACAAAAATTAAAAATTAAAACCCCAAAAATTAAAACCCTAAAAATGCAACTTGATAAAACATAGTATAAAATCTTTAACATACAAAAATGTAAATGTTTGCAACAGCTAAAAACAATTAACAATAAACTGCCAGGACCCAATAAAACAACCAATGATAAAAGCCCCATCAGATGCAGTCAGATGCCGGGAGTAGAGGAAAGTCTTAACCTGGTGCCGAAAAGATAATAATGTTGTGCCAGGCAGATGTCACTGGAAAGAGCATTCCACAATCAGAAGGCCAACACCGAGAAGGCCCTCTCCCTTGTTGCCATCTTCAGAACCTCTTCCAGAGCACTCCACAATCAGGAGGCCAACAATGAGGAGGCCAACAACAAGAAGGCCCTCTTCCTTATTGTCATCTTCAGAACCTCTTTCGGAGGAGCACCTAAGATGTTGATCATAATGTACATGCAGCTTCATTGGCATTCCTGCTCTGTCAAGTATTGTGGTCCTTAGCTGTGTAAGGCTTTACAGCTCAAAACCAGCACTCTGAATTATGGTCATAAACTTACAGGCAGGCAGCACAAACAGGACAAAATCTGTGTTATATGCTCAGACCTTGTGGTCCCTACTATCAATCTGTCTGTCACATTTTGCACCAGCTGCACCTTCTAAACTGTCTTCAAAGGCAGCTCCACGTAGAGAGCACTGCAGTAATCTAATTTGGATATTATAATGAAGAATAATCTTTAATAACCTGATTGCATGAAGCTGTCAGCTCCTGACGACAACAACTACTAGTATTATCATTGTTGTTTTTAAAATCTTTCATGAACTACTCAAGAAAACTCTGGATAATAGAGCAGTTTAAATAAATAAGCCCAGACTGAACCGTAAAGTTCCAGACTGACAACAGGATTGAAGTGACACTGCCAACGTCTGCTAAAGACACATCCTGGTTACAAGCGACACCCTGCCAGCAAAAAACCTTTGCTAACAGCTATGAATCACGATCAAACACTTAAAAAAAACTTGGTGAAAACAACTCTGCACTAGGAGATAAAAATCAAGCAACACCCTATCTAAATAAACATTACAGAACAAAGAGTAAAAACAGAGAGCAGCATGAAAGCTCTCGAATTCTGATGAGTGTAATGAAAATTAAGCAGGCAATTATTTGAGGACTTTTTCAGACCAGAATCTCTGTTAGTTATACCACTTTTATGCTGGTGTGACTTCTTTGTTGATAATGGAGTTGTGGGGGTGTGACCAAATACATAAAACAGGCGCTTCTACAAACAAACCTTTTGAAGCAAGAAAACTTTACATTTGATGGGGATTTAAAAGCTGTAGCTTTTAATTTATTCTCCTTCCTTCCTAGAATGTCCTTCTCTCAAACTTCAAAGTTCTCCAGAAGCAACAACCAGCACGGGGGAATGCTTCTGGGGTAGCCTATGCCAGAGGTAGAGTTTTTAACATGCAGCACAGTCATGGCATCCTTTGATTCTGGTGTCTCCCCGACCACCACCCATCCCCCTTTCAACCTCAGAAACAAGCTGCCAAAGCTGTTTATGTGATAAAAAGACACCAGTGCTAATGAGTGACAGACCCAAATGGACAGATTCTCAGCATACTTTACAGGACCATCCGTTCTCTACATCAGCCTTCCCCAGTCATGGTGCCCTCCAAATGGGTTGGTTTACAAATCACAATGCCCAATAATGAGTGATCCAGTTGTAATCCAACGCATCTGCAGAGTACCAGTTTGGGGAGGCTGATCTATATAAATCCATTTAAAAGGCTATATTTGGGCCTACTGAAAACAGAGTGTTATTGCTTTCAAATAGACTTATTAATACAGTTAGCTTAGGAAACTTCAGTTACAGGTATCTCTCTGCTTCTCCCCCAAATAATGTTATTAGCAAGCTTTTTTTACAGTTCTGATACTTGTTTAAGATTAAAACCAAAAGATTCATTGGGCCTGTATTACATAGAGAGGTTACCAACTACACACTGAAGTGGCTGGAAACTGAGCAAGAACATTCACAGCTGTGTTTCACTTTTCCCATTCTTTTCAACTGGTTGTTGGAGCTCAGGCAAAGTCTTGTGCGATCCAACTTGTATCCAGGCCTGGAACAGATTCTCAGAGCTCAACCGCTGGAACTAAAGCAGGGGTGGGCAACTTGAGGCCCTGCAGAAGTTTTGGTCTACAACTCCCATCATTCCTCATCACTGGCTATGCTGGCTAGGGCTGATGAGAGCTGTAGGACAAAATATCGAGAAGGCCACAAGTTGCCCATTCCTAAACTAGAGATTTGAAACTGGAGCCTGAAGTGCAGTAAGAAGATTACACTGGCCTATTAACTAGGTAAAGACAGGAGCTTCCTAGTATTTATACTAGGCCTGGATACGTCACTCTGTAGGCGTCATTCTAACAGCCAATCAGAGGGGCTGTGAATGAAAAGAACTGTACAAAGAAAAGTAAGAAATCAGGAAAGATCTGCAAATTTCACACATGGAATCAGTACCATACCATTAAAATAATTTATAAAACATAGTTAAAACTTCACAACAAAAGGTACAAACATAGCTAAATAGGTAAACAAAAAATAAACAAATTTTAACATTCATGATGATATACGAAAGAGAGCTTCAGCTATTGGGCAGTATAGAAATGCAATAAATAAATAAAATGTGTTGAAGTTAGATAACACATATCAAAATCAAATTTTCAATCTCAAATTACAAGGTCAACCTTGTTGTTGTTGTTCAGTAGTTAAGTCGTGTCCGATTCTTCGTGACCCCATGGACCATAGCACGCCAGACCTTCCTGTCCTCCGCTCTCTCCCAGAGTGTGCTCAAGTCCATATTCATTGCACTGGTGATGCTATCTAGCCATCTCATCCTCTGCCATCCCCTTCTCCTTTTGCCTTCAATCTTTCCCAGCATCAGGGTCTTTTCCAGGGAGTTTTCTCTTCGCATTCGGTGGCCAAAATAGTTGAGCTTCAGCTTCAGTATCTGTCCTTCCAATGAGCAGTCAGGGTTGATTTCCTTTAGGACTGAATGATTTGACCTCCTTGCAGTCCAGGGGACTCGTAGGAGTCTTCTCCAGCACCACAGAATATTGTTGATTGCCAAATATGTTTCAACTGGATAGTGGATACTGTGACTACTTCTCTCTAACTATATGGTGAGCTTTAACATAAAGTTGATAGGATCATTAAAACAAACGGGAAAGGACTAGTAATATGGAAAATCAGTATTATTATTTTACTTTATTCCCAAAAATCTTTTATCCTGAGTGGTACTAGTTCAGATATTGGTTTCTCTGGCTTTGTAAATCTGCCACTGAGGAAGACTATCCAGACTGCCCTTGTATGTACTACCATGATAGCCAAGAAGGCTAAAGGCTATCAAGTACAGGCTAAGATGATACCACAGCAGCTTTTGAAAACTTGGGACAAAATTAAAGAGCGATTTAGTTCAGGTCTTTCCCCATTATTACCAGTAATTAGGCATGGCAAATTTAATAGTGAGGGTCGTGCTCAAGAATTTCAGGTGTGGGAGAGGAATAATGTAGATAGGTTTACACCTTTGATCATTATGGACAAATATTGTCTAGACAGGAAATTGGGATTGAAGACAGGAGGTTGGGTCCCCCCATGATTTCAATATTTGCAGATCTGGAGTTTTATATTTAAAATATTGGGTCCCACATGTTTACTCAGGAGCTTGACAAAGGCAGAGCAGCTGTTAATTAGTCAAGAACCCAAAGGATTATTAGCAAAATATTATGCCACTGTCTGTGGTTTGAGTAAAAAGAAACATAACTTTAAGCTTCAATGGGAAAGAGACTTGGGGATGGTACTTACTGATAATAAATGGCTAAGTATAATTCAAGCTATAAAGTTGCCTCGCTCATTTAACTACCGGAGAAACTCAGTATAAGCTGCTTTTTCGGAGATATCTAACACTGGCACAACTGAACTGGATTTATTCAGGTAACAGTTTAACTTTGGAACCGCAATGCATCACGAGCAAATCTTTTATCATATGATGTGGAACTGTAGGTCTACCCAGAATTATTGGCAGGAAATTTTGGGCTTTATTCTCCAGGTAGCGGGCAGGAATCTGAGTTTATCCCTTTTGTTAGTTTTGTTTAATGTTATTGATACCGATATCATTTACATACAGAAGACCGTTGTGTTCCCTTCAATCCAGGAATGGTTGATTAAGTGTCTGGATATTGCAGAAATGAGTAAGTTAACAAGTTTATAGATAGAAACATAGGAAACTCAAATGTAATCATACTGTAGATAAATTGAATAGTTTTAGCCTTTACTGGATTAGTCACTGTGGCCATATAAATCCTGACAGAACAAAGTTCTTATTATACTTTGAATATGATGTTTGCCATTATCTTTTCTGTTTGTATTGGATTTGATGGTTTTGTTAAAAAACACACACCATGTTTTACTGCCAAAATAATAACAACAGCAGCAGCAGCAGCAGCAGCAACTTGTTGTATGGCAATGAACTGTTTGTACATGTCAGCTTTGGAGATATCATAGGGAGCAATCCTATGGCCCCTAAACAGCGTCTGGGGAGCCACAGGAGCGCATAGACAGCGCTCCAACCTCAGATCCAGGAATCTGCACTTCAACCCGCCTCCCCTTCACAGCCGGTGCAGAAAGAACCGCATCGGCTTCCTCTCCGAGATCGAGAACTCACCAGAGAGAGAGATAAAGGGAGCATTCCAGTGGGCAGGGAGGGGACTAGAAGGGCTGGGATATGAGCTTTTCTGAAGCATCTCCAGCCTCCTTCCCTCCCCCTCCAACGTGCCTCAGCTAGATGGGCAAAAAAGCCCACCTAGCCAAAATACAGAGTAGGAGGAGCAAGGAGGCGATTATTACCTCCGCCAGTTCTCCCGCTCTGCACTGGATGCTTGTAAGCCTCCAAGTTCAGAGGCTTAATGAGCATCAAGGGCATACATCATAGAATTGTACCCATAATTTCTCTCACATGATGGACTGTTGTACTGAAGGTTTTGGTAATGTTACTCTGTTATTATGCCATGATGAAAAAAATGAAAAAGTCATATGTAGAGATTAGGAGGTTGTGCTCAAGAGGAACCAGGAGATTATAAAATTCAACAGAAGTTCAGAGGAAGAGAGAGAAAGTGTTAACTCAGGAAATAGAAACTCAAGTTGCAGAAATGAACAGCAACTACCCTCTTGTTGGTTGGAGCAAAAACACACACAACCCAAATACTTTTAAGAGATTAAAGCCTAAGCCAGAAAAGAATAGAAGCATATAGGGGAGGGAGGAAGGAAGGAAGCAAGCAAGCAAGGAAGCAAGGAAGCAAGCAAGGAAGCAAGGAAGCAAGCAAGGAAGCAAGGAAGGAAGCCAGCCAGCCAGCCAGCCCAGAGTCCCAGAGGAAAGAAACAGAGCTGCTACAACTCAAAACACTGGTTAAGACAGCTGGACCTATGACAGTACAATATTGCGTGGTTAAGGGACCTTGATGAAATAGGAACACTGTCTAATTAGGTTAGCTGGATGCTTTTATCCCTGGTTCTTTTATTACCCTGTTACTCATATGTTTTGTGTGTGTGCGTGTGTGTATATTCATTCAGATTTTAAAACATTTTTCTATTGACATTTTTTTCAAGTAAAATTTAAACTTTGTTATTTGAAATTTTGTGGTCTCCTTTTTGGGTACCCACCCTATGCTTAATAACTAACACACACACTACCTAAAGTAGATACCTCAGATCCAGAGAGTTTTCAGGCTGGTTTGGTGGAGGCTGCCAGACAAATAAAAATTCCCACCTGGTAAAAGCAGAAAAGGCCAAAGAAAGGGAAGGGCAAAAAGGAGTGTGAGCACACTTATTTTGCCTGTTTTCTCTTCCACTTATGGAACAGGGAATTGCTGGTTGGTGACAGGGGCCAATGTTACACACTCCTTCACATATAAACCTACGCTGGTCACTAGGCAAGGTGGGTTCCACCAAGTCAGTCCATGACACCCAGTTCAAGCATTAGAGGCCCTGACATTGATCTTGCAATGGAGAAGTTCCCAGTGGATTGAAATGATAGTTTTCATTGCAGCAACTTCTCCCAATGTCTTTGTAGGCTCTCTGTATCTCATATAGTTATCTGACAACCATGTCCAATGAAAGATCATGTGCACAAGCCAAGAAATATTCTTCCACTGCTTTTGTAGCAAGAGTCTAGATTTAAATGCACGGCAAATAGCAGCACGTATGAATAGCGTCTGGGAGCTATTCATGCTGTTAAGTCACTTTTTTTCCTTCCACAAACAAAACTGCACTTTCATTTAATTGGAGAAAGATGAAAAGATACTATGGTTGATGCTGCCAGCTGTAATAATCTGTTTTGCACAATGCATGAAGAAATTTTCTTTGTAAAAAGAAATTAACAAGATAAACGAGACATTTTCCACCTCTCATTTCTTTTGACTGTAGAATATTGCTGCATGTCATGCCACAGTACTCCACCCATACATTGCCCGAGTAGATGTAGAGACCCAGTGTGTGCCAAAAGAGCCACAGTCACCTGTTTTCCTCTCCAAAATATATTCTGCCAATTATTTCACAACAGCTAGCTAATGAATGTACATTTTGTGCCAGACTAATATAACACTGTAAGCATCATTTTGCAAAGCACTATTTTATTTGCTCCCACATTTTCTTTCTCAAATCTTATTTGTGGAACTTTAACCAGCAGAACTCAGTCATGTATACGTCTTCGCCTTAATCTAGAGAAATATATGTTTTACATGCACGCACCAGAAGTGGAATGACTCCACTTTGTTTAGTCATCCAAGCACTTAAATTTAGGAAGCTACAAGAGCTTTTGCTTGTACGGCTAATACTCTTGAACCTTTCATCCCATTACTATTCATGTGGATGTGACTGCTTCAAAATGTAAATTTACTAAAATGCTGTAGGTTGTTATATTTATTTACAGGCCCTGCCCTTGGGCTAATAATCTAAAGCACATGACACAAAAGGAAAAAGGATTAGGAAAGAGGAAGAAAAGGGCAAATTGAAACTAAGAACTAGGGTCTGAAAGTTCCTGAAACAATCAGCTAGAATGGAATTAGTTCAAGGAGGAGAAGCCAGAAATGTCTAATCTGTCTGCTGAGCTGATAGAGTAGCCCTACTTTCTCTCTCTCCCTCCGCCAAAGTCAGATGGAATGGAGTGGTACCAGGTGACAGTTGATGGAGGGAGAGCCTGACAGAGATGGCTTCTCAGCAGAACTGATGGAATGGCCCTGCTTCCTTCTGTCCTTTGTGGCAGCCTAAGGGAATGACTGCTGCTGGCTAACAATTTTCACTTGGTCACTGTTAAAAGAAACGGACAGTTGCAATGATCCAGCAGTTCTGAACTAGACAGAGAACTTCCTTGTTTTCTTTCATCAACTAGGGGAAAATCTGGCATATTCAATACATATGTAAATCACTTTCCTTCACAAAAGAAAACAGACATAGGTGGTCAAAGTGTTAGAAACAATGACAGTTCTACAAAGCACTTTTCTCAAGATATCTCAAGGACCTGGATTGGCTTTCCAACAGGTATTATCTGCTTCCACTGTGCACTGTCATAATTTAGTTTATGAGCCAGCTCATCCTTAGCAGCTTTAGCTGGGTAATCCTTGACTCCATACACTCACACATGGAATGATTACCACAGTCCTTAAGACCAACAGAAGACCATGCTAAGCTAATACCTCCAGCTGCCAAATAGCACAAAACACATCACAAGAAGCTCTCTGGAACATACCTGTGATAAAACTCACATTATATACAGCCCAGCTTTTAAAACCCTGTGTCTGTCCCAATCCCTTATTAAGCAAGGATGGGGACCCATTTTTTTTTACAGCAAAATGGGTATACGGGTACAGGAAAATTCTCCTTCCTTGGACCTGCTGCTTTCCACCACATAGTATCTCCCACAAGTGCTTTTCTCTTAGCTGGACTCACTTCCACTATTGAGCCCAGCTGAAGGAAAACTATCACAGGGAGAGAAGCTGCAGGGATATATATAACATAGGCAAATGAAGGATTTAGTAGCCTCACATTCAACCTTTCTGCTCCAAAAATAGGGCTTCCATCTCATGCTTTATCCATGATTGGGGCAGTCCTTACTTTAAACAGACAAATCTTCCACTATCACAGACATACACAATACTAAGGAGCTATACTTCCCAGGACCGTGAGAAGTATTCAGTACACTAGCTACAAGAGCTAACTCATATGACCTATTAAAAGTGGAAGTAATCTAATGATAAGCTTCACACCTGATTTGCCAACAGAGGCAAGACTGATCAAGCATTGTGCCTGCAGGATAAGAAACTTGGTTTCACAAGCCACGCTGCAGTAGCCATGACAGATGAGACTGCAAATTCACCCTTAAAGGGTTCTCTTTGCATTTATCAGGAAACTGTAGTAGGTAGACAATGTTATCACATTCTGGCTAAACTAATTAATCATTTCTTAAGAGCATGTCAGTCCCACCGATTGCTTTTTGTATTTAATTTATGCTTCTATATTTTATCACCAAAAATTGATGTTAGAGTACAGTAGGGACTGAGAATCTCCAGATCACAGGCCGAGTCCAGCCCACTGGGCCTCCACATCAAATCCACAAAATCCTCACAACTAGCCACCCTCCCTGTCCTCAGTCACATACCCCTTGCCTTTGATCCTTCATGCCCAACTTTACCAAAATGCGACCTCTGTTCCAGCTTCTAAGTGGTCTCTGCTTCTGAATTCAAGATGAAAGTAAATTAAGGACATTGCTAGATCTGAGCATTCTGGCTTGTTTCATGTCCTTTTCCTGACCTTTCCTGCATTTGTGGAGCTCCTCTTCATCGCTACTTGGAACTCTTCATTCTTCTGAATTGCTCTTCGGAGGTCTTCAGAGCTCTTCAGTACTTGCAGCTGTACAGGAAACATTCAAAGCTCTTCGTGCTCTTCAGTTGTTTCCAGAGCTGGTGCCGAGGTGCTCCTCTGAACTCTTTGTCCAGGCCCTTTACCATGCTGGTATCTCACAATTAAACTTTGGAGAGCTGAATGGTGGATGATTTCCTCATGGGGGTCTGTGGAGATTAAATCAGAGTTTGCGGGAGAGGGGGCTGTATTTCTGGATACATGATTTCTGTATGAAGGACTGCACAGGTCTGATTCTGTATGTTTTATTTTTCTCAGTTGTGTTCTGTCTGAATGATTTTTGTATGGGAGGCTGTGGAGATATAAAAGTGGAATTCTGTGTTTCCCCCAATGAATTCAATAGGGCTTACTTTTAAGCAGGCATGCATAGGTGGATAATTTCTGTATGAAATTATCCACTAGTGTTTCCGCTTGTTTATGGGGTAATTTTTAGAAGCACAGAAGTCCCATTGGGCAAGCGGTGGGTCCTGCAAATGCAACGGAACCAGCAGAGGCAGAGTGGCCCTGTTGGATAAATTTTCACACAACCAGAGAGATTCATGATAGCTGGGGTTATCATGAAATAAACACAGCTTTGAAAAGTGGCCCTTAATAACTGAAAATAAACCCAGTAATTTGAAAACAAAGAGGCCAACATAAGTCAGAGTGAGAAACAATGCTTATGTAGGTTGCCCTCAACTCTACATTCTACATTCATGCTTTGCACTCTTTAAAAAAACAAGAAATAAATTACCCTAATTGCAAACATATTTAAGTAGCAAATCACTAAGAATAACACTGTGGAAAATTACAAGGGTGGCTGGATCCAGTCACCTCCACTTGGAGTGCTGCTTCTGCAGCTAGGTAACCCAACCAGGGCCCATTGCCAAAAGAGCCCCCACGCTGCCCCTGAGAACACTTTCCCCAGGACCCCCCCAACCTGGAGCTAGCCTTGTCGAGCACCATAACATGGAACACTTTGTTTTAAAAGTGAAGGAAATGTATAGTTGTGTATCTATATTGCTTAATATTGTGATCTCTACAAAAAATAAAAGGCAACTAGGAAACACAGCTGAAGTGCTACACAGACAAAATTAAGTTGGATTAGGTGTTATACTAATCAGGATGCTGACTGAAAGCAAGTTCCCCCTGAGAACACACCAGGAACTGCAGCCAAGAAAATAATTAATAAATTATATGGGCAAGCAACCCCTCTCTTCAACCCCAGTTAGCACTTTAACATCCTGTCAGAGTGATCAAAGCTGCTTCTTCAATTTTCACATATAGTTTGACTCAGCTAACTACATAATAATATCCAATGAAGCAGATATTTCTCCACCAATCATGCTTAGAAATTGGAAAGCAAGTGCCGCGCAGCTAACCCGAGGGCTCTTAACCAACTAAGAGGCCAGAATGTCCATTAAAGAAATTTACTAGAAAGCCTAAAAACTCCCCTGGCAGATTTTCAACAGTTCTATTAGGAATCTCCTGGAAACTCATGCTGATTAGATTATATGTTCTACCACAATTTGTATAGAAGCCTGTCACTAATAAAACAGTACGTTCTGCAGCTTGAATAATGTGTAAATATACAGAACTAATTTAAAAAGAAAGGAGAATGTCAACCAGTCATCTGCTATAGCAAAAGCCCTTTTAAATAAGGCTGGTTAACACCACTTTTTTCCTATACTGAGGAAAGATAATCTGAAATGCTTAGCACTTTTTCTTGATTTCCATATTGATTTCAGTACGATGTCCAACGACTACAGCATGTATGGATGCCAACTCTTCAGGTTCAGTAGCAAATGTCTATTATTTATTTATTTATTTCATTTCTATACCGCCCAATAGCCGAAGCTCTCTGACTTAGACTTATTAGACTATTGAATGCCTGAGCAAAGACACGTACACTCTGGAGAATTCAAAAGCAAAAGCCTGATGCAAAATATTTCCACCAGAAGATTTTTAGGTTAAGCAGAGGAACAATGATACTAATATTTATTTTCCCTTGCAGAGTGCAAACTGAATAGGGAAAAGTACAAGAAATTGTAACACTATACCAAAGTTTAACTTATTAAATTTAACTTTGGGGTTACCCTTGAAGACGGTTCGGAAACTGCAGCTGGTACAGAACACGGCGGCTCGCCTGATTAAAGGCAGCCAGTTGTTTTCCGGGCCAAATTCAAGGTGTTGGTTTTGACCTTTAAAACCCTATATGGTTCCGGCCCAGCCTATCTTAAGGAGCGCCTCCAGCAGCACCAGACAGGCCGCTTAACAAGATCAGCCTCGGATGGCCTTCTCTCTGTCCCATCAGCCAGGCTCTGGATAGGGGTGAATGTTCCTTCCTTGTTCTCCTCGACCTCTCAGCGGCTTTTGATACCGTTGACCACGGTATCCTCCTGGACCGCCTGGAGGGGTTGGGCATTGGGGACACCATATTGTGGTGGTTCCGGTCCTTCCTCTCCGGCAGGTACCAGAGGGTAGCACTGGGAGAGGAGGTTTCGGACCCCTGGCCACTTACTTGTGGGTTGCCACAGGGTTCCATCCTCTCCCCAATGCTATTTAACATCTATGTGAAGCCGCTGGGGGCTATCATCAGGAGGTTTGGGGTGCAGTGTCATCAATATGCGGATGACACGCAGCTCTACCTCTCGTTTAAATCTTCACCAAGGTTGGCCGTAGAATCCCTGTCCAAATGTCTGGAGACGGTGAGTGGCTGGATGGGGAGGAATAAGCTGAAGCTGAACACTGACAAGACTGAGGTACTTTTGGTGGGAGACAAGAGGAGGCTGGGGGATGTTGACCTGGTGTTGAATGGGGTACAGCTACCTTTGAAAGACCAGGTCTGCAGCCTGGGGGTCATTTTGGACTCCCAGCTGTCCATGGAGGCTCAGGTGTCAGCTGTGAGCCGGACAGCGCTGTATCAACTCCATCTGATACGGCGGCTGCGCCCCTTCCTTCCCGACCATCTGCTCCCATCGGTAGTACATGCCCTGGTCTCCTCTCGTTTGGACTACTGTAATGCGCTCTACGTGGGGTTACCCTTGAAGACGGTTCGGAAACTGCAGCTGGTACAGAACGTGGCGGCTCGCCTGATTAAAGGCAGCCGCCGGCGAGATCACATCACTCCAGTGCTGAAGGAGTTGCACTGGTTACCAGTTGTTTTCCGGGCCAAATTCAAGGTGTTGGTTTTGACCTTTAAGACCCTATATGGTTCCGGCCCAGCCTATCTTAAGGAGCGCCTCCAGCAGCACCAGACAGGCCGCTTAACAAGATCAGCCTCGGATGGCCTTCTCTCTGTCCCATCAGCCAGGACAGCTAGACTGGTGGGGACGAGGGAGAGGGCCTTTTCTGTGGTGGCCCCCACTCTGTGGAACTCCCTCCCTAGGGAACTCCGTCATGCCCCCTCTTTAATGAGCTTCCGTCATGCATTAAAAACGCTGTTGTTCAGGCAGGCATTTGGGGTGGGTTAGGGTATTTTAGAAAAGGTTTTTATTGTAGAATTTTATTGTTTTAAACTGTTTTTATTGTATGTTGTACATCGCCCAGAGTGGCTGGGTGACCAGCCAGATAGGCGATTAATAAATTTAATAAATAAAAAAATAAATTACAATCTAAACATTAAAATAAACAGTTCTGAAGAACTCTCCCAGAAGGCAAAAACATGGAAACTTACTTTACACATACATCCAGGGTCCCAAACCAAGGAGTCCACATAAATTAGTAGGGACAGAAATGTGTTTTTTTTAAGTCCTAGGTACCAACAATAATTTCTAACACCAAAAGAAGAGCAGAAAAAACCACCATCTTCTACTGTGCCAGGAGAACCAAAGCACAGCCCTTAGAAAACCCACCAAGGCAAACGTCCATTGCACTACCTCACTGCTCCCTTCTACCTATTTCCATCAGGAAATTATTTTATTTTATTTATTTTTATATCATGAAGCAGAAGTTCTAATGCCTTCTTCATCTCCTGGAGAAGTTTGCATTTTATAAACAGAGAGAGGATTGCACAGCTGCATATGACAGTACAGCAGTCAAAAACACTGATCAACTGGTATACCGGTCCACATATGGTGATCAATCACATCCTGAAACAGATATATTTGGGAACAAGATCTTCACAGAGATTAACAACAAGACCAGGAAAACATTAACAAGAATTCAATGCTTGCAATTCTGTGTGTTTTTCAAGAGGATTTACAATCCACCCCACACAAATACAAATACACTATTTAGCAGCAGCAAGAACAATAATCAAAGTCCGTTGAAGTCTAGCAGACATGTATCAAGACTTGGTTTCAAAGGTTTGGGGATCATTTATTAATGGACAAGCTCACCTACCACATGAAAGTTACTAGAGGCCATGCAAAACCTGAAGAAAAATGCAATATGGTACCTACTTTTGTGGTATGTCAATCATACATTCCAGAGAGATTATGAGGAGATTCTGATGACTTACTAAGAGAAAATATTTACAGCTTGAAGGTTTTGTTATTCTATATTCTATGCATCCTAACTAAATTATGGCTGTGTTTGACTGTTTTCCTTAAATTGTTTGGATTGTGTTTAGTCCATGTTCACTGTACTAATTTTTAAATCTAAAAATGTAGACAGACAGACAGACAGACAGACAGACAGACAGACTAATCATGTACCATTCCCATGCCTCCCACCTTTAGCCTCACATGATAGTAACTGCTGATTCTGCAAGGGAGACTAAGAATCAGTATAAATTCATAGTTCAAAACTTGCTTCTGCCATATTCATTAGGCAGATTCTGGCAAGCTACTTTCTCTCACGGTGAGCCCTCTTTTGTAATATGGAGAAGATAATGTTGACTTATCTTACAGTATTGTTGTAAGGATTACACAACAATGTAATGCTTATACAGAGCTTTGAACACTCTAAAGAACTATTTAGAGCAGCCTTCTCCAGATATTGTGGACCACTATTCCCATCAGCCCCAGCAAGCACAGACAACAGTGAGGGATGATCAGAGTTGTGGTTCAAAACATCTGGAGGGACCCAAGTTGGGGATGGCTGATTGTATGTATGTATGTATTA
Source organism: Heloderma suspectum (assembly GCF_057233095.1). Lineage (NCBI taxonomy): Eukaryota > Metazoa > Chordata > Lepidosauria > Squamata > Helodermatidae > Heloderma > Heloderma suspectum. The sequence goes on from NC_139458.1 coordinate 93,388,418, forward strand.
TGTCATTTACATCTTGCAATGAACCCAAGGCAGCTTACATTATCCTCCTCCTCTTGATTGTTTTAATCCTCACAACAATCCTGTGATGTAGGTAAGGCTGAGGGTCAGTGACTGGCCCAAATTTCACTCAATGAGCTTCATGGCCAAGTGGGGACTAGAACTCAGATCTCCCAAGTCCCAGTTCAACACTCTAACCACTACACCACACTGGATTCAGTGTGTGATTCGGAGTGTAAAAGTCACCAGGGGTTATGCACACATTCTATACTGGATAGGACTGCACTCCCCTTTAAGTTGCAGATCCACAGCTTGGAGATACTCCTTGATTTAACACCATTTCAGGTAGGAGCTGTGACTAGGAGTGCCTTTTACCAGTTTTGGCTGGTACATGGGGTGGTTTGCACTTTCCTTGAGAACACAGACCTGGTCTTTGTTATTCGTGTTCTACTAAGTTCAAAACTGGACTCCTGTAACACACTCTACATGGGGCTGACCTTGAAAAGTGTTTAGAAACTTCAACCAGTTCAAAATGCCACCAACAGAAAAAGGATATAACTCCAGTCCTATCTGATCTGAAATAGTTACCTCTTCATTCCCAGACACAATTCAAAGTGTTGGCTTTTACCTTTAAAGTGCTAAATGGCTTGTCCTAAATGGATATCTTAAGAACTGCCTTCTCCCATATGTACATTCTGTTTGACATCTGAGATCCTGCTTTGGGTTCCCTTACTAACTGAGGGTGTTTTTTATTATATTTTATAATGCTATTTATAATAAAATATTAATATAATGCTATTTGTAAACAATATTAACTTTAACTGTGACTTTTGAAAAGTCCCCTGTTAAGTGCCCCCAATACTACTAGTAGTACATCTTCTACATTTTACAATATGTGCTGACTTCTCGTCTAGAAACATACACTTGGACAGTATGTCACTTTCTACTATTGCCTATGGCTCAAACACTATTATTGAGAATTCATAATCCAAGTCTTGATTTCAGTAGCCAATTGGCAGCTCCTCATGGCACATATCTGTAGACCTGTAATAGGCAGCTAAGTTAGCTCCTCATTTCTCCTTGTTCCCTGCAAACAAATGCTTAGTATTCATATTGCACCTATTGCTTGCAAATACTTGAAGGCTTCATGTACTACATTTGCAACTTATGTATTCTCCTAAAACCCACACAAAGGAAGGCAATATGTTCCTACCTCCATTTTCCAGATTTAAAGTCACACAAAAAGACTACTGGTTGATCTACACATTCAGCAAAATCGCAAAGTTAGAATTCTTCTGGGACTGTACTACTTCAAACTACAGGACCTAGTTCACATGTTAATGGCAGCAAAATGTGATCTGCTGTGGTGAATGCCACTGTCTCTTTAAATATGCAACCTATGAATGGCCCGATTGAAAGTTACTCTATGATGTCCGAAACCAGACACTATGGGTTAATCATGGGTTACACAAACCAAAGTTAACCTACAATTAGTTGTTAGGTTAACTCTGAGTTGTTTTAAGATCGGAGCAGATCGGAGGTTGCATATTCAGAACAGCAGTGGCATGCCCAAATCTTGGGTTGATTAACCCACAGTTTGCTGCTGCTACGACTGAACAGGCCCCAAGTGGAAAGGTGGGGGAGGTTTGTATTTTGTAATTCTCTATCAGATAGTAGCATTATCTGAGAAAACGTTCTGCTAGAAATGATCTCCCCATTGTCACATCACCACTGGAAGAATCCTCTTCAGAGGAAGAGCTAGCGTTCCCAGAGACTAACCACACTGAGGAGCAACCCAGGCCAGGAGGAACCCAGGCCCTTGGGGGAGATGGCCATGAGCTCTTCCCTGCAAGAGGAAGGGAGAGCCCACTCTGAGGCAGAAGCTGAGCAACCACCTAGCCCCCAAGAGCGACAATGTCTCAAGGGACAGTCCAGAACAATCACTGTAAGAAGACATGCCTGATTGCAGATGAGGGCTCCTCATGAGGAAGCCCCTCATCACAAGGAGGACTTCTTCTAGTAGTCCCTGATGTTCAGAGCCTCAGTGGGGCTCTGAAAGCTCCAGCTTATACACCTCAGTTCTTAGCAGGGAGGGCTTCTGGAACAATGACTTCACCCCAGCTCTGGTCCCTGATCTCCTTGCCTCTGACTATCTAGCCGTCCCTCCACTGCACTTCCTAGAAGTAGACTCTGATTTGTCTAGTGACTTCACATTTGGACTCTTCTTTGCCTGATCCTGTATTCTTTCCTTTTCTTGCTGGCCTAAACCTCTATAACTTCCCATTTATATTCATCCTTGTTTGTGCTGTACTCTTGGTGTGAATCTGTTGGCTTGACCCCAGACTCTCTTTGATTTTGTGTAAGGACATCCTCCAGCCTTGACCACCACTACCTGTAAGCAAGACACCAGTGGACTAGTCTACAGGAGGTTTTGTACTGAAATATTAAATACATCCATTATACTGCCACATGCTATAGCTATATGAAATGATACAGGCCCAGAAGAACTTTACCACATTATTTTGCTGGATGTATAGATCAGTTCAAAGAGATCTACTTAAGTAAATGAACCAAAAAAATTGGCTTGGGAATATATCTTAAAATACCATGTATTCACAGTACCAGAGTATTCACAGGAATGACCTGCTAGTTGGTGGAAGGAGAGTTAACAGGATTATAGGAATTTTTTCCAACAGTAAGGAAGATGGCCTGTCAAACTGCTATTAATGACAAATGATGCTAGTCTGTGAAGTTTCCCGTGGTCTATTTAAGTTAAAGGTCAGTAGGCAGTCTGAGGTACATCACGGGTAAACTATTTTAAAATACTGTCTCCTATTTCAATACATTGAAATATATTTCAGTTGTACCCTTTTTGCCAAAACAAATATCCTTCATTTTAAAAAAAACAGTAACTCTGAACTTTTGATACACAGAAGCGCAAGGTGTCTCCGCCTAAATTGAAACTGCTGTCAAATCCAACTTTTAACACACTGCTTTAAGTGTCTATTAACAAACCACTCAGTCACTGAAAAGCAGATACTACTGAAACAGAAGAACTCAGCGATGACAAACTAGGGGCCTACAAAACGTGCAAAACCCATTTTACTTGGCATGAAGAAAAGCTTTGCCTGCAATTTTTAACAAATACAATTTTTAACACCAAAACATAATACACCACAGATTACCTAGGCACAGTTTTACAGTGTTTAAGTAACTTATACAAAGACACAACAACCCCACAAAATTGGCTACTAGTTATCCAAAATATTGGATATGCATAAGGTGCAAGAAAGTCTCGCACTTCAGTCACTGCCTGAAAGCTTTAGCCTGACTTAGGAAGAGCCTCAGGCACCTAAATCTGATGTCAGAACTAAAATGCTCACATAAGCCAAATTAGAAGAGTTACTTTACAAAGCTTTATAAATAGTCCTCTTCTCTTATGTTATATTAATTATATTATATATTATTATATATGTAAAAGGAAGTATATGTTTGTATGTCCTTGATAGACTCGAAAACTATACATCCAATTGTTATGAAACTTTCAGGATTTGTTGTATCTGGGATGGTTTTAGGTACAGTGAAAATTTCACACACACCCCATCTCGAAACAAAATGGTGGCCAATCAAATTTTTTAAAGGTGTACTGTTTCAATGTAACTGTTTATTTGTATGTCCCCCAAGACCATGAAACCTAGACACCTGAAACTTGCCATGCATACTAAGGGAACCTTACAGATGTACACCTCAGGGTTATTTGTTTCTTAAAACACATTACTTATAATTAATTTAAATGTGCCTGTGAGGTTAAAGCCTGCAGTACCATATTCAGGCACTACATGGCAGACTTTTTTTAACGAGGGCATAATTCTGCAGTTCAGACAGTCTGAAACCAGGAGGAAGTAGTCTGAGGGAAAGACTTATATGGCTTCCCCCTCCCCTCTTCTGCTGGGCAGATCCCCCCTAAGGGGAATGAAGTGGACAGACCCCTCCCTCAAGGGACTATGGGGGTCACCATGGCAGGGGTTGTGTCTAGGGGCCAAGGCAGGCATAATGTGTCCAACTCTGGCAGCTGTGTAACTTTGCTTGATGGCTTTGCTGTATCAAACTACATCCAGAACAAGTAGTCATGTGAAAAACTATAAGAACTAATGGTTCTAACAGCCTAAACTTACTTTTGTATTCTCACTAACTGCTATCCCTGTCAGCTCCCAACTCTAACTCAACTAATTCTCTCTTCTAACAACTGCCTCAGCTCCTACTTGTTAACTGATTTTCCCAACTGTCACTAACTCCTCCTATTATTCTAATGTGCCCCCTGCCACTGGCACATTTCATCCTCTTCCCTTGGTCTCTCTCTCTCTCTCTCTCTCTCTCTCTCTCAATTGAGTTGTTCCATTTGGAGCTTTGTGTGTGTGTGTGTGTGTGTGTGTGTATATATATATATATATATATATATATATATCTCAATATTTTCTGTTCTGCAAATGTTATAACTGACTATCATCTGCACGATTCAGACCACATATTTATTGATAAGTTTGTCACATATTACTATGCTAAACACTATAAAATTAATAGTAAACAAAACCTGAAATTAATAGCAATTAGTAAACAAAAACTGAAATTGGCTGAAAAGTAATATAAACACTATACATATATTTTTCCACTTCAAGTTGTAATCCTGTTTTATATTGTACACCCATTTCCATCTCCATTAAAACCACATTCACTATTTAGCACACAAGGCCAGGAAGAAAGGGAGCATTTGAATCACCTGCTCCCCACCCCTCCTCGCCTGAGTTGCATCCACTGTAAACTGGATCTTCTAATTAATTTAAATACGTCTGCATGGTTGAAGCCTGCAGTAACACCTTCAACCACTAAGGGCAGACTTCCCCAACCAGCACATTGCTTTGCAGTCCACACAGTTTGAAGTCTGGGGAGATTAGTAGGCTGAGGAACAGAATTATAGGCCTGCCCTTTCCCTGCTGTGGGGAAGCCCTGCTCCACACCAGCGGAATGGAAGGCACAGACCCTTCCTTCAGGGAGCTATTGGGGTGCACCATGGCACAGGTCATGCCTAGGGTGCCAGTGGGCATGGCTTCACTCAGATGGGGCAGGCACAGTGTTTCCAACTCTGACAGGTGTGTAAGGCTTTGTTGTATCAAACGAAAGGCTCTTCCTAACCCATGCAAAGCTGGGTCCATTTGCCAGTATTTTATACAGTGGCAACACATACCTAAGAGATTAGGAGAACGCCATCCCCACCATTAGACAGGTTAGGACAGTGGCCTGTAACTGGTGACAGATTTTGAGGTACTGTTTAGGGACAGCAAATTACGAATTGTTACAGTTTTTGCCTCATACACCACCAACATATATTAGCCTGTGTCTGTGGGTCACTTGCAACTTCCTACACCATATGTTGTCCCAATGCAATAAGAGAAAGGTGTCTGCTGGGTCCTCAAGTCTGTACCATGCAGCTGCTTGTCCTGCGTAAGAATCTATCTGGGGAACAGTGGAAGTTAGTTAGAAAAAGTTCACCCTTTCCAAACTGCAAATATCTAAACATCAGAAAACTTCACCAGTGGCTGCTCAGGTACATAATACTTAACATAAAAGATAAACATCCTTCCCAACTGTGCACATAAATCAAAGCTTGTCCTAAAACATATTGGATTACCGTTAATATAGCATACACCTACACTGTCACCTTATTAAAAGAAACAGATTTTCCAATATGCATATCTGACTTGCTCAGCATTATTCCTCATCTCCAACTTCACCTATTGCTTCCTTGTCTTTACATTACGAAAGCTAACTAGAGGTGCTACTCATTTTCACTAGCTCATTCACAGGCAACAGAAGCTGATCGTATTACTCTTCCTTCTACCAAAGGGTGTTGATACAATTCTGTTTTATAAGCCTTTGAAGTTACAATCTTGCATAGCAGCATACTTTTGCAATCTTTGTTGTTTCTGAGCAGGATACATCTCCTGTTGCTTCCAGCGTACAAAGAAGCAAGAACTGACATAAAGTCGGTTACTTTTGCTGTGCTAGTAAAAGGAAATCAACAGAAAAGACAATACAATTTCACCCCATGAGTTCTTGAAAAAGAACTGGAAAACAGCAGGAACCAGGCACTATTAGCACGTTGTGAACTTCTCCCAATCCACCAATTAGCTGACAAAAGACTCCTGAATAAACAGAGTTAAGAGGCAGACTATGCTATTGGTTTAAAATAATTCATGGAGCAGAGAAATTGTCCAGAAAAGAAATGGTCAGCCAATGGCCCACAGTTCAGATACGGACAGAGAAATAAATTTATCTGCACCTCTACAGCCCAAGTCAGTAATTGTACCAAATTTTAATAAAGATGCAGTAACCTTATCCACAGTTTCACTCTTAAGAAAATTCAGGGCCCCCCCAAATGGGCTGATAATACTTTACTCCCAATCTTGGAAAAAAGTGAGGAGCAACCTACTGAGGAATCTCTCAGACCTTGGAATTGGCTTTGGAAAGTTCAGAAAAGAGCAAGATGTCTGGCTGCCAAGGCCAACCCATATTTATTTTATTTATTTGTTTTATTGGTTTGACTTAAACCAAAACTTGTGTGCCCTTAAAAAACAGTTTTCAAAAGACATGAGAATAAGTTCCAAACCTCCATGTTACACCTTTTTTTATATTTTGCATGCAATTATCGGCTATGCCTGACATGTTCTCCATAACTGAAGCCATTACTGAAAGGAAGCACATATTTTATTTTAGAACCTGGCCATCTGTGATGGTTGTTTAACAAAATACATTTCCAGCCTCTGGATGACAACCTGAGAAGGAAGCCTTCCCCTCCCCAAGATATAGCAGCCATCTGTTCCTGGTCTACACAAATAAAATGTAGGGCAGTGGTTCGTAACCTTTTTTTCACAGACCTCTTGAAAATCGCTGGTGGTCTCGGCGGACCCACTTGATACATTTTTGGTTGTTATTCAGATCAAAACAAATACATAACTCATATAAAGAATTGTATTCTTGCCTTTCTAATGCAATCAGTGCACTTATTCTTATAAGCAAGGTTCTGTGAAGATGGGTATAGTGTTTGTCAGCTTTAGCACTCACCCTGCATATGTATTTTGAAGAATAGTGAATGTCAACCTTTCTATGAACCACCTGAATGGAGCTCATGGACCACAGTTTGGAAACCTCTGATCTAGGGGACAGACTTTATACTCTGACATGTAAACTTGCTAATAGATGCAACAAGATTTTTAGAAACTTGCTGCTGTACCAACCTGCTGGGGCAGAAGTTTCCTGAGCTAAATTTATGCACCAGTGATGAATGCATTTATTTTAAATTTTATCTCACTGATTTCAATGGAATTTCAATGACAATGTGTTCAGTATCACAGCTTCAGAGCCAATAAATGTCCAGTTACTGATGTGGTAAGGGCTTATCCTGCAAATGAAACATCTCAAGTGTGTTTTTTTTGGGGGGGGGTTGCTTTTTTCAAAGCTTTGCCTCCCATTAAAATCATGCTTGCCTACTAGCCTTCCCTTTCACATGTTAACTTTTCATGCAAGGCATGTTCTCAAGAAAGCAAGAAACCTTCAAAATACACATAAAAATTTAGCACATGCAAGGGAAACTAATGGATCATGCTAGTAATAGAATCAAACATGTCTCAAATTAGACATTAATTTCAAAACACATCACAGTCATATATTTTTGGTAGCCATGTTAGTTTGTTGGTACAAAAACAAATTATATTGTGACACCCTGAAAACTGTAACTAGTTTATTATGGCAAAAAAGGGCGCTTAATGCATTTTTTAATCTTTTAAGGTGCTGCAAGATTCTTTGTTGTGTACAATTACTAACCTCCATACCTTTTTTTAACACAGCACATACATCTGTTATTGTCAGACCATGCTGAATGGTGAAACGAAAATATATTGTTACATAATTAAGGGCACAATTCTATGGTTGCTAGGCGGCCGCTAGGCAGCTATAGGATAGGTCAGTTCCCAGAGAACGAACCCCCACCCTCTCCCACGCTGCCTAGTAGGCAGTGTGGAATGGCCCTGCACTCTGCGCTGGTAAGAGCAGCGCGGAGCAGCATAAAAGGGGCATTCCCAGGGACAGGGTGGGGCGGGTGGAAATGCCGGTACAACACATCCTATGTGTCATCCAGCCGCCACACCCCAGCTCCAACTTCCTGCAGCTAGACATCCAAATCAGCTGTCTAGCCACAAATGCAGGGCAGGAGAATTATGGAGGAGATGATCCCCTCCGTACTTCTCCTGTCCTGCATTGGATAGGCGGTCACCTCTGAGTTCAGAGGCGTCCACCTATCCCCATAAGATTGTTCCCTCCAAGGTGCTATTCTAGACTTCATCATCACCAGCCCAACCAAAAGCGATCAGTTGAAAGAAAAGATTTCCTTTAAATTTCTGCCATTAACATGGTAGTCTATTAACTCTAATGCATCCAGAACGAACAAAATGATTTTCGTTACATAAAAGATTTCCAGGTTAACTTTGCTAGTATACCTAATACAAGGCTATGAAAGGTCCTATGTGCATTCAAAATACAGGGAAGGGGTTTCGGGCAGTGCAAGGCTTTCTTGTACTTTATGTTTTAACATGACACTGCATTTTGCTCTCCAGGCAAATCTCTGCTTGACTTTTGAAGAGCCCTTGGAGCGATAATGCTTTATAACATTGGTAAATTGTTGAAGGTGTTTTTGAATTAATTCTCTGGATGCATTTTGATATGCTCAGCAACAACAGCTCTGGTGCTAGGAAAGAATAAACCATTATATGTTCTTAATAATATAATACACACAATTTATTCATTAGGAAAGACATTTAAACCAGATCTCAGAACTCTACAAGTTCCTGGATTACAGCTCCTAGGTTTCCTGACCGCTGGTTATGCCAGCTGAGGCTGATAGGAGATGAAGTCCAAAGTATCTGGAGCGGACTATTTATTGCTTTAACTTCTAATCCACTCAATAATCAACATTCACTAGGCTGGGAAAGGCTGCTCTACAAGTATCATAAGAATTCCAAAGCTTCATTTTGGAAGACTCAAATATTTTTACTCCAAGGTAAACTTCTACATCTAGGCTAGTATACAGGGTGTTTCAAAAAGATGGACCCGATTTGAAATTGCTATATCTCTGCAACCACGAACCACCCATGAATGAAACTCTTACCACTTGAAAGGGTGGGGCATAGAGTTTCAAATGATAACCACTAGATGCCTCTCTCAGGGCACAAACAGCACCGCCACATTGTAGGGATGTACGAAAGTCACTTACCTTTTCGCAGCTTGGCTTCGCGGTGGGGGGGAGGCGCTTCGCTTTTCCCCCCGAAGTTCAGGCGAAGGGGGGGAAGCTTCCTGCCTCGCCCGGCCGAAATTCAGGCCATTTCAGAAATTCAGGCCGTCTCCCCGGCCGCGAAACAAAAAGTAAAAAAAAAAAAAAAAGATCCCATGATAGGCTACGTGACGATTTACGTAGCCTATCACGGCTAGATTTCCAAAGTCAGCCGTGATAGGCTATGTAAATCGTCACGTAGCCTATCACGGGTGACTTTGGGGAAAAAAAAAAGTGCGTACGCAAATGGCGGCGGCCCATGGGCGCCGCCATTTGCGTTCCTTATTTTGGCACATCTAGTCTACGTAAAGATTTACGTAGACTACGGCGAAAATAAGGGCAACACAAATAGCGTGCCCTTATATAGCGTGCCCATGGGCCGCCGCCATTTGCGTACGCGCTTTTTTTTTTCCCCAAAGTCACCCGTGATAGGCTACGTGACTATTTACGTAGCCTATCACGGCTGACTTTGGAAATCTAGCCATGATAGGCTACGTAAATCGTCACGTAGCCTATCACAGGGTTTTGTTTTTTTTTTTACTTTAGGGTGTTTTTTTTGCAATGGTGGCGGCGGCAGCCAGTCGGGAGACCAGCCGCCGCCCCCGCCCGTGACGAACCGCCGCCGAACCGCCGCCGGGACCCGCCGCTGGGAGGGACATTCGCCACAGGTAAGTCCCGTCCCGGGGGGGGGGCGGGGGGGCGGAGAATTTCACTGCCGATTTCGGGGGGCCGAATGCGTTGGCGCTCGGCCCCCCCGAAGATTTGGGGAGAAATTCTCCGCCATCCCTACCACATTGGCACCTGCAGGTTCGACATTTTCTAAATGACACACTGCCTCAATGTCATTTGAGCCGCACAGGACCCCAAGACTTGGCACTACACTCTCGGCCCCCAAGATCGCCAGACATTACACCCTGAGACTTTTTCTTGTGGGGGTACGTCAAAGAACCTGTTTTTGTGCCACCATTAGCGACTAATCTGGATGACCTCAAAAACAGAATCACGGCAGTGGTGACTTCAGTGGAAGAAGACACTTTGAGAGGTGTTTGGGGCGAATTCAACTATCATCTCGATATTGTCTGTACAGCAGGTGGAGGGCACATAGAGCATTTATAAAATACTTAGTAAAACTTGATAACTCATTAAACCGTTTGTAACTTCTGGTGTAATTGTAACACATTGCCATCATGAAATATACTGCTTTGAAACTGGGTCCATCATTTTTAAACACCCTGTATAATAGGGGCTGTGCATGTGCGGTCGTGATATCGTGCTTCTGGGACAATTGCCAACACAAGTGAAAACGCTCATTTCGGGAAGGGGTGTGACCTGCCCCTTCCAGAAATGAGCATTTTCCTCATGTTGGGGAGGAAAGCACAATATCCTGGAAGCGCAATGGAAGCTCCTGCACTCCTGGAAGCACAATATCACAGCTACATGCGGACCTAGGCTGGCAGGGTGGGGTGCGTGAGGACTGGGGCTCGGAGGGGCTAGCAACACACATGCACTGCCCCTATTGGATACTATTTATAGTAACCAGAAAAATATTACTGTATAGCTACCAAAATGAAATCTCAAATATTAGCTTCCATCTCTCAGCTCTTATTTATTACAACATTCAGAAAAGTATAGAGTGATCAAGACAGCATTTGAAGAGCCCAAAGAGTAATGACAAAAACTAACAGTGAGACAAAACAAGGATTTCCAGTCTCCATACACATCATTATTAAAAGGCTATTTACTATAAGAAAATGCACACTAATTAAACAAATTTCACAAATGCTATCAGCATATAATGGAACAAGTAATCTGAAGAAAACAATGTCATTTCACGAGAGTTTCCAAGAGATCAATCAATGGCTACACCACTTTTCAAAAAGCTGAAGACTCTATTCAGACGACTGTTTAAACCAGGGGTGGTACACCTCTTTCAATCCAAGGGCTGAATTCCATTTCCAAAAAGCTTTTTTGGGGGGGGTATTTCAGTGGTGGGCAGGGGCAAAGGGGAATGGCCAAGGGCAAGGGGGGCATTTGGAGAGGCATTTCAATGTTTTAAAATGGGGGGGGGAAACTGCACAAAATACAGGAAACCACAATATGATTGGTGGTCTGGAAAGAGATAGCATGGCTATCTGGGGAACCCCTGAGGGCTAGATCAGGTCCTCAGGAAGGCCAGATTTGGACCCTGGCCCTGAGGTTCTGTAGCTCTGTTCTAAACCATGGTTTCAAAGACTGTGAACAACCACTATACTCTCATGCTCCCTCCTCACTCCTCCTGGCACATGAAGCTTAATTACCTCCTTTTCAAATCAAAGTACAGGGAGGCAATCAGAGAAACCATCAAAGCTTGCTCCAACTGGACTGTCCCATCCCCCCCATCCACCACTACCTGACCTTTGGGAAGGAGAGTGAGGACAGGAGGCAAAGAGGGCCAACTGACGCCAACTGTACCGTGGAAAGGATACTTATGACTTGTTATGTTTTGATATTCTTTTATTCTTTATTTATTTATTTATTTTTATTTTACTGGTAAAACATATAGGAAGAATTCATATCCTGAAAGGCAGGATATACATAATAATAAACACACAGTTTACCATTATGGCCAAATTGACAAACTGTTGTTTGAGAAATCTCATCAAAGCAGGATCAAACCATAGGTTGCAATCCTGGTTGGGAGGGTTTGGTCAAACTGCAGTTACTTCTTTCTCATTCAGGCCTAACAGCAAACTATATTTTGATTAAGAGAGAAGATAATGAATTAAGCTCAGAGGAAATGGGAGTAAAGCAAGTATATGAGCATAGAGTTTATTCACAATCCTCCAAGCTATTGTTTGGCAGATTATCTGAATGCAGCCAGAGATAACTACCAGCAATGTAAACAGAAGATTTCAAACAGAAGATTTTCATGGTTCCTTGCCTCATTTTTAAGAGATAAAGACATTCTAGAATAATGACTACATTGTTTCTCAAAGACATTCCACTGATGACAGTCCTCTGGAAAGATTAGCATTTATCTTTCTGGTTTCCCTCCTCCTTTCCCTTTTCCCCCATCACTTCATAATCATGGAGCTATTCAGCACCGGGCATAACTACATAAGGCTAGGGTGCTTCCACACTTTAAAGAACGTAAAGGTACTCTGGCAGGATGCCTGCACACAAGAAATGCACCTATATCACAGATATAAAAACCCAATCAGAACACTGATTTTGACAGGCACATGCCCACTCCTAAAAACATTCTTGCATGAGCCGTTTGGCAACTTTGAACCCATCATTTCTATTTGTTCATAACATCTTAACCCAGCTATGAAAACTCAGCATTTTTGTGATAAAATCATTCATATGTAGCCAAATATTTGACACTTCCTGTATGTGTGCATTTCACCTGTTTTCTTATTATAACATTCTGGTTTATCACCTGATAATGTTTTCCCACTGATGGCCAATGATCTTCTGATTAAGTATTAATCCATTACATTAACTAGCATCAAACCCACCAGATTACCATTAGCTTCGTAGACAATTATATACTACTGCTAATCTTTTGGAAGAAAAAATGAAGTTAACAATATGGGAGATCTCAATTATCTTATCCATTCAAAGACTCCCTGTGCAATATTTAGATTATACACTGAAAGGATGCAAAACACCTTTCCATTTAGAGATGTGCAACTAAAGGCCTTTGGTATAGCTCTGAAAATCTTACTTTCTCAGCTTCATATCTCAAAGATAAGCATAGTATCTGCTGTCTAGAGATATTTGTTAATAATGAGCTCTGAAATAAGAGCCACCATACCAACAGACATTCATACCAGAAACTGTTATATTTGTCATCCTTTATTATATACTGGTGAACATACCCAGCTTCACATACATTGGAATAGCCCATGGTTTAATACAGCGAAGCCTTCAAGCAAAGTTACACAGCTGTCAGTCAGACACATCGTGCCTGCCCCATCTGAGTGAAGACATGGCAACTGGCACCCCTAGAGACAGCCCTCACCTGATGGGGGCTGTCCCACAGCAAGAGAAGGGGGAAGCTACATAACTTTATCTCTCAAACTACTCCCCCAGCTAAGGCAGGTTAAAAATATATTAAATAAACAAATACATCTATGCTCAAGTTAGGGAATTCTGCCACCTAGTGACTGAAGGTGGTACTGCAGGCTTCAAACACATGGACCCATTTAAATTAAGTTTAAATTAACATGTGTGTTTTGACTCCAAATAACCCCTAGGGTCTCTTGGTATGCATGCCAAGTTTCAAGTGTCTAGTGGTCATGGTCTTTTATTTTTGGCTCTGGCAAACACACATCCTCTATAGGATAGATTAGCACTTCACAGAGTAGCATCATTTATCATTAACAGAAGTTCGACAGGCCACCATATTTGCATGGTGCTCATAGGTACTCAGCTTGCTGCGTCATGTGACCAGGCAGCAGCAGTTGTTTGAGGATTAAACAACCCTCAAATAACCCTAAAATGGTTGTTGTTGTTCAGTCGTTAAGTCGTGTCCGACGCTTCGTGACCCCATGGACCATAGCACGCCAGGCCTTCCTGTCCTCCACTCTCTCCTGGAGTGTGCTCAAGTTCATAACCCTAAAATAAGACATAGTTATTTGAGGGTTGTCTAACCCTCAAACAACCCCTGCTGCCTGGCTTTGCACAACACAACAAGCCACAGCAAGCTGGGTGCCGGCACGTGCCATGCAAAAATGGCACCTGTGGGCGCCCAGCACAACACGACAGCCTGCACAGGTAAATTAATCCAAGGTGGGTTGTCGTGTCATGCAAACCAGGTCTCTAAAAGGCACATTTACACATTGTGGCCACCTTCTTTAAATAAATCCCACTCTCATCACCATGTTGTATGTGCAGTAGCTCTCCACACAGAATGCATGATTTTTTCCTCCACACCACTGCATTTTGGGGGGAAGTGGGCTATCAAGTGGCATTTTAAAAATCACCCAACAACAGCACAGCAAATTGTGTGGCACCTGTGAAGTATAAATTGCTCCTTATGCCAAAGTTGACACATAGCTATAATGCAAAGTTTACTTGGAGGTTAGAAGACAATGGGACCAACAGGTATGTTTTTACCAAAAACAAATTATACTGATGGGTTTCATCTTAGACAATATCGGCAACAGAACAAATACTTTCCAATGTCTGACTTGATCATAGCAAACACAGTCTTAGAGTGCCTACCTTGAAACAAATTGCCAAAACATTATTTTTGTACTTTCTTGTTGAGACATGGCCTCTCAACATCATGAAAAGCTGAGAAACCTACCTCAAAGTACAAGTAACTTTATATCATTGCAAGTGACTGACAATAATAATTTAAAAGCCCATATATTTTGTGTGCATGCCAAGAGTTTACCATGCAGAATCCAAACAAGAAATTGACATCAATGCCTTCTTTAGTTTGGACAAATTAGCATCAAAAACTGTGATATAATTAACTGGAATTAAGTTTTTATAACAAATTATTTCCGAGTTATCTTCTTAAATTTCTTTTGACTTTTTCTTTTATGTGCCATTATTCTCTGTTGATGTACTATTCTGAAATAATGAGCCAAGCAAAAGCCTGTGTCATATGTAAAGAACCTGTGAATGAAATATGTGAACAGGCCATTACCAAGAAAGAAGCTAAGCTATCAAAGAAGCTAATTGACCATAACGTGATAATATGCTACTGAGATAGTTTACAAATGTGTAGACATAAGTATATTCAAAGCATAATGACAAATCAAAAATGAAATAAGGGGAATTGATCAAAATTGCTGATAAAAGAAGCAAGGTTTGGTCTAATTCTGCACCCTCAAATTTTGAAGAATGTTCTTGTTCTGTGGATCATTCGTTAACTTCAGTTAGGTTCTCAAGAAAGGTTACAAAGCTCTTCAGGAGTAAAATATAAGGCCTGGATTAAACAATTAAAAATGTAACTTGAGACATTCATGGGCCATTAACGTGGTTGCATATGTAGTATCTCTAATCTTTAGTCTGTGAAGCTATGTATCATATTTACAATACTAATTTTAGAACTAAAAAAGGATATCAGCAGAGGGTTGAACTTCATAAAGGCCTGAACGCAAGAGCAATTATTTTTAAAAAAATCACTATTACTAAGATTGGAGGAAACAGTATGGCAACTTAATTTGATGAAAAGTCTGTCAATATGTTCCAAAGAATTACTTCATCAAATGGCAAACAAACCCAAAGACGACAACATTCAGTTATTAATTGCTGATGCAACACTGTTGCAAAGTGAAATTGGGACTGATGAGTGACTTGAACAATTGTTCTCAATTGAGGAAACGTAACTTTTTATCATGGAGTCTGCCAATACTTATCGGATAACATTCTGGGGGGAGGGGAAGTAAAGTTAGTAAAATTGGTCAAATGTTTTTGGTTGCATGGGCGCAAATTCTGATCCTTCAACTACTATTGCTATTTTTTGTACAGTGACATCACCACTTTGCTTCTCACTATTGATACAATTCATCCCATAGGTTTCTAATCTTTATATTCCCAAGTAACTAAATTAGTGAAAAAATAATACTACCAGTCTGATCTGGAACTCTTCACATGGTTTTATTCAACATGTAGCAATGTCAGTGGCACATTAACAATTTATTGGAGAAATACCTTTCAAATATCCCATGCTAGGATGGAACAGAAAAATACAAATAGTTCCCTTTGATCAGAGACCACCTCATAATGCCGCAGTTCTCTTCCTTCCAATAAGAGACCTTTCTACAAGTGATGCATTTTATCAGATTTAGGGCACAATCCTATGCATGTTTAGACAGAGAAAAGGCCTACAACTCCCAGAATTCCCCAGCCAGCAAGGCCTTTTCTCTGACTAAATATGCATAGGATTGAGCCCCTAATGTTCACCACTGATCCAGAAAGGCAACAAGGATTTAGACTAGTGCTTACGTTTGATCAGCCTCTTCAGTGAAAGGCCAGGAAGCTAGACCTGAAAGTGATCTATAAAGAAATGTGCTGATACTTAGAGGAATATGGTAGGTTTGGGGGAATGCATTGGTGGTGTCATGGATGACACAAGTAATAAGAGAGCTTTGGGAGAAGATATATGCTCTTAACACAGTTCCTCACTTAATCAGCAGAAAGGCATTCCAAGGACAATCTTAATTCTGCTCTACATTCTCTTAATTTTAGAACTCTGTAAAAGTAATTTACTTACTTATTACATTTCTATACCATCCATTAGCCAAAGCTCTCTGGGTGGTTCACAAAACAAACTTAAAAATGTAAAATATAATGACAGAGAAAAACATCATATAAAAACTCTAAGTTTAAAACACAATAAAACTAAAATAAGAACCAAGATAAAAGCCAGCAGAAATGCAAATATCTAAAAACACACTAAAGGAGCAATCCTATGACTGCTAGTCAGCGGCTAGATGGCCATAGAATATGTGAGTTTCCAGGAACTGACCTCTGAGCCCGCACTCCAAGGTCAGTTCCCAGAGAACTGACCTTCGCCCCTTCCCATGCTGCCTCGCAGGCAGCTTGGAATGGCCCCGCGCTCCACACTTGAAAATGGAGTGCAGAGCAGTGAAAAAGGGGTGTTCCAGGATGCGTTCTGGGGTGGCAAAGGCAGATATACTGGTACAACACATCCTATGTGTTGTCCAGCAGCCTCCTCCCCAGCTCTGTCTTCCCATGGCTAGACAGCCAAAATCGGCTGTCTAGCCGCAAATGCAAAGAAGCTGAAGCATGGAGGGGATGATCCCCTCTGTGCTTCTCCTGCTCTGCATTGGATAGGCGGTCACCTCCGAGTTCAGAGGCAGCCACCTATCCCCATAGGATTGTACCCTAACACAATTTTTTAAAAACTGCAGTAAAAAGCCTGGGAAAATAAAACGTTCTTCACCTGCTACCAGAAAGACCACACTGTAGGTGCCATGCAAGCCTCTCTGAACATTCCACAGCCAGCATGCTACCACTGAAAAAGCCTGCTCCTTCACCTCAGTCAGGGGCATCTTAGGGTCTGGGTAGGTATATATGAAAGAAGATAATCCCTCAGACAAATTGGTCCCAAGCTTATAGTAATAATTCAGAAACAAGTAGCAGTCACTTGACTTTAGAGGAGATAAATAAATTGAAACAAGTTTTCAATAAGGTTATATCAAATGGTACAACTGTTGACCTGGATGCCATTGGATACCATGCAAAATAAATAGAACAGAAAAATTATTGTTCTTGACAGTAAAGCAAATTTAGAGATGCTTAGAATAGCAAGACGTTGGCTTTGGAAAAGTTCATGGAAGTAAATCAGAGCCAGCAGAGGCTTCCATTCTGTGAACTGGATGCTCCTTCAGATGGAAGAGAGGGGGAGGAGATTTTTGCAGACTTCCCTTCTCCCCTCCCCCCCCAGCCCCGAGAATCACCTCCCACACTGTTCCGGAGGGTCCTCCAAGCCTCCAAATCAGATTTTCAGTGGCATAAAGGGCTGTAGGGCAAGGAGGAATCGGTAAAAATGGCTTCCCCATTTTCATCCATGGGAGTATCCAGTTCATGTAGTTCCAGTTTGCACAACTCTGGATCCAACCCTGTATCTTCAAAACTTGAGCAACTGCAGAAAAACAACCTGATATGTACATTGGACTGAACTGTCATCCAATCAAGAACAGAGAAGAAGTTTGAAAATGACTGATAGACTGACAAGAGATAGTAGCATGAAGGAAATGCAACATTCATTTAGCGCGCTTTCATATCCAGCTTCTGAATTACTATTTCAGAAATTACCGGAGAGTATAACAAAGATATGCTATTGAACCAGAAAACACAAAGACGCTACTGATACTAAATAAGTATGACTTCAAGGACACAACTCTTGTTTAATTATTCCAAAATGGATCTCCTTTAGAAAGCAATCTAGATTAAGGGACATTATCAAATGATATGCAAGTTTCTACTGCAGTTACTAGTGATACAGCAAAAGAGAAGGTGGAAACAAAGTACTAGCAGCAGAATGCAATGTTAAGAGAATTTTCATTTAAGAGAAAACATGAAACTTTTCCAATGACAAAAAACAACAACAGGTACTATACATGTATAGCTAGATCAGTTTATTCTGTTATAAAGATGTATAACTACTGCTCAAACAACAGGAATCTCAGATTCTGAGTTTGTCCGGTTTGAGCTCTTTAGCTACCCAGCATTTTAATATTCCACATTCTGAGATCCAAATAAATCAAAGCTGTCAAAGTTTATTGCACTGAAATGCAACATTGATAATCAGCAACAAGTTGTCATTAATAAAACAAGATTTCTGAAAATACTGGTTGCATACATTCATGAAGGAAGATTTGCTGTCATTTAAGCTTCAGATGATGCTGAGGTAAAAAGAAACAGTTCAGATTGTGTTCAGTGCTCTAACAGAGGCAATGTAGCAGATGGTATAGATTTCTTAATGCTACTTTACTACTTGCTGAGTTTATCAAGTAGAAAACTGTATTTACTCATGAGCCAAATATGAACAGCACATCCCAAATATGAAGGATTTAAAGTATAAAAAATTATCTGATGTAAGAAATACATGCCCCATTGCTCATGCAATAATACTCTGTGATATCACTTTCAATGGCACAGGTAAAAGTATAGCACTGAAAAGATTAAGTGAAAGCAAAGATTTCAGAGTTCTCTAAAAGAATGCAACAAGGGGTGACATCAAGGCACCTGGAAATAAAGCACTCCTCATATTATGATTCAGCACATGAAAGAATTCTAGATGAACTTCACAAACAAAGTTGCTACAGCAAAATCCTTTGTACACCCATGGCAACTTTTGCCAATCTCTACTGTACAAAAGTATCACTGTTATACAGAGTTATTATCAAGCATAAATACAGGCAAGAAATAAATCATTCAGCTTCTATGAAAACCGAAAACCGAAATGGGAATGATGTGGCCAGCAATAAGATATTACCTTTATCACCAGCATCACTGCTTAGTTTTGTTAAGGGAACTGTGAAAACCCTAAATACAGTTAAAGTACAGCTGGGTTTGTTTGCAGTTATAAATACAAAACCTCCAGTTGTATGAAATGCTCCAATAGTGAAAAAATGTGTAAATGTGCAATAGAGAATCTTCTTAGAACGAGATGTTTTGCCAGAAGTCTAGTAAACAGTGGCCTTTCTGATGTATTCACATTCAGTATGAAAAATGCTTCTCCTTGGACACAAACATAACCACAGTTCTATTGCTTTTGAGATAGATAGACAGACAACCAGACAGACAGACAGTGTTGACGCCATCAGAAAGTTCACTGCTTATGAGCTGAATTCCTCAACATATGTTATAAAAAGAATTCTGAATAAAATGGTAGATGTACTAACCCAGGTGTACCTACAGCAGTAATATCTGCTATGTCTGGAGGGGAAGTAGCTCAGTAGTAGAACACATTGCACACAGAAGATCCAGATTCAATCCCTAGTCAGTGTAGACAATACTGAGTTAGATGAACCAATAGTCTGACTCAAAATAAGGCAGCTTCCTATGTTCCTGTGTGGAGCTGTCCTCATTCCTAGATTGCAGCCAGACTCAAACAGGACTGACCCTAGTTGTGAAGGTTTAATACAGTATTCATATCTTCAGATGTTGAAACGCATCTCCTCAAGTTACCGGCGGGGGGGGGGGGCGGGGGGAGAGAGAGATGCTCTCCAAGTCTGATTCTTGTTTTTCTGTAGTCTGGATTGCCTGGGTGAATCTGAATGGGTGGGGGAGAGTCCTTGCCTTAAACGGGAAGCTGAAGAAGAGACTTCTGGTCCCTCCTAACTCTGCGTTATCATTGAGTTGAGACTAGGGATGGCGGATAATTCCGCCATGGATTTCAGTGAGGCTGAATGCACTGGCATTCGACCCTCCGAAATCCATGGTGGAACGGCCTCCCAACCCCCGCCACCCCGCGGAATCCCCCTGGAACGAAACTTACCTGGGGCTCCAGTGGCGGTGGCGGCAGCAGCTGGTCTTTTGGCCGGCTGCTGCAGCCGCCATTTGCGTCCTGCCAAGCTGCCGTGATAGGCTATGTAAGTATTTACGTAGCCTATCATGGCAAAGAGCAGGGACGCAAACGGCAGCCGCTACGCCATTTGCGCCGCTGCTCTTTCCGTGATAGGCTACGTAAATACTTACGTAGCCTATCATAGAAAGAGCAGCGGCGCAAACAGCGACGTAAATACTTACGTAGCCTATCACGGCAGCCTGGCTGGACGCAAATGGCAGCCACTATGGCGGCCGCCATTTGCGTCCGCAGCAGCCCGGCCGTGGCTGGAACTCCAGCTGTGGACGGCCCTGGCCGGTGGCTCCGTGGAGTCACTGTGGAGCAGAGCCGGCCAGGGAGGATTCCAGGGGGAGGGACAGAGCGCCTCCCCCTCACACCGCGAATCACACCTGCGAAAAGATGTGACTTTCATACATCCCTAGTTGAGACAGTCTTGCAGGTTCCTTTCTCCAGAAGCACATACCAGGTACTTCTTTTTACTAGAGGTATGATGACCAAAGGGCTGGATGTGCCCGACCTCGTCTGATCTCAGAAGCTAAACAGGGTCAGCACTGGTTAGTACTTAGATGGGAAACTGCTTGGCAATCAGGCTTCCTGCACTCAGCAGAGGGTTGAATTAAATAGTCTTGTAGGCCCCTTCCAATCCTATGATTCTATGTTTAACATTGGTAGGCATCTCTTTTCTATCAGTTTTTCTTCCCCCATTAGGGTTAAGAGTAGAGGAGGCCTGGGTGAAAGAACCCAAAACAACGCTATTCAGAAATTGGATTGATTGACACTGGGTTGACCCTTTCAAGTCTCACAAGTAACACAGAGCTACAGAAATGAATTACAGCCAAATCTCCAAGAAAACGTGAGTTCCAAAACCACCACAAACATAAACCAAAAAGTGACTCCTTAGGGGCAGAAGGGCCTGTGGTTCCATGTATATTTTTATTTTTTAAACACCCAATTACTGCCTGATAAAAACTCAATAAAACTCCCTCACAGATTTACATGATAGGAGAGATATTAAGAATTCAGAAACAAAAAAACACTAGGATTGCATTTCGTTCCATGCGTGGCTTTTCTAAGCAAAATGCGGGGGGGGGGGGCTCTCAATACTTTGGAATGCTCCAAAAAAGGGTGGGGGAGGAGAAAGTACTTTGTAAACTTTCATATATCCATACAAGAGACCTTATCAGAACGAACGAGTGAGCGGAGCTGTTAGAAAAGACAGGAACTGTAAACCACTTCGTAAAAATACTACATAAATAATCGACGATTTAATAATATCGTTTCAAAAGAGGAGAGCACAGGGACCCGCCGCCACCGAAGAGAGAGCCTTCACGACCCTGCGACCAGCCTACATCCCAAGCGGTGGTGGGAAGACACACACACACACACACACACACAGAAAATTGTAAGTACGTAGCCCCCTATACGGACTACTGTAACGCAACCAGTAAGCGGCGTTGCCCGGGGCTACCCAGGCGACCTCAAGCGAAAGCAATTGCACTCCAAGTCCTGATCCACGTTGTGGCTATGTTAGGGTTCGGCTGTCCCTCCAGCACTTTTGCGGCCCAGGTGGGTACAGCCACTCCTCCTCCAAGGGTTCCGGACCCCCCTACCCCACCCCCGAAAGAAAGCCCGCACGTTCTCCTCTCAACTTGAGGGAGGGGAGCTGGGTACAAAGAGCGAGAGCGGGGAGGCGGAGGGGAGGCTGCTGCCCAAGGCTCCCTCCAGCCTGAAGCAGGAGAGGTCCGCCCCACCGTATGCTCCCCTTCGCCTCCCTTCCCCCACCTCGCGCCGCCCCCCCCCCCCGCGCACCTCGCGCCTTTTCCAGCGCCGCGCAGGAGCGCTTTCTTTCCCGCCCCCGGCCCTATGGCTCAGCCTTCCCGCCCCGCACTCCCTTCGCCCGGCCGCCACTCACTCACCCGCCGAGCCCAGGAACAGCCACAGCAGCCACATTGCCCCAGCGCGACCGCCGCTCTGCAAAGTTTTGGGGCTCTCCCGAGCGCTTCCGCCTCTCGGCCCGAGCCCGGCCCAGGCCCAGGCTGCTGCTGTGCAGGAGGAGGAGGAAGGGAAAGAGGAGGGCCAGGGGGAGGCTCCCTGCCAGCCAGCCAGCCAGCCGGCCGGACCCTCACGCCTGCTTGCTCACCCTCACACACACACATACGCAGAGACACGCACGCCCTTCCGCGCTCTTCCAGGCGCCTCGGAGCCCGGGCTGCCTTCCCCCCCTACCGACCCGCCCTGCCCTGCCCTGCCCTGCCCTGCCCTGCCCTGGCGCGGCGCTCCAGTCTCCCGAACGCTGACGCGCAAGGAGAGGAGCCGTCGTATCGCCAACCCCCGCTCCTTCGGTGGGGAAGGTGTCCGAGTCCAGCTCACGGCCGCTCGGACTCTTTTCCTCACCCCCCAATCGCGTGTGCATGCTAACTCGCCCAGCGGGACGTACTTCAGAGTAAAACGAGTTATGGACTGCGCTTAAGCATGCCTGTTTGGAAGTCCGCCCCACTGAAGTCCGTGGGATTTACTTCAGATCCTAAGGCTGTTAAGTCTGCCTGAACACTGAACAGGGTTGGTTGGGATGGAGCCCCCAATTAAACTCGAGGGCTTCTGGATATAAATGCATTGGATCTGGCTAAAGGAGTGTGGAGCATGGTCAAAAGGTACTCTTGTCGTTTAAGAGGAGTCTGGTCCTTGAAAACAACTTGGAGGATTCAAATCCTGGTGAGCATTGGCACATAATGACCATGTTTGCGCAATCAAAGCAGTCCACTGTGGCTTTTTATTTCAGCTGCGGTGGACTGCTGCGCATGCCAGGTGGGATTTAAATATTCAACTCCCTTGTGTTATGTGAACCCAGGTGGCAGGGGTTGTCCAAGGGTTAAACAACCCACAGCTCATGATCTGTTGTTGGGTTATACAAGGGTTGCTTAACCCTCCTCCCCCCCCCCAGGTTCACAGAAAACAACAAGCCATAGCCAGGCATGGAATATTGAAAATGGCCACATGCAGTGGCATGCACCATAGCCCACCATGCCTTAAGCTACGGTAGGCTGTTTGATCATGTGAACCAGCCCATGAAACCCTACTCAGTTTTCACAATATTCTCTAGGCAGCCACCTCATTATTCCCTAGGAGCTTCCTCCTCTCAAAGCTGTTGCCTATCTATTTTTCAGGTACTAGGGCTGTGCAACATAAAATAAACTGTATGCAATAAAACTTGCCAACTGATTGTAGCTCCCTCCCCATCTGTAACTGTGCCAGCACAGAGAATTGTAATTGTTTCCACATACCTGTAGTTTGTGACAGTTTCCCACCACTTTATGGAACGAGCACATTCTAAAGTTGCCCAAGCTCCTCAAAAATAAGGGAAAGGATGGGAGAATGACAATAACCTCCTTTGCCTGGATTCAGGAGTGTGTGATGTAGTTGGAACCATTCTGCCCCGCCCCGCCCCGCCCCAAATCCTGTTGCAATCACCCAGCCATATAGCATGCATGGTCCACCTGCTTCTATGTGACTTCCATAGTGTGTGAATTGCTGGAAGAGCAAAACACCTGTGTGTTGTTGCCGAATTGTGTGCAGAGGGTGTAAAGGAGACTGAGAAATGGGAAAGTAAAAATAGGAATGGGGAGGTGGCGAATCAGAGACAAAGGGAGTAACAATGGTGCAGAGACACATGCGGTTGTTCAGAGAGAGAAGACAATGCTTTGGGGGTAAAGAGAAAAACAGGAGAAACTGAAATGGGGTTGTGGGAGTTTCTTGGATGATAAAACAGAAAAGGGGTGGTGCTGACATTAAGGGGTAAGGAGACAGTGTTATGGAGTAGAGGCAGAAAAGGAGAGTTAACACAAAGGCACTCATATACATATGCTTGATTATCATGAGATGTACATCAAATCCTATGAGAGACACATTTTATGTAAAGAAATGATTAACATTTGCTGGCTCTTAATAAAATGATCTAGATAGTTTCAACAAAAGAAATTAGGCAGAGGGGAAGCCATTAATAATAATAAGAATGATGATAAAAAGTAAAATGCAGAGTGGCTTCCTAACCTGGCAGAGGAGTGTGTGTTTGTGTGGAATCCTTTCTGAACAAATAGACCAGATTCTGAGAGTATGAAGCAAAACTTGTTCACTACAAGTCTTACAATACAATCCTATGCTCCGGCTACGCTTGCTAACTCCCTTTGCTAATATGCTAGTCCCAGGGACACCACACCAGTGTATTGCTTGGGATATGGGGCAGGATGTTATGCCGTTGTATCCCTAGCACAACTCAGCCAGTGGGGAGGCTGTGAAGGCATCGGGTTCCTAATTCTAAATTCCCTTACACCCTGGTTCTAGCCATACACTAGTGAAAGATGGTGTAAATTAATTAAAACACTACCACTGAACTCAGTGAGGAGCCAAAATAGATGCCCCCTTCTGGTCTGCAGAGCCACACAGAACATACGATTCCAACTACTGTAAACTATGCTGGTGTAGATTGCTGGTGTAGACTGGCCACAGGCATGGTGGACTGAAATAATTATTCTGCTAGCCCTCTACCACACACATATGTCTTCAAAGAAGACAGTAAAGGGGTTAGTACTCTTTTTGTCTTCAGCAAAGGAGATCGTTACCTTGTCGTGGTGCTGGAGCTTGAGCACCTCAATGATGTCATGACCTAAACCATGAAGGGACACCCAAGACGGGAAGGTCATGGCAGAGAGGTCAGACTAAATACGATCCCTGGGGAAGGAAACAGCAACCCACCCCAGTATTCTTGCCATGAAAACTAAATGGATCAGTACAACCAGAGATATGTTGGTATATCATCAGAAGATGGGACTCCCAGGTCGGAAGATGGTCAAAATGCTACTGGGGAGGAACAGAGGATAAGTTCAACTAGCCCCACATGTGATGACGCAGCTAGCTCAAAGCTGAAAGGATGGCTAGCAGCCGATGGTGCTGGTGGTGAACGACGAATCCAATATTCTAAAGATCAACACACCATAGGAACCTGGAATGTAAGATCTATGAGCCAGGGCAAATTGGATGTGGTTATTGGGGAGATGTCAAGATTAAATATAGACATTTTGGGTGTCAGTGAACTGAAATGGACTGGAATGGGCCACTTCACATCAAATGACCACCAGAACTACTACTGTGGACAAGAGGACCACAGAAGAAATGGAGTAGCCTTCATAATTAATAATAAAGTGGCTAAAGCAGTGCTTGGATACAATCCAAAAAATGACAGAATGATCTCAATTCGAATTCAGGGTAAGCCATTTAACATCACAGTGATCCAAATATACGCCCCAACCACAGATGCTGAAGAAGCAGAAGTAGATCATTTCTATGAGGATCTGCAGCACCTACTGGATAGTACAACAAACAAAGATGTTATTTTCATTACAGGAGACTGGAATGCTAAGGTGGGTAGTCAGACGACACCTGGAATTACAGGCAAGCATGGTCTGGGAGAACAAAATGAAGCAGGACATAGGCTGATAGAATTTTGCCAAGACAACTCACTGTGCATAACAAACACTCTCTTCCAACAACCTAAGAGACGACTTTATACATGGACTTCACCAGACGGTCGACACCGAAATCAGATTGACTACATCCTTTGTAACCAAAGGTGGCGGACATCTATGCAGTTGGTAAAAACAAGACCTGGAGCTGATTGTAGTTCAGATCACGAACTTCCTATTGCACAATTTAGAATCAGACTAAAGAGAATAGGGAAGACCCACAGATCAGTTAGATATGAGCTCACTAATATTCCTCATGAATATGCAGTGGAGGTAAAGAATAGATTTAAGGGACTAGATTTAGTAGATAGGGTCCCGGAAGAACTATGGACAGAAGTTCACAACATTGTTCAGGAGGCGGCAACAAAAAACGTCCCAAAGAAAAAGAAAACCAAGAAGGCAAGGTGGCTGTCTGCTGAGACACTGGAAGCAGCCCAAGAAAGAAGGAAAGCAAAAGGCCACAGTGATAGGGGGAGATATGCCCAATTAAATGCAAAATTCCAGAGGTTAGCCAGAAGAGAGAAGGAATTATTTTTAAACAAGCAATGCGTGGAAGCGGAAGAAGATAATAGAATAGGAAGTACAAGAGACCTCTTCCAGAAAATTAGAAACATGGGAGGTAAATTCCAGGCAAAAATGGGTATGATCAAAAACAAAGATGGCAAGGACGTAACAGATGCAGAAGAGATCAAGAAAAGGTGGCAAGAATATATGGAAGATCTGTATAGGAAGGATAATAATATCGGGGATAGATTTGACGGTGTGGTCAGTGAGCTAGAGTCAGTCTTCAGTGTGGTCAGTCTTCATTCAACCTGAAGAGTGAGGTTGAATGGGCCTTCTTGCTAATAACAAGGCAGCAGGAGATGACAGTATCCCAGCTGAACTGTTTAAAATCTTGCAAGATGATGCTGTCAAGGTGATGCATGCCATATGCCAGCAAATTTGGAAAACACAATAATGGCCAACAGATTGGAAAAGATCAACTTATATCCCCATACCAAAAAAGGGAAGCACCAAAGAATGTTCAAACTACTGAACAGTGGCACTTATTTCACATGCCAGTAAGGTAATGCTCAAGATATTGCAAGGTCGACTCCAGCAATTCATGGAATGAGAACTGCCAGATCTACAAGCTGTGTTTCGAAAAGGCAGAGGAACTAGAGACCAAATTGCCAATATCCGCTGGATAATGGAGAAAGCCAGGGAGTTTCAGAAAAACATCTATTTCTGTTTTATTGACTATTCTAAAGCCTTTGACTGTGTGGATCATCACAAATTGTGGTGAGTTCTTGGTGGTATGGGGATACCAAGTCATCTTGTCTGCCTCCTGAGGAATCTGTATAACGACCCAGTAGCAATGGTAAGAACAGACCACGGAACAACAGACTGGTTTAAGATTGGGAAAGGAGTATGGCAGGGTTGTATACTCTCACCCTACCTATTCAACCTGTACGCAGAACACATCATGCGACGTGCTGGGCTTGATAAAGCCAAGGCTGGAGTTAAAATCGCTGGAAGAAACATTAACATTCTCAGATATGCAGATGATACCACTTTGATGGCTGAAAGCAAGGAGGAGCTGAGGAACCTCATGACAAAGGTGAAAGAAGAAAGTGTAAAAGCTGGGTTGCAGTTAAAGCTCAAAAAAACCAAGATTATGGCAACCAGCTGGATTGAGAACTGGCAAATAGAGGGAGAAAATGTGGAGGCAGTGACAGACTTCGTCTTTCTAGGTGCAAACATTACTGCAGACGCTGACTGCAGCCAGGAAATCAGAAGATGTTTACTTCTTGGGAGGAGAGCAATGACAAATCTTGATAAAATAGTGAAGAGCAGAGACATCACACTGACAACAAAGGTCTGCATAGTTCAAGCAATGGTATTCCCCGTAGTAACCTATGGCTGCGAGAGCTGGACCATAAGGAAGGCTGAGCGAAGGAAGATCGATGCTTTTGAACTGTGGTGCTGGAGGAAAATTCTGAGAGTGCCTTGGACTGCAAGAAGATCAAACCAGTCCATACTCCAGGAAATAAAGCCAGACTGCTCACTTGAGGGAATGATATTAAAGGCAAAACTGAAGTACTTTGGCCACATCATGAGAAGACAGGATACCCTGGAGAAGATGCTGATGCTAGGGAAAGTGGAAGGCAAAAGGAAGAGGGGTCGACCAAGGGCAAGATGGATGGATGATATTCTGGAGGTGATGGACTCAACCTTGGAGGAGCTGGCGGTGGCGACAGCCGACAGGAAGCTCTGGCGTGGGCTGGTCCATGAAGTCACAAAGAGTCGGAAGCGACTGACCGAATAAACAACAAACTCTTTTTGTGGCTAAATTACGGTTTTTGTTATAGATGAATTTTCAGGATATTCCATACAGGGCTAGTTCGGTAAATATGCATTTTAATAAGTAGGATGCCAAACAGCCTGGTTTCGTCAGGACAGGGAAATGTGCTGAATTATTTATAGCAAGAGAGAGAGCACATGTAAGCACAGTGCTGAACTCTGGAAAAATATTTTATTTAGTCCAATGCCCCCTAGTTATGAGAGACTGCAACTCCACAGAACTCTTGTAAGTCTATACGTGGTTTGCAAAGTCAATTTCTACTTTCTTTGGTTTGGCATTATTAGAATTTAAGGAAGCTCTAGAACAGTACTTAATTCTGTTAGCAATGTTTATGATAACATAGCCAGTGAAGCTACCGAAGCTGCAATCCCTATATTTACCTAGGAGTAGGCCCTACCCCAACTCAGTAGGACTTACTTCTGAGTAAATATACATAGGATCAAGCTGCACATCATATTCTGGTCCTCCAGACTTTGTACCTTTGCACATTTTAAGGCAGGAAGTTGGCCAGTCAGAGGCCAAAAGGCCGCATGGAAGAATAAACAGACCAGAGACATCTGGAGAGAGATATACATGACCAAGATCTTGTAAGCTGTCACGGAATGCAGCCGTGATCTCACAAGAGCCATGAAGCAACAGAGGGCTGGCAGCTGCTCCAAACAGCCCCTCCAGCCACTTTCTCACTATGGCAAATGCCATGGTGGGAAAGCGGCTGCTGGGGCTCTCTAGAGCACCCTCTGGAGGCGGCAGTGGGCTCTCTGGGCTGGGGCTAGGCTGGGTTGGAAGTGGAGGCAGGGGAGCAGCATAATTTGCCACTCTACCAGCTCCGCTGCCTCATGAGGGTGCCTTACCCTGCTTAATGGGTGAGCGGGCCCTGTTAGGGATCCTTTGTCAACCATGCCTACTCTTGATAGCTTAATGAAAATGTCAGCCCAGAGTGTATAGTTAAACTATGGCATTCGCTACCGGAAGATGTAGTGATGGCCACCAACTTGGATGGCTTTAAAGGGGGATTAGTCAAATTCATGGAGGATAAGGATACTAATCATGATGGCTATATATTACCAACAGTATTCGAGCAATTTGCCTTTTCATATTGGTCACTGGGGAACATGAGGTAGGAGGTTGCTATTGCATTCATGTCCTGCTGTGGGCTTCCAACAGGCAATTGGTTGGTCGCTGTGTGAAAAGAATTTCAGACTATGTAGACCTTGGTCTGATCCAGCATGGCTTTTCTTACATTCTTAAGAATGATGTGGAGTCTACACTCATACCCCCTTTTCCCACACAGCTGGTCTCTATGTTTTCTTGTGTGTCTAAAAAGCATATCTGCTGTCTCACTCACCATCTGTTGATCTCTCATTTATCTTCTTGGAATCTCTTGTTGACTGGCAGTAATGACATTTTTCATCATAGCTAATCAATGAGAATTCTCCTGGTGAATTTACAGTCCTTCTAAAGTATTCAGAGACTCCTAGATTAATTGTTAAGGAAAATATGTGCAGTGTGTTTTCACAGCATATGTGTAGGTATATGAATAGTTGCTTATGAACCAAATCCTGATCCATTTGAAAGAAAAAGCAAAGCTTCCATTGGCTTTCAGTGGGACCCTTATCACACTGTATTTTAAAACAGAACCATATATTTTCCTTAATCATCAAAGAAATGTTTAAAGCCCACTGGTTAGGGCTTTGAATTTGGCCCTAAATATTTGTTCGTAACAACTTTGTTTTTGTTTTTTCATAGATAGATATTTTTCATAATTCAGGAAAAATATGGATAATTTTGGGATATAAGAATTACAAAATGCCACGTAGGTGTGCTATTTTGAGGAGATTAGGAGTAAACAACTAGTACTGCCAGTTCATTGGCAGCATTTTCATATCAAATCTATAGTAGGGTTAAACCACATCCTCTGTCTTCCTGAAGAACTGCACATGTAGTTGTTATCATTAAATGGATTGAAATCACTGACTTGACTAATATAAATAGTCTGTTTCCACTGCATCTATGATGCACAAACTAAAATGTAACATGTAAAATCATCCTTTAGGTTATGTTCAAACTATTGTTTTGAAGAAACTTTAAGAAGAAATTATATAGCTATCATAGTCTGTGATACAAATGTTGTTGTTGTTGTTGTTTGCCCCAGTATGTTTTCTAGTTAAAACAGTTTTTACAGGTATTTTTCTGTCCAATCATGAAACTCTATCATATCTCCTCTGAAAAATTATCATATGTACACAGCCTTATTTCCAGACAAGACTACAGAATACATTTCATGGTAACATGAAAGTACCGAGTGACTTTATTCCAGCCAAGAACTCAATTCTTTGTGTAATAACCTAAAGCTGCCAACTGATTTTTAAAACTGTCATCAACGAATCTGCAGAAAAATACTGCTGGGCACAAGCTGAGTTCTTGTAATTCATTTTTAATATAGTCAACCAAGAAACTTGTGTTCTAGAGATTTATTGATGAGGATTTCATATAATTTGGAGGGATGAATGTTTTTCATTATTATTTTAATATCTAGCTTTTGGGGGGTTACAGCTTGAGTGAAGCTTTAACCCCCAGTCATTAAATTTCAAGTGCATGCAATTAATGTCTAAAGCTGAAAATTGCTATTCACTGCAGGATTTAGTGCCAAAAATAAAGAAGATATTCTAGACACTAGGAGGGCTGCTAAAATGAGTTCTATGGGACAAAAAAACTTTGGCTGAAATCTTCTGTTAGTCAGAATATCATTGGGGTTCAACCATCCCCACAAGCCTGTAGTTAAAAGAGAAACACACACTATACATATGCATTTCCCCTGAACTTTCCTCCTTCCAAACATAGTTCCTCTCTCATCATCCAGTGAAGTAATCCTAACTCTATACTTTTATGTTATTATGAAATGGCATTTAATGCTTAGTTATGATTAAGCCATATTACCCATGTGATGCAAGTGGTTGTATCAAAGAGACACATCTCTTGCCAGGTTGAATGTTTAAATACCACAGTCTGAAAGTGCATTTCTGAAAGAGAAATCCTGTAGCACTGGACTTCTTTCATTCATTCACTTTGATGGTTGCTCAAGATGACATGTACCTTTTCAGAATCTGGTAAGCACATGCCATTTCCTCTTTATCAAACACAACAAAATATACTGTCTT
The DNA here is from genome assembly GCF_057233095.1 of Heloderma suspectum. NCBI lineage: Eukaryota > Metazoa > Chordata > Lepidosauria > Squamata > Helodermatidae > Heloderma > Heloderma suspectum. Next base: position 93,419,853 of record NC_139458.1, read on the forward strand.
AATTTAAGCTGAAGTCAGGACTTCTATGACTTGTAAACACTAAAGCTTGGATTCCAACTACTATGAGCAGAAGGAAGCTTATTTAAGGGGACTTTCCCTTTTAGCCCCCTCTGATCCTTGAAAAACCTCTCTAGAGGGCTGATAGACCATATTGAATGGCATGGGATGGGGTTCAGGGAGCTGCTGGGGCAGGAAGGGAATCGCCCAAATTCTGGTTCAATCATGGAAGGTGGCTCCACCCAATTCTTACCTTCCCCAGTACATACACATCATGACCCACCCCATTTATGAAGGTCTCCCGACTATCCAGAGAGGCTTTTCAGGGGGCTGGAGGAGGCAGAAATATCTTCCTGTGCAAGCTTCCTTGAGCTCACATTATTCAGGATCCAAGCCAAGATCATCTCTACACCACCCTAAAATCCTGCATTTAAAATGGGGCTTTCTGCTTCTGTATTAAATACAGGATCACAACAGACTCCCTTTACGCGTCCTTCCTTCCCCCACCCCCTTCCCACCTCCTTTTCCTCCTTCTCTGAGTCTTACATATGTTTCATTAAACACCCACTAGATGGCGTGGTGGTCTAGCTCCTTTTATTGCCGCAGCTTTTCCTTTTTCATGAGTTAACTCAGGCAGAACTCAAACGCTGTAATGTGATAGCTCATTATCTCTGATCTTTAAAAAAATGGAATAAAGGTCATTTAGTGAAGGAGACACCCTGCAGTTTATGATGTCATCTAAAGGACCTGCAAACCTCCATGAGTAAAAAATCTCAATAGCAGTATAAAAGCTCCATGTGAAGAAGCCGTAAGTGTTTGTGGACACTTAGTTCTGGGTTGGTCTTGACTTTGCTAGCCATTGCACTACAGTATCTGTATTGGAGATTCTGGTAATAAGTGCAGGTACTAGCACACACTGCAACATTCAAATTGCTTTAAAAAGAGAGATGGGTTTCCACATAACACTATATAATACAAAAAACTCTGTTTTGAGTTTGGCCATCTTGATTGCTGTGAATGGGCCTGTCATGATGAGTCACCTGATGGGGTCAAGGATTCATTATGTACTAATTATATTTCTATACTGCCCAACAGCTGAAGCTGCCTGGGCAGTTCACCAAACAAGTCTTAAAACTATAAACTACAATATCATAATCAAACATAACAGAAAAACATTAAGTCAAAAACAGAATAAAACCAAAGGAAAAACCAGCAGCAGTGCAAAGATCTTAAAACATCCCAACACATTAAAAAAAAACTGAAGAGCTAAAAAGCCTGGAAGAATAAAAAGGTATTCACCTGGTGCCAAAAAGACCACAGCATAGTGCCTGGCAAGACTCTCTGGGCAAGACTCTCACAGATGGGATGCCCCCACAAAAGGGCCATCTCCTTAGTACCCACCTTCTGCATCTCATTTGGCAGGGGCATCCAGGGAAGGGCCTCTGAAGTTGACCATAAGGTCCAGGCAAGTATAATAGAAATGTTTATTTGCATCAGCCATAAGCCATTGTCACATCATACGTAAAACACGTCAGAACAGATAAAATTGTCAGATTAAAAAATTATTTAAAAAATATTTACGCCAGCCACAAAATACATAGATATAAAACACAACTAAGCAAATAAAATGGACAGACTAAAACAAAATAATAAAAAAGACTTAGGGCACCTTATTTTAATGGCAGCTGCCAAATATTTTGCAGACTTTGCTGTCACCTGTTAATCTTGGTCCACAAGGAGGAAGGATACATACAAATCAGAGGTGTGTCCTGAGAAATATACTAATACAGGGGCAATTAATTAACTCTCTGCAAATTCTATAGAAGGAAAAAAACAACAGTACATGAGTGAGTGTTTCAGTACCATCTCCACATGGACATATATGATTTCCCAGTGGAATTCTCTTAAAATGACCCTCAAGGAACACTGAGGGCAATGCGTTCAATCATGCAGTTGGGGAAGCTCTCCTGTATTTGGGAATTGTTAGATCTTGCAAATAGGATGCTGATTTGGAGGACTAGGTGGAAAATAGTTATACAAAGGCCATAATTTTCTTGTAGTAGACAAATTGTTCTGTTTTTCAGTATCTTAAAGATATTGCCTGAATAAGTCTCTTGCTTTACCAAGAATTAGTAACTGTTGTGGTTAAAGGCCAAAAGACTGACAGCTTTCAACCAGCTGCTCTCATGAGCATCAAGCAGAACTAAAGGAAACCAGCCAGAAGGTGGTGAATGCAACCAGAGCCAATACTTAAATGCCCTGAGCCAAGCCTTAGTAGAAACAGAAGGAAGACCAGCATCCAGTCTCAAGGAGGCATTTGGAACACAATGTGGGATGGGACAAAAGTGTCTAAGAAATTTGGATTGCACAACTTCTAGTGCTTTTAAATTAGTATCAACCCAAACTTGAATTCCATAAAATAATTGAGCTAAGGGCTTTGCCTTAAAAACTTCAAGCACTGAGCAAAGGGCTGGATGTGCCTGATCTCGTCTGATCTCATAAGTTAAGCAGGGTCAGCCCTGGTTAGTACTCAGATGGGATTCCGCCTGGGAATCAGTCTTCCTGTATTGAGCAGGGGTTGGACTCGATGGTCTTGTAGGTCCCTTCCAACCCTATGGTTCTATGAGATCTATGAGAAGTATATAATTACAACACTTTGTGTAAAAACAACAACAACCCTGCATTAAAATTTTAATGCTCTGTACAGCTTTTTCTACAAAATATTCCTGTTGAGCCAGCCATGCTCCAGATGATTGGAAAACCATGCCCAGGTACTTAAAAACCCTAACTCGTTCAATTGACTGTTTCTCTAATTACCATTTATGGAGTCTGTGTAGTTGAGAAAACACCATTACGTTTGTCTTACTGTGATTCAGCACTAGGTGTTCTTTTTGTACATACGTAGTATTCAGAAAATGCCCTTATTGGTCTTCTCATGCCCACTTTAGTCTGCAAAAGTTGTACAGCAGCATCTGCATTTAGTAGAATTGAAACTGGTTTTGTAGCCAGTTTAGGAGTGTGATAAACTGAAGGCGTTAAAGACTCAATAATATCATTAATATACAAGTTTGACAAAACAGGAGCTAAATACAACCTTGCTTGACCCCTTTTGTGGTTGGCGCAGAATCTGTAAGGTGTCCATCTGTGGTACACCACACCATCAGCCAAGTATTATTGTATAGACTTTAAATTAAGAAGAGGAGTCTTTTATTTAGAGTTGAAGAAGTTAATTTTCCCCAAAGCCTCATGTGAGAGATTGAATGCCTCCTTCAAGTCAACAAATGCTGCACATAGAACACCACCTGGGTTGTGGCTGTTGTTTGAGAATTGAGTTTTTTCATATTTCTCAGTTAAGGTCACAATCCTATCACGATGACCATAAGCCTCCAAACTTAGAGGCTCATGGTCATCCAGTGCAGAGCAGGAGGAGGAGCAGAAGCAATCTTCAGCTCCCCATTCCTTCTGCTCTGCACTTTTGCTAGACAGGCTTTTTTGCCAGTCTAGCTGGGGCGTTTCAGAGGGGGAGGGAAGTAGCCTGAAAAGGCCTCTGGATAGTTCATTCCCTGGCCTCTCCAGTCTCCTCCCTGCCCACTGGAATGTCCCCTTTACCTCCTCTCCAAGGTCATGTTTCCAACCTCAGAGAGGCAGCCAGCACTGTTCTTTCTGTGCCTGCTGCAAGGGGTTGGAGCCTGGATTCCTGGATCTGAGGTTGGAGTGCTGCCTCTGACTTCAGATTCAGGAATCCTAAATATCCTGTCCCTCCCAGATGGTGTCTAGGGGCCATAGGATTGATACTCCCATGGGTTAGAACAAAACAGTGATGTACAATAGATCTACTCTGACTGAACCCTGCTTGTTCATTTACGACAATTACTTCCTCCTCTTGTATCCAGTCAGTTAGTTTATTATAGAGGTGCTTTGCATAAAGTTTGCTAATTACACAAAACAAACTAACTGGCTGATAATTTGCTGCATCAAATTTAGAGCCTTTTAAAAATATTGGGACAATTACAGTGGTACCCTACACAGGGTCGTTTCAATACATGAAAATAAGACTGACAGCAAAGACGTTCAACAGCTAATGTTAGATTGAAAAAGTTCTAGGGTTAAAATGTCTATACCCAGTAGTGTAGCGGCAAATTCAGAAGTGTGGGGTCCCTTCACGTTAGTCATAGCCATGCCCCCTCACAGCCATGCCCCTTCTAAGATTATACAACTTTGTAAGATTATACAATAAAAATGAGTTTTCAGTCATTTTGGAGTTCTGTTGAGCAATGAATGCAGGATGAGGGCATGCCTTTTTGAGATTCAGCAAGAAGGCAGCAATAATAGCTTCCAGAAGTTCCAATTGATCACCCAGAAACACATGTTTCTGGCAGTGTCAGAAACACATCTTGTTATGTTCTCCCTAGAGCAGCAGTCTGAATTGTTGATCACTGCTTTGGTTTCTTTCAACATTCTGTGGCCTCTGTGACCACTGACTTCATAGGGTTTTTTTTTTTTTCATGAATCCAGAATTCATAGTTCAGTCATCTCTTATGGTGCTTTAGTTGGATCCAGACTTAGTCATGCTTAGAGTAGACTCACTGAAATCAGAGGACCTTAAGATAAGTCGTGACTAACTTTCCCCATTGATTTAAGTGAGTCTACTCGAAACAAGACTAAGTCTGGCTCCAACCCTTTATGTGGCCTTCTGAGCAATGTCTCAACTTTGGAGAAATCACAGTACACAAAAACACTCCTCTGGATCCACATTCTCTTGTTTGAGAAGCAACAGCGACTGCCACTGCTAATGATGATATCCTCAAAGCCACACAGCAAGGGCCAGCTCAAGGCCATGATGGGCCCCAGAGTAGCTGTCCCTAGTGAGCCTCCTACTTTGCCCCCAGTACTGAACTCACACACAATACACACACATACACACACACATAGATACATACATACATACAGAGCCTCAACAATGTACAGTAATAATGCAAAAACATTTTTCACTACATACTTTAGTGGAAATCATCTTCCATGCTTCCCTGGAAGCAAAATACTTATATCACTTCCATGAAAGAAAACTCAAACACAAACACAAGCTTCTCCTTTTACAAAATACAGTGCACAGACACAGAAAACATAAACACACATTGATGCACTCTCCCATACACACACACACACACACACACACGAAAGAGACATAAACGGACTCACTGCCTCTTTCACATGCATCAGCCGAACAGGATGTTTTGTTATTATAAAGAAATCAAAGAGGCCTGTTGGAATCCATGAGTGTTTATACACCATTAACTTCTGGGGGTCTGCACCTGCCTTTCTTTTTTTTTAAGGTAACTTCCTCAAAACCAGTGGCACAACACAGACTCCACCTTCTCCAGTTTCCCTCCCACTAAGCACACAGGGAAAAGCAGAAGGAAAAACACAGAAAGGCTGCAGGAGCTTTCTTAGACCCAGCCTCCTACTCCTACTCCTCCCCCCCCCCCGTCCCGCTTTCTTCCTCCTGGCTGCAGCTTTTGTTTTTCTTCCCAGCTATTTCCACACAGTGGGGGGGGGGGACAGAATGAGAGAGAAAGGCAGGATCAAGAGGAGGGGAAGGAAGGGAACGGAGGAAGGGGAGTGTACAAAGTCGAGCGCGCTCTCCATGCAGACAGCCAAGATGAAGGAGGGAAATATACCACCCAAGCCCCTAACTCCCTTTCTTGACTACAGCTCACTCGCCTCATAGCCTTCTGCTAACCTGATACCCATGGCCACAGGGAGCTGCTCCAGCTGCCATCGCCAGCAACAGCGCCCGCTCAAACAGTATCTCAGGCTCTTCCAGCTGCCTACCCAAAAGCAGTAAGCTGGGAGTGGAAGGGACCCCACTGAAAATTGGCTCCAAAAAATGTCCCGGGTTTTCATCCTGGTGAGACCCTCACCACTGCACCCCTGTCTATACCTGCTGCTTTGTTACTCATTAGTTGAGAAGTAAGATTCTTAACCTTAGTTTCTGTGGGTAGTTGCCATTCAGGTAAATTTTCTGGAATATCTCATGTTTGATTAACCCCAGTGCTGGAGTCCAAAGTAGTGACTGACAGGGCTGCATCTGTTCAACTTGGCCAGTAACACACACTGGAGCAGTGTGAGCATTCTTTAATAAACCTATCATTGTGCACCAGAAAAGTCAGGTATCCCTATCATGGGAAGTTTTTATCAATGTTTGCCAGGCATTTTTCCAACTTGTTTTGTCTTCTAATCAGAAATGTATATAGTCATCTATAGGCAACATACTCATTTAACAAGGGCCTGGTGATGTTTCTATATTGCAATATATTCTCCCCAGTTGACTTTTGGCTTGTTTAATGTATGGCCTTGGTAGCTGATTTGGCTGAAAGAACAGTGTTGTGAAAATCCATGAAATCTCCAGTCTGTACAAGGTGAGTCAAGAATGAATTAACTTCAGCTGACCACTTAATTCTCTTACCAGCAGTCACACCTAAATCTTTGTTATAATAGGACTGACATTATAAACAAAAGTTACTGTATGCTGAACACACCAGTAATCAGTGGTAAATGGTCACTTTCTATACTAGAGCCAACCTCAAAATGAATGACATACTTATATGCAGATCAAGAAACTGCTATATAATCAATTACACTGCCATCCCATTTTGCAAATTGAGTGTATTCCCCCATACCAATCTGCATCAGTAATACTATTTAATAATAACAAATCTCTCCACCTTATGAACTGAGCCAGACAGAACCCTACAAAGTTACATTTAATATCTTTAGAAGATTGCAGACTATCCCAGACAGTATGAGTGTATGGTTCCAATAACGCTAATGAGCATATACACTTACATCTTCAGCTCCCATATGTGCATTAAAGTCTCCTGCAATAATAAATACAGCAGTGGAATATAAAAATTCCATAAATGCTACATTGTTCCCTAATTTCTCTCAAATATTGTGGACAGTTGATTTTTTGCAACAGGGTGGTCTGTGAACATTAACCACTATCAAACAGAACATAATTAGAACAGCAACCACAAAGGGATTGCAAGGAGTCATAGCTATTATGGTTAATATTTGTTGAAATAAGACATGCTAATCTTCCACTGGCCCTTCCATCCTTAACCAAGAGGGCAGCTGCTAGAAACCATCTATAACCATTGACCACTAAAGGTTCAACTTGCAAAGTCTCTTGTAGAAATAGAATGTTAAAATAGCTTTAAGAATCCAAGCATTGTTTATCAAACTGTTTAGAAGACCAACGAGCTACGTTCCATGACAGCAGTTTTAACTCTGGATCACATTAGACTCTACATCCATTAGTTCCACTTTGCTCAAGAGCAAGAGTAGCCCTTTCCTGACTGGTTTGTGCCAATTTCTGTTGCTGAATGACTACCTAATTCCAATCAGGTTAGAACTTGATAAATCAACCAATTATTTGAGTTAGGATTATTTATAATTTCTCTGAGAAATTATCTGAGAAAGGGTCCAGCAATTTCACATTTTCAGATGTCATTTAGCCCCAAAGACAGAGCCCCAGTTAGGAAGTAGCCTCCTATAAGGATATACATGAACTATCATATCACATGGTCTCAATGATAAGCTGTTCACTTCAGAGGGAGTTCTCATTTCTTTAGTGGAACAATGGATTACCATTTCCTGGTATTTGCCCCAGTTCAATATAGGGAAGTTCATGGCTACAAATCTGCCTATCAGCCAAGTGGTTCAGCTTCCCAACAATATCATGTAATTGTTTGAAAATAGTTTGAACTGTCTGGCTGATCAATAGACACAGGTCTTTGAAAATTTTATCTTCCCATCTGGGATCCTCTGATTGTCAATTGGAGGAGGATATATTATATTGTCTAACTCAAAACCAGGAGATATCTGCTTATCCATTTCTGAATGGAGTGGGTCAAAACAGTTCCTAACTGGTATTGCAAATTTCCCAGAATCAAACCTATCTTCTGATGACAAGAAATATTTATCCAATCTGTTCTGTTTGATATTTGGCAACGTCACATTGTTATCTTCATCTAAGCTCCTGGATCTTTTACTCTTTCCCATCTCACTGGGCCCCAGCTCTGATCGAGTGCTGTTCCTCTTTCAGAGTGGTGCCAATTTGATAAGAGGCTGTTTTTCTCTCTCCTTGGTGGCTTTTTTTTTCTGTGTAGCCATGCTTAGGATTGTGCCCTAAAAGTGATTTGATTGGCTTCCACTTTTGTCTACAGAGTTCCACGGTTGTATGCAGCTTCAAAGACTGTAGTTTGGTGGGTCACAATTTGGAACACCATGTAGTAAAATGTCCAATTTCTGTCTAAACGATTAAACAGATTCAAAGAAATCAATATGATAGTAAAACACAACTGTTTTCTTTTTTTTAACTACACAGAATTGTGCTTGCCTTAACTTTAAGGTTATTGTCATACTTTCAAATGTATCCATAGTCTCTGTCTATCTTCTTTCTATATATACACTCCTCCTTGGGCCCTTTTCTCTGCAGGTACTAATATTCTCATTAATATTCTCATTAATATAATATTCTCATTCTGTTTCCTTACACAGAACTGATTGTGTCTGTGTCTGTGTGTCAGTTGTGAAAGAGAGCTTTGGCTATTGGGCGGTATAGAAATTAAATTAAATAAATAAATAAGCAAGCAAGCTATGGCTACGTATGGAGTATCACCATCAAGGTATTTTGTGGAATGTTGTTTGGTCCTAATAAAGGTATTGCCCCGCTGTGGATTTTTAATTTTTCTTCTGTCAAGAACCAGCATGGCTACATGTGTTTTTTTATCAAGTTGAGGTTCACTTCTACTATCCAGGAGCTGTCCTCCCCACTAGAAGAAATTCACAAAATATGAAAGCTGATGAAACTCCATGCTCTGAAATATCAGTCGGATGGTGTGCTAAATATTTACCCATATTTAGCATAATATTCATTCTCATGATCAACTGAGTAGCTTGGAAAGCCGAGCTCAGATATATTCCTGCACAATCTTTTGCTTCCACACCAAATAAGTATTCTGAGGGTAACAAGGGTAGATTAAAGGAAGCTGGAGATCTATGTGTAACAGTAATTTGCATGGGGGGAAGGCGTTTCACACAATCTAGCTACTCAATTTTCAGCCCACGTGCATTTGTACAAACCCAGAAGTTCCACAAGTGTCTCTCTGGTCTCAGTGTTACCCATCAATAGATCTCAACTAGGCAAGAATTCTCCTCTCTATTTTTACGTTATTTAATTGTTTATTAAGCATCTTAGATATTTCAGTCAGGCCACAAATAGATTCTTAGGTTCTATAACCTAAGAATATTTATATGAAATGTATAACAGAACTCTCTCTCTCTCTCTCTCTCTCTCTCTCTCTCTCATTTAATAGGGTATGCAGGATGCATGTGCACAGGTAGAAAATGATACTGGAAGTGTGCTTAAGTCTTGTACCTGGTTTCAGGATTGATGAGTATGAAAATCTGAGGCCATGTTAATTAAGGACAAAATCTTGAAATAATATACTGCTGCATTTTATAAATGATGGGTTGCCACCTAGGTAAGCCTTTGCATTTGGCACCATGCTTTGCTGCAGGATTTTGATAGGTTCAAAATAATAATATTCCTTGTCTTTTAATTATAGCAAACAAAAATGATAAATGTGGCTTCTGAAAATATCTATAAAATGGACTTCCTTGTTAGAATTTATCACACTAACCATCTATATTAGCATATGGATATATATATCCATTTGCCTGTTTGTATGTGTGTGTGTGTGTGTGTGTGTGTGTGTATATATATACACACACACACACACACACATACACACACACACACATATATATATATATATATATATATATATATATATATATATATCAATTTGCCTGTTAAAATTCACCTTCATTATAGCTTTCTAATATTTTGATCTTTTAACTCTGCTTCCAGCTAGGAGTTTCAAGATTCCAGCAAAACGTAGCCCCACATGATAATTTTGAAGTCCAGCTACCTACAAAAAGGTCTTCATTAGTTACCTGCAATTCTGCATGAAGGTGATCATGCATGTGGAAATTTAGGTGGCTAAGGTGCATTAATTGCCACCATTAACAGGACATTGCAACGTTTTGTACATTACATTTTAAAAGAGCATCTGCCAATGGAAGCTTCTCTTGAAATGCACATAGTGGTGTTGGAGGGGCATTTTTTTTCTAGGACCATGGCAGGGACAGAAAGAGTTAAACATTTCCCACCCTACCACCCCCATGGTCCTGAGTCTGCTCAGGCTTTCCTGTAGTTACTGATTACATAACAAAAATGTGCACATTAATTGCATTCACACAGTATCATGTCTAGTTTGGACCAAACAGATATTTGCAGATGTGTTTATTATACAGGTGTACTTGTCAGATCCATGTTCGTTTTGGCCTGCAGAGCAAATAGCAGCTATGAATAGGTGATTTTCATCAGGAACATTGATGCAGGGGGTGGGGTGGAATAAGAGCCCCACCACAATGCTGCCGTACCAATTAGAATCATATAATTAGAGGGACACACTCCGGGAGAGAGTGGAGGATAGGAAGGCCTGGCGTGCTACGATCCATGGGGTCATGAAGAGTCGGACACAACTTAACGACTGAACAACAACAACAACAATTAGAGGGAAGTCTTATAGGCCATCTAGTCTAACCATCTAACCCAGTCTAACCATCTAGTCTAACCACCTTGTAGGCCATCTAGTCTGACCTCCTGTATGAAAACCAGAGCCAACTGGCTGTGCAACCTCTGCTTGAAGATGTCCAAGGAGAGAGAACCCACCAGTTCCTTAGATAATTGTCCCATTTGATCCTTGAGGTTATTTGGTGAGGCCCTGCTAGTGGTGCCATATATTTCTGAGGTCCACACCACAGTCATTCGGAATATGGCATTTAGTGTAGTGGCACCCACTATGTGGAATAATTGTCCTACTAACATTAGACATGCGCCAATTCCTTTTATTTTTAGGTGGATGTTGAAGACCCATCTGTGTATGTAAGCCTGTTCTGTGAAGTGTAGCCTACCATCTCATGTAGATATGATATATTCTATGCATTGGCCATATTTTTTATGTCTCTATGAATGGTGCACACCACTTTGAAATCTTTAGATGTAAGGGGTTTATAAATACAAATAATTAAATAAATAAATAAATAAATAAATAAATAAATTGAACAGCTTCAGTTTGTCCTAATGTTCAACTGCAATCTACTGTACTGTGACTTGAGCCCATTTGACCTAGTCCTGCCTTCTGGGTGGCAGAGAACAAGTTTTTTCCCTCTATGTGATAGCCCTTCAGGCAGTTGAAGAATGCTGTCATCTCCCACACTCATTCTTCAGTTGTTCAGGAAAAACATACCCTGTTCCTTCAACCCTTTCCTTAAAGGACTTGTTTTCCATACCCGTGACCATCTTGGGTGCTCTCTTCTGAACCCATTCCAATTTCTTGACATCCTTCTTCAAGTGTAGTATCCAGAACACAGTATACCAGATGAGGTTGGACTAATGCAGAATAAAGTGGAACCAGTACTTCTTGTGACTTGGAAACTATGGTTCTATTAATGCAAGCTAAAATCTTGTGAGGCTTTTTTGCATCCCCATCACACTACTGATTCATGTTCAGCTTGTGATTGATTATAAGACCAAGATCTTTTCAGATGTATTGCTACCAAGCCAGGTATTCCCCATCCTATACCTGTGAATTTGAGTGATAATGTATTTATTTATTTATTTTGTCTAAATCAGAACTTTGCATTTGAGTCTGTTGAATTTTATTTGTTAGTTTGGGCCCGGTTTTCCATTCTGTCAAAGTCATTTGGAATTTTATTATTGTCTTCTGAGGTGTTAGGTAATTCTCCCACTTTTGTATCATCTGCAGATCTGATAAGAATTCCCTTCATTTAATCCGGTGATAAGAATATTGAAAAGTACTGTGCCCAGGACAGAGCCCTGTGACAGCCCACTTCAAATATTCCTCCAGTTTGATGAGGAATCCACCTGACAATATTACATCTAGCCTACATTTAACCAGTTTGCTAACCAAACTTTCACAGGAAACTTTGTCAAATGCTTAAAATGTATTTATTTATTATGTTTTCATCCAACCAATAATAAATGTTCTATGGGTAGATTACAAAAGGCTAAAAGGATAAATACAATACAAACAGCAGCCAGCAATAGGAATAAATATAAAATACATTAAAACAGCAATAAAATCTAAAAACTAAACTCTAAAATGCCTGGAAGAAGAGAAAGGTCCTCCCCTGATGCTAAAAAGATAACAGTGTAGGTGCTGGGTGAGATTCCCTGTGCAGGACATTCCATAAATGGGGTGCCACAGTTGAGAAGGCCCTCTCTCTTATAGCCACACACCTAAATTCCTTCGGTGGTAACACCCAAAGGAGGGCCTCCAAAGATGACCTAAGGGTCTGAGCAGGTCTCTACAGAAAGAAGTATTCCTTTAGATACTCTGGCCCTAAGCCATTTAGGGCTTTAAAGGTCAACACCGACACTTTGACTTGGGCTCAGAAAGGCTGGAAGCCAGTGCAGCTGACAAAGCATTGGCATCACATGATCATATTGACCAGTCTCAGTTAGTAGCCTAGCAGTTCTGTTTTGAACTAACTGAAGTTTCCAAGACATCTTCAAAGGTAGCCCACCTATAATACATTGCAGTAACCCAACCAGTGGGTTATCAGAGCATGGATAATGTCACCAGACAGCTATCCAGGTCACAGCAGGTGTATCAGCCTAAGCTGATAAAAGGTGCTCCTGGACACTGTGGCCACCTGCGCCCCAAGTGACAATTATGGATCCAGGAGCAATCCCAAGCTGCACACCTGACCTTCAGAATAGGTTGGACTCCACTCAACTGTACAGATGAACTACCCACTAACAGTACCTCTGTTTAATCTGGATTGAGCTTCAGTTTATTGACCTTCTGGCAGTTTAATTTTAGCTGGTGTTTTATTTCACAGTGAAAGACACTTTACCCAGGTCCTGCTTTAAGTGAGTCCCTATAAACCTCACCTCACAGGAACGCCCTAGTTCTTGGTTTTCTGCCTACCTTCTTGAATTGAATTGCACGGTCACTTTATAAGCAAAAGCATCCAATGTTTATTTAAAGACATTAAGACAAAGGCAAAGAGGAGGAAGAAACAAGACATTATCCATTATAGCTTTCTGCTAGCAGAGGTAATCCCCTGCCAGGAGCACCCCCTCTTAATAGCTTCCTTAAATGCCCCATTCAATGTATCAGACTTGGTAATGGTGTGCCCTGAAATCTGATTGGCTTCTGTACTTATAATATGCGGCCTATTCCCATCTACCCATGTCTGTCACTTATGTCAGTTGTTTGCCCAAAGTTTCAGTAACCATTGCTGCCCCAGAGTTCCCTTTAAGACTTTTAGGCCACAACACCACTTGTTTATCTTCTTGGGCTAGATCTACACTAGTGTTTTTTAACAGTAGTGATGTGCACTGGTAACTGTTGGGGCACATGATGTATTCCGTATACCACTTTTCTAGCATTATTTCCCACTTTTTATTCAGTATTATCCAAAATACTGCCACAGATGTCATTGTGAGTGCCAAGAGCTATAAATGTGCAACAAGGATATAGCATCACCACGATGGGATTGTATTGATATGACACAAGGTGTAGATCTCACCCAAGTAACTATTTTCTAACTACCAAGTCAGCAAATGTTTAGTTCTTGTACCTTCCTAGATTCCTCTTTGTATGACCTTCCACTGCTTTGCTTTGCCATTTAGCTTCTTGGCTAAACGTACTGTATAGCTGTGCTATGAGGTTGTATGAAGTGACTTCCAATCTATATTAATATTATACACTAGTAATATGATTAATATGCTGAATAATATGTGATTAGTTGACAGTTCATGATGTGTATAAGGTTTTCTGTACTTCCATTCTTCTTCAGCCCTCATCCAGCCCATTACCTTGCTCTGGCACTGATTCAGGACATTCATTCATTCATTCATTCATTCATTTCATTTCTATAATGCCCAATAGCCAAAGCTCTCTGGGCGGTTCACAAAAATTAAAAAAAAGCGCTGGATAAAACAATATAAACTATAAAAGCATTAAAATCACAATATAACAATACAACCAGAACAAAACCAGAATAAAAACTAGCAGTGATGCAGAGATTTAAAATACACATTTAAAACACCAAAGCTTAAAGACTAGAAAGCTAAAATGCTAGAAGCATTCACTGCTTCACCTGGGCTAGAAGAGAAGGACAGGTAAAGCTGGTGATCATCTGCATATTGATGACACCTCAGCCCACATCTCTAGATAACCTCCCCCAGCGGTTTCACGTAGAAGTTAAATAGCATAGGGGATAGAATTGATCCCTGTGGACCCCATGACATAATTGAGACAGTGAGAACGGAACAGTAATCACCCAGCACCATATTCTGGAAAAGGCCATCCATATAGGAACATAACCAGTGTAAAACAGTGCTCCTAAGGCTTCCTATCTTCTCCAAAGTATTTCCACAATCCACTAAACTAGTAACTCAATCCAAAAATGTGATAAGATTAGTTTGGCAGGCTTTTTTCTTTAAAAATTAATGCTGGCTTCAACTAATGACTGTATTGTTGTTAAGATGCTTACAACCTGACTTTGTTATAATCTGTTCTAGTATCGTCCTTAGTAATGAAGTGAGACTGACAGGTCTGTACTTTCCGAGGTCCTCATTTTTCCTGTTTTTGAAGATTGGAACAACATTTAGATTCTCTCCCTCTCTCTCCCTCTCTCTCTCTCCCTCTCTTGCACGCACGCACGCACGCACACGAGCTATTAAACTTTTTTTTAAAAGACTGGGATATGTAATGAACAATTTTCCAGTGTTCTGCCTAGTTGTATCCCAGAGATTTTAGCAGCCATTATTCATACACGTTCAGGCATATCTTCAAGCCTTTGAGGGTTAGAAAATGTATTTTAAAGAAAAGCTTAAATTTCCAGGGAGCTGAGTTTAGCACCCCGTTCCACATTCTGTTCTTTCTCTGATCTTCCATGTTCTGTGGAGTAAAGACAGCCAGGGCAAATGTGTATTCTACTCATACAATGTATCTTGCTTTTGCAGCCCCCAGCTTCACTTGATCCTTTGCCCTATGACATAAGAGTGGAGATGACTGACCAAAAGGGCTATGCAGTCTGCATGACTGATTTTCTTCTTTCATTGTGGACACGTCTGGGGAGGTTGTGGGGGAGAAAGACTCATTTCGAGAGACACTTCAGGTACTTCTATTATACACTACAGTGCCAGTTCAGGAGTGTGGACAGTTGCTTTGTGGCCTCATACTCAGTGACTATATGGTCTGCAATCCAAATGTTCTTATAATCTACCAGTGGAAATCTATTACTCTGAAGCATTTCTTGAGAACTTAAAAAAATTAAAGGACATTTTTATTACATTAAAAGCAAAATAGATTCACAATAATTCCAGTATAAATTAACTTTTGAATAGAGGCTATGAGGCCAAGAACGTCTGGAGTCTCTCTAGGAATGGAATGGCTCCTTCTGTTGATGGGTGGAACTGGGATCCAGTGGGGGCTCCCTAATGAAGGAGGAGTGTGGGGTGGTGATTTTTGCCAATTCCTTCTTCCCTTTGCAGCCACCAGTGGAGGGTCCCCCAAGCCTCAGAGCAGATTATTGGGGACATAGAAGGTTACAGAGGGAGGATGAATTGGTGAAAATCACCTTCCTCCACTTCTACCTGCAGGATCATTCAGTTTGTGGAGTCCACCTTTGGATCCAGCCCCAAATTTCCAAAATACAAAATAATAAATTAATCAAAAAGAATCTACATATTGACCAGGTTCGCATGATCAAGGTGGGAAAATAAGCCATGATGGCTTATTTTCCCTCCCTATGCATGCTGATCACAAGCCAGCTAGTTAGCATAATTACCCTCGCCAGGCAATGGTACTGTGATACCAGGGTGATTTAAAAACCACCCACCAACCCTAAAACAAGCTATGAATTTCAGAGTGCTTTGCAAGCCACCCCAGCCACCCACCCTTGCTGGGTTTGGATGTCACAAAAACCTGTGCCTGGAAAGCGTAATTATGCTAATTAGGCAGCTTGCAACCTGTATGCATGAGGAGGGAAAATAAGCCACTGTGGCTTTTTTTCTTCTATGATCATCTATGATTATCTTATTTTTCTTCTATGAACCTGCCCAGTATAGTCTTCTTATCACCCTGTTGTCCAGACTTATATTTCAGTATTACTTAAATTGTGCTTATCAGTTGACCACAGTATCCTGGACCGCCTGGAGGGGTTGGGCACTGGAGACACCATATTATGGTGGTTCTGGTCCTTCCTCTCTGGCAGGTACCAGAGGGTAGCACTGGGAGAGGAGGTTTTGGACCCCTGGCCAATCCCTTGTGGGGTGCCACAGGGTTCCATCCTCTCCCCGATGCTATTTAACATCTATGTGAAGCCACTGGGGGCTATCATCAGGAGGTTTGGGGTGCGGTGTCATTAGTATGTGGATGACACGCAGCTTTACCTCTCGTTTAAATTTTCACAAAGGTTGGCCGTAGAATCCCTGTCTAAATGTCTGGAGACGGTGAGTGGCTGGATAGGGAGGAATAAGCTGAAGCTGAACCCTGACAAGACTAAGGTACTTTTGGTGGGAGACAAGAGGAGGTTGGGGGATGTTGACCTGGTGTTGAATGGGGTACTGTCAGGGTGGAAACTAAGCCAATAGAACCCCAGAGCAGTTCTGATTCTGAGGAGGATCAGCAATCCGTGGGAGACGAGCCAGCTCATCCCTCACAGGCACAGCAGCTGGCAGAGATTCCTCCTGCCAGCATTCCTGAGATAGATAGTGATCCTAGCAGTGAGAAAGTGTGGGAAGGGGCTTGCTAGACACTCGATGCAGATGCAGGGAGCGACGAGCGATGGAGGGCATGGAAAGGAGGCGTAGAGCCCGTTTGGCACAGAAGCAATGGCCGCCTCCCGTGGACCCAAGGGAAAGAGGGAGGATCTCTCCCTAGCCCATAAATTCAGGGTCTTCAAGTGATTCTCCTTCAAACGGGGATCAACTGCCTACTCGAAGCATAGGCTACTCTGCTGTTCCTTGCTTAGTCGCTAGTGATTAGCATCTGAAAGAGTCATTAAGTTGTAAAAGGATTAAAGCCTCGAAAAGAATCCTTTTGTCTGTGTCTTGAGTTAGCTATTGGAGTCTACTGAAAGAGGCCACTAGGGTGCTCCTGACAGGTACGGTTACCCTTGAAAGACCAGGTCCGCAGCCTGGAGGTCATTTTAGACTCCCAGCTGTCCATGGAGGCTCAGGTGTCAGCTGTGCGCTGGACAGCGCTGTACCAACTCCATCTGATATGGCGGCTGCGCCCCTACCTTCCTCACCATCTGCTCCCATCGGTAGTACATACCCTGGTCTCCTTTCATCTAGACTACTGTAATGCGCTCTACGTGGGGTTACCCTTGAAGACGGTTCGGAAGCTGCAGCTGGTACAGAACACGGCGGCTCTCCTGATTAAAGGCAGCTGCTGGTGTGATCACATCACTCCGGAGCTGAAGGAGTTGTACTGGCTACCAGTTGGTTTCTGGGCCAAATTCAAGGTGTTGGTTTTGACTTTTAAAATCCTATATGGTTCCGGCCCAGCCTACCTCAAGGAGCGCCTCCAGCAACACCAGACAGGCCGCTCAACAAGATCAGCCTCGGATGGCCTTCTCTCTGTCCCATCAGCCAGGACAACTAGGCTGGTGAGGACAAGGGAGAGGGCCTTCTCTGTGGTGGCCCCCACTCTGTGGAACTCCCTCCCTAGGGAACTCCACCATGCCCCCTCTTTAATGAGCTTCCACCACACATTAAAAACGTGGTTGTTCAGGCAGGCATTTGGGGTGGGTTAGGGTATTTTTAGAATTATGATGTTTTAAAGTAGAATTTTATTATTTTAAAATGGTATTGCTGTATATCGCCCAGAGTGGCCAGGTGACCGGCCAGATGGGTGATTAAGAAATTCAATAAATAAATAAACAAACAATCTAAAATTTTATTAAAAAGTCTTAAATATCACAAAGATTGTTTGTTTCTTTTCCTTAACCAATTAAATCTGTTTTGTACAAAGGCTGTCAATTTAATTAACTAAGCTGCATGACATAAGATATTGCCCGGTTCTGTTGTAGAGTGATCGCCCTCCCCAATTTCCATGTAGCTGTAATTAGTATTTCTGATGTTAAAAGCTTGTTTCCTGTTATATGTTGATTTGTCTTTTGTACACATTGTTTACCATTTCCAAATAAGATTCTTTCAGGATTTCAAAGAAGCTTACAAAATATCTGTATAAATGCTTAATATTATTGACAAGAATGATCTTGCTTTATTTTTATATGAAGATGTGCTATGGGAACATTCATACTGCAGATCTGGATATTTCACTAAAAACCAAATAACCAAAAACATAATTTCATCTTTTTGTACTCCAGAAAGTTAAATTAACTGCATTACTGATCATGGAGTCAATATTTCAGAACCAAATAGACATTTTAGCTCTCTTGTGTTTTACAAAATACTTGGATGTAATCTGTTTTTGTTTGAGACCTGTGCATGATTGGAACAGTAGGTCTGCTCCTCTTGTTATGTTTCTTAAACCTCAAATGCCCTTAGCGGCACATCTCTTGTTCAGCAGGAAACAGATTTTTTAATTAAATTCAGCTGTTAAATAAATGTGCCCTTTCTCCTTGCTGATGCCAAGGTATCCTGTACATGACAGAAAACCCACAAGTGCTCTAATCCACTGACTTCTGCATCTGATCCATGATAAGTTTGTCCCTGTCTAAGTAATGGTCCTTCTCTTTTCTGCTCTTTTCAAATATGGAAGCCCGGTGATGATCATGTGATTCACAATCTCTTTGTTGTTGTTGTTCAGTCGTTCAGTCGTGTCCGACTCTTCGTGACCCCATGGACCATAGCACGCCAGGCCTTCCTGTCCTGCGCTCTCTCCCGGAGTGTGCTCAGGTTCATATTCATTGCATCGGTGATGCTATCTAGCCATCTCATCCTCTGCCGTCCCCTTCTCCTTTTGCCTTCAGTCTTTCCCAGCATCAGGGTCTTTTCCAGACAGTTTTCTCTTCGCATTAGGTGGCCAAAATATTTGAGCTTCAGCTTCAGTATCTGTCCTTCCAATGAGCACTCAGGGTTGATTTCCTTTAGGATGGACTGATTTGACCTCCTTGCAGTCCAGGGGACTGGTAAGAGTCTTCTCCAGCACCACAGTTCAAAAGAATCGATTCTTCGGCGCTCAGCCTTCCTTATAGTCCAGCTCTCACAGCCACACGTTACTACTGGGAAAACCATAGCTTTGATCAGACGGACCTTTGTTGGCAAGGTGATGTCTCTGCTTCTTACTATGCTGTCTAGGTTTGCCATAGCTTTCCTCCCAAGGAGCAAGCGTCTTTTAATTTCATGGCTACAGTCACCGTCTGCGGTGATCTTGGAGCCCAAGAAAGTAAAATCTGTCACTGCTTCCATTTCTTCCCCTTCTATATGCCAGGAAGTGATAGGGCCAGATGCCATGATCTTAGTTTTTTTAATGTTGAATTTCAAACCAGCTTTTGCACTCTCCTCTTTCACCCTCAACAAGAGGCTCTTTAGATCCTCTTCACTTTCTGCCATTAGGGTGGTATCGTCTGGATATCGGAGGTTGTTGATAATTCTCCCAGCAATCTTAATTCCGACCTCTGATTCATCCAACCCGGCATTTCTCATGATGTACTCTGCATATAAGTTAAATAAGCAGGGTGACAATATGCAGCCTTGTCGTACTCCTTTCCCAATTTTGAACCACTCAGTTGTTCCATGTCCGGTTCTTACTGTTGCTTCTTGACCCTCGTACAGGTTTCTCAGGAGACAGGTAAGGTGGTCTGGTACTCCCATCACTTTAAGAATTTGCCACAGTTTGTTGTGATCCACACAATCAAAGGCTTTAGCGTAGTCAATGAAGCAGAAATAGACGTTTTTCTGGAATTCTCTTGCTTTCTCCATGATGCAGCGAATGTTGGCAATTTGATCTCTAGTTCCTCTGCCTCTTCGAAACCCAGCTTGTACTTCTGGTAGTTCTCGGTTCGCATACTGCTGAAGCCTAGCTTGTAGGATTTTGAGCATCACCTTACTGGCATGTGAAATGAGCGCAATTGTGCGGTAGTTTGAACACTCTTTGGCGTTGCCCTTCTTTGGAATTGGAATGTAAACTGACCTTTTCCAGTCTTGCGGCCATTGCTGAGTGTTCCAAATTTGTTGGCATATTGAATGCAGCACTTTAACAGCATCATCTTTTAGGATTTTAAATAGCTCAGCTGGAATACTGTCCTCTCCGCTAGCTTTGTTGTTACTAATGCTTCCTAAGGCCCACTTGACTTCACTCTCGAGGATGTCCGGCTCAAGTTCAGTGACCGCACTATCATGGCTATCAAGGACATTACTATCATGGCTATCAAGGACATTAAGACCTTTCCTGTATAGTTCTTCTGTGTATTCTTTCCACCTCTTCTTAATCTCATCTGCTTCTGTGAGGTCCCTGCCTTCTTTGTCCTTTATCATGCCCGTCTTTGCACAAAACGTTCCCTTGAGATCTCCAATTTTCTTGAAGAGATCTCTAGTCTTTCCCATTCTGTTGTTTTCCTCAATTTCCTTGCATTGTTCATTGAGTGTTGCATAAAACTATGTTCTTCTTTGAAAACAGAACTTTCTGCCTACCATTTATACAGTCAGGGCCAGAATTATTGGAACAAGGATAACTGTTTTGGCAGTTGGCCTCCGTACACCACCACATTGAAGTTGAAAGGAAACACACCCAGATGGGAGTGAAGTCAGGACTTTCACTGTAATTCAAGGGGTGTGACAAAAGTGGGGCACTAACCATCCAGGAAGGACAGCCAGTGGCATACACATACCCCATCGTTGGTGGCTCATAAGTAATGGAACAAACCAACATAGTTTCAAACTTAAGGATCGCCTTTAATACCTGGATGAAAATCCTTTGCAGTCAATGACTGCCTGAAGTCTGGAACACATGCACATGACCAAATGTTGAGTTTCCTCCCTTGCCTTGAGATGCTTTGCCAGGCCTTTACTGCAGCTGCCTTCAGCTGCTGCTTGTTTGTGGGTCTTTCTGCCTTCAGTCTTGTCTTCAGTAAGAGAAAAGCATGCTCTATTGGGTGGAGATCAGGTGACTGACTTGGCCACTGAGGAACATCCCACTTCTTTGCCTTGAGAAACTCTTGGGTAGCTTTTGCTGTATGTTTTGAGTCATTATCCATCTGCAATATGAAGCGGCGTCCTATCAGTTTGGCAGCATTTGGCTGAATCTGAGCAGAAAGTATAGCCCTATACATTTCAGAATTCATCCTGCTGCTTTTATCAGCAGTCAGGTAATCAATAAACACCAGTGACCTGGCTCCATTGGCAGCCATACATGCCCATGCCGTAACACTGCCTCCACCATGTTTGACAGATGATGTGGTATGCTTTGGATCATGAGCTGTTCCTTTCCTTCTCCATACTTTTCTCTTCCCATCATTCTGGTACAAGTTAATCTTGGTTTCATCAGTCCAAAGAATCTTATTCCAGAACTGGGCAGGCTTTTTTAGGTGTTTGCTGGCAAAGGCTAATCTGGCCTTTCAGTTCTTGAGCGTTACCAGTGGATTGCACCTTGTTGTGAAGCCTCTGTATTCGCATTCATAAAGCCATCTCTTGACTGTAGATGTTGACAATGACATGCCTACCTCCTCAAGAGCGTTCTTGACCTGGCTAGATGTTGTGAAAGGGTTCCTCTTCACCATGAGCAGAATTCTGCGGTCATCCACTTCAGTTGTCTTCCGTGGTCTGCCAGGCCTTCTGCTGTTGCTGAGCTTGCCAGTCAATTCCTTCTTTTTCAGGATGTTCCAAACTGTGGTATTGGCCACTCCCACTGTTTTTGCTATCTCTCTGATGGGTTTATTTTGTTTCCTCAGCCTAATGATGGCCTCCTTCACTTGCATGGATACCTCTTTGGACCTCATGTTGGGGTTTCCAGTGAACAGCTACCAAATCCAAATGTAACACTCAGAATCACCTCCAGGCCTTTTATCTGCTTGATTGGTCATGGGGTACCCAGGAAACAGGCCACACCTGGCCATGCAGCTGCTTGTCAGCCATTCGTTCCATTTCTTATGAGCCACCAACGATGGGTGTGTGTGTATGCCACTGGCTGTCCTTCCTGACTGGTTAGTGCCCCACTTTTGTCAAACCCCTTGAATTACAGCTGCAAGTCCTGACTTCGCTCCCATCTGGGTGTGTTTCCTTTCAACTTCAATGTGGTGGTGTACGGAGGCCAACTTCCAAAACAGTTATCCTTGTTCCAATATTTCTGGCCCTGACTGTATATGCACCCTGGTTTGCAAACTGAGCAAATATAGTGAAAATAAACCTTTAGCTCCACCTCTGTGATCTAGTAAGACCAGAAGCAGGCATGTTCAGCTCACTGAAGAATGAGGTGAAATAATTTGCAAGGGTTAACCCACACCTCTTTATTGCAATGTGTATAATTCAGAATGAAAGGTTCAGATGCCTGTGTCCAATCCATTTACATGTCAGTTTAGGATTGCTTCCTCAACAGTAAGTCACAGGAATGAACCAGTTCTTTGTTTATACAGTAGCTGCTCAGTGGTGTAAGGGGCCATCATTCCTGAGGGCCCAAGCTAGACATAAGGTAGGACAGCCTGGTTTTGTTTTTTTCTGATGCTAATTTGATTGAGGAACTATGCAGCTGGGAAAGGGTTTTCCCCCCATGCCAGTTTCCTAATCTAAATTCTCCCCCCTCCCCACAAAGCTACTACTAACCCCACAGTGTGAAAAGACAAGTAGTACATCACATCATATAAGACTATTTCTTATCTCAAAGCATTCAACCTCAATTCCTGTTTGATTAACCCTTGACCTTTGGCAAACAAATCAGAGTGATGGAATGTTCTTCCACTCTTTTATTTGCAAGATTCCTTAGAACAGCTTCAGATCTTATGCACAAGAGCTAAAACAAGAAGTATAGATAAGCCATGCTTCCATTTTATATGTTTCTGTAAGGTGCTATGAGAAAGTTGTGTTTTTCTGCCATGTGGAGATATATGAACATCTAATACAGAGAGGGTTTGACCAGCTTCCTGCTGGATGAGCCTTGACTTTCAACAGTACCAACCGGGATCAGAAAAACAAAAACAAAAAACAGTTGTAAGGCTGGAAACCAAAATAAGAAAAGGAACAGCTGCACCAGTTGAATTCCCAATGCGTTTTGACACGGGTCTTTATCAAAGGAACTAAAGAATACACAATATAAAAGACATGCTAAATTATATATATTTGTTGTTGTTGTTGTTGTTGAGTTGTTCAGTCATGTCCAACTCTTGGTGACCCCATGGGCCATAGCACACCAGGCCTTCCTGTCCTGCGCTCTCTCCTGAAGCGTGCTCAAGTCCATATTCATTGCATCAGTGATGCTATCTAGCCATCTCATCCTCGGCCGTCCCCTTCTCCTTTTGCCTTCAGTCTTTCCCAGCATCAGGGTCTTTTCCAGAGAGTTTTCTCTTTGCATTAGGTGGCCAAAATATTGGAGCTTCAGTATCTGTCCTTCCAATTAGATACTCCTGGACTGCAAGGAGGTCAAATCAGGGTTGATTTCCTTTAGGATGGACTGATTTGACCTCCTTGCAGTCCAGGGGACTCGTAAGAGTCTTCTCCAGCACCACAGTTTGAAAGCATCAATTCTTCGGCGCTCAGCCTTCCCTATAGTCCAGCTCTCACAGCCATAATGCATACCAAAGCATTTAAAATACAATTTTACATGTTTCCAAAAGAATTCTTAAATAACATATCTTAACTCATTAAAATCTTCAGGGCATGCTAAACTATCCTAAAAATAATGTTGAAATTCTTTGTATATAAACACATAAGTTTTATAATCTGACAAAAGTATTAAAAAACATAATAAATTATATGCACACACACACACACACACACACACACACACACACATATACTAAGCATTTAAAACACAAATGTATATGTTTTCAACAAAATATCTGGATTTTGACTGGTTAAAATGGCTGATTAAAAACTGCAAAATGTATCAGCTGTCTTAAAAATGATGATGAGATTCTCTGTCTTCAGATACCCAATGATGATCAAGCTGGAATTTTTTTTTAACTTACTTACAGACTCCTAGGGAACAATCCTATGGGGATAGGAGGCCACCTCTGAATGGCCTATCCAATGCACAGCAGAAGGAGCACATCTGTCTAGCCGTGGGATATTGGAACGCGGGGTGGGGAGGCCAGACGACACATAGGAAGTGTCATACCAGCACTTCCACACTCCCTGCCCCACCCCTGGGAACCCCTTTTGCCCTGCTCTGCACTGCTCTTACGAGCACAGAGCGCAGGGACAATCCACACCGCCTACAAGGTGGCGGGGAGGGGTGGAGAGGCAGTTCTCTGGGAATCGACCAATCCTATGGCCGTCTAGCTGCTGTCTAACAGCCATAGGATTGCACCCTTAGAGATTTTTCTAAGTTTTGTAGGAAGAAACTACTCAGAAAGGAAGCAATGTGAATCTTGAATTAACCCCTTCAGGGTTAAATGATAATACTGACCATGTGTCTCTCTTGGAATAGACTGTACAATACACTCATTCTTGTTTGCATCTTGAAATTGATCTCAATATTGTTGTTGTTGTTCATTCGTTCAGTCGTGTCTGACTCTTCGTGACCCCATGGACCATAGCACGCCAGGCCTTCCTGTCTTGCGCTGTCTTCCGGAGTGTGCTCAAGTTCATATACACTGCAGCGGTGATGCTATAAGAAGTAGTAAATCTCAACAGGATCTTTACCATTCTGCCTTTAAGAGCTGAGGCTGGGAAAAGGAGTGTAATTAAGCCCAATTTAATTTGGTTAAAATCAGATGATACCCTACATATGCCTTGAAAGGTAAAATACTTTTCAGTCTTCTTTGGAAGAAGCAAGGGAGAGGGAATCCTCCTGAAGAATCTCTAAGTGTTTGTAAGTAAGTTATATATATATATATATATATATATATATATATATATATGTGTGTGTGTGTGTGTGTGTGTGTGTGTTTTAATACCTTTGTCAGATTATAAAACTTACATGTTTATATATAGAGAATTTTAACATTATTTTTAGGATAGTTTAGCATGCTCTGAAGATTCTAATGAGTCAATACATATTATTTAAGAATTTTTTTAGAAACATGTAAAGTATTTTCAATGCTTTGGTGTGCATTATATATCATTTATCATGTCTTTTATATTTTATATTCTTTAGCTCCCTTAATAAAGACCAGTGTCGAAACGCATTGGGAATTCAATTGGTGCAGCTGTTCCTGTTTTGATTTTGATCCTTGACTTTCTCCCTTTGCTTACTTCTTCAAATGTGGTAGACAGAAGAAATCTAAACATTCACATAATATGCTGCTCCTCACATCACAATAAGCCACTGTGTGTTAATTAACCCGCAGAGTTCTAAGTCATGTGCCAGCCGCCATTGAATATGCAAGCTAGGGTGGGGGCGCAACGCAGCTAATGTTGTATAAACCTGGGTGTCATTGTTATTTGAGGGTTAAACAACCCTCAGATAACTGTAGAACAATGGGTTACCCAAGGGTTGTTTAAGCCTAAAATAACCCATGATGCCTGGGTTCACATGACACAGCAAGCCATGGTGCGCCCCTGGCATGGCTTGCATATCAAAATGGCTGCCAGCACATGTTGCAGAGCCACGCAGGTTAATTAACCCATGGTGGCTTATCATGATGTGCAAACCGGCCCAATATGAAGCCATTGTAACCCCTAAGCCATCCAAGGGCAAGGTTCATAAACTGAGAAGGATTTTTTCTCATTTGCCTGAGCACCCATTCAGAAAACCTTATGCAACAATACTCACTCACCAAAAGTGTACAATACCAACAAAACTCCCATGGTTCTTTTCATTTGTATTCTCTCCAGGATTCAAATGGAGCTCTCTGAAGCTAGATTGCATGCTTTTCCCCTCTGGGTGGCTGCTACTGTTTTCTCAAAAGCCTACAGCAGCCTTCCCAACTTGCATCTGCTCCCACTGTTTTGGCCCCCAACTCCCATCAGCCCCAGCTACCATGGCCAATGGTCAAGGATGATAGCCCAAAACATCTTGAAGGGCCCAGATTAGGGAAAGATGGCTTACACGATTCTTAGGATGCTTTTCACAGCCCCTTACCTGCTCTGTCTTGAAACTGACAATGATACAATGATCCTAGCACTGTTACGGTTAAGCACTTTTCAGTGACCTCCCCACTGGAGTCATAGGGCTGGATCACAAGATCAAAACAAACCACAGTGGCTTGTGAAAGATCGCAGTAAATGGGCATCCTTTGGGGCACCTTCACCACACAACATTCTCTATGTTCTTTACATGGAGAGAGGGGATACACCAGGTTTTCTACCATGAAAAGAGTCTACCTGAGCCTTGTAAATGTTCAAACTAGGCCACAGGTCTGTCTGCCGGCAAGATAGATCTGGCAGCTCTAATTAGAAAAGAAAACAAATTATTTGCATAATCCTCCCTTGGGTTGTTTTTTTTAAAAAAACCAAACTACCTAAGTATTCTTATTATTCACAGGAACTAATCAGAAACACAGAGCATTTGGCATGCATTGTTTTATTCTGAAGGCACTTTCAGTTCCTTTCGAAATGAATTACATTAATTTTCTACCTCTGCTCAACACACTAATATTTACTGTTAATTATTCCAGAATGGTCATAATAGACAACTCAGAGAAATGCAGGATGATTTTATCATCTGTAAACTCCAGAACTCACCTCCTAGACAATTACCGTATCAATGCTTTCCATTAGTGTAATGGGCAGTAGGTAAACTAGATACACTTTTCTCCAAACCCATAATGTAATAAAGACAAGTGATCACAGAGGATCATCTGGCAAGTTGAGTGAAAGATCAATAACATGAATGACCAGATCAATAGATAACCCTTTTACTGAATTACTGCAAAAAGGTCCATTACCAGAGCTTTTGACATATAAATTACATATGGAAGATCAATACATCTGTATGATCCTTATTGAGGGTTAGAAACGGGAGGGTTGTGTTACGTACAGTCACACATTACTGAGTTTAGTTCTTCAGAAGATGCAGATTTACTGTGGTCAATGTTACTGAAGCAAATGCTTCTGGCTGAAGATTAGCTATTATAGTCTCACTTTCACTCCCTTTTTAAAAAATGCAATCTAATACTAGAAAACTCTTCCTAGTACAAGAGCATGAAAAATTAACGAATCAGTGATTATTGTCTTGGGATGTTCTGCGTGCTTATGTATGCATTTGTGAGCGAACAGAAAACAATTACTGCAGAGCAGTCCCAATACTGTCGACTGGCTCTGCTTTGCTGTTTCTAGGGAGTGAAATTTGTTTATACAGATTTCAGTAATAGCGGATTATTTTATTTGCCATTTCCCCCACAGCAGTTCCATCAGCACCTCGGATATTATACTGGTAGGCTATGGATTTTCCCCCTTATGGCATAGACTCACCACCAGTGATCACGGCATGCACACTTGCCCAGTCACTGGAGAGGAGGAAGTGATCTGACCACAACCAGCAGCCCAAGATGACATTACCTGGGTGTACTGACCAGCCATAACAACAGCCAGTTCTGGAAATGTGTCCTGAGATGCCTGAGGATGGCAACGAGAGATGAACCATAAGCTGCTGCTGAGTCAGAGCCAGAAGGTGGGAACAAGGAACTAGGAGTTGTATTAACAGCACAGATCACCTTGCTGTTAATACCGTTAGTTGGTAATTGCTTTAAACAGCTAGATCTCTCTCTCTCTCTCTCTCTCTCTCTCTCTCTCTCTCTCTGATTTGTCTAAAAAAGGCCTGCCCAACCAATTTGCTCCCAAGAATAACACAGGAACAGGCCTAGCATCAGCACCTGGTATGGTGGGGTACATGCTAGGGCCCCTGTGCCCACTCTGGCTAATGCCAGCCCCCCCCCCTTTTTTTAAACAGAACTTTTTAATAACTCTGAACTGTGAAGAAAACCATTGGACCACGTGATTGCAGCTGCAGCCAGTATAATCTTTCTTACTCTGGGCCAGTGTATGCTATGTTAGGGTCCTGAGGCATTCTAGGGAAATTAATATGGCTGCAGCCTGGTGCTACTTTTCTCAGTGCAGGGTTGAGTGGCACCACCCATCCTCACTATGTCTGGGCCTGATCTGTTTCCACCATCCAGCCCTCTGCCCACTAGTAAAGATCTGGGAGAGTACTCTGGGGTGGCTCTGGAGAGAGACTGGAGGGCCCCTTGTCTAGGGGCCCTCAAACCTGGCATTGGCCCAGAATTTCTAAGTTAAATATGTAAATTGCACAGTCTAAAGCTCTATATAATTGCTACATTACTACTACTACTACTACTAAAAGTGGGACTTGCAACAAAATGTTACAGTATATTTGTTGTTGTTCAGTCGTGTCCGACTCTTCGTGACCCCATGGACCATAGCACGCCAGGCTTTCCTGTCCTGCGCTCTCTCCCGGAGCGTGCTCAAGTTCATATTCATTGCATCGGTGATGCTATCTAGCCATCTCATCCTCTGCCGTCCCCTTCTCCTTTTGCCTTCAGTCTTTCCCAGCATCAGGGTCTTTTCCAGAGAGTTTTCTCTTCGCATTAGGTGGCCAAAATACTGGAGCTTCAGCTTCAGTATCTGTCCTTCCAATGAGCACTCAGGGTTGATTTCCTTTAGGATGGACTGATTTGAACTCCTTGCAGTCCAGGGGACTCGTAAGAGTCTTCTCCAGCACCACAGTTCGAAAGCATCAATTCTTCGGCGCTCAGCCTTCCTTATAGTCCAGCTTTCACAGCCATACATTACTACTGGGAAAACCATAGCTTTGATTAGGCAGACCTTTGTCGGCAAGGTGATGTCTCTGCTTCTTACTATGCTGTCTAGGTTTGCCATAGCTTTCCTCCCAAGGAGCAAGCGTCTTTTAATGTCATGGCTATAGTCACCGTCTGCGGTGATCTTGGAGCCCAACAAAGTAAAATCTGTCACTGCTTCCATTTCTTCCCCTTCTATATGCCAGGAAGTGATGGGGCCAGATGCCATGATCTTCGTTTTTTTAATGTTGAGTTTCAAACCAGCTTTTGCACTCTCCTCTTTCACCCTCAGCAGGAGGCTCTTGAGATCCTCTTCGCTTTCTGCCATTAGGGTGGTATCATCTGCGTATCTGAGGTTGTTGAGAATTCTCCCAGCAATCTTAATTCCGACCTGTGATTCATCCAACCCGGCATTTCTCATGGTGCACTCTGCATATAAGTTAAATATGCAGGGCGACAATATGCAGCCTTGTCGTACTCCTTTCCCAAGTTTGAACCAATCGGTTGTTCCATGTCTGGTTCTTACTGTTGCTTCTTGACCCTCGTACAGGTTTCTCAGGAGACAGGTAAGGTGGTCTGGTACTCCCATCACTTTAAGAATTTGCCACAGTTTGTTGTGATCCACACAATCAAAGGCTTTAGCATAGTCAATGAAGAAGAAATAGACATTTTTCTGGAATTCTCTTGCTTTCTCCATGATGCAGCGAATGTTGGCGATTTGATCTCTAGTTCCTCTGCCACTTCGAAACCCGGCTTGTACTTCCGGTAGTTCTCGGTTCACATGCTGCTGAAGCCTAGCTTGTAGGATTTTGAGCATCACCTTGCTGGCATGTGAAATGAGCGCAATGGTGCGGTAGTTTGAACACTCTTTGGCATTGCCCTTCTTTGGAATTGGAACGTAAACTGACCTTTTCCAGTCTTGCGGCCATTGTTGAGTGTTCCAAATTTGTTGGCATATTGAATGCAGCACTTTAACAGCATCATCTTTTAGGATTTTAAATAGCTCAGCTGGAATACTGTCCTCTCTGCTAGCTTTGTTGTTACTAATGCTTCCTAAGGCCCACTTGACTTCACTCTCGAGGATGTCCGGCTCAAGTTCAGTGACCGCACTATCATGGCTATCAGGGACATTCAGATCTTTCCTGTATAGTTCGTCTGTGTATTCTTGCCACCTCTTCTTAATCTCATGTGCTTCTGTGAGGTCCCTGCCTTCTTTGTCCTTTATCATGCCCATCTTGCACAAAACGTTCCCTTGAGATCTCTGATTTTTTTGAAGAGATCTCTAGTCTTTCCCATTCTGTTGTTTTCCTCGATTTCTTTGCATTGTTCATTTAAGAAGGCCTTCTTGTCTCTCCTTGCTATTCTCTGGAACTCTGCATTCAGTTGGATATATCTTCCCCTTTCTCCCTTGCTTTTTGCTTCCCTTCTTTCGTGAGCTACTTGTAAAGCCTCATCAGACAGCCACTTGGCTTTCTTGCATTTCTTTTTCTTTGGGATGGATTGAGTTGCTGCCTCCTGAACAATGTTATGGACCTCCATCCATAGTTCCTCAGGCACTCTGTCTATCAGGTCTAATCCCTTAAATCTATTCCTCACCTCCACTGTATATTCATAAAGGATATGAATTAGGTCATACCTGAATGGTTTAGTGGTTTTCCCTACATTCTTCAATTTAAGCCGAAATTTTGCAACAAGCAGCTCGTGATCTGAGCCACAGTCAGCTCCAGGTCTTGTTTTTCCTGACTGTATAGAGCTTCTCCATCTTTGGCTGCAAAGGACATAATCAATCTGATTTCGATATTGACCATCTGGTGATGTCCATGTGTAGAGTCTCTTGTGCTGTTGGAAAAGAGTGTTTGCTATGATCAGCGTGTTCTCTTGGCAAAACTCTATTAGCTTTTGTCCTGCTTCATTTTGTACACCAAGGCCATGCCTGCCTGTTATCCCGGTGATTTCTTGACTTCCTACTTTAGCATTCCAATCCCCTATGATGAAGAGGACATCTTTTTTTGGTGTTAGTTCTAGAAGGTGTTGTAGGTCTTCATAGAACCGATCAACCTCAGCTTCTTCGGCCTCAGTGGTTGGGGCATAGACTTGAATTACTGTGATGTTGAATGGTTTGCCTTGGATTCGTACTGAGATCATTCTATCGTTTTTAAGATTGTACCCCAGTACTGCTTTTCCCCCCCTTCATGGATCACTGCCTTGTTGTGGCGAAGGGGCTTGCGTAACTCAGTGAAGCCATAAGCTATGCCGTGCAGGGCCACCCAAGACGGACAGGTCATGGCAGAGAGTTCTGACAAAATGTGGTCCACTGGAGAAGGAAATGGCAACCCACTCCAGTATTCTTGCCAAGAAAACCCCATGGAACGTATCACAAGGCTAAAAGAGATGACGCCGGAAGATGAGCCCCTCAGGTCGGAAGGTGTCCAATATGCTACTGGGGAAGAGCAGAGAGTATTTCCAAGTAGCGCCAGAAAGAGTGAAGCGGCTGGGCCAAACCCGAAAGGACACTCAGCTGTGGATGTGTCTGGCGGTGAAAAGAAAATCCGATGCTGTAAAGAACAATATTGTTTAGGAACCTGGAATGTCAGATCAATGAATCAAGGTAAGCTGGAGGTGGTCAAACATGAGATGGCAAGATTGAATATCGACATCTTGGGAATCAGCGAACTAAAATGGACAGGCATGGGCGAATTTAATTCAGGTGACCATCATATCTACTATTGTGGGCAAGAATCCCTTAGAAGAAATGGAGTAGCACTCATAGTCAACAAAAGGGTGGGAAAAGCAGTACTGGGGTACAATCTTAAAAATGATAGAATGATCTCAGTACGAATCCAAGGCAAACCATTCAACATCACAGTAATTCAAGTCTGTGCCCCAACCACTGAGGCCGAAGAAGCTGAGGTTGATCGGTTCTATGAAGACCTACAACACCTTCTAGAACTAACACCAAAAAAAGATGTCCTCTTCATCATAGGGGATTGGAATGCTAAAGTAGGAAGTCAAGAAATCACCGGGATAACAGGCAGGCATGGCCTTGGTGTACAAAATGAAGCAGGACAAAAGCTAATAGAGTTTTGCCAAGAGAACACGCTGATCATAGCAAACACTCTTTTCCAACAGCACAAGAGACTCTACACATGGACATCACCAGATGGTCAATATCGAAATCAGATTGATTATGTCCTTTGCAGCCAAAGATGGAGAAGCTCTATACAGTCAGGAAAAACAAGACCTGGAGCTGACTGTGGCTCAGATCACGAGCTTCTTGTTGCAAAATTTCGGCTTAAATTGAAGAATGTAGGGAAAACCACTAAACCATTCAGGTATGACCTAATTCATATCCTTTATGAATATACAGTGGAGGTGAGGAATAGATTTAAGGGATTAGGCCTGATAGACAGAGTGCCTGAGGAACTATGGACGGAGGTCCATAACATTGTTCAGGAGGCAGCAACTCAATCCATCCCAAAGAAAAAGAAATGCAAGAAAGCCAAGTGGCTGTCTGATGAGGCTTTACAAGTAGCTCACGAAAGAAGGGAAGCAAAAAGCAAGGGAGAAAGGGGAAGATATATCCAACTGAATGCAGAGTTCCAGAGAATAGCAAGGAGAGACAAGAAGGCCTTCTTAAATGAACAATGCAAAGAAATCGAGGAAAACAACAGAATGGGAAAGACTAGAGATCTCTTCAAAAAAATCGGAGATCTCAAGGGAACGTTTTGTGCAAGATGGGCATGATAAAGGACAAAGAAGGCAGGGACCTCACAGAAGCACATGAGATTAAGAAGAGGTGGCAAGAATACACAGAAGAACTATACAGGAAAGATCTGAATGTCCCTGATAGCCATGATAGTGCGGTCACTGAACTTGAGCCAGACATCCTAGAGAGTGAAGTCAAGTGGGCCTTAGGAAGCATTAGTAACAACAAAGCTAGTGGAGATGACAGTCTCCCAGCTGAGCTATTTAAAATCCTAAAAGATGATGCTGTTAAAGTGCTGCACTCAATATGCCAACAAATCTGGAACACTCAACAGTGGCCACAAGACTGGAAAAGGTCAGTTTACATTCCAATTCCAAAGAAGGGCAACGCCAAAGAGTGTTCAAACTACCGCACCATTGCGCTCATTTCACATGCCAGCAAGGTGATGCTCAAAATCCTACAAGCTAGGCTTCAGCAGTATGCGAACCGAGAACTACCAGAAGTACAAGCTGGGTTTCGAAGAGGCAGAGGAACTAGAGATCAAATCGCCAACATTCGCTGCATCATGGAGAAAGCAAGAGAATTCCAGAAAAATGTCTATTTCTGCTTCATTGACTACGCTAAAGCCTTTGATTGTGTGGATCACAACAAACTGTGGCAAATTCTTAAAGTGATGGGAGTACCAGACCACCTTACCTGTCTCCTGAGAAACCTGTACGAGGGTCAAGAAGCAACAGTAATTACCAGACATGGAACAACCGATTGGTTCAAAATTGGGAAAGGAGTACGACAAGGCTGCATATTGTCACCCTGCATATTTAACTTATATGCAGAGTACATCATGAGAAATGCCGGATTGGATGAATCAGAGGTTGGAATTAAGATTGCCGGGAGAATTATCAACAACCTCTGATATGCAGACGATACCACCCTAATGGCAGAAAGCGAAGAGGATCTCAAGAGCCTCTTGTTGAGGGTGAAAGAGGAGAGTGCAAAAGCTGGTTTGAAACTCAACATTAAAAAAACTAAGATCATGTCATCTGGCCCTGTCACTTCCTGGCATATAGAAGGGGAAGAAATGGAAGCAGTGACAGATTTTACTTTGTTGGGCTCCAAGATCACCGCAGATGGTGACTGTAGCCATGACATTAAAAGACGCTTGCTCCTTGGGAGGAAAGCTATGGCAAACCTAGACAGCATAGTAAGAAGCAGAGACATCACCTTGCCGACAAAGGTCCGTCTAATCAAAGCTATGATTTTCCCAGTAGTAATGTATGGCTGTGAGAGCTGGACTATAAGGAAGGCTGAGCGCCGAAGAATTGATGCTTTCGAACTGTGGTGCTGGAGAAGACTCTTACGAGTGCCCTGGACTGCAAGGAGGTCAAATCAGTCCATCCTAAAGGAAATCAACCCTGACTGCTCATTGGAAGGACAGATACTGAAGCTGAAGCTCCAATATTTTGGCCACCAAATGCGAAGAGAAAACTCCCTGGAAAAGACCCTGATGCTGGGAAAGACTGAAGGCAAAAGGAGAAGGGGACGGCAGAGGATGAGATGGCTAGATAGCATCACGGATGCAATGAATATGAACTTGAGCACGCTCCGGGAGAGAGCACAGGACAGGAAGGCCTGGCGTGCTATGGTCCATGGGGTCACGAAGAGTCGGACATGACTGAACGACTG
The DNA here is from genome assembly GCF_057233095.1 of Heloderma suspectum. Classification (NCBI taxonomy): domain Eukaryota; kingdom Metazoa; phylum Chordata; class Lepidosauria; order Squamata; family Helodermatidae; genus Heloderma; species Heloderma suspectum. Next base: position 93,454,231 of record NC_139458.1, read on the forward strand.
AACAACAACAACAACTGCTTTTCCCACCCTTCTGTTTACTATGAGTGCTACTCCATTTCTTCTAAGGGATTCTTGCCCACAGTAGTAGATATGATGGTCACCTGAATTAAATTTGCCCATGCCTGTCCATTTTAGTTCGCTGATTCCCAAGATGTTGATGTTCAATCTTGCCATCTCATGTTTGACCACCTCCAGCTTACCTTGATTCATTGATCTGATATTCCAGGTTCCTAAACAATATTGTTCTTTACAGCATCGGATTTTCTTTTCGCCACCAGACACATCCACAGCTGAGTGTCCTTTCGGCTTTGGCCCAGCCGCTTCACTCTTTCTGGCGCTACTTGGAAATTCCCTCTGCTCTTCCCCAGTAGTATATTGGACACCTTCCGACCTGAGGGGCTCATCTTCCGGCATCATCTCTTTTAGCCTTGTGATACGTTCCATGGGGTTTTCTTGGCAGGAATACTGGAGTGGGTTGCCATTTCCTTCTCCAGTGGAGCACATTTTGTCAGAACTCTCTGCCATGACCTGTCCGTCTTGGGTGGCCCTGCACAGCATAGCTTATGGCTTCACTGAGTTACGCAATCCCCTTCGCCACAACAAGGCAGTGATCCATGAAGGGGCTATACTCCATATACATATATATACAGTATATACTCCCTCTCAAAAGGAGGATCTTGTTCATGATTCCAGCTAGCCATTCCTTCCAAGCAGGACACGACACTTTCCCCTGACCACACACACACACCCATTCTGTTTTGCTTTTAATCTACAGTCCTTGGCATACGCAAGCAACATATATCGAAAAACTATTTTTAAACAATCAACCAAAGCTAATATAGGACCTGCTGAAAACTCAATATATGCTGCCAAATGCCTGAGAGAAGAGAGCATTTTAACCTGATGCCAAAAAGATAACAATGTTGCCGCTAGGTGGGCTTCATTAGGGAGATCAAGAATTGGGGGGCCACCACCAAGAATGCCCTCTCCATTGTTGCCACCCTCTGAGCCTCCCTCAGAGGAGGCACCTGGAGGAGGGCCTTAGATGTACATAGTGTATGGGTTGGTTCACGCCAGGAGAGGCGCTTTATTGGATGAGGCACTGGAAATAATAATGTTGCCCTTGCCTGGCTTGTGGTTTTTGTAGTTTATCTGCCTCCTGTTTGTTTTAAATGTTATTTTGATGTTCTGTTATGTTGTATTTATATATTGGAATGACTAATTTTATTCATGCCTTTGTACACCAGCTTGGAATCCATTTGGATGAAGTTTAGACATATTTTTATTTATTTATTTATTTATTTATTTATTTATTTACAATATTTATATTTATATATTTATATATTTTAAATCCATTTGGATGACGTTTAGAAATAAATAAATAAATATTAGTGAGCTGCCTTTCCATTCTGCATAATGTTTGTGAAACTCAAAATCCCATTTACTCCTACACCAAGAGAAGATGACAAGATCACCTTCCCTGTCTTCCACTCTTAGACCAAATGGTCTCAGCTTCAGTACAGATAGTGTAGATTGATTATACTGAGAAAGTGGTAGTGCGGCGTGTAGATTCTCATATAATTTCTCCCTATTCTTAAATAAATATGAGTTCCATATTTATTTAAGAAAGTGGTGTGTACTCAATGACAGAAACTATTTTTCCCAAACTGCATAGGCATTTTACTGTGGGCTTCCCTGAGATGTTTGAAAGTACAAAAGCATTTCTTAACAAACATGTATCTAACATAACTCTAACATCAAATATCTGTCACTAATAACCAGGTATTTGAATATTTCCTAGGCTAGCGTAAAACAGCTTGGGTGTTGCTAGACATATCGCAATTGAATATGCATTAATAAACACTAATGAAGTCAGGGGGACAGAGTTAGCTGTTCTTCAGGTTTTGTCTAGAGAGTCCTTCCTGCCACCTAAGTAGTGAACTAGTGTAGCCACATTAATAAGCTTACAAGAGCTGACAAGATCACAGCATGCGCTTGTATGGCTGCAGGCCAGCTAGCAGGGCCCCTGTTCTTTCCCGGTGTCACAGATCAAGTGGAAGTGTAGCAGAAATCAGAGTCAGAAAGACCACGGAGTGCAGGAAAATGAGTATTTCTTTATTAACGCGCGGGCTTAAGGCTGGAATCTCTTCCAAAGAGCCAGAAGCCCCGAGGCATAGCCACACATTACTTTTATAGAGTTGATGACACACTAGCGACCCTCTCCCCCACCCCTTCTCTTGTGGTTATACAGTTAGCACAGTTGTTTACAGTACAGGAAATGGGTTATAGGGCATTCTATGTAAAGAACTGAGATACAGTTGCTGCAATAAGCAAAGAAACAGAACCCATGACTATGTTATGCAATCCCCCCCTTGCTGACAGGAGAAGTTTAATTCTGCTGTTCCCGCTACCAAGCTATGCTAGCTCAGCAAGAACATGAGGCCACTTAGTCTGACCCCTTGATATGGCTGCTACAGAAGGAGTGGGAGTTACATCAGGGAAGAACTTTGGCTGATGGCTACTCATCATTAGAGATTATGTGAACACAAGATATGTAGTAGAGATTAAGGGGATCTAACGATTCCACTGATAGTTTCTGATATGGTTCTGGTATGGGGGGGGTTGTGTGTGAAAGCAAACATTAACAGGATGATAACTGATCTGCTCTGCAGCAAGTGACCAATAAAAGCCTTTGCTCTGTGTCTAGGGGCCAAACTACACATTATGCTGATCACTTCACATGTAGCTGAGCCTCATCATTTTATTTATTCTAGTGTAACAGCCAAGTAGTCCCAATTCAGATTGGGGCCAGCTCACTCTGAGAGGAGTGGATTAACCCTTCCTCCCCCATTTTTCCCTGGAAATTCCACACAACCATGGTGTGTGTGTGGGGGATTTTAGAAAGAACAAAGCCTCTATTGACTCCAGTGGATACTTACACACACACACAGGGAGTGGGTGGGTGGGTGTGGAATTTGGGGGGGGTGGCAAAGGGGAAAGTTTAACCCTACTCTCCCAGAGTGTGCTGGTCCTGATCTGAATTGGGACCACCTGTAGTTAGACTATAGAAAAACAAAAGACAAGCTTCAGCTACATGCTACACAATTAGCGTAACGTGTAGTTTGGCACTTGGCCATCATAAATGGGACACAAAGTCCCATGTGACCTGGACTCCAGACAGGAAGCTTTAGTGGCCACACAGTCCGGAGCTGAATGCAAATGTCACCAGGAGGCAGGCAGGATCTGGTTTCAAGTCTAGTCAAATGACATGCCTGGCACTGAGCAGTTTGGAAAGCCTTCTAACTCAGATTAGATTACATACATACACTGTTGCTGCACATTCTCTGTTCTCAGCCTTCACTCTTCAGTGTCCTTCTCAAAACACCCTTGAGAACAGCAGTCTCTTTTTCTGCCTCTCACACATCTCCTGCTAACTCTGCTCATTTCGAAAGACGTGTCAATTTGCCAACATGTCAGATATGCTGCTTGCCACTGCACTCTCCTGAAATCTCACTTTTGAAAAAACTGTAGCTGAGGAATCAATGTGTTTTTGAGCATTTCAAGATAGAAGATGCGTAGGAAGGATTTTTCGATATACCTAAAAGTCCCTGAGGAGGAAATTTCTTCTGAAACGCATTGGGCAGTGTAAAATTTTTAATTTAGGCACCTGAGAAATTCTTCTCTCTTGTTTTGTGACATATTAGTGCCTTCCTCTCCTGCTGTTTCTTGGAAGAAGCTGACAGGAGCAGGGTCTCACATTTATGGTGGCATTTGGTTTGCCCCCACATAGTGAACACAAAGCTTCTTGAACATATCGATGCTGCTGGGAAATGTGTACATGCCATCAGCAGCTTTGAACAGGAACACTTCTTTTTTAGAACCAGAGCAGTCTAAAATTTATGTTATGTATTAGTAATACTTATAAACCAGTTAATATAATAAAATCTCCAAGTGGTACATGTACCTGAAAGCTGAGTTCTTCTCATCACATATTAGCTGAGCCAAAATACTTTAGAAATACTTTACAGCCTTGCTATAATTCATGTTTTTCATTAAGGGTTTTCATTAAGGGGGGAGCTATACAAATTCTCTCAAGGGTGGTGTTTTGGCCGTGTGTGTTTTCTGCCTCATTTTCAAAACAGCTATAAAAACACAGCATCCATGTTCACCAAGACTCATGCAGCGGCTGATGGGGTAATTTCCAAAATGACATATATGCCTTAGGGCAGCCTTTCCCCACCTGGTGCTTTCTCAGATGTTTTGGACAATGACTCCCAGCATTCCCAGCCATTGTCCAGACTAGCTGGGGTTGATGGGAGTTGAAGTCTAAAGTATCTGGAAGGCACCAGGTTGGGAAAGGCTGCCATAGTGAATACTGGAATACAGATCATATTACAGCAAAACCAATGACAAGGCATCATCTGACAGGGGATCTTTACACCCAATGTCCCCTTAGCCATATATGCTAGCCTTAATGTAATGCTGGCAGTCGAATGTCCCATTTCCACACAATGGAGAGGGTGGTAGCCTTGCTGCAGGTCAAGAAGCTTATTGCTGGAGGAATCCATGCCCCTGTTTGCCAAAAACAAACAAACAAACAAACAAACACCATTTTGTAGACAGAGTTGGATGAGCACTTCAGTGCTGATTTTATTTATTATTATAGCCGTTTCATTTATTTTTAACGTGCCTTCATAGTCTCAGGGCTAATGAAAGGGGTTCCCACATTTATTTATTACTACATTATAAATTAATAATAAGCTTCCAGTGAGCTTCATGGCCAAGTGGGGACAAGAACCTGGGTCTCCTGAATCCCAGTCTGACATCTAACCCACATGGCTCACTTGGCCGCAGGTAAGAGCCAACATCACCACCCAGCATCCTTAATGCCTCCTTCATTTTTTCAGCCTGGTGCTCTGAGCAGGGGTTGCTGGCTGCATCTACCCATCGTTAAAATTTCACACAATGCCGCTGACATAGCATCACTCTGGAGCACATTGACTGGGTTCGCACAACATGCTAACCCACACTCAGTGGTTGAGTGTGGGTTGTTTGTTGAACCGTGGGTTAGCATGTTGTTTGAACCCAGGACATTTTTCCACAGTGTGGCTTATTTTTCGTGAACAAGCCACCTTGAGAACCCATGGTTTGTTGTTGGGTTGTTCAGGGAGGTTAACAAGCCCCACTGTTTGGTTAACAAGGCACCCTGCAGAAAATATCCTGGGTTCAACAAACTACCCACGGTTTAACAACAACCCACACTCAATTACTGAGTGTGGGTTAGCATGCTGTGTGAACAGCCCCATTACGGGGAATTGCAATGGCAGCTGGACCTAGCCCCTCAGCGCTGCTCAGAGGGCTGAGACTGCTGCTATGGTTTGCTGCCTGCTTCCACCACCAGATAAGCCCAGCAGTTACTACCTATGGAATTTGCCCAGATTGTCCTCACATCTGCAGCTGACTGTGCCCATGTCCTTGTGAGCTCTCGTTCTGCTTTCTCTTTACAATACTTTTTGGGGTTGTCAATCTTCACATACTAATTTTCCTTTAAAGCCTCATCTCTCATGTGCTATTTCTCAACTTTCTTTCTATATGGCAGCTCCATATTCCTGAGACACTCTTCTACCATCGATCCGACTGGCTTCTCCTCTTCCTTTATTTAAGAATTTATCGAAAACTCATCTCTTTACTGCTCCTTTTCCATCGTGATCAGTCATGCTTCTCTTGATGGATATCCTGGTGCATTTTCCCTCTTCCCGCCTGGTTCTCTTTCCATGTGAATCATATTTTACTAAATTGTAATCTTGCAGGCGAGCCCATCTTTCTTAATTTTTGTATGGCATCTAGTACAGCAATAGACACAGTCTAAGTAATAAATGATGGAAAGATGAGAAGCCAGTGGAAGCCGCTCACTTTTATGGAAAATAAATAAACACAGCACCATATTTGCTGACTGTGAGTCACTTCACTAGTATATAAATAATAGAAACACACATCAGATGACACTAAAGGAACATCTTGAACTTTTTGCATATATATGCAGTATAAAGTACTATTTCTGAATAGAAAGTAATTGCTGGAAAAGATAAATGGTGGGAAATGCAGAGAGAAAAGTGGAAAACATAGTGGATGCAGGTCAACATGCCTATCTGGGACTGTGGTAACTGCATAAAAGTTCATCTCCATGGTGCCTGATGGAAAAAATAATGAAAAATTTACAACTGGTAGCTTTGTAGATCTGCCAACTGTATCTCTTTGGGCAGCCGAATTACTAATGTCAAGGATGACCTAATTTCCTGCCAGTGTTGTGTTCTGTCTGGTGGCGTTTGTTTTCAGACTGGTGGATTTTATCTTTCCAGAGTATCTTAGAGTGTGTATTTATTTTTGAAGTTTCTTAAACAATGTTACTGCCAAATTAACTAGGCTTCATAAGAGCTAAACTGGTAGATCTTTGTAAGGAAAGAAACAATTATGAGTTTTGCAAGAGATCAGCTGCAAATCAAGGTAAATTGAAATCAAAACAAAACAAAACAAAAGTGATTCGCATTTACTGTTCAGCTGTACATGCATGGAGAATGTGGGATCATTGCAGTAAGCCCTGCTTTGTCCTACTTCTGACCACTGCTATGGTCCCTACACATGTAAAAACTAGGGCTGTGCATGGATCTCCCAATCCACTTTGGATGCCGCTTCAGATCCTCTGAAGTTACCCCTATCCGCCTTGGATAGATTTGGATCCCCTCGGCTTCGACTCGGGTCTGAATCCGAAGTGAGATTCAGATATCCAGATCACCCATTTTTGGCGTTTTCCCATTGACTTGCATGGGAAAACACAAATGGACATAACTTTTTTTGTTTTTATGATACAGCCATGAAACTTGGAGACCGCTCCACTCCCCTAGAGAGGAGGCCACCTGCAAAATTTCAGACCTAAGCAAATGACAGGTGTCTTTAATTTATTGTTTTATATTTCATGTTGTTTTATGGAAGGCAGGGTAAGTTCAAGAAATACAGGATGACAGCACAGGCAATGAGAGCCAAATCAAATAATAATTTAAAAAACTCTTCTTTAATTTCTGTTTTGGGAGGATCAACACAGAGAAGACATAGATGGTTCAATTCAGCATGGGGGGTGGTGGGGGGAACCAAACACTACACATAGGCTGCTATGCCTTTCTTTTAGAATTTAGAAAGAAAGAAAAAACTAAATGCTTGAATATGACTTAAAGGGGGTGGGGGAGGAACATGCTCAGAAGTCAATGTTTGCTTTTAAAAATAGAAATAAGACTGGGTTTTTAAAAATCTAAAAGAGATGGAGTTGACTGACAAAAACGACAAGGAAATAGAATGGAGAAAGCAGAAGTGAGGGTCAGCCTTAAACAACAAATGCAGCCTTTTCCAGAGTCCACAAGTGACATAAACAACCAAACACAGGAATGGCAGGGGAGGGGGGAGCGTAGCAGCAATGAGCAAGGAAAAGCTATGTTCGTTGAAAAAATATGGAAAGGAGAGATGAATCTAATCAAATACAAATAATACACGAGTCAGAGGTAGAAAGAAATATGAGAAGGTGGCTGGAAGAGGTGCTGCAAAAGACACCGTCCCAAACAGGACAGACAAGCAAGGAGCGAGGGAAGGATCCCACTACAACCAAGCTGTTTCCTTTTAATTTAAAGTTTGAGGAAACCCTAATGGCAATAAAAATCGATTTAACTGAAGGAACGCAAGCATGTGCACACACACACGATCAACTATCCACACCAGCCCACTCCCAAAGACACAGCTTGCACAATAACTGAAAGCAACCGTTCGCCGAAGTATATATACTCCCTTCCTCCACCACTCTCTCTGATTGGAGACTGCTGGCATCAGTTCTGGCTGAGAGTTCCTATTCACCAAAGCACACTCCCTCCTCCTCCTGTGCTCACCTTCTCACCTCCCCCCATCTTCCCACATCCGCTTGCCTTCCCCCTCCCTCCTCCTCCTCTTCATGCCCCTCCACATGAGCATTCAGAAGTTGGTACATTTTGGAGACAGCCTGTTTGGACTGCTCAGGCATTAAGTAGAGCTCCAAATATATGAGGTGGAGGAGGTGCTTCATGGGTGGGGCGCTTCGCCCCGGGGAGCCTCGAAAGCCTCTGACCCACCTCGTATTATGAGGATTTTGCTCTGAATAAGCCCACTTCACCTCGTTAGTCAGGCTTCATAACGAGGTGGTGCACAGCCATAGTACAAACTATATGCAGGTAGCCCCTGTTTGTGCAGTCAAGGACTCTGCAAAAAGTGACATAAAATTATTTTAACCCAATATGCTCAAGGAAACAATAGTAGCAAAATTATGAATACAGCAATTTTCTTAGTTCAAACTGAGGCAAAATGCTAGTTTGGGATACTACATTTCCAGTACCTTTATAATAGCCAATCACCTTTGCTTTATTAATAGTCAATTACTTCTACATCTAATTTATTTTATTTATTTTATTTTAAAACATTTATAGCTCACCTGTTATCCAAAGAGAGCTAGATGGCTCACAACAAATAAATATTTAAAATTTAAAACATCCCTCATCTATAACATAAAACATAAATGGCACAGATTTTCAGTTAGTACGGAGATGGTGGACTAGGAAAGATGGACTTTATGCTGACTCTTCAGAGGGGTATTTTAATGGAAGGAGTCGTGAACTTGTTTGTGGGTGACTATGTAGGCATATTCACTATTTCTAACACCATGCTGTGTATAATATTCCAGGCTATCTGTCTACATACTTATTTATACCCTGCCTTTTTTCCTCTTTCAGGGAACCCAAAGTGGCTTACATGGTCCTCTCCCTTTCCATTTTATCCTCACAACAACCCTGTTGATGGACGTATTTAGTAATAATGCCTCCTGCTAGAAAGGAAATTAGCAGAGAAAAACAAAAAACACAAAACAGAATGAGTAGTTACCAGTCCCTATGCACACAAGGCTATCTTAAAATAAAAGGAGACCACACCCTCCTTTAGTGAAGAAAAGGTAAATGGTTTTACTCACAAATAATCTTGCATAAAATTGCAGGTACAGTGCAGAGTTTCAAAAAGACTTTGTTCAGTCCATTTAGTGTTCCATTACACAGGCAGGAGTGAGAGAGCAAACACAAGTCCTCCCAGGGACGGTGGAGGTCAGAGAGTGGGGTGGGGGGAAAGAAGGGGAGGAGCAAAAGGAAGAAATAACAGGAAACTACATTGTGGACTATAGAGATCCTGAGGCTAGCTGTGGGCTAGATTCCCATCCATTAACCAACTGCAGCACTGTCCCCTTCCAGTAACTTGCAGACGAGGTTGCAATATTCTCAACACCCGTGAAATAGGTTAGGCTGAGAATCAGTGACTGGGCCAAAGTGACCTAGTGAACTTCATGGCGGAGTCGGAACTAGAACCTGAGTCCCAGTCCAACACTCTTAACCACTACACCACACTGGCTTTCTAGGAAATGCAGGAAATGGTCCCTCTAACAATCCATTCTGAGAGAAGACTGTTTTCTTTTGTTCTGTTTCAGGTGTACTGACTTTGAAGACCACTATTTTTGGCTCCCCTCCTGAACCAGATCATAGTTATATGTGCAGGTTAAAAGTTCATAGTCCTGATGATCAAGCAGCCATAGGGAAAGTGGTGTAAGACGGATCAGTTTAATCTATGAACAAGATCTTTCCGAGGGTGCATTACATCCAGGCAAACCTCAGAGGAGAAGGGATGCTCTAATGAGGCTGTCACACTTCATTAACACATTTAATTGCTGGGTTTTATATGATTTGAAAACCTTTTCTGATTGGTAGCTATATCAGCAAAACTTTCCAAAGCAGCTGAGATTTGCATTTGGCAGCCACCTCCACATGGATCTGATTCCAGGCCTCGGCCAAAGAATGTCTCTAAGGGAAATTACAGAAGGCTAGAAGACAAAGCACCTGGAAAATAACAAGAAGGATATTAATAATACAGAATGCACCCTTGACTTTAACACGCGCCCAGGAGAAGCGAATGGAGGGGTTTACATGAACATTGGCAAAGCCATCTCAAAGTATCAGACTGTCACAGGAGAATAAAAAGCATTGCTCCATTGAATCAGGCTGCAATCCTCTAATGGTTCCCAGCAAGCCCTGTTCATCTCCATTGGGCTTGAGCCAACAGGAAACACTGAGGATTGGCTGTTTATTTGCAGGATCTGGATTTCTAGGACAGCTTTATGGTGATATTTCACACCAGTCAAAACAATAAGAAATCTTATTTCAATTGTGTGGCTACTTATCTATTTTTTTTCCTATGACTTTAAGCCAGGCCTGATGGATGCCTTCATTATTTCTTCCCCCGGTGCTTGCTAGTCTATTTTTATACTCACACTGGCCAAGCATTTCATGGCAACAAACCAAACACAGAATATATTATCAGTACAGGCATTAGCATTCAGGGTTACTTGATTTGGAGAGGTGACCGAGGCTGCGAATGCAATAGAATGGCCCTTTCAGGAGGAAAAGAGCAGGGAGGGGGATGTGGCAGGGGAGTTGGAAACTATGCTAGATCCTCTGGTTGTTGTTTTTAAATACAAATAGCTGTGCCTTGCTGAATTAAAGACACAGACCTATGGCTATACACTGCTTTTTAATATGAGCGTGCCATTTGCCTTGAGCCCCTTGCAGTGCTGATATATAAAATCAGCCAGAGAATCCTGCCTGTACTGCCAGCTTTCCACTGCACCTTCTTCCATGTCCTTAGCCCATAATCCCCACATGCCAACTGCTTGGTTACTTAAGCTGTGAAGATGCTGGGTCTTCACAGTTTTCAACAAGCAACATTTAGGGTGCAATCTTAGGCATGTTCAGACAGGAAAAAGTCCTATAACTCCCAGAATTCCCCAGCCAGTATGGCTGGCTAGGGAAGGTTGGGAGATTGAGGATGCCGAGTGCAGCCTCTGCATCTGTGTGTGTGTGTGTCTCAAAGTCAGAGTGCTCTAGTGTGCTTTCAGTGTTTCTGTCCAGCATAAGAGGGGAGCTTCTTTCCACCTGCTGGCAGGATATTTCATTACTGGAGCAGAGCTCTCCCTCCTGCTCAGTCTCATCTGAGCCAAACAGTAAGTGGGCTGTGAAGGTAAGGTAAGGTAAAATAGAGAGGCAGGTAGGGAGTGAGAATATGATGATTCTAGGGGAGAAGAAACTGAGAAGAGGAGCATGGTGTGGGGTTAAAATGATGTTTGGGCTGCCTTTAAGGGTGGGACCCTCTCAACACGGCATACAAGATAAAAGCAATACTAAGCGATGCATAATACAATAGACAAGCAATAAATAAATGTCCAGATACACTACTTTTTAAAAAGATAATACCAATAAAACCTGCAGCCCACAGTGAAAACAAGTGGGTCTTCATAGCCTTCCTGAATACCTGCAAAGAAAGACCTGATGAATCCCTGATGGAAAATGATTTCAGAGGTGCAGGGCCACTACTGAGAAGGCCCTCTTCCTTGTACTCACCAGTCTAACTGCCCTAGGTGGCAGGCTGGTGCAAAAGGCCTCTGCTGATGATCTCAGGGTGCAGGCAGGCTAGTACAGGAGAAGGCAGTCCTTCAAGTACCGAAGGTGGTCCATTCAAGAAATGGTGATGGGGTAGGAGGAAAACTGGATAGGAAAACAAAGTTAAGAATCTAGTATGAGCAGCATAGATGGAGATTAGTTTGGTTCTGATTCTTGACATATTTACCTCCAAGGTAAACTCCAGTGAAATTACTGTGATTTCATTTGGACATAGACACATGATACAAAGTGTCTCCTATCTATTGCTAATCTGCCAAGACCCTAGCAACCTTAAGTACTGAATAGCCACACTGAATATAGCACATAGTACATTCATAATGCCATAACTTTCTGTAACTGTTTCCAAGACAAACAGGCTTGTGCCCTCCTACTCCTGGCTTTCAGAATTCCAGGAGTCCTATAATAACATGTCAGTCAAGAAACAAACTATTTCTGCTTAGCTGGAATTTTGCAGCTGTTTTCTTCAGTATAACACAGAATGTGATAGATGAATTTCTGCCAGCTTCGGGGTGGTTCTCCTTTTTCCAAGTTGGAATGAATGCCTTGACCAAGCCACCTCCGCTGGAAAAGATCAAGCAGATAAAAGTAGATCCCTTTCCAACAGTGTTAATTATTTGAATACAGAAGTCTACCTTCCTCCCAACCCAAGTCTCTTTCCTGAAAATGGAAGGAGTGGAATATACCAGTAAACCTTCACTGAGCAGCTTGGAGAGATCTCAGGTTTCATTAGAAAGATCTTATCCAGCCCATTCAGGTGCAGAATATATGACTTCCAGCGACAGGAGGCCAGGCTGTGAAGGCTCCAACACTGTATTTCAGAGTGTGTCTGGAAAAGCAGTTACCCACTGTTGATGCCTCTATACTTTAGCACAGTAGTTTCCTATATTTCTGTCACAAGGGAACACTTTCTGCATTGACATGTCTGCTAAGGAATGTCTGTATGGCATACAGCAGCCTTCCCCAACCTGGGTCCCTCCAGATGTTTTAAACTACAACTCCCACCAGCCCCAGCCAGTGTGGCTAATGGGCACTGATCATGGGAGTTGCAATCCAAAACATCTGGAGGAGTCAGATTTGGGAAGTCTTGTCATAGAATATTTGAGCTGGAGATTTTTTTACAGTGCACAGTTACTTTACTGGCCACACCTAACAAATTTCCTCATTGCCTCTGATGAGCTAGGGAGCAGGGATGTTGGAGAAATCCACAACAGCTTTAAATGAGTTTGGATTTCTATGAATCCGACCTGTGGATTCTGCAGCTAATCAGCTTTTTCTGAGTTGTATGGACTTGCAAACTTTTTTTTACTTTTTCGGGGGGACTTATGCTAATGCACACGTGAAGTGCGCATTTGCAAACAGGAACAAAATTCTCGTGCATCCCTAAAAACAATCTGATTCTGTCAATGAGCAGACAAATGAAAGATGCCGGACAATCAGCAAAAAACAGATGGAATGGAATTAACAAAATCCATACATCCCTAGCTAGTAGTAGATCCTACTATTAATATATTAGCAACATTGGTAGCTAAGAATAGTAGTGGTGGGCACCAGGGAAGCTTGTCTACCATGACTGATCTTTCTATTGAGAAACTTCTCAGTACTAGAACTGTGCACAAATGGTCTCTCAAAATTCTCCAGCCTATTTGCGGGCAGAGAAATTGGGGCGGGGACAATTTCATCCTAGGGGAGGAGAAATTCTCCAACAATTTCTAACAGATAGGGCTTGTTATTGGCAGGAGTTGTAGCACAGGTTCTTTCTTTTTTCCTACGGGATTTTGTTTTATTGCACTGCTCCTGCAAGTGGCAACAACATCAACTATGTTGAGGCTTCTGCTTTTCTGAGGCAGATTTTTGAATTTCGTTTGGTGGTCTTTTTGAGCTTACCTAATCCCTGTGAGGTGGCCAAGGGTGCTGTGTGTTTTTTCTCTCTCTCTATTGCACATCTTCCCACTGCTCTGCAGCCTCTGAGACCACCTACACTGTCTGTCTGAACTGAAAAATCCCCATGGGAGGAATTGCCTCGTGACATCTTCCTCATGATGGCTTTAACTGAAGTGTGGGAAGCCGAGGAGGCTACAGGCTGACACAGAGATTACTGTACAATGACAGGCGGGACACTCACGCACACTCCTCAGCCACCTCGTAAGGAAGGTAAGCACAAGAACCCCAAGCCCAACCCATAAGAATTTCTCCAAAATGTCTCCTCCTTTGAATTTCTTTTCGAAAGCAATTTCCTTTCTATCAAATTGAATGAGAATGGTTGGAAAAAATGTGGGAGACATTTCCGGCACAGCACTATTCACTACTATCACAGACGGTAAGCTTTGTCTATGAACACCAAACTTTCACTTCTATTGTTTGTTTTCTTTTTATCATTTTACTTGAAGCCTCCTGATTTGCATCCTGTTTTTTTGTAATCTACACAGTTTTTAACACATGAAGAAGTGATATTGTAGCGCATGGCAAGCTGAACTGAAAGGGTTCAAGATCTGAGAGGCAAAACAGTTGTCTGCTCAACAAATACGTTGGTTGTAAAAAAGAAAAGAAAGGAAAAAAGCAGTCTGAGATGTGTACATAATCTGTGTATCTGGTCTAACGCTGGATTAACCATTATGCTAAAGACACGATTGCAGGAGTGGGCCACTTTTTTCTGTCGAGGGCCAAATTCTGTAGTGAGTAATCTGTGGGCGGGGGACACACATCAACGGTAAGTGGGGCTGAAGCCAGTTGTGGGTGAGGCCAGAGCAAAAGTGGGTGTGTCAGCCCCTTTTGCTTTATCTTTCTGCCACCCCCTTTTCTGTCTCTCTCTCCTTCTTGCCAGGGATCTGAGCTGATCACATCTAGAGGGCTTTTGAAATTAGGCCAAGGGCCGCATGCAGTCCTAGGGCTGCAGGTTGCACACCCTTGCTCTATAGAACAGAAATACACATTCAGATATGTCTTTTATCTATGGAAATATTTTTGAAGGAAAACACAGGTCAAAACATGTACCTGGTTTTAAGTATAAGAGCAGCAGGAAATTGCTGAAAACTGTTACTGACCCTGGTGTTGTGGGGGCAAGCACAATAAAGCCCTTTGCAAGTTCAAATAACTGCATATAGAACTGTGACTCTTACCCATATTTCTAGAATATTTTTGTGGTATTTCTTTTCACCTTTTGTTTGGAATTGCTTTGAACTTAATTTACAGATGATGCATTTCTCAGGATGCCTTGTCCTTGAGCAGGCTTCCCTGGATTCTTCTACGGAAACTGAAATTAGCAAGATTATAAAGATGACATTGTATGATATTGATCAAGATTAGTATTCTCTTCTGTTTGGCAGATGGAGCAGTGCTTTTCAATGCCAGAACCTTGCATTTGTTTTTACTATTATTGGACTACAATGACTGGTACCGACTCCTCCAGCTGGGAGCAGAGATATTTGCCTTGATGTGATTAGGTACCAAATCCAATATAATTATTTGCCTTTCATCTCAGAGCTCCTTGTTTCTCTCTGTCCCTCTCCTGTTTTCCTAACAGTGCTTCTGCGCAAACAGGGAGCCCAAGAGGCTGGAAGAAATGCTCCTTTGACAGTGCTGTGGCTACCCAGACTATTAACTTGTTGAGGGCGTAGTCCACTTTCCTAGCTCAGATGCCTTGCATCTGGAAGCAATTTTAGTTCATTTCTGCTACAGTAAATCCATTGCCAAGTAGAATGTTGTATCTGCACAGCATTTAAATTGTAATTTTCTACCCGTGTTAGTTTGTTGCGGCAAAAAGACTGTGGAAACTTAAAAGACTAACAGATTTATCGGAGCATAAGCTTTAAGGTGCCACAAGACATTTTGTTGTATAAAATGTCATCCTGCAATGTTCAGTACTAGAGAATTGGGGTCCATGATGGTAATTGTAATTAACTGAGATATGGCCATCATTATGACAGCCCAGGATAGCACCCAGGTACTGTAAGGACTTTGAGAGGACTTTGGATCACACACAGGGCTGGCCTCACCATTTGGGCAGGGTGAGGAAGCGTCCTAAGGTGGTAGGTGCTGGGGGGTGAGTGGTGAGGGAGGACAGAGCTCTGTATGCCTTGTGGTGTGTCCAGAACCTCTAACCTAGCTGGCTGCCCTCGGAGTAGTAGAGGATGCTGACCCATTGCCGATGTTGAAGATTCAACTGTCAGTATGGCCAACTTTTGTACATGGAAGCAGTGCTGGCTCCAGGTTTTAGAGGGCCGCTGGGCAAGAAACCTCCCTCTGTGACTCTACCTTCTTACCAGCAGTGCCACTAGCCACTCCACTCCTTCTCTTTCACATCAATGCTACCACTTGGTTCCTTGATAGGCAGAGAGCTGGTGAGTAAGTAGACAGCTGTATCTCCTGCTCTTCCTTCACGCCTGGGCCAGAAGGAGAGGCAGCTCAACAAGCAGTTGAGGAGCTGCTCAACAAGGAGCCTGGGGAAGGAGGACCAGCCAGCAGCTGCACCAGGTGATCCTGAGCCTGAGCCTGCTTCTGCCCCCGCCCACAGGTACTTAAGGCGGGGCTGCCAGAGGCTGCTCGGGAAGGAGCCTGGGGAAGGAGGACCAGCCAGCAGCTGCACCGGGTGATCCTGAGCCTGCTTCTGCCCCCGCCCACAGGTACTTAAGGCGGGGCTGCCAGAGGCTGCTCGGAAGGAGCCTGGGGAAGGAGGACCAGCCAGCAGCTGCACCGGGTGATCCTGAGCCTGAGCCTGCTTCTGCCCCCGCCCACAGGTACTTAAGGCGGGGCTGCCAGAGGCTGCTCGGGAAGGAGCCTGGGGAAGGAGGACCAGCCAGCAGCTGCACCGGGTGATCCTGAGCCTGCTTCTGCCCCCGCCCACAGGTACTTAAGGCGGGGCTGCCAGAGGCTGCTCGGAAGGAGCCTGGGGAAGGAGGACCAGCCAGCAGCTGCACTGGGTGATCCTGAGCCTGAGCCTGCTTCTGCCCCCGCCCACAGGTACTTAAGGCGGGGCTGCCAGAGGCACTTAGCGTCGCACTTGGAGTCGCAAGATCTACCCACCTGCCTCTCCAGAGACACCAGCAGCAAATAGCAGCAGCAGCAGAGGGCAGCAGCTTTAAAGACCAGGGGAAGGGGCAAACATGGACTATCTGCTCCTTCTTTGCTGCTGTTCTCTTTTATCTCTTTTATATTCTTTTAAACTGTTGTATATTTTATATCTTAATATTTTAATATGTGCCTGGGAGGACTATTGGACAACTCAGGGGGTGGGGGAGGTGCCACCATAACTGTGGTCATGGGCAGGGGGAGGTATGGCGTTGGGGGATTAACAGGCCAGCTGAGGAGAAGAGGGGCTAGACACCTTACAGCTGTCCCCTCTTCTGGTTCTTCCCCCAACCTGATGGTTCCTGGCAGCCTTACCAGTCTGCCCTCGGGTCTGGTGGTGCTGCTGCTGAATGCCAGGTCGGCCCAAAATAAGACCTCCCTCATCCATGATTTGATTGTGGATGAGGGGGCTGACCTGGCATGTATTACTGATACCTGGGTGGGGGAACTGGGAGGGGTCACTCTCTCCCAGCTGTGCCCTCCTGGGTACTCAGTGCAGCACCAACACCGACTTGAGGGTCGGGGAGAGGGGGTTGCCGTGGTCTATAGGAATTCAATCTCCCTCTCCAGGCTTCCTGCTCATTCGAGTGCAGATCTTGAGTGTCTGTACCTTGTGTTGGGTACCCGGGACAGATTAGGGATTCTGTTGGTGTACCGCCCACCCCGCTGCCCATCGGACTCCCTGCCTGAGCTGACGGAGGTGGTCTCGGACTTGGTGTTGAGGACCCCCAGGATGATGGTCCTGGGGGATCTCAACTTCCATGCCGAAGCCGCTGTATCCGGGGCGGCTCAGGACTTCATGGCCGCCATGACAACCATGGGGCTGTCCCAACATGTCATTGGCCCAACGCATATAAAAGGACACACACTTGATCTGGTTTTCTCGACTGGGCAGGAGGATGGTGATCTGAAGGTAGAGGAATTAACATCTGTCCCTTTGTCAGGGTCAGATCACTTCCTGCTGAGGTTTAGACTTCTGGTGGCCTTTCCCCTCTGCAAGGGTGGGGGACCTATTAAAATGGTCCGCCCCCGGAGATTAATGGATTTCAATGGATTCCAGAGGGCTCTGGGGGATTTTCCTGCTGGTATGGCTGGTGCTCCTGTCGAAGCCCAGGTCGCTCTGTGGAATGCAGAGATGACTCGGGCGGTTGACACGATCGCACCCAAGCGCCCTCTCCCTCTGAGCAGAGCCCGGCCAGCTCCTTGGTATACACCTGAGCTGAGGGCAATGAAGCAAGAGGGGAGACGGCTAGAACGCAGGTGGAGGAAAACTTGTGCTGAGTCTGACCGAACACAGGTAAGAGCCCACTATCGAGCCTACTCTGTGGCGGTGAGGGTGGCAAAGAGGCAGTTCTTTTCCACCAGCATTGCATCTTCTCAGTGTCGCCCAGCGGAGCTTTTCCGAGTGGTTCGCGGCCTGTTACATTCTGGGCCAGGGAGTGAGATGGTGGAACCCTCGGTAGCACGCTGTGACGAGTTTGCACGGCACTTTGAGGATAAAGTCGCTCAGATTCGTCATGAATTGGACACCACCATTAATGCAGTTCCATTGGTAGAGGCGTTCAGAGCACCGTCTGGTCCAGTTTTATTGGATGAGTTTCAGTTACTGAGGCCTGAGGATGCGGACAAGGTGCTTGGCCAAGTCTGATCGACCACTTGTGTGCTTGACCCTTGCCCTTCATGGCTTATTAAATCAAACAAGGAGGGGTTGTCCGGCTGAGTCCAGGAGGTTGTAAATTCCTCCTTGAGAGAGGGAGTGGTGCCTGCCGCTTTAAAAGAGGCAGTAATTAGACCACTCCTGAAAAAGCCTAACCTGGACCCAGAGGATGTTAACAATTATAGGCCAGTGGCCAACATCCCCTTCCTGGGCAAGGTGCTTGAGCGGGTGGTTGTAGGACAGCTCCAGGCACTCTTGAATGAAACGGATTATCTAGATCCATTTCAATCGGGCTTCAGGCCTGGTTTTGGAATGGAAACTGCCTTGGTCGCCCTGTGGGATGACCTCTGCCGGGAGAGGGACAGGGGGAGTGCGACCCTGTTGATTCTCCTGGACCTCTCAGCGGCTTTCGATACCATCGACCATGGTATCCTTCTGGATAGGTTGTCTGGGTTGGGAGTTGGAGGCACTGCACTACAGTGGTTCCGCTCCTACTTGGATGGCCGATTCCAGAAGGTGGTGCTGGGGGATTATTGCTCTGTGCCATGGCAATTGTGCCATGGGGTTCCACAGGGCTCTATTCTATCCCCCATGCTGTTTAACATCTACATGAAACCGCTGGGGGAGGTTATCCGGAGGTGTGGGCTGAGGTGCCATCAATATGCGGATGACACCCAGCTCTACCTCTCTTTCTCATCAAAACCAGGTGAGGCAGTGGCTGTTCTGAACCAGTGCCTGGGCACGGTAATGGACTGGATGAGGGCCAATAAACTGAAACTCAATCCAGACAAGACGGAGGTACTGTTAGTGGGTGGTTCGTCTGCACGGCTAGGTGATATTCAACCTGTTCTGGAGGGGGTTGCACTCCCCCTAAAGGATCAGGTTCGTAGTTTGGGGGTGCTCTTGGATCCAGAACTGTCACTTGAGGCACAGGTGAACTCAGTGGCACGGAGCACTTTTTATCAGCTTAGGCTGGTATACCAACTACGCCCTTATCTGGACAGAGATAGCCTAGCTACAGTTATCCATGCTCTGATAACTTCTCGTCTGGATTACTGCAATGCGTTATACGTGGGGCTGCCTTTGAAAACGGTCCGGAAACTTCAGCTGGTCCAAAATAGGGCAGCAAGATTGTTAACAGGGACTGGCCTGCGAGCTCATATTACGCCAGTACTTTTCCAGCTGCACTGGCTGCCGGTCCATTTCCGGGCCCGATTCAAAGTGCTGGTGTTAACATTCAAAGCCCTTAATGGCTTGGGGCCAGGTTACCTGAAGGATCGCCTCCTCCCATATGTGCCTGCCCGGACCTTAAGATCATCATCAGCGGCCCTTCTCCGTGAGCCCCTGCCAAAGGAAGTGAGGCGGGTGGCTACTAGGAGGAGGGCTTTTTCTGTTGTGGCACCCCGGCTCTGGAATGAGCTCCCTAGTGAGGTTCGCCTGGTGCCTACATTGTACTCCTTTCGGCGCCAGGTGAAGACCTTTTTATTTTCCCAGGCATTTTAGCTTTCTAAATTTTTATCTTTGCTGTTTTAAATCTGTATTTTAAACTCCTGTACTGCTGCTAGGTTTTATTGTGGTTGTATTGTTATATTGTGGTTTTAATGTTCTATATATTTTAAATTGTTTTATTGTGTGTTGTTTGGTTTTAGTTTTTGTGAACCGCCCAGAGAGCTTCGGCTATTGGGCGGTATAGAAATGAAATAAATAAATAAATAAATAACGATGGTGAAGAGCATGAGCAGGTCCAGAGGGCTCTTGTCAGGAGGCCCCCTGCTGGGGTTAGGGCCCTCAGCAGGTGGCCAACCATGCCGGCCTTCGACACCAGCCCTGCATGGAAGTGAATTTGGGGGGGGAGGACCTGGCTCTGAATCAGAGAGCTTCCACTATTGGGTGGTATAGAAATGTAATAATATATCAATAAATCACAGAGACCTGTTGTTATACCCAAAACTATGGATTTCTTCACAGGGGAGGCTCAGTCACCCAACATCATTCATTCATTCATTCATTTAAAATATTTATATAATGCCCTTCATTATCAAATCATCTCATATCTGGGCTAAGTTAGCATCTGCAATAGTCATATCTAGATGCGTATTTTCCTACCCAGGGCTCCTGATTGGCTTGAGCTGGAGGCTGGAGCTGAAAGTGCAGTAAACAGAAGATGGTTTTCTACTGACCTGACAAAGAAGGCTGGGCTCCCAGTTAAGAGTCCACAAATTCACTTGGCATAGTCGTCATGGTGACTGCCTTTTACCTCTCTAGCATTTCTCCCTCCCCCTGCCATCTCTGACTTCATGCTTCATTTTGCATGCTCAAAATTTCAAAATGCAGCATAACGTCAAAAATGACATCCTGAGCCTTCAAACTGGGAGAGATAGGTTGATCTTGACCTCCATGCTATGCTACAGAAACCCCCCAAATGCCCCTGGACTGGAGTGCAGTGCAAAGTCAGAGACAAGCCCCTATCCTTCCCTCAGATTTTCTGCAGATGCCAGAGCACCAAGGTCAGCCAGAATGTGTGCATGCACACTCCTAATGTTTCCACCTGGCCAATCCCGAGGCATCATACTACCTTCATACTAATGGCAGGGGTGAATCTTATGCACCCTTACTCAGGTAGGCCCAATGCTTGTGTTAAGGCAGGGATGGAAAACCTGCAACCCTCCAAATGTTGTTGGACTCCAGCTCCCATGAAGCCCCAGCCATCATGGCTGGTGGTCAGGGATGATGGGAGTTGTAGTCCAGCAACATCTGTAGGGCCACAGGTTTCCCCTGCATTAAGTAGAAGGCTAGTCGAGTGATTGGCACAAGGCCATCCTAGATGTAAAAGGAGGGGCATAGGGTAGAGCGTGTGCTTGGCCCAGGTTCCAGGTCTCAGGTTCAATCTCCAGCATCTCAAGGCAGGGCTAGAAAGAATCCTGAAATGAACACTCTACCCAACTATGTCCCCTTGGCGGATAGGTCTGCATACTCTACAAACAATACAAACACTCTACCTCCAGTCAGACATCCCTGCAGAAATAGTAATAAACAACTAGCTCCAGTGGTAAAGCACCTAGAGGACAAATGTGGTTTTGTTCTGGAGTAAATTGCCCCTCTTATGATGTCACTGGTTGCAATTCAAGGGCTAAAGGGCTGTAGCTCAGTGGCCGAGCACCTGCTTGGCATACAGAAGGCCCCAGGTTCAATCCCCGGCATCTCCAGGGAGGGCTAGGAAGGAATCCTGCCCAGTGGAGGCTGGTGGCTCCCATGTCAGTGGGACAGTGCATCCACTCTGAGTTTCAGTCAGAATCAGTCAGAACTCTTAAGGAGCTAACCAAAGTGCTGAACCCTATCCCCAAACTGGGATCAGCACCTTGGACAAGCCCGTTAGAGTTCTGACTGGAACCCAGAGCAGATTCATTGCCCCACTGACATAGGAGCCACCAGCGTCCACTGATCCTACCTCAAACGCTGCAGAGCTGATGCCAGTCAGTGTCGACAATACCGGGCTAGATGGACCAAAGGTCTCCTTCTGATCTGTGCTTTAGGAAGCAGCTGGACACACATAGTTATTTATCACTATACAAGCCTAGTGTTTGTACTGTGAGCATCTTTCCTTGCTTGAAAAGGTAAAAAGAAAAAAAGATTAATAACAAGGCTATTTATAGCAGAGTTTCCACTTACTCCTGCTTCTCCAGGCCTTGTTGTTGTTGTTGTTGTTGTTCAGTCGTTCAGTCGCGTCTGACTCTTTGTGACCCCATGCGCCAGGCCTTCCTGTCCTGCGCTCTCTCTCGGAGCGTGCTCAAGTCCATATTCATTGCATCAGTGATGCTATCTAGCCATCTCATCCTCTGCCGTCCCCTTCTCCTTTTGCCTTCAGTCTTTCCAAGCATCAGGGTCTTTTCCAGGGAGTTTTCTCTTCACATCAGGTGGCCAAAATATTTGAGCTTCAGCTTCAGTATCTGTCCTTCCAAGGAGCACTCAGGGTTGATTTCCTTTAGGATGGACTGATTTGACTTCCTTGCAGTCCAGGGGACTCGTAAGAGTCTTCTCCAGCACCACAGTTCGAAAGCATCAATTCTTCGGCGCTCAGCCTTCCTTATAGTCCAGCTCTCACAGCCAAACATTACTACGGGGAAAACCATAGCTTTGATTATATGGACCTTTGTCGGCAAGGTGATGTCTCTGCTTCTTACTATGCTGTCTAGGTTTGCCATAGCTTTCCTCCCAAGGAGCAAGCGTCTTTTAATTTCATGGCTACAGTCACCGTCTGTGGTGATCTTGGAGCCCAAGAAAATAAAATCTGTCACTGCTTCCATTTCTTCCCCTTCTATATGCCAGGATGTGATGGGGCCAGATGCCATGATTTTAGTTTTTTAATGTTGAGTTTCAAACCAGCTTTTGCACTCTCCTCTTTCACCCTCAACAGGAGGCTCTTGAGATCCTCTCCGCTTTCTGCCATTAGGGTGGTATCATCTGCGTATCTGAGGTTGTTGATAATTCTCCTGGCAATCTTAATTCCGACCTGTGATTCATCCAACCCGGCGTTTCTCATGATGTACTCTGCATATAAGTTAAATAATCAGGGCGACAATATGCAGCCTTGTCGTACTCCTTTCCCAAGTTTGAACCAATTGGCTGTTCCATGTCTGGTTCTCACTGTTGCTTCTTGACCCTTGTACAGGTTTCTCAGGAGACAGGTAAGGTGCTCTGGTACTCCCAGCTCTTTCAGAATTTGCCACAGTTTGTTGTGTTCCACACAATCAAAGGCTTTACCGTAGTCAATGAAGCAGAAATAGATGTTTTTCTGGAATTCTCTTGCTTTCTCCAGGATCCAGAGAAAGTTGGCGATTTGATCTCTAGTTCCTCTGCCTCTTCGAAACCCAGCTTGTACTTCCAGTAGTTCTCGGTTCACATAGTGCTGAAGCCTAGCTTGAAGGATTTTGAGCATCACCTTGCTGGCATGTGAAATGAGCGCAATTGTACTGTAATTTGAACACTTTTTGGTGTTGCCCTTCTTTGGAATTGGAATGTAAACTGACCTTTTCCAGTCTTGTGGCCACTGTTGAGTGTTCTAAATTTGTTGGCGTATTGAGTTCAGCACTTTAACAGCATCATCTTTTAGGATTTTAAATAGCTCAGCTGGGATACTGTCATCTCCGCTAGCTTTGTTGTTACTAATGCTTCCTAAGGCCCACTTGATTTCACTCTCTAGGATGTCTGGCTCAAGTTCAGTGACTGCACTATCATGGCTATCAGGGATATTCAGATCTTTCCTGTATAGTTTTTCTGTGTATTCTTTCCACCTGTTCTTAATCTCATCTGCTTCTGTTAGGTCCCTGCCTTCTTTGTCCTTTATCATGCTCGTCTTTGCACAAAATGTTCCCTTGATCTCCGATTTTCTTGAAGAGATCTCTAGTCTTTCCCATTCTGTTGTTTTCCTCGATTTCTTTGCATTGTTCATTTAAGAAGGCCTTCTTGTCTCTCCTTGCTATTCTCTGGAATTCTGCATTTAGTTGGATATATCTTCCCCTTTCTCCCTTGCTTTTCGCTTCCCTTCTTTCCTCAGCTACTTGAAAAGCCTTTTCAGACAGCCACTTTGCTTTCTTGCATTTCTTTTTCTTTGGGATGGATTTCGTTGCTGCCTCCTGAAAGATGTTACGGACCTCCGTCCATAGTTCCTCAGGCACTCTGTCTATCAGGTCTAATCCCTGAAATCTATTCCTCACCTCCACTGTATATTCATAAGGGATATGAATTAGGTCATACCTGAATGGTTTAGTGGTTTTCCCTACGTTCTTCAATTTAAGCCGAAATTTTGCAACAAGAAGCTCATGATCTGAGCCACAGTCAGCTACAGGTCTTGTATTGTATTGACTGTATAGAGCTTCTCCATCTTTGGCTGCAAAGGACATAATCAATCTGATTTCAATATTCACCATCTGGTGATGTCCATGTGTAGAGTCACCTCTTGTGCTGTTGGAAAAGAGTGTTTGCTATGATTAGTGTGTTCTCTTGGAAAAACTCTATTAGCCTTTGTCCTGCTTCATTTTGTACACCAAGACCATGCCTGCCTGTTATCCCGGTGATTTCTTGACTTCCTACTTGAGCATTCCAATCCCTTATGATGAAGAGGACATCTTTTTCTGGTGTTCTAGTAGGTGTTGTAGGTCTTCATAGAACCAATCAACTTCAGCTTCTTCAGCCTCAGTGGTTGGGGCATAGACTTGAATTATTGTGATGTTGAATGGTTTGCCTTGGATTCGTACTGAGATCATACTATCGTTTTTGAGATTGTACCTCAGTACTGCTTTTCCCACCCTTTTGTTGACTATGAGTTCTACTCCATTTCTTCTAAGGGATTCTTGCCCACAGTAGTAGATATGATGGTCACCTGAATTAAATTCACCCATGCTTGTCCATTTTAGTTCGCTGATTCCCAAGATGTCGATGTTCAATCTTGCCATCTCATGTTTGACCACCTCCAGCTTACCTTGAATCATTGATCTTACATTCCAGGTTCCTAAACAATATTGTTCTTTACAGCATCGGATTTTCTTTTCGCCACCAGACACATCCACAGCTGAGTGTCCTTTCAGCTTTGGCCCAGCCGCTTCACTCTTTCTGGCGCTACTTGGAAATACCCTCTGCTCTTCCCCAGTAGTATATTGGACACCTTCTGACCTGAGGGGCTCATCTTCTGGCATCATCTCTTTTAGCCTTGTGATACGTTCCATGGGGTTTTCTTGGCAGGAATACTGGAGTGGGTTGCCATTTCCTTCTCCAGTGGACCACATTTTGTCAGAACTCTCTGTCATGTCCTATCCATCTTGGGTGGCCCTGCATGGCATAGCTTATGGCTTCACTGAGTTACGCAAGCCCGTTCGCCACAACAAGGCAGTGATGCATGAAGGGGTCTCCAGGCCTATTGTGCTTCTTTTAAGGTAGGAAAATCCTTTGTCTTCTTTAGCTAACTCATTATGTGTTGATTTATAGAACAGTGCAAACCTAGACAGCATAGCAGAGACATCAACGTGCCGACAAAGGTTCGTATAATCAAAGCTATGGTTTTCCCTGTAGCAACATATGGCTGTGAGAGCTGGACTATATGGAAGGCTGAGCGCCAAAGAATTGATGCTTTTGAACTGTGGTGCTGGAGAAGACTCTTACGATTCCCCTGTACTGCAAGGAGGTCAAATCAGTCCATCCTAAAGGAAATCAACCCTGACTGCTCATTGGAAGGACAGATACTGAAGCTGAAGCTCAAATATTTTGGCTACCTAATGCGAAGAGAAAACTCCCTGGAAAAGACACTGATGCTGGGAAAGGTTGAAAGCAAAGGGAGACGGGAACGGCAGAGGATGAGATAGCTAGATAGCATCACCGATGCAATGAATATGGACTTGAACACGCTTCGGGAGAGAGCGGAGGACAGGAAGGCCTGTCATGCTGTGGTCCAGGAGGTCACGAAGAGTCGGACACGACTGAACGACTGAACAACAACAACTGTGAGGAGGAAACTGCAGGAGCCAAACTTTCCAGGTGGCAGCAGCTCATTCTTCTGCTCCTGGTGTAAGCAGGGAAGCGTGAGCTTCTGACAAGATGCTAGTCTCTAAGGGAAGGAACTGGTAATCACTGGCAGAAGATTATCCGGCCACTCCCTGCTGTGGGACACGGGAGCAACAATGAGACTCTGAAGGGGCTAGGATTTTGCAGTCCTGCAAAAGGATGTTGCAAGCTTTGTAAGGAAATGCTGATGGTAGGCAAGAGGAGTGCACAGGCAGGGGAAATGGTGGAAAACCTTGCTACCATTACTGCAGCTTTAATGTGAGGTAACCTTCCTGCAGGATATAATCCTCATGCTGTTTGCCTGCCTGCCTTTCTTACCTTCCAGCGACAGGGCCACAACATGCCAATGCAATACAGAGGTATGTTTGGAAGTATTATCTGTATCAGGGATGGGCAACTGGTGACCTGTGTGGTTGCTCAGGCCACTGTACAGGTGCTAACTGTTGATGGGCAACTTCAAGGCTTTCTCTCCTTATGGTCCTTGGACTTTAAACCAGACTTGGACTGGAATCTTTCAAATAGAGGACTGTCCTCTGATAGCTGTCCAAAACAGAGGACTGCCCTCTGTAAAGCAGGACATCTGGCCACTGTATAAAATGTGTGTGCGCATGTGCACGCACATGTATGGAAGAACACACAAACTGCTGTTTGGGAAAATGTGAGAAAATGTGATTTCCCTGAAACAGATGTTTTTACTGGGACTGCCCCTGCCTCAATAACTTGGATTCCATCCAGTGACTTTGTACTAATTGTGTATGCCTTACCAAATCATGCAAACATCTAGACAGTCAGTCCCCTTGATGGGAGAAGAGATCCCTAGTATATGTTGGACCCAAGCCATTCTACAAAGCCATTTCTTCCTCAGAAGACCATACAGCCTGTTGTCTGCCCAAAGGCTCATTGGTGAAACTATCTCCATATTTAGTTTACCACCAAATTTTAGTGCTGACCAGGATGTTTTGTACCCACTTACCTGTATGCATTCAGAATTCTTATAACTTTCCACAGCATGGTGAGGTAAAGGTGTTTGCATGAGAAGAAACAATAGCACAAAATCAACTCTTCACTGCAAACTAGTAAGGACTTGCAGCAGTATAAACACATCATGTCCAAAGATAACACTAGTCTCTCTCCCTCAGTGAATGGTATATTCCCTGCAAGGCCTATTTCTCATGCCTGAAGTTTCTGCCCTAGGCTTTGTGTTACAACTCTGTATTGAATGCCTAAATCACTGCCATACTTCTGCATGCAAACAGTAGGAAATGCCAACCAAGATACTGGCTAAACAATAGGAACTTAAACATTAAAGTACATGGTGGGAATCAAAACCCAAGAGGCCATGTCTCTCTGGTGATGGTAATGATGGTTTTCCAAAAGAACAATCCACATCCAGAGAAAAGGGATAACTGCTTTCAGCAATGTTCACAGCATTATCTAAAACTCTGCCTGTAATCAGGGTGAACTCTGGAGAATCCAGGGTATTAGTTCACCTACATGATGTAATCAAATCCCTAGTGCTTTAACTTTAAATCCATGAACAGTGGCACTTATTTCACATGCCAGTAAGGTAATGCTCAAGATCTTGCAAGGTCGACTCCAGCAATTCATGGAACGAGAATTGCCAGATCTACAAGCTGTGTTTCGAAAAGGCAGAGGAACTAGAGACCAAATTGCCAATATCTGCTGGATAATGGAGAAAGCCAGGGAGTTTCAGAAAAACATCTATTTCTGTTTGATTGACTATTCTAAAGCCTTTGACTGTATGGATCATAACAAATTGTGGCAAGTTCTTGGTGGTATGGGGATACCAAGTCATCTTGTCTGCCTCCTGAGGAATCTGTATGACCAAGTAGCAACGGTAAGAACAGACCATGGAACAACGGACTGGTTTAAGATTGGGAAAGGAGTACAGCAGGGTTGTATACTCTCACCCTACCTATTCAACCTGTACGCAGAACACATCATGCGACGTGCTGGGCTTGATGAAGCCAAGGCTGGAGTTAAAATCGCTGGAAGAAACGTTAACAGTCGCCAATATGCAGATGATACCACTTTGATGGCTGAAAGCGAGAAGGAGCTGAGGAACCTCATGACGAAGGTGAAAGAAGAAAGTGCAAAAGCTGGGTTGCAGTTAAAGCTCAAAAAAACCAAGATTATGGCAACCAGCTGGATTGAGAACTGGCAAATAGAGGGAGAAAATGTGGAGGCAGTGACAGACTTTGTCTTTCTAGGTGCAAAGATTACTGCAGACGCTGACTGCAGCCAGGAAATCAGAAGACGTTTACTTCTTGGGAGGAGAGCAATGACAAATCTTGATAAAATAGTGAAGAGCAGAGACATCACACTGACAACAAAGGTCTGCATAGTTCAAGCAATGGTATTCCCCGTAGTAACCTATGGCTGCGAGAGCTGGACCATAAGGAAGGCTGAGCGAAGGAAGATAGATGCTTTTGAACTGTGGTGCTGGAGGAAAATTCTGAGAGTGCCTTGGACTGCAAGAAGATCAAACCAGTCCATCCTCCAGGAAATAAAGCCAGACTGTTCACTTGAGGGAATGATATTAAAGGCAAAACTGAAGTACTTTGGGCACATCATGACAAGACAGGATACCCTGGAGAAGATGCTGATGCTAGGGAAAGTGAAAGGCAAAAGGAAGAGGGGCCGACCAAGGGCAAGGTGGATGGATGATATTCTGGAGGTGACAGGCTCGACCTTGGGGGAGCTGTGGGTGGCGATGGCTGACAGGAAGCTCTGGCGTGGGCTGGTCCATGAAGTCACAAAGAGTCGGAAGCGACTGACCGAATAAACAACAAAATAACTGGGTTCACTCTTGTCATCATCCTGTGTTGTAACTAGAGTACCTTAGTACATTTCATAGCTATAATCTGAAGGGAGCTGAGAAAAGTCCAGAACACAAAGCAACAGGGTCAACGTACACCATGTTCTCAGAGTTACCCAGTTGTAACTGCATTTTATAAATGGATAATAAGGTCATTTTTAAACGCCTTTTTTAATCTTGGAAAAGTATCATTAAAGTACAAGTAATCCATTAAACTAAACTGAGAGAAAATGAACAGGATCCTTTCCAGTATTTTATGAGTCATAATAATAAAAAAGAACCTTTGCTTCAATGCTTCCTCAATTAATAAATTCAAGCATTTTTTTCCTGGCTCTCACAGTTCACTGCAAGCTCTGCAGGGGAAACTCTGTTGAGATACCATCCAACAATGTGGAACATGACGAGCTGTATATTACATTTGGGAAAACCAAGGGAGTTTGGAGTCCACACGAATAGCGCTTAAAGTACTGGACACAAACATCCTTAATTCCTTAATTCACTGGACAAGCAGAGATAATAATGAGTAAGGAAATTAAAGATCAATGTAGCTGACCCAACAGCCTTGATGGAGGATTTGCTACATCTCAAATTTCCTGATCATAGGCTCATAAGGGGATGGGTTGAAAGAAACCAGAAGTTCATCATGTTCAGCCCTTTGCTCCAAGGCAGGATTCTCCAAGCATCACAGCAATCCTAGTTAAGAAGCTACCAGAAAGGCAACCATGAAACATCCACACCTGGCCTGTCCCATTGTCCATTGACCCAATTGCTCTTACACTTAAGAACTGTTGTAATCAAACCTACATCCAGTTACACCCTGTTGCCTTATATCTTGGATCCCAAGCTTATCCTAGAATAGCATTAATATTGTCAATTTAGCATCAGAGTTAAAAAAAAAGAAAAAAAAAGTCACCCATGCTAGAAGTGGTGCTTCTATTATTGTATGTATGTATGTATTTATACAAACTTGTATATCCCATTTATCTCATTAGCCACTTATCCCTCATTTTTAACTTGTGCATTTCATTGAACTCACATCTGAGCCCTGTATTTGCCTTTGCTGAACCTAACTCTGGAGTCTGAAGCCTAGTCCTCCAACTCATTAGTAATTTTTAATCATAATCCTACTTGTTTATCTCGAAATCTGATTAACATTCTAATTAAGCTCTTATCCAAGTCATTAATAAAAAATAAACAGGAGCAGAGCTCACAAATGGAGAACCTCATTTGTCACCTGCTTCTCATTTGGCTCCATTAATAATTTTTGAGGATGCTTCTTCAACATATTCCTACATCATTTAGGAGAATGTCATATGGAAAAGGGTCAAAGGCCTTGCTAAAATGAGGTTATGCTGTGATCACTGATTTCTTCTTTTTACCTACTAAGCAAGTATTAAAAAAAGAAGACATTAGATGGACATAATTAATATTTTAAAAATCCATGCTGTTAGCTATAAAATAAATGAATTAAATACTTACAAATATATATGTATGTAAAATTTCTCAGGAACTGGAAGCCAGTCTTTTCTTTTGGGCTGTTAGAAGTACTTTTACAGCACAATCCTATGCATGTTTACGTGGGGAAAAAATGTCCCATAAACGTCTTATCACAGTGTAATTTTCCTCTTTCTTCTAGCCACAGGCATTATACCAACAGAAAAACTTGTTCAGTGGTTTGCTGACAAGCAGGACACACTGATTGTTAGTTTTAAAGTAGTTATGTTTAGTCTTTTCTTTTAACAAAATAACACTGCAATCATAGGTATTTTAACTGCATTCAATGGGACTACATACTTACTAGGGAGTAAGGCCCACTGGACACACAGGGACTATTTCTGAGTTAACATGTCTAGGATTGCATTGCCAAGGTACTCAACAGCCCACTCCCCCCCCAAAAAAAAAAAATACAGAAAGAAGAAAAAAATAGGAGAACAATTACAACAGTTATGGCACTTTTTCATATCTATGAGCTCCAACGTTCAGAGAAAGTCTATTTGTGGAGCCTGACAATGTGATGATCACTAATAACTTGACAAGAGAAAGATAATTAAATTCAGTGCAGTTCTTTGCCAGCAGATCCCCATTCATAACAACACATTTTTACCTTTAACTTAAGCGTGGTACTAATAACTGGAAGTACATTATAGAGCATTACTTTTCTCAGAACACCAGGAATTAATCATCAAAAAAGAAAAAAATATCAAAGAGCTAGCCAAATAAGCTGAACAAAAAACCTAAAACTACACTGAATCCCCAGTAAAGATTCAGCTGTCCCCCGTGCTGTTGACATTCAGATGCCAGTTAAAGACGTATTCATTTGGTACACGTTTTGAGGTATAGGCAAGCGTTTTATCTGTTTTCTGATGTTGCAGTGATGGTTTTACTGTATTTTATTGTATATTTGTAAGGTCAGAGTTATGATTTTAACGGTGTTCATGTGTTGCATTGTTTTTAGATGGGTTGTTATCTGCCCTGGGCAAGATAGAAAAACAAAAAAATAAACAAACTATCATATTACTAATTCAGTGTCCTTAATTAGCCAAAAGAAGGACCAATATGTTGGAATAAATCGATGTTTTGCAATTCCTGTGTGCTGTCATCTAGCCCTTTATTTATATAGCACCAGGTGTTTGAATGGCACTCTTCAAAATTATGAGACGCCAGGATGCCAGGTGTCCTCTTTTACAGAAGACAGCCCTGTATTTGAAGGCACCCTCTCTTTGTAGACCTGTCCATTCCAATTCCAGTTTAAGAACCATGAGAACTTTTGCCCGTCAACAATTAGCACCTGAGCAATAGACTGAACAGCGAGGCACACAGGTCACCTGCTCACAGCCTTCCACACTATGGTGACGTTTACTGCATTTCTATTTAAATTATAATAATTTCTAAATTCACATCAAAACATATAACTTAGCATACGCAAATGTATGTCAACCTTTGTCCTCTTTTCTGCTGATGAGTTTCCTCTTTTTTAGCAATTCACAAGTGGCCACCCTAGGATAAGCCCTGAGGGGCTTACAATCTAGAAATTGACACTTAAGGAAACAACAGAGAAAGGTGGTGGTGGGGGGGGGGAAATGGAGGTGACTGAACAGGGAAAGAATCACAGTTATTTCAGTGAAACATATTTAAACAAACATTTATTTATTGTATGGCGCTGTCTGGAGGGTTGTGCTGTCTCTCTGAGGCCTTGTTCTCAAAATTAGGTGGCAACCCCAATTCTGGATTGTTCCACTTCCATCCACAGGACTTCTCCAATATTTGAATCCTATTCCATACAAATTACTACTACTACTGCTACAATAATAAACAGTGACAAATCCCTGCATGTAGAAAATTGTTGTGGACAAAGGCTCTAGTCTAAACTTTTTCCCTAATATGCTAGTTTCCTGTGTGTAAGGAATTTTCTTTTTGTATGGAGGAACATTTAACAAAGTGAACAGCTCTTACCTGCAGTTCAAGGTACTACAGTTCAAAACAATTGGACCTAGGCCTGGACCAAGACATTTTGCTGCCTGAGGCAAAGGACAAGATGGCACCCTCTCCCCATTCAACATACAGAAGTCAACAGGATAGTATCCTCCACCACACCTGAGGCAGCAGACTAATTTAGTGGGCCTGGGAGAGACCACGTGGCATACGCTGCTCTGCCCTCCAACAAATGGGAATGGCTGGGTGGACCTCAGGGGGAACACCTCAGCATCTGCCACCTGAGGCAATTGCCTCACTCTGCCTAATGGTAGGATGGGCCCTCGGTTTACAATCTCATGTGCTGTTTAGGAAAACAAGGCCTAAAAGGAGGCTCAGAAACCATGGTCCTTGCCATTATGGATTAACTTGCTTCTGTTTGATACGTCATTGGTTGGCATTGCTTGTAGCATAAGGTTACCCACTCCTTTCAGTGTTCTCTGTATTAGAAACACATTCTATATCCACATATTTCTAGGGTGGCTGACCTTAATCTGCGGATGATTGTGTTGTTAACCATCATCCTCGAAAGTACTGATTCTCTTCCTGCTTTTTTTCTTTTTCTTTTTAAAGCTTTGCTGATTATAGAATGAATTCACTCTTGCAGGAGTAACTCTCGATGCAATTCTGTGCATGTCTACTCAGCAGGAAGACCTATTGAGTGTAATGAGGTATGTTCCCATGTAGGTATCTATAAACTGCCTTAATGTAACAAGCCCTGTTCCAGGTAACTAGAAACTGCTGTCAATGCAGATGGTGCACATCAGATGTGCATTACAGGAGTTTCTGAGGGACAGGGACACATGGAAAATTAGTAATGCAGAAAAGACCATACAGGGCACTTCTAAATGAGATGGGTTGGCCTATATCTTATCTTAGCTGAATAACAGCTGCACTGCCATATGAACACTGTATGAACTCAGAGCCTGTCAGCAAACTTTTCAACGTCACATCTGTCCTGCTCTCCATCTGGTGCACTTATTGGTTGTTTTTAATGCACACCTCGGCCTCTTTGGGGTGCCTTTCCAAGAACCAGAGTTGGTTGTATCCATGGCTTTCCTTTTATTTGTTGGGGGTGCGGGGCGAAGGGGAAATCTCTTTGCACCTTTGTTCTCTTTGATGTGGTCTGTGGAAAAATATATGACTTCACAGGAAGCACCAAAAGGGAGTTGCTGCCAAGACTGTAAATGTTTCAGTTAACGCAAGCATTTCCATGGTAATTATAAGCACTACACAGTTGCCACTGAAGGAACTACAAGTGCTAATATGACAGTCCAGAGTTCACCTATTTTAAAGAACCCTTTCTCCGGTGATGAAACATAGAACACAATCTAGTTTGTATAGCATGAAAAAGTAGCAAGAAATCGTAGGTTTTATTACAAAAGTTTCCCACAACCCACCTAGAAACTGGTTGGCTCTTCCTAGTTTTGAGTCCTTCCAGTGAGGTGCGGGAAATCACAATTTCACTAAAGTATCAGGAGCTATACTAGATCCAAACGTGACTTTCCTAGTGCTGTAACTAGATTTAGAATGCTCAGCAGAACCACATATCTATACTAGTTTTAGGGGTCCCAAAACATTTTGGGTGAGTGGGCACATTTGGAATTGTGTGAGAGAGTTGTGGATGTTCTTGCAAAGTGGCTGCAATGGGAAGGGACCTGCACATTCATAAAATGGCTG
Source organism: Heloderma suspectum (assembly GCF_057233095.1). NCBI lineage: Eukaryota > Metazoa > Chordata > Lepidosauria > Squamata > Helodermatidae > Heloderma > Heloderma suspectum. The sequence goes on from NC_139458.1 coordinate 93,488,057, forward strand.
TCATGGTGGGCATGGCTGGTCACAAAACACTCATTTCCCAGAAGGCAAACTGGTGAGACTGAAAGAAAAGCGACCTTCCCAAGAACCTAAGTACAAGGCAGAGGCTGGGTCTGAGCTCCAAAATGCAAAACCACTATTTTAAACCCAAATAAAGATAGTGCTGGAGGGAAATACTTCACATTGCAGCATGCCAGCCTCCAAACTGAAATATTATTTTAATTAAAAGAAATGAAATAAAATAAACATCAGAGGGGGCAGGAGCTGTGTGGGCACCGAGAGAGGTGTCCGCATGCACACTGGTTCCCATGGGCACCATGCTGGAAACCCTAGAGATATCTTAATATGTTTTATTTGGATGCTCCATGAATTTTATAATGAGAAATGCAGCAATCAACCTTTCAGGATCTTTAAACAACAACTGAACAGAACAGAGGGATATGAAATGAAAGGCTCAGAGATTATATCTGACTTGCCAAAGGTTTTCCTCAGGTCTTTAGCAGCCCAATCTGGTACACTCTTGGGTGGCAATCCAATGGCCAGGTGTTCTGAAGCAGGAAAGCTTTTCCATGGATGGATATGCCTATCTTTGTGCTAGGTCCCCTCCTCAGTTACTTCTTGCTTCATTCATTTATGTTTATAGGCGAAACTGAAATCCTACATGCTGCAGAAGCTTAGAGAATTTTAAAAACTGAAGGCCAATCCAGTTATGGGAAGATTATTTTAATGCAGAGGGTGTGAAAGAGGAAACAATGGGCAAATGGGAGAGTGGTTCTTGGCAAAGGACAGTTCTGGAGGCCTATGGGGACTGCCTGGTAGGGGAAGCCGGTAATGGGAAAGTTTGCACACTTAATCTCCAGCTCTGCAGCGAACTAATCCTTCTGCATTGACATTAATCTTTTCAGCAGAGATCAAAAAGCCCTTCTTATCTTTCATTTTGATCACTGAGCCAGAAAACACAGTGCTAGGCTTTGGTCTTTGTTGCTTGTGTAAATCCGGGCATGCCAATATCCTTGCTGGGAAGCAAATTTGCCAGCCTTTCCAAAACTTTGGTCAGGCTTCTACTACTTAACACTGATTTGCAGTTCTCCAACCAGCAGCAACTCTGTGCATGGCATTGAACCAGCATGCTGTTTTGTGGTTTATAATCTTTATTCTGTTCTTTCTTACAACAATTTTTTAAAAGGTTATTACGATGATGCCCATATTCGATAAAGGGAACTGTAGTTGAGAAAATGAGATGCCTAAGGCCACCCAGTGAGGTGATGGCTTTGCAGGGAAATACTTTCCTTGTAAGAATCAAAGTATGAGGCCACCAAGCAGGGTTCCCATCAGTGCTCATATTATGGGGGGGGCTAGATGGGGCCTGCCCCCCCTTTACCTTTGGGGCTCCCTTAGTGATGGGAGTGCTACAAAGGTTGGTCTGATTTGGCTAAAGCTAGGTGAAGTCAGGGTGTGAGGCTTATGGATTTTATTAAGACTCCCCTACCTGTCCCCCTGGTCTTTTGAGAACCAGTTCCCATGGCAGACAAGCATTCAGTTGTTGCTGTTATTGCTGTTGTTGTTGCTGCTGCTGGCTTTATTGTCAGCTTTTATTGTTGCTTTTATTGCTATTTTATTGTGTTTATGTTTTTTTCGCTTTTAATATTTTAACTATTTTAATGTATTTTATTGCTGTGACCCGCCTTGGGAGGGCTTCTGCCCTGAAAGGCAGCAAAAAAATTGTTAAAACAAACAAACAAACAAACAAACAAACAAACAAATTCCAGACAATATCCCATTCATGATATGCTACCAGCTGTGAACACATCAACATTAGTTGCATGTTTTTGTGGAACTAGACATTGAAGAAGTCGTTGAACTAGAGACTGAACAATAATTAATAGAGAGGAGTCAAGTTCTATTACAAGATAGTTATATGTGGCTCAGCCCCCCCCCCCCCCCAGCTACATGACTGGATTGAAAGACGTTTTTTCCACCTAATTCAGAGCCTTGCACGCATGTTGATGCGCACAGGGAGCTCTTGCATACATGAACTAGATCATCGATTTACAAAGGATGCAGCAGATCTCCTAAGCTAAGGAATGCATAACGAGGCTGCTCTCCTGGGTGGGGGAGCTGTGTTTGCATTAGAGAGTTTCTTCACCTGTAGAATGATGGGAATGTTTGTCTTTACCCAGAGCTTCCAATTGCCAACTTTCAGTGCCTTACCTTCAGTGTCACCATGGCCACATTGCAGATTGAACTGTGTTCCTTGGAGGACAAGGAGGAGGTGCTCTAGGTTCCAATAGAAGCCTAATCACCTGCTTTAACACTTTGTCAGATGTCCCAAAGAACCAGTGTAGACACTTATAAAACTCCACTGATCTTCAGTCTGACAATGTATGTCACTGGAGAGGCCCTGCCTAATTAAACACATGCTTTCTTCTCCCACCTGGTTCAATAGGAGATCCAGAAGTAACACAAGGTTGTAACTGTAGGAAGGCTGAACACCACCTCTTATGGGCATCCTTATCCCATGTCATCCTGAGCTGCAAGACTTCCCGAAAACAGCATTGTCCCATCCAGTATGGTTCACTTACATCAGCGGTTCTCAACCTGTGGGTCGCGACCCTTTTGGGGGTCGAACGACACTTTCACAGGGGTCGCCTAAGACCATCGGAAAACACATATTTCCGATGGTCTTAGGAACCGAGACACCACTCCTCTATCCGTCTCCAGGCGGGTCCGCCTACATGCAGATATGCCCACATACGAGTACCCGGCGTGATGACATCATCGCGCCAACCCCATCACATACACCCCGTACAAATACAGGTGTATGTGACAGGGTTGGCGCCATAATGTACTTATGCGGACCAGTCACACATGTGTAGAGAGCAGCTACTGTGTAGAGAGCAGCTGCTGTGTTGAAAGCAGCTACTCTGTTAAAAGCAGCTACTGTGTTGAAAGCAGCAGTATTGGAGGTAAAACGACACTTCATGAATTATAATTACTGGGTAAATGTAAAATCATGTACTGTAAAATCATCAACTACTGCAAAAAAAATATATCTGTACCATGGGAACTTAATCTGGATGCTGATCGGTCTTTTTATATTCAGCTGTGGTTGATGTGAATACTGCCCCCTTGTGAAAGTAACAGGTATGTAAAAAAAACAACACAGAGAATGGCAAATCATAGGAAACTTTAATTAACTGTATACAGAAGTAGACTTGTTGTGGAAGATGATCTTCATTGTGCTCTTGCAAAGACTGCCCTGAGAATTTCTGATCTGGTGAGAAAGAAGAAATCTCAACCTTCACACTGACGTTGGCTTTTTACGCATACTGTCGCAAAATGTAGCAATGTAGTTTACTGTTGTTATATTAAGACTGTTAGCCATGCTACATCATGCTTCAAGACAAAATTTCATTTATTTGTAATTAGAAATAAATATTTCACAATATATAATTACATATTGCTTTGTGATTAATCACTATGCTTTAATTACGTTCAATTTGTAACAATGAAAATACATCCTGCATATCAGATCTTTACGTTACGATTCATAACAGTAGCAAAATCACAGTTATGAAGTAGCAACGAAAATAATTTTATGGTTGGGGGTCACCACAACATGAGGAACTGCATTAAAGGGTCGCGGCATTAGGAAGGTTGAGAACCACTGATTTACATATACTCCTTACTACGACCAAGTATTCAGCATGGGGATAAGATGAAAAATTGCCTATTACCATTCTCTGTCATTACTAGAAGTAATTAGAACCACTTCAGGGCACCCAACAGAATTCAACACTTTAATCACCAATGCACAGCCAAAGGCCACAAAAAGACCTACGAGGATTAACACACTGCACAAGGCCATTTAAATTTCTAGGCAAAGGTAATCACCTAGTGATATATATATATATATATATATAGAGAGAGAGAGAGAGAGAGAGAGAGAGAGAGAGAGAGAGAGGTCCTAGCCACCTTAAAGGAGGTGGTGGTGTGATTACTCCTGAAGAAGCTATCATTACTGGACCCAGAAGATCTTAATAAGTATAGGCCAGGGGCAAATGTTCCCTTCTTGGACAAGGTGCTTGAGTGTGTGGTGGTTGACCAGATCCAGGCTGTCTTGGATGAGACTAATTTTCTGAGTCCAAGTTCAGGTCTGGTTACAGCACAGAACAGCCCTGGTCACCCTGTGGGATAACATCTGTTGGGGAAAAGACAGGGGAACTGTAATGCCGTTCTGCTCACTGACTACTCAGTGGGTTTTGATACCAACTATGGTATCCTTCTGGAGTGTCTGTTAGGAGTAGGTGGGACCACTTTTCAGTGGTTCCACTCTTACTTGGATGGGGATGTTTTCAGAAGGTGGTGCTGTGGGATTTCTGCTTGACCCCATGGCATCTTTGCTTTAGGGTCTTTCACAGTTCCATCTTGTCCCCCTTGCTGTTTAACATCTCCATGAAACTGCTGAGTGGGGGCATTTGGGGGGTTGGAGTGCGTTGTCATAGGCGCTCTATGTCTCCTTCTTTTCAGAGCCAAGTGCGGCTGTGGGGATGATGGACTGGTGCTTGGTTATGGTAATGGACTGGATGAGGGCTAACAAATAGAAGCTCAGTCCAGGCAACACAGAGGCACTGCTAGTGGGTGGCTCCTCAGACCAGATGAGTGGGATTCAACCTGCACTCCCCCTGAAAGATCAAGTGTGTAGCTGGGGGCTACTCCTGGATTGATCACTGTCACTAGAGGCTCAAATGGCCTCTGAGGCTCCGAACGCCTTTTAAAAGCTTCAGCTGGTACCCCAGCTTTTACCCTATCTAGAGGTGGATAGCAGAGCTGCAGCGATTCATGCCCTGGTAACCTCCCATTTGGATGATCGTAATGTGTTGTACATGGGGCTATCTTTGAATTTGGTCCAGAAACTTCAGCTAGTGCAATATATGGCTGCAAGAATTCTAACTGGAACCAGGTGCATGATCATATTACACCAGTCCTCTCTCACCTGCACTAGTTCCCAATTTGTTTCTGGGCCCAGTTCAAAGTGCTGGTTTTGACTTAGAAAGCTCTACACAGCTTGGGACCCTGGTATGTGGTGGAGCGACTCCTCCCATATGTACCCGTTCATACATTAAGGTCAGCCACAGAAGCCCTTCTTCAAATGCACCCTCCTTCCGAGGCTTAGAGAGTGGCAAGAAGAGAGAGCTTTTTTGGTAGTGCCCCCCCACCAGCTCTGGAATGTTCTCCCAAGGGAAACTTGCCTGGTGCCACTGTGCAGGGTGGGAGATGCAGCGGAGGCAATCGTTGCACTGCATTTTAGCTAGACAGGCTTTTTTGCCCATCTAGCTGGGCCATTGCAGAGCGGGAGAGAAGGAGGCTGGAGAGATCTGGGGGTATTGTGTAAGACGGCCTCTCCAGTGCCTCCCCTCCCTGCCCACAGAAACACCCCCTTCACTGCCTCCCCAAGATCAGTTCTGCAGCCTCAGAGAGGCAGCTGGTGCGGTTCTCTCTGTGCCGGCTGCAAGGGGAAGAGGGAGGCAGGGAGTGCAGATTCCTGGGTCCAAGGTTGGAGTGCTATCTCCGACCTTGGATCCAGGAAATGGGAAAATCCTATGCCCCACCCCCCCACTCAACCCTGTCTAGGGGCCACACAATTGCTCTCTAAGAGTAAATAAATCATGTTGTTATGCATTCAACCGAAGACTCCCAAGAGCTCCATGCTGTTACCAGAGCCCTAACCTTCTGTTTTGAGGGCCAAGGAAGGTATTAGAGAAGGGTGTGTGTATTCTAAGCCAGCTAGACTGCTCAGTATAAACAGTGGTGCACCTAGGTGATTTTAGACCCTGGACTTAATGGCATGGGGGGGGGGCTTTAGACAGGCCCTTTAGACATGAGTATTACTTCAGTTGTGAAGCACACTGCTAACATTTCAGCTCCCCCCTCCTATTTGACCATTCCACACTATGCAACTGCTTCTACATTCTTGACATGTTAGAACAACAACAGAACTGTTTGCCAACCCTGCTAAATATCATATATTCTGAGCATGTACAGTTTTGCATTTTAAACTCACTGAAATCATAGCACCATCATGAATACAGGAATAAAATGGAGCTTGCTCCTGCTGCCCTCATCGCCTGTCCCTCTCTGCATGGTCATTTGAGGTCCCACTGAGAATAAACAGTTCCTGATAGTTTCACTGCACCCCAGCTAGGATGACCAGATGCACAGAAGGAAAGGGCTCTTCTGGTTTCATGGTTGTTTCTGAAACTGCAGTAGGAGAAGCGAGCAGTGCATCCCAGAGAACATTAACATGCCTTCACTTAAATCTTCCAAAAAAGCATGAGCTTCTCTCATCATCCCTTTCCTGGTTGTGTTGCCCAGCCCGCTCCACCTTGGTGCAATATGCCTGGAATCCTGGGAAAGAGAGGGTAGACAAGAGGACTGTTAGGGAACAGTGGGAGAAACTCTGGCTTGCCTTGTCTCATGCTGCTTCAGGGGATTAAAGGCGTATGTTCTCTGGATTGCAACCTGGCAACCTTGGGTTCATCATTTTGCTGCCCTAGGCAAACAGGTGCCTTTGCCAAACTTCAATAGTCTGCTGCACAAACGTACGTGCTGAAATATTTGCCTGTGCACATGCATTTCACTACTGGGGCAGGATTCAGCAAGCCAAGGAAGTTCAACTTGCTTTCTTAGGATTTTATTTATTTTTTAATATGTGAAGCCTTCACATTATTTCCTTCAAGAGGCAGGTGCCTCCAGGTAAGCCTCCTTGAATGGACTTAATGCACGGAATAGGAATAGTCCAAGGGATAGGAAGCAGGTGTGCCTGCCCCTTATCCTACGCACATTTCTAGTAAACATAATTAAAGTCAGAAGGAGACTGTGTGTTTTGCTTGTTGTCCAAGTGCTGGACACCTGTACAGGGAAGCTGAAAACACAGTAGGAGCAACGTAGAGCAGCTCCTACTGTAAACACCAGCACTGGACAAATTCCTCTTCTTCTGGGCCATCATCAAACAGGAAACTAAACACAGCTGTGTACCAATTTGGCAAGCTGGTTTGTGTATTTAGCATGAACAGAAAGTTCTTCACAAGTAATTTTATAAGTCAGGTTTGGGTATAAATTCACATTGCTCGGTAATCTGATTCTTTTTCTTGGGCTGCATGCTTTAATTTACTTTAAATATTTGAGTGTCAGTAAAAGTTCTATCGTGTCTCCTCTCCAAGGATTTCCAAGAAGTGAGCTTTCTCTCTGATGACCAGCATCCTGGCAAGCAAAGCTTCCATTTGAACTGGGATCAGAGGGGCTACCTGAGTTATATGGAACCATCCCCCTTCAAGGAGGGAGCCCATTAGGCAGAGGCAGAACCCACCTAGGGACCTGACATTGCTAGTGGCCAATGGGCAGGGGACCACGGTAGTGTAGTGGATAAAGGACCAGGCCTGGAATAGGGCGAAGCAGATTCAAATCTCTGGTCAGATAACTGATCTTGAGCTAACTACTGTCTTAGTTTAATTTACCGCCCTTTTGTGTGTTGGAACAGCAATGGTAGGGGATTACACCATGGCCAGATCTACACCTTGTGTCATATCATTACGATCCCATCATGTTAATGCTATATTTACCTTGTGTATTTATATCTTGTAGGACACACGATGACATTTGTTGTGGTATTTAGGATAATGTGGAATAAAAAGCAGGAAATAACACTACGATTGTGGTATATAGAATGTGTAATGTAACTCAACAGTTATCAGTGAACTTCAATACCACTATAAAGCAGTAGAGAGATCTAGCCCATATAAAGGTGCAGGCTAAGGGTTAATTTGTTCTTGGAATTTTAAAGCAGTTATTAAGTGCAATAGCAAGGTTCACTGAGGATGCAGAGCTAATTAACAGCTCTAGATGCCAGAGAGCCTTGGATGCCAGCAAGGGTAACAAGGGCGGCGGGGGGGGGGGGTATGTTGCAGCTAAGTGGAATCAAATTAGTTTCCTTTTTAGTCTGAGTTTTGGGGTATAAAAACCTAGCATGTTCAGTATATTCTGTAGTAGTAGTGGTCTCATTCTGTTAGAAGCCTGACCTGATTTGCTCTGGTGTTTTATACTCCGCTTAGCCAGGAGTATACTCTGTTTTTATACTCTGTTTTCCCAACCCTTAATTTTCTGGATTCAATCTGCATTATTCAGCCAGTTCTCCTAGCACTGTGAGCATAAAACATTGGCCCTGTTCAGATACACATTAGGGAAGGGTGGTTAGGCTAACCATGGTGCATGGTAGTTACCGCTAACAGCTACGAGTGCTACTGCCACACGTGCAGGTAACCATGTTCCGCAATGTAATTAGACTAACCATTCTTTAAACGCCCTCCCTCCTGCAGGAAGCCACAGTCCTCCAGATGGGCAGCCATGTATCCCAGCAGCCTTTGTGCTGTCGGCCATTTTGGTGCTTGGTGCTGTCAGCCATTTTGTCACTCAGCAGCTACTCCTTCTTTGGCTGCTCTTGCTGTGGAGCTCTATGGCAGCTGTCAATTCACCATGGAGACTGTTGAAACATCACACTAAGCCATGGTAGAGCCCACTAACCATCTTGCAGCAAGTGGTTAGTGAACATGGTTGTTGTTGTTCAGTTGTGTCCAACTCTTCGTGACCCCATGGACCATAGCACGCCAGGCCTTCCTGTCCTGCGCTCTCTCCCGGAGTGTGCTCAAGTCCATATTCATTGTATCGGTGATGCTATCTAGCCATCTCATCCTCTGCCGTCCCCTTCTCCTTTTGATTTCAATCTTTCCCAGCATCAGGGTCTTTTCTGGTGACTTTTCTCTTCGCATTAGGTGGCCAAAATATTGGAGCTTCAGCTTCAGTATCTGTTCTTCCAATGAGCAGTCAGGGTTGATTTCCTTTAGGATGGACTGATTTGACTTCCTTGCAGTCCAGGGGACTCATAAGAGTCTTCTCCAGCACCACAGTTCGAAAGCATCGATTCTTCGGCGCTCAGCCTTCCTTATAGTCCAGCTCTCACAGCCATACGTTGCTACTGGGAAAACCATAGCTTTGATTATACGAACCTTTGTCGGCAAGGTGATGTCTCTGCTTCTTACTATGCTGTCTAGGTTGGCCATAGCTTTCCTCCCAAGGAGCAAGCGTCTTTTAATTTCATGGCTACAGTCACCGTCTGTGGTGATCTTGGAGCCCAAGAAAATAAAATCTGTCACTGCTTCCATTTCTTCCCCTTCTATATGCCAGGACATGATGGGGCCAGATGCCATGATCTTCATTTTGTTAATGTTGAGTTTCAAACCAGCTTTTGCACTCTCCACTTTCACCCTCAACAAGAGGATCTTTAGATCCTCTTCGCTTTCTGCCATTAGGGTGGTACCGTCTGCGTATCTGAGGTTGTTGATAATTCTCCTGGCAATCTTAATTCTGACCTGTGATTCATCCAACCCGGCGTTTCTCATGATGTACTCTGCATATAAGTTAAATAAGCAGAGCGACAATATACAGCCTTGTCGTACTCCTTTTCCAATTTTGAACCAGTCGGTTGTTCCATATCCGGTTCTTACTGTTGCTCATTGACCCTCGTACAGGTTTCTCAGGAGACAGGTAAGGTGGTCTTGTACCCCCATCTCTTTCAGAATTTGCAACAGTTTGTTGTGATCCACACAATCAAAGGCTTTAGCATAGTCAATGAAGAGGAAATAGACATTTTTCTGGAATTCTCTTGCTTTCTCCATGATCCAGCGAATGTTGGCGATTTGATCTCTAGTTCCTCTGCCTCTTCGAAAGCCAGCTTGTACTTCCTGTAGTTCTTGGTTCACATACTGCTGAAGCCTAGCTTGAAGGATTTTGAGCATCACCTTGCTGGCATGTGAAATGAGCGAAGTTGTATGGTAGTTTGAACACTCTTTGGCATTTCTCTTCTTTGGAATTGGAATGTAAACTGACCTTTTCCAGTCTTGTGGCCACTGTTGAGTGTTCCAGATTTGTTGGCATATTGAGTGCAGCACTTGAACAGCATCATCTTTTAGGATCTTAAATAGCTCAGCTAGAATACTGTCATCTCCGCTAGCTTTGTTGTTAGTAATGCTTCCTAAGGCCCACTTGACTTCACTCTCGAGGATGTCCGGCTCAAGTTCAGTAACCGCACTATCATGGCTATCAGGGACATTCAGATCTTTCCTGTATAGTTCTTCTGTGTATTCTTTCCACCTCTTCTTAATCTGATCTGCTTCTGTTAGGTCCCTGCCTTCTTTGTCCTTTATCATGCCTGTCTTTGCACAAAATGTTCCCTTGAGAGCTCCGATTTTCTTGAAGAGATCTCTAGTCTTTCCCATTCTATTGTTTTCCTTGATTTCTTTGCATTGTTCATTTAAGAAGGCCTTCTTGTCTCTCCTTGCTATTCTCTGGAACTCTGCATTCAGTTGGATATATCTTCCCCTTTCTTCCTTGCTTTTCGCTTCCTTTCTTTCCTCAGCTACTTGTAAAGCCTCATCAGACAGCCACTTGGCTTTCTTGCATTTCTTTTTCTTTGGGATGGATTGAGTTGCTGCCTCCTGAACAATGTTACGGACCTCCGTCCATAGTTCCTCAGAAACTCTGTCTATCAGGTCTAATCCCTGAAATCTATTCCTCATCTCCACTGTATACTCATAAGGGATATGATTTAGGTCATACCTGAATGGTTTAGTGGTTTTCCCTACGTTCTTCAATTTAAGCCAAAATTTCCCTACGTTCTTCAATTTAAGCCAAAATTTTGCAATAAAAAGCTCATGATCTGAGCCACAGTCAGCTCCAGGTCTTGTTTTTACTGACTGTATAGAGCTTCTCCATCTTTGGCTGCAAAGTACATAATCAATCTGATTTCAATATTGGCCATCTGGTGATGTCCATGTGTAGAGTCGCCTCTTGTGCTGTTGGAAAAGAGTGTTTGCTATGATCAGTGTGTTCTCTTGGCAAAACCCTATTAGCCTTTGTCCTGCTTCATTTTGTACACCAAGACCATGCTTGCCTGTTATCCCAGTGATTTCTTGACTTCCTACTTGAGCATTCCAATCCCCTATGATGAAGAGGACATCTTTTTCTGGTGTTAGTTCTAGAAAGTATTGTAGGTCTTCATAGAACCGATCAACCTCAGCTTGTTTGGCCTCAGTGGTTGGGGCATAGACTTGAATGACTGTGATGTTGAATGGTTTGCCTTGGATTCATACTGAAATCATTCTATTGTTTTTGAGATTGTACCCCAGTACTGCTTTTCCCACCCTTTTCTTGACTATGAGTGCTACTCCATTTCTTCTAAGGGATTCTTACCCACAGTAGTAGATATAATGGTCACCTGAATTAAATTCGCCCATGCTTGTCCATTTTAGTTCGTTGATTCCCAAGATGTCGATGTTCAATCTTGCCATCTCATGTTTGACCACCTCCAGCTTACCTTGAATCATTGATCTTACATTCCAGGTTCCTAAACAATATTGTTCTTTACAGCATTGGACTTTTTTATCACCACCAGACACATCCACTGCTGAGTGTCCTTTCAGCTTTGGCCCAGCCGCTTCACTCTTTCTGGCGCTACTTGGAAATTCCCTCTGCTCTTCCCCAGTAGTATATTGGACACCTTCCGACCTGAGGGGCTCATCTTCCAGTGTCATCTCTTTTAGCCTTGTGATATGTTCCATGGGGTTTTCTTGGCAAGAATACTCGAGTGGGTTGCCATTTCCTTCTCCAGTCGACCACATTTTGTCAGAACTCTCCACCATGACCTGTCCGTCTTGGGTGGCCCTGCACGGCATAGCTTATGGCTTCAGTGAGTTACGCAAGCCCGTTCGCCACAACAAGGCAGTGATCCATGAAGGGGGTGAACGTGGTTAGTCCGTGGTTAATAAACCACCATGGTTGGGATAGATGTCTGTTCAGACATTATGCTAAGCCAACATGGTTAGCTCAAAACTCCTAACCATCATGGTTTAGCATGATGTCTGAACAGGGCCAGTGTGTGTGTGTGGAGGGAGTGCCTTTGCACATGGTGGAGGAAGGACAGGACACAAATCTGTGATCAGTAGACTTTACCCCTCTATAGGCATATGTCAAGGAAGAAGAGATATGTTTCACTTCATCTATAGACTTTAGGGCTGCTCATGTTTCTCACTTGTGTGGAAGATTCATACATACGTAGGTCCCCTTTCAGACTAACACCAAATACCATGGTCCCCTGCATGTCGCCTTCAGGAGTGTGTGGCCAGCAGTCAAGATCATCCCACATCCCATGCTTTTTTGAACATATAAGGTCTTTTATCTAAACAGCCCTTTTATCTTCATAATCTGCACTGAGAGAATTTCAAGTTCTGTTCATGAGTCAGAAGTCATGCGTTAGTGGTCAGAGGCTGAAAGAGACAGTGAGAAATAGTAAGCTTCCTATTGCAGCACCATTCTCTCAGCTCAATGCTTTGATCATCTTGCTATAGGACACATAGATGAAGTCTGGGTAAACGGCCACTGACAATTCTATTACTGTAGCCTTTTCTGTATACTGCCCAGAGAACATATTGATCTGGTTCGCACATAATGACAACGCAGAGTACGCTTCAAGTATGGGTTTAGTATGAGTTGTTGCTGAATCATGAGTTGGTGTTGAATCGTGGGTTGTCATGATGTGTAAACCCTGCACTATGTTTTAACTGTGGGTTTGGCAACCACAAACAACCCGGAGTTTATAACCTAACAACAAACCATGTTTCTCTTCCTGAGTTGTTCATGGTTAACAACCCATTGTGAAACCATAGTGCAGGGTTCAAACATAAAGACAACCCACGATCCAACACCAACCCACAATTCAATGACAACGCATACTCAATTCATTCTGTGCCTTGTCGTTATGTGTGAACCAGGCCATTGCAAACTGAAGAATTAGAAATGCTGTAAGTAAGCAAAGAAAGAAAGAAAGACAGAAAGACAGCATGAAGGATAAGAACAAGCACTTTGAGAAGGCATGGCGGTCACCCCTGAAGGCCTAACATTATTCACATCTTTAGCCCTGGCATGCATGGAGAGGGGAGGGGCAGAGGAAATAGCTGGAGTGGGATCATGGCATAAACCATTTTCCTTGTGCCAGCTATTTTACGGTTTCTAACACAAGTGAAGTGCACTCAAGCAGTAGTGCAGCTAGAGCTGGACTTTGGAGCCAAAGTCCAGAGCCCCGCAGCCAAGCCACTCCCCCCAGTTCCCCGCAAATGATAACCTAAGAGTGGAAGGTGGTGGCAGGGCAGCAGAAGCAAACGCCATTTTATTCCTGTATTCCTGATGGTGCTATGATTTAAGTTAGTTTAAAATGCAAGACTGCACATGCTCAGAGTATATAATTTTAAACTCAGGGTTTGCAAATAGTTTTTGTTATTGTTCTAACATATCAGGAACACAGAAGCAGGTGTAAAGCATGGAATAGTGGTGGGGTGGGGCAAAGAGAAATGTTAGTTGTGTACTTCACAACTGGAGTAACATGCATGGTGGACTAAAGGAGGTCCCCTTAAGACCATTAAATCCAGGGTCTAAAACTACCGAGCTACACGACTGTGTTCAACCTACCTTTCCAAAGAGCAATAGGTTAGTTTTCTAAGTAACTTCAGCAGTAAAGTATATCACTTCTGTATTGTTCGCACAGCTTTTTAATTAGAAATGGAACTATGGCTTGGAACTTCTCTTGGTTTTGCCTTGTGCATGTAAGATGAGTTAAGGAGAAACCCAGACTGGTCCACACTCCTTTGCGCTGAAAAAGGAAGCAAGGACAATGCTGATTTGGGTAAGAACACTCTACCCAACTGAGTCCCTTCGAGGACAGAACTACTTATACTCTACCTCCACTCAGTGGGCAGTTTTTCAAACATCCCTGGAGAAATAGTAATAAACAACTAGCTCCAGTGGCAACGCACCTACAGGACAAATGTGGTTTTGTTCTGGAGCGGAGGACAGGAAGGCCTGGTGTGCTATGGTCCATGGGGTCTCGAAGAGTTGGACACAACTGAACGACTGAACAACAACAACAACTTGCCCTCATGTTATGTCACTTGGTATAATTCAAGGGCTGAAGGGCTGTAGCTCAGTGGCAGAGCACCTGCTTTGCATGCAGAAGGCCCCAGGTTCAATCCCCGGCACTTCCAGGTAGGTCTAGGAAGAAATCCTGCCTGAAACCCTGGAGAGCTGCTGCCAATCTGTGTTGGCAAACACTGGGCTAGATGGACCAATGGACCAGTGGTGTGACTCAGTCATAGGCAGCATCCTATGTTCCTCATTTCTGAAGCTAAACAGGTTTGGGCCTGGAAAGTATCTGGACAGAAGACAGTGACCCTTTTGGAGGGAGCTCTTAGCTGCCTAAGAGAAGACAGGGATGCAGCTGTAACTAAGAACCAAATACCACATTATGTTCTTCGTGGACTTGATGACCTAAATGTCCCTTTCCAACTCTATGTTCAGGGCCCTGCACGAGTTCCTGCTAAAGATCCCCCCACTGCTGCTTGCCCCTGACAAAGGTGCTGTGTTTACTGCAAATATCACCTTTGGAAATAAATAGCACCTGGGCTGAATATTCTGGCAAGAAAATGACATGGACCTTGATCTGGGTCAACAACACATTCTAGATCTGGGGCTGAAGCTGCTTTTTCTTCAAGATAAAAGTAGCCAGTTGAGACATGCTTTTTAAAAATGATGAATAGTGTAGCATGTAGTTTGGCCCTAACATACGTGTACATTCAAACTGGTCTAATTTTCAGTCCTGCTAACGCTACAATGATCTGAATTTCCAGATATTCAGTGCACAATGAGTGAGTCAAGTGTAACTTAGTACTAATCACAGTAAGCTGCAAGTGTACACAGGAGTGATGTTAAATTTTGTTCTTAGCATTATATATATATATATATATATATATATATATATATATATCCTGTTACCAATACAAAACCAAGAAGGAACTAATGTTGTCTTTAGGCTTGATTAGGGTTGCCCGTTTTTTTAGAAGTCTGACTACATCAGGATTAAAAAAAAAAAAAATTATCCCCAAACATTTACATATTTATAATGATGCAAATTCTGTTGTTTCTGTCCATTACTTTCTAACTGCTCATCAGCCAAGCTCCATGAACTTCCATTGCATCTGCACCAGAGAGAAATGCTGCACTCTTTCCCACAGATGCATATTATATTGCTCATAGCTACAGTATCTTAAAGAAGAAATAACCCCCTGTAATTTTCATGGTGGAGTGAAAGTGCATATTAGGAGTTCTGCTGCTTCTGACTTGAGTTCCTTTTCTCATTCATCATCAGAAATGTTTACTTAACACTTGTTCTAACAGGCCTTTCCCTGTTTTCAGGAATAAGGGAGATGTGAAATGGCAGTGAGCTGAAGGGTGACTTTCTTATGAAGCAGATGGCAGGGCTGGGTCTTGGACAAATGCTTAACTGCATAACCACCACAATGTTACGGTTTGATTATAGGTGAGGCCAGCCAGCTCAATTAAATAATAATTCAGGGCAATAATTCTTTTCATGTTGAGATTTCAGGAGAGAAATCTGAATCTTTGACACAGTTCCAAATGGCCACAGCTTTACTTCTGCATCTTGAGTAGTAATAAGATCAAGTCTATGCTTTTAAGAATTCTGTTTCCTTTAGTCTCTGCATGGGAGATCCCATGCAACCTGGCAGACCAAGTGTTAGATCTGAAACAGGGTTCAGCTCAGCAATAAACTCAGTGGCTTGGATCCACGATCTGCCTTCCATGAAAGAAAGGGACCCTGTGTAAGAGGAAGGGCTCCACTCGCAGAAGGTCTCCCCACCTGCTTTTGGGGCATGCCCCCATCTCTCCCACATCACAGCTCATCCCATTCAGAGGGTTTCCTAACTCACTGGGCCTGTTCACACGATGGTGCCTGTGGGTGACGTGGGTCGTTGTGAACCTGGTCTCTGTATAGCATTTTCAGGGGGCAGAATGGGCTGCTGTGGTAAGGATGGAGTGGGGAAATCCACTTCTGCTAGTGAGGTTGATCCAGCATCAATCTGGATTCAACCCAAAGAATGACTTTTAGTATGTCACTCTCTTTTAGGCTCATTTTTCCATGTGTAAATATGAAGGAACACTAAAGATTTCCCTTCTAAGTAATTCCCTTAGCAAGTCTAGAAAAGTACCCTGGCCTCCCCACAGCTTTCCAGACCATTATGTCTGACGTGGAATTAATCCTGGCCTCTTCCAAATCCCAACTCTGTCCACTGCATCACACTGGCCCAGGACTGGTGTCAAGGTGGATGTCATGAGCATTGTAAAGGATCAGCAATCTATGTTTGGAGTGTATGTATGTGCAGCGTTCAGTTTAATGCAATGAACTAACATTAAGCTCGAACTTTAGTATAAATGTGGGTTGAGACAGCGAATATTGGGCCAGTCTGTGATTATGACCTTTCAAAAAGGCAATAAAACAGGGTAACTACATACTTGGCAGAAAAAGCCATATAGTGTTGGTTTGCGCACGCTCTCTCTCTCCCCCCCCCTTTCTTTCTTCAAAGTATACACAATAAAAACCTCATATATCCAATCTGGGCTTCTTTATTCTTCTCTGAGGTAAAACAAAGAAGGGAACATAGGACATTCTTAAGACCACATATTTAGCTAAACCACTATGGCCTAAATGATATTTTATGGAAGATTAATCTAGCAGTTGGTCATCTTTCAAGAGCTGACAATGGCAAATACTTCTCCAGGGACCTTTTTGATGAGCCATCCCCTCACTCTCTTTTGCTTTCTCCATCTCAGAGCCTTTAGAGTGCCCATTAGGCCCCCTCCCTGGGGAGGAGTAAAGAAAGATTTATAATCTCCACATGCTGCACTAGAAGAGGTTTTCAAATAAAAGGAAGGCTGGGACCTTAGTGATGGCGAAACAGATTTAAAAAATCTGCACAAAAAGGTAAAGAAACCATTGCAATATTCCCATGATCTACGTATATAACTTCTAACCCCCCCAAAAGACAGATGGTCCAATACTCAGGCCCGGTGTCAGCACCCATTCACCTCCTCCCCATCATCACATTTTAAGAGCCTGGCACTAAAGGGGAAAGCATCCAGTTGGGTTGCTGCAGCAGCGGCCATCTCCCCACCCTGATGCCTCTGGACTCCACCCTCATTGCAGTGACACTGGGGCTGTTCACACAACATGATAACCCACACTCAGTGATTCAGTATGGGTTGTTGTTGAACTGCAGGTTGTTGCTGAACCGTGGGTTAGCGTGTTGTCTGAACCCAGGACATTTTCTGCAGGGTGGTTTGTTAACCATGTAGTGTGGCTTGTTAACCACTCCAAACATCCCAGCTACAAATTGTGGGTTCTCAAGGTGACTTGTTCGAAAAAATAAGCCACAGTTTCAAGAGGCTACCATTAAGTAAGGCTTAGGAGAGGCATTTCAGCCTTTTAGAGTGGGGAAATATCTGCACAAAAGCTGGGAAACCATGAAACTATCAGTGGTTGGGGGTAAAGGAAGTGGAACCAAGGAAACAGGGTGCAGACAACTGGGGAACCCCAGAGGGCCAGATTTGGACCCCATAAAGGCTAGATTTGGTATCTGCATCTGAGATTCCCACACCTGCTAGGATGACAAGGGCAATTTCAGTCCAAAAACTGGATTGGAAGCCAGCTTGAAAAGTACTAAATAATCAGTTTCATCCGAGAAGACCTGAAGAACGTTACTGGTAACATAACTATGTGCGAGGGTACTTTAACAAGACTTGGTACAGCTAAGAAATACCCAAGGAAAAGGGACTGGAGATCATATCACAATTCTGATAGACACTAAGAAAGCAGGTGCTGAAAAAGAATCTGCACAGCCTGCTGTACTTTGATAGAATCAGAATCAAAGAGACACATGAATACTAAAGGCTGCTGTATTATAATCACTCAAGGGAATTCCAGAGGTGCTGCTCTTTGGGAAAGTAATCACAAGTGTGTAAAACCATCAACAATCATGTCCTGATTAAATCTTCTCTGCCTTTCAAAGACTCAGCTGTTGCTCTGTGGTGGAAGCATCTCCTCCTAGCCATTTTCTTAAAATGCCATTGACAAAATCCAAACAATCTACTCATCTGTTTTGACCTGCATCATTTGGAGTTTTTCTACATGGGGCTGTTAATCGGCCATTGATCAGTTGTCTCTTTGGCTTTTGTCAGAGAATTGAGACTGAGCACTACACAAGGACTGTTTCCTTTCCTGCTTTTCTGCTACATAACCTCTAGGTGGCACTGTGGTATAGCAGCATAGTGCAAATGCACAAGAGGAAATCGCATTTTCTTTCCCTTTCACAATTAAATGCTGGATTTTCCCTGCTCTAAAAAACTTGCTGAGGGTTCTCTGTACAAACAGAAGTGAAACTGGATGGTCACAACCTTGTCTAAAGAACCCATAAACAACTGTAAGTAAGGAATGATGAGCTCATGATAAATGCCTCATGTAGAAAAGCCCTAAATTGCAGCTAAATATTCTTTCAGTTCCCTTACACTGCTGCCTCCCTACTGTGGAGGGAAAGGTTGTGGCCCTTGGTATTTTTCAAATCAGGCCCAAACTGAGACCAAGACTGCTTCTGAAGCACTGCAGATCTCAAGTCATTGATTCCATCACTGGTCTGATGTTTGCATCCAGAAGCTGTTATTGCATGCTAGAGACCTGACCAACTGTCTATGTGGGGCTTGCAACCCACCCACCTTTTCTATAATTTTTTAGTGCTCAAGCCAGCTAACAATAAAATTCAGACTGTAAACAAAATCTTAATTAAAACATAACTAGAAAACAAATAAATTTAAAACACAACAGTAAAAGAAATTAGAAACACCAACCACTTGAAACCTGCTTCAGAAACAGAGCAGCTTATATGCCAAAGGCCTGCCTGGGTAAAAATGCATTTGCCTCCTGGCAGAAGGACAAAAGGGAGGGGATAAACCTAGCTTCCCTTGGCAGGGAATTCCAGAGCCTGGGAGAGGCTGCTGAGAAGGCCCTTTGTCATGTCCCCACCAAACATGTATCTGATGGCAGCAGCACCAAGCTTTCCCTGAAGATCTTAAAACCCAGGTAGGCTTGCTTGGGGTAAGGCAGTATTTCAGGTCAAAAACCTGATCCAGTAAAGTTTCATTAGACATTAGTTTCCAAGTCCAAGGAAAGCAATTATTGATTTTGAATAGATGTAACAGGTGTTGCCATCAGAACAAGAAGCAATCAGGAGGGTGGGGAATGGCAAGAGAATGGAGCAGCAGGCCTTGAGTGAAAGAAGCAAGGCAGTCCTCCATATAGTCCTCCAACAGCTCAGCAGCAGAACATACAGGGTGAGTCATACAGAAGTTCCAGCTAATCCAAAAGCTGTGCTCAGAACAGTCAGGGCTTGACTGATACCATAAGGGACAGAAGAGTTGAGAAAATGATTTTTCTTCCCAAAAGAAAGAGAATGCCTCTGCATAACAGTTGCTGGGAACATGAGTGGGAGGGTGCTGTTGAGCTCATGTCCTGCTTGTGGGCTTCTCATGGGCATCTGTGGGAAAGAGGATGCTTGTATTAGATAGGCCTTTGGTCTGATCCAGCAGGCCTCTTCTTGTTCTTATGTTCTTAAACCTGTTATAGGCCTGAATTGCTATGGCTTCTGCTTCTGCTGGCTTTAATGGGACTGATGCTAGCCATTATAAATACTCCATGAGTATTATTAACCGATGGCCCTTCTTTATTAAAATTCTGTGGTCAGTGTTCCAGAAAGGTCTTGGGTGATGGACCTTCTCCCTTTCAAAAGAGCATGCCAGATGGAAATGCAAATGGTGCAGCCATACCCATGGAGATGTAGCGACAGGGAAAGCTGAACCTGTTGCTCTGCTGTCTGTCGAACAGCTTTTAATGCATGGGGGACCTGCAAGAACAGAATGGTTGGCAAGCCGTGTTTCTGTGTGATGCTGTTGGCACTCACTGCACATCTGAAATTGATAAATAAAGCTGTGGTTGTTTCAGATCCCCCCCCCCTCTGCTTGTGATGATTAGCAGATAGGGATACACACACCCCTTGCAATGTACCTCAAATGTCTTCATGAGGAGATGCACAATAGGAAATGCGCCAGCACAACTGTCAGCTAGGGCTGAGAGGTTGCATGAGGCTCATAGCTTTGCTACTTGAGCACCAGCAAGCATGAGTGGGGAGGTCCCAACAGCTCAATGCTCTCCTTACTCCCTCTTTAGGTCCTGCTAGTATGATGAACCAATCACTAGGGCTGATACGATGTGGAGCAGAAGGAGGGGATGACAAGAACTCATTGGGCAATAATTAAGAGGCCCTAGCAACCAACCAAGTGGATATGAAGGAGGAATGGTTGGATGGGATTGGGATGGGCAAAATAGAGGGTAGCTTGGGCCAGAATCAGCTGATTAGGTATTGCAGTGCTCTGTCTCGGATGTTTGCGTGGGGCTCTTCCCAGACTTTTCTCCTGGAAGCTGGTATCCAGGGCTGAACCTAGGAATTCTTGTTTGTTAAACCTGTGGTGATTCACTGGGCTATGACTCCAACTACGAGCCCTTCAGTACTGATCTCTGTGGCTGGGATATCTAGGGATTAACACAGCCATTACTTTAAATCCTTATCTAGAAGCCACGTCTGTGTTCATTTTTACTCATGAGTAGGCACAGAGCCCTGATCCAGATCTTAAAAGCTCCCCTACCCACTATGCTAAGGTCCTAATGTGGATTCATCAGATGCATGGAACATTATGGAGATTTTCAAGTTTCAGAAAACATAGGTAAACAGGACAGTCTCTATGGAAAATAATAAATGGACATAAATCTGACATCAAAAATGGCAAAATTTAGAGACCAGTGGCAGAACACTTCACCATCTCAGGACAAGTGGCCATTTTGGAGCAAAGGAACTTCGAAGGGAAATTAGAGCTAAGAACATGAGAACAATAAAAAGAGCCGTGCTGGTTCAGATCAAGCCATCAAGGGTCCATCTAATCCAGCATTCTTTTCACACAGTGGCCAACCAGTGTCCATGGAAACCCACAAGCAGAACTTGAGTGCAACAGCACCACCCCACTCATGTTCCCTAGCAATGGGTATACATAGGCATACTGCCTCTGATACTAGAGATGGCATATAGCCATCAGGACTAGTAACCATTCATAGCCTTCTCCTCCAGGGATTTGTCCGATGCGGTTTTAAAGACATCCAAATTGGTGGCCATCTTGTGGTAGCAAATTCGATAGTTTATGCAGTGTGTGAAGAAGCGCATTCTACATGCAAGCATCCTCACCGCTGGGCCATCAGACCCTTTGATGGGAGAAGGCCCTGTCTATCCTTTCTTGTGGGATGCATTCCAAGGCAATATCATGATCTCCAAGCTGTTGCTGTACATTGTTTATGCCAGCCTTACCTGGAATGCTGCAGATGTTGTTGCTACATGAGGTTTTGTTTCTAATGGTAATGTGCTAGTATTAGTACAGGCAGAACAGCCTGTAGTGTACACTATGGGTGTAGTGGACCCATAGGATTGCCTGCCTTTGTATACAACTGTGAGCTGGGAACTCCTCAGCTCCATTATCTTCTTGGCTCTGGACTTATGAGCAGGGCCAGCCCAAGACATTTTGCTGCCTGAGGCAAAAGAACAAGATGGCACCCTCTCCTATTTCATGTACAAAAGCTGACTGGACTGTTTCTTCAGCACTGACAATGGAACAGCATCCTCCACTTCATCTGAAGGTAGCAGGTTAGCTTAGGGGGCCCTGGGCAGGCTGCTTGGTGCTCAGCTCTCTCCTCCAGTACCTTGCTGCCGCCTCCCAGCATCTGCCACCTGAGGCGAACACCTCACTCTGTTTAATAGTAGGGCCGACTTTGCTTATGAGGTACCTTTAGGCATGACACTATTTTTCGGCCCCAACTCTCCGTCTTCGATAAAGGGTTAATTAATACTGTCCTATCTTTCTTAGGTACTGTAAAGGTTAGTGACATAATGTGTGTCAAAAGGTTTGGACACTCAAAACACACACTATAAATGCTAAGCATTATTATTAATCTCTCCGCCACATTCAGGCCTCTTTTCCACAGGGGGAATCCACTTCAACCAAGTGCTGAGGCTAAGTGATGTCAGTCAGTGTCTGGGGATAACTGGAGATAGAACTTGATCTGGGTGAGTGAAGCTGTTCCAGAACCCGGCTACCTTGACACGTTGGGCCTCTCAGCAACACTTAATAAGCAAGTCAGGCAGATGACATTTATCAGCAGCACTTTGCTTTAGTGAGTTGCCTTTCCCATCCCATCAGGCTTCTGACTCAAGACAACGCTGGTGGTCCTAGGAAACCATCTCATGGAGTGGAGCATATTCCACCAAGGAAGAAGCAAAACAATTTGGTTAAGTGTTGAGATCTGGGCTTTTTCTTATCTCTAAGCCAGGCTTTCCCCACCTGGTGCCCTCCAGTAATATTGGCTGGGGATGTTGGGAGTTGTAGTCCAACACATCTGGAGGGCACCATGTGGGGGAAGGCTGCTCAGAACTCTCGGGGTTTTGTGGCAGGCCAAAGACCTTAGTAGTTTACCCTTCTCCCTCTCCCTTACCGTTGCACCTGAGGTAGCAGCAGGGGTTGCTACACAACGGATTGTGAGTGCTGAATAGGAATGTCCATGTCTTTTCATAATTTTCTTGATTGCATTGCTTCTCCTTCCTTTATACTGGTTTTCATTAGAGAAAAATAATGCAGATGGCAATAAGATCAAAGAATGGTATTTAGAAGGGAAACGCACTTTGAGGCATATTTGGTTTTGCCCATGCTATGCTCTAGTTTTGAAACGGATGTGAAGAATTCATGCCTGCAGCCCATGAACGAGTCGCGACGGGCTGATTCATGGAAACGGTGTGGTGGCTGCTGCTCTGTAGCTGTGTCCCACATGGTAAACAAATGGAAGTATTCTGTTTTTGACTCATCCAGAGACTGACCTGCTCATGCCAACAGTATTTGTCCTGCATCAGATTTGATTACCTAGATGTGTCACAGACTTGTGACTTCGATGTGTTCAAAGAAATCATAGAATCATTGCTCAGGGTATGAGTAAGTTATTTAGACCCAGTCCCTTGCCTCAAGACTGGATGCCCCAGTTATCAGTCCCCTTAAAAATTAACCTGACTAATCAGTGCAGTGTAGAACCTGCAATGGTCTATGAACACAGAAAAGGGGCCAACAGGCTACACCATGACATAATGGCTGTGGTTCCAAAGTATTCAAACCAGTGAGCCAAAGTACATGTCGCATAAGAAGGCAACCCCCTCCCCCTATCCCGAAGTCCATTCGATCACACTGGCACTCTGCCTTTTTACTAATTGTGAAAGCAATTTTTTGGAAATTCCCACTTCCTATGGGAACTTCCTATTGTGTCACTCTCCAATGAGCATTTATCCCAAAAAACACACTAATTTGGAAGCAAGCCCCATTGGTTTCAAGAGAGTGTACTTGCAGGTAAGTGTGTTTAGTACTGCAGCCTTCACTCTGTCACAAAATACTACATCACTGTTTTGAAACCCTCAAAACTTGGGCCTAGTGCAAAACTCATGAAGTCAAAGTGAAAAATTATGATTTTGCTTGCGGTCCCAGGAGATCTTAAGTCCCTTGCCTCACATCCTTTTACTTCTGTTTAAATTGGCATCTTCATCAGGGAAAAACCATCGCTTCGAGCTTACACACTTGGCTGCAGGTATTATGGGAACCATCTCCCATTGTAAATAATGAAAACTTCTCAGTATTCACTGCCAAGTAATCTTAGGCTTGGTCCTTAGCAAGAAATATCGGCAGGCATATTGTTAGTGTATTGCAGGGGAACAAACTTGTGCTTGCAATGTTTTCATCTTCAGAAGCCCCAAGGAATATCTTGGCAGTCCTGACTTGCCTTTATTGAGTTCTCCCTATTGCTTTGCACTGCACAGCACATTAGATAGGTTGATCATGCAAGACTGAAACTAGTAATAAATATGTCGAGCTGAGCAAATAGGACACAAAAATTGGAAGGAGCAGGGTAATTGCACTATGACTGCTGAAGGACCTTTGTGAAGCCATTTTTTATGGAGACAGGGAAAAGCTGGCATGCCATGCAGGTAGCTTGAAGGAGAATACATGGCATCCAAAATGCTTAGAAGCTGAGTTTTCCCCTGGAATAGTAAAACCAGTGCAGTGACATTGATCTAAATGGAGTAAGTACAGAAGAGGACAAGTGACAGGACCAATTAGGCACATGTCATAGAAGACAGTGAACAAGCGTGGATGATAATGGCAATTTCCAAATGAGCAGACATCATGACGGCTTGATTTGGCAATGATAACTGAGCTGGGGAGGGAAAACTACTCTGGACTGTTGATCTATTGCATGCATCCCTGCAAGAAGCATTCCTTTTGGAGCCTTAAATCTGCTTGTACGTTGTATATCCCATCAGTCCTGGCTGTAAAAAGCGATGGGGTAAGCATTTTGTGAAGCATGCTACATCTCGACTTTGCCTGCCAGTTTCCTTCCTCAGCCTTGCTGGCTTGTCTACAGCTCATATATTTCCACCCTCATAAAAAGCAAAATGCAACTAATTTCAGCAATGCCCACTGATTTGCTCATGCTGCCATCACCATCATCTTAGTATTTATATAGTGCTTTGGAGTGTTTGATGTTTCCATATCTATTTATTCCATTTATATCCCACCCTTCTTCTGCAGAGATCAGGGCAGTGTCTCTGTCTCAGCAATTCAGATCACACATCAGGTGAATCAGTATTATTGTCCAGTGGAGGTTGGTGGCTTTGATTTCAGTGGGGCTGTAAATCCATTCTGGGTTTCAGTCAGAACCAGCCTGAACTCTAAAGGAGCTATCCAAGGTGCTGAATCCTAGGCCCAAAATAAGTTTAGTACCTTGGATAGCTCCTTTAGAGTTCTGGTTGGTTCTGACTGAAACTCAGAATGGATTCATAGCCCCACCGAAATCAAAGCCACCAACCTCCACTATTTTTGTCTTCAGATTACTGATGAAGGGAAGATGGTGAAAAGCAGTCGCTCACTTTAGATTGACAACCATGTTCATGGTAGAGTCAAGATTTGAACCAGGGACTTCCAAGTTCACAGCTACTACACCAGCCTTTCCCAATCGGTGGTCTCCACATGCTCTGGACTGTAACTCTCATCATTCCATCCAGCATGGGAATGATGGGAGTTACAGTCCCAACACAGTGTAGCAGGTTGGGGAAGGCTGTATTACACTAACTCTCAGATCTTTTACTTTATTGCATTTCTATACCCTGACAATGGCTGATCTCTGGGCAGTTCACAACAATTAAAGCCATACAATACAACTTGATAAAATACAGTATCGATGTTTCAAACTACAGCATAGAAAAAACCAACCCCCAAAATGAATCCTAGCAACAGTGTAAAGATTTAATATACAGTAACAGATTTACAACAATAGAACCTGAAAGACTAAAATGCCTGGGAACATTTTCAACGTCTTTACCTGTTGCTGAAAAAAGCAGAACATAAGCACTAGGTGAGCTTCTCTGGGTAGCTCATTCCACAATCGGGGGGGGGGGCAGGGGCACAACAGAAAAGGCCCTCTGAATAGCCACCCACCTCATTTCCTTTGATGGGGGCTCCAGGAGAAGGACCACTGAAGATGATCTTAGGTTTCAAGCAGATATATTTGTGTGGAGCCGATCCTTCTGGTCTCCTGGCCCTAAGTCATTTAGATTGATTGATTGATTGCATTTGTACCCCGCCTTTTTTCCTCTTGCAAGGAACCCAAGGCGGCTTACATTATCATCCTCCTCTCCATTTTATCCTCACAACAACCCTGTGAGGTGGGTTGGGCTGAGAGTCTGTGACTGGCCCAAAGTCACCCAGTGAGCTTCCATGGCCAAGTGGGGACTAGAACCCGGATCTCCCAGCTCCTAGTCCACCACTCTTGCCACTACACCACACTGGCTTCGAATGTTAATACCAGCACTTTGAATCGGGCCTGGAAATGGCCTGGTAGCCAATGCAGATGGCAAAGCACCAGCAAAAAATGAACACTTTTCTGAAGATTACTTATCAGGCGGGACTTTCCTAAAGGGCATTGCATATGAATTCCTGTAAAAAAAAAAAAAATGGGGAAGGGGATTAAGATTGCAAAGGGTACATTAGAGGGCTGGCCTGGGGTATCAAGGATTGCTCTTACTGTGGTAAGTTGTCTAGAGTGGCGCAGTGAACTCTTAGCCTGGATGTGAAAGCATTTGTTTCCTAGGAGGGGTGGCCAATATGACTATCCAGCACAGTCATCACTGCCATCTGTGTGTGGCAAATTGACTGTCAGTTTCTCTCTTCTGTAAATAGCTATTCATGGTAAGCATGTGCTGAATACATTGAGCACAACGTGTAGGTGTTTATTTATAGAATCAACATCTGCCCTTCCAGCAAAGGAAGCGGATAAAACATACAGCTTGAATTGTAGCGTTGTCTAAAGAATTTATCAGGGGCCAATTTCAACCTTGAACTCTGTTGGAAGGAAACACCTAGAGGCTGAACAACTGAAAATAAACACACATCACAGCCACATGTGGAAATCACAGCAGTGCAGCCTGCGGAATGTACTAAAGCCATCTATTTATGGGTGGAAGTAGGGTTGGCCTTTGGCTGGAGGATGGTGGAGGACTTAAGGTCATGATCTTGAGAGATTGTGAATGACTGCAAGCCCTGTAAACCCAATGGAAGTTGTGAGCCCATAATGCTTGTGAGACTCAAGGCCTTCCTTCTGTAAAATGCAAAATGCAGCAGCAGTGGGAACATTGTTCCAGGAGGGGCCAACTGTCATCTCACCTTCTACCTGCTGGAGGGGTGTTGAACAGAAGTCGAGTCTGGCATGCTGGAGGTCCCAATCTGGCCCTCTGGGGTTGCCCAGAACGCCCCACCCACTTTCCCCCAACCATCAATTATTCGGTGGTTTCCCAGCTTTTTGCACATTTTCCCCCTATTGTAAATGGTTTAAATGCGTCTCCTAAGGCTTCGTTACTGGCAGGAAGAACTTGAAGCTAAAATATGCTGGTATCTCTGGTACTGTTGGTGTTTGCCCCCACTTTTGTTGTCTTCCGCACCCACCACTGGAACGCAGCTCCCAAGAGCCTCTCCAGAACTGAATGTGGCCCTTGGGCTGAAAGAAGTTTGACACCCCCAGCCTAGTGCTTACAGCTTCCTGGACGGGCCAGTGCTGCAAATCTAACCAGTCTAGGTGAGGGAAGCCCTGCTCTGAAAGGGAGTTGAACAGCCAGCTGCTTTGCAGCCATTTCCAGGGAGGTTATATTTTTCCTCGGAGGCCTTCTGCGGTTTGATGTCACCAGGTCACTACCAAAGGGGAAACAGCAAAAGAAGTTGCCCCTTTGGATTACCTCTTTGGGTGGCCTCAAGGAACATCCCATTTTGTGTTGGGAGACTTTTTGACAGTCATTTGAGTAGGGATGGCAGGGAATTCCGCCACGGATTTCAGTGAGGCCGAATGCACTGGCATTTGGCCCCCCGAAACCTGTGGCAGAACGGCTTCCCACCCCCCGCCGCCCTGTGGAATCCCCCCAGAATGAAACTTACCTGGGGCTCCGGTGGTGGCCGTGGCTCCGGCGGCAGCAGCGGCTGGTCTTTCGGCCGGCTGCTGCATCCGCCATTTGCGTCCTGGCAGGCTGCCGTGATAGGCTACATAAGTATTTAGTATTTAGTAATTTAGTATTTAGTATCTGTGGTAGGCTATGTAAGTATTTACATAGCCTATCATGGTAAAGGCAGCCACGCAAATGGCAGCCACTATGCCATTTCCGTGGCTGCCTTTACCATGATAGGCTATGTCAATACTTACATAGCCTACCACAGAAAGAGCAGTAGCGCAAACGGTGTAGCAGCCACCGTTTGCGTCCCTGCTCTTTGCCGTGATAGGCTACGTAAATACTTACGTAGCCTATCATGGTAGCCTGGCAGGACGCAAATGGCGGACGCTACGGCGGATGCCATTTGCGTCCACAGCAGCCCAGCTGCAGCCACCACTCCAGCTGTGGGCAGAGCTGCCGCGGAGCGGAGCCGGCCAGGGAGGATTCCGGGGGGAGGGATGGAGCACCTCCTCCCCACTGTGAATCACACCTGCAAAAAGGTAAGTGACTTTCATACATCCCTACTTTTGAGACTGAGTATGATTGCTCCCTTTTTCTGGCAAATTTTGACATTTTGATGTGCAGTTTTATTTTGCCTAATTAGGGACCCGTCTTATTGTTTGTGCAGTTGGAACTGGAAAGAACATTTTCCTCCCTCCTTTTAAAATGGTATCTTCTGCCTTACTTTTGTTTTGTTTGTTGTTTTTAACAGTTTGTTCCTTTTACCCAAACCGTATTTACTGCGGAAATGATATTATTTATTGAAATTAGAATAGCATCTTTTTGTTGGGGAGGAAAACTAGTTATGTGCCTGGGAGGGGAACTCATTAAGGGAGGAGGGTTCTGGACACCATTATTTAGTGTGCATTGGAACAAGGGTAGGCAACCTGTGGCCCTCCCCATGTCTTGCTCTACAATTCAGCCCTAGCCAGCATAGCCAAGGGTGAAGGATGGGGGCAATTGTAGGCCAAAATGCCTGGGCCTGCTCTAGAACATGCTGCTTCAGGGGAAGGCCGGAGGACATTTAAGGACTATCCTGTTGCCATTCTTTTCCCAGCCAGCCAGGTTGCTCTGATAGCATCCCTCCTGGTCTTCATGTGCTACTGCTACATGCCAGGTCAGTAAATGATAAGATCCCTACCATCCAGGACATGATCCTGGATGAGCATGCCAACTTTGCTTGTGTTATGGAGACCTGACTGGATTACGAGGGGTTAATATATCCCAATGTTGTCCACCAGGTTTCTAAGTGTAGCAGCAGGTGAAATCTGGGGGAGTAGGGAGGTGGGGTCACAGTGATCTATTATGACTTTGTCCCTCTGTCTAGTTACCATGTCCAGCAATCTATGAATTTTGAGTGTGTCTACTGGCTAGTGAGCTGTTGGGATTCAGCCATGATTCCTCACTCACGATAGTTTGCAGGTGCTTTACACAACATCGCCATCCTCCAGGGCCTCTCCCATGCTTTGCAGCCACTATCACGGAAAGCCTGGTATATCCTGAATGAAACCCTCATGTATTTCTTCAATTCTGCTATACCACAGCACCATCTAGAAGTTGTGTAATGGAACATATAGAAAGGCAGAGAAAGAAAACCCCCAGAAGAAAATACGTGCTTAATCCTACAAAGAATTCGGAAACAGAAGCCTTGGTAAAGTGGTGGGTTATGTAGAAAAACCTGTTAGGTATTGTGTCAGTTGTGAGGCATACAGCTAACACTTCTCTCCCTACCCCCACCCTACACTCACCATTCCATGCTTTATAGCTGCTTCTACATTCCTTACATATTAGAATGTTTGACAAACCTGATTTAAAAAGAACAACACTGGGCATGTGCAGTTTTGCATTTTAAGTTCTCTTAAATCATAGCACTATCAAGACTGCAGGAATAAAATGGAGTTTGTTTCTGGTACTCTGAGGCCCTCAATACTTGCTGCTCTCTGGGTAGTCATCAGGTAGTCTCTGATTATTTTTTTAAGCCGCTGTATTTATTTTATTGTGATGTTTTAAAAAATGGTTTATTGGTTGCTATTATCTTATTGTGTGGTATAATTTTTAGATGGTTGTTGTAACCACATGGGTGGCCTTCAGGCAGAAAAGCAGACTATACATTTAAACATATACAAATTAAATTAGCTGCATAGCAAACACTTTCTTCACTTTGTAGTTTTTCCATGCTTTGGCTGTGAACTAGCTGGAGCAGATGGCTTTGAAATGCAGCCTTCTTCATACCTGAGCGATGGAGGTGTGCATTTTTCTTCCTCTTTGTCATGATGCAGATGTTACAGATGTCAGAAAAGATTACATTTTGGTAAGCTTCTGTGGCTTCAGCTAACCTCAGTGCCCTCACACAAGGGCAAGGAACAGCCCTGCAGCAAGAATAAGATCTGACAGCAAGAGAGAGCAGCATGTGCAGACACTAATGAAAGACAATGCTCTGGACTGGAGTCAATATAGGCACAATGGAAGGCTTTGTTATGAGACTGCTTGTCAGGCCAGTGAGGGGTTCAAATGATAGTGGGCTAGTTTGCATGATCAAAACAGCCAACCATGGGTTGTTTAAGCCACAGTGCCTGCTGTCTGCTATTTTGCATATTCAAATGGTTATGCAACCATTGTTTAACCCTTGTGTAAACCACGGTGGCTGAGTTAAGATGACACAACAACCCCGACGGGCTTGAATATGCTCCAGGGCTTACTGTGGCTTGAACAACCCACGATGGGCTGTTTTGATCATGTGAACCAGGTCAGTGGAGAGGTCCAGCAGTCCCCTTTATCACTATTGACTGCAGATCACTGTGTCTACAGAATGGTGAGATATAGTCCTCCTGTTTGGTGCTTGTGAGCAAGTAAGGGAAATACTGCAGGCTGTGGAAACATGGTGTACTTACATAAGAGAGCACAGTAGAAGCTGTGAACAAAAAAGAATATCAATCTGGTTTGTTGTTGTTAAGCCAGCAAGTGATCCAGAGTCTGGTAGGGAGTGAGGACTAATTCATACAACCTAATTGGTGAGCTGAGTATGTGGATCAAGTGGAGAGACCTTCTCACAATGCACAGCTAAACTATAGGATTTGCTACCACAAGATGTAGTGATAGCCACCCACTTGGACAGCTTTAAAAAGGGATTAGACAGATTCATGGAGGATACAGCTATCAGTGGGTACTATTCATGATGGCTATATATTACCTCCAATATCAGAGGGAATATGCCTCTGTATGCCAAGTGCTGGGCAACCTGAGCAGGAGAGTGCTCTTACATTCACAACCTATTTGTGGGCTTCCCACGGGCATCTGGCGGCCACTGCTGAATAGAATGCTGGACTATATAGACCTCTGGTCTGAGCCAGCATAACTCTTATGTTTATATGCTTTGTTTATTTTAGTTTGTACCTGTCTTGTTTCTCCAGTGACACTTACTGTTGAAAAAAGTGGGATAAACTGGTTACAACTCAAGTAGGCTTAGCTTGTAAACAGCTGGATTACCTCTATGCCATGTATGTATCTCTGCATGTATCCATTCACCAGCAATTCAGTGTACCTGTTTGGGCAAGTGACTTGGCTCCAACTGGAGCAAACCAACTGATTTCAGGGGGGAGCTGTCAATATTCTTGAGAAAGTTTGAAAATTTAGATTTAGGTGAAAAGTTTTAGCTTTTGCATTTAGGCTCCAAAATGCATCTCTTCTTAAGTTAGGATTTCAAACTGAAAGAACTGCAAGGCTGGGACTGGGGGGGCGGTGGGGGGATCATTTACACAAAGCAGCTGTCTCTCTGCTGACTACAGTGAGCTGGTAGTACACTGAACTGAAACAGTAAGGGACATAGGCAACTTGCTAAGGCAGTGCTTAATATCTTAGTTGCAAACACTGGCCCCATAATTTGCTCAGTACCAGTAATCAGTATGCAGATTGAGCAACTCATTATTGTATCTATCAAATCACTATAGCTGAAGGGTACAAGGTGGTGCACATAAGTGAATGTAAGGCTGAAAGATTAGGGCAGACAGAAGTGATAAACGATCACGGTTCTGAATCTGGGAATGTTAGCATGTATGTTTTCTCCATCCTGCAGTGGGAAATTTTGCTGGATAAATTATGGTATGACAACATGCACCTACTGAGATTCCTTCCTCCACATAACTATTTTACAGCCCCAATCTTTGGATCACCCTTTGCTGGCCCATGAGGTACTGAGCACTTATCTGTTGACTTCCGTTAGATGTAGCACTACCAAACTGAGGCCAAACTGAAACTCTCTCTTCTACAGTGGAGGCTGGTGGCTCCGATGTCTGGTGGCAGTCACCTTGGATGGCTCCTTTAGAGTTCTGACTGAAACCCGGAGCGGATTCACCGCCTCGCTGACATTGGAGCCACCAGCCTCCACTGCTCTTCTACCAAACTAAGGTGGAAGAGAGTGGCCCAGACAATACATCAAATGAACTCTTCAGTTAAAACAGGCAGGCAAGATATTGGAGACACAGAACACTTTTGGCAAGGAAAAACCCGAGATAAGTTCATGCCCACAAACTGGAAACCATTCTCATTTGATTTCCCATCTCCTTGGTCTCATTGCTTGGCATGACTCTGCTTTTTCAGTAGTACTGAAGTGAAGCAAATATAATCACACTATAATCCTGGCCTAAAGGGGGTGCCGCCGCCGCCGCAGTGCTTGAGCTTAACAAGGCTTGGAACTCGAGCAAGGCGAACCTAGAAATAGATTCTATGATATGACCATAGTGGGGAAGACTGGTCAGGTAGACTGTGTGCTTGCCTGTTCAGTCTGCTGCCCAGGCTCTCGCTGCTGATGGGCACACACACCTGACACACACACCCCCCCGACACGCCCAGGTGGCGGGATAAAGCTTGCGGACTTACGATGAGCTGTTTTAAGGTGCATTAATTATCCAAACAGAGAAGAAAAAAATAAACACAGGTGGCACCTGAATTGCGTCTGGCTTGAAAAACAAGTAGGCAGATAATAGCCCACATTTAGTGGTGCTAAAACTCATGCAAATCAATATATGAGTGCTCAGCATAGGGCGGCCACATAGCCATCGGCGAAAAGGAGGACAAACAAGAACGAAAATTTGCGTAACGTTTGCATATTCTAATGTATACTTATAGACACAAATTGAGAAATAAGTACTATAATTTAAACAGAAATACAATACATCTGAAGGGTGGATGCGCCTGATCTCATCTGATCGTGTAAGCTAAGCAGGGTCAGTCCTGGTTAGTACTTGGATAGGAGACTGCCTGGGAATCAGGCTTCCTGCATTGAGCAGGGGGTTGCTCAATGGTCTTGCAGGCCCCTTCCAACCCTGTGATTCTATGATATGATTCTATGATATGACCATAGTGGGGAAGACTGATCAGGTGGACTTCAGTCTGCTGCCCAGGGGCTCACTGTTGATGGGCACTATGACGTCCCCGCCCAAGGTTCCACCTTTCTTCCAGCCTCCACCTCTGAAACTGAGAACCAACCACTCAGGAACACCTGCTTTCACTTTGGGACAGCTGTACCCACTGTACCCTCTGTCCCACAAGCTTCAGCCCTTTTACTCTCCCTGGGTTCCAGAGAAACTCAATATGCTCAGTTGGTTCTCTCAGCCCATTTCAGGAGAAGTAACCAGGAAACAGATGTAATAAAGGTAGCATAAAACCAAACAACACAGGGCAATTTGGTTTTTTAAAAAACAAATAAAGATTGATTTAAAACATGAAAGGTATAAGTTATTGTTATTCATTAATACTTGGTCCTAACTTCCCTACCTATTCTACCCCTTCTAAAATCCTATACAGAAACCCCACTAACTAGATGTTGCTTCCACGATCCCTAAGGACCTATCTGACTTACTCTCTGTCATTTCACCCCTTTATATAAGGGCATATATACATACACTCAGGCCCCTCCCACATTTCACTCATTTTCTGGCATACTATTAATCCTGTCTTACCTGGGATTAATACATTTAATATTACATTTAATAATGCAAACACAAACATCAATATAATAGGCATACATTAGCAGTCATCTTCAAGGCCCCTGAGCTCTCTGTTTTTATGGTTCTATATCTTTAAATAGGCTTTGGACTGGACAGCCCTTTAAATAGTGGACTGCCCTCTTTAAAGTAGAACACGTGACCACCCTAGTTCAGCACCTCTGAAAATAAGAACATGGAGCAGCTCATCCTATGGTGAAATTGTTCCTGGACTATGCCACTTTAGCCTGGAGGTGGAGGAAATCACAAGACTAAATGTTCCCTCATTTACAAAAACATATTGAACAAGAAAAGGCAAGGAGGTTTTAGCTTGGCTTTCTTCATTTACATGCTAGTTCCCTATGTACAAGGATGATTTTTGGTGAGGAACATTTGAATTTGCACTTCCCATCTGTGTTTTGAGGAAGTACAGTCCAGGCACACTTTTACCACATCCATGAGCTGTTTTGTTTAGGCCAGGCCTATATTTGTCTCAGTTTCTGTGCAGCTGAGAAAAAAAACTGGTTGAAATATGACCGTTCCACCAATTATACAAACTGGGTTGTTGCCCAGAAGTGGCAATCTATGTGGAACTGAAAGCCAAAAAAAGTGCCACCCACTCCAGAGTTCACAACCAACCCTCTTAAATATTGTAAGTTTCCACCTCAGACCCTTCTAGTAAAGATGGGCTTGCAACAGAGACTACTTGGAGGAGTTGTTGTTGACTTACTCTAGAAGAGTCATCTCTTTAGGAAGTGGGCAGGGAGGAAATTGTTCATTTGCATGTGGTTTAATTGCAGACAAAAGGTACATTGTTAACAAATGGTAAGTTGTCCATTGGCTCTTCTGAGGCTGAGGTTATAAAAAGGGGTGTGTGTGTGTGTGTGTACACACACACACACACACACACACACGTATCTAGTCAGGTGACAGGAAAAAAGCAAACAGTCTAATTTATAACCAGAAGCAAAATAGCTTCAAAAATACTGCTGGAATGAAAACACTGGTGCTTGACTCTAAGGTCAAACCATATTAGCCAGATGCAGATTAACCAAAACTCCTGAGTACATAGTGTGCCCTTTCTTTTAATCCTACTATTTCCATTTACATTGTAATTAAATCTCTAATTATTGAAATGTTTGGAGTCCTACCCCTCACTCCAACATTTCACAGATGAAAATTGGGACTCTGTGTGTACATGTAATACTCTTATTCTTCCTCCAAAGATCACAGCCTAAGTGTATGTTCTACCCCCACCCCCTCATGCATTGCTGAAGGCTTTCCACTTGTGAACTCACTCAGCCTGTTCTAGCTTTTGAAACAGCATGGTAAACTGACCATAATAGTTCCTTTCTTTTCCTTCTTTTTTAACAGTTGTTAGTAAAACATTTAATTTTAAAATGAATCTGGTTGCAACTTGCAGTTAGAAAATAGCTGCAACTCAAATACCAGCACCAGCAGCATTTATTATCTGAATAAGTAGGACTGCAGCAAAATGCTTCAATGTATTCTCCCCTCCTAATAGGAGTGCTTGTGTCCAGGGTTACAGCCAGCCATACCCTCCTATAGCAAACCATTTCACATCTGCCCCAATAACCTGTTTCCTGCTTTTTCTTTTCCAACTGATGAAGATCAACATTTGGTGGCTATTGAACATGCTCAGCTCTCATTGACCTATACTTTGCAAGGGGTGGGGTTGTTCCCTTAGAGGACTTTTTAAAAAGGTTTTTTTAAATACTTTTGCAAACCTTGGGCTTCCGCTAAGCATGCTGATACCATTCTCTTGTTTCTCCGTGACCCAGCTTTAGCTCCGTTTCTGTCAGCACTCACCACCTGAGTTCACTAGTTTTGAATGCTTCCCCACCTAAAAATATTTCCTCTATCAAGGGAAACGATTCTATCTTAGCCTTTCCTCTGACAGGCTGGTTTCTAAATGCAAGTCATTGGTTTTAAAAAAAGCGGGGGGAACATTCAAAGTATCCCTGTGCAGGCAAAACACACACACACACACGGCTTCATCACACAAGGCTAAAAATCCTGTAATTTACTGGGGCTTCTGCTTCCAGATTGTGGGATTAGATCAGGTCCTCTGCATGTGGCTTTAAAAACCCCCAAACTTCTATGTGTTTCATTACAAAGCCACTAGGTGGCGCTGTTTTATTTGCAATAAAAGCTACTGTACTTTAAACAGTATACCCTCATTCGTATGGACTCCATGGTAAGAGGAGGGAAAATGCTCGACTTTCCTCGTCAGGAAAAACAATGCACTAGAGCACACAAGAGCAGGAGGTTCCCTGGAGGAGAGTTGCGTTGTGTACAGGACTCGCAAAATTCTGAATAAGCAATCTCCATGGTAGGATAAAAGCCCCGTGTGAAGGAGTCCAAACACTTGAGACTTGAACAACTGTTTTTATTATCAGGCAGAGCCGGCTGTAGTCTAGACATGGCAGCATCTAAAATGTTCACTGAAATCAGTGAGATATAGAGCCAATTCAAATACTGAGACTAAGCATGGGATACAGCCCTGCCAGAACTTGGCCACACTTACAAATGCAGATAAGAGACCACATATTTGGAAATACTTCCTGTCAAAAACCCTGGCACTTAGATGTAGTGCAAATTACGGGTAAGAGTTCCAAACTAACCTTTCCCTGATGTCTAGAGTGGGAGCGGTATTACTCTGTGGCAGCAAAAACACCAAAGAGTCTTGTGGCACCTTAAAGACTAACACATTTGTTCCGGCATAAACTTTTCTGGACTATAATCCGCTTCATCAGATTCATCTGATGAAGTGGGCAATGCCTATAAAAGTTCATGTCAGAATAAAGTTGTTATTCTTAAGGTGCCACAAGACTCTTTGTTGCTTCTTCTCCCTGATGGGCTAGATAGCCCCTTTCTCCTCACAAGTCTGCTTAGATTTCAAAACTGGAGCTTAGCTTTGCACTGTCAGGATTTGCTTTTCCTTGTTTCCCTTCCTTTCTTGCTTTTTGTTCTCCCGAAAAGCAGCAGCTAACAGAGATGCTGGGGGCAGGGGCTGAAAGCAGTTGCCTACAATGACTAGTCTAGTGGAAGGAATGTATATCTTCTCGGATAACAGGAAAGCTTTGCTTACAGAGTACTCTTCTGGAGGAAAAAAATCAATCTCTTGATTTACTTTTTTCTCCAGACAAAAGTCAGTGTGGTTATTGTTGCACACCTGAGTTGTCAAAGAGAGTGCAGAATTTATACTGATAGAATCTGATTAACAGCTCCTGTTCTCTGTGAGAGGGCTGAGTCTGTATTTTTCTTGTGTGGATGGAGGTGGTTTTTTTTTTTCCCCCATGGAAGAATGAAGCTATCAGCCCACCTGCTGGA
Organism: Heloderma suspectum; assembly: GCF_057233095.1. Taxonomy (NCBI): domain Eukaryota; kingdom Metazoa; phylum Chordata; class Lepidosauria; order Squamata; family Helodermatidae; genus Heloderma; species Heloderma suspectum. Next base: position 93,525,057 of record NC_139458.1, read on the forward strand.
ATGGCTGAGAGCTGCAGTGGCCAACTCAAATAGCCTGCAGAGCATTTATTTTGTACCAAAATGCTTTTGTCTATCGTCGGGTGGAATGTCATATTTCGCAAAGGCTTCTCTGCCTTTAACAGCTGCCGAGCAGGCAGAAAACCAACAGGTGAAGCTGCACCTCCATGTGAGGAAAAGCTACCAGTTGCACCACTGCCCTCAATTTAAAACAACGGAGTTGTAAAAACAAAATGAAATGAAACGAAAATCTGTCAGGGCCAAACAGTGGGAAATTGCTGATTAGATCTTATGCCTTTAAAAATAAAATAAAATTGAAATGCAGGCACAATGGGCTTCCAATTTGATTGGTGTGGTTAACCTTCCTCTCCAGCCATTTTCCTGAACAGCAGTGCCATCACAAAAGCTGCTGTATGCCCAGGTATCTGTATTTCCTCCCATGGGGCAACAAGAGTTGCTGGATGGTTGACAGCGCCAGTCACCTGTTTGGAAGGTGGAAAAACTGTGCATGCAGCCTCCTTTTGCATGCACAATTCCCAAGGGGTAGAAGCGGATATGAGCAGAAGTTTGCTCTTATGTATCGATTGGCCTTGCTTGATTAGGGTGCTAATATTTGGCCTATACAGGGGTGGTTACCCTTCTTGCCCCTGAGGGCAACGTGTGCTGGTCGGTGGGGGCTGGTGTCCACCTTCAACCCTTTCTCATTCAGACCATAGTATATAGCACCAAGTTGATGGAGACCTCAAAGCAGCAGGTATGGCCAAGGCTGCTGGTGGGTGTGGCCTGGGCACTTCGCCCCTTCCCCCCTCATGCCTAAACTATAGTGTAGCCCAGCATGGGCAATTTGTGGCTTTCCAGATGTTTTGGCCTGCAACTCCTACGATCTCTCACCATTAGCAATGCTGGCTAGGGCTGATGGGAGTTGTAGAACAAAACATCTGTAAGGCCACAGGTTGTTCACCCCTGGTATAGCGCGATGTGGGATCAGCTGCTGGTGCCCACTATCATTTAGTTCCTCATCTCTCCAGGATTATCTCCATCAGTGGCCACACTTCTGGCTGTGTTAGAGGTAGGGATGTACGAAAGTTCTGCCACGGATCTCGGGGATGCTGAATGCCAGCGCATTCGGCCCCCTGAAATCGGTGGCAGAACGGCCCGCCACCCCCCCGGGACGGGACTTACCTGTGGCGGATGTTCCTGGCGGCGGCAGCTCTGCCGCCGCCATTTCCAGGTTTAAAAAAAAAAACATGATAAAGTTTTTACTTTAAAAAACATGATAAAGATTTACGTAGCCTATCATGGCTAAATTTTTAAAAAACACCGTGATAGGCTACGTAAATGTTTACGTAGCCTATCACGACTGATTAAAAAAAACAAAAACGCGTGTACGCAAATGGCGGTGCCCATGGGCGCCGCCATTTGCGTTCCTTATTTTGGCACGTCTTAGTCTATGTAAACATTTATGTAGACTAAGATGGCGAAAATAAGGGGAACGCAAATAGCATAGGCGCTACGCTATTTGTGTTCCCCTTATTTTCGCCGTCTTAGTCTACATAAATGTTTACGTAGACTAAGACGTGCCAAAATAAGGAAGGCAAATGGCGGCGGCCATGGGCGCCGCCATTTGTATACGCGCATTTTTTTGTTTTTTGTTTTAATCAGCCGTGATAGGCTACATAAACATTTACGTAGCCTATCACGGCTGACTGCAGGGACACAAACGGCGGCGGCTACAGCCACCGCCATTTGTGCCCCTGCTAGCCAGTGGCTGGATGTCCGGCTGCTGGCGGAGCCGGCTGGCGGCTCCGCAGAATCGCTGCGGAGCACAGCTGGCCAGCCAGGATTCCAGGGGGGGAGGAACGGAGCACCTCCCCCCTGGCGAGGATTCCAGTGGGAGGGACGGAACGCCTCCCCCTCACCATCAGCATAATCCCCAAAAGGTAAGTGATTTTCGTACATCCCTAGTTAGAGGGAGATAAAAAATAATGAGACCCCCTCCATTGGCTCTGCTGGACCAATTGACATTTGGCTCCTCTCCTCCCAGGACTATCTCCTTTCCACATGGCTATTTTGTAGCATCACTGTGTAAGAACTGGTACCCGAATTTGCTAAAGTTCTTCTTCCCTTCCCATGCCTTTTTTGTGGCATATACCTCATAACAAAAGCCATTGTTTTACACTGTAAACCATCTTATCTTCTTTGGCAGAAATGCAATATATATAGGCATAATCCTATGCATGTTAGACGGCAAAAAGTCCTCTAACTCCCAGCATGGCCCAACCAGCAAGGCTGGCTGGGGCATGCTGGAAGTTGTGGGACTTTTTCTGTCTAAGCATGCATAGAATTGCACCCTAGATGTGTTAAATATATTAGACCAAAGCACCTTTTCTTTCCTCCAGGTTAGTGTGTGTGTGTGTGTGTGTGTGTGTGTGTCTGTAATTGCATTAATATCTACAGGCCAAATTCATCTGTCCCAGGTACCAGCAGTCAGCGTGACAGGTTCACCCACCACTTTTGATGTGCTCAAAGAAATATGTTTTTTCAGGGTAAAGCCTCTGTGCACAAGGTACAATCAACATGTGTTCCCTTTCCTTGTTCACCACTGTTAATTTGACACAGCTTTAGAATGTCTGAACGGGTTCTAGTTAAGCCTCATTCAATGGTTACTTGCATGAAGGGGCAACCTAAAGGCAGAGGCACTACAGGGCCACACCACTGACCCAGTCTCCGTTGTGGGATGCATCACCAAAAGAGAGGACAACCCTAAGAGTGCAATCCTATGCAGGTTTAGACAGAGCATTCCCCAGGCAGCATTGCCCTCACTTGCATAACATTTGCATATGCTAACACATAATGCATACATTATGTACATATATATATAAATTATATATATAATTTATATGTATAGGTGCAAATTTAGAAATAATGACTATCATTCAAAAAGAAATACAACACATCTCACCACTGAGGAAAGACTGTAATCAGGTGACTTCTGTACCTGCTCAGTCTGAGGTCCAGGTGCCAAGAGTTTATGGGCAACTTCAAGGTCTCCCCTGCTTTCCTTTCTTATGGTTCTTTACCTTTAAACTGGACTTGGACTGGTCAGCCCTTCAAATAGAGGACACCTTCAAATGAGGACTGTCCTCTGTAAAGGAGGGCCCCTGGCTGTCTTACTTATCACATGGCTCCTTCCCGTTTGCCATGTGCCCAGGACAAACGTCTGGAGTGCAGAGGCTGCCTGGGTACACTAGGCTGCAGATGTTTGCCCTGGACACTCAGGAAGCTGCAATAAGCTGCGTGACAATAGGCTCCCTTTTGTACTCACATTGCCCTTTATGCGAGTAAAGGCTGAATAGGGCTTTACTCTGAGGTTTGAAATTGAAACAAGATTTTCCTTTAAGCCACTCTGAAGACCTCTCACTGAAAAGCAGGATAAAAATGCTGTTAATAAATAATAAATAAGCCTTTAGTCAGTTTACATTCTTGTCCGCTAAGTCTGGAGTTAAGAGGAAAATATAAAACTAAATCCTTCCTCTCCTCTCCTCATTTTAACATTAGATTAGTTATCCTATGGGCATTCTGAGATCACCCAAGATTATGGCTGCAATCCTATATCCACTTACCTTGCAATAAGTCCCATTGAATTCAATGGGAGTTACTTCTGAATAGACATCTACAGGGATTGCACTGCAACTTTTCCTTTGAGCTTCAAATGAGTGCAATTCTATGCATGTTTAGACAGAAAAGGTCCTACAATTCCCAGAATGCCCCACCCAACCATGCTGGCTGGGGCACACTGGGAGTTGTAGGACTTTTATCTGCCTAAACATGCATAGGATTGCACCCTTAATCAGTGTTGACTAGGAAAAATGTCTGAGTAAATATTAATTACACTGTGCAATATTTAGATTACATTCCAAGAAGAGAAGCAAGTATATCACATATGTACGAGGGCTTTGGAAGTGCCCAAACAGGCTCTTCAAGCAACCAGAGGAAAACACATTTAGCATTTAATAGTCTTTCACAGCAATCCGATCTTGTCATAATTTCTATGTTTTAAAACAATAATGATACATAAAGATTTTTAAGTGGTGATATCATCGCTAACATGGTTATAGCTGGATCAAAGAAAGTTGCAGTATTGTGGACTGGCTGTGTAATTATATTAGTTTAAAGTTGTACTTCAAAGCATTTGATTTATCATTCTGTAAAGAGAGAATATTTTATAAGAGTGTTGTTTTAAAGAAAATCTAAATGTTTCCTTTTCAGGTCTTGGGAAGGAAGTGGTGGGGGAAAGTCCCCCACATCCTGATTTTTTTCACTGTTACGTTTCTAGGCACCCATGTTTGCAAACAGGGCAGATATACATGAGCACGGCATTAAAGAGTAGGTATTTGTGATCTCACTTGACCCTATTGAATGGAGGAGACAGCCCCAAAGTCCCAACACACACGATCAATTATCTTGCTTTATCAAGCTGCACCCCTTGTTAGTTATTCAGCAAGATGGACTGTGGCCATCATGTTTTAAAGTGTAGCTCTTACAGTTAATGAGTGTCTCGCTATTCACTCTCCCCCCATCCCCACTTCCATTTGGATTCACACTTCATTAGCCACTGAATGTTTAGACCCCAGGGATCCATCTCTTCTCTTTGGATGACCCCTGAGCTGTTCCGTCTTTACGCCACTGCTCTGCCAGCCCTGGGAAAATTGAAGTAACTGTGACCTGGGGGGGTAGCAAAGGCAGTACATCGTCATCAGGATATGGGGCCTCCTCTCTGTAGCCCAAAGTTGGCAACTAATGACCACAAGTCCAGTGAGAATGGAGGAGACCAGTTCTATCCCATTCAGTTCTGGCTGTCACGGACATGCTGTCCAGCTGACCTCTCCAATGCCTTGACCTTTCCTCTGCTTGTTTCACACCACAGCACTTACTTTTCTGCACTGACCTAAAATGTTTTCTATCACAGTGGTTTCCAGGAGCAGATCAAATCCTTCCCTAGGAAAATATAACACGGCCCTCAATTAAGCGATCATGTGCGAATTGCTTACTCTAGAGTAGCCTCACCAATTTCAGTTGGGTTCTGCTGGAGGCAGATGGTTTGAGGAATCTGCAATACTGGGATACTGCCTACCAAGGAAAACTGCCCGAGCAAACATTATGGCACAAAGACATTTATCTTTCTTAGTCTTTAGAGAGTTTTGACAATGCGGCACTTCTGATGGGACGAAATCAAGATTCCGGATTTTTTCCCTCCCGCTCAGCCACAAGCATTTTATCAAGGTCTGGGTAATTCCTACTGAATTCAATAGGGTTTACTTTCAAGTTGATGTGCATACAATGGGGCCTCACTCTCACAGTTCCTCATGTGGGGCACGGTGCTGCTCCCTTTACAATAACAGAATAGGTTTGGAAGACAACGGATCATTCCCTCCAGATACTAACACTAAGTCAGCCCCCCCCCCCCCGCCCCTGTTTAGAACAGAAATGTGAACAAATGGGCTAAGATGGAGGCAGTGCAAGGCCAGGGATAGATTAATGCTGATCAATTATGCCCAGTTACTTGGGAGTTAGCCCTGGGGAACGTAATGTTTAGGATTGGGCTGTAGGTCCAGCTCCTAGAATTGGCAGAATCAAAAGGGTAGTGGTATTTACAATAGCCTCCCACAGCTTGGTGCCCTTCAGATGTGTTGGACTGCAATTCCCATCATTCCCAGCCAGCATGCAGTCCAACACATCTGGAAGGCCCAAGGTTAGGAACGGCTGCTAAACAGCTCTAGAAGGCACAGAAACACAACACATCCAATATGGATGGCATATTGGCTACTGCTGCAGTATAACACACGGACAGTCTGATCCGTCTTATGTGTCATCTGAGGCACTGTAATGACTACAGTGAAGCAAGTCTCTCTTGGTGTGTGGCTTGCCATTTGTAGTCTGAGGTGATAAAATATCCTTGCCTTGGAATATGGGACCATCATCTTGGCATGGTGGGACTTGCTCCTTTTGAACGCTCTCACCCTCCAGTGGCTTGTTCCACTACCTGTGTTGGGCCAGGAATTCTTGGGTTTCAGGGAAAGGGGCAGCACACGATCCCATTTTAAAACAGTAGATTAATTAACTAAAGTTTAGTTAATTAGTCAGTGTGCTACCATTAGTTTGTTTAGTCAGTGTGCTACCTTGAGTCAGAGAGGGCATATTTTATTGACTGGAGTTATTGACACAATTTTTTTAAAAGACTGTTTTGGTACTGGAGGATTATAGTAGTACGGAATGAAAAATAAAATATTATGCCTGGGGTTTTTCTTCTGCTGTGGTGTAGCTTAAATTGTAAGCTCTCTAACATACATTTCTTTCAGTATCTCAAAAAACACCAAGTTCTCTATCAGCTGACAGGCACTTACATAATTCACGGTATCGGAAAAACTATGTGCATCATTCACACCTGCCAGTAACAGAATGGTGTCTTCTTTGTACAAATTACTTTTTTTCTGAAATGTACAGCTCAACTGAGGGGTTACACATCGCATGGAAGAATGGACCTGGGAAACCCCATTACCAAAGCTCAGTAGGCATCTGTGGTTTGGAAGCTGCAATTAGTCCAAAATACAGCTGCAAAACCATTAACTGGGGCTGGACATTACGATCACATTATGCTTATGCTTTGGTCAAATGACACTGGCTCCCAGTTCATTTCCGGACTAGCATTGGGCACAGTGAGGTGGATGCCTCAGGCAGCTAATTTTAAGAAGCAAATTGTAAGCTATTTTGATATATTATTATTCTATTTTCACTGCTAGGGAGGAGTAGAGGACAGTTTTCTACCTTAGGTGTCAAAATAACCAGCCTTGACTGGACCTGGGTACTATGCACCTTGACTTGGGAGATGAGGCACCATTTGCTACTCTGTCTCAGGCAACAAATGTCTTCAGCCATCCATCAAGTCAAATGGTTGTTCTTTGAAGAACTTAATGGCTTTTAGTCAGGATACCTGATGTCTCCCCAAGTATACCTGCCCATACACTAAGATTTTCGACAGACATCCTTCTTCAGGTGCCCCCACCATCTGAGGTACAGCAGATGGCTACAGGGGAAAGGGCTTACTTGGTGATGGCATCCCAACTGTAGAATACTCTTTTATATTGTGGAGCTTTAACGTTTTTGTTTTACATGGGTTTTAATTTTTAACTTTTTTGTAAGCCACCCTGGAAACTTGTTGAAGGATGGGTGGGTAGCTAGGTACACAGGCAGGCAGGCAGGCAGGCAGGCAGGCAAGCAAGCAAAGTGCTCTAAAGTAGCAAACAAACTGATACTTTTGGCTACTTGGTTTGGTCTCTACAGCAATGAGAGAATCTATGCTTAAGCTCATCCATAAATAACATTTCACTCTGCTTTGTCCTATCAACAGGATGATCTAGGATTGCAGAGAAAAGAGCTCCATATTCCAGGCATGATAGGCATAGACACCGTAGTCTTTCAGTACTAGACCCAGGTGTTTAAAGAAATACTGAGCCAAAATGAGCCAAAAGCTGCAGTCTGATATCAAATTGGCGCTAATTTAGAGATGGTTTGCAGCATTCTTCTATGCCTTATAAGGACAACCATCCTCCTGCCAGGATGGATATTGCCCATTACTGGAAATTAACATCACCGTATTCTATTAAAAATGAATACAGAAGAATCTGGAGACTGGTCCTGTCTTCCATATTAGATTGTCCAGGGCAACCATTAAGCAAGACACCTTTTTCAAGTCTTGGTTTCCATTTGCTGCTAGCAAATGTGAATATATGTGGTATCTCTTCCCCCAGAATCCCACCACTTTCTGGAAGAGTACTGTCTCCAAATATTCCACCTTCATGTCTCTATGTTCTACTAAACATGGTCTGAAATTTACTCTGTATTCCCTGTATGATGCTCTTTTGTTAACCTCCCCTTTTTGGTCCTATATCCATTGTTGAAAATGTAGTTATTTCTCTTGTACTGTCTATTATATAGGTGTAGATATAAATATACAAAATAAAAAGCACCCAGCTCCTCCAAGGTTTTAGGCAAAGGTCTTCCCAGGGACTACTTCTAGGGTGAACACATGTCCTAATTTACAGAGGGCAGTCCTCTATTTGAAGGTGTCATCTGTTTGAAGGGCCATCCAGTCCCCAGTCTGCTCTTCAGAAGGGAGAGCAGGGGCTCTGAACAATTAGCATCTGGATAGCAGACTGAGCAGGCCCATGGTTCATCCGGTCACAGTCTTCATCATTACATTCAGATGCATTGTATTTTTATTTAAATTATAGTAATTATCTCCAAAAGTGCACCTATACATACAAATTAGCATTTGCAAATTGCTATCCACTGTTGTCCTCTTTTTGTTATTGATGTATTTCCTGCTGTTTGATGATGCATAAGTGGCCAGAATACTACCTACTAAGACCCTCTGACTGGAGATACTGAGGCTGCTCACACAAAAAGACTGCCCACTATGGGTTATTTAACCCATGGTGAGGCTGTGGCATGTGTGGGGCATGTTGGGCACCATTTTGAATATGCAACCCCCATTTGGGGGTTGTCATGTCATGCAAACCCTGTGAGCATGGGTTATGCGAGGGTTAAGTAACCCTGTTTTAGGGTTATAACCACACTTGCCGGGTTCACACAACACGACAACCCCTGAGTGGGGGTTGCATATATAAGCGGGAGCAGCAGCTCGTCGTGGGTTAAATAATGCAACATGTTGTCTGAACCCTGTCACTGGGGGTCACACTTGTAGTGTCATCTATGCAAATATGAAGTTGCCCACTGCGCTGTAGCTGCTCTGGCCCTTTAGCGCACCACTTTAAGACTGTGTTCAACTGAGGCCTCCCGAATGCAAGGGGAACAACAGCAGGGGAGGCAGGCCAGGTTTTGTGATGCTAATAAGCAAAGCCCTGTCCCATTGTTAGGCGTGCGTTCCATTCACTGAACACAGAATGTCAGTCCCTGTCCATTGCACTGTTGGGACTGACGACACAGCACAGATGGTGCCAGTGGGCTGGACAGCCATTGGCCATTGCAGAGCACACATTTGCAAATGGAATTGCGAACCGCGTATGCTGAATGCTAATGTTGGCTCTTGCATGAAATGGGAAAGGGCGGCTTTGTATCCTGGCCTGAGACACCGTGGCTTTAAGGAGCGGGTGACTGTGACAGAAAAGCCTTCTGAGCGCATTGGGGAGAGCGAGAAGGATGAGATCATGCCCTCAGAGTGGTGGTTCCTTAGGTAAACCAAATGGGTTACAAGAAACAAGGACATGAAATTCATGAAACTGGGTCATAAAGTTCTCAGGGCAATTTAAGCACTTCTGAAAAATTAACCTCAAGCCATGCTAAAGACAATATTGATTAGAAACTGGTTTATTCTTACTTGATTGATTTCAGTGCTGAAAAACCTGTTGCATTGTATATATTTTTCTATTGAGGGATTTCTGTATAGACCTTCAGCCATAGTTTTCAGTATAAAAAAGACAGATGCTGTTATAATCAACTTAACCCTCCCTTTAATCCAAGTGATCACAAAGGATCCCATTCAAATCCAAGGCTTTTTAATTAGACAAAAGGCTGATGATCAAAAATGTCTTAGGGAGATAAACCTGCTCACTCCCTTACTGCCTTGCTCCTGCACAATATGCAGAAATTAAGCAGGTGAAGCTTTTCCCATGTAAAACGTTTGCTCTGCTAGGAAAAGTTTCACTAGCTTAATTCCTGCATGTCCAGCTATTGTTAAAAATGCAGAAGCAAACACAGAGACATAGATAAAATCACACCCACTAATACAGAAGAAAAACATAACACCCCCGCCCCCCGCAAGAAAGCTAGCTTGCACTTTTTCTGAGGCTAAGATTCCAAACGTTATTTGAGAGGAATGCGGTTTTCGTTTCCCTATCTCCTCTGGATTTGCTCTCCAAAGATTTGTTTCTCTGTCATAAGTGCTCAGTGGGTGGCTTTTCTGCAAAATGGGATGGGGGTCAGCCACTACCAGGGGAAAAGACAGCCTAATCTGAGTTTCCTCTCAGTATGTAGAATTGGGCTATTATTAACTAACATGTTTTAAAGGAGCTATAAATTAGAACCACCCCCACCCCAACAGCTCTCTGTAGCTGAACTGAGCACCTGGTCAGGCAAAGTTAGTCTTCTTACGAACAATTTAAATGAAATGACACAAAAGCAGCTTTTCGTGCCATCTTCATGAGTTTTCTGAGCTGTTATTTCTTTAGTTAGATTCTGCCTTTACTCCAAGGAGCTGAAGGCAGCATTCGGGGTCCCTCTCATTTTATTCTCACAACATGGTGGGGACTTCCAGATAGAGGACTCCTAGCAGTGCTGATCAGAAGACATTATGCAGCAATTCTGTCTTGTTCTCCTTAATGTTTTTTTCCCGCTGTGGTAAGAAAAAAGATGGAAGAAATGGTGGGAAACCATGGGAGGATTATGAATGGAAGACAACAAGATCAGGACATCCCCATAACATCCTGTGAATGAGGCAGGGTGATGGCAATATGAAAGCTTCACCTGGAAGCACCCTGGGTGAGGTAGGTTAGTCTGAGAAAGAATACCCAGCCAATGGTCACCCAGTGAGCTTCCTGGCTGACTTTATAGGGATCCAAACCCAGAACCCTGTTGAGTTCAGCACTCTCACTGCTTCATCCCACTGGCTCTAAACAGAGAAATAATTTTATCCATACATTTGAGTGCTAGAAAAAGAGTTCCCAGCTTTCCCCTGGCAAGGCTGCTGAACCTTTCAAGTGGCATGGCAGGCAGAAATTTAGCAGCTGAAGCTTTCCCCACGATAGCAGTGCCCTCCTGGAGAAGTGTTGCTGGTCAAATTCACCTAGCGAATTTCTGGCTTCGTGTAGCAGTTGGAGCCCACTCTCCCCGCGTGTAGAACTGGTCTTGCCGGCTCTTCATGTGGAGTTCGGATAGCTCTCTCTAAAAGCTCTTGAGAGGATGAAAATGGAGTCCTGCCAGACTGCTGCTCTGCTACTCCGACTTTCCATCCTCCTACTTGCTTTGGAGTAGAGACCTGCTTGATACAGCAGGTGTGAGAGAGGGTGGGCACAGGGATCAGCACAGCATCAGGGTGGCAGGCACAGCTCTGTGCTCCCTAAGCATTTTGCTGACTTTATAGGGACAGGCACCATCTAGGAACATCGGAAGCTGCCTTATGCTGAGTCAGACCGTTGGTCCATCTGGACCAGTACTGTTGACACTGACTGGCAGGGGCTCTCCTGGGTTTCAGGCAGGAGCCTTTCCTAGCCCTACTCAGAGAAGCCGGGGATTAACCTAGGACCTTCTACACGCAAAGCAGGTGCTCATCCACTGAGCTAGGCTCCTCCACATGATTATCTGGCCACATGATAGGGCATACATATACAGTAACTCCTGGGTTTCCTCAGCCAGTTGTGGCAAAACTCAATCTGAAAACAAAGAAAGTGATTCATGCTCTTTTGTAAGTAATGTATGGTGAATTATAAACACACACGCAGAACAGAATCCCAGACTTACAGCTAACAATAACATGCACTAGAGTATTGTACACATTTTTATTGTGTTGCCATTTGGCTCACCCCCGGCACTTTCCGTTTCACAGAGGTCAGCTGAAGTATTTTCAGGCCTGATGCTCAGAGTACTGTGAGTTCACAGTGCCTGTTGACAATGGAAGCCTGCAAGTGGCTCACCCCATCCAAGAGGCAGCAAACCTCCTCCTAGTCAGAGGAGAGCTTTGCTTGCCTGAGAAGCCCCCAGACTGCATTCCAAAGTTCTCCAGTCACTTAAAAAAATCAAAAATCTTGACTTCTGACCCTTGGGACAATAATAAACTGCACCGTAGTCGCTAAAGGCTGTCTGGCTCCAAACATGCATCAGGAACGTGGCCTTTTTACTCTTAATAGGAAGCAAGGTAATCTCTTTTATTCTTAATAAGAAGGTAATTTGGCCCACTTTTTTGGACCACACTTTTGTAATCTGAGCCAGCTGATTTATACAGTACGAGTTGCTAGGATTGCTAGGATTCTGACCAATGGCATTATGCCACCTGTAACAACACTACAAAGAGCCATTAAACAAGGATGTCCATTGTCACCATTATTTTTTAATTTACATATTGAAACCATGGCTCAATGGAACAAGGAGGCATAAAAGGCATTACTCTAAACCAATACGAATGTAAAACAGTGCAATATGCAGACGATCCTGTGTCAAAAACAAGCCTTCCATGTATCCAATGCCCTGCCAGGCTAAAGTGGGCATGGTGGGAGAAGCGGCCGAGGTGATCTTCGGCTCCCCATCCTCCGGTCATTGTGTTTTTTACTAGACAGGCTTTTTTTTCCATCTAGTGATGGCGCTTCAGAAGGGGAGGGAAGGAGAATGGAAGAGGCTCAGGACAGCTGGTATCCTGTCCTCTCCAGTCTCCTCCCCCTCCCCACCCATCAGAAAAGCCCCTTTCCCCCTTCTCTGAGGTTGGTTTTCCAACCTCAGAGGCCAGCTGGTGCAGTTATTTCCACACTGGCTGCGAGAGGGTGGGACCGGGGGGTCATATCTCTGATTCCCCCTTCTGATGTCGGGGCACTGTCTCCTATCTCAAAGGGGGGAATCCCCACTATTCTATGGCCCTTCAGACAATATCGGGGATGATCACGCGGGTAAAAGAAGCCATCGTGGCTTCTTCCCTTGCCCCCCTCCCCTCGCCGCATGCTGCGCACGTGACCACAGTTTGCATAATTACCTGTGATGCAGCGTGGGTTGCTGTATCATCCGAACCCAGCACAGCGCATGGCGGGGGTGGCTTCTTACCCACGCCGTAACCCATGGCTTGTAATAGAGGTTGTGGTGTGGGCAAGAAGTTACCCCCACTGCACACCGCACTAGGTTCAAATGACACAGCAACCTGTGCTATATTGCAGATAATTTTGCAAATCGTAGTCACATGGAGAGCACACCAGGGGGTGGGGGAAGAAGGCATAATGGCTTCTTTTAGCCCCCTGATCATCCAAACACAGCCACTCTCTCTCTCTCTCCAATCAATCAATCAATCACCCATCTGGCTGGTCACCCAGCCACTCTGGGCAATGTAGAAATTATATAATAAAACAGTTTAAAACAAAATTCTACAGTAAAAACATTTTCTAAAATACCCTAACCCAGCGGTCCCCAACCTTTTTGGCACCAGGGACCGGTCTTGTGGAAGACTATTTTTCCATGGACCGGGGGGGGGGGGGGATGGTTTCTCTGGTGGACTTCTGGCTGCTGGGACGCCATTTGCAACCCTATTCTTTGCAGTAATCGGCTACATAAAGATTTACGTAGCCTATTATTTGAAGAACAGGGACGCAAATGGAAATCTGCCAGCGGCCAGAGCCGGCCGGCAGCTCCGTGGATTCGCTACGGAGCGGAGCCGGCCGGGGCCAGCGAGGATTCCGGGGGGGGGGACAGACCCTTGCGGACCCAAGGTAAGGGGGTTTTGCACACCCCTACTGCGGCCCGGTTAACAGGCCACAGACTGGTACTGGTCCACGGCCTGGGGGTTGAGGACCCCTGCCCTAACCCATCTCAAATGCCTGCTGGAACAACCACATTTTTAATGCGTGGCAGAAGCTCATTGAGGAGCGGGCATGGTGGAGTTCCCTAGGGAGGGAGTTCCACAGAGTGGGGGCCACCACAGAGAAGGGCCTCTCCCTTGTTCCCACCAGTCTAGCTGTCCTGGCTGATAGGACAGAGAGAAGACCATCCGAAGCTGATCTTGTTAAGCAGCCTGTCTAGTGGCCAGAAGATTGCTCTTTAAATTAAGTTAGTAATGTATCTGAGTATAAAGTGAACACAGGAAAATCAGAAATATTATCATTCTATATGGACAGGGAGCAAAAAGAAGAACTTTAATGTATAAGAAGCTCAAGATATAAAACAAGAAGAGTCAAATATTTGGGAATATTGTTCTCTGATAATGTATATAATCTGTGGCGTGTAGTCTTCTCACGGTGGCTTACAATATAAAACATACAATTCTATATCAATATAACAAGTGCCTAAAATCATCAATTAATTAAAAACCCAACCAGGTGGTTATCCATGGATACATTTTGCCAAGAAAAATCAAATCTAACAAAAGGTTGAACTTAACTAACTGCGTTTAATGAAACATTAGAAGTGTTGCATCTTTTATCTTTACAAAACTTCCTGAAATACAATGATCGGTGTAAACTCCAGGGCAGCCACTCTAACGTCCTTCCTCTGGTCCATCGATCACATGAATCTTCAGGTTTGCCAATGTGTGCATACGACTCTGGCAACATAGATTCCTTCATGATTTGTTTACAGGCCGTATGTTACTGGCATATCATTTTACTTTGGCCTGCACCTGCATTTATAAGTGTACAAAGACTTTTAAATGTTACTTTGTTAAATTTAACAGCTAGAGACTTTCTTTCTGAGCAATAACTAAACTTTGACTGGGTTACTTTTAACTGTAGGTGCCCCTTAATCCCTTCATGATTTGTTTACAGGCACATGTTACTGGCATATCATTGTACTTTGGCTTGCACCTCTGTTTATAAAGATGTACAGAGACTTTTTTTGTGTTCATATATCATTTTGCTCCAATTTGCAATTAATTATGTTTAATTATACTTGACTTTTTGATATTAAAAATAAAACTTTATAGTACAGTGTTATAAAAGATAGCCTAATTCTTAAAAAAAAAAGTTTTATGGACATAAATAAACTCCCAACTTTCAATTATAGTGAAAACTGTTATTATTCGTGGAATCTGTGTGTCAAGAACTTTCCAATGAAATGTGTTTCATGAGAATTGGTCGACAGAAAGACAGTAAAAAAGAGATGACCAACTTACTCCTGACTTTGAATTATATATATAAGATTTAGAATCATAGAATCATAGGGTTGGAAGGGGCCTACAAGACCATTGAGGCCAACCCCCTGCTCAGTGCAGGAATCCAAGCCAAAGCATCCCTGGCAAGTGGCTGTCCGGCTTCATCTTGAATTTAAAATGAACAAGTAACAAAAGCAGCAATACAGTAAAAATATTTCAATTTAAAGCCAAAGAAAACAAAGAAGTTTTTAAAACCCTCTTAAAAACAACAACAGATGGAGCCAATTGTATAACTCTGGAGAGAGAGTTCCATAGAGCAGGGGTCACCACCAAGAAGGCTCCATCTCTAGTCCCTGCCAACCTTACAGACCTTAATGATGGACCAGCAAGTAGAGCCTCCAACAGTCATCTTAACACATGGGCAGGTTCCAAAGGGTGAAGGTGGTCCTTCAAATAACCTGGACCCAAACTGTTTCAGGCAGGGGGAGGGAACCTTTCTGGCTCAGGGAATTTAGGAAGGGTCTTGGGGGCTGCATTCTAGCAGTGGGTGCACAGAAGGTAGGACCAAGGACATAGTTGATAGGGATGTCATGAGCGTAGTTCGGGGTTTGGGAATTTGTCGAGCAACCCCCACCCACAACCCCCGAACTGCGCCCGCCGAGACGCTGTCCTTGTTCGCCCCATGCTTGTGCCTGCTCGTGCTCCAAAGTGCTCATGGTGAACCCGTTCGGTGAGCGCCGCCATTTTCACACCTTTGCTTTCTAGGAAAAACAGGAAGTTAAAAAAATGTGCATATTCAAATATGTGCAGTTTGGAGCTGAGAAAGCTAAATAAGCACAATATTAGAGGTATAATCCCTCTAATATTGTGCTTATTTAGCTTTCCCAGCTCCAAACTGCTCATATTTGAATATGTGCATTTTTTAAATCTTCCTGTTTTCCCTAGAAAGCAAAGGCACAAAAATGGCGGTGCTCACTGAATGGGTTCGCGATGAGTGCTGGGGACTTCACCGAACTTGTGGGTGGCTTGGGCACAGGTTTGGGGGGAAGTGAGCAGGGACACTGCTTCGGCGACTGAACAGAGAACCGAACTAGGGTGAGTTCTTACATCCCTAATAGTAGGCAGGGCCCAAGCAACCTGGGTGGGGCCCGATGTAATTCATACCAATGTGGACATTTTCCCACCAAGCATACAAAGCGCAGCTCACTTCTATGGGTGTCTACTCAGGAGTAAGCCCCAGTGCAACAGCTTTCAGGCCCGCAAGCCACAGCCCAACTCCATGCATGTCTACTCAGGAGTAAGCCTCAGGGCAACATCTTCCGGGCATACGAAGCACAGTTCTGTGCATGTCTCTTCAGGAGTAAGCCACAAAAATTGATTTTCAAAACACAAGCCTCTGGTTTGCACACCTTCTCTTTACACAACCTATTTAAATACCTTTAAATTTTATTTATTTATTTATTTATTTATTTATTTATTTATTTCTATACCGCCCAATAGCCGAAGCTCTCTGGGCGGTTCACAAAAACTAAAACCAAACAACACACAATAAAACAATTTAAAATATATAGAACATTAAAACCACAATATAACAATACAACCACAATAAAACCTAGCAGCAGTACAGGAGTTTAAAATACAGATTTAAAACAGCAAAGATAAAAATTTAGAAAGCTAAAATGCCTGGGAAAATAAAAAGCCCTGAGGTTCTGCATCCCTGGCTTAAATATTTCAAGGTTAAGACCACCTCTTTGAATTAGGCCTGGAAATGCACCAGCAACCAGTGCAGCGGGTACAGAATTGGTGTAAGGTGATGCCCAAGCAAGGACTCAAGTGGCCGCATTCTGCGCCAGCTGAAGTTTCTGAGTCATCTTCAAAGGCAGCCCGACATACAGCGCATGGGGTCCTATACCTATAACAGTTGTGTAGAAGACAGAATAGTAGCAGGTACAGCTTTCTCCACATCTGTATGTTGAGCTGCAGCTGCAAAAACATTATTTTCTACTTCCAAAGGCACAGGGGACGTACACACACGCCATTCTCCTTTGCATCTGATCTTCCTAAATGTACATTTGAAAATAGAACAGATTTTATGAGACACCAGAAGTTTCTAGTGCTCCCTTTGCAAGGAAAAGCCCTGGAAAGCAAAATACCACGATACTGGGCAATTTGTCAACTTCTCCGTAAGTGTAGAAAAAACAGCAGTAGAGGCTGGTGGCTCAGATTTCAGTGGGGTGGTGAATCCGCTCCAGGTTTCAGTCAGAACTCTAAAGAAGCTATCCTTGGATAGCTCCTTTAGAATTCTGACTGGTACTGACTGAAACCCAGAGCAGATTCACAGCCCCACTGACATTGGAGCCACCAGCCTTCACTGAAAACCAGGCACCTTACATTTCTTCATGCATACGAGTCTCCATCCCTCATAGCCAAGTGCACAAGTCCCAATAAAGTTCTAGGGAACAATTATCTCCAAGCAACCTTATCTTTCCAGGTTTTTATGCGGTCTGTAACACGGCCTTCTTCCAAGCAATATGCATTGAATTTGTTCTGCACTTGGAATTGACTTTGCACTATGGACATCAGCACTAAAGCTCCCAGAATTTATAGACTTCCTCTTGGACCCAGTTTAACTGTATCTTGGAAGTCAGATCCTAGGAAGCAAATGTGCTTGAGCCAGTTTTCATCCTCTCGTCTCTGGGACTGTTTATGCCATTACAGGATCCGATTACGATGTAATCCCTCCTGCTGTTAGAGAGGTTATGTTTAATAGTAACTTGGTGCACAAAAATAAATTGAATGCACTGAAAAGAAACACTCACCTAAAGCTCGTAAGACGGCACACGTGGAAGAAAACATTAATAATTGTCAAGCAAGGGCTGGCTAGCAAATCAAATATTGTATAAGCAAGATAAATTGAAGAGCCACTTTGTCATCCAAAGCCCAGTGAAGTGGTCCAGCTTCCTTCCCTTAGTTACTTAGCCAGATGGGCAGAGAGGTTTAAGCTTCCAGGGACATTTTACAATTGTACACAGGCCAAATGAAGCAAGTGGAAAGTGGAGCACGTGATTCGGGGTTAGCCATGCTCTTACTCTTCTCCTTGACTTTGTAGTAGGGCTGCTTGTCCCTTGAATGGGGTGCTCCTGTCACAGGTGATTTCAGCCTGAAGTGAGAATTTCATTTCAGAGAAGCTTTGGGGGGCCACGTTCCAGTGGTCTGGAAAAGTCAAAAGGGACAAGGCCAAAATACCAACAATACCGGTGTATTTTAGCTTAAAGCTCCTCCTGTCAGTAATTAAGACTTAGGAGAGGCTGTTCAGCCTTTTAGAATGGGGAAAAATCTTCACCACAGTGGGAAATCACCAATGATCAGTGGCTGGGGGAAGGGGTTAGGCTGAGGATGGGGCCAGGGAAAGGGGATATGGCTATCTGGGAATCTCCGGTGGGTTGCGTTGGGACCCCAGAACATCTGGATCTACTCCCAGGCCTGAAGTTCTGCAGCACAGTTCTTTAGCCACTTGACAGGGCACACCGGCAATGGATGCGCGTTTCGAACCCCATATTCCCCAATCTGGCGCCCCCCAGATGGCCAAAGGCCGGAGATGATTGGAGTTGTCATGCAACACATCTGGCTGGCATCCCGTTGGGGAAGGCGGCTCTAACAGGTGCTGCAAGAATGAGAACAAGTTGCCAATCCCACTTCTTCAAGATGCGATTGGTTTAATTGGGGGGGGGGATGTAAAAAATGAACAGGCTTAGCTTTGCCATGGCAACGGAGCAGGATGAACCAGATCAGCAGCTCGTCATGGTGGTTCCATAAAAACAGTAAGAAGTTCCTACTTGCTAAGTGGTTGTCTGCAGTGTCCCTTACTGCTTGCCCAGCGAGAGCTGATGGTAAGCTAGTCCCACACACGGTGCTTGAAGGAATGGATGGAGTGTTCTTCATTCTTTCTTCTAACTGGTCACCTCTTCTTTCTCCTTTATGTTTTAGACATATAGGAAGGTTGTGCACATCCTCCATTTCCATGCAATTGTGGGATACAGAGTATTGAGCACAAGGTTCAGCAAGAGGAGAATTCCAGGTTTCCTTTTGAAAGTACTACGTTTCTAGCCTCCAATACTATCTAGATAGGGTTTGTTTAAAAGTACGTGACCAATGCCTGATAAACGTCTGGGCCGTCAGAGAAAAAGCTAAGCAGGATTTGGGAGGGAGATAGGGCAGGGTTGAGTCGCCTGCATAGCTCTTTACAGCATCACCATCACCCCAGATGACCTTCAGAATAAATTATGCAAAACAAGCAAACCTATGCAAATTGGCTGAATTCATAATGCATAGAATTCAGTTTCTCAGCAGGCAGGTTGAAGATTTTAGCAGAAAGCTCGGCATCAGGAGATGTTTCCTGCAGCCTGCTGAAGTTTGCTTCAGAATGTAAATTCTCACAGTGGTTTGATATGGTGGGGCAGGCTGTGCTAAAATAAGGTCTCGGCCTGTGTCAGAACTCTTGCTCGGGTCAGTCAACAGACTAAAAAAAATAATTAAGGAACTTCATTACATTAAAATTTTGTTAATCCACTCTTAAAAAAAACAAGGAAGAAATCCATACAGCATCTCATTTTAAGAGAAATCCTCAGGGACTAGGAGCAAAGGTGGGCCTTTTAGGACAACTCCATATAAATTTAGTGCTGACAGCTGAGCCGAGGCACTGAGAATTTCAGTGATATCGGCTAGCTACAGCAAGGCCAGAGATAATAATGCCAGCATGGCTCATACGAGCAAGACCTGTTTTTCTTCTCCAGGTATACATTTCTCTCCTTGTATTTATTTATTCATATGTTGCCTTTAAGCCAAAAATGGTGCTCAAGGCAGCTAACAATAATAAAATACAGATTATAAACAAAAATGTGATTAAAATATAATATAAACACAAATTTAAAACGATTAGAAGCACAACAAAAGGAGAAATAATCAGCACCCAACCAAATAAAGCCCTGCAGATGAGAAACAGTCCTGTAGTTATCACTGTTTAATTCTATTTTCCTTGAAAATGTTTTAATAGCAGATCTCCCTACCTATGTATTGGACCTGGCAAGCTACCAGGGTCAAACCTGACTGAAGGATTCCCTTCCACCTCTCAGTCTCTCAGTTTCTAAATTCAAACGGGGCTGCCTTCCTAATGATTTTTGTCATCCAGTTTCCTGATGCTGAACCCGGGATGATGTGAGCCAAATCTACACAGCAATGGAATGTGAGGAGCTTCCATGCAGATTTCATGCAGATTTTCATGAAATCGGCTTTGGTCTGCCAGGGACACACATAACCAGAAAAGTGGAGCATACAGTACCTTAAAACATGCTTTCGCAGGTCACACTGCACATCAATCCTCCTTCCTTTGGGGTCGTGTGGACGGAGTCCCTCCATTCGCACTGGACAAACATGTAGATGCTGCAAAGGAGAGGCTTGTTCCCCGCCCCGTCCACACTCCCCTGCTCAGGGAAGTTTGGAAACGCTGACTTAAGCCCCCGTAGTTTAACCCCACACCTCTCCCCTCTCATCCACCAGTGAGATAGTGAAAGATTAAGATATTGTGGAAGTTTAAAGATTAAAACTGAGCTTTTATGAATGGAGAAAACAGGCGGCATTCTACGAATGAGTCAAGCCGCGATCCTGACACATCAGAATTGAGAGACTGCGCCTTTTAGAAAGGAGAAAACTGGCTGTGTTCTGTGAATGAGTGGCAGGTGGTGGCAGGAAGGCAGCTCCTTACAGCGCTCCTTTTCCACCCCTTTGGCTCACTTTCTCGCTTCTGCTCCTTACATCTGAGTAAGCCTAGTGGGCTATTCTCCCAACCCATCTCTCCCAACCAGGCACAGACACACCCAGCATGCAGGATTTGAGTGAGTGGGGCACACTGTAGCTGAAGTGCACAGGAGCCGCGCTTAAAGTAAAATACACGCCAAAATGACTTTCAGAAAATGCGCGTTTTAGAGGGGGAAGCAGCGGGGTGGCTGCGGGGTGGCCATGATGTCATGCGTCCCAAATGACCCTGAAGTGCTTTTCTTCCGCAGTAAATCAACGTGTAGATTGGCTCCTGGAGACCACCATGTAAGTTACTGAACTTGTCTTTGAACCGAGTAAAGGTAGCTTATCCAGACTCTAGAGCTGCCTTCTCCAACCTGGTGCCCTCCAGATGTTTTGGACTACAATTCCCAGGATTCCTGTCTATTGGCCTTGCTGGCTGGGGCAAATGGGATTTGATGTCCAAAACATCTGGAGGGCACCAAGTTGGGGAAGACTGCTCTAGAGAATGAAACATTTTGTTTACTTTAATACCTGATTTTCTTCTGCTTCCCTAAAAATTTCTACCTTAATAAAGTCTTTAAATCGGAAACTGGGGTCGACTGTGTATTCTGACCTCTCAACAAAAAAATTCTTCTTTCTTTTTTTGGTGTTGGACCATCTGCTACAGGCTTGGGATGGGGAGGTAAAAGGACACAGAATGGATTCTGCTGCCACGATGACTGTGGAGTGTTTTGCTAAAAGTGCTTTCCCATTTCAAATAATTCACCCATAGGTCTTGGGCTTCTCACTTGCTTCAGACTTGGGTTGAACAGAGTGAGTGGTGGTCCTTTATTGCAGGGCAGGTAAAGCAGCTTCCCTCACACTACCCTTAGTCCCTGAGTCCAGGCACTGACTGAACACTTTGAAGGCAATCTTTGCAGAGGTAGTGGTAAGCATTTAAAAATATTTATTTATTAATTAGATTTATATCTAATTAATATATAAATATTAATTTATATAATATTTATATAATATTTAATATTATATATTCCCCGCCCTTCTTCACAGGGACCTCAGGACTACTAACCACCCATATCAAACAGTAAAATATAACAACATCATTAAAATAATTTTTTAAAAAAATGAAAGCTGAAATTCTCAGGATATTGAATTCTATGGGCACTACCAAACTTTTTCTTTTTTTAAAAACTTTTTTCTGCATTTGTGTAAAAATAACTGGATAAATGCATACAAGTCTTTCATGGACTGTATATTGCGCTTATGCCCCCACTGATTCCTTTCTGCTCTGCCAATTTCCTTCTGCAGGCAGTGGAACCCACCGCTTACACAACAGAGATTGGGCACTTCCTAGAGGAAGCCCCAAATGAGGGGAAATGTTTGTTTCTGGATTGGGACAGGTCATTGGAGCGTACTTATGCAAGTTCTGCTAACTTGCTTCCTTCCAAAAACGAGCATTTCTGCTTGTTTTGGGTTGCTCCCAGAAGCGCTAAATTGCTGTTGTGTGAGTGGTGGGGCCACGCGTGCAACAGAATCGGGGGGAATCAGCAGGAGCCCCCCACTGGATATTGTCCTCTAAATATACGATTTGTTATTGGTTTTGTTATATAACTTGATTCAATCCAACACGAAGTTAAACCTGGTTAATAAACATAGATTTCAATTTGTTGTTGAACTGTGGTACTTGTTTTTGTGGTCTTTAATCAGGGCAATTAAACAAAGAACACATCCAGGTACTATATGGGATTTAATAGGGGGAAAAGTGCAGCCTCTGCTCCAGAGCCACTTCAAAGTAGCCATGTGGGGCCTACTAATGAGTGTATCTTCAAAAAGTGGGAAATCCTGCTTACAGTCATCTAGCATCATATCTAATTTATGCCCAACTAACAATCCCAAGATACGCTTCCCTTTTTTATTTTGGGAAACCCATTGTTACCATCTATTGTTGCCAATTTCTAGATTTATATGCATGGGATACTGCAGGAGGCAAAGAACTCAGGAAGCTTTAAACAAGGCACTAATGTTTCACATGAACCAGGATTACATTTGCAGTCCCAGAGACTAGGATAAGATGACAAGGTCCATCAATCCATATGATTGAGGGAATAAACTGATCACCAG
This sequence comes from Heloderma suspectum, assembly GCF_057233095.1. Classification (NCBI taxonomy): domain Eukaryota; kingdom Metazoa; phylum Chordata; class Lepidosauria; order Squamata; family Helodermatidae; genus Heloderma; species Heloderma suspectum. The sequence goes on from NC_139458.1 coordinate 93,547,822, forward strand.
CTGGAGCTGGGAAGAAATATTCCTCCCAGCTAGAGTAGCACTGCACTACTCAGTTCTGGAGAAGGATTTATGCTTTTCTCTGATCAAGCATCACATCTTAGCTTTCAGTGGAGACTCTTAAGATTGGTGTGCAAGCTCCTTGTTATTTTACTTTTGCTAAGACATGAGTAGGACAGGAAACCCGCTGGGCAGTAGCCAAACGTTATCAAGACCCATTGATTTAAACTGAGAAATGTTAAGCACATGCTTATTTTATTTATTACATTATATCCAACCCTTCCTCTGATGGGCTTAGGGCAGGGTACATGGTTATTTTTATTTTATCCTCATGTCCTTTGAGGTAGATTAAGCTGACAGATAGGGACTGGGCCAAGTCACCCAGTGAGCTTCATGACCAACTGGGAATTAGAACCTTGGTTTCTACGGTCTTAGTCCAACACTCTAATGATGACACCATGTTGGAACTCTTCCCTTGAGATACTTGCCCTTAATGTTGGCTGTATGGAGACCATAGTATGCACTGTCACCTTTCTATAACGTTTATATACACCCATATTCACTTGAAACAAATTAAGTTACTCATGAATTTAGAACTTTGATGGTAAAAAATTGAGCCCTTGGTACTTTTAATGCATCTTTACAGCTGGTGTAATCACTCTAAGGCAGGTTATTGAGCATGGTTATTTTTTGCACATGATGCTATCACCTCTTCATCTATAATTTAAATAGATAGATGTAATTAATGTGACATGTAATTTAGGAAAATAACATTTTTAATGAAAATCTTAGTTCCTAGAAATATGACTATTTAGTTTGAATGCTCTGGTAAATTCTGCATTTTCAGGCCTTGAATGTAGCTGTAAAATGTGTGTCGATTCTGTTACTGACTTTTATCAGTGGATACAGGCCAGGTAACAGTGAAACCCTGCCACAAACTCTTAAAGTTATAAAGAATTTTAAAACAACAACTCATCATGTATCCTTAGCTTTCTGGGAAGAATTGAATTATATAGAGAGACTGTTTTTGGAGGGCTGTTTTCTACTGTTGTTGCCTAATATAATCTTTTCCGAAGAGCATTCTCTCTGCAGAACTTTGTGGTATAGACCAAAAGTTCAGAGAGATCATTAAGAAATCCCTGCTAGATAAGGGATTGTTCCAGTCCTGCGTTGCAGTTTCAGAGGATAACATGGAAGAGCAAAAGGCCCTCAACTGGTAAACCAATCTCTTGGCGACAATTAACTTCTGACCTTTGGAATTAGCTCTAAATCAAGCATCTCAGCTCTCAAGTTTGCCACAAGATGAGTAATGAGAATACATCACTCCACTCCGCCATGTTCTGACACGTTTTGATTTTTTGGCTTTTATAGATTAATTGGGAGGTCACATCTTCATTCTTCTTCAGAGTGTAGAACTCAACAAAAAGGATAGACTTCACAGAAAGCTAGAGCCACTCTCTATTTTAGGATGTAATGATGGTTCTTCTGCTGTAGATTCTACAACAACAGGAAACAGTAACAGAAAGCCTTGAAGAAATATTTAGCATTCTGGGACCGTAAAGAAATACATCATATCTTTCCTTTTTCTTTTGATGCTCTGCACCAATGCATGATATGAGAAAAATGGCGACTAGGTGAGCTGTGTGTAAATCTGTCTTGGCATTCTTGCTGAAAACCTAAAACAATTTTCCCCAGAAATGAAGTTTAAGAAACTTTTATTGAAGCAAGAGAAGTATAGTGCAGTGGTTTCCATGCTTTCTATCAGCAGAATCCACCATGGATGTTTAGGTTTTGCTCAGGACTAATTTGTTGTTGTTGTTGTTGTTATAGTAGTAGTAGCAGAGTACAGAGCGAAAGGGAGAAACGAGCTCAGCGGAAGGCATGTCAAGCAAACCCTTACTGTGACCGCCTTCCACCTGGAAACCTATGTCCTCACTGTGGGAGGCCTTTACAGCCACCACTGTGTAGATCCAGAATCGGCCTTTACAGCACCTGCAGACCCACTGCTAGAGATTAATGTGTTGATTGACCTATCTTCTATGAATCTGTCTAAACCTTTTAAAGAGTTACCTATATAGACTCTATCTTTGGAAGACCATCTTACTCAGTGACAAGTGATCGCCTTGATTGACTGATGAGTAGTAGCAGCAGTAACAATCTCTGCTTTACAGTGAAAAGCCTTTATCTTCTCCCAAACCTTCTGCCAAGGCCCCACATCCCATTAGCAGGCTCTGTCTTTTCTGCAGAGGAACAATGGTTTAGCAGCACGTGAAACAGCATTAATTTCCATATCATTGCTTCACTGATGGCTCTTTCAAGTTAGTGCTGGCATAGAAGGCCTTTCTGAGTCCCTGAAGGAGTTAATGGGCCCCATTTCCATAGTAAAAATGGAATTCAGGCGTAGATCTGAGGAGCAGACCTTGCTCTTTAGGCAGCTTCCATATTGCCCTTAGCCAAAGCGGTTTGTAGCACAAGTGACCAACAGTCTGGGTATCTTTGTAGGCTGCCCCCAAAAGCCTTCGCTTGATTGTGGCTCCCCTTCTTCTGCTGTGCAATGGCCTTATGGCCTGAAAAATCCAGACTTCTTGGCTATACTTGCAGACTGGTTTTTGAAAAATCAGCAACACTTCAGAGGTCTTCTTCCTTCCATATGATTGCTATATCTCCCCTAACAGTTTTTGGAAGAAAATTAGTGCACAGAGGAAAGGACGGGGGCATTGCTACCCCAACCAGGAGAACTGCATGCTCTCAGCGGGGCCATTGCAACAATGCAAAGGTTCTTGAGCATCCAATGAAGAGCTTGCATGCTGCTTCTGGGATTGACTGGAGTGTATGACTCAAGAGGAGTGTATGACTCAAGAGGTGTGCCACACCATCTCCTTAGACCCTGTAGAGCAGGGCTGCAGAACGTCAGGCCCAGGAGTCAAAACTGGCCCTCCTGGGGTCCAAATCTGGCCCTCCAGATTTCCCAAAATTGCCATAACTTTCCCCGAGCCTCATTCCTTTCCTGACTTTTTGTGCATTTCCCCCCGATTCTAAATGGTTGAAATGCCTCTCCTAAGACTCAGTGACTGGCAGGAAGAGCTTTAAGCTAAAACAGGTTGGCATTTTTGGCAGGGGCACTTTTGCCTTGAGACCTGCCCGACTCACCATTGGAATGTGGCCCCTGTGGGAGCATCTTCGAAATGTAATTCAGCCCTTGGGCTGAAGGAGGTTCAGCACCCCTGCTGTAGAGAATGCTCGGTTGTGCCAATCATTTTGCACAAAAACAGCATTCATTCATTCATTCTATTTTTATCCCACCCGGCATTTAAGAAATCCCAGGTTGGGTAACAATAGCACTAAAATATTTACCCGGTACAGGTGCTCAGAAATGTTCTGCATGCTACACAAATTGGTGCCTTTCCCGGGCATGTAGCTCCAGGCCTTCTTTATTAAGCTGTGAATCATTTTTTAGAGAGAGGGGCTGTTTTCTCCTTTCCTGATAAAGGCCTCTTCTGGATTTCTATGAGCGGCGCAGGTCCTGTCAAATCAAAACATAATTCAGCCCAATCTGAATAATACATCAGCACTTGCACAGCATGGCCTAAGAACAAAATCGGAATAATGCAATTCTTATACTCAAGGACTAACATGGCACTGTACTGTTTACGAGAAACGGCTGCAGAGATCAAGAGGAATAGCACAGGATTTAAATAGATAAAAATGCATTAACTAGAAACCCAGTATATTTCCACTGCGCTATGTTTAAAGCATGTTCTTCCAAGTTCCATCAGGTGTTCTGGATAGCAGAAAGATGAAGAGTCTGGAAACCATTTCAAAAGTATTAGGATGGTTTTCTGCCTGGAGCTGCTCAGTTACAGATTATTGTAGAGTATCTAATTCTGAAGTGAAGTTTTCACTTGAAAACACCTGGCTTCTTTTGAAGTTTTATCATTGGGAAACATTTGAAAATAACGACAACACCAGCAGCACCACACAACACCAATCTGAATTCTGTTCAGTTATCAAAAATGGTTTTACTTGTAATATGCCCCAAATGCCTCTTGCAATACTGGTTGCTTCCAAAAAGAACTAGTAATTGACATTTAATAAAAAGCCAAGTGCTTCCAAAGCCAAAGCCAGTCTCCACACAATTGCTGAGCTTTATTACAAAGGTAAATTTCTAATATATTGTTTCCTTGCCTTGCTTTCTTTGTTTTGAAGAGAAAATGTTAGTGTTGGTGTTAACCTTGAAAGCACTAAACAGCTTATGGCCTGGGTATCTGAGAAGCCGCCTATCTCAGTCCAAACCTGCTCATTTATTAAGATCAGCAGGACAGACCCTCTGGAAGACACTCTTGCTTACAGAGACCCACACCGGCTTTCCTGGGCACCCATGAAAGGACTTTGTGTTGCTCCCAAACTCTAGAACTCACTCCTTGCATTCAAGAAGGCTGTTGAGGCACATCTTTTTAACTTGGCTTTTAAAATTGCTGCGATGATTTTCAGTGTTGCCTTCCCCCCCCCTTTTTTTTTACTGTTTTACAATGTTTTTATCTGGTTATGTTTTTTATGTTTTGGAACTTTTATAAATTGCCTTGGTTGGTCTCAGAAAGGCAGTATAGAAATACTATCAATTATAATAATAAAAAATCTCAAGCCTCTCCCCCACCATTTTACACATATTGATGAATACGGGATGGTATTTCAGCAGTATGTAGCTGAAGCCCCTAAACTCACCTGTGCCAACAGAATAAATCGTACTTTTCCTTCAGTCATATTATAAAACCTATACTATGTTTATCATGTCACAGCCTGCCCATCTTTCTGTTCTACAGGCATTGGTTAAGCCTGTAGCCTATACCCACTTACTTGGGAGTAAGCCCCATTGAACTCATTGGCACTGACTTCTGAACAGACATGTATAGGATGGCTGTCTCTCTTCCTTTCACTATCACAACACACTTTGTCCAGACACAAAAAGTGACACATGGGTACACTGGCACTCTCTACAGGCCCATTACAGCTGGGAGGTAAGCCAGAATAGCTTGGTTTTCTTATTTCCAGCCTAGTAAAGAGCACTGCAGTAATAATTAAGGAAGGGCTCACCCTCAAAATGAATCAAGTGTTCCAACTGAATATAAATCCCTTTGCTTAAAGGAAAAACAAAACAAAGGGAGAGGTTGTTGCAGATTGATACAACTGCTATAGTTATTAAAAGGTATTAAATTGAAATGTAAATGACAAATTCTCTAAAGTATGTTTCTTAGGTGGGGGATTTAATACGAAGAAAAGGATTCCATATCTTATTCCCCCTCCACTGCCCCCTAAATCCGAAATGGTTACCATTCAGTGCCAATGATGTAGTGGTAAATTTTGAAGTTTGGAAGCTCATCCTGACAGCCCGCACAGCCAAGCCCCAAGGTGAATCCATGGTGATTTCCCCAGGATATGGATATAACCTACTCTTCTATCATTTAAAACCCAAACAGCTAACATTCTGGTTAAAAACTCCATCACAAGCAACTAATAAAAGCTCACAATGAAGACTACAATTCTAGGCAGTTACCTGGGAGTAAGCACCATTAAACTCAATGGTGCTTATTTCTGACCGCAGAACTTCAACTTGTCAAACACTCTGAGCTTTAACAAAAAATCTTCAGCCAGCTGAAATGCAACCATTTCCAGAGGAGCAGCCGATGCCAAGTTCGTCTGTTGCAGCAAAAAAAAGGGAGTTTTGTGGCACTTAAAGGCATCTGGATGATACTGATTATCTGGACCCATTTCAGTCAGGCTTTTGGCTGGGATATGGGACTAAGACTGTTTTTGGCGCCTTGGTGGATGACCTACACCAAGAACTGGATGGAGGGAGCATGACTCTATTAGTTCTCCTGGACCTCTTGGCAGCATCTGATACCATCAACCATGGTAGCCTTCTGGATAGTTTGGTGGATAGAGCTGGGATTTGGGGTGCTATTTTGTAGTGTTTTTGTCCCTTTCTGCCAGGTCGGCTCCAGAAGCTGGCATTTGGGAATTCCTGTTCAACTCCACAATCATATTAACTGTGGCCGTTCACAAAGCAGTTGCTGCTGATAATACAAGCATCCTGCCACTAGGTAAGCTGTTAAGAATGTGATTGTTACTGACAATACTTTCTGCGTATAATTTCCTTCTGACCTCACTGTTTCCAATTTGCTCTCATATGTACTGTATGTAACTGCTTAGAGATTTTTTAAAAAAATATGGTGTTATATAAATCTATTAATTAATTAAAATATATATACCCCAAACTCTCGATAAAATGTCATGCACCTGATGAAATGGGCTATTGTCCACAAAAGCTTATGCTAGCAAAAATGTGTTAGTCTTTAAGGTGTCTCAAGACTCTTTGTTTTTGCTATAATAGATTAGCAAGGATACCCCTCTGGAAAGAGTCTTGTGGTACCTTAAAGACTAGCAAATTTAGGATGGCATAGATACAGCTAACTTCATTAGGTTCCGTGAAGTGTTACCCTGTAATATCCACATATGGTTAGTTGGGTGGGTAGATTGTAAACAGTGAGGTCAGAGTGAATTGAAATGCAGAATGTAACATTTCAATTCCATCTGACCTCACTGTTTATAACCACCCCCCTCTGAAACTACAATTTCAGTAGATGGAGGAACCAGTGGAATGCTCAATTCTTGCTGCCCATTTGAGGCAATGGGATTTAGAGAAGAGGCAAAAACCAGCGGTTCGTGCAAGTGTCATTGTGCAACACACAAACAGAGCCTAGAAAGCCAGGGCTATCCTCGCACAAGGATATGTGTTTTATTACCAGTAGGGTAAGATGGGTCTGAATTTGGGATAAAGCCAAACAATGCATGTACAACTCTGCCTGTGGTCAAAAATGGGGGAAATGAAACAATATTATTTTCATGTTTATCTGTGGAGTTCTCAGAAGTGATGGGGCCACTGCCTCCTCCATAAACGTAGGTTTGGTTCACACACTGAATTCTACTGAAAAGCGTTTTATGTGAGGTGATGGGAGGCCATGTGGAAGTTCTAACTCTGGTGTTACATCTGTGCCGGCCCTTTCATACATGCAAGGCGTCACTTGATGTCACAGCTACCAAGTGATAAAATTAATGAACAGTCCATGATTATTGGAGATAGTGAGTTGACTGTGATAATAATCTTTATCACCTGCTTTAGCAATAGGTACGTCATGTAACATTCACTTCCAGCACACAAGACAACACATGGGGTTCATCTGAAACCTATTACAGTAGCACAGTAACTAAGACAGACGTCATTTAGCTCGAACACTCGTGGGGAGGAAAAAAGCAAGCACTTGCTTGCCTTTATTGCTGAGCAGTTCTCAAGGGATCCAAGTTGCAATCTCTTTTCCTTCTGCATTGGTTGAAGTTTTCATGTCTATGTGGGAAGTTATTAGTATTGCATATTTTCTCCCAAAGTCACCCTGGGGGGGACACCGCAGTTTTAAAAATAAATTGCAGCAAGGCTATTAGTATTGCATATTAGTATTAATATGAGTGTTATATTAGTATTAATATGCTATCAGTATTAATAGTATTAATTAGTATATTAGTAGTATTAGTATTATACTAGAAATATATTAGAATTAATATAGTAATACTATTAGTAATATATTATATAAGTACTATAATATATTATTATACATATGTTATGAATATGTTATTATATTATATATAAGTATTGTAAGTAGCATTATTATTAGTAATATAGTATTATATGTTAGTACTATATTAGTATTTTATTAGTACTATATTAGTATTAATATGCGATTAGTATTACATATTAGTATTGGGAAGTTATTAGTATTGCATATTCCCCCACAAAGTCACCCTGGGGGGACACCGCAGTTTTAAAAATAAATTGCAGCAAGGCTATTAGTATTGCATATTAGTATTAATATGAGTGTTATATTAGTATTAATATGCTATCAGTATTAATAGTATTAATTAGTATATTAGTAGTATTAGTATTATACTAGAAATATATTAGAATTAATATAGTAATACTATTAGTAATATATTATATAAGTAATATAATATATTATTATACATATGTTATGAATATGTTATTATATTATATATAAGTATTGTAAGTAGCATTATTATTAGTAATATAGTATTATATGTTAGTACTATATTAGTATTTTATTAGTACTATATTAGTATTAATATGCGATTAGTATTACATATTAGTATTGGGAAGTTATTAGTATTGCATATTCCCCCACAAAGTCACCCTGGGGGGACACCGCAGTTTTAAAAACAAATTGCAGCAAGGCTATTGGCCCCTTAACAAATATTTTATGTTTCAAGAATGAAGCCACTATATTTTGGACAATGTATGAAAACTTCAATTCATGAAAAAGACAGTGACTGTACAATGAGTGTTTTGTGTTCCTTGAAAATATTACTTTCACATTGTAGAATCTGGTGCTCATCATCTTAGCTGAACTCATGGCTGTAGAAACTATTTACATACTCACTGTTAGAAGGTCCAAATTATATACAGGATAGATTGTGTTGCTTCTGGCTTTGAAGAAAACCATTTGAAGACTATAACAATAACAAAACATAGATACACAAATACATGGAGACACAAAGGAAATTGAGAGAGATGGGGGTGGACAGAAAGACACAGAAAGCAAGCTTTTTTCCTTTAATAGCTGCAAGTTAGCCTTCCCCAACCTGGTGCCCTCCAGATGTTTTGGACCACAACTCCCAGTAGCCCTGACCGTTAGCCATGCTGGCTTGGGCTGATGGAAGCTGAAGTCCAAAGCATCTGGAGGGTACCAGGTTGGGAAAGGCTGACATATATGTTTACAGCACACTCATATGGGGACGGGGGGAGCTAAATTAAAGCTGATGTTTGAGAACTTGTCCTATGTCTGAAGTGTCTCAGCAGTAGTCTTTTAAGCCAAACTAACATACTATAAATACACAATCTACAACTCTTCGCTCTTTTTTTAAAACTAATTTTCCTGACCTAATGCCTTTACATTTGTTGCTTTTTGATATATTTGTATTTGTGCATTTATGTTGGTACTCATTAATGATCTCTTTCTATTTGTTATCATTTGAGGGTATATTTTTAACAACGGGAAGAGCAATCCTATGGCTTCTCACATGGCATCTGAGGGGCCACAGAATGGTGCAATTTCCTCATCCAGGCCATAGACACGGGTATGTCCTCAGGAGTGGGAATAGACTCTCCCCCCCGCCCCAGTCACAACAGAAAGCACAGCAGTGGCTACTCTTCTGAGGATGTAACAGCCTTCTCAGAAGAGGTCAGGAAGGATGAAAAGGGGGCAGTACCTATTCTGGGTAGTAGCAAACGTCAGTCCTACTTAGAGAAGACCCATTGAAATGACTGGAACCTTGGTTCGTAATGACTAACTTGGGTCCCATTGATTTGAATGGGTCTACTCTGAGTAGAGACAACATTGGATACTACCTTCTGGTGGGAAGAGAGGGGAGGGAGGAGAAGAGGCCTGGATCTGCTCGACCCAAGAGCCTCTCCATTTGGAGCTGGTGTCAAGGATACGCATAGTTGGCCATCTGCTGAGGGCCCACACCCCAGCAGAGGTCCACTGACAAGAGCCCCCTGCAGTTAGTCCTCCTCTTCACCACTGCAGCCTGCTTGCTTTCCTGTGTCTCGTTCCAGAAGAAAAGTTGGTGAGAAGGAGGACCAGCAGATGCCACTGCCTACTTGCTTGCTGTACTCTCTGCCTGTCAAGCAAACAAGTGCTTGCAATGATGAGAAAGAGGATGAAGAGCAATAACAGCTGAGGATAATGGTGGTGAGAAGGTAGACTCACTGAGAGAGGGGGCCCATTGAGGGTGTCTTGCCCAAAAAACCTGGAGCGGGCATGGTCTCAGTTGCTGTCCCCGCCCACTGCCTGGCAAGTCAGCTAGACTGGCTGAGAGGCCCATCTAGTGGAACATTTTTAAAATGGGGGAATGGGAGGCTGTAAAAGCCTCAGTTCTCCTCCCGCCCTACCTGGCTCTTGCTGGCAGGTCTTTGGATAGACAGAGGGCTCTGAGATCAGAGCCCTCTGTCTTTTGAGTGTCAGTCCCTTAGGATTACCTTCTAAAAGTAGTTACAAACAAAATGCTATTTCTGAACTGAAGGCTTTCATTTCATTTTTTAAAATATTGTTAGACATTCTTATAGGAGTTCCAATATTTTATGTCCAAGCAGCATCACATCTCAGAGGGGAAAGGCGTTTGTACTGTTTCATCTGTCATTTTAAATGGGAAAGTCTGCTGAGCAGGTTGGCAATGGCTTTAGACACTCTGCAGAGAATTTGGAGCTGCCCTTTGCTTGGAGAGCTCAGTCGCTGGATCTGTTGCCCAAAAGGCCAGAACTAGATTCCATATCTTTTTTTACTGAGCCAAAAATGAAGAAGAGGTTCAGCCCAGGCATGAAATGAAACCGATAATGTGCTAAAACTGACGGGGTTTGCCATGTCAACAAGACTAAACAGAGGCTTATTACTGTGAATAGCCATCAGCTCAATAGGGAGCTGTTTACCCTGGAAAGCCCTAGTGTAGCCAGGAGCCTCCTGAACCCAATAAACATTTTATCACCTCTTTCAGAGCGTATCCACATCTTAACTCTGATAGAAAACTGAAAACCTTTTCAGATGATAAAACCCCTGGTGTGTTCATTCCTTAACACTGTATTCCTGTATTCACACTACTCTGATCCGAGGCTAGTGGCATGGAATTTTATTCCTGTAACCATGGATTGGGGTGGGTAGTCATGCTGCAGCTACAGGGGTATAACGGGACTTTTTAATCAGGGAGACAGAGACAAATACTGGGAAGGGCAGGAGTGTTGGGGGAGGGGTCACTGTAAAGGGGATCTCTGGAAAAAAGTGTAGATTGGTAAAAAAGAAAGAAAAAAGGCCCCAATTCCTGCATTTTAATTAGGAATTAGGCCTTGTGAAGAAAGCAAATCAATTTAAAATGCCATTATCCTCCACATACATAATAGTTGTATAAACTAAATAATTGTGACTAGTCATGCATATTATTATTATTTATATAGCTTTCAATGTGAAAGGCGCTTTACATCTTCCCAACCCATTTTATTGGTAACATGAGCTTGAACTGGAAAACTGACACACTCCGATAAGGCGAGAGATCCATAGACTGAGCAACCACTTCTTATACTCAGATCCTATATGTTGTTTATGGGTAGTATCCAATCATGCTCCAGGGCTAACGATGTTGTGCTAGTGTAAATGCTTGCACAGTGTAACTAGTGCTTGCTAGGGCAATGGGAAAAAGTGATTGGCCACTGAAATTCAGCATTAAAAAAATGAGTGTTTGTGCACACACACACGCACACATGCACATTGTTGAAGGATAGGCACACAGACTTTAGGAGTGAGTATATAAACACAGATTTAGGAAGCGTTCAATGCTACAAGGAAAAGGGTTGTCTGGAAGTGTAGGCCTTACTATGAAGTTAATTGTAGATGAGTAGGAGATGAGATTGGCTGGATAAGGAAAGTGTTTGAATATAATGGAGGGTTTGGCTATGTTTCTATGTAGAAGACTGAAATGTGGGGTGCAGGAAAAGATTAGGGTGTCCATCCTATGACATAATGGGAAGAGGAAGGAATCTTGAGTTGACAGGCTGGTGAAGGGTGGATGTGGGAGTGGGAATGACTTGGCAGACTTTTCAGTTGGGAGAGAGGGATGGGGCTAAAGGAGAAGGAAAGGGTAGAGCAAATACTAGGATCTAGGAGAGATGGGAGCAAGAGTTGTAAAGGTTCTGGGAAGACCCTGACAAGATAGTTTAAATAGCTTGTGAACTGTGCTGTATGAAAGGTTCTTTTTAAGCCATAAAGTTGGTCAAATTCTACTGACAATCGGCCTGTTATGACTAATTGTGGAGAGCTTAATAATATTTTCATCTAGCATTCTATGATCCCCCCGAGTGTGCTTTCCAGTGCCAACATACACCTTCAGATGGGATAACATCATTTCTCTACAAGGTTTGTTGGTGTTGGCCACTTTTTGTGAGTAAAGGGCTAAGTGCACCTGTGCTTTAACCGTACAGGAGATGAGTGTTCAACCTCTAAAGCAGGCATGGGCCACATGTGGTCCTCCAGATGTTTTGGCCCACAACTCCCACGATCCCTCACCAGTGGCTATCCTGAGAGCTAGGCTGATGAGAGTTGTTGTCAGGGTGGACACTGAGCCCATAGAATCCCAGAGTAGTTCTGATTCTGAGGTGGAGCAGCCGCTCCTGGGAGAGGAGCGCGCTCATCCTTCCCACGGCCAACAGCTGGCAGAGATTCCTCCCACCGGCATTCCTGACATAGATAGCGGTCCCGGGAATGAGAGAGCGCGGGAAGAAGACTTGCTGGACGCGCAACGCCGACGCAGGGAGTGGCGCCAAATGGAGGGCGCGGAAAGGAGGCGTAGTGCCTGGTTTGCACCCAAACATCGGTTGCGCCCAGAGGATCCAAGGGAAACGGGGAGGGACTCTCCCTAGCCCATAAGTTCAGGGTCTGCCAGTAATTCTCCTTCAAACGGGGACCAACTGTTCCAACTTAGGGCATAGGTACTCTGCTGCTCATAGCTAGTCGCTGATAGTAGAGTTGTTAAGTTGCAAAAAAGGAATAAAGCTTTGAAAAGAATCCCTTTGTCTGTGTCTGGACTTGGCTACTGGATTAGACTGAAAGAGGCTGCCAAGGAGCCCTTGACAGCTGTAGACCAAAACAGTAAAATGCACAGAAAATAATAGGTTGCTTACCTTTAATTTCTGTTCTTCAAGTGGTCACTATTGGGTTCTAGTGCAACCTTCAGAATCTTCTAGAGAAGTTGCTGCGATTCCTGCTGCTTCTCTCAGAGAAAAAGGTTAAACTTTCCTGTGCATAACTCGAAGGCTTGAATGAGTACCTTCTCACTAAGCACGGCCACAAAAATACCAATGAGGGCAAAAAACAAAGTGACACTAGCAGTGAAGAAGGAGAATGGCTTGTGTGATTGTCCAGCTGACCATACTAGGAGCAGTAGGTATGCAACCTGCTTTTCTTCTTTATTTGCTCTATGCTGTCCTACAACTGGGTGACAGCCAACATATGTAGAGATGAGTGCATTACTGAAAGAGTCACTGGAGAACAGCTCCTCCATACAAGCTCTCACATCCAGTGCATAATGTTAATGATGTCTGATGAATGTAGGAGTGGCCCGTAAGACTACCATGGTAAGACCACCATGCAAAGTTGAGTGAGCAAGACTGAGACAGCGTGATCCTATACATGTCTACTCGGAAATAAGTTCCACTGAATTCAGTGTGGTTTACTTCCTGGTAAGAGGGTAAGTTTACTTTCTGGTAAGTATTAACAGACTATTTGAGAAAAAGCAAAAGATACAGTGCCAACCATGGATGTTCGATTTGGGGGGCACGGTGTGTGGAATCTAATTTGTTTTACATATAGAACCTATATTTTAGTTTTATTTTGAATATATAATTTTCACTTAGTTATGAATTGTTAACTGTTAAATATTTGTAATGAAATGCTTGAAATCAAACATATATGTTCTTCTGCACCTGTTGGGCCAAGGGAAGTATAATCCTCTTCACATGTTGATCATGTGTAGAAAGTAGCAGTGGTCCTGTAGTTACATAGTTTCCTTGCCTCGTCCCCCAATGTCAATACTTTGAATATGGACATCTAAGAGGGGGAATCCTGCATATGTCTGCATCCACAAGAACTGGAACGCTGTGCGATCAGTGTTTCAGTTTGTGTACAGCTGTATGCATGAAGGCTTCAATTTCTCAGATATCCTTGTTCCATGCAAGGAACAAGGATATGCATGAAGGCTTCAATTTCTCAGATATCCTTGTTCCAAGGTTTAAATTATCCTCTTGCGGGCTAGCGTGTAAAAGACCCCTAACCACTTGAAACAGCTCTGCTGGATGGCTCTTTGCAGACGCAATAGTGGCAGAAAAAAATATTTTCTTTGCTGCCCGTATTGCCACAGAGTAGGCCTTCAAATAGGCTCTAGCCTGTGTTCGATCAGATTCACTCTGAGATTTCTGCCAACGTCGCTCCAGTCGTCTTCTCACTTGTTTCATCACTGCCAGCTCCCTAGAAAACCAGGGTGCTGGTGCAGCTCTACTTCGTGAGAGAGGACACTCAGGAGCGATTGTGTCCACGGCCCTGGTCATTTCTCCATTCCAGAGATCGGCCAGGGCTTCGACAGAATCGCCTGCCGAGGCAACAGGAAAATCCCCAAGAGCCGTCAGGAAACCATTCAGATCCATCAGCCTCCTGGGGCAGACCATCTTAATCGGCCCTCCACCCCTGCAGAGGTTCCGAGTGCCAGCAAGTCTAAACCCCACCAGGCAGTGATCTGTCCATGATAACGGAACTATAGAGAGTTCCTCCACACTCAGATTACTATCACCCCACCCAGCACAGAAAACGAGGTCCAGAGTGTGCCCAGCAGCATGGGTGGGGCCAGATACCTTCTGGGACAGACCCATGGTTGTCATGGCGGACATGAAGTCCTGAGCTGCTCCCAAAAGGGCAGCCTCAGCATGGATATTGAAATCCCCCAGCACAACAAGCTGAGGGTTCTCCAACACCAAACCCAAGACTACCCCGGCTAGCTCAGGAAGAGAGATTGTTGAGCAGCAGGGTGGACGGTACACCAACAGAATCCCTATTCTGTCCCGGGCACCCACCTTCAAATACACACACTCGAACCCAGCAGACTGCGGGATGGGGCACCTGGTAAGGGGGATCGAATCACGATAGACCACTGCCACTCCACCTCCCTGCCCCCCAGGTCTTGCCTGCTGCTGAACAGAGAACCCAGGAGGGCAGAGCTGAGAGAGATCAACCCCCCCAGCTTCGTCCAGCCAGGTCTCTGTAATACAAGCCAGGTCAGTGCGCTCATCCAGGATCAAGTCCTGGATAGTGGTTGTTTTACCATTCAGCAGCAGCAGTTTCAACCCAGGGGGTCTGCTGCCAGGGCCATCCAGGTTATTTGAATTGGGGAACAGTCTAGGGACAGTTAGCACCCTATTGTTACACACTCTGCCTTTAGAGTGTGACTCTCTCCCCGCTCCGTATCTGCCCTGTAGGACCATAATGGCCGTTCCCTGGCTCCCAACACCTCCCCCCTTCATTGGAAAACACATATTTAATGCAGGCAGTCCAGCAGGTCACACTCAGGCAAACAGTCCCCTTCCTTCCTTTCAAGCAGGGGGACAGTCCCTCGCCCTCATGCTCCCCCGAAGTGGCTCCCCCAAAGCCCTCCTTTTATGACTATGCATTTATTGTGTGAAAAAACCCCAACTGGAAATGCCATCAGATTCATTAGTCTCCCTCCATCATGCATCACTCTCCCATTCTTTTTACTGCATGTCTGACCTTTCTTTAAAAACTTCCAAAAATATTTAGGGGTTTGGTGGAGAATGTGGAGAATGGAAGAGCCACCAAATGGGGATCAAAGGGATTTTGTGCTTGTCATGGGAACTGGCTCACCTGAAGCACTTTGCTCTTTGACTTAGGATCTTCTGTGTTCCTGCAATTCACTCCCCTGAGCTACCTAGCTCCAGGCTTTCCTATCTTGCTACCAAGCGGTGTTGCTAGGAGGACAGCCTGAAACACTCTTCCTCCCCCTGCCCCATTGCTCAGTTCAGGAGTCTTCCAGCCCTCCTTTTACCCATTCCTCTTAAGGTCAGTAATGGTGCCAAATGGTTAGGCACCTTCATAGGTTTTTGGAATGTCTAGGTTCATCCCACTCTAGAACAATATACAGGAAATTATTTTTATTGATGATACACTGATAGAAAAACCATCAAAGAACACAGGCAATTGTCAAAAAGAAATAAATCTATCATCCATTTACAAGCATATGTGGGTTTTGGTACAAGCTTAGCCTACAGCCTGAATTAGATACTATAGCAATCAGATGAACAGAATTCCCCAAGCATGTGTGGGCTTCTGACAACCTCCAGAAGCAGAAGTCTCCTTTCCCCCAAAAAAGATCCTAGGAAAGGGGAGGTGCGTTAGCTCCTGGGGTGCTGGTTCAATCAGACTAGGGCGGTGGTGTTGAACCTCTTTCAGCTACAGGGTCAAATTCAATTTCAGAGAGGCTCTTGGGGGCCACATTCCAGTGGTGAGAGGGGCTGAAAACAAATGGGGATGGAGTCAAAGGCAAACAGGGTGGGACCAAAATACAAAACTATCCCAAATACCAGCGTATTTTAGCTTAAAACTCTTCCTGCCAGTAACTAAGATTACGAGAGGGATTTCCGTCTTTTGGAATGGGGGAAAAACTATGCAAAACCTGGGAAACCACCACCAACAGACCAGTGGTTGGGGGGAAGGCAGTAGAGCCAGGGGAAGGGGGCATGGCTATCTGGGGAGCCTAGGCAGGCTGAATTTTGCCTGAGAAAAACCCCTGTTTTAGGGGGTGAACCGATTTACAAAGTGAATTTCAGCTCAGCCAATGGGCACAAACAGCCCATGGTTGGGTTACATAAGAGTCTTTCCTTTGAAACTAGCGTTTCCATAATATGCTAAAGAGATCCCCCAATTGTTGGTCTTTAAAAGGTTAAAGCATTTAGACATCCAGAGCTTATCACTTCAAAATGGACAGGGAGGCCATAAAAATAAGGGAGGAGTAATTATTTTGGGGAAGGGATGGTCATTTTGAAAGGTACTGGCATCTTACTAAGTTATTCCCATACCAAATGACGTTTGGATAATTACTTTGGATAATTACTGTGTGTTCAAGAATATTTCCTTGGGTTTATAACATTGCCTTCTTGCCCCCCTTCCCACCAATACCTGCCTTTATGAAAATGGACCAATTCTATAGAGGACTTATAGCACCCCAACCTGGTGTCGGTGAGCTGGTAAATGCTACGCTTCTTTGAAAATCTGTCAGGAGTGCCCTGGCTGCCTCTTGCAGTCCCTTTCAATAGCCAACTCAGGACACAATGAGGATTCTTTCCAAGGCTTTATTCCTTTATTACTATATGACTCTTTCAGATACTAATCACTAGCGACCAAGGAACAGCACTGGGGAAAGACAGCAGAGTAGCCTAAGCTCCAGGTAAGGCAGTTGGTCCCCGTTTGAAGGGGAACCACGGGAAGACCCTGAACTTATGGGCTATGGAGAGATCCTCCCTCTTTCCCTTGGGTCCTCGGGACGCAACCACTGTTTGAGCGCCAAATGAGTGGAGCGCCTCCTTTTGGCGCCCTCCATCTGTCGCCACTCCCTGCGTCTGCGCCGAGCGTCCAGCAAGCCCCCCTCCAGCACTCTCTCGCTGCCAGGGTCACTATCTATCCCAGGAATGCTGGCAGGAGGAATCTCTGCCAGCTGCTGTGCTTGTGAGAGATGAGCGGGCTCCTCTCCCATGGATTGCTGTTCCTCCTCAGAATCAGAACTGCTCTGGGGCTCTATGGGCTGTTTCCACCCTGACAAAATCTGCATTAACTCCCACAAAGTTAAGGGATAATAATAATCCACTGAAGGGCTTATACAAAGCCAAACACCACCACTGTAATTTGCTTAAACTGGAGCTATGTCTTGGTGCTCTTTATATTCTTCAAAGCCAATCACTGTTAGATGGCAACTACTAGCATTTGTTTCTAGACAATCACTAGTACTCCTAATTCTACCAAAAATGAGAGAGAAACAAATTACAAAAACATTTCAAGGTAAGAAACCAGACGACAGACGAGAATTTCACTTTAAAAACAGTACTGTGAAGTTCAATATATTTGCCATCCCACGTTGTGATTTTTCAGATTGTTAAAGCATGAGTCTCAAAGAAATCCGCAGTAAGAGTTGGGATTTTAAGGGCTGTAGCTTGTGTGTACACTCAGACAGTAAACCATTAGCTTCTTGTATGTACTTAAACAGCAGCAACAAAATGCAACCAAACTTAAGCTGAGTCATGTTACGTTATACTGAAACTCAAGCAGCAAGTTTTGTAGTCTTTTTATTCTCAAATATATATTGAAAATCTAATTAAAACTCCACTTACTATCATCTTAGCTGACTTGGAGTTATTGAAACCATGTCCTCAAGAACCTTAACACCAGTGTGGCTTTTACAGCTATTTCTACTTTTGTAGCACGATGCCATTCAGTCTTGTTTTTTGCAAAATGTTTGTCAGCCCTTGCAGATAAGATGACTGATCCACAAACAAGTCATTAAGCGTGACCAGCAGTGTGTTTGCAAGGGGAGAGAGGAAACAGACTATGTCTTAGAGACTGGAGAAGGGTACTGCAAAAGCAAAGGAAGTCCACTGCTCCTGCTACAGATTCAGGACTTAAGATAATCTTCCAAGGCCTTAAGACATCTTCACCATATGAGTTTGAATGCTGGGGCATCCTTCGGCAAATGAAAGGAGAATTCCTGTGAATAAAGCAAAATGGAGAGCCTAGCATGAATTCTAGCAAGTCAGTTCAGGCTCTGTGGGTTCAGGAGAAAAACCAAAATCCAACCTGTAGTGTTTGCTTTCTTGCTAACTCAGTATAATCAAGTTCTATAGAAAAATGGTTGTTTCATAACACATGGTGGCAGGTCTGTTGTGCAAGATAATCACCCTATGGACCCATGATATACACACAACCAAATGGCACTGATGGGTTGAAAACACTTGTTTCACAGGTGGCAATACCAGTTAGAGTTGTTCATAGTACCAATACAACAGCAATCGTTTCAGACAGCCTTCCCCAACCTTGTGCCCTCCAGGTGTGTTGGACTACAAGTCCCATCATCTGGAGCCAGCATTGGCCATTGGAAGTCTGGTTTAAGCCTTGGTGGCTGTGTATCTGGCAATTTGCTAACTATCTGTGGTACCTGAGTACATCAAGGAAATACTCTATGTACCCTGGTAGCTCTATGTTAAACCCCCACTAATAGAAACTACTGTGGTGCTTGGTTGTATGGTACTTGCTTGGAAGGTATAGAAAACAGCATTATATTCACTACCAAATTTTGAATTACGGACCATGTTTCCCACACAAGAGTGTTGGACTGGGAGCTCGGAGATCCGGGTTCTAGTCCCCACTCGGCCATGGAAGCTCACTGGGTGACTTTGGGCCAGTCACACACTCTCAGCCCAACCTACCTCACGGAGTTGTTGTTGTGAGGATAAAATGGAGAGGAGGAGGATAACGTAAGCCGCCTTGGGTTCCTTGCAAGAGGAAAAAAGGCGGGATATAAATGCAATATTAAATAATAATAAAATAAATAAGGTAACACAAGTCTTGGGGTGGGCTGCAAGTGAAGAGGGTGCTATGTGTATTCTCTACATGTACTCAGAGAAGAAACTGTGCTGAAGCACAGAATTTGACTTCCTGAGG
The DNA here is from genome assembly GCF_057233095.1 of Heloderma suspectum. Classification (NCBI taxonomy): domain Eukaryota; kingdom Metazoa; phylum Chordata; class Lepidosauria; order Squamata; family Helodermatidae; genus Heloderma; species Heloderma suspectum. The sequence continues at coordinate 93,567,198 of NC_139458.1, forward strand.
AACTTGTCTTTCAGCTTGTCTTTACATCTTTAAAACTATGTTTAAAACCCCTGACAGAGTACCATCTCTTATAACAATCAGCCTATTAAATCCTCCTCCTTTGAGATTCACACACACACACACACACACACACTCTGTCTCTCTCTCATCACCTTCTTATCTTGTTAATACCCTTCTAATCTGATTATTACCTACAATTCTGGGACCAACAATGACTCAAGGCAAACAGAAATAAGTAGAAAATGCAGTTGGAAGACATTAGGGACCAGCGTGATATATATTTTTTCCCATTTCAAGCTAAATAATGTATTACATTATGGTTTCTTCTCTCTCTCCTAACCCTTTTAATGAGAGGAGACAGAAATCCCAGCCCAGCAGATGTCTTTGACAGAGAGGAAAACTTTAACCCATGGATAGCTCCATGAAAAATAGATTTCCAAGACTCCTATGTTCTGAAGGATGCTCAGGAGATGATTGGCAAGAACAGCTTGTTAAATTTTAAGTCAGCCTAGTGCTAGCTGCAAGGGCAGGACTGTCAGTTCTAGGTACAGAGTTGCTCCATCTACTCATAGAGCAGATAAAAAACACAGATGACAGCCATGTAAGGTTTCTGGAACAATGCCCTTCATTAGAGTCCCATTGCTCAAAGGAGCTTCAGGGACTTTTCCTTCTGGGATTATGCACACATTTCCAAAAGGAATATTGTTTTTGTGGAATGCCTCTCTTGCCCCATGAGTATGATTTAAATTCAGGTATGTCACTACCAGCTCCTGTCAGCATCTTTTGAATTAGTCATTGATCTTTTAAAAATATTTTCACTGTGACTCTAAGCATTACACCTACGTGCTCAAGCATCATTTTGGGCCATCATTCAGTAGAGTCAGTGTTCTTTGATCAGAAAGAACATTAGACCTTTATTCAGACCAATGAGGGGCCTTATGAGTTATCAAAACCTGTTATCCTGAAATTCTGATTGTCTGAATTTGCTGCATGTCCCCAGTGGAGCTTTGGTTTAAACCTATTTTTAAAACTACCACGTAAGAAATCTATTTCAGGGAATAAACCCTAATACAAATTCTATACCGTACTCAGGATTAAAAAAAAAAGATTCATCAAAAGGTAACAAACTATTAAAACTTCCTTTACAATGCAAAGCATCTATTAGATATAGCCTTGTTCACTGTTACATGTCATTAAGACTTAAACAACTGAAGACTGAAATCCTATATACACTTCCTGGGAGTAAGTTTCACTGAACAAAGTAGGGCTTACTTCTGAGTAGACATGTATAGGATTGCAATGTATGATTATCAACAAAGATCTAGCGATCCAGAAGTAATGAATTATATGTTTAGCATTTTATAAATACAGAGGTAAAACTATCACTGCACAACTAACTCTTATCAAATATTTATCCAGAAACAGTCTCAACTGCCTGGTACGTTTTGACTTGTTAAGAGTTTTAGTGACATAAAGTCAAAAATGTATGAACTAGTCAGGTGAAATGCATTTAACAATTTTACATTTTTAAAGTATATTGTAATGGTATGTTGTGACTTAGCAAACCTGTTTTGTTGTACCCTAGCTCCTGAGTACAGGGTGAACTCCAATATACTTCACACCTTTTGGAAGCTCCCCCATGTTGTTCAAGTCAATGACGTAGCGCTTTCCATCAGATGTGCTGCCAAGCTTGAAAGACCCCTGGGCAAAGTTCCTTCCGGGGGGCAGGCATGATATCCTGGGAACCCCCCTTTTTTTCTTTTAAGCTGTTGTTGAGCAAGAGGGCCACTCTACTCACCCTGTCCTTGCTGCCACTGCCCCACTTTTTTTCTTTTTCTTTGGGGTAGAGTCACTTGGCTCTTGTGAGAAGCTTGGCTTTGCTCCTCTCTCCTCTCTCCCTCGGCTGGATGGCAAAGCAGAGAAGCAGGCAGCTGCTGCTAGCTGGCACACAAGAGAAAAGAAAGTGCTGCACTGGCTGACTCAGAGGCTGCAGTCGCACACCATTTTCATTTAAATAATTTCCCCAGAGCTAGAATAGCAGCTAGCTCAGCCATTAAGACAGCACCTTTTGGGCTGTGTGGACAATGAGAGCAGTGAAGGGGCAGGTGAGGGACTATCAGTGGAACCCCATTGCCAGAACTAGCAGCCACTATTGTGTTCGGGAAATACTCTTTTAGCTAAAATGGTGTGGCACTGCAGCCTTGGCTCCTATGGCAACAGTTTGCTTCGCTGCTGCTGCTTAAGTGCCACCATCATTTTGGTGCTCTTTGGGGGCCCTCTGGGTTGCCCCACGCTGTGGGGCCTTAGACCGCCACCTGGAGGTCTTTAGCTAGCAGCACCACTGCGCTTCATAAATCTGCTCTTATGATACTCCACATCTCATCTGCCTCAATAGCATCTGCTGGCCTCAAGGTATATTTGGCATATTTAGGACTCGAAGCTAATGACTGTTGTTGCGATCATGTGCACACACCCTAAGAAGTGGATTGCGCTTTACACGATCTCTGGTTTCTGCTGCCACCTTCATTTATCCTCTGACTCCTGAGCAGGAAGGCACCTGTGGAGCTGCAAGTTTAAATGCGGAGGGGAGAGGCTGCTGCCAGCTGCAAAACTGAAGACGCCTCGGTGCATCTTTAGCCTGTGTCTCCTTTATCCTCCCTGTTAAATCAGAGTGTACTAGTGATCCAACAGGTGGGAGATCACTCTTTGGGTCTTTCAGAGAGATGGCCAAACCTAATGCTTCAATTTAGAGGTATTTTATTAGCTTTAAAGAGAGAGAGAGAGGATAGCAAAATACAATGAAATAGAAGTATAAAACAGATCCCTACCTAACATAAACTACATCACTATGGCACTAGATCCCTTACATGTGTGACAACATGGTTCTCCACATGGATATTCAGGTAGAGGCAGTTGGAGACAAAGACGCTATGGAAACACTCATTTTTATGCTGCACTGGCAGGAGGATATTGATTTATAGATGAGGATAATGTAACCGTTGCCACTGTATAATTGTTTGACTGATTTGGATTTTTAAATTGTCTTATATACTTTTAATGTTTTATTATGTGAGTTGCCTTGTGAGGATTTACTCCTAAAAAGGTGGCATACAAATAATTACAGATATAAATAAATTGAAATTAAATAAAATCCTATCAGATAGGATTGTGTATGGTCAATTGGCCTTGTAAATCCTACAGTACCTGCTATGTCCTGGTTCAACTCACTGTTCAAAGATTTTCCAGGATATGGTGAGCTATATTTTAAACATGCCCAGTGTTCAATAAGACTGGTTCACCATGACAAAATCCTATATAAAAACTCAACCCATAATAACGTCACATATAACTTTCGCTAATGAAATGGCCTTTGGTAAGGACAGTGAATATGTGTATGCTAGACATCATTCATAACTCCGACATAATGTCTACCATTCTTTGGAATTTAAAGGAAACTGTTCCTTCTCATGACCTGGATGCAAATGCCTTGATCTTTTACTTGACTTACACTTTCCATCTAGCTTAGTCCAACACATGCTTCTGAAAAGCCCGCAACTGCTTTGCATTTTGTGGTTATTTTCAGCATTGCAAATGGCTCAGAAAAAGTTAAGAGAATATGGAGAATACGCATGCCTACAATGACTCAATCTAAGGTGAAAATAAAAAAGGCCATTTACTCTGATTGTTTGCTGGTCAGAACAATAATATTCACACTGAAATGCTGGTACAGAAGGAAGTCAGTCTTCATTTTATTTAGCAGCAACTGGGATCTGTTACTAGATTTTCTTTATTAAGATCAAATAATTAATTTCATGATGGAAGTGGGGACGTTACATCATTGGGATAAACAGGCAGGCTTTGATAAAACTTACGTGTGATGTGGCTTCTCATTTTTTACTTCCTCCTTCCTTCCCCTAGTTGTGAACATGCTAAAAGCACAGCCTGTTTAGTTCCAAGGTGTCTTGTTGTGATATCATTGGTCCTTCACTAAGTGTTCTATACAATGCAGAAGCTCAGCACTTTAGCCCCTAGTCTGGTAAGCAGGGACTTGTTGTTGTTGTTGTTGTTGTTTTAATGCTTAAAAGTTCATTTCAAGCTGTTGGTCTTGGCAGAAAGCAACTTAGCAGGAAAGTCAAAGCAGATCATGGATGATGGGAGGGGAAAGTCACAAAAAAGCTAATAAAACAAGGCCCATAGATTAAGACCAAGCAAAGTTATTCTAGAAACAAGATAGAGTTCATAAAGACTAGACAAGGCAAGCTACGCCATGCATAAAATGCAAATCCTCCAAGCTGCTCTCCACCCCTTCTGCCATTCCAAGCATATCTATGTGAAAGTGCTTGCAAGCAAGCTGGAAACATTACAACCCTGGAAAAATAATTAAGAAATGAACTCTACTATTTGGTGGCATCTGTCCCGAAAAGGAACAAAGTGTCCTTTGTGAAACCTTCTCCTCAGAAAACCTCCTAGAGTTTGAACTGTATCCATGGCCTCCCCTGGAATTAAACCCAAAGCAAGACTTCATTGTTCCTTTCACTCTGACTACCGCATGTGGAGGTGAAAATCCCAAGAGGTTTTCAAATATTACTGATCAGCCAGGCTTGGGTGCTTTTTTCCCAGGACATGAATCAACTTTACTTCAACTAACAAAAAGCCATTAGTGTTATTGAGACACAGACAGTATCAGTGAATATGTGCAGGGTGAAAGGGTAAACAAATACTTTCAACAGCAGGATGATATGCTTTTGTTGTCAGTAAAATGGGCTGGAAAATGTTTTTTTTTTTGGTCTGGAAAATAGCAGGGTAAGAATTGCAGGCATTTCTTAGCCTCCCTCTGGAATTTTGAGCAAAATCGTAAGAAGCAAAGATGCTAGGAAAGGAAAGGTTCCTCCTGTGCAAGCACCGGGTCATTACTGACCCCTAGAGGGATGCCGCTTACGCTGGTGTTTTCATGGCAGACTATAGTGGGGTGGTTTGCCATTGCCTTCCCCAGTCGTGACTACCTTTCCCCCAGCAAGCTGGGTACTCATTTTACCGACCTCGGAAGGATGGAAGGCTGAGTCGACCTGAGCCGGCTATCCAAGACCTGGCTTCCGCTGGGATCGAACTGAAGTCATGGGGAGAGTTTCGGTTGCAATACTGCTGCCTACCACTCTGCATCACCTGATGCTAGGCATGTCACTTAATATGTCCTTAATCTCAGATTTCTAGGGAGCCCAGTTTGGGCCCAGTTCCTGCACTGATTCAGAAACCTTCATAGATAATACGTTCTCCTTAACAGATTAGATCTTGTCTGATTCTCAAATGCCACAAGCAGGGAGCAACCTCCACCACTGAGTACTTTCCACAAAGGAATGGAGAAGTTATAAAAATAAAGTCAGCTCAAGGGCTGTGCTTATGAGGCACTGCAGAAGGCATCTCTAGTGTATGACTGAAGAAACATGAAAAAGAAGCAAAAAACCCATAAACACTTCCAATATGTTTCAGCAACAAGTTGATAGAATTTAGTACTCTCTCCTAGTCGATTGCAATTCACAACTGAATTTCAAACTTCACTTGTAGACCAACTATCACTGGATTGGTTCCAACTGGTTAGGCATTTTAAAACATAAAGGTGATATTTTCATTCACAAACAAGAATCATTTTAGTCATATAAATGATCTGCGACATGTGCACATGTCATATTAGAACCATATTTTTTAGTGTTTCTAAGCTAAAAAGCCATAAGGAAAATAGGGTTGGATCCAGACCAATCAATTTAAATTGCACTGATTTCAGTGGGAATGAAGTTCAGCTAACTTAGTCTGGATCCAACGTATAGTGTCCCCGATTTGATCTCCTGATGCTCTCTGAGTGTGCGATACATTGGGACTGTTTTGTGAAATAGTGCCCAGAATAAAGATGTTTGGATCTTTTGTGGTTTCTCCCTCCTGCTGGTTTTCTGTGAACTGGCCAGTCCTTTTTTCAGTTAGAATGAGTGACTGAGTTACTTGTCTAACTTCATGGAAGCCATCTAATGCATTACCTGGACTCTATTTTTGACTTTTCAAAAGTCTGTTTCCTGGCCGTATTATGTCCTCATCTCATTTTATCCTAATGACTGTGTAAGAAAACTTCGAGCTGAGAGTGAGTGACTTGTTCAAGACTGCTCCTGGTAAGATCTGAGTACAATCCGAAGTCAGACCTCATACTTATAACTACTAACACATACCAGTTACACACCATATATTGTGTGCATGTATTAAAAATCACAATTGTGACTGATGAATAAATACCTGCACAGTGTTCTCAGTAGCTAAACTTCCGTCGCTCAACAGGGTCCATTGGCAGGTGATGGATCATCATCATTGTATTGCCTGTCTCTCTGGGAAGGGCTAGGGGAAGGGAGAGGGATATGTTCAGCCCTAGATGAAAAAGAAATGCAGGGTAAACTTATCAGATTTTCCTTAAGTCTGTGGATCACGTAGCATTATCAAGTGGGCTATTAGGGTTAATTATGCCCACACATCAATACCAGTGCCAGAATTAGGTTGATCTAAGACATATTCAAAATCACATAAAGAACTTGCCATCTTAGCCAGGTAGTGCTACTACATTTTTAGCTACAAACACACAAATACACACTTTTCCGACTGAACAAATATGGTATAGCACTAGCTACCAGTCAGTGTGTAAATTTGTGCTTGCTCCTGTTTACAACATCCACAGTCTCAGTAGGAGAGGAATAAGACTGCCTACTGCTGCTAAAAAAACAAGCCCTGGCTTAAATATTAGCTGGTCTCCAAGTTAGACTGAGAGCTGGCAGCTGCTTTGCAGAGATTAACAGATTCACTCATCAACCAATGCCTTGACTTGCTTGTGCATTATGATAAATTTTATGTACTATTTACAAATAGCTCAGTCCCCACAAGTTCCAAAAAGATTCTGCTTAGCCCTCTAGTTAAAATATTATTTTAAACCCTTCATTTAAAAAATTGTAATGTACTGTTCTTTATGTATTTCTTAACATCCTCTTCCTAAACAAGATGGTGCACATTCCTTGTTATCATACAACATATTGGTCTTGTTGATATCTAACAGAAAACAAGAGTTAGGAATGTAGGAAGCTGCCTTTTATCAGGTCAGTCTATTTATCTGACTAGCCCAATTTTTGTTTAGGATGACTAGCAGGGCCACTGCAGGGTCTCTGGAGGTGGCAGAGATTGAAACTGGGGCCTTCTATATTCAAAGCATCTACTCTAATACTGAGCTATGGTCCTTTCCCACTACATGAATGAGCCATTGTGAGCCTTGGGCTCATACTCCCCTAGACTCTTCTTTTGCTCACCAGAGGAAGCTATAAAACATTCCGCTTCCACTTTAAACTAACCACAAGTTCCCATAATATTTGAATTTAAGGAATTATGATTTGCTTGAGGTACAATTTCAGAAAAAGACAGGATTAAACATTGATTTCAGAGCCTGTCTGGTTCCCACCACCAATAGTTTAAAACCACTCCCCATGTGTACCTGGGGAGTTCACATAATGGCAGAGTTCGCACATAATGGAAAACAGTGGTTTCCTGTGACATGAATGACCCTGCCAAGCCTTGGGCTAACATATGTATTTTGTACATCCCAGAGAAGAATGAAAGTTTCAGGCTCACATGTTCCCAATCTTTTGTTTTAAAGTAGATACATACATTCTTTTCCCTAAACAATTTCTTTGCAGTTTTTGGAGACTGCAAAGATAATTTTTTTGTGAACATGCTAAATTTGCACACAGCTCCTTTAAAAACTGTTTTTACAAAGGTTCTCTCATACAAATTGAGTACACCAACAGAGAAAAGAGTCAGCTGTGGTCCCCTCACAAAAGCAAACTAGTGTAACAGCCTTTTCTTCTTCCAAAGGAAGTCATAGGCCTCACAGCACTTCATCTAATTCTTGAAGTGATAGCGCGCGCGTGCACGCGCGTGTGTATCTATCTACAGGTCCTATCTACAAACTTATACATACATCAGTTATATATAAATATTATATATGTATTTACATATATATGTGTGTACGTGTGTATGAACTGCAAATGTATGGCAGATTAGTAGTGTGTATACTCCACCTTGAGCACAAGTTGGTGACTTGGGTGCCATAAGCTATGTGGGGGAAATAATCCACATAGTTCATCATACTTCATAGACTTTCAGTCTATGCACTGTGGTGTGGGGTGTGTGCAAAGCCTGTGAGATTGAGAAAGAACCTTTCAAAGTGACTCTGTGAATTGGGCCTGAATACTCTACTATATTTATCAACCAATACACAGAATCAATGGAGATAATGAGAAAATACAATAGGAATCAACAGGGCTGGGAGAAACGCAGAATAGACAAAGAGAGGAGGTAAAATGTGAGTATGCTCGTGGAATCAGCAAGAGGAAAACAGGCACATACCCCATATGCAAGATCCTGGCTAAGTCTATCCAGGTTTCTGAATGGATACACAAATTCTGCCTTTCCCATAAAAGGGCGACCTGCTTATGTCATGCTCAGTTGTGCTCTAGATCAAGCTATGAATGGCTTTCAACGTATGTCCATGCACACATCTCCAAGCTCAGGGAAGGCAGTCAGTGATCAACGGTGGCAAACATGTCCAACAAAGCAGTAGAGAGAATTAGTCAAAGTAAAAAAGCATTTGTTTTCTCAGCAGTAGTTATGGAAGCACCAGGCTTCTCATGTTCCCCAGGGAATAACCTTGTGTAAACCTGTAGGAAGGAGTGAGCAACTCTGGTAGATCCTGGGGCTATTTTTGCTCCTTGAACCATGGGCCAGACCACTCCCCCTTCCCCAGTGCTGAAGAAATAAAGCACTTAAAAAAAATAACAGCAGTGTCTGTAGCGGAGCACCAAAAGGGATAACTTCTTTGCAAACTAATTTTTACCTTTTAGGCATTTCATAGCTATTTTTTTTTAAACTTACTTTTGGGTAAATTTGGGGGGCAGGGGATGCAACATGCAGCCCATGTGTTGCCAACCCCTGCTGTAAAGAGAGAGGTTACTCAGACTGTGGAGAAGGCACCAGGAGAATGGTGATGGGAGGGGAAGGCAGAGGCTTGGAAGGCCAGTTGAAGAGGTTCAGTGGACCTGCATGGACTGTAGGCTGCCTACTGAATGACAGGATCAAAACCAGAAATCGGTGTCTTTTCTCACCCTTCCCATCTCATTTTAATATATTATTTTGTTGGCCGTTGTCAGGTCATTGTCGGATCAATGTATGTAGCCTATGTAGCTTTTGTGTTTTTCTTAGTGCATTTGGCTGTGTACCTGCATGTAACTATAAAGGTTTATTTATTTTATTATTTATTGCTTATTTTATTTAAAACATTTATATCCTGCCCTATATCATTACGATCTCAGGTTCAAGAAATTTAACCAGCAAAAGAGAAGTGGCAGAATGGTATAAGTGGCACTTCCAATCTGTTGTGATCAGTTCTGCAGAACAGCAGCAGAATTCTAGTTCATCCACTGAAGATCTCAGGGAAGTCATCAGCGCATTGTGACACATGGTAAGAGCCTCTCCAGCACATTCATCTTCCACACAGTCTATTTTATGGCCTATCCATCTTCCAGAGTGGGGGGTGGGGGAGGGGAGAAAGTGTCTTGAGAATAAGTTTATGTAAGGTATCACTCCAGCACATATAGCTGTATAGCCATTGCTAGGGAAAACTGCTCTAAAAAGAAAAGAAAAGAAAAGCAGATGGGACATTGGAAAGCAGCTGGCAGCCAAAGGGTAGGACACTGGACACAGCTGGAAAAGCTGGAGGTGCAAATCCATATATTAGGGATCAATTAATTGTTCTTTTAGGGTATTTGCAGGAACACAGTATGCGCAGGTTTGAGGCCGTTGAGGAAAATATAGCCTCTTGCTCCATCAGCATCCCCATAATACCTACCTTGACTCTTCAATTGAAGCCTTAATGGTAAAAAAAAAGAGGAAGGAAAAGAAGGAAAGAAGCAGCAGATGCAAAACTGCTCAGAGCCTAGCCTTCCACTGCACACCCACAACTGGCAACAGAGCAATGACAGGAAAACCGCTCTGTCCCAGGAAGTTCATGCCAGTGGAGAGAAAACTCTGCATAAGTTAGCAAAGGGTTGCACACATGAAACTGAATTCAAATGAAAGTATAAGCAGGAGCTCCAGATGTGCACCAGAGTTCCATAATCATCACAGGCAGGGGCAAAAGGCAATTCTATGTGATGATTCATCAAATGACAACCTGAAGCTTATGTCAGTTATCAAGTGACAACTACAGTTATCACATGAATAATACAATGTGTGAAATTCACCATGTCTTTGTTAGGGGTCTGTTTCAATGTGGGCGGAGGTGGTTAAAGAAGGACTGGTGTACACTGAGCACACACAATCTGTATGCGCTCATGCTTTCACCCTACACCTTTTTAAATCTCTTTGCCTTTTCACACTACAGGTTACTGAGAAGGCAGAATCTGTGCGCAGTTGCACAGTGGGTGCACTGTTGGAGTGCTTCCATAAGACTGCCACCCTGGCATTGGTAGGTTGTGAATACACACTTTGCCAGCATCCTTTTAGAGCTGAGAGATGTACAGAACTGTTTCCTGAACTCATATGTAGGCTTACATATCATTCAAATGGTTCCCAAAACATTAATCTGGATATAATGGCCTCTGATTAGAGATGGCTGGCATTTAGTTGTATTTCTCTGGTCATCTCAGTCGTTTAGAAATTATTTTAATGGTGTTGTTGGGAAAGAAATTGAGCACATACACACACCCTTCCCGTATCTGTGCTTTCAAAGTGCTCAGATCCTAAATGAAGCAAATGATATCATACACTGATGACCATTTATAGCCAGTTCACCAAAGATCCTGGAAATGGAAGATGCACTTGATTATCTAATCCTGTTCTTTACTTATGGAGCAGGAGGTGATAGTGGGAACATGAATCACTTCATCAACTATTTTCTACTGAGTTCATGGAAACAAAATCTTTCTCTCTCGTTTTTAGATTAAAAGCTCAGAATGGCAGTAGCAGAGTAGAATAGGCACTTCCCTCTTTCTTACCAGTAAAGGAAAACCGCAAGTGCTAAGGCCCAGCTGCCTTTACAAGTAAAACTCTTATTACAAGCTGCTTCATTCATGATGGACTTTCTATATGGATACCATTTCTGTGTAGGAAATGGCATGCATGTACACCGGCATATATGATGGGCTATATGCCAATTTCACTGCACATGCAGGCCTCAAGAACTTGCTGTCAAGTGGAGCTCCATTGCACCCGTATGTGGCAAAATAGACACATATCTGTTTTGGGCAAAAAAGCTATGCCACAAACAGCACAGCAGCCATGGAGGAAGGGGCAGAGAGAGGAAAGTCTTGCAGCCTTCTGAATGTTTCGCTTAGTGGGGACAGGGAGGTGAAGAATGAGTGGGTACGCTCATGGTGGCACCATTTTAAAACTATTTAATCTCAGCAGAATTGCTTCTAGTCTCCCTCAGGCAAAGTTCCTACTAAGCCTGTCCTCCTGACCCTTTTTCAGGAGGCCATCTTATTTTTGGAAGAACTCGGCTACTGAGGCTGAAAAGAAGGGAGGTCACAGAAAACCTGCAGTGAACCTTTTCAAGGAACAGAAGGGAGGAACCCTCTGGATTTCATGGTAGCCTTTTAAAAAAGATTCCTGAGCTGAGCTCAGATGGCCCTGGGTAAAGGTAAAGAACATAGAACTTGGGCGGGGGCAGGCCAGGAGAGTTGTGGAGAAAAAAAATAAATTGTGAAAACTACCAGGAAGGGGATAGAGAGGAAACCAGAAGTCAATTTTTGTATTCTCTGACAGCATGTCATTCTGACAAAGGAAGTGGAGGTGTGCTTAATTTCTAAAAAGAGAGATGTTAGAGCTCAAGCTTGTATAACTGTCATAGACCTGCATACTTAATTCTAATTCGGCATGGATATGCTGTAGTTGTTCAGTAGTGAAGAAAAATGCACTCTGTACATACTCAGAGGTGCTATTCCTCACATATTTAAGAACACAGCTCTGGAGCTGAAAACAAAGTCCCGAGTTTATTCTTGGTGAGCACTTGCACAAATGAAGCACCATTCCTCTTTGGAGGATTGTTTTTTTTGTACAGAGGCAATGTGGACGAATGAGAATCCCTTGCTTCCTGAGAAGAAGAGGCACTGAAGGAATGTGACTCAATGCTGACAATAAGGTGAAAATGTGGGGCTAAAGCAAAATAGCCCATGCACCTGTGTTAGTGTCATCAGTGGAACAGAATGGACACACCAGGGACATGTTTGGCACCCTGGACCATAGCCAGAGGTGGGTAGGAGAGCAGGAGAACGGAGTGTCTGAATTATATATATTGATTGGGAAGAATTCATCATCCAAAAAACTCTGGCTGGAGGCGTGAGGATGTACATGCAATTTCCTATGCATATTCATGTAGGAAATTCAGGATGTTTGACGGCGCTCCCAAGTTCTTTGTTTAAAAACACAAGCTTGAAATATAGAACTGACAGAGCCCTGTTGGAGGCAGCAAAAACACAGCTGTTACAGAGGCAGCTCACAGAATCTGCTGCATGTGGAGCATTCGCACCTCAAAAGCTCTCAAAATCATTTTTACACATTATATGCAACAGAGATTGCTTTTGGAATGATAACGCATGTGCCAGTCATCAGCATGTCACCAAGAGCAACATCTGCAGTGATGAGCCAGAATTATTATTAGTTCTTCTAGTCTCCCCCCTTTCTCCCTCCCCTTTGCCTCCTCAACTTCTTTACCATAAAATTGTCACAGTTGCTGAGGAAATCAGATTCTGGGATCAGGGAATATGACAGCATTAGCAGAGAAGCTTCCAAAACTCTCTGATGCTCTTTATTAATTTAGAGTCCTATGAATATCAATGAAAAATTGAAGAGAGCAGCGTAAGATGCTTGTCTCTTGTGAGAGGTAAATGAGGTGGCAGGTTTCAGTCATTATGCCTTTCCCCCCACGATTTATTATAACATTTACAAGTACAAACAAACGTATTTCAGGGAAATAAAAGAATAACTAGGTCACAGTTTCCAGGTGGTCAAAACCCCCAACTTGTCCAGTAAAGGTGCTACTTAGAAAGCCTTGCAAAATAAGGGAACAAGCCAGTCCCTTACCACTTGCTGTATGCACTGCTCCCATGAGTGAAGAGAAGGGTTTTCCTACTGTTTACCCACCGCCATCTCCAAGTTAACCCCATCCCATATACAGAGTTACGCTCATGCAATGACATTTATTTATTACATTTCTATACTGCCCAATAGCCGAAGCTCTGGCAACAAAAGCACAGTGCCACTTGCAAGGCACAGGCTGTTATCTCTGTTACCCTTCTGCCAGCAGGCAAAGACTGCTTAATTCAAGAAGGCCTTTGGCCAGTAAGTGAGTCTGTTGTGTTGGGTGCTGTTTTTATTCTGTAATTGTTATGTTTTTATTGTATCTACTGTTTTATTTGTTTTAACTTATTTTAATTGTCTCTGTAAGCCACGTAGAGTTGTAGGACTTTTTCTGTCCAGACATGCAAAGGATTGTGCCCTTAATTGGCAAATTTTACTGATCCAATCATAATTCTAGGACTAGTGCAGGTGATGAAAAACAGAGACAGGATGAACAGATTTGTTTATCACATGAACTTCCACTTACACAAAAATATGTTTTAATGACATGCCCATTGGGCCCCAATAAAAAGTTTTTACATGGATCTCAAATCCCTAGAAAGACTATAAACACTGATTTACGATGAAAAGAAAAAAGCAGAATGACAGTATACAAGGTGGGGCCATGTACCTCTATTGTTGTATTATGACAATATAGACTAACCAAACATTCAATTTTTCTTCTTCAAATTTCTAAATTCAAATTGGTATGAAGCTCTACACTTTGGTGCAGTTATCCTCTCCCACTCCTGTTTTTACACTGTTATGTGATGCTGTATACATATTTCAGCTGCAACACCTTTGTCAAAGTGTGAATTACAAGAAAAAATTTGGGTCCTAAAACTAGATACCATATTTTGAAATTTTGAAAAATGTGGTTTTTATTTTATATTTGAGGAAATTTGTTAGTCTGAATTTTGAAGATCCCTTGATTATGACAGCATTATCCAGTCCAACAGATATTAGGAATCTGCTTTGTAGGGTACTCTGTGAACATGACGTCACCATTCCTTTCTCACTATATCACTATTAACGACCCAAGATCTGTCTGTACTAATCCAACTAAGAGGCCATCTAATCTAGCACTGTATGGCCCAGTTCAGACTAACAGGAAGCCACAGTTTCCTGCTATGAGCCCAGCCAAGCTTCCCTCCTCTTAAGGAGTATGAAAGATAGGGAGAGCGGATACATCTGCTTCACTCTTAAGCAAACCATGGTTTCCCATGAAGTCCAAATTTTAAGGACTCTTGTTTCTTTAAACTAGGATTAGTTTAAATAAGACAGGGTATTTGATCTTGGCTTATTTTCACTAACCATAATTTCAACAAGTCACAGTTCTTAGTGTTCAGACATCATGGGGAACTGTGGTTTATTTAAAAGTGGATGCAGATGCTTCTAATCTTCTCTTCTGGTGCACGAAAAAAGAGATGACAATAGGGAAGAGTGCATGAGCCCAAGGTCTGGGCAGTCTGGTTCAGCTAGCAGGAAACCATGGTTTATCCTTTATGTCTACATCCAGCTGAACAGGGGCCACTAAGATGTCCATGGGAAGTTCATAAAACAGAGCAAGGTGGAGACTGTCACTCTCTATAGCGTGGGCCCCATATCTACCTCTGGCAATTAAACTTTTAACATATAGTGCTCTGTTCATCCTCCTCCAGCAGCAAAACTTCAGAGAGTCCAACAGTGAACCTTTCAGCCAAAGGTCTATCCAGCACCCCAGATATTGCACCCATTTATTTGATTGTGTGTCTTTTCCAAAGTCAACCCGGTGAGTGTCAGATGTGGAACTATATTGTCCTTTTCACTTGGGCCAATTCTCATCATGATATTTATAGTTTTTATTGCACTAAAATATCATTAAAGACATTTTCCCTGTTCCAAAAAGCAAATCTCTCACCTTTGTGGAAATTCTCCTGATTACCTGGTGCAGAATGTGCGGGTTGAATAAAATTAATCTGTTCCCAAAAGCAAAAAGCTTGTGCAGCAGAGATGACAAATGACTGATCAAATTCACCTTCATATGACCAAACTTGTATTTTATTACATTCTCTCCTCACCCTTTCATCTTTTTACTTTAAGATGGTACCCAGTCACAAACAATGATGTCACAGAAAAATAGGATAAAAAACAGGGAGGAGGAATAAAAGCACACACACAGAGACACAAGTCCTATTACTTGAACTTCAGGACTTATTATTGAAGAGTTAAGGGAAGGGACACACAAACGTTATTCCTACCATAGTGTCTCCTCATATAAAACCTTGCAAATGACAGATGAGAATACACTGTGTGCTTGGTTTATAAATATATCTCTATTTTTCCCTTTCCTATATTCTTTCCGTGCTTGGAAAGAAGGGGCAGGCAGAATCTCCTCTTGCTGTCACGCTTCATTCCTCAGAGTGCAGATTAAAGGCCAGAAGCAAGGAAAACACTAGGATTAGCTTGAAGGATTCCCTTGAAAATCAGGAGAACACACATAAGATTCTTGGAGACATATGAACAAGTAGCTGATGTCTATCACTGTAGACTGCCACAACATGAATAGGCATGTTGCAACAGGGCTTACCTATCCCTGTATTTTGAGATTTTTAGTAGCAAGGCAGCTGGCAACCCAGGGTAAATTCAGAGACCATGAAAATGCTGGTAACATCAATAATTCTATTATACCACAATCTAGTTGACTTACAGGAACAGATATTGGGACCCAATCCTCTCTGACCTCTGTACTACGTGAACTCTTCTTCCCATGTTATCTAAAGTACAGGGAAGCAGACATACAATGACAGCTACACGTTGCCCTGATCCAGAGTTCTCTTATACCTCAAGTTGGCCAGGTTACCAGTATTTTTGGAGCTTCTTTCAACAATGAAAATTACTACCCCTCAGTCCTCTAATGAAGTTTGAGAGTATTCGCCTGGCCATTGTTAGAATGCTGACCTAGATTGACCTTGCTAAAGTCAACCTTTGGGCAGAAACCAACGAATTACTTCCCACTGATAGAAGGCTTACACCAGTGTAAAGGAGACAGGGACAATTTTTGGCAACTCTCCCTCCTTCAGCCCTCCTTGTCCCCCCAGATCTGTCCTGGAAGGTTGAGGGACCCTGCTCCTTCTGTCAGCAGAGGGGAACTAGTTAGAGTCCATCTTTATGGTTTTATATGCTTCTATAGGGATTCAAGCTATTTCTGATGGGTTATACTCCCCTTGAAAAATCAAGTTCACAACTTGGGGATGCTCCTGGATTTGGCTTTACATCTGGATGAGGAGATGGTGGTAGCAGCCAGGAGTGCCTTTGTACAGGTTAGGATGGTGCCCCAGTTGCAACTACTCATAAGGAAGTCAGACCTGGCTATAGTAACACATGCCTTAGTTCCATCCAAATTAGATTACTGTAATATGCGTTTCATGGGGAGAGCTTTGATGAGTCTTCTGGACCTATTACACCTTCAAGGATGTTAGTGACCCATAGGGTCATATTACACCTTTCTTGCAATGTCTGCACTGGTTGTCAATTTACTTCCAAGCATGATTCAAACTGTTGGTGATTACTTCCAAAGCCCTAAATGGCTTGGATCTAGGATACTTGAAAATTCACCTCCTCTCCTAACAACGTGTCTCCTCCCTAAGATCAGAAGGACAGATCCTTCTTTGTGTCCCACCTAGGATGAAGACATGGATGATGGTGGTGAGGGACAGAGCCTTCTCCGTGGCTGCACCAACATTGTGGAACACCTTGTCCCTCTCTGGATGTCTTTTGCCCATTGGTGAAGACATTTCTATCCTGGCAGGCTTTTGCCTGCTAAGCATTTGTTTTGTTGAAAGGCTATTTTATGTATGGTTTGTGCCTCTGTATTCTTATTACCTCTATTGTTTAACTGTATTTTTATTGAATATATGATTTTGTATTAGATTGTAGTTTAAAATTGCTGTGAGAGTGCATGGGCAGAAGAAAGGTGGGATATTCATTTCTATAGAAATAAATATAAATTTGTAAAACAGAAAAGTATTGT
Source organism: Heloderma suspectum (assembly GCF_057233095.1). NCBI lineage: Eukaryota > Metazoa > Chordata > Lepidosauria > Squamata > Helodermatidae > Heloderma > Heloderma suspectum. The sequence goes on from NC_139458.1 coordinate 93,584,401, forward strand.
ACTGTTGCAGAAATGTAAAAAAAAAATGTTCTGTCTACCTTGAGCCCTTTTTACAATTTCAAAAGCCAATGTAAAGAGAAATTATACAGAAGCTCAAGTGGACTGCTGGGGATGGAATGGATGGGGTTTCAATGGCATACTATATGTGCAATTCCTTAATGGAATATGTATTTCGTTCTCCAGCTGATGTCAAGATCAAACTCTATCCTAGTTGTGTTTATCACAGTGAGAGGCAAAAGGCTGAAGCTTACTCACAGAAGTAAATAATTGGAGATCAATCAGCTACTAATGGAGGGACCACATCATTTTGCTTTGAGTAGGAAAGGCATGGTGGTTTGGCAAAAGATCAGTCTTCTCTATTCTTTTTCTATGATCTATCAGTAGAGGTAAATCTATTTTTAGCCAGGTCTTGCCATTTCAAGTGCAACCTAATGATAAACCCAAGCATGCTGAATATGGAGCTTAAGAGAGAAACTGAATTCTCTTTCAAACAGACAACTGGAAAGAATAAGTATCTCATGTTCAGGAAAATCTGATGTAAATTTGTTATATTTACCAGGCATTGTGTTACCATATTGTGTTAGCACAGTCGCTACACTTCAGCAGGCAATTTGTGTATATAAATCTATTTCTGAACAGGGATTGCTCTTCTCCAGATTCAGACATATGCTCAGTAAAAGGCTCCTGTATATCCAGCAACTAGGATTGCAAATTTGATACCACTCAGCGGATGACTAAACTTTACACTTCCAACATTGTAGACCTTCTGTTTGGAGGGTGGGCAGACTGAAGTCAGGCACCCCTTTTCACCAACCCTTGATCAGTGATGTTCAAGCTCAAAGCAACTCACGTGTTACCACTGCTGTAGTAACAGAGAAGAGATTGGATCAACACACTGACCCAGTTTACACTGCACAACAGCCTACTGTGGCTTATTTAAGTCATGGTGGGTTGTGGCACATGCCAGTGTCCATTTTGAATATTCAAACTATGTCAGGTGGTCACCATGGCTTATTGTGTTGACTGAACCTGGAGAGGGTGGGTTGTTGGCGTGGTTAACAAACTACCCACAAACCTAAAACAGCCCATGGGTTGTGAGTGGTTTGTTAACCACACCAACAGCCTACCCTCGCTGGGTTTGGACAACACGATAAGCCACAGCAAACACCTGCTGCAGCTTGAATATTCAAAATGGCCACCAGTATGCACTGCAACACACCATGGCTTAAATAAGCTTCTCCTGGCAACTTGCATGTGCCTTCTAATAGAAACCTGCTTCAGTTTGAAACTTTATTTATTCATTCATTCATTCATTCATTCATTCATTCATTTCATTTCTATACCGCCCAAAAGCCAAAACTTATAATCCACAAGCAAAATATAAACATAGGTCTGCCTTATATAGAGTCAGAGTAATAGTCCTATTGATCTATTAAAAGGGAATTTTTACTGGGGGTGGGGAATGAATTCAAAAGGGCACCTTAAAGTGCGTTAGCACAGTCACTATACTCCAGCACAGGCAATTTGTGTATATAAATCTATTTCTGAACAGGGATTGCTCTTCTCCAGATTCAGACATATGCTCAGTAAAAGGCTCCTGTATATCCAGCACCTAGGATTGCAAATTTGATACCACTCAGCGGATGACTAAACTTTACACTTCCAACATTGTAGACTTTCTGTTTGGAGAGTGGGCAGACTGAAGTCAGGCACCCCTTTTCACCAACCCTTGATCAGTGATGTTCAGGCTCAAAGCAACTCACATGTTGCCCCAAAGGGCAATGCCCCAAAGGGCATTTTTAATCTTCATTTTAAGTAATAAAACACATTTCATGAAACATGTATTTTAATAGTAAATGATTGCACTACTTTTTCTTTCCATCTAATTCCAAGGAAGCTGTTCCGATGCTAAACTGGTGTCTGTTGGCAGTAATGGACTGGATGAGGGCAAACAAATTGAAGCTTAATCCAGACAAGACAGAGGTGCTTCTGGTCAGTCAAACAGGAGATCAGGGAACAGGGATTCAGCTTGTACTGGATGGGGTTACACTCCCACTGAAGACACAGGCTCACAGTTTGGGTGTACTTCTGGATTTAGCCTGGATGCCCAGGTTTCAGCTGTGGCCAGGAGTGCATTTGCACAGTTAAAGCTAGTGCTAGCTGCACCCATTCCTTGAGATGTCTAACTTGGCCACAGTGACACATGCCTTAGTTACATCCTGTTTGGATTACTGTAACGCGCGCTACATGGGGCTGCCTTTGACGAGTGTTCGGAAACTTCAACTGGTTCAAAGAGCTGCTGCCAGACTGTTGACTGGGGCTGGTTACAGGGATCATACAACTCCCCTCTTAAAACAGCTTCACTGGCTCCCAGTCTGTTTCCGGGCACAATTCAAAGTGTTGGTCATGACTTATAAAGCTCTATACGCCTCAGGTCCAGGTTATCTGAAAGACCATATTCTCCCCTATGAGCCTGCTCATACCCTGAGATCTTCAGGGGAAGTGCTTCCACTGTCCTGCCACCATCACAGGCTCGCCTAGTAGGAAAGCAGGAGAGGGCTTTCTCAGTGGCTGCCCCAAGGCTCTGGAACTTCCTTCTCAGGGAGGCAAGAGTGGCACCCTCCTTGGTATGTTTTCGCAGGCAGGCAAAAAATTTTTTGTTCCAGCAGGCCTTTGGGGATAGTCAGGACCTGTGAGAATATGGACTGATACTATTGTTTATATTGTTGTTGGCTTTTTTAAATTCTAAAATTTTATACAACTTTAATATTATTGATATTAATAATATTAATTATTATTATTTATAATAATTATAATAATTATTATTATAAAAATAAAAATAAAAAATAAAAAATTGTATTTTTAATTTTTGCATATTTTTATTTATATGTTTTAACTGTACAAGTTTTTGATGTTGTAAAGCCGCCTTGAGTCTCAGTATTGGGAAAAAGGTGGAAAACAACAACAACTTAAAGAAACTTGGCATTTAAAATTGAACTAGAAATGTCCAGAACTCCAAAAGAATTTTTTATACAATCCCGCTCAGCATAAATCTCTGGAACCAGTTGACATTGTCTCCTGTCTCTAGTTGAAAGAAAATGAACAGCAGCAGGCCAGAGATCATAACAGGCTGTGCCAAACCCATTCAGAGCTATGTTTAGCTGTGTGTTAACTGTCTTGTGTTGTCATACTTGCTCATGCATCAGCCACTATAAGAATATGCAGGGACACCATTCTTTCAATTTGCATTGAGGGTGGTGAGAGAGTTGTGATTGCTGCCAGAAGTTTTTGCACCATGCCAGAAGTTCTAGGCAACAGCTGGTGAAGACACACAGATGTTCAACATCCTATATCATCACTGCCATGTGGGAGATGGGGAACTTCAGCAATTACTTGCACTGTTCACATACTTCATCTGTAAATATGCCATCTTCCCCTGGGAAGACTCTGGCACATAATACCAATCCTGTTTTCACAAACTGCACGGGTGACTGTGTTGATAGCAGACCTTTGACAGCAGACAGTATGGTGACCTGTTCAGTATAAACAGTTCTGCTAAAAAAAATTCTGCTTTTTGCACACTTTCCACACTAATACCATATGCATCTCGACTGTTGCTTGCAACAAACTTGTTAGTTGTACATCATTTACATTCCATGGCGCTATCAATATTAAATTTGGATTTTTATTCACGTTTCCTTCATGAAGTGTAGCTCCCTGATTGCTGAATCTCTGCAAGCAAGCATGTCAGGAAGGATAAGGTCATCATGTTGCAGATTTTTCTATAGAACCTAGTATATATCTCAGGTATCTCCATAAGTTCTGTTAGCCAAAATTGCTTATCATCCCATATTTACAGAAAACTATGGGATTCTGCTTTTTCTTTTCTATCACCAGTCAGTCTCCTTAAGATTTTCCCACACTTTCTGGCAATCAGACATAATTCATAACACCATATAAATGAGGTGCACCTGATGCTATGAAAAGATTACATCGAGATGTCGTGGAAATTGTTTGGCTTCAGGAAAAATAGCATGTAGCAGCTTTGTTTTATTCTTAGATGTGTGGAAGTAGGTGTTTAAAGCTAATAGATTAGTGTTCCAAACCTTCAGCTCTGGAACAGTAACAATGATGGACTCTTCAATAAAGTCTGATTGGTGAGCATTCAGAAAGATGAGATTCTTCAAGTTATAAGTATTGTTGTTCCAAAAAAAGGTGCTAAATTTCAAGATATGTCATCATTTTCTGATACAGTGAAAAGGAATTCTTTGAATTTCTTTACCAACAAAGATTTTTGTCACGATCAAAAAATCAGCTTGTCGCTTTCCTACCTCAGGCCAATGTAGTGTACATTTAGAATATATGATTCAAGGTGCACATTAGTGTATATGATCTAAGGTATTTAAAGAATGAATGTTGCTTCCCAATTGCTGAATGGCATGAAATAGGCCCTGAAAGTGGTCCCAAGCTCAAACTCAAATATTAGTGCATTCTTTCCTCAAAGCAATGTGAACAATTGGCAAAGGTTTGTGGAATGAAACAAATTCCAAAATGACAACACAAGAAGTACAACAGTTGGCACTTTAACGAAGACAGGGTAATGGTGATCTGTGAAACAAAAGCAAGGATCTCTACAATAAAAAATCCAATTTAATTTATCAAGGGCAGCTATTCATATAAGTCTAGACAAAACACCAGGCTCTTGCTCCTTTCCTTCAGAACACAGCCCTATTACTCCATCATTTACTCAAAGCAGCAGAAAAATGAGATCACTGTTTATCATGTGTTTAGTTTTTTACTGTTGCTTCTTAGAAGAAGGTTGTTAAATGACTTGATCCCAAGGCTGTTGCTCTTCCACTATTTTAAAGCATAGGATGATGGGAGCAGTGAGCTAACAGCATAACAAATCACAATCTTATCTTAGTGTTGCTGATACTTTAGCTCAGAAAAGCTATAACCAAATACAGGGATGCAAGTATTTAGGAGCGGGATGCTAGAAGAGAACTAAATCAGTCCCACCAATTCCCTCCAGATAGGCTGGCCTTTCATGGGCAAAAAGTGCATCAAATACCATCAATATCAAATCTTACTCAACACCCCTGGGATCTAATGTGCCTTTATCAAAAATACTACAAACTGTGTTCTCACATACATCAGATGACCTTAATGTTAACCAGAATTGACATGGATGGAGAAAAATGTGAAATAGGAGCCTCAATGATGATTTATTGTCAGGGCCTGTAGAAATACATATGCTGTGTTGGACCCCCTCCCCACCCTCCACCCCACAAAAAACATGACCTCTAAGGAGGTCTAGTAACTTGAATAGAATCCCAAAGAACCCAAAAAGGATAACTTAAAGCCCTTGGCTCCCAAGAGATGCTGGCAGCTGACCTACTTTAGGTACAGGAGTGACACAATGCTATGGTAATGTGTTCTGTGTGAGACAAACCACCCTTACTTGACCCCACTCAGCCAATCACACCTTGATCTGAGAGGCTTTTTAAACAGGTCAAGCTATAACTTGGGTCACTTTTTCATCTAAGTGTTGCCTCACCTCACTTCTCTTACCTTAACTCATGCCTTTATACCTTGCCTGATTCTACTTCTGCATCCTGTCCTGAAGTCATCTTGACTACAACCTCCAGATATGCCAGTTGTGATGGCCCTACTCTGTCCCCAGAATGGCATTTATTTATTGAATGCATCTATAGATGCTTTCTACTTTCCGTAGAGCTGGAGAGAGATGTAACAGAGGCTCACCTCATGTTCTTTAGCTACACCGAAAGCCTGCCTTTACAACAAAACTATCACAGTCACTCCTCTTGTCCACATGTGCCTCCGTGCCCACCTGAAGAAAGTAACAAAACATCCCACAGGGCATTTTTTAGCATTCTCCAGCCAGAGGATACAGCAGCAGGGCCAAAAGTAATGGGACTGAACCAAGATTTATACACAAGTATGCTCATCTGACAGTCAGCACTGTTGAGCCTCTTTTTATATTGTATCTGTTTTCAGCTTAAATTGCAATGAAAAAGCTGAGGGGGAGTCTGATGAAAACTTTCATATATTTATGTACAGGCAACCTTTTCTTTTTTAAAATCTCACATTTACAAAGTAAGTGTGAGAAAGCAAATATTTATTTATTTTATTTATTATTTATTATTAAATTTATTAATCGCCCATCTGGCTGGTCACCCAGCCACTCTGGGCGATGTACAACATACAATAAAAACAGTTTAAAACAATAAAATTCTACAATAAAAACATTTTCTAAAATACCCTAACCCACCCCAAATGCCTGCCTGAACAACAATGTTTTTAATGCACGACGGAAGCTCATTAAAGAGGGGGCATGACAGAGTTCCCTAGGGAGGGAGTTCCACAGAGTGGGGGCCACCACAGAAAAGGCCCTCTCCCTCATCCCCACCAGTCTAGCTGTCCTGGCTGATGGGACAGAGAGAAGGCCATCCGAGGCTGATCTTGTTAAGCGGCCTGTCTGATGCTGCTGGAGGCGCTCCCTAAGATAGGCTGGGCTGGAACCATATAGGGTTTTAAAGGTCAAAACCAACACCTTGAATTTGGCCTGGAAAACAACTGGTAACCAGTGCAACTCCTTCAGCACTGGAGTGATGTGATCTCGCCGGCGGCTGCCTTTAATCAGGCGAGCCGCCGCGTTCTGTACCAGCTGTAGTTTCCGAACCGTCTTCAAGGGTAACCCCACGTAAAGCGCATTACAGTAGTCTAAACGAGAGGAGACCAGGGCATGTACTACCGATGGGAGCAGATGGTCGGGAAGGAAGGGGCGCAGCCGCCATATCAGATGGAGTTGATACAGCGCTGTCCGGCTCACAGCTGACATCTGAGCCTCCATGGACAACTGGAAGTCCAAAATGACCCCAAGGCTGTGGACCTGGTCTTTCAAGGGTAGCCGTACCCCATTCAACACCAGGTCAACATCCTCCAGCCTCCTCTTGTCTCCCACCAAAAGTACCTCGGTCTTGTCAGGGTTCAGCTTCAGCCTATTCCTCCCCATCCAGCCACTCACCATCTCCAGACATTTGGACAGGGATTCTACGGCCAACCTTGGTGAAGATTTAAACAAGAGGTAGAGCTGCATGTCATCCGCATATTGATGACACTGCACCCCAAACCTCCTGATGATAGCCCCCAGCGGCTTCACATAGATGTTAAATAGCATCGGGGAGAGGATGGAACCCTGTGGCACCCCACAAGTAAGTGGCCATGGGTCCGAAACCTCCTCTCCCAGTGCTACCCTCTGGTACCTGCCGGAGAGGAAGGACCGGAACCACCGCAATACGGTGTCCCCAATGCCCAACCCTTCCAGGCGGTCCAGGAGGATACCGTGGTCAACGGTATCAAAAGTCGCTGAGAGGTCGAGGAGAACAAGGAAGGAGCATTCACCCCTATCCAGAGCCCTCCTCATATCATCTACCAAGGCAACCGAGGTCATTTCTGTCCCATGCCCAGGCCTGAAGCCCGACTGAAATGGGTCTAGATAATCAGTTTCTTCCAAGTGTGCCTTCGACTGCATCGCCACCACCCGCTCAATCACCTTGCCCAAAAATGGCAGATTTGAGACTGGGCGAAAGTTGTTCAAAACTTGAGGATCCAAGGAGGGCTTCTTTAAGAGCGGTCTTATCACTGCCTCCTTGAGGGCTGATGGCATCACTCCCTCCTCAAGGGAGGCATTCACCACCGCCTTGATCCCCTCACCCAGTCTCTCTCTGCAGCTCATAATGAGCCAAGATGGGCAAGGATCAAGTAAGCAGCTGGTCGGCCGTACCGATGAAAGCACCTTGTCCACTTCATCAGGAGGAAGAAGCTGGAACCGATCCCACAAAACCGGTTTGCCACAGGCCGCCTCTTGCTCACTAACTGTATCCACAGCGTGCAGAGTAACACACCTAATCTGATCAATTTTATCTGCAAAGTGCCTTGCCAAGGCCTCACAGGAGGCCTTAGAATGCTCCAGTACAAATACACAGGAGTACAAATTTAGTTTGCAATGATTCACATCTTTTCTTGGTGTCAAAAAGCCATTAAAAGCTCTTCAGAGAGTCATAGGGGTGGGACAGGACAAAAGATTTAAATCTTAATGCAGGTGACAAGACTAACCACACAATCTTATGCAGGTTTACACAGAAGTAAGTCCCGCTGAGTTCAATGAGACTTACTCCCAAGTAAGTGTGCATAGGATTGCAGCCTAAACAACTTAAAAGAGCTTCCCTCCAGCACAAATTAAGGTGACAGTGCTGTCACCCTGTCTGGGGCAAAAGGGAACATCTACCAAGGCATCTGTAAATGATTTCATATTTCACGTGCTTTACATCTAGATCCATAAATAAGAAATGTATACCACAAGGTTTTTCCATCGTCACATAATTAACTTAAAGACTCAGCTCACTAGTTCATATACAGTTGGAACATGAAACCATATAAAACATCAACTATTTACCTTCTACTTTATTTATTTATTTATTTATTGCATTTATATCCCACCTTTTTTCCTCTTGCAAGGAACCCAAGGTGGCTTACATTCTCCTCCTCCTCGCCATTTTATCCTCACAACAACAACCCTGTGAGGTAGGTTGGGCTGAGAGTCTGTGACTGGCGCAAAGTCACCCAGTGAGCTTCCATGGCTGAGTAAGGACTAGAACCCAGATCTCCCAGCTCCCAGTCCAACACTCTAGCCACTACACCACGCTGGCTCTAATTTATTAACTGTTGGTCAAAAATGAGTTAGGAGATACACACCATTTAGCCATTATATGAAGAATCACAATCTATTGCCAGAAGATTGAATGGAAAAAATGTTTGTAATTATCAAGATGTTCAAAACTACCTATACAGGTTTCATTGTGGGTTACCCTGTTTGTTCTGGGGCCCATGTACGAAGTCTTTTTGTATGTCCCTACACTGCAGTTATCCCAAGATGTATTCATTGAGAGCAGTCCTCCTTACCCTGGATTAAGAGTTTCTCTGGATGCAAATCACTGATTGCAAAAGGCTGGCTTAGCACATCATAGGCCCTGTACATGGGTTGCCAGAAGTAAACAGCATTAGTAGCAATGCAACACAAAAGGACAAATGCAATGGACAAAGCCTATGAATCACTGATTTGTTAATAGGGATAGTGATTGTGTGTGGGTGTGGGGAGGTGGGTGTGTGTGTATGTGTGTGTGAGAGAGAGAGAGAGAGAGAGAGAGAGAGAGAGAGAGAAGGGGTGTCATTCTTTTCAGCCTGTCTTTTTCCCTTGTTACTCCTGTTCCAAAGCCATGAAACCATCAGGAATCAGTCTATAACATCTGCACAGAAGGAATAAAATTGTTTCCGAGGGCAGACTTGAATAAGAAGCAAGTTTAACATGCTAGAGTTTATGACTTATTTTTTCATTGATTATAATTTAAGTTAACAAGGGAAAATAACCAAGGAGGAAAGAACACAGCTGCACCTACAGGGCTGGAAACATCCCAAGCAACTGCCTAGAAATTTGATGCCAGTTCCTAGGAATTGGAAATATTTTTTTCCAGTCCCATACAGGGTTGGTACCTACAAATCTGACTCCTAGAAATTTTGGAATATTTTTCCCCAGTCCAAGCATATGGAAAGAATATTTGATTTTTCCATTTGGTTGGGTTATATTCTTGAAACAAAACCCCCCACTATAAATCCAAGTATGCACTTTACTAGGATTTCACATCTTTATAATTTTTCCTTTCCTCTAAGATGTTCCTTATGGTGCGATTGTGCACAGCACTCAGTGATTCCAAATCCTCAGTCAAATTGCATGTGCATCATTCAAGGCCAGCCCTGTCAAGGGAATAAAGCACTGCTCCTCCAACCTCTGTTCACTTACAAACAGATCTCTTTATGCTGCTTCAGCTGTTTTCAGCAACTCATGTGTGTCAAGGTGAGCAGAGAAAATTACAGACATGGTAAAAACGGCAGGCGCTGTGCTTGCAGCTAAAGAAAATGGGTGTTTCTCACATCACTCCCATTAAACAAAAACATTAATTGGTTAAACCCAGCAACAGAGTCATTACCGACCCCCAGCTCCGACCACTTCAGGACTGATTCCAACAACCATTATACACACTGTGCTAAAAATCAGATTGCAGCGGCAATACATATAGCATAAATACAGTGCAAGTTGATGCTGGAGACCTAACCTTCCATTATGTTCCCTGGGATGGACAGAGCTGCTGCTCTAGAGTAAACCACACTGGGCCAGATGGGCCAGTGGTCTGAATCAGTATAAAACAGCTTAGATGTTTTATGCAGCAGACTACCATTGTTTTCTGCAAAGCAGATGTACTGAGGGAGGTGGTCAGGCTGCAGCCCTTCTACTTAAGTGGATTTGCTGGAGGGGAAGGCCTTCATCCTGCTGATGGATCCTTACAGAGGTTTTACTCATATGCCTGGATTATGCATGCACTAAAACTAGCACAGGATTTGCCAATGAGGGATAACTAGGAAGGAGTTGCCTCTCTTCCTGAGGAGGAGGGAAAAGTGGCATGGTTACAAACTTAGATTTGTTGTGTCTTGATGAGGGAATGAAGGGCCTTCATCAGTTTGGATTTTGGTCTGCTACAAAAAATGTTTGCATTGAAGAAGACAGTTTTGAATCTGGCCAATTTAGAATTATGGCTAGGAAAGGCTATGAAGAGTGAAGTGCTTTCTGTGGAACTCCCTTCCTGGGGAGCTTCATCAAGCCTCCCCTCTTCCCATTTCCAGATGAGCTCTGAATCCCTTTTTATTCCACAAGGCATTCAATGAGTCATTTTATTCTGGCTCATATATATTTCTAATACATTTTAAATGATGTGATGCCATTTTGACCACGGTTCCTTCCATGTCCCACACAGCCAAGTTCAGTTCTATCCACTGGACCACAAAATGATTCAAAATGCCTGGATTCACAAACAAGTCCATGAATTTTATGTTCTGCAGCTGCTTTGGTTACGTGAGAGTGGGTGGTGATTTGCTTGCTTTTCCTAATGTTTCAGATCAATGCAAAATCCCTTTCTAGGTAGGTGCACAATGGGCATTCCCAACATATCATCAGTGTTGTTAACGGATAAGTACATAAGAAAAACCCTGTTGGATCAGATCAAAGGCTTATCTAGTCCAGTATCTTGTTTCCCACAGTGGTCAATCAGATACCTATGGGAAGCCCAAAAGCATGACATAAGGGCAATAGCTCTTTTCTGCTGCTATTCCACAGCAATTAGTATTCAGACGCAACTGGCCTATAATCTTGTATCGCTGTCTTGACTAGTAGCCATTCATAGCCTTATTCTCCATGAATATATCTAACCCCCCTTTTAAAGCAAACCAAGATTGTGGTCGTCTACACTCTGTGTAGCAAATTCCATAGTTTATCTAGGCACTGTATGAAGAAGTACTTCCTTTTGTCTTTCGTAACTTCCCACCATTCAGCTACACTGGATGACCCCAGGTTCTAGTATTATGAAAGAACTTCTCTTTGCCCACTTTTCCCACACCAGACATAATTCTATAAAACTCTATCATGTTGTCCCCTCACCTAAACTAAATACTCACCAAATGCTGTAATGTTTCCCTTATGGGGGGTTACTCCAACCCCTTGATCATTTTGGTTGCCCTTCTTTGCATCTTTTCCAGCTATTTTTTTTAGATGCTATGACCAGAACTGTAAATAGTATTCCATGCATGGTCATGCCAATTATTTGCATAAAAACATTACAGTATTGGTAGGTTTATTTTCAATCCCTTTTCTAATGATCCCTAGCATGGAATTTATATTTTTCATAGTTGTTGCACACTGGGATAATATTTTCATTGAACTATCCACCATGACCCCAAGATTCTTTTCCTAGCCAGTCACTGCCAGCTCAGTGTGTGTTTGAAGTTTTGCCCCAATCGGCATCATTTTAAACTTACACTGAACTGCATTTGCTACAATTGCTCATTTACCCAGTTTGGAGTGATCTATTTGAAACTCACTGCAATCTGTTTTATTTTTACCATCTTTAATAACTGCCATCATTATAAAAAATGATTGTCCACTTCACTGCTCATTGCTAACTCCATATCATTTATGAACAAGTTAGAGGTACTGGCACCAATACAAATCATTTGGTGACCCTACTGCTTACATCCCTCCATTGTGAGAACCATTCATTCATTCCTACTCTCTATTTCCTGTGCTTTAGCCGGGTAATGACATATAAGGGGATTTGCCCACTTATCCCATGACTGCTAAGTTTACACAGCAGTATATGGCAAGTGACTTTATCATTCATTCATTCATTCATTTGTATAACACCCAATAGTCGAAGCACTCTTGGTGGTTCATAGCAATTAAAACCATAACATACAGACAATAAAATACAGAATAAAAGTGTAGAAGTACAATATAAAAATAATAACCAAACAAAATTTGTCAAAAGCTTCTTGAAAGCACAAGTACATAGTATCTTGTTTTTATGTATTTTATTGCTGTGAGCCACCTTGGGAGGGCTTCTGCCCTGAAAGGCAGCCAAGAAATATTTTCAATAACTAAATACATCTACTGGACCACCCCCATCCACATGCTTGTTGATTCTCTAAAAGGTTAGTGTGACAAGACTTACCTTTACTTGCTTTTGGACTGGAAACTATGATGCATGGTTTTGGATGCAACCGCAGAGGTGAGCAGACTGCAGAGTAATGTATCTGATCTGTGCCCAAGGAGTAGTGTCAAGGTCATGCTACCTGTTCCCTTTCATAGCCCCCAGTAGCGAGAAATAGTAAAGGAGATGGTGCAGATGTAGAGGAGAGCAAGTATCTTTACTGAGATACACTATCCACTGCAGTCTTCCTTGAGCCAATATGCAGCACTTCTCACATGTAGATTGTATCAAAGGAGATAACATGGCTATCGCAACTCACTCTGCCAGCAGCAGCCTCTTTTCCTCAAGATGGATTTCCAGCATTTAGAAGAACCAGAGGCCTTGCCATATATTGTTTCTTTTGTGAGAAGAATGAAGAGACTGTGAGAAAGGCTGAATGGCTGAGAGGGGGGAGGAGACAAACAGTTCACTCTTTGTTATGGACTCCTATTGATCTTCATCTTTCCTAGGTCAAATATTTCTTCTCTTGCTCACCTCAACACACTTTACAATTCACATCAAATCTTAAGAGGTTCTGTATTATTTGAACTCGAAACATGTGCTATAAAATTATTTCTCTCTCTCAGTTCATTGAGCTGAGATTCTGCATCACTGAACTAGAGAGAGTTTATCTGCAGACAACAGGCTTGTCTTTGGAATGCCAGCCACTCTCTGCTAAATGCTTACTGCATGAGGGGAAAATACATGTGGTGGGCTAAAAAACAGTAGTAAATTAAGAAACCCTCTGTCTTACCTACCCTGAACAATCCAAGACAGGTATTAGGGTCAGACAAAACCGGAGAACATCCAAAATAACCCAATGGAATGAAGGAACAAAGGATGTTGAAAAAAATAGTTTTATTCCTTGAAGTAGCTCAACACATTTCAGCCCTATATGATATATATGGGCCTTCCTCAGAGGTCAATATTTCTAAAAATGCCTGTAGGGATATCTGAAAAGGTTTGTATCCAAGATGAATCTTGCAACTGAAGAAGGCCCATATATATCATACAGGGCTGAAACGTGTTGGGCTACTTCAAGTAATAAAACTTTTTTCCCAATATCCTGAGACTTTTGTCTCTTTATTCCATTGAGGTATTGGAGTTACTAAGTAGTCCATTCAATCATACCAACTGCTGAAATCACAGCAGAATTCCTACAGTGAACATAGGCAATTTTGTCAGATATGCTGTGATTTAATTATACTGTCAGGAGGAAGCTGTCTATTAAGCCAGATTGGCTGATGGTTTTTTTCCCAAGACAGAGCAACATTTTCTAACAGAGCAAAAAGGTGCCCAACACAGATACCACACGTTGACCCTTGTTCTCTTGCTGGATCAACAGACTCATAGGCAATGCTTTTAAGTGTCCATTTACTGATGTAAATGACAGTGAAACAATCCCAAAAGTGCCAGTGACACCTGCATGAATGCAAAATGAATTCATTATGATTGGCACCATTACAATGAATAGCAAAAGTATCCATAACAGCAAGACATTTAAAAGTAATGGGTTTTCAGATTCCTTGTCCATAAAAGTTATAATAAGGAGACTGGTGTACCACATAAATTAGAGAGAGGCTCACAAACTGGCAACCTGCCACTTCAAAACATGGGGAGACGAGTTCATGCACTGATATCTCTTTAGGAAGAACACAATTAGGCCTTGTTCAAAAGGCAGTTTCCCCAGGGACTGTTGCCCAAATAGAAAGCGGGGAGTGGAAGAAGATACTTTTACTGCAATTAGTGCCGGAATTTGCTGTACAGTCTCTGATTTTCACTGCGCCTTTACAAGCACTAATCTTGACCAGCAGTGATCAGCATGGGGGTTGGTTCAGCTCCATAAGGCATGCTGATTTAGTGTGTTCTACCACTGAAAACTCCTCCATCTGCCTGTGCCTGTATTGTTTCCCCATCTACTATGACCTGCTTGGGTTGTCTAGGTCCAGTGTTTCTAAATGGTATGTCTGGACCTAATAAGATGCAGGCTGCTCATGAGTACCATGAGCGATTCAACACAAGGGATCTTGAATGGATTGTGGGAATCTTGTATGAGGATTATATTGGAAAATTTTGGGAACAAATAAAGAGGCTGAAATTTCTAGACTAGGGACCTGAACAAAGAAAATGTTGTGTTGGTGGGCACATGCATTTCTTGGGAAGCACTGGGGCTAAGGAGAAATTTGAAGCATGTCTGAAAGAAACACTTCTTGAAATTCAATCCCACTGTGTAAGTGGCAAGAGTTGCACATAGTGTACCTGTCAATGGGAGCGTCTCTTAAAATGCAAATAATGCAAATGTTGGAAAGGCAGTTTTTCTAGGACCATGGCAGGGAGAGAGAGTTAAACTTGTCCCACCCCACCACCCCCATGGTCCCGAGTCTGCTTGGGCTTTCCTGTGGTTGCTATTTACATAATAAAAATGTGCACATTAATTGCATTCACATAATTAATATCATGTCTAGTTTGGATCAAACAGATATTTGCAAATGCATTTATTGTACAGGTACATTTGTCAGATGGGTATGTTTTGGCCTGCTGGGCAAAGGGCAGCCCTCCTCTGAACCCATTCCAATTTGTATATATTCTTCTTTTAAGTGTATGTGGTGTCCAGAATTGGGCACAGTATTCTAAATAAGGTCAGACTAGTGCAGAAGAAAATGGAATTCTTACTTCTTGTGACTTGGAAATTATGGTTGTTTATGGAACCAAAGTTGCAATTGCTCCCCCCCATCCCCTCCCAGCATACACCCCCAACCCACATCAGACTGCAGGCTCATCTTCAGCTTGTGATAGAATACATGTCAGGATTCCCTTAGCCCCTACTTCACTTCACACCCAAACATACACAGATGAGAAGCTTCAGTCTACAGCTTTTAATCCATTACTTCACAAGGTCCTACAGATGCAAATTCTCAGAGACTCTTCATCTACAAGGAATGCCAACAGGGGATTCAAATGGAATTTATGAGAGTCCCCCCCCCCATTTGAAGAGGGAGGCGGTCTCGCTAGCCTAACTTAAGGGGGGGAGGTCCCTCTCTTGTCGTGAGGCTTCTAAGCTCACCTTTTCACGCAAGGCCAATTGGGTAGACCGTCTAAGCTCCACCCCCGCCTTCTTTCTCTCTGCTCTGCGCCTCTGCCTGGCATCTATTAGGTCATCCGCCTGTTCGCTGCCTCTCATGGGGGGAGGGGGAGGAGGAGGAGGGACCCTCAAGCTTGGCCATCTGGACATTTGTAACCAGAGAAGCAGGCCTACTCATATCTGGACTAGCCTGGGAAAACACCTCCCCCATGTCTGATGGTTCTCCTTCAGAATCTGAACTGCTATCCCACTCCCTGCGCTCAGAAACACCCCTGACACTACAATCCCAAGATCCATTTCACAAATACTGGTGCCAAGCCAGGTATTCCCCATCCTATACCTGTGCATTTTTTATTTTTTGTGTAAAGGTAGAAGTTTGCATTTCTCTGTTGAATTTCATTCTGTTAGTTTTGGCACAGTTTTCCATTCTACTAAGGACATTTTGAATGTTATTCCTATCTTCTGAGATGCTGGCAGCCCATCCCAGTTGTTGAAGAATACCAGGCCCTGCAATACCCCACTCAAAATCTCCCTCCAATTTGATGAGAACCACCGATGAGCACTCTTTGAGTCCAGTTTTTTCCCAAACAGCTGTGAATCCAGCTGACAGTATTATCATCTAGCCCACAGTTTACCATTTTGCTAACCAAAATATTGTTGGAACTTTTATCAAATGCTTTGCTGAAATCAAGTTAAATTACATCCACAGCATTTCCACAATCCTCTAAGGTAGAAACCAGATCAAAAAGACATATTAGTCTGACAAGATTTTTTCTTGACAAATCCATGTTGGGTTCTAGTAATCATTGCATTGTAATCAAGATGCTTACAAATCGACTCCTTTATGCATTCTTATATATGTACTCCATTCTAGTATCTTTCCTGGTATCAATGACAGACTGACCGGCCTGTAATTTCCCAGATCTTCATTTCCCCCTTTTTGAAGACTGGAACATTTGCTTGTTTCCAATCCTGTTGTACCTCACCCATTCACCAACATTTTCCTAAAAGATGACAGAGGTTCTGAAAGTACACCAACAAGTTTTTAGTTCTCTTCTCTCTCTCTCTCTGTACTTTTATCTTTTACAGGAAGAAGTAATGAGACTACTGCCTGAGCCCCAAGGTGTTTCACCTTCCTTCCCAGTGCTTCATAGTAGGTATGCTACATTCATAGTTGTGTCTGGTGGTGTCATTTGTTCCCAGGTGGATGAGCAAGAAGGAATAATGATAAGTGGGCTTGATAAGTTTTGTCAGCCTGTCTATCACTTCCTGGATCTGTGCACTGGGAAGATAGCATACTTCACAAGTTGACAGGTCTGGGCAGCACACAACTACCTCCATACCTCTTAGTGGAGAATCCACAGCTACCACCACCCTTCTCCTCTTCCTCTTCCTGCAGATGGTGAGTCTTGCAGATGGTGATTGAAGGGATCAGACTATTTCCTCCTACCTAGCATAGCCTGCTAAGCCTAAGCAGCCTCCATAAGGATCATCAGAGTCACAAATTTTGGAAAGATAACAGAAAGTGATTTCTGCATTACAGTGGTTCAAAATGCCTTCTGACTCTCCTGATCCTGACACTCACTGTCTTCCAGTCAGTTTCCTCTCCACTGATGGATTGTCTGGAGTTTCTCTCCCTTCCCCTTCGAAGAGCCTTGGGTCTTATGGAAATGCCAAAGGTAAATCCCTTCTTATTTGCAAATATCTCCAGTCAGATCTTCATCTACTGTAACTAGGATGTGATAAAAGATGTGAAGCATTTCATATTGAGTGGTCACAAAACCGCAGACAACAGTATGATGCACTTGGGAATATCAGTCTGTCCTGCCATCTGTCCTTCAGGACAGCACCTCCAACGATTTTTAAGAGAAAGTTCAGACAACCCATGCACAAATACACTTGTTCAAGATTCTGCTGACAAGCCTAGGCACATGAACTCTTCTGCTCATCGAAGTATTGATTGAAAACCTTTTAATAGGCAAGAGGCTGTAGCACTCAGAAACTAATGTACACAGTTTGATGGTCCCATATTTCATATAGTTTCCTATATATTGATTACATTTGTAGCCTAAAGCTAAGGGAAATCGCAGTGCTCTTCTTATTCATTCTCATGACAATACAATGAGACATGTTATTGTAATTGGAACTGAGGCTGGGTGAATGGGAGTTTTGTAACCAAGTCCAGCTCTGTGTTCAGATTCCAAGGAAGGTTTCCCAGATCCAGTTTATACACTGTCCAGTAGACTATGCATGAAAGAGCAATCCATACTTTAACAGCATTCAGAACAGCGTCACTTCTCTGGTGTACCAATATCTAGGGTGGTTTGTATGCATGAACACAGAAGCTAGTGTTAGCACTTTTCTAGTAGGCAGAAATCAGCAAATTATGAAGGGAACCCTTGACAGCAGCGTTGGCAAAGAACTAAGGACTTTAGATCAGATGTGCAAATCAGATAATGAATAAAATGCCCTCTTCTTTAATTGGAGCCCCCTTATCCCAGCTATGTAGACAAGGTCGCTGAATTTTGTTTTAGCAGTATGTGATAGCATACCTTTCCTGCAGGTCAAGTGTAATGTCACCCCAGAGATACTTCCATATTCTTGTTACCAGTAAAAACAAAAAACAAAAACCCAGCAATGGTCAGGAAGACTGCTATCAAATGTGCAGGTTAGCAATTGCTGCAAGCAAGGTAGAAGCTAGAACAACCAGAGAAAAAAACACAAGCAGGAGAGTCTTGTCTGGTAGCATGAAAAGCCAGCAATGAGCACCCAAAAATCCTAACAGCCTTGGGATCAAACTCGACATGGCTCTTCTCACAAAAGCCAAATTACTTTTGTTGCCCTGTTTCAGCAAGGTCTGGAACAAAATGACTGTCAGGACAGCCTCAGCACAAAAACTTACCTCTACCTCAATAAGAAAGGGTATGCAACTGTTCCCAGTTCAACCAAAAGTAAAATTCAAGCTAACACACACACACACACACACACACACACACACACACACTGCTCATCTCTGCCTCACTCTGTCTTATAGAGGAAGAGACAGGATTTTAAGAAGTTACTGTGTTTAAAGCAGATATATCTTTTGAAGGACAGATAATTTGTTCCTTTCGCATCAGCCTCATTACTCAGGGCAAATGAAGTGCATTAACAGCAAGCCAGGAGGGACCTCTTCACAAGGGAGAAACTACACAGATGGTCTAGGCTGTGCCATGGATTAACTAGAGGGCTGTATGTAGTAACAGGACATTAATTTGTTTGAGGGATCAAACATCTCAGGAATAGCAAATACAAAATCAGACATTAACTAAATCAGCAACAAGAAACGAACAGCAAAAGGAAAAATAAATGTTCAGAAAAGCTTATCTATGTCCTAAGTTTTCTTTCCTAGATTTTGGTCACTGTACCTTAAAAGGGAAGCTGAACTGGATTTGGTGCTCTGGGGAGCCATTCTATTTCCCAAACAGTGATCTCAAGGTCCAAACAGTATGTTGCAGGGGCAATAAAAATCTTAAGTTTTGATTAAAGTTTGGTTTGACATAAAATTTCTTCACCTGGCCATCCTGAGAAAATAGCATTTCCAAGTGCTTTAAAACAGAACCAATAAATGGTACCCCAAATATCACAACTTTTACCATTACTGGCAGAAATGCCAACCCTTAAGCAATGACAAAACTATGAAAAGCAAATCAGAATCAAAGTATTTGGTTTCAAGTAAAACTGGCATCCAAGAATCCTGTTGAAAAATCCTACTGCTTTAGGAGTCAGCATTAACAAATTGTGCCAATGAGACCATAATATATTTCCTTGTGTAAATGGCTCTAACTTTTCTTATGTAAGAGAAGCTGTGGCCAACAAATACATGGTGGACCAACATTTTAAACTCAGGCCTCTAAAGTCTAATGTTTAGCCACAGGACCACAACATTTCCTTCAATTTCCTTGTTACTGAAAAATGTAGACATTTCAGGGGGAAGAGTTCATTTTTGTGAAATGAAAGGTTTGATGCACTTGCATAACAAAACTTATAGCCAGTGTCTCAGTGACTGGGTTTGAAAGATTGTGGGGGTGAAAGAACCCATTGTGGGTTCTCCCCCCACTATTTGCATAATTACCTGCAGTGCAGCATGGGTCGCCATGTCGTCCAAACCTGTCATAGAGGGTTGGCTTCTTACCCACACCACAGCACATGGTCTGCAGTAGGGTTTGTGGGGTGAGTGAGAAGTCACCCCCACCACACCATGTACCAGGTTTGGACAACACAGCAACCTGCGCTGCATTGCAGGTAGTTATGCAAATCGTAGTTGCATGTGCAGCATGCAGGGGGGCCGAGAGAAGAATGCATGAAGAGTTCTTTTGCCCCCGTGATCATCTGAATGTTGTCTATGAGTTACTAAACAGCAAATGAAGACAGGTTCTTCTTTACTTGTGTGCCCACTTGTCGACTCCCTTTTCCTGGTTCAGGAAGTATAAAGAGAAAGAGACACCGACAGTTGGAAACAGGAGTGCAGCTTGCCCTGAGGTCTCTGAATTTTGCCCAGAAGCTGCAATTATCAACACTAATCTTGGATGTGAAAGACAGAGGCTTGGATGCAGCATTTTCTCCAGCTAGTGGGAATACTCTCTGAGCAGAGTTCAATTCAGGATGCTCTGCCTGGCAGGAAGGGGTGGAAAAGGCATAGAGAAGGTGATCTTCGCTGATTCCCTCTCCCTCTGCAGTCCCCAACACTACCTTCCAAGCTGTTCTAGAGGGCCCCCAACCCCCTCCCCCCGAGCACAGTTTAGGGGGGGATAGAAAAATTTTACAGCGGAAAAGCAGGGATCAGCAAAGATTGCATCCTCCTCCACTCACTGGATCAGACGCATACCATGGACTTCCACTCGATCAGAAGTTGTCCGTAGGAGACCAATTCTAGATGTTAAAGTACAGAATAGGAATCCAGTGATATAAACACAAACAAAGATATATAGTCAGGACAAGTACCATATGATGATTTTGGCTGGAACATTACATATAAGTTTGTTTAGAGAAAGTTGCAAATGTTGCTAAGAAGGGCATTTCAAGAATTTATGAGCATATTTATATTCTATAGGGATGAATGGCCATGGATAGTCCCCCCCAGGAAGGGAGGGATCAAGTGGCAGTTGGTCCCATTAGACAAACTGAAAGGCTGAGCAGCCTTCACATCTCTTTCTTCTAGCTGCAGAGTGGCTAGCTGCTGATGGACTTTCATCATTAAAGTAATTTAATTTAATTAGCAAGGGCATGTGTGATGAATGTGTGCAATCACACAAGTTCACCAGGAAATAAAAGAAAATGACAAATGTTCCAATAATGAATGAGCAGAAGTGGGCCAATAAGCAGGAGAAGGGAGTGTGTAAAAGCGACATTAAAGAAGTATAGCAGGGCCGGGGGGTAGTACAAGATGACACCAGGAACTAGAGCAGTATGGTCTGTACCATGCCTATGGGCAATCATCTGTTGCAGATTGCACAAATCCGATGCTAAGGATAACCCTGAAATAAGGTCATTTACAGGGTAAGGAAAAAGACAAATATTTAGACCATGCTATATCATTTGTGAACTATCAAACAGATCACATCCCAGGCATGGATTGTGATGTTTGAGAACTCCCACCCCATTTTGTAATATCAACGCAGGGAGCTAAACCAGGAATATTGAGCAAACAGAGTACACGAACACAAGTAAAGGGCATGGAACTGTGCACGCCGGCCCCACCCACTATGTCCCCGTGGATGCTATGGCTCATTCCCTCAATCCCCGAATTTGTCATGTTCAGAGGCAAGGACAGTAGGGGGTGTTTACATGCATTTGCTTGAACTTGAGTAGACCTCTCCACCCAACTGGGACCCTGATCATGTGGAGAGCATGACAGCATTGACATTGACAGCATTAATGTTTTAATTATAACGTTGTCATTTTTTCCTGTATTTTGTTTTTTTGCTGCCTTTTACCCTATTTAGGGTAAAAGCAGGATATACATTTAATAAATAAAGCAAAACAAATAAATGTGAACCTTTAAAAAGTAGCATCTTTTGATTGGGATTTGAATTTTATAGTAATTCCCAAGAAAGGCTATTTGTGAGTAAAGAAACAGCATGGTTAATACTGAACTGTATTTCTTGGAGTTGTGGTGGACAGCTCAATGAAGATGTCAACCCAGTGTGTGGCCACTGTGAAAAAGGCAAACTCCATGTTAGGCATAATTAGAAAAGGTATTGAGAATAAGACTGCCAATATCATACTGCCTTTATATAAATCTATGGTGTGGCCACACTTAGAATACTGTGTACAGTTCTGGTCACCATACCTATTGTAGAGCTGGAAAAAGGGCAGAAAAGGGCAACTAAAATAATCAAGGGGCTGGAGCATCTCCCCTATGAGAGAAGGTTACAACAGCTGGGATTATTTAGCTTGAAAAAGAAGGAGGGTAAGGGGAGACATGATAGAGGTCTATAAAATTATGCATGGTGTGGAGAATGTGGATAGGGAGACGTTTTTCTCCCTCTCTCAAAATACTAGAACCTGGGGTCATCCTATAAAGCTGATTGGTGGGAGATTCAGGACAGATAAAAGGAAGTACTTTTTCACACAGTGCATCGGTAAACTATGGAATTCACTACCACAAAACGTAGTGATGGCTACCAATCTGGATGGCTTTAAAAGGGAGTTGGGCAAATTCCTGGAGAAAAAGGATATCAATGGCTACTAGACTTGACAGCTATGTGCTACCTCCAGTATCAGAGGCAGTGAGCCTATCTACACCAGTTGCTGGGGAACATGGGTGGGAGGTGCTGTTGCACTCATGCCCAGCTGGTTGGCCACTGTGTGAACAGAATGCTGGATTAGATGGACCCTTGGTCTGATCCAGCATGGCTCTTCGTATGTGGCTCTCTCTTCTACGTGAGGCAGGTGTGTGTGAGTAGAGTTAACTGGAACGAAGCCCTATGTTTGGAAGTAAATATTATCAAATATAGCTCTGAATGTGTCTGCAGGTCTGTGAACATCCATTCTGCGCCAATCTAGTGCACTGCAGTTTCACTTCCATACTTGTAAGCAATTCACAGCAGAATCTCTTAAGTCTTGAAATGGAGATAAGCAGCCTTATTTATACCAACATAGCTAATCCTATAGACCTTAGAAGAGATCATTTTGGATACTAGAGCGATAATGCATTTCTGCCTGGAAATGTTATACCTATTGTTGCTATTCATAATAGCTAAGAAAGCAGACAGACAGACAGACAGACAGACAGACAGACTAGATGCAATACAAAGGGTGGTATGCTACCCCATTTCCAAGACTTTTGTTATACATCTGACAGCAGATATATAGGCTGCCCATATTAAGTTTTCACAGAGCCAGTGGTGGCCAAGTCTATTTCAGAGTGAGGTATGCTCAAACATCAACAAAAGTGTGTTTTCCAGCAGGTGACCCAGCAGTTCGAGGATACTAAGTATGAGCAGATAGGAAAGGAAGAGAAGGAAGACTCTTATGTTCCTGCCTGTCTTGTAGAAAAGCCAATTAGTTTTCTCATTCCTTCACTGAAACATAATTATGAAGCCTCTTTGTGTTCATTTATTGTGTCCTTCTGGCACTTAGAACACAGCAGGGTGAGTTTAGAGATGATCTGCAAAACCTACTGAAAAGTTCTTTGTACAGATGTGGTTCAGGTATTTCTGACATGGGCAATCATACACTAACAGAAGGGCATTTTGTCCAATGTCATCCAGCAAATAATTAAAGGACTAGAAAAATCCAGAAGGGCCTACTTCTAACAACACTTCTAACTTATAACCACTACTCTAAATTCCCTGGCACATCCAAATACACTTCATATAGGGTACAACAGGTAATGGTTATTTGACTCATAAAGCAGTGAAATGGAATATAGGAAGATAATATATTTCTTTAGAACAAAAGGACAAATATATCAAACTAACAGATTCTTGCATTTTGACCCCTGACCTAATCTTATTAAGCAACAGGTTACTAGGTTCTTTGTTGGCAACTGGCACATTAATGAGATCTTCTTGAAATAATCCCATCGCTAATATGCAGGGAAAATTACATTTTCCAGCATATTTATTATGTCACTCAAACACCTCAACTCCAGTATTAATTGCTTCTTTCCAAATTGCAACAGCAGCTTGTTAGGCAGCAAAGAAAACTCCAGAAAAGAAAAGGATTATGGGAGAGTGGAATGGGGAAGTGAGAAATAAAAAGCAAAGAATGCAATGCAAGGACTGAGGAAAAGCGAACTAAAATAAAACCCCACAGAAAGGTTTTGTCATTTGTCACACACAGATCCTTTTGTTTGAAGCAGGAAACAGACCAATAGTTTAGGCAGACTTAGGTCACTGCCTTCACAAAAAGGACATTCACCAACATAAAGTCCTTTCTTAGGGTATCTCTTCAGTGTCTTTTGGGCTTCAGTGCACATGTCTTGAGAGAGGAAGTATACTACAAAACTCACCCTAGGAAATGGCCTGGATACCATGCCACCTTTCTGTGTGATCCTCTCAGAATATGTATTTGGCCATAGAAGGAGATGACTGATCTATCTAGAAAGGCATATACTCCATTGATCAAAATGGGAAAGTCTTTCTTTTTGAAGAGAGGAGACGCTATGCCATTGGAACTGATAGATATACTGACTTGATCAATTATGTTTATTGTGTCCCACCCATCCTCCAAGGACCTGTGGGGCACCCTTCCTCCAAAGACCTGTGGGGTACATGCAGACATACACTTTATCCTCACAAAGAACTCTTGTGAATTAGATCAGATTAAAACAGCCTTCGGCAACCTGGCGCCCTCCAGATGCGTTGGGACTGTCACTCGTATAATTCACAGCCAGTGTGGAGAAGGCTGGATTAAAAGATGATTGGCCCAAGGTTATTTGGTGTAAGGGACTGGGAACTCCAACTGCAGATTTTGTCAGCAGGTTCATGCTCTGAACTCCACTATCGCAGTTCGCAAGCAAAGTAAAGTAGAACACCTGGACTAATTTCTGCTGTGCTGAAATGAAACCCCCTGCAGGTGGCCAAACGGTGGTACTGCACTTTTCAGCCCAGTGGGGGTCAGGTGACATGGAGAGACAACACAGGCCAGTTTGGCCTTAAAAAGCTGCCGATTTTGGACTGGTTCCTCAGCACTGGTATAGCTGAGCTATTCAAACTGTCTCCCCGCTTGATTCCTTGCTGAAACAACTGCCTTTCTCCAGGTTCCCAGTGAGTTTCATCAATGGCGGAACACAAATCTGCACCCAGTTCTTTCTGGGCCAAGTCCACCACCATCACACTAGGAATGGGTGCCCATGTCAGCATCATCTCTGTAAGATGGTGCTATTGCAATTTGTTAATGGAAAACATTAACAAGTGAGCTCACCCATGTTACAGAATAGAGGCATACAACTTCCAATAGTTTAGCATTACATAAAACTTTTCAGGATACACTGTCCCTCCCTCCCTCCCTCCCCCCACCCCACTGCATTCTTTTATATACTGAGAACCCTCAACCCACTTTTCAACACAGTTTACTGACATGAAAGAAATGGGGTACTTAGTTATTAAGCAGCCATGAGGAAGACAGTAAATGTCAAGCGTCCATTAAGATATACAAAAAAGCACTATTTTATTGCCAGTCAATGAATTCAGAGTACTACTCTCCTGGCATTTATGTACCATTACTCAGGCAGAGTAGGGCCGTAGCTCCGCACATACAAACATTCACTGGGGTACCATCCTCTTACAGTGTGTGGCGTGTAACACACACACACACACACACACACACACAGACGTAATCTACATTACATGCTGTTGAATAGGTGCCCTTCATATCTGTCAAGTAAATGATTCACTTTGTCTACAGCACTCAAGTCTCTACCCCTTTTCTAATGAATCTTTGTGTTTTGCCCTTCCAAAAGTGAAACTCCCTCAGGACATTATCTGCCCTGCTTGAAGCTGCATTGTCACTCATTTTTCACCACTTGCTGGGTGTGGGGGCTTAAACGGCTACAGCAGGGTATGACACACCAACAGCATTTGGGCCCTGCCTTTTCATCTGTGCTGCTCTCATATAATTACTAACTTCCCCCACTTCTCCTGCAATTATCTCCTCTACCCCCTTAATGATCAGCTGCGGAATTAAGCCGATTTTCTCACTCTTCCCTTGTTGCCATGACAACAACTGGCCTGCACCTGCCACTGGATGAACAGTGGCACTTTTGGAGGAAAATATATATAACCACAATGGGAACAGTTTATCGCTTCTTCCTATAAGTAAAGCATGTACAGTAAAATTGCAGAAGGGAGAGGGAGAGGAAAAGGAGACTCAGGAAGAAAAATGATGGAATGTTGAATGAAAATAACACACACACAGTTTATGCAGAGCTTAGAGAAGCATAAATTTTCCTTTCCTCCTGATCCACAGATAGCCATGTAACACAACAGTTAGGCCCAAGTTATCCTGCCCAATTATGTGAAAACCACACTACTGAAAAAGAATGATCAAGAAACAAACAGAATAGGGCCAGTGTGGCAAGAGGGCTGGATCTGAGCTTGAGAAAGTTAGTTTAAATGCTCAGTTTGCAGTGTTGGCAAGTTGCTGTCACTCAGGCAGATTTCAGAACAACAGGTATTTTCCTCCTCATTACCTCCATGGTACTAGCCTGATACAGCAACGTTTGTTTGTAACAATACAAATATAATGAAGGAGAGGGGGGCAGTGTCTTTCCCCTGATTTCTGAGTGCAGCTGCTTCCCTGCTAGTCCTATACAAATCAATGGAACAGTGCAAAAGTATGTGCCTGTTCTGGATTCGCTCCTCCCAGAAGACAGTTTACTCTAAAGTCCCTTGGACACCCTGAGACGGCAGCTCGAATGAGCTTTGGCTGAATGGACTAAGCATTACAGCCCAATAGAGCTCACCTGTGTCACGGGAGCTATTAGAGCGTGTTAAGGGAGCTATTAGAGCGTGTTAAGGGAGCTATTAGAGCGTGTTAAGGGAGCTTCCTTTAGAAAATGGAAGTCTTGCCCAAGTGAGGAAAACAAAAGGCTGCACAAGCTTGCACAAAGGTGATGCAAGCAGGCAATAAGAGATGCAAAAAAGCATTTTGAAGAGCATATCGCTAACGACATCAAGGCTAACAATAAAGACTTCTTTAAATATATCAGAAGCAGAAAACCAGCTAGGGAAGCAGCTGGACCACTGGATGACAATGGAGTTAAAGGAATACTGAAGGAGGTCAAGGAGATTGCAGAGAAGCTGAATGAATTCTTTTCATCTGTCTTCACTAAAGAAGATATAGGACAGACAACTGTGCCTTAACTGATGTTCTCAGGAAGGGAGTCTGAGGAACTGAGGAAAATAGTGGTGACAAAAGATGAAGTTCTCAACCTTATTGATAAACTGAAAGCAAATAAATCACCAGGCCCAGATGATATCCATCCTAGAGTTCTCAAAGAACTCAAATATGAAATTGCTGATCTTCTAACCAAAATATGCAACATGTCCCTAAGATCAGCGTCTATACCACAGGACTGGAAGATGGTCGATGTAACACCAATTTTCAAAAAGGGATCCAAGGGGGATCTAGGAAATTACAGGCTGGTTAGCTTAATATCTGTTCCAGGTAAATTGGGTGAAGGCATTATTAAAGATAAAAGTAAGCATATAGAAGGACAAGTCCTGCTGAAAAAGAATCAACACGGCTTCCTCAAAGGTAAGTCCTGTCTCACTAACCTATTAGAGTTCTTTGAGCGTGTCAATAAACTTCCAACAAGGTTTTGACAAAGTCCCTCACCAAAGACGCCTGAGCAAACTTAGCAGTCATGGAATAAGAGGACAGGTCCTCTAACTGGTTAAACAACAGAAAGTAGAGAGTAGGAATAAATGGTAAATTCTTCCAGTTGAGGGAAGTAAATAGTGGGGTCCCGCATGGATCTGTACTAGGACTAGGGATGTACGAAAGTCACTTACCTGGTCCCGCAGCTTGCTTCGCGGTGGGGGGGAGGCGCTTCGGTTCTCCCCCCGAAGTTCAGGCCAGGGGGGGAAGGTGCCCCGCCTCGCCTTGCTGAAATTCAGGCCGGGAGGGGAGGCGCCCCGCCTCGCCCTGCCGAAATTCAGGCCGGGGTGAAGCGCCCCGTCTCCCCGGCCGCGAAATAAAAAAGTGAATGTAAAACACACACACACACACACGTGATAGGCTACGTAACGATTTACGTAGCCTATCACGGCTAGATTTCCAAAGTCAGCCGTGATAGGCTACATAAATCGTTACGTAGCCTATCACGGGTGACTTTGAAAAAGAAAAAAAAAGCGCGTATGCAAATGGCAGCGCCCATGGGCGCCGACATTTGCGTTCCTTATTTGGGCCCGGGTAGTCTACGTAAAAATTTACATACACTACGGCGAAAATAAGGGCAATGCAGCGTTGCCCTTATTTTCGCCGTAGTCTACGTAAATCTTTACGTAGACTACCCGGGCCCAAATAAGGAACGCAAATGGTGGCGTCCATGGGCGCCAAAAAGTACGCACATTTTTTTTTTCAAAGTCACCCGTGATAGCCTACGTAACGATTTACGTAGCCTATCACGGCTGACTTTGGAAATCTAGCCGTGATAGGCTACGTAAATCATTACGTAGCCTATCACGTGTGTGTGTGTGTGTGTGTGTGTTTTAACATTCACTTTGTAATGGCGGCGGCTGCAGCTGGTCGGAAGACCAGCCGCCGCCCCCGCCGAAACACCGCCGGGACCAGCCGCCGAGAGGGACATTCGTGGGAGGTAAGTCCCATCCCGGGGGGGAGGCACGGGGGAGCAGAGAATTTCACCGCCAATTTCGGGGTGCCGAATGTGTTGGCATTCGGCCTCTCCAAGATTCATGGAGAAATTCTCCGCCATCCCTAACTAGGACCAATGCTTTTCAACCTGTTCATAAATGATCTGGAATTAGGAGTGAGCAGTGAAGTGGCCAAGTTTGTGGATGACACCAAATTATTTAGGGTGATTAAAACAAAAAGGGATTGTGAAGACCTCCATCAAGATCTCTCCAAACTGAGAGAATGGGTGCCTAAATGGCAAATGCAGTTCAATGTAAGCAAGTGTGAAGTGATGCACGTTGGGGCAAAAAATCCCAACTTCAAGTACAGCCTGATGGGATCTGAGCTAGCAGTGACCGATCAGGAAAGAAGTCTTGGGGTTGTGGTGGACAGCTCAATGAAGATGTCAACGCAATGTGTGGGCACTGGAAAAAAGGCAAAGTCTGTGTTAGGCATAATTAGAAAAGGAACTGAGAATAAAACTGACAATATCATACTGCTCCTATACAAATCTATGGTGCGATCACACTTGGAATACTGTGTACAGTTCTGGTCACCACACCTAAAAAATGGTATTGTGGAGCTGGAAAAAGTGCAGAAAAGGGCAACTAAAATGATCAAGCGGCTGGAGCATCTCCCCTATGAGAGAAAGTTACAACAGCTGGGATTGTTTAGCTTGGAAAAAAGGAGGGTAAGGTGAGACATGATAGAGGTGTACAAGACATGACTCCATCTTCTGGCCTTCATTTGCTGCTCTGCAATGCCAGGTCTGTTACCCAGAAAACATCTGTCATCCCTGACATAATCCGGGATGAGGGTGCAGACCTGGCATGTATTATGGAGACCTGGCTGGCTGAGGCCGCTGCTCCAACTCTGGC
This sequence comes from Heloderma suspectum, assembly GCF_057233095.1. NCBI lineage: Eukaryota > Metazoa > Chordata > Lepidosauria > Squamata > Helodermatidae > Heloderma > Heloderma suspectum. The sequence continues at coordinate 93,613,860 of NC_139458.1, forward strand.
AGCCATGTGCCCAGCTGGATTTTTATATGCACAGCAGCTGAAGGCTGGGGATCGGGGAGGGGGAGTGGCTGTTATCTATCGGGAGTCCTTGGTCTTCACCAGACCCCCTCTCTGGGAGACCAAGGTTGCTGAGTGCATGTACTGGAGGTTGGGCCCGAAGGGCAGTCTGGGGATTCTGCTCGTGTATTGCCCACCCTGCTGCACGACTAACTCCCTGGCCAAGATGGTTGAGGTGGTCTCTGATGTGCGTGTGCAGTCCCCTAACTTATTGGTGTTGGGGGACTTCAATGTACACTCAGAGGCCATTCTCATGGGGGCACCTCGGGACTTCATGGAGACCACGGCTTCCTCGGAGCTGTACCCTATTTTAACTGGGTCCACCCACGTAGCTGGTCATGCGCTAGACCTTGTGTTTGTTTCTGGAGAAGCGGGGAGAGATTTGGAAGTTGGGGGGGTATATCCACACACACACACACACACACACACACCGTTATGGTCAGATCACTATCTGGTGACGTTGGACTTCTTGGTTCCACAACCCCTCCGCAGGGGTGGAGGACCCATTAAAATGGTCCACCCCAGGTGTCTTATGGATCCAAATTAATTCCTGAATGCACTTGGAGATTCTCTGGAGCACGCAAATGGCAACTTGGTCGAGACCCTGGTGGGTGGCTGGAATGCTGCAATCACTGGGGCATTAGATCGGGTGGCTCCAAAACACCCTCTCCCCCTGAACAGGGTTCGAACTGCGCCATGGTTCAATCCATGGTTACGAGCCCTGAAAGAGGAGGTGAAATGGCTAGAGCGCCAGTGGCAGAAGCCCCGCTTGGAAGACCATCGGACACGGGCTAGAGCTGTATCTTCAGCCTATCACGTAGCGATGAAGGCAGCAAAAAAGGAATACAATGCTGCCTCTATCGCATCCGCAGAGTGCTCTCCCAGGAGGCTGTTCCAAGTGGTCCGGAGCCTGGTTGGTCCAGTTGCTCCGGAACCACTGGAGCATTCTAAGGCCTCCTGTGAGGCCTTGGCAAGGCACTTTGCGGATAAAATTGATCAGATCAGGAGTGTTACTCTGCACGCTGTGGATACAGTTAGTGAGCAAGAAGCGGCCTGTGGCAAACCGGTTTTGTGGGATCGGTTCCAGCTTCTTCCTCCTGATGAAGTGGACAAGGTGCTTTCATCTGTAAAGCCGACCGTCTGCTTACTTGATCCTTGCTCATCTTGGCTCATTATGAGCTACAGAGAGAGATTGGGTAGGGGATCAGGGAGGTGCTGAACACTTTCCTTGAGGAGGGAGTGATGCCATCAGCCTTCAAGGAGGAAGTGATAAGACCGCTCTTAATGAAGCCCTCCTTGGATCCCCAAATTTTGAACAACTTTCGCCCAGTCTCGGATCTGCCATTTTGGGGCAAGATCATTGACCGGGTGGTGGCGATGCAGTTGAAGGCACACTTGGAAGAAGCCAATTATCTACATCCATTTCAATCGGGCTTCAGGCCTGGGATTGGGACAGAAACGGCCTACGTTGCTTTGGTGGATGATATGAGGAGGGCTTTGGATAGAGGTGAACGCTGCTTCCTTGTTCTCCTCAACCTCTCAGTGGCTTTTGATACTGTTGACCACGGTATCCTCCTGGACCGCCTGGAGAGGATGGGCATTGGAGACATCATATTATGGTGGTTCCGGTCCTTCCTCTCCAGCAGGTACCAGAGGGTAGCACTGGGAGAGGAGGTGTCAGACTCGTGGCCACTCACGTGGGGGGTGCCACAGGGTTCCATCCTCTCCCCGATGCTATTTAACATCTATGTGAAGCTGCTGGGGGCAATCATCAGAAGGTTTGGGGTGCGGTGTCATCAATATGCAGATGACACGCAGCTCCACCTCTCATTCAAATCTTCACCAGGGTTGGCTGTGGAATCCCTGTCTAAATGTCTGGAGACAGTGAGTGGCTGGATGGGGAGGAATATGTTGAAGCTTAACCCTGACAAGACCGAGGTACTTTTGGTGGGAGACAAGAGGAGGTTGGGGGATGTTGACGTGGTGTTGAATGGGGTATGGCTACCCTTGAAAGACCAGGTCTGCAGAGCTGGGGGTTACTTTAGACTCCCAGCTGTTCATGGAGGCTCAGCTGTCAGCCGTGAGCCGGACAGGATTGTGCCAACTCCATCTGATACAGTGGCTGCGCCCCTACCTTCCCAACCATCTGCTCCCATCGGTAGTACATGCCCTGGTCTCCTCTTGTCTAGACTACTGTATTGCGCTCTACGTGGGGTTACCCTTGAACGGTTCGGAAGCTGCAGCTGGTGCAGAACGTGGCGGCTCGCCTGATTAAAGGCAGCCACCGGCATGATCACATCATTCCGGTGCTGAGAGAGTTGCACTGGTTACCAGTTGTTTTCTGGGCCAAATTCAAGGTGTTGGTTTTGACCTTTAAAACTCTGTATGGTTCCAGCCCAGCCGGTGTCCCTGGGACTGGCATATTAGCAAAGGGAGTTAGCAAGCGTAGATGGAGCATAGGATTGTATTGTAAGACTTGTAGTCAACAAGTTTTGCTTCATACTCTCAGAATCTGATTAGGTCTATTTGTTCAGAAAGGATCCCACACAAACACACACTCCTCTGCTAGGTTAGGTAGCCACTTTGCATTTTACTTTTTATCATCATTCTTTTATTATTATTAATGGCTTTCCCTCTGCCTAATTTCTTTTGTTGAAACTATCTAGATCATTTTATTAAGAGCCAGCAAATGTTAATCATTTTTTTTACATAAAATGTGTCTCATACAGGATTTGATTCAAGGTGTTGGTTTTGACCTTTCAAACCCTATATGATTCCGGCCCAGCCTATCTCAAGGAGCGCCTCCAGCAACACCGGACAGGCCGCTTAACAAGATCAGCCTCCGATGGCCTTCTCTCTGTCCCATCAGCCAGGACAGCTAGGCTGGTGAGGACAAGGGAGAGGGTCTTCTCTGTGGTGGCCCCCACTCTGTGGAACTCCTTCCCTAGAGAACTCTGCCATGTCTCCTCTTTCATGAGCTTCCACCACGCACTGAAAACTTGGTTATTCAGGCAGGCATTTGGGGTGGGTTAGGGTATTTTTAAGTAATGTTTTAATGTATAATTTCACTGTTTTAAATTGTACTTATCTACATTGCCCAGAGCGGCTGGGTGACCGGCCAGATGGGCGATTAAGAAATTTAATAAATAATAAATAAAATAAAATACAAAATATGCATGGTGTGGAGAATGTGGATAGGGAGACATTTTTCTCCCTCTCTCAAAATACTAGAACCCGGGGTCATCCTAAGAAGCTGATTGGTGGGAGATTCAGGACAGATAAAAGGAAGTACTTTTTCACACAGTGCATCAGTAAACTATGGAATTCGCTACCACAGGATGTAGTGATGGCCACCAAGTTGGATGGCTTTAAAAGGGGGTTGGAGAAATTCCTGGAGGAAAAGGCCTTCAATGGCTACTAGTCTTGATAGCTATGTGCTACCTCCAGTACCAGAGGCAGTGAGCCTGTGTACACCAGTTGTTGGGGAACATGGGTGGGAGGGTGCTGTTGCACTTATGCCCTGCTTGTGAGTTCCTGGTTGGCAGCTGGTTGGCCACTGTGTGAACAGAATGCTGGACTAGATGGATCCTTGGTCTGTTCCAGCATGGCTCTTATGTTCTTATTTACCTGTATGCAGGAACAGAACAGAAGAGATTCTTCTTGCACACACTCTGTTAGTTAGTGCTTCTAGATTGAGAGACAAATTCTCTTTCTAGTCTTGTGCCACCTGCTTCAGACATGTTTGCACCCCATGCAGAGCCTCCTTTCCCTCCACTTCTCTTCAACATAATACTGCCCTGATTCATATCCAAGGCCTCTATTGTTGAAGAGGTGGCTACAAACCAATACCAGCGTCTCCTAGTCACCTTCAGCCCAGCCACATTAACACAGCTATTAATAATATATTTAGGTACAAGAGCTGGCCCTTCTTTGCTCCCTGACCTTTCATGCTCCAGAAATTACAATTCAGTAATTTGCATCTTCTCAAAAACTCTTGGTAGCAGAGAGGCTGAATCATAATTACTGCTTTAGGTACAGAAGTACTCTTGCAAATCAGTCCCCATCACTAAAAGTGTATAGTGGAAATTACTCACACACATATCCAGTCAAAAGATTGTCACCACTATTTAAATCTGCTTCTGTGTATAAGTTCTTCCCACATAATGAAGTTTGTTAGAGGTATGATTTGTCAAGAGAATCCCCACGAATGATAAAACGGTAACACTGGAAGGACTTATTACCCAAGTAGGACATGTGTATGCTGAGATTCTTCATGCTAGTGGGGAGATACATTTTATAGGACCATCTATTAAAAAAAATTGATGAGCACATATTGTTACATATTGTCAGCTTTGGATATCCAAATACAGATGACCTATGTTGCTAAAAAACCCTCACACATCCAGCATTTGGAATACTAATTCATCTAATAAATTACCAAACTTATTTTCTGTTCTGTGACACCAAATTGGCTGAGAATACCAGAAGTGTTTAATACCACCACGTTGCCCTCAAATTTAAGTAGAGGATTGAAATCCAGGGTGTCTTTATGCTTTGTGGCAAGTATATGCCATCTGTTCTTTGAATTTCACACATACCTAACTATGCTGTCCCCTGAGATAACATAAATTTGACAAATGCACTTCTTCTTTTTCCCCTCTGATGCTATTCTAAGGTTATCTGCTAGTGTCAACTCAGTCTCCTGAGACAGTGAAGCACTCTATGAAACACAATACAAATCACTGCCCAGAACCAGACATCACAGAAGCCAAACTAAGGCCAGGCAGAGGAGCCCATTTAATTTAATCCCCAGTTCTAAGTCCAAAAGGGATGTTTCTACTGTAGCTCTTATTTGCAGATATTTGCATACTGAAATTCATCCTACCTCAATTACAACAAAATTTTCTTCATCTACAGTTTGAGGATAATGATGTCTGCCTCAGATGGCTATATGGTAAGGATTACAGAGATAATGCATATGAAGTCATCTGAACATTTAAATGTACTGGAGAAATATTATGTATCATCATCCCATTCTCAAACCTGCCTAGATATCTGTCTGACTAAAGAAAGGAATATACGATTTCTTTTAGGGAGAGGTAAAGTAACATGCATTGTTCCCTTGTACCATAACATTCTCCCCTTCATGGATCACTGTCTTGTTGTGGCGAAGGGGCTTGCGTAACTCACTGAAGTCATAAGCTATGCCGTGCAGGGCCACCCAAGATGGACAGGTCATGGCAGAGAGTTCTGACAAAATGTGGTCCACTGGAGAAGGAAATGGCAACCCACTCCAGTATTCTTGCCAAGAAAACCCCATGGAACGTATCACAAGGCTAAAAGAGATGACGCCGGAAGATGAGCCCCTCAGGACAGAAGGTGTCCAATATACTACTGGGGAAGAGCAGAGGGTATTTCCAAGTAGCGCCAGAAAGAGTGAAGTGGCTGGGCCAAAGCCGAAAGGACAGTCAGCTGTGGATGTGTCTGGTGGTGAAAAGAAAATCCGATGCTGTAAAGAACAATATTGTTTAGGAACCTGGAATGTCAGATCAATGAATCAAGGTAAGCTGGAGGTGGTCAAACATGAGATGGCAAGACTGAACATCGACATCTTGGGAATCAGCGAACTAAAATTGACAGGCATGGGCGAAGTTAATTCAGGTGACCATCATATCTACTACTGTGGGCAAGAATCCCTTAGAAGAAATGGAGTAGCACTCATAGTCAACAAAAGGGTGGGAAAAGCAGTACTGGGGTACAATCTTAAAAATGATAGAATGATCTCAGTACGAATCCAAGGCAAACCATTCAACATCACAGTACTTCAAGTCTATGCCCCAACCACTGAGGCCGAAGAAGCTGAGGTTGATCGGTTCTATGAAGACCTACAACACCTACTAGAACTAACACCAAAAAAAGATGTCCTCTTCATCATAGGGGATTGGAATGCTAAAGTAGGAAGTCAAGAAATCACCGGGATAACAGGCAAGCATGGCCTTGGTGTACAAAATGAAGCAGGACAAAAGCTAATAGAGTTTTGCCAAGAGAACACGGTGATCATAGCAAACACTCTTTTCCAACAGCACAAGAGACGACTCTACACATGGTCATCACCAGATGGTCAATATCGAAATCAGATTGATTATGTCCTTTGCAGCCAAAGATGGAGAAGCTCTATTCAGCCAGTAAAAACAAGACCTGGAGCTGACTGTCGCTCAGATCATGAGCTTCTTGTTGCAAAATTTCGGCTTAAATTGAAGAACGTAGGGAAAACCACTAAACCATTCAGGTATGACCTAAATCATATCCCTTATGAATATACAGTGGAGGTGAGGAACAGATTTCAGGGATTAGACCTGATAGACAGAGTGCCTGAGGAACTATGGATGGAGGTCCGTAACACTGTTCAGGAGGCAGCAACTCAATCCATCCCAAAGAAAAAGAAATGCAAGGAAGCAAAGTGGCTGTCTGAGGAGGCTTTACAAGTAGCTGAGGAAAGAAGGGAAGCGAAAAGCAAGGGAGAAAGGGGAAGATATATCCAACTGAATGCAGAGTTCCAGAGAATAGCAAGGAGAGACAAGAAGGCCTTCTGAAATGAACAATGCAAAGAAATCGAGGAAAACAACAGAATGGGAAAGACTAGAGATCTCTTCAAGAAAATCGGAGATCTCAAGGGAATGTTTTGTGCAAAGACGGGCATGATAAAGGACAAAGAAGGCAGGGACCTAACAGAAGCAGATGAGATTAAGAAGAGGTGGCAAGAATACGCAGAAGAACTATACAGGAAAGATCTAAATGTCCCTGATAGCCATGATAGTGCAGTCACTGAACTTGAGCTGGACATCCTCAAGAGTGAAGTCAAGTGGGCCTTAGGAAGCATTAGTAACAACAAAGCTAGCGGAGATGACAGTATTCCTGCTGAGCTATTTAAAATCCTAAAAGATGATGCTGTTAAAGTGCTGCACTCAATATGCCAACAAATCTGGAACACTCAACAGTGGCCGCAAGACTGGAAAAGGTCAGTTTACATTCCAATTCCAAAGAAGGGCAACGCCAAAGATTGTTCAAACTACCACACAATTGTGCTCATTTCACATGCCAGCAAGGTGATGCTCAAAATCCTACAAGCTAGGCTTCAGCAGCATGTGAACCGAGAACTACCGGAAGTACAAGCTGGGTTTCGAAGAGGCAAAGGAACTAGAGATCAAATCGCCAACATTCGCTGCATCCTGGAGAAAGCAAGAGAATTCCAGAAAAATGTCTATTTCTGCTTCATTGATTACGCTAAAGCCTTTGATTATGTGGATCACAACAAACTGTGGCAAATTCTTAAAGTGATGGGAGTACCAGACCACCTTATCTGTCTCCTGAGAAACCTGTACGAGGGTCAAGAAGCAACAGTAAGAACCAGACATGGAACAACCGAGTGGTTCAAAATTGGGAAAGGAGTACGACAAGGCTGCATATTGTCACCCTGCTTATTTAACTTATATGCAGAGTACATCATGAGAAACGCCGGGTTGGATGAATCACAGGTCGGAATTAAGACTGCCGGGAGAATTATCAACAACCTCCGATATGCAGACGATACCACCCCAATGGCAGAAAGTGAAGAGGATCTCAAGAGCCTCTTGTTGAGGGTGAAAGAGGAGAGTGCAAAAGCTGGTTTGAAACTCAACATTAAAAAAACAAAGATCATGGCATCTGGCCCCATCACTTCCTGGCATATAGAAGGGGAAGAAATGGAAGCAGTGACAGATTTTACTTTCTTGGGCTCCAAGATCACCGCAGATGGTGACTGTAGCCATGAAATTAAAAGACGCTTGCTCCTTGGGAGGAAAGCTATGGCAAACCTAGACAGCATAGTAAGAAGGAGAGACATCACCTTGCCGACAAAGGTCCGTCTAATCAAAGCGATGGTTTTCCCAGTAGTAATGTATGGCTGTGAGAGCTGGACTATAAGGCAGGCTGAGCGCCGAAGAATTGATGCTTTCGAACTGTGGTGCTGGAGAAGATTCTTACGAGTGCCCTGGACTGCAAGGAGGTCAAATCAGTCAATCCTAAAGGAAATCAACCCTGAGTGCTCATTGGAAGGACAGATACTGAAGCTGAAGCTCCAATATTTTGGCCACCTAATGCGAAGAGAAAACTGCCTGGAAAAGACCCTGATGCTGGGAAAGACTGAAGGCAAAAGGAGAAGGGGACGGCAGAGGATGAGATGGCTAGATAGCATCACCGATGCAATGAATATGAACTTGAGCACGCTCCGGGAGAGAGCGGAGGACAGGAAGGCCTGGCGTGCTATGGTCCATGAGGTCACGAAGAGTCAGACACGACTGAACGACTGAACAACAACAACATCAACAACCGTAACATTCTAAAGCTTCCTAGTATACCTATTTTAAAATGGTGGCCAGGCCCTACAAGTGTAGGTGGATCAAAGTATAGATGCTGGATCCCGTGTGGCTGAAAGGACTAAAGGGAAAAGAACTAGCTAATTAAGGAGTAGGGCTGACTGAAGGGCTTACCTTCCCAAAATAGCCCCTACCTAATGTCCCAATGGGCTTGTAGAAAAATATGCCTTGTGACACCTCTCCTAACATAAAGCAATTCTGTGTTGTTCCCACTCCAGAACTGGGAAAATCTCACATGAGGAAAAGTGTTATATGTGAAAAGAGGGAATTTGGAAATATCTACGGTTTTCAAGGCTGATTGGAGGACTACAAACTATCAAACCTTTGAGTTGCAAATGTAAATGTTGCTAAACCATGAGAAATGAAGTGCAGGCTACTATTAAAATGGCTGAGCAACTGTTGTAACCTATGACAGAGAATACTGTAGGCTTATAGCCTTTGAGCAAATGCACAGAACCAGAGTCTACAACATTATTCAGAAATTTAGTCTTCGTTCTTAAGACTTCTTTCTCTCTTGTTATTATAGCATTATGTGCCATTAATGGCAGTTTCCATCTTGCAGATTCATTAGGCCAAATTAGGAAATTATTCTCCATTCCTTTCAAATGACTGTACAGATATTAACCACATCTTGTCAGAAGTCAGCAGTGCTTCACCTCAGTGATGACGGATTTGTGTAATGACAACGCAGTAGAATACTGAGGAGTGCCCAGTATTAGTCACTCTACGGCAGCCTTCCTCAACCTGGTACCCTCCAGGCGTTTTGGATTATAGCTCCCAGCATTCTTGACCGCTGGCCATGCTGGCTGGGGCTGATGGAAACTGAAGTCCAAAACATCTGGAGGCCACCATATTCGGGAAGAATGCTCTTGAGCCCTTTGGAATTATAAGCACTGTTTAAAAGTTTCCTTTCTGCCATGTAGAAGAGACTAGAATTTCTCTAAACCTATATGGTTTCAAATGGCCGCAGTTTTTTAAGTCTAGCTTCAGAAAGGCAGTACAGGTATTATAAACACATGAGTAAATCTTAAGTATACTTTTCTCCCTTCTTTGCAGCTGATCTCTTTAAAAAATGAATTCACCTGATATCAGTCAATTTATTTACTCATCCGATCTGATATACAGTGACCAAAATTCATTTCTGCAAAATGAGATGAACAAGAACATGTAAGATTTCATTTACTGTTGGGAGTACACCACTTGGAACTAAAAATGCCTTTGCTCTTTTAAATGGAACCTATGCACATTTACTTGTAAACAAGTCTGACTGTGTTGAACAGAACTTATTCTACAGTAAGCATCTGCAGGGCTGAAGCTTTGAACATGCGTCTATCCTATTCTCACATGCGCAAGTGTGAGTGAGAGGGAAGTGGGTTGGATCATGCTGTTACATGGAGAAAATCAGAGTAGAAACAAAACAAATTTTTATTTATTTATTTATTATTAAATTTATTAATCGCCCATCTGGCTGGTCACCCAGCCACCCTGGGCGATGCACAACATACCACAAAACAATTTAAAACAATAAAATTCTACCATATTTTTTTTTTTAAAATACCCTAACCCACCCCAAATGCCTGCCTGAACAACCACGTTTTTAATGCACGACGGAATCTCATTAAAGAGGGGGCATGGTGGAGTTCCCTAGGGAGGGAGTTCCACAGAGTGGGGGCCACCACAGAAAAGGCCCTCTCCCTCATCCCCACCAGTCTAGCTGTCCTGGCTGATGGGACAGAGAGAAGGCCATCCGAGGCTGACCTTGTTAAGCGGCCTGTCTGGTGTTGCTGGAGGCGCTCCTTAAGCCGCCGCGTTCTGTACCAGCTGCAGCTTCCGAACCGTCTTCAAGGGTAACCCCACGTAGAGCGCATTACAGTAGTCTAAACGAGAGGAGACCAGGGCATGTACTACCGATGGGAGTAGATGGTCAGGAAGGAAGGGGCGCAGCCGCCGTATCAGATGGAGTTGATACAGCGCTGTCCGGCTCACAGCTGACACCTGAGCCTCCATGGACAGCTGGGAGTCCAAAATGACCACCAGGCTGCGGACCTGGTCTTTCAAGGGTAGCCGTACCCCATTCAACACCAGGTCAACATCCCCCAGCCTCCTCTTGTCTTCCACCAAAAGTACCTCGGTCTGGTCAGGGTTCAGCTTCAGCTTATTCCTCCCCATCCAGCCACTCACCGTCTCCAGACATTTGGACAGGGATTCTACGGCCAACCTTGGTGAAGATTTGAATGAGAGGTAGAGCTGCATGTCATCCGCATATTGATGACACTGCACTCCAAACCTCCTGATGATAGCCCCCAGCAGCTTCACATAGATGTTAAATAGCATCGGGGAGAGGATGGAACCCTGTGGCACCCCACAAGTGAGTGGCCACGGGTCTGAAACTTCCTCTCCCAGTGCTACCCTCTGGTACCTGCCGGAGAGGAAGGACCGGAACCACCGCAATACAGTGTCTCCAATGCCCATCCTCTCCAGGTGGTCCAGGAGGATACCGTGGTCAACGGTATCAAAAGCCGCTGAGAGGTCGAGGAGAACAAGGAAGGAGCATTCACCCCTATCCAGAGCCCTCCTCATATCATCCACCAAGGCGACCAAGGCCGTTTCTGTCCCATGCCCAGGCCTGAAGCCCGACTGAAATGGGTCTAGATAATCAGTTTCTTCCAAGTGTGCCTTCAACTGCACCGCCACCACCCGCTCAATCACCTTGCCCCAAAATGGCAGATTTGAGACTGGGCGAAAGTTGTTCAGAACTTGAGGATCCAAGGAGGGCTTCTTTAAGAGCGGTCTTATCACTGCCTCCTTGAGGGCTGATGGCATCACTCCCTCCTCAAGGGAGGCGTTCACCACCGCCTTGATCCCCTCACCCAGTCTCTCTCTGCAGCTCATAATGAGCCAAGATGGGCAAGGATCAAGTAAGCAGCTGGTCGGCCGTACCGATGAAAGCACCTTGTCCACTTCATCAGGAGGAAGAAGCTGGAACCGATCCCACAAAACCGGTTTGCCACAGGCCGCCTCTTGCTCACTAACTGTATCCACAGCGTGCAGAGTAACACACCTAATCTGATCAATTTTATCTGCAAAGTGCCTTGCCAAAGCCTCACAGGAGGCCTTAGAATGCTCCAGTGGTTCCGGAGCCACAGGACCGACCAGGTATTTTTAAATACACTTAAAAATACAAGTTGGCATCAATGTGAAGTGTGTAGATTCTTCACTTTGTCATCATCTCACAGCAAGGTATGTCAGTTTTAGTTTAAACTTTAAACTAAATTTTAATTTTTTATGCCCAATTATTCATTAACCCCTGCTCTTAAATTAAAAGCAATCTTGATGGGTACTGTCATGTACGGTGCTCATGTGCCCTTTTCATAGCAGCCACAGTCTTACTTGGACTGTGGATGTGGACTCTGACGAATCTATCTTTGGAAGACTCCGAATGGCTCACATGAAGTCAGTACGTTGAAATTCAGGTACGTATTTGATGGCTCTCACCCTGTTACTTCAGAATAGCAACCTTGCACTTTCCTTGATCTTACCTTCCCAAAAGGACAGCTACTTACTGCTGGCTCTACTCTGGATTCTCCTGGGTTCCTGAACCCAGCTACTTAAATTCTGCACTATTCCAGAACTTGATCTGTGTCATGCCACTCCAGGACTGAACCAAATTAATGATTTCTCATATTCCACAACTCCCGTGCTTTCTGTGGTGAAATAGCATCCTTAGTAGAGATGTGAAGGTTTGAAATAACCCTGGGGAAAACATTTTTTTCCCAGGTAGAAAAAAGGTGGTGGGAAAAAACTGCCCCCCCCCCATTTTCCATTTTTTCCTGTTTGTAATCTGCAATGTATGCATGTTCACATTATGGGATTACTATAAAATGATGTATTCCATATTTAAAGGTTTCATGTAAACATCGAATTATATTTTTATTGATATTTCCAGTTTTCAGATGAATGGCTTTCCACTCATTTGTATTTTTACGTATAACCAAGTAGACATGATTTCTGATTCATGGGAAAAGGGAATTTATATGTAAGTTGGTAAACCTCTATGAATGTTCCATTCTGTTCATCTCAGAAGCAAGGGAACAGCAAACAAATGGGACTGAGAGAATGACTGGGAATAGGAAAGGAGACACAGAGTGCTGCCTAAAGTAATTAACTTTCTTGTTCAAAAAATGTCCCTGTGGAAAAAGGCCTTTGAAAAGGAGTGACTAAGCACTGGTTAAACCTCAATTTTCAAGCACATCAACTGGCTCCCACCCCAGCCAGTTCTAATCAAACAGAGATAGGAGGAGGACAGATGGAGAGACAATGGACAATTACTCCCTTGTGGGACAGCCAGGCTATTAACTCAGAACCAATCTATGTAAGGTGAGTAGATTGGTCCCATCTGTAATTTCAGGTTCTACTGGGATCCTGTTAACAATGTATTACTGTCACAGGGAGAAATTTAGTAAGCCTAGGACTGCCCCTAAGGCTGCAATGTTTAATGGGTGCTTGAAGTCTCTCTTGCAGAAGCACTTTTAGTAATACCTTTCTTCATTATACAGAAAGGTAGAGACAGAAAGCTCTGAAAAACAATAAGACTACTGGCATGAGAAGAAAATAGCTCCTAATCATTGTAGTACAGTAAACAACATATAGCATTGTTATAGCAGGTGCACTACTGGCACGAAGAGTTTGCTTCCATTTCATCTATGCCACTTCCTTCAGCCCTTCTAGTGATGTTAGTTATGGACTTTAGAACAGAGGGTTCATCTTTGGGAAATGCACAGAATAAAGTAAGCTAGAAATCATAATATTTGTTCTTTGCAGTACAGATGCTTATGTGGTTGAGATTGTGTACTGGCAGTGGCAACATGGAGATATAAGGTCTCCTAATGCTGATGATTTAAAATGATGTTCTTAAAATGTTTTTAGTAATAATTTATTGAAATCTATGCTGCCATTTTGGTGGCCTATGTTTTTAATTTTTATGTTGCTGTCTTACAGTGTTTGGATTTTTGAATTTTATTTTGTATGTTACAATTATGTAAGCCACCTTTTAAATGCTATGCCCTAACAGGCAACAAAAAAATAAATAGATATATAGTGTTGCTTACAACCCAAAGTGAAGCTGGAGTGAAATATAAGATACAACTATCCAGCCAAACAATGAAGCCACATGTTTTCTTCAATGTGGTACCCTCCAGATATTTTGGACTACAACTCCCATCATCACTGACCACTGGTCATGCTGGCTAGGACTGATGGGAGTTGTAGTCCAAAAATCTAAAGGGTTCCAGATTAGGGGAGGATATTCCAGGGTATATTCGTTCACACTGTTGCAGAACTCAGAGTCAGAGAGACCACAGAGTGAAAGAAAAAGAGTTTTTCTTTATTTAACGCGTGGGCTTAAGGCTGGAATCACTTCCAAAGAGCCAAAAGCCCCGAGGCACATTAACACATTGCTTTTATAGACATTATGACACATATGAAACGGCTCCTCCTCTCCCTCCCGTGTGGGGTTGCAGTCCTCAACATTTCTTCTCTTAGCACCATTGTTTATAATACAATAAATGGGTTATAGGGTAGCCATGATAAGCAGAGAACAGCAGAGAACATGATATACATATCACTATGACCTTAGCCTTTGTTGACAAGATAAGAAATTCCTGTGTCTTGTCAGCTTACAAACATATATTTCAGAGAGCAAGAGCTCAGCAAGAACATGAAGCATGAGACTGCATGAGGCTACTTAGTCTGACCCCCGATATGGCTGCTACAACACAGAGCAACAACGAGACCAGACCGGAATAGCCAGTGGTCTGCATAACCCTAATATAAGCCATAAAACAATGTTTTTTAAAAGTTATGTTCCTAGAAAGCTAGGGTTCTTCAGTGAGAAGACCAGTAATAATAGACATGCTTTTCTCAAAGACACTAAACAAGATCTCCCATTACTCATCTTCCCCTGCAGCATACCATTGGAAGAAAGTGCTGGAAATAGTATGTTACGATGCACTATCTGCAGGGCAATGGCATAGCCTACAGGTCAGGCTGGTATTGAATGTGCCCTGGATGGACAATTGCTCTTGCAAAGAAGGCGTTCCTAAGCTGACTCTTAAGGGTTCCAGTGTAGAAAAGGCTTCCCGGAGAGTAAAAAATCTGAAAACCACTGCTCTAGAATTCTGGTAAATGAGCCAGAGTTCCTTAGCAGATATTCAGGAGCTCCTCAGCAGACAGAATTCCCTGAGCATGGATTTTTTTTTTTTTAATGTAACTGCATTACAACAACCCTGTAAAAGTGGACAAGTATTGTTATTCACATAGTACATATTGGCACAGGGCTGCAGAGAGGGGGCAGTCCTGGAGATAGAGAGAGGCCTGAGCTATCCAATGAATTAATGGCTGAACTGAAATTTCAACTGTGGACTTTAAATTCACAGGCCATACACTTGATAAAATCAAGCCAACAATACATGAGCTTATGCAAAACAAGAAAGGGAGTAAGAAGTAAGGAATAAAGTATGAAATACTTCAGAAAAAAAAGATCAGGTTTTGTATGATCTTAACATACAGCATGATATGACAGTCACAATTAGGAGAGACAGATGAATGACAGCAGGAAAGGCCATTGTAGTCTAAACAGTAGGTCAGCACATGGATACAGAAAGGAAAGGGCAAAGAGGAAGAAGTACAAGGACTTGGCAATAGCCCAGATCTGAGAAAAAACACACAATGTGGATGGGAAAGAGGGATACAAAAGCACATTTTGTGCTGAGGGAGGAGAAGATGAGTTGGGTGGAAAGAAAGAAAAATAATTTTTTCAGTGTTTAAATAAAACACCATGAAGAATTTCAACATGAACTAAAGGCCCTGTTCAGACATCACGCTAAGCCAAAATGGTTAGGAGTTTTGAGCTAACCATGTTGGCTTAGCGTGATGTCTGAACCACAGTCACTAACCACTTGCTGCAAGAGGGTTAGTGGGCTCTACTATGGCTTACCGTGATGTCTACACAGCCTCTGTGGTTAATTGGGAGCTGCCATAGAGCTCCACAGCAAAAGCAGCCAAAGAAGGAGCAGCTGCTGAGCACCAAAATGGCCAGCAGCATGAAGTATCAAAATGGACAGCAGCACAAAGGCTGCTGGGATGCATGGACGCCCATCTGGAGGACTGCAGGTTGCTGAGAGAGGGAGGGTGGTTAGAGAATGGTTAGTATATCCATGTTGCAGAACATGATTATCTGCACGTGTGGCGGTAGCACTCACAGTGGTTAGCTGTAACCACCATGCACCATGGTTAGCCTAACCACCCTTCCCCTATGTGCATCTGAACAGGTATAATGGAACTGAGAAGAGTGTGATGCCTTTGGGACAGAAAAAGACAACAGAAAGAAACACACACATGAGGGAATTTGTTGTTGTTCAGTCGTTCAGTCGTTCAGTCGTGTCCGACTATTCGTGACCCCATGGACCATAGCATGCCAGGCCTTCCTGTCCTGCGCTCTCTCCCGGAGCGTGCTCAAGTTCATATTCATTGCATCCGTGATGCTATCTAGCCATCTCATCCTCTGCCGTCCCCTTCTCCTTTTGCCTTCAGTCTTTCCCAGCATCAGGGTCTTTTCCAGGCAGTTTTCTCTTCGCATTAGGTGGCCAAAATATTGGAGCTTCAGCTTCAGTATCTGTCCTTCCAATGAGCACTCAGGGTTGATTTCCTTTAGGATGGACTGATTTGACCTCCTTGCAGTCCAGGGCACTCGTAAGAGTCTTCTCCAGCACCACAGTTCGAAAGCATCAATTCTTCGGCGCTCAGCCTTCCTTATAGTCCAGCTCTCACAGCCATACATTACTACTGGGAAAACCATCGCTTTGATTAGACGGACCTTTGTCGGCAAGGTGATGTCTCTGCTTCTTACTATGCTGTCTAGGTTGGCCATAGCTTTCCTCCCAAGGAGCAAGCGTCTTTTAATTTCATGGCTACAGTCACCGTCTGCGGTGATCTTGGAGCCCAAGAAAGTAAAATCTGTCACTGCTTCCATTTCTTCCCCTTCTATATGCCAGGAAGTGATGGGGCCAGATGCCATGATCTTAGTTTTTTTAATGTTGAGTTTCAAACCAGCTTTTGCACTCTCCTCTTTCACCCTCAACAAGAGGCTCTTGAGATCCTCTTCGCTTTCTACCATTAGGGTGGTATCGTCTGCATATCGGAGGTTGTTGATAATTCTCCCAGCAATCTTAATTCCGACCTCTGATTCATCCAACCCGGCATTTCTCATGATGTATTCTGCATATAAGTTAAATAAGCAGGGTGACAATATGCAGCCTTGTCGTACTCCTTTCCCAATTTTGAACCAATCGGTTGTTCCATGTCTGGTTCTTACTGTTGCTTCTTGACCCTCGTACAGGTTTCTCAGGAGACAGATAAGGTGGTCTGGTACTCCCATCACTTTAAGAATTTGCCACAGTTTGTTGTGATCCACACAATCAAAGGCTTTAGCGTAGTCAATGAAGCAGAAATAGACGTTTTTCTGGAATTCTCTTGCTTTCTCCATGATGCAGCGAATGTTGGCGATTTGATCTCTAGTTCCTTTGCCTCTTCGAAACCCAGCTTGTACTTCCGGTAGTTCTCGGTTCGCATACTGCTGAAGCCTAGCTTGTAGGATTTTGAGCATCACCTTGCTGGCATGTGAAATGAGCGCAATTGTGCGGTAGTTTGAACACTCTTTGGCGTTGCCCTTCTTTGGAATTGGAATGTAAACTGACCTTTTCCAGTCTTGTGGCCACTGTTGAGTGTTCCAGATTTGTTGGCATATTGAATGCAGCACTTTAACAGCATCATCTTTTAGGATTTTAAATAGCTCGGCTGGAATACTGTCATCTCCGCTAGCTTTGTTGTTACTAATGCTTCCTAAGGCCCACTTGACTTCACTCTCGAGGATGTCCGGCTCAAGTTCAGTGACTGCACTCTCATGGCTATCAGGGACATTCAGATCTTTCCTGTATAGTTCTTCTGTGTATTCTTGCCACCTCTTCTTAATCTCATCTGCTTCTGTTAGGTCCCTGCCTTCTTTGTTCTTGATCATGCCCGTCTTTGCACAAAACGTTCCCTTGAGATCTCCAGTTTTCTTGAAGAGATCTCTAGTCTTTCCCATTCTGTTGTTTTCCTCGATTTCTTTGCATTGTTCATTTAAGAAGGCCTTCTTGTCTCTCCTTGCTATTCTCTGGAACTCTGCATTCAGTTGGGTATATCTTCCCCTTTCTCCCTTGCTTTTCGCTTCCCTTCTTTCCTCAGCTACTTGTAAAGCCTCCTCAGACAGCCACTTGGCTTTCTTGCATTTCTTTTTCTTTGGGATGGATTGAGTTGCTGCCTCCTGAACAATGTTACGGACCTCCGTCCATAGTTCCTCAGGCACTCTGTCTATCAGGTCTAATCCCTGAAATCTATTCCTCACCTCCACTGTATATTCATCAGGGATATGATTTAGGTCATACCTGAACGGTTTAGTGGTTTTCCCGACGTTCTTCAATTTAAGCCGAAATTTTGCAAGAAGCAGCTCATGATCTGAGCCACAGTCAGCTCCAGGTCTTGTTTTTACTGACTGTATGGAGCTTCTCCCATCTTTGGCTGCAAAGGACATAATCAATCTGATTTCGATATTGACCATCTGGTGACGTCCATGTGTAGAGTCGCCTCTTGTGCTGTTGGAAAAGAGTGTTTGCTATGATCAGCATGTTCTCTTGGCAAAACTCTTGTTAGCTTTTGTCCTGCTTCATTTTGTACACCAAGGCCATGCCTGCCTGTTATCCCGGTGATTTCTTGACTTCCTACTTTAGCATTCCAATCCCCTATGATGAAGAGGACATCTTTTTTTGGTGTTAGTTCTAGAAGGTGTGGTAGGTCTTCATAGAACCGATCAACCTCAGCTTCTTCGGCCTCAGTGGTTGGGGCATAGACTTGAATTCCTGTGATGTTGAATGGTTTGCCTTGGATTTGTACTGAGATCATTCTATCATTTTTAAGATTGTACCCCAGTACTGCTTTTCCCACCCTTTTGTTGACTATGAGTGCTACTCCATTTCTTCTAAGGGATTCTTGCCCACAATAGTAGATATGATGGTCACCTGAATTAAATTCGCCCATGCCTGTCCATTTTATTCGCTGATTCCCAAGATGTCGATGTTCAATCTTGCCATCTCATGTTTGACCACCTCCAGCTTACCTTGATTCATTGATCTGACATTCCAGGTTCCTAAACAATATTGTTCTTTACAGCATCGGATTTTCTTTTCACCACCAGACACATCCACAGCTGAGTGTCCTTTTGGGTTTGGCCCAGCCGCTTCACTCTTTCTGACGCTACTTGGAAATACCCTCTGCTCTTCCCCAGTAGCATATTCGACACCTTCCGACCTGAGGGGCTCAACTTCCGGCATCATCTCTTGTAGCCTTCTGATACGTTCCATGGGGTTTTCTTGGCAAGAATACTGGAGTGGGTTGCCATTTCCTTCTCCAGTGGACCACATTTTGTCAGAACTCTCTGCCATAACCTGTCCGTCTTGGGTGGTCCTGCACGGCATAGCTTATGGCTTCACTGAGTTATGCAAGCCCCTTCGCCACAACAAGGCAGTGATCCATGAAGGGGATGAGGGAATTACTTTTCTGATATATACACCAGCTTGAAGAGATAATTCAGGCCCCTCTTACTTGAAGAGCTCTTGAGAAGCTGTCATCACGCTTGTTGCTTAGACTTTCCCAGTGCAACATTGGTGGATACAAGGTAACATTCAGAAATTCAGCACTTTCAGGGTAGTTTACAGTAAAAGGCAGTATGACAGACAATAACAGGGTGAGGGTGGGGGGCAGGGATATATCACAGGTTTAAAGTCTGGGAAAGTAAAAAGTCTAAAACACATACGTGTAGGTGCCAGATAAGCCTTCCTGAGGAGAGAGTTCAACAAATGAGGACCACAACCAAAAAGGTATTTCCTCCATAACCACCCACCTCACTTCAGATGGTGAGGCACCCAGAGATGCCTCTGAAGAGGTTGTCACTGTATGGGCAGGTCCATTCTAAACCAGCAATGGCAAGCTGGAGCCCCCCTCCCCCGCTGCCACAATTAATTTGAAGTTGAAGTCTCTCCACCCCACCCCCCATGCAATATTGTTAAGATACGCTTGGCCAGTGAAGCTTCCTGCTAAAGCTGCTGACCATCACTAGTTTAGAGTAACCATAAAGGCTTCTGGGGCATCCTGATATTTCAAGCACAGAAAACACTTGATGCATTTTGGCCAAGCAACATGCTCCCATAAACTACTTTTTCTACTCAGTTTATCCTTACGCTACCCCATTGTACTAGTTTCTTATGTTCCAGAGCAAAGTGAACACACATTATTCTGAGAAGCCTGTGGACCCTCTGAAGCAAAATTTGCAACAACTTCACCTAAATTAAATGAGAAGTTTTATCAAGCTAGGTGAACTAGCTGAAAACGAAATCACTCCAGTTCCCAGCTGTGTAATTTTGATAATGAAATGAAATCAATTGTTTTCCCATATTTTAATTGGGCTCTAGATTTTTATCATCAACCCCATTTTAAACCCCATTTGAAGAAAGTAATAATACAGCAAGGTTCTGGTGCCTGCAATCTATGATAAGCCATTGAGGACAAGGTGAGGACTCTGAGGAACATTTTTCATTTACCCCTTGCTGTTAAGGAGGCTCACTGAAAATCTGATGCCCAGGGCCTCTGCCAAAATCCCGAAGCCAATTCTTGCACATTCTATACTGGGACAACAAGAGAATTAAAAGAAGCATTACAGCCTTCCCTATACTTACTTTTAAGAGTATCTGCCTTTCAACATAATAATTATTATCTCTTTTGGATGTGCCACTTTAAGTCTTCATGATCTACCCAACATAAAAAAAAATAAAATTACAGGGAGGAGATGGAAGAGCATCGTAAAACATACTACTAGACCAATACCAATGAATACAGCTGAGCAACTCTGCCTAGAGAGGCCTGCACCAATGGCCTTCATTACTCTTTATCTCAGTGTCGAAACAGCATCAAAATGTCTACAGCAGAATTAATGCACCACTACTCATGTTCTATATCTGCATGTGTCATCATCTTGCTACTTTTATCAGTTCCTTTTTTTTTTGCACTCTTCATGGATATTTCCCAACCTACCTCTCCCACAAAGTCAAAGCTGTTTTCCAAGAA
Source organism: Heloderma suspectum (assembly GCF_057233095.1). Lineage (NCBI taxonomy): Eukaryota > Metazoa > Chordata > Lepidosauria > Squamata > Helodermatidae > Heloderma > Heloderma suspectum. Next base: position 93,634,544 of record NC_139458.1, read on the forward strand.
CAATGCAGAAAAGTTTAGGCTTATTGAAAACGATGGGCATGTGCAGTACCCACCTGAGCATTCATCTAACTGGCACACTGGAAATTCTAAGCATTAGGAATACCAAGTTTGCCTTACATTATTAGAACACGTTTCTCTTCCCACACAGCCAAACATACGGCTATGAAAAATAAGGCCCACAGGGAAGAGGGGAAGAAGCAGAACAATCCATTCAGTTGTCAGCCTGCACCAAACTCAACATCAAAATAGTAGAAGTCACATTGATAGACTTCATAAAGACTGCATCAGGCAGTTTCCAAATGAATTCCCATTTCCCTGCTGAAGGCAGATATGTATAAAGAATTCTTCCAGAAAATAAGTATCATATGCCTAAACGTATCTTGGATTAACCTTCCCACAAAAGGGACTGGAGGGATTCAAGAGGAAATAAACAACAGCCATTTTTTTGTATATTTCTAAAGACATAAACCAGTAAAGAACAGGTCATGGTAAAAGGTACAGAATACAGAACAAGAGTAGAAAAATGTGTGGAAGTTAGTTTAATCCCATATCCATTACCAGGCAGAAGCCACTGCCACAAGGTGATATTTAGTTCATCTGAGTCAACTGTCTGGTTCCAGTACTGCAACTTGTTAGCTTTGGAACAGCAATTCGTTGAGTGTCCAGTGAGGTTATAATTAGGCAATGGCAACAGACTGTGAGTTATTCCATACAACCTTATTAGGTATTTTTTAATCTAAAAATACAACAACAGGGAATCCCTACTAGCATCAGTAGTTGAAAGGAAGTGCTTTATGACCATCCCACATTAGTAGCTCCCAGTGCTATTTACTTAAACTTACAAACTGGTTTTTGCTTATTAATACACATCCTTGCTAACAATCAGACAAATGCTTTTAAATCCTCTGTGTGTATCTGTTAGGGGAGGGGTGTTAAATACGTGACTTCCTCCCCTCTCTACAGAAGACTACACAGAACTGCCCAGTTGCTTATTCAGATCATGTGACTTACTTAGATCAGATTTTCTAGAAAATCTCATAAAACAAGGAAATGTGCTGCTTCTCTCCCCTGCATGAGCCACCAGCCAACACAGCTGACCATCTAACGTCATCTCCAGCATTTCCTGCCTTGATCTTCAGGAGCTCCAATCAGAGGAGATAATAGGTGTGCCTGGAGGGTTGATATGCTGAATTGACCATCATTGCAATCAGTACAATGAGTGACACATTGTAACTGAAGTAACTAACCCCAAAAGAGCCAATCAACAGGTCTCTATTTTTCATATGAATCGACACATTGCTAGGATAGCCTTGGCTAAAATCCTGAAGTACTATATTTCCCTCCCATAAAACAGAATGCTGGTATCTTTTTAAAGAACGTTAGGAGTCTTATTCCTAACCCCAAATGAATTTCACACACTTAAAACAAGTTAAGGGGTAGAATGTGGGGAGAAGGAAGAGGAAGGAAATGGTCTCACCTGGTTTCTTCATCTGTGCTCTGTGGGAAAACATACACACAAAAAAACAATGTTGGGAGCAGCACTGAAAGACATTGATTTCCATGTTTAGACTAGTACAAATAAGTAATGTATGACAGGCACACACAGGGCCTGCTGTCTAATGATGAAAGAGAGGTTCTAGCCTGCTAACGGAGGTCATCATCATTACATTTCAAGCTGCAGACTGCACTTGACCAGGAGGGCACAAAGAACAGCTCATTTATTACACTGGACTTGCAGCAGTAATAACAGTATCTCTAGAAGCGATCATCTTAGCTCTCATCAGTTAAGCACACTTTAGCCCTTCACACCAGATTCTCAGGTCATTCTGGCAAGATGGGAATGGCTCAGGATGCCATTTGTTGAAGATAACATCTTCTCATCCCCCGACCATACTGATAGGTTGATAACCCTTATCTAGTGCTTGGGGTGGCAGATGGTGTGTAATTACACAAGGCCCTAATGGTATCTAGCAGTTCAGATACGTTTGTCTATATGCCACAGTGCTCAAATGAGAAATGCCTGCAGTCCCAAACACATTGGGCTAGATCCTCATTGCTTTCACATGAGCACATGAATTGAAGATGACACACAAGTGTTAAAGTGCGGTGGGAAAAAAAAGAAAAAGATGTAAGGCCAGTACTCGTTAAAGCTCCTCATTCTGAACGGAGCCTTAAGGATATTTTATATCACATTCTGAAAGAGAGGAAAGGGCATTGCAATAATCAATTCTATGTAAATACCACTGTGGAGTTATACAAGTAACATTTTCTCTTCCACACAGAAAAGGGCAAAACTGAACAAGCTTTGATATCTGTTTGCTTTGAGTGTCTGATAAGAGAAGATGCGTAATATAATCTTCAGTTAATACTGAAATGTAATCGGATTTAACCAGACAAGAAAGCATTATCTGTGACACTATGAAACAAATACATATATTAACTCATCTATGCTTTCTTAAATTATTTACCTTCAGTAAACAACTGGTGCTTTAAAGGCAAGCTTGGACAAATATTACAGAGGCAGCCTAGCACCATATGGACAACACAGAGCCTAAAGCTCAATGGATACAGCATCGCTTTGCATGCAGCACCTACCAAGTTTGACATCTTCTGTTAAAAACAATCTCAGACAGCAGGCCTGAGAAAAGACTTTTTTCTGCCTGAGGCCTTCAAGAGCTAATGCCAATCGTAGTAGATAATATAAGCTTAGATAAACCAATTATATCACTCTGTATAACGCAGCTCCATATGTGCATAAGATCCCACATAAAACAAATGCAGCAGCAACTCCCCCGCTTCCTTTATTTACAGCGTATGTTTGGCAAATACAGTCTTTACAATGTAGTGCTAAAACACTCCTGTTTGTCTCTCTGTTCCATTCCTTTCATGAAAATCCACTATTCAGAAAAGAAATGGGCCATATATACACAACAGGTGCAAACAAGTTATTTCAGTTTTGGAAGTATATTAATATAGAAGATTCACATTAATAAAGAATATACTGTATTGAGAAATACATTTGGAATTGCATTTATGAATTTATCAACCATCTATCAACCATTTATCTCACGTGGCTTCTGTCCCTATCTACTTCTTTCTTGAATTACAGCTCTGCTTAAAATAATTCTTCTACATATTGGCGTTAGCACTGAGTTATAGCAGAGCAACTGCAAGGCTCGCTATTTCATTTTATTTTCCTTCAAGTCAAAGGAAATATAGCCTTACGCAATACATAATTAGTTTATGGAATGTACTAGTAGAAACATTATGTTCACTTCTAGTTTAGATGTCCTTGAAAGGGTATTAGACAAATTCATAGAGAAAACAGTTGAATATGAGAAGTTGGAGACAAACAAGAAGCTATTAGTTCTATGCTCTGCTTGTGACTATCCAGAAGCATATGGTTAGATACCAGGTGTTAAGACTAGATGGACTGTGGTCAAATCCAGCAAAGTTCTTCTTATGTTGTTATGGACTGAATGACGTATGTAGTATGAAGTTTCCATAGCTTCATCTTACCCATTCGATCACCAAGTGACATTGGCTCCCTATCTCTAAACCAGAGTTTTGGAACATGCAGCTCTCCAGATGTTGTTGGACTACAACTCCCATCATTCCTCACCACTGGCTATGTTGGTTAGGGCTCATAAGAGTTCAGTCCAAAATCTGGAGGGCCGCACATTTCCAACTACTACTCTAAACACTCAAAGTCCAAGAGCAACTAATGATGGTGTTGGTATGTTATTATGGGAACCTCTATAAATGACCATTTTACGTTCCATTCTCATCCATCTCTACTGGATGTGCAGGTGAAAACCAGCTCACCACTTGGCAGGATGACAGAGACAACCAACTTATTCTCTGGATAAGTAGCCCCCAGTGTAGTCTGGTTGCCTGTATGGGTTCTGAGTCATGAGGAAGCTCATGAGAAAACAGGCATCAGAGCCAGACTGTCAGAATTGCTCTGAACTGCCACATGATGGCAAAAAAGAACACATATGGGTAAAATAAAAAATGATGGGATTGGTTTTACTGTACTCCTTCCACACCCACCCCTTCAAGGTGGCAATAATGAAACATGGCACCATGGCATTTGCATCACTGCACTGGCAGGGGGCCACAGAAATGTATGAAGGGGTTTCCCCCTTCTGCCTCTATAAGAAGCATTTCTGAACAGGCTCTTCCCTTTTAGGTTGTATTGTAGAAGATAGTAATGGTGTTGTCTGGCTCAATCATCATAATCAATGACAATGTTGGGTAACTGGCTGATGATTGGCCAGTTGCCTTTTCTGAAAGCACAGCACCCGCTTCTAAGGATCTCCTGTCTTAGAGCCCACCTTTGGCCTATTTCCACACCCCAGAGGCTATGTTAATGTGAGTGGGAGCAGTAGGGAGAGAGATGGCCTAGACTACAAAATGACATGGCCTGGGTTAGAAAAATGGATTTCCCCCTTTTCTTGGTGGGGATGGTGGCAAGACAGGAAGATTAATTGGAGAGGATAGAGATGGTAAATTCAGTTGAAGGGGTATTGGTTTTGAAGGATCTGGATAGGTAATAGGGGTAACTGGTCAGGGATCTCTATGTGAAATTAACTGGTTTGCTTTCTATAAAATAGCATTGCAATAGCAAATGTGGTTCAGAAGAGTGGTTTGGTGTTTGGGGGCTCTGACCAAACCTGTTTAGCTTGTTGCCTTGGGCAATTCACTTCTCTCCATCTAGTGCAAAACTGTTTCCAACATTAGCCATCTGATCTTTAAAGATGACTTTGTGTCATGTTCCTCATCTGTAAAGTGAGTGTTTTCTGGAAAGTCTTCTACATGCTTAATTCCTTGAACATATAATAAGTACTATGTCTGGCTCAGCTCACTTTCTTGATGTAGGGACATCACAGTCAGTATGCTTTCTGACTATTGTGCCATTTTAAGTTTGGATAATGTTGATCTGTAGGGATCTGTTATTGTGCATAGGTGGTATTTGCTCGGTGGCCAAGTATTTATCAGAACGCACAGTAGTTGTACATTTTAGATGAACAAAGCCATTTTTCTTGGTCATTCCAACTGATCTGCCAAACCTGCTCTGATGGGAGTGACTTGGCAGGGTGGCTGAGTCTTGCAACACCTGCTGCTTTTTTTGAAGGATCCAGCTGCTAATCATAGAATCATAGAACAGTTGGAAGGGGCCTATAAGAGTCCAAACCCCTGCTCAATGCAGGAATCCAAGTCAGAGCATCCCTGACAAATGGCTGTCCAATTTCATCTTGAATGCCTCCAGTGTGGGAGAGCCCACCACCTCCCTAGGTCATTGGATCCATTGTCGTATTGCTCTAACAGTCAGGATGTTTTCCCAGATGTTCAGCTGGAATCTGGCTTCCTGTAACTTGAGCCCATTATTCTGTGTGCTGCATTCTGGGATAATCGAGAAGAAATCCTGGCCTTCCTCTCTCTTACAACCTTTCAAGTACTTGAAGAGCGCTATCATATCTCCCCTCAGTCTTCTCTTCTCAAGGCTAAACATGCCCATTTCTTTCAGCCTCTCCTCATAGGGCTTTGTTTCCAGTCCCCTGATCATCTTCTTTGCCCTCCTCTGAACCCTCTCCAGTTTGTCTGCATCCTTCTTAAAGTGTGGTGCCCGGAACTTGACACAGTAGTCCAGATGAAGACTAACCAGTGCTGAGTAGAGGGGAACTAGTACTTCATGTGATTTGGAAGCTATACTTCTATTAATGAAGCCCAAAAGAGCATTTGCCTTTTTTGCAGCCACATCACATTGTTGGCTCAGATTCAGCTTGTGATCGACAACAATTCCAAGATCCTTCTCACTTGTCGTGTTGTTGAGCCACGTATCCCCCGTCTTGTAACTGTGCATTTAGTTTCTTTTTCCTAGGTGCAGAACTTGGCATTTATTCCTATTAAATGTCATTTTGTTGTTTTCTGCCCAGTGCTCCACTGATCAAGATCACTTTGAATTTTGTTTCTGTCTTCCAAGGTATTAGTTATCCCGCCCAATTTTGTGTCATCTGCAAATTTGATCAGGATTCCCCGCACCTCCTCCTCCAAGTCATTAATAAAAATGTTGAAGAGCACTAAGCCCAGGACTGAGCCCTGCGGTACGCTGCTTGTTACCTCTCCCAGTTTGAGAAGATCCCACTGATAAGCATTCTTTGTGTCTGATTCTGTAGCCAGCTGTGGATCCACTGGATCGTTGTTTCATCTAGCCCACTTTGAGCTAGTTTGCTCATCAGGATATCATGGGGCACTTTGTCGAAAGCTTTGCTAAAGTCGAGGTGTATTATGTCTACAGCATTCCCACAGTCCACAAGGGAGGTTACCTGATCAAAAAATGAGATCAGATTCGTCTGGCAGGATTTGTTCTTGACAAATCCATGTTGGCTTCGAGGAATCACTGCATTGTTTTCAAGGTGCTTCCAGATGGATTGCTTTATAATCTGCTGCAGAATTTTCCCAGGGAGTGATGTCAGACTGACTGGTCTGTAGTTCTCAGGTTCCTCCTTTTTACCCTTTTTGAAGATAGAGACAACATTACCCCTCCTCCAGTCATCTGGCACTTCACCCGTCCTCCATGATTTCTCAAAAATAATAGAGAGTGGTTCGGAGAGCTCTTCTGCCAGTTCCAGGGGGTCATAGACCCTCTTTCGGGAGAAGACTGAGCCAAAGTAGGAATTGAGCACCTCTGCCTTTTCTTTGTCATCTGTTATCATTTTGCCATCCTTATTTAATAGCTGAACCTCCATTTCTTTCTTCTGTCTTTTACTATGCACGTATCTGAAGAAAGCCTTTTTGTTGCTTTTAGCATCCCTCGCTAACCTCAGCTCATTCTCAGCTTTAGCCTTCCTGACACCATCCCTGCAATTCTGTGCTACCTGCCTGTACTCTTCCTTTGTAGCATGGCCTTCCTTCCACTTCCTATATGTGTCCTCTTTGTTTTCAGGTCATCTCTAAGCTTTTTGTGAAGCTACATTGGCTTCTTCTGTTGTCTTCCACCTTTTTTTCTTGTTGGAATTGTTTGTAATTGTGCCTTGAGAATTTCGTTTTTAAAAAACTCCCACCCATCTTGGATTCCTTTTCTCATTAGAGTCACTTGCCACGGGACCTTACTTATTATTGTTCTGAGTTTATTAAAATTGGCTTTCCTAAAATCCAGGGTATGCGTTTGGCTGCACTCAGCTTTTGCTTCTTTTAGAACCAAGAACTCAAGTATAACATGGTCACTTTCCCCCAGAGTTCCTGTATCTGCTACTTGATCCACTAAGTCATCTCTGTTGGTTAGGATCAAGTCAAGGATAGCCGATCCTCTAGTTCCTTCCTCCACTTTCTGTAGGAGGAAGTTATTAGCAACACAAGTCAGGAATTTCTTGGTGGGGCCATGTTTTGCAGAATTTGTCTTCCAACAAATATCGGGGAAATTGAAGTCCCCCATTACTACTACATCATGCTTCCTTGAAATACTGGCAATTGGCTTTTCAAAAGCTTCATCCTCATCTTCTCCTTGATTGGGTGGCCAGTAGTAGACTCCAACCACAAGGTTCCTTTTGTCCTTTGCCCCATTTATTTTAACCCAGATGCTCTCAATGGAGCTACCAAGGTCATCCTCCTGTATTTCTGGGTAGAGATATATATATTTTTAACATATAGTGCAACTCCACCTTCTTTTCTGTTCCTTCTGTTCTTTCTGAACAAGTTATATCCTTCAATTGCTGTATTCCAGTCATGGGAGTCATCCCACCAAGTTTCAGTTACACCTATCAAGTCATAATTTCCCTCTTGTATTAAGAGTTCAAGTTCGTTCTGTTTGTTTCCCATACTCTGGGCATTAGTATATAGACATTGAAGACCATGTGCTTTATAGTCTGCCTTTCTTCCTACATGTCTTTGAAGACTATTATTGCGCACTATTAAAGTTGTTGTTGTGTCCATTGTGGCGCATGAGCTTTCGTCCATTGTTACCCCCAACTTTACATCTCCCTCCCCTATAAGATTCAGTTTAAAGCCCTCCTGATGAAGTTCTTCTCAGCCTTTCCCCATTACATTCGTATACTGAACCCTGAAAGACACCAGCGAACTTCAGTTGCTTTCAGACCAGTCAGAGACAACCTGGAAGCATCACATGGAAGCATCTCAGGCTATTAGGGATATTTGCATCAGGAGTCAACATTCTTCTCCTCTCATGACTAGTGGAGGAGAAAATCCTCATACACAATGGCCACTACAGAGAATTTTCCTTCTCAACACTGAAAAAAGATGCAAAACAGAGTGAACAAAGGATATCACGGTACTGACAGTGGAAAGATTTCTGTGATCTAAAGAAATCAACCACCTTTCCATCCACCTATCAAAAACACCTACGGTTCCTTTTCTAAGACAAGTGAATCAAAAGGTGTTGAATGGACTCAATATGTGCTCAGAACAAAAAAGTTAACAAAGTCAATGCAAGTTCTTTCTTAACTTGTTGTCTTGAAGTCATCATTGGTATAACTTCTAGGAAGTGACCAAAGTTTCACCAAGGTTACATTTATATCTTTGCTCAAGAATTTGGAATGAAGTCTCTGATGGGAATAAAAGCAAAGCCAACCCTTTTAACTAGCAAGCCTGTGTTGTCGACAGGCAGGCCACAAATCAAAATGAAACAAATAAATAAAAGATGCTCAGAGCAAGATACTCTTTTGTGTGTCTAGCACAGTGGGTACTTTTACCTAATATTATCCTGTAAATAGTAATATGAAGACATGTGCTGGCATGGTGTATTAGCAGCTTAAAACAAATATACTAGCAAGACGCCCATGTACAGAAACAAAGGCAAGGGATGGGCAAGTCTTTGCCTTAGAGCAGAATTGGGTTGTTGTTTGTTACTTGAGCAGCCAAAACAGTGATTTAAGGGTGCAATCCTATGCATATTTAGGCAGCAAAAAGTCCTAAAACTCCCAGTATGGCTGGCTAGGAAATGCTGGGAGTTGCAAGGCTTTTTTCCATCTCAACATGCATAGGATTGCACCCTTAATTGGGTAATTTTAGGTTCTGAACATAATTGGGGTGTGTGTGCCCCTCTTTAGATGATAATGTATATTACTTCAATTATTTCAAAATGTGGTATGCAAGCCCTACTGCATTTGGAGGTCATTCTGCTGAGTGGGAACCTGGACATCTGCCTGCGCTGATGGCACCAACAGGCCGAAACCCTGAAGACTGTATCATTGCTTCCCCAAGTTCCACACTGATACGCAGTTGCGTGCCCATGCAGTAGCTGTGCCGATGATCGCTCACTTCCCTGTTCCCATGTTCACCCCTATTAGCAGGAACCTCCATGTAAAGAAGGAACATGCTCCTGAAAACTGCATGCTGGGAGGACATAACGAAGACCGGATCTCTTTTTTGTCCCCTGCTTGTGATCTTCCCGAAGCAATGTGCCTGACTGCTTTCAGAGACAGAATTCTGGACTAGTTGAATCCCTGATCAAATCCAGCAAGATATTTTTTTTACCTTATTTTTGTGTTTTTTCCATTGCAATAAATCTACTGTGGACTAGGGTCTATCCAAGTGCAGATATTTCTTTCTCTGCCCCCTTCTCTGACCAATCAGTAGACTTATTAGCCATCATTAGGTATTTTTTATCTTTTCCTGGAAGTGAGTCAACTGCATCTGTGGCATTTTGTCCTCACCTCTTTTCAGCTATAACCTTGTAAACTTCTCCGCAAATGTATGGGAGTCATTAACCTTTATAGTTAAAAGTAAAGGGGCTGTGGAGACATCCCTGAAGAGGGAGCCCCAAACAGTGACTACATTCACGCGATCATGGTGGGAGAAAATACACTTATTTCACCAGCTACATGTGCCAGGCACAATTTGCATTAATAAACCTGTGCTAGTGTGGGTTGCCATGTCACACGAACCTGGGCAGTATAGCTTAGAGTGGGGAACAACCCTCAAATAAGCCATAGGCTGTTGTTGGGTTGTTGTCCATTCCCAACAAGCCATGCTGCCCGGTTTCGCATGACACAGTAGGCCACAGTAAGCCGGGTACCATGCAAAAATGGTGCCTGTGGGCACATGGCATGGCAATCCCCACGGCTAACTTAAGCCATGGTGGGCTGTTGAGGTGTGTGAACCAGCCCACTGGTGGTGCCAAAGACAAGGGTGGGTAGCGGATTTTGCCCCATATTGGGGCAGTTTGCATGTAACGCGGGGTTAATGTCCCTGTGGGGTTTAGCAAAGTGTGCCAGCCACCATTTTTAATATGCAAGCGGCGGTGGCACGCTCATAGCTTGCCATGTCATGTGAACCAAGCGTCGTGTGTTGTTCGAGGGGGTAGACAACCTGCAAATAACCCATAGCTTGCTTTAAGGTTATTTTACGGTAATCTACCCTTCAAACAACCCACAGCACCAGGTTTGAATGACACAGCAAACCACGACAAGCAGGGGCACCTGTGAGCGCCATGCAAAAGAGGTGCCCAGGGTGCTTGGTATGACATAACAGCCGCTAGTGCTAAATTAAGCCACAGTGAGCTGTCATGTCATTGTAGCCTCTTGACTTTATTTTATTTATTTATTTATTTCTATACCGCCCAATATCCGAAACTCTCACAGACTTTCTCTCACAGATGTGAATGACTCTTAATCCATCAGTCACACTGATGAACACTTTGCCATTTATGCAAAAATGGATTGCGGGGCGGGGAGGGACTGGCTTATAAAGAATCCAAAGCCAATACAAATTTCTGTTTTAGAACTGGGAGATGGACAACAAGAGCTGGCAAGTATCTAGTGTGAATCTACTCATCCTCAATGGGCAATGGTGTAAATGTTTCAGGCCCTCAAAGTGAGGATGGGAAGAACTTTTAGAGCGGCCTTCCCCAACATGGTGCCTTCCAAAGATTTTAGACTACAACCCCCATAAGCCACACCCAACATGGCAAATGATCGGGGTGATGGGTGTTGTAGTCCAAAACATCCAGACAGCACTAGGTTGGGAAAGCCTGTTGTATATTGTAAACTGCATACAGTTCAGAAGCTGCAGCTGGTGCAGAACGCGGTGGCTCGCCTGATTAAAGGCAGCCCCTGGCATGATCACATCACTCCGATGCTGAGGGAGTTGCACTGGTTACCAGTTGTTTTCCGGGCCAAATTCAAGGTGTTGGTTTTGACCTTTAAAACCCTATACAGTTTCGGCCCAGACTCTCTCAAGGAGTGCCTCCAGCAACACCAGTCAGGCCACTCAACAAGATCAGCCTCGGATGGCCTTCTCTCTGGTCCATCAGCCAGGACAGCTAGGCTGGTGAGGACGAGAGAGAGGGACTTCTCTGTGGTGGCCCCCACTCTGTGGAACTCCCTCCCTAGTGACCTCCGCCATTCCCCATCTTTAATGAGCTTCCGCCACACACTGAAAACTCGGTTATTCACGCAGGCATTTGGGGTGGGTTAGGGTATTTTTAAATAATTTTTTAATGTATAATTTTACTGTTTTAAATTGTACTGTTGTACATCACCCAGAGTGGCTGGGTGACTGACCAGATGGGTGATTAAGAAATTTAATAAATAAATAAAATAAACTCTTCAAGGCATGCATCTGCCATTTGTTTTCAGCTATAAAACACCATGTACACTGATGTTTATTATTTATATACCAACTCCTCACCAATGCACTTATCAAACACTATTTAAAGGGGAATCACTGAAGAACCTCTGGGCGGGTTCTCATATCACACTAAGCCACATCCACGAATAACCCTTGGTGTGTTGGCTGTTTGCTCATACTGCTGTGTCCTTTCTAACTGCTGCACCATCCTTATGCACTGCACACACATGGGTAATAGGTCCTGATCTAGTCGGTGATAGCTGCACAGATATCTCTAGCTTCCCACCATGCCACTGCTTCGGATGCTGGATTCAGCAGAACCAGTGGGGGATCATTCATCTGCCCATTTATGGCAATGGTACTGTTCTCAGCCCCTGGTTCTGGAAAGTCAGGGTTGTCCTCAAGGGGTGCATCCCCCACCCCCCAGACTTGCAGATGTTGTGCAGGATGCAGCAAGCAGCAATCACATCTGAGACGAGGTCTTCCTCCACATCCAGAAGTGTGTACAGTGAGTGCCAGCATGCCTTTAAGCAGCCAAATGTGCACTCAACAGGGAGACTAGCACAGCTGTGGTAGCAGTTGATGTTTTTCTGCATGGCCATCCGTGGAGCCTGGTATGACGACATGAGACGCAGGCAAAAACCTGGTCACTGAGGATGAGGGGGTGCACAGGATGCCTGTTTACCATGGTGGGAAGGGGGGTGAATGATATGCCTGTCTCTAGCTTATCTGCCAGTGGTGAATTCCAAAGATAGCAGTATCATGGCTTCTCCTGAAAACCCCAGCGTAAACATCCATAAATTTCCCCTTAGCGTCCACAAGTGCCTAGAGCACCATGCTATAAAAACATTTACAGTTGTTCTGGGTTCATGCTGTGCTGTTGCCCACCAGGCTGCCCTTCTCGCAGCAGAGTTAAAATATGTTGGGCTGCTTGTACTCAAGGAATATATTGTTGGTGAACTTGCCCCAGAAAGGGGACCAGCAGGTTTTTATGGCAGCAGGGATGAATTTGCAGGAGATAGTATAGACTCTGCCTGGAACACTTTTTGGGGTGGTCCAGGATCTGGGGGTCTTGAAATAGTTGCAGACGGGGCCCTGCATGGCATGGGAGTACTGGAGACAACTGTCCGCACAGTGGGCTTGACGTGCCTAGAGTCGGGGAGGAGGAATCACGGGTTGGAGACTGTCAGCCCTTCAAGGGCTGGTACCTGACTCTCGGAGAGTGGGCTGAGCAAATGCCGCTGCCAGCAGCTTAACCACGAGTTATGTCCCACCAAGCAAGAAGGATAGTTGCAAGTCTGTCGTAAAATGGCATGGCATAAAGCGAGATGCCTGAGCGCTTGTGATTTCCTTGAACTTTTCCTTCAGCCCATACAGCTTCTCTTTGCACTGCACGGGTAACATCAGCTTGGAGAACCAGGGAAAAAGGGAATCATGCCAGGTGCTCTACAGCTGTTCCTGGGCCGCTGGACCTATCCAGTCCAAAGGCACAGGAGGCAGCCACCTTGCTGAAGCTAAGCAGGTCTGGGTCTGGTCAGTGCTTGGAGGGGAGACTACCTGGGAATCACATGTAGCCCCCTTGAGTTCCATGATGGAAGAAAGGTGGGATATAAATGTAATAAATACATAAATAATAAATACATAAATTCAGCCTCAGTCCAGAAACGCGTCCCAACTCTCTGATGTACTCCCTCCACCTCGCCAAGGCAACAGATGCATCATGACCAGATTCCTGTGATGCTTGTGTAGGGATCTTGAAAGAGTGGTGGAGAGACTTGGCATCCACCTCCTCTACAGGATCCATGGCACACAGGGGGAGCAAGTCACTTTAGCAAGCAAACTCTGCGAACTTTGTGGACTCCACCTGCTATAGTACTTGAAGCAACTGTGTTTGGGTTGAGCTATTCCCTGCCAGGAGTACAGATAACATAGTAGTACTTCCCACTACTTCTCGTGCATGGACAAGGCCATTATGGGGGAGATTTCCCCCATAATGCATAAAGCATCGCTGGCAATATTTCACAAAAAGGGGGTGATGTTAATATCGGCCCCCTACCACTGATCAAATGAAAAGAAATTTTACACAGCACATCATGGTAATGGATAGGACAATATGAAGTGTCAAAAGAATCCAAACTAACTTTGCTTCAAATATTTAGAGGTTTACTCTGCGAGGAAGTCCTTTGGAAAACCATGCTGTAGGGAAGGGCCCACTGAAGACACGAAGAAAGTTGGGAGGATAACAAGCTCCTTCAAGGTTGCTATGTAGATTACACACAGCTGGCTCACATGGGTTAGAAGAAAATACGTTGCTGAAAAGTGGAGCAGGAGGTGGGGGAGGAGGCTGCTGAGGGAGGAGGGAGGGCTCAGGCTGCCACAGTGCAATTTGTTGCTAGGCAGCCTTTGGCAACCAATATCATCACAAGGAGCGGTAGCATTTTTTGCTGCTGTTGCCAAGCAGCTCTATAGCCAACTGCCTCAACCCACAATAAAATCGGTCTCCTGGGTTCAGACAACATGACAAGCCATCGTGGGCAAGAAGAACCCCACAACAAACTATCAGTTCTCGCCATGGCTTGTTCCTGAAAAATAAGCCACCCCACAGAAAATGCTCCAAGTTCAGATGACATGACATCCCAGCATGATTGACTGCCCATGATGGGGTGTTGTATCGTGCAAACTTGGGTCTCTGTGTGTGTATCCCAAAAAAATTATGGAGAGAGAGATTCAATGTATAAATGTTTATATGCAAATGCCAGAAGCTGCCAAGCCAAGGTGGGGGAATTAGAATGCTTGGCAGTAAGAAGGGAATACAGATAGAGCAGGTATATTAAAAATGGTTGAACAGTTGAGGTTCAGTAGGATATGGTTATTGCTAGACACAGCATGTATAGAAAAACAGGGAAATCCATTTGGGGGTATTTTTCTGTTTGTCAAAGAAGGCAAAAGGTCCAGCTAAATACAAAACTTAAGATGTCAGTGCTTTAGAACAATTAGTTACGGAGCTGACTAGAGGGGAGGAAACTCTGGACATAAACCTTAATGGTGCCCAGGATCTGGTGTCAAATACAAGCATTGTTAAACCTCATGGGCATCATGACTACAGTGCTATAAAATTCAACTTTTTATTCAAGTAGAGGGTTGCCCAGCAAGTACAACATACAGGCAGCATTGGGGGTGTCGGGGGTGTCAGTTGGGGGGATGGACTGTTTCCCCCATGGTTACTTGGAAGAAAAGTACTTGTCACATGCTTCCCAGTCCTAAATGCACTTTGTACTTCTATGTCCTCCCCAGTATGTTTTTCTTGTGCTGCTGTTGTCCATTTGTTTTCAAACAAGGACACTTCTTTTTGTAGGCCCTTTACAAAAGCTCTAAGTGTCAAACACGTTGTGCAATGACAGTGAAAAGGACAAATTCTGCGTTTGGTATTACTAGGACAGGGATTGAGAAACAAGATAGCCAACATCACAATGCCTTTTATGTAAATCTATGGTGCAACCACATTGGAATACTGTAAAAAATTCTGGTTGCTCCATCTCAAAAAGGATAAAACAGAGCTGGAAAGTGTAGGAAAAGGTAACCATAATCATTAAGGGGCTTGAGTACTTTCTGTATGCTAAAAGGCTAAACATTAAGGCTTTTTAGCTCAGGAGAAAGATAATGGAAGGGAGGGGAAGTTCAAGAAATTACAAATGGTATGGAGAAAGGAAGGAAATTTTACTCTCATAATACTAGAGCTTAGGGTCACTCAATTAAATTGATTGGCAGTGGATTCAGAATAGCCAAAAGAAAAGTATTGCTTCACATCATGCACAATTACATATGGAATTTGCTGTCAAAAAGATCCTTTTTTTAAAAAAGAATTAGACATGAAGGATAGGTCTACCAACTGCTATTAGCCATGATGATAGACAAATATGAGCTTCATGTTCAGCTGCCAGGGAGCAAACACTTAGTGAGGGCTCTTGCCTTTATGCCCTGTTTGTGTGCTTGCCAGTGTGTACCTGGCTGGCCACTGGAGAGTGAACTACAGGGACTCTGACCTAATCCAACAGAGGCCTTCTTACATATTCTGCCTCAACATTATCTGAATGTGCCTTTTATTGCCACACCTCTTATATTACACTATATTACACTAAGCGATTGATAAGTCTCCTGGTTTTGCTGCAAGCCCGTTTCTGCAAAACAACAACAACAACAAAGAGTGATGCGCTGAATTTCTTAAGATTGCTCATCTTAACCTGACCAACTACAGAACTCTAAGGCAAAATTTAATAGGCATTCTGTTGGTATATATTTCTGGCATAGGAAGCCTCCTTTACACAAGGGAAGTAGAATGTGGATTCTTCATCTATCTTATATGTGGCAGCTATAAACAAAGTGACAAAAATAGCTGCCATAGAAAATTCATAACAGCCTGGAGGTAGTAATAAAAAAATATAGACCCATTCTAGGGAAGAAGAGAACACCATCTCTGCCTCCTTTAAAAGAATAAAAAGGGGCTCCGTATCAAGAGGACTGGCCCAAAATATTCTGCTGCCTGAGGCAAAGGACAAGAGGGTTGGTGCACCACACACCGAAACTAACTGGACAGGCAGCTGAATACTACTTCAGCACTGGTGATGGGACAGTCCTCTACTGCACCACAGGGCAGCAGGCTAGCTTAAGGGTGTGCAGGGCAAGCGGTGTGGCATACACGGTTTTGTTATCCAACACCTTGCTGTTGCTTCCTCCTACGTTCATCATCCGCCACTGCCTAAGGCAACCACCTCACTCTGCCTAATGCTAGGGCCAGCCCTGCACATCAAATACCACAACTCTATTTTTTAAAGCGCATACGTGTTCCCTCCAACTTGAAAGAAAACTGAAGTCAGAGGTTTACAAGAATGTCAAAACCCTTTATACATATCCTCATTCACATAATCAGATACAAAATCTTGCTGCAGTCAAGCACTAGAATCCCACTTTAAAATGGATGGAAGCAGTTGGCCTTGTGCCCTTTCAAACCACCTAAGTCAATTGGGTATCAACATAACCACACGCAACTCATAATGGGTTATTGCTTACAACCCTGCATATCCTTTTGGAAGTTTAGTGAATTTGTGGCCACCTCTAAATGCTGACAAGCAATAAAGGAGGCTAAACTTCTGCATCCATCATAAAGCTTTACAGCCCTCTGCTGTTAACTGCTTCATATGCTCTTTATTTACCTCAGGCTTGAGCAGAGCTAGCTCATTAAAGGTGTTCAGCTGCCTTGTGAGCTCTGCCATCTCAGTCATCAATTTTTCCATGCGGACATCTATTTCAGCCAGAACTTCTGTTGTGTGAGCAGTGGCCAATGCTTCTTGGAGATCCACCAGGTGGAGAGCTCTCTGTTCCTCTTCACAAACCAGACGCCGTACTTTGTCGAACTCTTGCTGAATGCACTGCTTCATGTCACCTTGAGTCACCTGAGGTATAAAAGAATAATGGGCTTTTAGAGAATTGCTGACAAGTTTACTAGAGAGCTACTGCCTGGAATAGGGAGAATCTGAAATCTACTCAGGGCTCTGGAGTGAAACAGTAAATTCTGAAGAACAAATAATAAACTAGTTAATATTTATAATAGTGCCTTTGAATGTTTCAGGCGATTCACATCTCAGCAATCCTTAAAAATAGCCCTGTAATGAAGGCCAGTAATACTTTTCCTTGGGGGCTGGGAGGTGGAATAAAGTGGATTGACTAAGGCTAAGTAAGCTCAGGCTCTAAACCACTATTAAACCCTAAATATTAATGTAGAATAAGTATAATATGAAATATTATACTTATGATATTAAAGCCATCAAAATACATTTCCAGGAAGGGAGTGGTGGTGGTATTGGAAATGGACATTATACCAATTACCAGACATGACTGGCAACATGGCTTGTGGTTGGTAGGAACAAGAAAAGACTACTTTCTCTTCCAGAACTTTGCAAAATAGCCAGCAGAATGCTAAAGCATGTTCACAAGAGGAGCAGGGAACAATTGGCCATGAACTGTGACCCACAAGCCAGCAGCTTGGGACAAATGTCCACCTTGCCTAATTTAGCAACCTGTCATAGATGGAATGCTAGCTCACAGATCTCCTCTAAACAGAGAGAAGGATGAGTGCACCTTAATAAGCAAATTTCAAATACAGATATAGATCAAACCAGGATACCTGTCAAATTCATAATGAAAACAAATCTTATCTCAATTCAGTTTTTGAATAAAACTGGAATCTGACTCATTACTGTGATGGAAAGGCTCTACTCCATCCCTAGAATCAGGTAGAAGTAGGGGTGTACATGTGTATCAATCTATCTACAGAGAGAGAGAGAGAGAGACAGAGACAGAGACAGAGCAGAGACAGACAGACAGAGACAGACAAACATCACACAGTGACAGAAAATCTCAAACCAAAAAACAGCAGCAATGCATTCATTACACCGACAGCTGATGTTAACACCTCTTATAGAAAGTTCTGCTAATCCTGAAGAACATCCAGTTTCCTCCAAGCAAGAGCCACAAATTCAGTGCATAAATTCACACTTCCTAAATAGGATGTCTTATTTAGAGCTTTCTGAATAAGTTTCAGCTTTTTGAACAGTTTTAGCTTTGATTAAGAGTTTTTCTGTTTATTCCCCCACCGCCCATACATGTTTGTCTTCTAGTGGATATACAAAAGTAGAGGACATAGTTCCACATGGAAAATGCATTAAGAAAACTAACAGTGCAATCCTATGCATGTCTACTCAGAAATAACTCTGAGTTCAGTGGGACATACTCCCAAGTGAGTAGGATTGCCACTTTTGCTAGGAAGAGGAGGCCGGAACACACATGCCCAAGGATGCTGCTTTTCTAGGACTGTGGCATGGAAGTTAAGTATCTGCTTTCTAAGCACAAGGAATGCCTGTCAAAGAACCAGCAGGCCTGCTTTAAGAATATGTTAGAAATGAATGTTCTTCCACTGGATCAGCCAAAACGGCCTCTCCAATTCTGTCTCTATGGCTGTATGATTTCTGCAGCACAGCACGCGAATACGAACTGTCAGCGAGTAACCTATAAAAACTGAAGTTGCAAATCACAGATGGGCACTATTTTGAATACTGGAAAAAATGTACATGCTGTAAAAAAGTGGGGGACAGAGCTTGCAAAGCAAGGCTACCAAGCAGATTCTTTTTATGCATCAGTTTAATTGCAGGTGAGAAAAAAAATAAAAACAAAAACTTAAACACTAAGAGTACCAGCAAAAGAAGTGTTGCCCTGAGAAATCCCAATAGTCAAGTACCAGATTTTTCTGGCAAGGTTGCTGTCACCGGGGAGCAGAAGCCACATTCTCTCTTCAATTAGCCATGCTGGATTGTGACAAAAAAAGTTTTTTAAAAAAAAGGTCTTGTGCTGAGGTTTGCTTGGAAATTGCTCATGAAGCATTCTCTGGAGGGGGGGAAAAAATCTTGCACAGGTCAAGGGAAGGAAACAGAAAAACAGAATGCTGAAACAGCTTGCTTGCTTCAGAAACACTCATCCTATTAGCCAGATATCCTGCAAGGTATAAAGCCCGCCAGCCCTTCACCTTCAGAAGAAAGCATTGAAATGATGGTGCAATTTCAAGGACAGATTTAATAATACAAATTAAGGGGAAACATATTTTAGACACTCATATGAATGGGCCTTTATTTAAACAGTTAAAATACCTTCCTTGCTTTTCTAAAAATAGTTCAAAGTAGTTTGGAGAAGAACACAATGATGCTATTAGAAAAATCCACTAGCTATAAAGAGGGAAAAAAACTGAGCTCAGAGAAACACCTGCTGAAAAAGCAAAGGCTACTAGCCCTTCTAAAACCCTCATAAGGAGGCAGACTTCCTAACCTCTTCAGTAAGAGGCCTTCAAGGGATGTACCATGTAGAGTACATTGCAGTAACCAATCCTGAAAGTTACAGGTATGCATGTGTCAGCATCGCAAGGCTCACCCTATTGAAAACATGACAGAGCCTCTGCACTAAGTGCAGATTGGGGGGTAGGGAGGAGGAGGGAAACGTAATTCCTAACAACTCCTGCCTGCCACTAGAAGCCCTTGTGAATCCTATTTTTGTCCTATAATCAGGATGGAACCAAGAATGAGAGAAAAAGTCAAAGAAAGTTGAGATTATTCCAAGTGATGCAGATTTGCCAACTCCCATAAAGCTATTGTTGCGAGTCACCCTGTTATAGCGTGACCTATAAATATTGTCTGTTGTTGTTCAGTCGTTCAGTTGTGTCCGACTCTTCGTGACCCCATGGACCATAGCACGCCAGGCCTTCCTGTCCTCCGCTCTCTCCCAGAGTGTGCTCAAGTTCATATTCATTGCATCAGCGATGCTACCTAGCCATCTCATCCTCTGCCGTCCCCTTCTCCTTTTGCCTTCAATCTTTCCCAGCATCAGGGTCTTTTCCAGAGAGTATAAATACTGTTAATAAAGAATAATGCCTACCCCTCCTCCTACTTCCATAATGCTCTTTGGCTATTTTAAGGTTAGAGTGCAATCCTATGCAAGCTTAGACAGAAAAAGGGTATGGCTGGCTGGGGCATGCTGGGAGTTGTAGGCCTTTTTTCTGTCTAAACATGCATAGGTTTGGTTTGCGCCCTTAGTTACATTATGTATTGCTTTACACTATCAAAAGGAGTCTCAAAGCAATTTACAAATAAATAAAACCAAATACAATATACAATATGCAACATTAATTAAAATCACACAAGTATACGAAAGTAAACGTTACGTTTCTGACATGTTATTTGAACCTGAAGCGTTAATCCCTAAATAAAGCATGTTAAAACTTTGAAACCCTATGAATAGGCAAGATGAGGCTGTGCAATCAGCCTGCCTCATTCACAGAGACCAGGTTCGCATGATCAAATAATCCATGGTTAAACCACCCAGAGTTTTAACCCAACAACAAACCAGAGTTCCATGTTCACACATCATGACAACAACTCACGAATGTGGCCTTTCTGGGTTGTTTCAGAAAGTGGAAAGTGAGAAGCGCACAGGAGGCACCACACTCACTGCTGCGCAGCCACAACTGTACTGTTTAACCCAAAGTTAGCTCTTTCGTGTGAACCAGACCAGCATTTCACAAGGGGGTCAAGATGTCATCTTCCACTTGTATCATTCCTGTGGCTCCCCACTACTACTTCTGACGTTTTTCTTCCCACAAAAGGTCAGCTAAGGAAGGAGACAAAAGAGCTACCTAATGTTTTTTGATTGGTAGTGCTATGAGCAGTCCCCTTTTGGAAGCACCCTACATACATGTGCATATGATTTTATCAATTTCAAGCATGCAATTTTCTTTCAAGCATGCAATTTCAAGCATGCTTTCCCCACCACTACTCCCTATTCCCTACCCACCATGTGTGTGCCATTGAGCTACCCACCTTCCTGCTGTTTCCAAGCCATGACAACTACTCTAGGTCTTCTTTTTGTTTTAAAAGACCCATTATACCTTTCAGGGCTTGTTTAACCCATAGTGATTGTGTGAACCGAACCAGAGAGACGTGCACATAAGCAATGTAGAGCTACAGCATGTATCCAGACTTTAAAACTGTACAAGGCAGCAATTCTCATTGCCAGTCACACATATACATACACTTTGGACACTGTCTTTCGATAGCAAAGCAAGAAGTGAGTGGGAAAGTGTGTGTGTGTGTGTGTGTGTGTGTGTGAGTGAGAGTGAAAGAGAGAGAGAAAATGAATATATGTATGTGGAGTGGGGGGAGACTCAGGCAAAAAGTACGGATGGAACATGACTATCCCTGAATCCTTTTTTGCAGGCTGATTTGCATTATTTGTTTTGAATATAGGACTTCCTTGGTGCAGAGTGGTACAGCCCTGAATATATGTCGCTGTTACCCTCTCACACATTCATTCAGATTTCTGTACAACACAGAAGCAAATACCACACAGCAGGGGGGCACCCTAAACCGATCCCTTAAAATACAGTGAGGAGCCTGTTTCAGTTAAAACTAGATTTACCATTCATGAATCAAAGCAATTCAAAGAATTTCAGATTACTCATTCACTGGCCTTCTAGCCCGTCTGTTTATAAAGCAATTTTGTTCCATTTGGAGTGATGCTTCTGACAACTGCTCAGCAGCTCATTAGTGCACCATGCATTTGCCTTTTGATGGTACTTATCAGGCCAACTTGCCAAGATATAGATGTGGTTAATGTACAACAGATTCATCAAAAGCATTTTCTTTTTTTAAAGGAGATGCCACGTCTGGGTAGTGAGCCAACATCTCTAGAATGTGTCCATTTGTTCTGAAAATTGGAACAGGTGCTGGAGTCTTCCCGTTGTGCTTCAACATAACTCTTCCTCCACACACAAAGTCTCAAAGAAATCATTTTATTGAATGAGTATGTTCCCTCTGTGCATAAGAAGGGTCTCCAGGTAACACTTAAGCTACATTAGGGATAGGGAGCACTGACTTCATGAACTATGCTGGCCCACCACTAGCTGCTTTCTTCACATCCTATACCTTAAGTCAGCCAGAGGGAGGCAAGTCTGCTTTTAGAAGAATCACAAAGGCAGTGGGTGTTTGACTGCAACATAGGAAGTTGGAAAGGCCTTTTGTCACAGACATTACTTTTGTACGACAGATTGTTAGGTTTACGGAGAAACGTCTCTTCTCCCTACTCCTCCAAAAATACCCCCTCGTGCTTCGATGGAAAAGTCAAATATATTGGCCTCCGTGCCCAAGTTCCTTTTTTGGTTTTGGTTAAAAAAAAAAAAAAAAAGAGTGCAAAGGCAAGATATTGGCAACAACAACAACAATCAGCCAAAGAAGCGACTGCATCTATACCACAAAAGATGCTCTTTTTGAATAATTATAACACATTAACTGTTCAGTACAAGCACATGTGTGACCCTCAAAATCAATCCCATTTTAATTTCCAAATTATTCAATCTATCTGAAGTATTTATAGGAAATCATCCCTTGGGGAATTCTCCTGAGCAGGCCCACTGAAATGAATGAGACCTAGGCCACAGCACCGTAGTGTTTCTCTACTAGTGCCATTCTATATGAAGCTTGAACAGAAGAACTTAGCAGTGGATTACGCCCATGCTCATATCACTGCACTCACACAAAAAACAAAGGAGCTCTGTCAAGACTCAAATCTGCCCATCCCTGATCTAAAAGGTGAGATAGTGGCATTTTCTCTGCGGCAGTCCACTACAGATCAAGAGTGTGTGTGCAGGTGGAGAATAGCTGTGTTGGGAAGATTACAGATCAAATGACATGAGTGTTCAAGGCATTGACTCTTTCACAGATCTTCCTTCTCTCCTGCTTTTCCCTTTTATAGCATGCATATGTGCAACACACAGGATGCTATATGGCAGGTGGATCAGTGCATTATTTCAGACTAAAAAATAATGAATTTTGTTATTAAATCATTCTGGGTCTGTTCCCCTCTTCCTGCATTTCAAGCTTAAAATACTTTCTTCAGTGCAAATAAGGCATTTCAGTGCAATCTGAAGTGTGGGGACAATTGGAAGAATAAAGGTTCTGTCATAAGCAGCTCTCAGTTGCTTTCTCTCTATTATCATTGTAAAGTCCTATGAGTAGGTACCAAGGGCTTTTAAATTAAATGTCAAATACAATCTAGCACTGAAAACACAAAGTGGTGTTGCCCAAGGGGAAAAAGAGCTTGACAAGCCTTGCTCTGCTTGTCAAAAGTGGCATTTTCCTCATAATTATCTGTTTGCACAAATGAATCATCATTTGGCAGAGAATATTGCTGGAGACTCGAAATAGCACGACGTGCCTAAGAATTAAAAAAAGAAATGAGCAAGAAAAAGAAAGATCTGAAATTTCTTCATGGTTTTTAAAGCCCATGTTCTTTGCAAATGAATATGAAGATAATGGTTTGATGGCTTCTCTCTTTAAAAATTATAATTGGCTCTTGCCTCACCAAGCTAGGTGAACCATGGCAAACATCCCGTATGAAGGAAACAGGGTCTGTGTGAAACAGACCTTCATGTGTTTATGAAAGTGTATCCACATGCAGGGATCAAAACTTTGATAAACATTTAATAATTCCAAATTTATAACTGACTCCTGAAGGGAACATACGCCGCTTGCAAGCCAGCCAGGTCAATCTCAGTGTTATGGCCCAGGTTTGGCTGCCACCAAAATTAGCGGCCTTGTGTCTCTTCTTTCTGTCCTTCCTGTAATATTTAGTAATGTGTGACATGAGCCCTGTGCAGATGTTCTAACATACACACCTCTATCCATGTATAATCAATGTGTATTTTACTCTGAATGTACATTTGTTAGTTCTCGTGTTGAGTTGTACACATATTGGTCCTTGAGGTGGTGAGTTCATGTTGATGCCACCTGCTTATGTATACCAATAGAATCAGGTTTCAAGATGATATATTACTATGTGTTGATTTATCTCTGAAAGGTACCAATTCGTCATGCGACCTAATTTTTTAAATAAAAGAATACAAGGAAACACTAGCCTGATGAACACTCGTCCGTTTATTTATTGATGTTCCCATCTGGATATTGCCACATAATGTACAGATAGTGGTACCTAACTCAAAAGTTACCAACTATACCACCCTCATTTTAGTGGCAAAATACAGGAGAACAACATTTTGTGAAGTTTTGCTTTTCTTCATTAAAAGCTGGCTATGTGGGCTTGCAACTAAAACTCTCTTAAGCAGTGCTCCATCTTTCACCAGTAGACAGCCAATAACCTGGTAACGACAGCCCAGAGTATGGGTTGTTGCCTTACCCAGAGTTTACACAGGTTTATCTGCCATACGATCGTGCAAAGTCCTGGTTGTTTTTTGAATTCCTGGGGTTTTTATTCCCCCTTCCTTCAGCCATTCCCTCCTTGTATCCCAAATGCTTTTGCAGCACTGTAGTACTGGCATGCAGAGTGGCCAGTTTTGTTTTAAACACTCTTGCCTGCTGCCTCTGTAGCCAGGCAAAACAACCCATGAGCAAGTCATGGTACTGGGTTCACACACAACTACAACTCATAGTTAAAACTACCCAGAGTTCACAACCTAGCAACAAACCATGGGTACTCTTCCTGTTTTTTTGTGGTTAACAACCCATAGTTAGCCCATAGTTCCAGGTTCACATGTAACAACAACCCAGTATTCAACAACCATACTCAGGGTTGCTGTTACATGTGATATAGCTCATGCGTGGATGTTGTAACTGAACATGTGACTACATGTTATATGCATGCTCAGAATACAAACACATGTGCAACAAAATTTCACCATGTTGCAAGCTAATCTACCCCAGGTCATTGATTTGCAATGCAATATTACAACACACTGTCCATTACTAAATGTTACCAGAGGAGATGACAAAGAAATACTGAGCTGCCAGTAAGGTAAAATGTGTAAGTCTGGCCTAACTTGTGTATATATGCTTGCAGTTTAAGACAATACTTCATGCATCTGGGGAAGCGGACTCTAGTCCATCAAAGTGGACTCTAGTCTATGCCATAATAAATTTGCTAGACTCTAAAGGTGTCACAGACTAACACGGCTAGCCCTCTGAAAATTAAAATTCCCTTTAAGTTCTTCCAGTTCGTAATCTCAGAAGGAAAACCTATGGGGCTGCAGAGGACTGATGGAACCGCCCAGAGAGCTTCAGCTATTGCACAGTATAGAAATGTAATACATAAATAAATAAGAAACACATATATTGGAAACTGGAAGTTTTTAGTAACCCGCCGAAAGCCAAACAAGCTGTTATGGACCATTTTCCACCCCTTCAGGAAAACAAGCTGTTTCAAGAGAGGAACATATGAAGTGAAGGAGGCGGAAAAGCATCCCCTCACACTCCTGAAGTTGCTTTTTTCTTGAAGGAGACCACTGAGGTTGTGTTATACATGTTAAGGACCAAACTTGATGTGTCACGCTCTACCAAGACAGCATGTTAAGAAACCTTGTTTATGTATAAGACTATTTTCATTCAAGATTTCCAGGGTCTTAGAATTTTAATTAAAGAACTAAAAGGCTATTTAGAAGATGGCAACTATCAAGGATGAGGCATTTTGGATGCAACTGCTGGAACGCATCCAAGTACCATATAGAGAAAAGCAGCTAGATCTTTACTAGACAAAACCATAAATCTTCACCTACCCGTCACAGAACTATAACGCTAAAAATAACTACAGTGCCTGTGGGACTTCAGCATTTGGATTAATCAAGTCTTGCGATGCTAGTAGGAAAATTGCTACAGGAACAAAAACACTGGGAGATTTTCGGGGCCAGATTATGGAAGACAATGATACAGCAGCATTCAAAGATTGAAACAGTTTATTTCTGTCTATGCAGCTCTTTCAGGACAATTAAAACCAGTAGAAAATAAGACAACTTCTTGCAAGCTCATAATAGCCAATTACAGGAACAACAATAAACGTGTACCAGAATGGAATAGAAGGCGGCAGATTGTTAAGATCTGAACATAGTTGAGGTCTCAGTGTTACAATCTCATTTATATAAAATTATGCAGGATACCCAAAACATGTGAATACCAAAGCTATTTAAAAGGGACAGAGGTTTGTATTGTTTGATTGCCCTCCCCAAGTTTATAAAATATGATATTTTGGTCCAAGGCTTCTCAAATGTCTGACACAGGTTGCAATACTCACATATGTCATCATGTACCATTCACATTTCTCTTGATTTATCTCAAAAGAAAAATGTAGATGGTAGAGTTACAGTTAAACAAGTCACAGTTATATCTACAGAAGTCAGAAAAGAAAGTTTTGGGAGGGTGGGTAGCACCACTTCATTCATTTCTAGTCCAGACAAAAGAAACACAAAGCCTGGTGCTCAGATTTCTGGCATCAAAATATATTCTAGGAATGGGAAAGGGAGCTTAAGCCTTTGTCAACTTTCTAGACCTCACCAGGGGGGCCCACTGGACATGCTACTGTGCACACACAATAATTCTTTAAGGACACAATCCTATGGCCGCTAGTCAACGGTTAGATGGCCATAGGATAGGTGAGTTTTCAAGAACCGCCCTCAGAGCCCACGCTGCCTGTATCTCCCTGACCCGCTTAAATACCTACACAGTCTTAGGAGGCTACAAATTTAAGCAAAAGAATGGTGAGTATGTGTATGTTGTGTATATGCGGGAAGTGTTTGACCCTCTTCACGATGGTCTTTCTGTTCAAAATCACATCCTCCAACAAGTCCTTTGCCTGATGGAGACACACACAGCTGTGTGCCATCTCTAGTTCATACCGCAGAGAAAATTTCTAGAGGGGTAGCCGTGTTAGTCTGTTCCTGCAAAATCAGAGTGTCTTGTGTGACCTTAAAGAGTAACAAATGTATTTTAGTATAATAAATAAATCAGTGAACACTTATGCCATAATAAATGTGTTAGTCTTTAAGGTACAAGACTCTTTATTGTTTTACCTGAGGAAAGGCTCAATTTCCTCTTTGCAGCATGGTAACCACTTTTGCAATATAAATGTGGCAGGTACTACTAGAACCTATTCCTACTCCATAGCATCTTCCCCTACCCCAGCCAATGCCTAAAGCAGTTACAGTACAAGAATGTATCAATTTATCCAAATATGAGCATTTACAGTATTATTGTATGTCCCTTTGAAATATAGATCCATTTCCAATCTGGGTTCAGGCCAGGTTTGGGGGCAAAATCAGCCTGGGATGCCCTGATAGATGGCCTTTATAGGACAGAAACAGGTGAAATACAACCCCTGTTGATTCCCCTTTCTCTCTCACCAGCTTTTGATAGCACTGACCATGGTATCCTCCTGCGGAGTGAGGGTGGGAGGCCCCGTATTGCAGCAGTTCTGCTCAGAGAGTTGTATGGGTGACTGCATGTCGGCCCCCTGGCTTTTGTGCTATGGGGTGTGCAGGGTACTATCTTGTCCCCAATGCTACTTGACATCTAAATGAAACCGTTGGGATGGCTCACCAGGAGACTTGGGACATGGTACCATCAGTATGCTGATGTCACGAACACTATTTCTCTGTGACATCTGAATCAGGCATGGCTGTGCAGGTCCTAGATCAGTGCCTGGAAGCAGTGGTAGACTGATGAGAGCTGATAAGCTGAGGCTGAATACTAACGAGACAGAGACACTGTGAGTGAGCAGTTCCATGTCTGGAAATTAGGTAGAATACCTGTTCTAGATGGGGTTGCACTTCCCCTGAAGGATCAAGGTTAGTAATCTGGGTGTTTTCCTTGACTCATCTTTGTCACTGGAAGTCCAGGTGAACTCAGTCACTAGGAGTAGCTTCTACCAGCTTCAGCTGGTATGCCAGCTACAGCCATTGATGGATAAGGATAGTCTGGCCAAAATGATAACCTCAGGGTAGCCTCAGGACTGGATTACTGCAATGCGTTCTCTGTTGAGATTCCCTTAAGACTGGTCCAGAAACTGCAGCTAGTGAGAATTTGGAAGTTAGGTTGCCGAATGAGGCAGCCTACCATGAACACGTTACACCCTTGCTCAGAGAGCTACACTGGATGCCAGTATCTTACCGAGCCAGGTTCAAGGTGATGCTATTGACATATAAAGCCCTAAACAACTTCGAACAGGCTACCTGAGGGAGTGTGTTCACCCATATCCACTTGCCTATTGAGAGAGATCTACAGATCAGACCTTCCTGTTTGCCCCCTCGCATGCACATGTAACAGAAACCAGGGGAGGGAAGGCCTTTTCAGTTGTGGCACCCCACCTTTGGAATTCTCCCCCCTCTGCAGTACAACAGGCACCATTCTTGATGATATTTAGGCATCTGTTTGAAATTTATCTGTACACCCAGGCATTTGCTCATTTGAATACTTAGCTTAGTAGATATCCTTTGTTTTTCCACTTTGTATTTTATTTTAATTGTTTTAATGCATTTTGTACACCACCCTGTAATTTGATAATGAAGGGCAGTGCATAAATATTTTAAATAACTATAAATAAAAGGAGAAACACATTTCTCCCCAGCAATCTTGTAATCAGACTAATACTGAATAATGATCTTTTAGAAGATACCACTGGGAAGACGTAGTAAATAGGGATGTCCCGTAACCCATGGGCTTTTTGAATTATCCATTTAATCTCAGGCAAAGTAAATTCAGAAAAGTGATAATATAGAAGGTATTAAAAGCTGGCAAAAAGTGGCAAAACAGAATGAAAGATAGGTAATTTAAATTAATGACATGGTGATAGCAATGTTACCAACAGATCCAGTTACATCTCTGAAAGAACTACTGAAAAAGATATTCAGCAATATAATACAGTATCACAGTGCAAACTAAATGAAACAAAATTCAAGATGTTCTATATGAATTTTAGTGAAGACAGTTAATTCAATACAAGAGTTTGGCTCACTTCCATAGAAACTGCTCTAATACATACTTAGCTATTAAGATTCCTGTATATTTAAAGTAACAGCTTGAATTAAATTGTTTACCAGTGATAAAAATAAATTAAGGAATAATGCTAATAAACAGAGTAAAATGAAACTTTCTTGGTTAGGCCTAACAGTGTTGGTAAAGATACTGAGAGCCAGTGTGGTGTAGTGGCAAGAGTGTTGGACTGGGAGCTGGGAGATCTGGGTTCTAGTCCCCACTCGGCCATGGAAGCCCACTGGGTGACTTTGGGCCAGTCACACACTCTCAGTCCAACCTACCTCACAGGGTTGTAGTTGTGAGGATAAAATGGAGAGGAGGAGGATAATGTAAGCCGTCTTGGGTTCCTTGCAAGAGATATAAATCTCTTATATAAATTATATAAATCTCTTTATATAAGAGATTATATAAATCTCTTATATAAAGGGATATAAATGCAATAATAAATAAATAAAATAAAGATAAAAATTCTTTTTTTATTTGCTCGCGGGGGTGGGGGCTGTCTCCTAATGCTACCAATTACTATATTAGAAACTTCTGGAGCAATGGACTACTATTGGTATACAACACCAATGCATTATATTTATTAATAATGGGATAAAACTAAGATACCAGGAAAATATTATCCAGGGGCAGGGTATTATTCCTAGCTTTCACGTATTTATCACAAGAGTCTAACTGGTTGCTCTTACTTACTAATAATGTAAACTATATACCCCCATTGGAATAACAACCAAAAAAAAGTATGTTCACTTTTATGGCTCAAAAAGAAACAAAGAAAAGCTATGGCAAAAATATTGACATAATCCTATAATTCAATTATCAAAAACATGGGCTATGACCATAATTAGTTTTTATATATCCCCGAACAAAAGTACTATAGCATTATGGTTAAGGGTGTGATATTAGGAGTAAGGAGACCCAGGTTCAAATCTCCAATAAGCTATGAAGCTCACAGGATGATGTTAAGCACGATACTCTGTCAGCCTATATTACAGGGTTGTTGTGAGGATAAAAAAGGGAGAACAACTCCTTGAGCAAAGGGGAGGATATCAATGTACAAAAAAAATGAGTAAAATAAAAATAGTTTTAGAGGCAGTAATCAGGCTACTCCTGAAAATACTTAACCTGGAGGACGTTAACAACTATAGGCCAGTGGCCAACATCCCCTTCCACCCCGCTGCACGACTGACTCCCTGGCCGAGGTGCTTGAGGTGGTCTCTGATGTGCGTGTACAGTCCCCTAACTTACTGGTGTTGGGGGACTTCAACGTACATTCGGAGGCCATCCTCACAGGAGCACCTCGGGACTTCATGGAGACCATGGCCTCCTGGGAGCTGCACCATATTCTAACTAGGCCCACCCATGTAGCCGGTCATGCACTAGACCTTGTGTTTGTTTCTGGAGAAGCGGGGAGTGATCTGGAAGTCGGGGGTATATCCACCACCCCCTTGTCATGGTCAGATCACTATCTGGTGATGTTGGACTTCTCGGTTCCACAACCCCTCCGCAGGGGTGGAGGACCCATTAAAATGGTCCGCCCCAGGCGTCTTATGGATCCAAATGGATTCCTGAACGTGCTTGGGGATTCTCTGGGGCATGCCAACGGCCACTCGGTCGAGACCCTGGTG
The DNA here is from genome assembly GCF_057233095.1 of Heloderma suspectum. NCBI lineage: Eukaryota > Metazoa > Chordata > Lepidosauria > Squamata > Helodermatidae > Heloderma > Heloderma suspectum. The sequence continues at coordinate 93,665,169 of NC_139458.1, forward strand.
GGTGGCTGGAATGCCGCAATCACTGGGGCATTAGATCGGGTGGCTCCGAAACGCCCTCTCCCCCTGAACAGGGCTCGGACTGCACCATGGTTCAATCCGCGGTTACGAGCTCTGAAACAGGAGGTGAGATGGCTAGAGCGCCGGTGGCGGAAGTCTCGCTCCAAAGACGATCAGACACGGGCTAGAGCTATATCTTCAGCCTATCACGTGGCGGTGAAGGCAGCAAAAAAGGAATATTATGCTGCCTCCATCGCGTCTGCAGAGTGCTGCCCCAGGAGGCTGTTCCAAGTGGTCTGGAGCCTGGTCGGTCCTGTGGCTCCAGAACCACTGGAGCATTCTAAGGCCTCCTGTGAGGCTTTGGCAAGGCACTTTGCAGATAAAATTGATCAGATTAGGTGTGTTACTCTGCACACTGTGGATACAGTTAGTGAGCAAGAGGCGGCCTGTGGCAAACCGGTTTTGTGGGATCGGTTCCAGCTTCTTCCTCCTGATGAAGTGGACAAGGTGCTTTCATCTGTAAGGCCGACCACCTGCTTACTTGATCCTTGCCCATCTTGGCTCATTATGAGCTGCAGAGAGAGACTGGGTGAGGGGATCAAGGCGGTGGTGAACGCCTCCCTTGAGGAGGGAGTGATGCCATCAGCCCTCAAGGAGGCAGTGATAAGACCGCTCTTAAAGAAGCCCTCCTTGGATCCTCAAGGGAAGGAGCCTGGGGAAGGAGGACCAGCCAGCAGCTGCACCAGGTGGATCCTGAGCCTGAGCCTGCTTCTGCCCCCGCCCACAGGTACTTAAGGCGGGGCTGCCAGAGGCTGCTCGGGAAGGAGCCTGGGGAAGGAGGACCAGCCAGCAGCTGCACCAGGTGGATCCTGAGCCTGAGCCTGCTTCTGCCCCCGCCCACAGGTACTTAAGGCGGGGCTGCCAGAGGCAGCGCCTCGGCGTGCGCCTCGGCGTCGCACCAAGTGTGCACTTAGCGTCGCACTTGGAGTCGCAAGATCTACCCACCTGCCTCTCCAGAGACACCAGCAGCCACAACACCAGCAGCAAATAGCAGCAGCAGCAGCAGAGGGCATCAGCTTTAAAGACCAGGGGAAGGGGCAAACGTGGACTATCTGCTCCTTCTTAGCTGCTGTTCTCTTTTATCTCTTTTATATTCTTTTAAACTGTTGTATATTTTATATCTTAATATTTTAATATGTGCCTGGGAGGACTATTGGATAACTCAGGGGGTGGGGGAGGTGCCACCATAACTGTGGTCATGGGCAGGGGGAGGTATGGCGTTGGGGGATTAACAGGCCAGATGAGGAGAAGAGGGGCTAGACACCTTACAGCTGTCCCCTCTTCTGGTTCTTCCCCCAACCTGATGGTTCCTGGCAGCCTTACCAGTCTGCCCTCGGGTCTGGTGGTGCTGCTGCTGAATGCCAGGTCGGCCCAAAATAAGACCTCCCTCATCCATGATTTGATTGTGGATGAGGGGGCTGACCTGGCATGTATTACTGAGACCTGGGTGGGGGAACTGGGAGGGGTCACTCTCTCCCAGCTGTGCCCTCCTGGGTACTCAGTGCAGCACCAACACCGACTTGAGGGTCGGGGAGGGGGGGTTGCCGTGGTCTATAGGAATTCAATCTCCCTCTCCAGGCTTCCTGCTCATTCGAGTGCAGATCTTGAGTGTCTGTACCTTGTGTTGGGTACCCGGGACAGATTAGGGATTCTGTTGGTGTACCGCCCACCCCGCTGCCCATCACACTCCCTGCCTGAGCTGACGGAGGTGGTCTCGGACTTGGTGTTGAGGACCCCCAGGATGATGGTCCTGGGGGATCTCAACTTCCATGCTGAGGCCGCTGTATCTGGGGCGGCTCAGGACTTCATGGCCGCCATGACAACCATGGGGCTGTCCCAACATGTCATTGGCCCAACGCATATAAAAGGACACACGCTTGATCTGGTTTTCTCGACTGGGCAGGAGGATGGTGATCTGAAAGTAGAGGAATTAACATCTGTCCCTTTGTCATGGTCAGATCACTTCCTGCTGAGGTTTAGACTTCTGGCGGCCTTTCCCCTCTGCAAGGGTGGGGGACCTATTAAAATGGTCCGCCCCCGGAGATTAATGGATTCCGATGGATTCCAGAGGGCTCTGGGGGATTTTCCTGCTGGTATGGCTGGTGCTCCTGTTGAAGCCCAGGTCGCTCTGTGGAATGCAGAGATGACTCGGGCGGTTGACACGACCGCACCCAAGCGCCCTCTCCCTCTGAGCAGAGCCCGGCCAGCTCCTTGGTATACACCTGAGCTGAGGGCAATGAAGCAAGAGGGGAGACGGCTAGAACGCAGGTGGAGGAAAACTTGTGCTGAGTCTGACCAAACACAGGTAAGAGCCCACTATCGAGCCTACTCTGTGGCGGTGAGGGTGGCAAAGAGGCAGTTCTTTTCCACCAGCATTGCATCTTCTCAGTGTCGTCCGGCAGAGCTTTTCCGAGTGGTTCACGGCCTGTTACATTCTGGGCCAGGGAGAGAGACGGTGGAACCCTCGGTAGCACGCTGTGACGGGTTTGCGCAGCACTTTGAGGATAAAGTCGCTCAGATTCGTCATGAATTGGACACCACGATTAATGCAGTTCCATTGGTAGAGGCGTTCAGAGCACCGTCTGGTCCAGTTTTATTGGATGAGTTTCAGTTACTGAGGCCTGAGGATGCGGACAAGGTGCTTGGCCAAGTCCGATCGACCACTTGTGTGCTTAACCCTTGCCCTTCATGGCTTATTAAATCAAACAAGGAGGGGTTGTCCGGCTGGGTCCAGGAGGTTGTAAATTCCTCCTTGAGAGAGGGAGTGGTGCCTGCCGCTTTAAAAGAGGCAGTAATTAGACCACTCCTGAAAAAGCCTAACCTGGACTCAGAGGATGTTAACAATTATAGGCCAGTGGCCAACATCCCCTTCCTGGGCAAGGTGTTTGAGCGGGTGGTTGTAGGACAGCTCCAGGCACTCTTGAATGAAACGGAATATCTAGATCCATTTCAATCGGGCTTCAGGCCTGGTTTTGGAACGGAAACTGCCTTGGTCGCCCTGTGGGATGACCTCTGCCAGGAGAGGGACAGGGGGAGTGCGACCCTGTTGATTCTCCTGGACCTCTCAGCGGCTTTCGATACCATCGACCATGGTATCCTTCTGGATAGGTTGTCTGGGTTGGGAGTTGGAGGCACTGCACTACAGTGGTTCCGCTCCTACTTGGATGGCCGATTCCAGAAGGTGGTGCTGGGGGATTATTGTTTTGTGCCATGGCAACTGTGCCATGGGGTTCCACAGGGCTCTATTCTATCCCCCATGCTGTTTAACATCTACATGAAACCGCTGGGGGAGGTTATCCGGAGGTGTGGGCTGAGGTGCCATCAATATGCGGATGACACCCAGCTCTACCTCTCTTTCTCATCAAAACCAGGTGAGGCAGTGGCTGTTCTGAACCAGTGCCTGGGCACGGTAATGGACTGGATGAGGGCCAATAAACTGAAACTCAATCCAGACAAGACGGAGGTACTGTTAGTGGGTGGTTCGTCTGCCCGGCTAGGTGATAATCAACCTGTTCTGGAGGGGGTTGCACTCCCCCTAAAGGATCAGGTTCGTAGTTTGGGGGTGCTCTTGGATCCAGAACTGTCACTTGAGGCACAGGTGAACTCAGTGGCACGGAGCACTTTTTATCAGCTTAGGCTGGTATACCAACTACGCCCTTATCTGGACAGAGATAGCCTAGCTACAGTTATCCATGCTCTGATAACTTCTCGTCTGGATTACTGCAATGCGTTATACGTGGGGCTGCCTTTGAAAACGGTCCGGAAACTTCAGCTGGTCCAAAATAGGGCAGCAAGATTGTTAACAGGGACTGGCCTGCGAGCTCATATTACGCCAGTACTTTTCCAGCTGCACTGGCTGCCGGTCCATTTCCGGGCCCGATTCAAAGTGCTGGTGTTAACATTCAAAGCCCTTAACGGCTTGGGGCCAGGTTACCTGAAGGATCGCCTCCTCCCATATGTGCCTGCCCGGACCTTAAGATCATCAGCAGCAGCCCTTCTCTGTGAGCCCCTGCCAAAGGAAGTGAGGCGGGTGGCTACTAGGAGGAGGGCTTTTTCTGTTGTGGCACCCCGGCTCTGGAATGAGCTCCCTAGTGAGGTTCGCCTGGCGCCTACATTGTACTCCTTTCGGTGCCAGGTGAAGACCTTTTTATTTTCCCAGGCATTTTAGCTTTCTAAATTTTTATCTTTGCTGTTTTAAATCTGTATTTTAAACTCCTGTACTGCTGCTAGGTTTTATTGTGGTTGTATTGTTATATTGTGGTTTTAATGTTCTATATATTTTACATTGTTTTATTGTGTGTTGTTTGGTTTTAGTTTTTGTGAACCGCCCAGAGAGCTTCGGCTATTGGGCGGTATAGAAATAAATAAATAAATAAATAAATAAAAGTTCTGAACAACTTTCGCCCAGTCTCAAATCTGCCATTTTTGGGCAAGGTGATTGAGCGGGTGGTGGCGGTGCAGTTGAAGGCACACTTGGAAGAAACTGATTATCTAGACCCATTTCAGTCGGGCTTCAGGCCTGGGCATGGGACAGAAACGGCCTTGGTTGCCTTGTTAGATGATATGAGGAGGGCTCTGGATAGGGGTGAATGCTCCTTCCTTGTTCTCCTCGACCTCTCAGCGGCTTTTGATACCGTTGACCACGGTATCCTCCTGGACCGCCTGGAGGGGTTGGGCATTGGAAACACTGTATTGCGGTGGTTCCGGTCCTTCCTCTCCGGCAGGTACCAAAGGGTAGCACTGGGAGAGAAGGTTTCGGACCCGTGGCCACTTACTTGTGGGGTGCCACAGGGTTCCATCCTCTCCCCGATGCTATTTAACATCTATGTGAAGCCACTGGGGGCTATCATCAGGAGGTTTGGGGTGCAGTGTCATCAATATGCGGATGACACGCAGCTCTACCTCTCATTCAAATCTTCACCAAGGTTGGCCGTAGAATCCCTGTCCAAATGTCTGGAGACGGTGAGTGGCTGGATGGGGAGGAATAAGCTGAAGCTGAACCCTGACAAGACCGAGGTACTTTTGGTGGGAGACAAGAGGAGGCTGGGGGATGTTGACCTGGTGTTGAATGGGGTACAGCTACCCTTGAAAGACCAGGTCCACAGCCTGGGGGTCATTTTGGACTCCCAGCTGTCCATGGAGGCTCAGGTGTCAGCTGTGAGCCGGACTGCGCTGTATCAACTCCATCTGATACGGCGGCTGCGCCCCTTCCTTCCCAACCATCTGCTCCCATCGGTAGTACATGCCCTGGTCTCCTCTCGTTTAGACTACTGTAATGCGCTCTACGTGGGGTTACCCTTGAAGACGGTTCGGAAACTGCAGCTGGTACAGAACGCGGCGGCTCGCCTGATTAAAGGCAGCCGCCGGCGAGATCACATCACTCCAGTGCTGAAGGAGTTGCACTGGTTACCAGTTGTTTTCCGGGCCAAATTCAAGGTGTTGGTTTTGACCTTTAAAACCCTATATGGTTCTGGCCCAGCCTATCTTAAGGAGCGCCTCCAGCAACACCAGACAGGCCGCTTAACAAGATCAGCCTCGGATGGCCTTTTCTCTGTCCCATCAACCAGGACAGCTAGACTGGTGGGGACGAGGGAGAGGGCCTTCTCTGTGGTGGCCCCCACTCTGTGGAACTCCCTCCCTAGGGAACTCCGTCATGCCCCCTCTTTAATGAGCTTCCGTCGTGCATTAAAAACGTGGTTGTTCAGGCAGGCATTTGGGGTGGGTTAGGGTATTTAAAAAAAAAAAAATTATGGTAAAATTTTATTGTTTTAAATTGTTTTATGGTGGGTTGTACATCGCCCAGAGTGGCTGGGTGACCAGTCAGATGGGCGATTAATAAATTTAATAAATAAATAAATAAATAAATAAATAAATTCCTGGGCAAGGTGCTAGAGCGGGTGGTTGCAGGACAACTCCAGCCACTTTTGAATGAAACGGAATCAGTCCACTTCTGGGCCTGATTCAAAGTTCTGGTATTAACATTCAAAGCCCTAAATGGCTTGGGGCCATGTTATCTGAAGGATCACCTCCTCCCATATGTGCCTGCCAGGACCCTAAGATCATCCTAAGAGATCATTCTCCGTGAGCCCCTGCCAAAGGAACTGAGGCAGGTGGCTACCAGGAAGAGGGCTTTTTCTGCTGTGGCACCCTGGCTGTAGAATGAGCTCCCTAGAGAGATCCGCCTGGCACCTACATTGTACTCCTTCCAGTGCCAGGTGAAGACCTTTTTATTCTCTCAGTATTTTAGCATTTTAGCTTGCTAGTCTCTTAGCTTGGGTGTTTTAAAGCTCTATTTTAAATCTCTGCATTCCTGCTAGGTTTTATTCTGGTTGTACTGTTATATTGTGGTTTTAAGCTTTCATATTTTATATTGTTTTATGCTGTGCTTTGTGGTTTTCATTTTTGTGAACCGCCCAGAAAGCTTTGGCTATTGGGTGGCATAGAAATAAATAAATAGATGGTTTATAATAGCATAAACAAATAAATATTCCTAAATGAGAATAAATCTTGGTTGTTTTAGCTATATGGGCTTATCACGAATTTAAAAGATCCAAATACTGTTTATAAGATTAAATACCTTAATTATGAAAGGGTATATTTGAAGATGGGAAGAGTTAGACCCTCATTATATCACAGTTCCCAGATAATATATTTTATTATGGAACTGGCTAGGAAGAGTCAGGTAGAAAAAGAATTGAAGGGTTTTGAAGAAATAAGATTAGTAATATGATAAAAACTAGTACTCAATATTATGACATTGTCTTGAATAGGGATGTTCAAGCTGAACAGAAATTAACTGAATGGGAAAGGGACACGAACTATATGATAGAAGGTACGTGGGAGTATATTTTTATGTAGGATGCTAAATATTCCACATCAACCAGTCTAAAAGATAAAGATGGTCCAAGACATCGGTTAAAACAGATACACTTGCCATAAAATGATAACTGTTGAAAGTGTTCGTGTCCTATGCCAATGATTTCCGTATCTGGTGGACAAGCCAAAAATGTATTACCTTTATTTCTTTCTACAACAGAACTGAAGGGAGAAACAGGGCAATACTCAGTTCATTTAGTTTGGGTATATCAGAAGAGACATAATACAGGAACTTGTGACCACTGTGTTAGCTACAGCAAGAAATAAAGTTTCCAAATAGAAAACTGGAACTGTCCATTGAATAATAGTAATGAAAACATGGAACACATTACCGATGATGAAATGTATTCATCTAACAAGATTTAAGGAAAGGAGAATCAGCTTTTTTGGAACAGAAAGGGTATTCTCCTTTACTGGAGCATTTCTACTTTTGTGTCATTCACAAAAATAAGTAATGTGCAGGGGGATTTTTTATTGACGGATGGATTGATTGATTTCTCTGCCTGTGAATTATGTACTTGTAATATGTTTAGTTCAGCTTTCTTTTTAACAAAAAGCTTAATGATAAATGTTTTAGAAGCCAATACACTTAAGAGGGGTTTTGTCCCGACAAAACAACTGTCCTATCTTGTTTGTCAATATTCCTCAAAAGTCACCTGCCTTATTATAATGAATCCATTAACCAAAGTATTAGTCATAGATTTACTGCCTTGCTTTTTACTGATGAATCCAAGAACTTTTAATCAGTAACTTCCATTTATTAATCCTATAGAGATGCTCAGCATAGTTAAAGAGTATGGCCCATAAATCTTTTATTACAATTCATGATTATGACCAGGTTTGCACAGTCAAAATTAGCCACTGTGGCTTAAATAAGCCACCATGGCTTATTTTGATTGTGTGAAACAGGTCATAATCATAGACTGAGGTTTACTTAAGTCATAGTGGCTTATTTAAATTGTGGCATGTGAAGGCCTCTATTTCTACAATCACTGCCTGGGTGTGGCTTGTCATGTCATCCAAACCAGGGCAGCATAGCTTGTTGGAGGGGAAAACAACCACGGTAGCTTATTTTGATCATGCAAACCAGCCCAGTGTATTACACAATTACAACTTTCTTGATGAAGATGACAGTGACTGGGTTTGGACAACACAATAACCCATGATGGGTTAATTAAGCCACAATGGCTTAATTAACCCATCGTGGCTTATTGTGTCATCTTGTGGGAATTTTTTAACCCATGATGGCTTATTTGGCCAAAACAACCCACTCTTATAATCCATGGCCTGCAGAGTGGGTTATGTCACGGCTTATTGCGTCATCTGGAGGTCACCGTTGTTTTGGCTGGCTACAAATTGCGAATTTGCGATTGCACTAATGGGAAGATGTTAAAGCCTCTGTCAGCAATAGCTTTGGGGAGAATTCCGCTTTAGCACATGAGCGCCACATCTCCATGAAGCTTGGTCTTGATTCTGCAAACCCCCAAGGTTTTATAGCCACCTTGGATTTTTGCTGCTGTCAGTGACAGAGCGCTGGGTTTTGAGGGTGCATCAGGTGCCTCCTGAGTAGGGGAGGCTGGCTATGAAGTTTGGTCCCAATCCTACAAATCCTCAAGGTTTTATTAGCCACCACCACCCCTTTTGGAAGCACTTGGGATTTTCACTCCTCTGGGGTAATTGTACACGGTTTTGGTGATGGATCAAGTGCCTCCTGACTGGGGGAGGCTGTGTATGAAGTTTTGTCTGGATCCTGCAAACTTCCAGAGCTTTAGAGGTGAAACAGTGCCACTGCTTGGGCATGAGGACTGCGGCAGGACAGGGGGCAGGGACTGAGTCAAGTTACACATGGTAGCTTAATAAGCTACTCACAGTAGCTTATTAGCCCAGTCATAGGCCGCGGTGGCTTAGTGGTTAAGACGCTGAACTGCAAACTGGAAGGTTGGCAGGTCAGCAGTTCGAGACCCGAGTGCTGCGTGACGGAGTGAGCTCCCGTCTTCAGTCCCAGCTCCTGCCAGCCTAGCAGTTCGAAAGCAAGAAATTGCAAGTAGATAAATAGGTACTGCCTCGGCGGGAAAGGTAACAGCGTTCCGTGCACCTCAGTGTTCAGTCATGCCGGCCACATGACCACGGAAGCGTCTTCGGACAGCGCTGGCTCTTCGGCTTAAAAACGGGGATGAGCACCGCACCCTAGAGTCGGACACGACTGGTTGGGGACACCTTTACCTTTACCTTTTTATGGCAGGGCATCATGAACTATTTAAAAAATAAGCTACTATGTGTAGGTTATTAAGACACTGTGGGTTATCACAACATCCGAACGCAGCCAGTAATTACAAATCTGAGTTTACTCAGCTTGAAAACAACCCACTTCATTATACTGGAAGAATGAAGACTACGTAAGCCACACACCAGCACAGCTCCCATTTTGGCACTCCACCAAAAAAACCCTCCTTTTCAAGAACAGACAGCAGAAATTTAAAAACTCAAATTGGTAGATACTAGCTTAAAGGTATGTAAATGTCATGTAAGTGGAAGTCTACTCACACAACAGGACTTCCCAAGACTGCTTTTTGCAGTGGGAAGCATCAGATAAATTTAATAAACAAATAAATACATAAATAAATAAATGATAATAGAGACAGGCAAGGCCTTGCAGGCTGCTTAACTGAAAATAATGCTTTGGAGCATTATTTCCTGCTAGGAAGCAATGCTGATCCTGTCCAGACATATGTCTACCATCTCAGTGACAGCTCAACCAGATGTGAGGCAGGACATCTATGAAAAGCAACTCTTTGAATTTTTTAAAGCTAAAAGTAGTGGGAGCTGTAAATCACATCCAGGATTTACCAATGGAGGAGGGGAGGTTAAACCTTCTCTCCCTGCCACCCCCACCCTCCGCATGCACAATTTCTCCTGACTTATGATGTCCCCCCCCTCCCTGTACAATACAGGGCGAATACCGTGGGGGGATTGAGAAAGGGAAATCAGCAAGGGTAGAATGAGGTTTAAACCCTTTTAACCTTCCTCAGAGCCACAGCCCCAGTCCAAATCAGGCAACCCCACAGCTTCTTTTAACTGCAGGAGAAAATAGATTTCCCATGTCTTGTCTGGTTGATCCCAGAAATCTAGGCCTCAGATAAATATCCCCTTTCCCTCGAACAGACTCAACCATTAAAGCAGGGCTTCTAGGCAACATCACATATTCCAGAGTGGAAATGGAAGACGCTGGTAGATTGGTAGGAAGAAGCTTTCCAGGAGTGGTGCAATTATAAACATCTCTACCCTACAAGGACTACATTTTCTATTAGCAAATAGGACAAGATTTTCCACATTTACAAAAACAGCTGTAATAAGCGCAATTCTTCTTATTCACACAGCCTACTATCAAGGCTATGAGCCAGAGAGAGACTAACCAGTATCCACCATTTTTTCCCATGGTACATTGTAAGCTGAATGGAAGTCCAAGAGTCTGTGCAGGTCTTCATATTATTTAACATATTCACCAGCAGTCTAGGAAGCAAGGTGAGCAGCAAAGTGGCAGACAGAAACTGTTCAAGACAGGCTACAGCACACCACAAAGTGGGCTTTCCAGAACAAATGTAAACAATTATGCGACTGTTTAATGAACTAGAAGATTAAATCCAGCACTGATAAATGCATGACAGAAGTATATTGGAACTATTAATTCTAAGCGCAATGATAAAGTGTGGGGTTCTAAATTAGCCTCTCTTTCTAATACACACCTTGTCTTCCTTGTACCTTGGTCCATACATCCACAAAAGACAGATTGGTATTGCTATCCAGTTCCATATCTGCCTCTGGGAAATGTGAGCCTGGCTTGCAAAAACCAGACTACTGAGAGACTTGATTTTTAAGTCAAATGAAATTTGAACAACTTTAATACATTAGAAGTAAAGTAATAAAGATTAGAAAAGAAAAGGTGGCAAGAATATATGTAAGATCTGTATAGGAAGGATAATAATATCGGGGATAGATTTGACGGTGTGGTCAGTGAGCAAGAGCCAGACATCCTGAAGAGTGAGGTTGAATGGGCCTTATTGCTAATAACAAGGCAGCAGGAGATGACAGTATCCCAGCTGAACTGTTTAAAATCTTGCAAGATGATGCTGTCAAGGTGATGCACGCCATATGCCAGCAAATTTGGAAAACACAATGGCCAACAGATTGGAAAAAATCAACCTATATCCCCATACCAAAAAAGGGAAGCACCAAAGAATGTTCAAACTATCGAACAGTGGCACTTATTTCACATGCCAGTAAGGTAATGCTCAAGATCTTGCAAGGTCGACTCCAGCAATTCCTGGAATGAGAATTGCCAGATCTATAAGCTGTGTTTCGAAAAGGCAGAGGAACTAGGGACCAAATTGCCAATATCCGCTGGATAATGGAGAAAGCCAGGGAGTTTCAGAAAAACATCTATTTCTGTTTGATTGACTATTCTAAAGCCTTTGACTGTATGGATCATCACAAATTGTGGCAAGTTCTTGGTGGTATGGGGATACCAAGTCATCTTGTCAGCCTCCTGAGGAATCTGTATAACGACCAAGTAGCAATGGTAAGAACAGACCACAGAACAACAGACTGGTTTAAGATTGGGAAAGGAGTACAGCAGGGTTATATACTCTCACCCTACCTATTCAACGTGTACACAGAACACATCATGTGACATGCTGGGCTTGATGAAGCCAAGGCTGGAGTTAAAATCGCTGGAAGAAACATTAACAATCTCCGATATGCAGATGATACCACTTTGATGGCTGAAAGCAAGGAGGAGCTGAGGAACCTCATGACAAAGGTGAAAGAAGAAAGTGCAAAAGCTGGGTTGCAGTTAAAGCTCAAAAAAACCCCAAGATTATGGCAACCAGCTGGATTGATAACTAGCAAATAGAGGGAGAAAACGTGGAGGCCGTGACAGACTTTGTCTTTCTAGGCGCAAAGATTACTGCAGACGCTGACTGCAGCCAGGAAATCAGAAGACGTTTACTTCTTGGGAGGACAGCAATGACAAATCTTGATAAAATAGTGAAGAGCAGAGACATCACACTGACAACAAAGGTCTGCATAGTTCAAGCAATGGTATTCCCTGTAGTAACCTATGGCTGCGAGAGCTGGACCATAAGGAAGGCTGAGCAAAGGAAGATAGATGCTTTTGAACTTTGGTGCTGGAGGAAAATTCTGAGAGTGCCTTGGACTGCAAGAAGATCAAACCAGTCCATACTCCAGGAAATAAAGCCAGACTGCTCACTTGAGGGAATGATATTAAAGGCAAAACTGAAGTACTTTGGCCACATAATGAGAAGACAGGATACCCTGGAGAAGATGCTGATCCTAGGGAAAGTGGAAGGCGAAAGGAAGAGGGGCCGACCAAGGGCAAGGTGGATGGATGATATTCTGGAGGTGACGGACTCGACCTTGGGGGAGCTGGGGGTGGCGACGGCCAACAGGAAGCTCTGGCATGGGCTGGTCCATGAAGTCACGAAGAGTCGGAAGCGACTGACCGAATAAACAACAACAATAAAGATTATCTTGAAGAGATCCAATCCTAGTGGTCTATAAGCTTAGCAGATTTTAACTAGCTCCATTAACTAAATAGAATTCGTAGCATTAATTTTATTTATAGAACGTACCCTTGAAGATATATAAACACACACACATGACCACAAAATTCTATTGTTCTACCCACTTTATGTATGTACCTAGGTATTATAGGTTGGCTTCGGTGATGGTTCCTTGCTTTCAGTGAATTGTTTTTTGCCCAAGGCAAGGCAAAACAACATAATATGCAAACATGCACACTACACACAAACATATAAAGATGCTGTCCAGAGGGCACCCAATTATGTCCATATAGACCAAAGTGCAAGAAAGATGAGGTGTAAATCTTTGCTACCCCATTACATATAGTTTGGTGCACCACAACCACCCTCAAATCCCTCTAAAGAAGAGGTGGGGAACCTTTTGGCCTGTGGGCCTAATCCGGCCTGCGGTTCCCCAATAAGGCTGCAAAAGGTTGGGCTACCTCTGCAGGCCCTGCTCACCCCCCAACCCAAGCCGCTCTCCCTGGTTTCAAGGCCACTGGGGCCTTGGGGATTAGAGAGACTTCCCCTTACATAGGGTGCCACTCCCCTATCCAATAGGAAGGGGGAGTGGCACACTGAATCTCTGCCTGCGTCACATCATCCTCAATGGGGGAAGGCACCAAGTGGGTGAAGCCAGTTCCCGGGCAAAGCAACAACTGGAGAACCACCGACTAGGGACTGATGAAGTCAGCTGAGTCACCCATCTGGCCTGTGGAGGGCACAGTGGGGTGCAATTCAGCTACCCACCCAAGACCTGTTCTTCACCCCTGCTCTACAGGTTGATTGGTGTAAGTGATCTCACAAAGTAGGTAGGTCCCCAAGGAAAAGGAGACAGTAGAGTGCAACAGGTGGAGTGCTGGAATTGGAGATCTGGGCTAAAAGCTTCATGCAGCCACAAACATAGGTTTTTATAAAACCAATAAACTAATATAAACCAAACAATGATTTTAACTGGTGGGTTACATCCCATAACTGGATTGCAGTCTGATTAAGGTGGGTTACAAAAGCAACACTAACACCAATGTAATACATTTGTTGTTGTTGTTCAGTCGTTCAGTCGTGTCTGACTCTAAAACATTAATAAGAGGGCTTTCCAAATGCATGTTTGGATTACCAGGTGCGAGGTCTAAAAAGGTTAAAGACTGCCCTAGCCTGCTTCACAGGAATGTTTATGAGGATATACGCTAGCCCCATGTATGCCATGCAAGCTTCTTAGAGGAAGAACAGGATACAAATGAGATAAATAAATAATAGTGAAAAGATTCAAGCCATAAAAAGGGGGGGGGGGCTTGAGAGAAAAGAGACTACTTATCTCTAGGCACATATGAAGTTGGCTTTTTTTTTTACTGACAGACTTAATTAGATCTTAATGTAATATTCAGATAGTCGTTAGCAAGATTTTTCTAAAAGAGAATGGAAAGGCAAAAAGACAGTAGCCATGTTTATCTTATTAACTTACTTTGGGGTCTGCACACTTGAACTTTAACCTTTCCACCATCTCTAGCATGGCCACCTTCAGGTCCACAGGTTCTCTGTTCTGAAAGACAAAGAGGGCAAAGGTCACCTGAGTAAATACAACAACGATTTCCACAAGAAAACGGGGCGGGGGGGAGAGAGCAGTAATCTTTCAGCACTTTCTATTAGCCAAGTTGCTATGAGGCTCTGAATACATTCGCTCATTCTTCTGGGACTGAGGTTAAGCAAGCAGTGGGCTCAACGAAGAAGAAAAGATGTATCTGCCAAGAGCACTGGGAAAACTACCGGAATGAAAATTAAATGCAATTGCACAGGCCAAGCCATTCATTGCCTTTGTCACATGGATCAGCTTCAAGCAGGCTTGAATCCTGATACATGCTCAGCATTCCACCTCCCACTGAAGCCAATAATTCAGCTGTTTGCAAGGGGTGGCTCAGAACCCTTCAGAATAATGGCCTTGCTGAGAATATGTCGTGCAATGGTGACCTGGCTCCATGTTTCATTTATTTTTTGTAATTGGTCTTGGCTGCCTGATAATTTAATCTTGTACTTTTGTGGTTCCATTTGTAAGACGGAGCAGACGGAAAGAACTAATTAAGGAAGTAATCAAGAGTTCACACTTCAAGAAAGACGCAAAGCGCTAGGCTCTTGTGGAATCCCTGGAATATTTGTTTCTTTTGCTTGAAATAGTCTCTCGCCAAGACTAAACTGCAACTTATACTTAAGAGGATAGGGAAGCCACAATAGCAAAACAAATATCTGAGGGAGGTGCATTCGATGAGCAATTTTGTCTTTTTTCCTGCCTTCTTTGTTATGAACTATGGGTTTGATAATACATTTTTGATTGAATGGAGAGAAGTTTTGCCTTTCATCCGCTGCATTTGAACTTGAAAGGAAATAGAAGTCCAGTGATGCCTCCTGAAAGATATTCTGTACCCGACACGTTGACCAGTCGCAGCTTGTCGCGTCGTTCAAATCTGGTGAGGTGGGTTGTTGCCGTGGTTAACAAACCACCCACAACCCTAGAACAGCCATTAAGTTCTGGGCAGTTTATTAACCACACCAACAGCCCACCTTCATTGGGTTCGGACGACACAAGCCACAGTTGTGGCTTGAACACTCAAACTGGCTGCCTGCACATACTGCAGCCCACCATGGGCTGCTTGATTATGTGAACCGGCATAGTGTAGGACACTTGTGTGAATTCCTAGGTTACTGCTGAGACAGTCATCACTTTTGAACTCTGTTCACACCCCAATCCCACTACTACACAACATCAATTGCTTCAAGGTTGTATGGTAGCAAAGACAGTGATCAACTACTTATACTCACACACACACACACACACACACACAGGGCTGGGCTGTTTCCAATTAATAAACACTTGGCAGTTTCAAGCCCATGGAATGTGTTAGCTCTGTTCGCTCCACTTTCCATAGTTAAACCAAATTTGCATAAACATCTTCAGCATTTTTCAACAATAATTCAGGGAATTACTCCCACATCTATGTTCCCAGGATTGTACCTGCAGGTTTTGAAAAACTAGCAGTTCCCATTAGCCTGTAGGCCTGTGATTACCAGGTAATATTTAAATAGTTTCCTATATATTGCTGACCGGTGTGTCATAGCCAATAAAAATCTAAGAGGTTCAAAGTGTTCAACATTGGAAAGACACGGGTCTAAACGTTTGGCTGTGCGAACTTATACATTAAGAACAGTAGCCAATGGGGCACAACTGTAACATAAAATACAGTGCATTAGCGTAAACTACTCTAGCACAACGCCAATAGTGTTATAGCTGGCATGCCAATTTCCTGGGAAAATCGGCGCATCAGCTAATGTTATTGTCTAACACATCTGGAGGGCGCTAGGTTGGGAAAGGCTGACCTACTCGCACACTTATTCAACCCTTAACTTGATAAACATATTCAGAGTTAATAGTTAATGCTACTGGTGTTGCGCTAGAATAGCTTATGCTAGCACAACATAATTCCCATTTGCAGCTGTGCCCTGTTAGATACTACCTTAAGGTATTTCAAAAATAATAATCAGTAGTGTTAAATCGTTCCTAGCAGAAGAGAGAGCAACATCAAAAGAAATGCCTCCACTGTACTACAAACTGAATTCCACTGGAAGGATTATATGAGATATGGTCTAGTATAGAGGCATAAGCTGGGAAGTCCTTGGTTAAAACTTACCTCAGAACGTGCTAGCTGGCTTTACACAAGTCACGATTTTATCAGTCTTTCTTAGACCAAATAAGACTATTCACCTACCTTACAGGATTGTTGTAAGAATCACTGAGATAATGTCTGTGAAGCACTTTGAATACTGTTCCCTTCCACAGCAGGGGAAAAGTATAAGTAGGGAGAAGTAACTGAATACACTGAAATAAGTGGAAATTTCACTGGAAATTTCAGCAGAGCAGCAGAAATATCCAGAGCACAGGGGAAGAGACTGAACTCTGCCACCCTTGTCTCTGTTGGAACCTTGAGAACTTCACCAGTGTGAGGGATTTATTTATTTTATTTATCGTATGGAACATTTACATCGCATTACAATAAAAACACAGAGCATAATAAATATGAAATGTAAAATATAAAATATAAACAGGAATATTACAAACGTATGTCTAGGTTACAGATATAGTTTTTTACTTCTGTTGTCACAGCCAGGAAATCAGCAAAGTCTCCACTGTAGGCTCGGTTTTGACACTCTCGCTATATGTTGGATAGTTTGTTTTTCAGCCCCACAATCACAATTTGATGACGTTGTTTTCCCCATTTATAAAAGGCATCTGCACATCTACCATGACCCATGCGAATTCGGTTCAAGGTTGTCCATATCGCACAGGGCTGGTCAAATCCAGGTGGCTTTTCCAAGATGCAGGGCAAGCTTCGACATTGTGGAGGGCGATTTCCTAGCCAATGTTGTTTCCACGTGTTGTGGAAATTGAAATCGTCATCTAGAAGAGCTTTAGCAGTAGAAATGGCTGGATGTCTCGATCTTAACCTGTTTCGCTCCAAGTAGGTTACATCATTTAATATTGGTAGCTGGAGATTGTCAGTAATCTTCCGGTATTCTTGAAGAAGGGCGCTCTTTTGTCTTGCATCCGGAGGTGGCATATGGCTCAAAACAGGCAGCCAGTATGTGGGAGTAGATCGTATCGTCCCACTAACAATATGCATTGACTCGTGCAGTTGTGTATCGATCTTTCTCGTGTGCGGACTATTAAGCCACACTGGGGCACAGTACTCTGCTGCTGAGTAAACCAGACTGAGTGCGGTCGTTCTTAGTGTATCCGCTGTCGAGCCCCAGCTAGTGCCACATAGTTTGTGAAGAATGTTATTTCTACTTCTCAATTTGGCAGCAGTCTTCATCAAGTATTCTTGTATGGGACAGATCTGCTGCAGGCTTTAAGAAACCTAGCTGCTATTTTCTGAACTTTGTTTTCCTGGCATAGCTGCTGCAGTTTGTAGCATTTATTAAAGCCTTAATGCACAAGAAAGATTTAGTTTATTGGGCTCTGGTTTACACACTACTGAAAGATAATAATTGATATTGCGCCGCAGTGTTTGATTTTGCCTATTTTGAAATTAATCTAAAATATGTTAGTATCAGTGAAATGAGCTGTTTATGACTTGTAATGAGGTCCTATTATAATGTTCTTGTTGTACTGCTGTTTTGTTAGCCACTTGGGGCACTTTATGTGGAAAAGCAGCATATAAATTAAATGATAATGATGGAAGAAAAGCTGCTTCAACAAAACTTTGCACCCAGAATACACTTGTCTCATTAGCCATGCTAGCTTGGGATGATGGGTATTGTAGTCCAACACAACTGGAGGGCGCTAGGTTGGGAAAGGCTGACCTACTCGCTCACTTAATCAACCCTTAACTTGATAAACAGATCCAGAGTTAATATAATAAAGGGGTAAATCCAAGATTTAACTGAGCTGGATGATGGGGGTGGGGGGGGCAGTGGATATTTCCTCTTGCCAATGTTACCTGAAAGTAACTGCCCATATAAGCATATGGTAGACATATCTAGGTCACACAGAGTTTTATGTCAGCAGCTTTTCCTTTTGTCTGCAGATATGAGAAGGTCTTGACTAAATAATATGCACAGCTGGCTCCCAGCCAGATTTGTAAACTGGTGTTCCACTTCCAGATCATAACAGTTTTGAGCGTCTCGACTTGCATATGGTATTCAGACAAAATGCTCTGGACATATTTGCAGACTTGTGCAAGGTAGCCTGTGTCTTCTAAATGTTGCGTGACAAGCAACCTTAGGAGGCAGTAGAATGATGTGGAAATTAGGTGATGGAATGTTCTGTCCTACTTCAGACTGCAGATAGAAAATCACATTTTTGAATGCTCCTTTATGGAACAGAACTCCCTACAAATAGACATCAGCACAGCCCAGAGAACTAAGCTGGAACATTTCTTCCATGCCATATATATATATATATATATATACACACATACACACACACACATACATACACACACACACACCCCCATCCATCCCCTGCTTGGAGGTCATCTGGTCCAACCATCTCATCCACCTAACTGTAGTCGTCCAGCCCACATTTTACCATCTTGTTAACGAGGATATTGTGGAAGTCTTTGTCAAATGCTTTGCTGAAATCAAGATATATGATTTACCAAATTACTCAGGTCCATATAAAACAGGCCTAACTGTCCAATATACCCTTAACAGGAAAGATGGAGCAGTGGGGCTTACTCCCAGGTTAGTGGGAATAGGAAAGCAGCTTTATTCGTTAAATTTGTATCCTGTCTTTCCACCAAATGGTGTTCAAGGTGGCTAACAATAATGTATATATAAAATATAATAAAATAAAACCGCAATATAATACAAAATTTAAGAAAGATAAAACCAAGTCAGGCAAATATCATTCACACAGTGCTGCTGAGTTATAAATATAATTTTGTGGTTTAAACACTGAAATTCTAATTGTATTTTCATGCGTTTTTGAATCTTGTAAGCTACCTTGTGAGGTCAACATGCCCTGAAATTCAGGGTTAAACAATAATCAAAAAACAAAAAAAAAGCAATCCATTAAAACCACTGATAATGGGTAAAATCCAACATAACTCCTACTTAGAGTAGGCCCATTGAAATGAATGGGACTTCAGTTAGTCATGACTAACAAAATCCCACTCATTTCAGTGGGTCTACTCTAAGTAGGACTAATTTTGGATTTTACCCAATATATTTTCAGATCAGCTTATGGATCAAAGACCCATAAAAATATTAGCCTGCTGGGAGAAGGACATCAGAAACAGGACTAGCCAGCTCTCTCTTAGTAAGGTGTTCCAGAATCTGGCAGCAGCCACCGAGAGGTCCTGTCTCAAATTCCCACCAAGTGTGCCTCAGATGTTGACGGAGAGACAGAAGGAGAGATGTTCAGTGTTATTATCCACCACACATTCCCAACTACAAAGCCATTCTTCTATTTGTGAGCCTCAAAATATGCTGAGGAATGGTTCATATATTACTTTCCCCTGCTCATGTCTTTACATTGCAATAGGGAAGAGGAGAGGAAATGGCCCAAACTGCAAAGCTTTGAAAGGATGATGAGATGCGCTTGATACACCAAACTGGCAAAACTTCTTGAAGCTTGTTTTACCAGTTCTGTGCGGCACGTGATATCAATTCTACTGTTTTTATATCTGTAAATGCCCACTTTTTCCATACACTAATCTTGAATATATACGCAGGGTGAAGTGAAATATTTGAACTCTCTTTAAGAGGTCAACAGAAATAGGCAACAGTAAAAAAGAGAGAAACTGTAAAAAGCTGCTATTCTTTTGGCAGAGTAAAGATGCCAGAAGTTAACAGACTGACACAGACCAAGTCCTATAAAACACACACAAAACAGAAAAGGCTGTTCCGTGTGGGAAGTTGAAAGCTTGTGAACTCCCACCCCAATCTATTTCGGCAACCAGAAAAATTTAATACCATCGCTAACACACCTCCTACAGTTCTGCACACAGCTATGTTTTCTAGGAACAGCCCCAAAACAAACTGTCCATGCTTGAAAGAAGGCCTAAAATTAGACTTATCAGCTGTGCCTTAGTTTGCAGGGGATGCACTGCAAAAGCAGCTTATGGCAATGCTGGACTCTGCATGTTTCCTGCCTGCACATAAGAAAATGCAAACAAATCTAAAGGTAGGACAGCAGGCCAAGAAAACTTTGCATCGTATCATATGATGTCCGTCTACTTCTACTACTACTTCTACTTCTACGCAGATGAAAACCTGTACAGTCAATATTGTGCCATTTGTATTTACTAAATATTCAGAAACCATAGGTCAGGTGTACAAATTAAATCAGACCCAAGGACATCCTACCTATCACTGCTTCCTGCTCAGCAGTGTCACCAATTGCAATCATGGTGTAGTAAAACAACAACAACCATAGTCTGTTGCAGGGTTATTTGACAGTTGTTCAACCCTCAAACCCTGCTGCCCAGGTTCAGTCAACATGACAAACCATGGCAACTCCTCACCAGGGACAGAGTCCTGGCTTAAATAAGCCACAGTGGGTTGCAATGATTGTGCAAACTATCCCACTATTTGTTCTTAAGCACCGCTGTATTGATTCTTTGTGTAAATTCAGAAAAGACAAATGATAACTTCCAAAATTGTGTCCTGAGCAGTTCTGCAATGAAAGACATTTGTCTCTCAGCACATGCACACACACAACCCGCAAGCTAATGACTTCACACCATCAGTTATGCAGCAAGTCTCGTTTTCTTTGGGAGAGAATTCCACAACCAGGGTGCAGCCACAGAAAAGCCCCTGCCTCATGTGTACCTTACCTGTAGAGGCCTTGCTGCTAGGTGATGA
The DNA here is from genome assembly GCF_057233095.1 of Heloderma suspectum. Lineage (NCBI taxonomy): Eukaryota > Metazoa > Chordata > Lepidosauria > Squamata > Helodermatidae > Heloderma > Heloderma suspectum. Next base: position 93,686,054 of record NC_139458.1, read on the forward strand.
TAACTTTATTACAAATCCTGTCTTTGAGAGAGTCAGATTCTTCAAGTCAGCTTATTAATAATATATATTATTGTGGCATACTGTGGCCTAGGAGGATAAGAAACGTATTTCCCAAATTACAAAACCTGTCCTTTCCTGGTCATTTTGAAGCAATTGCTACTTGCCTCAGGAGAGTATCTTGCTGCATATTTACTAAACATCATTTCATAGGCAATCAGTTTACGCTGCAGTCTCAAACATACATGTTCGTAAGTTCCACTGAACTCAACGGGACAAATTCCAAGTAAAGCTAGCTACAATGACACATTTAAAATGGCTTTTATGCCATTTTACGACTCTTACAGATATTCACGTTAACCACAGTTTATATTTATACCCTTGCAATAAGATATACACTTAAGAATTTTATCAATATGCTCTCATTACACTACAGTAAATTGGTAGAGTGGGAAATTATGGATGTACTGAAATGCCAATAACTGCCACAGCTGCTCTGTCTTTATCTGCTCTCCTCTTCCAAACCTGCCATCCTAATTTGTTATTTTACTTTTGACATTATGGTTTTCCTCTATCCTGAATTCTCCATTAATTTCATCTCCTATTTGGAAAAATGTGGGAAGGCTGAGTAGGCTATTTACAACATAACTAAATATAGCAGAGTTTTCTTCCCTTCCAGCACTAGGAGACTGATTTAATGCATACGCATTCTGCAAGCCTCAGGAAACCTAGATATGTATTAACAGACTAATATAAATAAGTTTTGTCCAAGAATAACTAGCAACGATTTACCATCTTAGGAGAATGGACCTGACCCACATAAATACAGCTTTCCCATATGATATATTCCTAGTTTTCTCAGGGACTTCTACTACAACCTCATATGTCTCATGTTGGTTTACAGTGGCCTGTAGGACTTAGAAAGTTGATCCTGGTTACATGTCAGTCAACCTGCTCATCACAGGCAGAAAACTACCATGAGCTGGAGCAAACCTAAGTTGAGTTTTATGATTGCTCACAAAGGGAAATCCTATCATGAGTACCTTCCAAACAAGGAAAGACTAAAAGGCTGTGGCACGTTTTATCTTACAGGCAACTAAAGGGGGAGGCATAATGGAAGCTTATAAAATTATACACAATCTGTATAATTAGAGACAGAACTTGCAGTTACCCAATCAAAGTGAATGACAGTAGATTCAGGACAGACAAAATAAAGTTCTTCTTCACACAACACAGAACTTACAGAATTCACTGCCACCGGATTTGGTGATGGCTACTACATATGATCAGGAGTCACTCCAGACTTGCAGGGTCTATTTTGCTTTTTACAGAATCCCAAAATTTGCCACAAGTGCCAAATAGAGGCTGAGGCAGGCAGAGATACACTAAATAATTTAAGGAATATGGTGACACTTGCTCCAGGAATTTGTGATCAGTACATAATCAAGCTCACAAGCCCTTTCACACAAAAATCCACTCGTCATTTTTCCTCAAGTTCTCTTTTTAGCAAGGGGGGGGGGCGGCGCAGACATTTTAGTTGTGGCAAATCCTTGTCAATCTACTGCAAAGCAGGACAGAATCAGCCTTGGTTGCCCTGATGGATGACCGTCTTAGGGAGAGGGACAAGGGAAGTGTGACCCTGTTCATTTCATTTATTTCATTTCTATACCGCCCAATAGCTGATACTCTCTGGGCAGTTTACAAAGATTAAAAACCATTAAAAATACATTATACATAGTGTAAAAACCATTTACACACAAACAGGCAGCACACATACACGCACATATCTAAACAATTTTTAAACAATAAGAAAAATCCAGGACCTGATTAAAACCTCATCATACACTGCCAAAGAAGAGGAAGATCTTAACCTGATGCTGAAACAATAACAATGTTGTCAGGTGGGCCTCGTCAGGGGGATAGTTCCATAACTGGGGGGGGGGGCACTACTAAGAAGTCCCTCTCCCTTCTTGACCAAGCCTCCCTTGGAGGAAGCACCTGGAGGAGGGCCTTAGATGATGAATGCAGCGTACAGGTAGGTTCGTGCTAGGAGAGGCACTCCATCATGTATTGCGGTACTGGGCAGTGTAAGGTTTTATAGGTAAAACCAGCACCTTGAACTGGGCTTGGAAACATACAGGCAGCCAGTACAAGCAGGCCAGAATTGGTGTTATATGTTCGGACCTGCTGGTCCCTGCTATTAATCTGGCCACCACATGTTGCACAAGCTGCAGCTTCTGAACCATCTTCAAAGGCAGCCCCACGTAGAGCACATTGCAGTAATCTAACTTGGAGATTACCAGAACATAGACAACTGAAGTCAGGTTCCCTCTGTCCAGATAGGGATGTAGCTAGGCCACCAACCAAAGTTGGTAGAGGCACTCCATACCATTGAGGCCACCTAAGCCTCAAGTGACAAAGATGGCTCCAGGAAAACCCCCAAGCTATGAACTTACTCCTTCTGGGGAGTGCAACCCCATCCAGAACAGGTTGAGCACCCTCCATCCAGCCAGAACAACCACCCACTAACAGCATCTCAGTCTTGTCTGGATTGAGTTTCAGTTTATTGGCCCTAATCCAGTCCATTGTTGTAGCCAGACACTGCTCTAGCACATCCACAGCCTCACCTAAAGAAGATGAAAAGGAGTAGAGCTGCATCTTTTTAACATACTGATGACAGCACACTCCAAAACTCCAGATGACCCCACTCAACAGTTTCATAGAGATGTTGAATAGCATGGGGGGACAAAACTGACCCCTGCAGAACCCCATACTGGAGAGGCCGAGCAATGTTCCCCAAGCACCACATTTGGAGCTGACCTCTAAATGGGGTTTCATCCCACCCATAAGGTCTCTGTCTTATCAGGATTTGGTTTCAGTTTACTGGCCCTCAGAAGCAGGCCTCCCCAGGAGCGGTGTCCACCATTTGGAATACCCTCCCCCATGCAGGTTGGGGAGCAAAAAGATGTGGCATATTTTAAATGCCTCCTGAAAACACACTAGTTTCAGAAGGCTTTCTTGGGCTTGTAATTAATTGCAATCAACCATGCTGCTGCTCCATTTTATTGTTATTTTAAAAATATTGGTATTGTAGTTGTAATTGTTTTTAACAGTCTATCTTAAGTTGTGATTTTAATATCACATATAAACCACTTAGAGACGTTGTTATATTAAGCAGTATATAAATATTAACAATCAATCAATAAAATCACCCAGGTATCTACCAATAGATCCAGTTCTTCCTTCTGCCCATGCCTGCCTCAGATGGCTTTAAAAGGGGATTAGACAAATACATGGAGGGCAGGTCTACCAGCAGCTATTGGCCATGATAACTGTATGCAACCTCCATGCTCAAGCTGAATGTGTAAGCTGCCCTTCAGCACAAGGTGAGGCATACACTTACCAGTTGCTGGGGAGGCAAGAACAAGTGAGATATATTACCTTCACGCCTTGTTTTGGGGCTACCCTAAAGCAACTGGCTGGCCACTATAAGAAACAGGATGCTGGGTTAATGAACATTTGGTCTGTTCCAGCATGGCACTTCTTATGCTCTTATCCTTTCATACTATTATATATGACAGAAAGAAGCAGAAAATGGCCTAGCAACATATACAACTACCAGTCACCAAATAAGTTTCAAATGCAGGGAACAGAATAGCAAAGTAGACCTTTTAACCAATTTAAACTGTGGTACACACCAATGTGGTGTAATAAAGTATAGGTCTGGGCCTGGGGAAACCCAGGTTCAAATCTCCACTCAGTCATGAAACCCACTGGATCTCGTGGGTTACTCACCATCACTCAGCCTAACCTACCTCACAGAGTTGCTGTGCAAATAAAATGGAAGGGGGACACCCATGTATACCACCTCAAGCCCCTTGGGGAAAGACAGGTTATAAATGGAATGAATGAATAAATAAAATAAAGAAACCCAATTCAATAGACTACTTTCTCCCACCCAACCCGCTCCCACTGTTGATGTGCTATGCCATTCTCAGCTGCCTGACAGACAGAAATTTCACATGTGCAGCCTTTCCTGGCTGATATCCAGCTCCTGATGGCTCTCAGGGTGTTGCGAAATGCAGATACCTTTCAGGAATAAAGGAAGTAACTTTAACAGATAAGCTGATGTATAATATAACCATTATAAATATGTCCAAAAAGAGAGAGGTCGCTTGAGCATACGACTAGGATAAAACTGACCCAACTTCAAATCCATAAGATATTAATGACACAAGGTGCAGCTTTCAAAGTTCTTGCACTACATAGTTCTGACGGAGTCTATGAAACCACTTCATAGTAATCAAGAATTAAGGGTCACAGTCATTATCATCCCTGAAAAATCTGGTCCTGACAATTCTCCCCACTCCCCCTTGTTGAGAAGAACCACTGCATTCATAATGCTTGCTGGGGGCAGAGGGTGAGTAGAGGGCAAGGTAATTTGCAGACTTGATTTTCTTAATCAGGTTATTTCTATCTAACCATCATATTACAGGAAATGAATATTTGCATTCAAATATTTTATAGCCAGCCCTCTGGTAAATTTGAAAATGCCACATCTGAAACCACTTGCTACTTGATCACCCAAAGGCTGTTACTATAGAAAACATAGAGGCCTATTTCTAAGCAGGGAATGTGGGCTGTCAGAGACTTTCCAGCCACTTCCTCCACAAGCCTATGCTGCTGCTTCCTTGCCCTTTTCCTTTCTCTGATGCTGGGATGGAGTCTCCCCTGGCTAATAAAAGGAGATGCAAGGGAAAGGTCACGGGCTGGGGCTGACTACTTCTGCTATCAAAAGAGATCTTCCTGGTATCAAAACAGTTTGGGACTAAGTTACTTGAAGGACCGCCTTCACCCATATCAGCCTGCCCGCAAAGAAAGAGAGGCCCTTCTCATTTGCCCACCCACGAGAGCAGTTAGATGGGTGACTACACATGAGAGGGCCTTCTCTGCAGTGGCCCCACACCTTTGGAACAAGTTGCCATCAGAGGTCCGCCATGCCCTGTCATTGCAGGCCTTTAAGGCGGCCTTGAAAACATATTATTCTACCGTGGCCTTCTCTTGGTATGACGGATGTTGTTGCTTTTACTGCTGTCGTTCTTCCTGGTTTTATTGTTGGCATTTATTGCTGTTTTATTGGTATTTTACTGCCTTCGCTGAACTGCAGACCGGGAGGTCGGCAGGACAGCAGTTCGAGACCTGAGTGCTGCGTGACGGAGTGAGCTCCCGTCTTCAGTCCCAGCTTCTGCCAACCTAGCAGTTCGAAAGCAAGAAATTGCAAGTAGATAAATAGGTACCGCCTCGGCGGGAAAGGTAACAACGTTCCGTGCACCTCGGTGTTCAGTCATGCCGGCCACATGACCACGGAAGCGTCTTCGGACAGCGCTGGCTCTTCGGCTTAGAAACGGGGATGAGCACCGCACCCTGGAGTCGGACACGACTGGTTGGGGACACCTTTACCTTTTATTTATTTAGGAGGGCTTCTGTCCTGAAAGGTGGCCAAGAAATATGTTAAATAAATAAATCTAAATGTCCCACTGTAATGGGGACCTTGCATTCAGACAAGCAAACTGACATGTGTGTTCTGAAGTGGAAGTCACCCACAAGGTCCTTAAGGGTGCAATCCTATGCATGAATGCTGGGAGTTGTAGGACTTCTTTCTGTCTGAACATGGAGAGAATTGTGCCCTAAGAGGTGCTCTTTCTGTATGTTTAAACTAGCTTTCATGTGTAAGCCAAAGCAGGTGTTACTTTAAATTGGTATCTAGCAGCTATGGGCATTATCCAATGGTGTCATTCTGCAAACTCAAATAGCGCTAGCGGTGTTCCACCAAACCTTTCTGTTCTGCATGTGATTGCGCAATACGCTTACACTAAGTTATGCATAACTTAGTTGGATTCTCCTCTTGCGCATAGTTTGGAACCTAATTCCGCTAGCATAACTGAAGTAGTGCCCGGACACCACCCTATGTCTCCGCCACCCATTTTTACTCTAGCGTCGGCAGATGGGGGCATGGTCGGGGAAAAAATGAATGAAAAAAAGCCTGGATATGGTAACCAGATATAAATCCATATCTAGATACGGGTTTAAAGTAATGTCTGTTTGGCCCTGAAGCTGACTGGCTCTAGCTGATTGCCTGTATTGAATCAAGAAACGGCTGCTTTCAGGCATCAGGAAATGGGCCTGCGGCGGGGTGGGGAGAGAGGGAACTTCATAGCTAGTCAGGCAGCCCGGTGGGCCGAAGTTGCCAGTCTGAAGTTGCCCCACAGGCCGAGCCTCGTGCACGTTCAGGATCCTTACCCTGCAGGCTTCGTAGGCGTCATTCAGCGTGATGAGCTCGTGCTGCTGGTGAGGGCCCGACACCGCACACAACACACAGATGATTTTCTCGTGCTCTCTGCAGTACAAGCTGAGATCTTCGCCGTGCTCTTCGCACTTCTTCCGCTCCAGCGTGCGAGCCCCCTCCTCCTCCTCCTCCTCCGCCGCCGCCTCCTCCGCGGAGCCTCCCGCCCAGCCCTCCGCCGGCCCCGGCCCCTCCGCAGCGCAGAAGCCCCTCATGCGGTGGGCCCCGTACTTCCGCCTGTGCTCCTCGGAGTGAAGCCGGCAGAAGGAGAAGCCGCAGTCCTCGCAGACCTGCGCGGCGCTCTGGGCTTCGTCGGGCTCGCAGGCATCGCAGGTGCCATCTTGGAGGAACTCTTCCTCGGCCGCCTCCGCAGAAGCCATGTCTAGCCTGGCCCAGGCAAGGCCCACTTGGGGAACCCCCGCCGCGCTTCTCTCCGCCTGGCGAGAGGGGACCACCACCGGCGGCCTGCCAGCGCCCGGCGGGGAAGCCGGTCTCCCTCCAGGCCACTGTTCCCCCGGCCGGGAGCTCCTTTCCCTGCCCCGAGTTCCTTCGCTCTGCTTTCTCCTCACACGCTCTTCTTGTCGAGCTGACAGCTGCCGTGGGCTGCGATCGCATGCCCAGCCGAATGCCTCCTGCTTTACTTAACAACAACCACCGCCCCCCCTTTTTTTTTTTAGGTAAAGCAGTAGTTTCACTTCTGAAGCAGAGGCCGGGCCGACAATTTAGCGGGTCTTTTCTTTTTTTTCACTTCCTGAGTCATTTAAAGCGGCGATGCTTTTTTTTTTTTTTAATGCCTCTTCCGTCCCCGCCCCCCACTCCTCCTCGAGCGTCGACAACTGTGCGGGGCAAGAGAGCTGCCAGATCGTGGTGGCTCGAAGAGGGATTTCCTCATATGGGATTCATTAACGTCGCTTTCTGAAAATGAAAGAATTCCCCGGGGGGGGGCGGGGGGAGTGTCCGCGTGTGCGCCTGTGTGTGTGTGTGCGCGTCCGCGCGCCCCCCCCCCCCCGTTTCAGTGCCCCATTTAAAAGCCAGGCTCGTTCAATTGTTCGTCGTGAGTGGAGCTCGGAGCCTATTAGCTGGCTCGGCAATAATCAGCGAAAGTCCTTTGAAGTCTACAGGATGTTTTCCTGTCTTGCCCGCATGGCACAAAGGGAAGAAGCAAATCGGCTGATTCTTTTCCTCGGCGGCGGCGGCGGCGGCGGCGGCGGCGGGGGGTGGTGGTGGTGTTGAAAACGAGGATTCGCCCATTTTTTTAAAAAAAAAATCCAGATTGCTTAAGCCTCAAACTGCAGCGGTGCTGAGCACGCTGGCTTCTAAATAATGACAGTACTCGACGTTATAGACAACGGTGTGTAACATCTTCCCACCCCACCCACCCCCATGGCCTTTGTTTTCCTAGAAAATGTAGCTTTGGGAGAGAGAAATTTGGACATCGAAGAGCAGGAGAATGGAGTTTAATATTACCCCATCAGTTCACTACTCCCTTGCAAACCACTGTTCCCTTTCCCGCACCGGGATCAGGGGTCAAAACAGACATTACTTTAAATCTGTGACTAGCAGCTACGTCTTCCCCCATTCCCCCTTTTTAGTTTATAGTACATGTAGGGGTCCCAATTCCGATTGGGACCAGGGTGGGGGGCTTTTAAGATCTGGATATGCCCCTGTGTCTACTGTAGAGTAAAAAGGAACAAAAGATGTAACTGCTAGACAGAGATGTAAAGTAATATCTGTTTTAGCCCTAAGCACATGTTCAAATTGAAGAACGTAGGGAAAACCACTAAACCATTCAGGTATGACCTAAATCATATCCCTTATGAATATACAGTGGAGGTGAGGAATAGATTTCAAGGATTAGACCTGATAGACAGAGTGCCTGAGGAACTATGGACGGAGGTCTGTAACATTGTTCAGGAGGCAGCAACGAAATCCATCCCAAAGAAAAAGAAATGCAAGAAAGCCAAGTGGCTTTCTCAGGCTTTACAAGTAGCTGAGAAGGAAAGCGAAAAGCAAGGGAGAAAGGGGAAGATATATCCAACTGAATGCAGAGTTCCAGAGAATAGCAAGGAGAGACAAGAAGGCCTTCTGAAATGAACAATGCAAAGAAATCGAGGAAAACAACAGAATGGGAAAGACTAGAGATCTCTTCAAGAAAATCGGAGATCTCAAGGGAACGTTTTGTGCAGAAACGGGCATGATAAAGGACAAAGAAGGCAAGGACCTAACAGAAGCAGATGAGATTAAGAAGAGGTGGCAAGAATACACAGAAGAACTATACAGGAAAGATCTGAATGTCCCTGATAGCCATGATAGTGCGGTCACTGAACTTGAGCAAGACATCCTCGAGAGTGAAGTCAAGTGGGCCTTAAGAAGCATTACTAACAACAAAGCTAGCGGAGATGACAGTATTCCAGCTGAGCTATTTAAAATCCTAAAAGATGATGCTGTTAAAGTGCTGCATTCAATATGCCAACAAATTTGGAACACTCAACAATGGCCGCAAGACTGGAAAAGGTCAGTTTACATTCCAATTCCAAAGAAGGGCAACGCCAAAGAGTGTTCAAACTACCATACAATTGCGCTCATTTCACATGCCAGCAAGGTGATGCTCAAAATCCTACAAGCTAGGCTTCAGCAGTATGCGAACCGAGAACTACCGGAAGTACAAGCGGGGTTTCGAAGAGGCAAAGGAACTAGAGATCAAATCGCCAACATTCGCTGCATCATGGAGAAAGCAAGAGAATTCCAGAAAAATGTCTATTTCTGCTTCATTGACTATGCTAAAGCCTTTGATTGTGTGGAACACAACAAACTGTGGCAAATTCTTAAAGTGATGGGAGTACCAGACCACCTTACCTGTCTCCTGAGAAACCTGTATGAGGGTCAAGAAGCAACAGTATGAACCAGACATGGAACAACCGAGTCGTTCAAAACTGGGAAAGGAGTACGACAAGGCCGCATATTGTCGCCCTGCTTATTTAACTTATATGCAGAGTACATCATGAGAAACGCCGGGTTGGATGAATCACAGGTCGGAATTAAGATTGCGGGGAGAATTATCAACAGCCTCCGATACGCAGATGATACCACCCTAATGGCAGAAAGCGAAGAGGATCTCAAGAGCCTCTTGTTGAGGGTGAAAGAGGAGAGTGCAAAAGCTGGTTTGAAACTCAACATTAAAAAAACTAAGATCATGGCATCTGGCCCCATCACTTCCTGGCATATAGAAGGGGAAGAAATGGAAGCAGTGACAGATTTTACTTTCTTGGGCTCCAAGATCACCGCAGACGGTGACTGTAGCCATGACATTAAAAGACGCTTGCTCCTTGGGAGGAAAGCTATGGCCAACCTAGACAGCATAGTAAGAAGCAGAGACATCACCTTGCCGACAAAGGTCCGTCTAATCAAAGCGATGGTTTTCCCAGTAGTAATGTATGGCTGTGAGAGCTGGACTATAAGGAAGGCTAAGCGCCGAAGAATGGATGCTTTCGAACTGTGGTGCTGGAGAAGACTCTTACGAGTCCTCTGGACTGCAAGGAGGTCAAATCAGTCCATCCTAAAGGAAATCAACCCTGAGTGCTCATTGGAAGGACAGATACTGAAGCTGAAGCTGAAATATTTTGGCCACCTAATGCGAAGAGAAAACTCCCTGGAAAAGACCCTGATGCTGGGAAAGACTGAAGGCAAAAGGAGAAGGGGACGGCAGAGGATGAGATGGCTAGATAGCATCACCGATGCAATGAATATGAACTTGAGCACGCTCCGGGAGAGAGCGCAGGACAGGAAGGCCTGGCGTGCTATGGTCCATGGGGTCACGAAGAGTCGGACATGACTGAATGACTGAACAACAACAACATGTTCAAAGGGACCCATGAAGGAGCGGGGGAGTGGAAGAGAGGGGACAGCTGGGGGCCAATGGTACAGAGAGGTGATGGGTATTCCACCACTCCCAAAATTGCCCTCTCCTTAAGCAAGTTATGGGAGAGGGGAGCTGGTCGTGCCTTTGATGCATGCATTTGCATGTAACCTCTTGAGTTTGGCCATCAGTTCCATTCAAAACGGTGAGATTATTTGAAGTAAAAGTAGGTGCAATCAGAATGTACACATACACATTTCTTAATTGTGGAGCTATATCCAAAGCATGTTTACTTAGAACTAATAAGGGCCAACTTTATTAGTTCTGAGTAAATGTTAGACTAAATGTTTCTTTAAATGTTAGACTAAATGTTTCTTTAAAGGTTACTGTAGGGGTGTTGCTAGCTGCTAGATCTCTCCCCCCCCCGCCCCCACCCCCTATTATTCACAAGTAAGCATAGAGGACCTGATCCAGATCTGGACCCTAGCATGGTGGATAGAGAGCTTTTAACCCCTCCATGGTTCAGATGGGGCCATTTGCACAGCAAAAGCAGATCCATTGTTTGGAAATGCAAATTGCAGGTGCAGGGCCCTGAACCGGATTGGGACCACAGCAGGTGTGTGTGTGTGTGTGTACTCATGTGTGCAAAGGGTCAAAGCACCCCTATCCCCAACGTAGGTTCTAAATCAGGTCCCCCATACTTACTTTTAAATAAGGAAAAAAACTGAAGCTGCTAGCTATATATTTAAGTTAGGTGTAGTTTGACCCTAATGATTCCTGCTGAGTTCACTGAATCTTACTCCCAAGTAAGTGGGAATAGAGGCTGTATTGGTCAATGTAAAGCCTATGCATACTTATACAGAAGTATGATCCACTGCATTCAGTGGGTACTCCCAGGTAAATGTGTGTGGGCCTTATGTGCTAGTCCATCTGTGTTCCCCAGTGATCTACAACTCCCATCATGCCTGGCTATTGAGCATGTTGGCTGAAGCTGATGGGAGCTGGAGTCTAACAATATCTGGATAGCACATGCTCCCCAACCCTGGATTAGCATATAGAGATAATTAGACTTCACTTTGGTTGGGGATGAGGACTGGGACCTGAGGACCAATGAATGATCTGGCAAAACCACTCATATTAGGTATGGGTTAAGGAATAGTAGATGATCTGGTCTAGAGGTTCATATATCCTGGTGTTCACAGGCCCTTCATTCCTAGAAGTTGCCTGGTAACTTTTACTTCCACATGCAGGTTTTGCTCATTGTCTCTGGTCTTCCAGGCTCCAGCTGTCCTAGCTCATGGCCATAGCTAGTTCTTGGATAAGTGTGCTTTGTTTCTGTCTGTTGACCTATTTGGGCTGGTAACTATTATCCAACCTCCGCTCTATTTTAATTGTTTCTATATCTTGGTGAGCCCCAGTTGCTGCTGCCCTGACTCCACTTCTACTGTCTTGGTCCTAACCATGCAAAAACTGTGCTCCCCAGGCAGACCCTGATCCAGCAAATGTGTCTCACTCTTCAGAGGACATGTACTTCAATTGAACATGTGAACTGGGTCTTCTTTTTATATGGTCTTTCTATCTGAGCAGCAGGACAGATGGCAATATATAGACAGACAACAGGAAGCTCTGTCTGTGATAGGTTGATCATAAAACCTTTTGGGGAAACATGCAGGGCAGGGGAGACATTTCTTCCTTCAATCCTTTAGTAAGGGTGGGTGTTCTAGAAAAGCACAATGAAAGACACTTTTTTCCTGTAAGAGCCCTGACAGCTGAACACACTAAGGTTTCCATGGACCCAGTGATGGGGTGGAAAAGGAGGACCATGTACCACCAGGCTAAATTGGTTGTGTTGTGGAGCCAAGGCTCACAGGGACACAGCACTGGCATTTTCTGATTAGCAGGGATGCTGCTGTCATCTGCCAATCTCTTTAAAATTTCCTGTTCCCTCTGAGTTTATGTCACAAGGGGTGCCCCCTCCATCCAGGGGACATGTCACTTCTGCTTTGTCCCAGAAGGAAAGATGTGACAACATAAATAGAACAATTCTAGACTTCAGTACAGGATTATTCAAGTTAGTAGTTCCAGGAGCAGAATCCCTTCTTAGGGCCTGCAGTAGCGGGGCAAGCTGTAGGTAAGTAGTTATGGGGTCAGGATGATTTGGTACTGAGTTTGCTGTGGAAGGGTGAATGTCTTTTCTTATCCTCTTGTTCTTATGCTTTCCTGTCTGCTGTCTGTAGTGGAAGGTCTCTTTTTTACCGTTCCCAGCAGTCAGGCTTCTGATTCGGCTCTTTGACCTCCTAATAAGCTCACTGGCCCCTTTCTCTTCCTGCTACCCCTTTGTGTACTTTCTGGCCTTTGTTCCTTGCCTGGTGCTCCTTCCAGCCATTCCTCCTGAGCATCTTTGCTCCCACTTTCTCTTCTCCTGGTGTGCTTACAGTATTAAGGCTTTTATCCTATGCTTCTGCCTCCTTCTCCCTCAGAGTCTTTGGGCTGTTAAAGCACCTTTGTCCTGATTCCCTTTCCTTCTCTTTACCCAGTCTTACCTGTGACTGGCTACTGTTTCTGGACAAGCAAGGAAATCTGAGGGATTGTATGGCAAACCCCGATGGCCCCTCACAGCTTATCTGCAATCCTCACAATAGTGGGGCGGGGGGGGGGGGTGAATTTTCCCAGCAACAGTATATTGTTCCCTCTTGTAATGCAAAGTATTTTGCATTACAAAAGTAATGCTTAGTCTTTACAAAAGACCTGGTGGAGATAAAACTGCTAGAACTGGTTTGTAGATATGGATCAATACAGCTGACTGGATTTTTGGACTTCCCTTGGGGGAGTGTCTTTGGGGACTGTCATGATTTCAAAATTTGCCACTATACCACTGGAGTAAAGTTACCAATGGACTGCATGTCTATGGAAGAAGCCAACAGTTTACAAGCTCTCTTCTCTACCTGTCTTCTGGGGAAGCTTGGGAAATGTGGTCAATATAAAATAGTAAAATATAAGAATGAAAGAAACCCACATTATCATTCTCATGCCCTTAGCCCTGTTGCCATGTTTATCCAGCACTTCATTAAAATCTTCTCCACTGAACCTGCACTGCAGGCTCTGGGGGACTGATCCTTCATAAAAGGTTTACAAGATGCTTCTCGGGTGTTAGTGCAGGCCTCTGCCATTCCCAAGGAGTCCTCTGTTTGAACTCTTAAACTGACAGATGTTTTTCTGTTACCTAAATGTAAAAAAACGTGTTGTCTGTATTGCCGGAAATAACATGTTTTGAAGTGAACAAAAGAGGATAACAGATTTCTTGGGTTATGGCTGCCAGATGAAAATACTAAAAAAAAAAGAGAAGAAGCAACAGGCAGAAATGGCTGCAGCATTTGTTGATTGGCGCTTTAGTGCTCTGAAATGCAGGAGGTCCATTGTATTTTGCTAGGGCTATGATGTTCTAAAATAGCAGAGTTTTTCAAATAGGGTACATTTACAAATGTTTGTGAGAAATGAACGGTTTGGGATTTTTGCAACTGCCTCTCCATTTGAGCTTCAATTCTACTTCTAAGCTTGTCAACACAGCCTGGAGTAATCCATGTAACTGTTTTGCAAATATACCTCATTAATAAGAAGCTTGTTGTCACCTTCATATCATGCACTGAGTGAACATGTGAGGGGTAGAGCAGCATTGTGTCTGCTGGCCCTGAACATTGCATGTCTGCTAGCCCTGCCCCCTATCTTAACATGATCATGATTATCTAGACCCATTTCAGTCGGCTTCAGGCTTGGGCATGGGACAGAAACGGCCTTGGTCACCTTGGTAGATGATATGAGGAGGGCTCTGGATAGGGGTGAATGCTCCTTCCTTGTTCTCAACCTCTCAGCTGCTTTTGATACCATTGACCACGGTATCCTCCTGGAGGGGTTGGGCATTGGAGACACCATATTGCGGTGGTTCTGGTCCTTCCTCTCCGGCAAGTACCAGAGGGTAGCACTGGGAGAGGAGGTTTCGGACCCGTGGTCACTCGTGGGGTGCCACAGGGTTCCATCCTCTCTATTAGCATCTATGTGAAGCCGCTGGGGGCTATCATCAGGAGGTTTGGGGTGCAGTGTCATCAATATGCGGATGACACACAGCTCTACCTCTCATTCAAATCTTCACCAAGGTTGGCCGTAGAATCCCTGTCCAAATGTCTGGAGACGGTGAGTGGCTGGATGGGGAGGAATAGGCTGAAGCTGAACCCTGACAAGACCGAGGTGCTTTTGGTGGGAGACAAGAGGAGGCTAGGGGATGTTGACCTGGTGTTGAATGGGGTACGGCTACCCTTGAAAGACCAGGTCCGCAGCCTGGGGGTCATTTTGGACTCCCAGCTGTCCATGGAGGCTCAGGTGTCAGTTGTGAGCTGGACAGCGCTGTATCAACTCTATCTGATACGGCGGCTGCGCCCCTTCCTTCCCAACCATCTGCTCCCACTGGTAGTACATGCCCTGGTCTCCTGTCGTCTAGACTACTGTAATGCGCTCTACGTGGGGTTACCCTTGAAGATGGTTCGGAAGCTGCAGCTGGTACAGAATGCTGCGGCTCGCCTGATTAAAGGCAGCCGCCGGCGAGATCACATCACTCCAGTGCTGAAGGAGTTGCACTGGTTACCAGTTGTTTTCCAGGCCAAATTCAAGGTGTTGGTTTTGACCTTTAAAACCCTATATGGTTCTGGCCCAGCCTATCTTAAGGAGTGCCTCCAGCAGCACCAGACAGGCCACTTAACAAGATCAGCCTCGGATGGCCTTCTCTCTGTCCCATCAGCCAGGACAGCTAGACTGGTGGGGATGAGGGAGAGGGCCTTTTCTGTAGTGGCCCCCACTCTGTGGAACTCCCTCCCTAGGGAACTCCGTCATGCCCCCTCTTTAATGAACTTCCGTCGTGCATTAAAAATGTGGCTGTTCAGGCAGGCATTTGGGGTGGGTTAGGGTATTTTAGAAAATGTTTTTATTGTAGAATTTTATTGTTTTATTGTATGTTGTACATCGCCCAGAGTGGCTGGGTGACCAGCCAGATGGGCGATTAATAAATTAAATAATAAATAAATAAAATAAATGATCAGCTAAAGTAAAAATAGACTCTGTGCATGTACAGTGTGTACAGGCACCAAGAGTCCTCTTACAATCAAGATTCTTGACCACACATACCATGCAGGGCCTACACACATACAGTTGTATGCACATAGAGCCCATTCTCGTCTCCAACAGGCCTAAGGTTTTCAAGCTCAGACCATCAAACAGCTCTTGTGCTTTTAAGAGCTGCAAAGAAGAATTTCACTGGTGCAGCTGTCTCCATCGCACTATTGTAATGACAGGAGGAGCTGGATCTTTCCCTTCTATCCTACTAGGGTTGACTTCTTTTTGGATTTTAAAAATACTGAGTGGGGCCACAGCCAACATCGAACCTAGGTTTTATCAGCTTCTGAGACCCCAGAACAAAACTTGGTTTTACTTGGTCAGTCCAATAAAATTATGGTTGTTTTGCAATACTTCATGCTACTGAAGCCATCTCAAGTGCTTTTAACCCTACTTTTTAAAGGACACTTTCCATATAGGAGTATCAACATACAGTATAAGGGAAGATAAAAGTGAAGTAGGTGAACTTTCCTCTGTTCTGCGTCTGAATATTCACGACTCTACAGGTGGATCTTGTCAAATGACGGGAAACTTGTCATTAGAAATTTAACCATACAGTCCTGGCCATGCACACACAGCCTGCTGTCAAAATGCAGATGGTGTATACTATAGACCAGCTTCCCCAACCAGGTGCCCTCCAGACGTTTTGGTCTACAACTCCCATATTTTTTTACCATTCTTGGCCATGCTAGGTGGGGCTGGTGGGAGTTGTGGTCCAAAACATCTGGACAGCACCTGGTTGAGGAAGTATAGACACATCACATAAGGGAGAATATAGGAGATATGACACATCTTACTAATTTGCCGCTTATTTTTCCTGTGGACAAAAGAGTCCATAATTATATTTATATAAGTTAGGAAGGAAACTCAAGAACTTTGGGGCCCAGATAGTTTTCTCATCCATATTTCCAATAGTTAGAAGAGGGATAGAAAGTGAACGAAAAATACTCTGGGTGAATAACTGGCTATGAAGGTGGTGCCAACGAGAGAGATTTGGATTCTGGGACCACGGGCTATACTTCCTGGAAGATGGGCTGTTGGCAAGGGATGGGTTGCACCTCACAAAGGCTGGGAAGAATATGTTTGGCCACAGCATGAAGAATTTCATCAGGAGGACTTTAAACTGAATCCTACGGGGAAGGGAGATGTAAAGTTGGGGGTAACAATGGACGTAGGCGCATGCACCGCAACGGAGAGAACAGCTCTAATAGCGCCCAATAATAG
The DNA here is from genome assembly GCF_057233095.1 of Heloderma suspectum. Taxonomy (NCBI): domain Eukaryota; kingdom Metazoa; phylum Chordata; class Lepidosauria; order Squamata; family Helodermatidae; genus Heloderma; species Heloderma suspectum. The sequence goes on from NC_139458.1 coordinate 93,702,634, forward strand.
TCTTCAGACACATGTAGGAAGAAAGCCAGACTATGAAGCACATGGTCTTCAATGTCTATATACTAATACCCAGAGTATGGGAAACAAACAACGAACTTGAACTGTTAATATGGGAGGGAAATTATGACTTGATAGGTATAACTGAGACTTGGTGGGATGACTGGAATACAGCAGTTGAAGGATATAACTTGTTCAAAAAGAACAGGAGGAACAGAAAGGGAGGTGGAGTTGCACTGTATGTGAAAAATACTTATCTGCACAGAAATACAGGAGGATGAGCTTGGTAGCCCCATCGAGAGCATCTGGATCAAAATAAATGGAGCAAAAAATAAAAGGAACCTGGTGGTCGGAGTCTACTACCAGCCACCCAATCAAGGAGAAGACAACGATGAAACTTTTGAAAAGCAAATAGCCAATGTTTTAAGAAGCATGATGTAGTAGTAATGGGGGACTTCAATTTCCCCGATATTTGTTGGGAGACAAATTCTGCAAAACATGGCTCCTCCAGGAAATTCCTGACTTGTGTGGCGGATAATTTCCTCCTACAGAAAGTGGAGGAAGGAACTAGAGGATCAGCTATCCTTGACTTGATCCTAACCAACAGAGATGACTTAGTGGATCAAGTAGCAGATATAGGAAATCTGGGGGAAAGCGACCATGTTGTACGTCAGTTCTTGGTTCTAAGGGAAGCAAAAGCTGAGTGTAGTCAAACACGTACCCTGGATTTTAGGAAAGCTGATTTTCATAAACTCAGAACAATGATCAGTAAGGTCCCATGGCAAGCGACGCTAACGAGAAAAGGATTCCAAGATGGGTGGGAGCTTTTAAAAAAGGAAATTCTCAAGGCACAATTACAAACAATTCCAACAAGAAGAAAAGGTGGAAGACAACAGAAGAAGCCAATGTGGCTTCACAAAAAGCTTAGATATGAAAACAAAAAAGGACACATATAGGAAGTGGAAAGAAGGCCAAGCTACAAAGGAAGAGTACAGGCAGGTAGCACAGAATTGCAGGGATGGTGTCAGGAAGGCTAAAGTGGAGAACAAGCTGAGGTTAGCAAGGGATACTAAAAACAACAAAAAGGCTTTCTTCAGCTATGTGCACAGTAAAAGGCAGAGGAAAGAAATGGTGTTTCAGCTATTAAATAAGGATGGCAAAACGATAACAGATGACAAAGAAAAGACAGAGGTGCTCAATTCCTACTTTGGCTCAGTCTTCTCCCGAAAGAGGGTCTATGACCCCCCTGGCAAAGGCGAGGTACAGGCTGAAGGCAGGATTGCAGCTTGAGATCGATAGGCATATGGTCAAGGAACACCTAATTACTTTGAATGAGTTCAAATCTCCAGGGCCAGATGAACTGCACCCTAGAGTAATAAAGGAACTGGCAGAAGTACTCTCAGAACCGCTGTCTATTTTCTTTGAGAAATCATGGAGGACGGGTGAAGTGCCAGATGTCTGGAGGAGGGCTAATGTCCCTATCTTCAAAAAGGGTAAAAAGGAGGAACCTGGGAACTACAGACCAGTCAGTCTGACATCAATCCCTGGGAAAATTCTGGAGCAGATCATAAAGCAATCCATCTGGAAGCACCTTGAATGCAATGATTCCTCAAAGCCAACATGGATTTGTCAAGAACAAGTCCTGCAGGACGAATCTAATCTCATTTTTTGATCAAGTAACCTCCCTTGTGGACTGTGGGAATGCTGTAGACATAATATACCTTGACTTCAGCAAAGCTTTTGACAAAGTTCCCCATGATATCCTGATGAGCAAACTAGCTCATAGTGGGCTAGATGAAACAATGATCCGGTGGATCCACAGTTGGCTACAGAATCGGACTCAAAGAGTGCTTATCAGTGGGACCTTCTCAAACTGGGGAGAGGTCACGAGTGGGGCACCGCAGGGCTCAGTCCTGGGCCCAGTGCTCTTCAACATTTTTATTAATGACTTGGAGGAGGAGGTGCAGGGAATGCTGATCAAATTTGCAGATGACACCAAATTGGGCGGGATAGCTAACATTTTGGAAGACAGAAACAAAATTCAAAGTGATCTTGATAGACTGGAGCACTGGGCAAAAACAAAAGAATGACATTTAATAGGGATAGATGCCAAGTTCTGCACCTAGGAAAAAGAAACCAAATGCACCGTTACAAGATGGGGGATACGTGGCTCAACAACACTACAAGCGAGAAGGATCTTGGAATTGTTGTTGATCACAAGCTGAATATGAGCCAACAATGTGATGTGGCTGCAAAAAAGGCCAATGCTCCTTTGGGCTGCATTAATTGAAGTATAGCTTCCAAATCCCGGGAAGTACTAGTTCTCCTCTACTCAGCACTGGTTAGGCCTCTTCTGGAATACTGTGTCCAGTTCTGGGCACCGCACTTTAAGAGGGATGCAGACAAGCTGGAGGGCAACAAAGATGATCAGGGGACTGGAAACAAAGCCCTATGAAGAGAGACTGAAAGAAATGGGCATGTTTAGCTTTGAGAAGGGAAGCCTGAGGGGAGATATGATAGTGCTCTTCAAGTCCTTGAAAGGTTGTCACAGAGAGGAAGGCCAGGATCTCTTCTCGATCATCCCAGAATGCAGCACACAGAATAATGGGCTCAAGTTACGGGAAGCCAGATTCCGGCTGAACATCAGGAAAAACTTCCTGACTGTTAGAGCAGTACGGCAATGGAACCAATTATCTAGGGAGTTGGTAGGCTCTCCCACACTGGAGGCATTCAAGACGAGGCTGGACAGCCATCTGTCAGGGATGCTCTGACTTGGATTCTTGCATTGAGCAGGGGGTTGGACTCGATGGCCTTGTAAGCCCCTTCCAACCCTACTATTCTATGATTCTATATTACTCTTCATTGGGTAGGTTAGGATTTCATGCTACAGAATGCAAAAAATATAAAAGAACCAGCTCTGGCTACATAGTGCAAAATTATTAGATGAAGAATTTTCAGAGCTGAGCACATTCTCTAGACACATGCTGATGCAGTCAATCCTGTCTGGTGGATTGGCCACAAACTGGACAGCAACAGAAATATCTTGCAGTTTTAGCATGGCCAACAGGAAGCTCTGGCGTGGGCTGGTCCATGAAGTCACGAAGAGTCGGAAGCAACTGACTGAATAAATAACAACAAACTACCCAACTGACTGAATGAGGGACATGAGGTTTAGTGGCAGGGAGCTGTGGGGGTTGACATTTGTAATGTGACAAAACAATGTGCATGAAATGAATAGGGACGCTAGAAGGACGCATTGACCTTGGTCTAGAAAAGTTAGTTACATGACTATCTTAAGCCCTGTTAATGTCCATGGGTGGTATATGTGACAGAAAAATCCTAAGCATCCAACTCAGTATTACTGAGTTCAATGGGACTTACTCCCATATACATAAGCGTGTCTAGGATTGTAGCCTAACATTCTTTGGATCAAAGCCATCAGATGGAGAGTCCAACTTCTTTACAGCCTCTTCCTTGTTTCTCCTACATGGGAGGCTTTAGAAATAGGTAAGGAATGCCTCTTTGATCCCTGGCCTTTGGCTCTGGCACTTTTGGGGAAATAGGGGAGAAGCTATAGCTTGATGGTGGAACATGGCTATTTGCATACTTAGGTCCAATGTTCAATCTCTGCATCTCTAGCAGCACTGGAAAAGAACCCTGCCTGAGATCGTAAAGGACTACTGCATTTCTGGTCTAGGTGAACCAGTAATCTAATCTTGTATAGAGTGCCTCCATCTGTTTAGTGGAATGATCCAAGGATGGTCAGACACTCCAGAAGAAATCAGGCGTGATTATCTACACACACATCCATTCATGCAAATTGCCATACTTTAACTTCTTTTGAAAAATTGAGAAATATACTCCACATTCAACTCTAGGACAATAGCCTGATGACTGAAAGCCACCTTAACAGGGACTATTATGAAAAAGTGGTAGGCTTTTGCTTTTGAAATCACAGCCATTGGACTAGAACCTTTTATGTATAGACTTAAACTCTTTCCCTGGGAACAGTAAGTTAGGCAAATTTTACCTGTAGCATCCTTAAGCCAATTACCAGCTTCTGCTAAATGGATTTACTTACTCTCCTCAGCAGATAATCATTTAGTTAGTTAAGTGAGCTATTCCTTTTATTTAAAAACTACTACAATTTCCAATTTGTGGGATGAATCACAAAGCCATTTTCATTCCTTGCCACAGTAATGAAAAGAGTAAATTCCAGAAGGGGAGTGGGAATCTTGTTTTTAATATACAGACTGTAATGCAGATAACTTTTTCATGTGATATGTGCAGTGAGACTTTATGACCAGTTTCATTTTAGCGGGCAGGCCCCTGAGATCACCTAATCTGATTTCATGCTGTTCCCATATTAACTGATATCTTATCTTATTAGAGTGCACTGCAGCAAAATGTAAGTCCCTTGTTGAATAAATCCATTTCCGAAATGTTATGAATGAAAGAGTCACAGCTGTCACTAATGTTCCATGTCCATGGAAGAACCTAACCTGCTAGACTTGCCAAAGAAAGGGTTTGATTTAACTCCTAAACATTCTATCCTACTACCTGACAATACTCTTAATAGGTTATTTTGTGAGTTGTGTTGAATTATTCACATATCCTTATTGCTCCTTTTATGCACAGGCACAAACACACAAAAAGCAAATCCAAATCCATCTAAGAATGCCAGAAGCTGTATTGTTGTTTGAGATGAAACTATTTCTTAATAATAATTTTTACTAATTATTCGTGCAGATCAATGCTTTGTTGTAAACAGTAACGTCTAACAAGAATGCTAAGAACTCTAACCATCCATTATTTATAAACCTTTATTACATATACAAGTTGATTTCTCAGAAATGGATGATTGCTTCATATACCCTCTAATACATTTGCTCCTTGTCAGGCCTGTGTTAACCTAACATCTGAGAATAAAAATGCATGAAGCACAAGCAAAGGTGTCACAAGTTTGTTGTTACCTTTGCATTTTATTTTAATTGTTCTATTGAATTTTGTACACCACCCTGTGATTTGATAATGAAGGGTGGTATATACATATTTTCAATAAAGAAATACATTCTTTTTCTGGGGTACTGTAATGATTATATAAGCAGCACCTGCAACTACTAGGTCGTGCTGTTCAATATCCTTGGTGCTTAGCTAAGATACTGTGTCTCGTCTTGTTGTTCTTGTCTTGGTAAAGTTCCTGTAAAGTACAGAGCTATGCTGGAGGCCTGTGTTGTTGCTTTAATTTGCAAATATATAGTAAAGTCTGCAGGGCCAGCCTTACCCTTAGACAGAGTAAGGTGGTCACCCCATCTCAGGCAGTTGATATGGGGTGTCATGAAAAGACAGCAAATTATTATTTATTTTTAATGTATTTTTGATAGACAGGGACAGGTGTTCATGGGATTTTCTGCCTCAGGTGCCAAAATAAGTTGGCCAGTCTTGGGTACTATGCAGCGTGACATGGGGGAGGGGGGGAGGGGGCATTTGCTATTCTGCCTCAGGCAGCAAAATCTCTTGGGCCAGCCATGAAAGTCTGTTCCTCTAAACAAGTGTTACAGTATTTATTGTCTGGCCCAGTGGTTTTCAGACATTCTTCATTTAAGGAACATTTTCTGACAAACCCCTGAGCATCTGTCATGGAAGGAATCCCAATATACTTCAAAGGATTCTAGACCAATTTCTACAGCACTTAGTTAATGTGGGGCATTGACCAAGCCTGTTGGATTTCACCATTGCCTTATGTGAACTAAAACTGTGACCTAAAATAATCCCACTCTTTTGCAGTTGTATCTTTCAAGACAATTGATTTTAGTGGTTAAGCTGTCTTTCAGGGAAGCTACTCCAGCATTAGTGATCTTCTTATTGAAGAACCTCTGATACATTTCCAAAGGACTTCAGATTCCCAGAAAATAGAACGCAGTTTGAAACCCATTGAACTGGGGTGACCAGATGTAAAGGAGGACAGGGTTGCTGTACCCTTTATAATTGCCCAGAATTAGCAGCATCTGCTGCTTTTCTCATTGCTGGCTGGGATTTGGCACCTGCCTGCACAAATTGCCCTTTTACACAACTATTAGAGCTAAAGAGGCCTTTGCATCTCGTGGCTCTCATAAGCTGTGTTCCACAAGCAAGTGACTTCTGAGTTACAAAACCCTTTTCCATGGCACAAACTGCAGTGGCAAAGCACACCACCACAACTCAAGGCGTAATAACACAATGACCTTTGGAATGGTCCAAATGTTTCTTAGGGGCATTTTGGACTCCTTTAGAGAGGTCCAGTAACTAAGCACTCTGATATCTAAGCTGGGACTTCATGGCTCTCAGTATGGCAAAATGTTACAATCAGTTGGAAGTGGGATGATGACTGAATTTTCCATAGTTGATATATTCATGAGCTTACATCTTATAATGTGTGCACAACAGACAATTCTCATGGGTGAAATTCTTGATACATAACAGTTTGAAACAGCCCTTTTATGTTAAATAGATTCAAACACACATCCTGTCCTCTATCTTATCTTCCATGTGCCTTTTTAAAGGTAAAATGAATTAGGAATGAACAGTTTAAACAAGAGTTAATACATTGCTAGAGACCGCCCTTTAGCTGTGATCCTGAGGCTTCCTTTACCTCAGGATTAGAGGGGCTGTTCCTTAGAATAAGAAGCTCATTTGTTCAGTCTTGCTCAGAGTCTCTTTGGCTTTGATATAAAAATTCGGTCCACCCAAGTCTGCAAGTTATTGATTGAATTCCTTTCACTTTTTTTTTTTTTAAAGGCCCTGAGCGGAGATTTTCGCCATCCTGTAATAATTCATTTATCGTGTGGCTTGTGTTTCTAACAGTAATGTTCAAGAGCAATCATGCAACCAGTGGGAAACTATGATTTGAAATGAACCATTTGGGTACAAGCCTGCTGAGGTGATGTTTTGCTCCTGTGTGTGAAGTATTTCAGAGACCCTCAATCCAACATAGTTTTGGGGAACAAAATGATTTTACCATGCAAGTGTACTATTTCTAAAACTGCAGAAGCACATATAAGAAATAATGTAAAATTAAGAAACAGGAAACTGTTAAAACAAACTAAAAAAAATATCTAGGTGTATGTTGGGGATACACGGATATCTAATGAGTGTAGCAGTTGCATCCATGCAACACTTGTACAAGGCACTTCTATAGGCTGTAACATACTTTGGTTTCATGTGGGCTGAATCTTACAGCAGAGAGTGACTTAGAAGGCCTTTTAGCTACCCTTACTGTTTCATGATTCTTTGAATGGTTTGAAACAGGAGTAGCTGTTTTCTAAGTCGGGACAGCTAGACCCTCTCAGCCAGGCTGCCAAGGGACTAGACAATCCCAGGCATGGTATCATTGCCCAACTTGGAGTAGAGGAGAGGAGGATGTACTGCCTTGCCATTCCCTTCCTATTGGTTTTGGCAAAGAGGAAAGTGTCTCAGTGTACTTTCTACTCTAAGCCTAGCAGCTCTCACGCATTCAAGAAGAATATGATTGTAGAAGCCGGACCAGGGTTGGCCTCATTGGGCTTCTGTAACCTTGACTTCCTTCGCCCTTTTCTTCTATGTGCTATGAGTAGGCACAGGGAAAGAGGACAAGCAAATCAACAGTGGCAAGGAGGATGTTAGCCTATTGAGTATATCTTGGCCAAGTGCCCCAACTGCAACTTGGAGCCAACACTGGGTTGAGAAAGAAGACATGACACTTCTGCCCTGGTCAGAACAGGAAAGCAAGACATTTCTGGTGTCAGATTCTGAGCTCTCCACACTGGCATGTTAATGGGTTGTAGGAGCCGGATGAAATCATACTGCAAACCTGATGCTGCTTAAAGGTTGCCAGATATAAAGTATATTTTATATTTTCAAAAATGAAAAATCCAACATTTTTCCCTTTCTGGCTTTTTAGCAGGCCTAAGGGCAGAGGCAGGTCAGTCCTGTAACGATCACATATCCTGCACAGCTAAAATCAGTATCTGCAGACTCCTCCCCTATTCCATCCTGGGACTCTGAACAAGCACATACTGTGGCTTCACCATCCTCGGGGGGGGGGGTTCTTCCCATATCCCCCCCTCCACACACACACACACACACACACACTTTTTATACCATCTTGCCTGATTAAGAGATCTGGCGATCTTGAAAATGTGCACAATTTTGGAGATCTTTTGGTTGGCCTAATAAAGGTATTACACTAATACGGATTTTAAACTCTCACCTCCTATAATGAAATGGATTGAGGACCTCATAACACCATCAACATTTGAACGGGTGGTATATAGGTGCCACTTGTGAATGGATACATATATGGATATTTGGTCTGGTTTTGAAGTTTATGCATAATTTACTCTTTCTAGAAGCCTGTATTTTCATATATACAGTATATATATATATATACTATATATATATATATATATATATATATATATATATAATATACATACACACACAGTATGTATGTGTGTGTGTGTGTGTGTGTGTATATATATATATATATATATATATACACACACAGTATATATATAGAGTATATATATATATATATATATATATATATATAAACAGTATATATAGAGAGAGAGTATATATATATATATATATATATATATACACACACACACACAGTATATATATATGCACACACATACACACATACATATATATATATATACACACACACACACACACTCAATTAATTAAAATTGATTCTTTTAAAGCATGTAGTTATACTTTTTTCTCTTCCTCCCCCTTTTTATGGTTTTGTTTTGCTTTGTTGAAATTCACAATAAAATTAATAATAAAAAATATATGGATTGTAGACATTTTCTGGTTGACCAAATGTTTAGAGATGCGAACTTGAACTTGTTTGAGGAATGCCTCAGTCTAGAGGTTTTGGAATTAGCAGCAGCAATGCAGTTTGGTCTACTGAAAGCACAAGGAAAACCATCCATATGCAGCTTATCCAGTTTTCCAAACATGATAGTGCTTCCTAGGAACATATAAGAGGAAGACAGGAGGGTCAAAGAAGTGCTGACCTTTAAAGTCTAAAGGTAGATTATGTTGTGTGTGCCATATAGTCAAAGATGGCTCTAAGACAAATGGTGCTTTTGATGTTGTAGTAATTGTGCCTGTTGGGAGGACTAACATAGTTCAGACTCTACGATCCTTTCAGATGATGATGATGATACTTGGTTAAATCTCAGGAATGCTCAGTGGTTCTCCTGTTGATGACCAGTGTTACTCAGACCTTTTGACCTTGGGCCTTTCTAAACTTACTCTGCCTTCCAAGCACACCAAGCCACCAGCACTCATCTCTTTGGCAGCAGGTGACAAGCTGAACACTCACAATCTGCATGCAGGATTGCGTGTATGTAAAGCTCTATCGATTGGGGCACTAATCCAACTCTGGCATTATAAGAGTACTGGAACAGGGCATCTCAGATTGCTTCCTAAAGCCAGCCAGCCAGGGAAGCAGACAAAAGAGGGAAGATCTACTGTGGTGAGAAGCTTCCATACAAACCTCCCTTCAATTTCTATGATTAGCATAGCAGTTTTGATTTCTGTCTCCCTGGGGCATCTGCCCCACATCTTGAAATCACCATGTTAATCTCATGATGCAATAATCATGGGTTGCTTGGACAATACCAAATACCACAATTAGAACTGGCAAAGAACTTGATCATTCCAAGGTTTATGACAATAAAGACATAAAGTGCACCAGAGTATTATGTTGCATAATCCCTTGCTTAGAATTTCCACAGCATTTTAAACACCTAGTTAGTTCTGGCTTTATACCATTTAGATAAATACTATTAAGCCAGTTCACAGAGGGAGAAATGGTGGTAGACATATTAAATAGTTTGTCCAAGGTTGATTAAGCAGGCAGTATATTAATATTCAGTGCATTCTGGCACTTAAATGCAGTCCACACATCACTCATTTTTCAATACTCTCATGGACTTCAATAGGGCTACTTTGCAGTAAGTTCCATATGGACTGCAATCTTAAATGTTCTTGTGGTGAATCTGGACTAGGGGTCAGGAACCTGTGGCCCTCCAGATGCTGCTGGACTTCAACTCCCATAAGCCCCACCCTAGACCAATTGTTCCATAATAACTTTCTTTTCTTTTTTTACACCATGAAACAATGTCTATATGAGAATAAACATGGAAAACAGGGTTTGATTTTCTTTTTTAACAAGTAAACATTCGGGATGTATAGATTTTGTTCAGTCTGTTCTGTCTGTATTTCACGGATCATCAGGCATCTTTTGTTCCATCATTCATTCATTGATGGAAGTGTGTATGTGTGTGTGTGTGTGTGTTTTACCAGAATGTAATGCTACTTGTGCTAATTCACATTAGTGCTAATTTGCATCAATGTTACATCACATCAGCGCAAGTGTGCATTAGCACTAATGTGCACTTGCTCAAATGTGTTAATACAATTAGTTATTGTGAACTAGTGCAAATCCCCCCCTTCCCACACACAAAAGTGAAAAACAAGTCCGTAAGTCCTCAGAATCTGCATGACTCAGAAAAAGTTGGTCCACTGCAGAAACTGCAGGTCGGATTCAGAAATCTGAACTCATCTGAATCCATTCTAGATTTCTCTGATATCCCTAGGTGCACTTGACAGTCCCAAAACCACATTCCACACCACTCCAAATCACAAAAGACATGCTAGTTAACCTCTGAAAAAAGGTCATAATCTCAAAATAGAAGTACTGTTTGGGGGCAGGGGGAAGGCATATATATCTCACACTGTCAAACATCAAATCAGTAACACCTGCAATTTTGTTCCTTGGTAAACTGATCCTCTGAAAAAGCCCTTAAAGATCATTAACAGCATTTTGATAGGTGCTATATCCATGACATTTTTATATTAGTTGAATATTTACAAATTTATGGTATTTTATCTTTGGATATCTTCAATCCTAGGGAAATGTAACCTATTACTGTAATACTTCTATATCTGAGTTCATCAGAAACATGTGCCATAGGGTGCAACCCTATGCTTATCAAAGGAGTACTCCAGTGTTGAGCACTCTGAATATCCAGTGCTCTGCCAGCAGATGCCTACCAGAACAGAAGGAGCAATGAAGGTGATTTTCGCCTCTCCATCCTTCCTGTTATTGTTATTTCCACTGATCCCATCTAGAAAAATTATGCTGCTGGGGGAAGGGCTAGAATTGAAGAGGCCACAGGATAGTGCGTATCCCTGCCTAACCTTTCCCTCCCACCAGGACAACCCCTTTTTTGCTTCCCCAAAGTCGCATTTCTGATCTTGAGTTCTTTCCTCAGAGGCTGTGAGGGGGCAGGGGAAGGGGAGGGGGGAAGGATCAGAACTAAGAGTCCCCTTAGGAGTTTCTATAGGAGGGCGGAACCTGAAAATCCTATGGTCCCTGGGATGCTTTCCCAGGACCATAGGATTGCTCTCTTAGTAATATGTCCATGTAAAGCTGGAGCAAAAGCAAGAACTGACACTTCACTGCTTTTAAATTACACCTAGCATGGTCAGGTGTCTTACTTTATAGAGGCAGTCCTCTGTTTGAATGTGTCCTCTATTTAAAAGTATGTCCACTCAAAGTCAGGTTTAAAGACAGAGAACCATAAGAAACCATAAGGAGAGCAGGGGCCTTGAAGTCCCCCATCAACAGTTAGCACTTGGCTAGCAGACTGAGCAGGCACACAGGCTACCTGGTCACAACATTCCTCACTATGGTGTGATGTATTATATTTCTATATAAGTTATAGTTATTATTCAAAAATTTGCAGTTATACATATACATTAGCATATGCCATTTTTGTGCAACCCTGTGTTCACTTTTTTGGCAATGTATCACTGACCACTCTACTTCTGCCCCCAGCTCTGCCAACTTTCTGTACATTAATCGAACCTTAATCCTACTCTTCTGATAAATTAAAAGGTATATTGTTGTACTATATTGTATTTTATGGTTTTAAGTTTGTTTTGTGAACCACCCAGAGAGCTTTGGCTAATGAGCAGTATAGAAATGTAATATAAATAAATAAATAAGGTATGTGACAAGCACCTACTTCTGATATAGTTCAGCAATGCCCCCTAGAGCATCTGGTCAGCTGGCACCTCGCTGGGCAACCAGAATAGGCTTATTCTAACCCTATCTCACTTCTTTGTCCTCCAAAATGTGACCAACCCCTCCCCCTTTTTTTTTAGAATAGTCTGACTGGTTCCAACCACTTTGGGCTTTTGATATGTACATTTACAGTCATTAAGAAGGTGGGTCCAGCCACTAGGTAATTTTCTGATTTGCTGGCGAGACCCCTGACATCAGAAATGAAAGCTATTGCATTATTGAAACAAAACAACAATCACTATCTGCTAAGGGGCTGGCCGTTACTAAACTGCCTTTAGATCTGCCACCTTGAGAAGCAGAAGGCTCAGCTTCTAAGGCAGAGAGGGATTCCAAGCACCCACCTAGCCCCCGAGGGTGTCATTGCCTCAGGAGGCAGGCTCCTCTAAGAAGTGCTCAGATACCAAAGAGGACTCCTTGGGAGCAAGGCCTGTAATGTGATGCAGCTAAGCCCTGGCTGAGGCTCTGGTAGCTCTAGTTATATCAGCTCTCACTTGTAACTTGAGAGCTGCTGGAAACAGTGTCTGATCTCAGCTCTGGTCTGTGTATCCTGTTTTCTCCCTGACCTTGCCATGTGTTTGGACCTCTGTGCTACTGACCCTTGGAGTTCTATCTGACTCTGTTTTTGGATTGCGTTTTTACTAGATCAATCTCCTGGCTGTTGACCTTGGCTGTGCCTCAGACATTGCTTTGGAAAAACCCCTACGTGCTTGGAAAAGCTGTGCTTGACCATTTGCCTGCTAAATTGACTGCTCTATTGTATACATTCCTGTATTAACTTAGCAAAGAGCCAGGACTCAGTTCAGAGCCAGACAATTGCCCGCTCACGTATCTGAGGAGCTTGGATTAATTGCAAAAGAGAGCAAGGTGTGAAAGGTACTACCCTGGGATTAAATGTCATGGTCTTTAGTACTGTCTCCTTTGGGTCCTGAGAAGGAACCTGTGGGGCACGGTGGCACAAGGCAGCAACGAGAGCTCCTAGTGACCAACTTGCTCAGAAATCATCTGTAACCAGACTGAAGCCTTTGTTGCTTTGATGTCCAGAACCCCCTCTCAGACTCCACTCCCACACAGAAAAATAGAAGTCCTTGAAAAGGGCAGGCCTCTGTCCTGGTGTCAGGAATGAATCTGAGCGTGTGGAGATGTCTAGCAGCTCAGATTCAGAATGGGAACAGCCAGAACAGGAGGAGGCTCCCCTCTCTAGTGAGCTCAGATATGGCAAGGCCTTTTTCTCAAGACCTTGGCTCACAGATGACTCAGCCTGAATGCCCTCCCCCATGAGAACCCAGGTTTTGGGGGAGGAGGAGAGTGAGGGGCGTGACTTGAGGGATGCTAGGGTCCGTCTCAGAGAGACATGGGAAAAGTTAGAGGCGGAGCTTAGATGCTCCACTAGGTTGGCTATGTGTGAAAGCCTACTTAGGAGGGAGCCACCGTAAGGGAAGAGCATCCCTCCGAAGCTAGTCTGGCAGAGAGGTTCTTGTTCAGACTGCTGGCATCTTCTCTAACTTCCATTTCTGCTCCTCTGTTGATATTCATAATTGTGTGGAGTAGCTGTTTTCCTTTGTAGCCTAAGAGTCTCTGAGGATTTGCATTTGTAAAGAACCTGGTCGTTAACTAATAAAGTAGTGAGCTTGAAGCCTGGTATCCTGGAGTGTGTTGATTGTGAAGGGGAAGGACGAAGGATCACTCCTGACACCTGGAGCCTCACACTGTTTCATCTCTCCAAGAGCCTATGCTGGCTGCTTTGGCAGACTGGCTCCATGGATTATGAGGCCCTTTGAGGAGTATATGTTAGCCCATTGCTGGACCTGGGCTCAGGAACTGCACTCTCTGATCCAGGCTCAGGGTCTCCAGCTCGGGGTATCTGGTTCAAAGATGGTGCTTGGGCCTGGTGCCTCCTTCATCAGCACCACTAGCTCCTCAGTGTCTGAGTTTGGGTCACTGCTAGACTCCAGGATCTTGACAAGTACCAAATTTTAAAATAATTTTACGTGTCTTTTCCTTTAGACAGGGACACAGCTGTTCGTTTGATTACACAAAGCCGTCTAAGTTCTAACATGGATTCCTCTGCAAATTTATTGTAAAACAATTACTGGGATTTAACTATGGGCAGTATCCAACACTGCTGCTGCACCTTCACTCATTCTCTTGTGCCTGGGGGAACAACCACTGGCACAACAAGAAGCTAGCATTTCCTAAAGCAACCCCAGGAACAAGCCAAAATGCTAACTTCTGGAAAGGGCCAGCAGAGCTCTCCTCTGTGACCTCCGCTGACCTGTCCTAGTCCAAAAACTAGTCTTGTGGCTTGTTTCTGGTTGCTTTAGGAACTGCTGGCTTCCCATTGCACTAGTGGTAGATCCCTCTACTGTGCAGACAGCATTGGATACTGCTCTAGGAGTTCATTATACAGCCAGCGTGGTGTAGTGGTGAGAGTGTTGGACTGGGAGCCGGGAGATCTAGATTCTAGTCTCCACTTGGCCATGGAAGCTCACTGGGTGACTTTGGGCCAGTCACAGACTCTCAGCCCAACCGACCTCACAGGGTTGTTGTTGTGAGGATAAAATGAGAGGAGGAAGAGGATAATGTAAGCCAGCTTGGGTTCCTTGCAAGAGGAAAAAAGGCAGGATACAAATGCAATACATAAATATTATATAAAACAAATTATCCCATATTTTAATTTTTGGTTGCCCTGTTTTGTCTAGCTTTAGCAGTATCCTAAACTAGCAAAACCCATACTTTCCATGATAAATGTTGCCCATGCTGTTCGTCACTTTGCTGTCCTGAGTCTAGCTTGAGCAGAGAAAGAGTCATCTTTAAAAGCCATTTCCCATCACTCATGGCCAATTTGTTTCTTAATGCCGCATTATGAGCAAGATGGTTTGGAGGTTGAAATTTACCTGTGCAAGGGGATCGATAGGCTCATGGGAGGGAGGGGGGTGTTGCATCCATGGTAACATATATTTTGCATGCCATTTTACTCAGAACAATGGAAAAGTAAATACCTGATGTGAACTGACTACAGATTTCAGGCATGGTGGAGAAAGGGGAGTGGGGAAGAGAGAAGAGATTGCCTTGAGGTGGAAAGATGTCATGCAGAATTCCTAATACAAGCCACTCAAGGGCTATTGATAGAGCAAACTCAGTGCTTTGTGAGAAGCATATGAATGTTGATGGATGCTAAAGCTTCTACTAAGGCCAACTTAATGCCAGCTAGAGTGTTATCCACATAAATAAAAGCGATAAATAGATTCCTTTTTAAGAAAGGGGGGAGAAAAAGAGGGAAAATGAATTAATAGTAACAGGATCAAACTCAGGAATTTGGGGTTATTGGCTGGAGACTTCCCATGATAACATATCTGATTGAGGGATCAGATGGGTAGAATGCATTGCCATGATTTACCAGCAGAGAAGGCCACAATGTAACAAGTCCAAATTACCAGAATTGGAAAGCAACCTGATCCTATGACCTTAGTAAGAAGTAAATCCCATTGACTTGTGCCGACTGGGAAGTGGTACAAGCTTTGTATGCAGAAGGTTCAAGATTCAATTCCCAGCATCTCCTGGTAGGTCTGGGAAGGTCTCCTGTCTGAAACCATGGGGAGCCATTGACAGTCTGTATATACCACCCTTCCCCAACCTGATGCCTTCCAGATTGTTTGGACTGCAACTCCCAGGATTCCTGAGCATTGGCCATGCTGACTGAAGCTGATGGGAGTTGAAGTCCAAAACATCTGAAAGGCAACTAGTTAGGGAAAGCTGGTGTAGACAATACTGACCTAGATGGACCAATGGACTGACAATATAAGGCAGCTTCTTATGCCCAAGTAAGTGTGCCTAAGATTACAGCTCTGTGATGCCATCCTAAGCATGTTTACTGAGGAGTCCTTCTCAGTTCAATGGTACTAACTCTCTAGTAAGTATATTGATAAATGAAATGTTACATGCTATTTTTAGAGGGGAAAAACATCCCAGGAAGCTCCTTTCCTGAAGATTTTGAAAAAGACTGAATGAATAGCTGTCATTTCATTGGACTAGGGGCTTCTCCACAAAGAATTGCAGCTTTTTATCACACGATTTTACCAGGGCTTCTGCTCCTGAATTCTTTGCGGGATTAAGATCGGCCCTTTATTCGCGCTTCCCTTCCCCCCATTTTCCCCCCTTTATCTGCGAGTTCTATACATTTCATTATACAGCCACTAGATGGCACTGTTGTTATAGTGCCACTTCCTCTTTACACAGAAACTCAAACCACTTCTATTTATTAGCCCATGATTTCCATTTCAAATTAAGCCACGGAAATGGTTGGAAACCACAGGAGACGCACTGGAGGTTGACGATCTCATGTAGAGGACCCGCAAATTTCCATTAATCACCAACATCAATCACAGGATAAAAGCTCCCTGTGGAGAAGCCTTAGATGCCTCCTCTACCCAGTATATGAGGTCAATAGTGTAGTGGTTACAGTGGTCTGTGACAGCTCCTAGTTCAAATATCAGCTTGAGTGGTCCTCAGCAAGTCACTTTCAGCCTCTTCTCCGTACTCCCGCCACCACCAAATCTGTACTACAAGGATCATAACATTGACTTATATTTTCATAATTTCCTGACAGAATCACTGTAACCCTACGAGGTAGGTTAGACTGAGATATAGTGACTGTCCCAAGTGAGCTGAATGACTAAGTTTCTAATAGGAATGGTGTAAATATTATGGAAAGAATGTATGCAAAGTGCTTTGAGCACTTAGGAAAAGCATTATGAAAGTACTATTATGTTTGTATAGATCTCTTCATGCTGACCAGAACCATGTCTACCAGAACTTTTTCTAGTTTCCCAGTCCAAAGGCCTTGAAGTCAATTTATGGCTGGGTCAGCTCCAGAGATACCTTTTGCCCTGAAATCTTCAGAGTTGTGTTCCATGCTCAGTGCACTTGGCCATCACATTTCTTTTTGGTCAGGACCAACCTACATGTGTACAAGCCCCACTGACATTAAAAGCAGCTTCAAAAGAGCTCAGATAATTTCTTAAGCTAACGGAATGATAAGTATGATAAAGCTGAGGAGATCACCTGAGAAGCCTTATTGCACCCAGAGCAATGGAATCACTACTACAAAAATAATGAAGCTTGTGACTAAATAACCTCTGCAGCTTGATGGTCTGTTCAGGACTTACCTTCTTGGGATTAGTTAATTTCCTTAAATTTATACTGCTATAAAATAATTTCTTTTAAAAATTACCATTTTAAAGTTCTATATATTGCTGCAATTAAATGAGAGAATATCATAACTGCATGTTATATGAGTAACAACAAACCCTTTTTTTTAACTGCTTCGTCCTTTTAATAGCAAATTACACCTATGCAAACTGGTAAACATCCTGATTGGTGACAATTTTCTAACCTCATTGCATTAGCGCAAATGATTACTGGAGACGAAAATGCATTCTTTGTGTGTTTGTAATTCCTGCATAAGAAACAATGTGTTCTTGAAAGCCCAAATCCTTCTTAATGTCTCCATCAGCCCTTGTCAAATATGGAAAGATCTCTCTCTCTCCACACACACATTGTAAAGCTACAATGTAAAGCTATATATTAAAAAAAACCTGACAGCTCCAAAATGGTAATTTTATGTAAAAAAAAAAAAAAGGAAAAAGATCTTGGCTTGATTACTCATTAAAAATAGAAGACACTGTGACCTTGATCTAGATATAATTATAATGGTGGTGGTGCTGGTGATAAATGTACTATTATTATGATTATTTTATGTAGTGTCATCATTGTGCATGGTGCTTTACAGAGTACAAGAGGATAGTTCCTGCCTCAAAGAACTTACAATCTAAAATTGAAAACAGAGGGCATTTCTACACCAGCCTAAAATCTTGCATTTAAAACGGGGCCTTCTGCTTCCATTTTAAATGCGAGATCACAACTGACTCCCTTTACACATGCTTCCTTTCCTTCCCTTCCCTTTCTTCCCTCCCCTTCCCCCTCTCCTTCTCCCCGTATCGGAGTCTTCCATTTATCTTTCATTGATCTCACTCCTCTTCTTGCCGCTTTAACTCTTTTCATGGAGGAAACTGAACCGGAACACAACGGGGCAATTTGATAGCTCATTATCTGCAATCTGTTTAAAAATGGAACAAAGGGCATTTAGTGCAGGAGACGCCCTGGAACGCCATGGCAGGGTCACGGCATCATGTAAAGAGACCACATAATTCCATGAAGGAGCCATCTCAATCGCAGGATAAAAGGTCCGTGTGAAGGAGTCCAGAGAAAACAATGGAAGGGGAGGTAGCAGTAAACAGGGAAGCAATAGGTGGTTGTTTCAGTTACACTAGTTTATGCTTACTTGCAGGCTCAGTTACAGAAGAACATGGAAACTTAAAATTAGGTGTTAAATTAAAATTAATTTAAAAGCGATTTTAAATGCAAGCTTAGTCATGGCTGACTTGTTCCATTGGGACATGCAGCCTATGTATGCAGTCACTCATTCAGAAGTGCCACTGAATTCGATAGGACTTACTCCCAGGTATGCATGTAGGGCTGCTCTCTTGTTTCCTTAATCTAACTTTAGCTGGATTCGAACCAATAATGGCTGCTGGATTCAGATAAATTCCTTCACTTTTAACACCAGAAAACCAAGTTTAGGTTCCAAACGGCTGCTGCTAACCAGCCCAAGTCTCACATCAGTCACTTTTCTTGGGCTGGTCTAACTTCTGCCTGTGTTTTACCCTCCTCTATCTTCCTCCAGCATCACTATAGCATCCTATGGCATACTTCTCTCTTAAAGCTGCTTTCTGCTGTTTGTTGGTAGCAGAAGCAAAAGCCATTCCATCTGCTGCAGCAGCCACAGTGCAACTACTCTCTGGTCCCAGCAAAATGTTGTTTTGAGCCATGCAGAGTTGACAACGTAATCTGACTAGGCCAGATTCTGATCCCAGTTGCCAAGGGGCAATGCACACAGCTGCTCACCTTGAAGCAAAATGGGTTGTCATCCCCCCCCCCGCTCCCCTGGTGTAAATTCTCTTTCTTCCGCCTATAGCAGCTTCTTGCTGTTGCAGCTACTACTTATATGGCAGCTTCAGCCTGAAACAAACTGGCACTGGTAATGGGTCCCCACCACCACCACCACCATGTCCAAGCTTTAGCTTTTGGCATACCACAGCCCACATGGCTTTTCGGGTAGCTGCAATTGTGTGACCAACACTAAATCTGGTCCTATGCTTGTGCATGCCAATGGATTTACATACTCATCATACTATGGGTTGCAATGGCTGAGAATCAGAACACATGGAGATTTTCCTGTCGTCAACCACATGCTGAAATTATTGTACAAGTAGTCCCTGATTAGTTTGTCCTGAGAAACATGCAATTTTTTGCACCCTGCCACAAACCTCTTCAATATACAAACAGGATGTTCATGGTAAATGAGGCAGGCAATCAATTTGCAATGAGCAGAGAGAGAACCCAAAGAAGAAAAAACCAGCAGCTTATCTGAGTTGATGTAGTGGTAAATCAGCTGTGCTTCCCATTTTCATTAATACATTAATGCCTTTCTTTGTAGGTCTTCTGTTCAACTTTTATTCAGCTTTTTCAAAGCCCTTTGGGATCTACGGACAAAAGAAGCACTGCTATCTAAGTGGAAATCACTCTTTTTGTTATTGCTTCACTATTGAAATCCAAAGCCTGATGTGTTAATGTTAATATCTGCTATTGTTATCTATAGCCTATTTCCCCATCTTTTTATAGGAATGCTCTACTACTGTTAATCAATCCAACAAAATTTGTGAACACAGAAAATGTGAAAAGATTAGTAGATATTGTTAGAGTTAAAGAAGTGGGGGGGTGGAGATCCATCAGGAATCGTGCATTTGTTCTTGTGTTATCCTAATGGAAACAGTAAAATCGTAATGAGCTTTCTAATCTACCTGCTTGCTGTGTCCAAGCAAATATCTTCCTGCTCCAAAAATAAATTCTCCAGATGATTGTGAACATACTGATACTTGCCATTAACTGGAAAAAACTTATGATCACCATTAAAATGCCAGCACTCTGGAAAATAATAGGGAAGTAAACACTTATTTGCATTTGTATCATAAAATGTTTTGTTTTTCTCTATGTATCAAAATAATTGGTGTTGAAGAAGGGTTTCTTCAACACCACAAAATGAGCTTCAGGTGTACTGCTAGAAATGCCCTTTTAGCCAAAGAGAGAGATGCACAGATGTGTATGTCAACAATAGAAAGGGACTGATTGTTGGACAGGACATATTGAGCTGCCTCCTACTGTGGGCCTAACCAAACATTACATACAATGCATGTAAGAAAACTCCAGTAGTCTCCCCCTACACACACACACACACACACACACACACTCTTTCCAAAGTGCTGTTGGGTTCATTTTGCAGCCGTAGATTTTCTGCAGGAATTAAACAGGCCAAATTTTGTTGTGCTAAATTTTCTGTGGACTTTTGTACATCTGCAGAATCCATTTGTCCCCACATATTATTATAAATAGGCTGAGCTTGGAAACCGATGATAGATTCTTGAGTGAGCTCAAAATGGTGCAAGAAAAAGGCACCATCCACCCATTACACTATAGTCCCTTCAATATATGAAAGCCTGGTCTATTTTTTGGACTTTGTGTCTTGCCCTGTCTCCTGATTTTTTGCCTGATGAAGAATTCTGGGGAACTTGAAAGCTTGCATGATTTTGTGGAATTTTGTTTGGTCCAAATAAAGGTATTGCCCAACTGTGCAATTTAGATTTTTTCCCTTCAGGGACTACCTTTGTTTTTTAATGTATTGCTAGAGGATTCCTTCTTTGAGTTGATCCTGCCAGTTTGTTGCTTACATCAGTACATGACAGGATGGGGTCAACAGTGGGAGACGGGGATCTCACCTGAAGCACAGCAGCACTGCTGCTAATGAACTGGGTATCATATGAGATGCCTGACTGAAAATTGGCATAAAAAGAGTAAATGTATCAGTTTTAACTTGTGGTACCTGTGGCAATTTTTATCTGATTGATTTGACATTTAGCCATTGTGGAGTTCATCACATTTCAAGTTATTAGATCAAAAAGTGTCATTTTTATAAGCAACAGCATTTTGAGGCTTATAATAGAACTTGGGGGATTGGGTTAGGCAGGAAAACTCACCTCAACTTTAAAAAAGTACTACCGAACCCCTTTAATATTTCTCTGAGGTAGACAGAGATACAGTACATCTTCTGTTGAACTTGAATAAAACTCACAGTCATAAATCACGATAGTCCCTGGTATAATATAATGTAATAAATAAATAATAATGGTACTGATGTATCCTGGTGTGACCTATAGACCTTGTCGCCACTGTATGCAACCATTCAGGGAATGCACTGTTAACTTAATACATCCTGAACACACATCTCCCATGTCAGATACTGCCTATTCCTCTTTAGTTTCAGGTCCTGCCATAACCAAGAAGCCAATATATACTTTGGTTATCCATCATGTGTATCTGAAGTACACCAGATATTTACAGAACCACTATCATATGCTAAAATCCATATTAGTGTAATGTCTTCATTAGTCCAACCAAAAGATCACAAGAAATGTGCCATTGAGATCTCCAGATCTGTTCATCAGCCAAGATGAAATATACTTGCCTCCACCATGTTCTCTTTGTCCATCTGCAAAGACAAAAAAGCAAACATGTCAAAGACCCATGATTTTCAGTCCTTGCTCATCCAAAGGAAACGACCCTCCACAGCCAGCACTGACCCTGTAATGTCTCACTGCTAAGGAAGTCACAAAGTACCTTGTGTTTCTTGCTCATGATGATCGCAATGCAAAAAGACAGCCAGCAAGGTACATTGCCTGATGATACTTAAAATTAAATCAGCTTTCAATCCTAGAAGGTACTGTTAACAATACTAAGAAGGCCTGTTTTTAAAATATGTAGAGGAACAGTCTGACAGCATTCTGTTTAATTCTTCCACATGCTTCCAGACTGTCAGTAAAAATAAGTTTGACATTCCGCAGATCAGCTGCAGATCACAAGCTGGTGTGAAAGCTGCCAGTCTTTAGATAACATCTTTTGTTCACTTGCTGACAGACACTTGAAAAGGCACTTTACCACCCTTAATGGAAGGCCCTCATCCATATCACAACTGTCAGAGCTCTCTGATTTGCTCTTCCTCAGGAAATAATATAGCATACAAAATAATTTTCAGTATAGCTAAGTCCACTTAAGAGTTTGCATGATGCAATACAAAATCAAGAGATGGCATGAATTCTGGTTGAGGTGATGTCTGCGTTTCTATCTCGCATTTGGTTAAAGCAGACGTTGGGCAACTTGTGGCCCTCTAGATCGGGGTCCTCAACATGGTGGGTACCTCCAATGGCGACCACACACTCTTGACTCCCTGCCCCTGTCAAAAACAATTTTTGTAATGCAAACTTGAAAAATGTTAGGGCGTCAGGTTCTCCTTCCTGTTCCTGAACCAGCTGCTGATCAGCTATTCAGTGGGCAGGAAGAGAAAGCAAGGCAAAGGGGTAGAGGGGAGAGAAGAGCAAGGCTAGAGGCTAGAACAGGGAGAGAAACAGTGAGGTAAAAAGGTGCGGGCAAAGAAGAGCAAGGCTAGGGGCTAGGAAGGGAGTGAAAGAAGAATAGGGATGGGGAAGGGACAGAAAGAGCGAAGCTAGAGGCTGTGAGTGGAGAAAGAGAGCAAAGGGGAACGGTCTGTGTGGATGGAAGAAGACTGGGCAGGCCAGAAGCAGCTCTCTCCATCCCTCCACCTCTAGCCTCACCATTTCTTGCCCTCCCCACACCCTTGACTAGTCAGGCCCCCCACGGTAGCCATTATGTGACTAGCCGCATCCTCCATGGAAGCCGTTTTGTGGTGGTACCCACAGCACTTTCTCAAATTCCCAAATGTGCCAACGGCTGGGTCCAAAAAGATTGGGGACCCCCAGGCTAGACATTGTTGGACTACAGTTCCCATCAACCCTAGGCAGCATAGCCAATGGTGAGGGATGCCAGGAGTTGCAGTCCAACATCAGGAGGAAAATAAGTTGCCCCCCCTGGGCTGAAGGATACCACGTTCCTGGTTTGTGCTTAAAACATTTTCTAAGATTTTTTTTAAAATGCACTGCAGCGATAGTCTTTCCACGATGCTTAGATTTAACTGGCTTCAGACCAGCACCATAGTGCAATACACCAGCCATAAGTAATAAATGAGAGGCATACATATTTTTCTGCTTTTAGGTTTTATTAATTGATTGATTGATTGATTGATTACATTTCTATTCCGCCTTTCCTCTAAGGAGTTCAAGGCAGTGTACATAGTTCGTTCGCCACCTCATTTGTCCTCACAACAACCCTGTGGGGTAGGTTAGGCTGAGAGATGGTGACTGACTCAAACATCGCCCAGTATGCTTTGTGACTGAAGGGGGATTTGAACCTGGATCTCCCTAGTCCTAGTTTGACACTCTACACCGGCAGGGCAGTTTTATGAAATAGTGGGATGGATAGCCTAATGGATGCAAATGGATGAAAGGCCAGGGAATGAAAACCATTTTGCTTCTTGTGGGAAGAACGTGGAGACTTGGTAGCTAGACCATAGTGGAGGCTAGTGCTCTGATGTCAGTGGGGCTGTGCATCTGCTCTGGGTTTCAGTCAGAACTGTAAAGTTGCTATCCAAGGTGCTGGACACAACCCCCCAAATAGGTTCCTCACCTTGGATAGTTCCTTCAGAGTTTTGACCGAAACCCAGAGCGGATTCACAGCCCCACTGACATTGGAGCCACCAGCCCTTTGCAAACAAACTGGCAAACGGGTGCAATGAAGGGAAAAAGAGTATGGCATGTCCAGCATGTTCTGTCTCCTTCCTTCTCTGTGGAATCTGAAATCCCATCAAACCAATTGTCTTTCGAGTGGTGTCTTTTAAAGATCCGTGAACGTATTTCCCAAAGTACTATAATTAGCCGGCAGTGCTATTTCCCCCTGAAAATATGGGAGTTCAAAGCTCTTTGAGATGTACATCTGGATAAGCCTTGAGTACCCGCTAATTAAGGCAACGCATTTCAAATAAATAAATAAATAAATAAATGGCATTTGGTATGAAGAGTTCAATACGTGTAGTACTCATTTGCTGTGCACCCTTCCTTGAGGTCATACATCTGTTTTGATATCACATTTTCACAGCAGAAGCTCTGCTATATTTTGTACTTAGGAAAATATAATATTTCCCCATTACCATGTCCATAGCATTATTGCAGTTGTTGTGTGGAATGTGCAAACTTTACAGAAACGTATTGGATATTCTCAGGCCACTGTGGCATAATTTGTGATGAGCACCTTAATTTTCCCATTTGGAAGACAATTTTTAAGTGATGTGCCAAATTTTTCAATTTCTTTCTGACCATGTGTTGGGGGAAGGGGTGATAAGAAATTGCACCTGAAAATTGTAGGAAGAGGTGAGAATTTCAGAGAAATTTTTCAGTGTGCAGGGCTTCAGTGCTTACCTTACAGTAAGGAGGTGACTGAGGATGGGGTGGGGCTCTTATTTTACCATTTTTATCCCATTCTGTCCTTGCAACCTCTCTGGCTACTTGAGCTTTCTGAAAAATCTGCTAGAGCAGCGGTCCCCAACCTTTTTTGGTGCCGGGGACCAGTCTCGTGGAAGACAATTTTTCCACGGACGGGGGGGGGGGGTACACTGGCAGACATCCGGCCGCTGGGAGGCAAATGGCATCTGCTATGTGGACGCCATTTGCATCCCTATTCTTTGTAGTAATCATCTACTTAAAGATTTACATAGCCTATTACTTGAAGAACAGGGACGCAAATGGTGTCCGCTATGTGGACGCCATTTGCATCCCAGCAGCCGGAAGTCTGCCAGTGGCCAGAGCCGGCTGGCAACTCTGCGGACTCGCCACAGAGCAGAGCCGGCCAGGGCCAGCGAGGATTCGGGGGGGGGGACACAGATCGCTCCCCCCCACGGACCCCTGTGGACCCAAAGTGAGGGGGTTTCACACACCCCTGCAGCCCAGTTGCTAACAGGCCATGGACTGGTACCAGTCCACAGCCCGGGGGTTGGGGACCCCTGTGCTAGAGAACTTAACCAGGACTTTCTCCCTTGGGTCTTTCTGGTGCTGCTGCCTGCTGAGTGCCTGGAAGTGGAGCGAGGAGTTGGTTCTTGTTCTTGTTGTGTTGCTGTAACTGTTAAAAGGACTTTTAACAATAACAAAACACAACCCAAAATGCCTCACTCTGCTTTCAAGCACTTAGGGCAGCATCCAATGGGGCACTTATGTCCCCTGCTGATTCTCTTCTACCCTACCGATGGTGTTGTGCAAGCAGCTACCACTGCTTGCACAATGCCAATTTAGTGCTTCCAGGGCAACCGCTGGAAAGAGACGGGTAATTGGAGTTCACATAAGGGAGGTCCACCAACCTGCCTCCTTCTAGAAATGTTGTTGTTGTTGTTCAGTCGTTCAGTCGTGTCCGACTCTTCGTGACCCCATGGACCATAGCACGCCAGGCCTTCCTGTCCTGCGCTCTCTCCCAGAGCGTGCTCAAGTTCATATTCATTGCATCCGTGATGCTATCTAGCCATCTCATCCTCTGCCGTCCCCTTCTCCTTTTGCCTTCAGTCTTTCCCAGCATCAGGGTCTTTTCCAGGGAGTTTTCTCTTCGCATTAGGTGGCCAAAATATTGGAGCTTCAGCTTCATTATCTGTCCTTCCAATGAGCACTCAGGGTTGATTTCCTTTAGGATGGACTGATTTGACCTCCTTGCAGTCCAGGGGACTCGTAAGAGTCTTCTCCAGCACCACAGTTCGAAAGCATCAATTCTTCGGCGCTCAGCCTTCCTTATAGTCCAGCTCTCACAGCCATACATTACTACCGGGAAAACCATAGCTTTGATTAGACGGACCTTTGTCGGCAAGGTGATGTCTCTGCTTCTTACTATGCTGTCTAGGTTGGCCATAGCTTTCCTCCCAAGGAGCAAGCGTCTTTTAATTTCATGGCTACAGTCACCGTCTGCGGTGATCTTGGAGCCCAAGAAAGTAAAATCTGTCACTGCTTCCATTTCTTCCCCTTCTATATGCCAGGAAGTGATGGGGCCAGATGCCATGATCTTCGTTTTTTTAATGTTGAGTTTCAAACCAGCTTTTGCACTCTCCACTTTCACCCTCAACAAGAGGCTCTTGAGATCCTCTTCGCTTTCTGCCATTAGGTTGGTATCATCTGCATATCGGAGGTTGTTGATAATTCTCCCAGCAATCTTAATTCCGACCTCTGATTCATCCAACCCGGCATTTCTCATGATGTACTCTGCATATAAGTTAAATAAGCAGGGTGACAATATGCAGCCTTGTTGTACTCCTTTCCCAATTTTGAACCAATTGGTTGTTCCATGTCTGGTTCTTACTGTTGCTTCTTGACCCACGTACAGGTTTCTCAGGAGACAGGTAAGGTGGTCTGGTACTCCCATCACTTTAAGAATTTGCCACAGTTTGTTGTGATCCACACAATCAAAGGCTTTAGCGTAGTCAATGAAGCAGAAATAGACTTTTTCTGGAATTCTCTTGCTTTCTCCATGATGCAGCGAATGTTGGCGATTTGATCTCTAGTTCCTCTGCCTCTTCGAAACCCAGCTTGTACTTCCGGTAGTTCTCGGTTCGCATACTGCTGAAGCCTAGCTTGTAGGATTTTGAGCATCACCTTGCTGGCATGTGAAATGAGCGCAATGGTGCGGTAGGTTGAACACTCTTTGGCGTTGCCCTTCTTTGGAATTGGAATGTAAACTGACCTTTTCCAGTCTTGTGGCCACTGTTGAGTGTTCCAGATTTGTTGGCATATTGAATGCAGCACTTTAACAGCATCATCTTTTAGGATTTTAAATAGCTCGGCTGGAATACTGTCATCTCCGCTAGCTTTGTTGTTACTAATGCTTCCTAAGGCCCACTTGACTTCACTCTCTAGGATGTCCGGCTCAAGTTCAGTGACCGCACTATCATGGCTATCAGGGACATTCAGATCTTTCCTGTATAGTTCTTCTGTGTATTCTTGCCACCTCTTCTTAATCTCATCTGCTTCTGTTAGGTCCCTGCCTTCTTTGTCCTTTATCATGCCCGTCTTTGCACAAAACGTTCCCTTGAGATCTCCAGTTTTCTTGAAGAGATCTCTAGTCTTTCCCATTCTGTTGTTTTCCTCGATTTCTTTGCATTGTTCATTTAAGAAGGCCTTCTTGTCTCTCCTTCCTATTCTCTGGAACTCTGCATTCAGTTGGGTATATCTTCCCCTTTCTCCCTTGCTTTTCGCTTCCCTTCTTTCGTGAGCTACTTGTAAAGCCTCATCAGACAGCCACTTGGCTTTCTTGCATTTCTTTTTCTTTGGGATGGATTTCGTTGCTGCCTCCTGAACAATGTTACGGACCTCCGTCCATAGTTCCTCAGGCACTCTGTCTATCAGGTCTAATCCCTGAAATCTATTCCTCACCTGCACGGTATATTCATAAGGGATATCATTTAGGTCATACCTGAACAGTTTAGTGGTTTTCCCGACGTTCTTCAATTTCAGCCGAAATTTTGCAAGAAGCAGCTCATGATCTGAGCCACAGTCAGCTCCAGGTCTTGTTTTTACTGACTGTATGGAGCTTCTCCATCTTTGGCTGCAAAGGACATAATCAATCTGATTTCGATATTGACCATCTGGTGACGTCCATGTGTAGAGTCGCCTCTTGTGCTGTTGGAAAAGAGTGTTTGCTATGATCAGCATGTTCTCTTGGCAAAACTCTATTAGCTTTTGTCCTGCTTCATTTTGTACACCAAGGCCATGCCTGCCTGTTATCCCAGTGATTTCTTGACTTCCTACTTTAGCATTCCAATCCCCTATGATGAAGAGGACATCTTTTTTTGGTGTTAGTTCTAGAAGGTGTTGTAGGTCTTCATAGAACCGATCAACCTCAGCTTCTTCGGCCTCAGTGGTTGGGGCATAAACTTGAATTACTGTGATGTTGAATGGTTTGCCTTGGATTCGTACTGAGATCATTCTATCATTTTTAAGATTGTACCCCAGTACTGCTTTTCCCACCCTTTTGTTGACTATGAGTGCTACTCCATTTCTTCTAAGGGATTCTTGCCCACAATAGTAGATACGATGGTCACCTGAATTAAATTCGCCCATGCCTGTCCATTTTAGTTCGCTGATTCCCAAGATGTCGATGTTCAATCTTGCCATCTCATGTTTGACCACCTCCAGCTTACCTTGATTCACTGATCTCACATTCCAGGTTCCTAAACAATATTGTTCTTTACAGCATCGGATTTTCTTTTCACCACCAGACACATCCACAGCTGAGTGTCCTTTCGGGTTTGGCCCAGCCGCTTCACTCTTTCTGGCGCTACTTGGAAATACCCTCTGCTCTTCCCCAGTAGCATATTGGACACCTTCCGACCTGAGGGGCTCATCTTCCGGCGTCATCTCTTTTAGCCTTGTGATACGTTCCATGGGGTTTTCTTGGCAAGAATACTGGAGTGGGTTGCCATTTCCTTCCTTCTGTAAGCAGTGGGTCCCACTTGCGCAATGCAATCAGTGGGACCCATTGCTTGTGGAAGGGAATTGGTGGGGCCGAAAAGAGTCCGGTGGGGGTGTAAGTGCTCCATTGGACTCTGCCCTCAACAGGCAGCAGCACTGGAAGGAAGTCCTGGCTAAGTCCTCCAGGGGACTTTTCAGAAAGCTGAAACAGCTGGGGAGGCTACAAGGATAGAGTGGCATAAAAATGGTAAATAAAGAGCATACTACCCCCTTCTTACTGTTGGGTAAGAACTGAAGCCCTGCACCCTGAGAAATTTCTCTGAAATTCTCAACATCCCTGCAAAACAGGCAGAAAAACAATTGCCTTTTTCATAGGGAAATGAAGAGGTTGTGAAAGGGCAGGTGTGGTTTAGGAAAGCACTAAATTGATATTTCTAAGTTTCATCCTCCAACATCTTCATATCCTCTGCAGTTCCTCTTCCTTCTTGATCTTCCTATTGGATTGTATCTGCACAGACTAGCCTGGTGTGCGCACCATGGGTAAACAAACACTAGGTAGCCATGAAAGAGCGGGAGTGAGTGCTCTGGGTTGTTTATTGTGATGTCCAAACCCAGAATTGGAGGTTGTTGGGGGAAGAACAACCCAGACCTGCAACCCAAGAACAAACTATGGATTACTATGGGTTACCCAACAAATGGGTTGTTCTTCCCCCAACAACTTACAATTCTGGGTTCGGATGTTATGATAAACAATTCAGGGACCAAGTGTCCCTGGGTTGTTTAACTGAGTGGGAGCAAGCTGGTGGGAGCCAGCTTGCTCCAGCTTGCTCCTTTGCTCTCACTTCAACTATCAAAAACCCACAGTTAACAAAGTGTGGGTTGTTTTCAACGTGCAAACCAGGTCAATTTTAAATTTTAAATTAAAATTTGAGAACTAGTATGAACCAGTGGATTAGATTGCCACCAAAACCAAAAGCCCAGCAACAGCAAAGACAAGTTATGTGTCTCAACTTCCACTGTGATCTGAAAAAGAAGGAATAATAAAAATTACCTCCTCAAAGGAATGTCCTGAGGATAAATAATGGCTTGTTTTCCAAGTTTTAAGAAACAGGTAATCTGCAAGTCCAGATCAATAATAATAATAAAACAATAAAAATGAAAAGTGAATAGACATTAAAATACTATAGAAAAATAAAGCAGTCCTACAAATTTGGATTTGTGTCCTGACATGAACTTCTCGAGGGAATTCTAGAAAGAAAAGTGTCATCCTGCCACATCTCATGTGTTCCCTAAGATTGCTGGTGATGGACTCTGTTTCTCACTCAAGGGAAAAAAATGTAAATCTTAGAAATGTTGTTATAAGCAAAAATCTATTCCTCTTTATATAAAATAGCCTGGCTTGCATTCCTCAAAATATTCCATTCGCTTCAAGGCTATGAAGATTACTCTGTCAGGTACCTAATTTCTCACAGAAGTATTTAAAAGTTCTCTTTTCTCTCTGAACATATGTTTCCAGATTGCTTTGGGTAAGTGTTGAGTTGTGAATGTCTCTTAGCAAGCCCTGAATGAGACCTTTCATCTCCATTTGCACATAATTAGTCAGGCCAGAGGTAATACCAACTATGCTTTGATTACAAAATCATACAATTCAGGCTCCATATAGACTATGGGAGGGGTAGGGAAGGACAATAATAATGCATACCATCTGTCACACAAGATCTCACTTCTATTTTGGAACTTTCTATTTTCTATAGAAAAGGAAGTTTAATGGGAGAAAGTTTGATTCTATAACATCAATTTTTAACTATGTAAAAACTAATAATGCAGCAGGCACCTATATTGAATCTTTGATAATATTCAAAGGTATTTAAATTTGTATTAACAAGGTAATAGTTATCTAATTGTTTAATAGCCCTGTCTTAATAACATTTTAGTTTTGAAATAGTCTTCCCAAAGAAATGGCAAATAATACTCAAAAGATAATTGATTTATCACTCTTTCCTCCCACCCACCACCACCAAAAGCCCCTAGGGCAGTGTAAGAGAAACAATATGCCTCTTTTGTCTGAGATTTCAGCGAGTCCTGAATTCCATATTTATAACTGTTCTTTTGCCATCTTTCATATTCAGGGTTAATATCCCCTGAATTGATTTGTACAAGTTCAGATTTGGTCACTTTCTTGCTTTAGGGTGGTCATGTGTCATACTTTAGGGAGGACAGTCCTCTATTTGAAAACGGCCTCTGTTTCAAGGGCTTTCCACTCCAAGTCAGGTTGAGTGATAAAGCACTATAAGGAGAGAAGGCCTTGGAGTTGCCCAGCAACACCTAGCACCTGGACAGCAGACTGTGCAGCAGGCACACAGCTCATCTGGTCAGCCTTCCCCACTAACACAAGACATAGAACCCAGAGTATGGGTTATGTATGTATTGTTGAATCAGGGGCTGTTGCTGAATTGTGGATTGTTGTTGCATGCAAACCCTGCACTATGGTTTCACTATGGGTTGTTAACCATGAACAATCCAGAATTCACACCCCAACAACAACCATAGGTTCTCTTCCTGGCTTGTTCATAGTTAACAACCCATAGGTAAACCATAGTGCAGGGTTTGCACATAACAACAACCCACAATCCAACAACAACTCATGATTCAACAACAACCTATCTGGGTTGTCATTACATGCAAATGAGACCATACTGTATTTCTATTTAGATTATAGTAATGGTTTTTTACGTATGCATCTATACATATATAAATGAGCATACGCAGATATTGCGCATACATAAATCAGTGCCCCCTTTTGTTGTCTTTTTTTGGCAATGCACAAATGGCCACCCTACCTCACTTGTTCCTGCATGCAGACTGGTATAAAACTGTCTGTACACGGTGTTATGAACCTTGAAGTAACATGCTGGATTTTCCCATTTTGCACTTTCTTTCCTTACTAGTCGTTTTGATTGATTTCAACAAAAGTAATTGTTTTTTATGAGCCTGCAGAAAGTTACTACTCTTTTTTGTATGCTCTGAAAATAAAAGCCAATGATACAGCAGTTCATAAAAGCACATCCACACACACACATTACACACACACAGCTGTGCCCCAGGCTCCTGAAATCTGCAAATATATTTGTCATGGTCTTAGAGATCACCTGGTGGCTGCCAGTGGACAAGGACCGCTGTTTCATTTCCTAGTCATTGTTGCTAGAGAAGAAGAACAGGATAAAATCATGTAATGTATCAAATACTTATAACCGATAACGAGTAGGAGGTTTCACTTTGTTTTATTTATTTATTTCATGTCTATATCACCCAATAGATGAAGCTCTATTTATAGTTATAAAGCATTGCTTGGATGCAGGCCAGAGAAAATATATTTCTGTTGCTTTTATGAGTAGTCACAAATTTAGGAACCAGTTTTCCATTCCTTACCAGAATTTGGTCCCTGGATGGTGGCAACTAGAACAGTATCTGTGTTATTGTTTCAACTGTTCAGATGCTGAGCACTTCCAACATAAATACAAACAATAGGATCTTATCACTGACTGCTGCCTGTAGAAGTTTGAGTGATTATAAATGAGGACTGAAATGGCCCGACTGAGGCTTCCTTGAGGACAAGAAGGTCTCTGAAGGTCTTCCATTATTTACACCATCAAATTTCTCTATTCTCCAGACCCTCCAGTCCTGTTATATAGATTCCACACTTCCTTCTTGGTTGAACACATTTATATCCTCCTGCTGTATTCTCTATGTCCCGTGAGAACCAGTGTGGTGTAGTGGCTAGGAGTTGAGAGATCTTTGGGTCAGTCACAGACTCTCAGCCCAACCTACCTCACAGGGTTGTTGCTGTGAGGGTAAAATGGAGAGGAGGAGGATTATATACGTTGTCTTAGTTTCCTTGAGGAGGAAAAAGGGTGGGATATACATGTAGTAAACAAACAAACATCTAGCGGTACCATAAGGATGGGACTTGGGCAGAAGTCACAAGCCTCACTCAATAGATTGAGTGCGGGTTGGGGGGGATGCAGCAGGCTGCATTTTTGAACTTAGTGAACTAATACACAATATCATCTAAAGCACTGCCACTACCACTACCGTAAGCCCATGGGCAGAGCAATCCTGTGTGTGTGTGTGTCCATGTGTGTGTGTGGTGGGGGAGCAGATCTGTGGTAGATGATCTGCCACTCCCTCTGGCTAGGGTGGGCAATGGGACTGGGGGAGTTGGCAGAGTTTTTTTAGTTCACCAGGCAGCTTTTTTTTTTTTTTTCCAGGGTTCCCCTGCCACTGACACCAATGGGAGGAAAATTAAATACACCAGGCTGTGGTTGGTATAGGGAGCAGGCCCAATCCAAGGAAATAAGGGAGATTTCCATCCAGATGGCCCAAACTAGGTGCTCCTGCTAGTATACTCTTATGCCTAAGCAACTTTCTGTGGATGGACCAGGGGCCCCCAGGGCGGACATCCTGCCTTGCTGGTGGAGGGGAACTTCAGCCCATGCTACCATATCCCCCTTCCCCAATTTCAGCTGCCCGTCAGATGGGGCAAGGATTACTCTGGAAATCCAGAGTCTAAAATTACCTAACTGTATTACAGCCTACATTGCTCCATTCCTTTTGGAGAAATTGCAGACAATGCAAAACTCCAGATTTTAAATCCCAAAATCTTAGTAACTGATAAATATAAGTAAAAGCATTTACAGAAAGTTATTCTCAATGTAAAACACATGCAAAGGTTTTAATGTAGCAAAATCTAGATCTGCCTATTGCTAAATTGTTGTGAAATGAAACGAAAGTGCCAGTATCCTCACCTTCAAAGACATCTATAATGTACTTGAAGGTGACATTATAGGAGGAAGACTACTTAGGAACAATGCAAACATATTTGCCAGGCAAGCAACTTTAAAAATACAATATTAGCAATGCAAAGGGAAGTGTTATTTGAAGAAGATAAAACTTTCAGAAATCTGAAGGTGACATAGCTACAAATGAAAACAGCTGAACAATATACAGCAATTTTAAAGAACACAACTGAAAGGGTCCCTGCTCAATTCCAGGAAATCATACACAGAAGAATTTTTTTGCACTGACAGCTTTGAAATACAGTTTATTAATGCATTTCTTCCCCACAGCAGGACACAAAGGAGGAAGACAGCAAGACAGACACATTAAAAAAAAAATAAAGTATGGCTCCTTCGACTGAAATGTACAAGCGTAGAAATGAGCCACCTTTCTTTTGTGCTGGTGAAATGCCGAGACAAGAATTTATTCAAAGCTTCTCCACTAAATGCACCATCTGTGCTATTAGTCTGTTAATTCCACTTTCTGTAAGTGCCTGTGTGTCTGCTGCTTTGGAAAAGCCTTGCTGATGCATGAAAAAGCTATTTGATTGGAAAATGGAAGAAACAACAAACCACATTTGCCTCAATCTCTTCCAGTCTATTGGTATATCCCAGCCTTCCCCAATCTGGGTCCCTCCAGATAAGTTGTTCTACAACTCCCATCATCCCTGATCACTGGCCATACTTCCTGGGGATGATGGGAGTTGTAGGCCACATCTGGAAGGAACCAGGTTGGGGAAGGCTGGGATATCTAATATCATTGTGAGATCCTTGCTGTATACACATGGAGCCCAACTGCTGTTTCCTAATGCACTTCTGTGGCTTTTATAGCAATGTGCTTGTCTTTTCAAGCATGGCTTTGTCTCCCTCATAAATCATGGTTTTAGCATGTTCACCATGTGTACATGCTTGAAATATAATGTGTGAAGCAGGCAACATCTTGAAGGCATTTCAATGCATAATGCTGATGCTTATGATGCTGATGATTTACATTTCTATATCGCCCCATAGCCAAAGCTCTCTGGGCAGTTTACAAAGATTAAAAACATTAAAAATACAGTATACAGAGGTTAAAAGCCACTTATATAAAAACACATGAACAGACAATATACACAAAGACAACATATATCTAAAAATAACTTCCAGCAATCAACCATAACCATAAGACAAATCCAGGTTCGATTAAAACTCATCACATGCCTCCAAATACCTGGGAGAAGAGAAAGGTCTTGATCTGACACCAAAAAGATAACAGTGTTGGCGCCAGGCAGGCCTCATCGGGGGGTTCATTCCATAATTGTGGGGCCACCACCGAGAAGGTCCTCTCCCTTCTTGGTGTCTTTCGAGCTTCCCTCAGAGTAGGTAGCCAGAGAAGACCTTAGATGTTGAGTGTAGCATATAGGTAGGTTCATCTCAGGAGAGGTGCTCCATCAGGTATTGCGGTCCCAAGCTGTGTAGGGCTTTAGGTTACCGGCACCCTGAATCGGGCTCAGAAACATACAGGCAGCCGGTGCAAGCAGGCCAGAGTCGGTCTTTTATGTTAAACTCAATAGGCATACTCCTAAATCAACATGAATATAATCACAGCTTCTGGGAAATCATTGTTATGATGAAAACAGCTGTACATGTCCAAATTTACCTGGTATGGAGATTTCCAGGTTGAAATCTCAAGATGACAGAACTCAGTGAGTAGGATTTGGCTTCCTCTGGGCCAGTCATCCCATGAAGCAGGGTAAGGTGCCTGCATCAGGTGGAGGACTGGCAAATTGCACTCCTCGTCTCACCAGGAGGGCCTGCTGCCTTTGCCCTGCACATGCCTCAGCAAGAGAGTGGCAGGCGGGGCTCTCTGGAGTAGCCACCCATCCTTTGTTTCTTTCATCACATGCCCCCCTTACTTTTGCCACCACTGTGTCAGCTCTATGGCAAGAGCCCTGCAACCACAAAATTAAGGGGAATGCACAATGGGAGGGAAAGGGGGTGTGCGCACATGATGTGGCAGCAATGGGAGGGGAAGGGGAGCAATGCAGCAGCAATGAATGTTCCCTTCCACCTGAGGCAGCAAATGAGCTTGTGTCAGGGTTAGCCTTCCTTGTCATGTCCTATCCTTCTTCCCAGTATTCTCACTGTCTCTAACCGGAGGTCAGAGGAACTGCCAATTAAATCCTCCTCATCTCAGAGTGTGAAGTCTCCCTTGCTCTTAGGTTACTCCCCTGGGATAACTTCCCACTTTACTATGTGCCAAAATTTCCAACTCTTGGGAGTCCCTTTGGGCTAAAGTGGTATGGGTGCTCAGATGCCCCTCCCCCCACATGTTGAAAGAATGCATGAGGGGGCTTGCGGGACCTACCACCAACACATGCAGGAGCCACCCACACTTCCCACCCTCTGTGTTCAGCTGATGTGTGAAGGGGCTGTACATGTGTTCTGATGTACTGTATGTGTGCAGAATGCCTCTATGGAGGAGGACCCTAGCCCAATCGCTGTGTGAAGGAGCTCCGCGCATGCACATTGATACACGTGTAGAGCCCCATCACATGCCAGCTGAGGCTGTGGATGGCAGGGGGCATGGCCACTGCATGCATTGGTGGTGGAGCTGGCTTGCATGGCCTTGGCATCTCCCTCACGTGGCCTTTCAACATGTGCAGGAGTGGAACATCTAACCCCTCTAATTACATCACAGAATGGTTTTCTTCTCATCCTTTTACTCTTTACAGTAGTGTAGCTTATAGAAGTAGAATCCCCCTCCACCTGAAAGCCTGACTTGAGTGTGGGGAGTGTGGGAAGACAGTGCATAGACTAGTGGCAAGGTGGTGTTGATGTGCCAGCGATCATTATGACAGTCCCTAAGGAGAGTCCAAAAATGCAGGCAGCTCTGCTGATCATATCAACAAACCACTTTAAGTATGACTAAATCTGGATCCAACTTCCATTAACAAACATTTTAATAAAAGTGTAATTTAAAAAGCTGGATTCTGTAGCCAAAATAAATTATGCTAGTATGAATATGATGCTGGGGTGTTTTTTGTTTTGTTTTGTTTGTTTGCATAACTTCTGCTTCTGCTTCTGCAAGTGATGGTTCAGGAAAATTATAGTGGGCAAAGAAGTCCTGTCCCTCATAAAAGGATATTTTTCTGACAAACCCTCCCCACAACCCCCTTGGAGATATTGCCATACTTTTAAGCCTATTTTCACAACCCTAAGTGATAGAGACTTGTTGGGGTTTGGTTTTGTGTATTTAAATGAAAGCCAAGATTCTTAGGATGCCGAATTCTTGGCTGCAAGCTGAATTGTGTGGTTTTTACACAGGTTATACAGCCAGGTTATGCTTTCCCTTTTTCGTATTAGGAAAATCTAGAGTTCTCATACTGCCTGGTACCTGTATTCTTCTCAATTGTTGGGGGTTGGTGAGAAATGGGCCTTTACCCATAAAAGTAGGGTGGCACACCCATAGTTTGTAGAATGGACTTCCTGGTTCATTTTGAATTGATTTTTTGGGATCTTCTCTGGTGGAGAAGTGATTGAGAGAAAAAACAGCATAAAGGGGATGTTCATCATCCTCCCCTAGAGCCACTTCTGCAATCAGCTTTGCTAATCCTTCTCCATGGGTTGAGCCCCCCTCCTTACAAAGCAACTTTGAAAGGGATCATTTTGAGTGGGAAATTAACAGAGGACTCGCTTAACTCTTTCTCAACTCAACATATGATTGGCATCATTAGCAAATAATTTGCATAAAATGCAAATTCAGCCATCTAGATTTGCAGAACTGAAACATGGCACCCCTAGGAAAACCACTTCGTCAAGGCTGTCTAAGAACATGGAGTCTTCTTTATGAGGACTTGTCAGAAACAGTGTTTGAAGCGGGAAGAGATGCCATCCCACTTCTTTTCAGACAGATGTAACTGAGTCAGGTCTAACCATCATGCTTCCTGTTTTCTCCCACTCTGAGGCCAAACCAGACTTTTTTAACTTTTTCTCTAGCACTGGTCAGCAAAGAACCTGGCTGGTACAGTTTTGAATGCCTTCCATACAGGCAAAGAAAACAACATTGCATCCAGATGTGCTGTCAGGTTTGTAAGGACCCCGGCAAGGTGCTTTTGGGGAGGGGGGGAAGCTCCCCTTTGTTGCTCTCCCTTCTGCCTTGCCTGTCCCGTTGTTTTTGTTTTTTACCTAGCAATGGCAACAGTGGCTTCACCCCTGCCTTTTCTCCCTGACACTGGGAAATGAAAGTCCCGCTCAATCGAAACTGCATCCCCATGGCAGTGTGCCGTGTTAAATTAGCATAGTTTCCTTTCCTCTGAATAGCAGCAAGCTGTTCCAATCAGACACTGACTTTTGGGCATGTGGCCAATGAAGGAATCTGAGTGGTGAGGAAGCAGTCTTCTCACATTCTGATGCCCTTATTGGCTGCGCATTGCCGAAGGCAATGTATGATTGGTTCAGCTTATTGCTAGTCAAACGCACTACAGGAAATACTCTAACTTAAAATGGAGCTGCACAGCAGGGATGCAAACTTGACCAAGTGGGACTGTCCTTTCTGATTCAGTGTGCCTTTGCTTCATCACCTGTTAGGGGGCCAGTTGCAGGCCCTCCCTGACTGCAGGGCCTCAGACCTGCACCCCATGTTCCATTCCTACCAGTGCCACTTATTGCATCGTCCCTTTTTTCCTTCATTGGAACAGCAACTGCAGAGGCTACTGCAGGCAGGCTGAACAAGCATTTTGTGCTCCTTGCCATGAGTAGGTTTTTGAGCATTGCTTAACTCACCTATATTATGGCTGCCAAACTTTGTGTCAGCACCTCATATTACCTCATTCCCCGAATTTCAGCACTGTCTGGGTGTCACCATCACCCAGGATGGAAATCCACTACTAATCACAGTAGTCCATTACCTACTCCATTCTATTACCGTAGTCATTATCTACTCAGACTCTCTTCTAAATTGTCACATCTATATGTGTTCAGCAACATTTGTGATGTTACAGGACAGCCAAGATGTTGCAATGGCTCTCAGTCTGTTTCCCCCGGATTCTCTTTAACTCCAAGGAGGCCAGCCAGGTGCTCCACTGGAAAGGAAAGCCCCTTCCATGAGGATTTCAAAAGATTAGTAATTGTATGTCAAGGATAAAGAATTGTGGAGAAAGATTCTCTTCCTTCACCTCCTCTGTCTCTCTTCTATTTCCTAAGCAAAAAGGCACTCTATTTTCCTGTCTCTTCCTTAATCACATGGCATGGCACTGTTTTCTTCCTCCACTTGTCTAGGGCAGAGGTGAGCAGAAAGTAGATCTCCAGATGTTTTGTACTTCAGCTCCCAGCATTCCTGACCATTGGCCATGCTGGTAGGAGTTTCTGGGAGATGAAGTCAAAACATCTGGAGATCTCCCTTCAGCCCATTACAGGTCTAGGGGATTACCACTCCATATTTTCTTAGTCGTCCTTATCTCACATTTAGAAGCCACTACCCTGCAATTCAAGGTGCCCTGCACCTTGCAGAAGTATATGACTGATTTATGTACCAGCTCCCATGGAGCTTCCCAAGTTCAGTTTTATACTATCTTGGGGGTTTGAGCCCCAGATGGCTATGGTGTTAGCAGGATTCTGAGAGACAGGCTACACGTAGTGGAAAGAGGCAAGTGACCCCCTCCACGTATGTTCTTAGTAGGGGTGCAGCGGCAGTCAGCAGTTCCTTAAGTGGGTTTCTGTGTCTATAGATTGATAGGGGTAGGATAATGGTTAAAACATCAGCTGTGAGGTAGAAGCTCAAAGTGCAAGCAAATATTAAACGTGGCCTTCAGTAAACCACACCACTACTTTTCAGCACCCCTTGATAAATTCAGGATAATAATAGCAGCTTGCCTTGCAGGAGTTGTCATGAAAACTCCTGAATTAATACAAGCTAAATGCTTTCAGAACTTGCAGACTTGTTGGCGCACACAGTCCTGACAGAAGGTCACAGTCATTTCAGACCAATGGTGGATCTACTGTATTGGATTGCTGTGCTGTTACACCATTCTGTCAATTTACTCTAAAGACTTGGAAAACTGAGTACAAGGAAGAAGTACAAATGTTGCCTATAGAAGTTTTGTCTGTCTGCCTGTAGTCTAACATGGTATCCTGCTGTCTATACATCTGCCCAGCTGCTTTGCCTCTAATGGCTACTAAACTAGATCATGTCCCTGATGCCAACAAAACTGTAGATTGTTAATGCCTTGGGCTAGCGACCTCAAGGTAAAAGGCTTTATAGGTCATAAGCAATCCCTGTTGTCATTCTTGATCTCAGCAGGAGCTGTTGATTATGCAGTTAGTTTGCCCTACTGTTGCTAGAGAAGTTTACACAGCGTAGAGCTTCTAAGCTGCAGTTAAATTTTTATAGGACGATTCTAGAGTAAGGCAGAGTAATATACGGAATGGTATTCAGTCCTAATGTGATCTCATCATCAAGCAAGAGCTGGACCACCATGCACGTGAGGAGGAACACAATGAATACCATCGCCATGGAGAAGACAAAACCCAAGGAAAACAAACCAGGGAACTTTTTTCTCTTTTTTGGCTAAGTGAAAGGTAGGGTCTGCTGCTAACGCCATTGAATCCAAATGAAGCCACTATCTTTTCCCCTCACTGCTGGGCCTATAGCGCTGCCAAAATCTTCAAGCCATTGTATGATCACACAGTACGCTGTTGATTAAAGCACACTTACTTGTACTCACGTCAAATTCTACCCCATCTGTGCTGCCATCGCTTGCTTGCAAAAATGGCAGCACCCTGGGGAATTCTGCCAGTGGAAAAAGATTTGCAAAATGAGGTGTGATTCCTGTCCCAAAGGAAAAATTTAAACAATAAAAAGAACTCAGCCTGTATACATGCAGTACAGATATTGTGTCACAAACTGCTTTGGTGGCAGAGGGATATGTGCATAATTCACAACATCATGTTCTTTATCTGACAATTGCAGTGATCACAGTCTTCTGAAAATTCAGTAACTCTTGTCACCAATAGCATACGAAATGTTGACATGATCAACAGTTTTCAAACATGCTGTAAGCTAAAAATGTACATTTGCTTCTGACAAATCCTGACTCATGGGGCCGCCTTTGAAGATGGTTCAGAAGCTGCAGCTCGTGCAAAATACAGTGGCCAGATTGATAAGGGGGACCAGAAGGTCTGCACATGTAAGACCTACTCTGGCCCACTTCAATTGGCTGCCCGCCTATATGTTTCTGAGCCCAATTCAAGGTGCTGGTTTTAACCTGTAAAGCCTTACATGGCTCAGGACCTCAATACCTGACGGAGCGCCTCTCCTGGCTCAAACATACCTGTACACTACATCTAAAGTCCTCCTCTGGGTGCCTACTCCAAGGGAGGCTTGAAAGACAGCAACAAGGGAGTGAGCCTCCTCGGTGGTGGCTCCCCCAATTGTGGAATGACCTTCCCGATGAGGCCTGCCTGGCGCCAACATTGTTATCTTTTTGGCACCAGTTCAAGACTTTTCTCTTTTCCCAGGCATTTGGCAGCATGTGATGAGTTTTCATTGATCCTGGATTTGTTTTCTAGTTTGGCCGATTGCTCAAAGTTGTTTTTAGATATATGTTGTCTTTGTGTATATGGTCTGTTCATTTGTTTCTTATATTTTAAATTTTGCACATTGTACTTTTAATGTTTCAACATTTGTAAACCACTCAGAGAGCTTCGGCTATGGGGCGGTATAGAAACGTAATAATAATAAAAAATAATCCAGAACCATTGTGGCCCTCTTCTTACAGATTTGGGACTTATATGAAGCAAAGCTAATGTCTCCAATTCTATCCACAGCAAGGCAGAGAACTGGGGATGTGGGTGAGGCACAAAAGGATCAGGGGCCACATCATGTGTTGCCCACTCCTTTAAATTTATCCATTTCAAAATTTATTTTGCTTCCTCCCCCTTGCCCCCTTCCCTGTTAAATAAAAAATAATGCTTGTTTTATAACTTGTTCACTGGCTTTTCCCCACCTGCTTTGAGGGAAGAGAGGTCCTGGTGGGCTGGAGGCACCACACACTACTTTGGTGTCATCATCTTCCTCTGCCATCCACTGCAGGGGTGCAGAACCTTTCAGCCCAAGGGCCAAGTTGCATTTCTGAGAAGCTCTCAGGGGCCACATTCCAGCAGTGGGCCAAAGGAGATGTGCCAAAAATACCAGCTTACCACCAATAATTAAGCCCCCGGAGAGGCATTTCAGCATATTAGAATGGGGAAAAATGCATAACAGGCAGGAAACTGCTAAATGAGTGGTTGAGAGAAAAGGGACATGGCCATCTGGGCAACCCCAGTGGACTCCTGGAGGGCCAGATTTGGCCCCTTGGGCTGAGGTTCTGAATCCCTTCCCTACTTATGAACCCAGGTCCCATTGTTTCCACCACCCCACAGGATTGTTGTAGGGAAAGTGGGGTTACATATAATAGGACATCCGCTCCAGGTAGGCAGCGATGTAGTGCGCTGGGGGAAGGGCGGGGGGAGAGAACTGGTCTTGTCACTTCTGCTGCATCCTCTCCCACTGCTGAAAGTAAAGCCCAAGGATGAGCTAGGTGTCTTGCTCTCAAAGAGCAAGAACGATAACCTCCCTCTGTGTGTGTGCACGTGATAGTCACTCAACACTCACTACAAAGAACACTGCAAATGACCCACAACAGGGGGAAGGGAAGAACTTTTTAAAACACCTCACACTTTATCTGTAAACTGTATAATGTGCAAAAGACTTTAATATATTTTTTCAATAAAGTTTCATCCATCTATTCCATCATAGATGAAGCCCTTAGATGTGTCTGACTTTAGTGCTCTCAGATGGGAAGAAAACAAGACAGTGCCAGACTGTTTTTCATTCCTCATTAGTCCATAACTCCTGCACCTGTCCTTCTGAAGTTCTGCAGGTTTCTTACCTAGAGGCTCCTCTGTGATGTATGTCATTTTAATACAAATTGACCATAAAAACACAGAGAATAAGCAAATCCCCACCCCCCACCCCCATGACTCATACACTCCCCTGTACCTATTTGTCTGAAATTTCATCTACTTAAAGAGAGGTTACCATGCCTGGATAAAGTTAAACATGTTATAGCTGTTTGTTGATGTCCCCATTATAGTCAATGGGGAGACGTATAAAGAGTTGGAGTTTCTAAAGTGAGGTTTTAGTTCAGATCCAGGGTAAAGTGGGTGTCCTCCAGAGTGTTCCAAGCTGAACCTAGGACCTTTCCAAAGAGCTGAAATGGAGTCTGAACCAAATGTTGTCTTTGGTGCACACCCATACCGTAACCTTGTGTGTGATCATCACACATGAACTAATTTTGAAACTCCACAGTATGTTTATTCAAACAATGATAGAGTGTATTACACTTAATGAGATTCCAAAGCCCATTGTATAACTAATTTTCAGTTAGTGGCTTAAAACCAGGGGATCATGGAAGCTGTATGAGGTGTTCTGAATAGGTACCAATGAAATCACAGCAGACGAGCCTAAAAGGTGTACATGCTCACTTCCAGTTCCAGGATCTCAAACAAAGGCAGGATTTTGGCAGATGCCCTTAGCCTGGGAATCTGAAAACCACAATCCTACAACTAATAGCATAAACAGCATGCTAAGCAATTAGATAATGGATTTTCACGCAAAGATGAGCTAATGGGCCAAGAGGGGAAGGCAGGTGAATACTCCATTGACATGCCTGCTGCTGGATCAGTTGGAGTGATCTCTCTTTTACCACTGTGTGCATGGAACATAAAATGCCCTGTCTGAAACAGCCCACGGAAAAAGGTAGGGCACCCCTGGTATTACCTCTATACAATGTTCATCAGAAATATCATTCTCCATTTGTCAGCTTTTAAAAGGTTGAAAAATCTTTTCATCTCCCCCTGGAATTAAAAGGGGAAGCTAGAGAACATCTGGATAAGATCTTGGAAGAACAACTCCTTTTGCGGAGCAGCAGAAGAGCTGGACTCTAAGGTCAGTTTTCCGGAGCGTCATCTGCTCAAAGCTGTTTTGAAACTCCTATGCAATTAGGAGACTTCAGGGCTGGCGAGCTCCAAAAGT
The DNA here is from genome assembly GCF_057233095.1 of Heloderma suspectum. Taxonomy (NCBI): domain Eukaryota; kingdom Metazoa; phylum Chordata; class Lepidosauria; order Squamata; family Helodermatidae; genus Heloderma; species Heloderma suspectum. The sequence goes on from NC_139458.1 coordinate 93,746,164, forward strand.
ATTTATGAATTAAAAATACCCACAATATCTGAGGACCTGTAAAATCTGTTGAAGTGACTGTTTGTTTGTAATTATACTTACTTGCTTTCTTTATGGAAGAGGAGGGTGGCAGCATCAAGGGGAAGGAAAAAAGCTGCGGGACCACTGCCAACTCCCCCAACCCCTCCCTTGGCAAAGGTTTCTAGTGATGCCGGAGATGTAGGGGAGTTGCTGGCTCTGATAAAAACTTTGTCTTCTCAATTAGCAGAACAGGCTAAGAGGCTGGATACAATCCAAGATTCTATTGCTAACCTTCAAGGGGCTGTGGATTTAATTAATAGCTCTTTGCAAAAAATGGAATTGAAGGTTAATACCCTCCAAGACCAGGTGTCTGCGCAAGAGACGGCTATGCATGCCTCCCATAATATCCTGTCTGCGAGAATTTCCCAACTGGAGGCACATATTCGTAGAGTGAATCTGCGTATCCTTGGTATCAAATATCTGCCTGCTAATATAAGTCTGCCTAAATTCTTAGATAAACTTCTGCATGAGCTACTCGCTCTGCCATCTGATTATTTACTTGATATTGGGCATGCATACCATGTTCCAGGTCCAGTTTGTGGCATCAAAGGGACTGCCTATACTGTTATAGTTCAATTTGCAAGAGTTTCTACAAAAAATCATATTTTGCACTTGGCAAGAGGAGTGGGAGAACTTTTGGGGGGGGCAACACGAGAGAAAGCTATGATATATCTGGATTACATAAAGAAATCGCTGACAAAAGAAGGCAATTTACCAAGGCGAGAAATCAGGCAAGACAAATGAATCTGCAATATCATGTCAAATAACTTGCTATATTTTGCATCCTTTTTGAAGGCCAGATGAAAAAGTTTTAAAATCATGAAATGGCGGAGGCTTGGCTAGCTGGCGTTCAAAGTAAGGCATGGGAATCATCTTCCCCAGCCTCATGAGCTGGGTACTTTTCAATTATTATTGTCTTTCGGATTTATTTGGGTTATAAGATCTGGGCAGTATGCCAGTCCAGAGGACTGTTTACATATATCCCCCCCCCGCCTCTCTCTCTCTCTCTCTCTCACTTTTTTTACATTAGACATGATATACTGTATAATAAAATTCCTGTTTGTGTCTGTATAGATATGTATATATTCATATATAGATTTAGAAATGACACTATCTAAAATATAGATAGCATAAAATTTATTAGTGATTTGTTACTATTACTTATCCTTTTTAATTTCTTTCCTTTTTTAATTATCATTATGAGACTTTGATTAGTAATATTTGTGGCTGGTTAATTTGTTAAGCTTTACTATTATATGCTAACGGAAGGGCAATATATGGTTATTGGAAATGAATTGTAGGCTTGCTCCCTCGCTATAAGACTGATGATATCATATTGAAATGTAAGGTTGATTATCTATGCTGTACTGAATTGTAATATTGGCAATGTTATAGGTATAACTTTTAAGTAGAATGATATTTGAAGTTTGTGTGTAATGGAGTTTAAATTTAATCCTTTTAAGTAACTTTTTTATATTTTTTTCTTTTTCTTTCTTGCTTTCTTCTTCCTTTTCCTTTTTTTGTTTTTTCCTTCTTCGTTATTGCTGTGTCCTCCTAAGAATACTGTATTGTTGGTAGATAATGACTCGGTTGTTGGTACTGCTAATTTCATTTATAAAGATAAAAAAGGAAAAAAAGTTTTTTTTTAATCATTCTCTGTTTGTAGGAGGGTGTGTGAGGTTTTTAAAATTATTTTTCCTTCCCCTCTCCTTTTATTCTTCTTTCCTCCAGAGTCACTTGTGTGATCAGAATTTGTTGTGAGCCCTTAAATGAAATGGACCTCTTATACCAGGGGTGGGACCAGGGGTGAAGAACCTCAGACTGGAGTCCCAATCTGGCCATGTCCTCTTCCCCTAGCCCCACCCCTTTCCTCGAGCCACTGGTCATTGGGGCGTTTCCCAGTTTTTGTGCAGTCTCCCCGCTCCATTCTGAAAGATCGAAATGACCCGCTTAAGGCTTAGTTACTGGCAGCTTTAAGCTGAAACATGCTGGCATTTTTGGGCCTGACCCTTTTGCCTTCATCACCCACCCACCACTGGGATATGGCCCCCGGGGTTTCTCCGAAATGGAATTCGGCTCTTGGGCTGAATAAGGTTCAACATTGCTGTCTTATACAGTTCTTATACAACTTTGGCAACCCAGATCTAACAGGGTATAAATCTATATACACACACACCCCGTTCCAACTTACCTATGAATTCCACATGAAGAGAACAAAAGCCCTTTTCATGTTGGTGCTAATAAGCAGCAGCAGTTGGCCAGTTGGACTTTTATTAGAGAGTAGGGTGGGTTTCAGAGACAGGCAAAAATAATACTATTTTAAAACCCAACACTTAGGAAGAGAGCAAGCTGCCTTACAGCAAGTTAGACCATTGGTCCACCTGGCTCAGTATTGTCTACACCAGCTTTCCCAAAGTGTTGTCCTCCAGATGTTTTAGACCACACCCCCCATAAGTCCCAGCCAGGATAGTCAGGGATGATGTGCAAGTCTACACACTTACTAGCAGTGGCTCTCCAGGGTTTCAGGCAGGAGATCTACCTGGAGATGGTGGGGATTGAACTGGGACCTTTCCACATGCAACACGCGTGCTTCACCACTGAGCTATGGCGCTTGACAGAGGAGGTGCTTTCACGCATTTTTAAAAGTCACAGCTGTCTTTCAGTAAAGTGGTACTTCTGGAACTAAATACTGGAAATGTAGTCATCAAAGATGACCAATACCTACTTAATTCTCTCACGACACAACCCTGGTAAGGCCTTGAGTTCATAGTACATCATATTCGGCTGAGCGTTTAATCTCCGCTTCAAAGGTGGCCACATACTGAATGGGTGAAGGTCTATATAGTATTCTTTTGCTCTAGCTCCATACAACTAGATTCCATAAAGGTAGTACATGAGTGAATTTAAAATGTTGCTTCACTAATTAATGGACATTAGATTGGAAAACAGTATCAGGCTGGGCTCATCCTAGTTCTCAAGATGGTGACCACCTACATTAATAACTACAGTGAAGCAGCAGACAGCACCATAATAACAATTATGTGACTATAGATAGTAGGTTGGTTCCAGATGTATTCATACCTAGAGTAGACCCATTGAAATCAATGGCACTTAAGTTAGTCGTGACTAATTAAGTCCCATTGATTTCAACAGGTCTAGTCTGAGTATGACTAAATCTGGAACCAATTCATTAGCCTGAAAATCTGCAGCCAGCATGCAGAGGAACTCAGCAGCAGTGGAGGCTGGTGGCTCCGATGTCAGTGGGATGATGAATCTGCTCCTTGAATGCTCCTCTAGAGTTCTGACTGAAACCCAAAGCAGATCCACCACCCCACTGATATCAGAGCCACCAGCCTCCACTGCTCAGTAGGACTTGCTCATGGCACACAACTGTCCTGTTGCCTACACACTGATCTCAGCCACCCACCTGCTATTGACTAGCTCCCTCCTACCTTATCACTAGTCCTCTGCAAACATTTTTTAATAATCCCCCTCCAAATTCTGAGGAAGCAACCCTAGCAGCACTCAGAATTATACAAGCTAAGTAAATCCATGCAGATCTTGCTAAATCTTCCCCTTTTCTTATAAGCAATCACAATTTTCTCTCTGTCATGGGGCTGTTTTTCCATTTATGCTCAAAGAAATTATTGGAGTTACTTAACGGAAGCCACTTCACTTCAGTGTTTGAGTTAAAAACAGACTGGATATAAAGCAGGAGTTGGAATGCAAGGAATGTAGCTGACCAAGAATGTATAAAAGAGTGTTCTGTTTTAAGGAAATAAGTGAAGGAGTGTTCCTTAACTTGATAGTAATTCAAGAATTTATCTCTGAGAGACACAGGATCCCTGGCACTAGCAGAATTCCACAGTATGTTGTCTATGATTCCAAACCACATTGTTAAATAGCATAACAGTGACAACACCATATAGTTAGTCCCACAAAATGAGAGATTCAGGATGCATTCGTATGCACATTTTTCCTACGGGACTATTACTGAATCTAGTCAGAAGCCAGATATTTCGTTCCTGTGCTGACTTTCTGTTGCTGAATCATTCAGGGGGCAGCACACAGGGCAACAACCCCCTAGTATCTGATCTTACAGAACAAATCAGAATGCAATTCAGCACACTGAGAACTGGGTATCTTCAGCCTCTCCAAAAGTAGGGACACTTCCTCTTCTAAATTCAGTGGTCAAAGCAGAGCCAAAGCTTAGCACACAGTACACTGTGCTGTATTTTATTAGGCCAACTATATAGCCACCATCAGTTTTTAAATTATGGCTAATCCTACACCTGTCATTAAGTGTTGTCTGCCTATTCCTTGAAAGATGCTGAAAACATTGGCTTGAATTGCACCCACCTTCAACAGGTCTTTCAAGAGCCCTTGTCAGATAAGCAACACTTCCGTGATTTTTTAGATGGGTTGGTCAGTAACTCTGAATTCAGAATTAAGGTTTACCTTAAGCAGTGAACTGTATAGGCTAAGCTGACAAGGCCACATAACATCAGAGTGGTTGAAGCTGTGAGATCAGAGCAACCGAGCTAATAGGAGATAGCTAACTCAGGCCTAGTTCTCACTGAGGTAGTATAGCCATGTCTGGGCTGTACCACTCCAATTTGATGTTCTTCCAGAAAATGAAGATTCCTAGTCATAGAAAACTCTTATGTAAGGATGAATACTAGGCTAAAATCATTTTCTTTGACATTTAGTTTTCCAGGTGGAGACAATTCTGGGGGTGGAGACGAATGTTTTATCATATGAGACCCACTTGTAGGTCTGATGGGTACAGCCCACGTACAGGATTACCACCATCTCAGCTGAGAGTAATAGTGATGTCAAACCAACAGCGATATCATATCAACCAAGGACATCAAGACAAGTAAGATCAGTAGAGATGACAGAGGCAAAGGAGGACAAAGCAAAAGAAAGGAGGAGATGGGAAGTGCAAGATTACCAGGAAAGCAATGCAATGATGCTTATTGCCCTAATAAAATCTATTCAGGTGTTCTGAATTTCTTACCATCCAACTAAGCTAATATTCTATCTCCCCAGTGAAGCCAGTTCTTCCACTTGCTTGCAGCCTGGTTTTCTCTCTCTCTTCAACACCATCCACTTAAAACTGTTCTTATTTCTGAAGACACTGCCTACATATAATTTGAAATAGTCACCAGTCATCAAAGAGGAAGCCCATGCTTCTTTTTGAAAGGTGTAATTATCTAAGGCTTGGTTCTGGCATTGCTGCAGAGAAGATGTATCATCCATTAAGCAACTGACACCGTGATTGTGTTGCTACTTCTAGAGATGCTTAAGCAAGAAGGGAAACCTTAGGATGTTTGTAGCACTGCCGTTTGCTCTTATGGGTGGTTTAGAATTTACGCCGCTGCTATATTATTTAAATGCATTTTCATTAGGTGAACACATTTGAAACGTTGCATCGGAGTGAGTTACAAAACTCATGCTGACAAATAGCACTAAAAAGAATTACACAGTTAAATTGTGTATTATCATGTAAATGGCGAAAGAACACCACATGGGACTCTGTGCATTGTGCTGAGAGATAAAAAGCTGTGGGCTATAAATAAGAGTTAAATAAAGAGCCCTGTCAGTTGAAGCAGTGGGGTGAAAGAGCCTTCTAGGGCAGTGGTAAGGTCTGAGAACAATACTTAGTTAACAGCCCTATGTATTTTAAAGGTCCAGCACCTAACATTTGTAAAAATGCCATTGTGCTCTTGGTCTCAGAGGTAATTATGATCAAGATTCAAACCAGCCTCATCACTTGAAGTATTGTTATCAGGAAGGGTGCAATTTACTGGCAATGGAACATGTAGCACTCAGGACATTCTCAAGCTCCAAATGATTTAAATTGCACTCACATTATCTGGTATCTAGAGAATGCACTTTGGCCTCCAATCTACAAAAACATACATTCCCCCAAATGTGACAGAGATTACATTCCTATCTGATAAGCAGCTAAAGTTTGAGGGAATTAAGCTGTTTCATTTCATAACTCTGCTTCCTCCATTTACAAAGACAGGTTGTTTGTGTTTAAACACTGGCCTCATACTGCAAGGCGTGGATCCCCTAACACTAACTCAAAGCTGTCAAATGATTTGAGACCCAATCCAGCTCCAGCCAGCCTGATGGCGTGCATGCTCATGTGTTTCCAGACACATCTGGCCAGTTCAGTGGGACCCCAAAGGGTATCAGAGTGCAGATGGAGAGACACGCAGAAGGCTGCTTCCAGTCATGCATCTCCCTTGCTGGACTGGGGCATCGAACCTCAGCAAAGGCTGTAATACATTTGATTTCAGCTTCTATAGTCGCTCTTACCAGGGTCAAAACTGAAACTGAGCTAAAATGAAGTTCTAAATGATTTTGGCACGGACAACAACTTAAGGCTTTTCCATTTGTTATTGGTTTCCCAGAAACCAAAATGGAAAAGGAATTAACAGCTGCTGAATATGGCATATGCTCTCTGAGATGCTCTTCAAGTCTTTGCTACTACTGTAACAGGGTTTTTTTGTTTTGTTTTTTACCAGTGTGAGAAGCAGCCAGCAGGGGTACTCTGTACTGTAACTTGAACTTCAAGTCAGTCCCCCCCACCCAAAGAAACAATTACTTTCCTCGAAATTTGTGGAGGAATACTTATTCAGCTCAGCAATGGTTGTAAGATATTATATGTGTTAAGTGTTCCACATATAAGTCCACATATAATTTTGGATGAGCTAACACAAAGAGAGCCTATAAGGTTAAGTTTAAAGTCCCATACCCATGTATGGAACAACTTTATCACTAATACTATTGGATTGAATAAAGAAAAATATTCATTAAATTGATGGAAGGAAAGAAACATGTCAGATGAAATAAAGATTACTTCATAAAAGTGAAAACCAAAACCTTGAGCACAAAAAAGGGAAAACATTAGCACACTTTTACTGAAATATCAGTTTCTTTAGTATGTTACAGAAGAGCTTAAGAACATACATCATGTACCTAAAATGCAGACTTTTTTTAAAATAAAAAGGTCTTTTTATAAAAAAATAAGAAAAGTCAAAGTAAAGTGCATGAAACTGATTCTTTTCTTCCAGATTAATGCATCAAAATTTTACTACACTGACAATAATATAAACCTGGGAATCCTTTCTCCTTTGTCACCCCATTAGTCAATTATTTTTGCTGTACAGTAGTGGTTACATATAAAACAGACACACAGAGAAACCAATGAGTTTTGCCAAATGCTTTTCACTGGTTAAGGTTAAGAGCTACTGGAATAGTGACTTTTTCTGTCCCCTTCCTATTAATTTTTGACATTGTCTATGTCCATCCCGGCTGGGGAGATTCGCAAGAAAAAGCAGTTCCATAAAGGGGACAGTCCCCAATATCAGTTACAGGATTACAAATATCACTTAACTGAAAAATTATTTCTTTTTTTAAAAAGGGTGGCAGGGAAACTTGTCCCTCCCTACTGGTCCCCACTGGAAGGAAAATGTAGCGGGTCCCTTCCAACTCTGACAATAGCTGTTGTACAGGTTTGTTTTTTTTTACAAAGTGAATTATTAAGGGAAGCTCTTAAGAGCCATTAAGGGGGAAGACACGCTGGACAGAGAAACCCAGTGTGAAACTAATACGGTGAGATATATAGCACTTAAAATACATACTTATTATAATTCTATCTTGATCATACAGGGGCTCCCCATGGTCTGCCATCCAAGGGACGAATCACCCATTTAGCTTCCTAATTACTCTGACAATGGAACTGTGCAATGGGAGGGTGCTTTCTGACCTAGTCTTATAACCGACAGTAGTGCAGCGCAGGTGCAACAGGGGCCAGCACTACACCTAATGCTTAGAGCGGGATAACGATGCCACTTCAGCGCACCCCTCCCAAATATCTCAGCCTGCTCAGCTCTCCTTTCTGGACAAGGTGTGACGTTGGCCACACTGGTCACGGAAAGCTCAGCCAGCAGTTTCGCTTCTGGGGCTGGAACTCGGAACGGTGAGTGTGAGACAAAGGACGGCCACATTCTGCCTACGGATCCCAGCCGTAAAATGCCTGGGAACCATGAAGTGGTTACTTTACTGGCTGCCCCCTCCCTGCCCTAAAAAAAGGCGCTACGCAAGGTCCATGTTTAGCTGGGCTCGTCACATATTCCCATGGGAGGTTTTCCACTAATACTCTGTGAGGAGGGGGCGAGCCAACCAACGCCCACTGGGCTCCAGCGTGCATTTCCTTCAGGCGCCCGGAGCCGCGGGGATGTTCAGCGTGGGTCCGGGAAAGGGCTCCCCCCGGGCCCCTTCGCGACACTCGGGCAGCCCGGCAAATCCAGCCAGTTCCGCCGGGCGACGTGCATCACAGCGCGGCGGCCTTGGCTTTGCAGTGCAAAATGTGCTTGTGGACGAAGTCGATGCGGTCCTGGAGCAGCTGGGCTTGCTGGTCGGAGAGGAAGCCGAGCAGCTCGGCCAGGGGCTCCCGAGTCCGGTACAGCCTGCGCAGCTCGGCAGCGGCGCTGCGCAGGCGGTGCAAGTCCCGCACCCTCTGGGCGGTGGCCTCGCGGAAGACGCAGACGGAGCGCAGCAGCGGCTCGTTGTACTTGTCCCACATGGCCAGCAGCCGGTAGCCGTGCACGAGCCCGGCCTCGTTGTCGAGGAAGACCAGCCCACCGTTGGGGGCCCGGAGCAGGTTGCTGGTGGCGCGGTGCATCACGCGCGGGTCCCACTGCAGGCTGAACAGGTTGCTGACCAGCCGGTCGAAGTTGGCGGTCAGGTAGTCGAAGAGGATCAGGTCGCTCCACTGCACCAGCTCCGCCAGCTGCGCCGGCCCGAGGCCACGCAGCTCCGCTGCCGCGAGGGGCTGCAGCCGCCTGGGCCCCGCCGGGCCCGCCTCGGCGCGCCAGGGCGCGGGCGCCACCACGTCGGTCAGGTTGTCCACCCACTGCGCGAGGCTCACCACGGCGCCCTCGGCCCAGTGCGAGCCGCGCAGCTCGTCGCGCACTTGCGCCCACTGCCCGCCGCGGGCGTCCACGCGCGCGAGCGCCAGGGGCGGCAGGCGCTCTTGCATGCCCAGCAGCCCGGCCAGGTGGTAGGAGAGCGCCTCGCCCTGGACCTGCTCCGGGTTGATGCCGTAGCGCACGCAGGCGCGGCTCCCGTCCGACAGCCGCGCCAGCCGGTTGGAGCTGCGGCCGCAGCCGCCTCGCTCCAGCGACACGACGCGCGCCTCCCGGGCCGCCCGCAGCCACGAGGCCGTCGCCTCGGCCGAGAAGCCCGGCGGCACCTGCGCCTCCAGCGCCCTGCTCCAAAAGATCCCGCCGCGCACGGGCGCCGGGGGCCGCTGCTCGGCGGCGCCCATCGCGCCCGGCCTCTCCCGGCGAGGGGGCGCAGAAGCGGGCGGCGGCCCCTGCCCGCTCTCGCCCGGCCCCTCCTGGGGCTCCGCGGGCCGCCTCGGCAGCGTGAGCAGCGCTCGGAAAGTTTTCTGGGCGGCTGGACTTGGCGGGCGGCGGCGGCGGCGACTGGTAGCCGCCGGCGCTGCCGCGACGCCTCCGAGCGCGGATTCGGGTGCCTCGCGCGGGAGCCGGGGTCCGACGCTTCCCGGCCCCTCGACCCGTCCGCTCCACAGCCCCGCCAGGGAAGCGAACGCCAGCAGCCAGAGCACGGCCACGGAGCCCAGCCCGGCCAGGCCCGCTCGTCGCATCCTCCTCCCGCGGCTGCCTGCTGGGCTCGGTTGCTGCCGCGGCCTCAGTCCGCGGCTCCGGGACACGGCGGCGGTGCAGCCCCGCGGCTCTCCCGATCGGGGCTGCCCCCGCGCATGGTGGCTGCGGCTGGCCGGCTCACGGCACCGGGAGCTGCGGGCTGCCGAGGCGGCTGGGAGGAAGATCCGGGAACGCGGACAGCTCTTCTCCGGGCCGATGCCCCCGCCTCAGCTGCGGGACCGGCGTCTGCGCTGAGACCCTCCCGCGACTGAAATTCACAAGCGCCGAGACCACGTGGGGGAGCGCAGGGACCCCGCCCACCGCCCAGCGTGGTTTTCCGCTTAAAGCGGCGATGTCCCGGCAAAGGGCGGGCCCGTGGCTGGGGGACGGCTGCTCCCGGCGGCGCCGGCAAGAAGTGGGGCGCCCTCAGACCCCCCGAGGGCTGCGACCACCCTCTCTTACCCCGGCCCTTCGTCCCGGCACCGATCGGCAGCGCCTCGGGGAAGGGAGCGGGGTCGGCGATCGGGCGCCTCCCTCCTCCCACCCGCCTTGGGAAGCACAAAGGATTCGGCACGTTGGAATAAAAGATGGGAGCGAGCGAGGCACGTTGTTCCACCGATTTCAAAGCGCTCCCCGTTTGAGCGGGGGCGCATTCGGAGGGCGGTGCAAAAATCAGATTGGGCGATCTGGGTTCTCGTCTTCCGATTATTAACGAAATAATTTCGAGGGCTGCTTCAGGGCCGTGAATCGGGACGAAGAGTTTCCGCGCAACTCGGAAGACGTAGCTGGGCTCTTCCCCTCCTCCGCCCGCCGCGCACGGGAAAGGGCATCCTTTGAACTGCTGCCGCCGCAGCGCAGTTTTGTGCATTATGTTGACTCTGCGGTACTCTGCCTGGTGGGGCTGGCTGACCCTCTAATGAGCGTGTTCAGGGTTGCAGCGTGGGACGGACACAGCCATCCCGACCCCCACGGTAGATAGGATGCAGCAGAGGCGCCCCTCCATTAGCGGGGGTGGGGTGGGGTAGCCTGGAGCAGCCCCCCCCCCGTCCCTTACGCACGCGGAAAGCTCAGCGGGTGCAAAACTACCGCCCGGAAATAGGGCGTGGCGCGTCAGAGGAGGCGCTGGATCTGTTGGATTCAGGGTTACCCAACTTCGGATTTCCGACGTCCGAAGCCTCCTCTCTTCCCTGAGAGGGCCAGGAGATGGATTTCTCACCTATCTCCTGCCCTGGCTGGAGTGAGGGAGGGCTTTGGAACACTCCCACTTGTAGGATTGTACTGTTATTTCTGAGTAAACGTGCAGAGTAAACATCTCTGTTAGGATCCTATCAGCAGGGCAGCTACTGTTGTGACCACTATGAAATGTAGCACTGGGCGAGGGACGCAGTTTGATCCAAGTATCGCAGTTTGATCCAAGTATCGCAGTTTGATCCAAGTATCGCAATTATACCGTTCTCCTTTCTTCCTGCAGGAGAGGCATCAATACACTCTCCCAGCAACACCCGCCTCCAACTTGGCTCTTTAGTATGATTTCATATGTTTGTATTATACTAGCTTTTATGGTTTTAGTTTTTTCTTTTTTCTTTTTCTTTTTTTTACTATAAACTGCCCAGAGAACTGTGGTTATTGGCTGGTATATAAATATTTTAAGCAAATAAATACAGTTAATATAATTGTGATCGTTTAAAAATTCTTTGCTTTATAATTCAGTAGGGTTTTACACACACACGCACACGTATGCCTAATACTAGGTAAGAATTAAGTGGAACCTCTTTAAAATCAGTCAGGGATGGTTTTAAATCTGGGCTTGTATCTTCCGATGTCCATGCTTTCCCCCCTCCCACAGACTGGGAGCAAAAAATAGATTAAGAGGAAAACAGGTCAAGTCAGAAATGATGGGATCAACCAGGTTTCTTCACCAGCTCAATGGCAAGTACGTTGGACCCTCAGAAGATACTCCTGCTGTGTTCAGTGAAACTTAGGGTGCAATCCTATGTATGTTTGGACAGAAAAAAGTCCTGTAACTCCCAGCATGCCCCAGCCAGCCAAGCAAAAAGAAAAAAAGTACATTGGATTCCAACATTAGAGGACAGGCTTGAAATAGTAGGGATCTGTACAGATTGATATAGATCCCAGTTTAATTATTGGTGCAAGTTCTTTTTTGCTTCTGAATCCATATTCTACCCAGATTTGAAGATTTTTACAAGCTGTCGCCCCTGCAAATTACTATTCTGGCATTATTATTTCACATTTTATATTTGTATCCCACCTTTCTTCTATCGTGGAACTCAACGTGGCTACATGTGGTTCCCAGGTGGTCTCCTTTCCAAGCACTGACCAGACCCAAACCTGCTTAGCTTCAGCAAGGTGGCTTCCTCATGTGCCTTCAGACCATGCCCTGGGACCTTTGGGGGCATGTATTTGACACACGTGTGAAGAATGGGTAATTTCCAAGGTTCTAGAGCAGGGTCCAAATCAGAACGTCAGGTCCAGGGTCCAAATCCAGGGGTTCAAATCTAGTCTGCCAAGATTCCCCAGGTCGTTGCTCCCCTTCCCCGGGCCATACCCCCTTTCCCTCAACCACCAACTGTTTGGTGGTTTCTTGGCTTTTGTGCAGTTTTTTCCTCCATTCTAAAAGGTTGAAATGCCTCTCCTAAGGCTCAGTTCCTGGCAGGAAGAGCTTTAAACTAAAATATGCTGATATCTTGGGCCTCACCCCTTTTGTTCCACCACTGATTTCTCCAAAATGGAATCCGGCTCTCCGGCAGAAAGAGGTTCAGCATGCCTGTCCTAGTGCATTGCTATATGAAGAGATGGGAATTAGACGGCAAGGGGATAGTTCACATGACACAACAGCCATCATGGGTTAATTTACCTACAAGGAGCTGCAGTGCATGCTGGCTGCCATGATGAATATGCAAGTCCCAGCCAGGGCTTGCCATAGCTTGTCCTATCATCCAAACCAGGACAACAGGAGTTATTTAAGGGTTAAACAACCCTTGCATAACCCTAAAACAGACCATGGGTTATCTGCGGGTTTAACCCTCAAATAATCCCTGCCACCTAGATTCAGATGACATGACAAGCCACGGCAACCCCCATCCAGGGCTTGCAGATTCACATTGGTGGCTGGCATGTGCTATGGCACCCCAAGGGTTAAATAACCTGCAGTGGGCTGTCATGTGGTCCAAACTAGGACTGTGAGTGATAGGTTAAAAGTAACTTTCAATGAGTTGAGTGCATGGAAACTTCCAAGGGTTAAATGATTCACACAGGCTTCCATTTTCTGCCTCATGCCTATATTATCCCCAAATCTTGAGCACTTTCTCTCTTATAAGCCTTATTTTACAGCAGGGGTGACTTTAGGTTTGGGGGATTTACCTTGCTTTTAAACTAGAACCCCAAAATCCATCAGCTGAAGCCAGGAGCAAAAGACATATACTTCTTGAAACATGGGTCCCTTGCAGACGCAAGATTGGGTCCTTTGCCTTTATCAAGCCAAAACTGTGTTGATGTTGTTGCTCATTTATTGTGCAGGACCAGTGTGTCATATCTCTCAAAGAAGCACTCTTTCAGGGATACTGCATTTCCCGAGTTCTCAAACAACAACATATGATTGCTAGGGGAATGGAATTCAGGCCCCAGCTAGGAGGGCCAGTCCATTGCAATCTGAAGACTGTCTGGAATATGAGTGTCAGAGGCTCCCATAACATCACTGATGATTAGCAATGCAAGTCCCCTGTGCCCGCAACATGTAGTGACCTTTTAATAGATTTTTATTTATTTACAAATTTATTTTTTATGTCTTTAAAAGTTGAGCACTCCCCCTGTTACACCACTCAAGTACAGGAGTACACACAGAGCTAATAAATTAATGGTGTAGTAAAGCAATGCTGCTCATATGCCAGCTGGTCATAAGCACATCAGAATTGACTCACTGGATTTTGCCTAACGTTCGAGTTCCAGTTTTGTCCTAGGAAGTTCATAACGGCTGCAATCCTATAAACCTGGGACTAAGTCCAATTGAACTAAGTGTGGCTTACTTCTGAGTAGATATGCAAAGGATCACACTGAAGATCATTAAGGCAACAGGCTTTCTTCACTGTTTGTCACTGGTATCTAGTTTTCAGAGGAATGCTTATTTTGAATACAAGGGTGCCATTTGGCTATCTTGGCTAGTAACTAAGGTCATGCCAGGTCATGTCATCCAGCTCAAGCCTGACCCAATACTATGATGCAAGTACTTGGAATTTGTGTCACCAGTAAAATCCATCTCCTTCCAAAATTCTAGCAGAAAGTTGCACCGGTCTTTATGAATATTCAGTAAGTGTATAAACTGTCTAGAGTTTAATTTTCTTCACTACCGATGTTAAAATTACATAATTGCTTCTCCCTATCATATATTAAAATGCATTAATCCACTAACCCCAATTCATTATTTACACAACTAATAAAAGCGTTCAGTGTTTTAATATAAAATGACAAGTTTTACGAGTAATTAATTAGACACTGATATTAACCTGGGGTAACATGCTGTAACTGAGGGCTCCACCATGTGGAGAAAAGTGGGACAATTAATAATACGTGGCATTTACTTAGCACTTTGGAATGTTCATAGTATTCACATGCATTATTTCAGGAATCCTTACAACAACCTTGTTAGGTAGTGGATTATTCCCATGTTGCAGATGGGGGAGACTGGGATCAAGAGAAGAGTGGCTTGCCCAAAGCAAGTTCTTGGCAGAGGTGGGATCTGAACCAAGAACTTCCTGGTTCACTCTAATACAGTGTAATCCTATGTATGTTTGCTCAGAAGTAAATCCTGTCACGTTCAAAGCAGCTTACTCCCAGAAAAGAGTGAATAGTATAGTACTAGCATCATGACCACAGTGCTATTAATCAATTAATTGCATTTCTTTTCTCCAGGTCACACAAAAAGTGAAGGTAGCTATCTTGGCCAAAATAAGATTTCCAAAATCCATACAAAATCCATACTTCCAAAATCCAATGTAATACTTTTATTAGACCTGCTCAAAGGTCACCAAATACTGTGCAAGCTTTCAAGTTCTCCACAACTTTTCATCAGGCAACAGTAACAAAGCAAGTGTAAGTGTGGGGTGGGCGGGGGGGGGGGATGGCTGATGGTCAAGCTATGGAATCTGCATTTGGCTACAGTGGCAACCTCGTGCCCTCCAGATTGCTGGACTACAATTCTGATAATCCAATTATGGGAGTTGTAGTCCCTGTCCAACATATCTGGAGGGAACTAGGTCCGGGAAGTCTGGGTGATCATCTTAAGATGGAAAGTGGGAGGAGGCTGCAGATATTCACATTCAGTTCTACCAGCTCTACCAGGTACTGAGATGGTTTCTGGTTGCACCTGGGACCCTCTGAAGAAGAAACAAACAAACCACAATTAGGTGATCACCTATTTTTTAAGATATAAAATCCAACTGTTAGAACCATCTCTGCCCTTAGGCAAAACACTTCCATTAGTGTAGCACATTGAAGCTGAGGTCCAAGGAATGAACAACAATTGGCTCCATGTGGGCAGTTCACTATAGATTTCATATTTCCAAACACATAGAAGAAAAATATGTTTTCCTTCTACTTCCCTACCTGCCTGGGAACATGGTGTTTTAATTTAACCATTGCGGCAGTTGAATGTTGTGCATCCAACAATGTTGTGCTTACTCCACCTACAGGCCAAAAGTAATTTTACCATGCATTTCTGTTAGTTCTTGCCCCAAAATAAGATTATAAAAAATAAAATGGGGATGTTAAAGATATTCATTGACAACCTTAATGCTCCCAGCTTATTATAAATACAAATGGGAAGGGAACACAGATGCTAGAAAGGCTACTTCATGCCCAGTAGTATCACTCTCTTCCCCCCGGCCCGGTATTTCATTGTTGTACGGTTAAATGTCAAAGCACCGGCTTTCCCCTTGAGGCAAAAGTGACCACCACCATGGATAGAGCCCAGGGGTCATGTATGTCAACCCACCAGGAACTTGTTTTTCCTGCCTGCCTGCCTGCCTGGGACTGCAAAACCAAGAAAAGCTGTCATCATATGTGGCTGGTGGGCCGTGTTCAGATTAGTACTGGCTCGCCATTTATGCAGGCCTCTCTAAGGGAATAGATATAAGTTCCATCTGTCTCGTAGTGAGAGCATTTTAGTGGTAAGAGTAAACACCACAGCCCCCCAAACAAATCTTTTCTACCCTTGTTTTTTTATTTTTCTTTCAGGGAGAGAATACCAGATCCAGGACAGTTCAGACTCTGGCTTGCAGAATCACCTGACGGCGTCCTGATCTATCCGGCCACCAATCTCCGAGGTCACAGACTGAAACCATACATGAAACATTGGTAGAAGCTCTGAGCTTCTTGGTAGACTGGGAAGCCAAAGCCAGGAAGCCTAGTGTTAGTTGGTTCCCGCTGAGTCTCTTTGGATAAGGAACTGATCCTTAAGTTGATGGATGCCCAAATGCCCAAATTCCTCCATGGCCATCTTTTTCGCCTGGCAGGGCCCCTTGGTCAACATGCTTTCCCCATTGCTGCATCCATGTAGATCTGCGCCTGTTGCATTTCTGCCTGATACAGAGCTATTAAAGGCAAAGGAGAATGCTCTTTTCCAGCTAGTCCTCTGAAGTCCTTAGACCTCTTTATTTGTCATTTTGGTTCCTCCATGTAACCACTTAATGTTCATTTTGTTCGTTTGTATTGAAATACAGGAGATATGCAGCCTGGTCCTATGCTTTATGTTGACTTGGACATAAATCCTACCGATTTCAATGGGACAGACTCCACAATAAGTGCGCATTGAATTTCAGCCTGCATGAGCTGCAGGCAGAGAGAATGAGAGGAACACAGCCCGCTGTGTGTGCTGGTCCTGCCCTCTACGCCCTCAAGCTCCCTGTGTCAAGTGGGGAGGTCCACAGGGCAATTCTACTTGCATTTTCTTCAGCGTAAGTAGAACCCTTTGCACGATCGGGAACCCCAATAGAGCAAGATTGCCAGTCATGCGGAGACCAGCGGAGGCTGGTGGCTCTGATGTCGGTGGGGCAGTGAATCCGCTCCGAGTTTCAGTCAGAACTCTAAAGGAGGTATCCATAGCTCCTTTAGAGTTCTGACTGGTTCTGACTGAAACCTGGAGCGGATTTGCTGCACCACCGACTCAAGCAAATGTGAGTAGCAGCCCCTTGCAGACCGCCCCGCTCAACATGGGGAGGTTAGGGTCTGGGGTGTGTGGCCCCATTCCTCTTGCAGATGTTCATGTGTCCCGGCTTTCCCCGACTTGGTGCCCTCCAGATGTGTTGCACTGCAATTCCCATTATTCCCAGCGAGCACAGCCTTTGAGGAGGGCTGATGTACTTGAATAGGGCTAACGTGTCTAAGAGCTTTTCTACACAAGGCTGTTAATCCGCTGTATCTACTTTTGGTTACGTCACAGAGTTGAGATCAGAGCACCACACGAGGAGCGTTTCCTTTCCTGCTTTTCCGCCACAAAATCTCTAGGACGCATTGTGGTAGAGCACAATAACAGAAATACACAAGAGGAAATAGTGCTTTCTTTGGCTTTCACAATTAAATGCCACATTTTCCCTGCTCTAAGAAAACTTGCTGAAAGTGCTGTTTAGAAATAGAAAGAAGTGAAACTGGAGGGTCACGTCGTCATCTAAAGACCCCATATACAGCTGTGAATAGGGCATGACGAGCACATGAGAAATGCCTCATGTAGAAAAACCCTAAAGCAGGAGTGGGGAACTGGATTGGCTCCCAGGGCTGGATTGCCTCCTAGGCCACCTCCAGGGCCCTGGATGATGTCGGGGCAGGC
The DNA here is from genome assembly GCF_057233095.1 of Heloderma suspectum. Taxonomy (NCBI): domain Eukaryota; kingdom Metazoa; phylum Chordata; class Lepidosauria; order Squamata; family Helodermatidae; genus Heloderma; species Heloderma suspectum. The sequence goes on from NC_139458.1 coordinate 93,763,747, forward strand.
CCCTCCCCCTGTGAAAGAGAGACACAGGGTGATTGTACTGAGCAACGGCCTGCTCCTTTCTCCATGCAGACTGAGGCACAGTGTTCTACACCTGTCTCTCTGCATGCAGAAAGGGAGTCAGCCAGTGCTTGGAGAAGTGGTTCCAGCCAGCCTCATTCCTCCCTGGCCCCACGCCACCCATCCATGCATTGGGAGGAGATCTGCTACAGGGAGCTCCACACACTTTGGGCATTAGCCAATGCTGGCAATCCGCCAGTGCCTGTTAAGGGTAATGACCTCCAGCACAATGGGAAGCTAGCGCTTCCTACAGAAACCCCCTAAACTGGCATTTCTGGAATGGGACAGGTCAGTGGGGCTCCCTTCCACAAACTCCACTGACGTGTTCTGTTATGGAAACCCTAGTTTTGGTTAGTTTCCAGTTGCTGCAGGAAGCCCGGTTTCCCTTTGCACTGGCAGTAATTCCTGTCAGCGCACGGGCAGGATTGGACCTGCTCATAGGCTCCCTGCACGATTTAGAACCTTGCACAATCAGAGTTCTAAGGGCCAAAACAAACATTACTTTAAATCCGTATCTAGCAGCTATGTCATTTTTACTCTAGAGTAAGTGCAGCCCCTCTGATCTGGACAGGGACCCTAGCATGGGGTAGGGGTGCTTTTAAAGTAAGGTCTGGGCTGCAAATCGTGCTAGAAACCTATGCATGAGCAGCAGGTTCACCTTTTGGGATCATTCCTCCAAATGTGTGGACATTGGTGGGGGGGTGCGGCGGGGGGAGATGGGGGAAACAGGTGTGTTTCCATATTAATTGCATGACTTAATCGTGACTGGACATGGCTTGGGGGAGTCTATCAGTCAAGTCTACGGCTGAGACCAATTTTGAGATACGGAGTGTTGAAATGTGTGTGTGTAAGTTAAGAGAGGAAAGCGCATTGGGTAGAAAAATGCACAAATCAATAGGAGAATCCCATTGGCATCAGCCATCGCTTGTTCTTTGTTCTGTCCTGTAAAGCACTACTTTTTAAAAAATGCTTCTGGCACTCAGATAAAAAGTTGCTACTACTCTCAAACTGTTCATAGTCACAGTTCTTATCACATTATATTCTCCTTGTGTTGTACTGCTATTTAATATTTATTTAGTGCCCGCAGGTTATGCAAGGTTATAAATTATGGAATCCAGCTCCAAAATCTTTTTACCGTGTGTGATGATGATAGGTGGAAATCTGGCTTTTTAAAAAATCTCTTAACAGTGGTGATCAGGTGCACCATTGATGGCGCTGATTGCCACAATTCACAGTTTCTAATAGGAACAGCCTCATTACACCAAATAGCTTTTTCTTATTCAATAGTAAACGGGTATGTGTGTGTTTTTTAAAACTCAAATAATGACACGGAATAGTCTCTGAGAACAACCACTGTGTGTCAGAAAAGAGCTTCAAAGCTACAGATGAAAATTTAAAGACAGTCCTTTTTACTAGTAATACATTTTAAAGAAAGTCTTTTTCCATTTAAGGATAAATGTGTGCTTCTAAATGAGGAAATCTTTAGGCTGGGTTGCTTGCAACATAAGGAAGAAGGGTGTTGGCTTGTGAAATGAATTGAATCCCCTTATGCAAAAGCTCAGGACATGAAAAAAAACATACTATTAGTAGTGAAATGCCTGTCATTATGATTGGCAGTCTTCATGCCAAGGGAAGGTCAAATTAGAGCTATCCTGTGCCTGTCTTCTCAGTTCTACTGAGTTCAATGGGTGTTATTCCCAGATAAAAAGGCATCAGATAGCAGCCCAACAGCACGATCCTATGTGTGTTTTCATAGATGTAAACTGCACTGTGTTCAATGGGGTGTACTCACTTCTATGGCTGCAATCCTGGGCACACTTTCTTGGGAGTAAGCCCTATGGAACACAGTGGGACTTATTATCAAGTAAACATGCATGGGGGTGCGCTGTTAATGTTATGAGTTATATAGCCTGATACATTGCATTTTACTCAGAGATGAGGCCCATTGAGTTCAGTGGGACCTACTCTCGGGTAAGAGTGCATAGGATTGCAGCCTCTGTCTATTTATTAATTAACCAATTCTATCTAAATGCATGTGTGAATGATTAGAACCATAGAATCATGGAGCTGGAAGGGATCTTGATGATCTAGTACCTGTAGGCTCTGCAGTGCAGGATGCAGCTACAGTATCCCTGATAGATGGCTGGCCAGGCTCCGCTTAAATATCTCCAGGGAAGGAGAGCCCACCACCTCCCAGGCAGTCTGCTGCACAGCAGAACAGCCCTCACTGTTAGGAAGTTTATCCTAATGTTTAGTCAAAATCTGCTTCCCTCCAACCTCCAATGATTAGTTCTAGAGCTACTGTCTGGAGTAACAGAGAACAATTCTGCTCCATCTTCTGCATGGCAGCCTTTCAGAGGTTTGAAGATCATAATCATGTCTCCCCATAATCTTCCCTTCTCCAGGCTAAACAATAAACCATACTTTGTTTTTAGCTGATTCATATCCATGTCTCAGCAGGCACAATCTTAGCAGAAGCCTGGTCTATGATGACGACTACCTCCTGTAGTTCTTGTAGGAACTTGTATTAAAGACAACTATCAATGTGTGTGTTTTTAAAATGCATTGCCCAACTAATTTGGGTCACCTTTTCGTCAACCAAAAAGATTTTAATCTGGCCTGTGTAGCGATTGAACACTGTAGCTCTAGTCTGTATATAGCAGGATCCCTCAGGGCAGGAATGGGTAAGACTTCAGGCTTGTAGGTTCGACTTTGGTGTTGTTGTTGTTTTACTAAAACACCAACTGGAGCCAGATATAAAATGGTAACTCAGGGGGCCGAGCTTGTGGGATGACCTGCATATACAAGTACAAATCTACATCTGAGTTAGTACAGATCAAGGATTCTAGGGTGTCTCTATATTAAAGAAAAAAACCTGCAGTCTTACCAGGCTTTGTTGTGGAGCCTTTCCATGTTTACCATGTGCTCCCAGACGATGATCAACATTGCCAAGAGGGGAAGTTTTCAATTTTCAATGCTCCATAGTTTTCAGTAGGGCTGAATGAGCGGACCCCCTGATCCGCCTCGGAGGCTGCTTCGGGGCTTCTGAAGCGGGCCTGATTCACTTCGGGCTGATTTGGCCCCCTACAACCTCCTTCGGCCTACAGAGCCGAAGTGGGATTCAGACATCTGAATCCCACTTCGCCCCCCCACGCACTGCCTAGCCCCCAGCTCCTTACCTGGGCCCTCATGCTGCCAGCCATCTTTTTTCCGGCGGGAGGAGGGAGCCGCTGCTGCCACTGCCAGCTCCTGGGCCCTCCAGACAAATGCCAGCAGCTGTGTTGTTGTTCTGAGGGTGGGGTGGGGTGGGGATCCATTTAAAAAATGGCGACTCACTGTATTTCCAGAAATAGAAATCCTGCAGGCTCTATTTCCAAAAATACAGGGAGTCACCGTTTTAATTGGCTCCCTCCCTCCAGAGCAACAAAATGGCTGCCAGTGCATGCCCGGAGGTCCCAGGTAAGGAGCTGGGGGCTGGGGGCTGGGAGGTGGTGGCAGCAGGCTTGGGCTCCCAGATTGTGCCAAAGCACTTCAGGGTGACCTGACCCACCTCGTGCCTTTTTGTGACCCTTCCACCTCAGAGCTCGGGCTTTGGCCTGAGGCGGTGCGTAGCCCTAGTTTTCAATGGAACCGCACCATTTAGTGGCTGTTTAATAGCACAATGCTGACTAGGAAAACCCGCAACAAAGTTTAAGAGTTAGTTCTCTCTGGATCTTTTTAATGTGGAATAATGGGGAAATACCGCTGGATGTGCCCTGGAGGTTGACAACGTCATGTAAAGAACCCACAAAATTCCGTGAGTGGCCAATCACGAGCTCATGATGCACATGCCTTGTGTAGAAACACTCCTAGCACCACCAAAAAAAAGCCCTACCCAGCAGAGCTAGACAAAGACCTGGTCAAAGACAACCAATTAATATTCATATTTTACTTTCTCTCTAACAACCTGTGGCCCTCAGCATCATCAAGCTGTCTGAGCACAGCAAACCCACCCTTGCTCTCTGGTCGGGACCACCACTCTAGGAATCGCGTCCTCTAAGTGAGCTTTCCCCAATCTGGTGCCTGGTGGTGACCATGCTGGCTAGGGATGTTGGGAAGTGTAGTCCAACACATCTAGAGGGTGCCAGGTTGGAGAAGGCTACTGAAACAGACCAGCCATTATCTGCATAGCCTCACTCCCTGTTGCTACTTTTTCAATTTTTATTTCTTGTTTTTGCTGAAGTTCTTGCTCCTTGGATTTCTGAATTGCATGCAGGCAAACTTCTTTGTAAGTCAGTGGTGGTTCCTGATCCATCATTTGGGAATTACTGAGTTAGAAAAGCCTGTGTTAGAACACACTGCTTGCCATGCCTGGAATACAGGAATGTGCCAAGTATTTAAAGAGACTTTGATTTCCTTTCTCCAGTTCCTGCACGTAGTGTCTGTTTTCCAGATGGAACAGAGCATCTGAATGACTGAATCTACACAAAGCAGTTTTACCGTCATCATACTGCAATGATAACTACTGATGTCTATTGGTGTCATGTGCACCAATAATCATTGCAGTATGATAATGGTAAAACTGCTATGTGTAGATTCAGGAGATATACCTGTGCGTTCTTAGGACTTTCTGAAGCGAAAGGGTGCAGCCGTTGTGCAGTGGATGCAACATCTGACATTGTATTCATGCTAAGAATAAACTGTAGTAGCAGATATTATTTCAGACCACTGGCAATGATTTAGCATGAATAAAGCAGAAATACAGATGCTGGAATTAGGTCAGATGGTATATAATCTGGCTCTTACACACACAAAAATCCTGATCATTTTGAGAGAGATTATCAGTACGCTTGGGTTAATGAAGCAAATGGACAATATTTCCTGCATCTTGTTTGATTCCTGCCTTTGAGTAACCAACACAAAGGAGTAATAATGGTGGGTAAAATATTTGTTTATCTTACATATTTGTGTATTACTCACCTTCAATGCTAACCTGTCCAAGGCAACTCACAATCACAATTGCAATAAAACAATAAAGATACAGCAATGGGCAGTGACAGGGTCACATGCTAGACTTCTTCCAACCAGATGGTTCAATGTGCACAGCAGGGTTCCCCCCATCCCTGCTGTGGCTGCTGCCACGTAAAGTGTGGAGTGGTTTCCAAAATGGAAAAAGGAGAATTCTACTAGGTGCAGCATCTTCTGTCAAGGAAACACTGTGGTAGTAAATATTACATGTGGAACTAATCTCCCTTTAGGCACATCTTAGCACAGCCTTCCCCAACCTGGTGCCCTGCGACTACAACTTTCATCACCCCTGATCACTGGCCATGCTGGCTGGGGCTGATGGGAATTTACTACAAAACATTTGGAGGGCACTCCCAACACTGCCACCCATCCACCCCCCCATTATTCCACCCCACCCCAAGTGAGAGATCGGGTGGGTGAGTTCTCAGGAAAGGCCACCTGTCCACTCACTCTGGGAGGGTCCTCAGAATAAGAGATTGGGTGGGTGGCCTCTCTGTAGAGCTCACCCATCCAGTCTCTCTGACGACTCCCCCAGGCCTCATTCTGGTACAGTATTTAGAAAGAGAAATGGAGCACGGGCTGTTCCAGGGATCCCTGCTGGTTGCTCTCCCATTGTGACAATTGCCGCAGCAGGGAAGCAGAGGACGTGGCAGCAGGGCCTCCAGAGGCCTTCCCAGCCTGTGTGTGTGTGATCCACCACCCCTCTCAATCTGCCACCTGAGCAGGGGATTCACCTTGCTTCATGGGGAGGGGGGCTGAAACCCAGTTGGGGAAGGCTATCTTAGCAGTATATAGGATCCTCTTAGGATCTGGGCTTGGCACCTCTTCGCTGGAAGTCTGTTTTAGATGCGTTTATAATGCTTGTCACCCGTGTTGGCCCCAGAAAGGGTCAGACTTCGTAAGGACTTGTTCAGGATAAGTATCCCCTATTGCCATTTTCATGAATGAAAAGGTGAAAAGATATTTCATAGTTAAACAACACAGGTAGCATGTAAGGTTTTTCTTTCTTTTCTTTCAGCGTCTCATCAGTTTGAACCCTCAAACCGAGATGTGAAATAGTTATTCTTCCCTTTTATCTGAAATTTGTATCACAGAGACCTGCTGACAATCCTACATTGAATAGGTAACATGGGAAGGAATAATGTTATGACAAAAGTGTACACCTGCGCCAGTTTTCTTTTGCTGCACTCTCAGTTGTAGAAAACTCAAGGCAGACTCAGTGTTCTCAGCCTTTATTATATGTTCTATAGCACAGTCTCTAACCTCATTTCATGCAGGCCCCCTGACTGCTCTATTGCTTAAGATTGTGCTTGGTTTATTCCATACAGTTTTGTATATAGATGCAAACACATTTTACAGAACTTAGGAGCCAGTGAAACTGTCTACATTCAGAGGGGCAGATGGAGATCTGAGTGGGCCAGTGAGGGGAGGACGTATGTTGTTGTTGGTACATTCTTGTCTTCCATCCCGATCTTCATTCATTCATTCATTCATTCATTTCATTTCTATACCGCCCAATAGCCAAAGCCCAACAGCACCTTCCTTAGAGGCGGTCAGTGCTAGCTGCAGAATTTTGGGAGCCTTTGGGCAAAACATTCTCAGAGGGGCCTCTTAGAGCAAAACCACATGTTACACTGATTGCATCATGTGTAGCTGAGGCTTGTCTTTAAAACAACAACTCTCTATTGTAAGCACACACGGCCCCTGTTTGGATCAGGACCACTGTGCTCTGGGAGGAGAGGGTCAAAATCCCCCCCTGTATTTCCCCCCAAATTCTTTTTTTAAAGGTTTTTAAAAGCTTCCATTGGAGTGATTTCCAGGGAGAAATAGTGTGTGTGTGTGTGTGTGTAGGTTTAACCCCCCCTTTCTGGAAAGTGGTGGTCCCAGTCCAAATTGGGGCCATGTGTGCTTACACCTGGGGGTGGGTGGCTAGGGAGACAAGCCCTAGCTACCTGATTAGTGTGACATATAATTTGACTCTTAGCCTGGAAGTGGTAGCTGTTCAGAACAAGTATTCTCTCGCTCTGCATCGGCTCTCTGCTAAGTGAGCCCTTTGTTAGTTTTATAGCCTGGCAAATGCCTGATCTAGCCGCCCTCTAGGAACAATGAGCCCCAGAGGCACTTCTTCACAGAGATGCCAAGCCTCAAGCCTTCCTAGAATTCAAAGGCTGTCCATTTGCAAGCCTTCTGCCAATGCGTGGCTGCTGGGAGTGACAAAAGGGAAACTCACTGTATGCTCACAGCACTTCTCCTTACCGCTTGCCCTGCATGTCTCCCAGAGCTGATTCTGGAGCTGTGCCCAACCAAGAGCAAGCTTCTCTTAATGTCTTTTGGAGAAAAAGGAAGAAAAGGGTGAATAAAGTCATGAAAAAGGAAGTAGAAATGGCTAAATATGAAAAGAGTAAAAATAATCCAACCGGGCGCACAGCCGCCCACGTGTGCAGCTAAAGGAGCTCTCTGAAATGCAGCCGCAATCCTTTGAGACTCCACAGGTGCCTTTGATTTATTTAATTAGTAGTAGTTGGCATGTTTGATAATCTGGACTGGGGCTAAAGATGACGATCACTGATGCTGGCTGGCCTCCCCAGTCTCTCAAGTGTACAGTTTTGAATTATTGATCAATCCCTTACTGCCCTTAATATGTCAGGTGCTCCAGGGACAATTTTAACCAGTTCCTCTTGGTGAGGGGTTTTTAGTAATTATTTTTATTTAGTTTTGGTTTGGATCTGGTAGGGTTTTTTTAGTAATTATTTTTATTTAGTTTTAATCCCATGTTTTCAATGTAATTAACAAGTATATAAAAATATTACAACATTATCAACTAACAAAACACAAATATTACATAGGAAGTCCAATTACAGTTAACAGGAATCACAGGAGCTTTAATACATTAATAACCTTATATTTGTCCATGGAAGTTCATCAAGGGTTTACGATTTAGTTGCAATTATCTAAGGGCTCAATCCTATGGCTGCTAGATAGTGGCTAGACGGCCATAGGATTGTTTGGTTCCCAGAAAACCGCCTCCCCACCCCCTCCGCCACCCCCACGTAGGTGGCACGGGTTGTCCCCGGCTCCGCACTTGGAAGAGCAGTGTGAAGCAGCCGAAAAGGGGGGTGTTCCTGGGGGCAGGGACTGCAGAAGCGCTGGTACAATGCTTCCTATGTCTGGCCTCCCCACCCCCGCTCCAAGGCGCCCCAGTTAGACAGCCGAAATCGGCCATCTAGCCACAAATGCAGGGTGGCCAGAGCATGGAGGAGAAAATCCCGTCGGCACTCTGCTCGCCCTGCCTTGGATAGGCAGTTACCTCTGAGTTCAGAAGCGGATGCCTATCCTGATATGATTGCTCTCTAAATGTATCTTTCCGTACCTGTCCATGACATGCTGGTGGTTTTCTGGGGGAACCTTGTTTGTTAATAAAGTCAATAAATGTATACCAGATTGTAAGGAAGGTGTCAGATTCTTTTTGTTGCTTTTGTGCCCTTATCTGTTCAGTCAGTTTTTCAGCCAACACAGTATTCCAAAGAGAGTTATACCACACAGTTATGAATAGATCTGTAGATTCTTTCCCATTCTTTGCTGTTAGTTGACGAGACACTACCATCACAAAAGTCAGCATTTCTTTGGTAAATGTCCATTAGGGCACTAAAGATAGATAGCAGTGCCAATTTAGGATCAGATGGTGATTTAGGATCCATGTGAACCTAGGATCCATGTGAACCTAGGATCCATGTGAACCTCCCCTCCTGTTATATTACTGCATTCTTGAGAGACCTCCCTTCAAAAACTATATATTTGTCCACATTCCCATCACATATGATGGTACGTACTACACTCCTTTCAACAGTTCAGTGATGTTGTTTTGTTTATATGGGTTAAAGTTATTGGGGTTAAATACCACCTCAGTCGTTGACATTCACATGTTTGTAACTACTACACACAGCTGCCGTTTAAGATACTTCTGCACTACAAATACAGTGACAAATACAGTGGTCAATCTCCTGAAAGATTTAACACATTATTGGGGAGAGCAATCCTATGGCCACTAGACAGTGTCTAGATGGCCATAGGATTTTTCAGTTTCCCAGGTACTGCGCTCCCCTCCCGCTCTCCCGCCGCCTCGTAGGCAGCACGGTTCTCATCAGTCTCTGCACTTGGAAACAAAGCACGGAGAAGGTGAAAAGGGGGCGTTCCTGGGGGAGGGGAGGAGACCACAGAAGCTTTGTTATGAAACTTCCTATGCACCATGCAGCCGTCCCCTCCTTCTCTGAAGTGTCCCAGCTAGACAGCCCAAATTGGCTGTCTAGCCACAAAAGCAGGGCGGATGGAGCGTGGGATCGCGCCCATAGTCCTCTATGATATGCTTGATTATCCTCTAGATTTGTTGCACAATTCCAGGTGCTAGTATTTAGTTTCTGGCTCTCCACATCTAAGAGACTGTCTCCCCATGAGGTCCTGTTGAGATATCTGAGAACCACTTTGGAAGTCTCTTTTAAATGATACATCGTCACACCACTATTCAAAACCCTCTTAGAGGTTCACCTGAAAAAGCCTAATTTACATGTCTTACTCCAACAAAGATTATTGTTATTAATGTAACACACCAGTGTACATGGTGCTTTACAGAGTAGCAGCAGCAAAAAAAGAGAGGTCCCGATATCCCAAGAGTTTACACACTGAGCTGCTTGCAGAGATTTGTTTTTCGTTGAGTTCCTTTGTTTCCGAATACATTTGCCTCAGTAAGTGGCTTAATTGGCTTCTCAGTATCTATTTATGAAGTTCCCCCTCCTAAAGGAAGACTTGATTTGATTAGGATGTTTGTGAAGGAAGTGAGTGAGATTTCATTATCTTTTTGATGTAATTGTGACATGGAGATCCTCTAGGGGTCCTCCTAGGATTTTTCCAGTTGTCTACAAAATGGCTCAACTAGGAACCCAGTATGCTTTTCACTTCACAGAATGAGTGTGTGTGTGTGTGTGTGTGTATGAAACAAATGTCTTTTTTGACATTAACCAAGAAATCTAAGCTCCAGATGCAAGACACTAAAGCTCAGTGATTTATGTACAAGAGAGTTTCATGTTACACAACACTTCATAGGTAACCATGGCCAGCAGCCATCTTTAACATCAAACCAGTTCACATGAGTTTTGATGCTTGGTGCTTGGCAAGCTTTTGTGTTCATCAGCTGGTTTGATGATACGCAGTTATATGAGAGGCTTATGCTCATTCCTCCTCAAAGATCCATGAAGGTAAAAGGATATTTATATTTAGTCTAGAAAGAAGCACCAAAAGCTCTGCCATGTGTGATTTATTTGGTACTATACACATACACACACACACACACACACACTCACTCACTGTGGTAATTCAGTTGCTTGTAAAATACAGTCTGGAATCTCAATCCTAAATTCATTTCTTTGGAAGCAAATACTGCTGATTTCAGTGGACCTTACTTCCACAAACAGCTTTTAGCTAGCTCACACAACTCAGCTGGAACAGCTGGAATGTGAGTTGTGTGGTTCTGTGCAGAGTTAAGCACACAGTGATGTGATCATGCAGCCGCTTCAGAATGCCCCTCGTCTTGACACTTATTCCACCACAATACTGCAAAGCTGCTAAAAGTGAGTTGAGTTTGCTGTAGTTAAGTATGGATGGTAAAAGTGAATCAGCTTTTCATCACTTGCCAGACTTTGCATGGATTCAGTGAATCCAATTTTTCTGGTGGCCATGTTCTCCCATCTGGGTTCTCCCTAAGACCCTGAATTGGCTCAGATATCGATGTGCCACTTAGTTGAAGATTTTCATTGTGATTAGACAATACCAGGAGATGCACTGTTTTTTTTAATAATGCCAGTACCCTAGAGATGAGGTTTTATAATAATATATTCATCATACAGACATCATTCACTAATTACCACCCTCTGTTTTTTGGTGTGTGTTTTTTTTACAGATTGATGGTTTGGCTATTCATATACACAAGAATCTGAAGGGAATAGTGAAGATGTATCTCCTGCTTGACGTTGCTCCCATTCCATGCTTGATGTAAGGCAGAGATGGAGAACATGTGGCCCTCCAGAGGTTGCTAGACTATAACTCTCCTTATCCTTTACCATTGGCCATGTTGGCTGTGGCTGATGGGAGCTGGAGTCTAGCATCTAGAGGGTCAGGTTCCCCACCCCAGTTTAATGAATTATTCTACCATCCACAAATTATACATCCATTATACCACTTTCTTTAACCAGCCACCATGTACCCATATTGCATGTGCAACATATGCCATCATGTACCTGCAGTCAATAGGATTGTTGAATCAATCCTTGCTGTTGCTGCATTCCCTTTTCTTCTTTTCTTTCCAAGTCTGCCACATCTGCCCCTTTCATAGCACTAATATGTAGATCTAGAATTTCTGGCTCAAATGTAGCCTCAGCGTGCACTCTGTCACCACTAAGCTCAATCAGAAAACTGAATTCTTGAATAGGACAGTGAAGGATTGCGTTCAAAGTGGAGCTTCAGGGAGGTTAATTAACCAAAGCTTTATCAAACAAACTTTGAAAAATTTAACTTTTCTAGGCCACTAGAATACCTCATTCACTTATTAAAAAACCAAAAAGGCCCCAGTAATTATGAGGAGTCCAAACCTTTATAGAAGAACACTCCTCTTTAGGCATGGTCCAAGCGTCTCAGTAGCATTAGCAAAGCAGGTGCTGGTAAATTAACCCCAAGCATAGAATTATAATAATTAAAAAGGAGCATTCCATTTAAAGAAATCAGAATGTACATTACATTTCACAAATAGGAAAGATTCAACAAGATATGAATGCAAGTTTCTTAGTACTTGTTCTGATCTTATGTGACCAGTAGATCTTGATATACCTGGTTGCAGAAGATAAGCCCTTTGCTTTCACCCAGTCCTAAAGTTGGAGTAACACCATACCACTCAGGTTGGGCAGAAATCTCAAAATGATTGGCCAGAAATGGCTTAAACCAGTGGTCCTCCACATGTTGTTGGAGTACAGCTCCCATCATCTCTGACCATTGCCATGCTGATGAGAGTTCCCCTACTTTAAACAATCAAGGTGAGGATCAACAAACTGGTCCAGTAGACAGAGAAGACTTCAATCACAGAAAGTCGTGTAACTGTATGTTACTGCCCGTTATAGTACTACAGAATCTCACCTGTAAATATGACCTGTAGATCCTCTTTCTTTCTTTCTTTCTTTCTTTCTTTCTTTCTTTCTTATTTACAACATTTATATACTGCTCCACATCCAAACAGATTCCAGAGCAGTGAATGATAAAAGATAAAAAGTAATAAAAGACTATACTAAAAAAGGAAGGCTTCTTGGAATAAAGATATTTTCAGGAGGAAGTGAAAACAACACAATGTTGGTGCCTGCCTGACCTCCAGAGACAGGTGTTCCATAGAAAGGGGGCCACCACACTGAAGGCTCTTCTCCAGGTGGACTCCAATTAGGCCATATGTCCGTGTGGAACCACCAGGAGCATGCCTTCTGATGACCTCAGTGACCAGGCAGGTTGATAAGAGAGAAGGCGTTCTGTCATACCTGATTCTCTGTGTTACATAAGATTTCCCCCCAGCAAATTAAGAATAAGAACACACATATATACTAAGCAGCTGACAAGCAGCTAATAACAGGAGAAAGATTTGGAAATGAGTTAAACCAGGAAAAAAGGTGCACTCACACATCCTAGCAAGTAAATTGATTCCAGTGAAATTTTCAGACTCCAAAGTGCAGCCAGTCAACTTAGTTGGCCAAACTTTACAAATTCAGCTAATAGGGCCCTGAGATAATGTAACTGAAGCATTTTTTTAATACTCAAAAGTGCAATATATGTGAATATGATTACTGCTGTGACGATATGCACACAGTTATCACATTTCCCCCTATGTGTAAGGTTTGAAGCAGCCCCCAGTCAGTGTGATCAAAGAAATTTATTAAATCATACATGAGTGTTAGTTCTGTGCTGTCACTGAATACAAAATACCATTGCTGCCTTATTGGATCCAAAGCTGTTTTAAATTTAAAAGGAACTTTGTCATTTTATCTGAAAAAAGGCATACCGCTTCTCAGTTCTTGTACAGATGGAAACTGGCCCACAGCAACATTGCGTTGTTTGGCCTCATAGATGGAGTGCCAGATTGACAAGCACTCTTAAAAAAAAAATTAAAGGCAGTAAAGATAGTTCTAGTAGCAAAAGCATGAGAAAGGATGCAATCAGGAGTTTCGTCCCCAATTCTCAGTGCTGCCCTTATGGTTTTATATTGCTTTTCCTTTGCAAAGATGCTGTAAAATGTGATGCTTGTGAAGGCATGTTGGCAATAGCTGAGGGTGTTTCCAGGCAGAGAGCTCCTAGTGCTGCCAGTCAAGAGGCATTGTGCAGCTATTCCAGTGTGGGTGCAAGGTCTCCCACTGCCTGAGGTGAGAGAGCATGCTGCTGCCATGCCCCTCCCCACACCGGCCACCACCGTGCCCCCCGCTTGCCATTGCTGCCACTGCGCACCTACCCCTTGCCACCACTGCATCCCCCCACCTTACTATTGCCATCACTTCACCATCATGCCCCACCCCTGTTGCTGTCATGGGCCCAAATGCTCTGGCTAAACAGAGGACTGGGTGTCTGCTGTGGGGGACACCTTTCCAGCTAGGCAATGCCTGGCTGTGAGGAAGGATCCTCTCAGAACCAAACATTTGGGCCTGGGCAGCTCTCTGAAGAGCCATGGTGGCTTCCTTCTCTGGCCGACATAGCTCTCCAGAGAGTCCACCCACCCTCTGGTTCATACTGAGAGGATTCTCAGGGTGAGCCAGAAGGTAAGAACATAAGAAGAGCCCTGCTGGATCAGACCAAGGGTCCATGTAGTCCTGCATTCTGTTCACACAGCGGCCAACCAGATGCCCACGGGAAACCCACAAACAAGACATGAGTGCCACAGCACCCGCCTGTCCTCTGTTTTGCTGTGAGGATCCCAGCTTCTTCTAAGACACCAAGAGGCCATTTGTCTGTGTAACCATCCACTTTGCATGTGGCATAGTGGAATTCTGGGAATGGAATTTAACTGAGTGGAATTTAACTGTGTTTATGTGGAAGCTGCTACAAGAGTGTTGCTGAGCAAGCAGCATAAAATGTCAAAAGGAATAAATAAAATAGGGGTGGGAATAAGAAAAATGGTAGCATAAAAAACATAATGTACATGGAAGAAATTGGCTCGAAGGTGAACTAAAGAACCAATGTGTGTGACTTGAATGTTCGTTCCTCAGAAGGAAGCGATTCCTGTGTGGAAACGTTTGATGTGTGAAGTGGCCTGGGTTTCCTTCAGTAACCTTGGCTTCACAGCCATGGGCTGGATAAGCATGGAGGTGAGCCTCACATGGGGTTGGTGAAAGATGTGGAGCGAATGGCGGAATTCCTGGGAGGAGGGGGTGGTATTATTGACAGACTCTCTGGAATCCTTATTTTCATTCCTGCCAGAACCCCAGTGGAAGCTGTTATGGATGGACAAGGTGACGGAACTCTTCTTCGTTCTCATTCCAGTAGTGTTAAGAGTGATGGTGGCTCTGCGTGGTATCCAGCATTGTCCCAGTGCTGCTGGTGGAACAGCATAAATGAATGCCTGTGCAGTGTAAAAAAGGGGATGACTTTCCTTTAAAACAAAGTACATGGGGGCCTTGTTCTGAAGAAAACTTGCCCCTTTTTTGCTGCCATACCACCAAATTTTGGTGGCTAATCATCACTTTTCTCCATTGTGTTAGTTACATTGGGCAAGTGTTGATTTACACTAGTGCAACGTCATTAGCACTAGGACTGGGACACCACTGGATACTGCCCCCTGTTCTTAATACCAATATTTTGAAATCTCTTGGCTATTATAACAATTAATAATCTGAGAATGGACAGTGCCTCTCCATTTATTTCTAGCTCTAGATTCCCTTGCTTTCCCTTACTTTCCCAGTTTACAATGAGACCCACAACAACCCTTGGCCTCTCCATAGCATGGGAAGACATATTTTTCCCCGGATCACTGCATTTTGTTTCATCTGCAATACATTTGCGCTGAGTCAGGCAGATAGACAGACAACACAAACAACACCCTCTTTGTGAATCTGACCAACCGCTTTGTTTTGATTTTTGTGCACTTTATTTTGCAAATGACTTTGAGCCGAACCTCTGAACTTTCAGTAAACACTTCAGCGAGAGCCATAAAATAAATCCCTGTGGGCAAAGGAGGGGAGCGGGAATAACCCCACATAGCACACATAGCATAGAATGTGCTATGAATAATATGAGTTATAGCAACAGCTTTGTGATAACCATCACTGACGCTGACTATCCTCTGAGTCATAAAAGAAGACAAACTGTGTAGATAAAATAAAGCAACCGGAAACAAGCCATGGCATCCTGCAGTCACTGGGAGAGCGGAGATGATTATTTTCTAAGCAGTTGACATGGATTTAAAGAGGGAACATTACAAATAAAGAGGCAATATCACATGTCACCTTGGCAGCAAACACGCATGTGGGGTTTGGGGAAATGGAACGATATTAGAGAATGAGAATAATTGTCTCAGCGTAAAACATCCTCTTATTGGAGCATCTTTCGTTTTCCAGAGAACCACTTTAGTGACAAAGCAGAAATGTGGTACAGGGCTTTAAGGAAAAGAAGGTCAAAGATCAACCTTTTCCAACCTGCCGCCCTCCAGATGTGCTGGAATGCAACTCCCATCATCCCCAGGTAACACAGCCAGATAGTCATGTGCTGATATTGCAGATTAGATGGTTTAGGGCAGGGGTGGGGTATCTGCAATTAATATGTGAAACTCGGCCATCCAGCTCCTGGCATCTCTGCCCATAGGTATCACCTAGTCCTTCGGTTTTGTACACAAAGCTTTCCCCAAGCTCTCAGAATGAGAAGGGAAGGCAGCTGAGAACTGGGGACCTATGGAGGCGGGAGGGGAGGGGAGAATGAGACAATCTGTACGTCAATGTGGTGTCGTGGTTAAAGTTTCAGACTAGGACCTGGAAGACCTGCGTTTAAATCCCCACTCCTCCATGAAGTTCACTGTGTGACTTCAGGCCATTCGCCAACTCTCAGCATAGCCTCGCTCAAGGGCTGTTGGGAGGATAAAGGAAAAGGAAATCATGTATGCCTTTCTGAACAGCTAGAAGCAAGGGCAGGATAAAAATGTAATAAATAAAAACAAACGTGTTGCACAAAATACAGAGACTAGATTAGCTATGTGATGCATGGGGGATGCAACAGAAAGCAACTTGGAAGGAAGAATGGCTGTTTTGTGTCACCCTCACCTTGCCTCTCTACAAGGTGTTTCCCTAGCCAAAATGACCACCAACTCCTTTTTCAGAAGCTGCTGTGATTGTAAATATTCCATAACAGCCTTCTTCCAGTAAAAGGTTAAAATGGTCCTTCATGATGTGACATCACAGAAACTCATCCAATGACAGTGTACTGCAGGGGAGGGGGGGAACAGTCAACTGTCATTTAAACTCATTATGCAAGATCAGCAGCACATTCAATTTGTTGGGCCCAACATTGACTAGCACACCTTGGATAGCTCCTTTAGCGTTCCGACTGGTTCTGACTGAAAACCAGACCGGATTCACTGTCCCACTGACATTGGAGCCACCAGCCTCCACTGCAAGAGGGTACTCAAGGGAGCATAAATGGAGTCTCTCTAAGTCAGGGGTGAGGAAGCTGTGGCCTGCCCGATGATGTTGGACTCCATCTTCCAACAGCTCTAGTCAGCATGTTCAGCAACATCTGGAGGGGTACAGTATCTCCACCTCTGGTCTAAGCCAAACCAAGATGTTCAATAAGAGAAGAAAGGTAAATGCAGTTTTAGGAATTATCCCATGTCTTCTGGGATGTGTGCAGATGCCAGAAAGCCTATCTAAAACCAGGGAGCATTTGAAAGCCAAGCACCTTTTTGGGAAAGAGCTATTCCATCTTTGGTCAGTAGCCTGAGTGGTAAGGCTGGAGAGAAACTATCATGCCTGGAGAAGGAGCTCAGAGAAAGGAAGAAGATTTTAATTTGATCTGAAAATGCCAGGTTGGAGCCACCTGACCCACAAGACACAGAGTTTACTGTGTGGCTGTCAGAGACCAGTAGTCTCAAATACATGCCCAGTTTGGGGCAACGAGAAATGGAGAATGCAGGCAGCCCGTTCCTTGGAAAGCTGGGTTGATACGTCTTTGCTAACAAAGAAACAACGGTTCTCCTGGAATGTTCATTTACAAACAATTTAGCTATCTGTTCTTCACTGGAACCTAACAGAGATGTTTCATTTACAGTCATCTTAATGATTGTCCATCCACCCCCGTGCCTGTTGTGCGGCATACTTGGAGTTCTGCTTGTTACAGTAGGCTGAGCGGACTACAGGTCAGAACAGACATTACTTTAAATCTGTGTCTACTAGCAGCTTCATCTTTTGTTCTTTTAGTTTTCGCTCTGGAATTGGCGCAGAGCCCCCGATCTGGATCTTTAAAGCAACCCTACTCCCATGCTAGGGTCCTGATCCAGATTGCCCCTCCCTGTGCCTACTCTAGAGTAATAATAATAAAAAGAGGTAGCTGCTAGACAGATTTAAAATGATGTCTGCTTTGTCCCTACAGTACCAGTGGGAAAAACAGCTTCAAATTCAGGAGCAGACATAAAGGTGAATCTCCAGGTTGCCAAGTTGCAATGCTATAGAGAATCACCAATGCACTGGCCAGGTTCGCACAATCGTGGCTGGGGAAATAAGCCACAGTAGCTTATTTTCCCCAGCACATGACGGGCATGTGAAAGGTGATAACCAAGCCACTGTAGCTTATTAACCACCCTGAGATTGTGCAAACCAGGTCACTGAGTTCTAGAGAAGCTGGCTTTTTTCTATGGGCTAATTTTGTTGTTGTCCTGTCCTATCTTGTAATGACAGCTGTGTGCACCACTTTGATACACTGGATGCTGCACTGTGTTCTAGAAACAAAATAATACTTGACATAAAGATTTCCACCCACAGCTTCTTATTGGTTTTATTATTTTAAATTGTCAAGGCTGCAGCTAGCTCTTCTCTTTTTAAAATTGTGTTTTCAGTATAATGGCAATAAAAATGACTCATAATAGCATGCCATTACAAGGAAGAAGAATGCATTTCTGCATTGATTCTAATATCACATTTTCATCTGCTAACACAACAAAGACATTATTTCCCCATATGACTGCATATTCATCTTTTGTTATAGAAATAGTTTTGATTTCCATTTCTGTGGAAATGAATATTGCTGTGGATATTGACTTTCTTTTGTAAAAATGACATATTTAATTCCCTATGATACAGTCTGAATTATATTTGTTTTAGGAAAAGTCAAGCATTTGGCAAATCTTAGACAAGTACAATCATGAATTTTGTGAGTGTCTTAACATTGATAAATATTTCCCCATTGTTCAGATTTATACAAGCGAATGCTAACAATCAGATTCACAGTGCAGTCCTATACATGTCTCCTCAGAAGTAAGTCCCATGGTTTTCAGTGGGGCTTACTCCTAGGTAAGTGTGTACAGATTGCCGCCATAGGCAATCCCACTTACCTGGAAGTAATCCTCACTGAAGTCAAGTGCACTTAGTTTTGTGTAGCCACGTACAGGATTGCGCAGTTAGGTGACTGTCAACATTTGTCAACATACTGAGTTTCTGAACATTCACACAATTTATCTGAGATTGTCAGCATTCACAATGCCGAACATCCCGACAACAGGCAAAATTAGTGCAGCACAAAGCCCCAGCTGCATATGTGTATACCTTTCTCTGGTGGAAAACATTCACAGATGAACAAACTCTGTCCTATCCTTGTTCTCTTCCCCCTTCCCCAGTCCTTGCCTTGTTAGGATGTTTTCACACATAATGTTACAAGATGAGCCTTTTGTGTTATTTTTGTTAACGTTACCAACCTGGGAGGGAAAGAAGAAAACAGCTGTGTTAAAACCAAATGTGCATTCCGGCTAATGTAGGTTCACATTACAGATGCAGGGCACAAGTTTCTGAGAGTGCTGTACTAGTGGAAAGGGGGAACCTCTGGCCAATAGAGTCAGCCTTCAGAGGTCCCAACTATTATGTATGGTTATGGATTTGGGGTTATTCTGAATGACCTTCCAGGAGTCCCTTACAGCCCAGTGCCTATGATTGCAAAGAGGTTCAGGGTGCCTTCTAGCAATGTAATCCAGGGGTAGGCTACTTGTGGCCCTCCAGATGTTTTGGCCTACCACTCCCATCAGCAGTAGTTAGCATAGCCAATAGGGAGGGATCATGAGAGTTGTAGGCCAAAACATCTGGGGGGCCATCTACACGAGCCTTTTACTCCGGGGCGGGTGCGAGTCAAGGTCCTTTTGATTAGATGATGCAGTCGCCACTTCACAGCCATCCGTGGTTTTCTGGAAAATGCAGATTTCCAAGGAGGCATTTTGCTGTGATGCTTTTGGTTTGCTGTGGTTGCGAGCCATCAGTCCCTTCCCCAAAACTGACTTCACATTTTGCGGTGGGCATGTTGTAGGCGTGCATAGTGCTTGCGTCGCTCTGTGACGCCCCTTTACTCCCCCATCCCTTTGCAGCTGCGCAGTTACAGAGGCACAGAGAGGCGTTTTCATCTATTTAATCACACTTTTGCACATTTGTGCAGCTTCGTATCTTTGCAATTATTGCTTTCGGACTCGGTGCCCAAGGGCCCGGGGTGGGGTGTCTTGGGGGAGGACCAACATCACTCCAGCCACCATTTCAGAGCGATGGCTAGGCATGTAGCGTTCACGCTTGTGAGTGCGAACCACCGCGAGAGTCTCAGGCTGGGGAACTGACCAACAGATGGCGTGGAATTGAAGGAGCACAAAACACTCACTTTTTACCTCAAAAGGGATGGGAAGACACAGCAGAGGCCCTCAAATACAGAACAGCCACTGAAGTGTTGCACCCCCACACTCATGGGACTGCACAGCTGTGCATTTAAGTATAATGGCAAAAAAGAGGGCATGACAGAATCTGTTAGGGAAGTGTGCAGTAAACCGCGAGTGTGTACCACTAGGAGCTACTTTGAAGCGGAAATGCTGCGCAGCTGCAACGGGGTGGGGGGTGAAAGAGGTGCCATGTAGATGGGGCCCTGGAAGGCCACAGGTTATCCACCCCTGATGTATTCCTTGATGTAATCCAGTGGGAACATCTTAGCTCCCACTGGGCATCCTTTGCTGGTACCCAGGGCCAGCCCAAAACATTTTACTACCAGAGGCAAAGGACAAGTTGGCACCGCGTATATGGAAGCTGACTCAACTAGCAGTTGAACAATACTTCCACAATGGTGACAGAACAGTGACTTCCACCACACCTGAGGGCAACATTAAGGGCATGCAGGGCAGGCTGAGTGACATACCTAGTTCTGTTATCCAACACCTTGCTATTAATGCCTGTCCCTCTTCCCTCAGCACCTGCCGCCTGAGGCATCTGCCTCACCCTGCCTAATGCTAGGGCCAGCCCTGCTGGCACCAGTGAAAACGTCGAGATTCTCTCAGGCAATCTGCACATTACGCACAAACATATGCAAGGCAGCTCTGAGGGCCAGACACCTGCATCCGGAAGAGGTGATTTCGAGGAGAAGACAGGCCAGCAGGGAAAGGGTGAAGCACCCATTCTGCCTGCTGCTGCTGCTGCTCCACTCAGAACGGGGCTCCTTTGTGTTTGTGTGTTGTGTAATCTGCCCACAGTCCCACGTTACAACCTGCTCTAGGTCAGGCTACTGATTAGTTAGCTGTGCCTTTTTCACGGTTTGCGTGCAGGGATGCTGGTAGCTAAAGGCATAAGATGACAGTCACTTTTAAGAATAAAGACCTTTGTGATCTGAATGACGGCTTTGACATAAAAGAGTGGTTGGCTTTGGGAAGCTTGTACAGCGCCTGCACAAGTCAAATTAAGCACAGACATTTTCTGTAGTCCAGACCCATCTGACATTTTACCTTTATTCTAGGATGCAACAAGTGATGGCAGGTGCTTAATTGGAGGGAAGATGGCACACGCTGGGTTCTGAGCATGCCAGCTCCCAATCAGATAAATACCATTATCAAATGACATCACGTTTTTGCTCCTAGGAAGCTGGTGGTTACTGATGACAGAGCTAGAGATACATAACAAAGTGGCTTTCAGTGCCTGTGATGCTTGAAATAATATTTTTAAAAAACATTGTTGTAAACTAACAACTAAAAACTATGAATTACTTAGAATTACAAACAGTAGAATCCCATAGACTACTCAAAAGTAAGTCTCACTTTGTTCAATAGGGCTAATTCCTGGGTAAGTGTGCACAGGGCTACAGCCTCAGAAGAGAACATGAGCAAGGTTTTCATTTTGACTTTGAGACAGTTTTCAGAAATATTAATATAAATTATGTCTGTGCGAGAACAGCGAGTGATTATATAATGGCATTTAGATAACATTTTTGCGATGCTATCTCAAAATAGAAATGTTTTGCATACATTTACAAAAAGGCTGTTGGAGAAATCTGCACTGGATTCAAATGAGTTCAGATTTCTATGAATTTAGCCTCTGGATTCTGCAGAGAAACAGCTTTTCTGAGCTGCATGGATTCCATGGACTTGTAGACCAGTTTTTTACTTGGGGGGGGGGATTTGTGCAATGTTGCACTTGCGCCAATAAACATTAGGGCTAATGCTTATTTTCCCAGGCATTTTAGCTTTCTAGACTTTTAGCTTTGCTGTTTTAAATCTATATTTTAAATCCCTGCATTGCTGCTAGGTTTTATTCTGGTTGTATTGTTATACTGTGGTGTTAATATTTTATATTGTTTTATTGTGTGCTGTTTGGTTTTAATTTTTTTGAACTGCCCAGAGAGCTTTGGCTATTGGGCAGTATAGAAATGAAATGAAAATGAATGAATGAATGAATGAATGAATGGAATAAAATTCTTGTACATCCCTAAAAAAAATCTGATTCCATTAATGAGCAGGAAATGAAAATGAATATGTTTGACAATCTGCAAAACACACACAGAATGGATTTAACAAAATCCATACATCCCTAATTTACAAACTCAGTAATCTTTTGGTCCACAATATTTTCTTACTTTACAAGCCACTGTGTGAGAGGATACTCAATTTTTTTTTGAATTAAAACTTATCCAATGCATTCGTCTTCTGTGGCCACAAGTCAGGTCAACTTTATTGCTTGGAGCCGTAGACCACCACAATATACATAGAAAGAAAAAACAACAGTACAACCACATATTTATATATGCACGCATACACATATCCAACTGAAACATCGCCCCCATGCTGTTTGGGATTTGGCGCATATTTTCTTTGTTGCCAGAGCAAATGTTGCTACTTGGACAGTGGTAAAAACGTCAATGCCAGAAAGAAGAGCCTATATCTGGTCTAAGAGGGGTCTGTTTGAGGGACTGGAGATTAATGCAAAAAATTTATGCCTAGGATGGTCATAGAGAGAACATCTTAATAAATACTGAGAAACACTTATTTACAAGCCACTACGGGAGAGGACACTTGAAATTTTTCTGAGTTAAAATGCATCCACTGCATCTGCCTAGTGTGGTCACAACAGGTTGGGGGTTTTTCTGTGTTTTTTTTAAAGGAAAATATGGAACTGTAACCCCTTCATGGATCACTGCTTTGTTGTGGCGACGGGGCTTGTGTAACTCAGTGAAGCCATAAGCTGTGCCGTGCAGGGCCACCCAAGACGGACAGGTCGCGGCGAAGAGTTCTGACAAAATGTGGTCCACTGGAGAAGGAAATGGCAACCCAATCCAGTATTCCTGCCAAGAAAACCACATGGAACGTATCACAAGGCTAAAAGATATGACGCCGGAAGATGAGCACCTCAGGTCGGAAGGTGTCCAATATATTACTGGGGAAGAGCAGAGGGAATTTCCAAGTACCACCAGAAAGAGTGAAGCGGCTGGGCCAAAGCCGAAAGGACACTCAGCTCTGGATGTGTCTGGTGGTGAAAAGAAAATCCGATGCTGTAAAGAACAATATTGTTTCGGAACCTGGAATGTCAGATCAATGAATCAAGGTAAGCTGGAGGTGGTCAAACATGAGATGGCAAGATTGAACATCGACATCTTGGGAATCAGAGAACTAAAATGGACAGGCATGGGCGAATTTAATTCAGGTGACCATCATATCTGCTACTGTGGGCAGGAATCCCTTAGAAGAAATGGAGTAGCACTCATAGCTAACAAAAGGGTGGGAAAAGCAGTACTGGGGTACAATCTCAAAAACAATAGTATGACCTCAGTACGAATCCAAGGCAAACCATTCAACATCACAGTAATTCAAGTCTGTGCCCCAACCACTGAGGCCGAAGAAGCTGAGGTTGATCGGTTCTACGAAGACCTACCACACCTTCTAGAACTAACACCAAAAAAAGATGTCCTTTTCATCATAGAGGATTGGAATGCTAAAGTAGGAAGTCAAGAAATAACCAGGATAACAGGCAAGCATAGCCTTGGTGTACAGAATGAAGCAGGACAAAGGCTAATAGAGTTTTGCCAAGAGAACATGCTGATCATAGCAAACACTCTTTTCCAACAGCACATGAGGCGACTCTACACATGGACATCAACAGATGGTCAATATCGAAATCAGATTGATTATGTACTTCGCAGCCAAAGATGGAAAAGCTCCATACAGTCAGTAAAAACAAGACCTGGAGCTGACTGTGGCTCAGATCATGAGCTTCTTATCACAAAATTTCGGCTTAAATTGAAGAACGTGGGGAAAACCACTAAACCATTCAGGTATGACCTAAATCATATCCCTGATGAATATACAGTGGAGGTGAGGAATAGATTTCAGGGATTAGACCTGATAGAGAGAGTGCCTGAGGAAGTATGGACAGAGGTCCGTAACGTTGTTCAGGAGGCAGCAACTCAATCCGTCCCAAAGAAAAAGAAATGCAAGAAAGCAAAGTGGCTGTCTGATGAGGCTTTACAAGTAGCTCACGAAAGAAGGGAAGCGAAAAGCAAGGGAGAAAGGGGAAGATATACCCAACTGAATGCAGAGTTCCAGAGAATAGCAAGGAGAGACAAGAAGGCCTTCTTAAATGAACAATGAAAAGAAATCAAGGAAAACAATAGAATGGGAAAGCCTAGAGATCTCTTCAAGAAAATCGGAGATGTCAAGGGAATGTTTTGTGCAAAGATGGGCATGATAACGGACAAAGAAGGCAGGGACCTAACAGAAGCAGATGATATTAAGAAGAGGTGGCAAGAATACACAGAAGAACTATACAGGAAAGATCTGAATGTCCCTGATAGCCATGATAGTGCGGTCACTGAACTTGAGCCGGACATCCTCGAGAGTGAAGTCAAGTGGGCCTTAGGAAGCATTACTAACAACAAAGCTAGCGGAGATGACAGTATTCCAGCTGAGCTATTTAAGATCCTAAAAGATGATGCTGTTAAAGTGCTGCACTCAATATGCCAACAAATTTGGAACACTCAACAGTGGTCACAAGACTGGAAAAGGTCAGTTTACATTCCAATTCCAAAGAAGGGCAATGCCAAAGAGTGTTCCTTTTGAACACTCTTTGGTTTGAAACTACCATACAATTGCACTCATTTCACATGCCAGCAAGGTGATGCTCAAAATCCTACAAGCTAGGCTTCAGCAGTATGTGAACCGAGAACTACCGGAAGTACAAGCGGGGTTTCAAAGAGGTAAAGGAACTAGAGATCAATTCGCCAACATTCGCTGGATCATGGAGAAAGCAAGAGAATTCCAGAAAAACGTCTATTTCTGCTTCATTGACTACGCTAAAGCCTTTGATTGTGTGGATCACAACAAACTGTGGCAAATTCTTAAAGTGATGGGAATACCAGACCACCTTACCTGTCTCCTGAGAAACCTGTACGAGGGTCAAGAAGCAACAGTAAGAACCAGACATGGAACAACCGAGTGGTTCAAAATTGGGAAAGGAGTACGACAAGGCTGTATATTGTCGCCCTGCTTATTTAACTTATATGCAGAGTACATCATGAGAAACGCTGGGTTGGATGAATCACAGGTCGGAATTAAGATTGCTGGGAGAATTATCAACAACCTCCGATACCCAGACGATACCATCCTAATGGTAGAAAGCGAAGAGGATCTCAAGAGCCTCTTGTTGAAGCTGAAAGTGGAGAGTGCAAAAGCTGGTTTGAAACCCAACATTAAAAAAATGAAGATCATGGCATCTGGCCCCATCACTTCCTGGCATATAGAAGGGGAAGAAATGGAAGCAGTGACAGATTTTATTTTCTTGGGCTCCAAGATCACCGCAGACGGTGACTGTAGTCATGAAATTAAAAGACGCTTGCTCCTTGGGAGGAAAGCTATGGCAAAACTAGACAGCATAGTAAGAAGCAGAGACATCACCTTGCCGACAAAGGTCCGTATAATCAAAGCTATGGTTTTCCCAGTAGCAACGTATGGCTGTGAGAGCTGGACTGTAAGGAAGGCTGAGCGCCGAAGAATCGATGCTTTCGAACTGTGGTGCTGGAGAAGACTCTTACGAGTCCCCTGGACTTCAAGGAGGTCATATCAGTCAGTCCTAAAGGAAATCAACCCTGACTGTTCATTGGAAGGACAGATACTGAAGCTGAAGCTCAAATATTCTGGCCACCTAATGCGAAGAGAAAACTCCCTGGAAAAGACCCTGATGCTGGGAAAGATTGAAGGCAAAAGGAGAAGGGGACAGCAGAGGATGAGATGGCTAGATAGCATCACCGATGCAATGAATATGAACTTGAGCATGCTCCAGGAGAGAGCGGAGGACAGGAAGGCCTGGTGTGCTATGGTCCATGGGGTCACGAAGAGTCGGACACAACTTAACGACTGAACAACAACAACGGAACTGTAAACAGTATGTGATTGTAATTTTTTGACATGGTGCATATGCCTTGTGCGTGCTCATGTTCTTTCTTGCTTAGACTCACATTCCATGACATTTAGAAACCTACAAAGAGTGGGAGAAATTTTCTATCCCTGTTGGGAAGTTCTTACCTTCCCAAGCCTATTTATTCATTTCCACTTTTACTGCAGCTATTATTCAGCTTTCCCATAAATGTATGGGTTTCTCTGATAGTCTGTGATCTCACGGTGGGCTACCAGGAAGATTTCTTGTTGCCAGGTACTTGGTCTACATTAGCTCCCAGACATGCTGCTTGTTAAGCTATAACACAAAACGCCATTACTTCCCCTGGGCATGATGAAAAATATTTTCTAGTAGCTAGATAGATTTCATCCTTTGGGAGGTCTATGTGGATTTTATTCAAATATAACTGCTCAGAAACCACGTGTTGCTCCTTATCAGCACAGTGAAGGAAAGTGCTACCACAAATAAAATAAATATCATCATGAACAGTCAGCCAAGTGGTTCATGAAGTTCCAGCTCTTAATAACAAACAGCCAAACATGTTTAACGCAAGAGATTGGATATAAATTGTCTAATTTTGTTCATTCTGCTGTAGGACTTTTGCTCTTCATTTGCTGCGACCAAGAGGGTGAGGGAACAGGAAGCCAAATCCTATGAGAAAGTGTTGGGTATGAAGGAGTTGGGTCTGTTTAGCTCAGGGAAGAGACTATTAAGAGGCAATATGGCAGCCATGATAAAATATCATCCAAATATCTTATTGGTAGATATTGGAGCAAATTGGTTTTTGGTTGCTCCAGAGGGTAGGACCCACACCAATAAGTTCGAATACCAGAAAGGGAATTCCTGATGGTGTGAACTATTTGCCAGTGGAGTCATATGCCTAGAAAAGTAGCGGATTCTCTTTGTTAGAGGTTTTTAACCAGAAGCTGGAAAACCACATATCAGGGATGTTGCAGCAGTGTATTTCTTGCATGGAGCAGGGGTTGGTGGATTAAATTACCTTTGTGATGCTATAATTCTGACTACTAGCCATTACTGGCCAAGCTCAATAGCATTAAGAAGCTTGGATGGAAGAGACATGGGCCCAGTCTACATGGAGAATTTACTGTGGTCCTACTGTGCCTCACATATGGGCATCACACATGATGTCATACCTAAACTTCATCAGTCCTGGATTTTCTTGCTGTAAAAACTGTGTTTTCTTGAAGTCCTTTCATGACAGATTTTCCGCTTACCACAACTTCCATGCATTTTGGGATTCCGTATGTCCTAATCCTGCGGTACTGCTCCAGGGGAGCAGGAGTGGCTTCAGCGCTGTGAGGAGGAATGGGAAGTTGTGTCAGGTAAGGGTGGACCTGACAGGAAGGGAAAGAGTTAACCCTTCCTGTCCTCTTCACCCTTCGCTGACCATGGGGTGCAGGTTGCTTGTTTGCTCATGCGTAAGTACGCATTATCGCACCTTCGAATAAGCTTTATGAATGTTCTCTGCCTTGTCGTTTTTATTTCTTTGCCTCAAGGAACAACTAGCTGAAAACGCACCAATAAACATGTTTCCTCAGAAGTAAATCACATTCTCTTCAATGAGGCTTTCTCTTGAGAAAGCCAACACATTACTTTTGGAATGACTTAAAAAAAACCTCCAGTCTTTTGCACTGAGCTTAATGAATGTAAAAAAAAAAAAAAGGAAAGAAGGAAGGAAGGAAGGAAGGAAGGAAGGAAGGAAGGAAGGAAGGAAGGAAATTTGTTGATGATGTGTTGTTCAGTCGTGGGACTCTGCCCACATATGCATGAAATAATGTGGTTTCTCCTGCTGATGTTTGCCCAGTGAAAGTGGGTTTTTCCCCAGGTATACACCGCATTAGTTGGCAATGTGTGCCACAGGAAGTGCAAATCTGAAATGATGAAAATACGGATTTAAACTGAATCGCCTCAGAAAGTGTCTCCGTAAAAAAAAATATTATTAAATATATAAAAAGAAAGTCTCCATGTAGATTGGGCCCTGGGTTCAAATCTCTGCTCAGTGGTTAAGCAACTTTCGCACTTTCTCTCTCTCTCTTTCTCTGCCTAACCTTCCTCACAGGGTTGTTTTGTGGATGACATGGAATAATCCCATAAACACTTTTCTTGGAGAAAGGGTCAGGTATAAGTGTGATAGATAACTAAGGGTGCAATCCTAAGCATGTTTAGACAGAAAAAAAGTCCTACAACTTCCAGCATTCACCAGCCAGCATGTTGTCTTCTCTCTCTTTTTTAGTGTGCTTTTCCCACTGTTCTATCCTGCATGTGTCATGGATTTTACTGTGGATGTTTTGTTCTTCCCTATATGTGTGTTAAAGCCTGGTTTTTCTGTCTTTATAAGAATCCCAGTCATTCATTTTGGCAACAACAGCACATGATGAAACATGTAACACAAACAGCAACTAATCATAACAAATAGTTTGCAAACAGAACTTGGGGGTGAAAGAACCAAAACAAAGACAAAGCAATTGCCGAGACTCGACAATGACTTAATCTGAATCTGGGATGTATTAGGTTGGCTGAGAAGTTTCTTAAAAGTTTTCCAGAATTTGCTTTTCCAACCAGCCCTAAAATCTACTTAAAGAAACAAAGAGACTAAAAGTTACTTTAGCCATGTTCTTTAGTAGTTAGGAGAAAGGTCAGATTTCCTTTGCAAATCTGGCTTTGGAGAACTGTGCTAGCATCACTCAGGTTACATCTCCCGTACTGAGGAGGGTGATATCATCCCAGGACAATGATAACGATGACCCTCAAACTGCCCATCAGCAGTTTCTAGGATTACCTTGCAAATAATGATCAGAGCAGAGTCTTTTGAAGAACCCTGAACTTTCTAACACCAGCTAGGTCCTGGGGTCATTACTAGTACCATCACTAGTACACACTAGTATGCATGTGTGTGTGGACACACAGCCATCCAAATGGTCCAAACAATTTAGTGACAACTTCCTCAATGGGTAAATGTAATCTTTCTCCCAGGTATATAGGTGTCAGGTTCCTGGCCAACCAGGGAGGACCTTTTTGGAGGAGTCCAATCCCCCCCCCACAACCTTCTACAGGTAGGCAACCTGAGGGGTCCTGTGCCAGTGATACCTCACTTGAGGCTCCTAAGATCCCCTTTGACCTTGTCCTGAGCCCAGCCATGATTCCAGACTCTCCGTCTGTACCTG
Organism: Heloderma suspectum; assembly: GCF_057233095.1. Lineage (NCBI taxonomy): Eukaryota > Metazoa > Chordata > Lepidosauria > Squamata > Helodermatidae > Heloderma > Heloderma suspectum. The sequence goes on from NC_139458.1 coordinate 93,792,935, forward strand.
CCCAAGGTTCACCGGAGCACCAACAGCAACAGACTGGGCGGGATGCTCAGAGCCTTCATCAGACTGCCAGCCTAGTTGCCAGAAGATGCTTTTCTCCCAGGTCTATAGGGGAGCAAGGGTCTACTCATGATGAGGAAGACCCAGCTGTGACTACTAGGGAGGCAGGTCCAGCATCAACTGCTGAACCAGGGTCAGCCAGCATATAAGCACTCAGTCTTCCCCAGACCACTGCTGAGTTAACACTTAGCTTGCCCCAAGGATGGGCTCAGGACAATAACTGCCCAAACGCAAATCCCATGAGCTGGTCCTCTCCTGAGGGGTTGTCTGCACTTGTTGTTTAGTGCTGATTGCAGACAACTGACGGCCAACCTACTTGTGTTGTTTAATGGGACTTCGCATTTAAGATGCACATTTTTAAAACCGCAAATAGGAGGTGGGGGAGGAGAGTTCAGCCCTTTCCTCCCCTGCTGTGGTCCAGATGAAAACAGCCCATTTGAAGCTGTGTTTGCATTGGAGTTAATGGGAGGAATTTCTGTTCAATGCCTGCTGAGGTCCCATTAATTAATTACCCTCCTGCCAAAGCAGCTACTATTTGCCTGTTTTAAACCATGCATGTTAAACACAAAGTCTAGTTTGGCCCCCAGGTAATGCACATCTAACCTGCATTGTGTCTACATTGCCACCACTTCTGCGAATGAGTGCACTGCAGTTTTACCATATCTGAAATGGTAATGGATTGAAGAGAGTCATTCCTTGCCCACCTGCTGCCATGATCAGGTCCAATAAAATATGAATACAGAGAACTCCCACAGATCTACCATCCAGACAGTGATCCTTCCCTACACCTTTTGATTCAAGCAGTGATGTTTTCCATTCTTTTCTTCATTATGCAGTTCTGCAGATTTAGCTCTGTTATTCTGCACCGTGAAAAGTGGAATCATGCCGTTGGAAAGGACTGAAAGGGCTTCTAGTTCAACTGCCTGCCTCAGGACAGGACCACTCAGCACCTCACCGCCACCAGAGATCCATGGCAATCCAGCCCACAGTGCGCCGCAAGCAGAGAGTGGTACCAGTGGACGTTGGCGGCTCCGATGTCAGTGGGGCAGTAAATCCGCTCCAGTCTTAGGCAGAAGCACCTTGGATAGCTCCTTTAGACTTCTGACTGGTTATGACTGAAACCCAAAGTGGATTCACCACCCTACTGACATTGGGGCGCCAAAATTATTATCTTTTCGGCACCAGGTTAAGACCTACCTCTTTCCCCAGGCATTTGGTAGCATGTGATGAGTTTTAATCAGTCCTGGATGTGTTTTTAGTTATGTCTGATAGTTCAATGTTGTTTTTAATTATATGTTGTTTGTGTATATTGCTTGTGTGCTTTTGTGTGCTTTTTTTTGTAAATGGCTTTAAACTTTTTATATTGTATTTAATGTTTTAACTATTGTAAACCGCCCAGAGAGCTTCGGTTATGGGGTGGTATAGAAATGCAATCAATAATAATGATAGTAATTGGAGCCACAGTGATACACTACCAAAAAGTGCCCATTGCCTTTAAAAAGTGACCCCCATCCAAACATCTCCTGGTGCAGCAATGTGCACCTATGCACAGCCTAACACAGGAGTTGGTAACAACTCCCATCAGCCCTAGCCAGCATAGTCAATGGTGAGGTCTGATGGGAGTTATAGGCCAAAATATTTGGAGGGCTGCAAGTTGCGCACCCCTGGCCTAACAGATAGTCAATACTGTCATCTTTGAAAGTGCTGAACACCTTGCCAGTCTCTATGCAACCCCCCCCCCACACACACACACACAGGTTGATTGGAATTGTCAAAGTAACAATAGCATGTGCCTAATTGGTGTGGTGTCTGCAGCCTTGGATAGCAACAGAAACCACAAACAGAGCCCTGGTGCTGGACATATAGATGGTAATCATATGCATGACACCGTTTGTGCACATGGTTCTTGCTTTGGAATGAGACCCCTGAGTTGAAGTCTGCTTCTGTGCACAGATCTCCTTACACGGGGCGAATCACGCCATTACTCAAGCAAGTGAGCAAGCATCACACAGAAGCAACTGAGCATCGTTAGTCCATTTCCCCCACTCCAGCCCATCTGGGCTAGACAGCAAGATGTGCTTAGCCCTTTTCAGATAGTCTGCAAATGCATGGAGGAGGTGGGAATCAGCATTGGCCTGCTGTCTCCTCTCCCAGTCTCCATGCATCCACTTGAATGTCTGAAGAGAGCCTACATGTGTGCAAGCAGGTGCAATCCCAAGTGCCGTCCTCCACACATTCACTGAAAAGGGCAGTAGCGATGAGACGATTGGAATGGAAGTACTCTTTACACACACAGTGTGGGAACTGTTTTCCCTAGATAAAAGCAGCTTTGTGAGTGGGTAACTTTAAACAGAGAAACACCAGTCGGAGGAAAGAGACCTTAACATTTTACCTGCCACTTTTCTGTTTCCCAAATGCTCCCCTGCCCCACCCTGCCCCACTTCAGCCTTCCGAACATCTGTTTGTGACAGCACATGCCTGGAACTGCAGCAGGGCAGCAATCTGGAGCTGAGATGAAGTTGTTGGGGAGAGAAGTAAGTCCCCTCCCCGATATTTCTCCACTAAAAGTCCCACTTTCTTGAATTCCCACTTTCCTTCTTCCCTTTTCCACACTTTCCTCCCCCAAGAGGAGCTGTCAGGCTTTGGTGTAATGTGTGTTTCACCCTCACTATGCTATCATGAGCAGAACTCAGTTCACCTGGATTTCATCATCCTGGATGTCATTATGACAATTAGATCATGTGAATGGGTCCTGAGTATGCCTGCATGCACATCACATGATCGCTTGGTGATTCTGAATGTGGGCACATCTCCCCTAAACAGTAGTGTGCTTGAGTTGACGTCCGATGGCACGGACGTTCTAATTGTGGTGCTTAATCTGCAAGGGCTCATTCAGACGTGCAAATCATCATTTGATGTTACAGTCCATGAGTGACAAATACACACGTGAATTGTCGATTATTAAAGAAGGCCTCTTGTTTTTGTTTACTACTTTAGAAAAACAGCAGCCTCTTCTGTACCCTATCATCTCCAGGTGTCATCACTTTCAGAGGAAGAAGCAAAACCACCCATTTATTATTGTACTGATCAAGTGAATACTAACCAGTCCAACAATAAAAATGTCTTTCAAGACACTGCTAGTGTTGGACTCCAGGAAGGGTTTCCATAAATCCTGAGCCAATGACCGAAAAGGCCCTACCCTGTGTCCGGATGGTTCTAACAGAGCGTGAGGACATCTGGACTCATGTTTTGATGAATAGGAGAACTTTTTCTGGGGCATGAGCCAAAGGGGGAAAGGTTCTGGACATGGAAATGCTTTGGCTTTTCTCATTGTGGTTGGGACATGACAGTTCCTGTTTTTGTGCTTTCCCTTGACAAGCGCATCCAGTTTAGATCAATGACATGAGAATCTCAGGGGCGCTTCTGGAGTTTCCCAGGATTCTTTGTTCGATGCTGTTTCTCTCTCTTGAGTTAGTGCCACCATTCCTAGACACAACGACCCAAATCCCAGCCACAGACTTCTACGGTATTTGATACTTTTCTTGGCAGAAAATGGCTGGAATCCCTAGTCTGGCTGGAGTCCCTAGTGGAATAATGTAAAGGGAATGAGGTGGGGTGGAGAGATGGAATAAAAGCCTGTAAGATGGAAACACTAATTACTATGACAACAGGGGAGGAAAATAAACAAAACTTACAGAGAGGATTAAAAAAAAGAAAAGAAAGAAACACCAGAACATGAGCACTAGAACAAATGTGATAAAACCAGGCAGAACTGCTAGGTTTTCTTTGCATGGTCTGAAGAGAAGATTTGAATTACACCCTTGCAGTGATAGGAATCAGTGGTCACGTGGGGTGGGATCTACATGGAAATGGAATGAGAAGCGCTTTCTGGTTATATCCAGATTTTTCTGCAATCGCCTTGGTCCCTCAGGGCACAAGAAGCAGGAAAGGTGGAGTATACAGCACCTAAAAACCCGCTTTCATGGGACAGATGGAAGTGCTTCTCATTCTGGGTGGGCGGAGTAGAATGAAATGTCATCAACCCCATCAACTCTGCTCTGCAAATGAGGGAGGCTTGTTCCCCGCCCCTGTCCATGCTTCCCCCGGAGTGCATGTGTTTGAAGGAGGAGGAGGCTTTCCTGCAGAAACAAGAGTTTGGGGCTGGGAAAGTGGAGGCTAGCAGAGGGAGGGAACTCCAGCTATTTCGCTCCATGCAGGATATCTGCCCCTGGACTAGCTATTCACAATATCATGTCATGCACAAAAAAGAATACACAGACAGAAAGGCGAGGAGGCGGCCAGTGGCGGAAGCCTTCAGTACGGCATTTTGCAGTTGTGTTACTGCGATATGCTGAAAAGTATGCAATACAGGGAGCAGAAGGAGAAGGGGTGGCCAACACCGGAGTGCCCCCGCCCCCAATTCTGTGTGGCTCAGTCCTGTGTGTGTGTCTACTCAGAAGTACACCTCACACCATTCAAGGGAGGCAGTCTGCCCAAGATTTGCAGCCGTGAAGTGTCATTATGCGCTGTTTTACTTAGGAGTAAGTCCCACTGTATTCAGCGGGATTTACTTGCTGGGAAGACCACAGAGGATTGCAGGCTTGCTCTGTCTGCCTTCCCTGTCCACGGCTGGAACTTTATATACCATGAACCTTCCCCTCCTCGTGCCCCAATTTTCTGTATAGCCTGGGATTGCTGGGCGGGTGTGATGTTGCTCAATCTCATACCAGGATCATATTCAAACGTAACTGACTGGAGGCTGATTGGGGGATGACAGGAAGTTCTGAAAGCAAGCTCAGTGGGTCCCCCCCCACCACCAATAAATTGCCTCTCCCCCTTGGTGAGAGGTGCCGCTCAGCAAATGAGAGAGGCTTGTTTCCCACCCCTGTCCAGGATCACCCCTGCTACTGTGCTCTGAAATAAAGCTGTATACTATGAATTGCAAAAACTACTACTGCGCAGTTCTGAAGGCTAGAAACAGCACTGTCATGCTTTCATGAATGGGAAAGGCAGGCTAGTTACTCTGGCTGGTGAAAGCAACTACTTCGCTATCCTGACTCAAAAATGTGCAATGGTGGTATTCTGAATGGGAAACACAGTCTGCAGACTGTGCGCCCTACTGCCAATGGAGAAAAAGTGTGAATGGGCAGGAGGGAAGGGATGCCACCTCTCAACCATGTCACTGCCAGGTCACAGCCATGTCACAGGGTTATACCTAGGATTTAATGCGGAGGGACAGCGTCGTCTGTTGCAAATGACCCTGATGTGCTCTCCCTCTACATTAAATTGGCCATGTAGATTGGCTGAGAGTTTATATAACTAGGGATGTCACTAAAACGCGCTCCACTCCCAATGTAGTCCCAATTTGTCTTGAAGTGATATAATTCATTTAGGGTGCAATCCTATGCATGTTTAGACAGAAATGTCCTACAACTCCCAGCATTCCCCAGCCAGCCATGCTGAGTTGTAGGACTTTTCTGTCTAAACATGCACAGGATTGCACCTTTAATTGGCAATACCCTGCTCTTCTTTCAGGGACATCAGGCCAACTTATATGATGTTTTCAGGCAGGCCTCCATCCAGAGGCAACTGAAGTTGAGGGAACTACTTAGCAGTAAAAGAATAAGCAACAACGGCTGTTAAATGAAAATTTCCAACACCCACCTCACTGCAAGACCTTTCTTAGGCCAATTCGAAGGTCACAGCTGCTTGCACAATATTCAGTGACCTTTGAATTGGCCTCATAGTTGTAAAACTGAACACGGTCAAGTGCCCTTTACCGCTCTCTGAGCCCAATATGGAAGCAGCTGACACTTGTCTGGAGCCTGGTTTTGCAAATGTTGAGAACTGGTCAGGACCAATTCCCAGCATTGAGACAAGACACAGAGTCCATTTTCAACTCTACTGAGACACACTGATCCAGATCATAGTGGATCGGCATGCCTCAGGTACAGAACAAACATGAGGGGAACCTGTAAGACAGGGGTGGGCAACATGCGGCCCCTGAGCCACGTGCAGCCCCTCCGCTCTTAAGTACAGACTCCGCTGCCCCCGCTGAATTTGCTGCTGTGGTAGTGGTGGCGACAGCAGCAAAATTCAACAGTTTGCTGCCAATTGTTTTGCTGCTGCTGCTTTCAAAATTCTGCAGCACACAGCAGTGGGGGTACACCCCTGGGGAGTTCTGGGGGTTGAAATTGTCCCCCAGATCCCTGACAGTGCCCACCCCTGTATTAAAGTGAGTCAAAACACAACAGCCTGTCAAGCTAGTGAGATATGTGTCCTGTGCTACAATGTATAACCACATTCATTCATTCCATTTATATTCTGCATTTCTTCTAAGGAGCTGAAGGCATCATACATGGTACTCCCATTTTATTCTCACAACAGCCCTGTGAGGTAGGCTAGGCTCAGAGATAGTGACTGGCCCAAGGTCTGCAAACTTCCAAAAGCCTGATCCTTTTACTGTATTTGAACATAGAATGCTTTCAAATTGGGCTTTGCCCTTCCCTGAAAGCATGGCCTTACATCAGGCATAGAGTATGTGAGTGAACAGGGCTCCAGTCCAGATTATGATTGCGAGACCATATGGTCATGATCCAGACAAAGGTAAGCATCTTTAAGTCTCATTGATTATGATTGCAAGTCCATCTTTAAGTCCTATTGATTATGATTGCGAGTCCATATTGCGAGTCCATTATGATTGCGAGTCCAGATTATGATTGCAAGTCCATATGGTCATGATCCAGACAAAGGTAAGCATCTTTAAGTCCCATTGATTTCAATGGGAAAGTTACGCACTGTTGATCTCAATGGCTTATTGCAGTTTTTGTTGAATGCAACAAGCAAGGTGTCAGTGAAGCTAGTTGTTGTTGTTGTTGTTCAGTCGTTCAGTCATGTCCGACTCTTCGTGACCCCATGGACCATAGCACGCCAGGCCTTCCTGTCCTGCGCTCTCTCCCGGAGCGTGCTCAAGTTCATATTCATTGCATCGGTGATGCTATCTAGCCATCTCATCCTCTGCCGTCCCCTTCTCCTTTTGCCTTCAGTCTTTCCCAGCATCAGGGTCTTTTCCAGAGAGTTTTCTCTTCGCATTAGGTGGCCAAAATATTTGAGCTTCAGCTTCAGTATCTGTCCTTCCAATGAGCACTCAGGGTTGATTTCCTTTAGGATGGACTGATTTGACCTCCTTGCAGCCCAGGGGACTCGTAAGAGTCTTCTCCAGCACCACAGTTCGAAAGCATCAATTCTTCTGCACTCAGCCTTCCTTATCGTCCAGCTCTCACAGCCATACATTACTACTGGGAAAACCATAGCTTTGATTATGTGGACCTTTGTCGGCAAGGTGATGTCTCTGCTTCTTACTATGCTGTCTAGGTTTGCCATAGCTTTCCTCCCAAGGAGCAAGCGTCTTTTAATTTCATGACTACAGTCACCGTCTGCGGTGATCTTGGAGCCCAAGAAAGTAAAATCTGTCACTGCTTCCATTTCTTCCCCTTCTATATGCCAGGAAGTGATGGGGCCAGATGCCATGATCTTCGTTTTTTTAATGTTGGGTTTCAAACCAGCTTTTGCACTCTCCTCTTTCACCCTCAACAAGAGGCTCTTTAGATCCTCTTCACTTTCTGCCATTAGGGTGGTATCGTCTACATATCGGAGGTTGTTGATAATTCTCCCAGCAATCTTAATTCCGACCTGTGATTCATCCAACCCGGCGTTTCTCATGATGTACTCTGCATATAAGTTAAATAAGGAGGGTGACAATATGCAGCCTTGTCGTACTCCTTTCCCAATTTTGAACCACTCGGTTGTTCCATGTCTGGTTCTTACTGTTGCTTCTTGACCCTCATACAGGTTCCTCAGGAGACAGATAAGGTGGTCTGGTACTCCCATCACTTTAAGAATTTGCCACAGTTTGTTGTGATCCACACAATCAAAGGCTTTAGTGTAGTCAATGAAGCAGAAATAGACGTTTTTCTGGAATTCTCTTGCTTTTTCCATGATCCAGCGAATGTTGGCGATTTGATCTCTAGTTCCTCTGCCTCTTCGAAACCCAGCTTGTACTTCCGGTAGTTCTCGGTTCGCATACTGCTGAAGCCTAGCTTGCAGGATTTTGAGCATCACCTTGCTGGCATGTGAAATGAGTGCAATTGTGCGGTATTTATTATTTATTTAATTTATTTATTGCATTTATACCCCGCCTTTCTCCCTCTCGCAAGGAACTCAAGGCGGCTTACATTATCCTCCTCCTCACCGTTGTATCCTCACAACAACAACCCTGTGAGGTAGGTTGGGCTGAGAGTCTGTGACTGGCCCAAAGTCACCCAGTGAGCTTCCATGGCCAAGTGGGGACTAGAACCCGGATCTCCCGGCTCCCAGTCCGTCACTCTCACCACTACACTACACTGGCAACACTCTTTGGCGTTGCCCTTCTTTGGAATTGGAATGTAAACTGACCTTTTCCAGTCTTGTGGCCACTGTTGAGTGTTCCAGATTTGTTGGCATATTGAATGCAGCACTTTAACAGCATCATCTTTTAGGATCTTAAATAGCTCAGCTGGAATACTGTCATCTCCGCTAGCTTTGTTGTTACTAATGCTTCCTAAGGCCCACTTGACTTCACTCTCGAGGATGTCCGGCTCAAGTTCAGTGACCGCACTATCATGGCTATCAGGGACATTCAGATCTTTCTTGTATAGTTCCTCCGTGTATTCTTGCCACCTCTTCTTAATCTCATCTGCTTCTGTTAGGTCCCTGCCTTCTTTGTCCTTTATCATGCCCGTCTTTGCACAAAACGTTCCCTTGAGACCTCCGATTTTCTTGAAGAGATCTCTAGTCTTTCCCATTCTGTTGTTTTCCTCGATTTCTTTGCATTGTTCATTTAAGAAGGCCTTCTTGTCTCTCCTTGCTATTCTCTGGAACTCTGCGTTCAGTTGGATATATCTTCCCCTTTCTCCCTTGCTTTTCACTTCCCTTCTTTCTTCAGCTACTTGTAAAGCCTCATCAGACAGCCACTTGGCTTTCTTGCTTTTCTTTTTCTTTGGGATGTATTTCGTTGCTGCCTCCTGAACAATGTTATGGACCTCCATCCATAGTTCCTCAGGGACTCTGTCTATCATGTCTAATCCCTGAAATCTATTCCTCACCTGCACGGTATATTCATAAGGGATATGATTTAGGTCATACCTGAATGGTTTAGTGGTTTTCCCTACGTTCTTCAATTTCAGCTGAAATTTTGCAACAAGAATCTCATGATCTGAGCCACAGTCAGCTACAGGTCTTGTTTTTACTGACTGTATAGAGCTTCTCCATCTTTCGCTGCAAAGGACATAATCAATCTGATTTTGATATTGACCATCTGGTGATGTCCATGTGTAGAGTCGTCTCTTGTGCTGTTGGAAAAGAGTGTTTGCTATGATTAGCGTGTTCTCTTGGCAAAACTCTATTAGCTTTTGTCCTGCTTCATTTTGTACACCAAGGCCATGCCTGCCTGTTATCCCGGTGATTTCTTGACTTCTACTTTAGCATTCCAATCCTCTATGATGAAGAGGACTTCTTTTTTTGGTGTTAGTTCTAGAAGATGTTGTAGGTCTTCATAGAACCGATCAACCTCAGCTTCTTCGGCATCAGTGGTTGGGGCATAGACTTGAATTACTGTGATGTTGAATGGTTTGCCTTGGATTCGTACTGAGATCATTCTATCGTTTTTGAGATTGTACCCCAGTACTGCTTTTCCCACCGTTTTGTTGACTATGAGTGCTACTCCATTTCTTCTAAGGCATTCTTGCTCACAGTAGTAGATATGATGGTCACCTGAATTAAATTCGCCCATGCCTGTCCATTTTAGTTCTCTGATTCCCAAGATGTCGATGTTCAATCTTGCCATCTCATGTTTGACCACCTCCAGCTTACCTTGATTCATTGATCTGACATTCCAGGTTCCTAAACAATATTCTTTACAGCATCGGATTTTCTTTTCACCACCAGACACATCCACAGCTGAGTGTCCTTTCGGCTTTGGCCCAGCCGCTTCACTCTTTCTGGCGCTACTTGGAAATACCCTCTGCTCTTCCCCAGTAGTATATTGGACACCTTCCGACCTGAGGGTCTCATCTTCCGGCGTCATCTCTTTTAGCCTTGTGATACGTTCCATGGGGTTTTCTTGGCAAGAATACTGGAGTGGGTTGCCATTTCCTTCTCCAGTGGACCACATTTTGTCAGAACTCTCTGCCATGACCTGTCCATCTTGGGTGGCCCTGCATGGCATAACATATGGCTTCACTGAGTTACGCAAGCCCCTTTGCCACAACAAGGCAGTGATCCATGAAGGGGCAGTGAAGCTAGTAGGTAGTTCCAAATCCAAGACAGTGCAGCAGTTAGAGATCCAGTAACCCAGGCCAGCAATCCAATTGCAGTTGATTAGTGCATCATTAGTGAAATGATGGTTGTAAGAGGTGCTTGTGATCATAAATAATAAAAATCAAGAGGTGGTAGTCATGATGGACTAGTTAATATGGTTTACAAAGATTGATTTACTAATCCTACATTTTTTCTCGATTTATGACATATCCAATCTCTTTGAGCTGTCTAGATGTTACTTTCAGAAGTATTCAGAATGCTTTAGAAGTTTGTGATGATTTAGTCACCTTGCTAGAAATTAAATGCACCTTTTAAAGCAGGAATATCATGACATATACTCTAGGTTTTAGTCTACCCCCACCTGGCCATAATTCTGTTATTTGAAACCCACCAAGGAATTCTCATCATTTAGTTAAATATAACTATGTCAATTTATTCTTGGTTTTCCTTTTCTTCCTATGGTGAATTTAATTCTCCCCCCGCCCCCCGTTCCATTCCTTCGATTTTCTGGGGCATGTTTGGGAGCTGTTTTAATAGGTATATTTAGATTATTGTGTTTTCCTCACTTTTTCTTGAGTCTGTTTAAGAGTCAGAAAGTGGACCATATATGAGCTATATACACTGGAATGTCTGTTGCTCGGAGATTTAATAGACTACTGGAATACGCAGTCTTCGCCTCAGGTTTCAGTGCACACACTGTAAATCTTTGAAACAGATTTTTCTTTCCTTTTTTTTAATGGCACATATGCACACAATGCATAGTTCAGACAAATGACAAGGCAGTTTGCAAACAATAAAATGGAAATTTAATTAAGCTGTGGTCATGATCCAGACAAAGGTAAGCACCTTTAAGTCCCATTGATTTCAATGGGAAAGTTACGCATGTGTTGAAATTTGGCTGGATTGTTCATCTTGTCATGTTTTTGCCCAGTACAATTTCAAAGTGTTTGGAAAGGAATTGTAGACATTGTGGACAGGATGAAGAAGTCAGGGGACCACTCTCCTGCTTTGATCTGAAGCAGGAAAAGAAAATGGCACTCGCTTTAGAACAGCTTCACATTGTTTCATGGTAGGACTGAAAAGGGCAGAACTATTTAAAAAGTATATTGAATGGCTGGATTTTATACAGGGACTCTATTTAGGAAGGATGAAAGGCCTTCTTTCTATGGGAGGGGTGAGTAACTTGTAACCTTCCAGATGTTTTGGCCTACAACATCATCCCACACTATTGGCTATTCTTGCTAGGTCTGATGGGAGTTGTAGGCCAAAACCATCTGGAGGGCCTCAAGTTGCCCACCCCTGCTCTGTGGCCTGGCCTACACATTCAGCAGGCTGGACTGAAGGAGTAAAGTTCTGTGGTGGTAGAATGGACTCCACTACTTCAGTGCAAGTGGGAAATTCCATTTTTGAATGCTGTGTTAAAAACTCATTGCAAATAGAAAGCCAACAGTTTGGCAAAGGGCTAGGCTAGGAGTAATACCTTTCTGACTAAATATATTACTTATTATTTGAAGAGAGGTTTTTGCTTTAAACATGGGAAGACACATTGAGAAGAAGTCTATCTCACCTCTGCTCTGAAATGATACAGTCCAGTCACCTCAGGGATACATATTCCCATCTCATTCTACTGAACCTGTAGATCAGCCTATCCCAAACCAGGGCCCTCCAGATGTGTTGGACTACAACTCTCTTCATCCCAGCCAACCCATGCTTGCTGGAATGATGGGCATTGTAGTCCAACACGTCTGGAGGATGCGGGGTTGGGGAAGGCTGCTGTAGACTTGACTATGTTTAGAGTGTTTCCACTTCTGCGATTATTCCTCAGGAGTGCCCATATTTCTGACAAGAATGATTATTGCTTCAAATTATTAAACAAGTATGTGCATTAGATATACATGCCAAAGCCACAAACCCCTTTGCATGAAAAAGAAAGGAGTGCGTGTTTGACCTGCACTGACAATGGTATTGCTATACTTATTATGAAGTATTAAAAATAAAATCAGTAAATGCTCTTAGGGCTTAAAAATACACGTTTTCTTTCTTTTTTTCAGTCTTAATCTCAAATATGCAAAAATGGATTCTTAACCTCTGGTGAGAATCTTGCTCCCATGAAACTGAAATATCCTGGCTGCTTAAATCTGAAATGGCACCCCTGATTTCTTTTTATAGCACTGCTGATGGATGTGTTCCAATGTTTAATTATATTCAGTTTTAATTTATATATGGTTTTTAAGGAATACAACTTCACGAAGCCGTTTCTATAAAAATCTTAAAACAAAGCATAAATTAAAAGACATACAATAAAAAAGTTAAAACATGCAATAGAGAAACTCTTAAAAGCCAGGTAAAACTGCCAATCATGAGTAGAGCATTCTAAGGCTTTCTTCACATGGAGCTTTTTTCCTGCGATTGAGATTGCTACTTCATGGAAGTTTGTGGGCTCTTTACATGATGCATTGACCTTCCTGCACTAAATGCCCTTTGTTCCATTTTTAAATAGATCACAGATAATGAGCTATCAAATTACCATGTTGCATTCCACTTGAGTTCCCTCCTTGAAAAGAGGAAAAGCGGCAAGAGGAGGAGTGAGATCAATGAATGATAATGGAAGACTCAGATACAGGGAGAAGGAGGGGGAAAGGGGAGGGGGAAAGGAAGCGGGGGCATCTCTACACTAGCCTAAAATCCCGCATTTAAAATGGGGCTTTCTGCTTCTGTTTTAAATGCAGGAACACGACGACTCCCTTTTTCACCTACTTCTTTTCCCACCTCCCCTTATAGCAGGGGTGGGGAAACACAAAGGGGCCTCTGATCAGGATCTTAGGTAGGTTAATGTGGTAAGAGGAGATCCTCAAGGTATCCTGGTCCTAGGTCTCTCCCAACCTGAAGCCCTCTTGATGTGTTGGACTACAGCTCCCATAATCCCCAGCCCATGTGGGCATTGTCCATGCTGGCTGGGATGACAGGAGTTGTTGTGCAACACATCTGGAAGACACCAGATTGGGGAAGGCTGAATTAGGGGTGTAAAGGTTAAAACCAGAACTTTGAATTGAGCCCAGAAACGAACCAAGAGCCAGCGCAAATGTTCCAAGACTGGGAAGATGTTTTCCATAAGCCTGTTCCTTGTTAGTAACTCAGCTGCCATGTTTTGTACTCCATATTGCTTATGAACCATCCCATGGTTCATAAGCAATATGAACCATATTATTATATATGAACCATATGAACCATATTATTATGGCAATAATGCATTGCATTAGTCCAAATAGGATCTTAGTGCATGAAGACCGTGGGGCCAGGCTATCTCTCCCTGTGATAGCTAAGCATTTGGCGCACCAGCCTCAACTGGTGAAAGGTGCCTTCTACCACTGATACCACTTGGGCCTCAGGAGATAGGGCTAGAGCTAATCGTACCCCCAGACTGCAATCCTGATCCTTGGGGTGGGGAGTAAAACCCCATTCAGAAAAGGTGCCACACCATCTCCCAAATCAGATATTCAGCTGCTACTTTGTCCAAGGACAAATGCTAGCATACAAGCAACTCAGTGTGATGCAGTGCTTAGAAGGCCAGACTAGGAGAGTTGATTTCAAATACTCATCCAGCAATAAAGCTCACGGGGTGAACTTGGTCCAATCACTGTCCCTCAGCCTAGACAAATCAATCAATCAATCAATCAATCAATCAAATTGTTATTCACCTATCTGACATGGTAATTATTTCCCCATGGCTGTTAAAACAGGGCTAAGGTCACACATGCCCATGATTAAAACTGGATGTGTTGTTCTTATTTGTTTGGTGTTCCTTTGACTCATTTCCTATTTTCTTTGGAAACATTTCCCCAGAATATGCTGTTACTCAATGCTTTTCTGTTTCTGAGGAAAGTTCAGCTTTCCAAATCCCTCATCTTGTGGAGTTAAACATGTGTTATCTATGAAGTGCTGAAATCTTTCAGTGGATAGCTTGTAGTTGTGATCCTAAGCACACCACTTTGGAAGCAAATGAATGGGACTTGACAGCCAGTGAAATGTTTTTAGGAACAGACTGTGTGTTCTGTGATCTGCACAAGTAGAAGGTTAGAGTGGGATTAGATATGATGCACATCACAGATGCTCAGCCAAAAACAGCACACACACATACAAACACCCCACCGCCACCCAGCCCTTCCTTCTCTCAATAGAGTTTAGTAAGGGAAGCGTGTGACATGTCTTCACACATTCAGTGTTTTTCCCATCCCTGCTCCACATTGTTGGCTGAGGTGAAGGAGGAAAGAATCTCACAACACCATAATGGTGTGTCATGCAGTTCCCTCACTAAGCATTATGGAGGGAGAAGTAGTAACCGGATCCAGGGTTGCTGTTTTTGGTGGCAACACTGCAATCTATGTCAATTCTATTTGTGTGGGAGTACTTAATGTATCAATGAGCAACTCTACCTAATTTTTTTATGTATTTTATTTAAAAATATACAATATAAAAATATACAATATAACTAAAACATAACCAGCGGACATCAGAAAACAATCAGAAAATCAAAATGACAGGCATTACATGTCATCTAAAGCCGAGGTGAATACAAAAAGTCTTCAACATCTGCCTGAGTTGCATCACAAGTGGTGATGTTTTATTGGGGGGAGGGTATTCCAGAGAGTGGGGGCCAGCACAGAAAAGCCATCTTCCTGGTTGTCACCTGATGGACACGTGCAGCAAGGTAGAATCAGGAGCAGGGCCTCTGATGATGAATGCAGTGGCCAGGCAGCTCTGTATGGGAAAAAGTATTTGTTTAGGGATCTTAGTCCCAAGTTGGTGAGGACCTTATAGGTTAAACTTTAAACTTGACCCAGTAGCAAACTGGCAGCCACTGCAGTTCTTTTGATGCCAATATTATATAGCAGTGGCTAGACACTCACACAATAATCTCACCACTGCATTTTGTACTAGTTGCAGCTTCCAGACCAGGCATAAGAGCTGTCCCACACAGAGTGCATTGCACTATTCGAAATGTCAGTTTCAATGCATGGCTCACTGTGGCTGCTGGTGGTGACAGCTGTGGGAGGAGGAGCCTTCAAGGGGGAGGTGTTTCAGCAGGGCTGGAGGAATGGCCCTGTTTCTGCTCTCATCTCCCTCTGTACAGCTTGTTCTGGAGCGGTTCATGACTCCATCATTTACATGCTTGTGGGTTTTAATATATTAAAATTGCTTGCTGTAACAAGACAAAATAAACAACTATTAGTAATGCAAGGAGCTGTGACACTGATTTGCAGTTGACCAAATTTATATAATGAAGAGCAAATAATGGAAGACACCACAGAGTTTCGAAGCTGCATCTTCTTCCAGTAAGCCTTACTGGTAAGGAAATAGCTTTAAAAGGGGGAAAGGGCCATGAAAAGCAAATGCACTACATTTAAGTGCTGCTGGAGTTTCTCACCTAACAGTTGCTGTATATCAGACTTCTGTCATGGTCTCGTCAGGCACTGGGATATTAGATCCTAGTCACAGAATAATAGAATAGTAGGGTTGGAAGGGGGCCTACAAGACCATTGAGTCCAGCCCCCTGCTCAGTGCAGGAATCCAAGCCAATCATCCTTCCCCAACCTGGTGCTCCCTCCACATGTTTTGAACGACAACTCCCGGCATTCCTGACCGTTGGCCATGCTAGCTGGGGCTGACTGGAACTGAAGTCCAGAACATCTGGAGGGCACCAGGTTGGGAAAAGCTGCCCTAAATGAACAGGCACCAGTTCCCTTCTCCTTGCAGCAAAATGGAAGCTGCTCAGAGGAAAGCATTACAGGTAATTCTGCCCAACCTGAAGTATATATGGAAATTGAAAGAGGGTTCTGCTTAGTCAGGAAATTAGGTGACTGTGCTAACATGCCTATTCTTTCTACAAAACTTTCTGGCTTCTATAGGTATCCAGTCTAAGCACTTAAGGTGAAACATTTGACCTGGCCCTCCTTGGTGCTCCCTTCCTGTGATGTAAAATACATGCCTTGCCTTTCCAGCCTGCCCAGTGCACTTACCCTGCTTTCCCATTTACCATGGACTGACTGCCCAGCGTGGATCTTTTTGGCTTGCCTGTCAACCAGTCTACCAGCTCACATTCTCTTCACAAGATCACCCTTGTATAAATATGCATGGAGTTCAGAAGTAAAAACAGCAGTCGTAGGGAGGTGGAGTTTGAAGGGAGAACAGGAAGGGAGGGGGAGGAGACAGAGGCAGAGTGTTTAGAGAGGCAAGGAGAGAGCAGAAGGCCCCATAACTGTTTTGTAAGAAACCATCATAATAAAGCACATGGTGTATGTATGTAAGTTGGCAGTGGCTTCTTTGATTACCTAAACAGTGTCACATGAAACAACCTGTTCCTGCCTGTTCATCTCTCCCTCATTGAGTACTGATGAACTTCTATTTGTTCATCTTTACCCCTCATTGAGCATTCAGCCCAAATCTACAGCTTTGAGGACACAAGCTTTGCCTCAGCCACATGACCCCATGACTTCTAGGGTCTGTAGACTTAGGCTTTCTTCACACGGAGCTTTTATCCTGCGACTGAGATAGCTCTTTCACGGAAGTTCGCAGGCTCTTTACATGATGCACTAAATGCCCTTTGTTCCATTTTTAAATAGATCTCAGATAATGAGCTATCAAATTACCCCGTTGTGTTCCATTTGAGTTCCCTCTGTGAAAAGAGGAAAAGGAGCAAGAAGAGGAGCGAGATCAATGAAAGATAATGGAAGATTCAGATACCGGAAGAAGGAGGGGGGAAAGGAAGCACATGAAAAGGGGAGTCGTCATGCTCCTGCATTTATAATGGAAGCAGAAAGCCCTGTTTTAAATGCAGGATTTTAAGCTTTAATGAGCTTCCGTCGTGCATTAAAAACGCGGTTGTTCAGGCAGGCATTTGGGGTGGGTTAGGGTATTTTAGAAAATGTTTTTACTGTAGAATTTTATTGTTTTAAACTGTTTTATTGTATGCTGTACATCGCCCAGAGTGGCTGGGTGACCAGCCAGATGGGTGATTAATAAATTTAATAATAAAAATAAATAAAAGCTGGTGTAGAGATGCCCTTAGGGTGTTTCCAAGAGGTGAAGCTTTCATTGCACCACAGCCCTGCCTCACTCATGGAATTTTACAGGAGATCCAGACATTGCTGTCTTCCACTTGTAACCCTCTCATGATTTCTCACTGCTTCTTCCATCTTTTTTCTGTCAAGGAGAAAAAGACATAATAGCTGCACAATGCTTTCTCATTGGTAGTGCAAGGACCCCTCTGTCTGGAAGCGCCCCTATACTAGGGACAGATGGTAGCATGGTAGCAAAGATCCTGCTCAACATGTTATAAAGTGTGAGTTTCATTCCTGACATAAATACAAATCTGAGGATTAACCATATTCAGAAGTCACATTCATGAGGAGGTGGACACAGCAGCATTTTGCACCACCTTCAAATCATCCTCAAGGGCAGGCTTACATAGACTGCATTACAGCAGTCAGGCCTAGATGTTAAACGTAGCATGGACAAATACCTGTTTAATGTTTTCACAAGCCCTGCTCAGGTGTTCTCTTCCATGCAATCATAATCACATGGCGAGTTGGGGGGCGGGGAACACACCTGCTTGTCCCACTCCACCATCATATCTCCACCAGCCTTGACCCTGTTGACCATGCATTGGGAGCGGAATGTCTGTAGAGAGGAGCCCGGTCAATGTGTGTAGACTCTCCCTGCAGTTTAGAACCCTGATCACACAGCATTCTAAGTCACGGAGGGAATCGAGCAGACTTCCCTCGGCGGGCGTGTCCTCACAACATGCCAACAGGGATGTGATGGCAGGGAGGCTGGCAGTGGGCACAGTGTTACTTTCTATCCACACAATTAGATTCACAGGGAAGGTAACAACCAGAGGAAGCAATCCTACCGGGATAGGTGGCTGCCTCCGAACTTGGAGGCGACCACCTATCCAATGCAGGACAGGAGAAGCACAGAGGGGATCATCCCCTCTGTGCTTCAGCTGCCCTGCATTTGCAGCTAGACACCTGATTTCGGCTGTCTTGCTGCAGGGAAGTGGTGGCTGGACGACACGTTGGATGTGTTGTACTGGATTCCTGACTTCCCTGCCCCGGAACGCCCCCCAGAATGCCCTGTTTTCGCTGCTCTGCGCTCCTTTTCCAAGCACAATGCGCGGGGCCATTCGGCAGTGCGGGATGGGGGGGAAGGTCGGTTCTCAGGGAACTGACCTCAGAGTGTGGGCTCCGAGGTCGGTTCCTGGGAACCAACCTAGCCTATGGCCGTCTAAGCTGCTGACTAGCGGCCATAGGATTGCGCCCTATGAAGATTTAGGAATGTATAAAATGGACTCAGAAGAACAGTTTTATGTCAGTGATAAAATAGCTCACAGAAGCCTGTTTTTACTAGTTAGTTAGTTAGTTAGTTTGTTAATATTTAGAAGTAGGCTCTGAACCCTTCACTTTTTGATCAGTTTGTTACAGAAAGACAAGTGATGCACACTGGGATTCACTGACTATACATGTATCCGATAGAGATGCTCCCTTCCCCCCCAAGGAGCTGCAGAATCATACAACAAGCAGAAAGAGGCTCTGTCACTGCTAGATATATGGCTTCTACAGAGTTTACATTTCATTCATGGAAGATTTGCTACATGTTTACTCATGTCAAGATGTCAGCATTTGGGGGCAAGATGAATCATTGCCACAAATTAACCGATTCGACTGCTCCTCCCTGATTAGTTTCTTGCATAGATCTATGGAAACTGTTGAGTTCTTCCGAAAACCTCAGGTCATGGCAATGACCAGCTGTACTAACTTCATTTGCTGAGAAATCTGTGACCTTCTTTCCTATTATGATCTTGTGTCACCAGTATTCATGCTCTCCTAAACTCAATACTGCATTACAGTATTAGGCTGTCTGATGACTGCTCAGGGACCATCGCTACCACCTCCTCACAGCAATACATGAGTGTTCCAGCATCCGCTCTGGCAACTTACAGCCTTTTGTCTAAGAGAAGAGGCTGCTTTCTGCATTTTGGTCTATTTTTATTTATTTATTTATTTATTTATTCATTTCATTTCATTTCATTTCTATACCACCCAATAACCGAAGCTCTCTGGGTGGTTCACAAAAATTAAAACCAAACAACACATATATTATATTAAAGGGTTAAAGTCTGCGTTGTCAGGAGCACAAGGCATTATTATTATTATTATTATTATTATCATTATTATTAGCGCAGTGCTTTACAAAGTACAAGTACAAGTATAGCCAGGTTGCTGCTCTTATTATGATCAATAATTTGGCACAGGAAGACAACAGTGGAAGTACACAAAGGACAAGACAGGAATAAACAGGAGGAGATATGGATTTTTACAGTGACAAATGTTTAGGCATAGTTGATTAGGCACTGGACTTGGCTTTTATGGAAAGGAACAATCTGGATTCTCCTTTTCTATAGGGTGCAATTAAAGACAGGAGGGGCGGAGACAGAGGGATTTATTATTAATTTATTATTTATTAATTCATTATTAATTAATAATACATCCCTCTGTGTCCTCCCCTCCTGTCTTTAATTATATTAATAATTAATTAATATAAAATGTACACACCGCTCCACCTTGAGAGATATCAGAGCAGTGTACGATCAATTAAATACAAAATACAAAAACATTACAGCAAAAAGGTCACTGAAATTTACCCACCGGTTAGGAAACGCTTGCCTGAGAAGAAAAGTTTTCAGCAAATGCCAAAAACAAAGTAGCGTGGGTGCATGCTTAATCTCTGCTGGAAAGGCATTCCGTAGGTGGGAGCTGCCACGCTAAATCTGGTGGTTTCCAAGTGGATCTCTGACCCATGTGGGACCACCAGGACTGTCTCTTCAGAACACCTCAGTGATCGGACAGGATGATAAGGGAGAAGGTGTGACCTCAGGTATCCTGGTTCTGTTCAGGGCTTTGTACACTAGTACAGTAACCTTAACTGTGGCTTGGTAACAGCCAGTGCAGAGCCTTCAGCAGAGATGTAACATAGTAATATGGAGTGGCACCTGATGAGCATTTCTACATGAGGCTTTTATTGCACGCTCATGATTGGTCACTCACAGAAGTTTGCGGGTCCTTTACAAGATATCATCAACCTCCAAGGCATCTCTCATGTTTTCTGACCTTTACCCCAGTTTTTTTTAAAGACCGGGGATAATGCGGTAATAAATGTCATTCTGCTTTAATGGCTGTCTGAAATTGCACAGTTCTGCTATGTCACAGCACCATCTAATGGTTGTATAATGAAACATGTAGAACTTGTAGACAAAAGAAGTCCCAGGAAAGAAACTCACATGTCAGCCCATGTAAGGAGCCGAACTTAATCCAGCAAAGAATCCAGAAGTAGAACCCCCAGTAAGCTGCAGGATAAAAAGCCTGGTGTGGAGAAGCCTGATAACAGATCTGACCAATGGGGTACATTCATTGGAAAGTTCTCTTGCACAAGCTCAGGTGAAATGGATGCAGGTCCATTTCATCTCCTTGGGGCTTGAGCAGGAGAGCTTCATAGTGACCTATGCTCTATGTTCCTTAGTAATGGTTGTGCATGTGTAACCCATTGGTATATTTTTCTTTAAGAATTCTGAGTGGGAATATTCCTGCACATGCTTAGTAAAAGAGTGAGATAGGGAGTGGCCACCATTTTAAGCAGTTACTAAAATGCAGTGTGGAAGAAGCTTGGTTTCGCCTTTCTGTAAGACCCTGAACCCTTGAGTCATGTTAGTAGAGAGGTTTCCTTTTGAATTCTTTTTTTAAAGAGTCATGATTCCCCCCCCCCCCCAAACACTATGAGTTCCTTGTTTATGTTCTTTTTTATTATATAACAAAGGGCTGTTAAACAAGTTGTTCCTGTGTTGCTGGATCCTGGTCCATTTAAAGAAGATTACTGCGGAGCTGGAGTGAACTGAGCAGAGACTGTTTTCTTTCTTCGGCTAGCAGAAATATCAAGCTTCACAGATAAATTTTATTTATGTTTTGTTGTTGTTGTGGACTCAAGCTGACAGACAAAACTTTAGTTGGGCTGTGCTCTGTTTATTGTTTTGGTGATAAGTGAATTATGACGCATGTAGAATTATTACATGTGTATTATTATTGTTTTTAATTAAGAAATTAAGGGTGCAATCCTATGCATGTTTAGACAACGAAAAGGCCTACAACTCCCAGCGTGCCCCAGCCAGCATGCTGGGAGCTGTAGACCTTTTCTCTGTCTAAACATGCACAGGATTGAGCCCTAAAATGATATATGTTAATTGTCCCTGTATAAGGCCTTTGCTGTGAGTCCCTTTAGAGACCCTGAAGAAAAGTGTTACACATGCACATACCATTTTCTGCCTTCAGACTCCAAAAGTTTTGGGCCAACCCTGCGTGGCACAGTCACAAAGTCCACACAAAGCCCACTGAAGTGAGTATAGGTGGTTGTGCTCTAGCAATGCTTGCTATGCTGTACCTAAAGCCATTTGGGAAGGAACAAAACACTGGAACAGCAGGGGATATTGCAGGCTATTAATAATAAGTACTGCCTAGATCTAGCCAGCATTTTCTGTCAAGCAATATTA
The DNA here is from genome assembly GCF_057233095.1 of Heloderma suspectum. NCBI lineage: Eukaryota > Metazoa > Chordata > Lepidosauria > Squamata > Helodermatidae > Heloderma > Heloderma suspectum. Next base: position 93,814,944 of record NC_139458.1, read on the forward strand.
TCTACCAAAATATTGGGGGTGGGGGGGAGTTGGAAAGCTGCCTTCCCCAAATCTTGATGAGATTTCCATAGAGATAGTTACAACATCTGTAGGGTTGCCAAATTTGAAACCAATAATTCTCTGCCAGTTTTCTTACTCTCTCCTGTCTTGCCCCCTTGTCCTTGAAATACCAAACGTGGTTAGGTCATGCGGTGAGATTACTGTCTGCCAAGATTCATGTTTTAAATCATGCTGAACTACATGACCTTATTGAAAGAATCCTCAGCTGACAAATCTGTTTGTTTTACACCCCTGTTATTAAAAACACAACAACTGTTCAGCCCTGTTATAACCCCACCGCACACACCCCCGCCGCCGCCACCGCCGCCTTCAGGCAATTTAGTCAGGAGCTGGAGCTATTCCCCAATTTAATCCAGGAGTTTAGAACTATTCTCCCGCTGATAACTTACTGGTTTACAGTGGAACTATATGTTCCATGAGAAACTACTGATGCCATCACAATTCAGCAGGATTGAATTTACAATGCAAATTTACCTAACTCACAATACACAAATGAATTTTTAGGGGAGCTCCCTGGCTCCTGAAAATGGTTTTCTACTTGTAATTGAAATCGAGAATATATTATGTCCCTATTTTGCACCTGTGCGCTTTGCAAAACTTAGGACCAAACTAAGTATGCCATTAAGGGCGCAATCCTATGGCCGCTAGTCAGTGGGTAGATGGCCATAGGATAGGTGAGTTTCGAGGAACTGACCTCGGACCGCATGTTCTGAGGTCGGTTCCTGGAGAACTGACCCCCACCTCCTCTGTGCCGCCTCACAGGCAGTGCGGAAAGGCTCTGCATTTGGAAGAGCAGCGTGGAGCGGCAAAAATGGGGCGTTCCTTGGGGCGGGCCAGGGCAGGGAGGTCGGAAATGCCGGTATAACACATCCTATGTGTCGTCCGGCTGCCACTTCCTGTGCTCCGAGGTCCCATGGCTAGACAGCCGAAATCAGCTGTCTACCTGCAAAAGCTGGGTGGGGGAGCAAGGAGGAGATCTGTTCCTCACCACTCCTCCCGCCCTGCACTGGATGGGTGGTCGCTCCCGGGCTCGGAGGTGACCGTTGACCCAGATAGGTTTGCTCCCTAAATGTAATGAGCAGATTTTTCTTTTTTTAAAGAATGTCAATAGCAGCTGTTGGGGGTGTGCATGTGATAATTATCAAGTTTGCAGTAGGAAAAAAGAATGTAACACTTTCCTTCCCTGCTGTGATCCTAACACCTTTGAAGCTGCTATTTGCATTGGGAGGAAATATCTCATTGACACTTAAAAGGGAGCTGCTACATTTGTGCCTGTTTATTGATTGCTGATTGACTTGAAGTTTTAAAAAATGGCTACATGATTTACCGAAAACTACTCTGGCTCATGAGTCCTGACTCAGGCAATGTATTTGGCCAGGAATCTCCAGGTTATAAACATTCACATTTGCCCACAACATTCAAATTCACCCTGAAGGTCATGTAAATGTGACCATTACAGAGGCAAATCATGAGCCCAGCTGTTGGGAAAACAAAAACTACCAAGTCCTGCTGTTTGAGAGAAAAACTCTCGCCTCTTGAACAAAAAACAAGTCAACCCATTAAAAATATATGAAGTACTACCAGTCAATCATGGGAGAAGATGTAGTGATGGATAATGTACATCGGGGTGGAGAACCGGTGGCCCTCCAGATGTTGGACTACAGCTCCCACGATCCCTGACCATTGCCTATGCTGGCTGGGGCTGATGGGAGTGAGAGTCCAACCAGATATGAAGGGCCACATGTTCCCCACCCATTTTGAGCATGGAAGGAAAGCCAATGTCACAGGTTAGTCTAGGCAATGCACTTCTTCATCAGTTCCTGCACTATGAGTCCCCAAAACCAGTGTAAAAATGTTCATGAACAAAAAATAAATTAAAAGAGAGCCAGTGTAATGTAGTGGTGAGAGTGACAGACTGGGAGCCAGGAGATCCAGGTTCTAGTCCCCACTTGGCCATGGAAGCTCACTGGGTGACTTTGGGCCAGTCACAGACTCTCAGCCCAACCCACCTCACAGGGTTGTTGTTGTGAGGATAAAATGGAGAGGAGCAGGATAATGTAAGCTGCCTTGGGTTCCTTGCAAGAGGAATAAAGGCGGGATATAAATGCAATAATAAATAAAATAAATAAAATAAAAGGTCTCTTTTTCTAGGCTCTTGGATTATGCTTATAGTTGACGATTTGTGTTATGTGCACTCCCATTTTCATAGCAGGGAGAAGTTCCAGGGATGCAACACTTACTCAGGTAAGGTCTGGTTTCATTTGAATGCTAACGGTATTGTGTACTATTTGAGTTTATTTAGAAAAATACCATTTAAGTATAGGTGGAAGCACAGCCTGAACACTCCAACAGATAGCCAGATCCACTGCCCAACATCAGATCTCCAGACCGAGGTACCCTGCATCCCATGATACTATTATTTTACCAAGCTCCCAAACATTCACTGTTCTCTCTCTCCCAAACTTCAGTGTGTCTCCTTTGTTCCTTTTTACACACTCATCCCGCCCCCCATTACAGAATCCTTAACTGGGAGGTCCCCTGCCCCTCTTTTCCTGATCTTTCATCCCTCCCATTCAGAACATCCCAGAGTGGTCCTGTATGAAGAAGCAATCTTCTAACCATGATCTCACAGAGACACCTCAACAGAATATCCCAGCTATTAACACTCATTTGTCAAGACTCTGGCCAGATATTGCCTAAAGGCAAATACACAGTGATAGTCATATACTCCTATTCACAGAAATCTGAGAGTAAAAGCCATCATTTTTTGCAGAGGTGCAGACCTCTTTCAGCCTGAAGGACAAATTCTATTTCAGAGAAGCTTTTGGGGGCTGCTTTCTGGGATGGGGGCGGAGAAGGGCTGAAGGCAAAAGGGGTGGGGAAAAGGGGCTGAGGCTATAAATATCAAAAATACCAGCATATTTTTGAATACCACCCAGTAAGTAAGCTTTAGGAGAGTTGTGTCAACCTTTTAGAATGGGAAAACCCTGCACAAGAGCCACCCACCAATCAATGGCTGGAGGAAATGAGGTATGGCCGGGGGAAGGGCGCGTGGCCATCTGGGGAAACCTGTAAGGCTGGATAGGAACCCTGGACAACTGGATTTGAGCCCTGGGCTTGAGGTTCTGCACCCTTGATTTATTGCAATTCAAGATAAGTAGAGCTTGTATTATTACACAACACACATTTACTCAACACGTGCTCATCAATGGTAATGCAGGGTGGGTGGGCATAATTGCCCCCCTCTGCCCCATGCACAGTTACACACAGTGACCAGTGCAATCGGCTTTCGTCGAGGTGCAGGGAATGCTGATCAAATTTGCAGATGACACAAAATTGGGTGGGATAGCTAATACCCTGGAAGACAGTAACAAAATTCAAACTGATCTTGATAGACTGGAGCGCTGGGCAGAAAACAGAATGACATTTAATAGGGATAAATGCCAAGTTCTGCACCTAGGAAAAAGAAACCAAATGCACAGTTACAAGATGGGGGATGCTTGGCTCATAGAATCATAGAATAGTAGGGTTGGAAGGGGCCTACAAGGCCATCGAGTCCAACCCCCTGCTCAATGCAGGAATCCAAGTCAGAGCATCCCTGACAAATGGCTGTCCAGCCTCGTCTTGAAGGCCTCCAGTGTGGGAGAGCCCACCACCTCCCCAGGTAATTGGTTCCATTGCCGTATTGCTCTGACACTCAGGAAGTTTTTTCTGATGTTCAGCCGGAATCTGGCTTCCTGTAACTTGAGCCCATTATTCCGTGTCCTGCACTCTGGGATGATCAAGAAGAGATCCTGGCCTTCTTCTCTGTGACAACCTTTCAAGTACTTGAAGAGTGTATCATATCTCCCCTCAGTCTTCTCTTCTCAAGGTTAAACATGCCCAGTTCTTTCAGTCTCTCTTCATAGGGCTTTGTTTCCAGTCCCCTGATCATCTTTGTTGCCCTCCTCTGAACCCTCTCCAGTTTGTCTGCATCCTTCTTAAAGTGTGGTTCCCAGAACTGGACACAGTACTCCAGATGAGGCCTAACCAGTGCTGAGTAGAGGGGAACTAGTACTTCCCAGGATTTGGAAGCGATGCTTCTATGAATGCAGCCCAAAATAGCATTTGCCTTTTTTGCAGCCACATCACATTGTTGGCTCATATTCAGCTTGTGATCGACAACAATTCCAAGATCCTTCTCGCTCGTAGTGTGGTTGAGCCACGTATCCCCCATCTTGTAACAGTGCATTTGGTTTCTTTTTCCTAGGTGCAGAACTTGGCATTTGTCCCTATTAAATGCCATTCTGTTGTTTTCTGCCCAGCGCTCTAGTCTATCCAGATCACTTTGAATTTTGTTTCTGTCTTCCAAAGTATTAGCTATCCCTCCCAATTTTGTGTCATCTGCAAATTTGATCAGCATTCCCTGCACCTCCTCCTCCAAGTCATTCATAAAAATGTTGAAGAGCACTGGGCCCAGGACTGAGCCCTGCGGTACCCCACTCGTTACCTCTCCCCAGCTTGAGAAGGTCCCATTGATAAGCACTCTTTGAGTCCGATTCTGTAGCCAACTGTGGATCCACCGGATCGTTGTTTCATCTAGCCCACTTTGAGCTAGTTTGCTCATCAGGATATCATGGGGCACTTTGTCGAAAGCTTTGCTGAAGTCGAGGTATATGATGTCTACAGCGTTCCCACGGTCTACAAGGGAGGTTACTTGATCAAAAAATGAGATCAGATTTGTCTGGCAGGACTTGTTTTTGACAAATCCATGTTGGCTTCGAGTAATCACGGCATTGTTGTCAAGGTGCTTCCAGATGGATTGCTTTATGATCTGCTCCAGAATTTTCCCAGGGATTGATGTCAGACTGACTGGTCTGTAGTTCCCAGGTTCCTCCTTTTTACCCTTTTTGAAGATAGGGACAACATTAGCCCTCCTCCAGTCATCTGGCACTTCCCCCGTCCTCCATGATTTCTCAAAGAGAATAGACAGCGGTTCTGAGAGTTCTTCTGCCAGTTCCTTTATGACTCTAGGATGCAGTTCATCTGGCCCTGGAGATTTGAACTCATTCAAAGTAATGAGGTGTTCCTTGACCATATGCCTGTCGATCTCAAGCTGCAATCCTGCCCCTTCAGCCTGTACTTCGCCTTTGCCAGGGGGGTCATAGACCCTCTTTTGGGAGAAGACTGAGCCAAAGTAGGAATTGAGCACCTCTGCCTTTTCTTTGTCAAAGAAAAGGCAGTGTTTGTAGTGCAAATCACTTGTAGTGTTTGCTCAACAACACTACAAGTGAGAAGGATCTTGGGATTGTTGTAGATCACAAGCTGAATATGAGCCAACAATGTGATGTGGCTGCAAAAAAGGCCAATGCTCTTTTGGGCCGCATGAATAGAAGCATAGCTTCCAAATCCCGGGAAGTCCTAGTTCCCCTCTACTCAGCACTGGTTAGGCCTCTTCTGGAGTATTGTGTCCAGTTCTCCAGATGCAAACAAGCTGGAGAGGGTTCAGAGGAGGACAACAAAGATGATCAGGGGACTAGAAACAAAGCCCTATGAGGAGAGACTGAAAGAACTGGGCATGTTTAGCCTTGAGAAGAGAAGACTGAGGGGAGATATGATAGCGCTCTTCAAGTACTCGAAAGTTTGTCACAGAGAAGAAGGCCAGGATCTCTTCTCGATCATCCCAGAGTGCAGGACACGGAATAATGGGCTCAAGTTACAGGAAGCCAGACTCCGGCTGAACATCCGGAAAAACCTCCTGACTGTTAAAGCAACAGACAATGGAACCAATGACCTAGGGAGGTGGTGGGCTCTCCCATACTGGAGGCATTCAAGATGAGGCTGGACAGCCATCTGTCAGGGATGCTCTGACTTGGATTCCTGCATTGAGCTGGGGGTTAGCCTCGATGGTCTTATAGGCCCCTTCCAACTCTACTATTCCATGATTCTATGATAATAAGATGGCCAAGTGATTCTTCTTTGCTGTTCCTTCCCAGGCCCTTTTTCCTGCATCAGGGCTTACCTGTGTCCATATTTGTTTGTTTTGATATATTTATACCACAGCTATTAACTGAAGTTCTCAAGGTGACTTACAATATATTTAAAATACCATATATTCAAACAGACAGTTGGTACATTAGAGTTCCTCGTCACTGCTGCTGCTGTCTGTTACAGTTTCGGACTCCTTGCAGCAGAGAGGCGACGGGGGGAATGCAAAGGTGTTCACAAGTATCCCCACAATCTGCAGATTTCCAGCTGCTGGCTCTGATGAATCCCTGGACCACAGCGGCTCTCGGAGGAACTAATCTGGAAATGGCTGCCAAACCAGCATAGGGTGGGGCTAGCTGGGGGGAAACATCCAGGGGAAGGAGGAGTGTGTGCATGATTGGCATCCAGGGGGAGGAGGGGTGTGTGTGTGTGTATGAGTGTGTGTGTGAGAGAGGGAGAAAGAGAGAAAGAGAGAGAGAGAGAGAGAGAGAATGGTTGGCACTGGCTGTGATCTTGCCAACAACTGTTAGCTAGCTGCGGCTGCCCCAAGCTTGGAACCAAAAGCTGAATTGCTGCTGCTACTGCTTGCTCTTGGCCATGTGCCACAGTTACTAGGATAGGTCATGGGGTCCCAAGGGAGAGAGAATTGTGTAGGCAGGGGGGCACAGCCATCTGAATGTGCACACAGCTGCTCTCCTGGCATGCTCTGCCCTTGTGTGTATATCTGGGCCAGTTTTCCTCTGCTCAGTATGCACGCATGCACAAAGGAAAAATAATTATATTAAAGGGAAATCTAAAAACGGGTTATCCCTGAAAAACAGATTTGCTCTTTTCTGACAACGGGCCAACGACCAAACCCTCACGCCATTTGGGCTATTACTTTTCTGACTGGTTGGCAAACAATTGGCAGGTGGAAGGAGTGCTGGCATGTCTTCACTGCACTGCTTATATCTCCAGCTGTACATAATACTTTCTATATAACATTTTTGGTGGCTCCTTGTGCTGTTATGGAGATCCTTCGTGTTGCATCCCAGAACCAGAAGTATTACCTTGAAGGAATGTCTGCAGACTGTGTGGCGACAATGAACATTTACTGTGCAAAGATAGATCATGCAGAACGCAATATGGGCCAAACTATATGCTATATCGCAGCTGCATGTGGTAATAGCCTGACAACTGCTACTTTGATGCAAGGATCCCAAGGAAGAAGGAGCTTTGAAATGGAGGAGTAGAGGGGAAAGGTGTTTAACTCTTTCCCTGAAAGCTGTTTTCCATCCCTGGAAACTCCTGCCTCACCCTGCTGGGCTTCCACACCTGTGTTTGAAGGTTTGGGACTGCAGCTGGATAAAAGTGTCTGGGTTGTTGAAATGTCAAGGAAGAGAGGCACACAGGGCAAAAGATATACATGTCCTCACAGTTCCTCCATTGACACAAGGCTATGCAGGCAGCCATGGCAGGCTAAAGCGAGCCATCAGAGCAAAACAGCTGGCCGGCATAGCTCCTTCTTGCCTCCCATCTTCCTCCGCTGCTCTAGTGCCATTGCCCGCCCCCCTTGCAGACTGCCATGGGTGTCAGTTGACACCGCCACCCCCCAGTTGACCCATAATCTCCAGATTCCCAACTTTCCTTTAAAATGGAAAAAGAAATGCCTGCAGCCTTTGTAGAGCCTGAGATATGAGGCAAAATTCACAGCCACCATTCTCCCCATTTTTGTAAGCAAAAATAGCCTTCTCCTGTCTTTCAGGGTTTTAGCCAATGAATGAAGTCATAGCAGCGTTTGACACACCCACTGTCTGGAGAAGAAACTTCCTGGCTCATTGTGAAGACTTGGCGGTGGGCGTTTCTTCCCTGGTGGGAAGTGACTGCTGCCTCAAAAAATAAATTTATAAATTCAGGATTTTAGTGTAGCTCACATTGTCTACCCCAAAAAGAAGAGGTAGGAGCAAAGAGCAAAGTTCATGATCTTTCTAACTCAGGTCTTACTAATATTTTTTTCTGAGTTTGTAAGCATTAAAAAATTACCCTGATGATGTATGCAGATAAAGTTCATCATTATTATATTTACATTACAGGAGTCAGGACTGTGGCTGAGAGAGTGTGGGTTACACCAGCCCTGCAAAGTAGCCCAGTGTTGTTATTCCCATGATTCCCATTTTACTGGGGGAGGAGAGGGGTAGACTAGTGTATGACAACTCCACAGTATAGTCCAGTGTTGTTATCCAGTTTCCTGGTGTGTTGGTTGTTTTAGGGAAATGTAGTGTGTGTGTGTGTGTGTGGTTGATTGTACCAGCAGTGCCATTTATTAAGGCCTGCAGAAGATTGTTGAGATGTATGTCTGTGTGTGTATAAAGCTTTAAGAGAATGTCCAGGTTTTAATTCTGGCAGGAGACTGGATCTATCTAAACTGCAAACCGCATGGCCATAACACCTGGCCAAATTTTGGATTTTGCATTTTTTCTCTCTCATGGGCCAGCACAGCTATTTCTGTTTTTTTCTACATATACAAAATGTGCAGTTCCAGGGGGAAAAAATATGCTGTTCCAAAACAACATTCCTGCAGTTCAAATCTCAAGCAATGCAAACATTGTATTCTGTTGATGTAAAAAGTGGCTGAAAACAATGTGAAAAGTAAAGAGAGTAGTCCAGGCTCCTGTAGAAACCTATACCCTGATCAAGCACGCCCATTTCTTTTCCCTCTGCCAAAGACATGCTCAACAGACTCCACTGCTTAAAGCTTCCACAATGAAGGAAACCATTTTAGGACAACTCATGAAGTTGTCAGCCTTATGATAAGGACAGTGTTGCCATAAAGTATCTAGTATGGCATTCTTAAGACTGCTGTTCTGTGTTTGTGCATCTGTTTTTCTCCTCTTGTTCTTAGGTTTTGTTTTGTTTTTATATCCCTCATTCCAAATAAAGCATAATTAGAGTTCATGATGCCTCTTATGTGAAACTTGACTAGAATATTTTCTGTGCTGTCAAATTCCCAGGATTTTCTGCCACTCTGTATAGGCTTCTAAATGTAGAATCAAACTCTTAAGCAACAAAGTATGTGCAGACACACAAGAAAAATGCACAGCTGTGTTCTGGCAGCATGTGCTATGTGTGTGCATTACAATCACACATCACTGTGTAGCTTTGCCCACCCCCACCCCTGGAAAAATTCCTTGGGGCACCCATGCGGACTGCTGCTACACCAAACAAGCTAGGTAGCCAATCTTCGTACCACTGCTCCAGTACCTGTGTGAAGGCCTGTTAGACAATGGTCAGGCACAGCAGCCATTTAAATATCATGCAACTGGGCGAGGACCTCAGGTACTTCACACACACTTCTGCAGCAACTCCTGTCCAATATGCATGTGTGTGCAATGCACACATGCACAATATATACAATTACAATTGATGTTCAAAAACGAATGGGGATAGGAAAAACAGAAGGCGGGATTATTTCTTCCTCTCTTGTCTGGCAACTGATGCCCAGAACTTTTAAAAGCCCTTCAGTTGACAAAGCCCAGTAGTTCCTGGTGTGTCTGCACATTTCTAATGAGCTGGAGGCTCTGATGGTTTGGGGGCATTCTTAGGTAGTTGGGGAGAAATAGAACACTTTTGAGTTGACCTCTGCAGATTTAAAAAATGATTGTGGGGGGAGGGAATCCTGGCCTTGCCTTTTGTTTTTCTGGCAGCTGGGCCAAAAGCAAAAACAACCAGAAAACATGTCCAGGTGATTTTTCTGTTGGTCCAATTTCTGGCTGCACTAGAGACAGAATATTAGGTGTCGTGGAGTTGTACCCAATACTATTTCATTGGGAAGTCTTGGTGGAAAGGATCTGCTCATGCTCAGAGCTTGTCTGGTTGCCATAGTTGTGGTCACGGAAGGGGTCACTCAAATCTGGCTACTGGCTTGGCTTAATAGTGAGCTGTTGCTATATACACCTCTCTTAGAGTGAAGCTGTTGTCTTCTTGTGATACATTGCCATTTTGTTTTCACCTGTTGATTTGCACAAGGTTGGTGAATGGGTGGTCTATCTGACCCTTTGGCAAAATGTCTAGTCCTGTCTTTATCCCTGAAACGTCTTAGAACAATGGCTGATTTCTGTCTCACTCAGAACATGTTGCTATGGTGAAGATAATTGCAGACTGTGTACAAAGGAGAGACTTAGACACTCCCAAAGAGTAAACCAAATCAAGACATCAAATAGCATTGAATGAAACACATGGTTTCCTCAATTCCATCATACATTTATCTCCATTTGGCTGCATTTCACTGGTCACCTGCCCAAAAATGTAAATGAGATCATAAACCAGCATTTGTTCCACCTTTTCCAAAGAAATACAGTTAAAGCATCATCATAGAATCAAAGAATAGTAGGGTTGGAAGGGGCCTATAAAACCATCGAGTCCAACCTGCTGCTCAGTGAAGGAATCCAAGTCAAAGCATCCCTGACAGATGGCTGTCCAGCCTCATCTTGAATGCCTCCAGCATGGGAGAGCCCACCACCTCCCTAGGTAATTGGATCCATTGTTGTATTGCTCTAACAGTCAGGAAGTTTTTCCTGATGTTCAGCCGGAATCTGACTTATTATTATCGTTGTCAAAATAATAATAATAATAATAATAATAATAATAATAAGCATTATTATTAGTTTTACTAGTCCTATCATGTTAGAATCCATAACTGATTATTCAAATATATGGTATCAAGTTGTTAACTTGCAGTTTCACTTCTGACCTGTTCTGAATAAAGAAAAGGAACAATATGGTTCTATGGAGCTAGATCATGCCCAGTATGTACTGATGTACATAAAATGGCTGCCATATGGGGGACACTTAACATTATTCCCAGTGGTGATTGCCTTTCTCCAACTACAGGAGATTTGAGCCATTCATGTGCAGTTTGCCATGCCACTGAAGGATTTTATTTTAATTTATTGTGGTGTGGAGAAAATCTGAATGGCAAGCCTTTCCACATGAACACAGACCCAGGTACTTATGGGGAGCGATTTAAAGCCACATTAGCATGAGGCCCACGTTTGTTTCTTTCTTTTTATAGATATGAACCATTGCACATCTAAGTGCATATGAAGGCCAGCATACTGTTCTTGCTCTTAAGTGCTCCTGGAGAAATGTGAATAACGCTGTATAAGGAAAGGTTCCTCCTGTGCAAGCACCGGGTCATTACTGACCTGTCATAAATGCTGGATATTGCACTGTGCGCACATATGGCTGAGCCTTTTTTAGCTCAAAGGGCAGAATACACTCTTTTGTTTCAATCCTCTAGATAAGTTACAAAAATGTTCATCTGATGTTCTAGTACAATCTAGCATTTCCTTTAAAATTCGTATTTTACAGAGATGCATTTTGTTACTTCTTTATCAAAATGGTCCCTCAAACCGGCAATAACATGCTGAAGGGGGAAATAAAAATTAGCAATAATCTTTCATTAAACTATTGCTTCTGCTTGAGCCTCAGGGCTGAGTTTCATTTGAATTTAATTTCTACTCTGAGATGCAGATATGCTTCAGGCTCTCAGTAAGCCCCCCCCCCCCTTCTCTCTTTGAATAGTTTTCTCAGGGCTGACATTGGCAAAGCAGCCAGAACTGTGCTGCTTCTGGCACTCAGGATGAAAACACCATTTTCTTCAGCCTTAGGTAAAGAACAGATGGCCAACAGTTGGCCAGTTGCTTAAAGAAAAGGGTTTCAAATATTTTATTAAGGAAATACACCATTGGATTTTATTGTTAACAATCCACCAAGAAGACCCACTAGCTTACTCAAAAGCCATCCCTTTACACCTCTGTGTGAACATTTAAATGTGAACAACATTTAAACTTAGATTTCTTAGGGAGCAACCCTACGGCTGCTAGTCAGTGGCTAGACAGCCACTGGATATGTTGTTTTCCAGGAACTGACCTCGGAGCCTGTGCTCCCAAGTCGGTTCCCAGAGAACTGACCTCCCCCAACTTCCACGCTGCCTCGGAGGCAGCGCGGAACAGCCCCATCCTCTGTGCTCACAAGAGGAGTGCGAAGCGGCCCAAAAGGGGCGTTCCCGGAGGGCGTTCTGGAGTGGGGAGATCGTAGCTGCCTGTATGACACATCCTCTGTGTCGTACAGCAGCCTCCTCCCCCGCTCTGCCCTCCCACAGCTAGACAGCTACAATTGTCTGTCTAGCCGATGATGCAGGGCAGGAGAAGTACAGAGGGAATGATTCCCTCCGTGCTTCTCCTGCCCTGCTTTGGATAGGAGGTCGCCTCCGAGTTCGGAGGTGGCTGCCTATCCCCATAGGATTGCCCCCTTAGATTAGTGACTGGGATGCTAAACCTTCATAATAGGAGGTCTTTGAGATGTCCTATTTCCCTGTTCCTCTTCCTGTTCTCAGCTACTACTGCTGTTCAGAGCAATCCTGGTAGTGCCCCTATATTTAACACCAGTATGCTCAGCACTAGCACCAGGTTTGAGAAGGCCCGGACAAAGTTGCCTCTCCCAGCACTATCCTGGTGGGCCTCCCCATGTCACTGTGCTGCTGGTTGCTGACTCCCCCCATGGTGGATGCCACCCCACTATGCTGAAGTGAGTAAGGCTGCAATCCTATGCATGTTTAGACAGAGAAAAGGCCTATAACTCCCAGCGTTCCCCAGCCAGCTGTAGGAGTTGTAGGTCTTTTCTCTGTCTAAACATGTATAGGATTGTGCTCTAAGGAGCTTTTCCACACGAGACATTTGTTGTGCGCTCATCATTCCCTACTCATGCTTATTTACAGTTTCTTCCAATGACATTGTGACCTTCCAGTTTCACTTCTGTTTATAAACAGCACTTTCTCCAAGTTTTTTTTTTTAGTTCAGGGAAAATGTGGTATTATTTCTGATGGCTGCTGTTGGAAAAAGTGCAGAAAAGGCCAACTAAAATGATCAAGTGGCTGGATTAACTCTCCTATGAGGGAAGATTACAACATCTGGGATTGTTTATCTTAGAAAAAAGGGGAGTAAGGGCAGACATGATAGAGGTCTACAAAATTCAAAATATGGAATTCGCTACTACAAGATCTTTTCCAAGTAGCGCCAGAAAGAGTGAAGCAGCTGGGCCAAAGCCGAAAGGACACTCAGCTCTGGATGTGTCTGGTGGTGAAAAGAAAATCTGATGCTGTAAAGAACAATATTGTTTAGGAACCTGGAATGTAAGATCAATGAATCAAGGTAAGCTGGAGATGGTCAAACATGAGATGGCAAGACTGAACACTGACATCTTGGGAATCAGTGAACTAAAATGGACAGGCATGGGCGAATTTAATTCAGGTGACCATTATATCTACTACTGTGGGCAAGAATCCCTTAGATTAAGAAATGGAGTAGCACTCATAGTCAACAAAAGGGTGGGAAAAGCAGTACTGGGGTACAATCTCAAAAACGATAGAATGATCTCAGTATGAATCCAAGGCAAACCATTCAACATCACAGTAATTCAAGTCTGTGCCCCAACCACTGAGGCCGAAGAAGCTGAGGTTGATCGGTTCTATGAAGACCTACAACACCTTCTAGAACTAACACCAAAAAAAGATGTCCTCTTCATCATAGGAGATTGGAATGCTAAAGTAGGAAGTCAAGAAATCACCAGGATAACAGGCAAGCATGGCCTTGGTGTACAAAATGAAGCAGGACAAAGGCTAATAGAGTTTTGCCAAGAGAACACGCTGATCATAGCAAACACTCTTTTCCAACAGCACAAGAGGCGACTCTACACATGGACATCACCAGATGGTCAATATCGAAATCAGATTGGCAGTAAAGTACATAATCAAAGATGGAGAAGCTCTATACAGTCAGTAAAAACAAGACCTGGAGCTGACTGTGGCTCAGATCATGAGCTTCTTATCACAAAATTTCGGCTTAAATTGAAGAACGTAGGGAAAACCACTAAACCATTCAGGTATGACCTAAATCATATCCCTTATGAATATACAGTAGAGGTGAGGAATAGATTTAAGGGATTAGACCTGATAGACACAGCGCCTGAGGAACTATAGACAGAGGTCCGTAACATTGTTCAGGAGGCAGCAACTAAATCCATCCCAAAGAAAAAGAAATGCAAGAAAGCAACGTGGCTGTCTGATGAGGCTTTACAAGTAGCTGAGGAAAGAAGGGAAGTGAAAAGCAAGGGAGAAAGGGGAAGATATATCCAACTGAATGCAGAGTTCCAGAGAACAGCAAGGAGAGACAAGAAGGCCTTCTTAAATGAACAATGCAAAGAAATTGAGGAAAACAATAGAATGGGAAAGACTAGAGATCTTTTCAAGAAAATTGGAGATCTCAAGGGAACAAAGACGGCCATGATAAAGGACAAAGAAGGCAGGGACCTAACAGAAGCAGATGAGATTAAGAAAGGTGGAAAGAATACACAGAAGAACTATACAGGAAAGGTCTTAATGTCCCTGATAGCCATGATAGTGTGGTCACTGAACTTGAGCCGAACATCCTCGAGAGTGAAGTCAAGTGGGCCTTAGGAAGCATTAGTAACAACAAAGCTAGCGGAGATGACAGTATTCCAGCTGAGCTATTTAAAATCCTAAAAGATGAAGCTGTTAAAGTGCTGCACTCAATATGCCAACAATTTTGGAACACTCAACAGTGGCCACAAGACTGGAAAAGGTCAGTTTACATTCCAATTCCAAAGAAGGGCAATGCCAAAGAGTGTTCAAACTACTGCACAATTGTGCTCATTTCACATGCCAGCAAGGTTATGCTCAAAATCCTACAAGCTAGGCTTCAGTAGTATGTGAACCGAGAACTACTGGAAGTACAAGCGGGGCTTCGAAGAGGCAGAGGAACTAGAGATCAAATCGCCAACATTCGCTGGATCATGGAGAAAGCAAGAGAATTCCAGAAAAACATCTATTTCTGCTTCATTGACTACGCTAAAGCCTTTGATTGTGTGGATCACAACAAACTCTGGCAAATTCTTAAAGAGATCGGAGTACCAGACCACCTTATCTGTCTCCTGAGAAACCTGTATGAGGGTCAAGAAGCAACAGTAAGAACCGGACATGGAACAACCGATTGGTTCAAAATTGGGAAAGGAGTACGACAAGGCTGTATATTGTCGCCCTGCTTATTTAATTTATATGCAGAGTACATCATGAGAAACGCCGGGTTGGATGAATCACAGGTTGGAATTAAGATTGCCAGGAGAATTATCAACAACCTCAGATACGCAGACGATACCACCCTAATGGCACAAAGCGAAGAGGATCTAAAGGGCCTCTTGTTGAGGGTGCAAATGGAGAGTGCAAAAGCTGGTTTGAAACTCAACACCAAAAAAACTAAGATCATGGCATCTGGCCCCATCACTTCCTGGCATATAGAAGGGGAAGAAATGGAAGCAGTGACAGATTTTACCTTCTTGGGCTCCAAGATCACCGCAGACGGTGACTGTAGCCATGAAATTAAAAGACGCTTGCTCCTGGGGAGGAAAGCTATGGCACACCTAGACAGCATAGTAAGAAGCAGAGACATCACCTTGCCGACAAAGGTTCGTATAATCAAAGCTATGGTTTTCCCAATAGTAATGTATGGCTGTGAGAGCTGGACTAGAAGGAAGACTGAGCGCCAAAGAATTGATGCTTTCAAACTGTGGTGGTGGAGAAGACTCTTACGAGTCCCCTGGGCTGCAAGGAGGTCAAATCAGTCCATCCTAAAGGAAATCAGCCCTGAGTGCTCATTGGAAGGACAGATACTGAAGCTGAAGCTCAAATATTTTGGCCACCTAATGCGAAGAGAAAACTCCCTGGAAAAGACCTTGATGCTGGGAAAGATTGAAGGCAAAAGGAGAAGGGGATGGCGGAGGATGAGATGGCTAGATAGCATCACCGATGCAATGAATATGAATTTTTGAGCACACTCCAGGAGAGAGTAGAGGACAGGAAGGCCTGGCGTGCTATGGTCCATGGAGTCACGAAGAGTCGGACATGACTTAACAACTCCAAGATGTAGTGACAGCCACCAGTTTGGATGGCTTTAAAAGGGGGTTAGACAAATTCCTGAAAGAGAAGGCTATCAATGGCGCTAGTCCCGATGCCCCTATGCTACCTCCAGTAATCAGAGGCAGTGAGCCTATGTACACCAGTAGCTAGGGAATATGGGTGGGAGGGTGCTATTGCACTTGTGCGCTGCTAGTGGTTTCCTGGTCGGCCACTGTGTGAACAGAATGCTCTTCTTATGTTCTTATGCATAGTGTGGAGAAAGCAGAGTGAGAGAGAGAGAGAGAGAGAGAGAGGTCATAATACTAGAACCTGGGGTCATCCCATGAAGCTGATTGGTGGGAGATTCAGGACAGATAAAAGGAAGGACTTCTTCACACAGCGCATAATTAAACTATGGAATTCACTACCACAAGATATAGTGATAGCCACCGAGTTGGATGGTTTTAAATTGGAATTAGATAAATTCATGGAGGAAAAGGCTATCAATGGCTATTAGTCATGATGGCTCAGGGGTCCCCAACTTTTTTGAGTCAGTGGGCACATTTGGAATTTTTAGAGAGTATTGTGAGCACTCTCAAAAAATGGCTGTCAAGTGTGTGGGCTTCCCCATTCATAAAATGGCTGCCATGGTGGGCATGACTGGTCACAAGGCAGTCTTTTCCCAG
Source organism: Heloderma suspectum (assembly GCF_057233095.1). Taxonomy (NCBI): domain Eukaryota; kingdom Metazoa; phylum Chordata; class Lepidosauria; order Squamata; family Helodermatidae; genus Heloderma; species Heloderma suspectum. Next base: position 93,831,606 of record NC_139458.1, read on the forward strand.
AAGCCAAACTGGTGACACTAAAAGGAAAAGAACTTGCCCAAGAACCTAGGTACAAGGCAGAGGTGGGGTTCTCAGTTTCAAAACACAAAACCATTCTTTTCAACCCCAATGTAGATGGTGCTGGAGAGCAGCATGTTTTGCTTTTCAGCGTGCCAGTTTAAAAAGATGTAATTAAAAATCTTAAGAAACAAAATAAAGATCAGGAGTGGCAGGGAGCCTGGTGCTAAGAGAAGTGCCACAGGCATCACATTGGACACCCCAGGGCTAGAAATCGCCTCCAGTATCAGAGGCAGCACTGTGTGCCTACTTGGTGCTGGGAAGTAAGAGTGGGACAGGACTTTTGCCCCACTTGAGAGTTTGCTATAGACATCTAGTGGGCTTCTGTGAGAAAGTGAATGCTGATCAATATAGGCCCTTGGTCTGATCCAGCAGGACTCTTACATTCTTAGGATAAAAGATAATGCTACCACATGGAAATATGTTAGGCTTATGTGGTTCAGGAATGGCTTTGATTTTTTTAAAAATGGATCCTAGGAGGGGGGGAATTTAAAACAGAAGGGAAGCAACTTGTTGGAGGCTGTTTGAAGATTTGTTAATGGGATAGCAGAAGTACAGAAATGTGAGTGAGAGAAGAAAACAGTTGAGTTTGTGCAGAATGAAGGAGGAAGAAAATGTGTAAGCAACCCCAAGGAAGGAGCTAGTAAGTAAATATGTATTGCAGTGGCCATAGTCATAGGCCTAGTCTGTGCTACATGAATAGCAGTTGAGGTGTTAAAATTGTTCCTGCACCTCCAAATGAGTCAAACAGAGCATTATTAGGTACAGTGACATGGTGAACAAAAGAAATTATACATGTCTTTCAGAAATAGTAAATACAATAAAAAATGCACTGGCCCGATTGTTCCAAGACTTCCAGCTGAGAAATAACTGGAAGAAACTAATAGAAGAAATGGAATTATAAATTGAGTAATCATTCCATCTGAGATTTAAATAGGCAACATGAAAGGCTATAATAAAAACAATATTAGGACTAAATGGGACAAAAATTAGGCATGGCAACTGAAGCTAAAACTTGTTTATATATATGCGTGTGTGTGTTTATATTTTTTACAAGGTTTCCTGATTCCTGCAGCCTCACCTAATATGACTATAATAGGAAACCATTATAAAACATTTTACTGCTGTTATCTTACTCCACTGATAGGATATATAACGAGAGGTGTTTTCAGCTCAAAGCAGATTTCTTTTACATTTGATGAAGGTATCCAAAAATTAAGATTTCTTTTGTATAAAAAGAGAGCAGTATATTAAATTTGCCTTATGAGTATTCATCCCTTTGAATCCTGTAAATACCTTGCTTGGTCATCCAAGCGGGCTAGTGAACAATAAACATTTTGATTTGATCTGGAAATTCTAAGCACCAAAGCAAACACAATACCATTCACACAATTAGCAACTGCATGAATGCCTTTTTAAAAGTAAACTGTGGGTACAGGAACCCTACATTGGGAGCCCTAGTGTCACAGTTTTTAACCCTTTAACTCAGGGGTGCACAACCTGTGACCACCCAAGGCCTTAACTGTGGCTCCCATGGGTGCCCTGACCACCCTGCTATAGCTGCTGAATTCCCCACCCCCACCTCTTCCCTGAGCGATCCTCATACATATTGCTCCTTCCCCGTTGCTGCTAGCAATGGGGAAAGAGCGATCTGTATCAGGATCACTGGCATATGTCTGTGCGTATATGCGTGCTTGCATGTGTGGCCCCCGACCCCTGAGCCAGCATCACATGCAGCCTTTGGGGGCAAAAAGGTTGTGCATCCCTGCTTTAACCAGGAACCAGTTGGGCTCGCTGCACCTTCTATTTACATTGGGGGGGAAGTGCCCATTGGTTTCAGCCTCCCCTCCCCAGTGTCAGCTCCAGGGTCTTGATCCATATTCTACTTTCTCCACATCATGCATAATTTTATAAACCTTTATCATGTGTGTCCCCCCCACACACACACTTATTATCCCCTAAATAGCCCCAGACTTTGTTACCTTCCTCACAGGGTAGTTACTCCAGTTCTCTGATCATTTCAGTTGTCCTGTTCTGCACCTTAGCCAGCTCGGTCTTCCATGTCTCAGCCAGCCATGCCTCCACCAGTCATGCCTCCACCTCAGCTACCAATCATAAAGAACGAGCAGGCTGTGGCCACATCTGACCTTCTCAGGAACAAGCATAGCTGCAGAACTAGCCTAGGTTTGAAAAAAGCCCCACTGGCCACAGCTGGGTCCAGGAGCAGATAGCCCTGTAGCACACAGTAGAGTGTGTGATTTTATTGCTGATTAATTTGTATGGTGTTGTTTTTATTGTTATATTTCTTGTTGTTTTTATGCCATTGTATTTTACGTTCACCACTTTGATACCTTTGTGGAAAGTGGTACATAAATTCGAACAACAACAGCAGTATAGCACCTTGGGCAGAGATTCCCAGCCAAGCCTGTAGCCAGGGGTGGGCTAGGCCCCCCTAAATTTTCTCTGCCCCCCTAATTTTTTCAGACAAATAATTAAAATCAATGTAAAATTTTGTCTTCAAAAGGCCTGCACACCAGATGAACTGCCCCCCCTACTTTGGGGGGAGGGGCAGAACTTTCAGGCCGGTGATGGACCTGTTCCCAGCCATCTTGGCTTCCCATCAGATTTAAAAGAAGAGATGCCTCTTTTTTTCTTTTTAGAGATGATTGTTATATGAATTAATGTATTAGAAAAACTTGCCTCGGTGTCACCTGAGTGAGATAACCCTCTGAGAACCCCTCAAACCCCATCATTCTTTCATATTAATATCTGTCATAACACTTTGTTTACAGCTACCCAGCAGTTCAAAGGAAAAGATCGCAGCTCAGCTATAGAGTGGAATGGAATTTTAAAAGTTGCAGATAAATATGCACAGCACTGAGGGGCTGATATTCTATAAGAAAAGAACAAACAGCAGCCAAATGGTACATGGGATTCTTGACTGGTGGTGCAATACGGTGCTCAGAGCTCACAGATAATTCTCTTCCTGCAGAGGGAATAACACAGAGGCTGAAATATTTGGCTGGTGTAATCGGTCTCATTTGTCCAGAGCCTATCGGTAGAAACATGAATAGTGCATTCTGGAACACTAAGCAGCCTAGAGTTAAGCTCTCCACCAAATCTCCTGCACAGCATATGGCCTGCGCAAATGAGCTCCACAAGTCTCTGTGGCTGACATATCTTCCATGGTTGAAGAAGCGGCTGCTGTCTGGGTACATGCATCAAGGTTGTTCCTGGGATGGTGCTACAGACAGCGTTTCATTCCCTTTGGATGAGAGAGAGCTTATGGAGTTTTGCAATACCTACTTTATTTACAAATGTATTAGCAGAGAACAATGGAAGCTTGTGTTCCACAGGCGGCGGATTGCTGATGCTCGCTGAAGACTGGTGGCTCAGCAATGTCAATGCCCCACTGACATTGGCTCCTCCAGCCTCCACCGCTGATGCTGCACTAGATTCCTAGAGAGCTACATCTTCGGTCCCTCTCCCCACCCTAAGTTTCAATCCCAGTTTCAGCTAGGAAAAATCCCAGCTCTCTTTGTCTCCAAACTGCAGAACTGCCACTTTCCACACCCTTCGGACAGGAAGCATTTTTAAAGACTCCTTCCCCCACCGCTGCCCATTGGAGAAGCCACCCTGTATAGCCATTAGCCCCCATCTGAAGGAGTTTCAACTGAGCCCCTCTGATGATTAGAGGCAATCTGCTGTAGGCGATGCTCAGCGTGTTCTGGCTGAGGCTGCACTGCCCGTTAAGCGTCAAGTTCACGCTTGGGCCTGGTGACTAGGCCACAAAACCACCACGTATTTTCTCAAGGAGGTGTCACACGTCTACACGCCACGCCAGTACTGCACGCGGTGGAACAAAAGGAAGAAAGACATTTCTAATCGCAACGGGGGGAGGTTCCCGTGGGCTGCCGCACGCGCAACATTTCCACGACGAAGGCTGCCGGGGCAAAAGCTTGCGTGGAAGGTGGGGCCAGCGCCTCGCCCCGCCGAGGCACTTGGAGCGGCGGCGGGGGAAATGGGGTCGCCACGTTTTGAACGGACAGAGGCTCCCCGCCTTTAACAGCTGCCCAACAGGCAGCAGTTCGACTGGAGCCGTGATGGGCGGAGCCCGGCGTTTCGAAGCCTCCTTCCATGACAACCTCTACGGACTCTGCACATGCTCAAATGCTCGCTCGCTCTCTTCCACCACACATTGCAGAGGTAAGCCCTGGCGAAGGAGAGCATTTGCGGAATGCTGGCTGCCTCCGACGGCGCTCCCACACGGACAGGCATCTTGCACTGCATTTGCAGGAGCTGCCAAAACACACCGTCGGTTCTTTGCTTTCCCTCTGCCCCTGCCTCGCGAAGAGGTGGGGGAAACAGCCCCAAAGCGCGACGCGGGTGCCGCTCCCCGTCGAGCGGGGCCTCGCCCCGGGGCTGCTTGCCCGCGCCTAGAAAGGGTTAAGGGAGCAGCAGCGAGGGTGTTGTGTGCGCGTGTTTAAATTGGAGGGGGGGTGACGTCGTCGTGCTTCTGGCCGCCTGAGGAGCTCCGCGAAGGTAGTTCCCCCTCCTGAGGACGAGGGGCGCGAGCCGCGGTCTGAAATCTGAGCTCCTTCCCGGAATCTCCGCTCGGTGAGGTCCCCGTCCAAGCTGCGCGCCCGGCGTCGCCGCCTGCCTTCCCCGCTTGAGCCGCCGGGGCCGCACACCCTGGCCCTGGCCGGCCCGAGCAGCAGCATGGACGCAGCAGCTCCCCGGACGCCGCTAGGACTGGCCGCCCTCCTGCCGCTCCTGTGCATCCCCTGCCTGCCGAGAGGTACTGTGAGTAGGCGACGTGTTGCTCTCCTCTATGCATGTGAAGAGGATGGAGGGCCCCCTTCGCGCCCAGAGAGGCCGGAGGGCGTCTGGGGCATCCCCTGCTGCCCTGTGCTGGAGACCGAGGCCAGGCATCAGCACCAGGGAGAAAAAGGGCTCCCTCTTCCTTCCGTTCTTGCTGGCGCTGGTGGGAGAGCGATGCTTCTAGGACGGCTTTCTAGAGATTTGGAAGGAAACGATCGGAGCGAGGTCATATCTTGGCTTGCCGCAGTGCTGCGAACACTTCGCCCAACTCCTTTTGCATTCTTTCCCCCACATGCTGGATGCTTAAGAAATGGTGAAGCAGGGAGGAACAATGACAGTTTTAAAGCCTCTGATTTTGCAAAGTGTCATTCCTTTGCCTTGCCCAGAGACAGAGCCCGGCCCGCCTGCCCGCCCCCCTTTCCCAGTCTGACTCTAAAGAAAGAAGTGGAAGGGAAGATAAGATAAGGCAAAGAAAAACCACATTTGATTTCCGATCCGTGCTTTATTTCTGCCAGTGCTGTATTACTTCAAAGGGGAAAATACTGCTAAAGACCAGTGGGCCTATAGTAGGGGTTTGATTCACTCTGCCAACATCTAATGTCAAAACGGTTCCCTTTTTAATTTAATTTTGCTGGGACTACGCCCAAGTGCACCGTTTTCATTTACATTAACAGCTGAGCAAGGTCATGATTGCCATGCTGTTTTGTGACGGAAGCCTGCATGTTAGGAGCCACTTTCCCACTCCCAGAATCCTTTGCACTTTCTCACGGGTCACAGTCCTGAGTGACAGGTGAGAATGCTAGATCAACAGTGTGAACATAAGGGGCAACTTAAAGCTGTGGAAACTGAAATAAGGAAATCCATAGTGTGGTAGGGAAATATGTGGAAATAAAGTGCTTGTGTTATATGGGGCTCTGCGGTTATAGAAAAAGGGGTGACCTTTTAAAATAAGGGACCCGGGCACAAGCTCTCTGGGTAACAAACCGCTGCCTCATCAAAGAAAAGAATGATGGTAAAACTCACACGTACCAAGTAAACATGGTGACATTCCAGAAACTGAAGCTCATACTGTGTATAAATAACTCCATATGTAAGGTTATATATCAGATCTACTGCTCCATTTGAAAGGATTACAGTCAAATGGGATGGATTTCCTGAGCAATTCTCCAGCACTGGCAGATTCTGTTCTGGGCTTTTCACAAATCTAGAAGCTCCGTTTGTGGCAGGCTGCACAAACCTGAGAGAGTCCAACCCAGGTACAGCATTAGTCATTTCTCTCATTTGTCTCCAGAAAGTAGATAAGGAGCTCCCTCTTAAGGGCTTATTTACATTGCAGTTTATTACATCTCCAGCTTGTGCCTTCATGCCGAAGATAGCAAGAAGCAATGCAGTTATGCCTTTGTCAAATTATTTCAGGAACAATCAAATGCCCCAGCAACCTCTGGGTGCCATGCCTACAAACCAGAAAAAAGTAAAGATATGAGGAGGATAATCACTCACAATTTTTGCGAACAAAAGCAATGATGAGAACCTGAGTGGGAGGACAGAGAAACAGTCCAACACATGATGGTAGTTATGACAGTTAAGTCATGGTCTAACTCAGGATTTCCATCTCCTCACTTTGGTATAATTTTTGTTAGCAAGAATTTTTGTCCTCAAAGCAGCCTCAAAACACAGCTTCTGGTAGAATTTATATGCCAGTTCCCAGATGTTTTCAATGTAGGCACTGCAGGTCATCTGTGGGCTACATCAACAGCACTCTCATGCAGCAAACATGTGGCTTAGATAAGCCCTAACATTTTCCACCTCAATGAAAAAAGCAAAAATCCCTGCATAAGAGGGCTTTCGCATGGAATACCACTGCACTTCATTTCCTCAAACAGTAATCTGTGTGTGTATATACACACACACACTCACACACACACACCCCTCTTCCATAGAGGGAGCCTGTGCATTGGTTAAGACAGATAATTTCCCTTAGCAGCAGTTGTCAAAGAGCAGCAGATTATGTTAGAGCTCCAGCAGCCAAAGACTCTGTTGCAATTAGAGCACCAGCAATGGAGCCAGTTTATGAGAGATGATGGTTGGTGCCTCCTGGTATATTCAGGTACTCCTCCCTTACCTCTTTTTGTTCCCCAGTCCCACTAAACTGCTGCCTGAAATGGAGGGGCAGGGATGTAGAGCAAGGGGTGGGCAGAAAGTAGATCTCTAGATATTTTGGATTTCAACTCCCAGCATTCCTGACCATTGGCCATGCTGGCAGGGGCTTCTGGGAGGTGAAGTCCCAAACATCTGGTGACCTACCTTCTCTCCACCCCTGGTGTGGAGGAATATGTTAGCAAGAGAAAAAGGGCACCTATTTGTGCTGGAGTGTGTGTGTTTGTCCGTCCATCCGTTTCCTTCCTGTGTGTCTTTGTGGGGAGGGAGAGTCCCAGTACAATGCTCCTAATGCTGACATTCTCCTGGCTTTGTTTCCTTCTTTGTCATCTTTGTGCTATCTACATGACAAACTTAAAATGTTTGATAACCATTCCTTCTCACCAGGAACCTGGAATTCTGCGATGGAGGCAGGGGTGGGCATAAGGTACATCTCCAGATGTTTTGGACTGACAGAACTCCCAGAAGCCCCTGCCAGTATGGCTAACTCTCAGGAATGCTGGGAGTTGAAGTCCAAAATCTCTGGAGATCTACTTTCTGCCCACCCCTGGTGTAGGGATCCACCCCAGGACCCTTGACTTCACCAATCTATAATTCCCAGAATTCTTATGGGGAAACAATGATAAGTAAACTATGATGAAACTAATATATATTGGGAATGCAGATAATACCATAGAGAGGAAAGGTACGCAACCTGGTGCCCTCCAGATATTTCGGACTACAACTCCCATAGGCCCAGCCGGCATGACCAATGGTCAAAGATAGTGCAGTTGTAGTGCAAAACATCTAGAGGGCACCAGGTTGCCTATTCCTACCTTTGAGAGAGGATAGAGTAGAAACAAGAGGGTCCCAGCAGACCTCCCATCTTTTCTACCTTTGTGTCATCTCTTCAGCTCAGGGATGTGAGAGGGATGGAGACAGAAGGCAGATGAGGATTCAGCCTAGAGGCCAGTTGCCATATCACACACTAGCCAATACATTGTGGCAAAGAAATGTCCCTCTTTTGTCATAGTTTAGCCTTGTGGTAGGAAGTTGCTAGATATGCTGCTGCTGTTTCCTCAGCAGTAAAATGCATGAGCTTGGATTCCAAATAGGCCTGATCAGGATTCGCCAGCCCAAGGAAAAGGGACCAGGAGAAAAAGGAACCCCCTTCCTAAAACTTATGATGAAATTACTCAAATAGAGAGAGGGAAGGTCTGGCAAATCTGACCCTTTGTCACAACCTAGAACGTCCCCAAGTGTATTAGTGCCAAGTGATGCAGACATGGTGAACTGTAGACATTGCAGTGCTCCACCTCTTGTATGCTGTTCTCCAGGATTTCTCTGAGGGTCTGGACATAGCAAACCTGCTAGGATAATGATAAGTGGGTAGAGAAAGTGTATTTTCTTGTGTTGGAGTACTTGATCATTTCCCCGTATGGTATCACCTCATCAAAAAGACATAAAGAAGTGCAGAGCAAGGGAGAAGTGGGGCAGATCTTTCATTCATAGAACCAGTTGCTTCTCTCGTCCCTCAGCCCTGCACTCATTCCCGTGCTCTTGATTCTTGCCCTGTTGGAGTGTAGAGACCAGGGAAGCTGTTCTAGGTCTATGGAGTGGATTCTTGGTACCCAGGTCAGGCAATAACATTACCTGTCATGGGTGCAACTTTTATAGATGCTCAAAATAGGCCTCAAATAGCATGTCCTATATTTATTGTTATTAAAAATAATGTTATATGGTGATTTCTTTTCAATTTGGAATAATGAGACATGTTTTCAAGGCAGCCGAAGAGACAGATATTAGGCTTAGTGAAGGCAGCACAGCAGGAGGGTGCTCTGGCAGCTTCTCATTGGCTCTGCACCTGCAGCCTACCACAGGAAGGCACCATCAACCATTGGATAATGTAGGTGAGGAAGGAGAGAATCAGAGACATGTGACGCTGGTCAGCTATGACTGATTGGGCAGCAGCAGCTATTGGTGGTTGTTTGTTAACAGCTTCTCAGCTGACTTGCCAGCCCTTTTCAGTCATGACAACCTGTGTCCCATAGTGGCAAGCTAGGGCTGGGGAGACTCAGGTGTGAATCTCCACTTAGCTATGAAGCTCACTGGGTGACCGTGCACCAATCAGTATCTCTCAGCCTAACCTACCTCACAGGGTTGTTGTGGGAATAACATGGAGTTTGGGGCAGGTATGACGTATGCATGGTGCCGTGAGCTCCTTGGAAGCATGGTTGGATATAAATGTAATAAATAACATTCTGTCCATGTAGAATAAATATACGTTGGTGGTGAGCAGCATTGCAGTGACCTGTGTGTGTTCTTTTCGATGCCTGAAACAAACTTAGAGTGACTGAAAAGGGTTACTGCAGAGCCACAAGGAGCACAAGCAGTCAATGTGAATAGTTGGGTGGAATTCAGCAATAGTACCCTTGAACATACATAACAAGAAAGCCAGTGTGGTGTAGTGTTGAGAGTGCTGGACTGGGACTCGGACTCAAGAGACCTGGGTTCTAGTCCCCACCCAGCCATGAAGCTCACTGGGTGACTTTGGGCCAGTCACTGACTCTCAGCCTAACCTACCTCGCAGGGTTGTTGTGACTTGCCCAAGGCTTCATAATCTTCCTCCAAGTATTCAGTACAGGGGCAAGTCTTGTATTTTAATTATATAGGGCAGCACGTTCTCTGCTATTACTTTTTTCTGCATATGTAGCCTTCCAAAAACAGGGTTGGGGGATCTTTGGAAATATTTGTGATGCCTGGGAATGCTGTGGTTGGGTGGAAAATGGGAACCTGTCTTGGGCAGAGAATCACTAATGAACAGTACAGAGGGAGGTGCAGATTCACATTTTAGAATGTGCAGCTGCAGTCTCAGTAGCATATCTGCACTCCTGACCATTTAATATACAGAAAGATGTATCAGAAGTAAACACTTCCTCTGCATGATGATCACACCCTTATGTACTCAGCCTGCTTGGAGATTCTTGTGATTTTTGGAAAGATGATTCATAAGGATGCATTCCAAACTAATAGTTTTATACCCTGGGCTGAACACTGTCTGTGTATAGACAAGCTCTACTCAATACCCCTGCCAGCCTCCCCTCCCCCAAATGAGTCACGTTTGCAAAGCAGAACACAACAGTATGATCTTCCAATGTAGCACTGATTCTTCATAGACACAATGCACAGGCACTCATTTTTGTCAAAAGGAGTTCTTTTAATATGGAGAAAAATAATTTACTGATGATTACGGGATTACATGACTCACTGTGAATGCTACACATTGGCCATTCCTTATGAAGAACTCCTAGTGTCTGTGGACACGCAGAGAGAAGAACTAACTTGCTCAGAGGTCAAAAAGCTGTGTTACGTGCATAAACTGCAACAGATTAGGTCATACCTTTTCTCTGCCAAGAAAAATCTCAATGTTCCCTATATAGCCATAAGTAAGGGGGAGGGGGAGAATCTATATTTTCTATTGAAATAGAGGAGGGAACAAAGGAATACGAATATTTGTGTCTTTTGGAATTTCCCGCTGGTCTTACTTAACCATGAGACCTAGAGCCAAACTAGACAAGATGGTAATTGTGTGATTACAATTAGTGTACACTCTTTTTTTGGTGGGGGGCAGGCGGGTTACATAAAGAGCAGCTGCAGGGAAGAGCAGCCTGAGGAATGGGGTGGGGGAGGGAGTTTAACTCTTCAACTCTCATACAGTCTCTAAGGATGTAATCCTATGCATACTTAGGGAAAAGGTTTACAACTCCAAGCATTCCCCAGCCAGCACTGCTGGGAGTTGTAGGACTTTTTTCTACCTAAACATGCATAGGACTGCACCCTAAATCCCCTGAACCACAAGGTCAATAAGATTGCAGTGAAAAACCCTTACTGAATGGCAGAACTTTCATATGGGCCAATATAAACACAGCCAGAGTCTTATAAACATATATAGTTCTTAAAGAATTAGCCCCTTTACTCCCAATTGTTTACTGAGTGCCAAAAATGGAAAGAGAACACAACGTAGCTGCCAAGGATATCAAATTTTGCTGTTCAATATCATATAATCTTAACAACAGAATTTCCTTTGCCTTTTCCTTACCCAGAGAAAAGAAATTCAAATGGGGAAATACCAATTTCCATGATTTTACAGAAGTCATGGAAAACAGCCCCCCAAGCCACCTAAGTTGCCCTCTCCATTTACAGTGTACAGCTGTCACCCAGGTATTTTTATATGAATCTTGCCAGATCATAGAACAGTAGCAAGAATCCTATGGGTAAACAAAATTTAATCCATCTACAAAGAGGAGATGCCCAAGCATAAGTAGATTTAATGGAGTTTAATCCAGTTTCCAAGCACAACACTGCATGAGCCGCACACCGAGGGACCACAAGAATTGTTTGAAGAAATGTTCTGAGGAAAAGTGATTGAAATCTTTCAACCTCATTATTCGTGCCCTGTATCCAAATGGCTACCCCCTATAAGAGCTGAGTTATAATCTTAGCATGAAACACCTGTAAAACCATATGTACTAATTAACCACCCCTTGAGAAACAGAATCTTTGAAGAGCTGCTAAGCTGTTACGTGGCAGCAGGAGTGCCGAAGATCTTTGGAGATCCCATTTTAAGTATGATGAAAATAATCATCAAGATATTATAATGATATACTTGTTCAGTTGGATTCCTATTGAGAGCCCAGCTGTATAAGATCTTAGTTTCGGTGTAATTAATAACCAGATGATTTATGTCACACAAAGGGGCAAACACCTTCAACAAATGATATCATCCCAACCTTGATTGTCACAGCAAAATGGAGTCACCTACATACAGCAGCTGTTGGACCTGAGTGGCAGCTAGTTTGGGGATGTGAGAATCAACTACGTTTAGAAAAGGAGTGAGATCATTCATAAATGGATTGAATAAAGTGGACACTAACAGACAAGCTTGTCTCACCCCTTGAATAGAAGAGATAGCCTTTGTTAATGCTCCATTTGGGCTGCACCTAACTGATAGTGAAGTCACAGAATCTATTGTTTAATCAAAAAAATTAGCCTTTTACTAACTAAAGAATTTTTTAACTGCTCCCATAACAGGTTTCTAGGGATGAGATCAAATGCAGCTTTAAGATGTCTAAAGGTAGCAAAATGTTTCTGACCCAGTCCCTGAGAGTACTTTTCAGCTGGGTATGATGACACCATGCGGCGTTCAAGAACAGGCTGACCAAATCTAAAACCAGCCTGATTTATATGCACCTTGCATAACCTTGCGTAAATTCAACCAACCCAATGGAGGCTGGTGGCTCCAATTTTGGCAAGTCTGTAAATCCATTCTGGGTTTTAGTCAGAACCAGGCAGAACTCTAAGGGAGCTATCCAAGGTGCTGAACCTATTTGGGGGATAGGAGTCAGCACCTTGGATAACTAATTTAGAGTTCTGGCTGGTTCTAACTGAAACCCAGAATGGATTTACAGCTCCACCAAAACTGAAGCCACCAGCCTCCACTGAACCAACCGCGACTGAAGCTTTTTTAACAGGTAGGCTGCATAGATTTTCCCAATAACTGATAATAAACTAACTAGGTAGTCATTAGATGGATCAGTCTGTGCTCCTTTTTAAAATATAGGAATAACTATAGTATGCAGACAAGCTGGAGAGGGTTCAGAGGAGGGCAACAGAGATGATCAGGGGACTGGAAACAAAGCCCTATGAGGAGAGACTGAAAGAAATGGGCATGTTTAGCCTTGAGAAGAGAAGACTGAGGGGAGATATGATAGCGCTCTTCAAGTACTTGAAAGGTTGTCACAGAGACGAAGGCCAGGATCCCTTCTCTCTCTTTTTTGAATCTATTTTTATTTTATTTTTATAAATGAAATAAACACTACCAACAACATAATCAGAATCTTCAGTTTCCAATGTTACAGTATTCTGAGAAAAAGAAAAAAGGGAGGATAGCAAAAGAAGGAAGAGAGAAAAAAGAAAGAAAAAAGAATTATATTAAACTTCAATAAAAACAAACCAAATATCCACATATAAATCCAATTGCAGATTATACCTATACAGCATTCTTCCAAACATTGCAAGTATTATTAAATCTTTAATCTGCTCTGCCACAAATGGTAAATTTTATCTTTCAGTCATAACCTCAGTCTTATAGCAAAGGAATGGGAGCAAACAATCCATTTCCATTGGCCATATGTTACCATTCAGTTAACGCATATTAATAAACATTAAAGGTTTAGCCAACAAGGAATAGTAGTAATAATAATAATAATCCCATAATGATATGAAGAAGAAGAAGAAGATGGGGAAAAAAGTTTAAGAAAAAGATAAATAAATAAATAAAAAACAAAAGCAAATCATTAGTATATTTTAAGTAATACATCTAAAAATATATGTGTGTACACAAACATACACACATAAATAGGCATTTTATTACAATATAACACAAAAAAGGAGAAAGAAAACAAAAATATGCAAACATTTACTCTGGTATACTGCCTAGACATCTTATCAGCTATAGCCGAAACAGCACTTCAAAAGAACAGTAAAGATGGCTAAGTTCCAACTCTGGAGGCTGAGAGAGTTGGTTCCCTTGTTTTAATTTTAATACCAATTAAAAATGATTCTGCAGCATCAGGATCCAAAAATCTTTTCATCTGGCCTTCAGAAAGGCCAGCAGGGGGTTGGACTTGATGGCCTTGTAGGCCCCTTCCAACTCTATGATTCTATGAAAAGAATGCAAAATGTATCCGGTTATTTAATATGATATTTCAGGCTAATTTGCTTTGCCAAACTTCTTGCCTTGGCAAATGGCCTTCTTCTGTCAGCGATTTCTTTAGTATAATCAGGAAAGAGCATAATCTTGTCATTTGCTGGTCCCCACCGAAGCTCACTTTATTTTTAAAGTTCAGACTTTCTATGGTCTGAGAAAAGGTGGAAGAACCACAAGGAAAATATAGGGTGGCAATGACTGGATGATGTTGTCATGTGGATAGCTCATAAAAAATGAGTGAACGTAACATGGCAATTTCACTTTAAAAACCAAGTGTGGAAGCACTCCACAAAATCCAATCAAGCCCCACAAAACTCTGTAATTTTCCCTTGTTTTGTATAAGGAAGTGCTCCTTTAGTGCCCTCTCGTGTTCATTAAGAATCAGAACACTGTTTGCATCCAAACAGTGTTTTTAATATTTTTGTTTTTTATTCTGTAATTTTTATTGTTCTATTGTATTAACTAATTGTAGTTGTGCCCAGTAAGTTGCCTTGAGTGCCAGTTTTTGGTAGAAAGGTGAGGTATAAATCAAATCAATAAATAATACAAGCTAATTCTGTGTTGCAAAAACCTGAGCATTTAACTTAACTGACTAATATCATAGCATAAATTATCAGAACTGCGTATGAATACATCCTTTGGTCTGTTGTTGCAAGCCACATCATATTGCAAGCTATATACTGGTAACCCTGGCTTTATGGCCATTGATTATCAAAATGGTCCATCTGGCTGTAGAAGCTATGATTGAACCAGGGTGGCTCTAAATAGCCAATCTAATTTTTAAAAAATAGCACAGTTAAAAAAACAAACAAACAGCCTATGTATTATGGCATCCTTTCCTGGTGAATCCCAACATATCCCTTGTGTAGTGTTTCATTATATTTTATTAGTGTTAAGGAGATGCTGAGTGATATAGGGCTAAACGAGACAACGTACGTCTATAAGAGACATAAAGAAAGACAACAGAGAGTTAGTGGGTGGGAGTTGGTTCTTATTGGGGCTATGATGACGGGGCAGTGCCGTTTAACCCTTTCCTCTTGTGCCATTTCCACAATGGAACCTCGCTCTCCCACAAAAGGTACTGTTTGCTTCATTAAGAAAAACTTAAGGGCATCTATTAGTTTTCCTTAAATGAGCAAAGAGCTGTTTTTGGAGAAGCGGGGTAGTTTTCATGAAGAAATTGACAGGGGGGGAAGGGTTAATCCTCCCCGCAGTCCTAATAAGAATTTCATTTTTCTTTACTTCTCCCGAACCCCCCAGCCTGGGGCTGAACTACCTAAGAACAGTATTTGACGGGGTGGCACCAGGCTAGCTCTGGGGGGATGGACATCACGCTGTAATATTTAAAGACAGGGCCGGCATCAAGGGTCAGCTTGGTCGGGCATCTGCCAAGGGCCCCAAAAGCCAACAGGACCCCTTGTCCCCTGCTGACAAGAGCTGGAGCTGCTGCTCCTCTTCATCATTGCAAGCTGCCTGTTCACTTGCCTCTCCTTCTGGCCCAGGTGGTGGTGGTGAGTGGGAGGAGCAGTGGATGCCACTCCCTCCTTGCTCACTGGCTCTCTTCCTGTCAATCAATCAAGTGGTAGCAAAGATGAGGAAGAGGAAGAGCAATAACAGCTGGTGACATTGGTGGCAAGAGAACAGGCTTACCGAGGGGTGAGGCCCATTGAAGGTGCCTTGCCTCAGGGCCCTCCAAAACCTGGAGATGGCACTGTTACAGGTTTTGGATATTGAGTCACACCTACAGAAGAAATTCTGGCGGTGGTGCTGTCCTATGAACTGTGGCAGAAGAGCTACCTGTCGGGTGACGTAGCCCCAAAGGGACTTAGCCTTAGATGATGAGCGAGTGCCTGTGTAAGAGATTCTGTAATGCCTTGTGCTAACAGAAGCAGCTGCTGGTTTTCAGTTCTCTTTTCTCGTGTAAGGAACTTGCTCTAAGTCAGGGAAATCCCTGCTGTTCATGCAAGAGGCCTTCTATTCACCTCTGGATCCAGCCCTGCATTAAATAGGCAGCATGCAGCTGACCCTCTTTTTCACTCACAAATAAGCAGTTGGGGCTCCGATCTGGATCAGGAACACCATGCACAGGTAGCTGAAGTTAAAACCTCCCCCCAGCTTCTTGTTTTCCAAATTTCACCCCTTCTACACGAGGGCTAAAAAGAAAAGAAAAAAGCATCCTTTGGTGCCAATGGAGCACAGTGTATTAGGATTAAGTGCCCAGGAGTTAATGTAAACATTTTAAGATGCCACGGCTCAAAACAAAACTGTGTGTAAATTAAGCCAACTTCATTCGCTTATGACATCTTTGTATCTTAATACCAATGCCTGAGTTTTTTCTAGTTACTAGTACTACTCCTCACAATAATACTACCAATATTTATAATACAGATGTTATTTTAAAAATAATCACAAGCCTTTGGTGCATGTTTCAATCTATATTTTTTTAAACTGGAGATGCCAGAGATTCTGCATGCCAATCATGTTCTCTACCATCAAACTACATTCCTTCCTCAGTTTGAAGCTCATGTACTTGAGGGCTTGTATTTGGGTATATGGTGCTCCCTTCTATACTGACAATCATGCATATGAAGGCACCGAATGCATCCATTTTTGTGAACTTGTCTTCCATTATTGTTGCCAGTGAAAAGCAGTCACAGTATGGTATCCAGACACCCGTTACTAAAAATAGGCATGATTAAATCCTTTGCAAATGATGTACAGAGGGAGAACCTAGCCAAAATAATAAAAAAGAAGCCCAGAGTATATATGTGAAGTTTTCTTTAGTACCACTAGAATCAGTGGGATTATTAGAGCACAATTAAGTCTCATTAATTTCACCATGACTTCAGCATGCCTAATATTTTCAGGATACGGCCATTTTACTAAGTAGTATGGTCAACCCCCACCCCCCGCTTTGTTACATAAGACAGACTCTGTTTTTTTTAAAAAAAATAAAGGACAGTCTCATTACATTCTTTCTCATTTCATCTCTGCAACCTTTTCTTTCGTTTCCTATCTCCAGGCTCCTCAATGCAGTCCTTAGTCTGCCTGTTCGTTGAGGGACAGCACGACAGCATTGTCAGCTCATTGCATTACAAGTTGCTGAATGTAGACAGCATACCAGTGGAGGAAAGAGAGGTTCTGCAGAATTAGCTGACAGTAACAATTTAAGCTGTGTCAAGCCGGGATTTTTTAACGAGGAACTGGCAGGGTTTGAAAATGTTAGGCTGCAAACCTAGACCCGCTTATCTGGAAGTAAGTCCCATTGAACTCAATGGGACTTACTTTTAAGGCCCTTTGCACTGTTAGGTATATTTGTAAAATAACAAGCATACAAATATAGTAGCAGCTGGAGATGTAATACTACACAGATAAATATCTAAAAAGAAAATAAGCAATACCAAGGCTTTACATTCTATATTAGGGTAATAGCTTTATTAAGTTAACCCAAAGGACACAAATAGTGTGCAAGCTTTTGAATTTGCCTAGGGATGTTCGAACTCACCCCGTCTGGGTTCTCCAGACTCTTGCCCAGCCACTGCCCCTTTTTGCCAGTCCCCAGACTGTGCTCGAGCCCTTCCCACTCTCAGCAAGCAGCCCACACTCACCCCAGCAGCTTTGTTGAGCTCCGCGGTCGCCATTTCTAAAAAAAATAAAATGGCAATCGCAAAAATGCACATGTTTTTGTATGCGTGAAAATGCGCATTTTTGTGAATGCGCATATTCTCATATGTAAGATATGCATTTTTGCAAAGGCACACAGTGTGTATACAAAAATGTGCATTTTTCATAAAATATTCATTTTCATGCATACACAAATATGCACGTTCACAAAATGTGCATTTTCACATATGCAAATGTGGGCATTGGCAAAATGCGGATTTTCCCATGTGCGCAAATTTGCGCATTTTTGCGATCGCCCTTTTATTTCTCAGAA
Source organism: Heloderma suspectum (assembly GCF_057233095.1). NCBI lineage: Eukaryota > Metazoa > Chordata > Lepidosauria > Squamata > Helodermatidae > Heloderma > Heloderma suspectum. Next base: position 93,849,326 of record NC_139458.1, read on the forward strand.
AATGACAACTGTGAAGCTCGACAAGTCTGCTGGAGAGACTGCAAGCTATTTGTCGAGTGCGGGCAGGGGGCGAGCAGGGGCAGGGGCTTGGTGAGCAGGGCTCGGGGGTGCAGGCACAAGCAGGTCCGCTAGATTCCCGGACTGAATCGGGTGCCTGCGCCATCCCTAAATTTGCCAGGCTTGATGGTAAACACAGTGTGTGTGTGTGTGTGTGTGTAGATAATAAGGCTGTAGCAGCAATATACTAATTCAATGTTTATAAGGTTTCTTAATCTGTCATCTGGCAGTAATAATGATGTTCTCCATGGACAGAACTGCTTCTATCAGTGGAACCAGGAGGGGGGAAATCCCCCCTCCCTGCAGACTGCCACACTCCCTCAAAATCTGCTCTGGAGTGTTGGGGGGATCCTGCAGGGCAGGGGGCTATAGAAGAGGAGAGAGGGAGCAAGTCCCATTGCATTGTGTGGGATTTCACCCAAAGTGTATCATACGAAACAAATGCATTGTGGCAGCTATTTTTCTCATGAAATCCCAAACCCCAGAAGGTGGAAGTAAGTGTGACTCTGCTCTCTCCTGTTCGATACTCTCAGTTGAGCGAACAACATTAAACAAACTCAAGTCAAAACTATATTTTAAAATGCTCTCTGGATAAATGTCATATCTTCTAACTTGGGGAGCTGTGCCCTAGATGCACTTAATAAACATGGTAGTGCACCTAATATATCTAGGGACCTAGGACCAGCACATCTCAGATGTAGGGTTCAAGGGTTCTCTTTTCATCTTTACTTTCTCTATCTGTATCTCCTGGAGCAGGAAACAGTGGCCAAGTGACAGCCCTTCAGAACAATAACAATAAAGTGGATCAGGGGCATGTGAGGCATGTTTGTAATATAGCATCCGATGGTACATCCAACATACCTCCTGGAGTACACCTGCACAACTTGTCACCTACCAAGCCAAATGTAGCCCATCAGCCATATATAGTGTTCATGAGGGACTCAACAAAACTCTTGTTTTACTGCCTGGGTTACAAATTGTCAAGAACTGCTCTAGAAGATCATTATTGACCTTTTCCCCATCATTGGAAGATTCCCACGATCCTTCCATTACACAAAGAGGTACAAGCTGTGAAACTATGAGCAGTGCACTCTGCCAGCTTCACAACAACCCCCTGAATTCTAGCTCTCTTGATATGGGACTAGAGGACATGGGGGTTCAGGAGTAAGAAGTGTTACGTTGATGATCAGGGAATAATAATATTTGGATCGGATACCAGATTCTCTGTCGAAAGGCCAATGGTTCCAGCTGTAGATATTTGACTCAGGGTTGGGCAACTTGTGGCCCTCCAGATGTTGTTGAACTGTAACTCTCATCATCCCTCACCATTAGCTAGGCTGACTAGGGCTGATGGGAGTTGTAGGTTGAACCATCTGGAAGGCCACACGTGGCCCAGCCCTGGACTACATGAATCAGGCTATGAAGTACTTTTCTTAAATGTAATATAGGGCTCTTTCTACATGCATTTTGATCCCTCACGAAGTCTTCTGGCAGTTTTCTTATGCTGGCAAAGTAACTTGCTTTTTATGTTGTGCTGTTGACATAAAAAGCTAGAAATGGTGTGATTTTATTGAACTCCTTGCAATTTCAGCCTAAAGAAGCAGTTTTATGTTGTGCCATGGTGATAAAAGATGGAGATAACCATGTCAGGAAAAAGTCTAGCTTTCACTTACTCGCCCTGTTGTGGTAAATACCAGCTTGCTCTGCACAAGGAGAGTTTTCAAATGAAATATAGGATCAAATCACCTTGTGGTGACTTTGCCACTTTAAAAAGTAACTTGAGAATTGGCTTGACAATTTTGAATAGCCATCTCCTGCACAAACTTCATTGAAATGAGTGGGAGTTCCTTGAAACAGATAAAAAAACTAGGAAGGGTCTAAATTTCCTGCTTAGATGAGGCGCAATCTATCAGAGGTAGGCAATTTGGTTTTCTCCATGTGTTTCAGATAACAACTCTCATAATCCATGACCGCTGGAAATGCTGGGTGAGGCTTATGGGAGTTGTAGTCCAAAACATCGCTGCCTTAAATTGCCTACCCCCTTAAGCTAATTTGTCTTGGGGAAAATTCTTCTGGACTCAGATCATAGTGATCTGGATTCAAAGAACTCTTACAGAGTTCTGAGTCAGGAACTTAAGTTGGAGAACTGGCAAGAAACCCATGAAAGGGTTGCCTGTGAAGATTTACCAGGCTTGGGAGTGCAATACCTGATGGAGTGACTCTCCTGGCATGAACCTTCCCATATACTATGCTCATCATCTAAGGCCCTCCTCCACGTGCCTCCGCTGAGGGAGGCTCAGACGGTGCCAACAAGGGAGAGGGACTTCTTCATGCCCCCCTTATTATGGGATGAACTTACCATTGTTATCTTTTCGGTGCCAGGTTAAGACCTTCCTCTGCTCCCACACATTTGGCAGCATATGATAAGGTTATTAATCAGATCATGGGATATTGTGTGTGTGTGTGTGCGTGCGCATGCATATGCCAGCTCTGTTTATGTGTTTGTAGCTAAACTGTTTTTATATTATGCATAATACTGTATTTTTAAGGTTTTTAATATTTGTAAACTGCCCAGAGAGCTTTGGCTATTGGGTGGTGTATAAATGTAGTAAATGAAAAAGTGAAATGAAAGTTGGCAAACCTGGCCGAGGGCCAAATGACACATTGCACTGGAGAGCCATTATTGCATCTTCCAATATTTTCTTTTGTAAGAAAACGCAGATGCTGAGGGTTGCCAGTTTGCTTGGTGCAGTGATCCATGTCATTTCCCCAGTCAAAATGGTCTCCATCAGCTGCTGTTTGCTTGGAGGGTTGGGGGCATGGGGAAAGATTAAGGTATCTTACATTTTCTCTCCCATGGGGCTTACAGCTATTGAGTGGGTGGGGGGGACATGGACAATTTTGATTGGGAAAATGGCATGGGGAAAGGGTTAAATAGCTCCACCCTGCTGCTCTTGTCAAACTGGCAGCCTTCATAGCTGAATAAATTCCTTCCTTCCTTCCTTCCTTCCTTCCTTCCTTCCTTCCTTCCTTCCTTTTTAATGAAAGCATCAGGACATCGAGTCACAGAACTTCTGCATAACCTGCTGTTTGGCCCACAACAGAATGGATTGTGTTTCACCAGTAATTAGTGACTTCCTCACTCCTCATTTTCATTTTTTGCAGGGTATACAGTGATCAATGAAAACTGCCCGGGAGCCGAATGGAATATTATGTGCCGGGAGTGTTGTGAGTATGATCAGATCAAGTGTGTGTGTCCTGGGCGGAAAGAGGTGGTAGGTTACACCATTCCGTGCTGCAGGAACGAGGACAACGAGTGCGACTCCTGTCTGATCCACCCAGGTATGTTGATTTATTGCCCCGACATATCCTACCTACTGAGCACTTATGCCAGACATAAATCACTCTGCTGTGTGCACATGCGAACGCCCTGCCTGAAGCTAGGGGGAGCGTGCAGCCTGTTTTGCCTGCCAGGCTTTGATGATGAATAGGTTTTCTCAGAGATGGGTGGATGCCAATACAAATGGCTCATCATTGTCATTGTGCTGATGAGAGTTAATGCATTTAGCACGCTGCCATGAGCATGTCCCCCTTTCTAGCAATAGAAACTCACACCAGGAGCCGAAAGTTTTCAGGATTTCACCATGCATGCCTGGAAGCCCTCCAGAGGGTAAAGTCATCGTTGGCTTCAATACTAGATGTAGATTTTAGTTCCTCAGTCTCCAAGGCCTAGTTTACACACTTTCTTATTTAAAAAGATAAGATCGAAGTTGCTGGGTTCAGACTCAGCGAAGGAATACGAGAAAAATGCAGACAAAGGCATAAGAAAGAAGCAGCCAGTAGAACCATAAAGAATATTTTTCTATTAGGGATGAATCCAAATAGTTTACCTCAGATCTATATTTTTGTCTCTAGTATCTCAAGGGATTATTCAGATTCCTAAAGGAAGTATTTAGTTAAAGGGAGTGCTATATTGCTATTCTAGCTGAACAGCTAATTTTGGTCAAGCCCTCGCTCAGATTTCAGGCAGGAGTCTCTCTCTCTCTTAAGGCCAAGGAACTATCAGTAAATGTAGAGCTTTTCTACACAAGGTTGTTAATCAGCTGTTAATCCTCTGTATCTACTTTCAGTTTTATCGCAGAATTAAGATCTGAGCTCTAGTTGAAGAATGTTTCCTTTCCTGCTTTTCCATTACATAACCTCTAGGTGGTGTTGTTGTATAGCAGAATAGTGCAAATACACAAGTGGAAAAAATGTTTTCTTTCTCTTTTACAATTAAATACTTCATTTTCCTTGCTCTAAAAAAAATTCCCTGAAAGTATTCTTTAGACACAGAAGTGAAACTGGAGGGTCACAACAACTAAAGAACCCGTAAACAACTGTGAGTAGGGAATGACCAGTGCCTGGAGGCTATAATGGGCTGGATGAAGGCCAGTAAACTGAAGCTAAATCCTGACAAGATGGAAGCTCTGTAAATAGGTGGTTCCTGAGCCCAGGAATCGGGTAAGCAACCTGTCCTAGATGGGGTTGCACCCCCCACCCCGAAGGAACAGATTTGTACCTTGGGAGTACTCCTAGATCCACCCCTGTCACTGGAGCCCCAGGTGGACTCCATGGCCCGGAGTACTTGGGGCCAGCTTTGGCTGATCCACCAGCTATGACCTTTCCTGGACAGAGATAACTTAGCCACAGTAGTACACACGCTGGTAACTTCCCCATTAAACTATTGCAATGCACTTTACATGGGGCTGCCCTTGAAGATGACTTGGAAGTTGCAGCTAGTGTAAAATGCAGCAGCTAGACTGCTGACCAGAACACCTCATAAAAACCATATAACACCAGTTTTAAAGGAATTGCACTGGCTGCCAGTATGTTTCCAGTCAGAATTTAAGGTTTTGGTGATGACATTTAAAGCCCTAAGCAGCTTGGGACCTCGATATTTGAGGGAGCGCCTCTCCCTATATATGCCTGCCTGAGAACTGAGATCTGTTGGAGGGGCCCTCCTCTGCATCCCACCAGTACGAGACATACACTATGGTGGGACATGGCAGAGGACCTTCTCTGCTATGACACCCCGATTGTGGAATGCCCTCCCCTTGGAGGCCCGATTGGCACAGACATTGGTCTCGTTTCAGCGCCAAGTAAAAACATGCCTTTTTACCAAAGTCTTTGAGGGCTAAATGCATTCTCTAGCACATTGTTTTAACTGTTTTATTGTTTTAGATTTTAACTGGTATTAGCTGAATAGTTTAATATGTTTTTAGGTGTTTAAATTATTTATTGTTTTATACTGTTTAAACTGATTTTATCTGTACACCACCCTGAGATCTTAATGATATAGGGCGGGATAGAAATGTTTTAATAAAATAAAAATAAAATAAATGATGAGTGCACAATAAATGCCTCATGTAGAAAATCCTGTAGGTATCCCATGCGTTTCCAGACTCCGTCTTACCAGATGCTCTGTCTTTTATCACTTGTTCCTGCTGTCCGACATAAACGTTGTGCTTGACGGCCTGTTAGCTGTAGCGTATGATCTCCTGCTCTATTTATCCACAGATGTAAGCCAATCCCCTTTCGGTTGCTCCGTTGTTGCTCAATGTACACACACGAGTTAACTCCAACAGTTTAGATCTATGCCTGATCTAAACTTCTTCAGTATTCTGTATGAGTAGTATTGCATTTTTTTGACATAATAGTCAGGTATGTTTGTGAGATTCTGACTCATCTGTGAGACTGAGATCCATATTATGAATGCTCAACCATTCAAGATATACAAAGATTTAGGATTTGGGTCAGATCTGATTCTGCTGCCAATTATGGTCCTGGATTGTTGCATGCTATTCCCCCTCTCACCCTCAAAATCTGCTCTGGTTATGTAGGAAACCCTGCAGAGCAGATTTTCAGGTGGTATGGAGTGGCTAAAGGGTGGAAGAAGAGAGGGAGAAAGTCCCGTTGTGCTAGTGGATTTCTGCTAGCATATTAACCCACTCATTCTAGTTTATATTTATTTATTTCATTTCTATACCGCCCAATAGCCGAAGCTTTCTAGTTTGCTATACCCAGATCGTATTATTGTATTTATACTAGGTTTATAAATTGGTGTGTGTGTGTATACACGTCTGTGTGTGAGTGTGTGTATACACACATACACAAACACACAAAGATGTTGCTCAGATCACTTTTCCAAACCAGGTTTTGTTGAATGACATCAGAGATACTGTCCACATAGGCTGCAGTTTCTCAAGTATTTGGGGGAAAGATCAGTATGAACAGGCATCATTTCCTATCCAGAACAGCTGAATATAGGCTTCTGTCCACCCCATGGTCTCCCTGTATTTCCAGGCTGCATGATTTTTGAGAACTGTAAGTCCTGCCGCAATGGCTCCTGGGGAGGAACGCTGGACAACTTCTACATCAAGGGCATCTACTGTGCAGAATGCAGAGCTGGCTGGTATGGAGGGGACTGCATGAGTGAGTATGGCCAGTGCTTTGCCTTACAGCGGGGAAAAGGGCGGCGCTTCAGGTGTGGCGCAAGGGAGAGTGAATGAAGACAAGCAGAGGGAATTTGCAACTAGTTCCGAAGTGCCTCCCGTCTACGTTCCATATTGTTGTGATGGCCAGTGTGACGCTCAGAAAATTGGATAATGTGAGAAGCGATTTAAATGCAAATTAATATTTGTAGTCTGCTACTATCTCAGGGGCCCAGAATTGATAACGATGTTTGAAATATAAACAGTGGCATCCAGAACCGTATCCTGAAGCTAAAGGGCAAAGGTGAAAAAGGACAAACAATGGGGAAATCAGAAACAATTTATGCTTATTTTTGCAATTTATGCTTGCTTTATTTTTTAATTGCAATTCATCCTTGCTTTATTTTTTAATAAGTTTTAATGCTGCATTTTTAAATCATCTTCTCCAGGTTTATAGCTGCTCTGTTATTTATCTTTTTTAAACGCTGGATTTTTGTTGCTTCTTTTAAAACCAATACTTTTAGAGTGCGATCCTAAACAATGCATGTTTAGACAGAGAAAAGGCCTACAACTCCCAGCATGCTCCAGCCAGCACTGCGCCCTTAGCGTGTTTTGCGCCCTTAGTGTGTTCATTATGTGTTTTTATTTTTGCTTCTATTACATACATCATCCTGAGAACTTGAGCTACAGGGCAACTCATAAATTGAATAAATGAAATGAAATAAATGAAATTGTAAAATGCAACTGCACCTGGTGTCAGGGTGGACACTGAGCCCATAGAATCCCAGAGTAGTTCTGATGCTGAGGAAGAGCAGTCGCTCCTTCGGGAGAGGAGTGCGCTCCTTTTTTCCCAGGACCAACAGCTGACGGAGATTCCTCCCACCCACATTCCTAGTTTAGAAAGCAGTCCAGGGAGTGACTCAGCACAGATAGCAGACTGGGGGGGATGCGCGGCGCAGACGCAGAGAGCGGCGCCAAATGGTTCGCGCTCAAAGAACGGTTGCGCCCAGAGGATCCAAGGGAAAAGGGGAGGGATTCTCCCTAGTCCTTATATTCAGGGGTCTGCCAGTAATTGCCTTTCAAACGGGGACCAACTGTTCCAACTTAGGGCATAGGGATGCTGCTGCTCAGATCTAGTTGCTACCTGTAGAGTTATTAAGTTGTAAAAGAAGAATAAAGCTTTGAAAAGAATCCCTTTGTCTGTGTCTGGACTTGGCTACTGGATTAGACTGAGAGAGCCCTCCAAGGAGCCCTTGACACCTGGGCGGTTATTACAATAATTTGGGATTCTTGAGGGTCAGAAGACAGTTGTCCCATTCCAGTGTCTCCTGGTCCCTATCCTGTTATGAGCACAGAACTCTTCTCTCCATTGAAGTGAAGAGGGAAACCACATTATGTGGGGACTCATTATGCACATCTGATGCCCACCAACTTCTGGACTGGGTTCAGGTTGGGGCGGTTTGATGGGACACCATGATGAGATGTAGGGATTCAGTTAATGCTTGCAAAGTTTTAGCATTGGTTTTACTATTGGTTTATGTCTTAATCTTCATTCCAAAGCCTTTCCAGAGGCTATGGGTTTTGTGCAGGTGCCAGTAAGGGCAGGAGGTATGAGAGAGGTTTATAAGATTATGCATGGTGTAGAGAAAGTGGCTAGGGAGCATTTTTTTCTCCCTTTCTCATAATACTGAAACCCAGTATTTTCCATGGAAGTGAACGGTGGGTGATTCAGTTCAAACAAATGGAGGCATATCTTTGCATAGAACATGGTTAAACGATGGAATCCACTACTATAAGATGTGGTGATGGTTAAAAGGGGTTAATCCCTTTTGAAAGCCCCATAAGATGTAGGGAGCTTTAAAAAGGGATTAGACAAATTAAGGAAGGATAAGGTCTCCGTGGCTACTAGTCATGGTAGCTGTATGGTGCCTCCAGGATCAAAGGCAGCATGCCACTGAATCCCAGTTGATATGGAACAACAGGGGAGAGGGCCCTTGCTCTCCTATCCCGCTTCCGGGCTTCCCATAGGCATCTAGTTGGCCACTGTCGGAAACAAGACGTTGGACCAGGTAGCCTTGGGTCTGATCTAGCAGAGCACTCCTTATGTTCTTATTACAAAATAATCCAGGAATCATTCTCTTTTGTGGGTGCAGGATGAGAGCTGATAGAAACAACAATCCTGTTGCTGGGAAACTGTGATTGCTTCTGCCATTCTGCTGAAGTGGCAAGAAGGGAAGAATGAATGAGCACCATTTCCCCTGTCATTCCTAGGGAGAGGGACGTACATATTCCCTGCAGCAAGATTCACACTCAGTTAGTCCACTCATTTCAGAATATGCATCTGGCCAAGGGGATATACGCATCTTCAGTGGAGGCTGGTGGTTCTGATGTCAGTGGGGTAGGGAATCCGCTCCAGGTTTCAGTCAGAACCAGACAGAACTCTAAAGGAGCTATCCATGGTACTGAACCTATTTTGGATATATGGTTTAGTACTTTGGATAGCTCCTTTAACATCCTGACTGAAACCTGGAGGGGATTCACTTCCCCACTGACATCGGAGCCACCAGCCTCCACTGAACATCTTTCCCCTGTCCTTCCAGGAGACCCCTGAGCAGCTTCCTTACAGCTTCAGGAGAACTTTGGAACCCATCCCCCAATTTTTGCCCCAGCAGGTGCAATGATTGCATGGGATATACTGTGGGCTAGCAGCCCACAGGTGCCGACATAGCACTACCCTATCCCCTGCCACAGAGGTAATATGGTCCACCACACACTAAGTATATCATCTTTACTGTCCTGCCATTACAACCTACTTTTACCAACCTTTGTTTCCCCCCCACACTTCTTCCTTCAGGAGCTGTTAATTACAATATGAAAAATCAGCCATCCCAGCTTCCTCCAAGCTAACCTCACCCCACTGAATATGTGGAGACTGGTTATTGCTTGATGCGTTTAGTATGAATATAATTCTTACAGAAAGCAAAGTTGTCACCTGTATTGGCTCCAGGAGCATAGCCAAGTCATTTGTAGTCTTAGAGGGGCCTAGAGATCCATAATGCTTGCTTAAGTTCATTATTGGTGCAATTCCCTTGCTAGTCAGCCTCTGAGCATGTGAAGATGATTCAATGGGCCGATAACAGCCTTCTCAGCGCATTCTTTGCTAATGAGTAGAAAGCCTTATCAGGCTGTGCCTGGGAAGTGAAGCTGTGTGTTTATGCTGAGCCGCAGGTGGCTGTGCTTGAGAACCAAACACTTCTAGCCTATGCTGGGAATGGATGCGATGGGGCACTTGCTAGTGTCATGCTGCCTCATGGCTAGCATGTACTGTATAAAACCCATTGTAACCCGTGGCTCTGGGTTCAGAGAAGCTGTCTGATCCAACCATTGGGTACGCCTGTGTGCTGTAAGTTACCCAATAAAGTCTCCTTGTAAGTAAACCTATAGATCTGATTTATCACTATCTTGGCACCTCTAACCTAAGAGCGCAACACCCACGACCAGGGCAACACATCGCCACAGGAAAAACACTAGTGGTGTAGTGGTAGATTTTGAAGTGCAGATGCTCATCCTGACAGTTCCCATAGCCACACCCCCAAGGAGAATCCAAAAATGCAGGCAGTAGTGTTAATCCATGTCAACAAACCAGTTCTAGCACTTTCCTTTTCCACCAGGAGCAGGAGTTCTGTAGCACTAATGGGTCTACTTTCAAGACCAAGCCTGCTGTTGGTCTTGTTCTTATGTTCTTAAACCACACCAAAATACTTTACATTCTGTTGTTACAAACAACATATAGTTCCTGGGAGAATCCTTCCTTTCCCCCCCCCCCACCGCTAGTGTGAGGATTGCAGCTAAGGTCATAGGGAACAGAGAATTCCAAGGAGTGGTGGCAGCACATGATGTCAGTGTCCCTGCTAATGAAAAAGTGCTGGCGCTGCATCCCTGTGAGCCTTGGTTCTACTACACCACCTTTTAAAAAAAGCCGTAGATTGCTACAGACTAGGTTACATTCGCCATTGTGCTAATAGTTACAGCCAAATATAGAATTACAAGGCTGGAGGAAGCCTTGTAGGCCATCTAATTGATTCAAGAAACCCAGAGCTAGAAGCTGGAGCATCTGCAGCAGGTGGCTATCCAACGTCTATCCAACCTCCTCCCCACTCCACACACACACACACACAGCTTATTGGCTCTTACTCGGCAACTGCTATGTTCTAATTTTCATAAATCTTCCAGAGGCAAACTGTCTCCTTCCGTATTCTGAACTTCTTTTAAAATATCTCACAGATCACAACATCTTAAGAACATAAGAAGAGCCATGCTGGATCAGACCAAAGGTTCATCTAGTCCAGCATTCTGTTCACACAGTGGCCAATGAGCTGTTGACCAGGAACACACAAGCAAGACACAAGTGCAGTGACACCCTCCCCACCCCCCAGGTTCCCCAGCAATGGTGTTCGTAGGCATACTGCCTCTGGTACTGGAGGAAGCACATAGCCATCAGGACTACTAGCCATTGGTAGCCCTCTCCTCCAGGAATTTGTCTAAAACCCTTTGAAAGCCATCCAAATTGGTGGCCATCACTACATCTTGTGATAAGGAATTCCGTAGTTTGACTATGTGCTGTGTGAAGAAGTACTTCCTTTTATCTGTCTTGAATCTCCCACTGATCAGCTTCTTGGGGTGACCGCACTGGGCTCTAGTATTATGAGAGAGGAAGAAAAATGTCTCCCTATCCACATTTTCCACACCTTGCATAATTTTGTACATCTCTATTATGTCTCTCCATACCTTCCTTTTTTTCCCAAGCTAATCTTTGTGCTCCTTTATCTGTCCTTTATCAAAGGATAGGAGCAGAGGCCAGTTTTCTGCCCAGGTGTGGGAAAATTACATTTTTTGAGAGGGAGCCAGCAAAAGGAACAGCTAATCTTAAGAAAGGGTGAGGGGAAAGCTCATTTATGTGTTTGTGCATATGTGTATATGCACTTGTCTATGCCCATATTTGCAGGAGATTAAATTATAAGGAATATAGGTTGGGTGGTGGTCAAGAATAGGGTTCATCAAAGAGCCACATGTCTGTTGTACGCCCAAGGCTGTACAGAGCAGACTGGCTAACCCATCTTCCTGAAAATAATTTTCTAAGAAGTCATACAGGTTACAATTTATTCGAGTACTTCAATCCAAGCAGTAGGTGGTGCTGAGGAGCTCTTCCATGTTAAAAAAAAAAAAAGGGGGGGGGAAGTAATGTATAGTCAGTTTTTTGAAAGAGGGATTCCCTTCCATCCCAGACATATTCATTGTAATTGATTAATGGGAAATGACAGCATTAAAATTACATGTGTGAAGAAGAAAATCATGACAGGAATATGCAAAGTAATAATTGAACCAGCGTTTGGGGGTTTCCGCTATTGCCTTTGCTCATGGATGCCACAGTTTATATTGATGACATCCAGTTTTTGCTGACACAACAGTCTGAACTAGGTAGTAGTGACCATGGCTGGAACAAGGCGGAGGACTTAGAAATGCATTTTGTTTTTCATTAAAATATAATAATATGGAGTGCTATAAGCTGTGGGTATCTATATACAGTAAGGAGTTCAATTAATGGAATATAATTTGAAACCCAATTTGTTTTATTGTTCTAAATTCATTGTATGAAAGGAGGCCGTGGCTATCTTGGCTTGAAGGATGTGATGAAAGTAGTACAGATAAGGCTAAAATCCATGAAGATTTCACTGCTTGTCCATGCTGGAAAAAGCTTAACTACTACCACTACTGCTACTATAATTGTTGTTATTATTATTATTATACCACTTAGAGCGCAATCCTATCAGGATGCCCATCAGCCTCTGAACTCGGACTCTGCCGGGCATCCTATGCAAAGTAGGAAGAGGGCAGAGGTGATCTTTGCCTCCGTGCTCCTCCTGCTTTGCATTTTTGCTAGATGGGCTTTTTCATCTAACTGGGCTCTGCGGAGCAGGAGGGAAGGAGGCTGGACAATTCTTTGTAAGCCGGCCTCCGCAGTCCCCTCCTGTCCTCGCCCACAGAACCACCCCCTTTCCTTCCTCTCTGAGGTTGCTCTTGTAGTCTCAGAGAGGCAGCCATCATGGTTCTTTCTGCACCGGCTGTGAGGGGGAGGGGGTGGGGAGCTCGGACTCCTGGGTCCAAGGTTGGAATGCTGTCTCCAACTTCGGTCCAGGAATCTGAAGTATCCTATGGCCCCCCAGATGCTGTCTAGGAGCCATAGGATTTCTCTCTGAATATAATAAAATCCCTAAGTGCTTACACATTAAAATACAATGTAACAATATAGAAACAAAATAAAGTAATCAATAATTTAAAACAGTAAAGAATATTTAGAAACATTATATCATCATCGTAATAAAACAGGGTGGTAACAGAATCCCTCACAGGTCAGGAAAAGCCTGTGTGAATGCGTGTGTTTTTAAGAGGTGTTTAAAACTTGCCAGGGTTTATGACTCTTGAATAACATGTGGGAGAGTGTTTCAAAGGGTGGGTGCTACCAATGAGAAGGCCCATTTATGTACTGCTACCTGGTGACATTTGATTGGCTGCAGAAAGACCAATATTCTTCCTCTTCTGCAGCTGGCAAAGGCACTGACAAGGCAATCCTATATATGTCTGCTCAGAAGTAGGAATGGGTGAGAAATTGGTTCAGTTTCCATTTTAATGCGAACTTACCAAATCGGCACTTCTTGAACCTATACACGAACCGGGACACAGTGATATGGTGACATTCTCACTTTTCCAAATTTGCAATGCAGTTTGCAAATTAAAAAATGTGCATAAAAATGCATATAATAGGGGAAAGTGTACACACACAAAAGTGTATGTTAGGGGAAAGTGCACACAAAACTGCATTGCATTAAGAAAACTGCTTGCAAAATGTGCATACTCGGGAAAGTGTGTACAAAAACACATATATTCGGAGAAATGATCAGGAAAATATGTATGACTTCTCATGTGGACTTTAAAAATAGCAAACTAATGCAGAAGTGGGACAGAATGATAAAAAAAAAATGAGAAACTGAGCACAATTGAACTTGACAGATCCATCTATCCCTACTCAGAAGTAAGTGCCATTGAATTCAATACTCTCATGTAATTGGGCTAGGACTGCAGTTTTAATCACTGTCAGTAAAAATGTGGCAACCTGAGGTAGGAAGAAAATCTGAGCAGTTCAGTCCTCAGCCAATAAAGCCAAATGTCTTGGCTTTAAGCCAGTTTTGTCCCATTAACTTTAGTGGGAATAAATCAGTTGATATACACGTCCTCTGTCTTAACCTGGCTTGAAACCAGGCTGCATGTTGACCTCTTTAAAAATCTGCTTTTTTGTGCTCAGGTTTTTGGATGATGTGAAAGTGTGTAAATTATTTTTGTAGTTATATAGTTTCCTTTCGGCTATCAGGGCTAGACATTTCTTTTTTCTTGCCACTAATGAGTTTCTAATAGGATTTAACAGCCTCCATGAGAAATTTAGCACTTTCGCTCCACCACCAAGTTGATTAGGTTCTTCTAGCAACCAGACCTGCAGCAATTGTGCAGGTGCAGCTTTTTCTAGCGTAGAGAGAGGCAGTGGGAGAACACAATTTTGTGCATCAGGATCTTTTGAAGGCACCATAGCAGGGCCAGGAAAAACCTGGCGAACCCAGGCAGAAATAGTGAAGCAAGACGGGAATGGAAGAGCAGCAGCAGCAACAACAGTGGAGGCAGCTTGTCAGATAACTCAGCCTGAAGAAAGTTTTTCCCCCAATGGTGTGCCAGGAAGTAGACCAATGAGACTAGTCTTGGATTCACCAAAGTGGGAGGAAAGTACAGAGTGTTGAGGAGAATAATTCCATGTTTATTCACTCAGCATAAACCTAAATGGGCAGCGTGATTTATAAATCCTGTGCAAGAAGACAAATTATTCTAATACACATGGTCTGATAGAAGACTGAGGTCCAATTGGACATCATGGCAAATTTGGATTTTTTTTCTCCTGTTCAGCATCAAAAGTATTCTGAAGAAAGCTGGTTTCGTTCTAGGTTGGTCATGTTTTAGTGTTGGTGGTGAGAAACAGAAGGGTTTCTTAAGGGCACAATCCTATTCATGGTTAGACAGAAAGACGTCCTACAACTTCCTAGCATCCCTCAGCCAGCCACGCTGTAGGCCTTTTTTCTGTCTAAACATGCGTAGGATTGCACCCTAAGTGGGGATGTCAGAGAAACCCATCCAGGTGGTGGAGCTCTCTGAGCTTTCATCAGCTTGGCCCCCTGGACTTTGGCTCGCTTCCCCACTAGCTGGCCTGTCTTGATCTTCATCATGTTGGACCAGCTCGTGGATTTTCCAGGGTGGTTTTTTTCCACAAATAGAAATTTGCACAAATTGCAACTGCAATTTGTGTATTTGGGCAAATTTCAACTGTAATTTGCACAATTTGCAATTTGTGTAAATTTCTATTCCCCCACCTGCACCCTGGAAAAAGTTTCTGGAATTTGGGAAAACCCGCAGATCAGCTTGTGAATGTAAGCCGTGCAGGGCGGGCAGCAGGAATCTGTCAGGCCCCCAAAGGCCCGGATTTTCAAACGATGGACAGCCCTCATCGTTCTAGTCCAGCATCCTGTTTCCCACAGTGGACAACCAGATGGCTCTGGGAAGTCCACCATCCTCCCTCCAGCCAGGCAACATACATTTTTAATGTAGCCATCATAGAGAATATATATTGATAGATCTTTTAAAAGACATCTAAGCTAGTGTCCAACACCACATCTTCTGGAAACAAATTCCATTCCATGTGCATTGTGTGAGGACATATCCTGCCCCCCCCCCCGGAATCCATTATCTTAGATTTATTATTAGAAATCTGCTCTGAATCTATTCCTAATCAGTTTTATTGAACTGGTTCAGACATACCAAAAAGCAAGAATTCTTCAGAATTCTGGAAGGAACCAGCATGCTGGTGCAGGCTGCCCGATTGCATGCCTCCTTCTCCAGTGGGAATGGTTAAACAAACCAGGAAACCTCCAGCCATGGTTTGTTTAGCTTTACATCTGAACTGGGATCCCTGGCTTATTGCTCTCCTTACAAGCCAGAATCACAAGCCAGGGTTTGTTCAGGAGGACCCTGAATTCTGGAGTTAAAAGCAACAGACAAAAATAATTTCTACTTTCTCCATACCACCCATTATTTTATAAATTTCTGTCATCTTTTTTTAAACAAAATATCCCAAAAACTTTAGCCTTTCCTTGTAGGGCCAGTGTTTCAATCCCTTGACTATTTTGGATGATTTTTTCTGCGTGCTTTCTAGCTTTATAATACCCATTTTGAGAGGGGGCCAACAGAACCACGCACAGTAAAGTTGGACTATGTTCTGATATTAGTATGTAAAGTCCCCCCCCCCCCCAAAAAAGCATGTAGACTCAGTGGAAATGATTGGATTGTTAGAGAGAGATCCAAGACAGAGGTTTAAGTGGGGTGAGATGCGATCCCAGTTCTTTCCAGGCAGGTGTAGAACCACCCCATTTCTTTCCAGGTGAACATAATTGAATCTGGCATATCATACTTCCTCCCCCGCCCCACACACACACTTTGAAACCATCCCAGTTCCTGCAAGACCTTCCCGCTTCCCCTTTTCTCCCACTTCGGGCACTTTCTCCCATACCTCAGCTTGCTTCTGAAACTCTAGTGGTGCTGCTTGCTTATTGCTGTTGGTTTTTCAGTTCTGTTAATTTACTAGGGGAATTCCTCAGGATGATATATATATGAGAGGAACTGTGTCTAGAGGACATCTTGAGGTCTGAACTAGTCCTAAAGGCATTGGGAGCAGGGTGGAAGATGTATAAATCTGTTTAAATATGAAATGTGAATTGCAGTTATTTAAAAAATCCAGTAACTGTTCTTTCTCTAAATGTTTGACCTCAAGCAAGAATTTTTATATGCCCCAGAAAACAGTTTTGCCTCCTTTTTCAGACACAAAAGGAACAGGGATGCTGACAATCTTCCAAAAGGGATTCTTTTCTTACTTTCCCCCAACACGCTTCAGAACAAGGCAGGATTTGCCAGGATTAACATTTGGAGCGCGAAGTATTCTTGGGAACTGTCCAGGTCTTTTCCTCTAAGAGATAAAAGATCCTTTTGATGGGAAGAGGGTGGAGCGTGATGCCCTGATCATTTGCTCAGAGGGGTGGCAGCAGGGTGTTACATTAACCTCTTTGGGGGTGAGCTAGAGATAGGAAAATGAAGATCAGATCTGACCACAGATAGGCTTCATGCAAAGAAGGTTTGAGCCTGTTCCTTTGGAGGCATTCTTTGAATGGCTTTCTCTTTAGCCTTTGGACCACCTGCTTTGTTGGCCAGCCCCATTTTCTTGGCAGAAATGTTCCACAAGTTCAGACTGTACTGTACTCCCGAGAAAGGTGCATTCAGTATTCCCAGCACGCCACCATCTCTTTGCACCAGTTCTTTCTCGTCAAAGGCAACAGCGACAAAGGAAACTCAAAAGCCCCCTTGTAACGAAGGGGAATGTTCTCTGAGGTGATTCAAGGACCTTGTCAGTCCTTCTGAAGAAGGTTTCCTGCAGCTTTGTCCCAGGTTGTTTTGAGGTGGGAGCCAGAAACAGTGCTAGGTTTCCTCTCTTCAGTGTGGGAAGCTACATTATCATGTACGTTGCAGCGGATCCTGGCATATCCCAACGGCATCCTAATGACAGCCAAGGGGGCAAAGTAATTAATTGTCTAGCCTTTCACACCAGGAACCAACAAGCCCTGGTGTGGAATGAAGCACTTATGATGTACCCTTTCTGAGCTTGTTTTCTGTTTCATCAGAGTGCACTTAACTGAGGGTAATTGAGGGTGCATTGACAAAGGGTTTTAAAAAAAAAAGAAAATAAGAAAGGACAAGTTTTAACCCTGTAGAGTCTTGCAGGAAACAGGAAATACTGAGATCTGGCATTTGGCATATTGTTGAATGTGGTACAGCCATGCAGTCTCTATGTTCCAAGTAGAAGCCAAACGTTTGCAGCCCACTGCTCTATCCTTCCAGCAGCCACCCCACATGGGAAAAGTAACCACTGCATTCAGGAAGATCAAGCTAGCCTACCCACAACCCTGAAAGCTAGCCAAATTGTAGGTTTGTTCAGATCTTTCCCTCCACATCTTCCCTGAACACATGAAGATTGGGAGCTGGGACCAGCTAGCACAGTCCTGCTTCCCCTTCCGCCCACTGAGTGAATGCATGGACAAGAAGGTCCAGCCAGTCTTCATGTGGATTGACAGTCTGAGCCTGTTAGAGGCTCACTTGTGTGTCTGTTTTGCCACACATCGAAGTGACGAAGTCCTAATGTTCAGGTGCAACAGCGCTCCCATCTGGGAAGGCTTTGCAGGGGCTCAGTTAAATGTCTACACCAAGGCTGGGCTGAGAGTTTGATGCCTCAGACAGAAAATCAAAATGGCACCGACTCCTGCCAATTACCAATGGGACACAATCCCCAGAAAGTTCTTCTGCACAAGCCTGATTGAAATGAACAAAAGCTGCGCAAGAGCACTACAATGTGATCATATTACCAACCAGTGCAGAAATAATGGGCTGTACCCAATGTTAGTCCTAGAGTAGATTCATTGAAATGAATGGGACTTAACAATCCAATAGATTTCAATTCCACATTATGCAATCTCTTCCTTCCCCCAAAGGTAGTTTAATGTACATTAAGACTGTAGCTAATGCAGACACAACTTGCAGCCCATCACACTGAATTAAACACAGCTCCCCACCATCTGCGTATTGTGGCTAGCCAGGTGAACATAGGAAACTGCTTTATACTGAGTCATTCCATTGGCCCATCTAATTTAGTATTATCTGCATATGCACTGACCGGCAGCATCTTTCCAAGGTTTCAGGGATTGAATCTTGGACCTTCTGCATGTAAAACATGTGCTCTACCACTGAGCTGAAGCCAATCACTAAGTGCTGGACAATCCCACTACCTTTCTTGAAAGTCCCAAGCGGGAAACAGCAGGAGGTTTACTGAGCTCGTGGTGGCATGTCATACATGTCATATGAACATTCAGCTTGGAAGATCACATGATGTTCAGGCTGAGATAGTACCTAATGTGAGAATCTTTTTCCAACACATTTACATGAGTCAGGTTTAAAACCGGGAGCCTTGTACATGCTGTTTCTGAGTTTGTTTTCCTTAAAGAACCTAATGGTTTTCCTTCATTCCTTCCTTTCAGGATGTGGGCAGGTTCTCCAGGCTTCAAAAGGTCAGATTTTGTTGGAGAGCTATCCACTGAATGCCCAGTGTGAGTGGACTATACATGCCAAACCTGGGTTTGTTGTCGAGTTAAGGTAGGTGAGAGATGAATGTTAGTATCCTGGATTTTCTTTTCCTGCATAACACAAGCTTATGTGCAAATAGAAGGTGTGTCCAGATAATGCTGGAACCCAGAGGAATTTCCATTGGGGCTTGTCTCCTCTGCCCAGTCATGAACATTAATCATAATTTATATTTGAACAAAAAAAGGCTATCT
Organism: Heloderma suspectum; assembly: GCF_057233095.1. Classification (NCBI taxonomy): domain Eukaryota; kingdom Metazoa; phylum Chordata; class Lepidosauria; order Squamata; family Helodermatidae; genus Heloderma; species Heloderma suspectum. The sequence continues at coordinate 93,868,383 of NC_139458.1, forward strand.
GCTTCTTCCTGTGTTACCTTAAAAACATTCAGAAATTATGCACTGGGCATCTGATTTGCACATTGGCTCTTAAATTATCTTTACCTTCATCCCTGGGTTTTCTCCCAAAGGAACATACTTTTGGGTAAGTGAAGAGGGAAGCTGCAGTAGCAGGCATTTCCAGCATCCTTTTCCCTTTGGGGAATGGACTAGGACTCTAATGCTCAGCATCTTCAGCAGGTAAGTGACACCGCATGTACTGTTCCCACCAAAGGAAAAATGGGTTGCATGCAGGGCTATGTCCTTCCTGTTCTTGCCATCAAGTATTCCATCAGAGGCATGGGAGTTTGAGACCGCCCTTGATAGAATGCTTGAAACATTGCCAGTTATCTCTGCTGATTTTCAAAACCGTGACTTATTTTTATGTCAGCGGATTATGAACGACCTGTGCATTTTGGGACAATCAAATGGGTAGCTCAAGAAACAAATACTAATATAGCTATGACTTGTGACAAAGTTCCCACTGCTATTGCCCCACCCATTTCTCAGATGTATTTATTTATTTAAAAATCAACAGATGCACATCCATCAAGCTTGCGTTGATTTCCCGCAACCCTTTAGTGGTGCCTTAAGTCTTCCTCCATTCCCCCCCCCACTTTACATAGCCCATTGAAGTCAGGGGAGTTTGTAGGTGTGGCTTTCCGAGCCCTGGTACTAAAACCAAAGAAGTTTCAATGCAACATGTTTCTCCCCATGCACCTACCCCCATCATTGCCCTGTAGCAAATTCATCGACACAAAACTTTGGGCATGAACTAGCAACAGGGAAATACACATGTGTACACTTGTTAAAAAGTTAGATTCCTAGTGATGAGGAGGCACGGTGAAAGGATGGCTTCAGTCCCACACCATTCCCCTTTCCTTAACCAAGAGGTGATCAGGAGCTGGCTTTTAAAATAGGGCTCTTTATATACACCACTTTCTGTGACCTCGTTTGTATGTCAAGACCAACCATGGGTTAATTAATAGAAAGTGGCATATATAAGATGCCGCTCTATTTAAAAAGCGGAAGGAGTGAGTATGTGGGAGGCATTGTGCTTGCTTGCTTGTTTGCTCAAGTACAACCCTGACCAACTATGGGTTAATAAATTAACCCATGGTTGGTTGGGGCTACGTACAAGTTAGCAAATGCACTGCCTCCCACCAGCTCTTCGCTTCCACTTTGCATCTGGTTTAGCAAACAACCCAGGAATGCCCCATTACTGGGTTGTTCAGCATGACTTGCAAACCTGGCACTGTGGCTTGTTGAGGGAGAAACAACCCAGAGCTTTAGCCCAACAACAAACCATGGGTTAAATCTTTGTGTTGTTTTTCCCTCAACAACCCAGAGTGCTGGGTCCAGACATCAAAGTAAACAAACCAGGTATGGGACATTCCTGGATTGTTTCCCTAAGTGGATGCAAAGCAGAAGCAGTGAATGGGCGGGAGGCAGCATGCTCACTCGTGCGCAGTCCCGTCGACCCATGGTTTGTTGTTATGTGTGAACCAGGTCTATGTGTGGTTGTCCAGACTGGATTATGCCCTTTATTTAATTTGTTCATGATATATTTTCAAATGACAGAGCTGTTTGCAAAACTCTTCTTGTCGCATGATTTTTCACCTTCCATATATTTATAAAATAAATCTATTATTGCTCATTCACTATCTCTTAATAAGCTACTTTCACACCAGAATACAAGGAGCTGCCTTACACTAGGCCAGACTATTTGTCCATGTCTACCCTGAGTGGTGGTGGCCGTCCAGGATCTCAGGCTGAAGTCTTTTCCAACACCTGCTATCTGGTTCTTTTAAGTGGAGATGCTGTGGCTGAACCTGGGATATCCTGCATGCAAGACGTGTCTACTTCCACTGAGCTATAGTCTCTCCCCCAGGTCTCAAAACAGGACCTCCAGCAGCCAAGAATTTGGAGGGGAGCCAGGAGAGTGATGATCAAATTATAGAAGCTTCTTAGGGAGGTGGGAGGGGTGTGAGAATTCGTTTGCCAGATTTCTCCCTATACAGAACTTGTGAAGAAGGTGAAGAAAGGGCCTTAATGGGATGTTTTTCCAGATTCAAGAGCATAGAAGTAATTTAAAAATGCAATTCTATCAGAGAAATGCTAGTTTGGCACCTGAATTTGTTATCTTTTTTTTTGTCCAAGGTTTGCTATGCTGAGCCTGGAGTTTGACTACATGTGCCAGTATGACTATGTAGAGGTTCGAGATGGGGACACTGTTGATAGCAGGATAATTAAGCGTTTCTGTGGAAATGACAGGCCTCCTCCAATCCGAAGCACAGGGCCTTCGCTCCACGTTCTTTTCCATTCAGATGGTTCCAAGAATTTTGATGGGTTTCATGCTGTATTTGAAGAAATTACAGGTAAAGAGGTTGAAAAAGAAGAGGCTCACTTTTTTCATCACAATAACTCGATCTCATGAATTTTGTTTCCCTTTTTTGTGCCATTAAAAGTCTTTGTGCTAAGGTCCTCATGTGGAAGCAACATTTCTATTTCTTAAGATGATGAGACAGTGAGACATGAGAGTACTTTTGCTGTTGATATACTGGGCTCCCCAAATTCTCTGGTGGCGTCTTCATATCTAGGCCCCACAAACTCTGTACCAAGACATGTACATACAGCATTCTTATCTAATCATACCAATTGGCTTGGAGAATATCTTCAAGGCTGATGCTGATATACAGTTTGCTCATACTTTTATGTAGAAACAGGAAGAGATGTATTATTGAAGTAATCAAGTGAATATACCCATGTAGGAAAGTTACATTACAGTGAGTTAGCCACACAATTTGGGAGCAAAAATCCCATGAGTGAGAAATACAGTCCTGTTCAGGTCTATACACGAGATTGTCCCTTGCAAGTTATGTGGATAACTTGAGGCCTAAGATTGCTCCTTGTATTCACAATATCCTATCGTTATGCCACTTCATGTGTACCAAGGGTAATGCTGGGTTTGGTTTTTATTATATTCATTAATTAATATACTGCTTCTCATAAGAAATCTCAAAGCAGTTTACAAATAAAAATAACAATACAAAGCACAAACGCTAATAAAACAATACTATTAAACTCTACAAATTCCTGAGTCTCAGGAGCTGAAGTTTTAGTGCTATGGTACAGTAAATGAGAGGTAAGATGTAATGCTTGGGTGGTTCTGATATCTGGCGATTGTCTCTGAGATTTTTCTCTCTCTATAAATGTGGCCTGCAACTATGCCAGGCTGACCCAAGGCAGGGCAGGGGGTTGTTGCTTGGCTGCCTTAGGTGTTGTGGGGCAGTTTGTTGTCTCAACTAATATTTCCGTTTCATGGAGGGGATGAATGGAATCGAGGTAAATTGAGCATGGGAGATGGTTACTTGTCTAAGACTAAACAAGAACTTCTTGGAAGGGGATGTGCCTTTAAATATGGGCTTCCTCCTAGCAAGTCCAACTCTCAGTCCAGTGGGATGCCTTACCTACTGGCCAATGGGCTCCATCATGATTTTCTTCTTATTACATAAAGTACAAAAAGTACCATCACAGGGGCTGCTAGAAATAGCACTGTGTTAATTAAAGGACCTATAATAATAATAAAAAGTCACCTCCATGAAATTGAACTTGGTGTGGGGTATGCTGCAGCAAAGCCTCCCACACTCATGGGACTAACATATTCCATACAGGGTGGGATGAATGGATCTTGTTTCCTCTGCTCAGCAGGAACCCTTTTAGTATTCCACTGCTGCCATCTACTTTTCTTTCCGCCCCATTTTTAGCAGTAATTATTTAGAGATTGGGTGGTTGGTTGCTACTGTGGTAATCTATGCAGAGTGGGATACGGAGCGCTTACAGTTTTATAAGGAAGTTTTATTGTGTGCTGTATTGTGAGTCTGTCCTGGCCTAATGTGCAGCTGAAATGAAAAGCTTTTAAAACTCTCTCTTCTGCAAAGCATTAACCTGGCTGCTCACACTGTTTATTTGGAAGAATGTGATTTGCATGGGGAGTGAAGGGGTGGGGGGTGGGGGGGCTTGACAGAGCTGTGAGACCAAGACCTCTGGCAGCACAAATTTAATAAGATAGAGCACTGTGAAATGCTTCTCTCTGCAAAAAGCTTGAGGGGTAGCTGAAATCAGGGTAACAAGGTGAACTGAGTTTACTTGGCTGTTCTCCTGTGTTTATTGTTAAGAACCAGTTTAAGCACTTAAAGGCGTATGCAGTGGCCCAAAAGGGAATGGTGATATTCTAGGACAAGAGTAGGCAACCTGTGGCACTCCAGATGTTTTGACATGCACCTCCCATGATCCCTCACCATTGACTATGCTGGTTAGTGCTGATGGGAGTGGTAGGCCAAAACATCTGTAGGGGCCCAGGTTGCCCACCCCTGTTCTAGGACTACAATATCCTAAGGTCCATTGAAGAGTAGGGAAAATAAAAAGCGTGGTGGTTTTATCAGTCACTGTATAAATTATACTGTTCTATAATTTCTGATTTGGGGAGATTCTTTTTTACTTACATTGCTGGGTCCTTTGCGCTTGCATCATCTTCATTAAAAGCCCTTTCACATAGCTTGCTGAGCACCTAGATCTCTTCATTGACATTTCACAGTTGTTTGTGTTGGAGGTACTTGGGCCATGGGTTACTTAACCTGAACTTGAAGGGTTAATATGTACCTGAGTCAGGTGGGAAGGGATCTCTGGGAGATCCAATTGCCTTTTCCTTGTCTTCTCCCCCTACTCTCCTTTTTATTTCTTCATACTTCCCCCTTGCAAGGGATGCTGACCATGAGACTGACCTCAGCCAACTTACCTCTAGATGTAAGCTTGTTATATCTCAAGTAAAGTCTGTTCTTAACCCACCGCTCGAGTGTGTTTTGTCTACATCCGTAGCTACTGACGGGAGGCTGATTCGGACTTCAGTTTGACCTCTGTAGGCTCTACTGCTGTAATTGCAACACCACTGTTGTACAGTTTTCCCTCTCCTGGGCTTCCTTTCCACTGCTTTATTTCTGATCTCCTAAAAATCAAAATGGGTCAAGTCATAGCTGTGTCATGCACCTAATTTCTAGCTACTTGGGCAGATAGGTTCCTCAGGGCCCAGATAGTGCATAAAATCCAGATGATATATATGAACACCATGGAGGTGTCTATTGATCTGCTTCTTGATTTGAGAAGATTTGCTCATTCTCTGTCTGAACAGTTTGACTTTGACTGAATATTTCCATCATAATGAATAACTCTTAACAGGGCAAAACATTGGGTATGCAGAAGAATTATGTGCTTAGAAGCACATTTGCACTAAGATTCACAGACCCAAAGATCTGTGTTATAGTTTATTAAATAGTAGCAATCCCTGAAATATACATGTTACATATGTATTTCACTCTAATGGATAGGTAGATAAGATATAAATTTGGTGAAGGAAGCTTCCCTAAAGATGAAAATGAGGGATGTCCCTTATGCTTTTTTCAGCTTGTTCTTCATCTCCATGTCTACATGATGGAACCTGCATCCTTGATAAAATTGGTGGCTACAAATGTGCCTGCCTGGCTGGCTATACTGGGAACCGCTGTGAAAGCTGTGAGTACATCCCTGTGCCTGCAGATGTACATAAGCATGATCAGGATTTCTTTGTTTTCATTCATTAAACTATTGTTTAGCATTCCCATGTAGAATGCTTAGGCTGATACGGTTTTATCATTGGCTCATTACCATAGCTTTTAAAAATTAACAGTGCTCTAGAATGGAGCTGAGCAAAGTATGCTTAGAAGCCCTTTACTGAATTGGATTGGGTCATAAAATTCACAGTTAATTATATTTATTCAGAAGTCATTTTTCTGTCCTATGGGTTGGTCTCTTGATTTCTCCAAACTACTCACCTATATCAACAGATGCTTTAGGCCAGTTCAGAATCAGTCTTAAGCATCCAATTAAGCCATGCATATGTGTTACATGTAAGCAACTTTGCTAACAACTGTGAGCACCTTTCTGACTATATTATCTGTTTGTCTGTTCAACAAAAGCACCTGGGCTGTTTCCAGATTAAGCTTTTATCTGCCTCCTTCACAGAATTTTACAGGGAAGCAGGGGTCCAGATTATGTTGTCTTCCATTTGTAGGCCTCCTGTGTTTTCCTACTGCATCTTCTGTCTTTTCTCTTTCCACAAAATACCCATTAAGGAGTTGGACAATGTCTTTTGATTGGTAGCTCTGGGAGCCATCTGTCTGGAAGCACCCTTGGAGAGGCCTTTTTGTGGTTTCTCCACAGATAAGAGCCCCTATCCAGGCTTTCTTGAAGGGGCTAAAGTAAATGTGTGAGAAGAGGGAGCCCTTCCTCACACATTTTGTTCACTAGTGGTGGGAGATTTTCTGAAGAAGAGAGCCTCCTGTATCCTTGGAAGCTCTCCACACAATTGAGGACCCTGATTTTTCCAGCATTCTTACTTGCTTGGAGAACCTGCATGGATACAGGAGGCTCTCTTCTTCAGAAAATTGTCTTCCATGCATAGAGGGCAATGGGAGCATGTGAGGAGGAGGCAGGGCTAGTGCAGTTCCTCTTCTCATATGTTTACTTGAACCACTTTGATAATGCCTGAATAGGACTAGAGTGTTCTCTCTTTCTAGAGCAGCTTTCCCCAGCCTGGCTCCCTCCAGATACGTTGGACTACAGTTCTCATCACCTCACCCTGGCCATGGGGGCTGAGGATGATGGGATTGTAATCCAGCAAGGACACAAGGCTGGGGAAGGCTGCTCTAGAGACTTGCCAAATTCAGAAGGAAATATTTTGTTGTTGTTTTCAAATGTGTGTGCTGGCTTTCAATAAATACCATGATGTCAGTTTGAGGAAAGGTTTTAGGAGAATGTTTTATCTTTTCGTGTGTCTTCTGGGAAAAATACTGTTACCTGTCTTGGGTCCTGATGATGCAACTAAATATATAAATTAACACAATGTGAGATTATCACTGTTACAAATAAGAGAAGTGACAGCATTCTTGTTAAAATAGTCTCGCTATTTTTATGCTGGAGCAAATTATTCTGGCTCCTTTTTTCATGCATTTTTGAGGAGGGATTAGAACAAGGCTCAGAACTAAGTAATGCATTCACTACATCACTTGTAAGAATCAGTGATCACATGTAATTCTAAAGGAGAGGGTCCAATAATATATTGCCTTATGTCCAAACACATAGTTTATGGAACTGGTGCTGAAAACCAGCCATATGGTATTGTTGTTTGCCTGGTGCCAATGTAAGGTATTTCATATATATACCAAAATGTGTCTCACATTACACTTATCAGTGTTTGAGCTACACAGTTCTGGCATAATCTCCCTGTCCTACCACAGCTGTATCATCAGGTTTCACTCTAAAAATACCTGGGAAGAATATTTCACATCTACGGTCAGGGAGATGTCAACATTCTTCAAGGCCAAGTCCCTCTTCAGGGGAAAGCTCCAGCAATTTAACTGGAGCTTTTCTTCAGTAAATCCAGCAGTAACTGTGAATATTGAAGAGAGAGAGAGAGAGAGAGAGAATATTTATAAAGATCTATAACTGTTTTTCAGTACCACCAGCACCACACGCACACTTTGATTTCACAAAGCGAGGTCAGGATGGTGGAACCAGGGCAGAACCTGGAGGGGTTGGGGAAGGAATCTGGATACATCTGGTGGTTCAAGACTGACATAATCTGATGGCTAATGGGCAGAATCAAGCAGATCATGGGCAAAATTTGTAAATTACTGGCCTTTCTTTCTCCTAGTACTGATTATTTGAAAGAATACAGCTTTACTGGAAGGACCAGCATAAGACAGGCTGGTTGGCAGCTCTCATCTTGATGTGCCAAAAGTAGAATTTGGACTGAGCTTAGCCTTTGTGACGCAAGCATGTTCCACTGTGGTTAAAGAGGTTGGAAGTCAAGATGGTCTTTATTTTTCCTGCAGCTGCCACACCCTGAAATGGAATCTGGAATCTGCCTTTGCTTAAGCAATAGGTGCATATGGAATATTATACTCATAGAAAAAACACTAGTTGGAGCATTCGTTGACTGATTGTGTGGAAACGCCCCATGTTTATGTGTGTTCTGACAGGGAGCTTAAAACTGTGGCTAAAGAGAGAGAAAATGCTCTGCTTGTTAATCTGGTGACTGAAGTAGTTATTAGAAGTCCTCTGGGGCATGCCTAATTAGGGTGAGGCTCCCTAAAATGATGGGAACTTTATCCAGACATACTCTTACTGTCTTGAAATTAATCCAATCTTCAAATAACTATAAGTAAAAAAGCACAGATAGCTGGTATTGTTGAGCTATTCACCATATTGTAAAAGCCTTTGGCATGCATAATGCATATCATAGAATAGTAGGGTTGGAAGGGGCCTACAAGGCCATCGAGTCCAACCCCCATAATATGCCTCCAGCTCCAGGGTGACTCTGCACCTTAGTAGCATTAGCTGTGATGGCATGGCAGGGGGTAAGAGATCAGGACAAGGCAGTGACTGAAATAATCTTATTCCTTAGCCTCTGGTGGTTTAGAACCAGAGCACCTGAAGGACCTCCTTCTTCTATGTGAGCCTGCCTAGCTCATACAGAAGATCTTCTAAGAGGCCCTTCTCTCTGTTCTGCAGGTACCTGAGGTTGGACTGGTGAGGATGCAAGAGAGGACCTTTTCAAGGGCTGTGCCCAGGCTCAGCAATCCCCTAAGGAAACCTCTCTTGCCCCCTTATTGATGACCTTCCACCAACAAGCAAATGCCTTTTTATATAAACAGACCTTTTGCCTCTGAGATGTGCTCTTTTTGCCTTGTGTGTGGCTCTAATCTGACAGCTGCTCTCTTTCATTGCCCTATTGTATCTGCTCCTTTTAAATGTATTTATGTATTGTTCATATTGTTTTCTTATTCTGTGGTTTTTTTTATCGTTGTAAGATGCCTTGGATGCCAGTGCAGAAAGGTGGGGTCAAAGTCTCAGAAAGAAAGAAGTGAATTATGGGACATTGTGATTGCCAAGGACTGTCTCAAGAGCTGCAGGAGCAACCCGAGTAACCCAGAGAACAAGAGGACAGGATTAGAGCAGAGGTGGGCAATTTCTGGGAGTCAGGGGGCCACATTGCCTGCCCCAAACCCACCGGGGCCACCTCACCACCAGCAAAATTGCCACAGATGTTCAAATTGCTGATGAATTTTCCACCAATGCAGTGAAATGGCAGTGATTTTGCAAGGCAACAAGGCACATGGAGAGCAAGCACCTATTTTGCAAGCAGAATTGTATGCTTGGGAGACTTCTAGGAGTGCAATTCTGCTTGCAAACGAGGTGCACACTCCCCACACATCTTGTTTCCTTACAAAATCATTGCTTTTTCTGCTGCCACAGTGCCACCAAGTTCAGCAGGGGTGGGGCAGGGGGCACAAAAATGCCTGTGGGGTAGGTGGGTGGCACATGGAGCCTGCAGGCCTCATATTGCCCCTGCCTGGTTTCGGGGGGCAAGGGAGTTGTCCTGCAATCCAATCCCATAGATCTTAGTGGCAGAGTAGTAATGGCAAAGTTTTCATTCAAGCTGGCTCCAGAGGATCATTTGAAAAATATTTCCTTTCATATTTCCAAAAGAAGCCTAAACATTTTTCCTGGGAAGCACAGCACAAAAGCAGTCGCAACAGGAAAAATGCATTAATTTTGTTTCATAGAGCAGAATCTGAACTGAAAATAATTTCTGCCATAATACTTTAAAAAGGAAATTGGAAGTGTTTTTGAATAGCATTTCTATTCAGTGTCTTACATGACAGAAGGCTGATACAGTGTAGCTTTTCACTACATAGATTCTGAGAGTGTTTCCTGACAATGAAAGGAAAAGCTTTTGGAAGGAAGGAAATTTAGGGTGCAATCCTATACTGAAGATCCACTGGCTGATGGGGTATAGGAGTTAGTGGAAGCCCCGTTGCCCTGGCAGCACTCCATTGCCATGAGAGATACTCCAGTGGAATGCCCCACACACACAAGCACAATGGCAAAAACAAGGCAGAGTCGTGGGCAGGATATGGGTGGCAGAGGTGAGAAGCACATTTCCACCAGATCCTATCCCCCTTTAATCCACAGCCATACCCACATAGACTGCACAACTTCACACCAGCTCCTACCTGGGGCTAGGAGGGATGTAAGAACTCACCCTAGTTTGGTTCTCTGTGCACTCGCTGAAGCAGCATCCCTGCTCGCTCCCCCCTGAACCTGTGCTCGAGCCACCCACGAGTTTGGTGAATTCCCCAGCACTCACCGGGAACCCATTCGGTGAGTGCCGCCATTTTCGCGCCTTTGCTTTCTAGGAAAAACAGGAAGTTAAAAAAAAATGTGCATATTCAAATATGCGCAGTTTGGAGCAGGGAAAGCTAAGTAAGTGCAATATTAGAGAGATTATACCTCTAATATTGCGCTTATTTAGCTTTCCCAGCTAAATGGATGGCCACCAATTTGGATGCTTGTAAAAGGGGGTTGGACAATTTCCTGGAGGAGAAGGCTATCAATGGCTACTAGTCCTGATGGCTATGTGCTACCTCCAGTATCAGAGGTAGTATGCCTGTGTACACCAGTTGCTGGGGAACATGGGTAGGAGGGTGCTGTTGCACTCATGTACTGCTCATGGGTTTCCTGTGAGCAGTTGGTTGGCCACTATATGAACAGAATCGTGGGCTAGATGAACCCTTGCTCTGATCCAGCAGGGCTCTTCTTATGTTCTTAAACTAAAATATGCTGATATCTAAGGTTTTTTGGCTCTGCCCTTTTTGCCTTTGGCCCTACTGCTTTTTGCCCTAAATCCCACCCACCACTGGAATACAGCCCTCGAAAGCATCTCTGAAATTTGGTGGCCCTCAGGCTGAAACAGGTTCTGCACTCCTGGTGTAGAACATTAACTGGTGGCATAGAATCATAGAACAGTAGGGTTGGAAAGGGCCTACAAGGCCATCGAGTCCAACCCCCTGCTCAATGCAGGATGGCTATTCCCTCTAGTTACCGCTGGTGTGCTTCAGATCCTGTCTGGCCCTACCTGTGGAACTGGTGTGCCAGCCCTACTTCTGCTATCCATATAGGGACAACCTTTCTGAATAGGGCTTGCGCACATAAAATCCTGTGTGTATAGGCCAAAATCATACAGTCACTGAGTGCATGATTTCGGCTTGCACATGTAGGATTTTATGCATGTAGCCTGCATCTGAATAGGCTTTCCTGGTATAGATGGCCAGGCTGGCAGTAATGGGACCAGTGTACAAGCTCTAGCTACAGGGCCAGATCAGACCTTTCAAGTATTTGTTACAAGAGACCTGGCAACTTTCTGGACCCAAGGAGAGAAGTGACAGTCAGAAGGGGCAGTTTCAGTAAAAAGATGGCAATGACACTCGAGCTAAGTCACAAGCTACAGAGGAAGGGAGAAGAGAACCCATAAGAAACGAAAGCAGGATGGTTTAGCCAGGGGAAAGAGGGGACTCTTGTTTGCGTGGATTTGCCTCCTCTTAGGCCACCTCTGTTGCTCTGTTCTCCACCCTTACCAGACAGGTTGGAGAAGGATAAAAGAGGGGTGCGTGATTGTTTGCTGACCTGACCTGTACGGACAAAAAATACTTTTCAACTTCAGATATGCCAACCAGATCCTGAATATAAACACAAAAGCCATCTGCCAGTCTCCCAAACAAAACATTTTTGTAGCACAACTCCACCCACCCCAAACTCTTATTTGACACTTCAGCAGTAAGGAACCAAGAATCTGAAAAACTTTAACTTAAATATTTGCCCTGTCTCTGCTTTATTAACCCCTCTAATGTATACACAGAGTATAATCCTATCCCTTCTTAGCCTCTGTTTGACTAGGCTAGAAACTGTCCTCCCCCTCTCCCATCCCATTAAGGTTGTACTGGTTTCCTGTCATGGGACTCAGCATTCTGGCTCATTAGGCCCTCCCATGGAACTGCTGGCCTTCAAAGCGAGGGACTCTGACCCCTTTTTGCTCTGAGACTTCCTGTCACCATTGTCTAAAACAAAGCCCAGCAAACTCAAGTCCTTGAGTAAATGCTGGGATCTTGTATTGAATGGGGAATTCATTGCTGAGAACCAACTTCCATTTCTTTATGGCTGCTCAGTCTCTGTTGCCAACCATGCGATATTTATTCTGCATCCTAATGAAGGGTCCTCCATGGAGCTCAGCTCTGGCGTACTGTGGCGTACTGATTGGGCCCTATTTTTTTCAGATGGGGCTGTGAAATTGTTATCTGGATGCTTCTCTTGTGTGACTGTGCTTGACTCTTGCTCGATCTGCATTACTGAGTGTCATCACTCACTAATACAGAGGACTTTGGGGAAGACAATTCTTTAGGGTTCCTTATCTTTACTCACTAACTCATATTTAAAAGGGCCTCCCCCACAATCTCTGGTCACAAGTGAAGTAGAAAAAACTGTTTTCTATAGGTTGATGAACATGGGTTGTTTATGCATTTATTTATATACTTATTTATTTTAAATGAAGATGAACCTCTAAAGAGTGAAACTGGAATATAATTTTTTTGTGTGTAGTAAGATTTTCATGCTCTTACTTTAAATTAGTGAGTGCAGAAAGATTAAACATACTTCCCTAACATTTGACAGAGGAAAATGGGTTGTTTTACAGTAAGTGAATAAGAGATTCATAATGTGGAGCAAACCAAATTCTTTGAAACATTAACTTCAAAATATATAATCATCCTGCAGTCCCACACATTTGCATAAATTTTCATATTTTTATTTTCACACAAGATTTAATTCCCAAAATACAAAAATCTTCAGAATTTCATAGGTCATTATATGCTAGATAAAGTATCAAATTGAATTCCCAAGCAATGAATATGGAAGTAGGCTACCTATAAGTAAAAACAAGAAGCAGGAACCCTCCAGTATTGAAAACAAATTCAGTATACCCATCTGCATCAATATAGTGGTGGCTGTGAAATGATTATTTAAGATTTATAAGCTGGTATACAAAATGTGAATTATAGAATTACGGATTAAATGTAAAATGTAACTCCTAAAAATAAAATCTCCAAACAGCAAGCTAGAGGTGTCTAAGCACACAATTGTACCGATCACATAGAAAGTGGAGTTGAGTGCCTGGTGTTTTTGATTTCAACAGCAAAATGGGGTATGCAAGTGAGGAGTACCAAAGCCTCACCCATCTTCAGCTTACCTCCCCAGCCACTCTCCTCAAGCACTCCTCCCCCTGTCCCCCAGTTCTGAAAATATTTATTTATTTATTTATTTATTCATTCATTCATTTCTATACCACCCAATAGCTGAAGCTCTCTGGGCGGTTCACAAAAATTAAAACCAAAGAGCACACGATAAAACAATATAAAATATATAAAACATTAAAACCACAGTATAACAATACAGCCAGAATAAAACCAGAATAAAACCTAGCAGCAATGCAGAGATTTAAAATACAGATTTAAAACAGCAAAGCTAAAAGTCTAGAAAGCTAAAATGCTAAAATGCCTGGGAAAATAAAAAGGTCTTCACCCGGCGCCGGAAGGAATACAATGTAGATGCCTGGCGAACCTCCCTAGGGAGCTTATTCCACAGCCAGGGTGCCACAGCAGAAAAAGCCCTCCTCCTAGTAGCCACCTACCTCACTTCCTTTGGCAGGGGCTCACGGAAAAGGGATGATCTTAAGGTTCAGGCAGGCACACATGGGATAAGAGGTTAAATAAGAGGTTACACAGCAGGCATCAGTAGGGTTCAGTGCCTCTCACCTCCATGTGTCTTTTGATGTTAAAATTGGACCCCAAGCCCAATTTCTATGTGACTGAAACATGTAAGGAACATCAGAGCTGTTTTACATGGAGTCACTCCATTGGTCCATCTACCACAGTAGTGACTATGTGGGCTGGCAGTGGCTCTCAAGGTTCTCAGACAGGACTTTTCTCAGCCCTACCAGGAGATACCAAGGACTGACCCTATAACTTTTTGCCATGAGCACCACTGCCAGGTTTGAAGAGGCCCTAGGTGAAGTGCCCTCCGAGGGTTCTCCCTGCCTCTCCCGGCCACCTTGACAGCTCTCTCCCACATCGCCACTTTTTCTGCTCCCCCCACCATTACTTTCCTTTTCCATTCCACCTCTGGATGCTTGCTGCCGCCTTCGTTGGAAATGAAGATGGCGGGCGCACATGGACCCTTGGCTGGTGCTGCACTGAGCAGCGCCTCCAGCTGCTGAAAGAAAGAAAGAAAGAAAGAAAGAGAAAGAAAGAAAGAAAGAAAGAAAGAAAAAGAAATGTTGCAGTGACCGACATTAGTCCCAATATGCTCATGCCAGGTACTGATGGCAGGCTGGTTTCCTGCCACACTGCCAGGCCCCATCATCCGCCACTGTCTCTGATGGTCATGGGGGTGGCAGGTTTCAGGGCCCCAGAATGATGCCCCAAAGTCTGGCCCTAAAGGCATCATTGTCTTTGCATGTACAGCATGCGTGCTGCCAATGCGCTGTGTTCTTTCCCATGTCTGCTTTGGTTCTAAGAACCAAACTAGGATATTTATGATTGGGTGTTCTGTGTGTGTAGGGGTGCCTCCAAAGACAAAAGCAGCTGCAGTGCCCCTGAATTGCATCAGAGGGGTGGCACTCGGTGAGGTGGGTTTCTACTGCATGATTCTCCCAGTGAGCTTCTTGTCAAAGAGCTGAGAACAAGTGTGATTATTAGACTTTGAAACCTCCAGTTGAGACAGCAATGTGGCTCCCCAAAAGGCCTGCTTGAGATAGAATTTGATAACTACTTGGCATTGCCCAATGTAACAGAAGGTAAATTCCTTAATATATCACATTGCAATCCTGGAGGTGAATTCATTTAAAAAGCAGACGGAATTACTGAAATGAATGGAAAGTAAGGTATACTACTGGAAACGTCATTAGTCAAATTGTGTTTTACTGGCAACAAGGAAGGTCAGGCTCAAAATTTGGTCTAGGAGTTGGACAGGCAAAACGATGCACAGGGAAGGATGCACGTTTTTCAGCTCTGCAACAGAATCACTGTGTGGCCTTGGATTAAGCCATGTGGCAGCTTCCTTCCCACCCCTGCCCCCCTCAGTCAGTGAATCATAGAATCTTTAGCCCAGTTTGCACGTAACAAGAAGCCACTGTGGGTGAATTTCCCTGTGAGGCTTGTTGTTGTGGCGGCAGCCATTATTTTGAATATTGGGGGCATGACAGCAGCACAGCATAGCTTCTCATTACATGTGAACCTGGTGAGGGTGGGTTGTTGGGGTGGTTGACAAGCTACCCAGAAACTTAAAACATCTCATGGGTTCTGGGTGGCTTGTCAACCACCGCAACCACCCACCCTTGCCAGGTTCACATGCAGTGAGAAGCCACTGTGGAGATGGGGGGGGGCGTGGATTGCCAATCTAGTGCTCGTGGGCACTGCAGCCCACCATAGCTAATAAGCCATGGTGGGCTGCAGTGATCATTGAACCAGGTCATAGAGTCAGAAGAGACCTAGAAGATCTTCTAGTCCAACCCCATGGACAATGTGAGATCTGCAGTGCAGGATGCAGCTATGGCACCCCTGACATCCAGCCAATGCTTAAACAACTCCAGTGAAAGGAGACCCCACTACCTCCTGAGGCACTGCCAGAGGGACCTCACTGTTAGAAAGTTTCTCCTAACGTTTAGCTGAAATCTGCTTCCCTGCAGCTTCCAGCCGTTGGTTCTAGTCCTGCCCTCTGGTGCAACAGAGAACAACTCTGCTCCATCTTCTGCATGACAGCATGAAGGGGAAAAGATAAATTTAAAGACTTGAATAGCTACTGTGATTATATATGGGCTTCATCCATACGCTCAAATATTGTTACTAGGAAAAGATGGATATTTGTAGCAAATCTGAAAGAAGTGCACCACTGGTGTCCCATCCTCAAGAAATTGGACCTGGCCACAGTCACTCATACCCTAGTTACTGTTAGCAGAATTAGCTGAATAAAGCAGCCTGAATCCAGAAAATGAAGACTTAGCAAACTTTCCTGAGTTATAAACAAATAGTCTCCCAGCTAAGTGGTCAGAAGTACACAGTAAAACAGCAGAGCAGATCAGGCCAGTTTCTAAGAGGATGAAATCACTACCACTACAAAACATGCTGAACATGCTAGTATTTTTATACACAAGAAACCCAGGCTAATAAGAAACTTATATGGCTCCACCTGACTGCTAAACAACATTGCCCCCTCTTGCTATCCCTGTTTGTACCCAAGGCTCTCTGATGCACCCAGTGCTGTTAATTAGCTCTGTATCCTGATTGACTCTTGCTGTTGTATCTTTTTTACAGAGTAGTATGAGGCAATTTGACCATATCACCCCAGGGTTGTTTCAGCTAAGCGTGTTGCTCACCCCTCCTGATCACCCCCAAAATTCCATATACTAATAGCAAACTCAGAATAAGAATAAGAATAGTGATGATGATAATGCCACCTTGAGCTCAGTGGAAGAAAGGGCAGGATACAAATATAGTTTATTTTGTATTATTATTAAAAAGAAAACTTCATCCCTTATTCAGTCATGACATTTTCCTTTAAGCAGTTACGTACTCTGGTATTGAAGTTGCACTTACCAAGGGAGAGCTTTTGGAACATGTCCACATTATTAATGTTAGAAACATAGAGATGGTAAAGAATGATAGGGATGTTCATAACTTTCATTCAGCCCAACCTTATACTCAAACCAGTTCGGTTCTATAATTAAATGGGTTAACTAAATCACTGGAAAGGTTGTATCCAAAGACACAGATTTCTAAAGGATTCGAACAATGCTGATAAAGATCAAGAGGCTAGTTGTAAGCAACAGCCTCCAAATTGCCTCCGGATGAATACATCACAGTGGCTGACCCAAGCATACTTTCACATGGTTACTGTCTCATTCACAGGAGCATGGAGCTGGAAAACATCAGGGTGGGTTCCACTTGGCTGGAAAGGCATGAAAAGATTTTCATCGCTGCTGGGATTACATCATTGCTTTATTCGAATTATTCCTGGCTGGTGGGATAATTGCAGAAAAGATGTTTTGCTCATGAAAGGGTACAAAAACAGGACTCTAAATCCACCAATGAAAGCATAACGTGACAGTTGATGGTCACTGTAGTATTCCATTTCATGTTCACAATCAGAGTGAAAGAATGTTAGACAAATAGGTAAACTGAGAGGAGGGTGAAGACAGACATTCTAAATAGCGGAAATGCCTTGAACACACATCTGCTGCATCTGGAAGCATTTGCTGTCAGGGTTGGGAGTGTGGGTTCAAAATGTTATTGCTAGATTTAAAATGTATGTCTGTTTTCACCTTGAGGTTGAAAGGGAGTGAAGAGGCAAATGGAAGGGACTCTTACTTTCTACAAATTAGCCCTGTTCAGGCTTTAGTAAAACTACTTACACCATGCGAGTAAGCATCCAAATGTACACCATGAACATCTGCAGGGAGGAGCCTTTTCAGTGTACAGCTGTACAAGTGCAGGCTTGTTAATCTTGTTCATCCTTTCCTCATTAATCTGTGAGTTTTTAAAAATAGGTATCTGCATGAAAAACTACACTCAAATGTGTATTTTTAAACATATTTTTGCCCCAAATACAAAAGTTTAAATGTATTTTGATATCTTTTTTTATCCACAAACTGTGTCACAACATCCACAAGAAGTCTGAAATACAATGGATAGGTACGTTCCAATCCATACTCGAAGGTGCAGACCATGTCAGTTCATAGCAGAAGTTACAAAGATCAAATTCCTCAAACATTCCTATTTTTATAGGCTCTTGTGTGCCAAATTTCAATGGTATAGGTGGTGAATACCAACATCTGTAGTCATATTGGAGGCAAAGAGTTATTATCTGGCTGTAGATAAATTATAGATGAGATGTGGGTGAATGAGATTAACCTATGTATTATTTAACAGTGAATAATGGAGGAAAAGGATTATTTATGCAGGGAAGAAATGGAACAAGTGCAAATAACAGTCAGGATTTGGAAGGGATTAATAAGAGAATCTTCAAGGGAGAAAAGTGTGGTTTAAATAGGTAATCCAATTTTCCTGTAGCAGATTGAATACAGAAACCATTTCTAAATGGCACATTATTCAAAAGTGAGGAATGTCACCCAGAAGTAATAGGGGGGGGGGGCGGGGGGATGAAATCTGCTGTGTCTTATTAATAGTGGAATATGTAACTTAAAAATTCAGCTGCTCTGTCTTCATTTATTCTAGATTGTCTTTGGGTTCTAAATATACCCATAGAACATAGGAGACTTTAATAAATATCATTCTTACAAGACAAATATCGCAAGAAAAGGGCAAGGATTATATGAAATTTTATATATACTACCCATGGACTTGTTACACAATTTGGAGACCTATATTATTCCTCCTTTTCCACCTTAGGGATCAATTCTATGCATGTTTAGAAAGAAAAAAGTCCTACAATTCCCAGCATTCCTCAGTCAGCCATAGGGAATGCTGGGAGTTCTAGGACTTCTTTCTGACTAAACATACACAGGATTGTACCCTTAAATAGGGGTGTATGAAACCCCACTTACCTTGCTCCACTAGACGTCTGCAGGAGGGGGAGGCGATCCGGTCCTCCCCCCAGAATCTTCGACGGGGGGGGAGGCAATCCATTCCTCCCCCCCAGAATCCTCCCCGGCCAGCTCCGCTCCACAGCATGTCTGCGGAGCCGCCGGCCGGGCCGATCCACAGCCAGGCCGCTGTGGATGCAAATGGCGTCCTGCCTATCACGGCTAAAGCAGCGACACAAATGGCGTCCCCTATGCAGGATGCCATTTGCGGCCGCGCACCAGAGCAGCGGCCAGCAGCGGCCGGATCCGGACCTCTGGAGGCAGGTAGGATCCGGCCTGCGGGGATTTCGCGGGGTGGCGGGGGGGATTGCTCTGTTCCACCACAGGCTCCGGGGTCCTGAGTTCTAAAGTATCCAGCCTCACTGGAGTCCATAGCGGAATTCTCCGCCATCCCTACCCTTAACGAATTAAAAGAGTCCCAATTTCACTAGAAATGCTTGAAGCTGTGCCAGCGTGCACCTTGATCACATGCACTCTTTCAAGACTTGGTAAATTGGGATGGGTCGAGAAGGATTTGTTCTGGTTACACAGCAGGTATGACCATATTTAAAAGTTTCTAGGCAGGAGTGGTTGTGAAATTTCTGAATGCTATGTGTTGCAGAAGATAGAGAAATCTACCTCTGTAGAATGTAGTCCATCTAGGATGTTCTGTACTATGGTGGGTATCTACAGTAAATCAGACTTTTACAGCACAATCCTATGCATGTTTACTCAGAAGTAAGTCCCACTGAGTAGAATCATAGAATAGTAGGATTGGAAGGGCCCTACAAGGCCATCGAGTCCAACCGCCTGCTCAATGCAGGAATCCAAATCAGAGCATCCCTGACAGATGGCTGCCCAGCCTTGTCTTGAATGCCTCCAGTGTGGGAGAGCCCACCACCTCCCTAGGTCATTGGTTCCATTGTCATATTGCTCCAACAGTCAGGAAGTTTTTCCTGATGTTCAGCCGGAATCTGGCTTCCTGTAACTTGAGCCCATTATTCCGTGTCCTGCACTCTGAGATGATTGAGAAGAGATCCTGGCCTTCCTCTCTGTGACAACCTTTCAAGTACTTGAAGAGCGCCATCATATCTCCCCTCAGTCTTCTCTTCTCAAGGCTAAACATGCCCAGTTCTTTCAGTCTCTCTTCATAGGGTGTTTTTTCCAGTCCCCTGATCATCTTTGTTGCCCTCCTCTGAACCCTCTCCAGTTTGTCTGCATCCTTCTTAAAATGTGGTGCGCAGAACTGGACACAGTACTGCAGATGAGGCCTAACCAGTGCTGAGTAGAGGGGAACTAGTACTTCCCAGGATTTGGAAGCTATGCTTCTATGAATGCAGCCCAAAAGAGCATTTGCCT
This sequence comes from Heloderma suspectum, assembly GCF_057233095.1. Lineage (NCBI taxonomy): Eukaryota > Metazoa > Chordata > Lepidosauria > Squamata > Helodermatidae > Heloderma > Heloderma suspectum. Next base: position 93,888,325 of record NC_139458.1, read on the forward strand.
TTTTTGCATCACATTGTTGGCCCATATTCAGCTTGTGATCGACAACAATTCCAAGGTAGTGTTGTTGAGCCAAGTATGCCCCATCTTGTAACTGTGCATTTGGTTTCTTTTTCCTAGGTGCAGAACTTAGCATTTATCCCTATTAAATTTCATTCTGTTTTCTGCCCAGCACTCCAGTCTATCCAGATCACTTTGAATTTTGTTTCTGTCTTCCAAAGTATTAGCTATCCCTCCCAATTTTGTGTCATCTGCAAATTTGATCAGCATTCCCTGCACCTCCTCCTCCAAGTCATTCATAAAAATGTTGAAGAGCACTGGGCCCAGGACTGAGCCCTGCGGTACCCCACTTGTTACCTCTCCCCAGTTTGAGAAGATCCCATTGATAAGCACTCTTTGAGTCCGATTCTGTAGCCAACTGTGGATCCACCTGAGAGTTGTTTCATCTAGCCCACTTTGAGCTAGTTTGCTCATCAGGATATCATGGGGCACTTTGTCGAAAGCTCTGCTGAAGTCGAGGTATATTATGTCCACAGCATTCACACAGTCCACAAGGGAGGTTACTTGATCAAAAAATGAGATCAGATTTGTCTGGCAGGACTTGTTTTTGACAAATCCATGTTGGCTTCGAGTAATCACTGCATTGTTTTCAAGGTGCTTACAGATGGATTGCTTTAAGCTGCTCCAGAATTTTCCCAGGGATTGATGTCAGACTGACTGGTCTGTAGTTCCCAGGTTCCTTCTTTTTACCCTTTTTGAAGATAGGGACAACATTAGCCCCCCTCCAGTCATCTGGCACTTCACCCATCCTCCATGATTTCTCAAAGAGAATAGACAGTGATCATTGTTCTGAGTTTATTAAAATCAGCTTTCCTAAAATCCAGGGTACGCGTTTGGCTACACTCGGCTTTTGCTTCCCTTAGAACCAAGAACTCAAGTACAACATGGTCGCTTTCCCCCAGAGTTCCTGTAACTGCTACTTTATCCACTATGTCATCTCTGTTGGTTAGGATCAAGTCAATCCTCTAGATCAGCCACACAAGTCAGGAATTTCCTGGAGATACCATGTTTTGCAGAATTTGTCTCCCAAGCAATATTGGGGAAATTGAAGTCCCCTATTACTACTACATCACGCTTCCTTGAAACATTGGCTATTTGCTTTTCAAAAGTTTCATCCTTGTCTTCTCCTTGATTGGGTGGCCAGTAGTAGACTCCGACTACCAGGTTCCTTTTATTCTTTGCTCCATTTATTTTGATCCAGATGTTCTTGATGGGGCTACCAAGCTCATCCTCCTGTATTTCTGTGCAGATATATGTATTTTTCACATATAGTGCAACCCCACCTCCCTTTCTGTTCCTCCTATTCTTTTTGAACAAGTTATATCCTTCATTGCTATATTCCAGTCATGAGAGTCATCCCACCAATTATGACTGGTGGACACCAATTATCCCACCAATTATGACTATCAAGTCATAATTTCCCTCTTGTATTAAGAGTTCAAGTTCATTCTGTTCATTTCCCGTACTCTGGGCATTAGTGTATAGACATTGAAGACCATGTGCTTCATGGTCTGGCTTTCTTCCTACATGTTTCTGAAGACTATTATTGGGCGCTATTAGAGCTGTTCTCTCTGTTGCGGTGCATGAGCCTTCGTCCATTGTTACCCCCAACTTTACATCTCCCTTCCCCATAGGATTCAGTTTAAAGCCCTCCTGATGAAGTTCTTCATGCTGTGGCCAAATCCTTCCCAGCCTTTGTGAGGTGCAACCCGTACCTTGCCAACAGCCCATCTTCCAGGATGGAAGGACTACTACTTCCAGAACTACTACTATTCTATGGTTCTAAGCCAGGCTGTTTTGTGCAGTGTGTTCCCTTTGTATGCAAAATGCTCTTTATACATTTCCCCCTCACCAGAGTTCCCCCTTGTGAACTCTTGAGTATGCATGACCTGAGAGACAGAGCCCTCAATACCACCTGCCTGTTATCTGATTATGGTCTCACTGTGTGGGGTTTATATACTGGTCATAGCGTGCTGTGATTGGGTGTTCAGTTGCACAGTATCCTATGCTCTGTCATGGTGATGTGGGTGGGGCAGTCATCAATATGTAGATGGCTGTTTTTTAAATGTTTCCCTTCCCAGCAAAGTCAATGTGGTTAGGGGGAGATTTGTTGTACCAGGTCTGGGGCTGGTGAAACATTCGCTGTTGACAGGGACATGGCCAGTGATGAAAGGGCTATAGGATATGGTGTGAGTGTCTCTTTCCCTCTGCTGCCTGTGTCCCACCCATGAGACAGCTCCATTTCAGCTGTTCCACCAGCAGAGTACTCTGGTGGCACATCTGAAGTGCTCTGCTGGCATATCTGCCATGGCAGATGCATATCTGATGTTCTGTCAGCACAGAAGGGCTTTTGTTGAATCCTATAGCCTCTTAGCAGGAAGATTTTGAGTATAGGATTGTATCTTTTATGCAGTCTTCCCCACCCTGGCACCCTGCAGATGTGTTGGACCACAACTCCTTTCATCTCCAGACATGGACATGCATGGGGATTATGGGAGTTGTAGTCAAAAACATCTGGAGGGCACCCGGTGGGGAAGAATGCCTTCCATGTCATAAAATCGTGGTTCTACTGCTGCTATATCTGGGAGATGGCAGGAAAAAAACCTTCTTTGATACAATATGGACATTTATTCAACTCTTTGGTGTAATCCCATTGTGTCTTTTATCATCTAGGAAATGTCTCTTTACCTTCGTGTCCTTTCACGGTGTTGCACTCCTGTTCTACATTTTGCTCCGCCTAGTCAACTACATTCAGGTGGATCAGGGAACATTGGTCCATTTGCCTGAGCAATGGAGAGAAGCTCTCTCTTCTCCTGTCACCTTTCCCCTTGGAAACAGGGTTGCAATCTTGCATATAGGAGTGCAAAAAAATCACCCAACCCAGGGTGTGATTTACAGCAGTGAAAATGTCCCCCTGCCCAGCTCTGCTTTTATCTCAGCATTAAAAATATTGGCTTGGATCCTAAGTTACTCCTCCATTCATGTAAGGGATTTCTGCCAAGTCCCTCCTCCATCTACAGCTGTCTATCCCATATCCCATACTATTCCCATGCATCCCTTAACCCTCAAAAGCTGATATTTTGAGCCCACAGAAGGAAGGGAAAGGTGGGAAAGCCCTGTTTCATGACTGTGAACTCTGTTCCTTTCATGGAAGGAAAGTTAAGATCCAATCTTAGCAGTGTAAAACGGATTTCAGTTCCATTTCTTTTAATGAGTGAATTAAGAATGTTCTCTTTGAAATAATATTTTCTCTTTGAAATAATTTGATTGGATCCAGATGTAGTCATACCTAGTGTAGACCGACTGAAATCAATGGGGCTTCACTTAGTTGGTAGCATAAGTCCCATTGACCCTACTCTAAGTATGACTAAGTCTGGATCCAACCCATGGGGACTTAAATGTGCTTAGTGTTAGTTTGTGCATTTCCCTTCTTGTATTTCTTTTCTGAGAAATGACACACGTCTAACTTTTTTCTTGCAGTGAATAAGTTGTCATCCATTTAGGTGACACTTCCTTTGTTGTCAACACAACAGTCACAATTCAGTGTTTATTTCAATGGGATTTAAGAGTGACTTCTTTTGTCAGTGTATGTACGTCACAAGTACAGATCTTTACAGAATGTTCCCACTCCTCCCTTCTCTCTCTGAAACCTCTTTCCGGATAGAGCATCAAAGATGACTGCAAAGGTGAAACAGACAGGGGAGAGTGTTAAAAGGCATTTTAAAAATGTATCTTACAAGGGAGCCTGTCCTAGGCTGTTGAATGTACTGTGGAATCCGAGGGGGGAAAGAATCAGTCAGGTTCACACACCTGGCAGGCAGCCATAGGCATAATGAAAGGAAATGCCCCTACAGAGCACACGAGGTACTAACATTCGTTTCAAAAACACCTTCAGAGCTTTTCTTGCATAAAGCAGGAATGCGGTAAAAAGGATACAGCTGTAGAGAAACTGCATGAAATGCTTTGGGAGAAGGCAGAGGTATAAAATAGGTTACAAGGCAGCTTTACTGCTCCCATTTTCCTGGGTGAAAAAAGTTATTGTAAGCATTTGCTTTTACATCAGGTAGAACACCTTGTCCCACTTTGTACTTTATGTCCAGCCTAACAATATTTCTCCACGTGTATGTGCCATGAAATGGACGCATTTGCATTTGTCACATGGCAGTGCAGATGTGGACACACAGCTGATGAAGTGGGCTCTAGTCATGGTTATGCCATGGCTATACCAGGTTTATGCCATGATAACTTTGTTAGTCTCTAAGGAGCCAAAAGACCCTTGTTTTTTTCTGCAACAGCTGAACCCAGCTACCATCTGAAAGTTGTCCAGAGAAAGCTAGCCACTGAAATCAATAGAACTTAGTTGCAACCAGCATAAAGTTCAGTTTCTTTCAATATAATTTAAGTGCAACTAACTGTCCCTGGGTCAATATGGGAGATTTGTTTTCCTACACTGAAGTGATTTGGCTTTAACAAATAAATAAATTGGGAATGATAGCCTTCAAGTGCCATTGTCTTCAGTACAAGATCTGACCTGATAGGCATGGTAGGGGCTTCTCTTTGTAGGGGTGCTTTGCGTTGTTCTTACCGTTAGAGATGTGTATTGGATTCAGCTGGATCTTGAATTTGAGTTGAATCAGGCTGCTTCAGAGAGATTATGAGACTCCTTGAGATGAAGCAGGATTCCCTCTGAAGTGGCCAGAACCAAAGCTGGACCATCTCAAACTTTGGAGGGTGCAGAAAGGCAGACAGCCTGCCTGCAAAAATTGGTACTTTGCTTTTATATATATAGAAAATGCAGAGGGAAGGGGAGGAAGAGGAGTTCAATGACTGATAGGTCCACCTTCTAATCACAGGGAATGATGGTTGGTGCACACCCCTTGTTACTTTGTCCCAGTCTTTCAGCAAAGGTTTTCAAGTAATATTTGATGCCAAACCTTATGTGGACAAAGTCTCTGGCTGTTGGAATGTAAGGAATAAATAGTGCAATAATTCAAAGGTATTAGTAATTCATGACAGGGAGGGCTAGAAAAGATTATATTTGTGAATATTTGCATTAGAGAAACTCTTAGTAAACTGAGTAAGACTACAGTTATGAGCCAACTGAAGCCAATGGCAAAATAGTTTGTATGGAATTAGTACTATTGTGGTAACAGTGCTCACTGGGGCCATAGCTTCCTTTTGAGTTGAAATAATTTAGATAATAGTTCCACCAGTTTCAGCAGTGCGAAAACTCAAAGAAATGGCATAATAATTGTGACCAAAGATAGTAATGGATATTTATACATTCTTGTGCCGAGATTGAAATCGTGCTGGAACAGGATACTATTTAGGACTATCAAAAATTGCTGCTTAAAGAGTAGGAGCTGGTGCAAGATTGAATTCATCACCTAGAAGTTTAAGAAAGAAAAAAACAAAGGAAGGAAGGAAGATTCCAGTTGATCATTTGACACAAGCTATTTTTGGAAGAATATTGGACCATGATGGAATTAAATAGCACTTCCAAAAATAAGAAAAATGAAGTGCAAAGAGCTCAATAAGGCTGCCAGCTGGTGATTAGATTCTTTCCAGGACCTAGGAGAAAAGGTTTGCAGCATTATGATGGAATATAGTAACTCCTTGGGGACAACAATTGACTCTTCCTCTTTAAAATATACCTTTAGATATATCTTCTTAGAATGAGCCAAACATTTATTCTTTCTACAGGTGTCTATCAGGGATAGGCAGTCCAGCACCTTCCAGATGTTTTGGACTACAACTCCCATTATCTCCTATTGTCCATGCTCGCTAGAGCTGATGGGGACACCAGGTTGCCTACCCCTAATCTAGACACATGTGTGTGCATGCATGTGTGCTCATTCTTTGAATTATCATGTGTGGAAGATTAGAAGTATACTTAAAAGATACTTAAGAGAGAGGGGGGAAAGCCCATCCAAATCTGAAGGAGCAGGTCCTGCTGGTGTCATTGTTGTCACTTGAGACTCAGGTGGCTTCGGTGGCATGGAATGCCTTCTACTGGCTTTGGTTGGTGGCCCAACTACACCCCTATCTGGACAGGGAGAACCTCGCATGGGTAGTCTCTGGTCTGGTAAACTCCAAGTTAGATTACTGCAATGTGCTTGATGTAGGATGCCTTTGAAGACAGTTCAGAAGCTGCAGCTTGTGCAAAATTCAGCAGCCAAATTGATAGAAGGGACCAGGAAGTCTGAACATAAAACACCAATTCTGGCCCACTTGCACTGCCTGCCTGTTACATTTGCAAGCCCAATTCAAGGTGCTGGTTTTGACCTATAAAGCCTTACATGGCTCAGGACTGCAATACCTGATGGAGTGCCTCTTCCAGTATGAACCTACCTGTATATTACGCTGACTATCTGATGCTCTCCACTGAGTGCCTCCTTCGAGGAAGGTTCAGAGGGTGGCAACAAGGAAGAGGGCCTTCTTGATGGTACCCCCCCCCCCCGCATTGTGGAATGCTCTCCCCACTGAGGTCTGCCTGGTGCCAACATTGTTATCTTTTTGGCACTAGATTAAGACTATCTTCTACCCCACGCATTTGATGACATATGATGGAGGGTTTTTTTTAACATCAGCTGTTTTATCAGGTCCCAATATTTTATTGTAACTGTTTTTTACCTGCTTTAAATTGTTTTGAAATTTAGTATGTTGACATTTTTTATATTTTGTTTTGTAACTTTTGTGAACCACCCAGAGAGCTTTGGCTATTGAAAGTATAGAAATGAAATAAATGGAAATGAAATGAAACCTATGTTTGCTTCTTGATGGAGAAGGGTATGCCATTCCACTGTGGAACAGAATCTCCACATTATGGGATATTCTGATGTGATTATGGGACAGGAAAAAAGAACAAGGTCTTATTTGTGCGACGCTACCTATGCCAAGCTTAGGGCGCAATCCTATCTGATCCACCCTGGATACTCCTAAGCCTCTGAACTCGGAGGCTCATGTGTATCCTATGCAGAGCAGTATCATGCGTCCTGCTCTGCATTTAAGCTAGATAGGAGATTTCGCCCATCTAGCAGAGGCTTTGGGAAGGGGAAAGGAGGAGGCTGGGGCAGCCATAGCATTTGCCATTCCTCTCCCTGCCCTTGGGAATGCCCCCTTCTCCCCGTCTCTGTGCTCTGTTTTCTGAATGTGGAGAGGTAGCCGATGCGGTTCTCTCTGCGCTGGCTATGAGCGGGAGGGGAAGGGGAGTGTGGTTTCCTGGCTGGGAGGTCAGAGCCCTTTTTCCAACCTTGTAGCCAAGAAACCGAATAATCCCATGTCCCCCAGATTCTAAGGGACATAGGATTGCTCTCTCCATCTCCTAAACCTGAGGACTATTCTGGACATATTGCTTCAATGTCACTGGGATTCTTTAGCTCAGCCTTTCCCAAGCTGATGCCCTCTAGATGTTTTGGACTACAACTGTCATCATCTTAAGCCTGCATGGCCAGTGTGGTTAAGGATCGTTGGAGTTGTTGACCAAAATATATGGAGGTCATCAGGTTGGGGAAGGCTGTGCTAGCTTAACAAAAGCACAGGTGGCTAAATGTTTTGAAGGTCCTTCTCATTAAATGTTTGCATTCAAGCTATGGGTTCAGCCAAAGTAAATCACTTAAATCCTATCGATGTCAGTGGGAGAGTAATGTATATGAATAACTCTCCAACAGAAATGAATGGGACTTCAAAATCAGCACCACTTTGGCTGAATCACACCAAATATATTACTTATCACTGTAAAGCTACCTTTTCTATACCAAAGTCACTAATATATAGCGACCTAAAATGAGTAGTGATCGCTCCAGTTTTGTAGACCTTTGATGCTGGTAAGTGGCCCCTTTCATTGAAAACTTTGGGTAGAACAGAGAACTTACGGGCTCAGCCAGTGCTATAAGTGCTTGGGCACTTCTGCTTTCAATCAAATGACCAATCCAATGAGCCAAGTGGTAGTATTTAAGAAGGCACATCAACACTTGGTAGATCGGAGTTACGCTTTAAAAAAAAATCAGTGTACATACAAGTCTCATTGGTTTGGTTTTGTTTTGTTTCCTGTAACTCTTCTTGCTTAATAGTTTTATTACGTTCTAAGTAAAGAATCAACCTAAAGCAGTCCTGTTTTTGTAATAAAGTGGATTTTTTTGAAATACCTGAACTGTCAGTGGTGATGTGTAGCACTCCAGGTGCTCCTGCTCATGGTTTTGTGGAAGGAGATGACTTTAAATACGGGGCCCAGGTTTACTTCGAATGCAACGCAGGTCACACCTTAACGGGCAGCCGTGTTGCCTACTGTCAGCTAAATGGGAGCTGGTCAACGCACCATCCTGGATGTGGTAAGGCTAATTTACATTTATTATTGTTTTGCAACCATGATATTTTCTTTTAAAGAAGTCAGTGGGACTAATAGACAGCAAAGATGTTTTATTTTCAGGTTGACGAATTCGTGCTTTCACATTAATTTTATGGATCTCTCTGTAATGTAATATGTCTTACGATTACTTCATATGGGACTGTCCTACGGAGAAGCAACCTGAACTGAAACCTCTCTGTGCCTGAATCGGCATCATCTGCTGAAGAATTGCCTTCCAGTTCATGCCCTTAGCCTCTGCTCCCCGAAAACAGCAAGAGTTGTGCAGTTCTCTATCACCTGCTGCTCCTTGAAGAAGTTCTAGCTTCTCTTTGCTAGGGAGTGGGATACAAGGAAACCTCTTCATGCACTCCTTTCATTTCTGGGTATTGTGGCAGCTGCTTTTCTCATCTTTTGCTCCTCCCTGCTGGGGGCACTAGCAGCTTTTGCCGGAGAGAGAAATGAACGCAGCCCATTCAACCACTTCCTTGTTCTTTCTGGGAAGGAAAAGCTAGGGTTGCGTTTGGGGGTAAGCAGCTGCCATCATTGTGGGTAGCTAGCCCTGCTTGCTAGGAACACGGGGCAAGGCTTGAGTCTCTCATGACCAGAACTGGTGCAGAGAGACTTCTTTACCTGTGGCACTCTTTAAGGCTAACAAATAAACTAGTCCTTAGTTAATGCCAATGTACAGATTTGCAGTCCTCCTTTGTTTTGAAGTCAGAACTGTCCATCTGTGCTTAAAGGACTACCTCCCCTATTGCCTTTCTCAGCATACGTTCTTCGAATTACTATACTGAAGTGGCTGGGAAATGGCTGAACATGGGGAGAGCCCTCCACACACCTAGCTGTGCATGTGGGAGCTCTTCCAGAACTTACAATGAACGTGTGGAGATCAAGCTCATGCAGTCCACTCTGTTCTCCTCTTAGTACTCAAATAATGTCTAAAAAAAGTGAGGGCTTTACAAAATATAATATTTAAATAAATTGTTGGAGCGTTGGGAGCATAGGAACATAGGATGCTGCCTTATACTGAGTCAGACCCTGGGTCCATCTAACCCAGTATTGTTGACACTGACTGGCAGTGGCTCCCCAGAGTTTCAGGTTGATTTTTTCCTTGCCCTACCTAGAGAAGCCGAGGATTGAACATGGGACCTTTTGCACGCAAAGCAGGTTCTCTACCACTGAGCTACAGCCCCTCCCTTCTTTATGTCTCCTTCCCAGCCAGCATTTCTTTTGTTTTTCCTCCTGCAATGATATATAATCTTGCACTGTGGGTGCACCAGAGTAAGAAATATTGGGTTGGATACAAAGCAGTCATGAGCAGTTTCACTCATGGAAGCCCTGCTACCAACACCCACTAATGGAAGAGGGAGATGCTATTTTTGCCAATTTCTCCTTCTCCCTGCAGCCCCCCATGGGTTGGGAAACCCTCTGGAACAGCATGGGAGGTGGCACAGGAGTGAGGGGCGATCAGCAAAAAATAATTTCCCTTCCCTTCTTTCTGTGAATGGAGCTTTGGATCCCATCAGGGGGTGGAGAAGGCAGAGCAGAATCGTTCACACTTGATCTCCTCTTCTGGCTCTTGAAGTCACAGAAAACTCCTTCCATGGACAGTTGGGCACCTCAGGATCTAAGCTATTGTAAATATTTCACTATAGATTTTGATCCCCCCCCCCCGCCCCTGCCGCCCTCTGCATTGCCTTCAGCATCTTTGGCTGGAATGACAACTCATAGCTGCTGTCAATCAATCAATGATAAATGAAATGACAGTTTTGTAACAAACTGTTGAATTGCTGGATGAACTAGAAGGACAATGTCTTCTAAGTTTAGGCAGTCAGATTTTTGGTTTACAAGAGTATTTCGTAACACAAACTATTAAAACACAGATGGAGCTTATCACTTGCTCGATGTAACTAGGGAACGGTCCAACAGAATATTACTTCTCAAAGTGACCCCTTTGCATTGGTCTATGCAGTTAGATTTCACCAGATCTAATTGCTTATTCCTGTAGAGTTAGTTGACTATTTTAATGCTGGTATATTTACTTCTTGAATGCTTGTAAAAGAATAGTTAATCTTATGCATGGCTGTATTCAGCGAATACACAAACTGTTGAATGATCTAGGGCTACTTTGAAAAAATCATATACCCCTCACCTCCCCAGAGGTCATAGAAGACAGAAACTGCTCTGATCCTGGTTCTCCACTCAATGGGTACAGAAAAATGATGGAAGATACTGCACTGATGAATGGCCGTTATGCAAAAATTGGAACAGTCATTACATTCTTTTGCAATAACTCCTACATTCTCAGTGGTAATGAGCAAAGGACTTGCCAAGAGGATGGAGAATGGACAGGGAAACAGCCAATCTGCATAAAAGGTAATTTAGAATCTTTTATCAAAGAAAACTGACTTTGTTTTATAGCTCATTTTATTGATACAGAAGGTATTTCCTAACAAGGGCTGACTGGCACCTGATATAGAGGCGGACAGTGTTGCCAGTTCTCCTCATCTGCTGGGTCCAGTGAAGGAATTTGGTAGTGAATCCATCAGATATGTATTTCTAGGTTTTGTAAGTGTTACGAACCCAGAAGGAAATGACAACAAACTCTCTTGCTGTCAGACCTTTATGCCAGGATCTAAAACTGGGGACTTTTCTTTTTCTGCTTTGTTGTCTTATGTGGTAAACCACCTCGGGCTGCAGGTAAGAAGGTTCCCTGGGCTGGCTGTGATATTTTTTCAGGTTCCAGAGTGTTTCCACTCACCAAGACAGCTCATTGGCTTCCAATGACCTGCTGGGACTGTGACAGCTTCTAAGTCAGCACTGATGACTGTTTGGGCAATTGTTGGCATTTACTGTCTTTACTTGACTTCTAGCATCGGCTCTTGTGCCTGTAAGGCTAACCTGCCCTCTTGCCTGCCCAATTTTCCTTCAGTCTAAGAATCTCATGCTTCCTGCTTTCCTCCCCATCAGCTTTCTAACAGAGCAATACTGCTCTGCTTTATCTAAGAAGTAAGCACCCTAAAAGTTCCTGCGACCCAGCATCGTGACACTTTGCTTTCCCCAACTTTCTGTTAGATTAGCTAATTTAAAGGATCAAATCAAGAGGAAATTGAGGAAATGGGGAAAAAAAACAATGTTTTCCCCATCAATGAATGACCAAATTTGACTTAGTAGTAGAAATCGTAACAGTAACAAACTGCAAAATCAAGGTCATGGATTGTATTTTTGTAAGTTACATTAGGAACAATAGCAGCCTGGAAGTAGGTTTTATTGTAGAAGAATCCAGTTCTTCTTCCACAATTGGTTTTTCCTTCCCCAACATGTGTTAAAGGCTTCAAAGAACTGCATAGGGAAGATGAGTTACATAGCAACTACCTAACCTTGTAAACCTTTCTTAGGAAAGGAGTCATGCTTGCAAGACAAAGTATTCCTGCAAGCTTCAGGGAAATAGATCATTGGTTGGATCCAGACTAAGTTGGTTGCTCTTAGGTCCCATTGACATCAACATGAAAAGTTAGTCATGACTAATTCCATTTATTTCAGTGGGAATTAATTGCAGCTAGGCTGCAATCTTATACATACTTATCTGGGAGTACTTCCCATTGAGCTCAGTGGGACTGACTTCTGAGTAGGCGTGGATTGGATTGCACTGTTAGTCTGGATCCAACTCTGTTGTTGTTAGTGACACAAAAAGGTGGACAGGGATATAAACCATAAAGTTTGAGCTCTGAGCATGGAAAAGCATTGTGCAACATTATGTTTTTTTTTTCTAGCTTGCAGAGAGCCAAAGATCTCTGACCTGGTGAGACAGAAAGTACTCCCCATGCAGGTTCAGTCAAGGTAAGATTGCAATGCCTTACCTGCAATATGGACAAGAAATGTTGTTGCTTTTTCCTATATGTCTCAGCTTGGTTGGGCAATCATCCTGTGAAGCATTTTGTCTGAACTATATTGATGTTCTATAAGTAATGGTTGTTAGTTAGATGGGTGCCCACTGGGCCTAGGCACCCAAGGAGGAGGAGTCAGCCAAAGACAACATGTGGGTAGAGATGGTCAAATGAACAGATATTACATCAAACCATAGTGAAATTAATAATTCAACAGGTGAAACATCCATCCTTAGAGATTGTTATAGACTACTGATAGACCTGTTACAACTGGATGAGTGAAACCTAATACATGAAAGACTAAGAAGGATCTTCTAAGGGAGCTGCAAAACATGGGTGTGGCAGGCAGGGTCAAATTATATAACAGCCTTCTTCAGCCTGGTGCCCTCCAAACGTTTTCGACTTCAACTTCAATCAAGCCCAGCCAGCATGGCCAATGATCAGGAATTCTTGGAACTGTAGTTCAAAACATAAGAACATAAGAAGAGCCATGCTGGATCAGACCAAGGGTCCATCCAGTCCAGCATTCTGTTCACACAGTGGCTGACCAACAGCTGTCAACAGGAAATCCACAAGCAAGCCATGAGTGCAACAGCACCCTCCTGCCCATGTTCCCCAGCAGCTGATGTAAATTGCCTTACTGCCTCTGATACTGGAGGTAGCATAGAGGCATCAGGACTAGTAGCCATTGATAGCCTTCTCCTCCAGGAATTTGGCTAATCCCCCTTTAAAGCCATCCAATTGGAGGCCATCACTACATATTGTGGTAGTGAATTCCATAGTTTGACTATGCACTGTGTGAAGAAGTACTTCCTTTTATCTGTCTGGAATCTCCCACCAATCAGCTTCATGGGGTGACCTCGGGTTCTATTATTATGAGAGAGGGAGAAAAATGTCTCCCTGTCCACATTCTCCACACCATGCATAACTTGGTACACCTCTATCATGTGTAGAAAACATATGGAGAACATGAGGTTGGGGGAGGCTACAGTGAAACTTTCAGTGCTCTTGTGATTACTTTGGCTCTTATTCAGTGGATTTCATGAGCTTGTCTCATCAGAATGAATTATCATACCATCCTTTTTTAAAAAACATAATCCCATGAGGAGGATCCTTTGCTGGAGCTTATCCAGACATATAAGCCCGTGAAACCCCAGTGTGCCTTTTTCTAAGGACACAATCTTATTTATTCATTTAGGGCACAATCCTATGTGATCTGTCCTGGATATTCATAAGTCTCTGAACTCAGAGGAGCACTTCCATGCTCCTCCCATTCTGCATTTTGGCTAGACAGGCTTTTTTGCCCATCTAGTTGTGACACTGTGGAGTAAGGGATAAGGAGGTGGGGAGGTCTTGGAATATGGGATACAACTTTGTCTAGGGGCCATAGGATTGCTCTCTCTCTTAAGACATTTGTATGCTGCCCCATAACATAAAGTTCTCTGGGCAGCTTACAACAAACTAACATAAAAAATAAACACAAAATCAGCATAAAATCAAAATCAACATAAATACAAGGGACAAAACTCACAGCAACCCTAAAGTTAAAAAAAAAAACAAATTTTAATCTTGAATATGTACATACTTAGAAGCAAGTCACAATGAAATTGATGGGACTTCGGAATAGACATTTTTCGCAACAGTCAGTGGTAAAGTGCCACTTACAAATTAGTAAAAAGCACTTTGAAGCGTTTGGATTTTCTGACTTCATAGCCTCTTGTGCTATAAATTCATATCTGTAGGTCTGTGCTTAAGGGAGATTCCTCCTCTTTTTAAAAGCTGCACACTCCCAAACTGTAGCATGCATTCCCAAGCTCTTCCAGTCTCTCCCTCTGCCCCTGCCACATGCACCCCTCCGCATTTTCTTCCTCGCTTGCTTTGGGAGGAAGGATCCACGAGAAGTGTTTGAGGTGTAATCCGCTTTCTAACACCAGCACCCTATCCGCAAGAGCAGTCTTTTTTCCCCACAATTCTTATCACACACACACACACACACACACATTAGTATACATGTATGCATGTATGTATGGGTATCACTATTTCCTGTACATCAACCTTGCCTTAGATCTATAAGCCCTATTCAGGTGTTCCATACCTGAACAGAGCAAATGTGTAAGGAGAGGGAGTGTTCCAGCATTCTGGCTCATGCAGAGAGCCTCTATGGATACAGGATGATCTCTTCAGACAGTCACCCTCCATGACTAGAGGGCAACACATGCAATGATGGGTGTGTGTGTATGTGTGTGTGTGCCGGAGTGCTCCCTCTCCTCACACATTTGCTCTATTCAGTTATGCAAGAATGGCTATGCAAGAATAGGGCTATAGATGGAGCCCAATGAATATATTAAAATTATTGGATAGTATCAAACTGTACGTTATAACACAAAGTCCATTATTTATGTTCCCTGGAGCTCATATATTTCTGGCAAAAATTCTTGGGAATCAGAGACACACAGAATTGTGGCTTTCACACACAAAAAGGGGGAAAATATGTCCCATTTCCCTTTGTTTATCCCCATGGGCTGAAATGCCATGAGAATTCTATTTGTTGTTGTTGTTGTTGTTGTTGTTGTGTTTAATTTATGGCATGACTCAACGCTACCAATCTCTAAAGATTTCAGAACACTTTCCTAACAAGTAATCCTCCATAAATACACACTTAAAACATAGGTGTTGTTTATATAGTGTCCTTATTTAAAATCTTTTAACACCACCAATGGTCTGACTTGTTATAAAGCAGTTTCCTATGTTCTGGTGTTTTGGAACAGTTGGCAACGAGATGCTCATTTTGACACCACAACTGCAGTTCTTCATCAGTAAATCACAGCATTTATTTCAGCCTGTTTTTGTACCTACTGTAAATGTGACCAGAGAAAAGAGCACATAAAGCATTTTTCTGTTATGCCCAGTACAAGCAATGTCTCCTCCACTTCCCTCAGTTTTTTTTTTGGGGGGGGGGCATTGAGCCAGGGAAGATTGCTGTGAAACTTGCGTTCTAACTCACTGCTTTGTGATTCTCTGTGTACATGCATGTGTGTCCCTAATAAAGGAATAATTACACTGTTACTGTTTGAATTTCTTCTAGGAAGAGTTCTTAATCGTGTTGGCAGCTGTTTCCAATGTAATTTCTCAGCCTCATGAATGGGGACAATATTAGCCTTGTAAAATAGCCAGTAATAGCCTTGTGAAACAATCATATTCTCTGCAACAGCATTTTGAAGTCTCATGCGTCAGGCCATTGGTCCACAGGACCAAGCAAAGTCTAATCTGACTAGCAGTGAATCTCCAAGACATCAGGCACAGGGCTTTCCCAGCCTAAGACCTCAGATCTTTTTAAGTGAAGAGACTCTGGACTGGAGCTGGAACCATCTGCAAGCACAAACGTGCTTGGCCACTGAGCTAAGGCCTTTCCTTAAGTATTCTGTTGACCATTGGCAACCTTGGCAGCATAGAAGCATAGAATCATATGGTTGGAAGGGGCCTACAAGACCATTGCGTCTGCTCAGTGCAGGAAGCCTGATTCCCAGGTGGTCTCCCATCCAAGTACTAACCAGGGCTGACCCTGCTTAGCTTATGAGATCAGGTGCATCCAGCCCCTTAGGGGACCATCCAGAGAAACTAAGACTCACTTACCACAATCTAGCACAGCTAGGCATGCTTAAACTCACTGAAATTGATGGCTTAAAGACGCTGCAACTGATGTTAGAAAGACGCAGCAATGACAAGTTTTTTGGCCTGTTGCTTATATTCCTATGTTCTTTATGCACCGAAACAGAGAGACTCCCTTGCATCAGCTCTATTCATCTGCATTTAGCAAGCAGAAGCTGGAAGTATATCCAACCAAAAAACCATCACTACCATTTGGAGAGCTACCTCCAGGTTTCCAGCATCTTCACACCCAGCTTCAGTATGATTGCATTTCTCCCTTCTACCGTCGCCTGGGAAGCAGCCGGAGAACCTGTCTGAAAACAGGAAAATGGAGTGGGAGGGCCCCTTCATGCATTCCAAGTGAGAAGACAGTTACCAAATTAGCAATATCCATAATAACAAAGTTGCTATTAACATGCTCAGTTAGTCCTAACCATGCTGCATTAATAATAATAATAATAATAATAATAATAATAATAAAAATACCTTTTAATACTTTATATAGCTGATTTTAAGCGTTTAAGTGTAATGAAGATCTCAGAAATCCTTACTACAGCCTGGTGAAGTGGGCTAATATTATTTTACCTATAATGCTGACTTGTGTGTGGGTTGAAGACAGACAGCTGAGGCAGCAAGAATAGCAGCTTATGTCACCCACTAAATTTATAGCTAAATTTATATAAAAAGGTCTTCAACTCATGTTCTTAGGCTGCAGTCTTGTATACTCTTACCTGGGAGTAAGTCCCATTGAAGTCAGTGGAGCTTATTTCCGAGTAGACATGTACACCAGCTCTGTAATCTGGAACCTCTGCTGTGTGTCACTGGCTTTGCTGGGTTTGTCATGTCTAAATCTTTATATGAGGTATGATTGGCAAATGGATTTTTCAGGTCCAGGGAATCTGGGTACAACCCTTTGTAGCAAAGCCAGCTTGACATTAATAACAGAAGTGAATCACCACAGTCACTCTGTCAGGAAATCAAATAAATGATGTTTGAACATTCACACAAGACACCACACACAGCTTCCTACCAACTTGTATGTCAAAACTTGCTCAGTGTTGCTCTGGCCATATCTGCAAGTATAGTAGTTCCTAGAACTAGAAAGCAGATTGTCCAAATTATCCATAAGAGGAGTAGATCCAATCATTTGGTTGCAACTCTTAGTTCTCTCCATTCAGTCTTCAGTTACACCACTTCACTTGTGCCACCTCTTTTCTTCCCTTCTTGGGTGATTATTTAAGATTGATGTCAATTTGCTTTTAAGTTTGATACATGTGGTTCCGATTTAATAACTACAAAAGGAGGAGAGTGCCCCTCAAATACTTTTATCCAAAAATGTGAATCCAATAAACATAATAGTGATGGGGACAAAGTTCAAATCGGGGCAGAGTTCAGATTGGGACAATTTGAAATACCAATGCAAAAGTGTCAATCCATTGTGAGCCAGACCCATCCAAATCCATCTCTGAATGTGATTCACTCCTGCCCCCGCTGCCCACAAGTCTCATCTGCCAGTTCCACACCTTTTTGTAAGCCAAGAGGAGAAAGTCACTGGCTGTTGGGAGGACTTAATGGGAGCAGGAGAGGCCAAAGCAGGTCTCATCCTTAAGTGAAATTATGTTACTTATTTAAAATATTTATTGGCCACCTTTCAGAGCTGGAGGCCTCCCAAGGCAGCAGGAATGTCATTTTTTTGCCAGTGAGCTTGGGATTTGTGGCTTCCTCTGTTTTGAAGGAAAAGGGTTTGTATTTTTCTGCCTTGAAGGCAGAGGAAATTACAAATCCTTCTTTCTGGCAGGAAATGACATCATTTCTTGTTAAGGAACAGGCAATCCTTGAGAAGGGAGAGGGACTGATGGTGAGCAATTTGCCTAATCCATTCATTTTTTCAAGTTCTTCTGGGAAGTACTTGAAAAGATTTGAGGGATTTTTTTTTTAATCCTCATGAGTAGTAGTTCACAAAAAGTGAGTGCAAATTATGGCCAGTCAAAGGACATGCCCATCATGTGATAACAACCAATAATCATAGATATTAATATGCAAAAAAGCCTCTTACAAAAATAATGAGCACAATCCAGCCAAATTCTGGATTTTAATTCTGATTCATTTCAGTGAGAAAAATGAAACATGTGCTTATCTATCCCACAGAAATCAGGGGAGCCTTATGGTGCTTAACGTTGGCTGCAGAGTCTACCAAAACAACAGAGTTCACAAAGGAATGCACTAAAATCATTGACTACTTATTGTCATCCCTTAGTTGACAGGGGTTATATGTGGTGATTGAATAGACATCCATTTACATCTGTATTATTGTACTGGTAAAATGCCCATTAGTGTTAAGGTGGGAGGCCCCATTTCAGTGAGGGAGGAACAGGAATGGGCTTGTAGAACTAGAACCGTCACAGTCCACAGCTTATCTTCCACTGTGATCCTAGCTGAGGGGATAAACATTTTTGTGTGTGCACAACTGTGAAGTACCTCCTCTTTTTCTTGGCAAACCCAGGGCCCCCTAACTCCTTAGAACTTTTATTAAAACTGTAACCTGATTCTTCTGGGCATTCATCCATGTTTGATTAGACTCATGCTAAAATATATTTTGCCTCCAAAACAAAGTATAATCTTACAAGATTTAGAATTGGATATAATGTAGAAAATCCATTAGATATTACTTGGTATGATTTTCTTCTGTAATTAGTACAATTTGGCTCCTAAATGAAATTGTGATTTGGAATGCAGGTAGTTTTTAAAGATAAAAGGTTATTTTTCCGGTTTCTTTGGCAGTCTGTGGAAAGATAGAAAACACCACTCTTCAGAAACCATCTACAACTAGGTGGCCATGGCAAGCTGCCATCTATAGGAGACCCAATGGGATGAAGGTCCTCAGTCACAGAAAGGGGGCATGGATACTGATTTGCAGTGGGGCCCTGCTGAATGAACGCACAGTAGCTGTGGCAGCTCACTGCGTCACCAATCTTGGGAAGGTCACTGTGCTCAAAACAGCAGACATCAAAGTCATCCTGGGCAAGTTCTACAGAGATGATGATAGAGATGAGAAGACTGTACAGAACTTACGGGTGAGTAAGTTGTTCAGGCACTATGACACTGCATATGCTAAGGAAAAGACCAACCTCATTCAAAGCTCTCAGTAGGAAAAGAGAGGCCATTTGGGGACTGTAAGCATAGCTGCATACTCAGAAATACATCCTACTGAAATAACTGGAATTGATTTTAATAAATTTGAGATTGGCATGCCAAACCCTTTGTTATTGAATTCACTTTTTAAATCAAACCTACCAATGAAAGTGTTATATCTATGTTTATGATTGGAAAGATAATGTAGATATAATTCTCTATAGCAGCATTTCACATCCATGACCATATTCCTCATTAAGTGTTTGGTCTCTCAGGATGGGATTGCTAAAAAAGAACATGAGCATGCCAACTAATGCTGATGCTAATTAATAATTACAATTTGTAAGGCAGGCTTGCATCCAATATACCTCTGGCATCATTTCATTTACTGATTTCATTTGGGAAAAAAGTGAAAATCTGAAAGCTTAAAAGTGAACTTGGGATGCAAATATAGCTGTTTCTGTCCAGCTGTGGTAGAAGGTTTCTTCAGTTGTCACCTGAATGTGGGTATGTTTATGGATAAGTACCAACACATCCATATAAATCATTAAAGGTACAATCCTATGCATGTTTACATAGGAAAAAAGTAGGACTTTTTCTGTTTAAACATGCATAAGATTGTGCGATAAGTTAATATTTCAGGTTATTTGATAGCCAGTCATTTGTTATGGGAAAATCCATTTATAACCAGAGGATCTATACATCTTCATTCCTGTGATCATTCTACTAATTAGGATCACATAGTGTTACGAAATCCTCACTTTCACTTGTCAATGTTTTAAAAGAAAAATTCTAGTTGTCACGAAGAAAATAAAGTCTGCTGGAAGCTCACAGACTATCTTCTAATGACCCAGAAACCAGGGAGTTCTATACTCCAGAGTATTTCCTCCCCCCACCTCAAATCTCTGTTCCTTGCAGATGCAGAATTTTTGCCCTTCCAATGCATTGTGATATCTTCTTCCCCTGTCAGTGTCTGAGAAGAAATCTACATTATGAACACAAATGTAGTTGCTGTTCATCTATACAATATAGGCAAACTTGTCCAATTTAAAAAAGCTTATTGCAGAATATTGGGTTCTAGCTACAGAAATTAGCATTTAAATGATAATGTTTGGATCTTCTGCCCCATTCTGTCCCCAATTTCTGTTGATGAATGAAGTATTGCTAGGGCATGATTTCCTATTCAATACTGTAATCTTCTATTAGATCCTTCTAAAATAATGGTAATGAGTCAACAGGTAAAACAGGACCACCTTACAATGACTACTAAAGATGCCTTGCCATTTCATCAGTTTTATATTTCATGTAAAAGTTAAATGGAAAATGAAACCGTACAGTTCAGTTATTTGATATTTCTGGATTCTCTCCTAGATTTCAGCCATTATAGTGCACCCTAACTATGACCCTATATTACTCGATTCTGACATGGCCGTCATTAAACTCCTGGACAAAGCCAAAATCAGCAGCCGCGTACAACCCATATGCCTGGCATCAACACACGACATTGATCCAACTCCAGATGACTTGCAAATAGTGATCACCGGTTGGAAGATCCTAACAGATGTTGCTGATCCAAGCTACAAGAACGACACAATCCGTGTGGGGACTGTTCAGATAGTGGACTCCCTGCTGTGTGAACAGCAATATGAGGAGAATGGAATCCAGGTCAGCGTCACCGACAGTATGTTTTGTGCCAAGCAACAGCCAGCCGCCTTTTCCAGTATTTGTCCTGCTGAGACTGGAGGGATTGCAGCAATACCTTTGCAAGGAAAATCATCTCTTGGGTTGACCTGGCACCTCATGGGTCTAGTGAGCTGGGGATATGATAAAACATGCAGCCTAGAACTCTACACCGGCTACACCAGAGCAATTCCTTTCAAAGACTGGATTGAGAAGAACATGAAATGAAGCACTTGGTCCAAAACTGTTTGTGTGTTTTTAAAATATAATGTTAAATATATTCATTTCTCTCACAGTCTCATGCTTTAGTTTTCTCATCCCATTGATAGAAGATTTCTGGGATAAAGCTAAAGGCCTCAACAATTTGCCACAGAGTCTAGCTGTTCAATGAGTCCAGTTCAGCTGTGTCAGAGGCTCCAAGTGTGGCAGATGGTTTGACATGTCCCAGCTGTCCCCTTTCTCCTGGTGGGAATAGGGTGCTTGGATCATGGGTTGTAGTACCAAAACATGATGACCAGACGTAGCTGTCTTCAATCTGTCTTTAACAATCACCTAGATAAGACGATTGAATGTATTGTTCATTGAAGTCTAAGATAGTTAGGAGGTTGGGAAGAGATCATTAGGAGGTTGGATGAGTTTGTTATGGTCTAAGCTGTCTGTATTGCCATATTTTATGTTGTATTCTTTTCCCTCCTAAGTACTTACACATTCAAATAAACAAAGGTTTGTGTTTAACCTGAAAACCAACATTTGATAACTGATTTCTCTCAGCTTGTTTCTCATCTGTTGGGAGATGTTAAAACAAAAATGTGTTTCCTTTCCTTGGATAGCTAGAACTAGAAAACTGTAGAATGGTGATGCATCAACAGACAATCTAATCCAATCACTTTCTGCCATCAGAGACCCCTTTTCCCATTGACTTATCTGCCAAGAAATTTGTGACATGGAACCCCTGCAGATAGAAAAGGACTCTTGGACATTTCTAGGGCACTTAGTTCATGTGGAGTGTTGGCCATATCTATTGAACATCACCATCATTCAGAAACACTGATAATGAACCACAGAACACACTCTATGGTTATACATTGCAGGGAAAGATAACCAGTGGTGGGCAAGCTCGCTTGTAGCAAAGTTTTCCTGCCACTGCTGATGTTCTCAGCAATGAAGAGCTCCTGAGAACCTGTCTCGGAACCCCAGCATTTCCTAGTATGCATTTTGAAAACCACTGATTTAATCCAACAACATGCACTGGGCTAAGGTCCTTTGTATCCAACATCCTAAGTGGTTAGTTCACATGATCCAAATAATAATAATGTCCTCCAAAAAGAGAAGAAAAGGAAAGGAACCAAGGTTCACTGCTCTAGTAGTATCTGCCTCACAGGAAGTATGAGTAGCTTGGAATTCTGCAACCTGTATAAATTCTGAGAGTTAAGGAAATGTGCACATATTTCCTTAGTTTGTATGATTTGTTTTGCTTCTGCTCCTCAGAGGGTAATAACAACAAACTATGCAGGGAACCGAAACTTGACCCTAGAAATCCTAATAAACATTCCTATGTTTATTAGCAGCTTCAGTGACCACCATTTGATTCCCACACACTATTGCAGCCATACAGGCTAGAAAAATTACTTTAAACACACAGACATACTGAGATTCTCAGGATTATGGAATTCTGTGGCCAATATCAAATTCTGTAGCTTTTTCTGCAGTTGTATGGAATCCCAGAATAGATACAGCTATGCCTATTGAATATGATTCCTGACCCATAAAAAGAAATGAAATAGAGCATTGTCAGATTTTCCCATAAATTTTACATGACTTCAGTTCTTCCTCCTACAAGTAACACTAAAATCCATATTTGAATTTCTTAAGACTGTGAATCAAACATCAGAACTAAATCGAACAGAACCTGCATTCAATTTAAGAGCTGCTTTCTTTTCCTCTTTTCTACTTAGGTGGCCCTCTTTTCTACTTAGATGAGTTAATTATACTTAAAAGGTTTTTTAAACTTATCAGGAAACAATGATGGGGTGTGTTTGTGGGTCCCTTCCCAGGCTATTGGCAGAGAGGTGAAAAAGAAGCTTGAGAAAGGAAGTTAATTGTTTTCTATGGCATGCCTTTGCTTATCTGGGAGTCCCCTGCATTCGTAAATAAAAAGGCTAGGGTATGTCTGTCTCTCTCACACTCTTTTCACCATAGTGAAGGCATTGCCTTCAACCAAGTAATTCCCTGAAAGGAAAGGAAAGTTTGCAGACAACTGAGCCTTTGCCATAGCAGGTCCTCAGCACATAATTTGGTTCCTCATCTTTTAAAAATACCAGGAGGCACATCTGACTCTCAACTGATTCTAGGTGATCCACAGCTGTTGATAGCCTGATCCTATCTACATGTACTCAGAGACAGGTCCTATAACAATAGAACTTGCTCCCAACTAAGCATCTTCAGTATTTCAGTTTTGGGTTGCAATCCTATGCATGCTTACTTAAGAGAAATTCTCATGGACCCAGTGCGACTTACTTCTGAGTATAACTGTACAGAATCAGTCTGTAAGCGTATCTTTCCATTTTTCATTCTATTTTTTTCCCCTTCATAATGATATGCTAATGAGCTGTTATTATATTTTGCTGTAATACTTTTAAGTAAAGTCTCCTGCCATCATTACTGGAAATGTTAATTATCAAGTGATAAAAAATAGACCCTCTGCTATCCTTTTTTCTCCCCCTCCCTCCTGTGGGAGTCACTTTTCTTATAAAACACGTTGGTTGGTTTGATAGGTTGGTAATTTCCACAAAAGGAAGAGGAATACTGCAAGGAATGTAACTCCCCAAATTATGTGGAAATATGTATATAATCCGCCGAAAGAGATTGTATCAATTGCACATCCTTTTTAAAGAAGGTGAGGAAACTCTCTATCTTACTCAACAAAATAGGGCCAGTTCATTTGATCAAGCAGCCCACTGTGGCTTATTTAATGCCATGGTGGATTGTAGCAAGTGCCGGTGTCCATTTTGAATATTCAGACCACAACTGTAGCTTGTCATGTTGTCTGAACCCATGGAAAAGTTAAAACAAAAGTGATGCGAAAGTTAACCCTCATATTAACCTAGAGATTATATGAGCATTCTGTTTGAGGGGTGAAAACTTGACAGATTTTTCTGGTTCAGCCCCGCAGATTTCGTTCTGTTTTCCCCTGCTGGAATTGACCCGATCTGTAGAGAGTTGAGCCAATGTGTGGATTCTGGATTTTTTTTTAATGGCGGCAATGTGCGCCAAAAAAAAAAGTGGGGATGGGAAATCTTGAAATTTTGCAAATGGTGTCATGTTGTTTTTTAAAAAACTTTTGTATTGCCGATCTTGTGCAAATGCACACAGCCGTTGGTCCGCCTGTCCCCTATGTAGCCCTGCAGAGGCATATTCCCCTCTTGTCAATATCCTTGTCATCTTCATCCTCTCTACTACTTCCTTTAGCCCAGCATTATACTTGTCAAATAACTTGTTAATTCCCCCACCCCACCCCTTTGCTCCAGAAGTGCTGAAAGTGGAAGATGAAATTAACAAGTTCTTTGACAAGTAGGGAATATGGCTCTGCCCGGCTAAATGAAGTAGTGTATGGAGAGGATGAAACTGACAGGGATATTGACAAGCAGGAAATATGCCTCTGTGTGGCTACATAACAGACAGGCAGATTTGCGACTGTGTGCCCTTGCACAAGATCAGTAATAAAAAAGTTTTAAAAATTATGATACCATTTGTAGAAATTTCAAGATCCCCTCCCCCATTTGCAATCTGAGCACTTGCATAAGATTGGCAATAACAAATATTTTTAAAAATTACGACACCAGTTGTGCAAGTTTCAACATCCCCCTCAAATTCAACAAATTACAATTTGTGCAAATGGCAGAACCCCCACCCCCAATGTGCAAAATATTTTGGGAATTGGGGAAAAAATTCTTCTACAATCTGTCACCACTTACCAGAACAGAAACGTTGCAGAATCCCATTGGGCTTAAACAAAATGGAATTCCCAGCATCCCACATCCCTAGTTTAACCCTCACGTAACCCATAGTCCCTGGGTTCAGATGACACAATAAGCCATGGCCATGGCTTGAATATTCAGGATGTCATTTACAGGCACCGCGGCTCATTGTGATTTAAATAAACCATGACAAGCTGTGATGATCATGCAAACCTGGTCAATAGTGTGTTGAACATTCTCTTTGATAGCTATATATCAAGTGCTTTTTATGAGGTAGTGGCTGCTTTAACTCTATTGCAGGTTGCAGGCGAGTTCCATCCCCCTTTAAATAATCTTGGCAAGGCTGAGAAAGCCTTAGGCAGAGTGGGAAAGCCACCTCAGTTAACTCATCTGGGGTGTCATGAAAGGGAAGCAAATTTCTGGTGATTTAATTTATTATTATTGTATTTTTACTGGCAGGGAAGGGGACGAGTGGGGCTTTCTGCTGCAGGAGACAAAATAACTTGACCTGCCTTTAGCCAGGGAGCAGGAGGGGAGGGTTGCTTTTGTTGCTCTGCCTCAAGCAGAAAAATGTCTTGGGCCAGTCCTGACAAACACAAGAAAGAACAAGGCACCAGTTTCATAAATAATTATATTGAAAGGGGAATGTTCTTGGATCAAAATTCACACACACACACCCATGCCTTTATTAAAAAAAAATACAGGAGCCCTGTAGAATACACATGATTAACCTAGCATTGAATCAATCCAAACCACGAAAAAAAGCAGTTTGTACTACAAAGACTGCAAAAAGATATGTGGATCCTTGAAGGCAAGCGGTACAATTTAACAATGGAAAAAAGAAAACCCTGCCATTTGTACAAAGTGGAAAGAGAATTGCTTCTCATCCTTTACAGATCGAAATAATTCCATTTGGTTCTTGAGAGACTTTTGTAGGCACGCAGAATGAAATCTTTGAAAAGCCTTCTTATGTTAGACAAGTCCTGTAAGAGCAGGTTTTGATGCAGAAACTGGTGTTCCACAGACAGTAGGTTTAAAGTGTCAAATGGCACAATCCTACGCATGTCTACTCACCCAGAAGTAAGTCCCACTGAGTTTAATTGCACTTATTCCCAGGTAAGTGTATACAGGATTGAAGCCTAGACGGTGTGCCTGCTGAAGCCTCAAAAGAAAGGATGAGACATTCTCCATGTGAATGCATCCTTGGGAAGCATTGACTGGGTGCAAAATTGAATGAATGAACCAGCCATACATAGTACTTGATATCTCATCACTTGATTACTCAACCATCATTTGAATAATGGAAACAAGATGCGTGAAGTCCCTCAAGTAAAAAGCTATTTCATTTGAATGAAGTAATGTCAACAAATATTAAATCTTTTCTTGTAGTGTTTGATCTGTGCTGGTGATCATTATTCGATGCTTTGAATAGTCTTTGAATATTGAGCATACACACAGATGCGCTTTTGTAATAAGCTGGACAGAAATAAAGTTGCCAGGTGTTATCCACCTTTAAGAGTTGCATAACAGGAGACAAAGTTCCATTACAATAATCTGACAAGCCGTACCTTGTGGAATTTTCCGGCCTGTGTTCAAAGGTGTAGGAGCCCTGCCAAAATTGGAATCTCGCAAGTTGCAACAGCAGACAAAAAAAGGACAAAGATTAAAGGAGAAGCCTCTGGTTGGATAAGGAAACAGAGATAGTGGGTACAGAAATAGGTAGCATCAGTAAGGCTATAATGGTTTAGGAATTACTAAGGCAGTGGAGACTGGTGGCTCCAATGTCCATGCGGCTGTGAATCCGCCCTGGGTTTCAGTCAGAACCAGTCAGAACTCTAAGAGAGCCATACAATGTGCTGGACCCATTTTGGAATTGGATAGCTCCCTTAAAGTTCTGACTGGTTCTGACTCAAACCCAGAGTGGCTTCACAACCCCCCTGACATTGGAGCCACCAGCCTCTACTGATTAAATGCAAGGAAGCATATGCTTGAGACATATGCAGGATCATCCCTATTATTAGGCAGAGTGAGACTGACAGCTGCCTCAGGCAAGGGATGCTGGAGGGTGGGGAGCAATGGTGAGAGGCTGGAAGACAGAGCTGTGTATGCCAAACGGCCTGCCCTGCAAACCCCCTATGCTATCCTAATGCCCATAGATACAGTAAAGGATGCTGTTCAGTAGAAATAAGATTCTACTGCCTGGTTGTTCTGTATGTGGGATGGGGAGGTGGCATCTTGTCCTTCACCTCCTTAAGAATTTGGTAGCCCCTTCTTCTTTTGGTTTCTCTCCTACCTTGTTCTTGTTGCTGTTTTAAGGCACAAATCCTGGGCATGTTGGCTCAGACGTAAGCCCCTTTGTGATCAGTGGGGCTTACTCCCTAAGTCAGTGTATTGAGCATTGCAGCCTGGCAGCACAATCCTATACTGGCGCCATCTTGTCCTGCACCAGCCTTGGCCATAGGGCAGATGAAACAAATAGGTAGTGACTAAGATACTGAGCAATGGAAATAAAAGGGAAAGGGTTAAAATGGAGATGAGAGGTAGGGTTCATTCACATGACAGTAGTCCTTTAAGTAGGCTCACCTGCCATCATGGCACCTGGTAGTTTGGTTTTTTAAGGCTGATGTATTGGAAACTGTGCATATGGGCCTATACAACAAGACTGTTTGTCAGAGGAGTGCTTTTCAGAGTTGGAGTGCGAGGGGCATTGCCTCACCTCCCAAAAATAGGGGAAAACTCCTTTTTTAAACAATTACCTCCGTCTTTTCCTCTGCCCCAGTCTGTGCTGAGACTGTGGGTAGGTGAAATAGCTTCCTTATTTTTATTCTGCATGCGCAAATACCGCACATGCATGGAAGTGACCCCTCCCCATGCAAAGACATGGGGAAGGCTTTGTGGAGGGTGACTGGGCCAGGCGCTCTTCT
This sequence comes from Heloderma suspectum, assembly GCF_057233095.1. Lineage (NCBI taxonomy): Eukaryota > Metazoa > Chordata > Lepidosauria > Squamata > Helodermatidae > Heloderma > Heloderma suspectum. The sequence continues at coordinate 93,915,977 of NC_139458.1, forward strand.
GAACTGGACAGAGGTTCACCCAAAAAGAAAAGGAATGCCCATTTCCAGGTAGCAGCAGCCAATCAGAGCAACTTGGAGGGATGGGGGAAGAATGGGCGGCAGTAAGGCCACATGGGTTAATACGAATGGTTGTGGGAGTGGACTAGCTGTGGCAGTGGCTGGCTACTCTCTGTGTAGCTCCCTGTCTGAGTCCCCCATATTGTTTTCTTGGTGGCTTGAGCAGGAAGTGAACTGGTCTGGTGTCGTATTGGAGTAGTGGTGAGTTCTCAAGACCTTCTTTCAGCCTCACTTTTCCGGTAGCACCTTCGGATGCTAGAAGTGCTGTAAGGTGGTGGCTCCTGAGGCCCGCTGCCAGCCTCACCTTCCTGCAGTGCATGGGAGGCGAGGATGAGAGAGAGAAGCTGGCTGTGTTGCATGCCACTGCCTCAGGAGTCAGGATGCTCCACAGGGTGGGCAAGCATGAGAGAGTAAGACTTGCCCATTAGAGAAAACATGTATGTGAAAACAATGTTCTGAAGCACAATATTGTCTACAGTGAAATTTGAATTAATGTGTGAAGTAGGCAGCTTAGTGCAGAGACTTTAACCTTTAACAAGAGGAAACAGAGCTAAAGACAGATTACTTCAGCAGAAACGGTTTGAATGAGAGAAGACAAGATACTCCAAAGAAGAGAAGACAGAAAAAACAGGAATAAAGCCAACAAGGAAGTAGTTGCAGTAATATAGATAAGGGTTGGCAAGGGGCCATATAACACATAGCATGTTATATCCTTGGACTAAGTGCTATTGGTCAAACAACATAACACAGTTTACAAAGACAAACTCAGTAGAGATAAAGGAGGCATTTCACTGGCAAACAACACACAAGACCAAAACTAGAATTTTTCCATGCCTTTTTCCTCCTTCCCTGAAACATACCACACACTTGGAAGTGAGGACTTAACCCACTTTCTTCATCTTTGGGCACAAATAATAAGGCATTAGTGTGTGTGTGTGTTTGTGTGTGTGTGCGTGTGTGTGTTTTCAACCTACAACTAAAGCTGTTCCAACTGTATAAGTCACCAGAATTTTTCTCTGAGGACTCTAGCAGCCAGTGTTCCACTTTCGAAGAATAGCTATTCTTCTCTCATCTACCTTGTTCTAAGAAGTTAATCTACTGACTACTTCCCAGAATGCCGATTAGTAAGAAATCGTTTCAAAGAGAAGAAAACTAACCAAATGCTTCTAAAGTCCTGTCCTAGCTCTTTCCCATGCCGATTTTGATAAGCATTGATTTACTACATCTCCAACAGAGGTCAGCAGAGCCTCAGAGGACTGACTTTTTATAGTCACTGAAGCTTATAGCTGCAAAGAAGCTTTCACATGTCCAAATTAGATTAACTACCCAAACACATATGGCATATTCCCATTACTTCTATTTGCAGATAACTATGCTCACAGAAGTTTGAAGGGTGCAGAAGGATGTGTGCATTTGAATTGTGGTATCTCATCCTACCTACTGAGCTCCCTTCTTTTGTTCATTTGGTCTGATCAAGAATGTCATAGAATCATAGAATAGTAGGGTTGGAAGGGGCCTACGATGCCATCAAGTCCAACCCCCATTTGAGTAGATGTGGTTACTCAAAAGGCTATAAATACATTCATCAAAGCCCAATCGAATCAAAGGCATCAATTTACTCCTTGCTAGGAAAGCAGCGGTAGGAAAAATTAGATTTGGACTGTTTTCATTAATTGATTATCTTAACACTTACTTTCATGGAACTACCTGCCGGAGCAAAGGACCAACAGCACAAATCTATACATGGCTACTCAGAAGTAAGTCCCATTGAATCAAATTAGGTTTACACCCAGGTAAGTGAGTATAGGATTGCAGGCCAAAGATGCTACTTGTGAGTAGGTCCCACCAATCTCTATGGGACTCTATATATGCAGGTTCAGGAAGTGAAGCTTAAGACAAAGAGAAAAAGGTTTCTACCTTGCATCTATTCCACATTTAAATAGTTAAATAAATTTTCTCCCCACCTCTCTGGAAGGGTTTGTATTTTAAAAAGAAGAGATAATGGAAAGTGGAGGATTGCTTCAGGAGTCCCACAGTTAGTTGCTCTCTGTTTACAGCAGCCTTCACCAACCTGGTGCCCTCTCATCATCCCTAGACAACATGCTGCCATGCTGGCTGCAGATGATGGGCACTGTAGTCCAAACACATCTGGAGAGCACCAGGTTGGGGAAATCTAACTTAGAGTTTCCAGAAGCCTCCCTAGTTCTTCAGAAGTCTCTCCAACAATATTGAACAATATCAATCCATATGAATGCCATTGGCAATTTACAGAGCATCTCCTCAGATGTAAGCCCCATTGAGTTCTCTCCCAGGTAAGCGTGTATAAGATTGCAGCCTTAGTTCTTCCTGAGACCAACAGAAAAAGAAGAGCTCTCTGAATAGCTGAGCAGCCTATTCCCTTCCCCTTCTCTCCTGTGTAGTGTGCATTCAGTAAAGCCACCCTTTGTCTCGTGAGCATTAATTTATTAGTGCCGCTCCTCCCCTTCGTCAGCGCGCCAATCGGATATCCAGGCAGGTTTCGAAGGACAAGAAATGTGACAGCGCCGGGGGAGGGCGATTAACTCTCCCAGACGGCCAAAAGAACGCTCTCTTCTCTCTCTCTCTCTCTCTCTCTATGTAATATTCACCGTCAGGATTTGAAAGCGGCAGTAGCAGCGGCAGCAACAATGAAAATAAAGGCAACCGTTTGCTCTAATTCGTCAGGCTTGTAATTGGCCATCGAAAACCGGGGTGTGGCTCCTGAACAGATAGCGGGGGTGGGCTGGAGGGGTGGGTCGCATCCTTACGAGACACGGCGCAAAGGGAGTGGGGGGGCAGTGGAGGCTGGTGGCTCGGATGTCAGTGGGGTGGTAAATCCGCTCTGGGTCTCAATCAGAGCCAGCCAGAACTCCAAAGGAGCTATCCAAGGTCCTGGCCCTATTTGAGGGCTACGGTTCAGCACCTTGGATGGCTCCTCTAGAGTTCTGGCTGGTTCTGACCGAAACCAAGAGCGGATTCACCGCCCCACTGACATCCGAGCCACCACCCTCCACCGAAGAGAGAGAAAAGACACACACACACACACTGCAAACCCGATGTGGCGAAGAGGATGGGGGGGGGGCATTGTAAATATTCCCTCGTTCGGGGAACTGACAGGCGCCGGCTGCAGGCGGGATCATTAAACGGCACGAGCACAAAGGCAATCGATCGCCCGTGCTGGAGAGACAGCCGCGACGCTTCCCTCGCTGCCGCCTCTCAGCCCCCGCGGCGGTTTCCGAGCGAGCACTCGAGGGAAAGGAACAGGCAAGGCCAGCGCGGAAACGCCAACGAGCCCGCGAGGGACCCGGGGTGCTTCTGGCCTCGCCGCTGCGGAGCGCCGAGCTGCGCCAGGCTCCGCTCCCTCTCCGCCCGGGGCCGCCCTCCTGCATTCCTACAGACCCACGCGGTCTCCCGGGAGGGCTGTTCTCCCCCCCCCCACTAGAAATAAAGGGGCTGGGGGATTTGTCGGAGAGGCGCCGCAGCGAGTGATGTCAGCTGTACGCCGAAAATAGAGAGGGATAGACTGCAAATCCACAGTTAAACCTCCCAATCTAGCTTCAGCCAGCACCACGGCAATGTGAAGTCCGCCGCCACCCCCCACACATACACGCGCACACAACCCCCCTCCCTCCCTCCCCTCTCACACGCACTCAGTCTCTCACACTCACACTCACCGCAGCCCGCTCTGCAAGCGAGTGCGGAAAGCAAAGGATCAAAGCGCAGGTGCCCACGCCGCCGCAACCTTGTCAACTCCCACTGATCACCCCCCGCCCCATCGTCTTCTCTCCCTCCCCCCCCTTCTTTTTCTTCCCCGCTACCCTTCGCTCCTCAAGACATTCAAGCTTCCAGAAGGCGTTGAGAAATCGCACTCCAAGCCAGGAGGCGGCGGCGGGGGTCAGCTCTCCAGAGCCAAGCGTCTTGGATGCTCGCCTTTCAGAGCCCGGAGGATTATACCAGGCAGGAACTGAAGGGGATCTCCGGCACCCAAAAATAAAAGGAAGAGGGGCTTCCCTCCGCAGCCCCCCCCCCCCGAAAGCGGCCACGCACTGCTTAAGCCCTCGGATTTCTTGTGAGGAGACAGGCAGGGGGGCTTGCGCTGGACCGGCATGGCATCGACAGAAGGGTGAGGGGGGACTGGGGGTTCTTTGGGGAGGGGCGGGATGGGATGGGAAGACCCGGGGCTGTGTTGGTGGCTTGTGCGGCTTGGCGGGTGGTGAGGCTTGGCGGTTTCATGGTATCCGACGGAGATCTGCTTCGTGGCCTCCCGACCGAGCCCAGGATGAAAGAGGAATCCGACTGCAGCTTAAGGCGAGAGAATGGCATTTCAGATATGAAGGAAAGCGTCCTCTTTCATACCAGCCCTGGCTTCTTTAACCCTTGCGAGGCTAGACGCGATGAAATAACTTTTTTTTTTTTTTAACAAGAAGTATAAAGGATTCTATTTATGCACACTCAGAAGTAAGTCCCGTTGAAAAAGTAGTGGGACTTACTTCAGAATAAACATTCATAGCATCGGGATACAAAGCGCATCTTCGGCCACAATGCTGTATCTACTTACGTGGTAATCACCTCAATGGGGCTTATACTCAGCAGAGGTGAGGAACCTGTGGCTGTCCAGATGTTGTTGGACTACAGTTCTGATCATTCCTGGCCATTGGCCACGCTGGTTGGCGCTGATGGAGTCCCGCAACATCGGAAGTGTGTGTGTGTGTGTGTGGATCCCTGATAGGGATCCTATATATAGGATATATATCCTATATATAGGATAGCGCTGCAAGGCTGCAGTCCTATGGCCGCTTACCTGGGTGGGAATAAGCGTCACTGGACTCGTGGGGCTTACTTGCGAGTAGCCATGTATAGGATTGCGCTGCCCGGCTGCAATCCTAAATGCGCCAACTCAGAAAGGAAGCCCCACTGAACATTTGCGCGCTGAAACAGCGACAAGAACAAGCGCCTGCATTTTCTGCATGGGAGACAAACCGAAGGGAGAAGCGCCGCCCCCAGTCTGACGTGGTTTTGCAACACTTTCGACTCGTGCCAGATGCAGTTTAAAGTGCCCGCAAGGGAAGGCAATGGGAAGTCACGCTGGAGGGAGTTGTGTGGATTACACGAGAGCTGTCGCGGAGCGCGCAACCCGACGCCAGTCCTGTCGCTGGTTTTGTTTTGGGGCGCTTCTCTCTGCGAAGCCCAGCCTTCAGAACTTCCCCGCCTGTTGCGAAACGTCTCCCGAAGGCCCGAGTCAGCCGTCGGTGCCCGGGGTGAGGGGCTCGCTCGTTTGTGTTCGAAAGTTATGTCTGGGGCTCCCGCGGGTTTTGTCTCGTATTCGGTCAGGCGTCTGGGCTGGGCGACGGCCTCTTGATCCGCGGGGCTGGCTGTCAGGTTGCATCAGCATGATCCCTCTGGACAGGACCTTGTGAGGACACAGCGTAAAAGAGAAGCTCGGGTTAGATCCGTCGGAGGGGTGCGCGCGCGCGCGCGCGCGTTTCCAAGACTAAAAGGCGATTTAAAGCACCCTGCAGCTTCAGGGCACATTGCTGGAAAGAGGCAAAAGTGTGCGCGCGCGCGCTCTGGCATCAGGCAGATGACCCGGCAGGATGTTGCTTAAAACTGCAAACTCGATGGTTTGGGCAAACAACGGTTCCATAGGAAGTATCTACAATGCTCCCCCTCCCGGCCCATTTTCCCTGCTAGTGACTGATGTGTCGTCACTCCAAGGAATGTAAAATATCATGACCCGTCCCCCCAGGAACTGTAAAGAACTTTAGCGGTTCGCCTTTGATTTGGCTTAACTATTATCAAAAGTAAATGAAGACAGATGAGGAGCGTGGCAGAGCTTGGCACTCTTCTCCAATCTGGTGCTCTCCAGATGTTTTGGACTATGGCTCCCAGAATTCCTGAGCCTTGGCCATGCTGGCTAGAGCTGATGGAAGCTGAAGTCCAAAACATCTGGAGGGCACCAGGCTGGGGAAACAGATAATGTAAGTGAACATCTTCATCACCATAACTACCATAGAGGGAGATTCCAGCCATGCCATGGCATTCACTGTTATTCTACAGCATAGATACTCATTGCTTTAATGCGGCCAGGATTAACCATTTATATTCCCATTGATTTCAGTTATATACTTAAGCACCTTCTTCACCCTTTACCTGTTGAAATCAATGGAACTGAAAGTAACCCATCAGATTACTATACAGAAAGCGCCATCTTAGAAGAGGCCTTCCCACCTCTGCATGAGAGAAGGTGACTCTTCTAAGATTATGTCTGTAGTGACACACATGTGCATAATCTAAAAACATTATATGCTTTTTTATTTTATCGCTATTGTTTCATATGCATGCTTATGCAGATTTAATAAACTGATTAACCAACTAATATACTAAAAGCAATACAGAAATTACTACTATTTCTTTAATTGGGTGATATCCTACATCCTACTGGAATGCACGAAACACTGTCTTGATTGTACCCATTGTGAAATGCTTTTAGGAACATAGGAAGCCACCGTATGCGGAGTTAGACTATTGGTTCTTCTAGTCCAGTATTGTTGACTCTGGCTGAAAGCAGCTCTCCAAGGTTTCAGGCAGGGTTTTCCAGGAAGGAGGATTGAATTTGGGACTTTCTGCATACAAAGGATGGGCTTTCCCACTGAGCCATGGCCAGTCTCTGAAGGTTAGTGATTGATAAAAAATATTTAGTTATCGTATCATTCATATATATATATATATATATATATAACTAAATTCACAGAGCTCTTCATATATGCATCCTAGTAATTTCTACAACAACTGTATAAGGTACAATGACAATATTATCCATATATGACAGATGGAAGATCTAAAAGTGGCTTGGTTAAGGCTACCTGAAATCTGAAGTAGGGGCATCCAACTCATGGCTCATAAACACTAAGCTCTATCAGCGCACACAACACACATCAGCTTTTAAAACACTGGAAACAGAGACTGATCAAGTCTTCAGTTTTTGCACAAGGCACCTTAACAATTCAGCCATTGGCTTTTAAAGTAGAATATGTTGATCTCGGTATCATAGATAGATACAGATAGCATGAAACCCTCTTTTTTGTTTATTTTCCACATACATACCCTTCCTTCTCTGAGAGACGTGCCTCTGCTCAGCAGAGGATAAGAGTAAAAAAGAAAAAAAAAGATGTAGATATTGGACCAGTTTTGACATAAATGTACATCCTGGAGTTCTCAGCACTGGATGAATGTGTGAACCGATTCCATCGAAAAACATTGCCTTTGAGGTGAGGTGAGGTGACATGTAAGTCCTACCTGTGGTGTGTTGATCTGTAATGGTTCATTTGCACCTCCAAGTCACCACTTGGTGCTGCAGATATCAAGCACTGAATATGAAAGCGTAAGCCAGCCCACTGCTTCTATTTAAGAGAATCAATATATATTATAAGGTAAGTCCAAAGTCAGTGACTTTGAAGATATATTAATATTTATGGGCTGTAAGCTGCAAATCTGTACTTTTGGAAAGGGCCGTAGCTTGGTAGAGTACATGCTTTGTATACAGAAGGTCCCAGCTTCAGTCTTTGGTATCTTCAAGTAGGGCTGGGAAGGAATTCTACCTGAAACCCTGGAGAGCTGTTGCCAGACAGTAGAGGCAATACTAGGCTAGATGGGCCAATGGTCTGATAATAAGGCAGTATAAGGCAGTTTCAGATGTTTCCAAGTTTAGTTCTTAGCAACTCTGATCTAGAAAGCAGGAGATAGATCTCACCTCCCAACCTGGCAAGATCCAAATTATTTGGATAACAGAACAGGAACGACAGTAATAATGTCCCTGGGAGACATTGAACACTGTTGTGATGCATGGGGAGGTATATTATTTAAAACATGAATTTATGAATCGACAGTGAGATTAAAATAGGATACTGGGTACAAAAGCAAAGGAAGCAGAGGTGCATGGCTTAATTAATGTGGTATGTGGTAAACCTGATGTTCGCAAGTAAATGCACATTACACTGACTTATCTGTGTGCAGCACAATCCTATTCATGTTTACTCAGAAGTGAATTCCCACTATGTACAATGGGATTTATGTCTGGTTATCTGTGGATATTTACTCTATAGTTATGTGGAAGGAAGTCCAGTTGGATCAATGGGACATACCTCTTAGTAGACATGCATGAGATTGTGTTGTTAATGGGATTGTCCATAAATGTGGGGAGAAACTTTAACCACCTACTGAAATTAGGAATGGAATCAGGTTCTCTAGTCCTATGGAACTGACTGCAATGGGAGTTATTTCTGAGTAGATATGTATAGGATTGCACTCTTAGTCATTAATTAATTTAGATGGTGTGCGTCTATGAATGATTTAGCACCGGGTTCCCCACGAACATGTTGGCTTGTCCCCAGATTAAACAAATCAATCTGCTAATGAGTTTCAATTGATATGAGTTTCAATTGATATGAGTTTCAATTGATATGAATTTTAATTGATATGAGTTTTGATTGATTGAATCTGTGTGTGTGTGTGTGTGTGTGTGTGTATATATATATATATATATATATATATTAAAAAACAATAGTTTTGGATGATTTCTTTGCTTTTAGATTTTAGACGGCCTGTGATGGCCACTAGGTTAGATGGTTTTAAAAGGGCATTAGACAAATTCATGGAGGAAGACTCTATCAGTGGTTACTTGTCATGATGGCTGTTACCTCCTACCTGGTTTTAGAGGCAGTATGCCTTCAGGACCAGTAGCTGAAGAGTAATGCTGAGAGAGGATAATTGCTGTTATGTCCTGCTTGTGGGATTCCCACAGGCATCTGGTTAGCAGCTGTGGAGTCCAGAATACTGGACTAGATAGATGTCTGGTCTTATGAAGCAGGAATGTATTAGAGATCTGTGATGCACATAACCCTAATATCAGCATCTGGTGAGTTTCTTAATGCAGAATGCAATGGAAAAGATATGGGCTGTCTAGGTTCTCTTGTCTGCTAAGTATCCAGACACAGATACATTTCCAGGATTAAATGTAGGCTGTTAGTCCTACTGGGAAAAACTAACAAGCAATTTAGGCAGGAAAGGTCAGGTTATTGGCATGATCTAGTCTTATGCTATCACATTTCAATTATTAATTCACACTTGTTAATGTTAATAATATACAACTGCTACTACTATTTACTACCAGAAAACCACATAAACGAGCTTCATCTGAATCATGTAAATAGATTCCAAGGATCTATTTATTAAAATGATAGGTTGGTAGGATGAGAGAGGATTAAAAAAATCAGTGGAATGCGAGTCCCACTCCTTGTTTCAAAAAATCTTAATTGGAAGCATGTTGAATATATGTTCTATATGTCAGGAGATGCTAAGATCCATATATTATGTCAGAGTGGTGAGGATGTCTGTGAAGTGTAGTAAAGAAAGACTCCGAAGCACACACAGCCAAACTGTATCTTCCTATCTGTGGAAGTTACCCAAGCCTATGAGAAAAAAATCCCCCTTCAGATATTTCCTCCCCAGTCTTCAGAGAGTACATGGAAGAAGAACCCCCCAACATGAACTTCCCTGTGAACTCCACCACCAGGCCTTTTTCTGTCATGTGGAAGGTCTGAAGAAGGAGCTTATGTGCTTTCAGCTCTATGAGCATAAGCTCCGCGATGCAATCAATTGCACAAGACTCTTCATAGTACTGAGCTCTGCAGCTGAATACATATAGGTTTCCCCCTTTAGACCTTCTGCTCAATGCACAAAAGTCTGGAGGTGAAGTCAGTGGGGATATTTGCACTGGAGGCGGGGCCGGTTTGCATGACTCTGCTTCTCCCTTTGCATGTTCTCTGGAAGCCTGGAGAGAAGGTATGAAGGGTGGCGGGGGTGTGGGGGGGGAGGCTGTTATCTGCTGGATAGTGTAGCAAACCCATTATAGCTTGTAGTGTCATTTTTAGCTTCTTAGTAAGCCTCTAAACCAGCCTTCCACAAACTGGCACCCTCCAGGTGTTTGGACCTCCTATCAGCCCCAGCCAACAGGGCCAATGGTCAGGAATTCGGCAGTTGTACTGCAGAACATCTGGAGGGCACCAGGTTGGGGAAGGCTGTTCTAAACTACGATCCACATTTATAGGGGTCAAAATTAATGGACAAGTCATGAAAATAGCAGGGCAACAGCTTGGTCTTATAGGATGCTGGTTCCATGATCTTGTGGTACCAATAGGACATCTTTGTAAATGACATCTTATTGCTGGAGGATGTATATGCAATGCTCAACAGATGCCTAACAAATCCAAAACCTTTCTACCCATATCTCCAAGTTTCTTGTGTTTATGCCCAGTGGATGCTATGGACAGCAGTTTATACCTGAAAAAATCCCATGTACTGGGCAAAAAACATTTCTAAAACTATGTCCAGGATCTATCATGTATGAAAAGAAGGGGAAAGGGGAGCTCCCAAGCTATTTAAACTGGGACATATATAAAATCACCCTATGGACTGAGAAGTCTCAGGATGTGTATGCATTCTACTGAAATAGTATTCTCTCTGTGTCTCATCTTTGTAGCTGAGCCATTACTCAATATAATTGAGCCCATGGCAACAATAAAGTTGGTACCATGGGCCAGTATTTTGTGTATGTGTGTGCATTTGCTGAATCTCTCTCATATAATTTTTATCCCATGATTAACCAGTAATGGCTCATGCAGCAGTCTATGAGCATCCACTGCTCATTGTCACTGCATGGAGAAGTGAGACCCAGTGCCCTTAAGAGAGGGTGTTGTAATGTGGAGGCAGAGGGGCCACACCTTCAGCACCATGCAAGGCGCATTGTTGCTGAGTGAATAGCACCTCTGAGTGATGGCCACTGAAGTCAGCGCTCACACCTGTACATACAGTAATACTGTACATACGGCTCACAGCTGTACATACAAGTTTTGCTACATACTTTGCAGTTGCATGTCTGCATAATGCTGAAATAGCAGTTCCCATGCCTCTATCCATGCCTATCCCTTGAATAAGGGAGGGGGTTCTCCTCTGCCAAGTAGCAGCACCCAGCGGCAAAAACTGATAGCCTACCAACAAACCACCATATGAGTGGCTTAATACCAACAAACCACCGTATGAGTGGGTTAATACCAACAGGCCACCATATGAGTGGGTTAATACCAACAAACCACTGTATGAGTGGGTTAATACCAACAAACCACTGTATGAGTGGGTTAATACCAACAGACCATCATATGAGTGGGTTAATAACAGTCCTGTACAGTCCTGTACAGCAGCGATGTGTGAGTTCAATTCTGCACTCTCACACCAATTCAGGAATCACTTTCTGGTTTGTGATGCTATTGTTGGTATCACAAATAGGGCACTACAGAGTTTTCAGTATGTGCCTGACCTTAGTTAATTGCTCATGCCTGGACTCATCAAACACTGACTTTGCAAAATAAAAAACCCAGACTCTACATTTGTAGAGAACCATGTGTGACACCAAAATAATTCAGCTAAGGGGAACACATTTAGCATATAGGATCTGTTATATTGTCACACCCCTTCATGGATCACTGCTTTGTTGTGGTGAAGGGGCTTGTGTAACTCAGTGAAGCCATAAGCTATGCCGTGCAGGGCCACCCAAGACGGACAGGTCATGCCAGAGAGTTCTGACAAAATGTGGTCCACTGGAGAAGGAAATGGCAACCCACTCCAGTATTCTTGCCAAGAAAACCCCATGGAACGTAACACAAGGCTAAAAGAGATGACACCGGAAGATGAGCCCCTCAGGTCGGAAGGTGTCCAATATACTACTGGGGAAGAGCAGAGGGTATTTCCAAGTAGCGCCAGAAAGAGTGAAGCGGCTGGGCCAAAGCCGAAAGGACACTCAGCTGTGGATGTGTCTGGTGGTGAAAAGAAAATCCGATGCTGTCAAGAACAATATTGTTTAGGAACCTGGAATGTCAGATCAATGAATCAAGGTAAGTTGGAGGTGGTCAAACATGAGATGGCAAGATTGAACATCGACATCTTGGGAATCAGCGAACTAAAATGGACAGGCATGGGCGAATTTAATTCAGGTGACCATCATACCTACTATTGTGGGCAAGAATCCCTTAGAAGAAATGGAGTAGCACTCATAGTCAACAAAAGGGTGGGAAAAGCAGTACTGGGGTACAATCTTAAAAACGATAGAATGATCTCAGTATGAATCCAAGGCAAACCATTCAAAATCACAGTAATTCAGGTCTATGCCCCAACCACTGAGGCCGAAGAAGCTGAGGTTGATCGGTTCTGTGAAGACCTACAACACCTTCTAGAACTAACACCAAAAAAAGATGTCCTCTTCATCATAGGGGATTGGAATGCTAAAGTAGGAAGTCAAGAAATCACCGGGATAACAGGCAAGCATGGCCTTGGTGTACAAAATGAAGCAGGACAAAGGCTAATAGAGTTTTGCCAAGAGAACACGCTGATCATAGCAAACACTCTTTTCCAACAGCACAAGAGACGACTCTACACATGGACGTCACCAGATGGTCAATATCGAAATCAGATTGATTATGTCCTTTGCAGCCAAAGATGGAGAAGCTCTATACAGACAGTAAAAACAAGACCTAGAGCTGACTGTAGCTCAGATCATGAGCTTCTTGTTGCAAAATTTCGGCTTAAATTGAAGAACGTAGGGAAAACCACTTAACCATTCAGGTATGACCTAAATCATATCCCTTATGAATACACAGTGGAGGTGAGGAATAGATTTCAGGGATTAGACCTGATAGACAGAGTGCCTGAGGAACTATGGACGGAGGTCCGTAACATTGTTCAGGAGGCAGCAACGAAATCCATCCCAACGAAAAAGAAATGCAAGAAAGCCAAGTGGCTGTCTGATGAGGCTTTACAAGTAGCAGAAGAAAGAAAGGAAGCGAAAAGCAAAGGAGAAAGGGGAAGATATATCCAACTGAATGCAGAGTTCCAGAGAACAGCAAGGAGAGACAAGAAGGCCTTCTTAAATGAACAATGCAAAGAAATCGAGGAAAACAACAGAATGGGAAAGACTAGAGATCTCTTCAAGAAAATCGGAGATCACAAGGGAACGTTTTGTGCAAAGACTGGCATGATAAAGGACAAAGAAGGCAGGGACCTAACAGAAGCAGATGAGATTAAGAAGAGGCGGAAAGAATACACAGAAGAACTATACAGGAAAGATCTGAATGTCCCTGATAGCCATGATAATGCGGTCACTGAACTTGAGCCGGACATCCTAGAAAGTGAAGTCAAGTGGGCCTTAGGAAGCATTAGTAACAACAAAGCTAGTGGAGATGACAGTATTCCAGCTGAGCTATTTAAAATCCTAAAAGATGATGCTGTTAAAGTGCTGCATTCAATATGCCAACAAATTTGGAACACTCAACAATGGCCGCAAGACTGGAAAAGGTCAGTTTACATTCCAATTCCAAAGAAGGGCAACGCCAAAGAGTGTTCAAACTACCGCACCATTGCGCTCATTTCACATGCCAGCAAGGTGATGCTCAAAATCCTACAAGCTAGGCTTCAGCAGTATGCAAACCGAGAACTACTGGAAGTACAAGCTGGGTTTCGAAGAGGCAGAGGAACTAGAGATCAAATCACCAACATTCGCTGCATCATGGAGAAAGCAAGAGAATTCCAGAAAAACGTCTATTTCTGCTTCATTGACTACGCTAAAGCCTTTGATTGTGTGGATCACAATAAACTGTGGCAAATTCTTAAAGTGATGGGAGTACCAGACCACCTTACCTGTCTCCTGAGAAACCTGTACGAGGGTCAAGAAGCAACAGTAAGAACCACACATGGAACAACCGATTGGTTCAAAATTGGGAAAGGAGTACGACAAGGCTGCATATTGTCACCCTGCTTATTTAACTCATATGCAGAGTACATCATGAGAAATGCTGGGTTGGATGAATCAGAGGTCGGAATTAAGATTGCTGGGAGAATTATCAACTACCTCCGATATGCAGACGATACCACCCTAATGGCAGAAAGCGAAGAGGATCTCAAGAGCCTCTTGTTGAGGGTGAAAGAGGAGAGTGCAAAAGCTGGTTTGAAACTCAACATTAAAAAAACTAGGAGCATGGCATCTGGCCCCATCACTTCCTGGCATATAGAAGGGGAAGAAATGGAAGCAGTGACAGATTTTACTTTCTTGGGCTCCAAGATCACCGCAGACAGTGACTGTAGCCATGAAATTAAAAGACGCTTGCTCCTTGGGAGGAAAGCTATGGACACCTAGACAGCATAGTAAGAAGCAGACACATCACCTTGCCGACAAAGGTCCGTATAATCAAAGCTATGGTTTTCCCAGTAGAAATGTATGGCTGTGAGAGCTGGACTATAAGGAAGGCTGAGCGCCAAAGAATTGATGCTTTCGAACTGTGGTGCTGGAGAAGACTCTTAAGAGTCCCCTGGACTGCAAGGAGGTCAAATCAGTCCATACTAAAGGAAATCAACCCTGAGTGCTCATTGGAAGGACAGATACTGAAGCTGAAGCTCAAATATTTTGGCCACCTAATGCAAAGAGAAAACTCTCTGGAAAAGACCCTGATGCTGGGAAAGACTGAAGGCAAAAGGAGAAGGGGATGGCAGAGGATGAGATGGCTAGATAGCATCACCGATGCAATGAATATGAACTTGAGCACACTCCGGGAGAGAGCGCAGGACAGGAAGGCCTGGCGTGCTATGGTCCATGGGGTCACGAAGAGTCGGACATGACTGAACGACTGAACAACAACAACAACAACAACAATATTGTCACACATTCTCTTTTGCTTTGCTGGATTCTTATTCTAGAGGTACAAGCCAACCCACAGTAACACTTCATGCATCTGACATAGTGGACACTAGTCCACCAAAGCTTATGCCATAATAAATTTGTTCGTCTTTATGGTGCCAGAAGACCCTTTGTTGTCTTTGCTGCAACAGTTCGACATAGCGTCCCCTCTGGAAACAGTAAACTTCTTAGTTCTATTCAGGCAGTCCATATGTTGCTTTAATTAACATGTGATGATGGAAAGCAAGGATGAGCACACTAGCTCCATTCCCCTCCCTTGCCGTTCTCATCTCCCTACATGTATTGAAGGTGACTGTCTACAGTGAGGGGCATTTTCTATTCGTAGAGACTCCTCACATGATTTAGAACCCTGGAGAACCAGGATTCGAAATTGTGTAGTGAGACCAAACAGATTCAAAGGGCTCCCCGCTGCAAACAGTTGCCCTCAGTACATGGAAGGCAATAAGAATGGCGACAGGG
This sequence comes from Heloderma suspectum, assembly GCF_057233095.1. Classification (NCBI taxonomy): domain Eukaryota; kingdom Metazoa; phylum Chordata; class Lepidosauria; order Squamata; family Helodermatidae; genus Heloderma; species Heloderma suspectum. Next base: position 93,931,308 of record NC_139458.1, read on the forward strand.
CTCGTGTGTGGAGCTGGCGTGCTCATCCTCACTCTCCCTCCTCATGTGTTAATTCAAGCCAGATACATAATTCCTGAATAGGGCTATTGTCACGAATCCATAGAGGTTAACTTGCATATTCCAATCATGTAAACTCCTTAGATTACAAAACTTCACTAAAATGTTAGCACACAGTTCCAGCTACCAAAATGCTTTGCTCTGTGTTTTATCTCCCTTGGCAATCATGGGGCAGATGGAACAGATAAAACTAAAAAATGAGAAATATTCACTGTGCCATGACCCTGCTCCCACGGATGTCAGTAGCAAAACTCTGATTTCAGGTTTATAACCTCAGTGGAGTAAAAACCAAATAAAAGTTCATTTCAGGCAAGCATTGTTTGCTGTCACAAAAATCTATGTCAATCAGAATACAAATAGATTTAAAAAAAAATGTATCTTAGGTTGCCATCTAGCTCCATGAAATTCAGTGAAAGTTCTGGTATTGTTTTCAGTAGAATGTGGATTGCACCTAAATCATTAACAGCCTGATCCTACTGTTGGAGCACACTGGACTAAGTGTGCTGCTCCCTGGCTCTCTGCTTGTCAAGCAAGCAAGTGGGAACAATGTTGATAAAGAGGATGAGGGGCAATGGCAGCTGGTGACAATGGCGGTGAGAGGGTAGATGCACTTAGGGAGCTCACTAAGGTGTCTTGCCCAAGGGCCCTCACAAACCTGAAGCTGGCCCTGGTAAGACTCCCCAGGGTTGGAACCTATTTTAGGCCACCATGGCCTGAACCATTACAGCTAAAGCAGGGTTGTATTATCAGTTAATAATTAACTCTTACTCTAGCACAGCCCTCCCTAACTTGAAGCCTTCCAGATGTGTTGGACTACAGCTCTTTGTAATCTTTGTAAACTGCCCAGAGAGGTTTGGCTGGGGGGAGGGGGGAGTATAGAAATGTAATAATAAATGAAATGAACTCCCATAATTTCTAGCCAGCATGGCCTTTGACCAAAACATCAGGGGGGCTCCAGGTTGAAGAAGGCTATTCTGGAATGATTGTCTGTCATTCAAGGTAGATAGACCGTTTCAGGTTTCAGTCCAGTCATAAACAAATGCAGGGAGAGTGAATGTGTGTGCGGGTGACTAAGCGCTACTCCATACCCACATATGTTCAGCTGAGTATGTGAACAGACCCTTTGCATGTACAAACAGAATACATGTAGGCCAACTTGTGGTCTTCCAGATGTGTTGGCCTACAATATCCATCTGCCCTAGCCAGCATAGCCAATGCTGGGGGATGATGTGATTTGTAGGCCAAAACATCAGGAGGGCCAAGAGTTGCCCACCTCTGATGTACACTTTTTACTTATCATCAGGAATCCTGCGAAAGCAAGATGGCACATGGTACACTATGGACAAACCTACCTACAAGTTGCACATGTCTGCTCATGAAGTCTACGGAATGAGGGCAGGCTGGGATGGGGTTTGCTGTGATGACCCTGCTCCCCCACACATACACACACTCACACCCAACCATTGACTTTCCTGCTTGGGTTGTGATTTCAGTAGAGGAAGTGGGTAAATTTCACTGCAGTCTTTAATAACGGCCTGCTTTAATGCAAAATTAATTTGCAAAGCGGCAGTGTATTTTAAGACCATTTGTTACGGTTACTTTTTATCTCATAACTATAGCAATATTATCAACCCAGGGAATTCACCCTTTCTTTGAAGCCAAGGGATATAGTACATAAGACAATTGGATTATTTACCATTATTATTCAGTAATTAGGACCCATGAGTTGGTGAGACGTATGGGCCCCCCTGAGGAATAATGTAATGGAATCTGAACTAATCATAATGCTAATGAATGAGGAGGATTCCATGCCCTTCCTACATGGTCTAAAATGAGAAGCTCCTCCTTAATTACACCTGTACATTCCAGTCCAGACATCTTTTCCAGGTGTGTTGAGGGAGCGGAGTCCCCCTTCCTGCACCTACGTCATTCATTTCAAAGGAGGGAGCAGATCCACACATGCATTCTTGTGTGCGCCCATGCCAGTGCCTTCCAGTGAAATGAATGGGGACCATTGCATGTAGAGGAGCTGCAAAACCTGCATCGGGGTTCTAATTTACAATATGTGGTGGGAGTATATGCAGGCTATTCATGTATATAGGCAAATGTGCACATATTTATTGTCTTGAAAACATTCTCGGGTGAATAACCTGCATATATTTCTATGCGTAATGTTTTTGTTTCTTAAACATGGAATAAGCTGCACAACAAGAGAATTAGCTGTATCTTTTTTACCCATCTGACCCCTTCACCTCCACTTTGCTCACTAATCCTTTTGCAAGGGCTGCCTCTAAGGCTGCAAATCTCTGAGCGGCTTTTGAACAGCTGCTGTTTTCAAACTGGAAAATAGTGTCCATACTATGATGGCCCAGGAGTGCACAGAATGAGAAATCTTGAGATCTAGAACATAATATCATTGCACACAAGAATGTTAAATTATGCAGTCACTTGATATGACTTATAGAGCAATCTAGCCTGAATCCAGAAATTATTCTGAATTATTGACAAAATATCAACCACTTGTACAGGTCAGCCCACAGACTGGATCTGGTGCCCACAAATGTTTTATATGTCCCTAGGAACCTGCCACAAGCTATAGTAATTAAATAAACAATCACAGGGTTGGTTTTTTTAAGAAAATAAAAAACGATTTCATGTTTTAAGAAACATAAATATCCCATATTTCTTTTAGATTTTGCATGCAACATGTGTTTTGTATGACATGTACAGTGTGTTGTGTGTGTGCGCACACACACACATAGTCATTCGTTCGTACATAATGCTATTCTTGAGCACAGGTGCTCCATACTCCGAAGTTATTATTGCTAGGTGGTGCCAACTTTGCTATGAACTCCAAAAACTCAGTTTGCATCTGAACTTTGCTGTCGTCCCCATCATCCAAGAAAAAAAGAGGTCTGAAGAAGGCAGTGGCCCTGAGAATACAGAAGTTGGTCATTCCTGGCTTAGATTAATGTAAACAATTAATAGATGTAGTGTCCATGACTATTAATGCAGTTCACATATCCTCCAGTTATGAGGCATTTGTTTAGAGAAAATAGAATTCATTTCAGGCTGAAAGTATGCTTTTAAATAGCCTTATCTCTCTTTACCTCCCACATATATTTGTCCTCGTGTGGATGCATCTATTTTTACCAGCAGGTGCATATTCAAAGAGTGATAATTTATATTTCTTGACACTTCTAAAATAGTTATTTTCTTGCAAAAGAACAGGTGGCAAAAGCAAAATAAAGGTTAAGGTAGTTTCATACAACATTTTTAAGGGGATTAAAAGGGGTGGGTTAGGGTAATTTTAGAAATATGATGTTATTGATGTAGAATTTTATTGTTTTGAACTGTTTTTATTGTTGTACATTGCCCAGAGTGGCTGGGTGACCAGCCAGATGGGTGATTAATAAAATAAATAAATAAAGCAAGCAAGCAAGCAAGCGAGGGCTTAATCTGCATAATTCGGTGGTGGCTTTCATGAAAAAAGTGAGCATCCTCAAATAACTGGCAAATCTTGAGCATCATTATGTACAGAACAGCACTGGGGAATGTATGGTCCTCCACATGTTGTTGGACTGCAGCCCCCATCAGCCCTAGCCAGCATAGCAAATGGGGAGGCATGATGGAAGTTGCAGTCCAACAGCATCTCGAGGGCCACATGTGCCCATCCCTGATATGGAAACATATAGAGCAGGAGCGGGCAGCACACAGTCCACAGGCCTCTATATCACTGTATCAGAAAATAACCGGTCCAAATTAGTCACCCGCGAACTTATCCCATATAAGCTTGGATGAGAGTTCTCCCTTAAACAAACTCTTGTTCCACATAAACAAGCTTTTGTGAGTGTGCAATATAAAAGTGCATCTTGGGAGCCATCGTTTGGAAAAGCGTAGTGCATCATGATGTCATGCATCACCATGTTATGTCCCCCTCCCTGATCGGTTGTTTTTGCAGACCTTCTCACAGAAACACTCCTCCCACCACCAGCAGTAAGGAAATGATTACTTACTGAACAAAACAAAGTACTGTATGAGCACCAATAACCCATATCTGATCCAACAAGAATAAGACAGAGATGTGACAACATCACAGTTTATCATAAGCAAGCGAAAGCTTGATTCAAAAACTGGACTTGGTGTCCACTTCTGGGCACCACACTTTAAGAAGGATGCAGACAAACTGGAGAGGGTTCAGAGGAGGGCAACAAAGATGATCAGGGGACTGGAAACAAAGCCCTATGAAAAGAGACAGAAAGAACTGGGCATGTTTGAGAAGAGAAGACTGAGGGGAGATATGATAGCACTCTTCAAGTACTTGAAAGGTTGTCACAGAGAAGAAGGCCAGGATCTCTTCTTGATCATCCCAGAGTGCAGGACACGGAATAATGGGCTCAAGTTACAGGAAGCCAGATTCTGGCTGAACATCAGGACAAACTTCCTGACTGTAAGAGCAATACGACAATGGAACCAATTACCTGGGGAGGTGGTGGGCTCTCCCACACTGGAGGCCTTCAAGACAAGGCTGGACAGCCATTTGTCAGGGATGCTCTGACTTGGATTCCTGCATTGAGCAGGGGGTTGGACTCGATGGCCTTGTAGGCCCCTTCTAACCCTAATATTCTATGATTCTATGATCCATTCAACACAGTGCATTCACAAAAATAGTGTTTCAGTACAGGCTGTGCTTAGAGGCTCGTGACCAATTTTGAACTTATTGGCAAATTTGTGAAAAGCTGGTCCAAGCATGTTAAAAAGGAGACCGTTACAAAAGGATGTAGTTTGACCAGGGAGCCAACTAATTATGACATTCAGTGGCATCACTAGTCCTGATGCCGCTGTGTCAAATGTTTGGCATGAAAAAGCAGGTGGGCCAGGCGGACTGAATCCTATACACAAACAGCAAACTGGTTCTCCAGGAGTGGGGTCTTTGGTAGCCAAAACAGCATGATCCACACACAAGAGGAAGGTAACAACAAGCTTGGGGAAATCCCAAGGGTTGCAGAAGTACAAAACAAATCTGTAGGAAGAAAAAACCTCAAGTGGGAGAGAAACCCCCCAAAAGTTCAATGAGGGCCAAGTATCTTCAGTGGGCATGTAATACTGACTGACTGTTGGGGGTGGGGGGGAGAAAGGAAAACCAGGGTGGGGCGAGTTAAGACAAATCACCTCATGCATTAAAAAAACACCTCAGAGACCTGAGGGATTGCATGAGCTGGCCCCTCCCCTACTGGCTGCACATTTGGCAACCATGAGAAGAGGCCCTATGCATGTGTGCAGAGTTCTGCTATGCATGGAGATCTACACACGCACGCACGCACGCAGAGTGTGGAGGACTTCTACATGTGTACATTGGGGCTCCTTATGGTTGTTGAATATGCAATGTGTGTGCCTGGTGGGTGCATCGGGGTAGCCCCATACTGGTTCTGCTGCCCCCACGAGGGTGTTAACACATAAGGCAGTTCATTTCACCACCACCACCCATAGGATCTGTGGTAATGCACTACCATCTCAAGCCAAACCAGGAATTTATATTACATGTAACAGAATGAGATAGTGATATTGTATAGGCAGTATTGACGTTATGATTATATGTTTGTATTTTATTTTTATACACTGCCCAGAGGACATTGTTGATGGCCAGTATAAAAATGTTGTAAATAATAAATAAATATCATCAGATGCAGTAGACAACGTTTTTGCCATTATTAAAGAAGGGAGTATTAGTAATAGTTTCCATGTGATCCTTTCCAACCAACCCCCTCTGTGCAGATGTGTATTATGTGAACTCTCTGCGTTGTAATAGGACAGGGAGAATCAGAGGCTTTGTTAATCCAGTTCGGTCTTCCCCAACCTGGCGCCTTCCAGATGTGTTTGACTACACTTCCCATCATCCACACTGGCTAGGGATAACGGGATATGTAGTCCAACACATGTTGGGAAAGGCTGACCCAGTTGATGGGAGGAAATATAAACTGAGAAATTTCGTTATTTTCAGTTCTTCATTTTCACTGCATGCCATCTGTTCCCCAGTAATAAAATATACATAGGAAAAACTACAAAAAGGAAATGGAGGACAGCATGTAATATAATACATTGAAATGCAAGTGTAAAACACTGGCTAGACCCATCCCACATAGTCAGGGATTGGGGGTGGGGGAGAAGGGACGGTTGCGAAGATCAACGTATAAAAATACAAAATCCTAGCTGATTTCTCAAGCTAAGTAGTTCAGGACCCTGTGGGTTAAATAAAATACTTGATATGTTACAACTAGTATAATGTGCATAGGAACTTGTATTTACCCTAATTGGAACACCCATTTACCTGTTGTGTGAACTGGAATTCTAGAGTACCAATCCCACTGGAATTCTGTGATCGTTAGGCTCCAACGAGTAGCAGGCGAGGGTGTGATTGTGGAAAACAGATGTCACAATATATTCTTCCACATGATTTTTCTCACCAGGGACAGTCAGGAGAGACTTCATGAAGACCATTCACATGTATGAAATGGCTTGAGAATATATGAGACCAGGAAAGGCAAAACTTGAGGGGGAACAAACCTGTTTTCAGAGGAATGACAAAGTTGTGAAGAATTGCATGGGATTGTTCCCTAGAGCTCTGATCCTGAGATCCCTGCCTATAACAAGACTCTGGGTATTGTACTGCATGTGGAAGACCCTTGTGCAACAGCATGGACATCAGATGTGCATTCACATCTGCACTGAATGATAGATGGGAAGGTGCACTCTCATTTGTTATGTGTGAGGTTACTGGGATTGCTTTTCATTTATCACACTGCAATGCATGTAGTCATGCACATGCAGATATGGCATAATGAAACTGCTTCCCCATCCACAGTGAGTAGTTCCCTTTGTTTGCATTCAGGACTGTCTAGTAATAGTGCATAAAGACGGACTGAACATCTGTGGATCTGATGTATGTGAAATGTTAGACTTGGATATTGTCAGGGTGGAAACTGAGCCAATAGAGCCCCAGAGCAGTTCTGATTCTGAGGAGGAACAGCAATCCGTGGGAGAGGAGCTCGCTCATCTCTCACAAGCACAGCAGCTGGCAGAGATTCCTCCTGCCAGCATTCCTGGGATAGATAGTGACCCTGGCAGCGAGAGAGCGCTGGAGGGGAGCTTGCTGGACGCTCGGCGCAGACGCAGGGAGTGGCGACAGATGGAGGGCGCCGAAAGGAGGTGCTCCGCTTGTTTGGCGCTCAAACAACGGTCGTGTCCCAAGGACCCAAAGGAAAGAGGGAGGATCTCTCCATAGCCTGTAAGTTCATGGTCTTCCCGTGATTCTCCTTCAAACGGGGACCAACTGCCTTAGCTGGAGCTTAGGCTACTCTGCTATCTTTCCCCAGTGCTGTTCCTTGCTTTGTCACTAGTGATTAGTATTCTGAAAGAGTCATAAAGGAATAAAGTCTTGGAAAGAATTCCTTGTCTTCTGTGTCCTGAGTTGGCTATTGGTGGGGACTGCAAGAGGCAGCTAGGGCGCTCCTGACAGATATATTAGTTTTGTGCACTTTAACACCAGGGATGGTTAGGTTTCCAGTCCATGTCATTTTCACATATGTTAATCCTTAAGTCCATTCTGCCATGTTCCTTCATTAATGTACAATTTAAAGGAAAATCCAGATATAAATGTAATTGCACATTTTAAATGTACTTTCTCTCAAAACAGACATCTCTAAGGGCATAGTCCTATGCATGTTTAGACAGAAAAAGTCCTACAACTCCCAGCATTCTCTACCCAGCAGGAGTTGTATGTTTGGGAGTTTTAGGACTTTTTCTGTCTAAACATGCATAGGATTGCACCCTAAATATATTTTATCTCAAAATATGCATTTTTAAATACATTCCTGGAGCCAAAAACTGTGCTGAATCATTCAGAAACTGCAAATGCCAGCAGATAAGCGTTCCTGACATTAGCTCAGGGTATGTTGATCAGATTCGTTCATATTGGAATTTGCAAAGATCAAAATTGTCCCGCATCATTGACATTGATGGGTTCTTTAAACGTATATTTGGGTGAGCGAAAGTGAGGGCTAGTTTTCTACATAACGTTATAAATGTAATTAAGTTATCATAAAGTTATAAATGTAAGCAGTCTGAAAAGCAAAACAGACAATGAGTATGTGAGTGCTAAGGTAAGTATATAACCTTTTTGGATCTGAATTATGAAGGTTAGGCCAGTTTGGATGTAATGTTTCCAGCTTATTTATGAACCCAGAATGAATTTTCAGCCCATGCACTCCTGGTCGTCTCCTTGTGTTTCAGCTTTGGCACAGAGATCCTGGTTTGTTTACACCAGAATTCCCCATTTCATCTGAAATTAGGCATGCTGTCTTCATGTGGGTTTACTATCCAGAATATAAAGCTAGGATCCAGTTCCAACTTAATAACTGGTTAGTAAATGGACACTAAGCCAGTACTCTCTATTTCAGACAACTCTGTTTCCATAAATCAGGATCTTCATGCTGAAGTCACATGTGATAGGAAGATAAAGGCAACTGGTTGAATCCAGACCTAGTCATACTTGAAGTAGACCCACTGATATCAATTGGGTCTCAAGTTAGTCATGACTAACTTAAGCCTTACTGATTTCAATTGATTTACTGTATGTATGACTAAGTCTGGATCCAAACTATTTATAACAACGTAACTAAGAAAGCAATTGTTAGTGGGTGGATGGGGGAGAAAAGTGGTGAATTGTTGACCACTTCCAAAGCCATGCTGGCCAAGGTGGTCAGAGCAGGAGGTAGAGGGGTGGTTTTACTGAGCTTTTTAGCTTAGTGATTTTAAAAACACACACACAAAATCCTCTCCCACTGAAACCAATAGAGGGGAATTAGCTACACCAATTCCTAAAATGGCTAGGAAAATAAAAAGGTCTTCACCTGGCACCAAATAGGCCATAATGTAAGTGCCAGGCAAATCAGGCAAGGGCATTCCAGAGATGGGGTGCCACCATTGAAAAGGCCCTGTCTCTTGTAACCTTTTCATCACCTCATTTGACTGGAGGACCAGGGGGATGGGAGCCATAAATAGAACCATAAACAGGGAGGCAGCACAGTAGCCTTGAAGATGCCTATCAGCAGTTAGCACTTGGACATCAGACTGAACCATATAGGTACAAGGTCATCTGGTCACAGTCTTCCTCACTATGGCCAGATGCAGAATCAAAGAATCAGAATAGTAGGGTTGGAAGAGGCCTATAAGACCATCAAGTCCAACCCCCTGCTCAGTGCAGGAATCCAAGCCAAAGCATCCCTGACAGATGGCTGTCCAGCCTCATCTTGAACGCCTCCAGTGTGGGAGAGCCCACCACCTCCCTAGGTCATTGGTTACATTGTCGTATTGCTCTAACAGTTAGGAAGTTTCTCCTGATGTTCAGCCGGAATCTGGCTTCCTGTAATTTGAGCCCATTATACTGTATCCTGCACTCTGGGATGATCGAGAAGAGAACTTGGCCTTCCCCTCTGTGACAACCTTTCAAGTACTTGAAGAGCGCTATCATATCTCCCCTCAGTCTTCTCTTCTCAAGGCTAAACATGCCCAGTTCTTTCAGTCTCTCCCCACTCATAGGGCTTTGTTTCCAGTCCCCTGATCATCTTGGTTGTCTTCCTCTGAACCCTCTCCAGCTTGTTTGCATCTGGAGAACTGGACACAGTACTGCAGATGAGGCCTAACCAGTGCTGAGTAGAGGGAACTAGTACTTCCCGGGATTTGGAAGCTATGCTTCTATTAATGCTGCCCAAGTTCTTTTGGCCTCTCATTTCTACATATGCATCTCTCTGTATAAATCACAATATGCAAGTCAGTGTTCTCCTGGTTCCCCCTTTTTGATAATGCCTAAGCATCCCCCCCACGCCCCCGCACTGGGTGGCTTGTGACTGCAGGCTGCTCTTTGCTGCCACCTTTCTCCAGCAGCATCATTACAAAGCGCCCTTGGATTTGCCCTCACTGCCTCCAGAGACTCACTTTGATCTGTACTTCCATCAGTTTTGTTGTCAGTATGTCCGCATATCCAACTTACTATGCTGATAATAGGAAAGGTTTGGCCCTGTACATTGTCACCATGGCAATGTGGTGAATAGCAAATATCTTGCATTGTCCACCTATAGTAAAATTTAGAACAGGAAGTGAAGGATCTTACATCTAAGCGACATTATAAAGGGAAATATAACTTTGATGAACTGATATGATCGTTGATAACAGAATTTTGCTTCTGCGTATTTTGGAAAACACCACCACCACCATGCACAAACAAATATTCCTTCCAATATTCTGAAACTTACTATAGTATGCTCTCCATACTGCTGCTTGGATCCTAGATTGCTCTTCTAGTCATGGAAGGGTGGGCGATTTCAGCCAACTCCCTCCTCCATCTGCAGCCCTTACACCATATCCTATATCATTCCCAAGGGTCCCCAAACCCCAGAAGCAGATTTTGGAGGGGGGGAAAGCCGCATTCTTGAGCATGAACTCTCTTCTGTTCCTAGAAAAAATTTCCAGATCCTAGCATATATGCTTAATTCAAGCTGTGTAAAGAAGCTTTCATAAAACATAAATTTAAATTTCACATTGTTACAGTCAAATGGCCATATTTTAGGCAGAGTTTTAATATCTAATATTGTTTGCTGGATTAACTTACTATTTTATGGCCAAAGCTACCATGTTTATCTTCATTCATCCGTTATAAATCTGTTTTTCTGATAAGCAGGTGAGATAATGCTTTTCATCAAATGAAATGTTCCTAGTTCCTTAGAGCATTATTTAGGGAATGCCAAAGACATCTTTTATGAATATATCTGTTGCACACTTAAGATGGGGAGGAATTTTATGAGATTCCCAACAGATGGCAGTACATGACAAGGCTTTTCTCCACTATGTTAGATGGCCAAGCTTCATTTTCAGAAATGTTTTTCTTGTTAATTAGCTCTCCTAAATGACATTTTTCTCTACAGTTACCATGGCCTTCTCTTGATATGACTGCTGTTGTTGCTGTTTTTGTTTTTATCGTTGGTTTTATTGCTATTTTATTGCGTTTATGTTTTTATCACTTTTAATATTCTGGTTTTATGTATTTTATTGCTGTGAGCCACCTTGGGGGGCTTTTGCTCTGAAAGGCGGCCAAGAAATGTTTTATTTAAATAAAAAAAATTAATATATTCAGGTTAAAATCTTGAATATTACTAGAACATAGCTATTAATGTTTTTCTCTCTCTCATGTTAGCTCCAGGGAATGATGGACATGAACCTATAGCTATATATTTTAAAATATCTGTAAAGGTGGCTTCATAGAATAATCTGCATTTCTAGTAAATGGTTGTCACTATCTGGAGGATTGCTATGGGCTATTTTATTTATTCATCCAATATATTTATACACCACCTTTCTAGCAGTGGATGGTCTATCCAGCTGACAACAAGATTTAAAAACATCCAAACAAACTAACTCTCTCTCTCTCTCCCTCCCCCTCTCTCTCTCTCTCTCACACACACACACACACACACACAGGGCATATATAAACAACATCCTGTATATTGTATCTCTTGTTTTTTAGGCCATAATCCTATGGTTCCAGAGGTGGGGGTGTCCCAGGAGCCAGAACATTGAGTAGATCTCCCTCTCTGGCAGTAGAGAAGAATATAGACATGGAAACCTCTGCTGCCCTTGATTTTCCAAATTCAGTATTCCCACAGCAGTACTGGCAAAAAGAGGGCATTCTGGAAGCATGCCTGGGGTAAAATGGGTAGGATTTGGATCCACTGGATCCAAAGTGCTCTTATTCCCCCAACACGCCTCTGGAATGGGGAAAAATATGCCATCTTTGGAGCTAATGTACATATTTTCCCCAGTCTGACCCCCCCGCCACAAACACACACACCAGCTTTTGTCCTGCTGGCACAAGCCTGGGAGAGCTTTGGGTTTGGTGGTTCCTCCAAATGCAGACTTTGGACCGAATTTGAATTCATTTATTTATTTACAAGATTTAAATAACTATCTACAATCAAAAAATATCTAAGCGGTGAACAATAAAAAGGGGAGGAAAAATCATCATCTTCATCAGAATTAAACCCTTTAAAATCAGATTGTGCCAATAAAACTGTGGCTGGTTAGTTAGAGAAGGCTTGTTTAAATAAACATGTCTGGTAATTTGGTTGTTAGCTGTATGGGCTGTAGGCCCCCTTCCACATACACACCTCAACACAAGTCACCCAAAGTTTTGGTGGGCTACTACCCAACTAATTCCATTGTGAGAAGGGTTCAGTGGACTCAAGTTTATCCTCCAAACATCCACTGAACTTCCAGCCATATGGCTCCATATTGAGCAGTCTTTGCATCTGCAGGATTTGGATTTGGCATGCCGCCACCACAACCCAACTCAAAAGTAGGTTAGCAAAGATATGCCGAAAATCAGATCCAGGACAAGTCCTGCATGTATAAACACCAGGGCCCCATCCACACCAGATTTTTACTCTGGGGCGGGTACAAGTCGAGGTCCCTCGTGATAGATGATGCAGTCGTGAATTCGCAGCCATCCGTGGTTTTCACCTGGAAAATGCGGAGTTCCGAGGAGTCTTTTTACTGCGATTTGGGGGTTGGGGTGCTGCGGGTTCCCCTGCGGTTCCTTCCGCGAACCGACTTTGCATTTTACAGTGGGCATGTTGTAGGCGTGCGCAGTGCCTGTGTCACTCTGTGACACCCCTTTGCTCCCCCATCCCTTCGCAGCTGCACAGTTACAGAGGCACAGAGGGGTGTTTTCATCTATGTAATCACACTTTCGCACAGTTTTGCAGCTTTGTTTCTTCACAACAGTTGTGGATTCAACTGTTCAACTTGGGGCGTGTCTTGGGGAAGGAACAACATCGCTCCGTCCACGATTTCGAAGTGATGGCTAGGCACGTAGTGCTCACGCTTGTGAGTGTGAACCATTGCGAGAGTCTCAGGCTGGGGAACTGACAAACTGATGGTGCGGAAATGAAGGAGCACAAAACGCTAACTTTTTACCTAAAAAGGGATGGAAGGACACAGCAGCGCCCCTCAAATACAAAACAGCTACTGAAGTTCCACACCCCCACACTCACGGGACTGCACAGCTGCACATTTCATTAAAAAGGCCCCCCAAAAGGGCACAGAGAGACTGTAAGGGAATTGTGCAGTACATCGTGAGCGTATCGCAGGGCATGCCGCATTGCTGCGCAGTTGCGACGGGGTGTGGGGTCAAAGCTGTGCCATATAGATGCAGCCTAGTTTCTCAAAACTGCCTGGCCACAGTTTGATATGGGAAGAGGCAGCATAAATGTGTGTGTTTTTTCCTAAGCCTGACACAGGATGAGCCGCTTGTCAGAACAGACCTTTAGGAACTCAAAACTGGCCTAGATAAATGTGTGTCATATGGAGAAAGATACAGGCACAGTGAACTTACCAAATTTCAGTGTTGGTTTGTCAGAGATACATTCTGTGCAATTAACTTTAGTAGATAATTGTAATAGGAAGAGCAAAAAAGGCACTTTAAGGAAAGCTTTCATAAGGGCTAAGATTTTATCAGCTTCCTGAGCTTGCTATAGCCATTGTGATGCAACTCAGCTTCTGACATGATTTCTTGATTTTATAAAGTTACCTAAAAGACAATGTGCTTTAACTAGTTACCTGAAAGACAGTGAGAACCTCTGAATAAACCCTAGCATGGATGCTTAGGCTAGCAGGGTAAGGGGGAAAAAGCTGTTGTGGTAAGCAAGCTCCTTCTGAAGAGCAAGCATAGGGAACGGGCAGTTGGAAGCAGCAGGTGCTGCCCAGGGGTGTGTGGTGGAGAACTGGTACCTGAGGGCAGTGTGCCACTACGACATAGGCTATGTCCCTAGTATATGGAATATATCCTAGTTCTTGTTTTTTTATGGCTCTTTTGTCTATTCCTGTGCTGTGTGTCTGGTATTGTATTTTACTCTTTTAAATACTGTCTTGTATTTTCTATTCTTAATTGTTTGTATTTTAGGTTGCAGTCCTTTGTGATAGTTAGCAGCCTTCAAAGTCAGAGGCTGTCAAGTATCCTATGCAGGTTGGCCGTAGCACAGAGGTGATTCTCGCCTCCATTCTCCAGCCACCCTGCATTTTTGGCTAGATGTTCAATTTTGGCTGCTAGCCATGGCTTCGGGGAGGGGAACGGAAGGAGGCTGCGCAGTGCAAAGGAAACTGCATAAAGCGGATACCATGGTCTCCTTCCCATCCTTGGGACCGCCCCCTTTTTGCCATCGCCATGCTCCAATTCCAAGCACAGAAATATAGCTGGTGCAGAGAAAACCGCACTGGCTTTGAGGGGGAGGGGAAGTGCAATTTCTGGGAAGCCCTAGCTCTGACCTCGGATCCTAGAAACTAAAAAATCCTGTGGCCCTCTAGACCGTGTCTACTAGCCACAGGATTGCTCCCTCCATTTTTTAATTCTTGTAATTGAGGGGAATTATTTGATATTGCTGCCTCCTGTTAAAAAGGCAGCTAGCAGAAAAAAACAAAAGGCAGAACAGAATGAGCGTTTACCAGTCCCACATGTGTGCTCAAAAGGCTAAAAAAGAGACCACACCTTTCTTTAGTGAAAAAAAAAATCAGTTTACTCACAAGTACTCTTGCACGTACAAATGCAGGCACAGCGTAGGGTTTCAAATGGGCTTGTTCAGGCCATTTCTTTGTGTTGTACAACACTGGCAGGACAGGGAGGGAGACAGAATTCAAGCCATGTGCTCCCAGCAATGGAGGAATGGGGGGTGGGAGGGGAGGAACAGGACGGAGGAACCACATTGTAGGCTATAGAGATCCTAAGGCTAGCTATCCCCATGCATTAACTAACTGCAACACTGCCCCCTTCCTGTAATTTGCAGACAAGGCTGCAATATTCCCAATAGTAATCTGCCCAGAGAACTTTGATTGTTAGGTAGATTGAAATATAATAAATAAATAAATGTCCTAGTGTCAAGAGCCATGGACACTTTGAGCATGGGGTATGACTAAGTAATTATTATCCATCACTGGAAGGACAAATCCACTCCTGATTTGCAGGGAATAGTTGATATGTCTTCTTGATCAATATTTGAACTGGCTCTTTTTTGATAGAGAGACAAGGAAGAGCACTTTCATGCAACTGGGGCTAAATTTATTCAGTTGTTTGCTTTGTAATTACATAACTTTCAGAAAATAAAATTTCTTTTTCTTCTCTCTCTCTCAAAAAAATAAGTAAAAAATCTATAATTTATATTCAGAGAATCATAGAATAGTAAGGTTGGAAGGGAGCTATAAGACCATCGAGTCCAACCCCCTGCTCAGTGCAGGAATCCAAGTCAAAGCATCCCTGACAGATGGCTGTCCAGCCTTGTCTTGAATGCCTCCAGTGTGGGAGAGCCCACCACCTCCCTAGGTAACTGGTTCCATTGTCATATTGCTCTTACAGTCAGGAAGTTTTTCCTGATGTTCAGCCGGAAACTGGCTTCCTGTAATTTAAGCCCATTACACTGTGTCCTGTACTGTGGGATGATCGAGAAGAGAACTTGGCCTTCCTCTCTGTGACAACCTATCAAGTACTTGAAGAGTGTGATCATATCTCCCCCCAGTCTTCTCTTCTCAAGGCTAAACATGTCCAGTTCTTTCAGGCTCTCTTCAGAGGGCTTTGTTTCCAGTCCCCTGATCATCTTTGTTGCCCTCCTCTGAACCCTCTCCAGTTTGTCTGCATCCTTCTTAAAGTGTGGTGCCCAGAACTGGACACAGTACTCAAGATGAGGCCGAACCAGTGCTGAGTAGAGGGGAACTAGTACTTCTCGGGATTTGGAAGCTATGCTTCTGTTAATGCATCCCCAAAGAGCATTTGCCCTTTTTGCAGCCACATCACATTGTTGGCTCATATTCAGCTTGTGATCTACAACAATTCCAAGATCCTTCTCGCTTGTAGTATATTGAGCAAAGTATCTTGTCAATGCATTTGGTTTCTTTTTCCTAGGTGCAGAACTTGGCATTTATCCCTATTAAATTTCATTCTGTTGTTTTCTGCCCAGCGCTCTAGCCTATCAAGATCTCTTTGAATTTTGTTTGTCTTCCAAGCTATTAGCTATCCCTCCCAATTTTGTGTCATCTGCAAATTTGATCAGCATTCCCTGCACCGCCTCCTCTGAGACATTAATAAAACTGTTGAAGAACACTGGGCCCAGGACTGAGCCCTGCAGTACCCCACTCGTTACCTCTCCCCAGTTTGAGAAGATCCCATTGATAAGTGCTCTTTGAGTCCGATACTGTAGCCAACTGTGGATCCACCTGAGAGTTGTTTCATCTAGCCCACTTTGAGCTAGTTTGCTCATCAGGATATCATGGGGAACTTTGTCGAAAGCTTTGCTGAAGTCGAGGTATATTATGTCCACAGCATTCACACAGTCCACAAGGGAGGATCAAAGAATGAGATCAGATTTGTCTGGCAGGATTTGTTCTTGACAAATCCATGTTGGCTTCGAGTAATCACTGCACTGTTGTCAAGTTGCTTACAAATGGATTGCTTTATCATCTGCTCCAGAATTTTCCCAGGGATTGATGTCAGACTAACTGGTCTGTAGTTCCCAGGTTCCTCCTTTTTGCCCTTTTTGAAGATAGGGACAACATTAGCCCTCCTCCAGTCATCTGGCACTCCACCCGTCCTCCATGATTTCTCAAAGAGAATAGACAGTTGTTCTGAGAGTTCTTCTGCCAGTTCCTTTATCACTCTAGGATGCAGTTCATCTGGCCCTGGAGATTTGAACTCATTCAAAGTAATTAGGTGTTCCTTGACCATATGCCTATCAATCTCAAGCTGTAATCCTGCCCCTTCAGCCTGTACCTCGCCTTTGCCTGGAGGCTCATAGACCCTCTTTCTGGAGAAGACTGAGCCAAAGTAGGAATTGAACACTTCTGCCTTTTCTTTGTCACCTGTTATCATTTTGCCATCCTTATTTAATAGTTGAACCACAATTTATTTCCTCTGTCTTTTACTATGCACGTATCTGAAGTAAGCCTTTTTGTTACTTTTAGCTTCTCTCGCTAACCTCAGCTCATTCTTAGCTTTAGCCTTCCTAACACCATCCCTGCAATTGTGCTATATTATTATTATTATTATTATTTCTATATTGCCCAATAGCCAAAGCTCTCTGGGCAGTTTACAGAAGTTAAAACATTAAATACAGTATAAAAAGTTTAAAAGCCATTTACATAAAAGCACACAGATAAAATTGGGTTTGTAGACTTTGTTAATTTAGATTATGTTGTCATCTAATAGTTGTAATGCATTCAAGTTGATATTTGTATTTATATTTTTCTCCATTTGAATCATGTGTGTGTATGTTTAATAAAGTTTATTTAAAAAGGGCTATGTGAACGAAACTGTTTTGGTAAGCAAGATAATTTTGAAGGGCAAGCAGAGAGAATGGGGAATTGAGAGTTTCAGGGGTGATGGTAGTGAGAAACTGTAGCCATGACCACATAGGCAAATTGTGGAATGGTTTCACATTGGGATTTGATGGTAAGAGTTGTTTTCAGAAATGAACTACATGTTCTATTACTTTTCCTACCATCAATACTGATGCCTGAGGAGTTGGTGATAACTTGGGGGTGTGGCCCCCGGGTATCTGGATGAGAAGCTTGGTCTTCCAACTTATTTGAGTATGACAGCCCTGAATGTAAGATGATATCTCACAGTTTCCCAGGTCCACCATCATTTCCCCTTTTGCAAACAATAAATGTTTCCTTATAAACACAGCAGAACATCCATATAAAGAAATGGCATAACTAGGGATAACTAACTCATTTAAAAGAGAAGCTGAGAAGCTGAAGCCAGCCAAAAAGACCCTGGCTCAATAGTGCTGTGAGCAGAGAGCTCACAGATGGCAAGTGGATGTTTAATATGACAAGTAACATAATGAAACTCAAGTAAAAGACCACAGACGTTCCAACAGCAATAAGGAATGCTTATATGCGATTGGATTGCCCATATTTACAAAGTAAATGGTCTAGATTAGTCAGCTTTCTTATCTAAAACAATATATACCACCATTCTTTCTTTATTTCTTTTTATATCATGGCAGATAAAAAAATTTTTTAAAACAGTATTCTTTTCTGAGTAAACTGCTCTGTTCATTTATGGAACAATCCCATGAAAAGTGACTTACATCATCTTGCTAAAGTCAGATCTGAAATTAGAAAATCTCAATGGTTTTCTTTATGTATGACTGAGGCTGCTATACCCACTTATTGTACTGTTAAACATAGAAAATCCACTTTCTTCTCTCCTAGTCCAGACTTATTTCTATAGACTGATTATCTCCATCCCTATTTTCATTGGATTGGAGCCAGATTTATGCTGGATCATCTGCACTGGTAGAAGTGGACTTCCCTGCCTCCTGCTTCCCATGGCAGACCTTCCAGCCCCCCAGAAAATGGTACATGGAGAGTCAGGAAACCCTGTGGAATGGGCTGAGCTGTGGTGGTGGTGGTGGTATTCCAAAAATTGGGTGGAGGGACCTTCTGCAAGCAAAGCTGTTCCTCTTGCAGAAGGCAAATCCTGGATCCAATCTTAGATTTCTTCTATAAGAAGGCATGATGGCCCTTCCTATTAAAACTTGCCATTCTTTCTCTCTGGACAGTGTGAGTCCATATAATTCATGATATGGATGTACAGAACTATTTCTCTTGCAATGTTTAGAAAACGATGAGTGCACCTGATATCTGAGCATCCACTGCTGTGCTTGGTGTTCTCACAGATCATGGTAGCTTGACACAGACCTAAGCAGATGTGAGGCAGGTGTGTGGAAGTTGGGAGAAGGATCTGGGCAAAAGAGTTGCCAGGACTGAGGAGCTCAGCCTAGATGCTTCCCTACAGCACATTAGTGTTGTGATGAGCTGCTAGCAGGGAGGAAGAATGACACTGAGACAGAGCTCCTCAGATGCCCTCTTGGCCCTACTCCTGCACTCCCTGACAGCCCACAGTCAATGAACATGACTTCACTCACTAAATAGTGGTGTTCAAACTCCCCTTGGCTTGAATCATAATTGGGTCACCAACTCTTTTGCAAAGGCTCAGAAATGATGGCTTTTTTCTAGAGAGTTCCGAACTGCCTCACATTCATTGCACGTGCAGGTTCCTGCACTGCTGCTTGGGAGCTGTAGTGGGTGCCAGATGGGCAAGTCTACACGTTGTCTAGGCAACCATGCAATTGTCTCTTTCCCTCCATCTATTCCATCGTGCATGACAACACTTTGTCCCATGGTTTGTTGCTGTCAAAACTCCATATTTACAAGCATGGAGCCCTACATGGAAGAGGAGGTGGCAATGTCAACCACCAGACAGTCCATGAGGGAGAAAAGGCAAGACCGTTTGGAACAACGTCTCCAAGGACAGAACTGGTAGCACACCACAGAATTTCTGTTCAGTGTAATTCTTCAGAACTATTTAGTGCAAGTGAACAAAAGTTGCTGTGGGTGAAATTCTTACGTTCTCCAGCCTGTTGCATTTACTTTTTTCTCTGCAGTTCTTCCCATGTGATTTCTTGTTGCATTGGTCAGCATGCCGCATTTTTAAGCTGATTGTTTGGAGGAACTTATCAAATCGATCGGGGTGGTTTGTTCTCCTGAGGAAAGGTGTTTTGTTCCAAACTGTCAGAGGTTTTGTTTTCCCAACAAGCAGACTCATTTGCTTTGCTTTGGTGAAGGTCACGTTTTTGCAGTGCATGCCCTGCCCTCGGGACACACACAAGGAGTCATGGGATCATTCTGCAAATTACATACCCATTAAAAAAAATTGCCAGTCAATTTCACCAATGAATAAACATGCACCAACCAACTGCCAACGCAGCAGCTGCCTTTTCAGGCAGCTAGTCTGATAAATGCCGACTGCGTCCATGCAAATTAGGCACAGGCATTTGTAACGTTCTCAATTTAAATTGCAAGCAGAAGACCATGTTCCGGGAGCTCACCTCAAAATACGCTGGTGTACTGTGAGCTGAGTGAATTTCACACTGTGAGCCTGATATTATCAAATGGTGACAACATACTACTGAGGAACCTCACTCAGTATCTATCTACCCATGGAAGGCACTGAAACTCACCTCCTATAAGTCTGTCCCACGTGCACAGATTTATTGCTGGCTGCCAAGTTTTTCTCCTCTGCAACTCTGCAGGGGGTGGCTGGGGGCCTCTTTTACAGAAGACAGTACTCTATTTGAAGCACTGCCAGAGGACCACCTGCTGTTTGAAGGGCTGTCCTGTCTAATTCTGGATCAACGATAAAGAACCATAAGAACGGTGGACCATCAACAATTAGCACCTGAACAGCGAACTAAACAGGCAGGCACATGGTTCACCAGGTCACAGTCTTCCATGCTATGGTGAGATACACTGTACTTCTATTTACATTAGCATAACTATTTCTAAATTCACATCTGTACATATGAATCATACGCCTAAATCATATCCCTTATGAATATACAGTGGAGGTGAGGAATAGATTTCAGGGATTAGACCTGATAGACAGAGTGCCTGAGGAACTATGGACAGAGGTCCGTAACGTTGTTCAGGAGGCAGCAACGAAATCCATCCCAAAGAAAAAGAAATGCAAGAAAGCAAAGTGGCTGTCTGATGAGGCTTTACAAGTAGCTCACGGAAGAAGGGAAGCGAAAAGCAAGGGAGAAAGGGGAAGATATACCCAACTGAATGCAGAGTTCCAGAGAATAGCAAGGAGAGACAAGAAGGCCTTCTTAAATGAGCAATGCAAAGAAATCGAGGAAAACAACAGAATGGGAAAGACTAGAGATCTCTTCAAGAAAACTGGAGATCTCAAGGGAACGTTTTGTGCAAAGATGGGCATGATAAAGGACAAAGAAGGCAGGGAACTAACAGAAGCAGATGAGATTAAGAAGAGGTGGAAAGAATACACAGAAGAACTATACAGGAAAGATCTGAATGTCCCTGATAGCCATGATAATGCGGTCACTGAACTTGAGCCGGACATCCTAGAGAGTGAAGTCAAGTGGGCCTTAGGAAGCATTAGTAACAACAAAGCTAGCAGAGATGACAGTATTCCAGCTGAGCTATTTAAAATCCTAAAAGATGATGCTGTTAAAGTGCTGCATTCAATACGCCAACAAATCTGGAACACTCAACAGTGGCCACAAGACTGAAAAAGGTCAGTTTACATTCCAATTCCAAAGAAGGGCAACGCCAAAGAGTGTTCAAACTACCGCACAATTGCGCTCATTTCACATGCCAGCAAGGTGATGCTCAAAATCCTACAAGCTAGGCTTCAGCAGTATGTGAACCGAGAACTACCGGAAGTACAAGCTGGGTTTCGAAGAGGCAGAGGAACTAGAGATCAAATCGCCAACATTCGCTGCATCATGGAGAAAGCAAGAGAATTCCAGAAAAACGTCTATTTCTGCTTCATTGACTACGCTAAAGCCTTTGATTGTGTGGATCACAACAAACTGTGGCAAATTCTTAAAGTGATGGGAGTACCAGACCACCTTATCTGTCTCCTGAGAAACCTGTACGAGGGTCAAGAAGCAACAGTAAGAACCAGACATGGAACAACCGATGGGTTCAAAATTGGGAAAGGAGTACGACAAGGCTGCATATTGTCACCCTGCTTATTTAACTTATATGCAGAGTACATCATGAGAAATGCCGGGTTGGATGAATCAGAGGTCGGAATTAAGATTGCTGGGAGAATTATCAACAACCTCCGATATGCAGACGATACCACCCTAATGGCAGAAAGCGAAGAGCATCTAAAGAGCCTCTTGTTGAGGGTGAAAGAGGAGAGTGCAAAAGCTGGTTTGAAACTCAACATTAAAAAAACTAAGATCATAGCATCTGGCCCTGTCACTTCCTGGCATATAGAAGGGGAAGAAATGGAAGCAGTGACAGATTTTACTTTCTTGGGCTCCAAGATCACCGCAGACGGTGACTGTAGCCATGAAATTAAAAGACGCTTGCTCCTTGGGAGGAAAGCTATGGCCAACCTAGACAGCATAGTAAGAATCAGAGACATCACCTTGCCGACAAAGGTCCGTCTAATCAAAGCTATGGTTTTCCCAGTAGTAATGTATGGCTGTGAGAGCTGGACTATAAGGAAGGCTGAGCGCCGAAGAATTGATGCTTTTGAACTGTGGTGCTGGAGAAGACTCTTAAGAGTCCCCTGGACTGCAAGGAGGTCAAATCAGTCCATCCTAAAGGAAATCAACCCTGAGTGCTCATTGGAAGGACAGATACTGAAGCTGAAGCTCCAATATTTTGGCCACCTAATGCGAAGAGAAAACTCCCTGGAAAAGACCCTGATGCTGGGAAAGACAGAAGGCAAAAGGAGAAGGGGATGGCGGAGGATGAGATGGCTAGATAGCATCACCGTTGCAATGAATATGGACTTGAGCACACTCCAGGAGAGAGCACAGGACAGGAAGGCCTGGCATGCTATGGTCCATGGGGTCACGAAGAGTCGGACACGACTGAATGACTGAACAACAACAACATATGAATTAGCATATATGAACTTTATACAAGTGCATTTCCTCTTTTGTCCTCTTTTTTGGTGATATATTTCCTTTTCTTTGGTGCTTCGAAAGTGGCCACCCTACCTGCCCCAGACATTTTGCTGCCTGAGGCAGAACTCCAAATCATCCCCTCCACAAATTAAGGTGAATAGTACCGCAAACCAGCTAAGTTTGATACGTGAGGTAGAAAATCCCATAAGCACCTCTCCACTCCTGGCAGTAGAAATACAACAATAATAAAGTAAATAACTAACAATCTTCTGGCCTTTTGTGATATCCCAAATGGGCTAACTTAAGTCCCTTTGATTTCAATGGGTCTTCTATTAAGAACATAAGAAGAGCCATGGTGGATCAGACCAAGGGTCCATCTAGTCCAGCATTCTGTTCACACAGTACCCAATCAGCTGCCCATGGGAAACCCACAAGCAGGACATACGTCCAACCCCACCCTCCTACCCATGTTCCCCAGCAATTGGTATATGCAGACATACTGCCTCTGATACTGGAGGTAGCATAGAACCATCAGGACTAGTAGCCATCAAGAGCCTTCTCCTTCAGGGATTTGTCTAACCCCCTTTTAAAGCCATTCAAATTGGTGGCCATCACTATGTCTTGTTTTAGCAAATTCCATTGTTTAACTATGCACTGTGCAAAGAAGTCCTTCCTTTTATCTATCCTGAATCTCCCACCAATCAGCTTCATGGGATGACCTTGGGTTCTAGTAATAGTAGAGAGGGAGAGAAATGTCTCCCTATCCACATTCTCCATATCATGCATAATTTTGTGCACCTCTATCATGTGTCCCCTTACTCACCTTTTTTTTAAGCTCAACAATCCCAGCTGTGGTAACCATCCTTCATAGGGGAATTTTTCCAGCCTCTTGATCATTTTAGTTGCCTTTTTCTGCACTTTTTCCAGCTCTACAATATCTTTTCTTTAGGTGTGGTGACCAAAACTGTACACAGTATTCTAAATGTGGTCACACCGTAGATTTGTATAAAGGCTGTATAATATTGACAGTTTTATTCTCAGTTCCTTTCCTAATTATGCCTAACATGGAGTTTGCCTTTTTTACAGTAGCTGCACACTGGGTTGACATTTCATCGAGCTGTCCACCACAATCCCAAGATTCATATGACTAACTTTGGATCCAACCCAGACTCTGGAGTTAGTCTTGTTAGATGTTTATCCAAATGTGAGGCTTCATCAGAGGTCTTGTAAAACATCTTCCTTTTTTGTGTGTGCATCTCACTTCCTTTTTTTCACTAGCAAAATAGCTTTCTAGGAAACTCCTTGGTCAGGAGGTGAGGGAAAAGGAATTATATCCAACGGAACTGTTCTACTTCACTAGTGGAAAATAAAAAAGAAATTCTCAGGGGGAGAATGTTTTTTCTAAGGCTGCAACCCTAAACATATTTATTCGGAGGTAATTTTCATAGAAATCAATATAATTTAATTCTGAGCAAATATTTTTAGAATTGGGGTGCTGTCCTAAAATGTATGGTTTAGTGGGATGTTGCCTTAAAAGTAGAATATCCAACAAACTCAGTCCTTGTTTATTTCTGAAACTGTCAAAATACATTGGCCTGGTTCCAAAGGCCTGCACAACAAATTCATGTGCCCCTGGAAGATTTGGACTTGTGCTGCACAAACAACACCTCCCCTATGCTATACAGTCAACCGCCTCCTCAGCTATTTGCGTTCCAGCCATAATAAATAAGGAAGTTGTTGTTCAGTCATTAAGTCGTGTCCGACTCTTTGTGACCCCATGGACCATAGCACACCAGGCCTTCCTGTCCTGCGCTCTCTCCCGGAGCATGCTCAAGTTCATATTCATTGCATCGGTGATGCTATCTAGCCATCTCATCCTCTGCCGTCCCCTTCTCCTTTTGCCTTCAGTCTTTCCTGGTATCAGGGTCTTTTCCAGGGAGTTTTCTCTTCACATTAGGTGGCCAAAATAGTTGAGCTTCAGCTTCAGTATCTGTCCTTCCAATGAGCACTCAGGGTTGATTTCCTTTAGGATTGACTGATTTGATCTCCTTGCAGTCCAGGGGACTTGTAAGAGTCTTCTCCAGCACCAGAGTTGGAAAGCATCCACTCTTCGGCGCTCAGCCTTCCTTATAGTCCAGCTCTCACAGCCATACATTACTACTGGGAAAACCATAGCTTTGATTAGATGGACCTTTGTCGGCAAGGTGATGTCTCTGCTTCTTACTATGCTCTCTAGGTGTGCCATAGCTTTCCTCCCAAGGAGCAAGCGTCTTTTAATTTCATGGCTACAGCAGTGATCTTGGAGCCCAAGAAAATAAAATCTGTCACTGCTTCCATTTCTTCCCCTTCTATATGCCAGGAAGTGGTGGGGGCAGATGCCATGATCTTAGTTTTTTTAATGTTGAGTTTCAAACCAGCTTTTGTACTCTCCACTTTCACCCTCAACAAGAGGCTCTTTAGTTGCTCTTCGCTTTGTGCCATTAGGGTGGTATCGTCTGCGTATCTGAGGTTGTTGATAATTCTCCCAGCAATCTTAATTCCAACCTGTGAGTCATCCAACCCGGCATTTCTCATGATGTACTCTGCATATAAGTTAAATAAACAGGGCGACAATATGCAGCCTTGTCGTACTCCTTTCCCAATTTTTAACCAATCGGTTGTTCCATATGTGGTTCTTACTGTTGCTTCTTGACCCTCGTACAGGTTTCTCAGGAGACAGGTAAGGTGGTCTGGTACTCCCATCTCTTTCAGAATTTGCCACAGTTTGTTGTGATTCACACAAAGGCTTTAGCGTAGTCAATGAAGCAGAAATAGATGTTTTTCTGGAATTCTCTTGCTTTCTCCATGATGCAGCGAATGTTGGTGATTTGGTCTCTAGTTCCTCCACCTCTTCGAAACCCAGCTTGTACTTCCAGTAGTTCTCGGTTCACATACTGCTGAAGCCTAGCTTGTAGGATTTTGAGCATAACCTTGCTGGCATGTGAAATGAGTGCAATTGTATGGTAGTTTGAACATTCTTTGGCATTGCCCTTCTTTGGAATTGGAATATAAACTGACCTTTTCCAGTCTTGTGGCCACTGTTGAGTGTTCCAAATTTGTTGGCATATTGAGTGCAGCACTTTAACAGCATCATCTTTTAGGATTTTAAATAGCTCAGCTGGAATACTGTCATCTCCGCTAGCTTTGTTGTTACTAATGCTTCCTAAGGCCCACTTGACTTCACTCTCTAGGATGTCCGGCTCAAGTTCAGTGACAGCACTATCATGGCTATCAGGGACATTTCGATCTTTCCTGTATAGTTCTTCTGTGTATACTTTCCACCTTTTCTTAATCTCATCTGCTTCTGTTAGGTCCCTGGCTTCTTTGTCCTTTTTCCTGCCTGTCTTTGCACAAAGCGTTCCCTTGAGATCTCTGATTTTCTTGAAAAGATCTCTTGAGATCTCTGATTTTCTTGAAAAGTCTTTCCCATTCTATTGTTTTCTTCGATTTCTTTGCATTGTTCATTTAAGAAGGCCTTCTTGTCTCTCCTTGCTATTCTCTGGAACTCTGCATTCAGTTGGATATATCTTCCCCTTTCTCCTTTGCTTTTCGCTTCCCTTCTTTCCTCAGCTACTTATAAAGCCTCATCAGACAGCCACTTTGCTTTCTTGCATTTCTTTTTCTTTGGGATGGATTTAGTTGTTGCCTCCTGAACAATGTTACGGACCTCCGTCCATAGTTCCTCAGGCACTCTATCCGGTCTAATCCCTGAAATCTATTCCTCACTGCCACTGTATATTCATAAGAGATATGATTTAGGTCATACCTGAATGGTTTAGTGGTTTTCCCTACATTCTTCAATTTAAGCTGAAATTTTGCTATAAGAAGCTCATGATCTGAGCCACAGTCAACTCCAGGTCTTGTTTTTACTGACTGTATAATGCTTCTCCATCTTTGGCTGCAAAGTACATAATCAATCTGATTTCGATATTGACCATCTGGTGATGTCCTTGTGTTGAGTTGCCTCTTGTGCTGTTGGAAAACAGTGTTTGCTATGATCAGCGTGTTCTCTTGGCAAAACTCTATTAGGCTTTGTCCCGCTTCATTTTGTACACCAAGGCCATGCTTGCCTGTTATCCCAGTTATTTCTTGACTTCCTACTTTAGCATTCCAATCCCCTATGATGAAAAAGACATCTTTTTTGGTGTTCTAGAAGATGTTGTAGGTCTTCACAGAACCGATCAGCCTCAGCTTCTTCGGCCACAGTGGTTGGGGCATAGACTTGAATTACTGTGATGTTGAATGGTTTGCCTTGGATTTGTACTGAGATCATTCTATTGTTTTTGAGATTGTACCCCAGTACTGCTTTTCCCACCCTTTTGTTGACTATGAGTGCTACTCCATTTCTTCTAAGGGATTCTTGCCCACAGTAGTAGATATAATGGTCACCTGAATTAAATTCGCCCATGCTTGTCCATTTTAGTTCATTGATTCCCGATGTTCAATCTTGCCATCTCATGTTTGACCACCTCCAGCTTACCTTGATTCATTGATCTGACATTCCAGGTTCCTAAACAATATTGTTCTTTACAGCATCGGATTTTCTTTTCACCACCAGACACATCCACAGCTGAGTGTCCTTTCGGCTTTGGCCCAGCCACTTCACTCTTTCTGGCGCTACTTGGAAATACCCTCTGCTCTTCCCCAGTAGTATATTGGACACCTTCCAACCTGAGGAGCTCATCTTCTGGTGTCATATCTTTTAGCCTTGTGATACGTTCCATGGGGTTTTCGTGGCAAGAATACTGGATTGGGTTGCCATTTCCTTCTCCAGTGGACCACATTTTGTCAGAACTCTCTGCCATGACCTGTCCGTTTTGGGTGGCCCTGCATGGCATAGCTTATGGCTTCACTGAGTTATGCAATCCCCTTCGCCACAACAAGGCAGTGATCCATGAAGGGGAATAAATAAAGATACTACTCTTTTATTGCTATCTGTGTCTTGCAATTGGTTTTGTTAATGCAGAACAGTTTTCAAACTTTTTATATAATATAATATCACTTAACAGTATTTGGTCCAAATGCAAACTGTACTCTATGTGTTCGATCTCCCCCTCTGAGAGCAGAGAGGGAGGTCTATCCTTGGAGAGGAACATCCAACTTTGTACCCCCCTCCCAGCCCTCCATCATAGGAACAGGGACAGATCATAGAAAGAGGGCAAATAGGCATGGGATGGGTGGCTCAAGGAAGGATTTAGATCCACAGGATCCTAAGCCTTCCTTGTTCCCACCCCTCCACCAACATGGGGGAGAAATTACACCAGCCCTGGGGCTGGCAGAAAAAATTCCCTCTCATTGGTTGCAATGGGAGGAAAATAGTTTTTTAACAAGGAAAGAAAAAACCCAGAACAGAGAGGAAGGGAGGAAAATACTTTGAATGTGGTGGTTTGCCTGCCTTCAGAGCGAATCTCCATATTCTGTAAGATTACAGAGCCAAGGAGCAATATTTTTTTACATTTTATAAGAGCAGAATTTCATTAAGGACATCATAACTAGTGCCAGTTGCAGCGGTGAGTGTCTCCCACTCTGCTATGGGAAACTGCAGTTTTATTCATATCAGCCAATCTGTTCATAACAGGTTATTAATGAACAGGTGCTTACACAGAGAGAGACAGAGACAGAGACAGAGACAGAGAGAGATCCAGCAGCAGAAGGTAGCGTGCTTTGCTTTCCAAAGCCTCCAGTCACTGCATCACTCATCAAAGGTAAAAAGCTATACAATGGAACGGCAACCAACCTTGCGCCCAGCTTTTCAGATCTAGCCATACATCAGCAAAGTGATGACAGTGAGAAATCCATGATCTTGACAACAAGAAAACCACAGGCCTTCAATAATGAATATAAAATGGTTATTACTAAGTAACCAACTCTTAATACAGGTAGTACAATATTTGTGAATATGTCCTGTAGAATCCTTAGGCCTTGTGCTATTAATCAGTGGGCTGTTCCCACAGTACTCAATCTTCCTCCAACATACAGGTCCAGCATTACTATGATGCCACTTAAAAGCAGTGCCTTCAGGAAGCAAATTCCATGCATTTTCTATTTTCTTGCATCTCTCACACTGGGCCTCATTTAAAACCCCCCAGCATCAGTCCACTTTTTGCTTTAGGTATGCAAAATATGTAAATAGTGGTGCAGCTAGGTAATTTTAGACTCTGGACTTAATGCTCTCACAGGGACCCGTCGATAGAGGGGAATGTGTATTACTTCATTTACTACAAGATGTGGTTAGCCAACCCTACTGTGTTTGGGGCCTCTCCAGCAACTTCTGGTGAGTGGGGCCCTGCATTTCTGCCCCAAGGTCCTGCCATACCTGCACCATTATATCTAAGTCTGGCAATGCCAAAACAACACCACAATGTGATATTGTGTTTCTGGTGGAAACAACACTCAGACTGAGCACTGCACAGTACAGAAATTGGTGCTGCTGCACTGTCCCTCTTGCACAACCTCCTAATTTGGCACAGCTAAGGCACTGTGGGGCTGTGGAGGAAGGGGAAGAGGAGAGAGCCCCCTCTGGCTTTTTAGTTAGGCTCCTGATGGCCATCAGCTTTGGTGGACAGGACAGAATGTGATACAATCCTATGGACAATTTTTTTTTCTTGTGAGGATTGTCTGGTGGCTCCACAGCTGAATGGCTCATAGACTTTTACAAGTGGAACCTGAAACAAAATGTTGCATTCTGGAATGCTCCTGTTCAGGATACTCCAATCTATTCTCTTCACGATTTTTAATCTGTCCCCACCACACAGTCCATCAGCATTCCATGCCCACTGAGCATGCTCAGTCTCAGCAAGCTGGTTTTTTTTTGGGGGGGGGGTCACCCTTCCCCTCTCTTAGTGTATTATTCTTCAGTGAATGTCATACTGCACTTTTTCATCATTCATTCCATTACTCTATATTCTATTTCATTGATGGAAGGAATCTCTCTATTAGGCCAAGGTAACTTTTCTAGTTATTTCTTAAAAACAAAACAAAAAAAAACATGGCGGTTTAAAGCATCATGAGACACAGGTGAGAACTGTAGATGTTAACATCTCTCTGCAACATTGTTAGATAAAAAGTCCTTGCTTTCGGTTTAGAAGAAAAGAATGCCAGGCAGGCAGCAGTGGATCCAACACTATTTTATTGAACGTTTTGCAAAACGGGTGCAGAGCAGTCTGGACCCCGAGACACGTGTGCAAAAGCCCTTTATATCATATCGCTTCTATTGTTCTTACCAGTAACCAATGAAACAGTTAGTACATCGGCTCACTAAGTTAATATCCAATAAACAGTCACTATCAGCTTACCAAGCCGTTAGTCATGAGCGCGTCAGTATGATTCCCTTTTTGCTCCGCCTATATTTTCCCGCCACTCGGGCTCTTACGTAATTTGAGACGCCAACGGTTATGGAGTCTCCTTTTTTCTAACAATTCCCTCCTTTAAGTCTTTATTCACGTCTTAAAGCATTTAAAACGGAGTTTCTTTATCAGCACAATAAAGCAAGAGCATCTGTTTTGACAGAGCGGTTTCAATTAACCGCTGGGATAAGCCTCTAGCGCAGGGGATAATGCAACAACCAAATAACACTAACACTCCTATCATCACTACAAGTGAAATAAGGATTGAGGCTGCTAGGTGTTTCCATTTTCCAAACCATCTCTCCAACCAGTCAGTCACGGGGTTGTTAATCCCTGAATTCTCGGCTAATTCTTCAGACAAGGCGGTGAGACCCTGCAAAGCCCTTGTTACCGTGCCATCTGGGGCAGTGTTGTTAGGGATGAAGGTGCAACACCGTCCACCTAGCATGACACAAACCCCTCCTTTTTCTGCTAACATCATATCAAGAACACGCCGATTTTCCCAAGCCATTTGGCTGGTGGCATCTAGCTGCTCAGCCAATCCTTTTACAGCATCTCGAGTATAGTTTATAAACCTCTGTTGATTATAATAAACATAATTGATCCAATCTACATTTTTGTTAATGGTCACCCACCAAAACAGGGTAGATTCAAATCCTGCAGAAATTTGATTTCTTCCTTTGAACTCGTCTGGCACTCCCCTTGGTACTCCTATGGAGTCAATATATATTTGATCATCAAAAGGGGTTACTGATCGTTTCTGCCGGGGTTGGCCAGTCTTCTCTGCTGGATGGTATGCAATTGAAAAGGGGACTGCCAACTGAACTAACCCACAAGCTCCGGACCAATTGGAGGGCAATACCTCATACAACTCTAGGCCACCACAATACCACCAGAGATCAGCTCGTGGGATTGAAAGGGAATTATTCCTAAAGCGGGTGGAATTAACACATCTTACTTTACTCGTCAGGTTCCCTATACGCCCCTCTGTGTCTGCAAGGTTTCGGTGTATGCATCCGGTATGGTTTCTTCTTTGCAGGAAGACTGTGGAAGGTCTGACACGATCCTTTGATTTGAGTGGGGGGTATAATTTATTGAGGGTTTGGCATTCCTCCTCTCCCCATGCATCAGGGTGTTGGAACAAATGGATCACGCAGGTGAGGAGGGAAGGAGTGTCCCATCCCAGTGGAAAGGGCAGCACCTTTGCCACAGATCTCCCTGTGGCACAAACAAAACAGTCAGACTTATTTAAAGACTTGGCTGTATACTTTATCCACTCTAACCACACATTATCAGTTTCCTCTGTTATTGGGATCCCTAACCTGGTTCTCCAGGGACGCCTCTCTTTCTCAGGGATCTGTACCAGAAGTGGTCTGAGGGGTGTTGGTGTGACATTTCGGGGTTTTATCTTAAAGCTGTCAAGCCCAAGTCCTTGAGGTATCACCATCCACGTTAATATTTCTTTAACTAACATTACCAACACCACCCACAATACTTGCTTCATATTACAAGTTTTTTGTAATGCGAACCCGAGCTTTTCCCAGATGTTGTGACTTGTATATTACAGGCGATTGTGGCTCCCGGATGGCTTCTTCGCCTGTGTCCTTGGCAGCTTCCAGAGGGGTGCCAGGGAGCAAAGGACCGTTGCCTGTGTCCTCCTGTTCTTTCCAGGTGACAGAAGGAAGCGAGGGTCGCTTAAATGGCTTTATCCGGCTGCAATGTGTCCATTTACTAGAACCCACAAGCTTTACACACGAGTGGCTGGTTGGTCCCACCAAATAAGGCCCCTCCCACCCTTCCTTTAAAGCTTCTTTATTCCACTTTTTCAGCAACACCTCGTCTCCCGTCTGGAAGAGATGGATAGGTGCATCTAACGGCAGTCTCTGAAACGGAACGGAATAAGCTCGTAGCTGTGAAAGAACAGACTGTAGAGAAGTCAACTGATCCCTTAGCATCTGATCACCCACCTCCCACTTGACTTCCTCCCTCCTTCCGCAGTGTACCTGAGGCGGGAACCCAAACATCAGTTCAAAGGGGGACAATTTTATGTCCTTTCTTGGCATCCTTCGAAGCTTCGTTAAAGCTATTGGCAGAGCCTCAACCCAAGTGAGCTTCACCCCTCGTTGGAGTTTGGTTAAAGTCTCCTTGAGGCTCCGATTGATTCTTTCAACCTGTCCACTTGCCTGGGGCCTCCAGGGGCAATGTAAATGCCACTCTACTCCCAGAGCTTGTGCCATCCCCCATGTAATAACTGAGGTGAAATGTGAGCCCTGATCGGACTCTATAACTTCGGGCAGGGAGAACCGGGGCACCACCTCCTGTAACAATTTAGCAACAACAGTTTTAGCTTGGCAGTTCCTACATGGAAACGCCTCTACCCACCCTGTCATTTGACATACTATTACAAGCAAATACCTGTAACCCCTACATGGTGGCATCTCAGCAAAATCAATCTGCGCCCTCTGGAAAGGATAGTAGGCCCATGGTCGCCCTCCTTTTGGAGGAGGGGGTGCCCTGGGAGGGTTGGTTTTCTGGCAGACTTCACAGGTTGCGGCTAGTCGGTGGGTGCATACAGTTAAGCCAGGGGAGACAAACAGCCTCTTGCAATAGTCGATCATGGCTGATGCTCCAGGGTGTCCAAGAGAATGGTGAACTTGCTCTAGAACAACCCTCTGCAGGGTCTGTGGAAGAAGCAGTCTTCCATCTGTCATCTGGATCCATCCGTCATCGCAGGGACTTATTCCATGTTCTTGTGCCATCCGTAACTCAGCAGGGGAGTATGTGGGGCGCTCTTTTCTTTTGGGTAGAATGAGGAATGTTCCTTGGATTCCCTCTCTGGCTGCTCTTTTTGCGGCCTCATCTGCCTTCTGGTTTCCCTGTCTCCATTTTTCCTCTTTTTCTTTCCCATGGGCTCAGACGTGGACAACAGCTACTTGTGAGGGTAGCTGGAGGGCATCCAGAAGATCCACTATTAGGCCGCCATTAGCCACTGGAGATCCGTTTGCTGTAAGGAATCCCCTCTCTTTCCACAGTTGCCCATGAGCATGCACAACGGCGAACGCATTTTTGCTATCGGTATAAATATTTACTCGCTTTCCCTTGCTGGCTTGCAGGGCTCTTGTCAGGGCTACCAGTTCAGCGGATTGGGCGGAGAAATGAGGAGGCAGCCTTTCCTCACGCACACTCTCCTCTAGAGTAACGACAGCCGCGCCTGTGTAGCGCCTTCCATCCAGCATATAGCTAGATCCATCTACAAACAGATCTCTGGCTCCCTCTATTGGTTCATCCTCAAGGTCCGGTCGGCCTTTGGTGTCTAGGTCTAATACTTCAAGGCAGTCATGATCTGGGAGTCCTGATCCGTTTGTGCCCAGTAATGTTGGCAGTAGTGTGGCGATATTAAAGCTGGAGCAAGCCTTAAAAGTGAGGTTTTCGTTTGTTAGTAAACCTATTTCATATCGGGAATGCCGGGCTGGGTTGAGAAATTTGCTTCCTCCTCCTGATCCCAAAATCTGTGGCACTCCATGTGGCACCCAAACTTCAATGGGTCCTCCCATTGTCATTTTCTCGGCTTCAGCACAAACCAGAGCTGTTGCCGCTACTGCCCTCAGGCAACTTGGCCATCCTCGTGCTACGACATCTAGGACCTTGGAGTAATATCCCACTGGTCTCCAAGAGGGCCCTTTTTGCTGGCAAAGCACTCCCGAAGCTATGCCCTTATTTTCATGCACATAAAGTCTAAGTGGCCGGCTGGGATTTGGTATGGCTAGAGCAGGTGGTGACACAAGAGCAGCTTTAAGACTGAGAAAAGACTTATTCATTTCCTTAGTCCATTTCCATTTATCCAGTCTATCTTTCTGCAGTGCCTCATACAGCGGCTGCGCTGTCTCCCCATAGTTTGCTATCCATAGTCGGCAAAATCCGGTCAACCCCAGGTAGGCCCTCAATTCGCGGGGGGACTTAGGGACAGGAGTGTCACAGATGACTTCAACTCTTTCTTGCCCTAGGCTCCGAGTCCCTTTAGTTATGTGGTAGCCTAGGAATTTTACAGTTGGTTGGGCCAACTGTACTTTTTCTTTTGACACTTTATACCCCCCCCTCCCTGCTAGATAGTTGAGGAGGGAAACCGTCCCACTCAGGCACGCATTCTTGGCCTTGGCTGAAATCAGGAGGTCGTCACAGTACTGGAGGAGATGCACCTCTGAGTGCTGCTGGACCCAGGGTTCGAGATCCTTTTGTAGCTGCTGGCCAAAGACCACCGGTGAGAGATTCAGCCCCTGAGGGATGACTGTCCATGCTAATTGAACTTTTGACCCCCCCCCCCTGGGCTTTCCCATTCAAAGGCGAACAAAGGCCTTGAATCAGGGTGGAGGGGGATGCTGAAAAAGGCGTCTTTTAGGTCTATGACAGTGAACCAGTGTAGTGTAGTGGTGAGAGTGACGGACTGGGAGCCGGGAGATCCGGGTTCTAGTCCCCACTCGGCCATGGAAGCTCACTGGGTGACTTTGGGCCAGTCACAGACTCTCAGCCCAACCTACCTCACAGGGTTGTTGTTGTGAGGATACAACGGTGAGGAGGAGGATAATGTAAGCCGCCTTGAGTTCCTTGCGAGAGGGAGAAAGGCGGGGTATAAATGCAATAAATAAATAAATAAATAAACCAGGCGTGCTCTTCCGGAATTCCTACAAGGAGGGTGTGTGGGTTGGGGACCACAGGATGGGGGGCCTCGATCTGCTGATTAATGAGCCGGAGGTCTTGCACTAAGTGAAAGCCCTTGCCCCCCCTCCCCTTTTTGGCACAGCGATGATGGGCGTGTTATAGGGGGACATTATCTCAATGAGCCGGCCTTCTTCTCAGAGCTTTGTTATTACTGGTTGTAGGCCCTCCTTTCCTTGGCGGGAAAGGGGATACTGTTTCACATGAACAGGCCTTGCTCCCTCCTTGAGGGGAATTTTGTATGGTGCTGCCGACTTGGCACGAGAGGCCCCTCCAATCCCGGCCCAAGCTAGAGGGTTGACTCTGTTTTCTATTAAGCTCCAGTCCTCGGTGGCCTCTGGGGTGGATTCTTCTGCAACCTTCAAAAGGGCCATTTGGTAGTTTCTACTCTGCTGTTTAGGGAGCCATATCTCCATCCTTCCGTCAGGAGTAAAAGCAATCTCAATTTGGAGTTTAGTCAATAAGTCCCTCCCTAGCAATGCCACCGGACAGGAGGGGGTACAGACAAATGCATGTTCTAGGTGTGTTTTCCCAACCTTGGTGAACAGGGGACGAGAGAGGGGCACTTGGGTTGCCCTTCCCTCGACCCCCATTATGGTGGTGAACCCCCCACCTCCCGTTGGGGGTTCACTGAGGGGGAGGACGGACAGGGCGGCCCCTGTGTCCACAAGGGCTTTGTAGGAGCGGCCCCCAACCTTTATTTTGACCATGTCCCATCTTGCCTCAGAGACGGCTAAGAGGGGGCCGGGCCCCAGTCTGTCCTAATCTCTTTCCTGTTCATACAGAACTCTCTGCGCTCCTCCCGTATTTTCCCCTCTCTCTTTCTGCTTCAAAGCCTCACAGTCACGCTTCCAGTGCCCCATTTTCTTACAAAAGGCACATTGATCTTTCCCCAGGGGAGATCCTTTCCTTCCCCCTTTTCTCCCCTTCCTAGCTCCCTCCTTGTCAGGTTTAAGAACCGCAGCAAGGAGCTTGGCCTGCCTCTTATCTTTTTCTTTTCCTTCTTCTTCTTCTCGCCTCTCATAAACCTTTTGAGCTACTTCAACTAAAACTCCTAGGTCAGCTGCCAACCCTCCTTCAACTTTTTTAACTTCTTTCTGATGTCCTGGCAGCTATTTCCCACGAACTGAGTCGTGAGGATCCTTAAATTATTTGGATCATTCAAGTCAATGTCAGTATATTTAGCGAAGGCTTCCCTCAGCCTTTGGAGGAACACAGCAGGAGGTTCGTTTTTGTCTTGCTTTAGAGTCAGGACTTTTTGCAAATTGGGGGCCCTTCTCGCGGCTTGCTTCATGCCTGCTAAAATGAGTCGAAAATAGTCAGCATGTAAGCGTCTATGTGCCGCTGTGGCCACCCCCCAATTGGGTCGCCCTGTGGGCAGAACCTCCGCCGTCTCCTCAGTTGCCTGGGGATTTTCCTCCCTATACTTGGCTCGTGCCCCCGCAAGGATGGTTGGCTTTTGGCTGAGAAAACAGGTGTTCAATAGCATTTGTGTATCGTCCCATGTGGGGTTGTGAGTAAGCCTCACATTCTCCATCAGAGACAGGAGTGGCCCGGGATCCTCTTCAAAGGAGGGGTTAAATTGTTTCCAATTATACAAATCAGATGTTGTGAATGGGACATAAACAAACATCGTCCCTTGAGGATGTTGGGCGGTAGGGTCGGGGACTTCTCTGATGGGGAAGGTGAACTCCACCGGTGGTTGGGGGTCCTTTCGCAGGTTGTAGTTAGGTCCCCCTTTTGCCTCTCTCTGTAGGACCTCCAATCTTTCCTCTAGGGAATATAGATGAACTTGGAGAGTGTCCTGGCATTCAACTAGAGGGGTGGGGTCCTCTGGTACTATTTCATGAGAGGGGTCCTTCTCGGGGGCATCTAACCGCTGGGCGGGCCCCTCAGGAGAGGGTGGTGGTTGCAACGAGCGCCCTGCGACGGCTGTCCCGTAGGGAGGAGGAAGCAGTAGGTCCTCCGGTGCCGTGGCCATGACCCTGGGTGGTCCTTCTTTTGGTGGTTTCCTTTTGACCACCATGGGAAGGGCAAGGGACATGCATTTAACAACCCACAGAGCAGGCCTGCCGCCAAGGGGCACACAAGTTGCCCACGAATCAATATAAGGGAACTGGTCCCAACTTCCCCTCTGTGCTACTATTGTTCGCACATCAGATACCAAGGTTGGGTCAAAAGACCCCTCGGGTGGCCATTTGGGTTCTAATATTGGCCATTCCCGGGTGCAAAAAAAGACAAGACGATCCTTTGTCATCTTAGTTCCATAATCCTGCTTAAAATGTGACCAATTGCGCAAACAACACTCCAAGGGCATATGGGACTTCTTCGCAGACTTAGGTTGGGACCCGCCCATGACGGTGGGAATTTCAGTCAGCAATTCTTGTGCTTCGCCCTCCTCTGACCTAGCCCGTCTCTGGGGTAAGGAAATGCAGATCGGGGCTCCCCACTCACTTCGCCCGTAGGCATCTCACACAATCACAAACACACCACCGTCCCGTGTTTATCCCCTAATGTAAGCTGTTTCACTTACCCCAAAAGCCTCTTCTGTCCCGCCCGCAGCTGCGTCCAGCTGCTTATTGATCCACTGCCGGTGCCTAAAAGGAGTGATCACGTCTCCCTCTTCCTCTGGCGTTGGTCCCCAGGCGCTTCTGCCGCCACCGTCGTGAGGAGAAGGCAGTATAAAACAACCGCCTGTGGCCACTTCTCCTCCGCGGCCCCTCGGCTCAGCGCGAAGGGGACGCGCCCCGAAGCAGGATCCGAGTCACGGCACCAAATTGTTAGATAAAAAGTCCTTGCTTTCGGTTTAGAAGAAAAGAATGCCAGGCAGGCAGCAGTGGATCCAACACTATTTTATTGAACGTTTTGCAAAACAGGTGCAGAGCAGTCTGGACCCCGAGACATGTGTGCAAAAGCCCTTTATATCATATCGCTTCTATTGTTCTTACCAGTAACCAATGAAACAGTTAGTACATCGGCTCACTAAGTTAATATCCAATAAACAGTCACTATCAGCTTACCAAGCCGTTAGTCATGAGCGCGTCAGTATGATTCCCTTTTTGCTCCGCCTATATTTTCCCGCCACTCGGGCTCTTACGTAACTTGAGACGCCAACGGTTATGGAGTCTCCTTTTTTCTAACAACATCAAAGATGACAAGAAATTAATTGAGGATGTCCATGAAGACACAGGCAGGAAGTATTGAGATGCCACTGAACAAAGAAAAATATCAGTTAAATCACCTTAATGTTTATCATTATTTCAAAGTTTATAAGAACATTCATTATTCTGATCTTTCCCAAAGGAAACGGTGTAAGGCTCATTACTTGAGAACTTTAAGTGTAGATACCATGCCAGCTCTAGGTTTGGGGGGCCTTTGGGCAGGACACCCTTAATGGCCCCCTCCCTGACTGAGCTCCATCCCTTAATGAGTCTACCTTTTCACCACCACTGTTGTTGCTGCTGCTGCTGCTGGTGTTCCTCTCCCTTCACTGCATCATTGCTATCATCTGCTTGCTTGCCAGGCAGAGAACCAGTGAGCGAGCAGGCAGTGGCATCTGCTGTTCCTCCTTCTCAGCACCACCTTTGTCCAGACCAGAGTGAGAGGCAGGAGAAAAAGCAGGTTGCAAGGGTGAAGAGGAGGTCTCGTCAGTGGGTCGCCTGCTGGAGTGTGGGCCCTCAGCAAGTGCCCAACCATGCTGACCCTCGATGCTAGCCCTGCATAGACAGGATATTCCCTCCGGTCAAACAAACAAACTGTAGTGAACAGTCTTGTACCAATGTGTGAGATGGCCTACTTTATTCCATTGATACTTCATTCATTTGTTATTGTTATGGGGGATGTTCGATGGATCGATGACCTATAAGCACATCACTCTAAGACGTCAATATGTAAGATGAACCCTTTTGCATGTTGTCTGAATGTGCAGATAGTATCAAAGCTTTTCTGCCACAGGCAGTACGGGAAGATGTGGCCCCGTTACCTTCCCCCCCTTGTGTATTCTTTCAATACATGGGGGGGGGGTGTTTTGTCATTGCTAGACAGCAGTAGAGAGGCTTCCGGGATTTTTGTCTCAGGTTCCAAAATCTGTGGACCATTCTTGGGTCCTATGCACCTGAAACTGGGAGGGGGGCCAACTTGGTCCAGCCTTGATTTATAGTGTGTATGTGCATGTACCAATTGCGTACTACCATGCATGCCTCCCCTTCATGGATCACTGCCTTGTTGTGGCGAAGGGGCTTGCGTAACTCAGTGAAGCCATAAGCTATGCCGTGCAGGGCCACCCAAGACGGACAGGTCATGGCAGAGAGTTCTGACAAAATGTGGTCCACTGGAGAAGGAAATGGCAACCCACTCCAGTATTCTTGCCAAGAAAACCCCATGGAACGTATCACAAGGCTAAAATATATGACGCCGGAAGATGAGCCCCTCAGGTCGGAAGGTGTCCAATATGCTACTGGGGAAGAGCAGACGGTATTTCCAAGTAGCGCCAGAAAGAGTGAAGCGGCTGGGCCAAACCCGAAAGGACAGTCAGCTGTGGATGTGTCTGGTGGTGAAAAGAAAATCCGATGCTGTAAAGAACAATATTGTTTAGGAACCTGGAATGTCAGATCAATGAATCAAGGTAAG
Source organism: Heloderma suspectum (assembly GCF_057233095.1). Taxonomy (NCBI): domain Eukaryota; kingdom Metazoa; phylum Chordata; class Lepidosauria; order Squamata; family Helodermatidae; genus Heloderma; species Heloderma suspectum. The sequence continues at coordinate 93,970,642 of NC_139458.1, forward strand.
CTGGAGGTGGTCAAACATGAGATGGCAAGATTGAACATCGACATCTTGGGAATCAGCGAACTAAAATGGACAGGCATGGGCGAATTTAATTCAGGTGACCATCATATCTACTATTGTGGGCAAGAATCCCTTAGAAGAAATGGAGTAGCACTCATAGTCAACAAAAGGGTGGGAAAAGCAGTACTGGGGTACAATCTTAAAAATGATAGAATGATCTCAGTACGAATCCAAGGCAAACCATTCAACATCACAGTAATTCAAGTCTATGCCCCAACCACTGAGGCCGAAGAAGCTGAGGTTGATCGGTTCTATGAAGACCTACCACACCTTCTAGAACTAACACCAAAAAAAGATGTCCTCTTCATCATAGGGGATTGGAATGCTAAAGTAGGAAGTCAAGAAATCACTGGGATAACAGGCAGGCATGGCCTTGGTGTACAAAATGAAGCAGGACAAAAGCTAATAGAGTTTTGCCAAGAGAACACGCTGATCATAGCAAACACTCTTTTCCAACAGCACAAAAGGCGACTCTACACATGGACGTCACCAGATGGTCAATATCGAAATCAGATTGATTATGTCCTTTGCAGCCAAAGATGGAGAAGCTCCATACAGTCAGTAAAAACAAGACCTGGAGCTGACTGTGGCTCAGATCATGAGCTGCTTCTTGCAAAATTTCGGCTGAAATTGAAGAACGTCGGGAAAACCACTAAACCATTCAGGTATGACCTAAAGCATATCCCTTATGAATACACAGTGGAGGTGAGGAATAGATTTCAGGGATTAGACCTGATAGACAGAGTGACTGAGGAACTATGGACAGAGGTCCGTAATATTGTTCAGGAGGCAGCAACGAAATCCATCCCAAAGAAAAAGAAATGCAAGAAAGCCAAGTGGCTGTCTGATGAGGCTTTACAAGTAGCTGAGGAAAGAAGGGAAGCAAAAAGCAAAGGAGAAAGGGGAAGATATATCCAACTGAATGCAGAGTTCCAGAGAATAGCAAGGAGAGACAAGAAGGCCTTCTTAAATGAACAATGCAAAGAAATCGAGGAAAACAACAGAATGGGAAAGACTAGAGATCTCTTCAAGAAAATTGGAGATCTCAAGGGAACGTTTTGTGCAAAGACGGGCATGCTAAAGGACAAAGAAGGCAGGGACCTAACAGAAGCAGATGAGATTAAGAAGAGGTGGCAAGAATACACAGAAGAACTATACAGGAAAGATCTGAATGTCCCTGATAGCCATGATAGTGCGGTCACTGAACTTGAGCCGGACATCCTAGAGAGTGAAGTCAAGTGGGCCTTAGGAAGCATTAGCAACAACAAAGCTAGCGGAGATGACAGTATTCCAGCCGAGCTATTTAAAATCCTAAAAGATGATGCTGTTAAAGTGCTGCATTCAATATGCCAACAAATCTGGAACACTCAACAGTGGCCACAAGACTGGAAAAGGTCAGTTTACATTCCAATTCCAAAGAAGGGCAACGCCAAAGAGTGTTCAAACTACCGCACCATTGCGCTCATTTCACATGCCAGCAAGGTGATGCTCAAAATCCTACAAGCTAGGCTTCAGCAGTATGCGAACCGAGAACTACCAGAAGTACAAGCTGGGTTTAGAAGAGGCAGAGGAACTAGAGATCAAATCGCCAACATTCGCTGCATCATGGAGAAAGCAAGAGAATTCCAGAAAAACGTCTATTTCTGCTTCATTGACTACGCTAAAGCCTTTGATTGTGTGGATCACAACAAATTGTGGCAAATTCTTAAAGTGATGGGAGTACCAGACCACCTTACCTGTCTCCTGAGAAACCTGTACGAGGGTCAAGAAGCAACAGTAAGAACCAGACATGGAACAACCGATTGGTTCAAAATTGGGAAACGAGTACGACAAGGCTGTACGAAAGGAGTACGACAAGAGTACATCATGAGAAATGCTGGGTTGGATGAATCAGAGGTCGGAATTAAGATTGCTGGGAGAATTATCAACAACCTCCGATATGCAGACGATACCACCCTAATGGCAGAAAGCGAAGAGGATCTCAAGAGCCTCTTGTTGAGGGTGAAAGAGGAGAGTGCCAAAGCTGGTTTGAAACTCAACATTAAAAAAACTAAGATCATGGCATCTGGCCCCATCACTTCCTGGCATATAGAAGGGGAAGAAATGGAAGCAGTGACAGATTTTACTTTCTTGGGCTCCAAGATCACTGCAGACGGTGACTGTAGCCATGAAATTAAAAGACGCTTGCTCCTTGGGAGGAAAGCTATGGCCAACCTAGACAGCATAGTAAGAAGCAGAGACATCACCTTGCCGACAAAGGTCCGTCTAATCAAAGCTATGGTTTTCCCAGTAGTAATGTATGGCTGTGAGAGCTGGACTATAAGGAAGGCTGAGTGCCGAAGAATTGATGCTTTCGAACTGTGGTGCTGGAGAAGACTCTTAAGAGTCCCCTGGACTGCAAGGAGGTCAAATCAGTCCATCCTAAAGGAAATCAACCCTGAGTGCTCAATGGAAGGACAGATACTGAAGCTGAAGCTCCAATATTTTGGCCACCTAATGCGAAGAGAAAACTCTCTGGAAAAGACCCTGATGCTGGGAAAGACTGAAGGCAAAAGGAGAAGGGGACGGCAGAGGATGAGGTGGCTAGATAGCATCACCGATGCAACGAATATGGACTTGAGCACGCTCCGGGAGAGAGCGCAGGACAGGAAGGCCTGGCATGCTATGGTCCATGGGGTCACGAAGAGTCGGACACGACTGAACGACTGAACAACAACATGCATGCCTATTCAACTGAGGTTTGAAACAGCCTGTTTTCTCAGTGCTCGTCTGCCTCACTTCTATTCAAGGTCCAGAGAAAATGTGAATATAGGCTGGCTCACAAAGGCTAGAAAAATCCTTTTACTATTACAATATTCAGTTTCCGAATCAGAAACAATCAGGTCTCTTAGCTGATGCGATTAATATCCTTTTAAATACACATCTACTGCTTTTATGAATGAGATAAAAATAGCATATGCCTGCAAGCATACATCATACTGTATGGCTGCAAGCTTTGTGTGGGTTCTAAAAAGTAAAGCCAATGCATTTTCCCATCAGCATTTCCCCTTCATTGCTGTTGCTAATTTTCTTCCTTCCCTCCGCAAAGAAGCCGCACAGTGCCTGTGATGATTTTTACACAAGCTAGCAAGAAGAGACTATATGTTCAGTGAGCCCATTTCTCCTTCAGAAGTAGCACAGAGAACTGAAAGAGAATTAGGCCTGGAATGCATGTCCAAAATAGGAGAGAAGAGAATGTCCATAATCTCATTTATAGTAACAAAGTATTTGCATATATTTATGAGACAATGTGCTGCTCTGGAATTCAATGGATTCCTCTTGCTTTGCAGAAAGCCTATGCCAGGGTAGTCTTTTTTTCTTTTCATTGCTCCTCTGTTCTTATGTATATCTAGCCTCCCTAGTCTGGAAATCTGGAGAAAATGATGCGTGAATTAACAACAGGAAATGAAGAATTAAATATTCAGATCTTTCTTATTCTAGCATGATAGCCATATTAGTCTGTTGTAGCAAGAACAATAAAGGCTCCATTAAAACGTAATGAGAAACCACGGTTTCCTGCCATGAGAACAAGCTGCAGTGAACCTGGGGCTCAAGAGTATCCCCAGCCACCTTTGCAACCATGAGGAGCAGCTATTTTAAATTTTAATCTAACCACACTTCCCTATGACATCTAAGGAACATCTAGGCTGTAGCTTTGTGGGAAAGCACATATTTTGCATGCAGAAGGTTCAACCCGTCTTTCGAGACCGCCGCCTTCAGACATGAAAGACGGCCTTTCCGGTGGCCACCCCTGGCTGTGGAAGTCCTTGCTGAGAGAGGCTAGGCTTCCTTCCTCTGTGCCGGAAGGCCACTTTATTCAAGCAGGCCTTGAGTGTGTATGCTGGTCTGTTGAGTGGGATGCTGGTTTTACTCTGTTATTTTTAGGGTTTTAATTGCTTTTAATGTATTTGCTTATTGTTGTTTTCATGAGTGATTGTAAGCTGCCTTGGGTGCTGTTCTTGGTAGAAAGGTGGGGTACAAATCAAATCAATCAATCCCTGACATCTTTTGGTCAGAGGTGCAGAACCTCAGGCCTGGGGGCCACATCTGGCCTTCCTGGGGTTCTAATCTGGTCCTCCGGGGTTTCCAAGATGGCCATGCATCCTCCTTCTGGCCCTACCCCTTTTCCCCCAACCACCATTCATCGGGTGGTTTCTCAGGTTTTGTCAGTTCTTGCCAGCTGCCCGCAGCTGGCAGTGATAACTCACTAGCTGATAGGGTCATGAACCTGTCCAAGGCTGAGTGAGGAGAAAGGAGGCTAGAGCGGGGAACTTTACAAGTTCAGTCAAATCCAAGGCGATGTGGCAAAGGGAAGTCCGCTTTCCAGTCCAAAGTCCAAAACACAAGGGAACATGAGCAAGGCTGAGGTTCAGGGGCGGGATCAAGGCAAGGAGCAGCTGCTGGCAATCAGTCCTCTGGTCTCTGGGAGCCTTTCTGTCTTAAACAGACAGAGGCTCAACTCCATTGCTCCTTGACATGAAGCTGCCTTTGCTCTGCTGGGGTCGGTGGCACTTTGCCCTCTGAATCCTCCGGGGAAGCTGCAGCCAGACATGGCTCCTCCACAGGGAGTGAAGGTGCCCAGGCTACTTCTGTGCTAGTCCTTTCCCCCAGATCTGGAGCCTGCCATCCCCCTTCATCCTCGGAGGAGTCCAAAGGAGGCATGGCAGGTTTGAGCAGTTTTTCCCCATTCTAAAAGGCTGAAATGCCTCTCCTAAGGCTCAGTTATTGGTAGGGATGTATGAATTGTGTACCTTCAGTGCCGCTTGACTTCCGCAGTTTGCGGCCAGTGCTCCATTCCACCGTTCACAAGCCCCCAGAATTCTCCTCTTTTTTTTCTGCTCCGAAAATTACGAAGATAAATCCATACTGACAACCGTAATTCCGGTGCCCAGCCATCTCCGTGAATCTACATAACTTCCATAAGAATCGCTATTTTTCATAAATATTTACATATTTTTTCCCCCTGCCCTGACATGCAGTAATTACTTTCAGCCAAAACACTTCCTCTTCCTTGTAGGGGCTTTCCATTATACTGTCTCTTTTTCATGAGTTTCATAACAGCAGTGTGGTGTAGTCGTTAGACAACCAGTGTAGCCTAGTGGTTAGATTGTTGGATTGGGACATGGGGGGTTCTAGTCCCCACTTGGCTATGGAAGCTCACTGGGTGACTTTGGGCCGGTCTCAACCACACACATTGTTTGTGTGTTCCTTCTGAAGCAGTTACACTTGTACAAATGCAGCATGAGGGGAAAGATTAGCAAGCTTCTCTTTCTTTGAATAAAAAGCACACTCCTCACATGCTCAGGGATTGGACAAAATGCGGAATAAACACACCAGGGAATATGAAGAACTATATTCTTCCATTATGTGTGTGTGTGCATGGGGGTGGGAGCTTCTCCCTCAATCTAGCTGTTTCCCTGGACACCCCCCCCCCCATTCACCCAAGGTTCTTCTGAGATAACTAACAGGAGGTTTGATAATGATCTTGATGTGGAAATACAAAGCTGAGCTGGGGGCAAGTGGGGTGCTGACATGTGTAGGAGTAAGTCACATTGAGCTCAATAAGACTTACTTCCGAGTAGACATGCACAGAGTTGGTTCTCCTCTCCATTTTAGCCTCATAGTGTCATCAACAACAACGCTGGATGTGGAAATACAAAGCATAGCAGAGAGAATAATACCTCGTGCAGGGCTCCAGGACCGGTGTGGTCATTTGAAAAGGTTTCTTCTTTCTTTAAAACAGCATTGCTTTAAATAAAGAGTTTATCACTCAGGCACACCTAAGATAGCCTTCTTTTGGGAAGCCCCTAGGAAGAGGAAGTGTTTTGGCTGAAAGTAAACGGAGATGGAGGATTTCAATTTAAAAAGAACACCCACAAACAAGGCAGTGAGCACAATTCATTTTTTAAAAAAACTTATGTATTTATTATCAGAATATACTACACTGTGTTTTTATTTAGGAAAATTCTGTGACTCTTTGCAGACGATGAAAAAAAAGCCGCACGACTGCTGGCTCCGCAGGACCTCGTGGTGCCGTTCCACAGAGGATTCTGTGGCACAGACTGAAGAGAATTCAATCCCATTTCAGTCCATGGTGGAATTCTCTGACATCCGTAGTTATTGGTAGGAAGAGCTTGAAGCTAAAATATGCTGGTATCTTTTCCTCTGCCCCCTTTGCCTTCAGCCCCACCCACCAGTGGAATGTGCCCCCCCCCCACTTTTCTGAAATAGAATTCGGCCGTTAGGCTGAAAGAGGTTCAACGCTCCACTCCAGGGTTCAGTCTCTGCTCTATCTGAATTGCCAGAGAGCTGCTGTCAGTGAGCTTGACGGACCAATGATCTGACTTAGTCTAAGGCAGCTTCATATGTTCATATATGCACAGACTTGGGGGATTGTGGTATGTTTAAACTATGGTTTGAGAACAAACCAACATCTGAAACAACAGTGTGATCCTGCTATGTTTCCACTAACCATAGCTCAAGAAAGCCACAGTGCCCTGAGTTCAGATGGCATGGGTAATTGTGTATAGTTTAAAATGAAAAAGCAGATGCTTTCGATCTCTTTGTGGGTGAGAAATGAAGAGAAAAAGAGGAGAAGGGGGAAAGGGCAAGCTTAAGACTCACCATAGATCATTTCTGTAGAGGGAAACGATGGCTTCTCACAATGTCTGAACTGAGCCAAAGAATCTTAGGCCACTTTAAAGACTAACACATTTATTGTGACAAAAGCTTTCATGAACCAAAAAGCCACTTGTTTAGATGTGTGAAATGGTCACCAAATGGTGTGGGTAAATACTGGGGTTTGTGTTAGGAGTCAATGTCTGTTAGCTCAGCTGAGCGTCTTTAGAACTTCCTTCTGTTTTTAATGAGAATTCATGTTCTCTAATTCTGTGGTAACCAGATCTGTGGACACAATCAGCCAATCAATCATCAATCACTGTTACACTATTTCTTGATCATATTTGTATCCTGTCCTTTCTCCAAGAAGCTCAGTCATTCACTAAGCTAGGTTATCTCATTTTTGCTCTTCAAGGTGGGTTAGGCTGAGATGACTTGACCAAGACTACCCAGTGACCTTCAGAGCTTAGCAGGAATTTTGAACTCAAACCAAATCCAACATTCAGTCCACGGTGTCACATGGGCTTTTCTTACACCCCCACCCACCCCCAATGAAGCTCAGTCCCAGTGTACATACACCAGAAAACAAACAGAGTCTATGTATCCATACATAATTTCTTCTTCTGTATGTTCTGTGGGTCCATACAAGTCAAAGAAAAAGACTTTGCAAACACCAAATTCTGCCATTATTACTTGGATTTTAAGAACAAAATAAAAAAATGATAGCCCTGAATGCTACTCCCGTTCAGTTATTACATCATATGAAAAGGGTTCTGCCCTACTACAGAAACTCCACCCTCCATGTGCAGCCTATGGGGGGAAAAGATTTTGGATCTCATACAGGAAGACTACTGCCTCCTGCTGTTTTTCCTCAATCAACCACATCAGAAGAGAATGTGAATTTTGCTCCTTTAAAAGCATATTGTAGATTAAAGTTTCACAGTGTGAATTGGTTTCTGCATGATGATTCTAAAAATATCCCAAGAAGAAAATGAAAACAACTAAGCAAAAAGCAGGGACATGTTTGAGCATGTATGTTGTTATCTGGAACTGGGGAACTCCAGAGAATCACAAATAGTAGACATGCCACATCAGTTTCAGCTGCCCTTTTTATAATGCATTTACAGCAGATTTTTCTTTTTCAAGAGTGCCAGTGTAGGAGGATTAATTGAAAAGGCATTCAGTGTCTTCTTGTAGCTCACCACAAATCTGCAGTAAGATTTATCAAGAGATCACCCTTGTCCATAGACCAGCAAAAATTAGCTGGGCTTTAAAATAAAACTCTTTGAAAAGTTCACTAAAAATAAACTACTCTGGGAGGAGTACACAAGGAGGTTACTGTACAGATTACAGTGCAGTAGTCAAAAGAAGCTCAAATCTGCTATTAAAACAGTGTTTAAAATGGCTATTTCTCTACTCTTTGACTTGGCAATATGTCAGCGCAATCTTGGTATACGGGGTTTCCAGTGAATATAGCACAAGTTTCCCAGGTTGTAAGTTGGGGATAATGAACTTCTGTATTGTTGGAGGTCAGTCTATCATCCAGTTACCAGTCTGGGTGTTGGAATAATCAATCCTTTTATGGATAGTCAGGTTTTGAAACAGAATTATCACCTAGCAACAGGGGCTTCCCTGGTATGGAGCAGATGTGCTTGGATGTTATGAGAAGTCATCATTTGTGGGGCTGAGGAATGGAAGAGCCAGCCTAAAAAAAGGCAGACTGGCAGCAGTCCTTTACCTTCCCACAATGAGCACAAGACAGCAGCACAATAGGGAGGCATGAGAATTTCATTTCAGTTCATTGAACATCAGAAGTTATTCTGTTTGCACTCCTGAACATGCACGTGAGTGCATTTTTCTGGCAAAGCTCGCATATTCCCGAGCAAAGTGCATTTGTTAGGAAAATGTGCACTTTAAAAATTTGCATTTTGAAAAACCCCCAGCCCTACACATTTCCATGCTTTAGTCAATGGCGGGGGGAAGTACACTTTTTAAAAATTGTGTACCCAAATGCGCTTTTTTCCCATTTGAACAATAATAATTCAGGAATAGAAACAACATGAACTGAGCTTTGAGGTGGAACTCAGAAAACCTTGATGAGTTTGAGCCTCACTGATTCTCCCATCCGTAACACCTCAATAACATCTGTCTTTTTTTTGTATGGACAAAATTCAGAATAAATTTTCATTGGGACACCATGGACCAGATAAAACTGGTTTTGGCCATTCCACTACTGTTATAGTTGTCAACTGGATTGGGTCGTACCTAAAGTGATGTGCTGAAGTTTCGCAGCCATGAAAGTCCCATGGAAATGAATAGAGGCTATTGACTAGTAATGTTTAATATAATTCCCTCTGTAATAATTTCATTAGAATAACTACAAATGGAAGAATTTCATAGACTGCCAGGATAATGAGTTCCGATTTCATGTAAATGTATCCTTAATTTAAAAGAATGTGTTTGGAACTGTAGAGGACTGCTTAACAAACAGAATATACCATGTGGAGTATAAAATGGAAACCATTTGACTAAATTAGCAGCAGCATCACCTTTTGCTGCCTTAAAATTAGACTTCAGCATCTGATGATTAACACGATTAAAGGAAAGCAAAGTTCATGGATGCTTGTTCTTACTGTTGTTCATTGCATACTTTTTATGGAATTAGATTGTACTAGTGGAGCAAAGTTAAAAGCCACAGCCATCAACTGTGGGGATTTTGCCATCCGTAAACTGGTGGTATTAGTTATTGGCTGAACCTACACAATGCTTGAGCCGCGGTGGCTTAGTGGTTAAGACGCTGAATTGCAGACCAGAAGGTCAGCAGGACAGCAGTTCGAGACCCGAGTGCTGCGTGACAGAGTGAGCTTCCGTCTTCAGTCCCAGCTTCTGCCAACCTAGCAGTTCGAAAGCAAGAAATTGCAAGTAGATAAATAGGTACCGCTTTGGCGGGAAAGGTAACAGCATTCCGTGCACCTCGGTGTTCTGTCATGCCCGCCACATGACCACGGAAGCGTCTTCAGACAGCGCTGGCTCTTCAGCTTAGAAATGGTGATGAGCACCACACCCTAGAGTCAGACACGACTGGTTGGGGACACCTTTACCTTTTTAGACAATGCTTAGATGGTTAATCCTTTTGATAAAGCCATATGGGTAATGTTAGCCGCTTTGTAACTGGTGGTACTTTTAATTTTAATCTTTAATTCTGGATCATAAGGTAAGGCACAAATAAATTCACTATCCCATATGTATTCAGAATATTTGTTATCCACAATAAGTAGTGCTGCAATATCTCTTCTCACCCTCCTCCCATTCCTTTTATTACTTGGTCAAAGAGGCCTCCTATTTTATATTTTCGACGTGTATACCCAAGATTATTTAAGTGTATACCTAACATAAAGCATGACTCCAACAACTATGTTTTTGCAAATGCATATATCATAGATATACACTCATCTAGTGAGTGATGATTCGCTGAGGCTTCCCTGTTGACTGTAGACATTGCTCCCTTGTAATGTGTGAAATGGCCCTTTAGCATTTCCTGGGAAAACACTTGAGTTTTTCATTAGTCAAAGAAAGAATATAAAATCTTCTAGATAGCCTGTTCCACTGCTTTTGACTTAAGTTTAGGAACCTTACGTTATCCGTAGAAGTTGTATCTCTGTCCATTTAACATTGGAGCAATGTCTGTGAGGTGCCACAACATTGAATAAAGACAGCTGTAAGCAAGATCAGGTTCAGATTGTTCCAACAAAAGGTTCAAACTGTCCCGATTGTATACTGTAACTGGTACATTGTTTGCAGTGTGTAACTGGTGTGTAAACCATTTATACCTCCCAGCACAGCTGCAATGATGTATATATTCTATGTAGCTAAACTAATTTCCAGTACATATATATCCACCTTTCTGTTAGTAAGTATGCTTAAGATGGCTAGCAGAATTAAAACTGGATAAAGGAATTAGCCAGGAATTAGCCAAAGGGCATCACCTTCTACTGCTGGAAACTGATGTTGTTGGGTGGTCCCAGCTAGCTGGCGAAGAGAGGCAGTCATGAATCCTTCTCTTTATGTTTGGTGTACTCTTTGTTAGCAGCAAGCATAGCAAAGGGAGGCACTCTCTGGTCTCTCCCTCTGCTAAAGGTAGTTGATGTTTTGTCTGCCAGTGGGAACTTATGGGATCAACCCAATAATACTGTCAACTGCTGTTTTATTTTAACAATATAATGCTCTAGGTCTGTAAGTTTGCACTGAGTTAGCTGGCTCGATAATGATCAAAGGATCAGTGGCATGTAGGAAGATTGGCTGCACTCCACTCTGATCATCCCTCATTTGGCTACATGCCCTCTCCATCCTTTGCTGTGTCCAGAAGGGCTTGGCATGGCACCACTGTACTGCATCTGGTGATAGTGATGTTGCTGGTGCAGTAGTGCTAACCCACATTATTTGCACAATGCCATAAGTTAAAACATTTAACTGGCACAACTAACCATTTGTATACAGATACAGTAGTTCAGGCATAACCCATGGAATAGCTTTTTTGTATAAAAAATATTTCCAGATTTCTTTTTTTATTGAGTTATATCTTGCTTTGCAAGCCCTATTCTACTGCATAAAAGGTGACATTCAGCACAACGTAACATAATTTGCCTCAAGTATCACTGTAAAATTAAGTGGAATATTGGTGTTTTTAAAATATTCTGCATTCTCATTTCAGAGGCACAAATTGTAATTAATTGCTAGGAAATATTAGATTCCAGATTGTATTTTCTTTCTAAAGAGCTCACTTGGGAAGCATAACTACAGGGAAGTATTGTTCAATATGGGCAAACTCCTCCATTTTTAGAATAAATTTGTCACAGAGTTGGGCAGTAATAGCACAAGCATTTATTGAGAATGCCATAAAGGCTGAAAATGAATCATTATATACAGGATAGCCTGATGCATGTCTACTCAGAACTAAGTCCCATTGAGCTCAACAGGAATTCCTCCTGGATACATGGCTGTAGGAGTGCTGATTTCTAAATAAACTGAGTAGATGATAGGGTTGCCGTTTGCCCTCTTTGACTGAAGACAGTCCTCTGTTTGAAGGTGTTCTGTGTTTGAAGGACTGTTCAGCTCAAAGATAAAGAACCATAAGTACTCCTGCCCATCAACAGTTAACTCCTGCACAGCAGACTGAACAGGCAGGAGCACACAGACCACCTGGTCACAATCTTCTGCACTATGGTGAGATGGACTATAATTCTATTTAAATTATAATAATAATTTCTAAATTTGCATCTGTACATGTAAATTACCATGTGTAACTTTTATGCAAATCATTGTTCTCTTTTGTCCTCTTTTTTATGATACATTTCCCCTTTTTGGCAATTCATAAGTGGCCACCCTAATAGCAATAATGGATTGACTGACATTTGGTGCTACTTCAATGAGGTCAACAAAGTCAGAATTGAAATCAGTTTACAATTTAGAATGAAACAGGAAGAAATTAGGACTAGGGTATGAGTCTGCAGTAGTTTATGTTAGTGATTTGCAGAAGACTCTATGATCCAGATTAACTACTAGCCTCAGCTGTAGTATAATTACCTCAGAACTGGTATTGTTGTAACATTCCTCAAAGCACAGAATACATAGCTCCTGGTTCAACGCACTTGAACATTCTAGGAGACCAATAGCCATATGTCTAGTTAGGGAAATGTAAAACATTCCAATCACCTGCCAGTCATGGAATGCAGAAGGACCTTTTTTTGTGGTACACATCAGATTTCAGGTGTACAATTGGCAGAACTAGGAAAGTTTCCTTGGGCGAGTTTCTATGCTATCTGCTTCACTTTGTTTGCAACTTTGTTGCGATGTTTCCCAACCTCATCTTCTCCTTTTCCAGTTTTCACAGTACGTAAGGTCCCGGCTTATTATCGCTGTAGCCTGGGGCTCTGGGCTGTTTCCACTGAGCTCTAATCGAATTATTTTCTTGATGGCTGGGTGAAGTCTGAGGGGAGTCTGGGCTGGGTCTGATTACCTCATCAGTGTTCCTGCCTCCTCGGCCATGTTTCCAGGACAATGGAAGGAGAAACTAATGGAGAAGTACGGGATTTTAAAAAAGGAATCAGCTTTGCTGTGAAGAGAGGCTTTCCCTCTCTCCCCCTCTTTCTCCTTTCCCCTGAAAGCCCAGATGCACTTTCATTTCAGGAGCAAGCCTCATTGAGCACAATGGGAGTTACTTCCAAGTAGACACACATATGTGCTGGGAAAGGGGGGGGAGAACAAAAAGAGGGAAGCTAGCCCCCATTTTAATCTGCAGGACCTCATTGACCACAATGGGAGTTACTTCTGACAAGACACTAATGGGTTTGTTGGGGGAAAGAGACAGAAACCAGCCCCCACTTTAATGCACAGGATCTCTGTTTGGAAGCTGTGAATGAGTTATGTCCTAAGGCAATGGACCAAAGCTTCAAGATCAGGCTTAATCACAATTAAGGAATTGAGGGCTCTGATATGTGCCATGTCAATTGAGGGGGAATCTTTGTAAGTTCTAATGTAGGCATTCAAAGGCAAGCCTCATTCAGCACAATGGGAGTTACTTCTGAGGAGACATTAATGGGTTTGTTGTGGGAAAGAAACTGAAACCAGCCCCCATTTTAACACACAGAATCTCTGTTTGGAAGCTGTGAATGAGTTACGTCTTAACGCAATGGACCGAAGCCTTGAGATCGGGCTTAATCGCATTTAAGGAATTGGGCTTTGATATGTGCTGTGTCAATTGAGGGGCTTCTTTGTTATTTCTGTGGTCACTGAGAGGGAAAGCCTCATTCAGCACAATGGGAGAAAACTCCCCTTGACTGAGCTCATGGGCTTTGCTCTAGTGCTTATTTTCAATGATGTTTTAAAAGTTGGTCCCTTGGCATCCTGCTCCAAAATGGCAATGAAACTTCTGGAAAACAGGAAGGGAAAGGGTTAGGTCACTGAGGTCAGAGCGACACACCCACAAAGGCTGGGTTACATACCCCATGGGCAGGACTATGATACTGGACCCAGTGCGATTGTGGAAACAGGTCAGTAATGGAGCCATGGTAAGCTGGAAAAGTTGGACTATAAGCAGTCTCAGAAGAAGTGGTTTTTCCACGTTAAAATGCGGGGCTGGTGCTGAATGGCCATGACATCATGGAAACACAGAGACCTCACCATGCATCCAGATTGGAGTAAATCGCTGGTGGAAACACAGCCCTTGTCTCTGGGCCTGTTCACATGACCGCTTATTATTCTGTGAACTCATTTTAATCTATGATCTGGCAAACAAGGGTTGATCTGAATTGCAAAACAATGGCCACACCCGGCCCAGTTCTTGATGATGATCTCTCATCCCAGTATAAGTGATCTCAAAAACAATAGCAGAATGGTTCTAATTGGTGGAGTTCATGGTTCAATCAGAAAAATACAGTGACCTATTAATAACCCAGGAGTATGGTAGGCAAAAGCTGCCCATCTCAATTCAAAAAGGGTTCAACCCTTATGAACATCTGTGCAAAGCAATAGGAAAAAGGATCAGGCTTTTCCCCAGACTTCTCCAAAGCTCAGAAGGATCTGGTGAGGGAGACCTCCACTGAGGTCATCAGCTCACATAACACTCCATTGTGACAGAGAAATGATATTTCGGACAATAAGGGAAAATCTCTTCAGCAGGTCTCAGGGATAAGGCTGGGTATTGTTCACACTGCCTTTTCCTTATAAGACAAAAGATAAATGAATTAAATTGATACAGATGTGGATTCCCCCCCCCCATGGTTACAGCTGTGCCAGTAATGAAGAACATAAAACATACAGCATTACACAGTTGCTTCCCCAGAGACCTGTGGGAGTCCAGGCAGGTAAAATGCAACAATCTGATGCTGTTATCTGGGCATCATTATGGAAGGCTCTGAAACAGCCTTGAATAAAGTTATGCATATTTCAGCAATATGGCATATGAATTCTGTTGTATTGACTACTGGTCAGCAGGATGATAAAGAACAGAAATATAAAGTTTTATTAAGACCACATTGGGTGGAATTCTCTCTTCATTAGCTTGCGTTTGAAAATAGTAACAGAAAGCTCTAGGGCTAGTCAATGTAGAAATGTAGAAATGGCATACCAGACCATATGAAATGATGAAAGAAGGTGCCACAGGAATCCTAAGGCTCTCCTGAACTGGATTCTCTTTCTGTAATGGAACCATTATTTGTATGATGACTCAGGGGCATTATATGAATAGCAAATGACAGTAAGCCTGTAGGCTGAACAGTGAGAGATGTGTCACCAGTATATATGCTTTGTAAGGTAGCTTGGATAATTGTGCTTATGATTGTCCCCAAGAGTACAGTAGAATGTGTTTTACTTACCTTCCTTGCCAGCCCCCCACCCCTTTTTTACTTTGTTGATATCAAATACAGTAATATTTCTTTAATGACTTTCAGAATCTGCTGTAATTTAAAAATAAAAAAATTACATAGATTGTAATGACAGACTGCTCTGCTTTGCAGATGTGGCATCCAAAATAGAAAAGGGACAGCGATCTGCCTAAATAAATAAAATGAATTAAAAGCAGGGAATGTACAATTAAGGAAACACAGTGACCCACGTCCTCGTTAAAAGTACCAAATATCAAGTTTACATCATTCTCATGTGAAGTCCTGATTTCATTTTTGAACGCGTGTTCCACTACCAATCCCATTCTGCCTTGCAGCCTTGGAAAAAAAAAAGCGTGGCTGGAAACACTACAAATATCATGAAGCCAACAGCAAGTGTGTTTAACATGTATATAGGTTCACAAATACTTATTCAAAGGCTAATGTGGGTGGGTGGGTTTCCCCCCATGATTTCAGATCAGTGCTGGACCAAGCTAGACATGACACTAATTGTGTGAATATATTTATTTATTTTATTTCCAAGATTTATATACTCCCCTCCATCTAACAACATTCCCAAGCAGTGAACAATAAAAGAAGGAAAACAGAATCAAAATACAGAATTAAAATATTTAACATCGGAATATAACAGTAACATTGTAAAAGCTCGGCTGGTCAATCTGCAAAGGCTTGTTTAAATAAAAATGGCTTCAGCAGGTGCCGAAAACAGAACAACATCAGTGCCCGCCTGACAGCAACAGGCGCCAATGGGAGCTTCCCTTAAAACAGAAATAGCAGCTTTGGAGAGGTGTTCTTCTCAGGACTGTGGAAGAGACAGATTAGCAATTAAACTCAGGACTATGGAGAGGGTGGACGGGGAGTTTAATTGTTTTCTGTCCCTACCACAGTCCTGAGAGGAACACCTCTCCAACGTTGCTATTTGTGTTTTAAGGGAAGCTGCCATTGGTGCCAATGGAGGCTTCCCTTGAAATATAAATAGCTGCTTCAGAGCAGTAGGGACAGAAGAAATTAAACTGTCCCTCCCAATCCTCACTGTTCTGAGGCTTCTCAGGCTTCCTGTGACTGCTGTTCACATAACACAAAAAGTTCACCTTATTGGCATTCATGCAATTAACATCATGTGTAGTTTGGCCCTCACAATCAATTCAGGTAACACTAGCCAAATTCATAATTCTAAATCCATGTACACTTGATAATATAGAAAACACATATTTAGCTCTTTGTTTTCCTTTCCACTGTTCTATATGTGTAAATAAAGACATATTCACTCATTCTGTGGACAATACTATACAAATGTTTCTCTTGTCCACAGTCTTCCACTCTCAGCACTGAGCCTAATTCCTTCTTTTGCAGTTTGAATTAGATCTGCACTTCTTTCACCAAATCTAAAGTGTTAAAGTATTAGCCATGTTGAGTAAAATCTTAGGTCTCCTGAACACTGGCTGAGCAGGACAGGACTGTACAACCCCAGGACTTCAGAAGCCAACATTCTGAAGAAAAAAAGAGTGAATAGCTTATTTGAACGCATAGCATTCTTATAGCCTGCCTGAGCCTAAATTCATTTTTTGAATATGGAAGTTGTGTGACATTTCCTAGCAAGTATGCTTAATATGCCTGAGAGTTCTTGCATTTCCCTTTGTGTACAATTGTTCTTGCAAGCCTGGGAAACTTGCAGCCCTCAGCCTAATTTCGAAGTCCTGCAAGCAGTCAGTTCAGACATTCTGGCAAAAGTGATCTGTTCCTCCCCTGGCAGCCTGCTGGAAGGAAGAGGAAAAGAGAGAGAGGACAAGAAACAGGGGCTGTTTGCACAGCATGCAAACCCACACTCAGTGGTTGAGTGTGGCATGTTTGTTGAACCGTGGGTTGTTTGTTGAACCATGGGTTAGCATATTGTCTGAACCCATTACATTTTCCGCAGGGTGGCTTGTGACCATGCAGTGTGGCTTGTTAACCCACGTTGAACAACCCAGCAACAAACCATGGGTTCTCAAGGCGGCTTGTTTGAGAAAAATAAGCCACATTGAGGCCAAGTTTGGATAATCAGCAGGGGAAACAATGCCATGTCAGTTGTTCCCCCCGCCCCCATGCATGCCAGTCATGTGACTGGGATTACCCTAATTACCTGTGCCGCATCGCATGTTGCCATGTCATCCGAACCCAATGTGTGGCACGGGCTTAGTAAATTTTCACCCACCCTACAACTGTTACAGCAAGCCATGGGTTGTAGGGTGGGTGAAAAGTCACTACACCCATGCTGCACACCAGGTTCGGACAACACAGCAACCCATGGTGTGAGTAATTAGGGTAATCCTGGTTGCACAACTGGCAGGGGTGGGGGGAAACAACTGATACTTCATTGTTTCCCCCATTGATTGTCCGAACCCGGCCTGAGTGTGGGTCGAACCCAGCCTGAGTGTGGCAAAATAGTCCTCTTTTTCAGAGGGGGGTTGAGAAAAAGAAAATTCTGAGAAATGTTGATTCAGCTCTCCTTTAAAGTACTTAACTTTGGCTGGATTATGCCCTCAGATCTTGGCATTGCCACAGACATTTTGAAGAGTAATACAGCCTAGCACTGCCAACATTTCCAAAGTAGTTTACAATTATATAGATTTTCTGGCTTCAGGACGTTCCACTGAAATAACTGCCCGATTTATACTAAAGTACTCATTTCTGGGTGTGCCTGTATGCCAGCTGCAGGAAAGGCTACTTTGCTCACAAATCTTCAAAACTGAGCACTGAGACCAAGCCTATTATTAAGTAATGAACATCTAATTAGTAATAACACTAGTTATTATTTTTAGAATTATATTCACATCATCATGAGCCGGACCGCCTTGTCTTTCTGGCTAGGGAGATAAATGGTGCCAACGATAGGAAGAGGCTGTAGATGTAAACAGCAGTCTTATTCTCGCATTATATTGGGACTGGAGATATGCTGCACCTACAGGCCAGCAATCAGAGACTGTACAGATAACAATTCCCATGTCATGTGGACATGGAGTGACCCAACCCATGGTGGCAGAGCCAGGGATATGTCTGCCATGTTGCTATGGCTCACAATGCCCCTGGAAACACCACTGCAGCCCATCAGCCAGGGACTGTCTAGTGATGGCACCCTCCCATCATGCTGACATGGAAGGAGCCAACCTGAAGAAGGTGAGCTGGGGTGTGTCTGTCATGTTAACACACTCCCAGAACCCAAGAAGCACAGAGAACCAGGCCACAACCACAGGCACAGCCAAGGATGTAGCTATCTGTTAAAACATGGTACACTCTCTACACACTCTACAGACTCTGATATTGGCTGGGAAAGCCCAGGAAATTCATACATGCAAACAGAGAGGGGAGAGGGGAGACAGTTCTTGGACTGAGGCTGTGTGTTTGTTTCTGGAGTCCTGAGTTAGCAGTACCTGTTATGGTTCTAAGCAGAGAAGTGTTAACGATGTGCTCATGTTCCAACATGAGTTATAGAGACAGGCTGTGTTGGAGAGAGAGAGAGAGAGAGAGAGAGCCCTGTGCCATAGGCCCACTCATCTGAGTTATGATTTCCCAGTGTGGGATCTATATACTGGTGGTGGTATGCTGTGATTGTGTGCTGAGTTGCACCATACATGTCTTGGAGATGTGGGCGGGGTGTTCGTCAACGTGGCAGTGCCTTTTTTTTTTAAAGTAAAAATCTCATTGGATTCAATAACAGGAAAATTCTTTTCTCCATGTTTAAGAATGGTGTAAAGTTGGGGTTTGGCCATGGATTCATGGTATCAGATATGACGTAAGTGTGGTCCTCCTCTGTGCTGCCCAAAGCTCCACCCCATTTTGGCCATTATGCCAGCATGTCAAGGAAATTTATTAACATTTATATACCGCCTTGTGTATCTGACATTCTGCCAGTGTAGCTGGATGTCCATCAAACCCTAAAGCTCCTCACTGGCATAACTCTACCCTAGGATTGTGCCCTTGCTGTCAGCCCCACAAAAAAAAATAGTAACGTTTATATTGCAAATCAGACCTCACAAAATGTCAGCCTAGAACTAGGATTACAATTATAATGCTAAAGATTATTTTGATTTGAAAAGTTTTTTCTAGGTTCAGAGTTGAAAACAACATTGCAAAACCAGTGCTGATGGTAAGCGGTGCTCTGAATTGTTATTCTGGTCCCTCTGTATCATTGTTGGTTTTTTAGAGATAATGGTCATCAGTTATGGTTTGTCAAGGTCAAACTTATGCTTGTCATCTTTTTTAAAAATGAAAATATTGGTGTATGTAGTATGAGGAAGGGTCCTGGTGTAGGAAGGAGAATTTGAACTGGTGGGAAAAGTCTTCTGTCTATGTGGCTGATAAACGTGCAGGAACCCTATGCTGTACCAAATCAATCATCTCTATCTTCAAAGTTCACAATATGTTGCTTTTAATGGAGGAGTAGTCCTGAATTTCTTGCTTTTACACAGCTCCTGCTTATCTCTCTAACTTTATTATTATCGTCCATTGCCTGTTAGAAGAACTTCCATTAGGGGGCCTCAACACAACCTAGTGAGCCTCCTAAATCAAGACAGTCGTTAAAGGAGCACCTTTCCCTGTATCATCCTGCCCATGAATGAGATCTGTGAGGGAAATTCTTATTGTTATACTCAGTGGATGCTGGTGGCTCTGATTTCAGTGGGGCTGTGAATTTTGGGTTTTAGGCAGAACCAGCCATAACTCTAAAGGAGCTATCCAAGGTGCTGAATCCTAACTCTGGAATAGGTTCAGCACCTTTGATAACCACTTTAGAGTTTTGGCTGGTTCTGACTGAAACCCAGGATGGTTTCATAGCCCACCAAAATCAGAGCCACCAGCTTCTATTGGTCATACCGTCACATGATCAAGCCTAGACTTCTGGAGCTTGAAATAGGCCTTCTCAGCGGTAGCATCCTGGCTATGGAATGGTCTTTACCTGAAGGTTAGACTGGTGCCAATATTGGACAGCTTTTGGCACCAGCTGAAAATGATCCTTTTTCAACATGCCTTTTGATTCAATGGCTTGGCCTACATATTGCAGAGAGATAGCTGCAGGTAGTACATATGAAATACTTTGATACTGATCGGTTGCTATTGCTATTTTTATTGGCTTTAGCAGTTTTATAATGACATATTGTGTATTGTGACTTGCCATGGTATCATTTTGTCATGAAGTGGGGAGGGATATAAGTTTTATAAATAAATAAATAAAATTAACAGAATCTGGTATGAGTTAATAGATCACAACCCAGAAACTCTCTCCTTGAAAGACTCTGAAGCATTTGGTGACTATGCAACTGTCTCCTCCTGTCTCACTGGTCCCTTTGTTCATCATCTTTTCCCACCGGTTGGAGTCTAGCTTTCTACAAGAGGCCATGGAGGAAGATGGGCAAATGAGTGAATAGTGAAGTGAAAGGCTCAGGAACAGCACACAGTATTCACAGGGTTAGTCGTACTTATAGATTTAATCATACTTAAAGTAGACTCATTTAAATCAATGAGACTTAAATTATGACTCACTTAAGTCCCATTGATTTCAGTGGATCTACTCTAACTATAAGTCCGGATCCTACCCACAGTGCTCGCACAGCATCCCCAGATTTTATCACATGGAACTGATCTGCAGGCTACCAATGGCAAAAATACCTGCTGTGTGAGACAAATTAGAGGAGGTGACAGAAGCTATTGCTAGTTGCTCACCGTCTGCCAAGATTTATTCTGGGCACCAGTCACAGAATAGCTGCTAAATTTGTAATGGGATGTGTTCCAACTTTCAAGCCCAAAATTGCTCCGTACAACTAGCATAGCTCTCTCTTTTTAGCTTTACTACTTTTACTTCACAAAAATGCCGGCTATGTATGTCTCAGCTACCTCTATTGATAAGGGTTTGTGCTTATTTATAGACCTAGATTTACCCCATTAAGGCATGGCATGTTTTCCTTCCCTTAGTGTCAATCACGTACATCAGAAAAAAAGGTAAATTGTAAAACTGAAGCTACGAAGAATTCTTTTTAGGGGCTTGTGCATGAAATGAATATCACTGTAACTTTCATAGCTTTGTATAGTACATTTGTAAGGCCTCTATTGTGATTGTACAGCAAGAAAATCTTTCAACTTGCCCATGAGGAACAAACAAAGTTTTTGGCTTTTGCCCTTCCTCTTACTTTTTCATCTGCTGTTTCCCCGTATTACCAAATGAACAATCTTGATAGGAATGACAGCCTCCTGACATTCATCTGTGAATCTGTAGCTGTTCTGCAGAGGTGGCAATAAAGGAAATGGTGTGAAAATAAGCAGCAAAAAAAAAAAAAGTTGACAGAAAACAGGATACCAGCAGGTCATACAGAACCATGTATTGTATGGTTCTTCTCATTCAATCTGCAAACACAAATATTTGGCATTCTGTCCACCATCAATTTGAGAAATCCAATTTTCTAGCCCTCATGAGAATTAAAACCTGAGAATGCACAGGCAATATCTGAGAAAGTTTCAGGGACTAGTGGGGGAATGAACACGGGCTTCTGTTTGTCAGTGGCCTACCCAGTTCCTATAACTATCAGACCTACTTTATTGGTCTGTATTCTTATTCTTAAAAAGTAGGCTGAGGGGTTTTACTATTGTATGTATACAGACCTTAATCCAATAGTGCAAATGCACAGCTCTATAAAAGAAGGTGCAATTGTGTTGTTTGATAGGGGGAACAAAGAACACTAAATCCAGCTTCCACCTTCCGCTCTCTCTTTCAGACAGCTGATCTATGTGGTTCCAGCTTACTTTTCAAGGCTATGCATATGCAACTGTGGCTGCTATGCTGGGTCTGGGAAAATTTGCTTTTGGCACTCATATATGCCCATCATTTCCTATCCAGAATACATGCATGTGTATGGTGCATAACCGGATTGTGAAAAACTGTGTACTTCTTCTGTCTGCTGAGAGAGGAGATGGATGGGAAAAGGGGATAAAATATAGGGATGGAGTGAATGTGGTTGATTGTAAAATTGTCACAAAGATCAGTACTGCTGAAATGTGTATATAAAGTCTATGTTATGAATCAGCAGCATAACTGTTCATGGAATTAAGCAAGAGAAGAGCTTAAAGAAGTCAATTACATATATTGAATCTCATCTTTAAAAAAAAATCCAATTGAATACAAGAGGGAGGGTGTTTTGAAATGTTACAAGAGGGTTAAACACAGGCATTGTAAAAATGGTGCGAAACAGCTTCAAATTTGTATAGGTAATTGATATGAGCATTTACTGCACACGTGAAATAAAAACAGTAAAATAAATCCAGTGTTTAGTTTTCTCATGGCTGATTTTCTTTTCTCCATAATTAATTTTTTTGGATGCAATTAAAGTCATTCTTCCTAAAAGATATGCAGAGTACATTATGAGAAATGCCAGGTTGGATGAATCACAGGTCGGAATTAAGATTGCCGGGAGAATTATCAACAACCTCAGATACGCAGATGATACCACCCTAATGGCAGAAAGCGGAGAGGATCTCAAGAGCCTCCTGTTGAGGATGCAAGTGGAGAGCGCAAAAGCTGGTTTGAAACTCAACATTAAAAAAACTAAAATCATGGCATCTGGCCCCATCACTTCCTGGCATATAGAAGGGGAAGAAATGGAAGCAGTGACAGATTTTATTTTCTTGGGCTCCAAGATCACTGCAGACTGTAGCCATGAAATTAAAAGACGCTTGCTCCTTGGGAGGAAAGCTATGGCAAACCTAGGCAGCATAGTAAGAAGCAGAGACATCACCTTGCCGACAAAGGTCCGTCTAATCAAAGCTATGGTTTCCCAGTAGCAACGTATGGCTGTGAGAGCTGGACTATAAGGAAGGCTGAGCGCCGAAGAATCGATGCTTTCGAACTGTGGTGCTGGAGAAGACTCTTATGAGTCCCCTGGACTGCAAGGAGGTCAAATCAGTCCATCCTAAAGGAAATCAACCCTGACTGCTCATTGGAAGGACAGATACTGAAGCTGAAGCTCCAATATTTTGGCCTCCTAATGCGAAGAGAAAACTGCCTGGAAAAGACCCTGATGCTGGGAAAGATTGAAGGCAAAAGGAGAAGGGGACGGCAAAGGATGAGATGGCTAGATAGCAACACCGATGCAATGAATATGAACTTGAGCACACTCCAGGAGAGAGCGGAGGACAGGAAGGCCTGGTGTGCTATAGTCCATGGGGTCACGAAGAGTCGGACACGACTGAATGACTGAACAACAATAACAACAAAAGTCGTTCTATTTCCAGCACAGATAGCACATAAAACGGGGACCATATACATTTATTTTTAAAATAGCTCATTTAAAATGTTTTGCTTTCACCACTAAAAAGTGTGATTCTAGTATCCAGGCAATAGGGAGATTATATATGCCGGTTTCTGTAAATGAATAATACCTATTTAAAAATAATGCATAATGTATCCCTTATATTCTGTTCATTGATGATAGACTAAGGAAAACTATTCAAAGAAGGATTTCTAGGCCAGTATCTGGCAACATCATTTTCTGTTCTTTCCCTGTCTATTTTGAGATTGATTTGTAACACTGGGAAGAAGGGCCATTCTTCTGAAGAGTACTATTAAGGTTCACACAATACCTTGGGCCTGAAAAAATGTGTTGTGACTCACCAAGATGAACACAACCTACTAGTTATATGGTATAATGGGGGTTTACAAGGCACATAATATAACTTCTCTTTTTTGCTGCATTTATACTGGCTATGCCTATAGAAGGTTGCTTCTGTTTGCCAGTCCCCTTTACTGGATTGGGGTAAATGTGATTGCAGCCATCATATTCATATTGTCCGCTGGAATATTTTATTCCTTGTTCTATTTTTATTTATTTTTAATAATCTGGAGCAATAGGAATGAGTTACTCTGCTCTTACTACTTGATAACTGTACAAACATAATGGGGAGACCTCCCTGTGGCAGGAAGAATATATGTTTAATTTTCCTAATTTCTCACTGTAGCTGCTTCTCATAGTGCAGTGATTCTCTCTTCTGAAGAAAATTATGTGGTCTTTAGCTGCATCTGTAGGTGACGCAAGAGAATATGAATGGTGGCTGTAGGTACACTCACAGCAGACACATCCCATACCTGGAGCAAACCAGTGCCTCAGCCATGTTTGGAATCCCTTGTGGCTACATTTGAGAAATCTTGCCCTAGCACCATTTAATTCAATACCTGTACAATTGACTAGATCACATGGCAAATTTTAAATGTCTAGTCCTACGGTCAGCAACCTGGTGCCCTCCGGCTGTTGCCTACCCCTGACGAATGTCTGAGCGATTTACTCCAGCTGGCTGCATTTGGAGGTTGTTAGGGATACATGACGTCACAGCCATCCAGCAGCCACCCCAGAGCTTATCAGGGAAAAACCGGATTTCCTGAGACTGCTTAAAGTCCGATTCTTTTCCTTATCGAGTTCTCTTCGGTATAGTTCCTGTGTACCCCAACCCCCGCATTTACTTTGGATATCCTAGCCCTGCCCAGGGGTGTGCCTTTCACTGTGACCCCAATCAAGGAGTTTCTTGTGTGTTTCTTTCTCGTCTCTGCACAAGCCAATTAGTGTCTACTCAGAAGTAACTCCCATTGTGCTCAATGAGGCTTGTCCCCTGAATGCCCACATCAGAATTTACAGAGATCCCCGTCAATTGAAATGGCACCGCTTAAAGCACAAATTCCCTAAAGGCTGTAAAGCGTGATCTCGAGGCTTCGATTCTCGCTTGTTTAGTTTATTGCCTAAGAACAGAGCTTTTCAAACTTTTCATGTTGGTGACACACTTTTTAGACATGCATCATTTCATGACACTGTAATTCAGTTTTACTAGCAAACGGGAGGTTAAACTATGGAGACATACATAAATTGTAATAACGAAATGTATGGGGATACAGCATATCTCATGAGAACATTTCATTTATATTTTTTAAAAATACATGATTTGTAAGATAATAACATACATTGTTGTCATTTATGAATAACAGTATGTAAATATGTGCAAGAATTTTAAAAAGTTGAATAACAACAATAACTACTTACCATTTTAATGGGATATATGAGGTAGGGATGTCAGAGAATTCCGTGATGGATCTCGGTGAGGCAGAATGCTAGTGCATTCGGCCCCCTGAAATCCGTCATGGAACGACGCCCCTGCCCCGCCCACGAAAGGCATGCAGGACGAAGTCCCCGCCACCCCCACCCCACGAAAGGCACGCGAAACGGAGCACTTACCTGCTCCTGTATGTGCTGCTTTGTGAATGGTGGCCATCCTGCGGCTGCCATTTGCTTCCTCATCTCAATAGCCATGATAGGCTATGTAAATACTTACGTAGCCTATCACGGCTAACGCAGGGATGCCATTTGCGTCCCTGCGGAGGCCATGATAGGCTATGTAAGTATTTACATAGCCTGTCACGGCACAGGGAAAAAAAACCCAGCGTACACAAATGGCGGCGGCTACCGCCATTTGCGTATGCTGGGGGTTTTCCCCCTGCTGTGATAGGCTAAGTAAATATTTACGTAGCCTATCACGGCTCACTACAGGGACACAAATGGTTGTGGCTATGACAGCCACCATTTGCGTCCCTGCAGGGCTGCCCAGCGGCCAGATGTCCAGCTGCGGGCGGCTGGAGCTGGCCGGTGGCTCCGCGGCTTGGCCGCGGAGCGGAGCCAGCTGGGCAGGATTCTGGGGGGGGACGGAGCACCTCTCCCCCTGTTGAGGATTCCGGGGGGAGGGACGGAGCGCCTCCCCCCCACCGCGGATTGCCTAGTGCGGAGCCAGGTAGGGGTTTCGTACATCCCTAATATGAGGTTGATGGGATGAACATCGCTTTTCAATATTTGGTGGAATATTAGATAAAGACACTCGCATTTTGTCATCAAGCATTTTTAAGCTTCCATGTTTCAGTATCTTTAAGTTTGCCATCGCTGAAAAGGATACTTCACAAATATATGTAGCAGAAAACTGCAGAAGAATTTTTAACGCTTTTTTAGCTATGTTTGGATGCATTTTTGAAATGCGAATCCAAAAGCTGTCTAAGTCACCCTGTTCATGCATCATTAACAGATTTCAATCACTTTTTATGTCAGCTAATTCTTCTTCCTCAATAAGTAAAAAGTTCCTCGTTGCAGTTGAAAGAAATGGATTTCTGACCCAATCATAGTCTTAGATTTCAACATTTGGGAAGTAATGATGAACTTTCTTTCCAAGCAATGTTAAATGGTCAACAATTAGCAAGCTGATATCACATTTTACCTGGCACTCAGCAGTTTTGGAAAACATTTCAAAATTTCCTTCTTTCACTTTTCTTTTCCAAATTGCTATTTTGTCTCTCATAGCAAAATTTTATCTACCGCTGTTAAAATATTTTCTCCTTTTCCTTGTATACTGGTGTTTATTTTATTCAAATATTCAAATATGTCAGCAAGATATGCCAATTTTGTGCACCAAAATTTGCTTTGAATTAGATTGCAGAATTCATTTTGCTGATTTTCCTCAAAAAGTTTAAGCATCATTTCCCTCAATTCATATACACAACAAGGCACTTGACCTCTAGAGAGCCAACCAACTTCTGTGTGTAGTAGAAGCTTTTTAAACCTTGCCCCCATGTCTTCACAAATATGAGCAAATAATCTTGATTGAAGAGGTCTACTTTTAATGTAATTGACCATTTGAACCACTTTGTCCAAAACTTTTCTTAATTCATTTCCAATGGTTTGCGCGACTAGTGCTTCGCGATGTAAAAAGCAATGAGTAATTATAATATTTTCATTCTATTTCTTTGCTAAAGCTATAAAACCTTTTGTTGAACCAACCATTGAGGGTGTGACATCTGTGCATATTCCTACACATTTTAACCATTGCAAATTATTTTCCTTCATGAAGCAATCTAAAGTTTTAAATATATCTTCCTTCACCTCTAGTTCTCATTGGAAGTTCTAGACAACACAAGAATTGCTCAATAATTCTGTCAGTATGAATGAAACGTATAAAAACCAATAATTGTGCTAACCCACTGACATCTGTTGCTTCATCTAATTGCAATGTAAAGATCATATTATCGTCTTGAAAAATATCCTTCATTTGCTGCTTAATGTCATCAGATATGTCTTGAATACATCTTCCGATCGTGTTATCCGCCAAAGGGATTTAATTAATTTCTATCTCAAATTCGGGCCCAGACATTGTTCGAACAATAGCACAGCAAGATTCTTTGATGGTGGTTTCGGCAATAGCGTGTGGGTCCTTGTTTTTGGCAATTATTTGAGCAACCAAGTAACTTGCCTTTTGAGCTTTCTCTGATGTCTTCATTCTCTTTGTGAATGATGCAGACTGCTTCTTTATAGATTTTCAAAGCTCAGTAAAGCATTCTACTGGTTTTTATGACAAATGACAGTGTTTTGAGGTAAAATGACGCTTTATTTGGTACCATACTTTCATTTGCAAGTATATCCCCACAAACTAAACACTGGGGACAAGGATTGTTTTCATTACCAGAAAATGTGAACCCCAGTTTCAGATAATCTTTACTGTATAAACAAGGCTTGGAAATTTTTCCTTTACACTTCTTACGTACTAATACAGACCGTTCAACAGTTGATTCTTGCGTCGTTTCCTCTATAGCGGCTACATTTTGTTCATTGCAAACGTCATCTTCACCAGCTTTCCTTTTCTTAATTAGAAACGTATCCATTTTACGGGTAATTCAACTGCAATTTAATGAATAAATCTATGCAAATTTATTTCAACGCTATTTGCATTGCCCTTATTTTCGCCGTAGTCTACGTAAATCTTTACGTAGACTACAGGGACCAAATAAGGAACGCGAATGGCGGCTCCCTATGGGGGCCGCCATTAGCGTACGCTCTTTTTTTTTTTTTTAAGTCATCCGTGATAGGCTACGTGACGATTAATGTAGCCTATCATGGCTGACTTTGCAAATCTAGCTGTGATAGGCTACGTTAATCGTTACGTAGCCTATCACAGGGGTGTTTTGTTTTTTTTTTACTTCTCTTGTAATGGCGGCAGCGGCAGCCGGTCAAAAGACCGGCTGCCGCCCCCGCCCCTGACAAAGACCTGCCGAACCACCGCCGGGACCCACCGCCAGGAGCGACATTCATAAAAGGTAAGTCCCATCCCGGGGGGGGGGTGGCGGAGAATTTCTCCCCGAACCTTTGGAGGACTGAATGCGTTGGCACTCGGCCCTCCAAAGTTTCGGGGAGAAATTCTCCCCCATCCCTGCTCAGAAGAAGCTCCCATTGTGGTCAATGAGGGCTGTTCTTGAAATGCAGGTGCATCTGGAGCTTCAGGGGAAAGGAGAAAGCAGGGAGAGCCTGGAGGGGGAAGCCTCTCTTATTGGTTGAGCAGCCCCTGCCAGATTGCTTTTAAAAAATACGGTACTCCTCCATTCGCTTCCCCTTTCCTTGCAAAGAAACACCTCACCCCCCTGGTCTAGTCAATGTTAACTTGAAAGGGAACTTTGAAACTTCTTATGTTTTAAAAAATAACATGAGCACATATACCCATCCTTTCATGTAGAAAATGTAAAACATTTTTTACAAAATTCCAAAACTGCTCTAGCAGTGGGATGAGGAGAAATGTACTACTCATCATGGGCACTATTAGATGTCCCACAAAAGTCACACCCAAATGTACACATGGTTGTGCTTTTCCATTTTTCCAAAGTATGGCTTGAAACACCACACAAACTTGCAAAACATGGTACTCCAGAAAAACAACAACCATGTGTGTACCATGGGCAATGACAATACCACAGTACTTTATTCAAGTGTCTGATAAACTATCATTTATAGCCTGAATGTATTCAGAGGAATTCAGATTAGTTAAAAGCTCCAGGTCTTGAACAAGTAGAAAGGTTTTTGCACCCCGTTTTACACGTAGGCCTAATCATTGCAGGGCATTATGACCATCACTGGTTAGGCCCAGCATCATACACTGGGCCAATCTACATTGCACCCACCATCGCAATGAAGTTGGTGCACTCTCGGGTTAAATGCACTCGCATTAAAATGTGATTATCCACACTCATCCTCTTTCCCTGTTCCAGTACCTCCTCGAATGCGTAAGCACAGTTCACACTCTGGTGCCGTGCTGTTTTCCTGCTTTCAAGGAAGGCTGCTCTCATTGGAGGAGTGGCAACCTTTCCTGTTTCAGCCAATACCCTGCCCACTGTCCCTCTCTTCCTCTATCCCTGTGTGTGTGTAGGGATGGCACGAGCATCTGGTTGGGGCTCAAAGCCCAGCAAGAAGTTGCCACTCTGCCCCGCCCCCTCAGACACCAGTACCCTCAGCAAGAAGAGAGGAAGAAGGCAACACATTGATAAAAATGTCTGTGGACAATTTTAATGTCATCTCACGAGTGGTGGACATTTTTATTGATGTTAGTCTGTGAATAGTGATGACTGTCTGCCTGGATATGTGTGTGTGTTTCTTTCCATGCTGCGAGCATAGAGGGGACTGTGAAAAAAATTATGCTTGCCTGGGCTTGCCCGGGCAAGCGTGCGGAACAATCAGGCTGGAGAAACTACGATTATTCGAAGATTTGCTTCTTTGAAGATTTGAAGATAATGCCTTAATTTTTTTAAAAAAAGAAGCCAAAGCAGGGGATAGAAGGAGGTAAAACTCAGTGTCATTTGAAGGGTTAGAACAGCCCCCTGCTCAATGCAGGAAGCCTGATTCCCAGGCGGTCTCCCATCCAAGTACTGACCAGGGCTGACCCTGCTGAGCTTCTGAGATCAGACAAGCATGCGCACATCCAGCCCTCTGCTGTTTGGTGATAAAACTTCCAGTGTTCAGGAAGCTATGCTAGCCTATCAGTAGCTGGAAGACCGCATGGGGGCATTGAGAGCTGTGATTGGACAGGAGGGAAATACAAACACCATTGTATATAGGCAGGCATGGGAGGGAACTATGACCTTATATGGTGACGAACATGGAAGAGCAGAGCACATGAATGGTGATACCAGAATATCAGGATATTGAAAGCAGTAGCAGGGAAGCGGGAAATTGCAGTTCCAATACGAACCGGGGATGGCGTAATGTGAAAGACGGGCAACGAAAGCTCATTGGAAGCACCTGTAAAAACACATAAGTGTAGATCAGCCCACTGACTAATCTAAGAGATCTACTCCAAACCTTCCAGATCTAATCACATCCAGCCTTTATGCCAGAAGGGTGGATCAGCCCAACATGGGTCTGCTAAAGGACAATGGAGGATTAAGAGGAAAGATTGAAGGCAAAAGGAGAAGGGGACGGCAGAGGATGAAATGACTAGATAGCATCACCGATGCAATGAATTTGAACTTGAGCACACTCCAGGAGAGAGTGGAGGACAGGAAGGCCTGGCATGCTATGGTCCATGGGGTCACGAAGAGTCAGACACGACTTAATGACTGAACAACAACAAGGTGAGAGACCCCAGGGAGTCTCTCCTTCCTTACACTTACTGTAATTAAAACACTAGCTAATTTGATCCTGTTTTTTTTAATTTGAACAAGGTCTCATATTGGAACTGTAAGCTAATGGAAACTGAAGGGTTAGGACTGTGGCCTGGTAAGCAGATGTCAGTGGGACGTTTGGGAAGGCATTTAGCCAACGCTGAAGTTACTGCTGATGTAATGTGCTTCAAACATGGACAGGATCTCCATGAACAAAATAACAAGATGGAGATGATTAGATGGACCATGTTCTATAATACATGGCATCATAGAGCCAACAGAGGCAGACTACCTTTTATATGTATTGTGAGAACGGCATCTAGTTACTTGTCTTTTAATAAAAGGGAGCTATCAGGTAAAGGTGTGCCTTGTTGCAGGACTCCTGGTCTGAGTCAGTGGCTTGGAAGGGAGCCTACCATCAGCTAACTTCCAGCTCCAAAATTCTCTTCCCCAGCCTAGTTCTGTCATTGACAAAAGGTACAGAGCCCACGGGGCACAGCTCTCTCTCTCTCTCTCTCTCTCTGAGCTAAACGACAAACCATGTTCAATGCATAGCATGTAGCTGATCCTAACATTCCCCCCTTTTTTACATTAGTGTAAGTGCATGGGTGGGTGTGGGGTTAAACTCCATTGGGACCAATTGAGTTTTTCTTCTTTCTTTAGCCCCCGTGGGGGGGGGGAATTTTGGGGGGAAAGTGGCTGGATGGGAAGGTTCTCCCCCCCCCCCAGCCTGCACACAGCGGTCCTAGTCTGGAGTGGGACCTCGTGAACTAAAGTAAAAAAAAGTTAGGATTGGCTGCATGCTACACATTTAACATAGCATGTAGTTCAGCCCTCCCTCTCCATTATATGACAATAAAGACAAGCACTCTAAGAATGTGAAAACTGTCTTTACTTCAAGTAATCACAGGGAACCAGCAGTTGGGGGAGCAGGTGGGTGTGAGCTACGTTTAGGATGGGGGGCTGCTGGCCCCCCTCACACCTCTCCAGAGCTGCTCCTGACTGGGCTCACAGCTGCATGATCTGCATATTCCTCCATGTTGCCTTTGCTTGTCATTTGTGCTATCTTTCCTTGCCTTTTTCTGCCTAACCATCTCTCTTTATCTTTCCTCAGTAGTCCCTTTTCTTACGTATCCACATTCCTGTTTTATTGTTGCAGTCATGATGATTTGGTACTTGTATGATACAAATTAAGAAACTAGGAAAGTAAAGGAGGATGGGTTTACTGGAGCCCGATGGGTTCCAAACATACCAGATTGTCTGAAGCTGATGTAGACTTCATGACCTATAAAAATGTGCTGGTGTAGTGCAGTGGTTAAGAACGTGTCAATGAGGTCTGAGCTGGAAAGTTGTCCAGTTTGAGCCTGAACCATGAACTTCCTGACTGGACTTTGGTCTACCACTATCCCTCAGCCTTTTGCACTCCCATCTGTAATATGGCAGTAACAATACCATCCAAACTTACAAGGTTGTTGGAAGGATTACCAAGAGCTTTCAGTTCTTAATGAAAGCACTCTAGCCTTGTTCAGATAGTCTCCTCCACTGAGTATGCTGCACCAGCAGGACCCACTGCTAGCACTTCCTAGAGCAACCCAGGAAATGAGCTCAAAATATTCATTTCCAAATGGGACAGGCCAGCAAAACACACCTCTGCTAGCTTCACTGTCCTGTCCTGTTGCAGAAACTGGCATTTCAGCTAATTTCCAGTGGCTTTAGGAAATGCTAGCTTCCTGTTGTGCCAGCTGTAGATCCCAGTGGTGCAGTAGCAGCTTTGGGTACTGCCCACGATGCTAGTGATGATTTTGTAAAGGGTTTAAAACAAAATCTTGTTCAAATTTCTAAACTTTGGGGAGATGATGACATGGCATCTGTATCATTAAAAATAATTTCTTCATCTATGTAAATGACTGGGGGCAGCAGCTGTGCCATAAGAAATTCCAGATCTCTGAATAAACATAGGCCAAACTAAATGTTCTGCTGATGGCACACAGGAAAACTATGCATGATGGCTTACTTACTTGAGAGTAAGTGTGCGTGGCCCCGATTTGGATCAGGACTTCGATAATTTGGAAGGGGGGATTTAAGCTTCCCCTTCCCATTTGTGTCCTGAAATCCCCCCCCCCCAATGTTTTGTGTTTTGTTTTTTAAAGTAAGACTGTCTCCACTGGAATACATGGAGACTTTTTTTCTTATTTTACTGCCACCCCTGCGAGGGTGGAATTTTGGGACAAAAATGGGAAGGTGGAAGCTTAAATTTCCCCTCCCAAATTGCCATGGTTCCAATCCAAATTGGGGCCATGGACACTTACACTCAAGTAAGTAAACCAATCACACACGTCTCTGCTATGCGTGATTAGCAGAACGTTTAGTTTGGCCCTAACCCAAAAGTCTATGTCTAAGAAAGAAATGACAACATAAGGAGATTAAAGAGGCATGTGGAGTAGGAGACAAAGCAGCACATATTTACTTTGGTTAACTTGGCAAAGCTTCTTTAGCAGAAGAAAAGTATACTATAGAGTTAGGAGTGCAACCTGGTGAGATGAACTTTCTTTACAAATGCTTACTAGAAACATGAAGCGTTACTGTAGAAAATGATTTTATGAGGTAACAAGCTCTTTAATCTGTCTAGATTTTCACCCAGATTAATATGTTTCTCCCAAAAGAAGGGAAGAGTTTGACCATTATGCAATCTTAGGATTGATTCATGCATGAGAATATGCATTATTTGTTCATTTATTTCATTTGTATCCTGCCCTTCCTCACAAAGGACCGAAGGTGGCTAACAACCTGTATAAAGCACAGACCACATAAACAGCATTAAAATAATGACAATAAAATCATCAACACGATCAATAAAAAACAGAGTTCTTTCCTATACCTTAAAATCCTGCACAAATAAATAGGTCTTGAACTGGCACCTAACTGAAAAAACTGTGGGGGACAACCAAACTCTACCAGAAAGGAATTCGACGGCTGGAGTGCCACCACCAAAAAGGCCTTGCCACATGTACTAGCCCCATGAGCCACGTTCCTTACGGGCACCACAAGCAAAACCTCGATGGGTGATCTTATATCCTGGGATGGTCAGTACCGGGATATAATACAACTGGGGAAGGCAATCAGTACCTGGGTCCTGAACCATTTAGGGCTTTGTACACTAGTACTAACACCATGAATTGGGCCCAGCGGTAGGTCATTGGAAGCCAGTGGAGAGATTTCAAAACTGGTGTGATATGCTCACATCTCACTGGCCCTGTCAGCACACAGACAGCAGTATTCTCTACCAGCTGCAGCTTCTGAACCGTCTTCAAGGGATGCTCCACATAGAGAGCACTGCAATAGTCCAATACTATGGATGAGAATATACATATACTAAGGGTGCAATCCTATGCATGTTTAGACAGAAAAAGTCCTACATTTCCCAGCCTTCCCCAGCCAGCCATTCTGGCTGAGGAATGCTGGGAGGTGTAGAACTTAAATATGCATATGATTGTGCCTTAAGGATATGTACAGTTATGTACTGCAAGGAAGACAGTAGAGTGTTTGTTCTCCCAGTACATGCTGCATACAGGTGCCTGGCTAGAAGTCAGGGAAGACATATGTGCAGACATGCCAATATTCTTTACTTACTTACTTACTTACTTACTTACTTACTTACTGAATTTGTATAGTTGTCCCATAATGCAGGTTCTCTGGGTGGCTCAAATACAACAAAAACAACAATTAGAATACTCCTGGTGGTTCCACAGGGGCCTGCAATCTATTTGGAGTCCACTCAGAGTACAGCCTTTAGTATATTGGCACCCTCTCTATGGAACTCTCTGCCTGTTGATGTCAGGCAAACACCAACATTGTTCCATTTTTTATTCCTGCTGAAGATATTTTTTTATTTAAACAAGCCTTCCCTGTCTACCTAGCCTTGGTTTTATTAGTATAATCTGATTTTAAAGGTTTTAATTTAGTAGTAGTAGTAGTAGTATTTCCCCTTTTTATTGTTCACCTCTCAGATATTTTGTTAGATGTACAGCAGTATATAAAACTTGTAAACAAGTAAATAGAAAACAAGAAAAACTATGTTTAGACATGCATAGGATTGCACCTTTAAAAACTAAAAACACAATTAAGGGCACAAACCTATGCATGTTTAGACAGAGAAAAGGCCTACAGCTTCCAGCATGCCACAGCCAGCCATGGTGGCTGGGGAATGCTGGGAGCTGTAGGCCTTTTCTCTGTCTAAATGTGCATAGGATTGTGCCCTAAATGTAGGAACTCACCCTCCGTATTCAGATGGGTGCAGGGCTGTGGAGTTATGATGACAGAAAACCAGCTAAGGCCTTTTTTTTTGTAGTGATGTTTGTTGGTGTTGGAAGAATAGCCATCTCACGGTCCCATCCTTATCTTCCCTCAAAACATAGAGACTGGAGCTCCTGGTAAATGTGCTACAGGATTAGAAGTCATCTGTCAGTTACTCAACTGCACTCCCTTCCCGCATCATCATTTTGGAGAAACAAAACCAAAAGATGCTATTTGGAGAAGAAACAGAATGTTTGCATCTCAGAGCATGAAACTGTAAGGAAGCCTCGTTCTGGCCCAGCTTCAGTTCTAGTGGCTTCGAAGGGAAGCCTGCTTCACCTCAGGAAGTGCCAGAAACAGCCCAAACAGCTCAGGTTTGGGACTTCTCCAAATCTCATACACATCCCTAAAATTTATAGGTTAACTTCCTTGGCCCTCCACCATTTTCGTCATACCAGGAGAAGATATCATATGAATGTGCACAGTGCTGAGATGATGGAGTAGACACAGATTTGTCATGCTAATTTAGATACGTTATACTGGCGGGGCGGGGCGGGGTGGGGCGGGGCAGGGCAGGGCAGGGCAGGGCGGGGCAGAGGGGGGTGGAATCTCAAATTCTGGATTCAAAGGCTGCAGACTCTATGGACATAAAAATCTAAACCCTGCCACTGACAATAAATTACACAAGGCAGGAACAGCATTTCTTATATTTACTTACTACAAATGCTTTACTTATGTATTTTGGAAGGAAATATTTCACAACACTTGGGATACTTTGGTCTAGGCTGTGTATGTATGCTTTCTACCACACAGGGGAGAAAGGGACTTGGAGGACATTGGAAGTCTTGCCCAAGTGAGGAGAACAAAAAGCAGCATGAACTTGCACAAAGGAGATGCAAGCAGGCAATAATAGAGAGAGAGAGAGAGAGAGAGAGAGATGCATCAGAAGCAGAAAACCAGCTAGGGAGGCAGTTGGACCACTGGATGACAATGGAGTTAAAGGAATATTAAAGGAGGATAAGGAGATTGCGGAGAAGTTGAATGATATTTTCTTTTTCATCTCTCTTCACTGCAGTAGATGTAAGACCTGATGTAAGATATAAGACCTGTACCTGAACTGATGTTTTCAGGAAGGCAGTCTGAGGAACAGAGGCAAATAGTAGTGATTTTCCGCACAACAGTAAGTGCTAGAAGCTTGGCATAAGAAAAAAATATGAAAAAGAAAAGGAGGAGGAGGAGGTCTGGTTCTCAGAGTGGTAGAACATCTACAAGATTTTATGTTTTCCAGGAGAAGCCAGCCAATTTCAGGACCCCACCTGGCATTTCTGTAAACTTCAGTGATGGAGATTTATTTTTTCCACTTCCATGTTGGAGAAACATTGTTCAGCTAGTGCTGTCTCAAATGAATATGAATGCAAGAGAAAGAGGAGGAGGAGGAAAGCAGCCAATCCTTCATAACAAAGAAGAATTATTAAAGTGTTTAAAATGTCCAAAAAGCAGTAAGCATTATGATCACCAGACTTCAGCTTATAAAATCTTGTAACACAAATTGAAACAAAGTGTTCTTTCCAAGATCTTTTAAAGGTCAAGTGACTCTGGCAAGAAGTGTTAAAATTTTATATAAAACCTCATTCTCTAAAAATAAAATTTTAGAGCCTGGGTATTTTTCTTATTAGGGCTTAATAAGTCATCTAAAAAGCTATTTTTATGGCAGGAAAGCAGCTAGAGTGTGCAGCACTCCAGAGTTTGAACACCCCCTCACTCAGTGGCTTCTAGTATTCCAGGCCGTTAGTAACAGGAAATGTTGACCATTTACTTCACAGTGAAATGTGGGGGTGGGGGATAAACAGTGAACACAACCCAGGCAGAGTAAAGCACTTTGCTGTCCCATTGACTTCAATGGGAGTGATTAAAATCATTCCCACTGAAATAAATGGGGCATCAAACTACATAACTTTATTGGGACTATGCCCAAACTGTATACAATAAATGCAGTTTGCGACAGGAAACTGCCTACATTTTTTAAGATGCTAAACAACCAGATAAACATCTTAATTTTAAAAAATCAAGGGCACAATCCCTCCAAAGAAAAGCCCTTATGTCCTATTGATATCAAAGGGGAAATAATTAATTATATGCCACTTTTTCCTATAGGGGTGTGTGTATCTATGAAACAATCTCCAGTTAGCCTAAACATTTTATATTTATTGCTGTTTCGGATATGTAGTTGTCAGGACTGATGGCCCAGGCTAGAGAATCTCCTCCCCCGGAGAAGATTCTGAAGTCAAAAGCCCAATGAGACCCACTGGCTCCAGCATTCCCATAGGCACCCTTCACACCCCCAAAGAGGCCACAATAGGCCCTTCAGAACAGTAGGCCTTGAGGCACCCAGGGAGAGCCCTCCGTCAACCTACTTCACCCATGCAGTCAGAAGAGGAGGCGAAGCTGACTAAAGAGCGTCAGCACCAAAAGGTGCAGGCACAGGCGGTTTCCTGTCCAGACTCCTCAGGAGTAAGAAATCTCAAAAGTAGGAGGACTCCTCAAGAGTAAGCAATTCCTCAGGAGCAGGCAGCCTGGAGAACTAACTTAACTGTTTGCAGCTGGGTCTGAGCAGGGGTCTGAAGACCAGACTACTCAAGTTTTCATTTCTGGTTTGTCTTTTGTTACATGGAACAACACAGGTCCTATGCTTTGTGAACCCCAGCTGTACTTCCTATGTTTCTGGCTCTTGGCTTTTGGCTTTGATCCTGAGACTGTGGTTGTCCTTTCGCTTTTTCCATTGTATTTGAACTGGGCTTTGCCAATGACCCTGCTAAGAACTAAGCTCAAGGACAGTAGTATAGTGTAGTAATAATGGATTTGCATGTTAGGGATCCATTGGGTAGCATTGCCAATGTCTGATTTCAAGACTGTAAGTTCCATGTGTAGGGCTATAGGACTGAACAGGTCTGCAGCGGTGGCATAGCCTGGAAGCTTTGTGGAGAAATGGACCCTCTCAGAATCTGACTGGTTTAGAACAGATCCTGCTGCAATCTGATAGGCCATGGAACAGAGCCTAGTGGGTCAATTGCAAGGCTTTTTTTAAATTAAAATTTACAATCAAAAGTTTAACTTGTTGTGGTTGTATGACAATAAACCATCAACAACCATAACTATAATCTTCACCAGTGAAGATCACCAAGTGGCCTTGGGCAACTTTCTGTTCGTCAGCCTAACTGCAGGATCATTGCAGAAATAAATGAAATACAAATTTGATCTAAAGTATGTACACTGACTTTGCTATAGAAAGTTGTGACAATAATGGCTTGGAGTTCTTGTGAATGGAATCCTCCTCACAGAGGGGCATTCCCCACTGGAGACAGAGGGGAGAGGTGGTTTTCACTGTTTTTGCCTTCCCCCTGAAAAGCTGCTCTGGAAGCTTGGGTCCCCCCCCCCCACAAATAATAGGGGTGTGGTGGTTCTGGGAGTTGGCACTGGGGTTAGAGCAGGAGGCTCTGATGCATTTCAGTCCCTTTTGCAAATGGAAGAAGTCCTGCTCTTGGCAGAAGGGGCACTCTGGATCCAACCCAATATACTTAAAGTGCATATTGAAAACTCACAAAGATTATCAGTATCTAATAACCTTTTACAGAATGTACTTTTACCATTATTTTTAATAATAAAAGTTACCCAAATTGAAATCTGGCTGAAATTTGTCTCTGAACCTGGTTGTTGTTGCTGTTGCTGTTGTTATAACCTCATCTAGAGTGCTTCCAGATGAGGCTTTGATTGGGCAACTGCACTGTCTCATTCATGGAATTTTATGGGGCATCCAGACAATGTAGTCTTCCATTTGTAGCCCTCCCATGCTTTCTCACCACCAGTATCACATTTCTCATCTATCACTTCATCACATTTTTGGACAGGTTACTTTTTGCTTCTTAAACTGCTGACAAGAAATCACTATGAGTGAAATATTTTCTGGCGTTGACTGAAATACGAAAGAATATACCTTTTTGTTAAAATACTAGATGATCATATTATTATTTAGATAATTTATACCCCACCCTTCAGTAAAAATTCTCAGGGCAGGTCACCACTGGTATGTAAGAGACTCGGTAATGATGATTTTAAATGTTTGCCTGCAATTTTAAAAGTGTTCCAAATTCTCTCTCTCTCTCTCTCCTCTCATATATTGTGGTGTTTTGGAGCATATTGCTCACACTCCCTGAAATGAAGATATGAGACAGTCATGGGATTAACACATGGGCACAAATTTAATGTTAACTAAAGGGATCTGTAATGATATAACATATCTGCAACAGCCTTACCTCCACCCGAACAGTGTGGGCTCTTAACACTTAAGGTGAGAGCTGTGAGAACACACCTCCTGATCTCTACCTTACATGGGCAAGTCCAAGTACCAGGTCAGTCCATAAACTGACCTGCACTTTTCCTTGCCAGCTCTCCTTAAAGATGTGCTGCAGAGGCACTTGACCATTGCATCCAAGCTGGCCAGGTTTAGATGTGTAGATACCACAGCAAACGAAGGGTGTTTCCCTTCCCAAATCCCCTGCCCCTGAACCAGTGGTCTCTGAGAGGTAGGGATGTCAGAGAATTCTGCCACGGATTCCAGTGAGGCCAGATACTTTAGAGTCCGCCCCCCCGGAATCTGTGGTGGAATGGCCTCCCGCCCCCCCCCCACGGAATCCCCCCGGGATGGAACTTACCCGGGGCGGATGTGGTGGCGGCGGCTCCAGTGGCGGCTCCAGCAGTGGCAGCGCCTCCGGCTGGTCTCCTGGCCAACCATGGCTGGGCTGCTGCGGTTGCCATTTGCGTTCTTGCAGCCATGATAGGCTACATAAGTCTTTACGTAGCCTATCACGGCAAAGAGCAGGGATGCAAATGGCAGCTGCAACACCATTTGTGCCCTTGCTCTTTGCCGTGATAGGCTATGTAAGTATTTACGTAGCCTATCATGGTAAAGGCAGCCACACAAATGGAGTAGCAGCTGCCATTTGTGTGGCTGCCTTTACCATAATAGGCTACGTAAATGCTTACGTAGCCTATCACGGCTGCTTGCAAGAACGCAAATGGTGGCCTCTATGACGGCCGCCATTTGCAGCTGCAGCAGCCCGGCCGCAGCCGGAACTCCGGCTGTGGCCAGCCCCGGCCAGTGGCTCCGCGGAGCCGTCACGGAGCGGATCCAGCCGGGGAGGATTCCAGGGGGAGGGACGGAGCACCTCTCCCCCACCGCAGATGCCCCGGCGTGGAGCCAGGTAAGGGATTCGTACATCCCTACTGAGAGGTTGGCCTGATAACTGATCCTTTCCCATTAAAATGACCAGCATAGCCCAGCCATCATTCCCTTCCACCCTGCATCTAACTTGCCATGTATGACAAAATATTGCTTAATACCAAATCTGACCAAATCAGCGGTACCTCACCCTTAAGAATGTCCACAGTGTAGAAAGAGGAAGTGAAAAAAGGCACTACAGTCAGACAGATGTGGAATCACACACAAGGTGTATCTGGTTTATAAAAGCAGATGTATGGAATTTTTATGGCAGACCCACTGCTGAATTTAATAATTGCTTATTTATTTATATATTAGATTTGTATACCACCCAACTGGCAAATGCCCTCGGGGCAGTTTACAATCATAAAATTGTTGATTACATGCCAGATTTTCAGTGTTAAATATTGAATATTCATGCAGCTATTAAGCTGTTGTTTTATGATGGTTATATGTTCTTGCTGTTCTTTAAAAAGTATCCCTTGCTAAAACCATAATAAAGTATGGGCAATGACATACATACATACATCCTGTTTGTAATTTGCCAAAAGTGAACGTTTTATGCACCGAAAAGAACCTGGGCATTTCTTTTGGGGGAAACTCCCTATTTTTCTTCAAAATATGCAGCAAGAATCACCCTTTCAAGCAAACCATTCCAAACAGTGTTTTTAAAGATACACTTAAAGGGTTTGATGCAATTGGCCATCTGACAGTGCAATCCTACGCATGCCATTCACTCAGAACTATGACCAGTTGTGTCCAGTGGGGGGGGGGTTACTCTCTAGTTAGCATATATAGGATTGCAGCCTATATCTATCTAAGTGATGAATGTCCTTTTCATTTTAAAAATGTGTCCACCCGGGAGCCTGTGCTCTCAGGTTAGCAACTTCCCATATTTATGCACATCACTAGATGTCTCATCAATACTCAAGTTTGATCTATACGTTCACAGAAAGCACATGGCACAGCCTTTCTGTTGGCTGCAGGTGGAATCGTGTACGGTTGCTTGACAGAAACATCCTGTACATCAAAACTAATCTGACAGTGAGACGAAGCTAGTAGTCCTGACCCATCTAAAGCAGTGAAGCAAATGTGAACAGCCATTTGGACATTTGCATTCATATTAAACACTGATCTGTAGATGGGTATCTGTGAAAAGCAACATTGGAAAGAAAGGCTACTGAGTGAAGAGAAGTGGACGGGGTCCAATAAGTTTTACCATCATGTGCTGACTTCTAGCCCTTGCTGTCTTCCAAGTTCTACCTTGTGACTCTCTCTATTTCATCCTAGATTATATAATGCACTTTAGCATTTACACAAGAAAATGCACAGCCACAAAGAATATTCCTGAAATCGAGATTATTATGCAATTTGTCATTTTAGAGATGACTGAGGATAAATCCAGCTGAAAATCTAGGCAAAGTCTTTACTCTTCAGTCCAGAACATCCTTAAAATATATTCCATGTAAACACAGGCTATGTTTCCACAACAATGGATGGAGAAGCTAATGGAAGAGTACCGGATTTTAAAAAAGGAATTGGCTTTGCTGTGAGCAGGGCTCTACGAGCAGATTCTCTCAACCAGTAAAAACTGCTTCACAGAGCTTACTTCCTGGTGGGGTTGGGGATTGCAGTGAATGTCATCTGACTGGCAGGGGCTGCTCAACC
The DNA here is from genome assembly GCF_057233095.1 of Heloderma suspectum. Classification (NCBI taxonomy): domain Eukaryota; kingdom Metazoa; phylum Chordata; class Lepidosauria; order Squamata; family Helodermatidae; genus Heloderma; species Heloderma suspectum. The sequence goes on from NC_139458.1 coordinate 94,012,457, forward strand.
AATAAGTGCGGCTTCCCCCCTCTCCCTCCTTTCTCCTTTCTCTTGAAAGCCCAGATGCACCTGCATTTCAGGAGCAAGCCTCATTGAGCACAATGGGAGTTACTTCAGTGTAGACACACATATGCTTGTGCTGGGAAAGGCAGGGGGGAGAACACAAAGATGGAAACCAGCCCCCATTTTAACCTGCAGGACCTCATTGACCACAGTGGAGTTACTTCTGAGGAGACAGTAATGGGTTTGTTGTGGGAAAGACAGCAGTACACACAAAGACAGAAACCAGCCCCCATTGTAACCCGCAGGATATATGTAACAAAGCTGTGAGGTACTTACTTCCTAAGGCAATAAATCAGACCCTCGAGATCGCGCTTAATCACACTTACGGAATTGGGCTTTAAAATGTGCCATTTCAATTGAGAGGAAATCTCTGTAAGTTCTCATGTGGGCATTCAAAGGCAAGCATCATTCAGCACAATGGGAGTTACTTCTGAGGAGACACTAATGGGTTTGTTGTGGGAAAGAGATGGAAACCAGCCCCCATTTTAATGCACAGGATCTCTGTAAGGAAGCTGTGAAGTAGTTACTTCCTAAGGCAATGAATCGGAGCCTCAAGATCATGCTTAATTGCACTTAAGGAACTGGGCTTTTAAATGAGGGGCGACTCTGTAATTTCTGTGGTCATTGAGAGGGCAAGTCTCATTCAGCACAGTGGGAGGAAACACCCATTGACTGGGGTCATGGTGAAAGGCACACCCCTGGGCGGGGCTAGCATACCTGACCTAAATGCAGGGGTTGGGGCACACAGCGACTATACTGGGGAGAACCTGACTTCAGGGAAAGAATCGGACTTTAAGCAGTCTCAGGAAATCCGTGGCTGCTGGATGGCCATGACGTCATGTATCCCTAACAAGCTCAATACGCACCCAGCTTGGAGCAAATTGCTGGTGGAAACACCCCCACAGACTTTATGAATGTTTAAGCATTATTAAAGGGGGGGGTTGGTGAAGGGAGGGAATGTTGACTATAACAGACTTGGACTCTTTTGAGTTCCTTTCTCATTTGTTATACTGAAAGAATTTTCTATCATGGTGAAAGTCCTGGCAGCACCAACTACAGACAGGGGACAATGAATGTCCTGGGAATGTCTCTTTCCATATCTCTGTCAAGATTGTATAAGAACTGGACAGAAACGTATCCCGAGCAATATCATTGTTGCTAGGCCAAGGGTGGGGAAACTTTTTCAGCCCAAGGGCTGAATTCAATTTAGGAAATGCTTGGATGGGGGGGCATTCCCCACCACCCCACCCAGAAGTATGTTCCTGTCAAGTGACTTAGAATGGTATGGTGCACTCATATATGGAGCCCTGCACAGACCAAAGCCAGTTCCCTGAAAAATCTGGGTAATCTTCCATTCACTTCTCCTCCCCTTGTCATGGAGATTTCCCCCCCCCCCCGCCCTTAGTCAGGGCCATACAGTGGTACAGGCACCAGTAACATCTAAACTGGATTACTAGAATGCACTCTATGTGGAACTGACTATAAGATCAGTCTGGAAACTGCAGCTAGTGCAGAATGCAGTCACTCAGTTGATGTTGGGGCTGCCCCTTTCAGCATGTAGCACCTTTGCTGAGGGAACTGCACTGATTGCATATTGCTACCAGGCCAGGTTTAAGGTTTTTGTGTATAAAGTAGGGATGTACGAATTCCTTACCTGGCTCTGTGCCGGGGCATCCGTGCTAGGGGGGAGGCGCTCCATCCTTCCCCCCGGAATCCTCCTTGGCCAGCTCTGCTCTGCAGCGGCTCTGCAGAGCCGCCAGCTGGGGCCAGCCACAGCTGGAGTTCTGGCCGTGGCTGGGCTGCTGCAGCCGCAAATAGGAGCCGTCGTAGTGGCCGCCATTTGCATCCTTGCAAGCAGCCGTGATAGGCTACATAAGTACTTACGTAGCCTATCACGGCAAAGAGCAGGGATGCAAATGGCCACCGCTACGCCATTTGCGCCCCTGCCCTTTGCCGTGATAGGCTAGGTAAGTATTTACGTAGCCTATCACAGTAAAGGCAGCCATGCAAATGGCGGCCGCTACTCCATTTGCGTCCCTGCTCTTTGCTGTGATAGGCTACGTAAATACTTACGTATCCTATCACGGCAAAGAGCAGGGGCTCAAATGGCGTAGCGGCATTTACATAGCCTATCACGGCTGCAAGAACGCAAATGGTGGCCGCAGCTGCCTGGCTGCGGCCGGCCAGGAGACCAGCTGGAGCCACCGCTGCTGGAGCCGCTGCTGCATCTGCCCCAGGTAAGTTCCGTCCCGGGGGGATTCCATGGGGTGGCAGGGGGCCGTTCCGCCACGGATTCCGGGCCGGCCGGATTCTAAAGAACTGGAATCTGTGGTGGAATTCTCTGACATCCCTAGTATAAAGCCCCAAACAACTTTGGACCAGGGTATTTAAAAGTGCGCCTTCTCCCTATCAGCCTGCCCAGTCACTGAAGACATCAGATGAGGCACTCCTGGTGGTTCTGCCTGGATTTGATGTCTGTTTAGAGTCCATTTGGAGTAGAGTTCTTAGTGCGCTGATCCCTCTCTCTTGGAATTCCCTGCTGGTTGAGGTCAGGCAGGTACCAACCTCACTCTGTTTGCAGCATCTGCTAATGACGTTTTTATTTAAGCATGCATTTCCTGAGTAAAAGGCCAGCCATGGTTTTATTGGTGTAATTTGATTTTAAATATTTTTATTCTTTTGTATTTTGACTTTTTATTTTTCACTGTTCACCACTCAAGATTTTTTTTTTTATGTTCAGTGGTTTATAAATGTTGTAGGTAAAATGAATGAATAAATAACCCCGCAGATTATTAGGGAGAGATTTTTCTGAACACAGCTATCGCTGTTCCCTTTCTACTACAAACAAATACCAGAATTTGATCCTGGGATTTTCCACATGCAAAGCATGTGCTCTGCCTCTCTGATCTATAGTTTCTTCTTTCAGTGATAGGCAACAGACTCATCTGGAGGCCTTCGGTGCACAGTGAGGGATGGGGGATATTTTTAGGGATGTCCGTCGCTGTGGCAACCCCAACTCAGCTTGCATTTGCAAGCCAAGCTGGGTTTTCCCTCCCAAATCCAGGAACTTTTTCATTTTTAAAAAAAATTTACATAAAAAGCCATTAGCGAAAATTATGCAAATTTTGGGTATAATTTCTGCAAATTTCAGCCAAAATGTGCGTAGTTTGTGCAGATTCCCCATTCAAGTCCAACCACCCCAAAGTACTTTGCACTACAACAGGGAACAATATACTGCTGCTGGGGAAATTCTTTCACACATACCTCCCCAGCTGTTGTGAGGATTGCAACTAAGTTCAGAGGGAACAGGGAAGTCTCAGAGGGAAGTAGATGATGTCTGCATCCCTGCTAATAAAAAAAAAGTTCCAGTGCCGAGTCCCTGCGAGCCCTTCACCACTGATTGCATTAGAGGACTCCATATTAGGTCTTAAAGTGCCCAGCGTAGGGGTGTATTCCAAATTCCTCATAATCCACTGTAGTTTTGTCATAATAGATCTATTCTCACACTGCAGAAGCTTTTCAGGGTGCACCTTTTCAAGCAATTCCAAATGCTGTTACTCATAAGAACATAAGGAGAGCTATGCTGGATCAGATCAAAAGCCAATGTAATCCAGCATTCTGTTCCCACCATGGCCAACTAGATGCCTCAATGGGAAGCACTGACAGGAGCACAACAGAACCCTTCTGCTTGTTCCCCCAGCAGGAGGCATGCTACATCTGATACTGGAGGTAATGTATAGCCACTATGACTAGTTGCCATAATGAAAAGGCCCTTTATGATTTTGTCCCATGAATACATTTCCTTTTTCAGAAAATCCAAGAAGGATAAAAATAACACACACATAGGTACCCTATTTTGCTTGTCCAGCTCTTTTGACATATCCTTTGGGAGTCTTTGATGCTTCCTTTCGATACACACACACACACACACACACACACACACATATGGAGAGATTGAGAGGGTGGTGGTGGGGAGACATTTAGTTACCAGTGTGTGAAGGGTGGGTTTCTATTGGGTTGAAAGTGTGAGCAAGGAACAAACACTAAGAAAGTAGTTTGCTGTTGAAATATAGAAGAGACTAGGGAAAACATGCTTCACATTGGGTGAAAAAGACTGGATCATTTTTAAGGCTTCCCCTCTGTAAAAAGCCCTTTCAGTTCCAACAGATGGCATACACTCATCAAATCAGGCTGTGCTGTGATCATATATACTGCTCCAAGAAACAGCTGTCAGAAAGGAGAAAGCTGCACATACTGAGCTTTAGGACCAAAAATAATGTGTGGCAAGAGATTCTGTTATGCTACATTTGATTTCTATAATCCTTTTAACATCTCACAAAAAGGTGGTGCATCCTCAGAAATGATGGGCTCCCCCCCACCCCAGTGTGTGTGTGTTTGCTTTCATATTCAAAAGGCTCTTAATGAGATTGCTCCTTGTATGTAATGAAAGCAGACTGTGCATAATGAGTCTGGAAGAGAGCTGCTACCATGGCAAGAAATCACTGTGATGATAACGTCCTTCCCTTACTTTTAGGTGGGGGAATTAAATATGTAGGCAGGCAGGAAAAGAAAGAAAGAAAGAAAGAAACGTTGAGAAATGAAGAAGTGTTGAGACATGGAGATATAGGATGAGGGCAAGAGAAGTGAGATTGAGGATACAATCCTATATCCACTTACCAGAGAGTAAATGCCATTGAATTTAAGATTTGTATAGAATTGCACTGTTATAATGTTCCAGTGAAAGCCCATATTGGGCAAAATGGTTAAAGCCAATACACTGGAGTGATTGTTCCTGTGTGTCCACTTCACATCTGTGCATTAGTCCTAACATAGAGCTGAGACAAATGGGCGATCAATCCTGTCAGGAATAATTTCTTCTCATCCCCACTTGCCCTGTAATGCAGACTATCTGAGACTACTCATGCTTCCTTGATTCCTCTGGCTCTAGTTTTTCAGGAGCCCTAATATAAGGAAACAGGAACACTGTGCTGCGTTGATAGAACGCTCTATGAAGCCAGTTAGAGCTTCATTATTGTGCCTCAAGCAGTTATGTCTTCTGTTACTTTCTTTGCCTTGCTTTGCCCCTTCCTGGGCCTGTATTCTGCCTGGTTTGTTTGACTGTTTATGCATTGCATAATTTATTTGTGCTCAGGACAAACTAGTACAACATAACATGGCAGTTAGGCATGTTTTGTTGTTTATTTGGTCAGTCGTTTCCAACTCTTTGTGATTTCATGGACCAGCCCATGCCAGGGCTTCCTGTCAGCCGTTGCCACCCCCAGCTCCCCCAAGGTTGAGTCCGTCACCTCCAGAATATCATCCATCCACCTTGCCCTTGGTCAGCCCCTCTTCCTTTTGCCTTCCACTTTCCCTAGCATCAGCATCTTCTCCAGGGTATCCTGTCTTCTCATGATGTGGCCAAAGTACTTCAGTTTTGCTTTTAATATCATTCCCTCAAGTGAGCAGTCTGGCTTTATTTCCTGGAGTATGGACCGGTTTGATCTTCTTGCAGTCCAAGGCACTCTCAGAATGTTCCTCCAGCACCACAGTTCAAAAGCATCTATCTTCCTTCGCTCAGCCTTCCTTATGGTCCAGCTCTCGCAGCCATAGGTTACTACGGGGAACACCATTGCTTTAACTATGCGGACCTTTGTTGTCAGTGTGATGTCTCTGCTCTTAACTATTTTATCAAGATTTGTCATGGCATGTATGCATATTAAAATTATACACAACATGCTCCTTACTGCTGTTTCCTGCCCCTGCTCCTAATAACATTGCTTCTGATTGGTTCCAGCAAGATATGGGCTGGATCTACACTTAATGCCTTTTTTCGCTTCCAATGAGGTTTCACCGCCCGCCTTTCACACTACGCAGTAGCCGCTTCGAATTGGAACTGGAATTTCCCACTTCCGTGCTCCCGCTTTCAATACCCTAATATCCCGGTATTTCCCCTTAATGTGCTCTGATTTTCCGCCTTCGCTATCATATCCAGTCGTAGTCCCCTCCCCCGCCTGTCCATATGCGGCAGTGTTTGTATTTCCCTCCTGTCCAATCACAGCTCTCAACGGCCCCATGTCTTCTTCCAGCTACTGATCGCATAGATTCCTCAGCAGTCCCTGTTTCTTCTGCAAAATATCATGCCTCAATTAGAAAAAAAAAAAACATCGTGGAGAAGCCCTGATTCTGCGAGGATAACGCCTGAATTTTTTGAAAAACATCCTGAGTGGGGGATAGGTGGGGGTAAAACTTAGTCTCATTTGAGAGGATACAACAACCCCCTGCTCAATGCAGGAAGCCTGATTCCCAGGCGGTTGCCCCTCCAACTACTGACCGGGGCCGACCCCGCTTAGCATCTGAGATCAGACAGGCACGTGCAGGAAAACAGCAGGAAAACAGCACAGCACTCGAGTGTGAACCGAGCTTGCACATTCGATGAAGCACTGCAACGGGGAAAATGGGTGAGTGTGAATAATCACATTTTAATGCGAGAGCGTTTAACCCAACGGGACACCGAATTCATTGCGATGGCGGGTGCAATGTAGATTGGCCCCGGACACCCCATATAGACACAGATCAATATGTCCGCATCAACATCCTCAAGTACCATTTACAATTTAGCCTCAACTTTTTCCTCATGGTAATGGGCTTATAGTCCAGGCTGGGGGCCCTGAAATTCCCTTTCCTTTGCTTTGGCTTTGCCCCTTGTTCAGTTTGCCCTGCCTGTTTCTAAAAAGTGCAGTGTGCCTAGGGCAGAAAAACCCTACAATACAAACATAACAAAATTGGCTGTAATGCTCATGGATTACCAGATCTGTACATCCTGATAATGCCCATGCGTATCATGTTATGATAAGCGTTATGAGCAGCACATGGAGGTAAGGCATGTGAGGGCAAACGGAGCATGCAAAGTTGTCCAAGCATGGTTTATATATTTGCCCATTTTATCTGATGCTCTGTTGGAGTGCTGTCTGTGTTTGTTTCATCTTATGAAACAGGAAGCAGTCATTACACTGAAATGGCAAACATACTGTGTAAAAATGAATGTTGTATTCTTGCAATGCAACGACTGCATGAATACTCAAAATTGCTAGAAAGAATCAGACTGGTATACAATTGTGCTTCAGAGTAACCCAAGCTGGAAAACATATCAAAATAAATATGTTGAGGTTCACATCAGTCATAAAAAATTATTCCGTCTAGCAGAAAACCAGTGATGCTGTAAGTGAATTAAGAGCTGCATTTGGGCCACGTCCTATAATAAATTGTTCGTCTAATATACATAACAAGAAGTAATTTATATTATAGGGATGCAATTCAATAAAGGGTTTTAGTAATGGCAAAAAGGGGTTTTAGAAAAATCCCTTAAAGCAGAGTAAGGCTTCTCGTCTGTTATATTGTTTGTTTTGGTGGGGCCAGGCATTGTTTTAATTCTTGAAAGGGACATACAGCTTAGACCAGACCAGTATGCTTCAGTGGTGTACAATCCCTGGTTCAATAACTAGCTGACATAGCCACAGCAATGCCAGTCTAGATTTTCATTTTCCTGGCTTCACAAACACACAGCCTAGCAATTCAGCACCTGCACAGAGAAAAGTAGGATACTCCCTTCCACCTACCCACCCCAGGCTGCAATCAATGAATATAGAGCAAAACATGCAATGTAAAATTATTATTTTATTTTTATTTATTCAGTTTATGAGTTGCCCTACAGCCGAAGCTATAAAATGTAACTTTACTTACTGTGACACCTATTATAGGAGGCAGCCTGTGGTTCACCAATGCGGCCCTGAACTGGATGGGATTGGAGTCTGCCTTAAGAGGTAAACTCGTAGTTTGCTCCTGGACGTGGCTTGGCTCCTGAATAAACAGGTGGTGGCTGTGGCCAGGAGTGCTTTTTTTGCACAGCTTCAGCTGGTGAGCCTTCCCTGTTCAGGGTGGATCTGACCACAGTCATACATTCATTGGTTACTTATAAATTAGTTCAATGTAACATGTGTTTCTTTATTAATTTATTTGAATTTCTATACCACCCTTCACTACATGAGGTTCCAGGCTGGGGGACAATATAAATAAAAGTCCTATTTTCTGTCCCTTTGTCACACGTGCACAGTGCGAGCCCAGCCTAGCCAAGAAATTACGAGGGCAATGTGTCAAACAGCCTGGCAATTTGGGCCCTTTATCTCCTGACTCACCATTCTAACAGGCTCTTTGCTAATATCTCTATATTGGAATAAAAACTCTATATTAGCTAATATCTCTATGTGTGTATGCAGCCCTATAAAGTGCACTCATTGTATGTAAGAGCAGTGTATGTTTCACCACAGATTCTTGTCATTTGAAACACAGACTCTCTGAGAAGAAGGGAGTGGATCAAACAAATCATCACAGTAATTATACTGGCTTCAGTAGAGTTAGTAGAAGGGAGCCGTTGGATGGGGTTTCCAGTAAGCAACCAAGAATCTCCTGGCAGCATCTGTAAGAAGCACAGACAAAAATGTAAAGGACAGTGCAAACATATTTAAAGCTTGTGTAATAAAATGCAGATGTGCTAGAAGAATCTTGAGCAGTCACTTCTTCATAATTCACATTGATTACAAGATACTACTAGGAATGTACAAACACTGGCTAATCCTGTAAGGAACCTCTTCCTTCAGAGAGTTCTACTTTACACGAATAGAACTCTCAGCACAGTCGGAAAGCCTGATAAGGCAGGGTCCATGATTGCACAGAAGGTTCTCCTTGCATTGAAGCAAACATGAATGTCCCTTTAAGACCTTGCCAGTTCAACACAGCAAGGTCGGAATGGGGGAGGTGGGGCAGCACACTTGGAGACACAGGGCTTAGGGTCAGTGTACATAGCCCATCCCAGTACACAGTTTAAACCAGAGATGGGCAACTTGTGGCCTTCCAGGTGTTTTTCCCTTCAACTCCCATCACCCCTAGCCTGCATAGCCAATGGTGAAGGATCATGTGAGTTATAGGCCAAAACATCTGGAGGGTCACAAGTTGCCCACCTCTGCTTTAAACCCTCACGCATTCAGGTAAATGCCTAAACAGGGCTATAGAGAACCATTTATCAAGTGGTATCTTGGAATGCTTGCAACCATTTGGTATCCATAAGAGATACCTTTCTAGAAAAAGGGTTTTAAGGAAGAATCTTCCTTCAATGAAAAAGGATGTAAGAATTTATTGACCCTGAAAAAGTTATTAAAAAAACCCTAATATTGTTTTAATTATGAACACTTTAGTGTTGCTGCCCTGCTCTATTTTTTCAAAGTATACTGGGTGCACTTGCTTGAAAGAAGGCTTTTTAGTCCCTTGGGCTCCTGCTACTGCAGCTGAAATGCCCAGAAAAACAGTCACTATCTTTCTGTACGAGATACCTTGCAGATCACGGTCTTCATATAGATTCTGCAATAAAAAGTAGGCCAGTCTGCAACTGCAAATAAGACAAGCTTTTGCACAAATGAATTTTGATACTGTGGTTCCAAAAATGAAAGAAAGCTTTTTTCAAAGCATAGACTTTTTTATTGAAGAAGAGGAATGTGCAAGGGGGTGGGGTTGCAGAGATGTGTTAATTATACAATGGTACATACAAAATGCAGATGGTGCTGATAGAAATATTTTAAAATGTAAGTCATCAATTTACATTGCACATCACTGGAGTGCAGCAGCTGTTATGGTTTGCATTTGGAAAATGTTAAGACTTTACTGCATGACTTTACTTACTGTGATAACCTTCCTAAGCCAAAGAGCTGGACCCTCCCTGGTGAAATACCTTGAGAGTCAGGCACTCCTCATTGATGGTGCTGTTGTTGGCATTTCGGGAGCATCTAGCTCATTTCATTCATATCTAGCTCATTTCAAGGCAGAAATGCCTTGACATCCTCTCTTTTGCTCAGATCCTGGTGATTCTTAGGCTGATAGGATGGGAGGCCCAAGGCACTCTCACTGTTCTGTAATTGCATTCTGTATCCGGTGCTCAGCACCAGGTTTGTTGAGGCCCTTGGCAGCACTTCCAGTGGGCCCTTCGGTGGTGGCGAAGGCCTCTCCCCTTGCAGGGTGGCAGCAATAGAGCTGGTGAAGTCCTGCCCAGGATAGTGGCAACAGAACTGTGAACCTCCCCACAGCTGCGGCAATTATTTATTTATTTATTAGCATTCATCTACCGCCATATCTGCTCAAAGCCATCAAGGCAGTGTACAACAATTTAAGGGTGCAATCCTATCGATTGTGCCCTCAACAATCAGAAGCCCCCAAACCCAGAGGTTTTCGATTATCCAAGGAAGGGCAGGAGGAGCGGCGGAGGCAATTTTGGCCTCCCCGTCCTTCCACCCTGCAATTTTCACTAGATGGGCTTTTTAGTCTATCCAGCAATGGCACTTTGGAGAGGGAGGGAAGGAGGCTGGAAAGGCCTCAGGATAGCTCATATCCTGGCCTCCCCAGTCTCCTCCCCTCCATGCCCACCGAAACGTCCCCTTTCCCCCGAGGGACAGCACCCTAACTTTTAAATACCCTGCAAAGAATTGAGGAGTGCGTTTTGCAGGCATGAGAGCTGTTGCACTGAGACTTATGCCTGAGCAGACTTACATAAAAGTGTGCTGTATTTTGTACGCTTTGTGGGAAAATGTCCAAACTGGTAAGAACTACATCGGGCCCTCCCACGGTGCTTTTTCTGTCCTTGACCCTGCCCTTAGCCCCTCGCACTGCAGGAATGTGGCCCCCGAGACGCTTTCCGAATTGGAATTCAGCCACAAGAAGGTTTGGCATCATTGTGCTATAGCAAGGGTTGTCAATGCAGTGCCTGCTGGTGCAGTGGCATCCACCAAGACCCCAACTGTGCCCGCCAGGACTCTTGTGCTCATTTCCACTCATGACCACCGCCCCTTCATCTCCCAATCTGCGCAGGGGCTAAGCAAGTTTAAGGAAAGTGGGCAGGGGTGGTGGGGAAGTCAGGCGGGCTGGGGGAATCCCAAGCAAGGGGCGGGGACGGCAGCAGTGTGGTGGTGGTGGTGAGGAAGGTGCCCTTCCGCCCACTTCTATTGAAGACAATGGAGCAATATCGCTCTACTGATGTGCACAGAAGTGGGCAAAAGAGTCCTCTGCCAAAAAGCAATGGGGGTGGGTGGGAGAGAAAGTGAGAACAACCAGAATTAGGGTGGGGTGGGGGAACAAAATCAGAATCTAGAAATGGAGGACAAGAAAAGTCAGAATCCGGGGAGGGGGGCGCTCCCAACATTGTGTGACTGGCCATATCCCCATGGCCATTTATGGTGGTACCTGGGACACTTTTTCAAAATGTCAAATGTGCTTGCAGGCCCAAAAAAGGTTGCCTGCCTCTGTGCTGGAGGATGACTGTGTGGCATAGGAGTACAAATCAGTAATTCGCTTGAGCTGTAAATAACCCATGAAACTAATGCTAATACTGTCAGGTGAAGTGGCATGTTTAAGCTGGCAAACTCATACTCTCCATTTTGAGACTCATTAAAAAGTTTTCAGTCTCATTAAAGTGCATATTTCAGCCTCATTAAATAAGTTAACATTTTGAGATAGCAGCTGCGATGAGGCAGATGGCACTCACTATTTAGAAGAAAAAGGAAAGAAAAAGAAGAGGCTATAGGACTGAAAGGGTCGAGGAAGTGGTTGAAGTGCCACAATGACTGGAGCTGGTTCCACATTACCCATGCAGGAAGAGCTTAGCTTCAAAGCAAAGGCTAAACTGAAACTGTTAAGGAAGTGGGAAAAGTCCAGAAGAGAAACATCGCCCGGCATTGATCTTCGCGTTCATCTGTTTCTTTCTGGCTTTCTTTTTGTCTTTCTCAACAGTGTGCACGTTCCCTAGTAGTTCCGTAGTGAATGCTTTGCCTGCAGAGATCGGATCTGTTCAGTCCCTCCTAGCTTTTCAGCTGGCTTTTTCAAATTTGTTTCAGTTAGTGCTTATGTGATCATACTGGTGGTACACTTCCCATGTTTTGCTTTCCTTTTTTATTTCAGTTTTGGGGGGCTCATATGTTGTTGTTTTTTACCATTAGATTTTAAATGCGTGGGCCGGGGCCTTGAGTTTAAATTTCCGTACAGAATCTGGGTGTTCTATGCACATCCTCATCCTCACTATTATTATTTCGCTATTGCTCTTCAAGGAGGGAAACCTATGCATAATTTCATACCTTGCCAGTAATATTGAGGTCTCCTGCTGTACAACACAGTGGTAAATCAATCACTTCCTCCTTTTTGTGGTAGAATCATAGAATAGTAGGGTTGGAAGGGGCCTATAAGACCATCGAGTCGAACCCCCTGCTCAGTGCAGGAATCCACGTCAGAGCATCCCTGACAGGTGGCTGTCCAGCTGCATCTTGAATGCCTCCAGTGTGGGAGAGCCCACCACCTACCTAGGTAATTGGTTTCATTGTCATATTGCTCTAACAGTCAGGACGTTTTTCCTGATGTTCAGCTGGAATCTGGCTTCCTGTATCTTGAGCCCATTATTCTGTCCTGCACTCCGAGATGACCGAGAAGAGATCCTGGCCTTCCTCTCTGTGGCAACCTTTCAAGTACTTGAAGAGCACTATCATATCTCACCTCAGTCTTCTCTTCTCAGGGCTAAACATGTCCAAGTCTTTCAGTCTCTCATAGGGCTTTGTTTCCAGTCCCCTGATCATCTTTGTTGCCCTCCTCTGAACCCTCTCCAGCTTGTCTGCATCCTTCTTAAAGTGTGGTGCCCAGAACTGGACACAGTACTGCAGATGAGGCCTAACCAGTGCTGAGTAGAGGGGAACTAGTACTTCCCGGGATTTGGACGCTATGCTTCTATTAATGCAGCCCAAAAGAGCATTTGCCCTTTTTGCAGCCACCTCACATTGTTGGCTCGTATTCATGTTGGTATAATGTGTCACACAGCCCCACCTCACAATGTTGTAATGTTCTTTTCTCTTTTTTTAGGGCCAACAACATGCCAAAGCAGGTTGAAGTGCGGATGCATGAAAGCCACCTCAGTCCAGTGGAGGCTCGGCCAAAGCACCTCTGTGTGCAGCTCTGCCTTTCGCTCAGAAAAAACCTGCTTCTTTCACTTACTGTATTTGGTAAGTAAAGTTGTCAAAAGTTTGATTGGACTAGCTCAGGAATGTAATCCTATCACAACTGGAACATATGCTCTTATATCCTGATATTCCACTGCCCGTGATCTTTGCTACTCCAGCTCCGCCCCTTCCACTGTCCAAAAGACTCCACCCTTTCTTCCTGGCTGCCCAGTATGCTTGCAACTGGTTCCCAAAACACTTCCATGGTGCCATCTGCCTTGCTTACTTCAAATTCTTCTTCTTTTCCAGGAAACCTTTGACACAACCCTTTGTTTCCATGCCCTACTGAGACATTGACTGGGTTCACACAGCACGATAACCCACACTCAGTGGTTGAGTGTGGGTTGTTGCTGAGCCATGGGTTTTTTTGTCGTACTTATTTATTTATTTTATTTATTATTTATGTATTTATTATTAAATTTATTAATCGCCCATCTGGCTGGTCACCCAGCCACTCTGGGCGATGTACAGCAAACAATAAAACAGTTTAAAACAATAAAATTCTACAATAAAAACATTTTCTAAAATACCCTAACCCACCCCAAATGCCTGCCTGAACAACCACGTTTTTAATGCACGACGGAAGCTCATTAAAGAGGGGGCATGACGGAGTTCCCTAGGGAGGGAGTTCCACAGAGTGGGGGCCACCACAGAAAAGGCCCTCTCTCTCGTCCCCACCAGTCTCGCTGTCCTGGCTGATGGGACAGAGAGAAGGCCATCCGAGGCTGCTCTTGTTAAGCGGCCTGTCTGGTGCTGCTGGAGGCGTTCCTTAAGATAGGCTGGGCTGGAACCATATAGGGTTTTAAAGGTCAAAACCAACACCTTGAATTTGGCCCGGAAAACAACTGGTAACCAGTGCAACTTCTTCAGCACTGGAGTGATGTGATCTCGCCGGCGGCTGCCTTTAATCAGGTGAGCCGCCATGTTCTGTACCAGCTGCAGCTTCTGAACCGTCTTCACAGTAACCCCACGTAGAGTGCATTACAGTAGTCTAAATGAGAGGAGACCAGGGCATGTACTGCCGATGACAGCAGACGGTTGGAAAGGAAGGGGCGCAGCCGCCGTATCAGATGGAGTTGATACAGCGCTGTCCGGCTCACAGCTGACACCTGAGCCTCCATGGACAGCTGGGAGTCCAAAATGACTCCCAGGCTCAAGACCTGGTCTTTCAAGGGTAGCCGTACCCCATTCAACACCAGGTCAACATCCCCCAGCCTCCTCTTGTCTCCCACCAAAAGTACCTCGGTCTTGTCAGGGCTCAGCTTCGGCTTATTCCTCCCCATCCAGCCACTCACCGTCTCCAGACATTTGGACAGGGATTCTACAGCCAACCTTGGTGAAGATTTGAATGAGAGGTAGAGCTGCGTGTCATCTGCATATTGATGACACCGCACCCCAAACCTCCTGATGATAGCCCCCAGCGGCTTCACATAGATATTAAATAGCATCGGGGAGAGGATGGAACCCTGTGGCACCCCACAAGTGAGTGGCCACGGGTCCGAAACCTCCTCTCCCAGTGCTACTCTCTGGTACCTGCTGGAGAGGAAGGACCGGAACCACCGCAATATGGTGTCTCCAATGCCCAACCCCTCCAGGTGGTCCAGGAGGATACCGTGGTCAACGGTATCAAAAGCCGCTGAGAGGTCGAGGAGAACAAGGAAGGAGCATTCACCCCTATCCAGAGCCCTCCTCATATCATCTACCAAGGCGACCAAGGCCGTTTCTGTCCCATGCCCAAGGGGTCTAGATAATCAGTTTCTTCCAAGTGTGCCTTCAACTGCATCGCCACCACCTGCTGAATCACCTTGCCCCAAAACGGCAGATTTGAGACTGGGCGAAAGTTGTTCAGAACTTGAGGATCCAAGGAGGGCTTCTTTAAGAGCGGTCTTATTACTGCCTCCTTGAGGGCTGATGGCATCATTCCCTCCTCAAGGGAGGCGTTCACCACCACACTGATCCCCTCACCCAGTCTCTCTCTGCAGCCCATAATGAGCCAAGATGGGCAAGGATCAAGTAAGCAGGTGGTCGGCCTTACAGATGAAAGCACCTTGTCCACTTCATCAGGAGGAAGAAGCTGGAACCGATCCCACAAAACCGGTTTGCCACAGGCCGCCTCTTGCTCACTAACTGTATCCAGAGCGTGCAGAGTAACACACCTAATCTGATCAATTTTATCTGCAAAGTGCCTTGCCAAGGCCTCACAGGAGGCCTTAGAATGCTCCAGTAGTTCAGGACCCACAGGACCAACCAGACTCCGGACCACTTGGAACAGCCTCCTGGGACAGCACTCTGCAGACGCGATAGAGGCAGCATAATATTCCTTTTTTGCTGCATTCACCGCCACGTGATAGGCTGAAGATACAGCTCTAGCCCATGCCTGATCGGGTTATCGTATTGTCTGCAAAACGTTTTCCACAGGGTGGCTTGTTAACCACGCAGCGTGGCTTATTTTTCTCCAACATGGGTTGTTGTTGGGTTGTTCAGGGCGGTTAACAAGCCACGCTGCATGGTTAACAAGCCCCCCTGTGGAAAACACACTGCGTTCAGACAACGATAACCCACAGTTCAACAACAACCCACAGTTTGACCACTGAGTGTGGGTTAGCATGTTGTGTGAACCCAGCCTTAGTCTGGAACTAAGCCCAAGTACATGCAATTGAAACTGCTCATATTGCTTCCCCTGCTCACTTCCGCCTCCACTTCCCTCCCCTTCCTCTGTCCAGAGCCAGCACCAGAATAGAGAGGCCCTGGGCAAAATCTTTTCCAGGACCCCCCTTCTCCTGGCCAGCCTCTCCCTGCTGCCCTGTTTTTTTCTGGCTGGTGGCTGCAGCTCCTGCTCCTCCTTTTTCTGCCATGCCGTGGCACTGCTAAAGGAAAGGCCCAGGTCAGCAGCTGGTGCAGCTCCATGCACACCACATTCAATTATGGAATGTTTTTTCTTTACTAACTTTGATTAGCAGTGTGCTGAACCAATTAGACGCTGTGTGTGGAGGGATGCAGCCAATTAGGGCGTCAGGGTGGCAGAAGAAGACCACCCCCTCCTGTTGACTGGCTTACGATGTGGCACTTTCGTTTAGTGGCACAGAACTCGGAGGAGCCAGAGAGCAGGAGCCACCACTGCCGCTGCTCCCCACAGTGCTGCCAGCAGCCTGTCTGGGGGCCATTTCAGGGCCGTCTTGAACTGTGGGGCCCCAGATCTGTGCCTGATACTCTGGGCCTAGCAGTTCCTGGAAGTATACATAGTAAGCTTCTTGGGGCAGGGATCTGTGCATTGCGACCTGTAAAACACCAGACGCACTGATGGCACTACATTAACAGCAACTGTAGCAGCACCCAACAACCACAACTGCAACAATAACAATATTGTTATCAGTCTGATAGAATCAGCCAAATAAGCCCTAGTAATGTTGCCAAATCCTGAACTGTACAGGACTCCTGTGGCATCACGTGGCAGATCTGCCCATGCTTTAGTCTGCCCTCCTATCGGCTTTTTGCCCTACAGTCCCAAGTCTCAGAACACAGGAGAGGAAGGAGACAGAACAGTGCTATAGAGAGACTAGCTGCTTAACACAGGAGCTTCTTCCCAGTCCTGTTGAGGACCTAAAAGTGCCAGCCCTTTTCTTTTCTTTTTCTTTTTTGCAATAGGATTTGTTCATTTGCAACCATTCTGTGCATATTGGCCTCCCCAGTGCATGTACACAATCCATTTAGTTCGGTGTAAAATAATTTTTAAAAAATGAGATGCAAGAGAAGATAGGAATGGCAGTTCATCAACAGAGGTGGCTTTTCAAGTTTCAGAGTAAGCGCTTCCTAGACAAGGCATTTATCGTATGCTAATGATTGTTCACTCAAAGAAGTTTGTGGGTCCCTTCTACCATGTCATCAACCTTCAGTACCTCTCCTGTCGTTTTCAAGCAGCAATCCCTCATTTTATAAACCACAAAAAATGCAGTAAGATATAAATTGTGCAGTGCCATCTACTGGTGGTACAAATGAAACACATGGAAAGGACCTGGCAAAAACAAAGGTGGTGGGGAGCACATGTATTGTGCCAAGTGTAAATCCGGAAAGACTCCAGAAGATGAAGCTGTGGTAAGGCTGCGGATTTTAGGGATGTACGAAAATTCCGCCATGGATCTCGGGGAGGCTGAATGCCAGCGCATTCGGCCCCCCGAAATCGGTGGCGGAATTGGCTGCCCCCCCGCCCCCCGGGACGAGACTTACCTGGGACAGATCTTCCTGGCGGCGGCGGCGGCTCCAGCGGCGGCCAGTCTTCCGACCGGCTGCCGCCACCACCATTTCCAGTTAAAAAAAAAGTTGTGATAGGCTACGTAAAGATTTACGTAGCCTATCACGGCTAGGTTTGTTTTTTTTTTAAGTGATAAACTACGTAAATCTTTACATAGCTTATCATGTCTGACTTTTTTTAAAAAACAAAAAACCACGCGTACGCAAATGGCGGCGGCCACGGCTCCGCTACGCTATTTGCGTTCCCCTTATTTTCGCTGTCTTAGTCTACGTAAATGTTTACGTAGACTAAGACGTGCCAAAATAAGGAACGCAAATGGCGGCAGCCGTGGCCGCCGCCATTTGTGTATGCACGTTGTTGTTGTTGTTTTTTAAGTCAGCCATGATAGGCTACGTAAACATTTACGTAGCCTATCACGGCTGACTGCAGGGACGCAAACAGTGGCAGCTGTGGCTGCTGCCATTTGTGTCCCTGCTAGCCAGCGGCCGGATGTCCGGCTGCTGGTGGAGCCAGCCGGCGGCTCTGCAGAATCCCTGCAGAGCACAGCCAGCTGGCCAGGATTCCGGTGGGGGAGGAACAGAGCGCCTCCCCCCTGGCGAGGATTCCAGGGGGAGGGACGGAACGCCTCCCCCCCAACCATAAACAGAATCCGCGAAAGGTAAGTGACTTTCGTACATCCCTAGCGGATTTTTGCTTAATGCAGAGAAGCCATAAGAGAGGGAAGAGATTTCAGTGGGGAACCAAAGTTCAGCAAGATTCAAAGGCCTGCTCTTTGATACAGACATGATTGAAATTGGAGGAACAACAATGTATTTAAAGACATACAAGATTCCCTTGTATATTTCACAATAACCAAGGGTATGGTTGTTCATAAGGAATAATCATGTGTTGCCCAAAATACAGGGCTTCCTGCCTAAATCATGCTGCTAACCATTGCATTTCACAAATGTTCCAAGAGTCATGACAGTAGTGGAGTTTGACGACTTTCTCACAATCACCAGCTACCTGTTTAACATCTCTGGCTAGATGAGCTGTCCTGAGAATGTACATTAGCAATCTCGGCATGAAACTTCTGTTCCTGTTTCACAAGAATCCTGTAGTGCAGGCTTCCCCAACATGGTGCCCTCCAGATGTTTGGACTACAATCTCCATCATCCCCAAGCTGCACCCCAGCTCTAGCAGCACTTCTGTCTCTGTTGTGGGAATACTGTAGCCCAACACACTTTGAGGGCACCAGGTTGGGGAGATGGCATCCTGACAGAATGCTCTCCCCACTGAGGTCTGCCTGGTGCCAACATTGCCACCTTTTCGGTAACAGGTGAAGACTTTACTCCCAGGCATTTGACAGCATATGATGGGGTGTTTTAGGATTTTTATTTTTTTTAAATCAGGTCTGGGTAGTTTTATTGTAAATTGTTTTTAACTTGGTTTTATTTATTTATTTATTTATTTATTAAATTTATTAATCGCCCATCTGACTGGTCACCCAGCCACTCTGGGCGATGTACAACCCACCATAAACAATTTAAAACAATAAAATTTTACCATAAATTTTTTTTTAAAAAATACCCTAACCCACCCCAAATGCCTGCCTGAACAACCACGTTTTTAATGCACGACGGAAGCTCATTAAAGAGGGGGCATGACGGAGTTCCCTAGGGAGGGAGTTCCACAGAGTGGGGGCCACCACAGAGAAGGCCCTCTCCCTCATCCCCACCAGTCAAGCTGTCCTGGCTGATGGGACAGAGAGAAGGCCATCCGAGGCTGATCTTGTTAAGCGGCCTGTCTGGTGTTGCTGGAGGCGCTCCTTAAGATAGGCTGGGCCGGAACCATATAGGGTTTTAAAGGTCAAAACCAACACCTTGAATTTGGCCCGGAAAACAACTGGTAACCAGTGCAACTCCTTCAGCACTGGAGTGATGTGATCTCGCCGGCGGCTGCCTTTAATCAGGCGAGCCGCCGCGTTCTGTACCAGCTGCAGTTTCCGAACAGTCTTCAAGGGTAACCCCACGTAGAGCGCATTACAGTAGTCTAAACGAGAGGAGACCAGGGCATGTACTACCGATGGGAGCAGATGGTCGGGAAGGAAGGGGCGCAGCCGCCGTATCAGATGGAGTTGATACAGCGCTGTCCGGCTCACAGCTGACACCTGAGCCTCCATGGATAGCTGGGAGTCCAAAATGACCCCCAGGCTGCGGACCTGGTCTTTCAAGGGTAGCTGTACCCCATTCAACACCAGGTCAACATCCCCCAGCCTCCTCTTGTCTCCCACCAAAAGTACCTCGGTTTTGTCAGGGTTGAGCTTCAGCTTATTCCTCCCCATCCAGCCACTCACCGTCTCCAGACATTTGGACAGGGATTCTACGGCCAACCTTGGTGAAGATTTGAATGAGAGGTAGAGCTGCGTGTCATCCGCATATTGATGACACTGCACCCCAAACCTCCTGATGATAGCCCCCAGTGGCTTCACATAGATGTTAAATAGCATCGGGGAGAGGATGGAACCCTGTGGCACCCCACAAGTAAGTGGCCACAGGTCCGAAACCTCCTCTCCCAGTGCTACCCTCTGGTACCTGCCAGAGAGGAAGGACTGGAACCACCGCAATACAGTGTTTCCAATGCCCAACCCCTCCAGGCGGTCCAGGAGGATACCGTGGTCAATGGTATCAAAAGCCGCTGAGAGGTCGAGGAGAACAAGGAAGGAGCATTCACCCCTATCCAGAGCCCTCCTCATATCATCCACCAAGGCGACCAAGGCCGTTTCTGTCCCATGCCCAGGCCTGAAGCCCGACTGAAATGGGTCTAGATAATCAGTTTCTTCCAAGTGTGCCTTCAACTGCACCGCCACCACCCGCTCAATCACCTTGCCCAAAAATGGCAGATTTGAGACTGGGCGAAAGTTGTTCAGAACTTGAGGATCCAAGGAGGGCTTCTTTAAGAGCGGTCTTATCACTGCCTCCTTGAGGGTTGATGGCATCACTCCCTCCTCAAGGGAGGCGTTCACCACCGCCTTGATCCCCTCACCCAGTCTCTCTCTGCAGCTCATAATGAGCCAAGCTGGGCAAGGATCAAGTAAGCAGGTGGTTGGCCTTACAGATGAAAGCACCTTGTCCACTTCATCAGGAGGAAGAAGCTGGAAGCGATCCCACAAAACCGGTTTGCCACAGGCCGCCTCTTGCTCACGGTTTTTAAACTGTTTAAACATTTTGATTGTTAACAGTTTTATATTGTGTTTTATTAGGCTGTGAATTGACCAGAGAGTTTTGGCTATTGGGCGGTATAGAAATGGAATGATTGAGTGAGTGAGTGAATGCTTTGTATTCACACTTTTCATGAAACCATTCTTCAGTTCTCAACTAAACTCATGGTAATTCATTCCACCAGAACTGCAGAAAAAATAAAATTCTTGGGTCTCTTGTCAGAGAGTTTCAGCTATTGGGCAGTATAGAAATGTAATAGATAAATAAAAAGAGGGGAAGGGGAGGGAAAGGCCCCTGGTCTTTCCTTACAAGCTGCTGATCCTTTTTAACTCTCTCCTTCGCTATACGCTAGGGACTAAGCCAGTGAAACAGTGATCTAGTTTTCTCAATTGCCTTCTGGGTATAGCAGCTTCCAAATATGGAGTAGTTTGACATTTTAGTGTGGTTCATTGGCTTCATGCCCAGGCTTACTTGATTGTGGAGGAGCTTTTTTTGTTTTTTTTTACTGTTACGGTACTGTGAGCCTAAGAGCCAAATGCATGGCCTTCACAGAGCCTGTCTTTATTCACTTGAGCTTGAATGGACAGCTGCACTATTAGTAGAAAAAGCTATGCAGAATGATCGTCTTAACTCTGTATATTCCTATCCCCAATGATTTTGAAACGGTGCATTTATTTTGACATGGGCTTTTGGCTCAGGTTGATCATTCCTAGATGACTGCGGGCCTTTTCCAAGAGGACCTCACAATTATTTCAGTTACATTAAAGCAGGACATCTTTATATTTGAATAGATGATAGACAGACAGACAGACAGACAGAATGGTATCCATTCAGTTACAGGCATGGTGCACTTCAAAGCCATTGCTCAATGGGCTTTGACTAACATCAGTTCTACACCTTGTGTCATATCAGGACAACCCATCATGGTGACTCTTTAGCCCTCTTGTGCATTGATACCTCGTAGCACTCAAAACGACACCTGTTGTGGTATTTTCAGTTTATTTTCAGTTACATTAAAGCAGGACATCTTTATGTTTGAATAGACAGACAGACAGGCAGGCAGGCAGGCAGGCAGGCAGACATACATAATGGTATCCAACCTAATCCTTGCAAAAGGGCAGGCTCAATGTCTAAAGTTTGCGAGCGCCTGTCATTCCCACACTCGCCATTTGCCCCCCCCCCCATGGTGACTCGGGAACTTCCGTAAATTTAATATTGCACACATGGCAGCCATAAGGGCACCATCTATGGAACATTACAGGCCTGTAATGTTGTATAGATGGGGCCTTTACAGCTGCCATGTGCTCAGTATTACATTTATGGAAGTTCCTAAGTCACCTTTTTTTTTTTGCAAAATGGCGACCACGGGAATGACAGGCACTCGCAGGCAGCTCAGGGTAGGTGTGGGAGGCTTGGCAAGTGCGGGGGGGGGGGGCTCCCAAGCAGGTCTGGGTGCACGTGAACCAGGGAAGCAGCTCAGTGGGCGTCCAGAAGATCTGGATGGGGTGGTGGTGATATCCGACCATCCATGCGAGGTAGCAGTGATGGTAGCTCTGGCTATTGCAGAGTCAGCTGGCAAGTTCTCAACTCATTTTGGTGTACCTTTCTGTCCATTAGCCAACCTTCCATTACTTCTTGGCAGTTCTTCCATCTCATACATGATCTCTGTCTTCTTCTGCCTCTTCTTTCCCTACCCCAGTCTCCTCTTCCTCTCAGTTACCTCAGCTATAACCCATCTAGATTGACAACTTATGCATTGCCAAAAAGAGAAGAAGACAAAGTAGGACATTGATTGCATGTGTTTTATATGTATATGCAAATTATATGCATATGCAAATTTAGAAACGATGACTATAATTAAATGGAAATACAGTACATCTCACCATAGTGGGGAAGATGGTGACCAGGTAACCTGTGTGCCTGCTGGCCAGGGACAGCTGTTGATGGGCAAATTCAAGGTCTCTGCTCTCCCTTCTGATGGGCCTTTAATCCTGGACTGGACAGCTCTTCAATTAGAGGGCATCATCAAACAGAGGACTGTCCTCTGACAGCCCTTCAAATAGAGGACTGTCCTCTGTAAAGTAGGACACATGGCAACCCCAATACTTATCCTGGTTTTCACATGTATCCCCAATGGAACCATGGCCTAGGAATGGGTGAGCCCTTGAATAATGAGCAAACTTCTTTTTTATAGTAATGGTTTCCCCACTATTTGTGAAATCCCTAGAAAATGTACTCCTCCCTCCCAGGTCTTCAGAGGACTTGGAGAAGGAGTTGGTTGTCTGACATTTAACCGCAGACATCTGGACAACTTTCTGTTTGTTTGCTGATTCCAAGTGCCCACACACATACTGATCCTTGTTTCCTGGCAAGAGCTGTCCAAGCATGATTGTGTTGATTACTCACTTCTTACTGTGTGCTGGTGGCCACACAATACCATGATTATATATGCGGGAAGGTTGGTGTAGTGGCAAGAGTGTTGGACTAGGAGCTGGGAGATCCGGGTTCTAGTCCCCACTCGGCCATGGAAGCTCACTGGGTGACTTTGGGCCAGTCACAGACTCTCAGCCCAACCCACCTCACAGGGTTGTTGTTGTGAGGATAAAATGGAGAGGAGGAGGATAATGTAAGCCGCCTTGGGTTCCTTGCAAGGGAAAAAAGGCGGGGTATAAATGCAATAAATAAATAAATAAATAAATAAATAAATTGGAGGTGAAGCTGGCATGCATGGGGACACTGGGGGTGGCATGTGGGGGCCTACTTAACCCCCCTCCCACGGGTACAATTTAATAATGCCTGAATAGGTCTGTCCTCAAAACCAGAGCCTTGGAATGCATCTAATGGGAATTCAAACCACTGCCATCACATGTTGTGCCAAACTAGATGGAGATCTGTGACCGGATCTGTTATGACTGTGTGTCCCATTGATAACTCCTAGGCACAGCATTGTAGTAACTTCTCTATCAGGCAGACATGTTGCTTGCTTGCCTGCTTGCTTTGTTCTGCACTGATATACACAGAGACAGCAGAAGGCACCAAGAGACTTGACATGGAACTGCCAGGTTTCCCAATCCCCTCAGCACATACGCTCAGGCAGTCTTACACTGGGCACCCAAATCAGTGAGATTTCTTTATTGCAGGGAATCCCACAGCAAAAGCTTAATGGTTACACTCTTCAGAAATCATATAGCTGATGGTCAGTAGCTACAGGCTGTATGTAATTCCAGAACAGTCCAAAGCTAAACACTACTACCGTGACTGAGATCCTCAACATGGTTTCTCCGTTTCCATCTCCATGGTTCTGAACACAAGGGAAAGGACTCTGGATTCCTGGGTACCTAACCCAGACGTTCCTTTCACGGGGCTCCAATCCCAGACATGGAAAGGGAATGATTCCTGGAATGAACCCATCAGGCAATCAGGGGATAACTTCTTGAAAGGCCTAAACAACCCATACCCATAAAGAGTACAACTTCGAAGCTTTTGTTGATAACTCCAGGCTACATGGTCAAGGCCCATCAAGGGAAGGGCATACCCACACACACAAGGAGTTCCAGGCCAGTGCTTTCACATTGGCAACTCCACGTTGCATGAGTTCTGGCAGAGGGAAGTCCAAAGGTCGTAGAACAAACCCAGCCTGCCGTACACTGAGCTGACTACAAACTCAGACAAACAATCCACAGCAAAAAGAGTTCAAGTCTATGAAAAGCCTCACAGTACTTTTCATGGCAAGTCCTTAACAATCCAAAGTTCCAGTCCATGTGCAGCGTGCCTCCAAAAGCCCAGACAATGATGGATCCAAACAGAAAAGGCTTCAGGCAATGAAGACGAGATGTTCCTAGCAAAGGCTCTTCGCCTTTGCATCAGCTTAAAAGGGAAGGCGTGACTAGGGATGTACGAAAGTCACTTACCTTTCCGCGAATTATGTTCATGGTGGGGGTGGAGGCGTTCCATCCCTCCCCCCGGAATCCTCAGCGGGGGGGGAGGCGATCCGGTCCTCCCCCCCGGAATCCTTGACGGCCGGCTGTGCTCCATGGTGGCTCTGCGGAGCAGCCAGCCAGGCCCAGGCCAGAGCCATCCGCAGCCGGATTTCCAGTCGCAGAGGGCTCTGGGTAAAAAAAAAAACGCGTACGCAAATGGCGGCGGCTACGGCCACCACCATTTGCGTTCCTTATTTTTTGCCGTCTTAGTCTACGTAAATATTTACGTAGACTATTACAGCGAAAATAAAGGGGAACGCAAATAGCGTAGTAGGTGCTATTTGCGTCCCTTTTTGATTCGCCGTTTTAGCCTATGTAAATATTTACGTAGGCTAAAATGGCGAATCAAAAAGGGACGCAAATAGCGCCCACTATGCTATTTGAGTTCCCTTTTATTTTCGCCGTAATAGTCTACGTAAATATTTACGTAGACTAAGACGGCGAAAAATAAGGAATGCAAATGGCGGCGGTTCTTTTTTAAAACCGGGATGTGATAGGCTACGTAAGTCTTTATATAGCCTATCATGTCTCTGTAAAAAAAAAAAAACCCAACAAGACTGCAAATGGCGGCGGCGGCGGCAGCCGGTCGTAAGACCACCTGCCGCTGCTGCTGCTGCTGAAGCCGCCGCTGGAGCCGCCGCCATCTGGAACATCCGCCCCAGATCGGTGTCACTGACCCCCCCTCCCCCGTGTGCCTTTCCCAGGAGAGGGGCCACCTGGGCACTGCTGCCTTGCTGCATGGAGGTGCCCCAAAGTGCCTGAGCAGCAGTGCCCAACCTCTCCTGCCTGCCTTTCCTGCGGGACAAGAAGTTTCCTGGCGTAACCCTGCAAATCTAGTGGCTCATCATGCCCGCCAGAAGCTGGCACCACATGTTCATTTGTCGAACTGCAGTGACTGATGACATCACTTATCTCTAGCTAGCATAATTACTTCTGTTGGGAAATGGTGTTTTTTTCCAGGATTCTTCTATTAGATGAATAATGAAGACTCACTTAATTACTCAAAATTCTTTCTTTTGTACCCTTCCTTTTATTTTATGTCTCCTTCTCCTTCTCCTTCTTCTTCCTCTTCCTCCTCCTCTTCTTCTTCTTCAGGCGTCATCATGGGTGCATTATGCGGGGCTCTCCTTCGCATGGCAGCACCTATTAATCCTGATGTCATCATGTTGATAGCCTTCCCAGGAGACATCCTGATGCGGATGCTAAAAATGTTGATTCTCCCTTTAATTATCTCAAGTTTAATCACAGGTGAGATTTATTGTAAACAATTAGGTTAATCTTTTGTGAGTGATTAAGACCTATAGTCATGCTGGAACATCTTCAAATTTAATAACAGTGGGGGTGTGTGTTTTTTTTTTTTAATATTTCAGGTACCAGCATTACCCAGGCTATGGAGATGACAATATTCATCAGTGCTCTATGCTCAGACTTTTAAAAACTGAGTCATTGCTTCTGAATGTTGCTCTTTTTCTATGGTCTCCTTTGTCTTCTAAAACTGTGATATTCCAGTGATTGACAATTCAGCTATGGCAATTATCGGATAAAGTAGGATCTTGTCCTAATAAACGTTAGTCTTTCAGGTTCCCCTTAATGCTCCCCCCCTTTATTACAAGGAACTAATATATACATACCTTCTTGAATCACACTGTGAATGACCCTTATGACACAGAAGTGAGATATCATAAAACTGCCTCCTCAAAACTGAGATTATGTGAAAGCATGATGGCCTCAGGCCTATGAGCAAGTTTAGAACAACTTTAAAAATAGCCATTTGTTGTTTTTGTACTTGGAAAAAAATGGGTTAAATGCAGTAGGAACGGAATGGGTTGGATCCAAAGAAAAGCACACACCAGATGGGCTAGTGGGAGCTGACTTCATTACCCCTTCGTCTCCTGACAGCCTCCCACCTCCAAGGGTTGGGGAATCCTGCTAAATAGGGTGGGCTATAGTGTGGGGGCTCAGGCAGAGGCAACATTTGCAAGGGGGAGCTCTGCTCACTGAAGTTGCCTCCACATGATTTTGGGATATCTCCCCTTCCCCCTCAGCACCTCCTGTCACAGCCTGGCCCATTTGGCAGATCCTCCAAGTTTTAAGGGAGCCTTTTGGGAGGACTGGGGAGCAATGGGGGAGGGGAAGTTTTGCTTCCACCAGCTCCATTATGAGCACTTCTCTATTAATCCAATCCAATGAGCTGAATCAATTAGACCTTCAGTTGGCACCAACCCCCCGCCCTCGCCGCCCCTCAGGTTGAAGTTAGCACAGTTGATTTTTCAGCATGCATAAGCTTGGGTTGTACTGGTCTTGTCGATAGTTAATGGAAAACAGATTGCAATTTTCAAGTATCATTATTTATAGACCATTTCCTCTCCTATTGTGCTTGAAAGAAATTGATTGTCTGGACAGTGAATTCATGCAACTTCAGTACATTTCCACTATAGTGTTATGTTGTGCCTGTCCTTCTAGGGGCGGGCTGTCAGGAGAGGAAGTGTCAAATATGTGTCAAAATTGCAGATCCACATATTTGCTTCCAGGTTTCACACATTTATCAAGACATGACACCCAGCCTGAATACAGATTGAACCAGGATTAGACACTATAAGGCCCGTGGAATACATCCAGTCCACCCAAGACTTCTTCTTTCCTGGAATGATAGGCTTGTAGACAGGCAATCACATAGTGACAGTGTAGAGTTGCCAGGACTATTGAACTATTCACTAGACTCACTGAAAATTCCTTGATGTAGTTAGCCTGAGTTTACTTTAACACAGGAAAAATGGTTGCACCAATCAATACTCAGGGAGTATCTGAACTGCAAAGTTAATGCTGCAATCCTATGCATATTTATCTGGGAATAATTTCCACTGAATACAGTGGAACTTAGTCTGAGTTAATACACATAGGATTGTGCTAGCCCCCCTCAGAGGTCAAGGGGAGGACAATTTCAGTTAATCTATGTTACATTTTTGGTGCAAAAATAAGGAGTCTAAGCATGGCACTAAAAGCCTGAGAGATTTAGGATATCCTGCTCAGGGATCTTTATCTCCCTAAAACACATTATTTATTTTTAATATTTGTTAATTATATTTTCTATGGGATACTCAAGGTCATATGCGGAAAAATTAAAACTGAAACCATTAATTGCAAAAAAACCCCTGGACTGATATTTTTTAAAAATCCAGCAACAAAGCATAATGTTGATTTTTAAATACTAATCATAATAACCATTCCTGGCAGAATCTGTAGGGCTGAGATAGACGATTGAGTATTAACTCCTTCAAATGCAATTTTTACACAGGTCTGTCTGGCTTGGATGCTAAGGCTAGTGGTCGACTCGGTACAAGAGCCATGGTCTACTATATGTCCACGACTATCATTGCTGCTATATTGGGAGTTATTCTGGTCTTAGCCATTCATCCAGGCAATCCAAAACTCAAGAAACAGCTGGGAGAAGGAAAGAAGAATGATGAAGTTTCCAGTCTTGATGCTTTCTTGGATCTTATCCGAAACTTGTTCCCCGAAAACCTTGTCCAAGCATGTTTTCAGCAGGTGACTAACAACTCTTTGTCTTCCACTAATAGCTGTGTGTGAAAACCATGGGCGGTATCCAAATGCATCATTCCGCAAGTGCAGATGATGTTGTGCAAATGCAAACTAGGTTCGGAACTATGCAGAAGGAGAGAATCCAACTAAAGTTCCATTAGCATATGTGTGGTTATGCAAGGAGTTGTGCAACTGCTTGTGCAAGTGTAATGTGCAACAGAAAGATTCAGTGGAGTTCCGCTAGCGCTATTTGAGTTTGCAGAATGACACCATTGGATACTGCCCCATGACGACAAAAATAAATTAAAAAAGTTAAAGTGTATTTGTAGCTATAAATGTAGCTATAAATTATATTGTTTTATAATGATTTGGGCTGCTATCATTAAAAAAAACCCCTCCAGAATGCCAAATAGCAATGCTTCTACTAGGTTATGATTTGATCAAACATCCTTTTCATTTTTGCTTTCATGATTGGTGAAAACAGCATCCTGTTTCCTTGTTGCTTTTGCCTGTCTCTTTGAAATTTTGTTTGTTTCCCTGGATCCTTAAAATCAGCCTTGTGGTGTTTTGCACAGCTCTATGAGTTATGATTAAGTCTAGGATGTGAACAAAAGGCACAGATACATTTACATTTTCCATGCTATTTGTATAATCCACCTAGACTTAATTGAAATCAAATAGACTTAGGGCGCAGTCCTATGGCCACTAGTCAGCAGCTAGATGGCCATAGGATAGGTTGCTTGCTGGGAACTGACCTCAGAGAACCAACCCCCCACTCCCTCCCATGCTGCCACGTAGGCAGCGCCAATTGGCCCTGTGCTCCGTGCTCGTAAGAGCAGCACAGAGAAGTGAAAATAGGGCGTTCCCGGGGATGGGCCAGGGCGGGGAGGTCGGAAATGCCGGTATGATACATCCGATGTGTTGTCTGGCCGCCGATTCCTGCGCCCTAAGGTCCTGCAGCTAGACAGCTGAAATCGGCTGTCTAGCTGTGAAAGCAGGACAGGGAGAGCGAGGAGGAGATCCACTCCTCACCTCCCGCCCTGCACTGGATAGGCAGTTGCCTCCAGGGTCGGAGGCGACTGTCAATCCACATAGGATTGCTCCCTCCAAGTGCTTAACTTGACTGGATCATGCTCTGTATTTTATTCCACAAGAACATTTATTTTTCATCTGTTTTTGCTACGATCTGCTCAGGGCTTGGGATATATATTCTTTTTGGGATATATATTCTTTTGTACCAAAATATTTGTACAATAACTGAAATGTTAGGCTGTTTATTTCCTTCAGCCCAGTACCTGAAGGATATGTGGACAATGTCACTGTGATCACTGTTGCACAGAGCACATCAACTGGATGTCTAAAAGAAAAGTGCCAGGAACGGTGCCAAGAACAGTGAGAGTAATTGGCACCAGAAGAATGACCAGACTTTGGTGGGTGTATCCACCTAGCTAGGACTGAGACATGTCATTGGATGAGAGATGGGGTGGGAAGAAAGTTTTCCTGCTGCTGCCTATTCTGGAGTTGCGCAGTGCATAAACACTTCAGGCTGTAGTCATATTTCATCAGGAAAGTATATTAACATGGCTTTCTCAAGGATGTATGGATTTTCTCCACATTGTACATGCTTTCTGCTCTACTCACCAGGTGAAGCATGTGAACAGTTTCCCCCCCAAAGCTAGGTTATTTGGCAGTTACATGGCCTATTTTTTAAACGAACAACTGCACAAGACCCATTGCCAAAACCTTTCTTAAAAATTCCTAAATGGCATCACTTAAAGGATTTAGAACAGTATGTTCTCTGAAGTTGTAGCTCCAGGCTATACCGCACGGGTTGGGAGGAGAGGCGGGGCAGGACCACATAGAAAGACAAATGTAAACTGCCACAGAAATAAGCTAGCTGTATGTTATTTCTTGCCTTTCAGGCAAATGTGCCTAACACTGGATCCTAACTATGCTTATCAAGAAGTAAGGTTAACAGATTTCAGTGGAACTTACTTCCAAGTAAGCACACTCAGAATCGTAATAGGAATTGACTGGTTTTAAAAGGGCATGTTTATTCAAATATCATCAAAAGAAGAATCACATGAGTAGACAGCATGTTCCCAAAATTAGAACACTGTGTTTTAAACACGAAACTCGCCTTCCCCTTTCCAGTAAATTGTGATTTATTGGAAGTGAGAATCAGCCCTTTGATTGGTAGAAATCTGAAGAATGGGATAATAGACTGAATGGGGAAGTAAACGACTAACTCTGACATTATCACTCCTTTTACAATTCTCCTGGTGGTTATGACGTTAAAGGGTATGTTTGTTCACAGTATCATCAAAAGAAGAGTGAAGAGTCACATCAATAGACTGTGTTTTCCAAAAAGTAGAACAGTGTGTGTTAAACACGAAACTGGTCTCTTCCTTTCCAGTTGATTATACTTGATAGGATGTGGGAATCAACACCTTGGCTGGTAGGAAGCTGAAGAATGGGTGGGGAATAAGCGACTAACCTATATTAGCACGATCGCTCCTTTTATAATTCTCCTGGTGGTTATAATGTTAATGTCTTCTGGCAAACAGTTCATTTCAATTGCTTCAATGTTTTCAGCCTCTTTGCCACTGATGTGAGCACCACATTTGAGCTTTTATTGTGGTTCTGCATTTGTTCCAGGACTGCTACTTAGCTATAGAAGGCAGAGAATTCCCCCCTCCTGAATTCTGAACAGATGAGATCATAGTTTATGAGCGAGATATTTTAATTTCGCAGTGGGGGTGGAGACTAAGCCCAATCTAGGGCCATGGAGAGGAAAGCCAGGGCTCAGGGCAAAACAGTCACGCAGTAGAATCACCGATCAGAGATAACAAGGGAGATAACCCTTTACTTAGTGCGCTTTGGGCAGGGACCGATGATGCCAGAGGAGTCCGTTTGTGCACTGTGCACCACCCCAGTTGCTCCCCCTCTTAAGCATTGCAGACTGCTTGTTCACCCACCTCTTGCTATAGCCCAGACAATGGTGGTGGTGAGAAGGGGGAGCAGATGTCACTGCCTACTTGCTTCCTGGCATTCTACCTGTCAAACAAGCAAGTAGTAGCAATTGTGAGAAAGAGAAGGAGCAGCTGGTAACAATGGCGGTGAGTAGGTAGGCTCACTGAGGGAGGTGGCCTATTGAGGATGTCTTGCCCAAGGGCCCCCCAAAACCTGGAGCCAGCACTGAGCCCTGGGGCAATTTGCCACCTTTGTCTCCCAGTCCACCCCTCAGCACCCCTGGCCAAACCTGGGAAATGGTGGATATGAGCTTTTTAAAATGTTCAGATAATTTAAAAGTCCACGCAGAAGCAGACATAAAAATAATCAATAGAAGACACCCCTGATATGTTTTGAACAAGAATGACAGCCAACAATCTTATGCACCCTAACCTGGGAGTAAATCAAGTGAACATAGTGGGATTTCCACCCAGAACAAACCTGCCTTCCAAAGCAATGCTTATCTGGCCCTTGGGGGGACAAAAACATTTTAATTAAGGTAGAAGTTTTGTCCATACTTTTGCTTGTAAAGAAAAAGGAACCCTTTATTTAAGTAGAATGGAAAGAAAATATGCCACTGTGAAGCTCTTACTTTGATTAGTGAAAATAATCAAAGAGCCATTACTTTGGACCTGCAGCAAGGTAAAGATAGAATAAAAGAGATGCAGATACAGCGAGAAATTGGCTCTAGTAACATACAGAAGGAGGCCTGGGTGCAAAGGGGCAAGTCAAAGTATGGTGACTTGGTGACAGGAGTGCAACTGACCTGGATAGCAGTGTAGAACAATAGTTGAAGAAAGATTAAGAGTTTAATGCAGATATTACCATGTCTCAGCACACACCGCAGAGGAAGGCCATTCCTGAGGGAGAGGGTTGCTTGTATTAAGATGCCTTCTGCTTCATCAAGACTGCCCTGAGCAGGTTGTTGTTTATGTTTGGAAAGGTGGACTTCTAGCAATGTTTATACCAAGGATTCAAAATAACAAACATGGAGGACCAAGGAAGAAGGATAGGAAGAATAAATAAAGCTTCCTGGGATTAGGGTTTAGCAAGGCTGGAACAAATTTCCCATGCTGGGTCCCTCTGGTCATCATTCAGGAAGTAATTGAACCAAGGTAGAGCTTGAACGTAGAGACTGCAATCTGGCAGAGCCTGAATGAGACTTGTCTGGAGATTACTCTTATCGCATCCATTTGCCTAGGGGAAGGGCTTTCCTAAACAATAGAATGACAACTAAGAACAGTGCCCGCTCCAGGTTTTTGAGGGCCCTTGGGCAAGACACCTTGAATGGGCCCCCTCCCTCAGTGAGTCCACCTTCTCACCATCTTGTCACCAGGTGCTATTGCTCCTCATCCTATTTCTCATCATGGCTACCACTTGCTTGCTTGACAGAGCCAGCAGTGAGCCTGAGGCTTGTGGCAACCCCCCGAGCATTATGAGATGTGTTAGACTGCATGCAGGTGCCACCTCCCAACTGCTGCCAAGATCAGCTGGCCAGTCCTTGTCACCTCCCCTCACCCATTAGCTGAGTACAGGTGTTGTATAGCTAGGAGGAATGACTGCAGAATCAGCAGGCCTCAACACAGCTTTTCTTTATTTCAGCACACACAGAAGTGAGGGCTTAGGAGAAGCCCCACTCACTGTTGCTGCTCTCAGCTCTACAGGAGCTGCCAAGGTTCAAAACAATAATGAAGCCACAGTACCCCCACTAGGATACATAACATTCCTCCCTGCTTAGCTATCTTAGTCTTCCATCAAGGAGGTACCCTTTCATGGCACGGTCTCTGCACTTGACTAGTAAGTCTAGCTTGCTCAGATGACACTCTTTCAGTAACTGCCATAGGTAAGGAAGGAGTATTGCTCCCATCACTTAGTGGTTCTGATGCTTCAGCTGGTGGTGAGAGAAACGCATCAGTTCCAGATAGATCTTCAGCAGCTACCTCTGCTGATGGCAACCCACTCTGACCAGAACACTTTCTCAACTGGTCAACATGGCGATGCCACACTGATCCATCTACACACTGGACCTTGTATGGCACAGGTACAGTGACCTCAATGATAGAGGAAGGAACCCACCTCGGTCTAGCACCATAGTTCCTAGCAAACCCTTGATCTTGTGGGGCAAATGAATGGAGAATAGGAGCTGAGAAGGTAACATCCAGAGCTTGCTCCCGTTTGCTTTGTAAGTCTTCAGCTAAATCTGGGTGGAGACGGTCAAGACAAGTTTTTAGATGCCGCCCCATAAGTAACTCTGCAGGACTGACTCCTGTTGTTGCATAAGGAGTAACATGTTGAGCAATGAGAAACCTGGCAAGGCGCGTTGGCCAGGTTCCTCCCGCAATGCGCTTCAGGGCATCTTTTATTGTCTGCACCATCCGTTCAGCTTGGCCATTAGCTTGGGGATGATGAGGTGCGGTGGTGACAGCCCAAAGAAAGTTCTTGTCCACAAATGATTTAAATTAAGCAGATGTAAAAGCAGTCCCATTGTCTGAGACTATAGTATCAGGCAGCCCATGGGCTGCAAATAAGTGGTGCACTGCCGTGATTGTTGCAGTGGCTGTTTGTGATAGTACTAAGATTACTTCAAGCCACTTCGAAGAAGAATCTTCCACAGCCAATACGTTTTTTCCTTGAAATGGTCCTGCAAAATCAATATGGATTCTTGACCAAGGCTTCTTGACAAATACTGCACTCATTTACAGTTTTTTTCAATATCTGAGTCAATACCGGGCCACCAGATGTAGCTCATGGCCAATGCTTTCATGCAAACGATCCCTGGATGAGCTGCATGCAGTGTGGTCAAGATGGTTTGATGATTCTTATCTGGAATAACAACATGGTTTCCCCACAGCAGACATCCCTTACGGGCAGACATCTCATGCTGATGGCATTTTAATGGCTTAAATTCCTCTGGCAGTTCCTCATCTGCCCATCCCCTCCATACCCAGTTTAAAACACGAGCCAGTACAGGAACTCAAGCAGTCAGCCTAGTAATTTGATCATCCTGAAGAGGTGGGTCAGGAAGGGCTTTGAGCATCAAGACTTCCAGTGGAGGAGGTACAACAAAATCTGGAATTTGAAGTGGTACCCGATTCAATCCATTGGTATTAGCTATTGCCTTTCCTGGCTTGTAGACCAGTGTATAATCATAAGCACTGAGCAGAATGCTTCAACACTGCATGCGGGGTGATAGTATGCAGGGAGTAGGCTTACCAGGAGAGAAGATTCCTAGAAGAGGCTTGTGGTCTGTTTCAAAAGTATGGCTATAGAGATAGTTGTGGAACTTTTTGACTCCCGCAATAACATCCAAGGCTTCTCTGTAAATTTGTGCAAAGTTCCTTTCAGTGGATGACATAGTCCTTGAATAATAAGCAATTGGTGTCTCTGTACCATCTGGACATTTGTGGCTTAGCACAGCACAAACCCCATAAGAAGAAGCATCAGTAGTAAGGATTAGTGGTTGTTTTTCATCATAATGTACAAGTACAGAATTTGAACTCAACAAGTGTTTGACATTCTGGAAAGCATTCTCATCCTGGCTGGTCCATTTCCATGGAACTCCTTTTCCCAGCAAACAACGCAGTGGCTCAGCAGTGGTAGCCTTTTGTGGAAGAAACACATGGTAGAAATTGAGAAGTCCCAAGAAGGCTTGAAGTTCCTACTTTGTTTTGCAGCAGGTGCATCGTGAATTGCACGTATTTTTTCGTCAGTGGGGTGAATGCCAGGAGCATCAATACGAAAGCCCAAAAATGTTATGCCGGAGGTTTCAATTTCATAGTTCTCCTTTTTTTACATGTGTCAAAGCGATGAAGGACTTTTGAAGTCATTCAGTAAGCTCTTCCTCTGTTGATGCAATGAGCAGGATATCGTCAAAATATAGTACAGCACCTGGAATTCCAGAAAGTAGGGTTTCCATGAATTGTTGGAACAGTCCAGAGGCCACACAAAAAAAATGAATTGTAGAAGCTTTACTCGAAATGCCCCTCAATTAGTGATTATTGTTTGGGCATCTGCTGTAGAATCATCAGTGACCAACTGTTGATATGCTTGGGCCAGATCAAGTTTTGCAAAGACCTTCCCTCCACCAAGAACAGCGAGTTGATTGACAGCAGGCACTGGGTATGGATGCTGCTTAAGTGCCTTATTCACAGTGCACTTGTAATCCCCACACGGTCTCTCCTTTGCATTAGGCTTTAATACCAGTACAATGGATGTAGCCCACTGGGTCTGTGTAACTGGTTCTAGCACACCTTGCTTGATGAGATGCTCAAGTTCTTCTTCAATTTTTTTTCCTGCAATGCAAAAGGCACATTCCTGGCTTTCATGCAAATTGGTGCAATAGATGGATCCAGATGGAGTGACACTGGCTTCCCTTTGTATTCTCCCAATTCTTCAGAAAATACCCTTGGAAATGTATTAACAATTGCTGCAAGCCGACCTGTAGAAAGGGCATGAACTCCTTGAACACCAATCCCTATTGAGGAGAACCAGTTTCTACCCAAGAGGTTTTTCCTCTGCCCCTCCAAAATTATAAGTGGAAACTTCCCCTGGAAGTAGCCATACTGTACATCTAGGGTGCAGCATCCAACGATATCGACCTTCTTTGCATTGTAATCACGCAGAATGCATGGACGTAACAACTTTGGAGCAAGGGTCCCAGAAAATATGTGCTTAAGGGTGTCTCTGTTAATTATGGATACCCCAGACCCTGAATCCACTTCCATTTTGCACTTCCGGCCACTGATTAATATTATTGCATAAAACACAGAATCATGAGGTTCCTTGCCACAGACCTTCTGAATGTGATATAACTGTTGATTTCCATCACCCTGTGGATAGTCAACCCCATGAGATGCTAGGGGCCAATCTACATTGCACCCGCCATCGCAACGAATTTGGGGTCCTGTCGGGTTGAACGCTCTCACATTAAAACGTGATTATCCACACTCAGCCATTTTCCCCGTTACGGTTCTTCATTGAATGCGCGAGCTCGGTTCACACTCGAGCGCTGTGCTGTTTTCCTGCTCTTAAAGACGGCGGCTCTCATTGGAGGATCAGAAACTCTTCCTGTTTCTGCTGATTCCATGCCCACCGCACGGCTGCCACTGCTGTAGCAGGTGGTGGTGGAGGAAAGAAGGAGGCACCTATCCTCTTCTCCACCTCCACCTGCTGGAGGCCAGGACGAGCGGTTGGGGGGTGTCTGCCAATGCTCTTTTCCCCGTGCCAGCCCTTGACAGCCTATGTGAGGAAGAGGGGCAGTGGCGGCGGCACCCAGCGTTCGCATTTGGGGGGGGCTGCTGGCATCTTCGAAGATTTGAAGCTTCACGTCAGTAGTTGGATGAGCAAGCTAGGGATGGACGAAAGTCACTTACCTGGTCCCGCAGCTTGCTTTGCGGTGGGAGGGAGGCGCTCCGTCCCTCCCCCCGAAATTCTGGGTGGCAGGGGAGGTGCCCCGTCCCTCCCCGCTGAAATTCTGGCCGGGGGGGAGGCGCCTCATCCCTCCCCACCGAAATTCTGGCCGGGGGGGAGCGCCCCGCCTCTCCGGTCACGAAAGTTCTTTTTTTCTCCTGCCGGGACGCAAATGGCGGCGGCCGTAGCTGCCGCCGTTTGCGTCCCTGGCCTGCAGTCAGCCGTGATAGGCTACGTAAATCTTTACGTAGCCTATCAAAGCTGACTTTGAAAAGAAAAAAAAAAGCGCGTACGCAAATGGCGGCGCCCATGGGTGCTGCCATTTGCATACGCGCTTTTTTTTTTCCAAAGTCAGCCGTGATAGGCTATGTAAAGATTTGCATAGCCTATCATGGTCTTTTTGGAAATCTAGCCGTGATAGGCTACGTAAATCTTTACGTAGCTTATCACGTTGTGTTTTTTTTCACCTTGGAAATGGCGGCAGCAGCAGCCGGTCAGAAGACCGGCTGCCGCTGCTGCCGCCAAACCGCCGCCAGGAGCCGCCGCCGCCAGGGACATTCGCTGAAGGTAAGTCCCATCCCGGGGGGGGGCGGACCGTTTCTCCACCAATTTTGGGGGGCTGAATGCGTTGGCATTCAGCCTCCCGGAGATTCATGGAGAAATTCTCCGACATCCCTATGGGCAACCACCTCAGAATCAGGCTTCCTGCATTGAGCAAAGGGTTGTTTTATCCCTTCAAATGAGACTAAGTTTTACCCCCTTCTATCCCCCACTTCAGCATTTTTTTTTAAATTAAGACGTTATCTTTGAAGAATTGTGGCTTCTCCGTGATATTTTTTTTTCTTATTCAGGCATGATCTTTGAAGATTCGAAAATTCGAAGATGTGAAGCTTCACATCTTTGAATCTTCAAATAGGGATGGCGGAGAAATTTGCCACAGACTCCAATGAGGCCGGATTCTTTAGAATCTGCCCCCCTCCCGGAGTCCATGGCAGAACGGAACTACCCCACCCCCACCCCCTGAAATCCCCCCAGGACAGACCCTACCTGGTGGCGGCTGGTCCGGGTCGTCATCTTCGTTCCGCAGCCATCCACTACCAGGCTGTGGAACAAAACGGTGTCCGTCCCCATTGCCATGATTGGCACAGTGAAGCCAATCACTGACTGGCTTTTGTGATTGGCTTTTGTGAAGCCAATCACAAAAAGAGCAGGGACGCAAATGGCGTCCCCTACACCAGACACCATTTGTGGCTGCAGCCCAGCAGCGGACAGAAGTCCGGCTGCGGGTGGCCCCAGCCGGCATCTCCGCGGATTTGCCATGGAGCGCAGCCAGCCAGTGAGGAGTCCAGGGGAAGGGACGGATCGTCTCCCCCCCCAGCGTGGACTCCCCCAGCGTGGACTCCCCCAACATACTGGTGAGTATGTTCCGTATACCCCTATATTCAAAGATCATGCCTGAATTAGAAAAAAAAAAATCACAGAGAAGCCACAATTCTTCGAAGATAATGCCTTAATTTTTTTAAAAAAGCCAAAGGTTTTTAGAAGGGGGTAAAACTTAGTCTCATTTGAAGGGATAGGATGACCCCCTGCTCAGTGCAGGAAGCCTGATTCGCAGGCAGTCGCCCATCCAACTACTGACTGGGGCCGACCCTGCTTAGCTTCCGAGATCAGAGAAGCGCGTGCACATCCAGCCCTTTGCTTGTTACTGAGGAAACATTGAGTGCTGAGGAAGCTATGCAATCAATAGCTGGTAGACGACATGGGGCCGTCGAGAGCTGTGATTGGACAGGAGGGAAATACAAACACCGCCATATATGGACAGGCAGGGGAGGGGACTACGACCAGATGCAGTAGCGAAGGCAGAAAATCAGAGCACATTAAGGGGAAATACTGGGATATCAGGGTATTGAAAGTGGGAGCATGGAAGTGGGAAATTCCAGTTCCAATTCGAGGCAGGTACTGCGTAGTGTGAAAGGCAGGCGGTGAAACCTCATTGGAAGCAAAAAAACCCATAAGTGTAGATCGGCCCTAGGTGGAGTGACTTCTTGTTATAGTTCCTTGGCCTTGTGCTGACAGATTTTGAGTGGCAGACTCACTCAAGGTGACCCCTCTTCTTGCAAACCTGCACTCAGCATCCTTGAATCAGCACAGAGAGTGCTGATGTGGTCCTCCACAGCCTGAGTAGGAATAGGTATGCCAGGGCTTACCTGCAGATTTTATGGAGGGTGCATTTCTTCTATTCTGTTGACCTTGCTGCCTAGAATTCTCAGCCTGCTTGCTCCAGATGGCATTTACATCATCTGCATCTCTCTTGTGTTCTGTACCATATAGTGTGATGTAGTCCCACTGGCTAATGCCTTTTCTTGAGCCATTGCAAATGTCAAGTTTGGGTCGGACAGGAGGTGTTATTGTAGTGCTTCATCATAAACCCCACAGACAAGGTGATCCCTCAACATATCCTCTAGAAAATCCCCAAAGTTGCAGTGTTGAGAAAGTTGATGCAGTTCGGCAATATAAGTGGCAATACCGTATCCAGGTTGCTGCATTTGTTTGTGAAATTTAAATCTCTGCACAATAACTGAAGGATTTGGTGAGAAATGTATCTTCAGTAATCCTGAAAGTTCCTCAAATGTCTTAGGTTTTGGGTGAGGCAGGAGCAGTGAAGGATCGTATTATGGCAAATGTCTGTGTCCCACAAACAGTTAAGAGTAGGGATGGACGAAACTGCCTTACCTGGTCCCGCAGCTTTTTTCGGTGTGTGGGGGGGGAGGCGCTCTGTTTCTCCCTGCCGAAATTCTGGCCGGAGGGGAGTGCCCCGCCTCTCCGGCCACAAAAGAAAAAAGTAAAAAAGAACCCAAAAACAACGTGATAGGCTACGTAAATCTGTACGTAGCCTATCACGGCTGACTTTGGGGGAAAAAAAAAAAGCGCATACACAAATGGCGGCGCCCTTATTTTCGCCGTAGTCTACGTAAATCTTTATGTAGGCTACCCGTGCCCAAATAAAGAACGCAAATGGCGGCGCCCATGGGCGCCGCCATTTGCGTACGCGCTTTTTTTTCCCCCCTCCCAAAGTCAGCCGTGATAGGCTACGTAAAGATTTACGTAGCCTATCACGGCTGACTTTGAAAATCTAGCCATGATAGGCTACGTAAATCTTTACACAGCCTATCACGTTTTTGTTTTGTTTTTTACTTTGTAACGGCAGTGGCGGCAGCCGGTCGGAAGACCGGCCGCCGCCACCAAACTGCCGCTGAGAGGGACATTCGCACGAGGTAAGTCCCATCCTGGGGGGGTGGCGGAGAATTTCCCCACCAATTTCGGGGGGTCGAATGTGTTGGCATTCGGCCTCCCAGAGATTCGTGGAGAAATTCTCCAACATCCCTAGTTAAGAGCACAGCTCGCTTTTGCTCAGCATTGGCTATCTTATTTGCTTCAAGAGAAGATGAAAGCTGTTCTGCATAAGAATCTCAGGAAGCAGGATGACTATCATCAAACTCTTTGATATGTCCAAGAGCAGCCATTTTGATTTTAATTCTTCAAAACACACACACACACACAGGAGTTGCTCAAGTTCTTAAGTGGGTCTAGCTGACTGCTTACCAGTTAGTTGTGTAAATGGATTCACAGTCCTTGTTGCCTGGATAGTTCTCAGGATCCCAGCTTTGTCGCCACAAAATGCATAGCTAGGAGGAATGACTGCAGAATCAACAGGCCTCAACACAACTGTCCCTTATTTCAGCACACACAGATGCCAGGGCATAGCAGAAGCTCTACCCACTGTTGCTACTCCGAGCTCTACAGGAGCTGCCAAGGTTCAAAACAATAACTAAGCCACAGTACCCCCCCCCCCCAGGATACATAACAACAGGCAACTCCACCCATTTGGGGAAGCTCCTCGTGTCCTTTGCTTACTAGGACAGGAGGATCTGTCAAGATTATGGGCCCTATTTCTCTCTCTCTCTCTCTCTCTTTCTCTCTCTCTCTCTCTCTCTCTCACACACACACACACACACACACACACCTTTCCCAACTGCCTGGTTGTAACAAATGACTAACTTAAGGTAAACAAGGTAGTAGAGAGTAAAAGTAAAGGATTATGCTACACAACGCTATAACTAAACTAAGAACCTAATACTGTAAAAGTTAGCCCAGGGAAGACGAAAGACATGCCTATTCTTGGCCAATGTGGATGGCATGAAAACATTCTTTCCCGGCCTCCTTAAAAGACAACCAGTAGATGGTTGGGGTAGACCTGAAATAAGAGAGGGTGGGCAGGTGGGTCGTATGGCCAACAGCCTCTGACTAAGGCCGGGCAGTGTGGGATGAGGTTTTTCATAGCCCCACCCCAAATTTCAGCCTCCAAATCTCATGATAAAGCCAACACTGTGGCTCTCATGGGATTTCCCCAAATCGCACAAGATTTCCACTGGCATGTGTCAGAGAGGATGATATTTGCATTTTCCCAATTACTGGGAAATCCAAGTCTTTAAAGAAAAGATAAGCAAGTATGATTTTGTAATATTTGCATTTATTCAAATTATATTCCTAAAAATATGCTAAAAGTCAAGATATTTAAGATATTTTATTTTAGCCATCTTCAGGCATTTTAGCCCTCATGCACTGAGGGAAGAGTGGGATCACACTAGCTAATTTCCTCCCTCCCCCCCCCCGCCCTCAGGTTGTGTCTCCAGGACCTGACACCACTGCCCTCTGTACTTTGGAGGGTGAAGTTCTGCAGTGGGGAACCTGCTCTATGGGTGTAGGCTCCCTATGCAGTGTAGAACCCTGGACATGCACAAGGGTTGTCGTGACGAGCCTATACTTGTGCAGCAGTCTAACCAATGCAGTTCTTCACTCTCCTGTGCGTGGAAGGTGTCAGGACTGGGGCGCAGGCCTGCGATGGAGGGAGCAGGACCAGTTTGCACATCCCTGCTCTCCCTTCATGTGCTTGTAATTGTATGAAGGTTAGAAACAGCTGAATAGCGCTGAAGTGAGGCTTGAAAGTTGAACAGTGGGGTTAAACTTGCTACTGTGTTTAATTCTAATCCACGCATCTCCTGCTTAATTTAAAAGCAAAGGAAATAATTAAGTCTCTCATTAGTAGTTAAGAGCTAAATGAAATATGAAGTCTCCTTAGGCCGGCCTGTGAGTCCTTGGATCTGAACAATTTAGCAGCTCCAATATTATACAATCTTAATGTGCAAACAAACAAATTGGCACAGTTTACAAGGAGACTGAGCCGTTTTCAGAGGGCCTTGCTCTGACTTAGTGCTTTGCTCCAGCTCCTGTGATTTTAACAGGTGCACGATAGTCAGGAATTCACCAGTACAGCTTTTTTGGCATACATATGCAGCAAGAGAAAATTCAGCTCCTGGAATTTTTGGATCAGGATCTGACAATCGATGTGGCAACCCTACATTTATCTAACACCGGGGGCGGAGACCAGGTGGCCCTCCAGATTTTATTGGACTGCAAATCCCGTCAGCCCTAGCCAGCATAGTCAATTACGAGGCATGGCGGGAGTTGAAGTCCAACAACAACTGGAGGGCCACATGTTCTGCATCCCTAATCTAAGCAAATGTTGGGGTATCAGTTTGCAAAGTGGGGAGGCAAACTGTATTCTATACACCTGAGTATCGCCTAACCAAAGTAGAAATGTTGGTAGACAGGCAGTTGTGGAGGTTATAGGTCTTCTTTCCAATCAGGACCTTCAATGCAAACTGTTCTCCCCTAAATATCTAACTATATAGTTGTTCTAAGGAATTACTGCAGAATCAGCAGGCCTCAAATGCAACTTAGCAGAAGCTCCACCCACTCTTGCTACTCCCAGCTCTACAGGAGCAGCCAAGGTTCAAAACAATAACTAAACCACAGTACCCCCAATAGTTTTGCAAAGTAGTTGTGTTAACGGCCAAACTAGACATGATATGAAATGCATCTTTGCACTTCATGAACTTCACATTCATGTTTTATAGAAAACTGAAATAGTAGCCCTGGCGGAGGGCCTGATCATCACTGGGACTACTGCAGGTGAGAAGGAGCTGGTGTTTGCATTTTTACAAGTTCAAGACACATTTTAAGTCAGTTCCAGTTTGGCTTTGAGTTTCAAACCAAAGTGATTGACAAGGATGCAGTATGCAGTGCATTATTGCCAGTATGAATTACTCAGTTCCTGCATTGAGCAGGGGGTTGCACTCGATGGCCTTGTAGGCCCCTTCCAACCCTACTATTCTATGACTCTATGAAATTTTAACATGTCTGGCAAAACTGACTAACTGAATCTGACTTTAAAGACTGAGGGCTTATTCAAAGCAGTGTATGGCAGCCACTGAGGGTGGGGGCCGAACTCGAGCCTGTGTTCACTTCTAGACATACCAGTACATTCTGGGCCAGTTGTACACACAGTTGCACACGGTTTATGTCAATTCCTGGTGGTATAGCAAAAATGAAATTCAGCATATGGTGGGTAAGCATAATTGGCTCAGTGTGTCCTAGTATGCCTGGAAGTCAACATGGCCTAGGCTTTTCCCACGGCCGCCATGTGCAGACTTGGTTATGAGAACAAACCCTGCCAAATCTCCATCCTTTTCCTTTTTTTTTCAGTAAGAGCGTCAACAACAACTCCTCAGTTACATTCAGCTCTCTGAGGTTCTCAGGGTCTTCATAATGCTTAAAAGATGTCAAAATTCTCAAGATAATAATCAACGAGAGAAAAATATGCAAGAATGTTGGCCTGCTTCAGAACTTCTGGTCAGGCCTTCAGTCATTGTCTGACTGCTTTTGCTTGCTGCATTTCAAAGCCACACATTTTTACAGGGTGGTGAACTTGTGCCCCTGCAGATGTTATACTACAAGTCCCATCATCATTGGCCATGCTGGCTGGGGCTGATGGGAGTTGGAATCCAACAACATCTGGAGGTGACAGGTTTCCCACCACCATTTTTAAGAATCAACACTGAATATCTAAAATGGATGGTGTAACTTGATTTTTTCATCATTCATAATGAAGGTATGACTGCCAGCTTAGCAGAAAGAACACACACAGTAACTAATTTTGCAACGAACTCACATTTACCTTTTGACTGAGCTGATTTCAGTGAGAGTAAATAAATTTTGAAAATATACTTTAGAAAGTATCTACTGCAGGCTTTAGTGGGCATGCACCTTCACTGTATATTAAGTACGTATTGACATAAAGCACCTCTTAGGACTAGTGTTTAAAAAACCAACTAGATTTAGACATTCTACCTGGGTTCCATCACTGGCTAGGCTTTTCATGCCGTTCTCACAATGGACTTTGTAGGTTGTACATTTATTGACCTTGCATAGAAAGGCTAGTATAGTATGTTCAAAGATCTGAGACAACTTTGTGAAGTACCACAGCAAACTTTAATTTATATTTTTGAAACTGATCACTTACAAAAGAAGTTCTCCTACCAAGTAAAAAAAAACCCTGCTGTGTACATTGATTGATGAAGAAAGCCTGTGGTTAGGGATGTGCCTTTAGTTGGGAAGTTAATTAAGAACAGCTTGTTAAATATGTTACACACAGTTTGTTATTAAGTAAGTGTGTACTAGTTATGACTGTTCATCTGTTGTCTAATTTTCTCTTATGTCAATAGTTCTTAAAACTGTAGGGCGCGCTTCTCTTAGGGAGGAGTGGAGAACGCCTGGATGGAGGGGACACAAACTGTAGGTGAGGGGCATGATGCTGAAGCAGGTGGAACTT
Source organism: Heloderma suspectum (assembly GCF_057233095.1). Classification (NCBI taxonomy): domain Eukaryota; kingdom Metazoa; phylum Chordata; class Lepidosauria; order Squamata; family Helodermatidae; genus Heloderma; species Heloderma suspectum. The sequence goes on from NC_139458.1 coordinate 94,056,709, forward strand.
TCCTCCTCTTATGAGTGCCAAAAGATATGGGTGGGTTGAATGGTGTTTAGCAGAGAATCCTCATTGCTTTCTGTTGATAGGGATAGCCCAGCTTCAGTGGTCCATGCTCTCCTGGTACTCTCCTGTTTGGATTGCTGCAATGGGGCTGCCTTTGAACATGGTCCAGAAACTTCAGTTGGTAGAGAATATGACTGAAAGACTGCTGGGCATTATGAACGTATTATACCAGTACTTTTTCATCTTCACTGACTCCCAAGCCATTTCTGAGCCCAATTCAAAGTGTTGTTTTTGACATTTAAAGCCCTTCTTGGTTTGGGACCTCAGCACCTGAAGGATTACCTCTTCCCACAGGTACCTACTCTTACTTCGAAATTATAATCCGAGGCCCTTCTTAGAGTGCCCCAGAGAGGCAACCTCCCCAGAGACGCCCATCTGGTGCCTACCTTTATATCCTTTTAGCACCAGGCAAATACCTGTTTATTTTCTGAGGCTTCTTAAATTGTGCTGTGGTTCTTAATATTGTTTTATCTCTTTATTCTTCCGCTCGCTGCTTTGAACTGATCTGTTTTGACCTTAATTGCTGTGTTTTTATTTGCTGCATTTGATTGCAATGTGATTCTTTAGTGTAATTAAAACAAAAACAAAAACATCTGTAACCACCCGGAGAACTTTCTATTATGAGGCGGTCTATAAATATCAAGCCCAAATATATAAATATTTGTGGAGGTGATTGTTCCTGCACTTGGATTTGCTTCTACATAATCCCAACCTGATTTGGGAAGAACTACTGGTTTATTCTAGTGATGTTTCCCCAATTGTGATTTTTAGGAGGGATTAGAGATGTTGTGTTTGTTTCACTTTCTAATGTCATTGTTAGATTAGCACCCCAATCTTGGCACAAAGCAACTGAGTGCACGTACACTAGTTCGTATAAGGATCTCTGCTGTGGAACAGATAGTGCTATTTTGCAGGAGCAAATGCCCAGAATACATTTAGAAGAAGAGCCCAAGCTCAAAGTTTGAATAATACTGTATTATGTAACAGGCTAATTTCCCTGTTGCATTTGCATCCTAGCTTTTTTATTCTTTCAGATTCAAACAGTAACCAAGAACGTACTTGTACCTCAAGAGATCAGAGAACCAGCCAATGTTACAGACTCCATCTTTGCCATGATGAATGAAACAGATGTGACTCCAGAACCCCAGCTGGTCATAAAGAAGGGCCTTGAGTTTAAGGATGGAATGAATGTCTTGGGTATTATTTTTATTTTATTATTTGTATTTATGGGACACCTATCAAAATCCCTAGGGATCATATGAACATTGGCACTATCAATCAATGAAAAGTCACCCCCCAGTTTTAATTGAATAACCATTAATCTGAATCAGGGTGGATAAAAATCGATGATTTTTTAAAAAATAATAATTTAAATTGATTTTTATATTTTTAAAAAATCATAAATAAAACACCAAATTGCTCTCTAACTAAAAAAATAACACAATTAAGCGTCATCATAAACATGCTAATCCTACACTTATAGTCTCATAACAATGAAGTCACCTACCAATCAAACATGGGCATTTTGTCTCATACAAATAGCTTTGCCCAGCCTAACTAGCCGCTCTTGCTTCTTAAAGGTTTGGGGCTTTTAGTTTCTCTAAAATCCGATGTGCAAAGACACAGGCTAGATAAGACTGTTGTTCTGTGCTTATGTGGTAGTGGAGTTGGGCCAGGCAAGGCAGAGCAGTTAGTTAAGACAGAAAGACAATATAGCAGAATGGATAAAAACTGATGCTATACATACATACATACATACATACATAAAAAAATTAGATTTTTTTTCATCCCAGTAGCTATCAAACTTTGCTTTGATCTATCAGTCCTGGGCATTTCATTTTTGTTTGCTACTTCGTTTTTTGCAAGGGCAAGGCTGGGCCAAGACAGAGTGAAACAAAATGGAGCAACACTAGAAAGACAAAGAGAAGACAAAATTGTTCAGTGTGCATCTTCCTCATACTAAGGCTGCAATCCTTTATACTTACCTGAGAGTAAGTCCCATTGTACTCAATGGAACCTATTGCTGAAGAGGCATGTATCGGATTGTGCTTTTAACCTCAAACTGTCATGGATGCAGGTCATAAGAAAGAATGTTTTAAAGACATTCCCACTATATGTAAAAAAGATAGTATGCAAAATATGTAGTGAGACAAAGAGATGCAAAGTCTGCTTGTAATTATGAAACAGTGTAAACAGTACTCTGTTTAGCTGTAAATTAATATGGCGTAGTGGTCAAATGTGCACCATTGTTCTGGAAATGTATGAAAAAGTTTCAAAGGGAAACTTGATTTAAATCACTGATTTAAATTCTTGCTGATTAAAATATTATATAAATCCACCCTGATCTGTATCTATTTATGATACCATTTTATCATCATAATAAGTTTATATATGCTATATTTACAAGACATAACACCAAACCTGTATGTGTTAGAGTTTACCTAGGAACACTCCAAATCAATACTTTCTTCACGGAAGATTATAGGAAAGTAATGGGTGGTATCCAAAGCAATAGTCATACAAGGGAAACTCCTACCCACTGCAGTGCCTTGTGGTCCTACAAAAGCCTCTCCTGGGGGTCAAGAGACATTCAGGAAGGGCACAGGATACAGGGGGTGAGGAGTGGGGATTGTAGTGGGAGGGGCAAATTAGGGGAAATCTTGCTCACGCCTGTCTGCTTCCCAGTTCCTCCTTCCCATTCAGCTGTCTGGCCAACATCCCAGACCTTTCCTAAGGGTGCATGGGACTGCAGTGGGGAAGAAGGGGTGGGAAATTCCCCTTGCATGAGCATTGGATTGGGTGCAGCCCAAGGGCATTTCAGTCATGGAGCTGATTTTAAGAGTGACTTCAAGAGGTTACAGAAATATCTTGACTTCATTTTGATAGAGCCTCCATACTTTTAATATTGTAGCTTTCTTTCAACAGGTCTCATTGGATTCTTCATTGCTTTTGGTATTGCAATGGGCAAAATGGGAGAACAAGCCAAGATGATGGTGGATTTCTTCAATATCTTGAATGAGATTGTAATGAAGTTAGTAACCATGATCATGTGGTAAGTTGAAGTCATCACCTACTGAGACACACCAAACCTAGGTAGAGATGTGGAGTGTTGGGGAAAAACTGGAAGAAATCAGGGTGGGGGGATGGTTTATTTTTCCATTCCACCACCACCCCTTTCTGTGTGCTCCCCCAGGCCTTCACATCTCTGAACTTGGGTATCGTTTTGAATCTTATCTACAATTTCTGCAATTATATATTTCTCTATATTGGTTTGAAACTACTGTAATTACCTCATGCATTTGTTTTCCAAATGTGCATCCTGTTCTTACTCCAAATTGCTCAGAGTGGCGTGCGTGAGAGTTACCCCATGTTATCCTCACAACAATGGGGCAGACAGAGGAAGCATGTGTGGGTGCTGGCCTGGGTCACCCAGTGGACAGCATGAGTTCTGCAGCCCTGGTCCATAAGGTATCCACTACACCACCCCACACCCCTGCTCATTCAAGAATCAAAAGAGGCTGTGGCTTTGTTTCTGTATTTTAACTTACTGCCTGATGCTCACAGATGTCCTCTACCAGTCATATTGCATTGATGGCAAAGAACTAGATCTTTGCATAGCCGCTGCCCTTTCACATTGCTGGGATCTATTCCCATACCCTAACACTGGTGTTGCAGTGGCCAGCGACACAGTCGAACAGGGGCCCGCCCTTTGCCCGTGATGTTTGTTCATTTGTACACAGGAACATAGAAAGCTGCCTTTTACTGAGTCCGATCATTGGTCCATCCAGTCCGGTATTGTCGAGACTGACTGGCAGCAGCTCTCAAGGGTTTCAGGCAGGAATCTTCCCTCACCTTACCTGGAGAAGCCAGGGATTGAACCTGGGACCTTCCACTTGAAAAGCATGTGCTCTATCACACTGAGCTATGACCCCTGTATAGCGGGGCACCTCTACATTATGCAGATAAGTAGATTCCTTTTGTTCATATCCATATAAATTCTTTCCAGTTATGTATGGCTACTCTCCAAGGAAAAAGAACCATCCCCTCCAGCAGCTTCAATGATTTATGAAACTTGTGAGCCCCATAAGAACATAAAACAAATCTGGGCATCTGGTTTGGATGCCTTATAACCTTTTCCTTAAGAATTATCCTCAGTGAATATTTCAGGAAGGAGACTGCATGGCACCTGCAGAAACAGTGGTAAAACCGTGAACGTGACATGCTCATAGAGACCTGATTGATCAGACGGAAAGCAGGCATTTCCCTGCCACCATCGTTTCAGTTTTCTTTCTGAAATCAATAGGTATCCAAAATAGGGGGGGGGGGGGAATAAGTTTTTACATTGAAAAAAAGTTAATGTTAAAAATAGGGCATTAATGAAAGCTTCCCCAAACTCTCTGCCTCCATTGGTTCCTAACTGGATGCTTTTAGCACTTTGACTTGGGTAGGAGCAGGGCTATTGGACTTCTCTGTGGAAAGTACAGACAAGCCAGCCATTCACCGTAATGACTGGGATGCCATTTTGAACTGCAGGAGGGGATGGATTATAGGAAACAAATGAACAAAAAAGCTTGCTTCTTCAATTTTATCAACCTGTATTACAAGTTTGTCACCAAATTTTGATGCACGTCTTTTTAATGCCCGGACTGGGTAGTGGCACAAGGAATGACAACGCGAGTAACCTGAAGACAGCCGGGCACCTATTCCAATCTGCCAGGCAGGAGCCATCACCATGCAGATAGGCGTTACAGGGGAGAGACTGGACTAAGCCTCAGGGCTCTTTCTATGCCCCAAGAAATTATCCATGCTCTGATAACTGTGCACTACTTCTGTCTTGCAACTGGTGGAGGCTGGTGCCTCCGCTTTCAGTGGGGCTGTGGATCCTTTCTGGGTTTCAGTCTGAGCCAGCCAGAACACTAAAAGAGCTATCTAAGGGGACAAACTTCATCCCCAAAGTGGGTTCAGCACCTTGTATAGCTCTTTTAGAGTTCTGACTGAAACCCAGCATGGATGCATGGAAATCAGAGTCACCAGCCCCTCTGGCTTGCAACCAAGGACTCGGAAGTGCTGATCTGTGAGGGACTAAAGGGGAGGACTGGGCTGAATCCCAGCGCTCATTTTCCTCCCCACAGATATAGCTGCTCTCCTAGGGGCAGCTGATCTGTTAGGATCCTGGAGACCCTGGGCAGAATCAAAGCATTCTCTCCCTGTCATGACCAGTGCTCTTCCAGTCAGATTCTTCAGCCTAAAGCAGTGCCATCTCAGTTCCCATCACCAGATAGTGAGGATATTCAGGTCTGGGACATTTTCTATCCAAAGGAGAAAGTACAGTAAAAATGGCATAGGCCTGTAAATAGACACACGCTGGCTATCTGCGACAAATAAGAATAAGCTCTTGGCAACCTGGCAGGTAAGCATCTGAAAACTTCGTTCCTTTTTTTCTTTCGAGACTTTCAGTAAGCTACTGCTGTTGGAGATAGTTATATGGGACCCACAGGAGGTAAAAAAAAAAATTAATGGGCTAATAACATATGTGAACTTATTTTCAAGGATTAAGAAGCTGTCAAGAATTCCACCCTGCTTTGCCACGTAATCCTTATAAGTGTGACATTGAGCAGGGGGTTGGACTTGATGGTCTTGTAGGCCCCTTCCAACCCTACTATTCTATGATTCTATGATTCTATGTGGTTAACTACTACAAGGCATTATTTATCAAGATTCTCTGTCTTCTCCTGTATGCGATCAAATTACTTTTCTGTGAATCAGAATTTGGGTTGTAGGGTCATTGTCATTTGGTTCCAGAACCACTTTTTCATAATCCATAGAAAGGTCCCAGCAAAAATATTTCCAACAACTAGAGATAAGGAGAAAAGCTGTGGATGCCAGGCTTAATCAGATATTGCTCCACTGACCACAGTGGAAGGATACAACTGGACAGAAAGCAACTCAGGATTAGCAAATCGAATGTATGAACAACTTCTATGTGGGCTGAAAAAATGTTCAGTTCTATCTATGTTTGGAGCATAGCCTTTTGTTGGCAATGTTTACATTGTGAAAAGATTACACAGACTGCATACGTTTTAAGCAAAAACTATGAATTTGAAATGATAAGGAAATGGAATGTGTAAGGACAAGGCTGTACCTTTGAAAGTTAAATCAATTTTAATCATGTGAACAAGCTCAGCTAAGTTTTTAGTGCACTGGTATACTCCTATCAAGTCCTTCTTACATATATCTCCACTGGGTTTTTTGAGTGGTGGGGTGGAGGGTTAAGGCCAGTAACTGCCTGCATGTTCCATTTTTGTTTTGAGCTAAAGACATCTTAAAATGCATTCCTGCATTTTTTTATTATTATTATGTTGTGTCTTCTAGGTATTCTCCACTGGGCATTGCCTGTCTCATCTGTGGAAAAATCATTGCTATCAAGGACTTGGAAGTAGTTGCTAGGCAACTTGGGATGTATATGGTAACTGTGATCATCGGCCTTCTCATCCACGGTGGGATCTTCTTGCCTTTGTTGTACTTTGTCATAACAAGGAAAAATCCCTTCTCATTCTTTGCTGGCATATTTCAAGCATGGATTACTGCTTTAGGCACTGCTTCAAGGTATTTGATATAAAATGCAGATAGTGACTAAAGATTTGCCAAATATTTCCCCCCCTTTCTTGGGATCATATCCCCCCCCCCCATAATGCTCCTAGGATTGATGCTGCTGCAGCAGGTGGGGGGGGAGGGTGAACCCTTGGCCTTAAAGGTAAGGCCACCTCATATTCAAAAGTAAGACCATCAATCTGAAAGTTCTTAGAATACCATCCCCCAAAGACTCGATTCAATTTTGATGGGTCTTTCCCCTCCCCAACAATTTGTTTAAATGTTGAACTGCAGGTTCAGCTCAGCATTAGTATTTACAGAGTTAACATTCAGTGCTATTATAAATACTTTGGGTTGGATCTAGAGAAATGCCAGTGGAAGATGGTGGGTAGAAGGTGAATTTCGCACAAGCATCCCCTGGGCTGCAGGACCCTGCTGAATGGGCTGGGCTGTGGCATGGGAGGCTGAGGGAGGCCCTTCAGTGAGTAGGAGCTGCATTTTTCAAGGGGTCTGGGGGACTACAGGAGGGGTCTCCAGTAGGCAGGAAAGTCACCTTCTGCCCATCCCCTTCTTCCAGTACATCTCTGGATCCAGCACGTTCATAATACTTATGCGGCAGTGTGTGTGTGTGTGTGTGAAATCCTCATTGCATGGATTTCAGCCAGAAAACTAGCATGCACCCCACCACACTGATGCTGTCACAAAAAGGAGATTTTGTGGGATGCCACCTTGAGCATCATTTTGGGGTGGAAATGTGGAATATAAATTAAATAAACAATACATTTGGGCATATTGGGGGGTAAAAATAAATAAATCAGAGTTTAGGTGGGCAATTGCTATTACCTTATCAATGTATCCATCAGACTATAGGCTCTACAGACCCAGAGTTTCCCTACTCCTTTACAATTTCCCTTATTCACACACGTACAACACTCAGTCACCCGGAGTTGGTTCACAGCATTGGCTGTTGTGTTTGAAATAATTGGCTCAGCTAGCAACCTTCCCTTCAGATGATAGTCTGCAGAGAGAGCTTTTCCAGGGCTCACCATGGACAAAATGGCACTACAAGCAAAGGGCATCATTGGTGTCTCACGAGGGATGTTGGAGAAATCCATAACAGAATTAAATGAGTTCAGATTTCTATAAATCCAACTATAAACCCACGGATTCCACAGCGGACTAGGTTCTCCTCAGTCACATGGATTCCATGGACTTGCATACTGGTGTTTTAACTTTCTGGAATTTTGCACAAATTTAGTTGTAGAAAAATACGTAAAATAAAAAAAAACAGCCAAAAATGTGCATTTCCCCCATAGGCTAAAGCATGAAATGCATATTTTTAGGGGGGATTTGCACGTTTGGGAAGGATTTCCACATTTTTGCAAGTGTGAATTTGCACAACTTCAGAAAATTGGGAAAATATCCAATTCCATCAATGAGCAGGCGACAGAATGAAAGGTGCCTGACAATCCGCGAAACGCAGAACGGTTTTTACAAAATCGGTACATCCCTAGTCCCACTTCATTTGTTCAAATTTTGAATAACTTACTTTTATTTCACTTGTAGTCCACTGATGACTTTGATGCACAATTTATATGCGGTATATCCCAGCATATAAAATGATGAATTTGCATGGAGATAGCCCATGATAGGCAGTTCCCCACCCCACAAAACCCAGTGTCAGTCACTAGAGATGTGAAGACCTGAAAAAAAAAAAACCCACAGAAAAATGACAGGGAGACAGAACAATGATGGGGGTGGGGATGTTTTTTCCATTTTAACACAGGGATTTTTGGAAAACATTTTTTTCTGGTTCCTCCCCTGCCCCCAGTTTTTATCCCAATCTTTCACATATCTATCAGTCACCTGCCCCACAATGTGGTCCTGGCCCCTAAATCTGGCTTCTCTTTAACACCAGTTACTGTGTAGATGCTGGGTTGTTTCTGGTTTACCTCTATTATAGACTCAGATTCTGAGATGTCCTTCCAGTTAAGCAATGCTTTCTGCTTTATCTTTCAGACAGGTTCTTCCAACTCTATCCAACAGGAAAAACTGTTTACTTTCTCAAGTTTAAACAGATATTCCCAGCTATTATCACCCCCTCCCTTTCTCAAGTATCTCTATTGGCTCTCTTTGTTCTCCAGTTCCTATGGCCACCAGAAGTAGTCAGCGGCCTGCCTCTTACTAGGGCCCAAATGTGGAGTGAGGTAGAATACACTTTACTGGGGCCTGGCTCAGGCTGCAACCCTATTACCATGAGGAGGGGAAATGAGGGTATATTCTTAATGGTGAAGTTATTTATGGAAACCTATTTCTCTAAACCTACCTTCCTAGCACCGAGCTATACATTACTCTATATTTTTTACTCTAGTGTAAGTGCACGTGGCCCTGATTCAGATTGAGACCACTGTACTGTGCGAGAGGAGAAATGACTTTTCCCACCATTATTTTCCCCCGAATCTTCCACCCCTGCACACACACACACACACACACATACACACACAGAGTATGGAGGTTTAAAAACAGAAGTAAAAGCCTTGATTGGCACCAACAGAGATTTTGCAGTGAAAAGGCCTGAAAAATAAAGCTTTAAAGTGAAGTTTGCAGCCACTTTGGTCCATTTGAATTAAAAAATTAATAATGATAGGATAATACCTTTAATAGGACCAACCAAAAAGTTACAAAATCATCAACAAGCTTTGTAGGACTTCTTCAGGATGGATGCTGTGTTAAACAAAAACAGCAAAAGGTGTGTGGTGGTGTGGATGTTTGGGGGCATGATAGAAAAGCCTCCATATGACCCATGGTGTAATTTCAAAAATATGGAAAATGAAGAATTAAAACAGGCACTTTTGTTTCAGGACTCACGAGATTGTATGTAAGGGATGGGATCGTAGTATGTGTGGGAGGGTGCCGTGTTACAAATTTGTACTGGGCCCAGTAAAATGATGCCTTGGTCCTGCCGTTTACCCTGCATTAACTCCTTGTACAATGTTCATTCACCACAGTATTGAACTTGCAGCCCCTGTTCTTGCAGTTTGATATCTAGCTCTGTCTATTTTCTCATATGGTTAAGGGTAAGTACAATACATCAAAGAATGGTGTGGTCAGCAACACACCAGGCAATGAAAGAATTGTGTATAGTCCTATCCACTTCCATCGCCTGAAAAAAACCTCCCCTGACACTGAGCGTATTGCCAAGGACCTCACTGAATCCCCACAAATTTCCCTCTGTGAATCCTTTTCTGTCAAACATAACCAGAGGTGTAAAGAAGAGACACAAGCAGCAGAGGAGGGAAGGCCACTGAGACAAGAAGAAAAAATGCCTTTCCTGTTATAGAGATCACTCCATGAGTTTATAATTGTACCCCTTTTAGAAATTTGGCAATCTCTATGCATTACTTCCTCATGTTTTATCTCAGCCTTTAAAAAATATGGGTAACTGGATGAAAAACAGGATGCCAGTACTAGTTGGTGGTACTGTAAGTACACTTTTCAGAAGATCAACATAATCTATGGATGTGATTTAATCACATTTAATCACTTCTAATTTCCATTTATTTCAACTGGAAATTGTTAACGTACATTAATTATTTCCCTGAAATCAATCAGACTTAAAAACACTTACATTTTTATGACTGGTTTTTATGGAAGGGCAGCCTATAAATTTAATAGTTACATACATACATACATACCACCATCATATCTACTTAAAGGAGCAGAGATTTGCAAGTTAAATCAACAACACAGCCTCCAAAATAGTTCTGCTCTTTACAGGAACTTCCCAAAACAAAAGAACAGCAAGATGAGAAGACAGTACATAAAGCCTTAGTCAAGCGCTTAAGGACATGGAATAGCACCACCTAGTGGTTAGAGTTGTTGCTCACTGGTAGCCGAGGCTGAGTTATCAATATTCTCTGTTGGGAGCATGTTATCATTTTCCAATGGCCTCATTTCAGAGTCATTAGAATTTCCTGGCAATTCCTCTTCAGAGACTGGAGCAGCTTGAAAAGTTACTGGTGTCTTCTACAGTATTTCTTCCACCTCTTCCTCTGCAGTATTTTCTTGGGAGTGTTGTTCACCCTCTGCAGCCAATTCATCTTTTTTTCTTTCAATAAATAGGTGTTCCACTTTTCTATGTATTAGAAAGGGGCAAGAGTGGCCTCTTTGTATCAGCAAGGATAGGTTGCTAAGTTACTTAGAGAGCAATCCTATGCCCCCTAGACAGTGTCTGAGGAAACATAGGATTGTGTGGTTTCTGGGATCTGAGGTAGGAAATTCAACTGTGGTCTGGGAGAGACCTGTTTGATGAATGTGTAAGGTGGCCACTTGCCATCCCAGAGTGTCAACAAAGCTATCTGATTATCTCATGAAGTCAGAACCTGCTCTCTCTCATTTTGCTGTCTTTCATTTTGCTTGGCTTTTCAGTGCTGGTACATTACCTGTTACCTTTCGCTGCCTTGAAGAAAACTTGGGCATTGATAAGCGTGTTACAAGATTTGTCTTGCCTGTTGGGGCCACTATTAATATGGATGGAACTGCCCTTTATGAAGCAGTGGCTGCCATCTTCATAGCACAGATGAATGGAATTGTATTGGATGGTGGACAGATAGTCACTGTCAGGTGGGTTTCTTGTCCTGCACTAGAGATGGTAAAAACCTGAATATTCTAGAGCTTGACTGTTCCCAAGCAGTTTGAATATGGGAATAGTTGGGAGCCTTCATTTAGGCTCATAATTCATAGCATCTCCATTATAAAAAGCAGTGAAAGTCACAATTGCCTGAAATTTCCCAGTTCCGTGTTAAATAACTATTTACACACAGTTGGACATTACATGTTACAACCTAGACATGGAAATTACACAGTTCCCTGTAAGGCAGTGATTGCTGTGTAGGAATTCGTAGCATGTGAAGTGACCCTAAACTGTTGTCTACAATCTTGTTTCACAGATCATGTTAATATGTTGAAAAGAGATTCTCATTGTACTTGATTGTAAATACAGGGAAACAGAGATCTATTCCAGTTAGCTTGGATTAATGAATCACATTTTTTTTTAATCCAAAATCTTTAAATGAGGGTGTTTATTGTGAGGAAAATGTTTTTGCAAAATCATTATTTTGTAACTCAAAAGACAGCTGTGTTAACAAAAGCTCATTGAATATACTTTAAGCTCAACCAGAAGGCTCTAAAATACAAAGCATTAGAGGCTGTACTGAATTAACGGGAAAAACTGCATTTTTATAGAGCTTGGAGCAGGTCACAGCCAGAGCCTAGGTTTGTGCAATTCCAGTATTCTTAAGAGAAATGTGAAGAGAAAATTCTAATTAAACAAGCAGACGTGTTTTAATGTTACAGCCTGACAGCTACCCTTGCCAGCGTTGGAGCTGCAAGTATACCCAGTGCAGGACTGGTAACTATGCTTCTCATCCTCACCGCAGTAGGTCTTCCCACGCAGGACATCAGTTTGCTTGTTGCTGTAGACTGGCTCTTGTAAGTAACATCAAACACTGTTTTGACCCTTTCTCAAAATCATGATTAACTACACACTCAGTAGTGGATTAGTGAGTAGTGGATTACCCACTTGGGTGTCACTTCCCTCATTATATGAGAAGCACTCTTGGGTCTCCACCAAATGACCAGAGTGCGTGCAATAATTTCGCATTTAAGCGAAATGTATTGTGAATTGTTTCCGATATCAGTTTGTAGAAAACGTATGCAAGCTGAATAATAAATTCTACTCATAGCTGCTGTGGCCAGTTTATTCCGCAATGCATTGTGGCCAGTTTATTCTACTATTTCAAATTTCTTTTCTTAACCTGGAATGGTGTGAAGTTGGCAAAATGGATAGAAACGTAGTCCTAATCCCGAACATATGTAACAGAACTTTGCATGCAATAGTTATTCCCTGAGGAAAATATGCCCACAAACAATGATGTGGATAAGTATGCATTTGCATCCGAATCTTAGGGAAGGCCACCCTTACCCAGGCTGTAGAGAGCTGCCAGGTTTGCACTGCATGTGTTGCTTGGTATGGTCATAGGCATGTATGTGCATGCACATGCCTGCACAAAGCCATCCATTAGATTACTGGATATGCCCAGGGTTTGCCTTGTGGCTCAGGATCCAATGTACATCTGTGCAGGCACAAGAGCGACAAAGCACATTTCATGCTTTGCACTCTAGTTCCTTGCCAAACCCCTAACCACTATATAATGTATGAGACTTCCTAAAGCCACCTACCATAACATATTCAATTGTTCTGTAGTTAGGATTATTTTTGCTGGTGTTTGGCATATTTCTATGCTTTCTTCCAGTTAACACATTCCAGGGTAGCTTGCATATTGGGACAATAAAATACAGGAGTAGTCGATAATTAAAACACAGTATTAACCTTAAAACTGCAGAAGCAACACGGCACAGAAGAATAAAATCCAGCTGAACCATAAAACTTTCACTTAAAAACCAACTGCGGTACACACTGGAAAGCCTGAACAAATAAGAGACTCCTCACCTGGCTTCAAAAAGACATCAAAGTTGATACCAGGCAAGCCTGTCTGGGGAAAGCATTCCTTATGCATGATGCCACAGAAGAAGCCCCCCCCCCCCCCCCAGTCCCCACCTGCCTGACTTAAGAAGGTGGGAGGATTCAGAGATCAGTCTCTGATGACATATGTAACATGCAGGCTTGTGTGGTAGAAGGCAGATGTTGTGACACCTGCTGTTACAACAGTCGTATTCCAAGCTTAGGGTGCAATCCTATGCATGTTTAGACAGAAAAAAGGCCTACAGTTCCCAGTATTCCCCAGCCAGCCATGCTGTCTGGGGAATGCTGGTTTGTAGGACTTTTTGATGTCTAAATGTGCATAGGACTGCACCCTTAATAACCCGGAACTCTGAGTTTTAGAGAAATGGATAGAAAACATCACTGCGGATGAGAAACCAGGTGGGGCTCAACAGCCAGCAGATTGCTGACAAAGGGAAAACATTATATTCTGTGTAGCAACTATATTTATATAAAACCATGACTCAAAGCAGGACTGTGGGGACCATGTTCATATTTCAAATACACTTTTATATTGGAGCAAAAATGAGCAAAGACTTGTAGCCAGCAGGAGGATGTTAAATATGTGTGTGTGTGTGGTTGTTTGTTGTCATTTTCAAGGAAATGTCATTTTCAAACAAGTCACTTGACAGAGACGCCCTCCCTTCTGCATGGGCAGACTCCATAACTCACCAGCAGAGACACACTGCAGGCTCAGCAGGCAGGTCGAAAGGCTCACTACTGTGTTATCTGATCTTTTAAAGTGTAAGATCACATAATGTTCTGGTGAAAACGCCTGTCCCCTGAAGCAATCCTGTGCTGAATGGTGGTGATGACATTTCCTTCTGTAGAGAAGGTCGGATAGAGAAAGAAGATCTCAAGGCGGCACATGAACCTCAGAAGACCTGATGACATGCAGTGGAGAAACTGGGGTTTTGCAGTGCAATCTTATGCATGTCTTCTAACAAATAAATGGGAAAGATTTCAAGCTGATTCACACAAACTTTCTTGAGGCTTATTTAAAACTAGTTTCACTCTATTATTTAAATAATAACGTAATGATCTATATAGCATATTTAGGGTATAATACTATAGGGTTTTTTTCATTTTACTTGTTTTATTTTACTAATATTGCCATTTTGCAAAAGAAAAAACTGACTGTAAGAAGTAGCAACTTGTCTATGGTCAATAGCTGTTCTTAAACATGTTATGATTGAAGTAGTCTAGATTCCAAAACATCTTACTTCGGGGGGTCAGTCCAGTCTGATTCAACACGCACTCATGTTATGTGAATAGTTTCACCAAGCATCCAGAATGAACGCTCATCACCAGCTATGTGAAGAAAGTGAGGCAACCAAATGAAAGGGATTTCTGGAAATAAAAGCACATGGCAAAGGTATGCATATAACCAGTCACTATGTGCTAATTAAATGAGCTGATAAAGTCAGCCTGGTTTGAATTACTGAATCCATTCCCCAGTGCCAGTCATATGAATTGTATTAGGGACATTCTGCTAAAGTTATTGAAAAAAAAACAGAGAAATATATTCATTTTGTAATTTAGAAGCAACCGACCATACAATGTAGAGGCCATAGATATATGATATGTCTGTTTTTGGAAGTATTTGTGGTATAGATGCAGGTGGATGAAATTTGGGAAAATGAAGAGTGTGACTTTTCAAAATCAAGATGACGAAAAACTTAAAAAATAGTTATTCTTCATTATCCGAAATCAAATCTTTTTTTAAAAAGCGATTCACAGCAATAGTGTATAAGGAAAGCTTCATCTATGGAGCAGCATAGAAATATAATAAATGAATAAAATGAAAGGATTCAAATATCTCCTATTATAAAAATGAATATTACATTATAATACAATAAATTAAATAAATAAATTATAAATAAATAAATAATTTATAAATTAAAATAAATTGTAATAAATGAATAAAACAAAAGGATTCAGACATACCCCATTTTATTACATTGCATAGATCTTGATTCAAAATTGCTGTAGCTGCAAAGTCCATCTCTATAAGTATATAAGAGAGAGTAGATCCATTTCATCTTATGCTCTCTGTGGGAGAGGAGAGATAAAGACGTAAGGTTTTCACAAGGAACTCTTTTTAATGTTTTCTGATCTCTTCTCCAAACTGAACAAAAAGTGGCATTTTAAAGAACAGCGCTATTTGTCCACAGATGGAATTAATTCAGCGTCATTAGTGGTAGCCAAGAACTGTAACTTTCCAAAGCGGAAATTGACAAGCTTAGCAAATGTCACAGAAAGGTCTCCAACACAGAGATGCTATGCCCTGAGAAACAAGAACAGTCTTGTGCAAATGGTTCAGATTCAACTTCTAGAACGTTTGCTGAAATGTAGAGCTACCCTTGCAAATTTACCATGAGCGTTTTATTTTTCTTCCCCTTTGGTATTGTGTAAAACTAAGCCTTTAGGTTTATGACCCCAAATCATCCAGGGAAACAACCGTTTTCATTTTAGCACCGAGGCTCAGCCCTAAAACATAAAGTGAAATACATTGTGGGCCAATGTAAATGGAATGGTCATCCTACAAAGGCTGTTTCAAATTACCCTTTGTGGCATCAGTCAGTGTCCAGCACAGCTTCAGCAGAAGGGGAAAGTTTCTCCATGCCACTGCAAACTTGCAAACCAACAAAAGACTGTTATGGCCTGGAGAAAATCGCCTGATATAGGAATAGTGAGTAACAGCACAAAAGAAGGGAGGCAGCCACTGTGGGAGCAATGTGGCTCTCTAAGAGATAAAGGTTTCCTCACCCCTATCAGAACTAGGCCAGCAGTAGGCAAATCTACTAACCTACAGGTTCCAGACTTGTTTCGAGTCAGTTGTTTGTAATGAATATTTCACATGCACACAGCAAGATAAGGGTTATATGCTGTGTTATTGTGGGTAGACCTTACAGCTGCCCCACCATCTGATCTCCATTTGGCAACTCTTTACTGAATGTGTGCAAAATGCAAAAATATCACCCTAGAAAAGCATTGGTGATCTGTGAGGAAGTTGGTTTCTGGGTGGTATCTGGGTGGTATCTGCTCTAACCGTGGTGCAACTGGTGAAGACAAAAGGGGAAGGCATTGTGTTTTTTTAATGCATCATTCTAAATAATGGGAATTTTGAAACCATCACATCAAGAAGAGAAATCAAGGACATAGGAAAATGACATTTTTATTAGCCTTTATAAAAGACTAACTGAGCAGGACCCTATTAGGGTGGGGGTGGGTGGGAGATGTCGCTGCTAGATACAGATTTAAAGTATGTCTATTGTGGCCCTCGGAGAGTGGCCATGCTATGGTCTACCCTTGCCTGTCCTAATGGGGTGGAGTTTCCCTTCCTGGAGCCAATCCTAGAGTAGTTGCACAGACTTAGGCCATATATACCTTGCTGCTTGGTGGGATTGGTTCATGTCTGTACATGTCTTCCAAGGGCCTGTTTTTCAATAGGAGAAAATCCGCAACCATATCGCCACTTGACCACACAGTTGGGCCTTTACACGGAGAAATTAACACTAAAGAACTGCAGGATCTTTCCCTTCATGATATTTCTCTGTACAAAGTGAACATGGGTTATAAGTCTCTCAGAGATTCTAAGAGTCTGTGGGAGCAATCAGATTGAAATGCTTGGAGGAAAGGTGGGATATAAATTACCTAAGGAATGTATACATTACTTAAGTAAAATAAATAATACAAAGCAGAAGCCATTGTGATACTAAGTTCTACTTTGACTTCCCATTTCTCATGCATGGTCATATTTCAGCCTTCTCCACTGCAAACTGATAAAGTGATTTTTCTCTGCTTCCATCTGTTTTTTTGTTTCCCTTGCAGAGACCGAATGAGAACATCTGTCAATGTTGTGGGAGACTCTTTTGGAGCTGGCATTGTCTACCACCTCTCCAAAGCAGAGTTGGAAAACATTGATGCCCATCACAAAGGACATGAAGATATTGAAATGACCAAGACTCAGTCCATTTATGATGACCTGAAAAACCACAGGGAAAACAACTCAAACCAGTGTGTTTATACAGCTCACAACTCTGTCATAATAGATGAGTGCAAGGTACCTTTCACATTTATGGATATTGAGACTTGCATCTAGCCAGTCATGCTTCATCTCCCCTTGTCTTTTTTAACCTGCATGTAGTTTTTTTTTCTCTTCATTTATCACTAATAACAAGGTGACAGCACTGACTGCCAGACATTAAGTATGCTGATGAGTTTAAAGATGTGGGTTCGTATTTTATTTGTTCTGTTTTTTGGCAATATTGTTGAAACTACAAATGCATGTAATGTTTACAAATATTGTAAACGTTGTTCCACAATGTGTTATGGAAGGCAGTGTGATACAGAAGGAATATGCCATCACATTCCATTCTGTCATTCATCTAATTTCCTGTTGACAAAAGAGGCTGTGATTCAGACCCACAGCAAGGTAGGAGAGCAGATTTTGTGGCAATCAGGGTAATTATAGTTGCCTCCAACACCCTTCTCCCAACTCACTGTCAACCAGAAGCTGTTTTTTCCTCCAAATCTTATTCAGTTAAGGGGGGGGGATAAGCACGATCCACACAGAAGGTCTCTTGTACATCCCCCCATTGGAATGAGCAGGAGATGGACAAAAGCTATTCATTCTAATGGGCTGATACAGGACAAGTATTTCCAAGTAAATACAGTTAGAATTCAGCTGTAGGAAGCTGAGGGAGAAAATATAGGCCACTTCCCATTTAAACATAGCTAGAGAGGGCAAATAAATGCACAAGGAAGGAAATTTCTTCTCGGGCTTCTCCCACACCCAGCTATGGGCTCTAGTAAAATATAAATCCAGTATTTTTTCAGAGTAATGCTTTCCATGATACACTGTACAGACACATGTGTTGAACTTCATCAGTATCTGGGAGCTCTTGCACTCACCCAGCATGTCTATGCTTTGTTTTCTTTGTCATTTCGGGTCACTATTACTATGCCAGTGTTATGGTTTCTATCTAATCCACTCTGTAAATAACTTGGTTTAAGAAAGGCCAATAACAGTAATTGTCTTGACCAAGAGAAAAGTGAGCTTCAGAAAATGCCACAGGCTGAATGGGAAACTATCTTGGATACTTTGGGTCTAAGGTTTGCCTGGTTAACAATGGCTATGTTTAGACATCACAAATGGAATTGCGCATTCCACCCTGCACTTTCTTCCTCTGGGGCAGTTCAAACATTTTTGGTTCCATTTTTGATTAACCACAGCTTGGTATCATTTGAATCTGACAAACGGTGATTAATCTTAACTGTGGTTTGCTTGAAACAAGCCAACTTAAAACCATGGTTTATGGCATGGCCTGTTTCAGCATACCACAGTTAACATTAACCACAGTTTATATTTAACTCCAAATTGTGGTTAATCAAAAATAGAAGTAAACACTTCCGATCTATTCCTCATGATTACACCAAAGGTGGAGAGGGGAGGGGGCAGTGCATGAGCCTGTGGATTGCCTAGGCTTATTCATATACCAGTAAACCATAGTTTATCATGATGTCTGAATGCTGGGTCTGACTGAAGAATTGAACTGAATGAATGCTTTCTTAGGCAGATCTCTAGCTGCAACTTTACCTAATGTGCTGTTGTTAAAAGGTTGACATAACCAGTTCTGAGTTTGAGTAATGTTTCAGCTGGATGGTAATGAAGCTCTCTTACCTGATACTGATATTTCTAAGACCCAGTGGAGAGACGGGAGAATGACTATTGATGTCTTTGAACAAGACTAGGTTTCTAAAATCACAAAGTTATGCCCTGAACTAAAAATATTGGGATTGAAAGGTTTTATACATGTGCCAGTTTTAAAGAAAGACACCATTAATAAGATACTATGACTAGAATTTCCATGTAAACAAGTATTTCTCTGAAGTGGACATGTATCAAACTTTTCTCACATCACATGGTTGGATATGATCATTAAGGTGTAAGAGAATTCCATTATTTTTTAAAAACAATACCATCAAATTGGTTCACCTCTAAGTCTCAATTATTTGAATGGAAGAGTTAAGCACATAGTTAAAACTTTCCCATTGAAATAAATGGGATTTAAAAGTGATTAAATTTGACTGGCTCATTCCCAATAAGTTTAAAACACAGGAAGCAGCACTGAATGTGAATATAAAAATTCACTGCAGTGGAAACTTTTGCTGCAATTCTGGTTAGTATTTTGTTACTGTTTCTTTGCCCCAGTTTCTAATACAATTACATGTAATTTCTACTTTTATATATTCTAAATGGCTTCCTAGCTGAATAGCATTGCACATCTAATGTATGTTTATAAGTGAGCTATATCAACCGTTATTGCATGAATTTCTTTTCTGTATTTTTTATTATCACATTTCACATTACTTCTTTTATGAACTAACCTACAATTTCAGCTCCAAATATGTGGTGTATTCTATCCTTTATAATGCATGTGTTTCCCTTTTAATTATCTAAGAAAAAGGCTGGCTTGTTTCAAATATGGATGCATTCCGTCATGTTTTCATGCCCCAATGCTTCCATGCGGTCAGTTTGTCCATCTTGTGGAATATCAGTCCTGGCTTTAAATTTTCATGTGAAGCTGAGGGCGGTGGCATGCAAGGTAAGCTAGGAAACAATGGGATTCCATTTAGAATTAGATGAAAGGCTCCCTTACTATGTAAAGGTCCAGTTCATTTCTGTCCAGTCAAACAAGTACATTAGCCATTTTTGGCTCATCCAGCCATACGTAGTGCATATCCACTGGAAAAAATATATGCATGGCAGGATGTCTTTGTTTTTTTAATGACTGCTGAGATGTTGCTTACTAGCCAGTATTTCCCATGGAATGAATGACCATTTTTGGTCTCCCTCAATATTTATGAAGTTTTGAAGTGTGAACCTTTAACCAAGACTCTGATATGAGTCATATGACTGTTGTAGTTTTGTAGGTAAAGTGCAGTCTTGTTAAGAATTGTTTGACTTGATTGTAACTGCACCTTTATCTTATACAATCAGACACAGTACTGAATATTTCCCAACTTGTCCTTGTGGAGAATCAATTCTGCCATTTACTGTTTAGCTTTTTTGAAATATGTGTGCATGTGCATGTATGTACATTCGCATATATATATCTATATATGCACATTGGGCTTATAGACCTAATATTTATTTTCTCCACATTCTGCTTTGTGGAGAGTGTACAATTGTAATATTGAGTTCTTCCTACAGACTGAGAAAATTTGAAAGGGCAGAACTGATTCAGTACAAAATTAAAAAAAAATGTATGTATATTCTCACACATGGATTTAATGTAAATCTTGTAAATACTCCAATTTGTTGTTTAAATTCCTGACTTTTCTTGCAAAAGTGCCTTGATCTTTAAGTTAGGTGTTGATAATAATTACCTACAGGTAACCTTGGCAACCAATGGCAAATCTGCAGACTTCAGTGCTGCTGAAGACGAACCTTGGAAACATGAGAAATAAGGAGAAGCAATCCATGTCCATCTTTAATAAGCCCTGGAAGTTCTCTTCTGGTAAAAGCCGATATCAAGATTCAAGAAGATTTTCCACAGTTCTCATTTAGCATAAAAACTATCTGCTTACTTAATGCTGTTAACTGAAACTTAGAAATGGTCTCATAGTGTTCCTTTAGCGTCTTGGCCAAATAATTCATAACCATCTGTCTTGCTTGTGTTACAATTTGAATGGATGCAGGTGGAAGACATTGTGTTGGTTTAAGAGATGTATTTTGTTGGGCTTCCTCTTTTCACTCAAGACATAGAGAATGTAGATCCTACAAAGAGGAAAGACCAAAAAGCCACACCAAATTTGGCTTGCTCCAGGGACTTAGGCCGAGTAAAAAGCATTAAGTATCGTGTAAACCATGCAGTATTTGCATGGCCTCTTCTCCTGCTGAACTTGTCAACCGGCGCCTTGGTGCATATTGACTACAGATAGCACTGTAGATTGTGATATATTATCATTGTAAATGTTTTACATGTGCTTTATTAATACTTGGCATATGACACCCTTGATTTCCTGTTCTTCAAGCCATCTTCAAATGTATGGTCTTACACCCCAATTCTAACTGGACTGACTTGAAACCCATAGCCCCATGTATGCAGATCTATCCACACACACCCAGGGAGTTTCATTTTCATCACAGCAGGCCCAGCTTCCACCTCAGTTCTGCAAACCATAAACTCTTTTTACACTTGAAGGCATGGAAAAAGCAACTTACTATTTATGATGGAGTGTGAGTGTATGTATTTGCTTAACCCTCTGGGAGGCATTGCATAACTGTTTTGAAGTAATTGTGCCCATGGATCTTTGTCACATTGATTTCAATGGAATTTATTTCCAATAGGTGAACTTGAGATTGTGGAGTTAATCAAATCTGTTGTAGATTTCAGTGATAAGAACTATTCCCAGAAAGTATGCTATTCATACCAGTGAAAGTCCCCAACAGCTAGAACAGTTCTAATTTTCTCTGGAAGCAGAAACTGGGCATGCATTTGTCGAATCCAGCCACATCAAGTTACCATAGAAATGCATATCATTCATAGTACTGTTGCTATCCCAGGGCAGCTAGTTCAGAGAACACCCCTCAGTTCTCAGCAAAGAAGCATTTTGTTGAGATTTGGGAGGGAATTAGGTGCTATTCTTTAGGGATGAGATTCTGCCAGCAAATATCTATTTGACATTCCTTTATCTAAGAAGAAACTATTATGCTTAGCAAGTTTAATCTTGCTTCACATATAGCAGCTATTTACTGGTTAAGGACACAATTGCAAAAATCTGCAAATTAGAGCAGAAAAGATTTAATCTTTCTGCAAAATTGTACAGGGTACTATCCTTCCCCAAGCAGGTGTGAAGGAATATCCATAGACCTCAACAGAGACATTTCTCCCGTTTGCTTCCTCAGAAGTCAATGCAGGTAACATGACAAGCCACTATGGGGAATAGGTTTGAGTTTAGCTTCCATATCCCTATACAGCATTCCTGCCTTCTTGAGCTCCAGAGGCCATATAATTTAGCGGGAGGGGGCTATGTATGTGGGAGACGTGCTCAGACATTTCACTCCCAGACTGCTCTGGCACATTGGTTGACTATGCACTGAGTCTTGTTGATTTCTCCATGTACAGGCTCTGCCCTTGTGAGGAAGCAATGTACTCATAGATGCTGAATGGTCATATAATGCTTTTCATGGATGACCAACAATATGTCAGTGTTGAACCATCTACCCCTCCTTTGCACCTGTTAATTTATGGTACATTAATGTACCATAAATGAGATATGATGGTGAATTCTAAATGTGCATCACTTCCTCTCCCCATCATTTTAAGATTGGCTGTCATTAAGGGCACAATCCTATGCATATTTAGACAAAAATGTCCTTTAATTCCAACATGACCTAGCCAGCATGCCATGCTGGAATTTGTAGGATTTTTTTCTGTCTAAACATGTTTAGGATTGTGCCCTAAATGACCAACAAAGAGTCTTGAGGCACCTTAAACACTAACGAGTTTATTTTGGCATATGTTTTTTGTGCACCCTGTCCTCTTCATCAGATGCATGAAGTGTTACCTTCAAATTAGTGTTAGCCTTTAAGGTGCCACAAGACGCTTCATTGTTTTTGCTTCAGATAAATACAGATACCCCTCTGGAAATTAAATTAACAATTTGGATGAGGAAGCAAGATGCTGAGCCAGCAATGGGATTACCAGGCACCATTTCTATGGTAACCATTTAAGAACAAAAATACTCTGTGGTTTGTTTCAAATGACTCGTCAAAGTGGGAAGAAAGTCCTCAAACTGAAATAGGGAGGCATTCTATGTATCAAGTACAGCGTTAGAGTCTTTGAATTGATACAGACAAAAAGGTGGCCCTTTAAGGACTTTGGGGAACATTTTTGTATGTTTCATAACTCAGGGAATTTCAGCCTTATGATATTCCTTTTCCTAAAATATAAAAACAGGGAAAGGAGAGTGACAAATATGCTGGAAGATGCACATGTTTGCTAGGTAAATTCTGCTACTGTAGAATTCTGTCATGCTAGCTGGTCAACTTGACTATCCAGTATCCAAACATCTTTCCATTTCATTGTGAAAAACTGATTATCCTTAGCTACTATTTCATAGCTTGCTTATCTAATGTGAATCTAGGTTGCTGAACTACAAAAATAAAATTGAAATGAGCCAGGAAGTGGCTACCACACAAACTAATGCACATTTCCCATTTGGGTGGACAGTGCTTTCCACTTGCAAATGCCACTCCTTATTCTAATTATGAATGACATACTGTACTTTTTCCCAATAGCCTGAGCCATCCCATTTCCCTATATTTAATATCTCTGTTATTAGGATGCAGCATATAACAAGGAGTACATAAAATCCACAGTTATCACCTCTGCAACCAAATCTCCCATGTGCAGTCATTTACTTCCTGACTGTACTGGCCAGACATGTGATAGCTATCTAGAGAATCAGTAACAGGAAACAATAAGGAATGTCATTTGTAGGACATTATACTGAAGACAGTGAAATTTTAGTACCAGTTCAAGCTCTTTTCCAGTTAAAGGATGTGCTTGTTTGAGCGCGTTCCCAAATTAGGTATTTTTGCTTTGCAGCAAGCTTGCCTGCCATGCCTAGAATGACTTGCTGGAATGCACTTGCTTGGATGTTGGGTTATCATCCTACCCACATTTCAGCAAACTGAAATAAGCTTCTATACACACTCTTCGTTCTTTCGCAGCAGCATTCACAGAGTTTTGGCTACAGTCCTACGGTCGCTGGGATGGTGTGCCAGGGACTGTAGGATTTCTGGGATCTCCCTCTCTGAGGGCAAAGAAAGACGTTGACCCTCAGAGTGGAAAATCTGACTTGGTCAGCCTCTGCCGTGAAGCTGCAGGTTTGCAACCATGCTTGTCTGATGCTGGAGCTATGATATCAGAGAGGGCAAAAAAGAGGCATGCTGGGAAATACTGCAGATCTACAGGATCCAAAGCCCTCCCAATACCCAACACACTCCCAAATGGGGGGGAAACTACACTAGCCCTAGAGCTGGCATGGTTTATTTCCCTCCAGTGTGATCAATGGGAGAGAAACTGTTAAGGGGGGGCCTCCCACAATGAAAATAAAAGGAAAATTGTGTCCCCCACACACACCAACTGCCCTACTGGCATGAGTCCAGCAAGGCACAGAAACAGATTCTCCCTCTCCCACGCCATAGGCTTGCTCTTTTACTGATCCATTTTTTCCAGCTCAGTCTATATTTTTAATGTATTAGAGTGCAATCCTATGCATGTTCAGACAGAAAAAGTCTTACATGCTGGCTGGGGAATGCTGGGAATTGTAGGACTTTTTCCTGTCTAAACATGCATAGGATTACGGCCTTAATATATTTCACATATTAACATTCCCAGCTGTTAATATGTTAATTGTACTGTAACAAAGCAAAAAAGCAGATATGCACACATGGAGATCCTATGTATGTAGGGATTCCCATTCTTTTAAGTGAAAGGAGCTGATCAGCTCATTCAAACCTGATCCATTGCTGGAACAGGTAGATTATTTGGAATTAAGCTCCAATTAAATCAAGTTACAACTTTAGGATCAGGGTTTAGGATAACAACATATTATTCAATAATTTAAATGTGGATTCATGCCAATTTATTTCATGCTGTGAATCTCTCACATTAGACGACAGTGTTTTGTACATAACTTAGAATACTTCACAGGAACTTTTGTATTTTTAATTGTTTTCTACAGCTTTGAAAGCTTATTTGCAAACTTGATTACAAGTTGATTTTTTTTCCAATCAGTGCTGTAGAGTCCAACATTCCATTTTTTTTACTTGTTCCAAGCTTCTTCTTAAAACTTCCTTACAAGTACTGCAACAAAAACATACCTTCCTTGTTTTGCTAGTGTGAACTGTAATTTATGGAATGCATGAGATGTATTTCTACTTTTAAATATATCTTCAAAACTGATGTGGCCGTTTATTCATATTTTGTGTATTAGTACCTTTTCTCCAGCAGCCATGAACAACAGTGTAGTCTGAATTAACAGATTTCCGTATCTGTAATTTACAGACATACAGATATTTTCTTATACTATTTACAGACATACAGATATTTTCTTATACAGCCATATACGACAGAGAGAAAGCTACAATCCTTACAGAGAATCAATATTAAAGGGAAAAAGGAAGATTTTCTTATAACATATAAGAGATGAATAAAAATTATCTATATTATGTCAAATTAACATACCTTTACACTTTATTTATAATCTATAAGCAAAGCACAAATAGGTATTAAAATGTCTTTAAATGCTGCAGTTCATTGTGGAACACTATGTTGATAAAGCAATCTTAGATTGATCAGGAGAACAAATGACTGATCCATTATTTTTGATACTTACAGTGCAATCCTATCCATGTTTGCTCAGACATAAGTTCCATTCAATAGTGCTTACTCTCTAGTAAGTGTGTGTTAGGATTGCAGCCTTAACCTGGTTTTTTACCAGGAGACTCTAGAAGAATCTCTACCCTCCAACATACAAAGATTTTGATCCAGAATAATTTATTTACCTATATCTTTTATTCCTTAACTAACTAACTTACTTATAAGTCTCATTGTTTTCAATGGCATTAATTTCAAACTCTGTGTACTTTAGGATTGCAGCTTTTGAAGAAGGCACTGACTGATCTAACCATAGTCATGGGCAATCAGGCATAACAACTTGTAGCCCAGGATTTGCATCAAAGAGTGCATCCCACCAGCTTGGATGAGAATCTAAATGTGGATGGACGTGGTCATTTGCATTTGCTAATGTGCACAGATCTTTCTTGTTGAATGGGGGTGGAAGTGTTCTGAGACCAGGCCTGCAGTTCCTTTGCAGTTCACTTTGAAATGAGTTTTGGTTGCTCAAGAAATTCTAGAAAGAATGTAGCATTCCTTCGGGGGCTAACTCCCAAGAATGAGCTTCACCAAGGAAACATGTTCAACAGTTAATTAGACACATATCACATCTTCTGATAAGGCATGTATAGAAGAGGTGTCTCTGCAAAGATGAATGGGGGATGTGTCTAACTACTGAACAACTTCCCCGAACAAACACTAGGAATTATGTATTAAATAATTGCAGCCTATTGGCTCTGCCTATGACATCCATTCTAGTTTTTGGTGCAGCCCCCTCTCTTTTGATGGAGAAATAAAAAAGTGAACACTCAGTCTAATTTTGTCAAGCAAAGTGAATGAAAATTATACAAATTCCGACTGTGTAAGGAACTGCAGAATTTGGTCTCACAGCTTTGCCTTTGTACAAAAGGACCAAACTACACACTTATGGGACCAAGTCAATTGACTAGCACATATAGAAATACCTCCTAATTTTTAAAACATTTATAATAAAACAAGCAGTATATTTTTCACCAGGATGAGTGGGATGTGTTTTTCTTTAATAACAGTTAATTACAAAATACCTGTAGTCCTATGGCCTTGCTATTACCCAAGCACATTGAACAAATACATAATAGTTCTTAAAACCTGAGAAACAGTTTAAGTACAATATAGATGTTGTCCTTTAGCATACCACTTGCATAGCACACAAAAGAGGATATGTACTGAAACCATCAAATAATCTATAAAACAGGTATATTTAACTTGTGAAACCTGTTGTACATACCTTGTGTTAGGGTGAATAAATTGTACAGTAGATATTAGGAATTGTGTTCATGTAATCTTATTTTGTAATCCTCTTATATTTTAAAGCAGATAAATATATTTCAAATATTCTCATAATTAGAGCTGAACATGGTCTAAGTAGTAAGACAGAATACTAATAATAGCTGTCAAAGCACGATGGTGTTATAAATACCAGTTTTGATGCGTTGTTTTCCGCATGAAGAACAGTGCCTCTCCGCACTTTGTGTAGATAATGTAGCTTATCTTGGTGTAATTTCAGTGAAATTGTGTATACAGTATTAATAGTTGCTATTTGATTTTAATTTAATTTAATGTCAATTGAGGTGGAGTAGAAACTTTATAATGTGTTTTGAAAATAGATTTTGTTGTTCTTTTGATGTTTCCATTCCCAGACATTTAACAGCATAATCTCTGTAGTATAATATTTTTTATATGTTGGTAATATAAACATGTTGATGCATGTCATATTTGAATAATTGTCAAAATCTTCTATTGCAGCCAACTCATTGTAAATATGTTAGTCTTTGTTTTTATATATCTAACCAGCAGCATGCGTGTGAGCGTGTGTGTGTAAATCCCTGGCACATAGTGAATGTGACTGGTTGTCTGAATTTGCTGCACTGTGAATGCAATATCACTGCTACATTAATATATTAATGTAGGCATATTATTTTTCTGGGTTTCGAATATTAATATATTTTCTTCTGTATACTTGATATGTTTGAAATTAGTAAGTCACTGCATCAGTTAGCACATTGGTCATAAGTAAAAACCAACTTTGCTGTACTCATTACTTTGGATGCCATGTTTGTCTTTTGTAATTGCAATTTGAGCTTTTTCTTTCTGACATAAACAAATTTGTCCAAAACATTTTGCTGCCTGAGGCAAAAGGCAAGCTGGCATCCCCTCCCATTCCAAGTACAAAAGCTGACTGGACTAGTAGTTGATTATATCTTCAACACTTGTAATGGGACAACATCCTTCATTGCAGCAGGCTAGCTTGGAGTACACAGAGTAGGCTACGTGGCTCACAGCTCTCTCCTCTAACACCTTGCTGCCGCCTCCAGCATCTGCTGCCTGATTGCCTCACTCTGCCTAATGAAAGGGCCGGCCCTGAACATGGAATCCGCAGTCATCCAACAACATTTCAAGATTCCTCTGATATTCATTTCCTCTTACTTGCTCACTGACTGCAGTAACAAATCCAAATGCATGTCAGTTTTGGAAAAAGACAAGCTATTGTGTTTTTGAGGTGTGCTTTATACCTGCTGTGTTTATGTAAAACATTTGTTTCTCATAATTTTCATGCACCAGTATTCATATTTTATATATATTATGAATATGAATGTCTTTGATAATATATCCAAGAAGTTCTCTTTTAGGATACTAGCTGAAAAAAGATCTAAAGACATAGCATTCAGCTGATACTTGGCACAGCTGGGAGTTTCAGAAAAGAAACAAAATGTTCTTCAATTTGATTTGCCATAACTAACCTGGACAAACATACATGATTAATTCATTTTTTACTAGATATAAAACCCTGTACAGTGTTGAGTCTAGTATAGAAGTTTAGTTCCATGCAGGGACCACTATTGCATTCACTCAAAGTAGCCATGGAATAAATTATCCCAGAGCGAAAGTCGTTACCATCTCTCTCAAAAGTACTCTAGAGGTGGGCTGCAACTATTCCTTGTTCAATTCTGGCTTTCCTATTGTGAATTGCCTCTAGCCCCTGCTGAAATGCTAGAGGACCTCAGTACAGAAATGGGAGATTCACAGAGTTCCAATATCCACCACTTTCCATATCCAGCTAAGGGAAACTATTGTGCTCATGATTTTTGGGAGCATGGCCAACCTATCCATGACCCTTCGAGCTGCATTGTTATATGGTCACCGTTGATTGAAAATGTTCATCTGGGAGCTGAAATGATGTATTGTACAGTACCTTGTAACACTTTTTGTGTAATGACTAATGAATGCAGATACTAAAACTTCCTATTAACTCTGGTTACCTTCCTGTGTATGGTAATAAGAATGCCTCATTTATGGAGCATATTTTTCATAGTTCTAATATTCTTTATCAATACCTTTAGTAACTGTTTGCTTTTAATTCTTTCTTACTATGTGAACTGATTTCTGTAACTTATGTATAAAACAAAACTGGACATTCTTTATATACTGGAAATAATGAGCAAAGACAATATTTCACCAAGTGTTGTACTTTCAATGTACATATCATCAATAAATGTGGATTCATAATTTTCATGGTTAGAATCAGTGTGTGCATCTATTACTTATAAGCTCTGAAGATAATATATAATGCGAGTGTGGTAGACAGTTTATTGTCCAATAACAGGTGTGATATTTCTGACTTCTTATATGTAGATCTTTGCTTACCTATAAGACCACAGCCAGTTTACTGTGGGGTGGCACATAATTAACCAAACCAACACTGATTATTCTCCATGTGCATCAGATCTGTAAATACTTCATTTCCCGCTGTATCCATCCTAACTTACAAGCAACTTGGGAAGTCTGTCCCTTTCTGGCTCTGAGACCACTCAACTACACTACCAAGACGTTGTTTGAAAACTGTTTGCCAAGATACATCATTTTTTGCTTTTTAGTATAGCAAAGTTGTTTTTCCTGCTGTCTCAGTGCAGCTAGCTTTCTGGGCTGATGCTTTACATAGCATCACAGGCTGTGACATCAGAACACCTGAACCAATGGCAGCTGGAGGACACCGCACTTGGGTAGTAGACATACCTGTTAGGCATGAAGAACGGAGGCAGACAGTGACACCTATGGTCCCTAGCTAGTTTCTTTTTAAACAACAATCCTGCCCAAGTCCACAAAACCATTTTTAAACTAAGCACTGTTTCTTCAGACAGTGGTTTGCAGATGGTTGTGGAGAGGGAAAGGGCAGGCATACTTTTGTGCATTTCCTAGCCTGTCAGGACCATGACTTTGAGTATGTTTTAGCTTTTATGTTTTGGCCCCAATTAGCAAATAATTAAGAAGAAAAAATGGTGTTTCTTTGTAACAATTTAAAAACTCATTTGTGAACTTCAGTAAGCGTTCACAGCTTTTGGAGAGAATCAGTGTTCTGATATGATTGAGCAGGGCAAGTGATAAAATATGCCCCAAATATTGCAGTCATTCTGGCTGGGTTAGCTAAAAATGATCCTCTTCTGCCAGTGACTCAAAGATGTCTGCTGACACTATTGTGTCTTGGGTAGTGAATGAATGAATGGCATCCTCATTGATCCCTTGTGTCAGTAAAACAGAAGCCATGGTTCCCTCCACTTGGGGGAAAAAATACACAAGAGGGTAGATGTTTTCCAAAATAAAGTGCTCAAGAAGAGAGTGTGCTGCTGGGAATAAGAAGTAGCATTTCTGAGTGAAAGCAAAATAAGGACAAAATTTGTTTGTAGTGGACAAAATTTGTTTGTAGAGGTCGATTCTTCCCTTCTTGGGAACTGTACCTGGACGATCTACTGAAACTGGTATCTTTGTGACTTAGTGATGATGCTATTTACATTACTGAAAGGGTTAGCTAAATTCTATCTTCAATAGAAATTAGGAAGCAGGTGAAAAAGTAAGGGTTCTCTTTTGGTTCCTCTGTGAATTTATTTATATTCTTATGTAAGGTATCCTGTTTGATTTACTGGTAAAAGTTCATTCATTCATTCATTCATTCATTCATTCAAATAGGCTTAACTACCATAGTTATCATGGTCATGTCACATGGAAACCTGTAGTTTTGTGATGGGTGATAACATAATTCGCAGCATTCTCAACAACTTACAATGCCCAGAATTCTTCAGAGAAAGCACGGCATCTAAACTGGAAAAAAAAAACCCTGATGTAAGTTGGTAGTGTGGGTAAGCCGTTATTTATTTTTGTTTCAACATACAAATACAGCTACCCCTAGTTTTTGTTTGACTTAGGTCTTTCTTGACCTAAGGATACCTGGGGCTGATTCACATAACCACATTTTAGTTCATTTTCCATCTCTGTTCACTTGGTAATCATCCGTGATAGAATGTGGAAACAGGAAAGATGGCACCTGATGGCCACAGTAAGCTTAGATACTAATTTAGCTTGTTATTCCAAACACTCATGTTTGCTTTAATCAGCATCTGGGGATTAATTTACACAACATGGTTTTGCTTAAAATTTAAGTGCACACAAATGTCCTGTTAGTGCAAGCCAATTATGTGAAGATCCCATTGCATACTGAGGGCCAAACCATGTCTAACATTAAATGTATGTAAATTCATGACACCTCTTGGTTTTTCTCTCCCTCCCTCCTACACACTCACCCATCCACCTCCTTCATGGTTCTTTGTAAAGAGATAGGCCCTAATTTAGCTCTAGTCACATGCAACAGCCTTGGATGAATATGCACATCCCTATCGGCATCAAAGTCCAGTTCAAAGAGATCCAAAATATAGCACTGCAATACAGATGTCGATGTGTATCCAGAGATGCAGAACTGAATGTACAGAAGTCTCCTTCCATGAGCAGATCTCCCTTGCTGGATTGGTGTAATAATGTGCAAGGTGTCAACAGTAAGTAATTAGGAGTTCTTGCTAATAATAACATTGTTGTGTCAAAATATTTTTTAGTTATATATGAAATAACATCACCTCTTAAGCAAGTAGGACATACATAAGAACAAAGAAACTTGGCAATACACTTGCAACTATCTTACATTATTCAGTATCACAAAATTCATATTTCACTTTCTCCAGGGATTTTGATGTTTCTTTACCTTCTTTCAGCCTTTTAAGCGCCCACTATATTTTTCGTAGCATTTGTAATATGTATATTAATAGGTCACTTATTTGATACACAGTCAGCTTGGAGAGTTGTTCTGCCGGATAAAGAATGGTGATCATTTATAATGGTTATATAATAGATGAATACTGGATAAAAATTAAGTACCCTATTCAGCAGAACAGGAATGAAATGTCAGATAGATGACATATAAAACAGAACCCTCTGAAAGGAGGATAAAAAAATAATAATTTTATCGTGAGTTCAACAACATATGCCAAATGATATGAAACAGCCGTATTTGCAAGTATTGGTACCTTAAGATTTAAAGGAAACTTTGGTCCCACTTTACTGGGAAACCCACACTGCAAGAAAAGAAAATGGCTGACATCCAACATTGTGGGACTTCCCCTCTCTCATCCTTCTGTACCCCCGTGCCCCCCATAGTCTTCAGAAGGCCCCCCAAACCTTTGGAACAAATTTTGGAGTCACACATGGGAGGGCTGCAGAAGGGAGGAGACATCCATTCTATCAATGGTATTCGTCCTGCTGGCGGATGGCCACCACTGGATTTTGCCCACTGTGATTTTTTCTGGAGTATAAAATTACCACCATAGTCTTAACATGCACAGAAGCAGGCTTTGGAAAACACACACCCTGCTAGGGAATTGTGCAAGGAAAGATGTGCTGTGTATATATGGTTCTTGGGGATCTCTGAAACCATCATTTAGAGCTGTGCGTTTTGCTCCTGACATTAGACTGTGAACCTTGAATGCAGTTCCGAACAGGAAACAGCTGTTTGAAGTGTGGACGAAACACAGGTACATGAAGTTGGGGGATCTTGATTTCAGGTCCCATCCTGTGCAAATGCGTGCAGTCAGTATCCCATGAGCAGTGCATTGCTGTGTATCCCTCTCTCTGAATGACAGTATTAGTTGAATGGGAATTGCTTAACTAAGTTAACATTATACCAAATACTCCAACTAGAAACCATGCAGTGGAAGCAGATAACTTTGAAACTTAAAAATAACATCACAGATTATTCAGATTATAGAGAATAAAAATTTATTTGCTATAAAATCAGTTGTATTCTTTCTTGTCTTTCCACTCTTTCTATTAAAAAAAATGTTGTTGGCCATCTGTGGAATTTTCCAACATATGAGTCTTTCTGTATTCAATCATTGTAGCACATCATTCCAAAATATTATGAAATGAGCGAGATTTAATGAATCTGACAAATTTGTAAGGGCTAAGTGATGAATAGGAATTCTGTGCTGAAGTTTACACTCTGATTAATGTCGACTCTCTAGGTAGCTTGGCTTTCTGAAGCGCTCTGGACGTACTTAGTACCTTAGTGTCTTAGTGGCTATGGATTCTGGTGACTCCACTAAGAAATAATGAGGAAAGTTGTGGAAGTGGGGGGAAAACAAGTCAAAGTTGGTGTTCTGCCTATTCAGGTAATATACTGCATTTGGGAGACAGGTGATACTGGTAACATGGTACTTACCAATTTGGACTGGGCAAAATTATGCAATGTCACACAAAGTAAAAATGACATTTTTATCTTGTACCTGATCATTAAAAAAAGAGAAAGAAGAAAATGTATGCTTAATTCAAAGACATCAGTAGCTCATTGCATCTGTGAATTCTAGTCCCAGTTCCGTGCGACTTTTTGTTTTCCCAACTCTGCATCAACTTGATTGACATAGCTTCCTTACACGCCACTCTTCAAGGCCACATCTTGTTGGTTCTGTGTTTCATCAATTGCCAGGAATTCATCATGTGCGCCTGTTTGGTCCTCTGGCTTCTCATTGTGTACCAAATGCACCATTTCTTGAGATTTACTGGCGTCTCCATTCAATCCACCCATGTTTTTCTCATCTATGCCTCCTTTGCCATTGTTGATCACAAGCTTCTTCTTCTGCCCACATCTAATGGAAAGAAAAACATGGGAAATCAAAGTATACAGTGACATTCTGAAAAAGTAAATTCCAGTGCTTTTGTCTGGGGCTGGCTGCAAGCTTTAACTGAGTATTTTTTAGGGGCCAAGTTTAATTGCTGAGTGCAAATTTTTAATCAGGACAAACGTTTAATTTTATTTTAATGATGGAACAGGAAATAAAGATACATTTTTATTGGAAAACCACACAGAAGCCTCCCTGAATATTAGTTCACCCCGACGTTTTAGTGAACCCTTCTATTTAGATATCATTCAAGAGACTCTCCTGTTCACAAGATCATGCAAAAAATAGGGCTGTGCCGAGACCTCTTTGGGTTGTACAAGTGGTGGTGAACAGAGGGCCAAGGGAAGCTTTTGCCACCATGGCTGATGATGGTTCAGTCCTGTCATTTGGCAACGCTCTGTCCTTGTGACTCCCCTCAGCCAATTAGTGGCCATGTAATTCCCCTTTAAGCCAGCAGCTAAATGGTTTTCTGAGAGTTTTCCATAGGGAATACTATAATATACTGGGCTCGATGATCTTATAGGCCCCTTCGAACCCTACTATTCTATGATTCTATTCTGCATTGCACCAATCAATGCTCAAATCTCACTTTATATTTTTCCCTAAGCATGGATACCCTTTTTGTTGCTGTTGAATTTTTATTATTTATTTGCAGTTTCCAACAATAAGTACATCAATCCCATCCTCCCATCCCCAAAACAAACAAATAATGGATACCCGAGTACAAAATACAGAGGTCTCGCGTCAGTTGTACATGGTACTTTCTCATTCCTCATGATCAGTTCTAGGACTGAATTCTGTTTTTCTACCACCCTCTCTTCCCCAGAACGGATGAGCTGGTGCTGTGTGCCTGCACTGCCCAACTTCTACATCAGGGGTTCAGCAGAGATAAATGTGCTTGTATTTCTTTCATACTTTTGGAGCAGCACCTCTGTGTAGGGAAGGCTTATACAGTATGTCTCATAGGCATTGTTGTGTGACTAGTTTGCTGCAGCCAATCGCAACTTCCATCAGTGTACTTCAAGTGTGAAACATCTGCAACCAGAGCCTTATTTCTTATATTGAAGAAGAACCCATTTCCTCTGGAGATAATTTCTTAACAGATGCACATTTTGGGAAGTGTGTGTGGGGGGAGGTGTTGTTTGCAGTGGAGGCTTGTGGGTCCGATGTCAGCGGGGCTGTGCATATGCTCTGGGTTTCAGTCAGGCGCCGAACCTATTGGGTTCAGCACCTTGGATAGCTCCGTTACAGTTCTGTCTGACACCCACAGCAGATTCACAGCCCCACTGGCATCGGACCCACCAGCCTTCACTGGGGGTTTATTTTTAAAAACTGTTGCAACGAAAAGCCTTTGCGATATGAACTTTGGAAGTTACATTGAGCCTCAGGGCATGCGCTTCAACACGAAACCCAAGCGGAAACTATGAAAAGGTAAAACAAGTAATCATAAGACCAACTGATATATCGAACTGTGTTGCTCATGTTCCAAGCATGCCCTGTGATATGATGAAATCATAACTAGAGAGGCTACGGCTAGTGAATCATTCAGTAATGAGTTAGAGTTCACACTGAATATTAGGGGTTCTCCTGTTACAAGCACCTCTGAAGCCACTACATGACAGACTTCTTGGAACCACGCTTGCTTGAAGGGGTCAGACAGTACTTAAGACTGGTTTACAGTCTAACTGAAAGAACACATATTTTCCCGTGTCAAATTTTAGACTGTGTACTCCTCAGGACAGGGACCTGTCCTCTTATATTTTGCGAAGCACTGTGCACACCGATGACACTATCTAAATAACAATAATAATAATAATAATAATAATAATAATAAACCATTTTTGTTATTATTATTAGAAATGGAGCAATATAGGTGTCATATAAATTCACAAGTGTTAAGAACCCATTTGATTTTTGACTGACGTAATTTTCGCTACTTCAGAGGAAGTTGCATTCAGTTCTGTTCCTAAGTGCGTTTGCATGTTCAGATCACACAAACCTTCTCCCCGTCAGAAGCAAACAAAACATTCACCCCATTTGCCCCCAGCTGTTATAGGCCGACAAGGCCATCGCCAACAATCCATCAGTGTAGATTATTGGGGGGGCGGGGGCAGAGGGAAGGAATGAACAAACCTCCCCAAACCTGCTTTGGTGTTAAGGGATTTAAGCACGTACTCTCCTTACTGAGTTACTTTTTACATGAGGTGCGCAGCCCTGCATCTGCATGAGCTATGGAATCTAGTTGAGTCATTATTCACCAGAAGATGCCCTATATAATCCATCTGTTTGAGAGCCTCGTGTGGCACAGAGTGGCAGGCGGCAGTACTGCAACCGAAACGCTCCCCACGACCTGAGTTCGATCCCAGCGGAAGCCGGGTCTCGGGTAGCTGGCTGAGGTCGACTCAGCCCTCCATCCTTCCGAGGTCGGTAAAATGAGTACCCAGGTTGCTGGGGGAAAGGTAGTCATGACTGGGGAAGGCAATGGCAAACCACCCCGCTGTAGTCTGCCATGAAAACACCAGCGCAAGCGGCGTCCCTCTAGGCGTCAGTAATGACCCGGTGCTTGCACAGGAGGAACCTTTCCTTTCCTTTTGGCCTCTAGTACTTGAATTAAAGGCAGGGGGAGGAAGGGGAGACAATGAGATCCAGAGGTCTCATCTGGACTCCCTGGTTTATTAGCCAAATCATGGTCTCCCTGCTGCCTTATAAACATCATCAACAAAGGCAGGATTTTGAACATCGAAAAAACCAACAGAGGGAAGGGCATGACTTATAGTGTGATTCTATAAACACTTATCTGGGAGTAAGCCCCACTGAACTCAATGGGGCTTGCTTCTGAGTGGACATGTATAGGATTGCACTGTGTTTTTAATTCGGTGGTGAAGCTCAGGTACACCAAACCCCTGGAAACATTCCTATTTACACCTGCCTCCACTAGGCTTTAAAACATGGCTGTGAGTTTTGGTATGTATGTAGCATTTAAACTCCTGATATTCTAAGAAAAACAATGTTGTCATTTGGAAAGCAGTAGTTTGTAACTACTGGCCATTTTTGAGGAGATGCTGTCTGCATTTGATCATGGTTGGTCTTTGCTTGTCTGCTACTTTATAGACAAAGGAAGAACATCAGAAAAGAAATTAGCATGCTCTGCTTTGGAAAAACACCACCCTCACTGAAAGATCAAAGATTAGCATAAGTCAGTGAGCTGTAACGTTCACATTCAAATTTATGAATCAAGTGACAGAAAGGCTAAACCAGCAGGAAATATGTTGGGTCTTAACTGTAAAACCAGCAAATATTCTGCACTGGGAGATAAGGTCAAATCTTCCAAATGCATTAATGTGACTTGGATAGGACTGGGATGCAGAATGCAGAATGCAGTCAAGGTGGCCACTCTGAACACATATTTAACAAAATAATCTTTCCAGGGAACTCCTACCAACTATTCTATCTATCTATCTATCTATCTATCTATCTATCTATCTATCTATCTATCTATCACCCATTTGGCTGGTCACCCAGCCACTCTGGGCGATGTACAATAATAGAAACAGTTTAAAACAATAAAATTATACATTAAAAACATCATATTTCTAAAAATACCCTAACAAATGCCTGCCTGAAAAACCACGTTTTTAATGCGTGGCAGAAGCTCATTAAAGAGGGGGCATAGTGGAGTTCCCTAGGGAGGGAGTTCCACAGAGTGGGGGCCACCACAGAAAAGGCCCTCTCCCTCATCCCCACCAGTCTAGCTGTCCTGGCTGATTAGTCACTAACTTGAAGGTGACTAGCTGGTATAGCTGGCTAGTCCCGACTCAAATAGGGAAGTATTATAAGACCATCTGGGCCGCATCTACATGGCACTGATTTCATAGTTTGCTCAGTAGGAGCTGTGCAGTATTAGCGCTGTGAATTAACAACTGGGGTGGTAGATGGGAGGGTCAAAATGGGCTTCCCAAGCAGGGAAGAGCAGAGAGCGCAGAGCTGGGGACGAGGGT
Organism: Heloderma suspectum; assembly: GCF_057233095.1. Classification (NCBI taxonomy): domain Eukaryota; kingdom Metazoa; phylum Chordata; class Lepidosauria; order Squamata; family Helodermatidae; genus Heloderma; species Heloderma suspectum. The sequence goes on from NC_139458.1 coordinate 94,094,366, forward strand.
GCGCAACTAGCAGGCCGGACTTGTTTCCGAGGAGGTGTTCGTAACAAACCCCGCGTACACATTTCTGAGGCGGGCAGGCAAGCAGGCAGCCGCTGCCTCTGGAGAATGAGCCAGTGCTGAGAGCAGAGAGTGCAGAGCTGGGGAGGAGGAGAGAACGAGGAGCACGTAGTCTATTAACTGCCCAATCAACACCCCCGTCCCCGCACAAACACAGGCTCAACGAAGTGCTTCTGAGTACATGTTTATGAAAATCATCCACCCTGGCACCTGCCCTTTCTCAGCTGCACAGTTTCGAATCCACAGGCATGCAGCGTTTCTCAGCTGTGCTCCTTTGTAGCTGAACGTCTCCACTCTCAAGCTTGACACTTAAAGTGTGAGGCGCAGCAACACTGAAGGCAATGACTTACTTCCCGGTAGACATGTTTGCCCTCTGCTCTCACCCGGCCCCCCCGCCCCAGGCTACTTTCCCTTCCACCAATCAGTGCAGCTTCCACCAGCCTGTTTCTGCATGCCTTTGTAACTGCGGAGCTGCGAAGGAGGAGGAACAGGGAGGGTTGAAAAGTGACCATCACTAATGACGCTGTGATTTTAATCCGAGGAAGGGACAGACAGCTCAACCCCACGCAGTGAACCTGAAGCAAGTGAAAATTTCGCAACAAATGGACTCTGCGAAAACCCGGATTTCTCCCTGAAAACCATGATTGGGCTGTGATGCAGCGACTGCGTCATCTGTCGCAAAGATCTTCCCTTCGAAGTGGTGCCGGGGCAAATGGCTCATGTAGATGGGGCCCTGGAGTGGCAGGGAGACACTTCCATGCTGATCTTATCGACTGCATGATACTTTTTCATATGGGGTAATTATCTACCCCATAATCATTTTTCAATGAGGTTACTGGAGCTCCTCCTGCCTACAAGCAGTATAAGAGATATAGAATGGAAGGGACTCTAGCAGAGTACTATTATTCTGCTGGGCGATGGATCTCCTGGAAGGTACAGCCACTTTCAAGATGGAGAGGTAAAGGCGATGTCTCTGAACTGGGAGATACAGTCAGCCAGAGTGTCTTTAGCTGAATGAAGATATTTAAGAGCAGACCTTAATTTCATTTTTCGTTTGCCTACAGTGTGCTTTTTGATGAGGTTCTCACGAAGGAACGAGCTGCTCCTTCCTCTGCATTTTCTAAAGATGTCACATCTTAGACCGTCCCAGCAATAAAACTAATAGAAAGTTCTGGCATCAACAAATGGAAGATTACAAAATGCGTTCCTTACCTTCTTCGACTGTTCACAGCAATGCAAACACCAAGTATCAATGCCAGTGCCAAGAGGGAAGCAACTACAATAAGCCAATCTGTGGGTGGAAGTGTGAGAAAGAAACATGCAAACATTCATTTGCTTGTCATCTGACAATTGACATAGTATCTTTGATGATCCCACTCTGCTTCCTTAAAATATTCGTATTTTATTTTATTTTTTATTATATGAAATAGAATTCTCGTACATTGTGAGCTTCCTGTCAAGGTTGGTTCATATATGAACGAAACCTTCCCTGCACCAACAATTGTCTAAAAGGGTGCATAACTGTGTGGAGAAATTATTGTACAGAGATCTACAGCAGACACTGATAGCTCCATGAATCTGTCTAATCCCCTTTTGAAGCCACCCAAGTTGGTGACCATCACTGTACCATGTGGTACCAAACTCCATAGATTAACTATGTGCTGTGTGAAGAAGTACTTCCTTTTCTCTGTCCTGATAAACACAGATATGAGTTCTTTCCTTTAAATCAGGGGTGGGCAACTGCAGAGGGTCCACATTGGACCCTAAGAAACCTTCTGGGGGCTGCACCTTCCCCCACCACAGCCACAAACGGAAGTGGCAATGCTGCAATTGGAAGTGGGGGCTCAGCTGCATTCCCAGTGATCCTGATGGGAAACAAGGCATGTGTGGAGGACGCGCCTTGTTTCTGAGCAGGACCACTGGGAAGCCTGTGGCACAGCAGCTGCACCATGGAGGCAGGGGACCTGGTGGGGGATGGAAAACACTGCCTGGTGGGCTGCATGTTTGCCCGTCCCTGCTTTAAATCAGTAAAATTCCTGTCCCTTTAGTATAGAGTAGGACTGTCCAAAGCTTTCCCTCCTCCCTTCATCTAACCTTAAGAAGAGCCATACTGAATCAGACCAAAACTTATCTAGTCCAGGGTTCTGTTAACACAGTGGCCAACCAGTGAACTGTGGGAAGTCCACAAGCAGGGCATGAGTGCAAAAGCACCGTCCTGCACCATCCAGAAGAACCTTCTATCTAGATGAAAATGGAGGTGAGAACTTCAGGGATATTCCGGTGGGTGGTGTGAAAGTCTTTGAGCGTAGGGATGTACGAAAGTCACTTGCCTTTTCAAAGGGTGACATTCGCGATGGGGGGGAGGCGCTCCATCCCTCCCTGGGAAATTCTCTCCAGCCGACTCCACTCCGTGGAGATTCCGTGGAGCTGCCAGCCAGGGCTGCCCACAGCCAGACATCCGGCCGCTGGGCAGCCTGCAGGGATGCAAATGGCGGCTACCGTAGCCGCTGCCATTTGTGTCCCTGTATTTTGCCGTGATAGGCTACGTAAATATTTACGTAGCCTATCACGGCAAAAAAAAGGGAACACAAATGGCAGCCGCCGTAGCCACCGCCATTTGCGGTTCCTTTTTTTTTGCCGTGATAGGCTACGTAAATACTTACGCAGCCTATCACGGCTTCCGCAGGAACGCAAATGGCGTCCCTGCGTTAGCCGTGACAGGCTACATAAGTATTTACGTAGCCTATCACAGCTATAGTGATGAAGCAAATGGCGGCCACAGATGCAGCCGCCATTCACAAAGCAGTGCGAACGGCACCGGGTAAGTGTCCCGTTTCACGCACCTTTCGCGGGGGGGGGGCGCAGGGGGGGTTCGTTCCGCCACAGATTTCAGGGGGCCGAATATACTGGCATTCGGCCTCACCGAGATCTGTGGCGGAATTCTCTGACATCCCTATGTGAGCGTATGTCACACATTACAGCTCAATCAAGTGTAAGAAACATGGTGGCATGCCGCTGAGTTATAGGATCTAAGGGGTTAGCTGTGCTGATATCTGGTCATAACATAGACTCTTCCAAAGTTAATGTGATAAATCAGACATCCTCAATGTGGCCCCCTCCAGATGTGTTGGACCACAACTCCCATCATTTTCATGCTGCATGGGGATGATAGGCATTGTAGTCCAACACATCTGGAGGGGGCTGCATTGGAAAAGGCTGTCTTAAGTACAAATAGCTCAAAGTAAGCATCACTGATATACTGGGGCTTAGTTCCAATTCGATGTGACAGAATAATGAAGTTCCTCACATGCTCCCTCCTATTTCCTGCTGTACTGAATTTATGAATATCTGAACATACAAAGCTGCCTTAAATTGAATCTATTGGTCTATCTGGTCTAGTCTTTACTTTTTTTTGCCTGGCAGCCAATTCCAGGATCTAAGGCAGAGATCTTTCCTCACTCTGCTGCCTGAGAACCTTGAATTTTAATCCCCAAGGATTGAGTAAATGAAACGAAATGAAATGAATGAATGAAGGTTTAGCCTAGGACCTTCTACATGCAAAACATGTGCTCAACTGCCCATTCCAGTGGTGGCAATGAGAAGTGCCGGCACAGGCCCAAATGACTTCCTGATAGACATAAATAGCAAAAGTACAGTAACCAACCTGGTATGTGAGCTTGGCGTGGTTGGCTTTTTGGTTGCTCTCCTGGAAAAGGCGAGATATCCTCTATTCCCGTATGGGACACTTTCTTTCCGTGTTTATTTGGGTCAGGACCTAGATGAAAGACATTCATTATTGTCAGAAAGAATATTGTAGCTGTGGCATATGAATCTGGAGCCTATGCCCTTGCATTTTCACATGATAAATACATGATATTGTTCAGGGAAACACAGGAAGTGGCTGTGTTCAGTTTTCTAACACAGACACTGTCTCCTGCCCTCCTGAAAGATGATTAGAAAATGGAGGTATGGTTGCACTCAAACCCCACAGAAATCATAGCACCGGTCTGATAAGGCATCCAAATTCATGGAAGTGGATCACACACTGGGTTTGTTCTCTACCACAGTATGAATCCTGTGTTTGCAAACCTTTTTTTATTAAAGTTAACCTATTTTCATCTGCAAAATGCTGGGGAGCCATGTTAATGACAGCAAAACAGGGCATTCATAGACTGAGTGTAATACTTAATTCTATGAGGTTTCTACATGAAGTCCTTTCTAGATATTTATGTCTAGATGGATTTGAATTTGAAAACCTAGCTGAAGGCAAGCAGAACACAAATGGCCAATGAATACTGGCTCAAGCCCCAAACAGACTTTTGTAATATTCACCCATGCCCCCAAATCACACAGAACACAATTCAAGTCCTGCTGGCCTGAGTTAACAAAAATGTGCAGTATTGGTGATTAAAATGAATATTCCAAAGTATAAGAATATACATTTGGTACTTAAAAGTAGCTACATTAATTTCAGAGAGCAGCACTGCATAGATTGGTCCCTGTAGGATTCCACCATGTGAGTGTCTAGATGTCACATTATGTACAACAGGGACACTACCTGTAAGCTGCAGATGTCCACTGGCAAGCCCCTGGCCAGCAAATCAAAATGGACCAACTAGATTATCCCAAACCGGTCACAAATATAGGATTGCAAAGTTTAGAAAGAAGGCAAGAATTTGCATAGCAAAATATCATCTACAGCAGATTAGAAAAACTAGTCACAACACTATTCTCGCATTATATTTTCACTTTTACTTGATAAGGGCTACTCTGAATAACTGCACAAAAATTAGTATGAACCCTAATCCTAACCCTATGGAGTGGATTCCCCAGGGAAGCTTGCCTGGTGTCTAATGTGCTATTTTTTAGAGCCAGGTAAATGCCTTTTTTATTTTCTCAAGTTTTGTTGTTGTTAAACTGTGATGATATTATTGCTGTTAGTGTTGGCCTGCTGATTGTACTTTTAACTTTGTTAGTTTTTATTTTCTGGGCTGCCCTTAGAATACTTACATTGAAGGGTGGTACCTTGAGGCAAAGGAAGGTGGTGTTGGAAAAAAAAAAAAAGGGGGAGCTCCCAGTCTCCAGAGCATCTGCTGGAGATTGGGAATACAAGTTCCAGAATTCCGAACAGGAAACTGACCTCCTGAGCCACATTTCTGCAAGGAAAAAGGTCCTACTTGTTCCTGAAGGGAAAAGATGTTCCACTGGGGATTGTGCGCACCCATCACTACCTGGGCTGCCTCCCCTGCCCTGGGCCATTGGGGCAAGCAACAGAGGGAGTGCTACCGGGGGATTTTTGGGTGTTCAAGCAAACACTGGAAAAGCCCCTCAAGGCATTTCAAGCGTTCAGCTGAAACACTCGAAAAGCCTTGATCCCTTTTTAGGCAGATAGGAGAGTGGTCAAAAGACACATCCAGTCAGCTCAACAGGGCTCAGATGACCACTGGGGTGCAGATTGGAATAAGCATCCAATGTGTATTTGTATCTCTACTAGTTGCTGATGGCTTGGAATCTCACTGGCTGTACTCAGGCACTTGACCTCAAGTGTGTTAATTTCAACTGTCTTATTCATATGATAAAAATTAAAGACAGTTTTGCAAGCAGTGATAGACAACTCTCTTATCTTAACATTCTAGTTTAGGTGGTTGATCTATTTAATTAGCTAGTCCTGTATTTGGAATTCTTCTGTGAAGTGTTTTTCTGTAACTTTTAAGCCAAAATAACAGTTCTATAATACCACATTTACAGAGGAGATGTTTCCAAATGCCCCAAACATTAGAAAAGTTGTTGTCTCTCACTCTGTCTGTAGTGATATTTATTGGATGATTAATTAATTTATTACTAATTTGAAAAGAAGCCCCCAAAGGGACGAAAGGGGGGGAAATTATCAATCTCCCCCTAAATGTTGAGAGATTGTTCAAAAACAATAACACACCTCCTAGTGCAAAAGGATTCACTAAATAATATTACAGTCATGCAATTTTGTAAGAAGCTATATAAGATAAACACAATGTATTCAGAGTAAGATTTCCATCTAAAATCTAGTAGTTTCCACACCAGATTTCCCCAGCAATTTGATGTATGAAAAACGAAAGGGTTAGCTGAAGTTCCTGGAATTTATAACTCTTACTAGCAGCAGAAGAAGTTGGATGTCTGTCAGAACCACTGTCAATTTCAGGAAAAACTCCAGGTATAATATAATCCTGAGTGTTATTTACAAGATGTTCATCTTCATTACTCCATCCAGGGCGCAATCCATGCAATTGTGGACCTTGTGTTGATTCTTCATTTTTGGCTCCATCACTGGAGACCACAGCTGTTTTAATGATGGTTGAACCAATTGTGAGCTGGATATTTACAGAATCAAAATGTTTTCTACCAAATTCCTACTATACCAAAAGTTTAAAAAGAGGAAAATAAAGATGGCACATGTTGGTTACAGTAAAGATTAGCTTTACATTCTGATCTGTTATTTAAACCAAACTATCCTCCTCTTACTGAAAGTTGTGGGTTATTAGACGATTTCCAGTAATAATAGATAGAGAAGCAAGTGGGAGACAAAGGAGCAGCAGTGAAAAGTACCCTTGTAGCCCAGATCTAAGCAGCAGTGGGACTGAGAGCTTTTCCCATCTTACATTTATCAAACAGTGCCACTTTCAAGTGTGCATACACATAGAAATATCATCTAAGAAGAAAGTTCATGCATCCCAACTTCTAACAATCTCATTAGTTCAGCACCACAGTTTAGGAGGTAGTGCTAAAAGCTATTATTTGGGGGTTGTATTTTCATTATTTTTCTTGCTTTAAGAAACAAACAAAACACTGACTCAATTACATTTGGATTTTTTTATCTCTACGGAGAAAAATATTCTATAACGAGGAAGCAATTTCTATAAGTGATTTAAACAGTCCAAATTACATGCTAGGAACAACAAAGTAGTGTGAATAATTAATATAACTGCTCTTAGTACCAATATTACAGACGCTTTAATTGTCTAGACCCTTACAAAAAAGCACTATCAACTCATAAAAGGAAGCAATCAAGTCGGTAAAAAGTACACCAAAAAGATGTGGTGCCACCTCACCACATGACCATCTTCATCCCTCAAAATCTTGCAGCTTGGTATTAATACTGACATAAAGACAGTAATGAAAGACATCACTAGGCTCTGAGAAGTATGGAATGCAAAACCACAAAATACACAAAATACAATAAGCCTATTTTGTGAAGTATCATTAGCCCCACGCTATGAAAGACATGACAGCAGAATAAATAGCTGAGAAACACAGGCGTATACAATTAAAACACAAAATGCAGAGCTATACAGTCCTGAACAGAAAAAAACATTATCTAAATTGGTTTAGGAAACTATCCACCTGTACATATGACACATGATTTTCAAAATAATGCATACCAGCATTATTTGAAAAGAGCTGATTTGCTCACATCTTAAAATCTTATGTTCCAAGAACACAGAATGCCCAGCAAAAAGATATGTGATTCTCATAGTCTCTCGTGATCTTGGTAGCCAAAGCCCATCAACAGGGCTACGAATACTGAAATGACAGCAATCATATGTATATGCACATACTTCCTGGTTGCATGCTACTTCTTCCACATAAACACAGGCAAACACCCGCAATAAAAATTAAGCAATACATAATATAAACATTTATAGGGTTATTTATTTATTTATTTTATGTTGTACATCCCTATACCACCCAATAGCCGAAGCTCCCTTAAAGAATATTAAAGAATATTAAGCTAGGAATTTTGACTGGGGTAATTTCAGAACCTGAGTTTAAGGTCATGAGGTGCCACTAGTTCTCTGATTCCTTAAGTTGGTTTTATTATTACATTTTCACATTGTACAGTCCCTAAGTATTGATTTTAACTTATTATTTTCACCAATAAGATTAACCTGTATAGCACTGTATGTTACCATCTCCTGGGAATTTCTAATAAAAAGAGGTTGTAAGTAGCAGGCCTTCTATAGACATATATTTTAGGACTAGAAATACAAATACGTATTATAAGGAATCAGTGTGATTAGATGTTGGGCTCAGGGATAGGTATAAACCGAGCCATGGATTCACCGAGAGGCCTTGGGCAAGGCAAAAACTCTGTTTCAGCTCCTCAGCCTTTCCAATGCTAAGAACAACATACCTCACAGAGTGCTCTTGGGACGCATGAAATTTTGTATGCACTTAAATCAGAGGTGGAAAGTGACAACAGAAGATTATCTCACCTAATATAGACAGGGGTAAGAAAGATCCCACCACCATTCTACTGGATACCTGTATGATCAGTTTTATTTTTTTGATCTATTCCTCTTCGAGGAACAATTCCAGGAAATAAGGCATCCGCTGTGGATTTTGTAGTGTACTTGTCTTCACTACCCCATTGCCTCACTGGTTCTGGGGTTGAATCTTCTTTAGTCCCATCATAGACCACATCTATGGCAATGGTAAAGTAATTAAGAATGTAAAATTTGAAGTAAACCCCCCCTATTAACTTTATTTCACTCAGATCCACTGACCTCTTACTCTCCTAGCAGAGTAGGATCAATACCCAAACAACAGTTTGAAATGCATGCCAGTAGCCAGATTCTGGTCTGAAAGGGATTTGCTACAACTGAAAAATTCTGCAAAACACACTTGACTTTGACAGTGAGTCCCACTCTATCCATCCACTGCTGCCCTCTCCCTTTTTTTTTCTTTCCTGACCACCTTCTGGGATTACTGGTTGTCACTGACAATTATACTGGGGATTCCAGCGACTTGGCTGTGATATTTGCATTACACTCTTTTGACAAATGAGCAAACAATTCAGGAGCTATGAGCCAAGACTCTGCCAGTTGCGACTAAGCATCTGTTGATGAATGATGACCATTTCCTTGAACTTTCTGCTCTCTACCCACTGCCCACACCTGGCTGCAAGTTTTTTTGCAGGTCTTAACTTGTGTCAATTTAATTATAAATCACACTGCTACCAAATGACCATCATAGCAAACACCACTATATGAGTTTGGCCAATTGGCAGATGCACAGAATAATAATAATGAATGAAATAATAGGAGTATCAAGAAGCAGAGTATATGGCAGGTTAAGAACTACATTTGCAAAAAAAAAATGCTTCTTTATGTTCTACAAGGTCTGCACATGATTACAAATTAATAGCCAAATGAAGTCACATCCTATAGATCAGCTTAACAACAAATCAGCAGCATAGAACTGTTTGGTCAGGTACATGGATCATTGTAAGAATACAATTCTAAACTGAGAAGCTAGACATTAATCAAGGAATGATAATGAAATATATGTTATATTTAAAAAGCTGTAGTTCATTTCATGCATCATGATGAAATGATGCTTCAGAGCAATACCTGTATATAAAGGACCATGTTCATTTTCATTATCTCCCATTAGTGCACCATCTCTAGAAGTATTAGTGGGATATTTTTCTTCTGTGCCCCAGCCTGGCTGATGAACAGGAGGTAATGGCTGTTGAGTTGAGTCTTCATGATCATTGTGAACGACAACTGTTTGATGAATCAATGATGAACTTAGGTTTGGATATTTAAAATATAAGTTGTTGCCCTGTCCAAGCCAATCCCCTCCCCATGACTGTTTGCCCAATATTTTCAATTTCATCCATTCATATTTTCAGTGCAATAACTTTTTTAAAATAGAGTTTGTGCAGAAGATGTGCTTGGTATATGGATATCTATATTCACTGAATGAAACTAACAATCTAGTGGTGAACCTAAGTAATTCCCCAAACCCCACATAATTAGGAACTTATTTTCCACTACTACCTGTATCAAAGTTTTTCTCTTCGTTATTGTATTCAGTTGGAGGAATACTTCCTAGAGATACTTCATCCTTTGTGTTGTTTGTGGGATATTTGTCTTCTCTACCCTGTTCATGATGCAGTTCATGCATCATTGGATCATGAGTAGCATCCTCATATTTGGCATCATCACTGGAACCCATAACTGTTAAAACGATGGTGGGATAAATTTTAAATGTTCTGTAACAGGTATATAGCCACTTCCCATACCATTTACTTAGAATTATCTTTTGAACTTTATTAATATCCCTAATGGATATCCACTATCAAACTTTAGTGGCAATCAGCAGGAATTTAGTCCTTAGCTCAAACAAGATTACAAACAAAACAGGACAGGAAAGGTATATTTGGAATCTCGCCGTAGAATTGGGGGGGGGGGGTGTCTCACAGTCCCTCTTCCAATCTGTATGAGATGTTTCATGTTTATTCTAACTTTCTTTTGGAGGAATAATACTAAGTATCAACAGGTTTTTAGCATGAATGGATCACGAGTACAGTCTTCATGACTGATGCCATCACTAGAGACTAGTGGTGTTGCAATAATGGTTTAAATGCTGCATTTGCATGCCCAGTTCTCATATAATTTATAGGCCATTGTACCCAACCATGACACAAGTACCTTCCATGTTTTGATGAGTCTCAATGGACGGTGAGATTAATATTGCAACTGTTATTTAGATCATGATATTAACTGATCTAGAATGGCAACAAAAAAGAATATTTGAATCCTTTTTTTTCTCACAGTACCTATATGTGAGGTTTCCTTTTCATTAACATTTTCAGATTGAGAGATAATTCCAGGTACTAAATCATACGCTGATGCATTTTCAGGATGCCTATGTTCACCATTCCAACTGGGAGGCGTTTCCTGGCTCAGTGGATCTTGAGTAGAATCTTCATAGTTATTGCCACCATTGGACACCACAGCTGTTACAATATGGTTGGATCATTCTTTACAATTACATCTGTGTAATCTTTTACTACATTTTTGTACTAACAGGTATTTTACCTAGACTTTACATAGTACATTCAACAGGAGGCTTCTGCCTCTCTGAACAGCACTCTACTATATGATAAATATGGGACAGTTTCAAAAACAGCTTATTGTGATGCAGCAATTGGGCAGGGGCACTATAGTTTAAGAAAAAGTCAGACATGCTCTTGGACATTCCTACTGGGGATTTGATGATGGCCATTTACTTCAAATAGACTTCAGCGTCTACTCTAAGAAAAAACAGATTTCTGGGAGGTTCATTTTCATGTGTGTGTTCATTTTCATGTGTGCGTGTTTTTTAATTATTTGGTTGAATAATACTAGGTAGTACCTCAGCCTTAAATCTAATTTAGTTTACTCGTATTCACTACTCCACCATAAAAAATGTTCCATTCCTTTGTGGATCTGGTGTCAACTCTTCCTTTTTATTGTCATTCCTGGCAGACACAGCTGTTAAACTGAGAGTTGGATCAATTTTAGAGACTACATATGCAGAATCCCTTGATGGTGCTTTTATGTAAGTTATAGATACTATCATGATTTTATTGAAGATTAATAGGACTTGATTATTAACTGCCAGTAAATCTAGCTCTTCAAATGGGATAGGTAACAACACCGTTTCAAGAAACAGCACATGAATGTACAAACTTATTAGAATCCCATTTTCTGAGAAGTACCTGTATGAGGCATTTCCTTTTCTGGCTTCCTTTCTCTTGGAGGAATAATTCCAGGCTGAACATCATCCCTAGTTGTGTTCATAGAGTGGTCATCTTCACTGCCCCGTCCAGGGTGCGTACCATGCACTACTGGTTCTTTTGTGGAGTCTTCATGCTTGCCATTATCACTGGAGGCAACAGCTGTTGCAATGATGGTTTGAATATTTTCAAATAGTACATCTGCATGATTCTTTTACTGTTTTTAAATAACTTTTTAAAGGTGCTATGTTTTGTTGAACTGTAAGACTATCCTACCAGGATTTTAAGTATAATCCCATTTAAATTGGTGGTATGTTACCTATGTCTTACAGTTAAAGATTGAGTAATCTCCCATCTAACATCAGAATAATGAAAATTAATAGAATTCCTTTATTTGGCCGATATCTAATGAGATGTTTCCTTTTCATGATTGCTTCAACTTGAAAGAATTATTCCAGGCACAGAATTATTTCCAGATAAATTTACAGGAACTGCTTTGAGAAACACTATGGTTGAAAACCAAGAAACAAATATTGTAAATAAACAACACATTTGTTTTCATTGCCCAAACTAGGATACATCTCATATGTGACGTGAGTGGATCACAAGTAGAGTCTTCATGGCTGGTGCCATCCTGAAGACCAAAACTATTCCAATGACATTGGATCTATTTTAAATGCTATGTCTGCATGGTCACTTCCCACATTATTTACTGAGTATCCAAAATACATTATTTCCTGTGGTTTAGTAAAAGTCCATTGATTAACCTAACTCATCTGGAAAAATAATAGCAAATAAAAAATATTAAAAGCACAATCCTATGCATGTTTAGACAGAAACAAGTTCCACAACTCCCAGCATGGCTGGCCGGGGAAGGCTGGAAATTGTAGGACTTTTTTCTGTCTAAATATGCATAGGATTGCACCTTAAAATAGTTTAATTTTAATTCTTTTCCAGCGGGTACCTGTATGTGAAGGTTCCTTTTCATGCTCACTTTCAGCTGGATGAAAAATTCCAGGCAGCAAATTATCTCCAGATGTGTTTGTGAGATATTTTTCTTCACTATCCCATTCAGAATGTTCCCTGTGCAACATTGTATCACGTGTAGAGTCTTCATAGTGAGTAAAACCGCTGGAAATGACTGCTGTTACAAAGATGACTGTGTCACTTAAAAATACTATTTTTCACAGCTGCTTTACTAAGTGCTATTTTAGGTGGCCACACTATGGAAAATGGAAGTCAATAACACCTTAGCCATTCATTCTTGTTGAGACAGAATTATACTCTATCTGGAGTGTATTCTATCTCTATCCTATCTACAATGAAAATTATATCTAATTCAGCTAGGCAAAATAGTGATATATAAATGGATTCTCTTTTCCTTACTGGTACCTGTATGTGATATTTTCTTTTCATTCTCTTTTTAATTGGATGATTCCAGGTAGCAAATTAACTCTAGATGTATTTGCAAGATATTTATTGTCACTGTTCCACCCAGTATGTCTCCCATACATCAGTGGAATATGAATAGAATTTTCATGGTGTGTTGAGACCAGAGCTATTATGGAAATTGGATCAATTTAACATGCTTTTCCTTCCACTTTAATGTACTACATATAAACGACCATTTCTATCTATGTTATGCACTTAGTGTAGACTCTCTGTCTAGGAAAGCACATGCCATCATAAAGTAGTCAGCCATTAAGGTAACACAGGATTCAGTTTGCCACAGACTAACATGGCTACATTTCTGGTATAGTAATGAATTATCACTCTGACTAGCTTTATAAATATCTTCTCTAGATTCAATCCAATAAGCCATTGACCTCAGCAGAGACATGACTTCTCCCTAAATGGATTGTGCAATAGTAAACTAAATCCAACTGTGTCAGTCTTCCAATGGAATATCCTGGTACCTGTATTAGAAGTTTCCAAATCTTTGTCATGGTTGTTTTCACTTGGAGAAATAATGTCAGGGAGAACACCATCTCTAGATGTGTTTGCAAGATCTCTGTCTTCACTGTTCCAACGGGGATGAATTCCATGGATCAACATATCATGAATAGAATCTTCATGATTAATGTCACCAGCGGTGCCTACAACTGTTACAGTGATGGAACCACATCCCATATTACTTAGTGTCAGCAAATTCTATTGGGACGTATGAGTATTTAAGGTTGCAATCCCAATTCCTGCTGACTTCAGTGGAGTTAGGATTACACCCCTTTAAGGGAATTATAATAAATTGATTTCAGGGTGAATAAAAGTAAATGATTATTGCTTTTCTTGCAGATACCTGTATAAATGGATTCATTTTTATGCTCATGTTCACTTTGAGGAACAATTCCAGGTAGCGTCTGCTTGCTAGATGTATTTGTGGGGTATCTTTCTTCACTGGCCCATTCAGGATACACACCATGTGGTAGTGGGTTTTGAGTAGATTCTTCATGTTTCATCCTGTCATTAGACTCCATATCTGGTTTGATGATGAAGCATTTTGATAATTTATATATGTAGGAACACTGTTTGAAATATTCTTTGGAATTCTGTCAATATATCTTGCACTTATATACTTGTCTTTAATGACATTGGTAGGACTCAACAGAATGAGCAGAAAGGATGCCTTTTAGACTTCTTTATGCCTGTCACTAAGGCAAGCATCTCAATCGCTAATTCATGTATACACATTTTTAAATGAATAAAAGTCTTTATATAATCAGTTCTTTTAAAGTCCCATTAATGTCAACAAAATTATTGTAATTCATAAGGTTATGTAGCTAAGTAATAATCCAGTTAAAATGGATGAAAACAGCAAGAACATAAAACTGAGAAATGTGGTATATCAGCTAGTTTTTCTTTACAGATGTTAAGCATGTGGAGTGAGGGCTTGGGAGGCCAGTTAATGAATATAAATAACAGCCGTTTAATTTGATTCTTTTTTATGTCTGTATTTCTGACTTCTGTAAAAGGAGAGTTTGAGACGGAGAAAAAAGAGATGGACTAGCGACAGAAAGGTGAGAGTAAAAAATGAAAAATCTATGCAACTATAATGGTAGCTCCATAATAAAAAATAAAACAACATTTCTGTGCACCTTAATGAGGCTGCTGCCAAGCTTCAGGGGAAGTGTGTCCAAAAATCTCATTAGTAATAGAACCAACACACTCGATATATATTTCTGGCTTTTAATAATTCCCAAAAGTAGTAGACTTGTTTATAGTTATTATGTAGCCAATGGAGAAAGCAAATGAAAGAAATATGTCCTTGACACTTATAGCCTGAAGTATGATTACAAGACTAATACTACTTTTTAGGGAATAACGGTGAATTTACATATAATCCAGTGTGAAACATAATATAGGTAAACTGAATGCTAATATTTCCCAGCAATTTTAACATACAAAACCTCTTACGCAATAACCACTGCTGTGAAGAAAAACCAGAGAAATTCCCAAAGGACAGACTTCCCAGTTATCAAACCAAAGGAGAATAAAGGAGATAAAAAACTTAAAATATAAACAATACTGATAACTAGATATTTCCAGTTCATCCCAAATCCATCTAAATTACAAAAAAACGTTCAGCAGCAGAATGAGATTACTGAGATCTATAAGTGTGCTCTACCCAAAGTGGATAGTGAAAGGTAAATAATTATTCTTACTAATGTGTTTATGAGAAGACCCACTTTTATTCTCACTTGGAGAAACAAAACTGTGTAGAACATCATCCAAAGTGTTATTTGTTGGATATAACTCCTCAGTGTCTGATCTGGGGTGATCAACAGGGGATTGTGAATCATGGGATGTATCTTCATGTTTAGATCCATCATGGGAAATCAGAGCTGTTAAAGCAATGGTCAAGTCAATCGGCATCTTATTACTCTGGAAAGAACCCCTTTGTTAACTTCACATTTGAAAACATAAAGGGTTATATCCAATGTTGGCTTTGCACTAGCGTAAAGCACTTCTTCTCAGGCAAGGCAAGGCAGCCAATTTTTGCCCACCACTCCTACCTACTCCAGCCTTCCGTGCCATGTCCCACACTGTCCCAGAGAGTCTCTCAACCCTCAGGAGCAGGGTTGCAGGGGCTGCAGTGGGTAGGGGGTATTGGCAACAATCAGGTGCCCTGCTTTGCACAAGCAGAAATGCTTTCTGATAGTGCAAAGCCAACGATGGATACAGCCACAGTATCTGCACCAGTGGTGCACACCAGACAATTGTAGCATGGGAGGTAAAGCTGCATGGATTGGTGGGAAACTGTGCTGAGCCTGCAAGCAGAAAATTGGCTACCTTTGAAGTAAACTTTTTCCTTTATTAATGTTGCTACTATTTCTAAAGCAATCCTCCCTACTCCTTGATTAACTGAAGGTTTCGTCATAATATCCTATGACATCAAGGTGATCTCAGTGCCCTAAAATTTAAACATAAGGATCATACTTTAAAGGGTACTGATAGGGTCAAACTACATGTGTGACTAATGGAAATCTGTGAATGCATTGCAGTTGTTGTTGTTGTTGTTGTTGTTATTATTATTATTATTATTATTACAAATAGTGACCATAAGGGACAGGTGATCTGGTTCAGGACCATGGCACCCTATGCAATTACTCCAATAAACACCCCCCACCCCTTTCAGAAGCTGCCATTCATCCTGACAGGAAGAGCATATGAGACCATAGGACACAGTTCTAAAAGGGATTTGGCTTCTAGCTATTGATACCTAACAACTAGTTCAGTCTTACTAGTTACCAAAATAAAAGAGGAATATAATTTTCTTTTATACTGAATACAGTAAGATTACATTAATTAATTAGTCCTACTGACAAGTACCTGTCTGAGAAGACTCTTTTTCATGATCACGCTTACTTGGAGGGACAAGTGTTTCTAGGACTTCATGGATTGTTCTGTTTGTGGCAGAACTTGTTCCACTCCTCCGTCCAGATCTACCCTCAGCTGATAGCTGATCTTGATGTGATTCTTCATGTTCAGCACTTTCATTGACTGTTGTGATGATGATAAATAAAGCAGGAATAAATACCTCCCTACTTTGGCTTTTCATGTGTTTAGTAAATAATGGCTCAGAGCTCTGTGGGTGCTTTGATGAGCTCCTATGCATTCAGGTTTCTTCATTTGCTTCAACCTACAATGGGAGATCCATGCATGCATCTCTTTAAATGCAGAGTTGCCACCTCTACAGAAATGAATAGCGAAGCACATAGGAGTTCCTTATGCACATAAGGACTCCCACTAATTGTGCCAATTAGGATAGATCAAAAGCTACCTGGCAATATTTGAATCACCACTTGGACCAAGAAAAGGTACAATTTCTCTTGTTGTATGAAAACAGACCAAATGACTAACTCACAAACCAATGAACCCAAAGCACTTGGATGGAAATGAGTTTAGCCTCCTTATAGAATCAAGCAGTTACACTGATTTTAGTAGGTTTGCATCAACTTAAACTCAAGTTCTTCAGTTTAACTGGGTTTTATGCTGTAGCAACAGTCTCAGTCAAAAGGGCCCAAACTGCTGCATTGCCAAAACAGGGATTAAACAAGAGAGAACTTTGGAATGACCAAACAGTCAAGGGAGCTAGATTCATACATCTGTGTACTCACATATAGAGCTTCCTTATATATTCAATAATTTCACTGGTCCAGCAAGCTCAGTGTGGTCTACTTTAAATGGAAGCATCTCTGTCAGGCAGAGGATTTTCCCCACCTTGCTACCTGCTAGCTTTTAACTATAGATGCCAGATACGAAACCTGGGACCTTCTACACGCAAAGCATGCACTTGCCCACTGAGCCACAGCCAGATATTAAGTGAGATACTGGTTTGCAAACCTACTCTGAGATGTTTGGCATACCCAGGGCTGACATGCAAATAGACATGGGTATGAATTCCACTGATATTACAATTTTTGTTGCAAAGTGGGTAAAACAGGAATACTCCTATGACCAAAAATCATAACCCAGGAAGCATTCCTGAATATGCCACTAGGTCTAATGGCTTTGCAAAACAAATAATGTAATCTACACATCTCTATCACTCCCTTTTCACATTATGTTGCAGAGCTGTTGCTTAAAAATGTAAACTGTGAATTAAAACTAATTCTAAAATAATTGCGATGATCAGAAAAAGAAGCAAAAATCTCAACAGTTATTTAGAATGTATACCTTTGGCATGTGGAAGAATAACTGAAAGAAACTCACAGTACCGCAATAGCTAAAATATCTATTTTTAAGTATGGTTAATCATGCGTTGTCCGGAAATCTGGATCAGGAAATGAAAGCAGATAATTCAAGTAGAAAATAAGCTTTAATCATAACATAATAATTCATTATTCATACTGATACCTGTATGATGAAAAGATTCTTCTTCTAGAGTTCTTTCTCTTTCAATTGAGGGCACAAGTCCTGGATGCAATACACTGGAAGTGGTGATTGTTGTAGGTACTATGTCTTCAGTTTCCAATTCAGGGTGAGCACCATCCAGTGAAGGCTGATGTGAGTCTTCCTGCTTGAAGAAATCATCACTGGAGGACACAGCTGTTATGACGATGTTTTGAATCAGTTCCAATATTATACTTGCTGAACAACTATCCAGACTGTTTTCTTTGTCTTGTTAATACATAGACATATATGTGGCTTGCACTTTCATTTATGTTCATTAGCAAGAGGAAGAGGAAAGTAGATCAAATTTTGGGAAGTACTGTTGAATTCACAGCCATCCACTGTCTGTCATCACCTCAATTTTCAGAAGTTGCTGATTTTCTAGTGCCCCAGAGACCAGTAGCAATAGCAGAACAGAATGTAATAGCAACAGAGGCAGAAAAGAAGGGATAACAGCTTGCACCCTTAACTGATCTATCAAATGTCTTGGATAGATGCCAAAACATTGTCTGGATTCACAGTAGCATCTTAAGTCCATACATCGTCTCTCTTTTGGTCTTCTTTTTCTTCTTTTATTTCGAAAATGTACTTCTTGGAATATTTATGGACTTTGCCACATGCTTTAGACAGATAATGCAGATTTGCACTTTCAGCTTGAAAAGCAAAGTTTAGTTGGCAGTCTGTGCCATGGATGGATGTCAGCCATTTCAATAGGTGTTGCCTTATTTAGTTCTAAAGGTGCTGCTGTTTGAATCCAAGGAAACTGTCAGAAATAACTTCAGGTACCACCACCACACCACGAGATTTCTAATTCAGAGTAAAATCTTTCCCCAGCATTCAGCGGAAAACATAATGCATTCAACATTATGATGACTGAGACAAGTCTAAGAGAACATGCTTTAGATATTGAGAAATATTGTAACCAACACCTCAAGATCAAACACCAAGACTACAGAAATGTCTGTACAGTAAGGGAGTAAGATAGTTCCCAGCTGCAAGAGAAGATACCAATATGTTCCATAGTAAAGAAACTAACATTGCAAAGGAAAGTGTATGGAAGTGCAATTAATTCATCCTTCATATTCTAATGCTGGCAAAACTATGCCCTTAGGTTCAAAGGAACTGTGTGACTGTGTCTGTACAGTGTTTTAAACAGTTCTCTCTTTAAAACAAGGGAAAGCATCTGGTCAATATGAGGTTGATTTAAATCCATATGGGGTCGATTTAAGCCAATTTTGTAATGTCTACAACCACTGGCATCTCGAAAAACACAGAATGGCACCTTGATTGGCTCTGGGCAATCATTCATCTTTCTTCTCTGGACTGACTTTACCTGATCGTGCAGTTGCTCTGTGTGAATTTCAGCACTGCAAAACTAGCCCAATATAGCACTCACTGTGTTGAGCAAGGAGGCTGACTTTGTCACATTGGAAAGCAATTCTAAAATACTGCTTTAAGATATGGTTGGGCATGGATGACACACCAGTTTGGGATTTCTGCAAATTTCAGGGAACCTCTGATTCTGAAATAAATGCAGACTGGCACTTGTGACTCACCCTTGCTTAGCCAAATCTAATTAATACTTGAGCTTTTGGTTTCATGGTTTTGGAAGATGAAGCAGAACACATCTAGGGGTGGAGGGAGGGAGTGCCTTCAAATACGTACAGTGTAAGGTCATCCCAGTATATTATCTGTACATGTAGTGCTAGGAAAAACTGGACAGTGATTCCTGTTATTAATTAAATTCTAAGTGTTGATATTGTGAAAACAGATGCCATTTCATACTAATATAAAAGAAAATGTACTTTCAAGATCATGCTCAAATTACTCATACCGGTAGCTGTTGAATTATGTTCATCATCACCTAGAGGAACAATTCCTGGTGGCACATCCTCCCTTGTGCCATTTGTTGAATATCTGACTTCGCTGTCCCTTCCAGAGGGTACACCATTTAGCAATGAATCATGGGTTGAGTCTTCATGTTTGACATCTCTGCTGGAGACCACAGCTGTTGTGACAATGGTAGGTTGAATGGATATTGATTGGAATATCTGGCATACTACCATGAACTAGCATTGATCTTAATTTATTTCATCAGTATATAGTGCAAACTGGAGAGACACTATAATGTATAGGTATTTTAAGGCACCATTCGCACTTGCATGTCCCTTAGTATCAAGGGAGGACTTGCAAGCATGAGAGAGCCTTTGGAGATTCATCACCACAAGCAGAACTGTGATATTGCCCAAACTTAAGCCAAATACATTATTTTCCAATGGAGACAGTTCACACTTTTCTTTGAGGGTCATCAAGTCTGGAGTAATTAGACATCTGTGATACAACAGTATCTCCTTTTTAGGTTGCAAGCACTCACTCTGGCTGCCAAGTATCTGGTGATAGCAGACAAAATGCTTCAAGAGCAAAAGCTTTGTAGGCAACCCCCCACCCCAAATTCTTCAGTGTCAGCTCTGAAATACATCAGAGAACCCTATTGTTACCTGCTACCATCAACCCAGTCTACTCGAATTCCATCCACAGCAATTATGTGGCCACTAAATTAGTGTTTTCCCACCTTCATAAACAATGTGCTAAGATGCTCATTGCTGTGGTACACAAAGTAAATGCTTTTGCCTCTATGTGGTGGAGGAATAGCTATTTGGAAAGGATTTTACTTTTCTTTCCAGTTAATGACATGAACACAGAGCGGCAGAATCAAATTTGATCATGGTTGTTAGCTTCAGACAGATAATGGGAGAATGGTGCCACCATATCCATAGCATTGCCTAGCAAAACTGTAATCATGACCACTAATGAGTTTCAGAAATCAGCATAGAATCCCAACTAAAGCCTCCTGTTACACATCACATGCTACATGTACTAACTTTCCACCTATAACCTAGGTTGCCATTTTTTTACTTGATTTGCTGCTCCTGTGCTATGAATGGCAGACAGGTGCACAAAACCTATACCTGTGAAGATAGTCTTGGCATGGAGATGAGTGGTGAGAAAGGTTTCACCTGGTAGATGTCTGTGTCATTGGGCTGCTGTTAAAGGCACGAAAGCAGAGACAATTAAAAATTTGGCTCTCTTAGCATTATATAGTAGAAATGTATACATCCAACTTCTGTGAAAAGTTATGTTGGAAATGTTTAATGGTCAAAAGAGAGTTCTCTGCTAATAGATACACTTTTGAGGGGGAATACACCTTCGACGTATGGTTTGATTTGCCTCTTTACAGAAAAAATGTATATTATTTTTATAGTGTAATCACCACCACACCCCTGCCAAAGCGCTGGTATCAGGTACAACAAAAACTAATTAGCAGAAACAGTGACAAATGAGTACAAGCACCTTGATAAGTACCACTAAACTGCACTTTCACCATTGGGGGATAGAACTGTTAAGGAGTTATGCATAAAACAGTTTAATAAACAGACAATATAATGTAATGCCTATTGTTGAACCAGAAGAATAGTCTTCACCACCACCACAAAAACATATCACCAACCAAACACCAACCAACCACTACCCCACTGATGCCATAGCAAAATATGAGTTTGACCTCAAAGTATGCAGTGATAACACATAAACAACATGACTAATTGAAAAGGGGCAGACACCAGCAATTAAATAAAAGCCCTTGTACAGACAGGAACTGTACCTTTACATCAGAGGTCACTGGCACATTAAGTACATCGGAGGTCACTGGCACATTAAGTACAATGTGCTCATCACAGAGATGAAGCTCAATAAAATATTACCAGAAAAATCTGCATTCCATACTAAAAAAACTAAAAGAAATCAAAGTACGGAAAAGATGTTTACCACATTAAGTCAAGTTTTATGTAATATACATCCAAGTGAAAATGCCTAATTATACAAGGAGGAGAGGGGATCTCAGGTCTTGGCCCCCATGCATTTAAACTAAGTTCAAAGATAAAGCTCAAAGATAAAGGACAAAACAAAGCTCTATATTTATGAGCATTCCTGAGTTTCTATGTCTAGCATAAACCAGGAGAATTGTGGCATTATCCAATGCAAAAGCAATCTTCTGCTCCCAGAGAAATACTGACCTAGCAAAACAATTCATAGCATTCAATTTAAACTTTTCTGCAATTATAGTTTATCAAGCATTAACCTTCCACTGTATCTAGAATGGCATTACAACAAGCACAAATGAATTTTGGATAAGACTTGGTGTTTCTGATTGGTACGCAAATTACCCTTTATAGGCTATCATTTATTATTTTGATAGTGCTTAACGTGTACACATACATCTCCATGCCACCTTTTACTGAGCAACATCTATTGACTTTCACTATAACACAATGCATACATTACTGGAATTAGTTCTTACTGGTATTTGATGGCTGAGGTTCCATATCACCACTGTTGTTCCACTCAAGAACTGTTTCAGGAATTATGTGCCCAGACCCTTCTTCTTCTTCATCATCACCACCATCATCATCATTTTCTTCAGAACTCTCATCTAGTGATTTATTGATGTAAACCTATGGTAAGCTTTTAATCTCTTTATCCATTTCCCCATCACCAAAATAAATACTATCAACAGTTTTTTTCCTGCCTTGTTAATTTCTATACTGTTCTCAAAGCTGAGTTCAAGATGAAGGATGAGTAACAGAAATTTTGTTGGTGAAAGAAACGCCAGTGGCATGGGTGCAATCCAAAAGAATGTTAAGTGAGCTTCAAATGAATGGGAGAATCTAGGTTGTGCCCTTTTGGTTGTGACCCAGGGCAGAAGAACCAAGAGTGTAGCTGGGCTAGAAAGTAGTATAGTAACATTGCTATTGTATTCTTGCTTTGGCTAGGGTGGCCTTCTGTCACTGTAACACATCAAAGCCACTCAAGACACTCTAAGTGACACTAGTAATGGAAAGAGAGAGCATTTATGAGGTGTTCTTCACATTGGGAGATGCTCCTTGGGGGAACACAAGTTCTTTAGGATCCCGCCGCAAAAAAGGTGAGTTGGAGCTTTTTCTAACAATATCTGTATAAGGGCTGACTTGGCAAGAAGCAGTGTGGAAATGCTATATTCCCACACTTAAGTCATTTGATATTGTGGTAGAAATGACAGCACTTTAACAGCAGAAGAGAATTTTCAGTGTGCATATCCCACATCTTCCAGGTTAAGGGGGCCTGCTGAGGGTGTCCTGTCTGAAGGTCATAGATCATGGAGCCAGCAATAAGAGTAAACATAGACAGAAAAAAAGTTAGATGCTTTGTAAAACATCCCATTATTAGGATGCTTTGGGAAGCCATTAAAAAGGTAGAGAATATCAAGAATACCAACATGTAGCAATAAAGGACACCATTTTAGTGCAAATGAGTGGAGTAGATGTTACAGAGATGTCTGAATAAGTTGGGTTTTATTGTATAGTACAAGCCTCATCCTTGGATGGATGGATGGATGGAAAGATAGATAGATAGATAGATAGATAGATAGATAGATAGATAGGCTCTCCAAATTAGGTGATGCCTTTTACAATCAGTGTACTACTTTTGATGTAACGATGAGGTTTATATCCTACACAATTTTAGACAATTATTAACACTTAAGTTTTTTACCCCAAGTTCTTGTGGGATGCTGCACCTCCTTATCAGCACTGGGCAACAACACAGAGTAATTCCATTGATGTTGGGTGGACGTTTCCTCATGAGGGCTGACAGCTGTTCAGACAATCACTGAATGAGTTGTGATATTTTTGTTTGTTAAGCCAACATTTCCCAACTAAGCTACTGTCCATCAGCACCCTTCTGAATAAACAACTTGAATGCCAACAATAAGAAGAAAGGAGAAAGAGGTTTAGTTTAGCATCTATGAATTTGGTGTTTGATTCAAGAAAGCAGTGTCTGTTCCAAGAGTTCTGGCATTAACTTCCCACAGGAATTGGAGACCTTGTAGTATTAAATTGGCACAACATACACTAGAGAAAAGTTGGTTTAAGGCATGGGAAAAAAAGAACAGGACACTTATATTAATATCATAATGCCAAAACCAATATTCAGCAATAAGAACCCAAAATAAACATAAAGTGGGGAAAGGTAAAGTGAGGATGTTTACTTAGATTTCTCCCCTCTTTATTTAAACTTGGTGCTTCTACTGGCTCTTACAAGCCATTTTGGTAAATACCCAAGTACAGAATACATGAATGGTGCATCAAATATGAATTGGGGTTTTTTTTTTTACATTATGTATACTGACTGCAATTGGGCTTCTGTGCATACATGTTTTAAGGTAGAACAGGACTAATAGCATATGCAA
Organism: Heloderma suspectum; assembly: GCF_057233095.1. Taxonomy (NCBI): domain Eukaryota; kingdom Metazoa; phylum Chordata; class Lepidosauria; order Squamata; family Helodermatidae; genus Heloderma; species Heloderma suspectum. The sequence goes on from NC_139458.1 coordinate 94,118,638, forward strand.
GCACTGTTCATATCTGGGATGCTCCTAGTGTATTTTGCACTCAGGTATTCACATCTGGGTACAAAAAAGCTCATTACAACCACACCTATCTTGCTAAAGACCAAAGTGAAGTACCCTGCCATGCATTTTTTTTTAAATTGCATCAGATGCTTTCTAGAATATTCTTCATGTCAAGAGAAACGTTAGAGTACTTGACAGCATACTTGTTTGTCTTTAGAAACAGTGTTTATTACCTGGACACAAAGGGCAGTATCCTATACTGCTCCCGCACTACCGAAATGGACTGCTAGGACAACAGGAACTAGCAGTTCCTGAAAAAAAAACTGGAAACAAACAGCAACATTTCCGGAACGGAGCAGGTGAGTGGAGCTCACAGAAGAGAGGACCGCTGACCTGCCCCATCCTGGAAATGAGCGTTGTTGTTTGTTTCTGTGCTTGTTTTAGGAACCCCTAGCTCCTGTTGCACTAGGGGTCCATTTTGCTAGTGCAATTTAATTAGCAGAGGCACAGTGGCACTATAGGAGACAGCCCAAAATTAGTTATACAATCCCTGCTGAGACTGGAAATATATGCTAACTTGTATTTATGCCACACCTGTTTTGCATGCCATAGTCCAACCCAAAAGTTATAAAACTGCAGTTCTATAACTTTTTGGAAAGCACTTTCCAACTCCAAGAAAAAGTCAGATTTTTCTGGAAAGCCTACTTCTTTTCTGAAATGTAGTAGCAACAAGGAGGAATGGGGAAGGAACAGGCTAGGAAGGACAATAGTATCTGGTTTCTTTACTAGTATTTGGAGAGTACTTTACCTTGACTTCACTTGTGTCCCATCCAGAAACTATTGCTGGTCTGAGATATTCTGTTATTATGCTGCCTTCTTCTGCACTGCCATCTTGTGACAAAGTTAACTGTGAAACTTTCAGCCTATGATCCTGAACCCCCTCCCACTACACTTTGATTTATACATCTTTATTTCTAGAAAGGAGGGTGGAAACAATGAGCCCTGTCTTTATGCATAAACATGAAAGCTTGCTCTTCTAAAACATATTATTAACAAGATTTTTGTTCGTCTTAAGGACTGGTTCTATATAAAGCCATTGTGCCTGAGAGACACAAATAAGACAAAATGTTGGGCCAGAACTCCTGCTGACAAAAGTATGCTTGAAATAATCACCAACAGAATTGGGTCCATAATGGCATTTTGCCCATTCCCCCCCTTTCTTTCTCTCTCTCATTTCCCACTGCTAATTAACTACAGTAAGAGAACCCATTTGGTTAGCTGCTGATTTTTATTCCTGATTGCACCTTTGATTTGTTTTACTAAGAATGTCAAGCTGGTATGGTCTAGAATCCTTAAATAGGAAAAAGTAAATAAGAGGCTTTGTGCTTTTGTTAGAGACTGCAGAAAGATCACTATAATCACTGTTTTCTGGTTTAAGGGGACTCTAGTGTTGTCTAAGGTCTTCATCATCTGCAACTTTCCCCCTATAGTTTCACAGCTGTTGTAATCCTGCCTACGTGCTGAAGAAGTTTGGCTGTACAACTTGAAAATGTAAGTTTATTTCTCTAGTGTATGAAAAAAAAAGTTGGTCCATATAAAAGCTACCTCTGAATTTGAGAAAATTTTATTCTTACCATTTCTTTTTTACAACTGGGTTTGTTATGAAGTGAATTAAAGAAAGAAAGCCTTAAGAAACTATCCACTGATGTCACAGGGATGTTCTGCAGATACAGTGTGAAAGACAATTATTGGAAAAATACAAGGTTAAGGAACCACATTGGAAAAATGGTTAGAGTGGTGAAGAAATTCAAAATGGCTTTCTTGATTAAATAATGCCTGAGAATTACGTACAATGGTGAATGTTTGACAAGATAATGATTTCGTGTCAACAAGCTTTACGTGATAGTTCTCAGAAATATATGACTACGAAGATTTAATTGGAGGCTAAAAAAGGAGGAACACAGAAGTAGAAGGGAGAAAGCCATAACTAAAACATAATTATAGAAAATAATGACAAAGCAAATGGAAGAAACTGCAATGGAAGGCTATAAAAATATTTCTTCTCCAATTACATGGGAAATTATAATAAATATCTGATGAAACTAGCTTATACAACAAAGATTTTGCTTTAGTCATGCAATCAGTTCTTCCTTGCATGGGTTACTTTTATACAGTAGACTCAGCACTATTTTAAAAAATGATGAGACACATAGTAATAAAAATGTAGTTGAACTAAATACACTGCTGTGGAAGACAAGCACATGTACTTCCCATAGTTCCATAGTGAAAGGGAAGACGCACACATGCACTTATGTATGTATACCTTTTCCCATAAGCAACTATGGCAAACCTACTCATTCAAGGCCTTCTTGATCAGTGGTATTTGCTATAAACCAGACATTACAATGGACCTGCTTAGCTGTAACAGTCTAGCATCATACATGCACTGTTGAGCTGAGACAGTAATCATGTGGCTACCCATTGTGTGTGCAGGAGATGTGCTGATTAGCTTTTCTGCATGCCAGTACATGTGCTTAAAACAGCAGTTTCAGTGGTATTCCAAAAGCCAATTTCCACAATGCTCTACATGCCACTGGCAGTCAAATGACTACCTCAGCTCGTGGTATCAGTGCACAAGCACAACAGTTACCATGCCACAGAAGGCTGAACTGCTTCTTCAAGTGTTTAAATTACAGCAAGCAGAACACCTGACGACAACTAGTGACAATGTGTCATCAAAGAGACCAGTCTCTTGTCCAGAAAAATCAAACAACAGAAAAAAGCACTGACTAAAATGTTGATAAGGCATTACCATTACCCTTCCTGGAGACTGTGTTGTGCACGCCTGTGTGTTCTTCAGTCGGCCACCATAAAGGGACATCTTCAGGAACTTCCTGACTTTGTTGAGTAGAGTTTTCATGATGCTTTCCATTACTTGTCATTTCACCAGCTGTAACGATGGCACAATAACTAAAATATTGCATATATTCTCTGCTGCTAACTTTGTCTTCCATCACCATCACCAGAACTTCCTCTTAGTGGAGAGTGAAGGGCTACATCCTGTGTTCTTGAGTGGCATTACTGTTGTTGTTTTAATTAAGCTAGTCAAATATTCTTGAGTTTGACAATAGCCCAGGATGAGGAAAATATATAAAGAAGCACAAGAAAAAGAAGCGGAACAACACACTAAATAGTATGAATATTGTGAGCACAAAATAAACACATGAAGGCTGAATGTACTTGTGGGATATATGCAAGTGATAAGCAAGCCATCACATCCAGAAAATATCTGCAAGGCCACTTCAGAAGCATCCCAGTAAAAAGAATTATGCTTACTGATACTAGAAGAAAGATGAGCCTTGCTATCATACTTATTCTCTTCAGATGTTCTGTGTTCTTGTGCTGAATCTTCTTGTTTCTCATACGAGTCTAATTCTGTGATGAGTAAGTTAAAAGATTGTAAAGTTTTGCATTTTTATCGACAATAAATGTGCATATTTATCCATAAATGGATAAATGAAAGCAGGAATCTAGAGCTCCTGAGAGGAAAGTTCACCATTTGCTCCATAATGGCATTTTCTCTCTCCTCCTATGAGGGTGGTTCAAAGAGTTACTTCTTGAGCATTTCCCACAGTTATTTGCTTCTGTTCCAGGGCAGAGTCTTGGTCTTTTCCTTGTGGCAATGCAGAGACAGAGAAGAGTACTATCATTTCCTCATCCATTCATTTACATCACTGTAAGATGTGGAGATGTAAATCTGATGGAGAGCATTCTCAATGATAAGGGGGAAAGCAGCAGCAATCCAAAGAGAGAAAGCTTTGGAAAAGAGGAAGAGATCAATGAGAAAAGGAAGTTCTCATTGTGGAGAAGAGAACCAGAATGGCAACTTTCCATTTCAGCACAATGGAAAAGATGAGAGTGAAGATGGCTAAGAAATTCATGCTGGAAATTCCCATCACGTTTTTTCCCCCAAAATTACAGCTTGTTTCTTTCATATTTATTCTAAGAATAGTAATCCTTTGTTTTCAGCTCTGAATTCCCAAAGCATGCACAAGGAATGAAACTGATTCTGCACACTGATGGAAACATTAACCATTTTCTTGGATTGTCAACAATACAGTGAAATTCATCATTATCAGACAACCAACCATAAATTCTGAGGTTCACAGAATTACAGAATTTTACAATTACAGAGTTGAAAGGGACCTAGGAGGTCATCTAATCCAATTTCCTGCTTAATGGAGGATGTACAATGCAGGTTGCAACTTTAGCATCTCTGACAGATGCTTAAATAAAGTGTCTAAGCTTGACCATTCAAGTCAAGCAGCTTGAAGCAACAACAGCCAGCATGGCAGTATTAACAATGAACACTTTCCAAACTTATGTTATATGTTGGAGTCCAAGCAAAATCTAAGGTGAAAGAGAATGGTATGGAAAGGTTTGGCATGAATACATACTCTAAACATTAAATGTAATATATAATGTACTCAGCACTTGGTTCAAACCTTGGTAATTGGTAAAAAGTCAATTGCCAAAATGGAAATCTTAAGGAAGAAAAATTCCATCACATCACCCAAATATCAAATACACAAACACACAAAAGCATCAGGGGTGTGTCAATAGCATGAAGCAGCTCAGATGAAGAAAAGGCCCCTAATTGCACCATTGCGCTTAGCACAGATCAACAGGATCAGGGTGACCATTGATCTAGGTAGTGAGCAGAAGTGTGGAGAAAAGACTGTTTTCCCCAGCCTGAACATTCGGAATAATGTGAAATCATGACTTGAATACCGTCTAGTAACAATATGCAACATAGACAATTATAGAGGCAAACATATATTTAAATATTTTAGATCACATAGTTGCACCAATTTACCATTTGAAGTAGCTTGCATTATCCACTTATCATTTTGAGTAATTGGTTTGTTGTCTTTATTGAAAGAACATGTCCATGTTAAAAGTTAGATTAGTGTAAGTGGCTTTATTAGTCAACCCTTTGTTTTCAGCTTTCCTTCTCATGAACGTATATATCTTGGTTATATCAACCTTAGTAAGTTTCCATCCTTCTTCATAAATCTGGTTTGAATGTTTAATTTGTGCAGTTCCTTAGCCCACCCATGAAACAAGAAATCTGGGATCAAAGGGTTGGATCCAACTGGGACACTCTGCTGATGGAAGCAGTTCTGTCAACAGAATGGGGAAGGAGGAGGATTGCACCCGCCCCTTGCAGCCCCCAGGCACTCAAAAATCTGCTCTGGAGGGCTGGGAAGACTTCAGGAGCAGATTTGCAGGCAGCACCAAGGGCTGCAGTGGGGAGAAAAGAGGGAGGAAGTCCCATTGCGCTAGCGAACTTTTGCTAGCACAATACTGGATTTAAGCCAAAATTAGAAATGCACACATTCAATATTTTCTATGCCCAGAGCAAATCCCACACATCTGCTGTTACGGGTACGTGTCCCAAAGAGGTGGTAGGTTTGTGACAATTATTCTGGATCTGTGAAAAGAAAAGGCTGTGGCACAAGCTTTCCCCCAGGATAGCCAATTGTATACGTGATGTGCAAAAATGATTCAAATTTGTATGGCTGTCTGTGATATGAATGGGAAAATTTAATTGTCCAATTGTGAATAGTTATACACATGCAGCATCCAACAGTGATTTAGATTCAGTTTTCTGCTTTTGCAGATCTCTCTTAAATATTTGCTCTCTCCATATGCAGGAAGGCAGAAATATCTAAGAAAAGAAGAGAACACATTCCTACTATCAACCTTCCTTCCAGTACCCTTACATTCGACCTCCATTCCAGGAGCAACAGCTGTTAGTGAAACCTTTTTCCATGTTATTGAAAACATGCATTGCCACATAAAGCAAGGTGAACACCAGATATTCTGATGACAATTGTACTTTTTCCTCAACATCAGGGGGAAAATGTATTTTAACTAAGGGCATACTGATCAATCTACTGTTTCAGTTTGCGAAACCATAATGACATTGATATAACACAGAGAGTATCCTTCATTAACGTTGCTGTTGTATAACTCGTTCCTTGTCTAAGAAGTTGAAAAGTAACTTTAAGGAGGCTTATCAAGACAGTTGGAATACCAACTACATGACGCAAGAGCTAAACAGAAACATAATTCAGTGAGAGACCAAAAAAGTCCATTTAAATGGCAGTTTTGGCAAACATTTATATATAAAGATGACTGTATAAGTAATGAAGGAAAATGATCTGTTACCTACAGGTCATATAAAAGTGGTTATTTAGAGGAGTTTACTTGGCTCTGGTTCTGAACGTTTATATAAAGATAGATAGATAGATAGATAGATAGATAGATAGATAGATAGATGTAGTTGTTGTTGTTTTTTGAAGAGACACAAAAACCGCTGCATACAAAGAAACCCAAGGTGAAAGGAGAATTTAAAATCCCACCAGAAAACCTAGATCACAAGATTTCAAATGGAGGTCTCTCACTCACTCTCTTTCCCACCCATCCCCGGTCCCTACTCCTCTGTGTGTGTGTGTGTGTGTGTGTGTGTGTGAGAGAGAGAGAGAGAGAGAGAGAGAGAGAGATGATAATGACTAGGTGAAACCAGAACATCCTCTAATTCATATGAATAAGCATAAAACCACCCTTAAGATTTTGTACAGAACATTTTTACTGGTTTTTCTGTTCTGTCCATCAGAGAAAAAGGGATCCTCAAGCAGCATTCTGCCATCTTTTCAAGACAATATTAGACTGGATATATACAGTATGTGCTTAATCATTGGCTTTAATTAACATTCAGGAATATATTGAAATGAAATCAGTATGCAGCATATAGTATGTATCAGACGGGAAAATCTCTTTCACAAAAGGAAGAAAGCTCTCTGAAAAACCAAATTAGTTCTTTCCAGATGATTACTTTGCAAAAGGACATGCTGACACCTGGACATTTTACACAATAGCACATTGGAGATATGAATATAATAATTTAATTACTCATACCCTTAAGCACAGAGTGTAGAGACTAGATGGATAAGCATTTACACTCTACTTATGACTGCTTCATGAAGTGAGTTGCAGGCACACACGCAGCCAACCAACACCATAAAATGTCATGAGTGATGACCATGTACACCCTTCCCTTGATACCCGTCAGCCTTTTTGGTGGGCAGACACATCATGTCTATGACACAAGCAGCATAATATTCCCTCCCACATATAAGGGAAACCATAGCTCATGAGCTCACTATTGCAAAATACCACATGCAGAAACTACACAACACGGAGACGGTATGAACCAAATCTTATTCTATAGAATTTTTGCCACACACTAGATTTCACTTCATATCTAATCATTCCAGAAACACATAATTTTGGAAGACACTAGAGCATTGGATATATGATTCATAGCCACAGGAATGGTAAATATCTCACCAGCTGCTAAAAAAGAGCTTCAGTAATGTCTAAATAAGAGATAGCTAGTAAAATTTGTTACGCTTACTAGTTCTTTCTGGATACTGGTTTTCAGAATGATCTCCTCCACGACCATCATCAGGAATATAATTTGGATCTTCATGGTACCTTGAGGTAACACCATCTGCACAATAATATATGAATGAGTTGTAATCCCAACCAGATCCTATGCAGACACTACAGTCAACGTCTGAGACCTTCCTCCGAGTGTCACCTCCAAGGGAGGCTCCGAAGGTGGCAACAAGGGAAAGGGCCTTTTCAGTGGTGGCCTCCCGTTTATGGAATGATCTCCCCACTGAGACCCGCCTGGCACCAGCACTGTCACCTTTTCGGCGCCAGGATAAGAAAGACTGTCCTACTCCCAGGCATGTAATGGCATATGATGGGGCATTTATGCCAGCTGTTTGAATAGGTCTAGTATTTTATTGAAATTGTTTTTAGCTGTTTAAATGGTTTTTAAATTTTGTATATTTAAATTTTTATGCTGTATTTGATCTTGTGAATTGTTGTGAACTGCCCAGAGAGCTTCGGCTATTCAGCAGTATAGAAATGAAATGATTAATCTTTTCTTACTGGCCTAACACCCACATCGTTTTCATTATTAATCCTTATAAGATACCAGTTTGTCTGACATTTTAAAATAATTCCATTTCCCTCTTTCCCACAGCTCATCTTCCATTTCAAGTTTCAGGAACCTATTGGAGCTTCATTTGACCACAGCATTACATTAAAGTGCCTGCCTGAGATGCAGCATGCACACTCCACATCCCCTCTCCTCCTCTGGTGCAGTTGCAAGGAGATCAGAAGCTTTTATTTCTGCCCTTAACTATTCACAATTTAGTGTTATGTCCAAACCTAGACAAACTCTAGTTAGGCTGTTTTCAAACAGCAAAATAGTCTGGAAGGCTCAATAGGGCAGTTATTGGAAAATAAATCTGATTTCACAAACATATCCTTTCACCAAAAATATTTTACACAATAACGGTTCCTTTTTCTGGATATTTTGGATCAGGACGCCAGATAATATTTTAGCCAGCTTGGAAAAAAAAATTCCTGATTTTGAGGAGAAAAAGAAAATGGAACAGGGGGGAAAGAAACCATAAACTGAGGTATGAGGATATTTTCCTCACTTTTTTGTGGATGGATTTTTATGGAGGGGAGTGAAAATGATATTCAACATCACCATAATTCTGACACTGTGATTTATTTTTGAGGGTGCATTAGTGGTTTGGGAGTGTACTGCTATTTTTCACTGCATATGTATGATTTATGACAGAAAAGGCCATAGCTCAGTTGTAAAGCACATGGGGTTATATCCAATTGGTGTCACTTCAGCTATTATTTGATCCAGCAGAGGCTTCTGACTGCAAAACAGAGAGAGATGGGATATTTGATGACTCCCTTCTTCTCAGCAGTCCCCCGTGCCCCTCCAAATCTGCTCTGGAGGGTGGGTGGACCCTTCAGAACTGTATGGGAGGTGGTGTGGGGGGCTGCTGGGTAGCGGGATTCTCCAAAACTCCTCCTCCCCCAGCCGCCCTTGTTCTGGTGAGATAATCCTCTAGTGGGTCAAAAAGCCTTCCGTCAGTGTCAGGGGACCAACTGGATACAACCCATATTTGTATATCTACAAGGTCTTCTTCAGTCTCTAGTATCTGAAGTTAAAGAATCTTAGGTAGGAGAGCTGGGGAACACTTCTTCCTGACACCGTAGGAAATTGTTCCCTAATTGCAATTAGTTAAAGCAACAAATAGTGTTGTAGCATCATACGGATTCTTTGTAGCTTTTGCTATAACAGAGTAACAAGGCCACTCTACCAGAATTTTTCAGTACTGGCTTAGATGGACCACTGTTCTCACTCAACATAAGACAATTATCCTGATTGGTACTTCCTACTTTTTCACATAATTTTGCACATGTCATTCTGTTAAATTCCAGTCATACCTGGGGAATGAGGAAACTGGGAGATACCATGTCTGATGATATTGGGCTCTGTTGTTGCTCTGTCATTTGCAGAACCACTACCCACGCTACTGTCATCATCAGTCACTGGTGGCCGTTCTGTGAATCTCTTTCCATCAATAAAGCGTGATCCATCCGAATTAAAAATTTCTACGGGAAAAAGGAAGAAAAGAATTGCACATGACTCTTAGGCTCAGTACAGATGAATACTTGCAGCAAGATGACAATGCATAGCAGCAAGACAGCTATTTACCAAGTGATAACTTAATCATGGGCACTATGCATACAGCCATGTAGCAGCCAGCTGGGAGCATGTTTTAGCATTATGTGAGCAAGCAGCAATGAGCCTCAGGCTCATGCACTCCGGACAAGTCCTCTGGCATGGCTGTGAGGAGGTGATGGGAAACATCCTCTTCCTGGAGCTTATAGTTACCTACTTCCATAAAATGGGAACACTGGTTAGTTTAAACTATTGTCCGCTTAAACAATCTTTTAATTATGAGTTGATCCTGAATTCTTTCAATAAGCTCTACTATAAGCTAACCAGAGTTTGCCCTTTCTAATGTAAAGATACACTGCAATTAATCAAAAAGGATGCTTCAAATCTCCTCATAGCTGCAACAAAGGAGGGGAGGGGGTAATATGCAAGCCTGCTGCTCGTTCACATAGCACTTTTCTGTTCTATGAATTGTGGAATTTTATGTATGTATGTATGTATGTATTTATTTCATTTCTATACCGCCCAATAGCCGAAGCTCTCTGGGCGGTTCACAAAAATTAAAACCAAACAACACACAATAAAACAATTTAAAATATATAGAACATTAAAACCACAATATAACAATACAACCACAATAAAACCTAGCAGCAGTGCAGGCGTTTAAAATATAGATTTAAAACAGCAAAGCTAAAAGTTTAGAAAGCTAAAATGCTAAAATGCCTGAGAAAATAAAAAGGTCTTCACCTGGCGCTGAAAGGAATACAATGTAGGTGCCAGGCGAACCTCACTAGGGAGCTCATTCCAGAGCCGGGGTGCCACAGCAGAACAAGCCCTCCTCCTAGTAGCCACCTGCCTCACTTCCTTTGGAAGCGGCTCACGGAGAAGGGCCGCTGACAATGATCGTCAGGTCTGGGCAGGCACATATGGGAGGAGGCGATCCTTCAGATAACCTGGCCCCAAGCTGTTAAGGGCTTTAAATGTTAATACCAGCACTTTGAATCGGGCCCGGAAATGGACTGGCAGTCAGTGCAGCTGAAAAAGTACTGGCGTAATATGAGCTCGCAGGCCAGTCCCTGTTAACAATCTTGCTGCCCTATTTTGGACCAGCTGAAGTTTCCGGACTGTTTTCAAAGGCAGCCCCACATATAACGCATTGCAGTAATCCAGACGAGAGGTTATCAGAGCATGGATAACTGTAGCTAGGCTATCTCTGTCCAGATAAGGGCGTAGTTGGTATACCAGCCTAAGGTGATAAAAAGCGCTCCGTGCCACTGAGTTTACCTGTGCCTCAAGTGACAGTTCTGGATCCAAGAGCATCCCCAAACTACGAACGTGATCCTTTAGGGGGAGTGCAACCTCCTCCAGAACAGGTTGAATATCACCTAGCCGGGCAGACGAACCACCCACTAACAGTACCTCCGTCTTGTCTGGATTGAGTTTCAGTTTATTGGCCCTCATCCAGTCCATTACCGTGCCCAGGCACTGATTCAGAACAGCCACTGCCTCACCTGGGTTTGATGAGAAAGAGAAGTAGAGCTGGGTGTCATCCGCATATTGATGGCACCTCAGCCCACACCTCCGGATAACCTCCCCCAGCGGTTTCATGTAGATGTTAAACAGCATAGGGGATAAAATAGAGCCCTGTGGAACCCCATGGCACAATTGCCATGGCACAGAGCAATAATCCCCCAGCACCACCTTCTGGAATCGGCCATCCAAGTAGGAGCGGAACCACTGCAGTGCAGTGCCTCCAAATCCCAACCCAGACAACCTATCCAGAAGGATATCATGGTCGATGGTATCGAAAGCCGCTGAGAGGTCCAGAAGAATCAACAGGATCGCACTCCCCCTGTCCCTCTCCCAGCAGAGGTCATCCCACAGGGCGGCCAATGCAGTTTCCGTTCCAAAACCAGGCCTGAAGCCTGACTGAAATGGATCTAGATAATCCGTTTCATTCAAGAGTGCCTGGAGCTGTCCTACAACCACCCGCTCAAGCACCTTGCCCAGGAAGGGGATGTTGGCCACTGGCCTATAATTGTTAACATCCTCTGGGTCCAGGTTAGGCTTTTTCAGGAGTGGTCTAATTACCACCTCTTTTAAAGTGGCAGGCACCATTCCCTCTCTCAAGGAGGAATTTACAACCTCCTGGACCCAGCCGGACATCTCCTCTTTGTTTGATTTAATAAGCCATGAAGGGCAAGGGTCAAGCACACAAGTGGCCTATCGGACTTGGCCAAGCACCTTGTCCGCATCCTCAGGCCTCAGTAACTGAAACTCAGCCAATAAAACTGGACCAGACGGTGCTCTGAACACCTCTACCAATGGAACTGCATTAATCGTGGTGTCCAATTCATGACGAATCTGAGCGACTTTATCTTCAAAGTGCCTTGCAAACTTATCACAGTGTGCCACCAAGGGTTCCACCGTCTCTCTCCCTGGCCCAGAATTTAACAGGCCGCGAACCACTCAGAAAATCTCCGCTGGACGACGGAAAAGAACAGTCTCTTTGGAGACAGATGGAATGTACCATATATACAATGTCATGTGCCACTAGGAGAGCAAAGGGCACTATCCACCTGTGTAATTCCGTTAGCGCAAACAATGCTGCGCTAGTGGAAATTGGGTTCCAAACTATGCGCAAGAAGAGACTAAAGTTACATTTGTGCAAGTGCGGTTGCACATTACACTTGTACAACCCATGGTGCAAATGGTTGCGCATAACTCTTGTGCAGCCTGTTGTAGAACCTGTCTAATGGGAAGCTGCTTGCACAACAGAAAGGTTGCTCAGAGCTCCGCTAGTACTATTCATGTTTGCAGAATGACACCGTTGGATACTACCCAAAATGTTTTCCAACACAGAGCACAGTGCAGAAGGCCCTGTATGTGCAGACTTCCCTGGGTTAGAAGAGACATGTAGTCAATTTTGGACACAGTTTGCAAGGCTTACACTGCAATCCTATGCATGTCTACTTAGAAGTCCCATTAACTTCTGTAGGACTTTCTGCCAAGTAAATGTGTGTAGTAGTGCAAATGTTTAGGAACTAATGATCTAAATAGCCTTCCCCAACTTGGTGCCCTCCAGATGTTTGGATTTCAACTTCCATTGGCCCCAACCAGCATGGTCAGGAATGCTGGGAGTTGTAGTCCAAAAAATCTGGAGGGCACCAGGTTAGGGAAGGCTAGTATATAGGACTGCAGCTGTGTACTTAAGGGTTCTAAGAATAAAGGATATTACAAATATTCTAAGAAAAAGAGAAATAAATTTTCCAACTGTTCTATTTGTTGCGCGACATCCATTCAGTATGTTGCTGCAACTTGTTTCTTGATCTTTCTTCAATGATTTTTGATAGACAGGTTTGACAGCTTTTTAGATACATGAAAACACTTAGTGTCCTTAATATTGTAGTCAAGCTAATATTGGTCTATCCAACTGCTTCAGGACTGACAATCAAGCCCATGTCATTATTGACAGTGCAATTACTGTGTTTTATCAAATGTGTCCAGTATTCCACACTGATAATGTGTTTCAGCATTGCCCAAGGAAAGCACTGCATGTAGAAAAAAGCATCAAGAAAGCAGACACACAAAGGCAACTATACTTCTGCTTTCTGAAGGTTCTTATAATGTATGCAAAAGGAACATACACATCAAGGCTCTAAGCCAAGAAATAGCTGGTGGGGGAGAAGCCAGATGGCAGAAACGCCCACAAGCAACATTTTGTTGCGGGGCCTCACTTGTATAGTTTAACAATAATATGGATTATTTTTAATAGCTCAGACTGGCTTTATAAAACCTAATTCTAGTGAATAAGTAGAAAATAAATGGTTTCAAACTTAGGTAGATGATTATACTATCAAATCATAGTAAATTAGGTTTCTCCTCTAAAATGTATTCATAATTTTATATAAATTCTCTGGATATGTTTTCTTCTGACATATTAACAGTTTGTAAGTCTTATATCCAATCTATAAAGTATATCCCAACATAACACGTATGAAATTCAATTTTTACCTATATTGCTTTCATTATTCGGCCAAACGGAGTATAACTTTACCACTGGGTCACAATCTATATCTCTTTGTTCTAAAGGGGAGAAAACATCAGAATATTATCTGGTTAGTTTCTGTAAAAAGCAATAAAGGAACAGGAAGTGAAAACAAAACTGAGGGTAAATCCAAGGGGGCACTTTAGGCAGCATCCAATGGAGCCCATGCACACGCAGCCAGCCTCGCTGGTTCCGGTCCGCAAGCAGCCCCTACTGCTCACGGAACGTGATGAAGCACTTCCAGGGGCAAACCCCCAAATGAGTGGAAACATGTATAGGTCCCATTGGATACTGCCCTTACGCCTCACCGATTCCTTTCTGCCCTGCCAATTCCCTTCCGCAAGCAGTTGGCCCTGCCGATTCTGCTACGCAAGCAGAATCCACAGCTACACAAGGGAGACTTAGTGCTTCCTAGAGAAAACCCCCAAATCAGCAGAAACGCAGGTCAGTGGAACTCCCTTATGTGAGCTCCGCTGACCTGCCTCCTTCCATCCAAACATGAGCATTTCTGCTCATTTGGGGTTGCCTTCGAAGCACTAAATTGATGTTGTGTTATCGGTGGGGGCCACTTGCACAACGAAACTGGTGGGGCGTAGGAGAATCGGCAGAGATGTAAGCACCCCACTGGATTCCACCCTGACTTTGCACCAGGTTTCAACTGAGAACTCATCATCCCATATACAACACAAAGTCTCCTAAATGTTCATCTGTTGCTGCGGGGACTAGAATTGGGAGTCAGCATATATACTGTACCCATTCATACTATGTGTGGGCTTTTGTTTTTGTAAAAAAAAAAGGCTGAATACATTATTAAAACAGAAAGAACATAAACCTTGAAAAATTTGCCAACGGTTAACATCTAAAATTTGCATGAGGCTAACATCTGTATCCTTTGTGTCTACGGGAAACAGCATCTACTTCCTAACCATCGTAAAAGCTCAAGGAAGTTGTAGTCAGAACAATTGCTGGTTTTAGTCAGAACAGGGTCAAATGGCAATGTGATTTTCTTGGGCTCTGATTGAACTTCAGCCACATATAAGTTTTCTTGGACATGTCAGCCCCATGTGGACTGCAGTTCAGCTGTTTGTTTCTCAGAACTCTTTGGGCTCCTGCCTGCCCCACTTGCCTATCTTCAGACCTTTATTCCACTAAGTCAGATTAGACAAGATAGTGACAGAAGTAGCCATTGAGGCCTGCCACAATCACATGTAAAGCAGAGGGTGGGGACCCAATTTTAGAGTACAAGGAGCACATGGGTCATGGGAGTTGAACCCTCCCTGTGCTTACCACTTACCTGTCTATAGCCATTCTCCCCAAGGGCTTTTCTCCTAGCTAAACTCACTTTGGATATCAGAGCTCAGCTGAGAACAGAATCTCTGGTGTGAAGATAAGTCTGACACAGACTGTGATATGGTAAACCATGCATAGTGAAAGGGTTCTGCTCACCTAGTGAGCAGAACCCTTTCCAAAAGAAAGGGTTCTTTTTGTTTTTTATTTCGTTTGTTTGTTTTGCCTGCCAAGGACTACAAAAACAAGGGAGCTTTGAAGCTCCTGTTAGACCACAATATATGGCTGGCTGGCTTTGTTCAGGTTGGTGTGTCACAAGATATGCAGACCTACAATAAACTGTTCCTTCTTAGCACATGTTGAGCTCCTCTCATCTCTTGTTTCTTCTGTTTCATAAAATGTAACACAGAACCTTTTTTCAGCAAACAAAATGAGGCACTGCATGTGTGACCCTGAAATATGTCCATGGGAAAGTATATGAAGAAACCAAGACATACCTGATGCATTGAAGCAGTAGGTATCATATCGGTCAGATATATTTGATGTAAGTATGTAAATCCCAGTATTATTTGCTGCACAGAGGTGATAAGGAGTATGTCGGGGAATTACAATTTTGTCTTCTATATAACCATATCTAGAAAAAAGAGACATAATCATATTAGTGGGCAGAAGGTAGATAAGTATCTACTGGTAGATCTCTAGCTGATTTGCAATAAGTCAACAAGGATTTATCTGATTTCCAGTTGTTTAAGAATAGGAGCAATAAAATGACTCCCCTACCAATGCTCTAATTCACTCTAATGAATTGAAGAAAGATTGGGATAACCAGGATTGGATATTTGTGTAGAAGAACTATTTAGAAGAAATTCTTGGGCTCAGAATTCTTTAATTCTCAGTGTATGTATTTTGCACCTGGGTCTCATTGTTGGACCTCAGAGTTCTAGTAAAAAAGCAATGTAGATCCTGTACACCTAAAGTCTGCCCACCCTATATATAACAAATATATATATATATATATATATATATATATATTTGTATGTATATAACAAATGTACCCAGAACTATATATTATGATAGAACATCTGTGAAGGAATCTCATTTCCCACCCTGTAGATTAATTCTTATAATACAATACAAATACAATACAGATAAAATAAGTATTGTACTGTATTATAAATCTACATATTATTTAATTTGTACTGTATTTGTACGATGTATGGCTTAACAGACCTAGTATGATGTAGGGTGGACAATGAAGTGAAAGATTTGTAGATACCTTTTTTTGTACCTACATTTAATTGTCCATCCTGAATTCAAATCACCTGTAGACTTATGATACAGTTTAAATTAGATAGCTAAAAGAGTAGACTCCTTGAGGAAGTAGTAAATGCATAAGCTACAACGGGTTCTGTAGTGCTTGCAGTAATTTAGAGACATTTCCTTACAAGAAACACTGGGATGGGAATTTAGAGGTGCTCTCTGGAGAGTGGGGTGAGGGGGTGGAGCCTGGACTGGCTGGGAGAGCTCCAGCAAAGAACTGCTTGTTGTTGCAAACCTATTTAATAAAAACCACCATGTTATCTTCTTAAGCTATGGAACCAAGCTTATCACAGGTTCCAATTTTTAAAAAAATCAGAGCTGTTTATTGCAGCAAATGGAAGGACCCATACTGTTATATAGCACGTACCTTTGTGTGCATCAGGTATCCCTGATATCAATATTTCAAAGAATCTCAGCAAGCTGGGCTGAGAAAGACCTCTGAATAAAAACCTAGAAAGCAACTGCAATCAACTTAGATAGCATTGGGTTAGGCAGACCAATGGCCTCACTCAATATAAGGCAGCTTCATATATTCTTTGTGTGTAACAATCAGATAGGTATTGCTATGTAGGAACTGTGTTAGCGTGCTGTATTTAAGAGAAGTCCAATTTCCTGATCCACTGGCTTGGAACATCTGAAACTATTTGCTTTGTAGACACTGTGTTTTGAATTCCAGAGATTGACCAGAGGGTTATTAAAGGGTGGACTGTCCCATATTGTACAAAGGGTTATAATAGGCAGTTTTATGCAGTCTCTTTCAGCTCTGTGATTCCACGAATCCACACTCCCTACATTTTCCAACTGATCAGCATTAACAAACTGACAATGCTATTGCCAACAAGGACAGAACATAGTTATGAAGGAGAGGCAAGGATCGAGTTCTAGTTTACGTGCAGGGATGATGAAAAACACACCACCCTCTAAAAATTGTAAAGCTTTAATAAAATGCTGAGATGTAGCAATAATTTACCCATGGAATGCTGGCTAAAATACTTCATGTCCCCCTTGTTATTCTGTACTGAGCACAGGGCTTTTCGGAATACATGGAAGCTTGTAAATCAGGCTGAAGTTTCAATGAAATGGGTGGTTAGTAAAATGTTGTAACCGGTTGTGGATATTTTGCAATTCTATATCAAATGTCTAATTCCTCCAGTTTTACTAGTTTCCCTTAGATTTCCTTTGCTGAGAAGGGTGATTAAATGTGAACGAGTGTCTCTGCCCTCCACCCATCACCCTTTTAAAGAATTGCTACTGATCACGCAGAAAAATCAGACATGGCTGTTGTGAAGACTATGGTTCACTCTTAAATGAGACCCAGAAAACTATAGTCCACTTCGTGATTTATGTCCACCTGGTTCACATCACAGCATGACTTTACAGTATGAAATGTTAATTGTTAAGAAAATAACTTAGCTAACACATCAGTGTTTCCTATTAGTTTTACATAGTTTATGGCAATGCAAAAACTAGTATTCCTTCTTTATAATCTAGTAAAACCATTTATATTTATACCCAGCTGACTCACATTCACATTCATTTTCTATTCCATTTGTATACTGTATATATTGCTCAGTATCTGTGAATAGATACTTGGAGTAAATCTCACTGAACTCATTGGGACTGATTTCCAAATGAATGTGTATAGAATTAGGCTGATTTATTTATTATTTATTTGTTTGTTTGTTTATTTAAGCTAATCTTAATAGCAGGCAAACAAGCAGGGCTTCCGAAGCTGATCTTAAAATGTAGGAAGGTTCATATGGGTAAAGGCAGTCATTCCAATAATCTGGTCCCAAATCACTTAGGGCTTTAAATATCAAAAACAGCACTTTGAATTGTACCTGGAAATGCAGTGGCAACCAGTGTAGTATTGGTGTAATATGATTCAACTATAGAACCAACGAGTGCCTGAGAAGGCACATTCTGTACCAAATGAAGTTTTCGAATCATCTTCAAAGGCAGCCCCGTGTAGAGCACATTATGGTAGTCTAGATGAACTTAAAAGGTAAAGGTGTCCCCAACCAGTCGTGTCCGACTCTAGGGTGCGGTGCTCATCCCCGTTTCTAAGCCGAAGAGCCAGCGCTGTCCGAAGACGCTTCCGTGGTCATGTGGCCGGCATGACTGAACACCGAGGTGCATGGAACGCTGTTACCTTTCCCGCCGAGGCAGTACCTATTTATCTACTTGCAATTTCTTGCTTTCGAACTGCTAGGTTGGCAGGAGCTGGGACTGAAGACGGGAGCTCACTCCGTCACGCAGCACTCAGGTCTCGAACTGCTGTCCTGCTGACCTTCCGGTCTGCAATTCAGCGTCTTCTTAACCACTAAGCCACCGCGGCCCCTCTAGATGAACTTAGTGCATGCATAACTGAGGCAAGATAGGATTTCTCTACACACAAGCCAGGAAAGTGCCTCTGCCTGATTTTTAGGGATCCCCTCTTTCCTCTGCACCATCTCCTACCACACTGAGCAGGGTCCCCCAGCCCTCTGTGTATTATTTTCGAGGGGCTTGATGGGCTTCCAAGGAAGTCCACTTCCACCACATGCCTAAATCAGGATCCAACCCATTAATTTTCTTCCTTCAACAGTTCTGCCTATCAATTTACATCCCTTAATGTATATCCCATCCCCTCCAAAAAAAACTAATAGTGATGCAAGTCTGGTCATAACGGCAAACGGCACTATAGGAGACCTTTCAAGAATGCCTCCTGGAAGTTATTCAGCTAATAATGTGTGCTTGACGTTTATGATGTTCAGTTATAATAATAATAATAATAATAATAATAATAACAATAATTTCATCAACTGTACCTGGCTTTCTATACTAATTAAGCTTTCCACAGCAATGAATTTGTATTTAACCCTACTATACTGAAAGTATCCTCATACAAGCCCAAACATTATATGAACTAAAAAAGCAAGAAGAACATGCACATCATGTAAAGATTCAAAAGCAACAAGAATTCAACTTTCCAAGAGAGTACAGAGTTCTACAGTACAGAACATGAAGGTACTATTTAGTGCTGGTGGTGAGTTATATATATTAGTTAGCTGCAAGGGTTCTCATAGAAAATGCTTGTACAATATATATAACATTCTTGTACAGTGCATAAAGAAGATTTGGGCTATCATGGTGATGAATAAAACAATAATTTATCCATTGCTATGAGAGGGGAAAGTGAACTTCCAGACTTTCTAAAGAAGTTCAATACCATTTTATCAATTTTTGGAATAGAGTTAGGCCAGGTGATCTAGCAGCCTTAGATATACTATGTCTGTTAAGTTGAAGTATTGTAATTGGTCCGAACGACTGCATTGGGAAACAAAAAATTTAAAATGATATATTTTTAAAAAGTGGCATTTTATCAGTTTGTTTTTCTTCAGTGTGATGTGGATCATCAGAGACTCATTAATGCTCACAAACACTCACAGAGAAAGTAGTCTACAGCTTATTTAATATATTAACTTACTATGCTACCTTTAAGCCATGCAATCACCTAAGGCAAGGAGCAGTTCCTTCCAGACAATGAACCTGCTAAACCACTCTGTCCTTCGGTGCATATGTCTATCTATGTAGGTGGGCTGGAAGATTGGTAAATATTTATCGAATGTATCTGCAATACTGCTGATGAGAGTATAGTGACTAATAGTGTGATAAACAGTATGAGCTATGAAGTCTCTGACTCAAGTCTTGCCTCAGCTGTGTACTCACTAGGTGGCCTTAAGGGCAAGCCACAATTCTCTCCCAGCCTCCACACCTGAAGTATAGAGACAATTATATTCCCATACTCCCAGGCTTGTTCTAAGGATTACTGAAATAATGTTTGTGAGCAAGTGCTTTGAACACATGGCTCTTCAGCTGGGGGCTTGTGAGTGACCCACAACAGGGTGCACCCCGATTTAAGAGGGGTTGCGCCAGCTGGATCACCATTTTCTTTGTAAAGATGTTCTTGCAATAAACAGAAAAAGTTGGAAGGAGAGAAAGAAAAAGACAAACACTGGGAGAGAAGGGTTAAAACCAGAAAAAGAAAGAGTAGGAAAAATAGGAGGTACCCCCAAAATGCTTGACAAGAAGACAAGAAGGCCTTCTTAAATGAACAATGCAAAGAAATCGAGGAAAACAACAGAATGGGAAAGACTAGAGATCTCTTCAAGAAAATTGGAGATCTCAAGGGAACGTTTTGTGCAAAGACGGGCATGATAAAGGACAAAGAAGGCAGGGACCTAACAGAAGCAGATGAGATTAAGAAGAGGTGGCAAGAATACACAGAAGAACTATACAGGAAAGATCTGAATGTCCCTGATAGCCATGATAGTGCGGTCACTGAACTTGAGCCGGACATCCTAGAGAGTGAAGTCAAGTGGGCCTTAGGAAGCATTAGTAACAACAAAGCTAGCGGAGATGACAGAATTCCAGCCGAGCTATTTAAAATCCTAAAAGATGATGCTGTTAAAGTGCTGCATTCAATATGCCAACAAATCTGGAACACTCAACAGTGGCCACAAGACTGGAAAAGGTCAGTTTACATTCCAATTCCAACGAAGGGCAACGCCAAAGAGTGTTCAAACTACTGCACAATTGCGCTCATTTCACATGCCAGCAAGGTGATGCTCAAAATCCTACAAGCTAGGCTTCAGCAGTATGCGAACCGAGAACTACCGGAAGTACAAGCGGGGTTTAGAAGAGGCAGAGGAACTAGAGATCAAATCGCCAACATTCGCTGCATCATGGAGAAAGCAAGAGAATTCCAGAAAAACCTCTATTTCTGCTTCATTGACTACGCTAAAGCCTTTGATTGTGTGGATCACAACAAACTGTGGCAAATTCTTAAAGTGATGGGAGTACCAGACCACCTTACCTGTCTCCTGAGAAACCTGTACGAGGGTCAAGAAGCAACAGTAAGAACCAGACATGGAACAACCGATTGGTTCAAAATTGGGAAAGGAGTACGACAAGGTTGCATATTGTCACCCTGCTTATTTAACTTATATGCAGAGTACATCATGAGAAATGCCGGGTTGGATGAATCAGAGGTCGGAATTAAGATTGCTGGGAGAATTATCAATAACCTCCGATATGCAGACGATACCACCCTAATGGCAGAAAGCAAAGAGGATCTCAAGAGCCTCTTGTTGAGGGTGAAAGAGGAGAGTTTAAAAGCTGGTTTGAAACTCAACATTAAAAAAACGAAGATCATGGCATCTGGCCCCATCACTTCCTGGCATATAGAAGGGGAAGAAATGGAAGCAGTGACAGATTTTACTTTCTTGGGCTCCAAGATCACCGCAGACGGTGACTGTAGCCATGAAATTAAAAGACGCTTGCTCCTTGGGAGGAAAGCTATGGCCAACCTAGACAGCATAGTAAGAAGCAGAGACATCACCTTGCCGACAAAGGTCCGTCTAATCAAAGCTATGGTTTTCCCAGTAGTAATGTATGGCTGTGAGAGCTGGACTATAAGGAAGGCTGAGCGCCGAAGAATTGATGCTTTCGAACTGTGGTGCTGGAGAAGACTCTTACGAGTCCCCTGGACTGCAAGGTGGTCAAATCAGTCCATCCTAAAGGAAATCAACCCTGAGTGCTCATTGGAAGGACAGATAATGAAGCTGAAGCTCCAATATTTTGGCCACCTAATGCGAAGAGAAAACTCCCTGGAAAAGACCCTGATGCTGGGAAAGACTGAAGGCAAAAGGAGAAGGGGACAGCAGAGGATGAGATGGCTAGATAGCATCACGGATGCAATGAATATGAACTTGAGCACGCTCCGGGAGAGAGCGCAGGACAGGAAGGCCTGGCGTGCTATGGTCCATGGGGTCACGAAGAGTCAGACACGACTGAACGACTGAACAACAACCCCCAAAATGGGTCTTATAATGCAGGCTGGGCTTCATTTTAAGTTGGGCCCAGAGTCTGAAAGGTTTGAAGAAAGACTACTAGCCTAAAAGACTATTTAGATTCTTGCTATAATCATCAGCCTTTAAATAAATAGTAACAAAAAAGACATTGAACAAATGTTGGGAGTGGATAAACATACTGTGTACTGTGGTGGAAGGGAGGATTAAAGTGGACACTTTGCCAAAAGCATGAAGGGACACTTTCAATCCATGGATTATACATGCGTTGGTTGAGGAATGAGTAGGGGAAGCAGAGCTCGACCGGCAGCTGAAAAAAGTGTCCACCCCCTTTGAAAGTACAACTACCTCCACCCTGTGTTTCCTGTATTTAATTTTAATTTTATTTATTAAATTTATAGCTCATCTTTCTGCCAAAAATGGCATTCAGATTTCCTACCTGCAAGTTTCAAGCCCAAGGGTGTAAGCCTTCTCCATCTGTTCCCATGTTGGGATGGTGCTGTTGAGGGCTTTGCAAAGCTCAACAGCGTCGTCTCTGGTGAGGCTGTAGCGGCGATTTTTCTCAACATGGAAAACACCTCCATATCTGCAACTTATATTCAAACCTGTTCATTCAAGAAAAACAAAGACAAGATTAGATAAAGAGACTGGCTGTTACAAAGTTGTTTAAACACCATTTCAGATGTTTGGCTGTTTCTAAAGCCCAATAATGAAATTGTTGTTGTTCAGTCGTTAAGTCATGTCCGACTCTTCGTGACCCCGTGGACCATAGCACGCCAGGCCTTCCTGTCCTCCGCTCTCTCCTGGAGTGTGCTCAAGTTCATGTTCATTGCATCGGTGATGCTATCTAGCCATCTCATCCTCTGCCGTCCCCTTCTCCTTTTGCCTTCAATCTTTCCCAATATCAGGGTCTTTTCCAGTTAATGAAATTACTGAACCCTTTATCTGACCACAATCATTTTAAGTAAACCATAACAATTTGAGGAGATTTGTAACTTGTTTTTTTTACTTCACATGTGGAAACGTATCTTTCTATCTGCATCATGTTGGACTGGACAACAGAAAACAGCCTTGGGAACTGGGAATTGTTCTTTTATGTTGTAAATGTAGTCTCCCAAACTTTGTAATGGACCTAGTTTCTTCTTGATATACGTCTTCATAATCCATAATATCGCCATTATCATTACCATAAGCCCTCTCTCAGCACTGGCTTTGGTTCAAAACGCTTTTTTTTTGCCTCAGACTCAGCAGTACATCAGGAAAAGAGGAAGTGCTGTAGAACAGTATCTTCTCTTAGACTTGAAACAACTTATCAGTTTGATTAGCAAAGTTAATGAGGTTCATCCAAAGTGTTTAGGAGGGATAGATAGCTCACTGCTAAAGAGCAGAACTAGCATTTGCAAAGGATACATCTTCTGCAAGCAGAACCCAAGTCGTGCTTGGATTCCAAGATGGGAGCAGGTGGCGTTCTTGCCCAACATGGTTAAGTTTATTTTTCAACTTCCAAGGCAACCCTGGACTTGTCCAGACTGCAGAAGAACAGGAATGCATAAATCTCTATTTGTGCTTCATCAGGGGCCAGACTGTGGTCACAAGTATTAAAGGATATTCCATGTGCCAAATTTGCAGATGTCCACAACTTAATCATTCCTTAAACTGGAATTTTGTAATGCATTTCCCTTTGGGCTGGGAGTGGCATAAACCAGTTATAGTCTGAGGGTGAGAAGGACAGATCACCCCCAGAAAGACAAGCCTAACATTAGCCTGACTGTAGCCTTCCACTCCATGCCATATGCTGCATCTGAGTGAAACATGAGCAGGAGCAAAGTGTTGTTGTTTTTTTAAAAAATTAGTAATTCTGGGTTTGCTGCTGTCAATATTGCACCTGATATGGATTTCTGAAGGATTTCCCAGCTGGCTAGGGAATGCTGGGAGTTGTGGGAATTTTTTCTGTCAAAACATACATAGGATTGCACCTTTAATTAAATAAATCTAGAAAAGGCTCCTAAAGTCCACAGACAGGGTGGGTGGAGGAATACTGCAGGCGTCTTACTCCACTCCGCCTGCCCCCCTTCTGCCTTACCCATGTTATTTTCACTTCAGACTTTTTGTTTTGTCTCTTCCACCTTCCCCCTGCCTCTGCTCTGGGACTTCATACTGCTGCCTACTCTCCCTCTTACTACAGAAGAAGAGTATTTAAGACTGTGTCACTATCTACTGAAACACCTCTGCTGTGTTATTTGTACTCTAAGATCTTCAGTATCAATATTCCAACCCTTCTCCTGGCACTGGTTTCGTTTCAAATTATACCTTTGCATCAGAAAATATACCCAACCAGGACATATATTAGGAGGAAACTGGTGTCAAGCTGGGCCCTCAGCACCATGCTGAATATTCTTTTTCCCTGACAGGAGAGATAGATTATGAAGCTGTTACACTCGTGGTATGATATGCTGAAGAAGAAAGGAGGAGGAAGGAAGCTACTTGCTGACTAGGAAAACCTCAGCATGTGTCATCAACCACAGCTTGAGCAACATCAACAGGTGAACGTTTTTACAACATGGAGTTTTATCATTTGCTAATGTCCACAGGCCAAGCTGCTGGTAAAGATACAGGAGCAGGGCTGATTAAAAAAAAGTTGGCAACCCTAAAAGCCCATGAATTCTGAGTTCTGGATGCATGGGACAGCTATGCATAGTTGAAGATAGTTCCCCCTCTCTCCTGAAGTACTTTCGAGCATTCTAGTTCTTTGTCACATGCTGAGCAGTATCGCTCATAGCGTGACAAAAAGGTAGAATGTTTGAAACTAACTACTATATATAGATTAGTTTGTGGGCTGTTGTTTTTTTACTTGTTAGATTGTAAGCCATTGTAGGCAGGGTTCAGATTTTCTTCTGTGTTTTAAACTGTACTGAGTCTCTTGGCGTGGTTGTTGTTGTTTTAGACAAAAAGAATAAATACTGTTGCTGATGACAATATTTCTCTTTGAAACGCTGCAAGCAACAGTAGCTGGCACACACACACACACACACACACACAAAGGTTTATGTATATGTACTGTTGTAAAACTAAGGCACACATATCTGAAGCTATCCTGACATTGCTGATTCCCAAGCGTTTATTCAATCTCAAACAGATATGTGATCACAGGGTGGTATTTAACAATTCACCTGGTCACATCAGGTGAGCAGGAATGCCATGCAGGTGAGTGAGCGTGCTGACGCCTGACAGAGGTGGGATAGAATGCTCCATCCCCCTTCCACCAGCCTCCTTGGTTTCCTATGTTAAAAACGATTCTCTTCCCATGCCCAACACGGAAATTCAGTAGTGTTGCAGAAGAGGGATGGATTGCTCTGTTCCATGTCCATCACTCCACTTGGTGGAAGTTTTTGTCTGTGTTTTTAAACAAGTCTGTGTTTCCATGCTGGTCTTCGCCTGCTGCCCCACCTTTCTGTGGCCAGCATGGAAACACAGACTACTAACCTCTTAGCAGACTAGTATTATTGTTTTTTAACAAGGCTGTGCTATCACCAAAATTTCAAGGTGGTATTCCTGCAACTTCATTCAAATTTATATTGTTCTTTTCAAGCTAGTCTCCTAAATTCTTCTTCATTTTTAAAACTGTTTTTTGTCCATTGTGCAATAAAGAGATTATAAATGTGTGGCAGAATAATCAGAAGACTTGCCTGCTCTTGCCTTTTCAGGCCTGCCATTAAATAATTTCTTTCAGCACTATGGTTTCTTTAATACAAATACGAAATCAGTATTAACATTTGGAAATATTTCATTACTCACTATCTTTCTTTAAATTCATTGTTTCCAAATTATGAGCTGGGTCTCTAGATGTAGACAGCAATAGCTGCTACCATAGGAAGTACATCCCTATTCTGTGAGCCTTTTTACACTCTTTTATCTCAGGACAGTGGTTCTGTGACTCCCATCTACGTTCACATGTAAAATTCCATCAGGTAGTTTATACCAGCTATGCAAGGACACAGAACATCCTCACAGCAAATGACAAGCACGTGAGGCTAACATTAATCATGATGTTATGAGCCCCAAGAACACCAGAAGATAAACTTCTATAGAAACATCAGCTTGCATGAACCATCTCCTGGGCAATATAAGGAAGCAATATAAAGAATATAATAAGTAAGCAAAAGTGGAGCACTCAAGAGTGGAGGGAAAAACCTCAAGCTCTACTAACTAAACTAGGCTCAACCACACCCTTCTCCTGGGGAAAAGTTAATTTATTGCAATTCCTAAATAACCTCCCAAACTCAGAACATGAAAAATCTTGCATAAAGCTTGGAACAATACTAGAAATATGGTGGTTCTGCATATACCAAATATAAATGGTTGTTTAAAAAAACAACAACAACAGTGCCTTCTCCAGAGTATTTATACACATTACTTTCTATACAAGCCCTCCTCAACCCAGTGTCCTCCAGATGTTTTGGACTACAGTGCCCAGCATTCTTGATCATTGGCCATGTTGGCTGGGGCTGATGGGAAATGAAGTCCAAAACATCTGGAGGCTGCCAAGTTGGGGAAGGCTGGTTTAGATTGTTAGTCCCTAAGCATTTGCATAGCAATTTTAATTTATAGTGATATCTTTATTCTTTCACTATGGTTGAAGTCTTATGCACACTAACTAAGGAGTAGGTCTTACTGGCCTCCATGGGAATTACTTCAGATGCACTGGTTCCATGCACAGGATTATGTAGTAACTGGTTCTGATAGGAGTCAAGAACCCTCACCACCACAATACAGCTTACACCCCAACCGCAAAAAGTACGAGTACATCTTAGCTCTGCCTCCAGGCAGGTAATATGATCACTGGTTAGGTAAGATTGAAGAGGATGCTCTGGAGAACCTTTTGTCTCTTCTAGTTTTTCCAAGAGAAGAACATGTTTGAAACACACTAGGCTTATTTTAGGTTCATCATACAATACACAAACACACACAGAGCAGCTTGGGAACTACTTGGAGTCTGGAGTGCAAACACTCTCCACCTGAGACGTTATGCACTACCTCCAGTATCAGGGGCAGTGAGCCTATGTACACCAGTTGCTTGGGAACATGGACGGGAGGGTGCTGTTTCATTTGTGTCCTGCTTGTGGGATCCCAGTCAACAGCTGGTTGGCCACTGTGTGAACAGAATGCTGGACTAGATGGACCCTTGGTCTGATCCAGCAGGGCTCTTCTTATGTTATTATTATTGTTGCTAACTGATCTTTATGCTGCACAGTGCTGATACGGTGATGCATTGGGTCCAGCATAGGGTCAAAAATGTCTCTCCTGAACAACAGCCACATGCAATTTATTGCTGGGCAGGAACACCATTTTAGGTTTTGGTAGGGCAGAGATTCTCAACCTCTGGGCCACAAGCTCCACTCAAGTGGTTCACAAAAAGGTTGCAGAAAAGTCTAGAATATCTGTACTTCAACCTCCACTTGATTTATTTTCTCGGATGAAGGGGATCAAGTCTATTTTTATACTGAACAGGCTAACACACACAAAAACGTTCATTCACTGGTCTGCTGAGACCCCACATGCAATTTTCAAGTGGACCTAGGGATGTATGGATTTCCCACCATCTGTTCCGGTGAGGAATCCACCCAGAGGTGGAAGCGATCCATTCCCCCCCCCCCCAGAATCTTCCTGAACAGCTCCGCTCCACGAGGATTCTGCGGAGCTGCCCGGCTTGAGGGCCGCTTACCTGGGCGGCCAGAGCCGTTCTCCGTGCCAATCGCCATTTAAAAAAAAAAAAGGTGATCAGCAGGATGTGCCCATAGACGTATACAAAAATAGAGCCGTGAATCTTGCATATAAGTCTATGTGTCCATAGGCTTATACGCAAGATTCACAGCTCTATTTTGCATATAAGTCTATGGGCATATCCTGCCAATCGCCATTTTTTAAAAAATGGAGACCAGCGCAGAGGAGAACGGCTCCAGCTGAGCAATCAGCCAGAATCCTCACGGAGCAGAGGTAAGTGGGGCTGATCCGCCGTGGATTCCGGAGGCTGGATTCCAAAGAATTCCAAAGAATCCCAAAGAATCCGGCCTCATTTGAATCCACAGCAGATTTCTCTAATATCCCTAAGTGGATCCCATGGAGCAAGGGAATTGAAAGCCACTGCAGTAGTGGATGAATGATAAACCAAAAATATCATTAAGCAAGTGAGCAACAGTCACATCAAGAATCCGTGCCCCCTGTTTTCCGATATATTCAACATTAAGTTGCAAAAAAAGCAATACGTTTTAAGAGCACTATTTGTAGTTCCTTTTTCAGTACCTCATAATAAACTGAGGAATCAGAGATCTGAAACACGGGGAGTGGGGAACGACTCCTCCCCATCCCATCCAATTTACATGGTATCCCTGTTCCTTATGCATTAATCCAGATTGGCCGGCATCTCCGTAAACTGGTTCCATCCCATTTACATCGAGATTAGAATTAGGCCTCAACAATTTTCTTTTCTCTCTGCCCTTCATAGCCGGCAGGCACTGGCATAGCTATGTTATTTTCCTGACACCATGTGATGTTCCATAGCTGAAAGCCAATATTGTTTAATAATGGCTCCCAAGAGAGGCAAAAATTACACAACATACTGTAATTGTCCTAATCATTAATCTCACCCAGACCATGAGACTTTGGTGATTCAATGTGAAGTCATGAAATGCCCCTGAGCATGTTTCAGATTTTAATGAGCATGGAAATGTTTAACCCGCAAGCACAAGCCTTCTTCTTATCCTAGACTTCCCTGTCTTCTTTTTCTTATCCTCTCTGTACTGTAGTCTCTGAAGCAGAAGACCCTGTGTTGCTGGTCAGCTGTGTAGGCCACAGGGCTGATAATTTGGGGGGAAAGGGGGACCAGACTAAATGCAGGTGCCGTTTCCCTGCAAAGAATGGATAAGGGCTACCACCATGCTTGCTATTGGGGGTGGGGGAGACCTGGATTGAGTTGAAATGCCTTGTGTTAGATTCAGATTTGATTCTCTGACCCAGAGCAAAAGCCTTTCACTCTGAAGACACAAGTAAGATAGCCCTATTTCCCCCAACTGGTTGAAATCAGGTAAAACAACCCCCATTTCTTTCACCTGGAGCAAACTTAATTTTCAATTATTGCTCTGTCTCTCATGAGGTAATTCCCTTGTTCTTCTTACTCTGTGTTCCTGTTGCCAATGACTGCTAGAAACCACTGTGGGTGGAAGACAGGAAAAGCCAGAGGTGAAATGGAGAATTACAAGCAACTCCGCTCCTCCTGGGGGAAGTCCCTCCGTTCCTTCCACTGCAGCAGTTTGGAAAGACCCACTCCTGGCAGGATGTAATTATGGCTGTGTTTCTACCCAACCCTCTTCAATGGCAGGCACCATCAAGACAATACAGGCTTGAAAGGGTAAGGGCACAGTCATATGCATGTTTAATCATAAAGATGGCCTACAACTCCCAGCATGCCCCAGCCAGCCATGCTTTTTTCTGTCTAAACATGCATAGAACCTTAAGAGGCTAAAAGGGTTTTTTAGAACAGGGATGGGGAATGTGTGGCCCTCCAGATGTTTTGGGACTGTAACTCCCATCAACCCTGGCCAACCTAGCCAATGGTAAGGGATGATGGGAACCGAGTCCAACAACATCCAATATATTCCCCATCCCTGCTTTCGAAGGACTCCTTTTGGGGCAGACAAATGGGCTGCTTCATCCATTCTCCAACAGCAACTGCTTAACGTAGCCTTCCCCAACCTGGTATCCTCCAGATGTGTTAGACTGCATGCTGGCTGGGATTGATGGGAGTTGCAGTCTAACACATCTGGAGGGCACCAGGTTGGGGGAGGCTGGCTTAATCACAAATGCTGCTTAATTATTTCCCCAGTGGCCACTGACTTTATACTGTGCTACACGTATCTGAGCCTTTAGCAAGTGGCTGCCTTTTTTAATGGGCTCCTGCCCCTTGTTTTTACCAACACTACTGATGGATAACACTTTCATGTAGGAAAACCACATCTATTTCATCATGTGCGAGGAGCACACAATTTCTAGTTCACCATGTGCACAGATGGTGTGAAACCCCCAGCTTTCCTTCCCCTCCCAACACTCAGCCAGAATTCACAGAGCATGTTCAGTCCTCAATGAGCTGTTTTGGATTGGGTTTCCCTCCATTTGAGGTGCTCCCCTCCCCCCGCTTTTCACTTAGGTTTTTAGCTGCTGGTATGGTGGATACTCTTTCATCTAGTCTCAGCTACATTAAATACTTTAATACCCATTGATGTCTATGGGCAGCTCTATTCTATCTCGGAGGACATTTCAAAATAGTTTTTCAGTATGAAACATGATGTGACCTATCTATAATGAGGTGGTTTTCTGTATGTCTCTAGCCCAGTTTACACAATCAAATTAAATAAACCACAATGGTTTGCAGGCGCCCGTGGGGATACCCATTCTGGAAACCAACCCTCTCTCGTAGCTTGTTGTGTTGTGCAAACCTGGTGAGGGTGGGTCGTTCGCATGGTTAACAAACCACCCACAACCTATGGGCTGTTCTAGGGTTATAGGTGCTTTGTTAACCACACCAACAACTCACCCTCGCCAGGCTTGCAAGACACAATAAGCTGTGACATGGAGTGGGATTCTGGAATGGGTGCCCATGGGCGCCCGCAAAACACGACCACGGGTTGATTTGATTGTGTGAATCAGGTCTCCGTCTTCTTATTCTTGCCAGTCTATTCTATTCACCTGACCTATCCCACCTGGTTGTCAGGTTTTTTTCCTTTCACCCACTCAAAATTCTGAGTTATGATCAGGCTGCTTTAGGGTTTTTTGCCCCTTCAGGATCCCTCCTCACAATTGTTTTAGCTTCTGCAAACCTCAGGGTTACGGTCAGTCTGCCAGTTTCTCCATCTTATGCAGGGGTGGGCAACTTGTGACCTTCCAGATATTTTGGCGTACACTCCCATCAGCCCTACACAGCATAGACAATGGTGAGGGATTATGGGAGTTGTAGGCCAAAATATATGGAGGGCCACATGTTGTCCACCCCTACTCTTATGTATGGTAGTGTGGATTTGGCTAGGCAAGTGCAAACACGGAAAGATCCAAAACAGTATTAGCATGTATAATGTGCTCAGGACACATGGTGGAGTACACCCAGTTCTCTCACAAAGAGGAGACATTTGTTTTGGAAATGGCCATGTGGCCTTCAGAAACCAGGGCCTCAAAGGTAAGAGCTAAAAAGTCCATTTCACTCCTGCTAACATAATCGTGCAGGGCTAATCATTCACAGCAGCCTGGCTTTGCATCTGTTACTCCAAATAAGTATATGCAAACATTTCTGCTGGAGTTGCTCTCCATGAGGAAGGCTGATCGTTAATAATAATGGGGATTATTTTCTCCTTGGCATTTTCTTTTCTTTTTAAGTACTGTACCAGCAGGTTTCACATTTAGACAGGCTACTATTTGATAATTTTAAAACTCATTGTGGCATATAATTAGAAGATTCAGAGGCACATCAAAGTGACTGTAGCAGAAAAAGAGTTTGCAGAAATATTGTTTTGCTTCATGGAAAAAATGCAAAAAGAACCAGTATTTAAACATGCACAACATTTTGTTGCCATGGGGACCAGGAAGTGCTCATCTACTTTGGGATTTTCCTTTCTTGTTAGTGTGGTTTAGAGCAGAATGACTGAGAGGTTGGCAGGATATGAGAAACAGAGCCTGTAAGCTTAGATAATATTGGGGTTTTGATGGCATAGACTATCGCCTTTCTATATGTTTGACATAAATTCAGATTTAAGCTGTGGTGCTGTATCATCTGTCCCTGTATCTGAACTTTTAAAAGGATCCATTGGGATCGCATAAAGCTTTTATTATTCCATATAGCCAAGCACAGGTTAAATTATCTTTCAGTCTGTTAAGTTCTAAATGGCTTTATATAATAGAATACTTCAGTTGCACTGCTGCACACCTTTCTTTTTCTGTAGAATCCAGAAACATGGGGTTGTAATGAATGGTGTCATTCCGCTAGCACCAATGACATTGTGCTAGTGGAAACCACATTCAGAACTACACAGAGGGGGAGAATCCAACTAAAGTTCCACTTGCGCAACTACTTGCACAAAGTAGTCCACTAGTGCATGCTCAACCACTTGCGCGATGGGAAAAGGTGGCAGAGCTCTGCTAGTGCAGCAGGTTCTTCCCCTGATGTTGGGTTGGATTTAGTCCGCAGCTAGGTTGGAATGAGCTCCCATGGGTTATTTCCTTTGTGGGGAACATGGCTGCCTTGTACTTTTGAATTCCCTCCTCAGTTGCTGTGTCAGATTAGAGCATTTGTGAGCTTATCTAGGTGCAGACTAGATGCCACTCCCAGCAACTAGCAGCTTCTTGGGCAGATGCTGTGTTATTATGCATGCTCCATTTCTCCAAGCGGTGTGCAAATTTCAGGGGCATGGTGCTTAGCTGGATTTGGTTTCCTTTAGAAGGAGACATCACTAGAGTAGACTAGTGATTGCACTGTTAAGGCATTTTGTTCTATTTGAGTTTATTCACAAATACACAGACTGAGCATAGCTGGAGGCACAACATAACTCCAACAAACACCAAAACCTACAGCCCACTGTGATCAGTACTGCTGTGAGCTACCCACATGTTCTCCAGAGGGAGGTAGTAGCCCCAGTGCCAGATTTAGGAACAAGCCAAGTAAGCCATGGCATAGGGCCTCCTATTATGAGGGGCCTTTAAATACTTTGGAGATGACGAAGAGTTATTATAATTGAAGTCACTTTGGCTTTAATAACTTTTCATATAAAATCCACCACCAAAATTCTGAACCCTGACCTCCCCATGCCAATCCACACCCAGTCCCATCAACTTCCCTTCCAGGGCTACTGGGCTACTCACATCAATCACAGGCTACCCAACCTCACCTCAGTCAGACCTCAGAGGAGACAGTGGGAGCTAGGATTACTGCAAATCTGTATTGTTTAGAGTATCAGTATTAATATTTCATTGCAAGCTACATTGTTACTTCCATTAACTAAGTTCTGATCTCTGTAATTGCTCTTGTGTTTCTATAAATTAAAAGTTTTCAGTTTCATATACAGTAATTACGAAGTCATAAGGTATTTGATAATGCAAATAAAGCTTTTTGCAAGAAGTATCTTTTATTCAGTTGTTTTGATGTGCATCTTTGCCTATGTATATATGCAAATATAATGGTTTACCTTTCTATTATCCTGTAATACATGTTTTCCTCCTTTTTTATGGCATGGGGCCTCTGGATCTTGACATAGCTTAGGGCCTCAGCATGTCTTAATCTGGCCCTGGGTAGACCCCCAAAGGCCCTTTCCTGCTCATTCCGCTAAGTGGGGCCCTGAGCCTCTGCCCTGATGGCACCACTGGCCAAAGGTCTCCTGGAAAAAGATTCCCCTTGTTCAGCCACACACTATGTATCCCTGAAACCGATTCAATGCCAAGTGGAAAGGGATCAGTATCAAGAGTTGCCCTTTCGTCCATCTTTAGGGATGTAGGAAAGTCACTTACCTTTTCAAAGGGTGACATTCGTGGTGGGGGGGAGGCTCCCCATCCCTCACCCTGTAATTCTCTCCGGCTGGCTCCACTCCACGGTGATTCCGCGGAGCCGCTGGTCGGGGCTGCCCGCAGCCAGACATCCGGCCGCTGGGCAGCCGAGATCCATGGCGGAATTCTCTGACATCCCTATCCATCTTTCACTCAAGCAGCCATCCTTCAGGCACCTTTCCCCACAGAGACTGATGCCAGTAAGTATATGCTTTGCAGTAGCCCCGAGCGCTCCATTAAAGTGCCATGGGGCAAACTATGTTTTAAAGTATGTATCATGCCCACACCTTTTCTCATATACAGTTTGCTCACAGGTATATGTTCAACTATGAATGAACTCATATTAGTTATGATAATTTTGTCTTTTTGTGATTTATTTGGGCTACAGATAGGAAGGCCAAGCTGCCGTTGCTGCAGCTTTGGAGGATCCAGATCCAAAGACTCCTCACTGAAGGACTTCTGCTTTCACAACACACAAAGGCAACATGCAAGCCAAACCTTTGCAAAATATATGATGCATGGAAATCCATGTCAGATCCATCTTTGATTAGTGTTGACATTTTTCTCTAATCTGGTTTCCGTTTACTGGCTCGAATATGCCAGATGGTTTCATGTAAAACTGTCAGAAGATAAGCCATGGAGTACAGCACAAAGGAAATCTGCCATGCCTAAGGCTGCAATGCTATACATGCTTACTTGGGACTGGGAGTAAGTCCCATTGAGATCAATGGGGCTTACCTCCGAGTAGACATGTATAGGATTCCACTGTAAATCTCACTCTAATAAATGACTGTGCTTTAAAGTCAATTGGACTAATCTATTTAACCGGAAGCTTTAGTCCCACTGATTGCAGCAGCTAGGACTACACAGTTCAGTAAGAATTCCTTTTGTACATCCTTAACGTAAGTTTATTTGCGAATGGAATTTATAGGCAATTTAACCAGCAATAAGATATAGATACCACCACCTCTGTGTCATCAGCTAGAATAAACCCTATATCATGTTGGCTATTCCACTGCATTGTGATATAAAGCAGAGATGGCCAACCTCATATTCACGAGTCTAGTTTCCAGACAGTAATCCAGAGAGCCAGAAGTGCCTTCTGCCACACTGACCCCCTTACCGGGATCGATGGTGGATTCCCTGTTGGGGTGCAGGCTTCAGCAGATGTCTGACAAGGCCAACCCCTGATGCCCACTCTGAAACCAAGTCACCAGTTTCATTCTAGCTTCTGAAAGGATCTTTAATACACACACTTTATCTTATGAACCCAATATGAGTTTCAGCTTTTTCTATTTCCATCTCTATATTCCTATGCAGGAACTAATTGAAAGACATTAAAATACAAATTCTACATTATCCACAACTGTCCACATATGTTGCACATCAAAAGGGAAATTAAATAAAATGTTGTAAGCATAATGCAGGGTTGCTCTTTAGAATGTAATTTGGGCTTCACAACTACTTCTGTCCAGGCTTAGCAAAAGATCATACACTAAAGATTAAATATTTTCCAATATTCTAATAGCTCCATTAAAGTAGGGCAGACAAACAGGTTCTTAAAGATGAGCCTGTCCCAAAGGACATCATCCCTGAACCAGTTCAAGTCTGGTTCACTGCCGGCCATATGGCAGGGGGATTAGCATAATTACCATTGGCACTATGGCTTGTCATCCTGTGCGGACCCGGCCAGGGTGGCTTGTTGCCATGGATAACAAGCCACCTGGAACCATACAACAGCCCATGGGTTCTGTGAGGCTTGTTACCCATGAGAAAAAGCCACCCTGGCTGGGTGTGCATAACATGACAAGCCGCACTGCAGAGGGTAATTATGCTAATCCCCCGGCATGGGTGGCGGGAGAAAGATGCCACTGTGACTTATTTCCCCAGCCACGATTGAACCTGGTGTATGCCATCTTGCGCTCCTTGAAGGAAAGGCAGGATATAAATGTAAGTAATAAATAAATCTCTGGATTGGCCCAAAGTTTCCGTGAATTGGACTAAACAGTAGTATAACATGTGGTGTTTCCATCGGGTTGATTCCTCTTTTTTCAACAAGAATTCTGTGTCTTTGAACAGTGGCATGATTGTCATGAACGCCCAGCATATTCCATTCACCAAATCCCCCTGCTGCAGCAGCTGAATTTTGTCCTATCACACATCTGTTAGAGGCAGCAGAAAGAAAGGGGAAAAACAGGCAACCCAATATTCACTCAAAGCAAGAATATGAAACCACTTGCGTAGAATATGTTTTAATCTAATTGTCAAATTGCTAGATAGGCTTGATACCTCAGAATTGTTGCCTTTATTTAGTATTCTTAGCAGAGTTGCTAATAAGCATACCAGTTCTACACACGTTCTTCCAATGTTTTTTCGTACGTTGCTGCAGTGACTGAGCTGTTTCCCCTTGGCTTCTTCCAACAACAGAATACTAACGTTCCATGTGGGTTGGGACAATGGTTTTTGATAAGAATTTACCAACATTCACAAAGTTCTTCATATTTGGGAAGGAAACTTGAGGTTGTTTTTTTTTTAAAGTGAGACAAAACCAAAACTGACAGATTTGTCCATGCAGGCCCAGGACTTTGAGTGCTTAGCTCTTAAAAGTCTGGCTTTGAATCACTGTGTATGCAACCAAGCTCCTCATCTTTAACATCTATATGGCAGGCAGGCATAACATGGCCCTCTCCATCCTGAGAATAATGGTCCCTATTGAAATTAGCCGGTGCAGATGGGTGAGAATTTTGTTTCAGTTCATTTTGTATAAGGATTTACCAACATTTGCATTTTAAAAAATATTTGAAGGAAAAGAAGTCGAGATTTAAAATATTCAAATGCAGGAGAAAGTGAAACTGACAGGTGCATCCATCCCTATTCTGCTATTACCAATTTTCATGGTGAGGAGACTCTAGTAAACTTTTATAGAATCCTGGGAAATTGAAAACCATTGCTCCAGGTCAGTGGTTTTCTTTCTTTCTTTTTTTCTTTTTACTTATAGGGAACCCTTTCACTATTAATTTGTCTGCCATAGAGCCCCTGTGCATTGCAGAATATTCTGGGGAGTATTCTAGGAAGGGACACACCATTCACCCAACGGTCAGCCATTACCATTAGTCTGCAGGAATTGAATGTGTGCCCTAGGACACACCACAATACCTGGCAGACTGACGTTTTCAATGAGGAGGAACCTGTCAGGATTCCCCTTTTGCCTGCTGAATACTCCAATGTCCAAATCAACATTCAGACAAAAGGGCTGCTTTCCAAGGCTTTAATTCCATTTACCCTAATGAGGCATACAAATGCGGATTGCTAGAGACTCAGAGAACTACAAAGGAACAGCCATCTAGGGGTTCAAAGGGAAACTACATCAGTTGATCTCTGTTTGGGAAAAGGGCGGCAATTCTCTGAATTGAAGAGGTGGGAGAGGAAGATCTCCCCCCTCCCATGGGGCCTCGGGGCACAGCTGTTGACGTCAAGAGCGCCAAAGCTCAGCCCCTGCGATCTCTCGCTTGTGCCTGCGTCTGCACCTCGCGTCTAAAAGTTCAGGTTGTCCTTCCCTTTCCACGCCTTGTTCTCTGTCACTCCCAGGGATGAGAGCAGGGGGGGCTCCCTCTCCAGCTGAGCCTCTGAAGTCTGGGAAAGTTCCTCTACCACAAGTTGCCTCTCTTCCTCAGAATCAGAGCTGCTGTGGGACTCTATGGGCTCAGATACAACCCTGACAGAACCTGATAAGTGTCTGATGAAACCAGCACTGTGTGAAAGCCACTACTTTACGTAATGGTTAGTGGGTGTAATGCAGAGAACGTGAGGCATGTTTACTTCTGAGGATAAGCAATTATCGCATGAAAGCAAATATTTAGTTATATTTTTATCCTGCCCTTCCTCCAAGGAGTTCAGAGTGGCATACAAGTTCTTATTTTCTCCCTGCCTGTTGATTCTCACAATAGCCTTGCGAGGAGGTTAGGCTGAGAGTCAGTGCTCACCCAGTGAGCTTCATGGGTGAGTAGGAACTTGAACCCAGATCTCCCAATCCTAGTTCACCGCTCTCGACACTACGTCACACGGGCTTACCCTGTAGATACATCTGTGCATGTGCGTTTTCAATGGTTAAACAGCTACAGACACCTAATCTGGCACTTCATATGTCTACATTAAATTAGCCTTATTATATATGGAGACAAAATGAATAACATGGAGCCAAGCAAATGCAGGCACATTGTGAAGGTACAAGTAAGAACAAGACATTTCTTTCATTTCCTCAGCAGCAGCAGCTGCCTTTCTTTTCTTTTTCTATTTCTAAAATGCTGCTAAGGGGAGTTTCAAATATGCTTTATCCGTATGACAACCGTTGCTCGGGTAAACACACTGAGATAGCCTATACAGTGTCAAAATGCTTACTAAACTTTGTTCCTGGCTATATTAAATATTATGCCATTTCAATGGCTTCTCCCAAAAATAGAACAAGAGTTTTCAGGCCACATCAGAATATGGAGCAGCTGTGTAGTTGCAGCAGATGCTGCAACGGAAAACTGATGTGTTTAGGCAGTGAAGTCATCATTGTCGATTTAGACAATGATCAGGCATGGCCCCTGGAGAAGTAGAGATCATTAAAAGCCTAGCCAGACACCAGTGTCCTTACTGGAAAGTAGCTCACAGCATAAATAGACACATTTTGGAGTAATCCCAAAGTTACTATGCAAGAGAGGTCATGTATTTTAACCTTTTTTGGAACCCTTCTATAAAGCAGAAGCCACTTATGTGAAATGTGAGCTGAGTGAGTACTGACATTTGTATGTGAACAATTGTTTTAGATTTTATTTTTCAAATGAAGCTTATTTTGGGCTATTACGCCAGAAGAAAGTCCAAGAATACTCATGTTAAGCCATAATATATTATTCAGCCAAAAAAGGGAACGTGTTACCCATGTGGTCAAGTCAAACAGCCTTCTTTACATTCAAAATACCCACTGTTCACACACTATTGACCAAGCATTTTAGAATAAGAGCACCATGAAAAACTGAACAACTTTTAAATGAAGTAAAGCAGCTTTCATTCATATTCACGTATGTATTAAACGTTCCCATCTAATCGGTACAAAGCAGCAAAAAATAGTGACTGTTGATAAACAGTCTTAAATGGAAAGTTCATTAGAGGAGAAAAACGGACAGTAGCCAAATGCAAAAAAAAAACACAAAAAACAAAAACCACATCCTGAACACTAAACCATCTGTTGACTTTCAAGTCTTTAAAAGCTTTTGTATCAGAAACAGCAGCAAAAGGGGGAACCATAAGGTGCCTTTTAAACATCTTGAATACCAGCCAGTTAATACAAACACACATGACGTTCACTAGCAACCTTGACAAAAAGAACGTAACAGATTAGACTTGTGCCTGAAAAAGGAAAGAACAAACTAAGCTCCAGGAACACGAGATAGGAGTAGAATAGGATTTAAAAATAAAACTGGATTAAACCTATCATGGAAGAATTCACGATGTCTCCACACACCCTGCCTTGGTGCATTGCCCATTTGTACAGCAGCCTTTCCTACAGGGCCATGGTGACCCCTAGGAAGGCATGTCGGAGAAATCCAATTGGGGGATGGAGTTTGACCTGTTTTCCTAAGCTCAGCCCCCCATACTTCATTTTGGTTCCTGCTGCGGCACCCAACTCAATCTGCAGTCAGTTGGCCAGTCTGTGGATTTTCTGGGAATTTTGCACACTTGGAGAGGTTCTGTAATTTGTGCAAATTTTGAGGCAATCTTCACAAATTATGGCCAAATTTGCATCGTTCGCACAAATTTGGCCATTATTTGTGCAAATGCAGCTGTAATTTGTGCAAATTGCAGAACCTCCCCCTAAAAAAAAAAATGCACAGAGAGTTCCCAGAGGTCGGGGAATAGCCTGCAGTTCGGTTTGCAGATGAAAAGCAAGTCGTACATGCCACAAAACTCAGTTGAGCAAAAAAATAACTGGATTTCCCAGCAACAGATGCCCCTACACCCAGGTCTCCTCTGATCCCTGGAGAGCATACGAAGTGAGCTGTTAATCTGTTGTATCTACTTTTGGTTTCCTTACAGAATTGAGGAATCAGAGCACTACTACACAAGAGCAATTTATTTCCTACTTTTCCACTACATAACCTCTAGGTTGCACTGTGGTATAGCAGAATAGCACAAATACACAAGGGAAAAAAGCAGTTTCTTTCACTTTCACAATTAAATGCCGCATTCTCCCAGCTCTAAAAAAAAGTGCTGGTTAGACACAGAAGCAAAACTGAAGGGTCATGACATTGTCTAAAGAACCCATAAACAACCATGACTCAGGAATGACGAGTGCACAATAAATGCCTTGTGTAGAAAAGCTCTAGACAAAGAGAAAAGACTCCTCACTGCAGAAGTTATTCCTCAATGCATGGAGAATAATGGTGATGGAGACAGGCCAAGCTAGCACTCTCATTCTTGCTTTCCCGTTTGTGTGTTCATTGTACACAGAACTAGAATGCCTGAACAGGAGTATGGTTTGCCTCCAAACCACAACTGGTAATCCAGTTTAAGCCATGGCTTTCCATTTTGGCATGGAAGCAAACTATTTTGTCCAGACCAGTTTGTCTGATTCAGATGCCTCAGCAAACTATGGTTCAAACCATCATTACGAGGAATTTGCTGAGACAAAGAGTGGAAATTGAAAGTAGTTATGTGGCTGAAGGCATCTTGGATAGCAGTTAGCTGGTCTGCAGGTGTGGGGTAAAGGTGTTTGTTATCTGCACTGATGCATGACCAGACGGTGCCTAGGCGTGACCTGACATCGACCCACTCAGAAGACACCCTGAATTGGAGTATTGGGAAGTCCAGATGTTCTCAATGGACCATGACGAGTATCATGTACTGAGGGCTATAAACAAGTTGTATAACCCTAATCAGAACTTGCCACCTGTTAGCAGAGGACAAGCAGGTATAAATGGATTGTGATCAAACGAGGAAGGGGTCATCACCCTCACCACTGCCATGAGGCAACTGCGTGTAGCCAGATCTCAGCCTCCAATGCCTGCTACTATTCTGGCTGGCCATCAGAATGTGTATACATGTGTAAATATGCTTGGTTAAAGACTAGAAACTTAGTATAACATATGTTAACCTGCTCTAATAAACTGGAATGAAGTGCAATCCCTTTGTGGAGTCTCATTCATCTACCCTCTCATAAGGCCCCACAAATCTCTGTCAGCTTGATCACCTGGGTAGAGAGCTGTGAGGTAGTATTACCTTTAACAATGCAAGAGCTGAAAGCTTATTATATCTGAACTGGGCTGAAGGGTCACTGAAGATGATGATGACAAAGATAATGATTTACATTTCTATACTGTTCAGAGAGCGCAGGACAGGAAGGCCTGGAGTGCTATGGTCCATGGGGTCACGAAGAGCTGGACACGACTGAACGACTGAACAACAACAACTGTTCACTAGCCAAGCTCTTTGGGCAGTTTACAAAAGATTAAAATCTTTAAAATACAATATAAAACACAATACTACTACTGCTGCTGCTGATTTTATTTCTATACTACCTAATAGCGGAAGCTCTCTGGGCGGTTCACAAAAATTACAAACTACAAGATATTAAACACATAATATAATCTTTAACATGTGAAAACAATTTAAACAGCTAGAACTGTTACAGTAAGATACTGGACGGACCTGATAAAAACAACTGACATAAATGCCTCATCATATGCCATCAAATGCCTGGGAGTATGTCCAGATAGGGGCGTACCTGGGCCACCAGCCAAAGCTGGTAGAAGGCACTCCGTGCCACTGAGACCACCTGAGCCTCATGTGACAGAGATGGTTCCATGAGAACCCCAAGCTACGAACCTGCTCCTTCTGAGGAGTGCAACCCCATCCACAACAGGCTGATCACCCTCCATCTGGTCAGAACAACCACCCACTACCTGCATCTCAATCTTGTCTGGATTGAGTTTCAGTTTATTAGCTCTCATCCAGTCTGTTGTTGTAGCCAGGCACTGATTAAGCACTTTCTCAGCCTCACCTGATGAAGATGGAAAGGCGAAGTAGAGTTGTGTGTCATCAGCATACTGATGGCAACACACTCTAAAACTCCGGATAACTGCACTCAATGGTTTCAAAGACATTAAAAAGCATGGAGGATAAAACTGACCCCTGCAGAACTCCATGTTGGAGAATCCATGGGGCCAAGCAACATTCCCCAACCACCACCTTCTGAAGCTGGCCATCCAAGTAGGAGCTGAACCACTACAATGCAGTATCCCCCGCTCCCAGCTCAGACAATTGCCCCACAATGATACCATGTGGATGGTATAAAAACTATTTACAAAACAATTTAAAACACTCAACAATAAAATTCCAGGACCAGTTAAAACTTTATCATATGCTGTCAAAGTAGAGGAAAGTCTTAACTTGGCACCAAAAGGATGACAATGTTGGTGACAGGCAGACCTCAGTGGGGACAGTGAAGGCCCTTTTCCTTGTTGCCATCCTCTGAACCTCCCTTGGAGGAGGCATCTGGAGAGGGCCTCAGATCATAGTGTACATGTAGGTTCACACCAGCAGAGTTACTCCATCAGTCCTGAGTCGTATAAGGCTTTATAGGTCAAAACTAGTACCTTGAACTGATCTCGGAAACATACAAGCTGGCAGTGCAAATGGGCCAGAATTCATGTTACATGTTCAGACCTTCTGGTCCCCGCAATCAACCTGCCTGCCGCATTTTGCACAAGCTGCAGGTTTTGAACTATCTTCTAGGGTGGCCCCATGTAAAGTGCATTGCAATAATCTAACTTGGAGGTTACCAGACCACAGACTACTGAGGCCAGGTTATTCCTGTCTAGATAGGGGTGTAGCTGGATCACCAACTGAAGCTGGTAGAAGGCACTTCATGCCACTGAGGCCACCTGAGCTTCCAATAACAAAAACGATGCCAGGAGAACCGCCAAGCTACAAACCCGTTCCTTCAGGAGGAGTGCAACCCCCTCCAGAACTGGTTAAAAATCTTCCACTCTATAGGCTAACGTTCTTAACTCTCTGTACCACTCGTCCTACTCTCATGGTACGTGGGACAAAAGAGAAACACGTTAAGGTACTTTCTCCTGTATAGAGATGTGCTGTATAGAAATCCCTTTTGGTATGAAGACCAGTATTTGTCTTCATACCAAATTAAATTGAATGGCTTACATGGATTTTTCTTGCAGAAAGTAGTCCCGATGTCAGGGAAGAAGGACACCTTTTGGCCCTATCTCAGCTGTGATCCTGACTTCAGGCCTGTAAACTGAAGTAAAAAATAGCCTTTGCTATCTAGGAGAGAAACTACTGCAGTCCATTATATGACTGAATTGGAAACAAAAGTTACATCCCTCCCTTGACACGGGGGAGTGTGTGTATTATTGCCTCTTCAAATTTCATGGTATGTTTGCTGTGGCTGCACCAGTGTTTGCTGCAGTAAACACATAAAGAAAAAAGGAATGTGTGAAAAAGGAATGTTTGTCACCATATACATGAGGATATGTGGTAGCTTCTATATTGAGTTCCTTTACTCTTATGCAAACACATCTGGATAACTGGAAACTCTGAACAACAGCTTTTCCCTTCACATCCACATTCTGAAAGTGTGAAGTTCTAGGAAACCACACTGTTGTAGCAATTATACAACTCAGATGTACAAACCATTTTAGATGGTCTAGGTTGAATAGACGTAGGATACAAGTTGGCCTAAAAGGTTTATGAGTCACACTAAGGCCTGGGAGAAAACATAAATGACATTTCCAGGTCTATCTAGGAGGCCCTGGAGTCACAGAGATAGAGAACAGGCTAAAACCAATACCATACTCTTTCAGCACCTGCTTTAGGCAAACCCAAAACAAAGTAGACCTGTGCAGACATCCTCCAAAAGATGGGGTCGAAATCATGGTGGCAGGACTCTTCCACTGTCTACATTCAACAGCCATGGTCAATCATAGCATCTACAATTGGGCATCTACACATATAGACACCAATTAGTTCACTCTAAAGCATGGTGCATAGTATCCCAGAAAATAGCTGTATATATATTATGCTGTACGAATCTAACACACGTAGGACCCTCTGTAGTCATGATCAATATGTGGATGCTGAGCATACAGAGG
This sequence comes from Heloderma suspectum, assembly GCF_057233095.1. Lineage (NCBI taxonomy): Eukaryota > Metazoa > Chordata > Lepidosauria > Squamata > Helodermatidae > Heloderma > Heloderma suspectum. The sequence continues at coordinate 94,162,504 of NC_139458.1, forward strand.
GGGCAACCTGCATATATTAAATGAATGTGCGTACAGATCTACAGTCTTCTAAATTAATAATGTATGCTTTGGTGCCTACTGAAGTCTAACAAGAGCTGGGAATTCTTATAAGTGCTTGATTTATGTTTATGGCAAAGATTAATTTTATATGGCAGGCAGTTGTCATAAATGGCGCCAGGAGCAAACACACAAACAGCTGACAAAAAGACCTAAAGTGTTGTTGCCAACAGAAAGTATCCCATTAATATCCCTAAAGTCAAAACCTACACCAGCCATGAGGAAGTATATGCTTTCATATGCATTCATTTCCACTTCGAAAATGGGCAGAATTACTCCATTTAAACAAAAGCTTTGGCAAAAGGCAGCTGTCTAAGCCACTGGATCAGTTGATCCTATCTGGCAACTAGCTGTGTCATCAGTCCCAAAAAGCAAAAGAAACTCAAACCATGAGCTTGTGGCACTGGTTGGGGAATGCTGGGATGTGCAGGATTTTTTCTGTCTAAACATGCATGGGATTGTGCCCTAAGTAAGCTTTTGAACTCAACACTATCACACATAAGTACTGAGGACTCACGATAGCCTGGTTACATCTGATGCATTTCAGAATGAAAAAGAAGAAAAACATTTGTACAGGCTATACTAATTAGATTACAGATAAGGGGAACCTACAATAAAATGTTGCAGTATATAATCACCCCCCAATAGAACAGGAGTGCAACTAGGTAAAGGCTGCACTGGATTCCCTTTCGTTTCCAAGGCACTGCTGTGCCAGTATTTTTTTCACACACAGTTGCATTAATGAATGTACAAGGACTGTTTTATACAAAGGAAAATTCATTCAATTCCACATGTGGAGTCTCAAATATTCAACAACATTTATTATTATTATTATTATTATTATTATTTCAGTATTATTTGATTTGTACCCTGCCTTTCCACCAAAAAAATGGTGCTCAAGGCAACTACCAATCATAGGAACTAAAAAAATTAAATAAAACTTGGTTAAAGCAATAATACATTGTGTGGGACATCTACTTTTCTGTGCTAGCTTTAAATGAAAAAATAGTTCAGATCTGTGATATGATAAACACCTAAATAATATCACAACAATGAAATGCCACGCTTGTGTGAGCTGAAAGGACTAGCTAAACAAGAGATCTGTGCCACACAACCAGTTGTACAGCTTTTGTTATTATCTTGGAAAAAAAGCCATTCTACCCAGTCTAAGCAAAGGCAGAAAGAGTGTTCAAGTACTCCAAGTTAGATCTGATTTTTTTGTGGCCAACTCCAGCGCTGATGTAATGATAGCTGCTGCCAAACAGCTTTTAAGTTGCACTAATTTTTCGGATCCTTAGAGGACCCTTTGCTAGTTAAAACAAGCAAACCTATAGAAGAATTGCAGCTCTGAGTCCTTTAGCCAGTCTCAAAAATGTTCCTTCTGTCCTAAAACACACACACATCTTCCTGAGAGCAGAGTAACTAAGTTACAATACGGCTCACTTGGAAAAAAGAATAACTGAGTGGTAACATGTACGATGCAAATCTACGCCACACCTTCTCTGTCTTTTGCAGGGAATATGAAATGTGCAGAACGGGCTCAAAACATTGTTGACAGCATGAGATATTTGATCATAAGGGATAGCTGGCTGCAGTCTGTCTTAAGATGGCTATAAGCCTGGGTTATCTGGGGCTGTGCGAATTTGATCTCTCCCATCCAGGCAGTAGCAAATTAATGGGATGGTTGTATGGGCTAATTACCTAACTAAATTCTATATGCACATTTATGCAGTGGAGGTGGCTCCCATGTCAGTGGGGCAGTGAATCCGCTCCAGATTTCAGTCAGAACCAGTCAGAACTCTAAAGGAGCTATCTCTTCAGAGTCCTGACTGGTTCTGACTGAAACCCAGAGCGGATTCACCGCCCCACTGACATCAGAGCCACTGGCCTCCACTGCATTTATGTAATGAAACCCTGCTCAATGCCAGTTTTTTTTTTCTTTTTTTAGAAAAGCCAATTTGGCTTGCCCTGTCCTGTTTTTCTGCTTCAAATTGCCCTCTGTACTGCTGTCCGTCCACAACCATATGCCAAATAGATCTTGAACATTACAAACTTTGTAAGCAGTTTTTCCCCCTCTTTCTCCCTCTGCCCCTTCAAAAAAGGCAGTATATCTTTCTTTTCAAGGTAACGTTTACTTAGACCCTAATTCTTTAGGGCTGTTTGGGCTGCACAGTACATTATGATTGCACCAGGAAATACCAGTGTTAAGTTGGTGATTTCTGCAGCGAACAGATTTATTTGTTTGTTCAATAGATTTAATACCTGACCCTTTGGAGTGACTACAGCAGCTTACAATAACCAACACCAATTATTAAAACACTAAAACACACACACACACACACAAACATAAAATATATAACCATCTAAAACAACAGCAGATAAAAGAGCTATAAAACGAACCCTAAGTTCATGCAAAAGCTAACTAGAATCAAAAAGGATTTAAAGTTGTCCTAAAAACCAACAGAGAGGGGCTCTATGTAACTCCCTGAGAAGAGAGTTCCAAAGTGATTGGACTACCACAGATAAGGAGTTGTCCCTGGTACTAACCAGCCTAATAGTTCTAGGTGAAGGACCATGGAGCAGGACCTCAGAACCTGATCACAAGTCTCAGGCAGATTGATATGAGTGAAGGTGATCCTTCAGATAAGCTTACTCTAGGACAGCAGTGGGGAAATTCTGGCTTGCATGATCCAGAGTGTTGAAGGCTTGGGCTCCCTCCACATGCCGCTCCCCCTCTCCTCCCCAAGGGACCACCCTGCCGGGGCCTGGAGGCTACTGGAGGCTTGGAGAGAAGGCAGGGAGAAGAACCCCCTTGTTATCTCCAATCACAGATCAGAGATAACAAGGGGATTCCCCAACATGCACTCCACCTTCCAACTGAGGAGGTGAGTGATGCATAGGGGAATCCCTGTATTACCTCTGATCAAATATTGGGGTTAACCAGGACATTTCCCTTACATAGTGCATGGCTCCCCCTCCCAATACATCCTTTTGCGTGGGATGGGCAAAGCTGGTCCCTGGCTGAAGCAGCAGCTGGAGAAGCTTCGGCCACCTCTTCAGCCAGAAAGCAATGATATTGGCCAAGTTCAGTCACATACTGTGCACCACTCTCATGGCACTGATGTGCGCCATGCAAGGCCGTGCACAGCACCGAGCAAGGCAGCTCTTCTCTGTGCTGGCTTAGTCCATTTGCAAAGCACCCCCATGGGAAGAACATGTGCCATGTAAAATGAGGAACACAGCCAGTGCTGGGACAGCTGCTCCTCCCAGCATCAGCCAAGTTCCTTCCTCCATGCTAAGAGAAGCATGGAACTCCATGCCTCTCAGCACGGAAAAAGTCAAAATGGGAATGATGATGCCAGCAGAGTGTGGTCAAACCCACTGACTTGTTCTGGCTTGCTGATGGCCAGGGAAGTGGGGGGAATAGGCCTCCTACCTAAAACCTGTTCCCCAAATTTAGGGCTTTCAAGCAGAGGTGGACAACCTTGTAGCCCCCCAGAGACGCTGTTAAGACTACAGCCAACATGCCTAGTTGTCAGGGATGGCGGCAGCTGTAGTCCACCAACCTCTGAAGGGCCACAGCTTCCCACCTCTGCTCTAAAGGTTAAAAACAGATCCTTAAATTGGGCCTGGAAACAAAGAGGTAGACAAAGTAATTGGTGTCAAATAGATATACTATGAACACATTTGTGTACGGACATCTCTAAACATATACATATGTTTATCTGCGGATTTATTTGCACATATGTTTATCTGCACATTAATTACCTGCACATTTCATATATGTACATATATGAAATGTGCAGATAATTAACTGCAATCCAGAGTCCAATGCAGGTGTGTTTCCCCATTCAGCACTGTGATAAGAGAATCATGAGCAAGGCATTGTTTTCATATCATTGGAAAGAGCAAAAAGGTCTGTCAATTATGGTGTTTTGGGTTTCTAGCTAGAGTCCCAAAGTCATGTATCCTTTAATCTTATATGCACAAGAAGTTAGGAAATATCATCTTTGGGATTTGCAACCCACCATTCAATCCAAGATTTTGCCTTTTTTCAGTGGCACCTGGCTGCTACACGAAAACCACCAGCTATTAAGTTGGCAGATATGTAATACTGCTAATTTATTTAAGGCATTTTTATCCCGCTCCTCAGCCAAAAGAAAGTTAGCTGAAAAAGAGACTGATGGTCTGCAGTTAACTTCTGCATAGATGCAATGATAGCAGCCTACAGTTTCTGCAAGCAAGAAAAAGTCAAGCCCCAGCATCAGCCCAACAGAACAGATGAATGAGGAGTAAACCAGCCTTTATTAAGGAATGTGCTAATGCAAAATTAAGGTCTACGCCTTATGCCTAATTAATTAACTAACTAACTAACTAGCGCTGGAACGTGATACAACAGGACAAATCAGCCAAATGTTTGTTTCACTGAAAATGAGTGAACTGGTATTACAGGGGGTCTTTCACAGCTCCGGCATGTACAACACACTCTGCCAACTTTCATTTGTGGAGAGAGGGGCACATACGAACATACACTGCAGATCAAAACTGTGGGGGTAATGCAGTTGTGCCTTAAGATCACCATGTCTACCTTACAACCCATCCCCATATTTACTGTCATACAAAAATCCTAAAGAATTCAAAGAACAACGTGATGAATTTGTCTGGTATATAATGTGCTAGAATAACCAATGGGAGGAAAATTAAATTCTTCATCAGCCAAAATTAGGTACTACCTTTTTATTTATATAGTCCATCTGGCTCAAAAGATGGTGAGATCAGCCTATGGATTGAAATGGAAATGCAATGGTTTTGAGAAAAGAACCTTCTTGAATCATTATATCACTTAAATTGTAGAATTGTATTGTTTTAAACTGTTTTATTGTATGCTGTACATCGCCCAGAGTGGCTGGGTGACCAGCCAGATGGGCGATTAATAAATTTAATAATAAAATTTAATAATAAAATAAATTAAAGCTTTGCAGGTAAATCTCAGGGGACATGTGAAGGTAAAGAAAATGTACCAGAAAAAGGAAATACAGTGTAGTAGAATACAAAATATTCAAAAACGGGAAACAAAGTACAAAGAAGCAACTAAGGTAAAGCTATCACTGGACTCAAGAGATTTCTGGGGTGAGGGTTTGGAATAAAATATAATTAAGGAGGGACGCACCATGGAAAGGACAATAAATGTCACCTTGGTGGTGAAAGGCAGTGGAAGTTAATGGCTGAATATGAAATGAGAAAGGTGATTATCTTGACTGGTGTTTGGAAGCCAATGACAAATTCTTTAGAGAAATTGGGGACATACCTTAGCAACCACAGAGATTTCTGTCAAACTGAAATAAATCCTCTCAAATCTCTAATGCAATTTTCCAACTAAGGGCACAGTCCTATGCATGTTTAGACATAAAAAACTGCTACAGTTTTCTGCATGCTAGCTGGGGAATGCTGGGAATTGTAGGACTTTTTTTATGTCTAAACATGCATAGGATTTCACCCTAAGAGAGCATTGCCTCACCAAATGGGAACTGGCAGGCGGCAGGGTGTGTGTCTGTTGTTATTGTTGCTGGGGTCTTGACAGATGATTCTCATGTTTATTTCTAGTGAATACTCAGACACATGTCTATTTAACTTCCAGACATTCATTTGATAACTGCCCTGGAAGATTTCTAGCTGAACTGGGTCTGTGAATAAGTAGCCAGGTTAGAATCCATAGAAATACTAATAAATAGAGTTCTTATGCAGTGACTAGTAAAGGCTGATAACAATTTAGTTGCCTGGCACTGCTGAGAAATCAGTTGGGTGGTTGCTAATGAAATATCAGACAACCCTTAGGGTTTTTTTAATCCCATCTAAGCAAATTAAGAAAACAAAACTAGATAGGCAAAAAATGTCTTACACTAATCCCTGGCAATTTGAAATAAATTAACCATGTTATATACCTCCTTCTCCAGCTAGAATAAAATTATTTATGCAATAAAAATTGAGCAAAGCCCTTACTCAGGCAATGTGAGTGGTTTCTCTGACATAAGTCAACAGGTGCATCATCAGCTAGATTTATTATCTAATCCATTAATCATAACGGAAGTCCTCCTTCTCCAAATTTCTTGTTAGCTTCAGATTTTCAAATATCCTCCATCAGATAATGTTCAATGGGTAAATTTGCTTTTAATTTCTGGAGCAATAGTAAGATGTTGCTCGCTTGCTTTACACCTACTATGTAAATAGATTAATACAGCTTTCCTTGAAAATAGGGGTGTGTTCCATCCATCATTGCCTTCTCATCCACTAAACGCTGCTTTTATTATGTTACCTAATAATATACCCACACTTGGAAAATGATGAAATTATAAACTCCCAGACATCTACGTGCTAGAAGCAAGCCACAAGATGTCTCCAAAATTTCTGTTGGGTCACAATTCCCCTTCCAGCTAAAATGATGCAGAACAGAACTACCAAAGACCAACCAACTTAACTGTCATAATCAAAGGAAACACCCCATTGCTGACTGCAGCCCTGGCCACATTTCAACACTGTGTTGCCACCCTCTTCTGACATATAAACTAATGTTATTGTTGAGTATTTATTCCTATTTAGACCATAAACAGACTATTCATAAGCTGCAGCTGGTCTAGAACACTGATGCTTTCTAGTTAAGTACTTGTAATAAAGGCTGTTTCCATACTAGCTGTTTCTCCGGAAGTGACGTTCATTTGTTCGCTCAATTATAATATATGATCTGGATGACATCACTGCCATTCCATTGCATTCCAGTATTTTCTGTGTGATCCATTCTTTTTTCAGATCTGTTTTCTGGTGCAGGAGATGGTAACGTGGTGGGTGAGGCTCTACCATTTCCTGATTGTACTGTCAATTAAGTCCCTTCCCCAATTCCTTTTAATCTTGATCGCCAGCCTGTCAAGCTCCAAGAGCATCACACCAGATCCTGCAGTTAGCAATCAACGGAAGCAGAAACTGACAAAGCAAACTCCTCTCCCTATTATTTTTAAAAAGACCCAACCAAGTCTGATCATGTTTTTTCTTTTTTTAAAAAAAACAACTTTCAATTTCAGTGGGTTTGCTCAACTACATTTCCAGTGTCCATTTCAGTGGATTTACAACAGCTCAACTACAGTAAAAAAATAAAAGAAGCAGCAATTAAGAATAAAAGGCCAAGTTCAATAATGCTAGTAGATGGAGAAGGCTGCAATCCTAGGCATCTTTTCTAGGATTTAAGCCCCATTGCACCAATACATTCTACATCTGAGTAAACACACTTAGGATCTTGCTCTAAAGCTTCAGTCCTAGGTCAGTAATGCCCACCCATTTTTGCTTTTGCCATTGTGGCCAGATACTGCAAGATTACAATGGAGAATATAGCACTGTATTAAGAGAACCACTGCTTTAATTCCACTTCCAGAGAACTACATAAGAGCAATGGATTAGCACTGCTAAAGGGCCCTAGCGCAGAAGCAATGTCTATCTGTGAGTGTATGGAACACCCACGAATTCTCTCCCTGAGAAGGTGAGCCTAGGAAGGCTTTGGGGGTTTAAATGCCCAGGGTGTCCATGTGTATGTGTGTTACCTTTACTTTTAAAAATATTTTTTAAAATCTTTCAGGCATTTTAGTTTAGCTGGGTTGGATCCAGATTCTTCATTCCGCCAGCGGAAAGACACCGCTTGCAGAATGGGGCTTCCTCATCCCGTCCTATTCTCTTCCCTGCAGCCCCCCAAGCCTTTGGAGCAGATTTGGAGAGCTCATAGGGGGATGCAGGGAGGAGGAGAGGATGTGGCAGTCCTATTCCACAAGCGGTGTTCTTCTGCTGGTGGAACAAAGAATCTGGATCCAACTCCTTTTCTTGATGGCTATGGTTTTATGTTTATTCATATAATTTTGCACTATTTGAAAATTGTTGTAAACAACTTTGCTTGCTTTCTGGTTGGAAAACTGGTTTAGAACCGTTAAAAATAAATATGGGGCTGCATAGAATACAAAGATGGCCCAGGCCTTGCCCAGATGGTCTGTCAATTTCATGTTTTGTACTCAGGTTTCAATACCCAAATGCACAGTACATGCATTTTTGGCAGTTCTGAAGTATGTAAGTATTTTTAATGGTAACCTTCCACTTAAATATATAACTAGATGGCAACTGAAAAAGAATTGTGACTCCGTGCTCAGGTGTATTAAAGGAAATACCCACAGTGTACACAGGTATACGCCCTTCACAACTGATAACACGTATGTACCTGCAGCTGAGTACAGGAGCTTGACGACAAAATGTCTTGTAAGAAATGCTTCTCAGTAGGAAAGTATCCACTACAAACCCACGACAGAAAGAGACCACATTTATTTTCCAGCATCCTGAGACATGGTCTCTCTTTGTTGTGGGTCAAAGGGGGAAAAAACATTATCAAAAGGAGAAGTATTTATAGGGAAATGATGATGCACTTGCAGAGAGTTTACAGTAGGGGACAGATATCAGATGAGCTTATTTGAGAAGTGAAAGAGCAAGAAGACATCAGAGATTAGAGTCAAGAGCAGATGACGTAAAAGGATGTAATTCTCAAATCAGAAGTATAATGGAAAGGTGTGAAGATAAGAAGAGAAAAATACATGTGATTTGAAGACAACGATACCACTGTATAGGGGAGATGATGTAAAAAGAATAGAGGCACACTTCTAAAGAGTTTTGAAGGGGACAAGAGATTTCACATTCATGTAGAACAGCCTTCCCCGGCCTCCAGATGTTTTGGACTACAACTCCCATCACCCGCACTATTTACCATGCAGGCTGGGTCTAAAGGGAGTTGAAGGGCATTTGAAGGACACCAGATTAGGGAAGGCTGAATCATTGCAAACCTATAGATGTCATTCTCATACGTTACATATACAACTTTTCAGTGATTTTCAAATACTGCTTCCACCTAGAATAAATGAAAAAGCAAGCCCCATCCATGGGAAACGACATAGGAGCACACTTTACACATTATACACTAATCCACATTTTTTGAAAAGCAAAACCAATTTGGAAGGAGGGAATTTAGAACAGAGAAACAGTGAGGGAGACAATGCTTACCGCTTCCCCTATAGACTTTTCCTTTCACCAAATCTCAAGGCTGCCCAAGCAGTCCGCGTGGTGTTTCAAATGAGTGTTTTGAGGCTTGGATTTCCTTGGTGACCTACCATGAACCGTGTGCACCCAGCCCTCAGAGCCACTGTTAGGTGCAGAATCATTGCACTGTCATTTCCCCCACCCTACCCACCTTCCTCAGAACAAGACTGCTAAATAGGCAAGACTGGAAGACAGTGACTGGCCTAAGGTCACCCAGTGAACTTCATGTCTGGGTGAGCCCTGCTCTAAGAATTACAACACACTGGCTCTTAAGTTCCTATGTGGATGCAATTGGGTGGAACTCAAACCAGTTGAACAGGATGTGGAATATCAATCAGTCCAGCAGTAGAAAGCTTCTGGATTGGCTAGACTGGCTTACAAGGTAGGACAACGGTCTTCTGCCTTTGTCTGCTCAATAGAGCAGGATCTTCGGCATACTGCCCTAGTGCCCTTTGAATTTATGGACAATGAGCTGGAAAACTTACCCGAAGGCCTAGATTTGACTGCAGTCACTCCCAACTTTGCCCCTCACCAGTGCCGGCTCTAGGTTTTTGAGGACCCTTATATGCAAGACACCTTCAATGGGTCCCCTCCCTCAGTGAGTCTGGCTTCTCACCACCATTGTTCCTCACCATCCTCTTTCTCATCATTGCTACCACTTGCTTGCTTGATAGGCAGAGAGGCAGTAGGCAAGTAGGCAGTGGCATCTACTGCTCCTTCCCTTCACCATCACAGTTGTCTGGGCTAGAGAGAGAGGCTGGTGAACAAACCGGCTGCAATGATGAAGAGAAGGAGAAAGTCCATGCGGCTCTTGTCAGCGGGACGTTGTTGAGGTGTGGCCCTCGTCAGGTTCCCAACCACGTCTACGCTTGACAGCTGCCCTGGCCCTGACAGTGGAGAGGGTTTGACAGATAGGTAGTTGTGCATGGATCAGGTATAGCTGTGGTGCTCATAGGACGATACTTCTAGGATGGTTAAGAGGCAAAGTTGCAAATCTGAATGTAACAGGCAAAAGGCCATGACAATCCTATATCTAATGCAGAAGACAGGGAAGACTTAACTACAAGATGAACTAGGTCTGGACAGAAAAGTAAACGAAATAGTCTGACTCACTGGCACAAGAGCAAATTGAGAAGTAACAAAATTAAAAGAAAAAACCACCACCACAAAACTTTGCTCTAGATTTTGTCTTTTTGAATGCGTCATTTGCTTTCATAGTTTTCAAAGTAACATTTTCCCTTTGATGCCCCCAATTAATTAATTACTCCATGAAAGGTTAAAAGTGTCATTTATAAAGTAATAGACAACTTATTTGGCTCACAAAATAAAACATCTGTTTGAGTTTCCCTAAGATAAAATTAGAAGCATTTTTACAATGAATTTGAAGGACTGACTGGATGTGCATATATTGTGCATCTAATTCTTTGCAAGCCTGGATCTTGCCCATCCCTATCAGCATCACAGATTGGGTAACCAAAAGGACCAATACAGTCTGCACAGCAGGATTCTGACCATTTGCTGTGGAATGAGCAGGGGGCTGACAGTGCCCTCATGTCCTGCTTGTAGACTTCTGATTGGGTACTATGAGAACAGGCCTTTGGTCTGGTCCTAAAAAAAAAACCAAAACCAAAAAGGCAGGACAGGAGACCATGTGAGACAGGCATCTTCTCCATGACCAAGCACTGGCATGGACATCTGGTTAATGTGTGACAAAACAGCATGATAGAAGTGCATGCAGTTCCTGCCAAGTTTGTCAGGGCCTTTCCTGTTGATCTTGTTGTTATTACTATTGTATAAATATGCTAATGTTGCTTATTTGTTGTGGAGGATCCTGACAACTTCCCTCAAGGAAGTGTTTTTTTTTCTTACAATACATATTTTCCTTCCAGTAGTTTGCCATCTATCCTTCCAGCTAAGTCATCCATATCTTTGGAACTACATTGAGGAAAATGGCTGTGGGAGAATCATGGTAACTTACTGGATCACCACTCTGATGTATGTATGTATGTATGTATGTATTTACCATTTTTATATACCGCTTGATATAAAAAAAAATTCAGAGCAGTGAACAAAGATAAAAGAATAAAACACCATATTAAAACAATTAAAATACTTTAAAAGAAACACATTGATTGTTTCTTAGGCGAAACAGCTTCAACAAATACTATTGATGTGCAACAGTGACAACATAAACAATATAAACAATAGCTCCATCCAGCAATTAAAATCTAGTATCCAACATACTGAAATGCCTGGGTAAATTTAAAAAATTGTAATTTTCCTCACACCAAAGATACATTGAAGTGGGAATCAGGTGAGCTTCTCTGGGGAGAACATAGTGAGGCACTATGGCTGAAATGGTCCTCTCTCCAGGCACTACCCACCTAGTCCCAGATGGCATTGAAGCCTAGAGGAGGGCCTTTGATGACGATCATAATGTTTGGGCAGGGTCTAGTAGAAGGTGGTCCTACTTGAAAAACATTCTGAGATAATGCAATTAACAAATGGTTGTATTAACTATTCATAACTGCTCATCTAGTAGTCATAAAGATTCTGTGCATTCTATAGAAAACAGCATCTTGGATTGTTTTCCAAACATCTGAAAGGACATCTGGCCTGGAGATGTAGAGGCTGATTGACAGCCCTGGGGATTGCTAGTCCACTGAAAAGATTCCCCTGCTCAACCATGGCAGCATTTTGTACATGATATATAAAGGATCTCCAGGTCCTGGACATAATGCACATGTCAGCATGGGAAGCTGAATAATGAAAGATGCAGTTGTAATGCTTAGCATGTCTGCCCATGCATGTCACTCCCTTTTGCTTAAAGGGCACCCACCCAGTAGCAAACAAACAAACAAAAAACAGACTGGAAGGGAAAATCAGAATCAAGTTGGCTCCACCCTGCACAGCAGTTCCTCAAAATCAAAACCATGCTCCATCTCCAAATGTCACAAGAGACAGTCTACTGTAAATCATTTTCCTTCTTGGGGAATTTCTGCATTTACAAGTTTTGCCAGAATTAACCATCACGGTTTCAGACTCTTCTCCAAATTAGAAGCTAGTTCTGGTATCACTTTGGAATGGCACCATTCCCAGTGCTGAAGGCTTACTTTTTACCACAATCTTTGCACATGTGATCATTCTTTTCCACAAGCTCAAAACTGTTTTGGTGTATTGGTATTTCAAGTCTTTTTTCCTAGTTTTAATCATTAATGGGTTTTGGTGTTGTTATTTTATACTAACTATAGATGCTGTAGGCAAAGTTGTGTTAAGCTTATTTATACAGGTAGTACTACCACTTTTAGCCTACAACCCAATGCACTTTTACCTGGAAGTAAATCCCATTGAAGTCAATCAGCCTTATCTCTGGTTAGACATGCACAGGACTGTAGTGTTAGATCACTGTCTTTTCAGATCAGTTTCATTTGAAGTGTTTATGTTGTTATTGAACTTTCCCCAGAATGAATATGATCCAGCCAGTGTTCAGCACATTTAAGTCCAACTGATTTCAGTGGAAGAGATTGAAACATGTGTTTAATTTTCCCACTCAAATAAATGTTGCCTCAAAAAACTTATCTTTGGCTGCATAATAGCCAATGTTATTTTTAATTAATAATTTTAGAAAACAAAAATTAAAATCATACACAAAATAAGCTTGCAACGGCTTAATTTGGATCAAAGCAGAACTCCTTGCAAGAGCTCTATTGCTCAGTTAGTTAATCTAAGCTTTACAAAGCGCTTAGAACTTATAGAGCACAACAGAAACATGTTTGCTTTTATCATGCTGGGGAAATGTTCTCTTGTGACAATTATTGTCAACACTGACTATACCCACAAAGGCTTCATTAGAAAAAAGAGTGTTACATAAACAGCTTATTTGTTAAATGGAATTAAAATGAGCAGGAATGTCAGTTTGATAAAGAAAATCCTTTTAAGATACCCTCTTTCCCTCCCCCCCCCCCGATCTTTTCATCCCTCTTGTTCTACTCTATTTAATTCACATCCAAACATCCCTTTCATGCTGTGGGTGGGGTCATCAAAAGCAGGAGCAGGGAAATCACAGCCAGCTGCTACTGATGTTACAGCAGACCCAACACTACAGGAGAGCCTGTTTGTGGTTTGAGAAGATCAGGGAACTGACAAGGCATCAGATTTGGCTGTTTCCTCTTTGCAACTGGGATTCTATGCAGCCTCAAAGGTAACATACATATTGTCTGCCATGTTTTTATAGGCCAGTGAAAGTTTGCCTGAAATGTATGGTGCAACCAACCACACTAGAAAGGTTAGGTGGTTTACACTGAAATCCCAGCAGGGTAACCGAAATCAGCAAAGTTCTCTTATAACTCTGAAGGGCAGGATGTTAGCTAAGGGCTGCTTTTGTGTTGAAAAAAAATGCTACAAACTGCATATAGATTATCATGTGTGGTGTCTGTGTGCACAAGTGATGTACATTTGACAGCTAGTTGTGGCTTCTGGTATGCATTCTAGTAAAACAAATGCATATGGTTTGTGACAGAACGATCCACAATGTATATTATTATTTATTAGCTTTCTATACTGCCCAATAGCCAAAGCTGTATGGGTGGTTTGTTGTTGTTCAGTCGTGTCCGACTCTTCGTGACCCCATGGACCATAGCACGCCAGGCCTTCCTGTCCTGCGCTCTCTCCCGGAGCGTGCTCAAGTTCATATTCATTGCATCCGTGATGCTATCTAGCCATCTCATCCTCTGCCGTCCCCTTCTCCTTTTGCCTTCAGTCTTTCCCAGCATCAGGGTCTTTTCCAGGGAGTTTTCTCTTCGCATTAGGTGGCCAAAATATTGGAGCTTCAGCTTCATTATCTGTCCTTCCTATGAGCACTCAGGGTTGATTTCCTTTAGGATGGACTGATTTGACCTCCTTGCAGTCCAGGGGACTCGTAAGAGTCTTCTAAGATTGTACCCCAGTACTGCTTTTCCCACCCTTTTGTTGACTATGAGTGCTACTCCATTTCTTCTAAGGGATTCTTGCCCACAATAGTAGATTTTCTTGGCAAGAATACTGGAGTGGGTTGCCATTTCCTTCTCCAGTGGACCACATTTTGTCAGAACTCTCTGCCATGACCTGTCCGTCTTGGGTGGCCCTGCACGGCATAGCTTATGGCTTCACTGAGTTACGCAAGCCCCTTCGCCACAACAAGGCAGTGATCCATGATGGGTGGTTGGGTGGTTTACAAGGATTATATGTCTGTTATGTACTGTTTTCCACACCTGACTTTCCTTAGCAAATGTGTAATATCCGAAGCAACTCAAGCCTGCTGTGGAGATTCCACGTTTTGTACGAACTGCAATTTTAAGAACTACTGGCTACATAGTCAATTGCAGCTTGAATTCTGCAGACAACCTAGGAACACAAAGTACAATTCGCTGAGCTACTAGAATCCCACACTGTGATGGCTGCCAGGAGAGAGGGGGAAAAAAGATGGAAATAGGTTAAATGCTGGCCAAAATCTACTCTGAGGTCTCACCAGCATGCCATGGGCCCAGCTGTAACTCTAAACAATGAGCATGTAATGGTTTTGATGAGGGCAAATACACTGAAACATCATCCAGATAAAACAAGTACTGTTGGTTGAGAAGACTGCCTATCTAGATGCAGGTTCGCAAGCTGTTCTGCACAGGGTTGCACACCTCTTGAAGAATCACATCTACAGCTTTGGTGTTCTTCCGGACTTGGTGCTATTTCTGAAGGTGCAGGAAGCAATGGTAACCAGAAGTGCCTTTTACCAGCTTAGGATGGTATGTCAGTTGTGTCTCTAGCTAGATTAAACAACCCACCGTTACTCATGCACTGATTACATTCACACTAGACTAGTCATGCTCTACACAGGGCTGCCTTTAAAGACAGTTTGGAAACTCTAATTGGTACAGAATGCTTCTGCCAGGGTGCTAGTTAGAGATAGTGGACCACTCATATTACACAAATCCTTCATCACTTGCATCGGTTACCAATTTGTTTCCAGGCTCAATTTAGGGTGCTGGTATTGACTTTAAAGCCCTAAATGGTTTAGGACCAAGTTATCTGAAGGACAACCTATACCAGGAATGGGCAAGTTGTGGCTCTCCAGATGTCTTGGCCTACACCTTAGCTAAAATCTGGACGGTCACAAATTGCCTACCCTTAACTTAGACCAGGAGTGCAGAACTTCAGGCCCAGAAGCCAAATTTGGCCCTCCAGGGTCCCAATCTGACCTGCCCAGAAGGCCCCACCCCTTTTCCGTGGTCCCACCTCTTTCCCCCCCAACCGCCAATCGTTTTGTGCTTTCCTGGCTTTTGCACAGTTTTCCTTCATTCTAAAAGATTGAAATACCTCTCCTAAAGCTTAGTTACTGGCCATAAGAACTTTAAGCTAAAATATAATAGTATTTTTGGCTTCATCCCTTTTTCCTTTAGCTCCAGCCACCACTGGAATGGTGGTGCTTCTTCTTGGAGAAGCACCAAGAGCTTCTCCAAAATGGAATGTGACCCTTGGGCTGAAAGAGGTTCTGCACGCCTGACCTAGACCCATTTGAGCCTGCCTGGGCATTAAGATTAGCCTCAGAGGTTCTGCTCTCTGATCTCCCAGGAAAAAACACATTGGCAGGCACCGGAGACAGAGCCTCTTCAGTGGTGACCCACATCTACAGCATTTCCTCTGCAGGTATTTTTGTCAGGCAACCTCATTGGTTGCTTTTAAATAGGCTCCTTGCCTTCCATGGTTATTATTTTTTCCCCTTTTAAGTCTCTCTGGGTTCTTATGCTTAAGCCTCCTTGCATTGATCTATCACATGCTGACATGACTTTTTTTTAACGTAATGTTTAGTTTTAATTTGTATTCTCTATATTTTTTGTAATTGTTTTCATCTATTGCTAGAAGCCACTTTGTGAGAACATTACCCTAAAAGGCAAGGTATAGTATTTTTTTAAAAAGACTATAAAGCAGGGGTGGGCAACATACAGCCCATTGCCCCCGACCACCCTTATTTTTTTATTTAAAAAGGGTGGGGGGAGAAAAAGTTGCAGTGCTGCCAAAATTCAGTAGCAAGCCAATACAGAGGCTTAGAATGGTCAAATCCAGCTTGAAAACAAGATAAATTAGTCCATCCTAAGGCTTGATAGTGGCTACAAAGACTTAAAATGACAGATTTAGCTTGTTTCTTCCCTCCCCCCTTTTTTTGTGATGCTGGGGTGGCGGTAAGGGCAGTGTGGCCTCGGGGGCGGGGAGGGGAATACAGCTTGCAGTGGGTCCAGGAGGGGAATTAGCCCTTGTACTGCCCAAAGTTGCCCATCCTTGCTAGAAAGGATCTCAGGAAAAATCAAGTGCCCTTTTCCTTGGGTTGTCACTGTGCTCACATGGGAAGCCAACCATGTAGATTGCATATCTTGTGTTGTTTCCTCACTGGTCCATGCAAACAATGTGGACTAGTGAGGGACTATCCCAAACTGCAGACCTGTCCTATTAGGACTATGGACATTGTACATACTGAAGCTTATTATAAATGTCACTGCTGAATGAGAAAAAAATGGTTTGTCTGAATTAGATAGCTGCTTCACCGTTTTTTTTTATTTAAAAAAAAATTCTCTGGTTAATCTCTGTGGGCAGCATTTGAGACCACATCTATCTACTGCAATTGCCACTGAGCTTTCAACCAAAGCCAAACACTTTTGTATTGATTTGTGTGTCCGTATCACAAACGCCTGTCTTGTTTTTGACTAGATGAATGGTCAGAAGAACTGGTGCCTTTTGTGTCTACAGATCAGACATTAAAAACCTTGTTGTTAATCTATTTAAATTTCAAGTCTGCACCACTTGTTTTTGAGAAGTAGGTAGGCTACCATTGTCCTTGAAAATTTAAAATCCCAAATAGACAAAGAACCATGTGTCATAATTGAGCTAGCCCAAACTCTGCACCCTGTTTAAGCGGGGGGAGATGGTGGAACAGGAAACATTCCATAACTGCCCATCATATTTTATTTATTTATTTACAATGTTTGTATAGTGCTCCATATCTAAAACAGTGAACATAGAAGGTAAAATAGTAAAAGGTATTTACTAAAAATCATACCTCAAAGTAGAAAAGTATTTAAATTCAATTATTACTACACACAAGCTATTTCATAAAAACTCTTAGTAGAATCCTGCACTTAGGCCCTCTGCACAGGCTACAGCTTCAGAAATGTATGCCTTCTTTTGCATTCTGTATGCGGATCATCAAAATGTCAAAAAAAGTTGAACACACTGGAAATAAAAAGGCCTTAATAAAAAACAAAATCCTTAAATATTTCAGACTCCTTTTTCATTCAGATCCATCCTTCCTACCTTTTTTTCCTGTTTGCCAATTTCTCTGATATTTGTTATTTAAAAGGTTACAGACAGCAGGTCAACCCTGACATTTATTGTTTTCCAGTGAAAGCAGTTTCTTTCCTTGGTCTGTTTTGTTTGTTGAACAGCAACCACTTTCTCATTAAAGAAGATGTGGATCTTACTGAGGAAAATATCTGAAATATTTTAATTTCCAATTTTTTCAACTACCTTGACATTCTGTCGATCCACATGGCACATTCAGAAATGAAAACAGAACAGCCTGAGCAAAGAATCTATGTTTATTTGAACTGCTGTAACCATAACTTTTGAATCTGAACAAATATCCAGTTCTGAGTTGTAGAATTTCCTGGGGTGGGTAATTATGGAATCCATCCTGTTTCCCCCTTTTACCTATTTTCTCCTTTAATAAGGTGCAGATGGCATTGGCCTTGAAAATCAACAACAATCTCTGTTCCTTATGGGTAGGATCTAACTGTGCCCCAGCCCTAGCCCTAATGACAGCGTACTAGTGTAAATCAATGCTTGAGCAACAGAACTATCACAGAATCAGTGATAATGGTAGCACAGATACCTTTCAGTATTGAATATGTTGTGACTATTATCTAGACTATTAAAAATTCACATACATTTCTAAAATGTCCCTAAACTATTCTTTTTTCCTCTTTGCTTCTGAGGGCTAACATTCTGTGCTATGTTCTTGCTGGTTCATTATCAATGAATACCCATAGTGCGCCATTCCTTTTAAGCATATCCAGTCTTCTTATAATGCTCTCTCCTGCCATATATTACCTATCATTACAATATTTTTCACCACCATCTCCTTTGCATGTTCCTTTGCATTTGTAATTTCTTGTCCTATATTTTTAGACTACTCCCTAAAAAACAAAGATTAAATATCTGATCTTCAGTCCTGCCTTAACCCACTGCCCAGAAGCGTCACTTCCCCCTCGCCACGCCTTTCTCCTTCAGAAGCTTCTGTCATCTTCCATTCCCTATCTGAAGCAGGCCCAAGAAACTACAATTGCAGCTGTAATGACCTCAGACATTTGCTTGGATTGAATTTTTACTGTACTCTAATTCATATTGCCCAGATGATTTCCTCTGAACAGGGATTCTAACCCTGCCTTTTTTTGAAACCTGACCACAACTGTGACTCTCTGTAGTAACAGGAATTATCATCATATGAAGAGATTCCCACCCACCAACCCCCACCCACATATGGATAGGTTTGCACACTGAAATAGATGTACTGAAGGTGATGTCCATTATCCAATCAAAAATAGTGGTTGGGCCAACTGATGCCTTTACTGATTACTCAGACTGGGAAGGAGTGAACACCCATCAAGTGCTCTCATTCAGCCCTCCTATCACCAACTCTTTCATTTGTCATTTATTTATGGCAGTTATATGCTACTCCATAACCATGTTCTCAGGGTGGCTTACAACAAGAATAAAATAAAATAAAAACACACAATAATGTGTTCAACAATAAATATATAAAAGCAGCATAAAAACAAGTGGCAAAGATAAAACTGATTAGACCTGGAGCAGATGAAAAGGCCTTCAAAATAAGGTCTTCACCTGGCTCCAAAGCATTATCAAGGTAGATACTAGATGAGCCTCACTGGAAAGGGCATTCCATAGCAGAGCAGACGTGCCACCACTGAGAAGACCCTTTCCCCAGTAGCCACCTGCAGCACCTCACCTAGTGTAAATGCCCAGAGAAGGGCCCCAGAAGAAGATCTTATGGTCTAGGTGGGAACATGTGGAGACAGGAAATCCTTCAGGTATCCTGGTCCCAAGACATGAAGGGCCTTTGAAGTTCAAAATGAAGCCCTTTGAATTGGGACCAGAAATTGACAAGTAAGAATCCAAAGGGAAATGTGTACCACCAATGTGGGGTTCTGTTAAGTTCCAGGTCAAACATATTACTTAGAACCTCGCTACTTTAAACCTTTGGGGAAATAGCAAAAATATCAGCACAAAAAAAATAAAGTAGCCTAAAGAAAGGCTATTCAAATAGCTTTATCTACAGGTTTGAATAAAGGACATACAATATAAAATATAGATTGAAAGTCATCCTGTTCGACAGACAGAAATAAAACAGCAGACAGAATCCCATTTTCTTCTATAATAATGTTTCTGAAGGCATCATCTTATCTCTATATTCATGTTTATGTACCTCTTAAGTATAAGGACTCTGACCCTTGCCATTTCTTGGCATTCCCAAGTCTCCTGTTAACAGAGATATCTGGAGGAGTTCAAAGAAATTAGGACATTGCTTTCAACAATTCAATGTGCCAAGTTATTGTAGAGGGGGGAGACATAAGACCAAATCTAATAAACGATGAAAAGTGGCATGATTGCTTCCACACTGTCTCCAATAACAACTGAAGGAAGGAGATCAATCAAGAACGGCCGGCAACATGGTTGCAACCAATGCCTGGTGTGGGAAGAAATGATTTCACCAGCTCTGCCGCTGTAATTTGGCTCCTTCAAACATTTCTAGGAGTAGTGCTGGAGCAGCCATGCTGCAGCAACTCCTACACAACATATAAATTGGCTATCAGAAAGGATCTAGATTAAACCCATTGTACTACTGACAAATCAACATCTGGACCAGACCTGAATTTACCATTTGAATGAGAGGCATTATGAACCAGTAGACTTTGGCAGTTGGTAATCAGGAGACCTGAGTTCAAATCACTACTTGGCTATTTCTTCCTAGATGGCTTTGTGCAATCTGACATCTCATAGCCATGGCAAAATGGGTACAATAATATCCTACAGCACATGGTTATTACCATATATTGCAAGGCCATAGCTTTGCAATCCGTGGCATCTCCAGGGAGGGCTGAGGAAATCTCCTGTCCAAAACCCTGGAGAGCCACTGCCAGTCACTGCAGACAATTCTGAGCTAAGTCAATCAATGGTCGGACTGTATAAGGCAGCTTCCTAAATTTGTAAAGTAACATGTCTTACTTACTTGTCACATCTTAATCCTACTCATTTACCACAGAGCTCATGTAAGCATACATAAGGTTATTCTGCAAGAACCCGATAAGCTATAGGTTAAACTGAGAAAAAGTGACGAGCCCAAGGCTACCTAGTAAGCTTCATGGGTACGCAGGCTTTCGTACTCAAGTCTCACTGACCTACATCCAACATTCTCTGGACTAGAATTCTATATTCTACTATACTAGCTATCATAAAATTACTAGAAAGGGTAAAGAATTATATAATATATTCTTTGTAGAAATGTTTACATGTTTAGATGCACTTAATGTGAAGACAGATACCTTTTTAAAGAGTGCTGAAAGTGGTTTGAGATGGATTTCAGGTCCCAAAGATAGACAAAAGAAATACATGGGTAGACTATTGTTTCTGATCAAATAAGTTTTGCGGGATTTTGAAACAATACAAAAACCTGCAAAACTGTTTACCAACGGAAGAAATGGGATGACTATGCATGCTACAAGCAGCGGGCCCCTTTATTCAATCAGTGGTAACTCCTTGAAAAAAACTATTGTCTGCCTCCAATTCAGGGCAGGGGGGTGGAGAATAATTTGCAGTTGCAAAGCCAATTGTGACTACAAAGCTTGCCTGGAATGTACTGCATACCAAATGAAATATACTGTAGCCATAATCTAATACCTTGTTAAGCCTTTAAAGAAAGTCTCCTGTGACTGTGAGACATACGTGACGCTTGGCATTTTTTTCTAACCGCACCAAAGACTAGATTATGCAGGAGGGGTGGGGTATCTGTCCATTGTTCTTTCAGGAAAAATGTTATGCCCAGAGTAATTGCAGGCTGTGCTTATTTATAGAAGATTTGGCCATTCATAAAAGGAGATATTGGCTGAGCAAGGGATAACTAAATAAGAAGCATAATTATTCGACAGTGTACGTGTGCACACACATATGTTATATCTATTCCAAAATTTTAGCCACACCTCATATATCTCACACAGTGCAAGAACACCTCCTTAGGTTTGGAAAATGCACACTCAGGTATCTGACCTTCACCCCCACCCCACACACACTAAACACACAGTAAACATTTCCATTATTTCCAAATGCATATACTGGAATTTTCTCTTGCTGATTCCAAAACATGTTTGGAACTGTGCACTCTGACACACCCATTTCAAAATCTGTAGAACTACAAGCATTATCCAATTTATTTCTTGATGTTCAAATATAAGAGCACTGAGGAGGCAATGACTATGAAAAAGTGGTTTGTTAGCCTCCCAGGAACTGGTGGTGTTTTTTTTTTTTTGGTGGGGGAGAAAAAATAAGGCTGAAAGGATAATAGATTCCCTTCAAAGCAGCTCAAGCCAATTTCTATTAACAATGAGTCTCTGTTAAAGTTATTTCTCCACAAGTACTTGTGGTTCTGTATCACATCAAACTTTGAGAGCATTTTGTCATTGTGTGCATGTGATTTTCTTAAACACATGAATCACTTTCATTCCCAAGGAAGCATTTTATTTCATTATTCATGGACAGACTTCGGAAAGCTATGGGGGGGGGGGTAAGAGTTCCCTATTCGGGCTAGAGACTGGCTTAAAGTTTCCATCGAAATCTCACCAGTCTGCTCAAATAAAGGCTTTAAAGCCAGCTACCACAGTTCATTTTTTGTCCTTGGAATCTCAAATTTTCATTCCCATTATGGAGAAGAGAAATAGTCATGGCTTGCTTCTGCATCTCTTATGTATGTAAGTGCTTCTCTTTCAGCATGCATGAACACAAAAATACAGCTATTATAAGTCTGAAGAGGGTTTTTTTCTCTATGCTTCACAAAAGGAAGGGAACAAAAATAAATACATAACTGTGGTTTCCACTGCTGAATATGGACCAGATGTGCTGAAGCTCTGTCATGCTCCCGTATATACTGTTAACTTTAATTGTCAGTGTTCCACCTTCAGTTTCTCTAGCTTGTATAGGCTAGAGAAGTACAGTACAGAATCGATACACTATGCTTCTCTAGCCTACACACACACACACAGCTTGTAAAAAACACACAGGTTACAGTTCAGTGTTACCAATAAAGAAACAAACAGTAAAATATCAATGAAATCAGTTACTCTAGTAACCCAAGGAGCTGACAAGCTGGGGGAAGTTTTGTTATCTGAAACATATTAAGCTAATCAGGTAGTTATCAGATATTTCATTTATAAGTCACTTACCTATCTGGGCTAAACAAAGCTGCAACAAGTAAAATCCAACAGCTGCACACAGCCAGAACTTAGCCATTGTTTCCTCTTCGAATTAATGTGGAAAAGGCAAGGAGTTCCTCTCCCAGCCTACACAAAGGGGGGGGGGGAGGTCCCAAGTCTCGTTAAGTCTGCACAGAAAGCCAGCGTCTGAAGTTTGCTGCAGTTTTTATTCCAATTCAAAGTAACTGAAGTAGTGACATAACAGGGAGGAGAGCAAAATCAAAAGTCACACCCATTCGAAACAAAAGTGACTAGGCAAAAAGGGGAGGAGAGAAGGCTGCTACTTATGAGTAAGCACAGTTACCGGCAGCATTTTATGGAGGCTCCAAATGTCCTTTACTCATCACAAGGAAGTCAGAAGTCTTATTGAGGCAGTTGTGCCAGAACCGGTGTGCAACTCCTCATCTTGGGGGAGGGCAGGGGGAGCTGTCTGTGGACCACATGGCTCTCCCAAAGTCTATCTAAATGCCTAGAATTATTGAGTTTTAGAAAGGAATTTTCATATCTATTTTTTTCCTTGTGAATTCACTGCATGGGGCAGAGAGTGCAAACAAAGGACGACATGTTGCTGTGGCTTTGCCAATACTCTTCTCCTGATCCAGTCACTTCTGCACCAGACATCATAAATGAATTTATGTCTCTGTTCAGTTCTGCAACGTCACCCACTAAGAACGGTTTGCATGTTCCAGAGAAATAGTCGGGAGGGGGGATGTTACTTTGCAAATTCTCCCTTTGTGCTTCTAGGCTAAAATCCAAAGTGGAACCTTACATAAAAGTTAAACCCATGATGAAATGTGCTTGCTCCAGGTCACACATTTTGTGCAGTAGGAGAAATGCCTTTACGTGCTTTAGATGTTACATACCTGAAGTGCAAAAAGGGGAAGCACCAGTCACTCATGCTTCCTATAACCCCCACATTTATGAAATAACTGAAGCTATTCTCAAGCTGACAACAATTGAGCCATATAACGTTAATCAGAACTATAGGACTCCTTTGATTACTATTAGAACAGGCTGAGAACAATTAGGGGTGGAGGGTGTTTTCATTCTCAAAACAAAATGGAGATTCCAGGTGAGTTCAGGGCCAAAGTAAATTCAGGATGTGTTCAGGTGCAAAGCAGATTGACATGATGTGAGCTATCTGTGATCAGATCTTCCACATTGTTGTTTTGTATCCTGCTGCAGGACAGCCTGAAGCATTTAATCTTTGCCCATGCCACTTTTCCAGTTAAAATGGTCACCAAGAGCCGATCTACATTGAGCCCGCCATCGCAATGAATTCGGTGTCCTGTCGGGTTAATCTCCTGCTTCGGAATTTCTTTTTAATTACGGTGTTATCTTTGAAGAATCATGGCTTCTCCACAATTTTTTTTTTCTAGTTCAGGCATGATCTTCAAAGATTCGAAAATTTGAAGATTTTCGAATCTTCGAAGATCATGCCTGAATTAGAAAAAAAAAAACATCGAGGAGAAGCCACAATTCTTCGAAGATAACGCCTTAATTTTTTTTAAAAAAATCCAAAGCGGGGGATAGAAGGGAGTAAAACTTCATCTCATTTGAAGGGATAGAACAACCCCCTGCTCAATGCAGGAAGCCTGATTCCCAGGCGGTCACCCATCCAACTACTGACCCTGCTTAGCTTCTGAGATCAGACAAGTGCGTGCACATCCAGCCCTTTGCTTGTTGCTGAGGAAACATTGAGTGCTGAGGAAGCTATACGATCAGTAGCTGGAAGACGACATGGAGCTGTTGAGAGCTGTGATTGGACAGGAGGGAAATACAAACACCGCCGAATATGGACAGGCAGGGGAGGGGACTATGACCAGATACAGTAGCGAAGGCGGAAAATCAGAGCACGTTAAGGGGAAATACTGGGATATCAGGGTATTGAAAGCGGGAGCACGGAAGCTGGAAATGCCGCTTCCAATTCGAGGTGGGTACTGCATAGTGTGAAAGATGGGCGGTGAAACCTGAAAATTGGAAGCAAAAAAACCCATAAGTGTAGATTGGCCCTGAAGCTGCTATTTGCCTCATAGAGATACTATGCAGCATTAATCCTTCCTTTTCCTTAATGCCATGGTCCTGATCCAATTCATATCCTTCAATGACTATTATTATTTTTAAGTGGTGGGAAATCCTGATCAAGGATCTCCCATGTCACATCTAGTTGCAATCTGAAAGACCGCTTCATTCCCAATAAACCATCATGATCTTTAAGACTGACTGGGCAAACTTTCTTAATAAACCCCAATAAAAATATAAAAACATGTTTAACCAATGATCAAAAATAAACTTATGAAAATGGAACAAAAAAAATTAAGAACATATATTTCCTTGTTGAATCAGACCTAAACTCCATCTGGTCCACCATTTTAGTGGACAACTACATTTAGCTTAGTAGTATTCCCAATTTTCTGATGAAACCAACCTACTGCCTCTTTTTGTCATGACAATCACATTCATTCTTTTACATTCATTAAGTATGCTCCATCTTTCATGTTCTAATTACATGTCTATTGATTTTCAAATGTATTCCTCCCCTAGCTCTTTTTAAAACTTCTCTTTCTGTCTTTCTCTCTGTATTCTTCTATCTTCCTTTTCTCCTTTGCTCTCTTCTCTGTCAAAACAAAATTACATCCTCCATCCTCTGACCACATCCTTTCTTCCTGATTCTACAATTGGAACCAATATTCATCTGGCTCCTTTAAATACTGACTTTAAACATTTGTTTAAAATACACCTCCAGTCCTGAACTATTCTCTTCTACCTTTTCCTTTCTCCATCTCAAAGAGAAGACAATATTCTAATGCCTGAAAGCTCAAAAGCCAGTTTGCACTTAGCTTGTGTCCTTAATTTAATATGGATACTTAAGTGTGAACTGATATATCCATTATCGGGTTGATGTCAACCTGCATTGCCTATATGCAAGTAAGTTTAAAGGGAACCAAAGGTCTGCTTTTAGGTGTCCCTAAAATATTTTACTATGGCCAAAAAGGGCAAACATATTAGCAATCTCTATACCAGATATGGGCTTCTTATTCACAGATACACATCTAAACTCCATACTGATTATGTAATGCTACAGCTTACACAGCCATCCTTTTTACTGATTAATAAGATTTAGAAGATTCTGAATGTTTTAATTTCAAATTTAAATTTTGTTTACATGCATATTTTTATGAGTAGTCATTTATGCGAACCTTCACACGTTTAGAGGAAAAAATATTTACGTGGAAAAAAATGTAGGTATGTGTAATATTCAGGAATATTACATTTGTTCATAGCAAATAGATACAGCTCCACCAAAAGAAAGGTAAAAATTGTACTTCTAAGTGTGAAAAATTTCTCACAAGATTTCTAAACCAGCTCTCCTTGAAAATGCTTGGGATTAGTGAGCAGGCACTGTGGTGATGAAACTCAACATTAAAAAAACTAAGATCATGGCATCTGGCCCCATCACTTCCTGGCATATAGAAGGGGAAGAAATGGAAGCAGTGACAGATTTTATTTTCTTGGGCTCCAAGATCACCGCAGACGGTGACTGTAGCCATGAAATTAAAGGACGCTTGCTCCTGGGGGGGAAAGCTATGGCAAACCTAGACAGCATAGTAAGAAGCAGAGACATCACCTTGCCGACAAAGGTCCATCTAATCAAAGCTTTGGTTTTCCCAGTAGTAATGTATGGCTGTGAGAGCTAGACTATAAGGAAGGATGAGCGCCGAAGAATTGATGCTTTCGAACTGTGGTGCTGGAGAAGACTCTTACGAGTCCCCTGGACTGCAAGGAGGTCAAATCAGTCCATCCTAAAGGAAATCAACCCTGACTGCTCATTGGAAGGACAGATACTGAAGCTGAAGCTCAAATATTTTGGCCACCTAATGCGAAGAGAAAACCCACTGGAAAAGACCCTGATGCTGGGAAAGACTGAAGGCAAAAGGAGAAGGGGACGGCAGAGGATGAGATGGCTAGATAGCATCACCGATGCAATGAATATGGACTTGAGCACGCTCCGGGAGAGAGCGCAGGACAGGAAGGCCTGGCGTGCTATGGTCCATGGGGTCACGAAGAGTCGGGCATGACTGAACGACTGAACAACAACAACTGTGGTAATGGAAGGGTGCAGATGTTATCAGAATTCTTGCCTCCCAAGGCTACTGCCACATGTCTTAATTGCTGGAACAAGGCAACGTGGTAATACCTTCCTTGTGTAAGAGGCACTAACAATAGCCAGGTACTAGTTCCAGGGATTCTTGAAATGACAATGAATGAATGGACGGGGAGAGCAGCACCATCTTATTGTCCCATCTGTGTACCACAATTAGTAGGGATGTACGAAACTCACTTACCTTTTCGTGGATTGATTCGCGGTGCGGGGGGAGGCGCTCCTTCCCTCCCCCCGGAATCCTCAATGGGGGGAAGGCGATCCAGTCCTCCCCCTGGAATCCTGCCTGGCCGGCTCCGCTCTGCGGCGGCTCCACGGAGCAGCCGGCCAGGCCAATCCGCGGCTGGATTTCCAGCCATGGATGGGCTGGTGCGGATGCAAATGGCGGCCGCCATAGCGGCCGCCATTTGTGTCCAGCCAGGCTGCCATGATAGGCTACGTAAGTATTTACGTAGCCTATCACGGCTAACCCCCCCCCAAAAACCAACGTATGCAAATGGCAGTGGCTACGGCGGCCGCCATTTGCGTTCCCTATTTTTCGCCGTTCTAGCCTATGTAAATATTTACGTAGGCTATTACGGCAAAAAAAGGGGAACGCAAATAGTGTAGTGGGCGCTATTTGCGTTCCTTTTTCCCCCGCCGTTCTAGCCTATGTAAATATTTACGTAGGCTATTACGGGGGGGGGGGGAGGAACGCAAATAGTGCCCACTACGCTATTTGCATTCCCCTTTTTTTCGCTGTAATAGCCTACGTAAATATTTACATAGGCTAGAACGGCGAAAAATAAGAAACGCAAATGGCGGCCGCCGTAGCCGCTGCCATTTGCGTATGCTGAGGGTTTTTTTGTTTTTTGGGGGGGGGGGTTAGCCATGATAGGCTACGTAAATACTTATATATATAATCTTAAAGAGATGGGAGTACCAGACCACCTTACCTGTCACCTGAGAAACCTGTACAAGGGTCAAGAAGCAACAGTAAGAACCAGACATGGAAAAATCGATTGGTTCAAAATTGGGAAAGGAGTACAACAAGGCTGTATATTGTCGCCCTGCTTATTTAACTTATATGCAGAGTACATCATTTGAAATGCTGGGCTGGTTGAATCACAGGTCGGAATTAAGATTGCCGGGAGAATTATCAACAACCTCAGATACGCAGACGATACCACCCTAATGGCAGAAAGCAAAGAGGATCTCTTGTTGAGGGTGAAAATGGAGAGTGCAAAAGCTGGTTTGAAACTCAACATTAAAAAACTAAGATCATGGCATCTGGCCCCATCACTTCCTGGCATATAGAAGGGGAAGAAATGGAAGCAGTGACAGATTTTACCTTCTTGGGCTCCAAGACCGCAGACGGTGACTTTAGCCATGAAATTAAAAGACGCTTGCTCCTTGGGAGGAAAGCTATGGCAAACCTAGACAGCATAGTAAGAAGCAGAGACATCACCTTGCCGACAAAGGTTCGTATAATCAAAGCTATGGTTTTCCCAGTAGTAATGTATGGCTGTGAGAGCTGGACTATAAGGAAAGCTGAGCGCAGAAAAATTGATGCTTTCGAACTGCGGTGCTGCAGAAGACTCTTACGAGTCCCCTGGACTGCAAGGAGGTCAAATCAATCAATCCTAAAGGAAATCAACCCTGACTGCTCATTGGAAGGACAGATACTGAACTGAAGCTGAAATATTTTCGCCACCTAATGCGAAGAGAAAAGTCATTGGAAAAGACCCTGATTCTGGGAAAGATTGAAGGCAAAAGGAGAAGGGGACAGCAGAGGATGGGATGGCTAGATAGCATCACGGATGCAATGAATATGAACCTGAGCACACTCCGGGAGAGAGCGGAGGACAGGAAGGCCTGGAGTGCTATGGTCCATGGGGTCACGAAGAGTCGGACATGACTTATCAACTGAACAACAACAACCACATCATTCCAAACTTATTTCATTTTTTGGCTTGACATTTCTCAACTTGGTAAAATTTTGTGACAATGTGTCAGTGATTTTTCAGTTGCAAAGCTTAAGATATTGTGATGGTTTTGCAATAGCTCCAGCTTTAGACCCAGTTGACTCACGTTGAGTCTACAGGTACTCAAATATACTACCAAAGAAGAGCTCCATTCTGTATTAAACTGATAAAGACTGGAGCCAAACCTGATGATAGCAGGATGCATGGCACTCACTCTCGTTTCAGCTGACCAAGGCTTGTGTCAATACCCTACAAGTCTATCAGTTTGTATCAGCTTAACTGTCATGGCTTCCTGCAATGAATCTTGGGAATTATACTTTGGTGAGGATGCTGAGAATGTTCTGTTGAGGTCTCTAGACTCCATCACAGAACCGCAGTTCTCAGGCTTTTCCAGGAAGAGAGAATGACTATTAAACCAGTTTAAGAATACTTCCACACCAGGTTTTTACTATGGAATAAGCCACATTGCTCACTCACATTTTATAGGACATTTCCATAAAATCGATGTGAAATCAAACTGTCCTCCTCCAATGTTTTCTAAGTTTACTTTCTGTTACTTTCCAGAACTCAGAAAGT
The DNA here is from genome assembly GCF_057233095.1 of Heloderma suspectum. NCBI lineage: Eukaryota > Metazoa > Chordata > Lepidosauria > Squamata > Helodermatidae > Heloderma > Heloderma suspectum. The sequence goes on from NC_139458.1 coordinate 94,191,939, forward strand.
CTGACTTTAAAAAATACAATAAAATAGGTGTAGGTGAGTCATAGTGCAGCTGCCTCAGGATTTTTGGCCAGGTAGAATTCCCTGTTATGGCCTATATAGGTCGCTGAAGACATTTTCTGCCTCTTATGGTCTGGCCCTCATCTCTAGGAATGAACTCTATGACTTTAAGCCTTCCCTTTTAAAAAAAATAGAATTGCCTTTCCATCTGTTTCTTTCCCTACCACCCCCTAAACTGCAGCCACAGGAGCTGCCAGTCTTGACCAGGACTGTAACAACGGGCCGGGGAGGAGGTATTTATGCCATGATGCCAACAAAAATCTCCCAGCATTTAGTGTTGGGGAAAGAGGGGCTGCCCACCCATCTACAACGTAGCTGTTTTGCTTGCAGCTTGAAGTGGAACAGTAGCAACTGGGTGCCCCTAAAACACCCACATCCAGAAGTACCTTGGAATGGTGTTATAGCTGTGCTCTTAGAGCATCATAGAAGCCCTATTCTAAGTGCTCTAAGTGGGTAAAGAAACATGCAAGGAGAGAGAGAGCAAGAGCGAGCGAGAGAGCGCGAGTGCTAGCCCCGCCCCCTCCGTTGTCATGTGGAGGTTCTCCTCACAGAGTTCTCAATCACATGGAGAGTCTCCACGGATACAGGAGGCTCTCATAGAATCACAGAACAGTAGAGTTGGAAGGGGCCTACAAGGCCATCGAGTCCAACCCCCTGCTCAATGCAGGAATTCAAGTCAGAGCATCCCTGACAGATGGCTGTCCAGCCGCATCTTGAATGCCTCCAGTGTGGGAGAGCCCACCACCTCCCTAGGTCCTACCTCTCCTTTTCAGACAGTTGCCCTCACCTTGCTTGTTTGCTATACCTACTAAGAGAATGCCTGGATAGGGTTAGAGAGTAAAAGGGAAGGTAGTTCTATATTCACCACTGTCCTTCGATTACTGTGTTATGACACTCCTTCTCAGCCATGGCCTACTTCCTGAAAGTTACATGAGGTTTATTTCTATCTAAAAGTCCCCCCAGACTAAGGCCTATTGATGCATTTGAGCCTAGATTGTATTTTCTGCACTAATAGAACTTTAATATGGGACTAGTACTTCATGCTTCCATGGCAGATAGTGAAAAAGCGCCTTTTCTTTGTGGCGCCAAAAACGTTCCATAACAGGATCTGTGGTCTGGGCTGGTTTGAGCCAGATATTCTGTTCTGTCGGCTTGAAAGCAAAGCATTCTGTTGGGAAGCTAGGCACCCATTCCTGCCAACTGTTTTGTTCCCACATGTAATTTATGGCCTGTGTCCTGCAGAGCAGCAAGGAGCCGAACAATGGCTCCCAGTAGTTAATGTGCAAACAGGGAAGCAACCAATAATCTCATCTTTCCAATCTACATTCCTATAAAGCTCCAACTTCCCAAATGATAGCAGAGGAAACCATTTCAATTGTTCAGATACCACCCTTTTCTATCCCTTCTAATGTCTGCCTAACTTAAAGACTTCAAAAGGGATGTGTTTCTGACTGTCTCAATATAGTTTACAACACAGCACAGAGGCAAAACCATATTGCTTTCCTCCTTAATTACCTACTGACACAGGCCTTACTCTGGAAACTATTAAGGACACATCCATCCATGGCACAATTGATAAATGACATTCATGGTTTAAATCCAACAAGCAGACTTCCCCTTGCTCTCAAGCTCCCTGCAACCTCCTACCCCATCTGCCCTGGATGGTCCCCGAACTCTCTGGACCAGATGGGGGCGGGGTGCTGCACTGGGGAGGGAAAATCCTTTCCACCAGCAATTTCTGTTTTGTTGGTAGACAAACAGGATTGGATGCATCCTCATCCCCCATGCTGTTCAACATCTATATCAAGCCGCTGGGTGAGGTCATTAGGAGTTTTAGGAGGTCATTAGGAGGTCATTAGGGGTATCACCAGTATGCTGATGATACTCAGCTCTATTTCTCCTTGTTGTCAGAGTTGGTTGAGGCAGTGAAGTTGCTGGACCAGTGCCTGGAGGCTGTAATGGGCTGGATGAGGGCCAATAAATTGAAGCTAAATCCTGACAAGACGGAAGCTCTGTGGATTGGTGGTTCCCGAGTCCGGGAATTGGGTAAGCGTCCTGTCCTGGAATCTCCCTGAAGGAGCAGGTGCATAGCTTGGGAGTACTCCTAGATCAATCCATGTCACTGGAGCTCCAGGTGGACTCCATGGCCCAGATTACTTGGGGCCAGCTTCGGATGATCCACCAGCTATGGCCTTTCCTGGACAGGGATAACCTAGTCACAGTAGTACATGTGCTGGTAACTTCCCAATTAGATTACTGCAATGCACTTTACGTGGGGCTGCCCTTGAAGACGACTCGGAAGTGGCAGCTAGTGCAGAATGCAGCAGCTAGCCTGTTGATCGGAACATCTCATAAAAATCATATAACACCAGTTTTAAAGGGATTGCACTGGCTGCAATTTGCTTCTGGTCGGAATTCAAGGTTTTGGTGATGATATTTAAAGCCTAAGTGGCTTGGGACCTCGATATTTCAGGGAGCACCTCTCCCTATATATGCCTGCCCAAAGACTGAGTTCTGTTGGAGGGGCCCTCCTCTGTGTCCCACCAGTGTGAGACATACACTATGGTGGGACGTGGGAGAGGCCTTTCTCTGCTGTGGCACCCCGGTTGTGGAATGCCTTCCCCTTGGAAGCCCGATGGGTGCAGACATTGGTTTCATTTCAGCACCTAGTAAAAACATGATTTTTACCAAAGCCTTTGAGGGCTAAATGCATTCCCTAAAGTAGCACACTGTTTCAACTATTTTATTGTTTTATATTTTAATTGGCATTAGCTTGTAAATGGTTTAATGTGTTTTAGGTGTTTAATTTATTTATTGTTTTATACTGTTTAAATTGATTTTATCTGTACACCACCCTGAGAGCTTCATGATATAAGTTGGCATACAAATATTTTAAATAAAATAAAATAAAAATAAATAAATAAATAAATAAATGTGTCAAACACTGTAATCCTGAGCACACATACCTGGAAGTAAGTCCTATCCAACACAGTGGGACTAACGTCTGAGTAAATATGCATAGGATTGCACTGTAAATTGTGGCTTTTGCCTACCAATTACATTTCAGTAGGGGGCCTGATCCTCTCCATATGCCATTGTATGCTTTTGCAGAAGAGCTGGAACTCAGAGGCAGAGTACCTGCTTTTCATGTAGAATCTCCCAGGTTCAATCCCAGAAATCTCTAGTTATGGGAGAGACCAATGCTGGAGAACCTGCAGAGCCACTGCCAATCAGAAGAGACCATACTGGGCTAGAAGGACCAAAGGAGTGACTCAATCTAAGGCAGCTTCATATGTTCACAAATATTTTTCAGATAAAAGACATGATTTGTTTATGTAAACACCATTCATAAATGGCACCATGTACATGTATTTTGTACACAGCGGTTGGTTCCCAGCCCAAGTACAACCTGGAAATACATGACGCGGCCAAAAATGTAGTGCATACACACTGCTGACAGGGCTTACAACTATATTGCAGTCACTATGGCCAAAAATCTCTGGTGTCGAGGAGGAGGCGGTAGTGATAGAAGTTGTTTTGCCATGTAAATAGCTTGACGAAACCTCCGATTCCACCCCCAACCTGGAAAATCCATAATGAGAATCTAAAGGTATATGTTGCCCCAAAGTATGCATTATCTTAGTTGTTGTTTTTATTTATACAGCATCATCAATGTATGTGACACTTTACAGAGTAATGTAAGACTACCTCGAAGAGCTTAAAACCTACATTTAAGGAAGGGGAAAACAATATTGGTGCTGTTGTTACATGAATTTTATCCTCAGTGCCGTTTTATGCTGCATTATTTTTATGATTTTATTTTTATGCTAAATCGTTTTATTTTTACCGTAAGCTGCCCAAAGAACTTGTGTTATTGGCAGAATATAAATGTTGTGAACCCATAAATAAAATAAACAAAGGGAGAGGTAACAAGGGATGGAAGCAAACAGAGTTGCAGCTACTGCAGCATACTGAACTCCACTGAGTTCAGTAGAGCCTACTCCCATATAAAGACTCTGAACCTCCATTCTTTGCTATTCCATAAGTAAATTGTGCATAGATGGAGATTTAACTTGCAATCCTATATATACTTGCCTGGGAGTAAGCCCCATTTAACACAGTGGGACTTACTTCTACATAGATATGTATAGGATTGCACTGTTATTGTCTTGCCCTCATTCTGCCCTCTTTAGCTTTCCAGCAGTATGTTTTTATCCCTTTATATTTTGGCCCAGCTTCCCAGAGGGGGTGATTTCAACTGGGAACATGGCATGGGGGAAGGTAGGTTAACCCCCTCGTGAGGTGGCTGCTTTGATCTTTAAAAACAACTACAGGGGATCCTATTCACAGATAATTCCCCATCAAATCTAGTATGGCTTGAACACTTTCCAGTCTATCCTTTGTTATGTTCCTCAACTGTTTCCTCACCTCACCCATTCACTTCCTCTTCTTCTTGTATCCTTCCTTAAAAAAAAAAAAAAAAATCCAATACCTCTTAGATTTGCTTCACCAGTTATCTGTTCCTCGCACTTTTGTGGTACATATTTGGAGGACTGCGTACAAAATGTACAAGGACATTAAAAAACAAACACAAACTTGTTCTGATGCTGTTGTTACCTAGCCAAAGTTGGTGGAATGTAGTCCACAAAAGTTTAAACCATAATAAATCTATTAGTCTTTAAACCACAAGACTGTGTTCTTACTTCAGTAAAGTTCCTCCAAGGCCAATTTCATGCTGTGTACAATAACCACGGCACCAAACCAATGTTGAAAAGTCATTTCAATCCTATACATGCCAACATTGACAATCCCAAGAGAAGTAAATTTGGAGGCTGCTTACCCTAGAACAGCTGTCTTCTGTCCTTCAGACCTAGCCTATACATTCAAAGGAATGTACTACTTTAGGTGGGGGTTTCTATTTCTGATAGCTTTGCCATGTACCAAGATGTGGAATGAGCTCCCTCGAGAGGTTTGCCTATGTTACGTTCTGGCGCCAGGTGAAGACCTTTTTATTCTCCCAGTATTTTAGCATTTTAGTTTCCTAGCTCCAGTGTTTTAAATCTGTTTTTTAAATCTCTGCATTGCTGCTAGGTTTTATTCTGGTTGTACTGTTATATTGTGGCTTTAAGCGTTCATATTTTATATTGTTTTATGCTGCGCTTTGTGGTTTTGATTTTTGAACCGCTCAGAGACCTTCAGTTATTGGGCGGTATAGAAATGAAATAAATAAGATTCCTGCAAATGAAATAAAATAAAAACTAGTCGATGGGGAGAAAGGTCCTATCCAAGTCCTCTCCCTGCTTTCTGACTGCAGTGATTTTGTGTAGGGAATTCAAAAGTATAACCCCCCACCCCTACCCCCAGCCTGAAATGAAAGCATCCATTGTAGTATGTCAGGAGACTCTTCCTCCTTATTACCTCATTATGCTCTATGTGCAGATTAGGTGGTGGTGCACTTAGCTAATTTTAGACTCTGGACTTCTTGGGGGTGAGGAGCTTCTTTGGATGTTAATGTGTATAATGTGTTCACTTACTTAAAAATGTGGTAAACCATCTGCGCTGCATTTGGGGGCCCTCGTGCACATTCTTTTTAGTGGACCCTGGACTTCTGCCCCAAATTTCCACCCACGGTACCACTGAGATTAGGCCTTCAGACATGTTTAATATTTGCGGTCCTTAATGCATTTTAAAAGCACCATGGTAAAGATACTTCTGATTATGTAACAGAACATTAGACAGAATACTTTTTTGTAATCCACTCTGAAGAGCTGAGTTCTTGCAAAGAACTTTTGCTGTGTTTTATGAGTTACTGTAAGCCATCCTAGAACTTTGCAGTTGAACGCTGATATAGAAATGTTTTAAATAAAGTAAAACAACAAATACCCTGAGGCCCAGCTTCTGCACAGTTTATCTAACTGGTCCAAGTTGCCAATATGTTTGAAGGTAAGTGCAAATGAAGAGGAAGGATAGTTAAATTAGATTAACTGTGATGCAGATCAGCCTTTCTGGTGGCAGTCTCCTGTTAAGAGAATAAGAGGTGGCACTAGCACCCAGTGAAACTAAATTTGTTGGGGAAACAGAAAACATAACTGTGTGAGCATAGGATAGGAGTGTGTTAGATGACAGTAGAAAAGTTATGTAAGGTGAGCCAATAGGAGTTCAAACAAAAGACAGTGAGAAATTGATTTTTCATATGCATTTTATGAATTCTTTACATTAAAAGTTCACCCTATTTGCCAAACAATGGCATGTGTATGTGTCAGGGTCCTCAGCCTCAGGAACCAAATCCATACCTCTTGGAGGCCAAATCTGATACCCCAGGGTTCCCCAAAAGGCCATGTCCCCTTCCCCTAGTTCCACCCCCTTTCCTCCAATCATCCATCATTTGGTCATTTTTCTGAATCTTCTGCAGTATTCCCCCCGCCCCACTGTAAAAGGTTGAGATGCCCCTCCTAAGGCTTAGGTATCGCCAGTAAGATCTTTAAGCTTCAATATGCTGTTATTTGGTGGGGGTTGGCCCACCCTTTTTGCCTTCGGCCTGCCACTGGACTGTGTCTCCCCCCTCCCCCCAAGAACTTCTCCGAAATGGAATCTGGCCCTCAGGCTGAACAAGGTTTTGCACCCCAGCCCTAGAGGATCCAACATGGCTGCTGCCACCACCCCTTTTTATTTTATATTATTGTTAAGGGTCCATGCTGAGTGGGGAAAGCACAAGGCCAGGTGGCTTCTTTCTCCCCTCCAAATGCATCTGTGCTCTGCTCTCAACAGAACTTCCCTCTGCAATCCTACATCAGGGCCAAGAGGTACTGTGGGCAAATGAAGATGGTGGCCACTTCCGCCACCCAGCCTGGTGGTTTTTTTCAGTACCAAGGCCTTAAATCTTTTTTTGAAGGGGCACTGCCCATCATTGGTACCTGGTAAACACACCTTGCCCAGGACCCCTCAGACCTGATCCCTGGCCTGATTTAGTTATTTTTTTAAAAAAAAAATCTTTAGAGTTTGAGGAAGAAGAAATAACTGTTGGTTCCTGGTCAAATCCAAAACAGCATTGAGCTGAAGGGGTTTTTTGCTTTTTACTAAAACATAGGGAGGTGGGAAGCAAATTCTTACTGGATTAATGTGTATGTCATTTACTGATTATACATGAACTTGAGCACGCTCCGGGAGAGAACGCAGGACAGGAAGGCCTGGCGTGCTATGGTCCATGGGGTCACGAAGAGTCGGACACGACTGAACGACTGAACAACAACAACTCCATTAACCAATACAGCCACAGTTATGTCATGTACCAAAGAATGTGAGAATGAAAATGCAAGCCTCGTGTTTTCATTATAATACTCCACGAGATCATATAAACAAGCACGATGTCCTCTGTCTGATCTTAGTATGTGACCCCAGTGTAGGAGGAAAGGGAATGAAGAGCATTATATGTTTAGAGAAAATAATAAGCATCCATTTGTTTCCACTGACTCAGGTAATAACAGGTTACATGCAGTGCTGGGTAAAAAAACATACACACACAAGTGACTCATGTGTTGGACATAATAGGAGTTAAAAAGAGAATTCTAAGACTTTATTTTTGACTAAGAATGGTGCTGCAACAAAAACAACTGGTCCTTTTCATGCTCTCTAATGATATGGGTCAGTGTAGTGTGGCGGATATAAAGGGCTCTTGGAGCAGAAAGACTGGGTTTAAAACTCTTCTCACTTGGTAGCCTTACACTGCAGGGTTGATTTGAGGAGAAAATGGAATAAATCCCATGTACACTCCCCAGAGATCATTGGGATAAGGATGATTTTCAGATATAATTTGACTGGAACTCCCTCCAGAACACTTGCATCTGGGTTCACAGTGTGGTGCATGTGGCCACCATTGAACCCACGATCACCTCCCTTGGCACTTGTCAGGCATCCTGCCATGCCTTATTGTTAAAGATTTAAAACAAAAAACAAAAAAAACCCCATTATTAATACTTAATTGGAAGGCTGGCATGCTGCAAAGTGAAGTGTCAGCATCCAGCACCATCTTTAACTCCAGGAATTCCTCTAAGCCCTATGCAAGCCCCGCAGGCATTACTAGAAAATAAAAATGGCAGGTAGCTTAAGCCCAGCCCTTTGTTTTGAAGGATGCCCAGTCACCCAGAAAAAAGAAAAAGGTAAGCTGGGGGGTGGTTGAACACATTCTGGGGGCTAGAAGTGGTGGCAGGGAGCAGGTATGTGTGTGTTTTGCCTGGTTTTGTATGTGGTGTGTGCGTGTGCATGTGTGTTTGTGCATGCATGAGTTGCCTGGGTATGTGTGGAAGGGGGGCTCTGATCATCACCAGGTTTGTTGTGCTTTGGGGGGGGGGGAATTGTGTGCTTTGATGTTTGAGGCTCAGACCCCACCACTGCCTCGTTCTCAGTTACTTGGCCAAGTTACATGTCAATGAGCCTCATCAAGTTGCCTTGATGAAATGGATTGAAATGGATTGGGGAAGAAAACTGTGGGTTCAAAAGAGTGGTTTTGTGTTTTGGAGCTCAGACCACACCTCTGCTTTGTACTTCATATTTGTTATTTATTTTTAATGTATTATTACATTTACATCCCACCTTTTTTCCTCCTGCAAGGAACTCAAGGAGACTTACATGGTCCTCTTCCTCTTCATTTTTATCTTCACAACAATGCTGTGAGCTAGGTTAGGCTGAGAATCAGTCACTGGTTCAAAGTCACCAGGGAGCTTCTGGCCAACTGTGGACTAGAACCCAGATCTCCTGTCCCAGTCCAGCACTCTAACTACTATACCACACTGGTTCTCCTTGAGCAAGTTAGTATTTTTTTAGCCTCTCAACTTGGCCTTCTGGGAAATGGTTGTTTTGCGACTGGCCACACCCACCATGGCAGCCATTTTGTAATATTAACATTCTCAAAATTCTAGATGTGTCCACCTGCACCAAAAGGTTGGTGCCCCCTGACCTACCTACATCTTTCATGTGGGTTTCCCACTGGTGACTGGTTGTCTACTGTGTGAATAGAATGCTGGACTAGATAGGCCTTTAGTTTAATTCAGCATGGCTCTTTTTATGTTCTTATTTGGGCTTTCATATGATGGAAGGTAGGTTTCTCCTTTCAGCCACCATGTAAATGATACAGCTGAAGCAAAGCCTCCATGAGAACACTCGGCCAAACAAACTCCTGTTCATCCCATTTTCTCTTGTCTTTCCTTTGTTGAGGGAGAGAAGACAAGAACAGGGTTTCCTTGCAATCAAGCATTCATACTGAGTATGTTACGTCACTGGAATGATAGAGAGTGGGAGGTGAACTACTCTTCTAACATGCAAAGTAATATATGAACTAGGGCTGAATCTCTGTTAGTAATATCTGCCCTAAACTCTGTGCCTTGGTACACCTTTTTTGGTAGTGGCACCCATACTTTGGAAGAACCTCCATAGGGGAGATCTGCCTGACTCAATCATTGGTTGCTTTCCCAGGGCAATTAAAACATACATATCTCAACAGGCATTTTGTTGCTGAGACTATTTATTTCTTTTGATGCGCCTACCAACACAGTTGTTTTTATGTACTGTTGTTGTTTGTTTAATATGTTGTTTCATGGATGCTATTTTATATTGTTTAATATAATGATCATCATGGATAGGGAATTAATTAATTTAATTACTTCCTTTCAATAAATAAATGCTCATAAATGTCCAGAAATGTTACAGATTTTGTTGTGAATATTGCTGATTTCACAAGAAAAAACGTACATGGAAAGACTATGCGACTCATGGACAGAATCTGTATCTTGGCTCTAATCTGTAGCAAATGTATAATGTCAAAACGAGTGGTGTAGACAAGGTTTGTTAAAGGTCAGGCTGAGTCAGCTGCAGCACCAGGTGTTCAGAAACAGAGCAGGCACCTATGAGAATAAATCAACCAAGAGGTAAGGCCAAAAGTTGTAAATCAAGGTCAAGAAGCCATGTGGGATCAAGGTCTACTCAAAGGAACTGCCCCCTCCCCCCACGAAAAGCTGCTAAAAAGCTGGAAGAAATCAGAGCAGAAATGGGGCACAATGCTGGCTTTACTAAATGTCCATATATTGGCAGGTATCTCCTCCATCATAGTCTTGATTATCATCTCTGAAAGCCTACATTTCTAAAATGCATATGTTGTTATAGCAAGACACCTCCTGCATACAAAGTATGTGCTCTATTCTCTGAACAACAGCTTTGGCACTGTGGCCCTCAGTTCTCACCCTACTCTGTTGGGAGGCTGAGGAAACCAGTAATTCTTGGTATATTTTATTTTCAAAATATGCTGTTTTCAGAGATGTTACATTTTTACATCTAGTTCCTTTGCCTTTTGGGTCTCAAAACAGAAGCATCTTAATCTGGGAACCAAAAAGGATACTCTTTGGTGAAGCCATCTCAGACATAAAAATAATGGAAAATTGGAACATACATTTCTTAAACAAACTCATATCTTCCATTGTGAAGAAGGATCTCTCTTTCACATGGTATATATTGCTGGTAATTACTAAGCCAGGAACTGTGGACCCATGCTATTTTGCCTGACTTATCTCCATTCGTACACAAATTGAGTACACGCTAGCAGCAAGTATCTCTTGTTAAAAATTGGCACTATATCTATCAAACTGCTTTGCTTCTTAAATAGGTACAAGTTTGGAAGGCATGAGGTAGGTGTACTTATTAATGCTAGAATACTGGCCTTCTGCCAGTTCAGGTAATTGCATTCTAACTAAACAAACATTTACCCTTTGCTTTAAATTAGAGATGTTGTTATAAACATGAATCATGTCAGGTAGATGCAAAACTCCACTTTCGAAAAGACTGTTTCAATAGCTGGTATGTGATCTCTCCAGGCAGAAATCAGTGTTCTTTACAATGTAAACCATGAGAAAACACATAGAGAGATATTGGAGGAAAGACCTGTATTGGTTTATTGTTAACATGCTAGGAAAAGACCTAAGCAGATACATTGTTAAAATAATGGTTAATTAAGAAGTGAGGAAGAATTCATGGGACTGACCCAAGAAATGAACAAGAATGAGAATTAGACCATACACATATTTAAGGTGAATGTCAGAAACTCAGAAAATGTTGACATTTATTGCCAATCCTCAACACTGTAGGAAGCCAATAGTAAATGTTAGAAAACTCTGACATTTACTGGTAGATCTCAATGCCAACCAAATCATTTTCACAGAAGTGAAAATTTCACTTTTTCAAATTTCACCGTCATTTCCCCAGTTAGCCATTAAGGAATAACATACATCATGGCACATTGGCAAACATCCACAACATGCCTTGTAAAATACTCACTCCTGACATTTATCAGTAATTCTCAAGATAATTGGTAAATGTCCATGAATTTTATAAATCAGTGGCACTTGTTTTTCTCCTTTTGGAATAGAAGATACAGTCAAAATATTTCATGGAATATTCTCCTCTGTTACGTCCCCCGTTGTTTAATACAAGACTAAACACCATGAATTATGTATTCATAGTTTTAATTTGTTACATTTGCAAGTTCTATGAGTTTATAACTGCAGCTGATTTTGTTTTATGACTCTTTTTGATACTTGCAGCACAATCATATACATGTCTGCAAAAGAATAAGCCCATTCCTTTGCAGAGCCTTAGTCCCAAGTAAGCCTGTACAGGTGTGTAGCCTTAATGAATTATTAGATAACAGGAAAGAGACTTGTTTGGCCTTATTAATTATCAGATGTCACTGTTTTTAAACACTTACCACTAGACTCCAAACATGTTAAAAAGTTTCAGCAATTCATACCTGAGCATTATTTAGAATAAAATATGGGCACACACAGTGGATTTTTTCTAGCACAATATTCCATGCAGAAAAGCAGACTTTTAAACATAGCAATGGGTGAATGTTAGAAAATTTAAGTAGGGTATGATGCATTTTCTGGTTGATGCATGTAATGCTTCTGTGTGGCAATATTCATGTTATCATTTTTTAAAGTCTCACATGAGTGCAGAAAATCATGCCGGCACCTCTCTCTCTCTCTCTCTCTCTCTCACACACACACACACACACACACACAAGCAAGCAATCTTGCTCCACTCCTGCAAGGATTTTTTTTATGCTTGGGAACTTTGAGGGGAAAGTACACCAATTTTTGGAAAATATTTTCTGGGGAATCCCGCCATGTTGGTTAACGCTATTGGTGTGCTAGAGGTCCCTTACGCTAGCGCAACATAATTTATGTTCGTGCTAGTGTCTGATTGGATACTGCTCAACTAGTGCTAGTGAATTCTGGGTATTAAGATACTGCTGTAGTATTACCCAACATGTGACTTGCAGTGCGTATCCACTGAATAACAAAACAGCATCTCTCAAAATCCACCATCTTTGCTGTTAGTAACATAGACCAAACTATACATGTGCTGTGTTTCATCTTTGCAGTTTGAATGAAAAAATGGTTAGAATGTAGGTGTACATTTAAATATGCTGTTACTGTTTTTAGCTGCTGCTTTTATTTTTGTTTTAGACTTGTTGTGTTTTATTATGATGTCAATATTTTGTTTTTTAACATGCTATGAGCAGCCATAGCAGGGGTTACTCTAAAAGGCAGCCAATAAATAAATTAATACATTCATTCAATCTGCCTTACCCTCTCTGTCCACATACCATTTGCCAGAGGGTCCGCATCTGTCCTCGGACGCCGCCCAATCCTTTGCACACATGGATCTTAAGATGGAGGCTGCCTTCCACAACCTGGTGCCCTCCAGATATGTTGGACTGCAACTCCCATCATTCCCAGCCAGCATAGCCATAGTCAATATCACTTCTGCAGGCTGTAAGGGACATAAGATCCCAGGCAGACAGAACAGCTTTTACTGGGTAAACATAGGTAAATGTAAGGAGCAATAGCATATGTAAAGTTTCACAGGACTCTTCAGCAACTGGAGAGCTGGCATGCTTTTCCAGCCCAGGTGAATAAGTAGTTCAGGTTGGGGGTAGATCGGTGTCCCATACCTCCCCACAAACTGCAAATGGCTTGCAGCCAATTCCCATCACTAGAGCTCTTGCTCACCCAGAGCCATTCTTTACCTCAGGGGCAGAAAATTTGGCAGCCGGATGTTTGCAGAGGTCTGCCAGCTGCTGACCTCTGTCCCACATCAGTCTAGTCTGGTCAGTTAGACCCTAGACAGCTTTTGGGGACAGGGGGTTGGACAGCAGTTTGTAAAACTGGGCTGTGGCCTCCTGCCAGTTTTTGAAAAAAATAAAGTTATGTGCCAAGAAAAGCAGGGATCTGCACGCCGGATCAGTCATGGGAATTGTAGAGCCACACTAATGCTTGCTGCTTTTCAGTCATTCTGATTTTTGAGTGGGAGAAATCTTAGTCAACCCCGGCTTCTGACGTTGCAACAAAACATTGCCCAGCATCTTTTTGAGCCTATTTTCGTACCTTTGAGGACTAGGAACTTGATTTTATTTTCAGCTTAACGTTGGGGTTCTCAGGATACATACGATTTGCAGGCCCATATCAAGCTTTGACACATTTGGTTTCTGTCTGTTTGAGCTCCCAAATCAAACTGATGTACACATCCAATAAATTGTTCCCTCAAACATGTTTCCTTCCAGCCATTGGTTCTAAAACCAAATGTGTAATTTGTAGGCATAACCACAAGAATTTCATTTTCATTTCATTTATTACATTTCTGTACTGCCCAATAGTCAAAGCTCTGGAATATTCTTCCCTAAATATCACCTTTTCCATATAGAACTCTCAGCCTTCAATTTCAAACTCAAAGCTGATTACTAAGTGTGCAGCTGCTCTCACACAGTTTCATATTGAATCAACTACCCTCAGACCTCCAGCCCCTTGTGTCTTTGGTATTGAGGTACATTCCACAGATCCCACTCTTTTCTTTCATTTTTCCAGGATAGCCTAGAAGAACTATAAGGTCCATATAGCCAATCACCATCTGCCTTTCCAAACCTGCCATTTCAGGGTTAGCGGAAAAGATGTAAAGCGCCTAAGGCAGAGTTCAGTTCCAAACTAATTTAAAACAAAAATAAAACTGGTGGGAAAGAAGTTGGGATGGATTGTTTTAGTTGTTTTGAAAAAAAGGGGGTACAAATATATCAGTCCTATATTAGGCATCTTGAGTGTGTGTGTCCGGATTCTGTGTTATCCCTAGATATTCAGGTGGTATTCAGCTGAGGTTGATCGGTTCTATGAAGACCTACAACACCTTCCAGAACTAACACCAAAAAAGATGTCCTTTTCATCATAGGGGATTGGAATGCCAAAGTCCAAAGACTGGAATGCCAGTCAAGAAATAACTGGGATAACAGGCAAGCATGGCCTTGGTGTACAAAATGAAGCAGGACAAAGGCTAATAGGGTTTTGCCAAGAGAACACGCTGATTGTAGCAAACACTCTTTTCCAACAGCACAAGAGGCGACTCTACACATGGACATCACCAGATGGTCAATATCGAAATCAGATTGATTATGTACTTTGCAGCCAAAGATGGAGAAGCTCTATACAGCCAGTAAAAACAAGACCTGGAGCTGACTGTGGCTCAGATAATGAGCTTCTTGTTGCAAAATTTCGACTTAAATTGAAGAACGTAGGGAAAACCACTTAACCATTCAGGTATGACCTAAATCATATCCCTTATGAATATACAGTGGAGGTGAGGAATAGATTTCAGGGATTAGACCTGATAGACAGAGTGCCTGAGGAACTATGGACAGAGGTCTGTAACATGGTTCAGGAGGCAGCAACTCAATCCATCCCAAAGAAAAAGAAATGCAAGAAAACCAAGTGGCTGTCTGATTAGGCTTTACAAGTAGCTGAGGAAAGAAAGGAAGCAAAAAGCAAGGGGAAGATATTAGCGTAGTCAATGAAGCAGAAATAGGCATTTTTCTGGAATTCTCTTGCTTTCTCCATGATCCAGCGAATGTTGGCGATTTGATCTCTAGTTCCTCTGCCTCTTCGAAACCCAGCTTGTACTTCTGGTAGTTCTCGGTTCACATGCTGCTGAAGCCTAGCTTGTAGGATTTTGAGCATAACCTTGCTGGCATGTGAAATGAGCGCAATTGTATGGTAGTTTGAACACTCTTTGGCATTGCCCTTCTTTGGAATTGGAATGTAAACTGACCTTTTCCAGTCTTGTGGCCACTGTTGTGTGTTCCAAATTTGTTGGCATATTGAGTGCAGCACTTTAACAGCATCATCTTTTAGGATTTTAAATAGCTCAGCTGGAATACTGTCATCTCCGCTAGCTTTGTTGTTGCTAATGCTTCCTAAGGCCCACTTGACTTCACCCTCTAGGATGTCCAGCTCAAGTTCAGTGACAACACTATCATGGCTATCAGGAACATTAAGATCTTTCCTGTATAGTTCTTCTGTGTATTCTTTCCACCTCTTCTTAATCTCATCTGCTTCTGTTAGGTCCCTGCCTTCTTTGTCCTTTATCATGCCCATCTTTGCACAAAACGTTCCCTTGATATCTCCGATTTTCTTGAAGAGATCTCTAGTCCTTCCCATTCTATTCTTTTCCTCGATTTCTTTGCATTGTTCATTTAAGAAGGCCTTCTTGTCTCTCCTTGCTATTCTCTGTAACTCTGCATTCAGTTGGATATATCTAAGCCTTTGATTGTGTGGATCACAACAAACTCTGGCAAATTCTTAAAGAGATGGGAGTACCAGATCACCTTACCTGTCTCCAGAGAAACCTGTACGAGGGACAAGAAGCAACAGTAAGAACCAGACATGGAACAACCGAGTGGTTCAAAATTGGGAAAGGAGTAAAACAAGGCTGCATATTGTCCCCCTGCTTATTTAACTTATATGCAGAGTACATCATGAGAAACGCCAGGTTGGATGAATCACAGGTCAGAATTAAGATTCCTGGGGGAATTTTCAACAACCTCAGATACGCAGACGATACCACCCTAATGGCAGAAAGCGAAGAGGATCTAAAGAACCTCTTGTTGAGGGTGAAAGAGGAGAGTGCAAAAGCTGGTTTGAAATTCAACATTAAAAAAACGAAGATCATGGCATCTGGCCCCATCACTTCCTGGCATATAGAAGGGGAAGAAATAGAAGCAGTGAGAGATTTTATCTTCTTGGGTTCCAAGATCACCGCAGACGGTGACTGTAGCCATGAAATTAAAAGATGCTTGCTCCTTGGGAGGAAAGCTATTTATTTTATTATTTATTTATTTATTTATTTATTTCTATACCGCCCAATAGCCGAAGCTCTCTGGGCGGTTCACAAAAACTAAAACCAAACAACACACATTAAAACAATTTAAAATAAATAGAACATTAAAACCACAATATAACAATACAACCACAATAAAACCTAGCAGCAGTACAGGAGTTTAAAATACAGATTTAAAACAGCAAAGATAAAAATTTAGAAAGCTAAAATGCCTGGGAAAATAAAGAGGTCTTCACCTGGCGCCGAAAGGAGTACAATGTAGGCGCCAGGCGAACCTCATTAGGGAGCTCATTCCAGAGCCGGGGTGCCACAACAGAAAAAGCCCTCCTCTTAGTAGCCACCCGCCTCACTTCCTTTGGCAGGGGCTCACGGAGAAGGGCTGCTGCTGATGATCTTAAGGTCCGGGCAGGCAAATATGGGAGGAGGCGATCCTTCAGGTAACCTGGCCCCAAGCCGTTAAGGGCTTTGAATGTTAACACCAGCACTTTGAATCGGGCCCGGAAATGGACCGGCAGCCAGTGCAGCTGGAAAAGTACTGGCGTAATATGAGCTCGCAGGCCAGTCCCTGTTAACAATCTTGCTGCCCTATTTTGGACCAGCTGAAGTTTCCGGACCGTTTTCAAAGGCAGCCCCACGTATAACGCATTGCAGTAATCCAGACGAGAAGTTATCAGAGCATGGATAACTGTAGCTAGGCTATCTCTGTCCAGATAAGGGCGTAGTTGGTATACCAGCCTAAGCTGATAAAAAGTTTTTTTTTTTTTTTTTAAAAAAAAAAAGCTATGGCAAACCTAGACAGCATAGTAAGAAGCAGAGACATCACCTTGCCGACAAAGGTTCATATAATCAAAGCTATGGTTTTCCCAGTAGTAATGTATAGGGATGTACGAAAGTCACTTACCTTTTCGCGGATTGTGTTCAGGGGGGGGAGGCGTTCCGTCCTCCCCCCCCCCCCCCGGAATCCTGCCTGGCCTGCTCTGCTCCATGGCGGCTCCGCGGAGCAGCTGGCCAGGGCCATCCGCAGCCGGATTTCCAGCCATGGACTGGCTGTTGCGGATGCAAATGGCGGCCGCCATAGTGGCCGCCATTTGCATCCAGCCAGGCAGCCGTGATAGGCTACGTAAGTCTTTACGTAGCCTATCACAACTGGGAAAAAAAAATGGCGTACGCAAATGGCGGCGGCTATGGCAGCTGCCATTTGCATTCCCTATTTTTTGCCATTCTAGCCTACATAAATATTATGTAGGCAATTACAGCGAAAAGAAAGGGAACCACAAATAGTGTAGTCGGTGCTATTTGCGTTTCTCTTTTTTTTTCGCCATAAAAGCCTACGTAAATATTTATGCCGCCATTTGCGTATGCTGGTTTTTGTTTTGTTTTTTCATTGGCTTGCCGTGATAGGCTACGTAAAGACTTACGTAGCCTCTCACGGCAAAGACCAGAATGCAAATGGCGGCTGCGGCAGCCGGTCGAAAGACCAGCTGCCACCAAAGCCACCGCCGCCAAAGCTGCCACTGGATCCGCCGCCGTCGTCTGGAACATCCGCCCCAGGTAAGTCTCGTCCCAGGGGGAATCTGTGGGGGGGGCAGGCCGTTCCACCATGGATTTCGGGGGGCCAAATGCCAGTGCATTCGGCCTCACTGAAATCCATGGCGGAATTCTCCGCCATCCCTAGTAATGTATGGCTGTAAGAGCTGGACTATAAGGAAGGCTGAGCGCCGAAGAATTGATGCTTCCAAACTGTGGTGCTGGAGAAGACTCTTACGAGTCCCCTGGACTGCAGAGGATGAGATGGCTAGATAGCATCACCAATGCAATGAATATGAACTTGATCACGCTCCGGGAGAGAGCAGAGGACAGGAAGGCCTGGCGTGCTATGGTCCATGGGGTCACGAAGAGTTGGACACGACTTAATGACTGAACAACAACAAAGCAGCCAAGAGCGCTTCTTACCAGCTTTGACTTTTCACTTCAGAGAAATTGGACCTGACTTCATTTTCTCATATCTCAGTTATGCCAGGTTGGATTATTGCAATGCTCTCTGCATGGGGCAGCCTTTGACGATGACATAGAACTGCAGTTGGTCTAAACTGCTGCAGCTACTATAGTTTTGACTGAAGCTTAGTGGTTGACCCACATAACAATGATTCTGAACCTTCTCCCTTGGTTACCTATGTGGTTCCAGGACCAATTAAAAGTGCTGGCATTAACTTTTAAAGGGCTTAGGGCACAATCTTATGCATGTTTAGACAGAAAAAAAGCCTTTTCTCTGTCTAAACATGCATAAGATTGAGCCCTTAATGACTTATCACTGGTTATGTTTTTTTTTTAACATGTTCTCAGATCTTTCTAAGCAGATTTCAGCACCAATGCAATGAATATGAACTTGAGCACACTCAGGAAAGGAAGGCCTCTCGTGCTATGGTCTATGGGGTCACGAAGCGTCGGACACGACTTAACGACTGAACAACAACAACAGATCTTTCTAAGCAGATTTCAGATACATTTTATTTTTAAAGCTGGGTAACATTTGATTAAATAAGTACATTATTTGATAATGCTGCTGATTATTTTTTTACGGTGGGGTTGCAAGAGGGAAGAATGGAACAGCATTACTTGACTGAAAAGCGATATAAAATCAAAGATTAATATAATTGGAAAGTGACTGAAGCTCATCTATGCCATTGCCATGTCTGTTGTCTTGGCTCAGGTATCTCTGCACATAGGAATACAGGGTACCCTAAAGAATATGGTGGAGAAGGGTTACATGGTCCTATGTACCTGGTGGTGATGAGAATGTGGAGACAGTAAAGTAGACAGAAGTGTGGAAGGGGCAGTTGGGTACATATCTCTCTCTCACAATGCAAAATGTAATTTATTTTTCAACTGAATTGATTGCCGTGCTTCTGTTTGGCTTGCTGGTTGAAAAGTTGCTGTTTTAATTTGTCTTTTAATATGTAATTGTATGGTTTTTATATTGGATTTGTTTGGTTGGTTTTTAATGTTGTGTACACCGCCCTGAAATCCCTTGCTGATGAAGGGTGGTTTATACATTTTAGAAATAAATACAATAAATAGATGAAAGCAGCTTTGACACATACTGGACCAACAAAACAAAACACCATCTTTAAAGAGTCACACGTCTCAATGAACAGATCATGGAGGTAATGGGAATCGTCTTTAAAAACAGGATGTGGTGCCAGCATCCTACCAAATGGCTGCTTTATGCGATATACTGGAATCATTCCCTTTCTGCTAAGTCAGCCTATGCATTGACTCCCTATGGATGGGATGAGACCATGTATAATCGTGTCTGCCACAGAATTCAAGAGCGACAGGGACAGAATGGTTCACAGTGAACCACCAATAGGGCTTCACCATACTTGGAGCCCCTCACCAATTCTGTGAAATTTCACAGGTCTTCGCTGGCTATATAAAGAAACAGCCATTTACACCTTTGAAACTGCACCTAAATTAGCTTCAGGGTTTATAACAAGCAATCTCATTTTCAGATGAGCAGTGTGTGTTTCATATCTTCTCCTAGTCCAATCCTGTCTCTCAAATACATGTAACTACATGACAAGTCAGGGAAGGGAATAAATAACCCTGCCAAGGATTTGGAAGTCAAACTGTTCTATTATAGTCAACATATTGCACATCAGATGAGAACAGCAGAGTTTTAATTAAACGGAAACAAAGAGAGGACAAGGTTACACAATTCGCTGAATAATGCTTTTAAGATATCTTATTTCAAATAGATAGAAATTTCTGGACAATGTGGGATTCTAAAGGCACAATCCTATGCATGTTTAAAGAGAAAATAGTCCTACAGCTCCCAACATTCTTCAGCCAGCATGGCTTGCTGGGGAATGCTGGGAGTTGTAGGACTTTTTTCTGTCTAAACATGCATAGGATTGCACCCTAATTCAGCCTTCCCCAACCTGGTGCCCCCAAATGTTTTGGACCAGAACTCCCATAATTCCTGACTATTGATGATGCTGGCTGAGGCTAATGGGAGCTGGAGACCAACAACATCTGGACGGCCCCATCCCTGTTCTAGTTAATGTAGCCTTTATGTTCAAATTACATTATGGGATATGCAAAACCCAGTTTAAGCATTACTTGTGAAAATGGCTTTATGTTGCAATCTTATGGACACGTATTTGGAAGTACATCTCATTGAACCCAGTGGGACTTACTTCTAAGTAAAGGTATATAGGATTGGGCTGTAATTAAATCTTCCTTAAGGAACCATAATGCATTTGAAAATGCCCGGAGGGTAAGTTAAGCAAGTAATTCTGGTTTTGCCATTGTTGTCCATGTGGCAATGTTTGCTAGAATAGAGCAACTATATTTAAAATACAATGGGTTTTTGTTTTTAAACCACCACTAAAATCAGGTCTACTTCTGGGTTTTTTTAAAGCATAATTAAGAAATCTCAAGTCAACAATGTTAGTCATCTCAGGTTTCTTTTCCTGTTTCTGCTCAACATTTCAGAAAAAGGAAGAAGCCTACATGTATGGTTAGATATGTATACGATTATATATAGCTTTATATAAAACCCCTGTTTACATGCATACTGATAAAAGTTAAAGATATATCCTTCATATGTGCATATACATATAGACTCCATAGTCAATAGTGCTTAAGATAACATGTCCACAGCAAAAACTCTTTAAAAAGAACACATCACTGAATTCATCATCTTACAAAACGAAGTACCATTTTTGCTTGGAAGCAAACATTTTACTAGAACGTGCAAAGTCAGACTAGCAACATGTGGGCACAAGTTCCTTCATTTCACTGGGTAATTTGGAACTTACTTTGTCTTAATTTACAAGTAGGTTAATAATATTTGTTCAGATAATCCTAAATTGCTAGAAGCACCTACACTGTCAAGCACAGGTTGGAACCATAACTGAGGATTTAACATTACTAGTAACATAGGAAGTGCTACTGAATGATAGTACATTCAGCATAATTAGCACGTAAGTCTTAAACAGATTCCACACACTTAAACAATATATTTAGTTGTTCTATTTGTTGCATCTGTACCCCACTTTTCCTTTGAAGAACCCAAAGCAGTGTTTTAGCTCACAACTGTGTGAAGTATGTTACACTGAGAGACAGTAGCTTTCAGAGTGAACTGCATTACATAGCTAAGCAGGAATTTGAAATTAGGGTTTCCATATCCAAACCAAACATTCTAGACAAAACCATGATGGGTTTTTGGCATGGAGACTTGATAGGGTGCCCAGATAAAAAGAGGGCAGGACTCCTGCACCTTTAAGAGGTGTGCAGAAGAGGGGATTTCAGCAGATGTAGGTTGCAGGACAAACTGCACTAGCTGAAATTCCCTCTCCTTCACAATGATTAAAGGTGCAAAAAAACTCTTTTGCATCTGACCACCCTGCTATGCACTGCCACTGCAATCCTTTGCATGTTTACTCACAAGTAAGTTCTACTGTGTTCAGTGGGGCTTACTCTCAGAAAAAACATTTATAGGATTGCAGCCCTAGAGATGTTACAGCAGCTGCTTCAAGCTCCCACAGTAGGAAAGCGGTTTTCACCAGCTGCAATCATCCACCACTACAATGGATGAAGCTACCCTAATAGCCAATTCACATATATTTCCAGGTACGTCACCGGCTTTCTTCTCACTCAGTTACTTAGCACTTCATATCTCATAGCTAAATGTTGGTATTGACTCCTTCTAAAAGCATTGCATTTCAGCTGATGTGAGTGGTAGGAAAAGTCTACCTATGCCTGATCTCTGGTGGCTTAATCACACTGTGGGTTTCTTCACACAGCTTTTATCCTGCTATAGACATTGCTCACTCACAGAAGTCTGCGGGCCCTTTAGATAACGTTGTTAACCTCCAGGGTGTCTCCTGCACTAAATGACCTTTATTCCATTTTTAAATAGATTGGAAATAATGAGCTATCAAATTACCTTGCTTGTATTCTGTTTGAGTTCCCTCCGTGAAAAAGGAAAAGCCAGAAGAAGAGGAGGTAGATCAATGAAACATATGGAAGACTCAGATAACGAGGAAAGGGGAGCCCGTGTAAAGGGGGTCCCTTGTGATCCTGCATTTAAAACGGAAGCAGAAGGCCCCATTTTAAATGTGGGATTTTAGGCTGGTGCAGAGCTGCTCCATGCAAATCATCATTATGTGTTACAGTCAAGTAATTAGCCTGGTCTTTGACACTGTGGGTTGGATCCAAAGTTATAGAGTGCAACTCTGATCATACATTGAGAGTTTCCTAACCCTCTTCCTCACTGAAGCCCCTGTACTCCTCTCCCCCAAGTAGCAGGAACCAAGTTTTTATGTTGTTGTTGTTCAGTCGTTAAGTCGTGTCCGACTCTTCGTGACCCAATGGACCATAGCACGCCAGGCCTTCCTGTCCTCCGCTCTCTCCTGGAGTGGGCTCAAGTTCATATTCATTGCATTGGTGATGCTATCTAGCCATCTCATCCTCTGCCGTCCCGTTCTCCTTTTGCCTTCAGTCTTTCCCAGCATCAGGGTGTTTTCCAGTGGGTTTTCTCTTCGCATTAGGTGGCCAAAATATTTGAGCTTCAGCTTCAGTATCTGTCCTTCCAATGACCAGTCAGGGTTGATTTCCTTTAGGACTGACTGATTTGACCTCCTTGCAGTCCAGGGGACTCGTAAGCGTCTTTTCCAGCACCACAGTTCGAAAGCATCAATTCTTCAGCACCAAGTTTTTATACGAGTTATTTTGTATTTGGCAAAACCCCCTGTAAATTTAAAGGTAAGAAATGTCCAGGTGTAAGCCTACATACCCTGTGATCTGATTTTTTTAAAAAGAAAACAACTCTTTAGGCAAAAGACAATCAATCAGCTTGACTATAGCCTATAAAATATTAATATCAAATGGAGAGTGAATGCTATCGCTTTTGAAATGAGATCATTCTAATCTGTTGCAACCTTAACAAATTAACAGTGCAATCCCATGCATGTTTGGACAGAAAGAAATCCTACAATTCAGCATTCCCAAGGTGGCAGGACGGTGGGGTGGAGTGGATGGAAACCATGAATCTAAGGTTGATAAATTTCAGCTAAAGTCCGCATTTGCTTAGTGCAATTGCTGTGGGATCACAGAGGCAGCAAACCTACCAATAGGTTACTACTAAGACATTAGGTTAAAACTAGTTATTAAATAGATATATCTAGTTCAGTTTTAAAATTCATTCATTCCATTGCTCCCACCTCTGTTCAGTCAAGTCCCTATTGTGCAATGTAAACTCCCAGCTATTCTTGGAAACTACAAAGAGACTGCTAATGACTTAGTATTATGAATAATATATTGCATTTACTATCCAAAGAAATCACCATGGTGATAGCCATTGTGTAAGAACATAGCAGGACCAGCCCTGCTATGCAGCAGGGTGAAGTGACCTACTCTAGGTTGCACCATGTAGGTTGGGGGAGGGACGCATGACAGATGAAGGCAGGAGTTGAAATAGTGCAGCAAGACTTCTTTTTTTAAGTGTTGGTTCTAATGGGGGGGGAGCATTTTCACTTCAGACAGCAAAATGTCTTAGATACAATGGATACATTGTAATATACACACTATTGATTCTTATGATTATATTTTATGGACTATTGTAAAGGTCTGGATGGCTTTTGTTAGAAAGTATAATTAATTGATACAACATAATTATTTAAAGTATATTATTATTATTAATAATAATAATAATATAATGACCTAATAGGCATTCTGCATTTCAATGCTAGACAAAGGAAAGATTTTCTGTAGCAACTTGGAAAAACAGTAGTCCATCTTTCTCACTAGTCTTGAGGGGTAAAATAAAATTGGGCTTAAAATATTGTTGGTCAGGGAAGCAGACTCCTTTTTAACTACCATAAGCACTCCATTTCAATATTTTATTTATTTATTAAATTTATTAATTGCCCATCTGGCAGGTCACCCAGCCACTCTAGGCGATGTACAACAGTAAAAAACAGTTTGTACAATAAAATTCTACATTAAAAACATCACATTTCTAAAATTACCCTAGCCCACCCCAAATGCCTGCCTGAACAACCACGGTTTTAATGCATGGTGGAAGCTCATTAAAGAGGGGGCATGGCAGAGTTCCCTAGGGAGGGAGTTCCATAGAGTGGGGGACACCACAGAGAAGACCCTCTCCCTCATCCTCACTAGCCTAGCTGTCCTGGCTGATGGGACAGAGGCCATCCGAGGCTGATCTTGCTGAGGGGCCTCTCTGGTGTTGCTGGAGGCGCTCCTTGAGATAGGCTGGACCGGAGCCATATAGGGTTTTAAAGGTCAAAACCAACATCTTGAATTTGGCCCAGAAAACAACTGGTAGCCTGTGCAGCTCCTTCAGCACTGGAGTGATGTGATCTCGCCGGCAGCTGCCTTTAGTCAGGCGAGCCACTGCGTTCTGTACCAGCTGCAGCTTCCAAACCATCTTCAAGGGTAACCCCACGTAGAGCGCATTAAAGTAGTCTAAACGAGAGGAGACCAGGGCATATACTACCGATGGGAGCAGATGGTCGGGAAGGTAGGGGCGCAGCCGCTGTATCAGATGGAGTTGGTACAGCGCTGTCCAATTCACAGGTAACACCTGAGCTTCCATGGACAGCTGGGAGTCTAAGATGACCCCCAAGCTGCGGACCTGGTCTTTCAAGGGTAACTGTACACCATTCAACACCAGGTCAACATCCCCCAACCTCCTCTTGTCTCCCACCAAAAGTACCTCGGTCTTGTCAGGGTTCAACTTCAGCTTGTTCCTCCCCATCCAGCCACTCACCATCTCCAGACATTTGGACAGGGATTCTACGGCCAACCTTGGTGAAGATTTGAACGAGAGGTAGAGCTGCGTGTCATCCACATACTGATGACACTGCACCCCAAACCTCCTGATGATAGCCCCCAGCGGCTTCACATAGATGTTAAATAGCATCGGGGAGAGGATGGAACCCCACAAGTGAGTGGCCACGGGTCTGAAACCTCCTCTCCCAGTGCTACCCTCTGGTACCTGCTGGAGAGTAATGGTAGGGCTGTCCTTTAGTTTGTAATAGGAATGTCCTGAATGTGCTTGCTAGGGGTGCACGAAACCCACTTACCTGGTCTCGCAGCTTTTCGCGGTGGGGGGGAGGCGCTTCGCTGCTCTCCCCCCGAAGTTCAGGCTGGGGGGGGGAGGCTTCCCGCCTTGCCCAGCCGAAATTCAGGCTGGGGGGGAGGCTTCCCGTCTCGCCCGGCCGAAATTCAGGCTGGAGAGGAGGCGCCTCGCCTCTCCCGGCCGCGAAATTAAAAGTTAAAAAAAAAAAGCCCCCGTGATAGGCTACGTGACGATTAACGTAGCCTATCACGGCTAGATCTGCAAAGTCAGCCGTGATAGGCTACGTAAATCGTCACGTAGCCTATCACGGGTGACTTAAAAAAAAAAAAAAAGCGCGTACGCAAATGGCGGCCCCCATAGGGAGCCGCCATTCGCGTTCCTTATTTGGTCACTGTAGTCTACGTAAATCTTTACATAGACTACGGCAAAAATAAGGGCAACGCAAATAGCGTTGCCCTTATTTTCGCCGTAGTCTACGTAATCTTTATGTAGACTACAGCGACCAAATAAAGAACGCGAATGGCGGCTCCCTATGGGGGCCGCCATTTGCGTACGCGCTTTTTTTTTTTTTTAAGTCACCCGTGATAGGCTACGTGACGATTAACGTAGCCTATCACGGCTAGATCTGCAATGTCAGCCGTGATAGGCTACGTAAATCGTCACGTAGCCTATCACGGGTGACTTAAAAAAAAAAAAAAGCGCGTACGCAAATGGCGGCCCCCATAGGGAGCCGCCATTCGCGTTCTTTATTTGG
This sequence comes from Heloderma suspectum, assembly GCF_057233095.1. Taxonomy (NCBI): domain Eukaryota; kingdom Metazoa; phylum Chordata; class Lepidosauria; order Squamata; family Helodermatidae; genus Heloderma; species Heloderma suspectum. The sequence continues at coordinate 94,218,065 of NC_139458.1, forward strand.
TCGCTGTAGTCTACATAAAGATTACGTAGACTACGGCGAAAATAAGGGCAACGCTATTTGCGTTGCCCTTATTTTTGCCGTAGTCTATGTAAAGATTTACGTAGACTACAGTGACCAAATAAGGAACGCGAATGGCGGCTCCCTATGGGGGCCGCCATTTGCGTACGCGCTTTTTTTTTTTTTTTTAAGTCACCCGTGATAGGCTACGTGACGATTTACGTAGCCTATCACGGCTGACTTTGCAGATCTAGCCGTGATAGGCTACGTTAATCGTCACGTAGCCTATCACGGGGGCAGGTGTTTTTTTTTAGTTTTATTGGAATGGCGGCGGCGGCAGCTGGTCGAAAGATCGGCTGCTGCCCCCACCCCTGACGAAGACCCGATGAACCGCCGCCGGGACCCGCCGCTGGGAGGGACATTTGGCAAAGGTAAGTCCCGTCCCGGGGGGGGTGCGGGGGGCGGGGGGGTGGAGAATTTCTCCCCGAAACTTGTTCAGGGGGCCGAACACGTTGGCGCTCAGCCCCCCAAAGTTTCGGGGAGAAATTCTCCGCCAACCCTAGTGCTTGCCAACTTAACATTCCAGTGTCTCAGTGTTCAATGGAAACGTCACATTGTGTTCTATTTTACATTTCCCTCCCCACTTGAAACTGGGCATGTGAAGGTAAATTGTAGGTTTGCACCACAAATGTGTATATCAAATTGCATTTCAGTATTTCAATGTTCAGTAGAGTTATTGTGTTACTGATGGAATGCTAAACCGGCTAGTTAAACCAGAGGACTGTCTTCTCGGCCTATTAAACTGATCTTGATCTTCATGCCTTTTTTAGGCAAGGTGATTGAGCGGGTGGTGGCGATGCAGTGGCGATGCAGTTACCGGAACCACTGTAATATGATGTCTCCAATGCCCAACCCCTCCAGGCGGTCCAGGAGGATACCGTGGTCGATGGTATCCAAAGCTGTTGAGAGGTTGAGAAGAACAAGGAAGGAGCATTCGCCCCTATCCAGAGCCCTCCTCATTTCATCCACCAAGGCGACCAAGGCCGTTTCTGTCCAATGCCCAAGCCTGAAGCCCGACTGAAATGGGTCTAGATAATCGGCTTCTTCCAAGTGTGTCTTCAACTGCATCGCCACCACCCGCTGAATCACCTTGCCCAAAAAAGGCATGAAGATCAAGATCAGTTTAATAGGCCGAGAAGACAGTCCTCTGGTTTAACTAGCCGGTTTAGCATTCCATCAGTACCACAATAACTCTACTGAACATTGAAATATTGAAATGCAATTTGATATACACATTTGTGGTGCAAACCTACAATTTACCTTCACATGCCCAGTTTCAAGTGGGGAGGGAAATGTAAAATAGAACACAATGTGACGTTTCCATTGAACACTGAGACACTGGAATGTTAAGTTGGCAAGCGCATTCAGGACATTCCTATTACAAACTAAAGGACAGCCCTACCATTACTGAATCCTACAGGGAAGGGAGATGTAAAGTCGGGGGTAACAATGGACAAAGGCTCATGCACCACACTGGAGAGAACAGCTGTAATAGTGCCCAATAATAGTCTTCAAAAAAATGAAGGAAGAAAGTGAGACTATAAACCACGTGGTCTTCGGTGTCTATGTACTAATGCCCAGAGTATGGGAAACAAACAGAACGAACTTGAACTCTTAATGAGGGAGGGAAATTATGCCTTGACAGGTGTAACTGAAACTTGGTGGGATGACTCCCATGCCTGGAATACAGCAATGGAAGGATATAACTTGTTCAAAAAGAACAGGAGGAACACAAAGGGAGGTGGAGTTGCACTATATGGAGTTGCACCAGGTGCTTCTGAGAGCTCCAACTGAATTGGGGGGCGGGTGGCCTGAGTACTCCCAGCAGCTGAGTGGGCAGAAAGCTTCAGTCTGTTTCCCGCCTCCCAGCTGAGCAGAGCAGAGCAGAGCAGAGCAAGCTGCTTCAGCTGGTCCAGGGACTACAGAAGCAAGCAGGCTCCCAGAGAGTGAGCGACCAAAGTGAGCAAACAGGGGGAGCAAACAGGAGTTGGCCAGGGGAGGTCAAGGGGGAGGCCCCTAACATTTTTTTCATTTTTTTTTCATTTATTTTATTTTTAACTAACTTTTTTCATTTATTTGTCTTGTAACACACACTTCCACACCAGCGGGACTCTGCTTTTAACCTCTACTGAAAGGAACAGGCATAGGCTAGTCTAGAACAATCACAAAGCTAGACACAAAAAGGGAAAAGAGGCAATGGAAGGACAGGACTCTCCAGTGGTGGTGACCTGCAGGATGTGTGCAATGTTTGTTTTCTTGCCTGAGAACAACATGGCCTACACCTGCAACAAGTGCAAGTTGATCACGCTACTGGAAGAAAAAGTAAGTGGACTGGAGCGGCGACTGTCGACCCTCCGGGGAATAAAAGAACACGAAGAGTTCTTGGACAGAATGGGGGAACTACAGCAGCAAAGGGAAGATCAGAGGCTTGAAGAGCAATAGCAAGATGAGGCAGTGGGAAATGCTGAGGTGAAGAAAAATGGAGTAGAGGATACTCCTTAGAAAAGGGTGACAGTTAGGAGAAGAAGAACTAGACGGCACTCTGCACCAGTGGAAGCAGTGGAGCTGCGGAACCGATTCCAGGTACTTGCAGATGAGACTGGAGGACAGCCTGCAGAGGAAGAATCACAGGGGAACCTACATGAGAGTGAGCAAGAGGCTGAAGGTCAGTCAAACAGAGGCGATGAAACCCAGGCCTACAACAATAAGAAGAGAAGAGTGGTAGTAGTGGGAGACTCCTTGCTGCGTGGGATCGAGACCCAAGTATGTCACGAAGACCCGTGGACTCGCCAGGTATGTTGTCTCCCGGGAGGACGGATTAGAGACATGACTGAAAGGTTGCCTGCACTCATAAAGCCCACTGACAGGTATCCCTTTCTTCTCACCCATGTGGGAACAAATGATACCGCCAAGCGGAGCTACGAAGAGATCATGTCAGACTTCGAAGCTTTGGGAAGGAAACTCAAGAACTTTGGGGCCCAGATAGTTTTCTCATCCATCCCTCCAGTAGTTAGAAGAGGGATAGAAAGGGAACGAAAAATACTCCGAGTGAATGACTGGCTACGAAGGTGGTGCCGACGAGAGAGATTTGGATTCTGGGACCACGGCCTATACTTCCTGGAAGATGGGCTGTTGGCAAGGGACAGATTGCACCTCACAAAGGATGGGAAGAATGTGTTTGGCCACAGCATGAAGAACTTCATCAGGAGGGCTTTAAACTGAATCCTACAGAGAAGGGAGATGTAATGTTGGGGGTAACAATGGACGTAGGCGCATGCACTTCAACGGAGAGAACAGCTCTGATAGCGCCCAATAATAGTCTTCAGACACATGTAGGAAGAAAGCCAGACTATGAAGCACATGGTCTTCGATGTCTATATACTAATGCCCAGAGTATGGGAAACTAACAGAATGAACTTGAACTCTTAATACAGGAGGGAAATTATGACTTGATAGGTATAAGTGAGACTTGGTGGGATGACTGTCATGACTGGAATACAGCAATTGAAGGATATAACTTGTTCAAAAAGAACAGGAGGAACAGAAAGGGAGGTGGGGTTGCACTGTATGTGAAAAATACATATCTCTGCACAGAAATACAGGAGGATGAGCTTGGTAGCCCCATCGAGAGCATCTGGATCAAAATAAATGGAGCAAAGAATAAAAGGAACCTGGTGGTCGGAGTCTACTACCAGCCAACCAACCAAGGAGAAGACAAGGATGAAACTTGTGAAAAGCAAATAGCCAATTTTTCAAGGAAGCGTGATGTAGTAGTAATGGGGGACTTCAATTTCCCTGATATTGGTTGGGAGACAAATTCTGCAAAACATGGCCCCTCCAGGAAATTCCTGACTTGTGTGGCAGATAACTTCCTCCTCCAGAAAGTAGAGGAAGGAACTAGAGGATCGGCTATCCTTGACTTGATCCTAACCAACAGAGATGACTTAGTGGATAAAGTAGCAGTTACAGGAACTCTGGGGGAAAGCGACCATGTTGCACTTGAGTTCTTGGTTCTCAGGGAAGCAAAAGCCGAGTGTAGTCAAACGTGTACCCTGGATTTTAGGAAAGCTGATTTTAATAAACTCAGAACAATGATCAGTAAGGTCCCATGGCAAGCGACGCTAACGAGAAAAGGAGTCCAAGATGGGTGGGAGCTTTTAAAAAAGGAAATTCTCAAGGCACAATCACAAACAATTCCAACAAGAAGAAAAGGTGGAAGACAACAGAAGAAGCCAATGTGGCTTCCCAAAAAGCTTAGGGATGACCTGAAAACAAAAAAGGACACATATAGGAAGTGGAAAGAAGGCCAAGTAACAAAGGAAGAGTACAGGCAGGTAGCACAGAATTGCAGGGATGGCGTCAGGAAGGCGAAAGCTGAGAACGAGCTGAGGTTAGCGAGGGATGCTAAAAACAACAAAAAGGCTTTCTTCAGCTACGTGCATAGTAAAAGGCAGAGGAAAGAAATGGTGGTTCAGCTATTAAATAAGGACGGCAAAATGATAACAGATGACAAAGAAAAGGCAGAGGTGCTCAATTCCTACTTTGGCTCAGTCTTCTCCCAAAAGAGAGTCTATGACCCCCCTGGCAAAGGTGAAGTCCAGACTGAAGGGGCAGGATTGCAGCTTGAGATTGATAGGCATATGGTCAAGGAACACGTAATTACTTTGAATGACTTCAAATCTCCAGGGCCAGATGAACTGCATCCTAGAGTAATAAAGGAACTGGCAGAAGAACACTCAGAACCGCTGTCTATTCTCTTTGAGAAATCATGGAGGACGGGGGAAGTTCCAGATGACTGGAGGAGGGATGTTGTCCCTATCTTCAAAAAGGATAAAAAGGAGGAACCTGGGAACTACAGACCAGTCAGTCTGACATCAATCCCTGGGAAAATTCTGGAGCAGATTCTAAAGCAATCCATCTGGAAGCACCTTGACAACAATGCTGTGATTACTCGAAGCCAACATGGATTTGTCAAAAACAAGTCCTGCCAGACAAATCTGATCTCATTTTTTGATCAAGTAACCTCCCTTGTAGACTGTGGGAATGCTGTAGACATAATTTACCTTGACTTCAGCAAAGCTTTCGACAAAGTGCCCCATGATATCCTGATGAGCAAACTAGATCAAAGTGGGCTAGATGAAACAACGATCCGGTGGGTCCACAGTTGGCTACAGAATTGGACTCAAAGCGTGCTTATCAATGGGACCTTCTCAAACTGGGGAGAGGTAACGAGGGGGGTACCGCAGGGCTCAGTCCTGGGCCCAGTGCTCTTCAACATTGTTATTAATGACTTGGAGGAGGAGGTGCAGGGAATGCTGATCAGATTTGCAGATGACACAAAATTGGGCAGGATAGCTAATACTTTGGAAGACAGAAACAAAATTCAAAGTGATCTGGATAGACTGGAGCGCTGGGCAGAAAACAACAGAATGACATTTAATAGGGATAAATGCCAAGTTCTGCACCTAGGAAAAAGAAACCAAATGCACAGTTACAAGATGGGGGATACGTGGCTCAACAACACGACAAGCGAGAAGGATATTGGAATTGTTGTCGGTCACAAGCTGAATATGAGTCAACAATGTGATGTGGCTGCAAAAAAGGCCAATGCTATTTGGGGCTGCATTAATAGAAGCATAGCTTCCAAATCCCGGGAAGTACTAGTTCCCCTCTACTCAGCACTGGTTAGGCCTCATCTTGAGTACTGTGTCCAGTTCTGGGCACCACACTTTAAGAAGGATTCAGACAAACTGGAGAGGGTTCAGAGGAAGGCAACAAAGATGATCAGGGGACTGGAAACAAAGCCCTATGAAGCGAGCCTGAAAGAACTGGGCATGTAGCCTTGAAAAGAGAAGACTGAGGGGAGATATGAAAGCGCTCTGCAAGTACTTGAAAGGTTGTCACAGAGAGGAAGGCCAGGATCTCTTCTCAATCATCCCAGAGTGCAGGACACGGAATAATGGGCTCAAGTTACAGGAAGCCAGATTCAGGCTGAACATCAGGAAAAACTTTCTGACCATTAGAGCAATACAACAATGGAACCAATGACCTAGAGAGGTGGTGGGCTCTCCCACACTGGAGGCATTCAAGATGAGGCTGGACAGCCATCTGTCAGGGATGCTCTGACTTGGATTCCTGCATTGAGCAGGGGGTTGGACTCGATGGCCTTGTAGGCCCCTTCCAACCCTACTATTCTATGATTCTATGATATGTGAAAAATACGTATCTCTGCACAGAAGTACAGGAGGATGAGCTTGGTAGCCCCATCGAGAGCATCTGGGTTAAAATAAATGGAGCAAAGGATAAAAGGAACCTGGTGGTCAGAGTCTATTACTGGCCACCCAACCAAGGAGAAGACGAGGATGAAACTTTTGAAAAGCATATAGCCCATGTTTCAAGGAAGCATGATGTAGTAGTAATGGGGGACTTCAATTTCCCCGATATTTCCTGGGAGACAAATTCTGCAAAACATGGCCCCTCCAAGAAATTCCTGACTTGTGTTGCTGATAACTTCCTCCTAAGGAACTAGAGGATCGGCTATCCTTGACTTGATCCTAACCAACAGAGATGACTTAGTGTATAAAGTAGCTGTTACAGGAACTCTGGAGGAAAGTGTCCTAATGAAGGAAAGTGACCTTTTCTCCTAATTATAAAAGGCGTCCAAGATGGGTGGGAGTTTTTTAAAAAGGAAGGCGCAATTACAAACAATTCCAAGAAGAAAAGGCAGAAGACTACCGAAGAACTCCCTGTGGCTTCACAAAAAGCTTAGAGACAACCTGAGAACAAAAAAGGACACATATGGGAAGTGGAAGGAAGGCCAAGCTACAAAGGAAGAATACAGGCAGGTAGCCCTTTGTTCCATTTTTAAATAGATCGCAGATAATGAGCTATCAAATTACCCCATTGTGTTCCGCTTGAGTTCCCTCTGTGAAAAGAGGAAAAGCAGCAAGAAGAAGAGCGAGATCAATGAAAGATAATGGAAGACTCAGATAAGGGGAGAAGGGGGAAAGGGGAGCGGGAAAAGAAAGTGGGTAAAAAAAAGGGAGTCGTCGTCGTGATTCTGCATTTAAAACGGAAGCACAAAGCCCCATTTTAAATGCAGGATTTTTAGGCTGGTGTAGAGATGCCCTATTATCTTTGAGAAATCATGGCAGATGGGTGAAGTCCCAGATGACTGGAGGAGGGCTAATGTTGACCCTATTTTCAAAGAGGGCAAAAAGGAGGAACCTGGGAACTACAGACCAGTCAGTTTGACATCAATCCCTTAGGGATGGCGGAGAATTTCTCCCCGAAACTTCGGGGGGCCGAGCGCCAACGTGTTCGGGCCCCCAAACAAGTTTCAGGGAGAAATCCTCCGCAGCCCCCCCGCAACCCGCACCCCCCCCCCCGGGACGGGACTTACCTTTGCCGAATGTCCCTCCCGGCGGCGAGTCCGGCCGGCGGTTTGGCGGGTGTTCGTGCGGGGCGGGAGCGGCAGCCGGCCTTTCGACCGGCTGCCGCCGCCACCATTCCAATAAAAGAAAAAAAAAACGCCCCCGTGATAGGCTACGTGACGATTAACGTAGCCTATCACGGCTAGATTTGCAAAGTCAGCCGTGATAGGCTACGTAAATCATCACGTAGCCTATCACGGGTGACTTTAAAAAAAAAAAAGCACGTACGGATAATGGCGGCTCCCATAGGGAGCCGCCATTCCCGTTCCTTATTTGGTCGCTGTAGTCTACGTAAAGATTTACGTAGACTACGGCAAAAATAAGGGCAACGCTATTTGCGTTTCCCTTATTTTCGCCGTAGTCTACGTAAACATTTACGTAGACTACAGCGACCAAATAAGGAATGCGAATGGCGGCTCCCTATGGGGGCCGCCATTAGCGTACGCGCTTTTTTTTTTTTAAGTCACCCGTGATAAGCTACGTGGCGATTGACGTAGCCTATCACAGCTGACTTTGCAGATTTAGCCATGATAGGCTACGTTAATCGTCACGTAGCCTATCACGGGGGTGTTTTTTTTTTTTTTAAACTTTCGAGTTCACGGCCGGGCGAGGCGGGAAGCCTCCTCCCCGGCCTGAATTTCGGCCGGGGCGAGGCGGGAAGCCTCCCCCCGGCCTGAATTTCGGCCGGGGCGAGGCGGGAAGCCTCCCCCCCCGGCCTGAACTTCACGGGGGGAGCAGCGAAGCGCCTCCCCCCCACCGCGAACAAGCTTCGACGACAGGTAAGTGACTTTCGTCCACCCCTACAATCCCTGGGAAAATTCTGGAGCAGATTCTAAAGCAATCATGAAAATAATGCAGTCATTACTCAAAGCCAACATGGATTTGTCAAGAATAAATCCTGCCAGACAAATCTGATCTCATTTTTTGATCAGGTAACCTCCCTTGTGGACTGTGGGAATGCTGTGGACATAATATACCTCGACTTCAGCAAAGCTTTCGACAAAGTGCCCCATGATATCCTGATGAGCAAACTAGCTCAAAGTGGGCTAGATGAAAGAACTCTCAGGTGGATCCACAGTTGCCTACAGAATCGGACTCAAAGAGTGCTAATCAATGGGATCTTCTCAAACTGGGGAGACGTAATGAGAGGGGAACTGCAGGGCTCAGTCCTGGGCCCAGTGCTCTTCAACATTGTTATTAATGACTTGGAGGAGGAGGTGCAGGGAATGCTGATCAGATTTGCAGATGACACAAAATTGGGCGGGATAGCTAATATCCGGGAAGATAGAAATAAATTCAAAGTGATCTGGATAGACTGGAGCGCTGGGCAGAAAATAAAAGAATGAAATTTCATAGGGATAAATGCCAAGTTCTGCACCTAGGAAAAAGAAAACAAATGCACAGTTACAAGATGGGGAATGCTTGGCTCAACAATACTACAGGTGAGAAGAATCTTGGAATTGTTGCAGATCGCAAGCTGAATATGAGCCAACAATGTGATGTGGCTGCAAAAAGGGCAAATGCTATTTGGGGCTGCATTAACAGACGTATAGCTTCCAAATCCCGGGAAGTACTCGTTCCCTTCTACTCAGCACTGGTTGGGCCTTATCTGGAGTACTGTGTCTAGTTCTGGGCACCACACTTTAAGAAGGATGCAGATAAACTGGAGAGGGTTCAGAGGAGGGCAACGACTGGTCAGGGGACTGGAAACAAAGCCCTATGAGGAAAAAACTGGGCATGTTTAGCCTTGAGAAGAGAAGACTGGGGGGAGATATGATAGTGCTATTCAAGTACTTGAAAGCTTGTCAGAGAGAGGAAGGCCAGGATCTCTTCTCGATCATCCCAGAATGCAGGACACAGAATTATGGGCTCAAGTTACAGGAAGACAGATTCCAGTTGAATATCAGGAAAAACTTCCTGACTGTTAGAGCAATATGACAATGGAACCAATGACCTAGGGAGGTGATGGGTGCTCCCACACTGGAGGCATTCAAGATGAAATTGGACAACCATTTGTCAGGGATGCTCCGAGTTGGATTCCTGCATTAAACAGGGGTTGGACTCGATGGTCTTATAGGCCCCTTCCAACCCTACTATTCTCTTATTCTATGATTAGGCAGAGTGAGGTGCCCACTTTGGACAGCAAATGCTGGCGAGCAGCAGCGATGTATTTGTGGACAGAACTGTGTGTGCCAGGCAGCCTACCCTGCACCCAGTAAGCTAGGCTGCTGCCTTCAGGTATGGTGGAGGATGCTGTCCCCTTTGCCAGTGTAAAATTGGAAGGGAGGTGGACCATATTGCCTTTCACTTTAAGCAGCAAAATGTCTTGGGCTAGCCCTGAAACTGCAGCTCACTAGTTTTCTTGGGAGGCAGACAAGATTTAAAACATGACAGTACATGATATCTGATTTGAAGAATTAAAGATTACAATAAAACATGGTAAGTATGTTTGAAATGTCATGCTTGGTTTGAATAGTTACTTATCTCTTGCATCCATTTTCAAAAGTGGGGTGGGTGGGGACGAAAATACAATATAATGTATAATAATAATAGTAGTAGTAGTAGTAGTATATCATTCATTCATTCAATTATTCATTCATTCATTCATTCAACATATGCCCTGCTGTTGTACCAGGAAATGGAGCTCAAGGCGGCTAACAACAATAAAAACTACCATTTAAAATAAAAACATAATAAAATAATAATTATAATGTGATACCTGCCCAGGAGATTTAAGGTAAAGTTGGTGTGCATATTCAGGGGCCAATTCTCCATTTCATGTTCAAACCAGAGCTCAAATTCCACATCCGTTTTCAAGAAGACCAGGGATATGCAGGGCATCTCAAACACTGCTGTTACACTAGTTTGTTTTCTTTCATTTTCTTGTTCCATAGGGAACTGTCAGTCCTTGGGCTTCACTATTCTTGCTCTGATATATGCATGACCAAATATGTTCCAAATCTTTCACTGACAATCTAAAGCTAGGATGGCGGAGACCAGCAGTATGGGATTCACCGACTCTCACGGTTGCTGGATTTCCAGCAAACACAGCCCTGCGTGGCTGAATATTAGGGATGTCAGAGAATTTCGCCACGAATCTTGGGGAGGCCGAATGCCAGCGCATTCGGCCCCCCAAAATCGGTGGCAAAACGGTCTGCCCCCCCGCTCCCCCGGGATGGGACTTACCTTGGGCGAATCTTCCTGGCGGCGGCGGTGCGGCGGCGGTGCGGCGGCGGCGGCGGCTGGTCTTCCGACCGGCTGCCACCACCGCCATTTCCAGTAAAAAACCAAACAAACATGATAGGCTACGTAAAGATTTACGTAGCCTATCACAGCTAGATTTTTAAAAAATACCTTGATAGGCTATGTAAATGTTTACGTAGCCTATCACGGCTGATTTAAAAGAAAAAAATAAGCGCGTACGCAAATGGCGGCGCCCATGGGCGCCGCCATTTGCGTTCCTTATTTTGACATGTCTTAGTCTACGTAAACATTTACGTAGACTAAGACGGCGAAAATAAGGGGAACGCAAATAGCGTAGACACTACGCTATTTGCGTTCCCCTTATTTTCGCCGTCTTAGTCTACGTAAATGTTTACGTAGACTAAGACATGTCAAAATAAGGAACGCAAATGGCGGTGCCCATGGGCGCCGCCATTGGCGTACGCGCGTTTTTTTTTTCTTTTAAATCAGCCGTGATAGGCTACATAAACATTTACGTAGCCTATCATGGCTGACTGCAGGGACGCAAACGGCGGCAGCTACAGCCCCCGCCATTTGCGGACCCGGCCGGCCAGGATTCGGGGGGGAGGGACAGAGCGCCTCCCCCCTGGCCAGAATTACGGGGGGAGGGACAGAGCGCCTCCCCCCCACCTCGAATCAATTTTGTAAAAAGGTAAGTGACTTTCGTACATCCCTACTGAATATATGAAGGCAGGAACTGGTGTCTGAATGGTGCTGCAAGACTTTTGGACCTAGTAGTGAAGTTCTCCATTTGGGCTCCGCTTCAGGCAGCAAAGTGATTTCAGCCACTACTGATTTGCAGGCTGTGTTTCACATGCACATTTTCCTTTAATTTTCTTTATATGCAGAAAGTATGGCCTATACTGGTTAACTCAGGGCAACTCAACTTATGAAGCATTAGTCATTCACTGAGTCATAATCTGCAGTTTAAGAGTCCGACTCCAGCCAGCTAGCCAGTACAAGTCAGAGTCATGCTAGGGCGGGTCCTAAGAAGCAGATGGCAAACATTCGATTTCTAAGAGATGCCATCCCTACTGTATCACCAGTAATGGAACTAAGGGACAGGAAGTCAGTGGGAGGGTCTCTCCCAAAGTGCCCTTTGCCAGTCTGCCAAGGTCAGACTGGTTAAGCACATCTACAACTGAATGAAGGCCTTTCCTTTAATCTAAATCCTGTAAATCCTTAATGTATATGAAACAGACAGTTGCCATAGAACCATATTATGGGTCTAGGACTATCAGCATGTTTATTTGTATGCCGCTTTTCCTTGGTAAAATCATGCTAAAAGGAGTTTACAGCAACATCAGAAAGTGTACACAATAAAATAGAACATTTCAAGATAATTCTCCAACAGCTAGAAGTCATAAAAACAGTCATATGCACAAAATAATCAAACTATCTAACATAAATTAAAATCACTAAGATTAAACAATCCAATAAGAATTCATACTAAAGCCAAACAAAAGAACATTACCACATGCGCACACAAACACATACACACACACACACACACACACACACAAATCAAATGAGTCCAAACAGCAGAAATATGACAACAGGAGCACCAGCCTTCGAAACTGGAGTCATTTGGGGTCCCACATTCCCGGGTGAGGTGGAAATGAGCCAGAGAAGCAGGGACCAGATCTTGCAGGACTCCCAGTTAGATGCGCTCTAGGCATCTCTGGCAGGAGCAGCAGTCTTTGTAGCTGAAGTCAGTCAGGGCACTGTTAGCACATGTTCTTACCATAGTGTTGTGAGCCTCAGGCAGCATGGATGGCACTGAATTCCTCGGTGCTGGGGTTTCCCCCCAAAAAGGTCACACAGGGTTCTACCCAAATCTCGAGAAAGGAAGAAAGCATTAGCTTTAGAGTCCATGAGGTTTTCCACACTGAAAACCAGGATCTGGGCTGTGGCCCAGTGAGGTGCAGCTCACACAAAGCTGTACATCTAAAGCCCTGTTCAGTCATTCAAGACTTGTAAGGTGGAGGAGACTGGGAGGTAAGCTCCAGTCCTGCCTCCTCCCCTCATGACCTCCCTGTGTCGATGGGGAAGATCTGCAACAGATATGTAATGGCGGTTACAAAGCTCTGCGTGATCAGGAACTCAGGGTTCTCAGTCACATGGCGCTGGGTAAGCATGTTCAGCCAAAGTTCAGGAGTGGGGCCAGAGTACCCATCCCTAGCTCCCTTGACACTGTTTTAAAACTGAATGCCTGTAGAACCAAGCTACACAGAAAGAGCAAGCTCTCAGAAGAATCATGTGGTCTAGCTTTTGCTGAGCTTTTCCATTTGAGACCCATGTCCCTCATAAAAAAAAATCCACTGTACTTGCAAGCAATTTTGTCCTGGAGTAGACTAATCTACAACACCTTTCTGAAATACATACAAGTTTTATATGTATAGGAAGCTTTTATGTTCTAGATTTGGGGGAACATTCAGACTTTCAACACCTACCAGTAACCAGAAACAGGTCACCTTAGTCCAGTAAAAAAAAAAAAAATCACACCATGTGACTACTTTGCTCATTTCTACTCTAACAGATGAATATAAATCTTAACAGAATTCAGTTGACCATGGCAACTGGTAATATGGACTTGCAGGTTATTTTCTGTCAATATTTGTATACGTTACAAGATCTGTGGTCTAATACAGAAGCCAACAATTTTACACCTTAACTAAAGGTGTGTCGAAAATGGACTGGTGGGCGGGCAGGATATAATGAAGTAAATTATACCATGATCAGGGGCACTGGAGAAGTGTGAAGCATTTTCACTACAAAGCTTTGAAAGTATTAATTGTATCTACCTTGGGGTTTAAAAAAGAAGTGTTTCTCAAGGTATACATTGCTGAATGGAAAAGACTGGGACAGGAACACAAGTGTTAGAATTCTTCATGCTTTGCTCACAGATTCCCTTCTGTTCTAGTTTCTATGACCAGAACATGTCACTGCTTCTTGCTAGGGATGGTGGAGAAATCCACCATGGATTCCAGGAGGAGGGATGGATCGCCTCCCCCCCCCCCGCAGACCCCTTCAGCGGACTGGTAAGTAGGCTTTGCTCACCCCTACTTCTTGCTGTGCAGATTGTTAACTGGAAAAATGAGAGCTATTGTTATTTTCATAGAATCATAGAATAGTAGGGTTGGAAGGGGCCTATAAGACCATCGAGTCCAACCCCCTTTTATGTATTTAACACAATGTGCAGTGTGAAGTGTTCTTGTTCAGGCTTCCACCTATTTTGTTCCATTGCCCTTTCCCCCAGTTTTCTATTCTGCCCCCAACAGTCAGTCAGCATTCTGTGCTCACTGAGCATGCTTAGTCCATATTAGGCTTTAGGGGGGTGGGGGACACATTGGTGCCCAATCTTGGTTTTCTCCACTGATGTACAGGGGCAGCTCTCACTTCCATCCCTCAAGGACATTTAAAAATAACCTCTCTGTGTGAGCGAGGAAGTGACATCCAGACAATGAGATGGTTTTCACTACCCTTTTTAAATTTAACCCTAACTGTAGATTATCTGTGGATTGTTTAATCCATGATAACCTATCATGTCTGGGTTCGGACATTACACAGCATCAGCCCAATTGGTGGTTGAATATTCAAAATGGCCGCAGAATGTGCCCGTCACTTGCAAACTGGGCCTATGTGTCCCTTCTCCTGTCCTCCTTTCACAGCCACTCCATTCCATTCCTCCTGTCATCTGATTTTTTGGGCGAGGGGGTCCTCTCAAAAGTCACCCAGCCTTCCATAGGAACTAAGCATGCCAGTCCCCACTGAGCTGTTTGGGGGTGGCGGGGGGAAGGTTCTCTTCCTCCTCCATTAGGGTTTTTTTTAATTGTACTTCTGCAACCATCAGGGTAATTCCAAGTTTGCTGACACTTCCCTTTTGTGCGTGGGTGGTGTAGTTTTGGTTACATCACTGACTGCACTCAAAGACTTGAATTGATGTTAAAGTATATGATGATTTAGATATATACGTTGTTCTATCCCAAAGATTTAGGACAGGTAGTAACATGAATATGGGCATAATAATATTGCCTGATCTGTGGATTGTAAAGATTACAGCAAGAACAATGAGTTGGATCCAAAGATCCTGAGGAACTTTGTTCACAAAGGGTGATCCAGATGCCTGCTAATGGAAGGGATAGGGGATGGGATTTTTGCTGTAGCCCCCTGATAATCTGCTCCACAGGGTTGGGAGATCCTTTGGAAAAACAGAGGGATAGAGCAGGGGGAAGGGGGAATTGGAGAAAATTTAAAGATCTAGTTTTCTACTTACAGGGAGAGGTTTTTTTTTTTAAAAGTGGAACCTTAAAAAATAGTATATCGTACCTGCAGCCTGAAATAATAAAGTTTCATTCTGCCACTGCATGAGTATCATTTCAGTCTCCTCCTTATGTAAAAGCTAACTGAAACTGTAAAGGATTATTCTGTTTCAAGTAGACCCCCTGACTTTGATGAGAGAACTATATCTTAGTTTCACCCGAAAATATTGTGGTGGGTTGTATTTAGGGAAGGCAAGGATGGGCTAAATCACCCTCCTCCAACCTGATACCCTCCAGATGTGTTGGACTACTACTACTACTGCTACTGTTATTATTAATATCAGTATTATTCATAGAATCATAGAATAGTAGGGTTGGAAGGGGCCTACAAGGCCATCGAGTCCAACCTCCTGCTCAATGCAGGAATCCAAGTCAGAGCGTCCCTGACAGATGGCTGTCCAACCTCGTCTTGAACGCCTCCAGCGTGGGAGAGCCCACCACCTCCCTAGGTCATTGGTTCCATTGTCGTATTGCTCTAACAGTCAGGAATTTTTTCCTGATGTTCAGCCAGAATCTGGCTTCCTGTCACTTGAGCCCATTATTATTATTATTAATTATCATTACATTTTTATCTCTCTTTTTTCCTTTTGCAAGCCAACATGGTAGGGGATGATGAGACTTGCAATCCAACACGTCTGGAGGGCATCAGGTTGGAGAAGGCAGAGCTGGTTAGTAGCTGTACATTTATCATGGGTCAATAGAATACCACTTTTGGAAATAAAAGTGTAAAATGTAATTAAATGTACAAGTTAAAGAGAAACGTGGAAGGTCATCAGACCAACATTCGACTTATAGTAATAGGTCTCTTTTCAGTACTGCAAAACAAGGGTAATTTCATTCTCTATGATGTGGAACGTTATGCTGCTTTCTTGCTGGTGTATAAACTTTCAGTTTATTCAAATTTCAATAATTGTTGACAAGCTGAAATGTTTGATAAAAGTTTCAGCTATCTCACCACCACCCCTGGTGTTTTAGTGTAATGTAGGACCAAACTAGACAAGACACTATCACCTTTTTTTTTTTGCAGTTAAAAGCCATGGGGTGGAGGGAACAACAGAGGAAGAGGCAGAACAGGGCAAGGCTGCAGCATGCAGAGAGAGAGGGTTTAACCCTTACTTTCACTGCCATAGTCACAACAAAAATCACATTCAAAGCTAGTATTAGCCTATGTGGGGGGGGGGAGCCCTCATTGGCACCAAAGGAAGGTTCCCTTCCAGGGCTAATAGCACCTTCTGGGGAAGGGGGGCGGGTTTCATTGGCACTACAGTGGGAGAGGAAGAGATTAGTCTGCTTTTCTGTGCACTGTGGTCATGATGAAAATCAAGGGGCCGGGGAGGGCAGTGGCTCCTAGCTGCAAAGAAAGAAAAAAATGAAGCAGAACTTCAAGTGATGCATTTAGGGTGTAATCTTATGCATGCTTAGGCAGAAAAAAGACCTACACCTCCCAGCATGATGGCTGGAGCATGCTGGGAGCTGTAGGCCTTTTCTTCTGTTTAAACATGCATAGGATTGTGCTTTTAGTGAGCGCACTTAACAGGGGGAAGACTGCTCCTGGAGCTATTAATAGAGATTGCAGGATAGTGGCCTCACATTTCTGAAGGATTCAGTTGACTGCTGGAAACAGATGTGTGCCAATTGGGAGGTACTACTGAGTAGCTACGTAGATGGCCATGTGTCCAACCTGACAGTGGAGCTGTCTTCTGTTTGAAGAGCTGCCCAGTCCAAAGCCTGTTTAAAGATAAAGAAAAGCCTTCCCTAACATGGTGCCCTCCACATATCTTGGACTACAGCTCTCAGCAACCCCCAGCCAGCCAGGCTGGCTGGCTATGATAGGGAACCGTAAAAAGGGTGGGTGGGCGGGCGGGCAGCAGCCAATCAGCAGTTAGCATCAGAACAACAGATTGAACAGGCAGGGACACACACACGTCACCTGGACACAGTCTTCCCCACTACGGTCAGATCTATTGCATTTCTATTTACATTCTAGCCATTCTTTCTCAATTTGCATTGATACAAATAAATATGTATTCATACAAATTAGAACATGCAAATCTGTGTCCTCTTTTGTTCTTGGGGGCGGGGGATGATGCACATCCTTTTTTGGGGGGGGGGAGTGATGCCTAAATGGCCACTTCATTAGTAGGTCAAGTGGTCTACATCTACTGTGAGTTACATTGACAGGGCCGGGCTATAGGCAGCATTCTGGAGAGCGGAACTGGGGGTCCCAACTGCAGAACAGTCAGGATCAGATGGCAAGCCAGAAGGCAGGACAGGAGAACAAGTCAAGACAAAGAGCAAGACCAGAAACACATGACACACCTTTCTGAAATGGCTCATCTATCTCAGTTTTTCTAAAGAAACAAAGGCATGAGGAAGGCCCTTCTCTCCCCATCATTACTCTTGTCACGCTCTGCATATGGAGGGCAATGACAGCGACAATGGGAAGGGAAGGGCGAGCACCTCCCTCCTCGCAAGTTTGATGAATGCACATCAGGAACACCTGAATAGGGCTGGAGTAGCATGTGGATATGGGAGTAGAAGGAAGTGTAACAGGATGTACCACGTGGTAGCTGTTGGGGCATAAGGGAGGCAAGAAAGGAAAAAATGGAAAGGCAGAGGAAGATGGAGAATGTGAAGAAGAAGAAGAAGAAGAAGAAGAAGAAGAAGAAGAAGAAGAAGAGACCTGAAGTTACTGTGAAACACAACAGGGAGCCAGTGTAAAGAAATGAGAGACAATGTGATCATATTTTCAGCAGAAGAAATTAGTTTAGCAGAGGTGTTCTCAATCATCTGGGACCTAGCTGCTAGCCTAACAAGATGGCAGCTACAAATACCAGCTACAATCAAGAACAAAGAGCAGAATCGAATGGGGCACTTATTGACTTATGCTCCTACCAATTCCTTTCTGCACCACTGAAAGGTTGTAAGCGAGCGGTGGGTCCCACTAATTCCTGCACAAGCGTGAACCACCGCTTATGCAGGGGAGATTTACCCTTCCTAGAGGAAGCCCCCAAACAAAGAGAAACACTTGTTTCTGGAAGAAGGCAGGTTGGTGGAGCTCCCTTATGTGAGCTTCACTGACCTGCCTCCTCCAGAAACAAGCATTTCTGCTTGTTTCAGGTTGCCCTGGAAGTGCTAAATCACCATTGTGCAAGTGGTGGGGGCTGCTGGTGCAGTCGAATTGGCAGGGCGTAAGAGAATCGGCAAGGACGTAAGTGCCCAGTTGAATTCTGCCCCAAAGAAGCTACTTCTTAAAAATTCATTGCACATTCCCTATGTATCATGTTCACTTCTACACAGGATGATCCTCCACTTGCCTGAAACAATCTAACCCTCCATACTGGGTAGAGATGAATTGCTTCATTCTGACAACAACCTACATGCCCCGGCCATGGGCTGCTAAGGTTTGGAGGTGCCACGAAAGTGATAAGCCAGATCCAGGTTTACTTACAAGGAGACTTTATTGAGTACTTACAACACACAGGCATACCCAGTGGTTGGATCAGACAGCTTCTCTGAACAAAGAGCTGTGGTGCAAGATGGGTTTTATACCATACATGTTAGCAGTGAGGCACCATGACAGCAGCAAGAGTTAATAAGAGTTCATCTGCAACTTTCCCAGCATAGCCTAACAGTGCTTGGTTCCCAGCACAGACACCTGTAGCTTTAAGACAAACAGAGCTCCACTTCCCAGGCACATCTGAGACTCTGATAAGATAAACGCTACTAGAGCTCATTAGCATGGAATGTGCTGAGGCGGCCATATCGACCTTACCCATCTTACAAGCCAAGGAGCCCACTTGCAAGGAAATTGCACTTAATAATGAACCAAAGCAGAGAGCATTATGGATCTCTAAGCCTCTCTAAACTACTATTAGCTTGCTTACAGGCCTGGGGCCTTATATGGTCACACATTCATTTAAAAAAGAAAAAAGCCATTTAGGCTATCAAGCCAATCAAAGGGTGCTTATTGCAAAATGTAAATGGCTGTTCTGAATAGCAGATGGCTTAAAAATATCATGAAAACTCATCTAAAAAAATAATAATATGGTAGCTGACAAATGATGCACAATCTGTATATGTTCAAGTTGAGACATTTACTGTTCGCAAACAACAGGTAGAAACAGGATTCATGTCGGAAAGAGGTTATTTCTAGTTATGATTAAGGAAACAGGAAGCACTTTGACATTCTTTGAAATGTTTTGAAATGTATCAAATTGCACAAGGGTTTTTACAACTATATTTTTGCACTGGAAAATGTTTTTAGAATGTTTAAATACACTTCTATAGCATTTTCATTTGAGGAAAGGTTGTAAACAAGTATCATCCAATAATCTTAAGAAGCATTATATTAATCATTTATTTTGTTTTAAAATTTAAACTCATGCACCAACATAATGTTCTGGAGCTCTCAGGGCAACTTCAAGGTAAATGAAAAGATTGTTTCTCAGAGCGGATTTAGCTCTGCCTGGAAGCCATCATTGATCTTATTCATCTTCTGCCTTTAATAAAAATTAAGGATGCCATACATGCACACACAACCGCCACTATGGGATCATTCCTACCCTACAGATAGCAGGTTCATAGTTTTGTTGGGGCGGAGGGCATTATTGTTGGGGTGGAGGGCATGCCCAGGAGATAACGAAATTAGATAAACTCATGAAAGGTCACAGAATATCTTGATTTCTCCGAATTGAAGAAAAAGTTATCCTTACCCCTAGGTAGGTAGCAATAGCTTCAGTTAGGGATGGGGGAGAATTTCTCCCCGAAACTTCGGGGGGCCGAGTGCCAACGTGTTCGGCCCCCCGAAATAGTTTCGGGGAGAAATTCTCTACACCCCCCCGCCCCCCGCACACACCCCAGGACGGGACTTACCTTTCCCAAATGTCCCTCCCGGCGGTGGGTCCCGGCGGCGGTTCGTCAGGTCTTCGACAGGGGCAGAGGCAGCAGCCGGTCTTTCGACCGGCTGCTGCCGCCGCCATTCCAATAAAAGTAAAAAAAAAAACGCCCCCGTGATAGGCTACGTGATGATTAACGTAGCCTATCACGGCTAGATTTGCAAAGATTTACGTAGACTACAGCGACCAAATAAGGAATGCGAATGGCGGCTCCCTATGGGGGCCGCCATTTGCGTACGCGCTTTTTTTTTTTTTTTAAAGTCACCCGTGATAGTCTACGTGACGATTAACATAGCCTATCACGGCTAGATCTGCAAAGTCAGCTGTGATAGGCTACGTTAATCGTCACGTAGCCTATCACGGGTGACTTTAAAAAAAAAAAGCGCGTACAGCTAATGGCGGCCCCCATAGGGAGCCGCCATTCACGTTCCTTATTTGGTCGCTGTAGTCTATGTAAAGATTATGTAGACTACGGCGAAAATAAGGGCAACGCTATTTGCGTTGCCCTTATTTTCGCCGTAGTCTACGTAAAGATTTACGTAGACTACAGCGACCAAATAAGGAATGCGAATGGCGGCTCCCTATGGGGGCCGCCATTTGTGTACACACTTTTTTTTTTTTTAAAGTCACCCGTGATAGGCTACGTGACGATTAACGTAGCCTATCACGGCTGACTTTGCAGATCTAGCCGTGATAGGCTATGTTAATCGTCACCTAGCCTATCACGGGGGCGTGTTTTTTTTAACTTTTTATTTCGCGGCCGGGCGAGGCGAGGCGCCTCCCCCCCCCCGGCCTGAACTTCGGGGGGAGCAGCGAAGCGCTTCCCCCCCACCGCGAACAAGCTGCGAGACCAGGTAAGTGGCTTTCGTGCACCCCTACAGTTAACTCAATTGTTAACATGTGCAATTGGGACCAGGTGCTTTCTTATTTCCATCTGTCTGAAATCATTTCTATTTTAGAAATGTCAGCCTCTTTTCAAGGGAGTTACAGTGCTGCCAAGAGTTGTATGCGGGATAGTTAGATGACTTACATATAGCCTGGAATAAAGAATCGAGCCATACTTTCCTTTTCAAATTAAGGCAATGAAGAAGGTTACATCATTAGATGCCCAAATTAACCATTGGGTGGTTGCTTGCCGTCTTGCTTGTTCAAGCAAAGTGTTATGGAATCCTGTGCAATCTGCAGACTGAAGGTGTACAAAGAAGGGAGCAACTTCTATGCATGTGTTTGGGAGTTGCCCTGTGGTGAACTGGCATTTTCCAGCATGTCGATCTCCTGTGTGCACCATTATGTGTCCTCATGCCCTTTTAGGTTATATACTAATAAGATGAGTACTGATTCACAGGTCATATGGCTCCACTAACTTCATAGTAGCTCCGCAAATTATTCTTAGGCATTGTAAAGCAACCACTCCACCTGAGCACAATACAGTCTGTTTTATAACCCTTGTCATACCAGTTGATGCCATCTGGAACTGAAAAACTATCAGGGCTTTCTTCTCAGCACATTTGCCACTGACCCTAGGTGTGTGTTAACTAACTGATATGTTACTGTTCAAACCAATAAAACCATACCATGTAACACTGGAAGCTAAGTGGGAAGTTCTGCCAGGGTCTGACCATGGCTGATCAGATTTTACCCTGGCTCAACTCCATACCCACCAGATTTGGTCTTAGTTCTGCTCATCCCAGCTTTGTCTCCTGGACCTACTCAGCCAGTATTATAGGAATCCAAAGTTGGTAGTCGTAACTGAGTCCAGATGGATTTCTCTGCCTTTTCAGAAATGAACATTCTAAACTGGCAAAAGGGAGTGGAGTGGGTCTTATTTCCAAATGATGAGTCACTTTGTCCAATCGACGTTGGTTGAGCAAGGGCATGCCAACTCATGATTGCTGTGAGACAAACAAATGACAAACTCTGAGATGAATCATTACATATATGAGTCCCCATTTATCTACACGCTCTAAATTTACACCCTTCATGATATGTTAACTATTTCTGCATTTTCTTAATTATAGAAATTTGTAGATGTTATGTAAAAAATCAAATCAAATTGTAAATGTTCTTTAGAGAGGAAACTTAAACAGGAGAAGGGAGAACCTGAGGTTTCTGAGTTGAATTATTTATATTTATATTAATTTATAAGTATTTTAACTCTACTCTTTAACCTTGAAAGAGTTTCCAGAGCAGTTAACAATTTATAACTAACAATTTAAAATAAGGACCACGCTAAAACAATAAAAATAGAACATTAACAACAGTGGCAAAGCTAATTAACTTTGCATGGTCTCTGAACTATGAATTCTTTTTATCCTAAAATGCTCCTTAATCTTTTTTAAATAGATGGGTGAGATGTTGATCCATTTGTCACTCTAAGGCACTGTATTTTCCAGACAATATTAAACTTTACATCAAACTGAAATAGGCAAATCTCTTGGAAGTGCTCCTTGATCAGAAAATAGTAAGGAATAAAACTAAATCTCAGTTATGACCTGATCATTCCTTGCATAGGTTAATCACCAGCATGGTTAAAAAATCATAATCATACTTTCTTGTTTGAACTTCTCCTGCTTTCAACCAGACACAGGTTCAGGGCCTTCACTAGCTAGATTAACAAGTTAACTCCTGGATCAGACGAAGGGTCCATTTAGTCTAGTATACTTTTTCCAGCAGTGGGTAGCAGCTGCTTCTAGAAAGCTCACAAGCAAAACATTAAGGGAATGACCCCGCCTATCTGTCCTCAGCATCTGGTACTCAAGAGATACGCTGCTGCCTTTGAACAGCGTCCTGTTTACAAATCATCACTACCAGCTGGTGATAGACTAATCTGCCATTAATGCATCTCTTAATTTGTGAAAAGTCATCTAAACTTGTGATCATCACCAGATTTTGTCAGTGTGAATACTATAAGTTAGTTTACTTCATAAGTAATAGTTAATATATGGCCTGGAAGTGATACATCATTATGCCAATATGCATGGAGTGATGGGATTGAAATCCTGGACTTTGATATACAGCAGATTCAAAATTTGAGTGAAGGGTTTGTTGGTATTGCTGAACCAATAAAACTGGAAATGTTCTGGGTGTGTTTGCACAATGTACAATATTACTGTGGTACTGAAAATAAAGTTTTGTGATTAATTCATTCACAGATATCTGCATGTCGCATTTTAAGGGAAAAGCCCTCTCAAGGCAGCTTCCAAAATTCCATATACACAATAATAAAACAATCAACTTACATGCAAAATTATTCACTGATAAAACCAGTTAAAAACTAAAACATACTATCCAATAAAGTACAGAACTGCAATAAATAGCTCTTCTAAAGGCCTGTAATGATGGGGTCTGATGCACCCCGTTTGGCAATGTATTCAACAGCCAAGAAAACTTGTTCCCTAGTGCTCACTAGCCACATTGTAACTTCCCCTAGTAGTTTCCCCTAGTAGTTTCATGTTGGTGTTACAAAGCAACGGAGACCTTGAAAATGGTACCTTGTAGCACCCCACGGATCAATGGCCATGCGGTGGAACCAAGACTCTCAGCACCACCTTCTGCGACCATTCCACGAGGGGGGTTTCTCCACAACAACAGAAGGAGATGGAAGGAGAAGCCAATTGTGGCTTACCCAGATTTTTCAAGGACCCAGCTTTGATCTGCACAGGGCTCCATGAGTGAGTGTATCGCAGTTGCTGCACAGAACGTATTTCCGGGGGGTGGGGGGGGTGGAGTGAACGTCATCTGACTGGCAGGGGCTGCTAAACCAATAAGAGAGCCCCACCTCCAGGCTCCCCCCTTTCTCTTTTGATAAAATCCTGTGAGGTTTCCTCCCATGTATCCACAAAAATCACTCTTTCTCCCCCCCACTTGACAATCATGAAAGGAACACAGTGTTCTTCTAGCTGCCCTACTGTGATCAATTGAACCTTTGAAGCGTTGACATGAAGGCTATCTAAATGCGTTATTTCGATTCATGAGAATCTCAGGAGTGCACAGTTCAGGAACAATCCTCATTGACCACAATAGGAGTTACTCCCGAGTAGACACACATGTGTTTGTGCTGGGAAAGGCAGGGAGGGGAAACTGATGGGAAACCAGCCCCATTTCTAAGCTGATACTGTGCAGGAGTGGGATAATCGACGGTGGAAGTAGTTATTTCCAAAAGGCAATAAAACAAACAATGGAGAATCGCAGCTTCGAGAAAGCGCTTTACACCCTTCAGGGAATTAGTGCTTTAAAATGTGCTATTTCAATGGGTGGGTGGGGGTCTCTGTAAATTCTGATGTGGGCATTCAGGGGAGAAGCCTCACTGAGCACAGTGGGAGTTACTTCTGAGTAGTCACTAATTGGTTTGTGCAGGGATGGGAAGCACACAGGAAACATCCCTTGACCGAGGTCACAGTGAAAGGCACACACTTGGGTAGGGCTAGCATACCTGAGGTAAATGTGGGGGTTGGGGCACACAGCAATTATACTGGGGAGGACTGGACTTAAGGAAAAGAATCAGACTTTAAGCAGTCTCAGGAAATCTGGTTTTTCCGTGATAGGCTCCAGGGTGGCTGCTTTATGGCCATGGCGTCATATATCCCTAATGACCTCCAAATGCAGCCAGCTCAGAGTAAATCACTCATGGGGACAGCCCCCCAGGAAGGACTGGAGTCACTGTAGCACCATGCCCCCTAGGTCCACCCCAGACAAGCAATCCTGAAGGATACCATGGTCAATGGTATCAAACAGGGATGCACTCCCCATATCCATTCCCCAGCATAAGTCATCCATCAGGGTGGCCCAGTCTGTTACCATCCTAAAACCAGATTGGAATGTATCCAAATCATCAGTATTATCCAGCACAGCCTGGAGCTAAGGCCACCATTGTCTCCAACACCTTGTGCCCAAGAATGGCAAATTAGACACTGGATGGTAATTATCCAAAACCATAGGATCCAAACTTGGCTTTTTTTAATGGGGGCCACACTACTGCTTGTTTCAAAGCAGTGGGGACCACACCATCCTTCAAAGAGGCATTTACCACTTCCAAGGTACAAATACCCAGCCCAGCCCTGGCTGATTTTATGAGCCGGGATGGGCAATGGTGGTAACAGGTGGTAGATCTCAATCCTCTGAACTGTTTGTTCATGTCCCCAGATTGTGCAAGTTGTATATCCATAATGACATGACTAGATAGTGTACTCATTCCATCCATCTATGACTGTGTTACAACAATGTCATCCAGTTCAGCCTGGATATAAGCAGCTTTATCTGCAGAATGTCCTGTAAACCAGTCACAGTGGACCTTTGAGGGTTCAAGATGCTGTATCCCAGAGCTTACACCAAGAAGAAATGTAACCATTCAAAAAAGCTCCACTTGGCAACATTAAGCAATGGTGGCAGAGAAGTAATATTTCTTCATTGCCATTGCTGCCACAGAATAAGACTACAAATGGGTTGTTGTTGTTGTTGTTGCTGTTGTTGTTGTTGTTGTTTATGTAAGAACATAAGAAGAGCCATGCTGGATCAGAGCAAGGGTCCATCTAGGGATGGCGGAGAATTCCGCCACAGACCCCAATGAGGCCAGAGTCTGCAGCAGAAAGGATCACTTACCTCCGCCTCCCTCCAGAATCCTACAGAGCCAGCTCCTCCCCGCAGCGATTCCGCAGAGCCGCACGCTGGCTCCATATCAGTGCACCAGTGTGCACGCTGGCACACTGGTGATACGGTAATGGCAGCTGCCATTACCGTACTGCTGTGAGGAATTAATACAGCCGCAAGTGGCGTAGTGGACGCGACTTGCGGCTGTAAAGCCCTTAATTTAACCTAAATGAAGCCGTAAATGGCATGCGGCTCCGTGGAATCACCACAGAGAGGTTCCATAGGATTCTGGGGGAAGGAACGGATCGCTTCCCCCCCCCCCAGGCAGATTCCCTACGGACCGGAAGGTAGGGAATCTGCCCATCCCTAGGTCCATCCAGTCCAGCATTCAGTTCACAGAATGGCCAACCAGCTGTCGACCAGGAACCCATAAGCAGGGCGTGAGTGCAACAGCACCCTCCCACACATGGTCCCCAGCAACTGGTGTACGTAGGCTCACTGCTTCTGGTACTGGAAGTAGCACATAGCCATCAAGACTAGTAGCCATTGATAGCCTTTTCCTCCAGAAATTTGTCTAACCCCCTTTTAAAGCCATCCAAATTGGTGGCCATCACTACATCCTATGGTAGGGAATTCCATAGTTTATGCGCTGTGTGAAGAAGCCCTTCCTTTTATCTGTCCTGAATCCCCCACCAATCAGCTTCATGGGATGACCCAAGGTTCTCGTATTTTGAGAGGGGGAGAAAAATGTCTCCCTATCCACATTCTCCACACCATGCATAATTTTGTAGACCTCTATAATATCTCCCTTTACCCTCCTTTTTCCAAGCTAAACAATCCCAGCTGCTGTAACTTTCCCTCATAGGGGAGTTGCTGCAGTCCGTTGATCATTTTAGTTGTTTTTCTGCACTTTTTCCAGCTCTACAATGTCTTTTTGTGGTAACCAGAACTGTACACAGTATCTAAGTGTGGTCTCACCATAGATTTGTTTAAAGACAGTATTATATTGGCAGTTTTATTCTCACTTCCATTTCTAATTATGCCTAACATGGAGTTTGCCTTTTTTTACAGTGGCTGCACACCAGGTTGACATTTTCATCGAGCTGTCCACCACAACTCCAAGATCTTTTTCTTGGTCAGTCACCACTAGCTCAGATCTCATCAGGTTGAAGTTGGGATTTTTTTAACATGCATCACTTTACACTTTCTTACTGCATTTGCCACTTGGATGCCCATTCTCCCAGTTTGGAGAGATCCTTTTGGAGCTCCTCACAATCCCTTTTTGTTTTAACCACACTAAATAATTTGGTGTCGTGTCATCAGCAAACTTGGCCATAGAATCACAGAACAGTAGCATTGGAAGGGGCCTACAAGGCCATCGAGTCCAACCCCCTGCTCAATGCAGGAATCCAAGTCAAAGCATCCCTGACAGATGGCTATCCAGCTTCATCTTGAACTAGGGATGGCGGAGTATTCCGCCATGGATCTCGGTGAGGCCGAATGCCAGTGTATTCGGCCCCCTGAAATCTGTGGCAGAACGGCCTGGCCCCCCCGCGGATCCCCCCCGGGATGAGACTTACCTGGGGTGGATGTTCCAGGTGGCGGTGGCTCCGGCGGCGGCTGATCTTCTGACCGGCTGCCACCACCGCTATTTGCAGTCTGGTCGTTTGGGTGTGTGTGTTTTTTACAGAGACGTGATAGGCTACGTAAAGACTTATGTAGCCTATCACATCCTGGTTAAAAAAAAACAAAAACACATACGCAAATAGCAGCAGCTACAGCCACCGCCATTTGTGTTCCTTATTTTTTGCCATCGTAGTCTACGTAAATATTTACGTAGACTATTACGGCGAAAATAAAGGGGAACACAAATAGCGTAGTGGGTGCTATTTGTGTCCCTTTTTGATTCACAGTTTTAGCCTATGTAAATATTTACGTAGGCTTAAACGGCGAAAAATAAGGAACACAAATGGCGGCGGCCGTAGCCGCCGCCATTTGTGTATGCCGTTTTTTGTTTTTCGTTTAACCCAGCAGCCAGTCCGCGGCCAGAAATCCAGCTGCGGACAGCCCTGGCCTGGCCGGCTGTTCCACGGAGCCGCCGCGGAGCAGAGCTGGCCGTCGAGGATTCCGGGGAGAGGGACGGAGCGCCTCCCCCCCTCCAGCGGACGCCACCACCACCGGAACAAGGTAAGGGATTCATACATCCCTATCTTGAATGCCTCCAGCGTGGGAGAGCCCACCACCTCCCTAGGTCATTGGGTGCATTGTCGTACTGCTCTAACAGTCAGGAAGTTTTTCCTGATGTTCAGCCGGGATCTGGCTTCCTGTAACTTGAGCCCATTATTCCGTGTCCTGCACTCTGGGATGATCGAGAAGAGATCCTGGCCTTCCTCTCTTTGACAACCTTTCAAATACTTGAAGAGCGCTATCATATCTCCCCTCAGTCTTCTCTTCTCAAGGCTAAACATGCCCAGTTCTTTCAGTCTCTCTTCATAGGGCCTTGTTTCCAGTCCCCTGATCATCTTGGTTGCCCTCCTCTGAACCCTCTCCAGTTTGTCTGCATCCTTCTTAAAGTGTGGTGCCCAGAACTGGGCACAGTACTCCAGATGAGGCCTAACCAGTGCTGAGTAAAGGGGAACTATTACTTCCCAGGATTTGGAAGCTACGCTTCTATTAATGCAGCCCAAAAGAGCATTTGCCTTTTTTGCAGCCACCTCACATTGCTGGCTCACATTCAGCTTGTGTTTGACAATAATTCCAAGAGCCTTCTCGCTAGTAGTGTTGTTGAGCCACGTAATCCCCAACCACATGAGCAATATTTACTTCCCTATAGCAATTCAATACTAAGGACTCAGCTGTGTTTTCAATATACATAGGGCTGAGCCAAAGGTTTGTAAGTTTTTATTTTTGCATTGAAATGTGCATGTTTCATGAAGGAAAACCTTTCATGGAACAACTAAACAAATTACTCAAAAATTGAAGGTGTTTTCTCCATGTCCTAGTCAGTGGACACTAACTACAGCTCAGAGAAAGCTATGCAAAGTCCCCAAATGCTGGTTTTTATGACTGAAGGGAACTGTATACTACTGGAACTAACCCACAGGGCACAGCCCAAGAAAGCTACAGAGCCTTAAGAGCAAGAGACCTATTCAGACCATTTGCTTGTCTGACCAAGTCAGACTAAGCAGAAATTTAGGCAGAATCCCTTTGTACTCTATGTATTTTCTCCACCCACACAGGCTCGAAGGAGAGCTTAAACAAAGTATATAGAGGGAGTATGCCTAAGCCAGGGGTGGGCAACACACCGCCTGCATACAGCCCATGCTGCCCCTGAATTCTGTAAAAAAAAAAAAAAATTGGAAAAAAGTGCCATCCGTAGTGGCTATAGAGCACCAAAAAGGTCAAAAGTAGCTTTTTTACACCCTTTAGCACCCCATAGCTGCTATGGATGCCATTTTGTTTTGGTGCCTGCAGGTAGGGATGGACGAAAGTCCCTTACCTGTTCTCAAAGCTTGCTTCGCGGTGGGGGGGAGGCGCTTCGGTTCTCCCCCCGAGGTTCAGGCGAGGGGGGGAGGCGCCCCTCCTCGCCCGGTCGAAATTCAGGCCGGGGGGGAGGCGCCCCATCCCTTGCCGCCGAAATTCAGGCCGGGTAGAAGCGCCCCGTCTACCCGGCCACAAAAAAGAAAGTAAAAAACACACACACACACCCGTGATAGATTTACGTAGCCTATCACGGCTAGATTTCCAAAGTCAGCCGTGATAGGCTATGTAAATCGTCACATAGCCTATCACGGGTGACTTTGGGGGAATAAAAAAAATGCGTACGCAAATGGCGGCTCCCATGGGGACCGCCATTTGCGTTCCTTATTTTGACACGTCTAGTCTACGTAAAGATTTACGTAGACTACGGCGAAAATAAGGGCAACACAAATAGCGTTCCCTTATTTTCGCCGTAGTCTATGTAAATCTTTATGTAGACTAGACGTGCCAAAATAAGGAATGCAAATGGTGGCGCCCATGGGCCGCCGCCATTTGCGTACGCGCTTTTTTTTTTTCCCCCCCCAAAGGCACCCGTGATAGGCTACGTGACGATTTACATAGCCTATCATGGCTGACCTTGGGAATCTAGCCGTGATAGGCTACGTAAATCATTACGTAGCCTATCATGGGTGTGTTTGGTTTTTTTTTACTTTACTTTTTTTTTTGCAATGGCGGTGGCGGCAGCCGGTTGGGAGACCGGCCGCCGCCCCCGCCCCCGCCCCTGCCGAACCACCGCCGAACCGCCACCGGGAGCTGCCGCCGAGAGGGACATTTGGCCACGGTAAGTCCCATCCCGGGGGGGGCGGGGGGCCGGTGGAGAATTTCCCCACCAATTTCAGGGGGCCGAATGCGTTGGCATCCAGCCTCCCAAAGATTCGTGGAGAAATTCTCCGCTATCCTTACCTGCAGGGTGTTGTGGCTCATGGGGGGGGGGAGGGGCTCCTGGGATGAAAATGGACCCTGGACCTCCTGCAGTTGTCCAACCATAGCCTAAGCGTTGATTCCATCTGGCTGGGAAGCTTCTCTGAGCCTTGTCAGACAAACCCAAGGATTGCAGAGCTCTCTTCCTCCCAGCTGGTGAGAGATTTCCTGGGCTGCTATAGCCTTAAAAATAGATAGTTTATATCTCCACCATTGGTTTGACCCAGAGCTCTCCTTCAAATTGCAGGGCCAATAGTGTAGCAGGCAGCCAAATCCTCCCATGATCTGTGCTCCTGATGCGATAATAAAGCTTATAATATATGCAAAACTGTATTAAAAACACAAAGATACATGTTTTTATTTAAAATAAACTTAGATTTAATTTTAGCATCTGCAAAAGAGATTTTGGAAAACAGCTTTAACCCACATGCCGACATTCTAAGAGTTCAATCCTATGCATGTTTAGCCAGCCATGGTGGCTAGGGAATGCTGGGAGTTGCGGGACTTTTTTCTGTCTAATCATGCATAGGATTGCACCCTAAATGTGTCTATTACCACAAACATATATAAGCAACAACCATTACTAATACCATGTTTCTTTACAATGAAGTGTAAAGGCCTCAGTAAGTAGTATAGTTAATGACTTTGACCTAGTCTGTTTCGATTAAAGTAATATAGATTCATATTTATATGAATCTGTGCAACAAGCCACTTGTGTCTTGTATAATTCAGCCATTCAGCCTCAGTGGTCTTTCTTTCTTTCTTTCTTTCTTTCTTTCTTTCTTTCTTTCCTTCTTTCTTTCTAACTTATTTCTGTTCTGTTCTGTGCAGTTTTCCCCTTGTTATTTTGTCCTTTTGTTCCTTGTTCATTTCTGTTGTATCCATTAAAATATTGTGCAAGAAATGTCAAGTTTAATATTCATCATGCTCTGGGAACATAATTCTAAGGAATGGCTTTATTCTGTGTGTATGGTTTCATGTGATTTCACAAAGTCCTCTCCTATCCTAGAGGAAGAAAATGTCACATATCATGAACATCCTGTTTATATAGCTTGTCTTTGTTGTTTGTGACTTCCTGTTTATGTGGTTTAATGTCTTTTGTGATATTGGATGAAGAGAAAGAGAAAACTATGTTCCAGCCACTAGTGCTGAAGGAGTTCCGGGCCAAATTAAAGGTGTTGGTTTTGACCTTTAAAACCCTATATGGTTCTGGCCCAGCCTATCTTAAGGAGCACCTCCAGCAACACAACGCAGGCCGCTCAACAAGATCAGGCTCAGATGGCCTTCTCTCTGTCCCATCAGCCAGGACAGCTAGGCTGGTGAGGATGAGGGAGAGGGCCTTCTCTGTGGTGGCCCCCACTCCGTGGAACTCCCTCCCTAGGGAATTCCGCCATGCCCCCTCTTTAATGAGCTTCCGCCGCGCATTAAAAACGTGGTTGTTCAGGCAGGAATTCGGGGTGGGTTAGGGTATTTTTTATGATGTTTTTAATGTAGAATTTTATTGTTTTAACTGTTTTGTTGTTGTACATCTCCCAGAGTGGCTGGGTGACCAGCCAGATGGGCGATTAATAAATTTAATAAATATAAATAAATAAACAAACAAACAAACAAACGGAGACCAACTGACTCCCTAAGGCTAGAATCCCCTGGTAGGCTGCTCCCTCTTAAGTTTTCCTCTTAGGCTAAGGCAATTAGCATCTGTAAGCATCATTAGGTTGAGTGGAAATAAAGCCTTGGAAAAGAGCCCTTTTGTCTGTGTCTTATTTCTGGGCTATTTGAGGATTTCAGAAGGCAGCAAGGGCACTCCTGACAGCCACCAACAAGAGGCCACATTCACATGTCACTTTAAGCCATGAATTATGGATTAATAAACCAGGAAAGGTAGACCTTTGTGTGATGTATGGTTTAGTGCACTCAAACATGTCAGGATTCATAAGTCAGCAACAAACTCTGATGTAAAGCTGGTTTATGATCTTGGCTTGTTTGGGCACAATAACCCATAATCCTAGGACTGTATGTTAAGAAAGATCTGCCTTTCCTGGTTTGATTACCTGTTAATGTGAAAGGAGGGGCAAAGCAGGAGCAAATGGATTGCGTACGCTATCACTCTGCTTGTTCACATTCTGGTTTCTCAAGCCATAATTCATGGCTTAAAGCAACATATGAATGCAGCCAAAGCCCTTCATTTCCCTTGCCCACCTTTCTCACTGGGTACTCCTTTCTTAATTCCTCTCTCCTCTGACCTATTCCTCATTCCTATGCTTTCCTTTATGTTCTTATTTCTTAGCATTTGTACAAAACTTGTTTTGATGTTTTAAAGGTTTCAGGAAATGGTGGAATCAAAATCTAAAATCTGTTATACATAATAAATATAGTAATAAAATAAGCAGAGGATAACTTTTGGATGAGGATAATTTTAGGATGGCATCATCTCTCAAGTGGCCAAACATAATATCCATT
This sequence comes from Heloderma suspectum, assembly GCF_057233095.1. Taxonomy (NCBI): domain Eukaryota; kingdom Metazoa; phylum Chordata; class Lepidosauria; order Squamata; family Helodermatidae; genus Heloderma; species Heloderma suspectum. The sequence goes on from NC_139458.1 coordinate 94,250,525, forward strand.
CTTATAATACCTTGAGACATTTGTCAAATCCACTTTAAAAGTATGAAAGAACATAATTTCCACTACTTTGCAAAATATGTTATTGTAGATCTTAATACAGCTAACTCCTTGGAGCAATTCCTGAAACGCATTTTTCCCTTTAATTAATTTCATCCAATTTCTTCTAGCAATACCCTTAAGTATCTCAACATATATTTATTCTTCCTACTAACTGTTAACACCCTTCAAAGAAGGATGACTCCCTCTTAGTCATCTCTTAGCTAAGTCATATACATCTATATCTTTATCTTCCCCATTAGTCAAAACTTCCAGTTCCTGGGTTGTTGTAACTCCCTTCAATTTGTCCACCCTCGCTGGCATTATGATTCCCCTAGCCACAAACAGTTAAAAAAAAAAAACCACCAAGAACCCCCCTCCCCCGCCTCCAGTAGTTTGTCACTGAAAAAAACTGCTGAATTTATGCATACTCAGAATAGACAGATTCTTGTGGCATAGTTTTGCATCACCAAATATAGCTATAAAACAATTTAAATAACGCATTTAACCTTACTGGTACAATGAGGCTGTTCACACAACATGCTAACCCATACTCAGTGGTTGAGTGTGGGTTGTTGTTGAACAATGGGTTGTTTGCTGAACTGAGGGTTAGCGTGTTCTCTGAACCCATGATGTTTTCTGCAGGGTGGCTTGTTAACCACCCTGAATAGCCCAACAACAAGCCATGGGTTCTCAAGGTGGCTTGTTCAAGAAAAATAAGCCACACTGCATGGTTAATAAGCCACACTGTGGAAAATGTCCTGGGTTCAGACAATACACTAACCCACAGTTCAACAAACAATCCACGATTCAACAACAATCTACATCAGTGTGTGTTAGGGTGTTGTGCAAACCCAGGGCTGATCTACATTGCGCCCGCCATTGCAATGAATTTGGTGTCCCATCAGGTTAAACACTCTCGCATTAAAACGTGATTATTCACACTCACCCATTTTCCCCATTGCACAGCTTCATCGAATGCACGAGCTTGGTTCACACTTGAGCGCTGTGCTGTTTTCCTGCTGTTTTCCTGCACGTGCTTGTCTGATCTTGGATGCTAAGTGGGGTCGGCCCCGGTCACTAGTTGGATGGGCTTCCTGCATTGAGCAGGAAGCTTCACATCTTCAAATCTTGCCTGAATTAGAAAAAAAAAAAATCGCGCAGAAACCCTGATTCTGCGAAGTTAATGCCTTAATTTTTTTTAAAAAAAACATCCAGAGCGGGGGATAGGAGGGGGTAAAACTTAGTCTCATTGGAAGGGATAGAATAACCCCCTGCTCAGTGCAGGAAGCCTGATTCCCAGACGGTCGCCCATCCAACTACTGACGGGGGCCGACCCCGCTTAGCTTCCGAGATCAAACAAGCATGCGCACATCCAGCCCTTTGCTTGTTGCTGAGGAAATGGGGGCTGCTGAGGAAGCTATATGAACAGTAGCTGGAAGAAGACATGGGGCCATCAAGAGCTGTGATTGGACAGGAGGGAAATACAAACACTGCCGTATATGGAGAGGCGGGGGAGGGGACTACGACCGGATACGGTAGTGAAGGCGGAAAATCAGAGCACATTAAGGGGAAATACTGGGATATTAGGGTATTGAAAGCAGGAGCACAGAAGCGGGAAATTCCAGTTCCAATTCGAGGCGGCTACTACGTAGTGTGAAAGGCGGGCGGTGAAACCTCACTGGAAGTGAAAAAAGGCGGTAAGTGTAGATCCAGCCTCAGTCGGTGTAAGTTAGCAGCTCAGTACCTGCAGGTTTCATGAATACAAATATTATTTCTTCCTGTGTTGGGGTTATTGGGCAACTCAGGTATCAGAAAAATAACAGTATCTAAGGGCGCAATCCTAACTAGATAGGTGGCCGCCTCTGAACTCAGAGATGACCACCTATCCTAAGCAAGGCAGGAGAGGCGTGTGTGTGTGTCGGGGGGTGTCGTTCCCTCCGCACCTCTCCTGCTTTGCTCTTTTTTGCTAGACAGACGTTTTCGGCTGTCTAGTGGAGGGGGGCTGGACCAGGAGAGGAAGCTGCTGTACGACACATAGGATGTTTCATATGCGCAGCTATGCTCTCCCCACCCTGGAACGCCCCCCCAGCCCCTCCTCTTTTCAGTTGCTCCGTGCTTGTCTTCTGAGAGTGGAGGATGGGGCTTCTTCTCACTGCTTCTGAGGCAGTGCAGACGAGGGGGGAGGGGGGATTTCCGGGAACCAACCTCGGAGAATGGGCTCCAAGGTTGGTTCCCGGAAAGCAGCATATCCTATGGCCCTCTAGATAGTGTCTAGTGGCCATAGGATTGCTCCCTAAGTCTACCATACTATTTATTCTCATTGCTTCCCACCAAACAGCATATATTTCTCACAAGGTTACAAATAACAATGCTTTATCATGAGAATGTCACTGCTTAATGTCTACCTCATTAAGAACTTATAACACAATGACCAGTGATGAAACTGAGGAAGGGATGGTTTGGAGAGTTACATTTTTACCTTGTGGGATTACAAGCAGGATCCCATGATACATAGAATAGCTTTTTAGCCCTTTTTGGACAGGCTGCTACATTTCTGTTACAAAATATGAGATTTTTCACAGCTGTGAGACATATCCGCAAGGTAGTAATTTCTCCCCCCCTCCCTTTCTGAGGCATACCGAATGAAAGAGCTTTAAAATGGCCTTTCAGTTTCTCTTGTGGCACTTGAACCTCTGAATTTCCTTACTGTTTTGTTATTGCATGCTCAGCCTGGAAAAGCAAATCCTGAGATGGCCTCCATGAAGCGTGTGTGGTCCTCAGCTGTGAAAACAAAGGTCCAGCAGACTTAGTCTACCCTCACATTAAATTTTTCATTCAAAGTTTGGAGATTTAGTTTACACTTCTGCCTGTGAATGTGATACGGAATATAAACCCTTCAAAACTTACAGTATAATCCTATGCAAGTCTACTCAGTTGTTAGTCCTATCAAGTTAAATGGGAACTTGAACTTTCCTCTTTCTCAGGTAGGGATGTCAGAGAATTCCGCAACGGATCTCCCTGAAATCCATCGCAGAACGAAGCCCCCAGCCCCCCACCCCATGAAAGGCATGCGAAATGGAGCACTTACCTGCTCCCGTCCGCGCTGCTTTGCGAATGGTGGCCGTGCTGGCCGCCATTCACCTCCTCCTCTTCCTAGCCGTGATAGGCTACGTAAATACTTATGTAGCCTATCATGGCTAATGCAGGGATGCCATTTGCGTCCCTGCAGAGGCCATGATAGGCTACGTAACTATTTACGTAGCCTATCACAGCAGTGGGGGGAAACCCCAGTGTACACAAATGGCGGCTACGACAGCCACCATTTGTGTCTCTGCAGGGCTGCCCAGCGGCCAGATGTCTGGCTGTGGGCGGCCAGGCAGGATTCCGGAGGGAGGGACAGAGCGCCTCCCCCCCACTGCGGATGCCCTTGCGTGGAGCCAGGTAAGGGATTCGTACATCCCTATTCTCAGGTAAGTGAGTATAGGATTGCAGCCTTAATCTGGTTTGTTTTTGTTTTTTTCTTTGAAGAGGCCAGTCTTGAAATAAATGTAATATACTGTTTAATGTGGAAAATAAGCTAGACATGTTACAGTCAGAAGGTGAAAGTAAAGCTGAACAATGAAAAAGCAGAAAGGAAGATGTAGGCATTTCAAATGATTACTGGGAAATGGATGTTTTTAAATGAATTGTGCAATAAACACCCACTCTCTGGTGCTACTGTCTATTGGACTTTCCCAGCTTTAAAGAGTGTGTAGCTCTCTGTTAAATTCCACAGAATTCAAAAGGGAACATTGGCAGCCAACTGAAATCCTAAGCAATCTGGCCAAGTTTCAAGAGTATTTTTCCCCTGCCATTTAAAAACAAAATCTACAGCAGGATAGAAAGTCTGGCTCAAGTCCCTACTTTCAGCATTCCAGACCCCAGGAAGAGTCTTTTATTCTCTACTCTTTAGCCATAAATCTATCCCAGTTTCTCATTAAATATTTTAGGTGACTTTTTTAAGCCAAAAAACTCTAAAGAGTTGTTAAAGAGGAATGGAAACTTTTATAAATAGTTTTCTTTGCTAACTGTTAAACTATGTTTGCTCTATGTGTCATATCTGTCCTCTTGAAGGGATGCCAGCAGATTCATAGCTTTTCAAAGTGTATAAATCAGAAGAGAATGTCTCCTGGGGCCAAAATATACTAGCTACTGAGAAATCAAGGAAAGGCTTTAAAACAAAGGATCAGGATCACTGATGATGACCCATCTCCTTCTGTTCAGTTCCACATTCTTAACTCACCTGCATGGTCAGTGGATGTCTCAGAAAATGATCCTCATCTTTTATCACATTAGATATCCCAGCTCCCTAGCATACAACCTGACCCAGGCGGTTGGCTCACACAAAGGGCATTTCTACACCAGCCTAAAATCCTTCATTTAAAATGGGGCTTTCTGCTTCCGTTTTAAATGCAGGATCACCACGACTCCCTTTACATGCACTTCCTTTCCCACCCACCCACCCTTCTCCCCATATCTGAGCCTTCCATTATCTTTCATTGATCTCTCTCCTGTTCTTGCCACTTTAAGTCTTTTCACGTAGGCAACTGAAGGGGAACACAATGGGGCAATTTGATAGCTCATTATCTGCGATCTGTTTAAAAACAGAACAGAGGGCATTTAGTGCAGGAGGGTCACGGCAGAGTCACGGCATCATGTAAAGAGCCTGCAAACTTCCATGAAGGAGCAATCTCAATCGCAGGATAAAAGCTCCATGTGATGAAGCCCACAGCATCAAACCTAGGGATGTAAGAAAGTGACTTACCTTTAACGAAATTTGATTCAAGGTGGGGGGGAGGCGCTCCGTCCCTCCCCCCCGAAATTCTGGCGGGGGGGAGGTGCTCCGTCCCTCCCCCCCAAAATTCTGGCTGGGGGGGAGGGGGAGGCGCTCCATCCCTCCCCCCCGAATCCTGGCCGGCCAGGTGCGCAAATGGCGGCGGCCGTAGCCGCCGCCGTTTGCGTCCCTGCAGTCAGCCGTGATAGGCTACGTAAATGTTTACGTAGCCTATCACGGCTGATTTAAAAGGAAAAAAAATGTGCGTATGCAAATTGTGGTGCCCATGGGCGCCGCCATTTGCGTATGCGCGTTTTTTCTTCTTCTTTTAAATCAGCCGTGATAGGCTACATAAACATTTACGTAGCCTATCACAGTATTTTTTTTAAAATCTAGCCGTGATAGGCTACGTAAATCTTTACGTAGCCTATCACATTTTTTTGTTTTTTGTTTTTTTTTACTGGAAATGGCAGCAGTGGCAGCCAGTCGGAAGACAGGCTGCCGCAGCCGCCGCCACCGCACTGCTGCCAAACCGCTGCCAGAGCCGCTGCCGCCAGGAAAATTCACCCAAGGTAAGTCCCGTCCAGGGGGGTGGCAGACCGTTTTGCCACTGATTTCGGGGGGCCGAATGCGCTGGCATTCGGCCTCCCCGAGATTCGTGGTGAAATTCTCTGACATCCCTAATCAAACCATGGTTTGGTATCTTGCACTTATACACGCCATCTCCCCTTTCAGTGTTCCACTCGGACCCAAAGCACACATTACTTTAATGACATAGTTAGCGCCTACATCTTTTTTTTCTTTCTTTCTTACTTTAGTGTAAGTGCAGGAGCCCCAATGTGGATTTACCCCTTTTCCCCAGCTATTGTCCAGATTTCTCTCCTGTGCCTGCAATTTATATTGCTAAATAGTGATTGCAGCACCCCCAACCACCCACGCTAAGGGCTAAACTAAATGTTTGGCTAATCACACACAATGGAGCTATGCATGATAGATTGTCTTACTCTCCTGTAAGCACATATTGCCCCAATTCAGATTGTGACCATGGCACTCTGGGGGGGGGGGTTAAACCTCCCCCATCCCCCCCAAAAAAAATTAGCTCCGGGGGGATAAAAAAAAGGGAAAAGTCTCCACTGGAGTCAATGGAGTCTTTTTCTTCTTTTTAACCCTGCTGTAGGGTGGTGGTGGAATTGAGGGGGGGATGGGGGAAGAGAACGTTTAATCCCCGTTCTCAGAGTGCCATGGTCCTGATCTGAATGAGGGCCACATGTGCTTACAGGAGATGGAGAGTAAGAACATTATCACACATAGTTCCACTATGCATGATTTCCCAAACGTTTAATTTGACCCTAATTTGGCACTATTGGAGTTCTTTTTTTAGCCCCCATGTACAGGGAGCAAATTTAGAGGGGTAAAGTGGCTGGATGGGAAGGTTTAAACCTCCCCTACCTGCATGTGGTGATCCTGATCTGGAGGAGGGGCCCACATGCTTACTCTGAGGTAAAAAAAAAAAAAAAAAGGAAAAAAAGCTAGGATCCATGGCAGGCTATGTATTTAAGGTAGCATATAGTCCAGGCCTCAGTGACATGGATCATGGGCAAACCTTTCAACTCTTACACAGTGCCCCAAATCTCTCTTCCCTGCACATTCATTTTCAGAACTTGTTACTGCCTGTTCTAAAAAAGACCTTTCAGTTTTAGTCTTCAGTAGTGTAGAAACCAACCAATACTATACACACACACAGGTCAACAAAAAGATGTAGAAACAGATTTGCAAGAAAAGACTTCATTAGCATCTGCTAGTAGTTGATGGGCTTGTAAAAACTGCAAGTTTCTGTGTATTTCCCAAAAGAAAGATGAATTGCAAAAAAAATCTCACATTGTTAGCTACATGACTGAATTATTTGTAGAGCTTTTCATTCCATCTGGGAGCTCCTACTAATTAAAAGCAATTATAGAAGAACTGGCATTTGCTACCAGTTCAAGAGTAAGAGAAAGATACACATCCCTCAGGACTTCATATTGTATCTGCAGGATTTCTTTGTACTGAAAAGTAAAAACACTGGTAGCTACATGATTTTGTGACTTTGAACTTAGACTTTAAGTTTTAAAAAATGATGTATTTATTAAATGTATTAAACGGCTCATAAAATAAATTTCTCTAGGTGTTTTACAATAATGATAAAAAAATACAAATAAATCACAATAAAAGCAACAATATAAAATGAATAGATGTGCCAACACAGCATAAAATACAATATCATATTGCAGGGAATAAACAACATTGCAGGGACTAAGATAATAAAATACTAACATGTTTTAAAAGACTTTAAAAGACTTCAAGGGAAAAATTAAAGCCTGGGAGAACAGCAAAGTCTTAGCAGTGTGAGTGCCAGGTAAGCTTCCCTTGGGAGAACATTCCAGAGCTGGGGGGCCACCACTGAAAAAGCCCTCTCTTGTTGCCACTTTCCAAGCCTCAGAATGAGAGGGCATGTGAAGAAGAGCTTGGCCACTATAACTAATTAAAAAGATACTATCCAATTTTCCAGTACTTGTAACTCACACTCACAGGCTGGTTACATTCTACTCACAACCCAAACCCCGTACTATATCAGTTCTATCTGTCAGTTTCGCTTGCTCCCGTATTTAAATTCTTTAAAGTCTCAAGTTCTTTCCATTATGACTATGGAGAAATTCGTGAATGTTGGTAAATTCTAATCAAAAATAAACTGTAACTAAATTCTTACCCATTTGCACCAGCCACATTTAATAGGTACACAGCTATTCTCAGCACGGGGAGGACCATGTTGTATCTGCCTGTCATCTGGTTGTTAACGATGGGGAGCCTATCAGAGAAAAAGAGGTGGCAACTCTAATCCAGCACCACAAACATAGTTGAATATACAGGGATTCAAACCCAGATCTTTAAGAGCAAAGTCCTAAAAGCCCTGAGCCTGGTTGGATGAACGTTTCTGTTTTTCCCACATTCAAATTTTATAAAGTCTTGAGTTCTTTCCATTGTGAATATGGAGAACTTTGCAAATTTTGTCCAATTATAATTAAAAAATGACCTAAATAACTTTCACCCATCCCTAGTCCTAGCCCAGTCAAAGCAGATTTCAGCTGTGGTTTCATAATGAAATACCGAGTGGGTACAGAAGCTAAAAATGACTTCTTCTCAAGACATGCACCCTTGTGATATCAATTGGGCCTACCAACGTTTCAACCTCTGTTGACCTCTGTAGCTGTGCAACCCTAGCATAGAAATAAGTAAATAATAAGCAAAAGGAAGGAAGTAATTATCAAAACAATGTAATGACTAATGACAATGCATTGCTCTTATTTCAGATCCTACATTTTACTGATAGCCCCAGCTTTTCTCTTTTTTTCCTGCTCCTTTTCTTCCCTGCTTCTCTACTTCCATCTACTGCTTTGTCCTACAACCTTCATACTCTTCAGGTGGTCTTGAATGGTAAAGGGCGAAATGATATACATATCTATGATCCTCCATCGTAATCATAATGTATTATTACCTTGCCCTGTCATTTAGCAGTTGTCTGGGTCTGGCATACTATCTATACAAAGTGGGAATAAAATCTGAAAAGGGGTTGCAATCCCAGTTTTCTTCATAATGCACTACATTCTGCGCCAGAAACTGTACTGTGTGCCCAACAGGGTAATCAAATCCATAGAGATTCCTGCAGTTCTTGACCCTGCATGACATTTTAGTACACATCCCTTTAACAGTCTCTCACTATTTAACAAGCACCCACATTCCTGGAAGCTGTTATAGATTCACATGTCATTATTATTACTTTCTTTATTGCAGTGTACCAAATGAGCTTGTGAGCTGATCCAGTTTGTACTGGAGTTAGTACACTAAGTCCTATACAAACTGAATCAGATCACAAGTTCATCTAGTTATACTCCATCTAGTTATTCGTGCACTGAAATCAGCATTTCATTTCCAGACTAGAAAAGATGTCCTCAATATATTTCTTTTCCATAGGTCACCATTTTTTTTTCTTCCTCGTCTGCTCCCTCAATTATGGGCTCTGCAGGGGTGGGCAACTTGTGGCCCTCCAGATGTTTTGTCCCACAACTCTGATCAGCCCTAGCCAGCATAGCCAATAGTGGGATCGTGGGATCATAGGTGAAACTTCTGGAGGGCTGCAAGTTGCCCACCCCTGCTCTACAGCAAGGGAATGGAGGGAGTAGGTCTATAGTAGGGTTACAACCAGTGATATAATCAATATTTGTGATTTTCATAATGGGGAGTGAAAATTGCATATTGTGGATCATTTTAAAAGGAAATTACTTCAATTTATTATTTCTTAATTACATGCTTAGGCCACCCAATTACAAGAGATCCCTGGGTAGATTACATGAAGCTAAAGCAGGGGTGCCAAACCTCTCTCAGCCCAAGGGCTGAATTCCGTTTCAGAGAAACTCTTGAGAGCCATATTCCAGAGGCAGGTGGAGCTGAAGGCGAAAGGGAAGGGGCCAAAAGCAAGAATGCCAGCATATTGTAGCTTACAGCTCTTCCTGCCAGTGACTGAGCCTCAAGAGAGTCATTTCGACCTTTTATAATGGGAGAAAATGGCATAAAAGCTGGGAAACCATCAAACGAGGCAGCCAGTCAGCCCAGGCCAGAAAATACTGCCGCAAACAGGCAGCTGTTTGGCCACTTTGTGAACAAAACATTTGACTAGATAGACCCCTGGTCTAATTCAGCACGGCCCTTCTTAAGTCCTTGTGAAGATGGGAATGGCTGGGAGCGGAGGGGCCTCATCTGCTACCTGCCTAATGGTAGGGCCAGTCTGTTATCTAATTCCTCAGCTTCCTCTATCCATTTCCCTCAGGCTTCTGCCTTCTCCATCTGTTATTCCCTCAGGAAGCCTAGTATTGTAAACTCCAGCCATGTACAGACATTCTAAATAGGTACACAGTACACGTACCAGTATCATACCTACTGGCTCCACTCCTGACCTCCACACATTCCAAAATACAGTCTGCAAAGGGACCGGCATGGGAAGGCCCAACATACACGATCTGTATCCTCCATTTTTGCAGGATACAGAGTCTATAGGCCCTGTGCAGATGGAATGGATGGAAGGTTCAGGCACTGGTAACTCCGAGATTGGATTATTGTAATATGCTCTATGTGAGGCTACTTGCAGTCCAAAAACTGCAGCTGGTGCAAACTGCAGCTGCTATGAGGCCTCTTTTTGACAGCATGTTACACCTCTGCTAAAAGAACTGCACGGGTTGCCTATAAGCTACCAGGGCACATTTAGGGTTCTCTTGTTAACATATAAAGCCCTAAACAACTTGGGCCAAGGTTACCTTAGGGATTGACTCACCCCTTATGTCCCTGCAGTCCTCAGAAGGAGCGCTTCTGATGGTGACGCATGCCCCTGAGGTTTGCCTCAGGAGTAGCTGTAACAGAATGTTTAGTGTTCCAGCACCTGCCTGCTGGAACGCAATCCCTACTGACATTAGACAGGCATCTTCAGTTTTGATCTTTAGAGCCATCTCTTCATGCAGGCTTTTGCTCACATGCAACCCAGGCAGTATAGTTATCATCTTATCACCAACCAGTGATTATTTGATTGTATTTTTATTTTTTCATTTTTTTAGTTATAGTATTATTGTTAACTACTTGGATTTTGTTGTTGTTGTTCAGTCGTTAAGTCGTGTCTGGCTGTTCGTGACCCCATGGACCATAGCACGCCAGGCCTTCCTGTCTTTCGCTCTCTCCCGGAGCGTGCTCAAGTTCATATTCATTGCATCGGTGATGCTATCTAGCCATCTCATCCTCTGCCGTCCCCTTCTCCTTTTGCCTTCAGTCTTTCCCAGCATCAGGGTCTTTTCCAGGGAGTTTTCTCTTCTCATTAGGTTGCCAAAATATTTGAGCTTCAGCTTCAGTATCTGTCCTTCCAATGAGCACTCAGGGTTGATTTCCTTTAGGATGGACTGATTTGACCTCCTTGCAGTCCAGGGGACTCGTAAGACTCTTCTCCAGCACCACAGTTCAAAAGCATCAATTTTTCTGCGGTCAGCCTTGCTTATAGTCCAGCTCTCACTGCCATACATTACTACTGGGAAAACCATAGCTTTGATTAGACAGACCTTTGTCAGCAAGGTGATGTCTCTGCTTCTTACTATGCTGTCTAGGTTTGCCATAGCTTTCCTCCCAAGGAGCAAGCGTCTTTTAATTTCATGGCTACAGTCACCGTCTGCGGTGATCTTGGAGCCCAAGAAAGTAAAATCTGTCACTGCTTCCATTTCTTCCCCTTCTATATGCCAGGAACTACTTGGATAGTTCACTGTTATCAAATAAATAAATAATAAAAGAGGAACAGGACTCTAGGATTCAATCCAACTCCCCCCCCACACACACACACACACCAAGTGTACATGGTCACATGCCCATTTAGAATATCTGCAATGGGTAATGTATTCTGCCCTCCCTGTCCTACAGCTAGAATGGCTGCATTCAGTTGTAACCAAAAAAATGGTTTGTGGTTACAAGAATGCACTCAGTGAAATTTGGGCTTGCATTCTGTTCCCTTTCTTTCCCCTCTTCCTGTGCATGCAAGGGAGGAAATGTGGTGTTCCATCCATGGTTGTTGTTTTTAATATCCTGTGTGGTGTTGTTTTTAACAAAATGCAGTTTTCACAAATTACAGTTTCTCATATTCAGTCAAACTAGGAAACTGCAGTTTGTTACAAATGGAACCTTCAATTTTCCACCCCTTGTGCGCAAAGGAAGGGGGAGCATGTAGCCCAGAGGTAACAAACCATGCTGAGTTTGAATATGACCACTATCTGTTAGCCTGTTTCCAGACCCGTCTTCTTATCCATGAGAAACTTTCCTCAGCCAAACTGAACTTCCATTTGCCTCACAGATGCTGCAGTGTTTGTCAGCAATTGCTGAAACGTTTACCCTGAAGAGGTATCCTGAAGTGTTCACAAATATGTTATCATCACAAGGTTACACCTGTTTCAGGGTTTGAGAGCCAGTGTAGTGTAGCGGTGAGAGTGACGGACTGGGAGCCGGGAGATCCGGGTTCTAGTCCCCACTTGGCCATGGAAGCTCACTGGGTGACTTTGGGCCAGTCACAGACTCTCAGCCCAACCTACCTCACAGGGTTGTTGTTGTGAGGATACAACGGTGAGGAGGAGGATAATGTAAGCCGCCTTGAGTTCCTTGCAAGAGGGAGAAAGGCGGGGTATAAATGCAATAAATAAAATAAATAAATAAATAAATTGGGTTTGGGTTAAGCATGCTTCAGACAGGGAGAGGCAGCTTTTAGTTTATTATATATAAATATGATTACTGCTAGGTTGTTTTAGGAAGTACCATGGGTACTTCACAAACCATGTGAAGACTGAAGCATGCAAATCACTGACTGACTCCAGGGCCGTGTTTCCACGACAACAGAAGGAGAAGCTAATGGAGGAGTTCCTGATTTTTTAAAAAGGAATCAGCTTTGTTGTGAGCAGGCTTCCACGAGCAGATTCTCCACAGCAGTAAAAATCACTTAACGGAACATACTTCCTGGTGGGGGTGGGGATTGGAGTGAATGTCATCTGACTGGCAGGGGCTACTCAACCAATAAGAGAGGCTTCCCCCCTCTTCCTCCCTTTCTGCTTTCCCCTGAAAGTCCAGATGCACCTGCATTTCAGGAGCAAGCCTCATTGAGCACAATGGGAGTTACTTCCAAGTAGACATACATATACTTGTGCTGGGAAAGAGTGGGGGAGAACACAAAGATGGAAACCAGCCCCCATTTTAACCCACAGGACTTCATTGACCACAGTAGGAGTTACTTCTGAGGAGACAGTAATGGGTTTGTTGTGGGAAACAGAGCAGTACACACAAAGACAGAAACCAGCCCCCACTGTAACCCACAGGATATCTATAATGAAGCTGTGAAGTATTTCCTAAGGCAATGACTGGGAGCCTCGAGATCACACTTGATCACTTAATCGCACTTAAGGAATTGGGCTTTAAAGTGTGCCATTTCAATTGAGGGAGAATCTGTGTAAGTTCTGATGTGGGCATTCAAAGATAAGCCTAATGGGAGTTACTTCTGAGGAGACACTAATGGTTTTTTTGTGGGAAAGAGACCAAAACCAGCACCCATTTTAATGCACAGGATCTCTATAAGGAAGCTGTGAAGGAGTTACGTCCTAAGGCAATGGATCAGAGGCTAGAGATCGCACTTAATCGCATTTAAGGAACTGGGCTTTGATATGTGCCATGTCAATTGAGGGCTTCGCTGTTATTTCTGTGGTCATTGAGAGGGCAAGCCTCATTCAGCACAATGGAAGGAAACACCCCTTTACTGCGGTCATGGTGAAAGGCACACCCCTGGGCAGGGCTAGCATACCTGAGCTAAATGTGGGGGTTGGGGCATACAACAACTATACTGGAGAGAACCTGACTTAAGGAAAATAATCGGACTTTAAGCAATCTCAGGAAATCCGGTTTTTCCGTGATAAGCTCAGGGATGGCTGCTGGATGGTCACGACATCATTTATCCCTAACAACCTCAACACGCAGCCAGCTCAGAGTAAATTGCTGGTGGAAACACACACCCCTGGATGAAATGTATTGCTTTCTGAATTAGGAATGGTGCAGGTGCCCGATTCCACCCAGGAATCTGGTGGAATCACCCCTGCCCGCACCCCCCAAGCCCTGCTCACCGAGCCCCTGCCCTTGCTTGCCCCCTGCTCACACTCAGCGAATGGCCTGCAATCACCCTGGCAGCCTTCACGGTCACAATTTTTCAAAAAATAAAATGGTGATTGCAAAATGCACGTTTGTGTATGTGCAAAAATGCGCATGTTTGCAAATGCGTGTATTCGCATATGCAAAAGTGTGTATTTTGGGGGATGCACATATTTGCATATGTGTGAAAATGCACATTTTTGCACATACACAAATATGTGCATTCAAAAAATGCACTTTTTCGCACATAAGCAAGTATGTGCATTTTGCAATTGCCGTTTTATTTTTCAAAAAATGGCAACCACTGAGCTCAATATGAGGCTGCTAGGGCGAGTGCAGGCTGCTCACGGAACATGGGAGGGGCTCAAGCACAGCCTGGGGACCAGCAAGCGGGGGCAGGGGCTGGGTGGGCACCTGGAGAACCCAGATGGGGATCAGTTCGCACATCCCTATTCTGAATTAGAACACGGAAAATAATAGAATGAACTGAGGCTATAAATGAAGGCTAGTTTAGGAAAGAGCTGTGCTACTCAATCGTCACATTTTCCCTTATTCTTATTTTCTAAAGAGTCTCCTGATTAGGTTGCCTGCAGAATCTGTGATGCAGAGTCTGTGAAGTTGAAGTATTAAGAGAACGTTCCATTTACCTACAAAATGACTTTGTTCTGGTTGCTAAAGAGCAAAAAGAAATACAAGATATTTTTGTTGTTGTTGGTAGTAGAAACTGATTTTCATGCAGTTAGGACGTTTGATGTCAAAGACCAAAGGGGTCTGGATAGGGGCGAATGCTCCTTCCTTGTTCTCCTTGACCTCTCACCACGGTATCCTCCTGGACCGCCTGGAGGGGTTGGGCATTGGAGACACCGTATTGCGGTAGTTCCAGTCCTTCCTCTTCGGCAGGTACCAGAGGGTAGCACTGGGAGAGGAGGTTTCGGACCTGTGGCCGCTCACTTGTGGGGTGCCACAGGGTTCCATCCTCTCCCCAATGCTATTTAACATCTATGTGAAGCCGCTGGGGGCTATCATCAGGAGGTTTGGGGTGCGGTGTCATCAATATGTGGATGACACGCAGCTCTACCTCTCGTTCAAATCTTCACCAAGGTTGGCCATAGAATCCCTGTCCAAATGTCTGGAGACAGTGAGTGGCTGGATGGGGAGGAACAAGCTGAAGCTGAACCCTGACAAGGCCGAGGTACTTTCGGTGGGAGACAAGAGGAGGTTGGGGGATGTTGACCTGGTGTTGAATGGGGTACGGTTACCCTTGAAAGACCAGGTCCGCAGCTTGGGGGTCATCTTAGACTCCCAGCAGTCCATGGAGGCTCAGGTGTCAGCTGTGAGCCAGACAGTGCTGTACCAACTCCATCTGATACAGCAGCTGCGTCCCTACCTTCCCGACATCTGCTCCCATTAGTAGTACATGCCCTGGTCTCCTCTCATTTAGACTACTGTAATGCGCTCTATGTGGGGTTACCCTTGAAGACGGTTCGGAAGCTGCAGCTGGTACAGAACGCAGCGGCTCACCCGATTACAGGCAGCTGCCGGCAAGATCACATCACTCCAGTGCTGAAGGAGCTGCATTGGCTACCAGCTGTTTTCCGGGCCAAATTCAAGGTGTTGGTTTTGACCTTTAAAACCCTATATGGTTCCGGTCCAGCCTATTTCAAGGAGCGCCTCCAGCAACACCAGATAGGCCGCTCAACAAGATCAGCCTCGGATGGCCTTCTCTCTGTCCCATCAGCCAGGACAGCTAGGCTGGTGAGGACGAGGGAGAGGGCCTTCTCTGTGGTGGCCCCCACTCTGTGGAACTCCCTCCCTAGGGAACTCTGCCATGCCCCCTCTTTAATGAGCTTCCACCATGCATTAAAAACATGGTTGTTCAGGCAGGCATTTGGGGTGGGCTAGGGTAATTTTAGAAATGTGATGTTTTTAATGTAGAATTTTATTGTATAAACTGTTTTTATTGTTGTACATCGCCCACAGTGGCTGGTTGACCGGCCAGATGGGCGATTAATAAATTTAATAAATAAATAAATAAATAAATAAATAAATAAATAAATAAAACAAAACACCAAGTGGAGACAGCATCCGTTCTTCACAGACCTTTAAGGTTTACTTCAGTAACTTCCTTCAGGCCTGGAAATCCTTTTGTACTTTTTCTAGAACCTTTTACCAGCAGCCCACAAATCTAAAGACAATGAGAATCTGTCCTTAGGCTCTAGGGTTTAAACTGCTGTAATATAAAATAAAAACATAATATTAGAAGACAGAAGTTTTCTCTGCTCAGCCTCCTGTTTACCACTGTGCTAAACCAGAAGCCTATACAAGCAGGAAACAAGTGCAGTAGCCCTCTCCCACTATTGTTCACTAGCAGGTGGTATTCACAGACATGTGGTTGTATGCAATGCTGTCATTCCACTAATGCAAAGTTTCTACCACTTGTGGAAACCCTGTTTTTATCCTTGCGCAAGTGTCAAATCCTACACTTGGCACAAGATGCTGCATTCTATATTGCACATTCTATGTGGTTACAACTGAAGGCACTGCACACGGCACTGCACAAGCTGGTCTGCACATTGTTGCACAAGGCATTGCACAAGGCATTGCATATGGCACAATCTATGTGGTTACAACTGAAGGCCCTGCACAAGGCACTGCACAAGCTGGTCTGCAAATTGTTTCACAAGGCATTGAACAAGGCATTATGACTTCATTAGACTAGGCGATGCATTAGTTGCACTAGTTTTGATAGCAGTTGTGCAACCACTAGCAGGACAATGCCAACTCGTGTAATTTTTCCACTAGCATATGACACAGAACTAGCACAACTAGCACAAGCAATCCCTAACCTAATCATGTTGTAATGAGTTGTGTAACAGTTTGCACAATTGCTTGAGCGCTGCATCATTCAATGCTTTGTACAACAGGCTGTAGCAGAATGAAACTACTGGATTTGATTTAAAAAACGGTTTCCGCAAGTGGCTGAAGCTTTATTCTAGCAGAATGATGCCACTGGATACAATCCATGGTGCCTCTGGTCCTTGCGGTAGTATACAATCACCATAAGTAATAGCCATTTATAGCCTTATCCTCCAAGAATCTGCCAAATCCCCTTCGAAAGCCATCTCAGTTGGTGGTCATCACTACATGTTGTGGTAACAAATTCCATCGTTTAACTATTAATTAATTAAATATGAGCACTACAACACAGCACTTGCTACAGATGCACCATAAGACTCAGAACGTACTCTAGCCATCCTATATACCAGTTTCCTTATAGCTCGAATTCATGTGTGGTACTCCTTTTCTTCAAATTCCTCCCCCAAATCTACTTTTTTTGTTAAGCGTTTTGTGTCACCTCTTCATCCTTATCTCAAATTATAATGAATTTGTTCACATAATCCCTTGCTATCCTTGGCTAGATCTGCATTAGTGTTTTTTATCGGAATTGAAGTGCACTGATAACTGTTGGGGCACATTAGTCATTACACATTTCATGTACCACTTTTCTAGCGTTATCTCCCGCTTTCCCCCCTGTAGTATCAAAAATACCGAAACAGATGTCATTGCATGTGCTACGAGCTATAAATACACTATAGCGTTACCTGATGGGATCTTATCAATACAACCTGAGGTATAGTTCTGGCCCCAATCTCTCCCTCCCTTCCTTTCTACCATCTCTATATAGCTTGTAAGCAGCTTGGGAACCGAGATCTATCTTTCTTGATGAAAGTGCTACGTGCCTTCATGGTGCTACAATAGTAATAGCCGTGTAACGATAGTAGTAATGATAATAAATAAGATGAATTCATTGTTAAATATTTCTATGTGGCCATTCAGGGCAAGCCACTTCAGAGTGTTTTGCACATGGGAATAAAACTACAACCCCATTCAAATAAAAATTAATCATAAAAACTACAATACCATTTGAATAAAATTAATGATTAAGTCAACAGCTGAAAACATTTCGCAGCCCAGCAAACATTCCTATAAAACTAAAACAATTAGCGGCACAATCCTATGTATGTATATTCAGACATAAGTCCTATTTAGTTCAATGGGGCTTTCTCTTGGATTACTATGTACAGCAGAGGTGGGAAACACATGGCTCACAAACCACATGCAGCTCCTGGTGCCCTCTGCAGCCCCCACTGCCCTCTGCTGTCTCCTAAATTCATTCTTTAAAAAAAACTTGAAAAAGTAGCATTAGGAGCAGCTATAGAGTGCCCAAAGTGTCAACATTAGCTTGTTTGTAAACTAATTTATGGAGCAATAAACAAGCTAACTTTATCTTTTTGGCACTCTATAGCCACTACAGACACCATTTTAAATATTTGTTTGTTTGGCCGGGGGGGGGGGTGTTCTAGCTGGGAAAATGGCCCCAGGCCTCACAAAGTTGCCCATCTTGGCATGTAGGATTGCAGTTTAAGAAAACAGTTTAAAGCCAGCTGCAATATAACCCTTACATTCTCAGAAACAGTCCAATGTTTCAGCTAAAAGCTGATCAACACTGATAGGGTTTTAAGGCCCATTAAAAACTCTTCACAGATGGGTTATTAGGTCACCACCAAAAAGGCCATGTCTCTAGTAACTGCCAGTAACAGGAGTAAACACCATCACCACCACCACCACATGATAAACGTAACAACCACTGAACAATTGAAGCCGCAGATAATAATACAGATCTCTGAATCAGGTAGAAAAGGGGGGCACCTTAACCTGATCTGCTACAGCTAACACAGTTCCATAGGCTCGGGCTGCCCATCCAGTAATCCCGAACTGCATTTATGTGAGTCAAGGTAACAACCTTTAGTTTATTTTGCACCAATATTAATTTTACATTCCTGTCATCATGTCAAACAATTTCTTTAAATGAAAGAAATTGGAGCATGGAAAGCGTTTAGCATTATGCTTTCTTTGCTGTAGGCTTTTTCATTGGTTTACCTTCGTTTTCAGCCTTGTCCTGTGCAGGAGCCAGACCCACGCTTTTGGAAGGTCCTACATAAACACAGCTCTGCTTTTTTGGTCTCTTCGTGTTAACTCTGTGGAGACAAAAAACATCACGTTTGTAATCCTAAATCATTCCAGTTACAAGTTCAGAGACCAGCAAAGGAAGCTTGGCTCTATATTCTCTTATAGTCTGTGTACAGCATTCACTATGCTTTAATAGCTCATGAGAGCTCTGAACAAATATTAGCCTAAAAAAAACAAGAAGAAGCTCTAGCCTGTGTGATTATAATGTCTGTTTTAGTTACATACCCCAAGTATGCATTTAGATTAAGGTGTACATTGGAAATGTGTAATAGTTGTGGGAAAATTAGTTTGTTCTCTCAGTTTTGAAAGAATACTAGAGATGAATACCTGAAAACCTGGCTTAAATCTGCATTCCTGAAAACCTTGTATTATGCTCCTTAGCTATCTTTTAGTCCTCTTCAGTTTTTGATAAGGCTATGTAGAGCCTATGCACAATGGGGTCAGAATTATGCACCTGTCTCACCTTGGGGCCCACAGTACAGATTGCCCCAAATGTTTGTGTAGAGTCAATGCACATAAAGCCTGAAGAGTATAGGTCTGAATTGTGTGACTGTTTCCTGAATTTTGTGGGTAATGGCCACATTGGTCAGACCGGTACACTCATTGGTCTTTGTACATGTAAGTAGGATAGCCATGTCTTCTACTTTGCAGAGGACAAACTCCATTTGAAGGTGTCTTTGATTTGAAGGGCTTGGACTTGTCCAGTCCGAGTCTGATTTAAACACAAAGAACCATAAGAGGGCAGAACAGGGACCTTGAAGTTCTCCATGAGTTCAGGGCACCTGGACAACACACTCAGCAGATACACAGGCCACTTGGCCACTCTTCCCCACTATGGTGAGATGTATTATATTTCTATTTAAATTACAGTAATTGTCTCTAAATTTGCATTGATACACATACATTAGAATATGCAAATGTCATGCAAATCTGTGTGCTCCTCTAGTCTTTTGGCAACGCCTAAGTGGCCACTCTACAGGTAAGGGCTATGCAAATGTTATGTCCAATGGATGGACATCTGGTGGGCCTAAAAGCAGTAAGAGCTGGTTAAGTCCATCTCCTCCACCACTCAGTCTTGTCTGAACCAGTCTCCTGACTTGTTGCTGGTAGTAGGAGACCTTGAGGTGGCTCTAATTAACAAGGATCTGCATTGTAAATAGCTGCTGATACTATCAAAGCTCCATTGCCATTTGTGGAAAGCACTTCACGCAAGCCTGTGTAGAGAATTCATAATTACATTTTTAATTAAACATGGAAACAGTGTTATATGCATTAATCTTCAGAGAAAGACAGAGGGAGAGGGAGAAGGAGGAGAGAAACTGTGTGCAAAGCCAGATGTGATTTTTTTTTTGCTACACCTCAACCAACAATTAGGCTATTTTTGCTTCATTGCAAATTGCTGACGACTAGGCATTTATAAAGATTAATTCAAATCTAAAACCAACAGTATAAAATATCACTCATTGAAAGGCCTTCTATAAATAAGTACCTTCAGAAAGATAATTACATACATATGAGGTGTGAGTTGATAACATGCATGGGGGATATTCTGGAAAGAGGCCAAACTACCTCTTCCATCAGGGGTTCCGAGGTTTACAGTAGGAAATCCAATATCATATTGCCTGCATATGGAATTCATTTGCCAGAACCAGCAGTGTATGGAGACTTTTAAACTGATGTAATTCACCCTAATAAATAAATGGGGGTTAGATGTTCTCTGCCACGGAAAGAGGTAGCACATCCCCCACAAATGAGGCAAGAGTTTTATCTCCACAAGCAAGTTATGGTACCTATGATAACGTAGTAAAATAAATTCCACATGTCATGATGTAATCACCTGAAAAAGTCAGGAATCTGTCTTTCCAATCTCCCCACATACATTTTCCAGAGAATGCTTCTGGCATCACGCCCAAGACCATACACCAAGATTTCCTTCCCAGTAGATATATACAGAATCATAACCATTGTTTTCTTCCTCCTTGTTAGTGAGTAGCTCAGCCTTGCTGCCCTTAAATGTACTCCTGACCTCGAGAAGCATTCACGTTGCCCAGGTAAGGTATATCGAGTAAAAGCTTGGACACACAATGCAAGAAATCACCTCTTTTGCTCTACACTACTCCTATGTAACGGGCATGGGACCTCTGGAATATGCTAAGGATTTCCTCCTGCCCACTTCCTAGAAGCTTAGAATTTGCACTCTGCACCCACCACCCCGTGCAAGCCCACTAGTTACCTAGATACCCACTCACTACTCTTTAGATCTTTGGGAAAACCCTTCCTCCTGAATCAAGGAATTCTTTCAAGCAGAGGGTTCAGTCTGTGCTACCCACACGAGAGAGTTCATCCCCCTTAGTCAGCCTTCCCCACCATCCTCCTTCCTACTTTCCCCAGTTTTCCTCCCCCCTGCAGCTTCATTTTCATTATTTTGTACTCAGAAAATTAGGGCTCAAGAAACCTAACAAAGCATCATGCAGCTTCAGTCCTCATATGCAAAATGGGCATTACTATGGTTCCTGTATCAGGTTTCAGAAATTGCAAGAGTCAATTCATAGATTTTTTAATAAGAGGTTTGCATATGAACTAAAGCAGAGCTGATTATACTCACACCTAAGAGGATTATCAATCTAATATAGTATCTACACAAATAGTAATTATTTTTAGCATCCACAATAACAGAGAGATGCCATGTTCAAGTAGCCACTTCAAACACTTGACTGTACTAGAGTCATTCAGATCTCTCTTGGCATGACATTGTCAGTCATTTCCAGTTTGCCTACTGTTATTGTTATTATTATTATTATTATTATTATTATTATTCTCTCTCCTTTTTATTGTTCACTGCTTGGCTATTTTATTGGAAGCAGAGTGGTATATAAATCTTAAAAATAACTAAACAGAGAGTGTACGTAAGGAGTTACCCACTTAGGACTTGTTCACACAGACAGTTAAGCTGCAATAACAACTTTTTTAAAACTACATTTCCATTTTTAGATGTTCAAGATTTGAAAACAATAGCTGTATTGCAAGTAATTGCATCAATAATAGGAAGTCTTTATTTCTGTAAACACAAACAATAAAATTCTATGATGTGCACAGCTGAGGATTCGTTGTTTCTGCAGACAGTGGTGTCTGATCTAGGATAACATCCCTGAGCCAAGCGTGAAAGAAAGAAAGAAAGAAAGAAAGAAAGATCCTCCTTTTCTGATTTTGAACCTAACCAGGGTCTGATTAAACAAGATGCACATGCATGCATGAACACACACACACACACACACACACAGCCCCAATGATCAGGACTTGGCTTGCCACCTACTCCTTTCAAGGACAGCACTTCTTCCTTTACCTTGTTTACAACATTGCAAAAATACAGCCCTTTCTCTCTGACCCCTGAGCAAAAACTGTGGTCTATGCTCTGGTCATTTCTTGCCTAGACTACTGCAATCTTCTCCTCTCTACTCTTCTGTTATTATTAATTATTATTAAATTTATTAATCGCCCATCTGGCTGGTCAACCAGCCACTCTGGGCGATGTACAACATACAATAAAACAGTTTAAAACAATAAAATTCTACGGAAAAACATTTTCTAAAATACCCTAACCCACCCCAAATGCCTGCCTGAACAACCACATTTTTAATGCACGACAGAAGCTCATTAAAGAGGGGGCATGGCGGAGTTCCCTAGGGAGGGAGTTCCACAGAGTGGGGGCCACCACAGAAAAGGCCCTCTCCCTCATCCCCACCAGTCTAGCTGTCCTGGCTGATGGGACAGAGAGAAGGCCATCCGAGGCTGATCTTGTTAAGCGGCCTGTCTGGTGCTGCTGGAGGCGCTCCTTAAGATAGGCTGGGCCGGAACCATATAGGGTTTTAAAGGTCAAAACCAACACCTTGAATTTGGCCCGGAAAACAACTGGTAACCAGTGCAACTCCTTCAGCACTGGAGTGATGTGTTCTCGCCGGCAGCTGCCTTTAATCAGTTGTCTCACCTTGGTCCCCTCACATCAATCCAGCTCTCCGCTGCCAAAATCATTCACCTCTTGCTTTGCCCTGATCATGTGTTTCCCCTCCTGAAATCCCTACACTAGGTTTCTGTCCACTCCCAATGCCGCACAAGCTCCTTGTCCATGCAGGGCTGGCCCTGCCATTAGGCAGAGTGAAGCAGTTGCCTCGGGCAGCAGCTTCTGGGTGGCAGCAGCAAGTCATTGGAGGAGAGAGCTGTGGGCCATGTAGCCTGCCCTGTGACCCCTACGCTAGCCTGCTGCCTTAAGGTGTGGTGGAAGATATCATCCTACTGCCAGTGTTGAAGGAGGATTCCACTGTCAGTTCAGTCAAGCTTTTGTACTTAGAATGGGAGGGGGTGCCATTTTGCTCCCCACCTCCATCCCCTACCCAGCCATGCTTAGCCTGTCACTAAGCTTAAGCCAGTGTAACTTAACAACCACATTTTGCTCCTTTTACCACTACTCCACTTCCTGCCCCTTCCTCTGTGTTGTATTTTAGATTATAAGCTTCCCAGGGCAGGGACTTGTCTTCCTATATACTGCAAAACACCATTCACACTGATGGCACTACATTATTACGTAGTAATAAAATAAAAAACAGGTGGCAAGCCAAATTTGGAACCATATCGTATTAGGCTGTGATCCAATGCACACTTGCTAGGGTGTAAGTCTTGTTGAACTCAGAGGCCCTTACTTCTATGTAGACCTGCTTACAATTGTGTTTTGGTGTCTCCTTTCCCTTCCCTCATAGGCTGACTTCTTACAGAACAGCAGATAAGATGGTGCACTTGTGTCTGGCTGTACCACATCAGACTGGAGGTGAAGACTCCAATGATGGAATGTTCCATCACACACACACACACATTAAAGATTCATCCTAGCTTTCTAGGTGGAGGGACTTTTCTTTCCACGAATAGATTGTGAAAATAATAGATTGCCCCTGTTCTTCAAATAGATTGCAGAACAGGAGTCAAGAACCTCAGGCCTGGGGGACAAATATGGCCACTGGGGTTCTCCAGATGGCCATCCCCTCTTCCCCTTCCCCCAACCCCACCCCCTTTCCCCTGACCACAAATTGTTTGGTGATTTCCCGGCATTTAGCTTGTTCCAAAAGATTGAAATGTCTCCCCTGGGTCTTCGTTTCTGGCAGCCAGTAAGAAGCCCTAAGATAAAATATGCAGGTATTTTTGGCCCCACCTCCCTTTGCCACCTGGCACTGGAATGCAGCCTCTGAAATGAAATTTGGCCCTGGGGCTGAAAGAGGTTCTGCACCCCTTCTGTAGAATGTATGGCTGAACGTTGTAAAAATTCTTCTCACAGAAAGAATCTTGCTGCAAACAATTAACATCCATTCAGAGGAAGTCAAGCAAACTTTCCTCGGAACACTGCTGCTGAATCATTAACTTCAGTGACTCAAAAGAAAGTTCCTCTTTTCAGTTTCCCAAATATCAATTATCAACGTGGTCAATGAGATAACGTATTACTTCCTTTTCCAAGCTAGCCCTAAAACCCAAATCACATGTGTTTAAAGCAAACAGTACAGCCAGCAACAGTATCTAGGGACGACCAAATGCTCCACAATGCCGTGGGCCAGCAAGCCAGTCAAATATGCAAAATATCCATGAGTTTGGGTTTTCCCCTTCTCCAAGGAGGAATGTATGGCTTACAACAAAGTCAAGATCTATTGTAGTAATCCCTCATTTACCTTTTTTTAGTCATTCCATATATATTCCATGTTTCTTACTTGATCCTACTAGTTAAGAAGAAAAATCTCTTCTGAAGTTATCCCCCCTGAAGCAACCTGTGTAGTATATAACTTCAGTTAACAGGAAGAGGAAGATATTCAGAAGAAACTCACTGTACTCCAGTGAGGACTTCCACTGTAATACAAACCACACAATCCAGGGATTTGATTGGCAAGACAGAAGTCAACATGTAGAAGCAGGACTGGCCTGGATTTGTCACTGACCTGCCAAACTCTTCCACACCTCATTCCAGTACTGGTTGCAGCCCTTGTCTTTGCTCAAGCTCTCCCCCACCCCTACTCCCACCCCAGATCGACAATGTAACTATTTGGGATGCTTTGCACCGGTCATTGCGCTAGGTACAAAAGGTAGGGTTGCCAACCATTTTTGTTCCACTGCTCCTGCGCCTTAAACAGCAGCCAGTCAGGCAGAAATTAAGCATGTCTAGCATTCCCTGGCTTGGAGATAAAGTGATGGGGTGGATGGCATGAGCAGGTCATGTGAAACTTGTTCTCATATTTATTTTATTTATTTTTCAGCTGAAGCTCTCAGAGCAGCTTACAAAATCAGAATAAAACAATAAGGAACCACAATAAAACTCCCCGTTAAAAAAGAAAACAAATCACAAAAAGGAGAATAAAATACTACCACAAAACAAATACTATGTATATTAACATAACTAAATGGCCTGGGCAAAAAACAACAACCCAGAGATGGTGCCAGATGAGCCTCCCTGGGAAGGCAATTCCAGAGATGGGGCACCAGAACAGAAAAGGCCCTGTCATCAGCCTCTACTTGCTTTGCTGTGGAGTATGACAGCTCCCAAGTATAGAGAGCCAGTGTAGTGTAGTGGTTAGAGTGCTGGACTGAGAGTCAGGCGATCCAGGTTCTAGTCCCCACTCGGCCAAGAAGCTCACTTTGGGTCAGTCACTGACTCTCAGCCTAGCCTACCTCACTTGGTTGTTGTGAGGATAAAATGGAGAGGAGGAGACTCATGTAAGCTATCTCGAGTTCTTTGGAGTAAAAAAGGTGAGATATAAATGTAATAATAAATAAGAATGAAATTAAAATATTGTGGTCAGCAATTTATGAAAACCTGTATATGTCATATGAGTGCCTAAGTGGCCAGTCGGTTGAAGTCAGTTGTTTGCCAGGGCCAGCCGAGATACTTTGATGCCTGAGGTAGAACAGAAAATGGCGCCCCCTCCCCACGAGGTTGGCCATCTGAGGGTGAACATCTCACAAACGCCTTTTCCTCTTATTGCCCTTTACAGGTTGGCTGTCACTAGCACCCAGGTGGTTTCCCCAGAGAATCACCCTAATTGGCAGGGGAGACTGGTGGTTCCAGTTTTGGTGGGGCGGAAAATCCATTCTGGAGTTTAGTTACAACCAGCCAGAAGTCTAAAGGAGCTATCCAACGTGCTGGACCCTTTGGGGGGATAGAGCTCAGCACCTTGGATAGTTCCTTTAAGACTTGTGGCTGGTTATAACTAAAACCCCATCGAAACTGGACCCACCAGACTCCCCTAGACTCTTCCTTTGCAAGCACCTCTTTAATCTGTTTAGTAGTTACCAATCCTTTCATGGAGGTGGTCCTAGCTGGTGGACTCTTATCCTTAATCTTTTACCAGCCCAAGGAAGAGGATGGGTTGACTCAAAGAAACACAGACTCAAGAACAAGTTTAAAGCTTGATTAGATAAACACAATTAAAACACTGCACACATGAATAATCTTGACTAGATTACAATCCTAGCATTAACAGACAAACAAAAATGATGCTATCTCACCAAGATCGGAGCACCACAGCTTTGGAGGTAATAAAGGTGGCAGTCCTCTATTTGAAGGTGTTTGTATCATGATGGTGTGGGTTTCTCTGTGTATCATGATGATGTGGGTTTAGTGTTTTTACCACAGCAAAGAAATAAACGGAAGTTAAAATACACCCTAAAGTGTGTCCATGAGAAACCTCAAAAAGAAACATGCATGAGAAAGAAAGAAAGAAAGAAAGAAAGAAAGAAAGAAAGAAAGAAAAGAATTAAACAGTGCACTTGGACAAGGCAAAGCTCACGTCCCCAGTAATGAAATTTTTCTGATTTGCTTTCTTCGGGTTTTATAAGCAATAATTAAGATTCTTCCTCCAGCCTAGACTTTAATTAGCTGGCTGGCAGAGCTCCAGGTGGCCTAGTCACTTCCCCCACTGCAGTTATTGTAAATAGGATTTACCTTTTGGTCACTGATTGGCAAAGGAATGTGCTGGGTGAGTGCTTGTTAACCACTTTGAACTACATTTTTTATTGTACAACAGAAATATGCCATTCCAAGCAGGTGTGCGTGTGGGGAGGGGGGTAGTTCAGCCTCCAGGACTTTTCTCTTGGGCCCTAGGTGCAAGCCTCAGGTATAGCTGCTCATCCCAAATACACCTTCATTATGCATATTAGCTACTTTAAAAAAAAATGGTCACAGGCACAATAAAATGGACTCTTTAGCCTCCTTCTGCTTTGTAAGAATTATGTAAGGTCCTATGTGCGTTGATGAGACTCTGTAAATAGCAAACGTTCTCCCTTTATTTACATATTTCACTTTTATCCTGTTGTTCTTCCAAGGAGTTCAGGATGGAGTACATAGTTTTCACCTTCTGCCTGCTCGCCCCCCCACCCCCCTGGGAGTGTGTAGAATCCCATGCCTGACTCAAGATACACAAATGGGAGTCATCTGCTGAAATGTGTAAATGGGAGGCCCAGTCCGAGATGGTTTGCTGCCTGAGGTGCAGAAAGGCACTTCCGCTCCCATTTCCACATACAGAAGCAGACAGGACTAGCAGTTGAGTCTTACTTCAACAGTGTCTCCTATTGCACCTGTGGGCAGTAGCAGGCCACATTGCATATACAGATTTCCCTGCCTTCTAAGACATCACTGCCACTCCAGAATATAGCCCGGCCTATATTCAATGTTATATGAATGGATTTCCACTGGTGCAACAGGACTTTCCCTTCCCCTTTTCTCCCCTGCAGCCCTCTACACTCCCAAAATCTTTTCCAGAAGTTCCCCTAAACCAGGGGTGACTGAAAGGCAGATATCCAAATGTTTTGGACTTCAGTTCCCAGAAGCTCCTGTCAGCATGGCCAATGGTCAATAATGTTGGGATTTAAAGTAAAAAAACAACTGAAGACCTGCTTTCTTCCCACCTCTGCCCTAATTTCCAGGAGCCGATAGGAGCAGGACTGCAGGGGGAAGGGGAATCTTTTTCACTAGTGGATTCTGTTCTGCTGGTTGACAGACACTATTGGATGAAACCTAACGTTCCTCAGAAATCAGGACCATGATCAGTATTATATTCTTGCATCAACATCTTTTAATTTTCATGGGATGGTTCCAGTTTTTTCCATAATAAAGAAACAGTAAAGGCTGTAGGGATGTACGAAAGTCTCTTACCTGTATCGAAATTTGATTCGCGGTGGGGGGGAGGCGCTCCGTCCCTCTCCCCGAAATTCTGGCCAGGGGGGGAGGCGCTCCGTCCCTCCCCCCCCAAATTCTAGCTGGGGGGGAAGCGCTCCGTCCCTCCACCCCTGAATCCTGGCCGGCCAGGCCGCAAATGGCAGCGGCTGTAGCCGCCGCCGTTTGCGTCCCTGCAGTCAGCCGTGATAGGCTACGTAAATGTTTACATAGCCTATCACGGCTGAGTGAAAAAAAAACAAAAAACAACGGTGCGTACGCAAATGGCGGCGCCCATGGATGCCACCATTTGCGTTCCTTATTTTGGCACGTCTAGTCTACGTAAACATTTGCGTAGACTACGGCGAAAATAAGGGGAACGCAAATAGCGTAGACGCTACGCTATTTGTGTTCCCCTTATTTTCGCTGTAGTCTATGTAAATGTTTACGTAGACTAGACGTGCCAAAATAAGGAACACAAATGGTGGCATCCATGGGCGCCACCATTTGCATATGTGCGGGTTGTTGTTTTTTTCACTCAGCCGTGATAGGCTACGTAAACATTTACGTAGCCTATCACGGTGTTTTTTTAAAAATCTAGCTGTGATAGACTACGTAAATCTTTATGTAGCCTGTCACGTTTTGTTGTTGTTGTTGTTGTTTTTACTGGAAATGGCGGCGGCGGCAGCCGGTCAGAAGACCGGCTGCTGCAGCCGCCGCTGCTGAACTGCCGCCGAACTGCCGCCGGAACCGCTGCCGCTGCCGCCAGGAGGATTCGCCCAAGGTAAGTCCCATCCCGGAGGGTGCGGGGGGGGGGGGCAGACCGTTTCGCCACCAATTTTGGGGGGCCAAATGCGCTGGCATTCGGCCTCCCCGAGATTCGTGGTGAAATTCTCTGACATCCCTAGTAAGGGGCCAGCATCAAGGCCTAGAGTAAGAACCTAATTAGGTCGGAGCTTCTATCTTCCCTTTCTCTAGTGGAGGTAGCCTTCTTGTGCACAGCATACTAAAGATTTAATCCTATGCATGTTTAGACAGAAAAAAAGTCCTACAACTCATATATTGGGAGTTGTAGGGCCTTTTTTTGTCTAAACATGCATAGGATTATACCCTAATCCTCATACATTATATCGACATCTGTGTTGTGGAAAAATTTCTAAGGCTGCAATTCTATTCTCATCTTGATGGAGAATAACCTTGTTGAACCCAATGGGATTTACTTTTGCGTGGATATGTATATGATTACACTGTAAATGAACAACAGCAATGCATGTGACCTGAATGTAAACTATCAGGGCTGCATGGAAAGGGTAAAAGAGAGTTTCAGCCATTGCGCTCCTTCACACTGAGCTTTTATCCTCCAATTGAGATTGGTCTTTCACGGAAGTTTGCGGGCTCTTTACATGACGCCGTGATCATTCAAGGCGTCTCCTGCACTAAATGCCCTTTATTCCATTTTTAAATAGATCACAGATAATGAGCTATCAAATTACCCCGTTGTTTTCCGCTTGAGTTCCCTCTGTGAAAAGAGTAAAAGCGGCAAGAAGAGGAACAAGATCAATGAAAGATAATGGAAGACTCCGATACAGGAAGAAGGAGGGGGAGAGGGTGGGGGAAAAGGAAGCACATGAAAAAGGGAGTCGTCGTGATCTTGCATTTACAATGGAAGCAGAAAGCCCTGTTTTAAATGCAGGATTTTAGGCTGGTGTAGAGATGCTCATTAAATGAAACATCTGTCACGATAAGATAAGCATGCATAACTATAGGCCAAGAATCAAATGACAACACCTCACATAGTGGTATGCAAGATTTTTTGCCCATTTAGTTATTACGTTCACTTTGTTATTCAAACCTCATTTGTTTAGTTCTCAGCCATTTTAATCATATTCCTCACCTACTTCAACAGGCTCAAGACCACTAGTGACATGTACTTTCCAAGAAAAAACTCTCTCTCTCTCTCTCTCTTATACATTACTGTTGTTATAAAGCATAAAGAACCAAGCTAATGGGTATTATGTTGAAGAATCTAAGAGCCATGGAAGGTGATCAGAATTTCTCTATTTTCACTAGGGTAACTGGATACAAAGGACCAGGTTTCTCATGTACCACTAACAGATGTGTTAAAAAAGGAATATCAGCAGAGAGGGCTTTTTCCCACTTCTGTATAATGATGAAAGAAACAGGAACTCTGCCCTTCTTTTTACCTGGTCACAAAAATTTCCAGTGCATTTGGCAACCTAACCAAAAGAAAGACCTTTTAAAGTGACAGCTAAGAAATGAGTGCTACAAAACTAGAAGCATTTTTAGTAGTTGTTTTTCAGTCCCAGGATAACTCAAATTTCTTTGATAACATTTAAATATCATTTTTATTTTGCTTTAATTCTTTTAAATCCTTAAGGATTTCCCTAGAATCTGAGACTCTGCTCCTTTCTCCAGCCTTCTGGGCAAACCAATTTTATAACAGGCTCTGCTGTAAATTATGCATCTCTTAGAAACCTGAGCTTCATGTACAACTGAATATATTTGAGTGAAGCCAAAAGCAGCAGTATAATCCATCTGAATACCAGGGGAATGACTCTGCTTCAAAGTGTGCCAGATTAATTATAAGCAATGACATTAACTGCAGAAATGTGCTGTAGCAATAGCAAGTTAACAATTGTTCCTAAAGCTCTGGGAGTTTGGGCCAATTCACTATCAGGCACCATCATTACTTCCTCAGAGATGACACAAAATAAAGGATACTCAGGTTGCAATCTCATATGCTTTTACCTGAGATTAGGGATGTATGAAAAATTTGTTTCAGTTCATTTTTGATCAGGATTTACCCAGTTTGCACCTTCCAGACCAAACATTGACTCAGATGCAATCTGCGATCAAAGTCTGTACATATCTGAGCTTGCAATGTGATTGGCAGACCCAGAACATTCGTTCGACGACATGCTTACACTTGAAAAATGTGCATGAAAAAATGCATACTTTTTTCCAAATGTGTACAAGTACACTTTAATCAATGGGCAAAGAATGTGTACATTTCAGAGAGGTGTACAATTGATGCAGACATTTGGGGAAATATGCATGAAAATATGCACAGATTTTCACATTAAAAAAAGCAAAGCTTTCCATCTGATATGGACTCGATTCAGAACTAGCTTCGAGATGAAATCTGGAGAACTTCGGTGAGCTATTAAGAGAAAGTGTGTGTGTGTGTGTGTGTGTGAAATTCCACACTTAACTGCCACATATCTCCTTGGGTTTTCTTTGTAATATTGAAGCTGTACCTGAGCCCGGAGCTGTACCTGTACACCCTCATTGTGAATCTGCTCCTGGTATATGGCTCAGGTTGACCACTTGAGAGGGGACTCATCGGATTATGTAGCAAATTACACTCCTAGCCTTATATCACTTTCCAGAGAACAAAACAGCCCTAAAGAACACAGATATCGGCCAGTCCAGCTTTATACTTTAAAATACAACCAAAAAGTTAGTAAAAATGACGGAGCAGAAACATAGCTACATCCCAACTGTATTACCTGTTGGAAAAACAGAAAAACAGGAACATGGACAGTTGCCTTACACCAAGTAAGACCAATGGTCCCTCTAGCACGTATTGTCTACATCAGCCTTTTCCATCCTGGTGTCCTGCAGATGTGTTGGACAGCAGCTCCCAGCATCCTCAGCCAGGATGGCCTCTGGGGCCTTCTCCATGCATAGCAGGTGGTCTGCCACTAAGAGCAGCGCAAGGTGTCCTGGCATCCAAAAAAGCCCTCAACCAGAATCACACTCTTCCTGGAAAGTCTGGGTTGCAGCTTAGGGCTCCTGCTGGGCCACCTTCTGCTACTTGATGCTCAGGTGCCATCTGGGGTCAGGGATGCCTTTTTTCAAAGGGCATCAGTTGCAGCCTCTCCTGAATGATAAGGACTCAGCTGCTGTGATAGATGCTCTGGTAACCTCAATACTGGGTTTCTGTGAACACATTGTCAGGGACTCAACGATGATTCTCTGCTGCTGCCTAAAGGGAGAGAAGAAAACCGCTAAGGTGTCCAGGTGTCATACTTTACAGAGGACATTCCTGTGTGTGAAGGGCTGTCAAGACTGACCCAGTTTAAAGATAAAGCACCATCGGAAGGGAGAGCAGCAGGGGCCTTGAGGTTGCCCATTGACCACAATAGCACTTGGACAGTAAGCTGACAGTAAGGCACGCCAATCACCTGGTCACAGTCTTCCCCAGTATGGTGAAATGTACTTCTGTTTAAATTGTAGGAATTATTTATAAATGTATGTATGTATGTGTGTGTGTGTGTATGTATGTGTATATATATATATATATATATAAGCATGTGTAAATGGTATGCAAATCTATGTCCTATTTTTTAATGGTGCATTTCCTCTTTTTTGGTGATGCTCTACCCGCACCCCCACCCCACCCCTACCCCTGCTTAAGAGCAGCCATGCCCAGCATAGCAGAGCCTAGTTACTCAGCAACTAGGACAATATGGGAAGACAGCCACAATGGCCAGGAGATGCAGCTTCTACTGGTCAAAGGCCCAGACGGCCTACGAGGCTGGGAAACTAGGTGGGGTTATTGGCAAGACTTCACATGCTAGCCAGGCTGGGGGGCCTGTGAGGCATCTGCCAGAGCTCTCTCATAAGTGCCAGGAGAGGCAGAGAGAGGGAGAACCTGAGGTAAGGGAAGAAGGATACAGGGTGGTTTAAACCCCCCTCATTTTGAGGCCTGTATAGTGGGCAAGGAGAAGCAGCTGGTAGCATTCACTGCCAAACCAAAACAGAAGATACCTCCCAACCCTTAGAAATATAGCAACACACCAAACAAGAAAGAACACACTGTTATTGCATGGTAAAGAATCATACATCAAACCAATGAGACATTGTATTCTCTCTCATTGGTTTGATGGATGATTTTTACTGCACAATAACAGTGTATTCTTTCTTATTGTTTTATGTATAGATTAAAAACACCTTTATTATTAGGTTTTGTTCTATTTACATTTATTATCACTGGTAAGCCCAGCCCAGCCCAGCTGTTTTGTTGCAAGCATTCACTGCCAAACACACTCCCCATGGGCCTGCCTTTGAAGACCATTCTGAAACCACACCTGGGTCAGAACACAGCAATGAGGAATAATTATATGGGACCATAAAGCATCACTTCTTAAAGCATGATCTGGTTACTAGCCTAAATGATCTCAGTCCTGATTATTTGAACGTCTGTCTTCTCCCATACGTTCCCTGCTCCCATGTGCCTTAGGATAATCTGGACAGGAATTCTTTAGGGCGCTGTTCCCACAATAGCAATGATTGTGAATCCCGTTACCGCAGTAAACAAGTTAGAATAATTTGCAAACGCAGCAGCTTTTACCACAGGAGTTGCATCAATATTAGTCACATTGGGAATCCGCAGGATGTTCCTGAGATATTATGTGAGAGTGGCCCAGTCGGGTTTGCAGCTTCTCCTGAAACTAGATCTGATACTTGATGCTGAGGTAGTACTGGATGCCTTTTACCAGCTTCACCCACTATGCTAGCTACAACCTTTCATAGACAATGAAGACTTGGCCACAATGAACCACGTCCTAGTAACTTCGAAACTGGATTACTGTAGCGAGGGCTAGCCATCCCAGCTAAGTTTTAAACTCTTGTCCAGCACACTGACCATACAAACCAGATTCTTAAAGCATTGTACCGGTTGCATTGGTGTCCAGGCCCAATTCAAAAGGGGGTGGCAGTTGTTTTTACTTTTAAAGCTGAGGAACTTTTTAAAGTTGAGGGCTTCATTCCCTCAGGAGAAAATGGTTGGGAGGTACATACAAGTGGTGGGCAGAGTCAAAGTGAGTGAGGACACCCCATTCACAGTCATCCATTCACATAACACCCCCACTCACCCCCAAACATTCACAGTTTACATACAGTAATGTAAACTTCCCCTGCATCATGGTGCCCCCACTTGCTGCTTAGCTGATTGGTGGAGAAATGCAGCAAGTTGCCAGGGAAGGAAGAGAGCGACCTTCTCCTTCATTGGCAGCTTGCTTGGCTTCTGTGCATAATCAGAATTTATTTGAAGTGGGTATTTTTCTTCTTCTTCTTAACAGCTGTTAAAAGATACAGGAACCCTCTTAGGGTCTCGATCCAGCAAGCCTACTAGACACACACAATCGGAACAATTTTAAACTGAAATAGTTACATGCTTTAACTTTCATCTGTAAATGTGTGTGTAAAGTGCTGTATACCATCACCAAGTCAACAAGCTTTATTTAATAGCCATGAAAATGAAGACGCAAAGACGCATGAAAATAAAGATTCTGCTGTCTTGTGACTTCCCTTTGCTTAGACCACATCAAAGTGATTTTTTGGTACTCTTTGCTATGAAGATGTGCAACAGTTAGATGAAGACACATTGCAAAAGGGCGCAGGAGGAGGAGGAAGAAATTCAGTTTTCTCTAATGCTGAAAGGGTATTCTTCTTTACTAAATGTTTAGCATTAAAGGCTTCGTTGTTTTCCATCAAGTCAGGCTGAATAACTCCTGGCAGGCATCCCAGACACAAGTTTTCTGGGTTGGATGCATGAATGATGCCAGCCCTGGCACAAAATCTTTTATCCCCACCCCGCTGATCTCTAAGCAAGAGTTCAGTCAATAGAGTCCATCTAAGAGATCCAAAGCCCTCATTGTGTTGCAAACCAGCTAGAGTAAGAATTAAGGCTTCTATGGGAACTTCAACCTTTAGAAAAATGATGCAGGCTTCAAGAGTTATGGAAGTCCTTGATCTGAAAGCATGCTGACATTAGTTAGGAGGCAATCGGGACTATGGGTGATGACAACCACTCTAGTCACCACCCATCATCCGCACATTCTTAAATGGATTAAGTTCACTGCCGGGGGCTTCCACTGTCTCTGCCCTTTTGCTCACAGAGCTTGCCATCAGTTCCATCATGTGACAGAGCCAAATTCTCACCCACTGGAAGAGTCACAACACCATGACCTATCTCGTCACTGAAGGCACCAGGAATATGTAGGGCTGTTGCGACGATACTGAAGAAAACCCATCTCCCTATTCTGGATATACAGTAAATGCCGGACCTTGTCCATCTGTTTCTTCCAGTGATGCAGTGGCACCAGGGCTCACAGGGCTGAAGCAATGGGATGTTTTGATCAGCGGGAACCCTGCCACCCCCTTCAGACTACCACATTCCCTCTGAGCTTAGCTGCAGTTCTCACACAGTAGTGGGGTGTGAAAGGGATTTTCCCAGCAACATGCACACGCATATAATATGCAGACACATATAATATACACACACATATATCGAGACAGATCGATGCAGCTACCTACATTTCTCCTTTGGGGCTTGGCTATAGGGACTGTCATGGAAGCACCTGCGTTTCAGAATGTACCTCTGGTTCCTTCACTTCCCTAACTGAATGTTACAGTTTTAAAATAGCAGATGTAAGTACTACATGTGTTCAACCCAATCCAAGGAACTGGAGAAAATGCAGTTATATGTAGGGCCTGACTGTGGATAACAGATTGCGTGATGTGCTCTAGGTGGAATCTGGAAGTATATGTAGGTAAGTGTCGCAGTTAATTTATAGTGGGTGTTATATGCCCACTTGCACTGAGGTGGGATACAAAAGCAGAAGTTGCTGAACAGAATAGACTAGGCAGGCTTTGATTAATAGTGGGGTGGAAATAATTCAAGTCCTATTGGAACTTCATAAGGGCCACTTTGACATGGGTCAAGATGATGCAAATGCCATCAGTGTATCTCTGGTAGAAGTGAGACACTTGGGGACAGAGTTGAGGAAACTTAGTTCTAAGTCAGCCATAACTGGCGTAGAGCCATTCAGGTATCCTGAGAGAAATGGCATTGACTCAAAGATGCAAGTTATCCCTGAATCTGACACAGTTGCGGATGAGGAAATACCAGCAAAGCTGAGCAGCTGGGAGTGCCAAAGCAGTGTCCGGATGTCTGGCAAATACCACCGCTGTGTGGGATGTTGGTAACTGAGCACCTACAGCCATGATTACCAGACTAGTGTTTTCTAGGAGGTAATGGAGTGTAGTTTGTGATGTCTGTGAAAGAATGGACTGTAGTCAGTGATGCCCCACAGGTAACTAGGAGTGTTGGTACCATAGGACCCAAGGATAGAGTAGTCCATATATAAACAGTCATCTTTTAGACATGTGCAAACAAGGCAGAAAATCCACTACAACACAGGTGAGGAAACCCTGGCTTGTGGGGCCTTCAGCCGCAACCGTTAGAGCCAATGATGGTAGATCTTCATGAAGATAGCAGTGTGTGTGTGAGAGAGAGAGAGAGGGAGAGAGGGAGAGGGATGGATGGATGGATGGTGTGGATGCATATGAATGGGTGTGAGATGTGTGGATTGGGGGGGGGAATGATACTTTTGCTTTGGCCACACCTACCACTGGTATTCACTCCCAGAAGGCTGGTCATGAGGAAATGCAGCCCTAAAAATGGTTCACTGCCCATGCAGTGCAGCCGGCATCCTGCAAATATTAGGATGATGGACAGTGTTGCCATCTCTTTTGAAGAAACAGTGAAACCACCTGTTTAGCGTCAGCAAGGAGGAGTGATTAGCGAGAAGGATAGGCTCTGTTCTGTTGCACACCTTTGAAAGATTTATATTATGCTTTATTATGTTGTATTTTAGAGTTTTAATTTTTGTGAACTGCCCAGAGTGCTTTGGCTATTGGGCAGTGTAGAATTATAATAAAGACAATTAATCATAATAATCTTGTGTACATGGCACAACAGAATGTCTGTGTTATTGGTGCCCTGATCCTGTTATCTTGTTTTAAATGGTTAATTGTAGTTTTAAATGTTTTTTCTGGTGACATGACTCACTTTGGAGGATCTCTGGATGTCAAGGAAATGTTATAAATAATTTAAAATATTCAAAGCTGCGGTATAATGTGGTGTTAGCCATATATTAACATAAGGCCATAACTGGGAAAGGGACAACATTTTCAAATATTTGTCCAATGGTATTAGAGCAATTATGTGTAAAAACAAAAATGTCTTTTTCCTGACGGAAGACCAAGCTAGCTATAGGGGAGGCAGAAATCCAACTGACACAGCTTTGTTCATGATTTCATTGCCATACGTTGAACGTTTGTCTACCATGCAGTTGTTAAATGCTGAGAGTCTTTAATGAAAACTGAGTTAATAAAGACACCACTCTACTGTACTATTCTCTTGCTAAATGATGCATTTAACATGTAGCAGCATATCTTATTCTTCTTAATCGTTTCTATCTGGGGTGGGGCTACGCTCTTTTCTATTATTGCTAAACACTGTTGTTTCTTACTGGGAGAGGATTAGACCTACAGCAGTTCAGCAGATTTATAATCCTCCCAAGACTTTTGGAGAAAGGCTTGGATAGCTAACGATTCTAATATGGACTAAATACCTTCTTTTTTAGGGATCATTTTTATTTATACAGTGTGACCATACTTTTAAAAGTAGCTGAGAAGGTGCAGAGGCAGGGGTAATATTTATTAGAAATTAAGCACTGTCATGTTCACACTATTGAAAACCTCTCTACTTCATCAGTATGGTTTGTTACTGCAAATCCTTCCAATTTATGGCAGAGCTAAGAAGAATAAAGCAGGAGAGTAGATAATGACAGACCAGGCAGTGCTCCATTCATGTTAAAGCCATAGCAGCAGCAGTGCATTTTCAAATGGGAGATGCACAAGCAGAGTAGCCCTGCATTAACGGAGCTATTGTGGATGGTAAATACACTGGTGAACTTGAGTTGTTTCTGGGCTCTGCCTGTGACTGCTCTCTGATGTGTTTTACAGACCCTATATGAAAGATTGGATCAGTTGCACTAGTTTCCAGTTTGTTTCAAAGCCCAATTCAAGATGCTGGTTGTACCCATAAAAGCCTAAAAGTTTTGGGGCCAGCATATCGGAAAGATCATTTCCTCCCATATGTACCTGCCTGTTGTGACTGTCATCAGAGGCCTTGTTAGATGTCCCACCACCTAGAGACGTTAGGTTGGTGGGCACTTGAGACAGCTACTTTGCAGGAAAAAATAATTTATACTGGGTGCAGTCCTATACCCACTTACCCAGAAATATGTCCCATTCAACTCAATGGGACTGATGTCTGAGTAGACATGCATACGATTGTACTGTAACTTACTTGGGGATTAAGCTGGGGACTGCTCAGAAGCAGGGTCACGAAGCAATTTAGACGCTACTGTTATGGTAGATCCAAGTGAGGTGCCCAAAGCTTTATCTAGCCATGTTTTGCGGGATCAATTTCAGTTAATGTGGCCTGATTACATGGATAAGGTGCTTGCAGCTACGTGAACGACCACAAGCCTTCTCGACCCCCACAAGGGCATTAACAGGGTGTTAGTCGGCAGCGTGTTGCACCCCTGCTGAAAGAATTGCACTGGGTGTCATGTTGGCCTGGCCCCATTTGCCTTGGGCCCCGCCCACCCCTGAAATGCAGTCCCCAAGAACTACTCTGAAACAGATTTGGCCCTCAGTCTGAAAGAGGTTGATCACCTCAGATGTAAGGCAGCAATAGTAGATGTTTAACTGATTCATAGCTCCCATTTTAACCATTTTAAGATATGATATTTTGGAGATGTAGTTACTATGTAGTCCATAACTCCATTTTGTATACACAGTTGTATATGGTGTGCAAAACATATAATTTACCAAGATGTTTTTCAGTGAGTGAATTAAGATAGATCTAGATGCAATGCCGAACACGGCTTTGCTGCTGAAAATTTTAACCCTGTACCTCGGGTCCTTTCTTCTCTCTGTTAAGTTTAGTTGCTAAAATGCAGCTGTCATCACATCATGCATTGTCCTGTTCTCTCCATCAGCCCTGAAGAGGCTGTGGTTTTTTTTTTAAGCCATTGGGTTTCTCTTGCTTTTGCAGTAAGCTACATAAGGATTACAGACAAATATCCTACGACTGTTTCAAACAGCTTCAGTATAAGAGACTCTTCTGTTTTACTGCACAAAACTGCTCGTCAGTGTTGCTGTCTTCTTTTCCAGTATTCTGCAAGAAGCTTATGTTAACATGAGTCTAAAAGCAGGCTGAAGAAAATTCAATTGTCTGCTTGGCCTGATGTATTTATTCTGAGACTACAACTCATTTAGTGCATCATGTCCAGATACTCTAACAGCCCCGTTTGTTTTTCCGGTTAAAAGAAACATATGCTTAATATAACCATCTGCCTGGATGACTCACTCTTCTAGTAAGCAGACATGCCTGCCATGGGCTGTACTAGCAGTCTGAATGTACCTGCTTAAAATTACACTTCAAAATCTATATATAATTACTTGAGATTCTTTCTAGCTGTTTCCAGAGGAAAACAGCTTGTCTACTGCAGGCAGGAAAAATAATGAAGAAGTCCTGTGGCACTGTAAAGACGATGTTTGTTAGTCTTTAAGGTGCCACAAAACTCTTTGCTGTTCTTTCTAGCTCTTGTTTCTGGAGTTATTGTTCAGCACTTTTTCCTTCTCAGAATCATGTTTTCAAACCCCCTGAAACTACAGATTACAATGGCCACCACAGGAATAGAATCAGATTTAATATGAACTGCAGAATAATAAACCAGGTTCAATGCCCAAAGTATTATAGGATGCATTTGAAAGCTAATCAAATAATGACTTTTTCTCAGCACATATCCCATGTTTTTTCCTACTGGCTTGTAGGATTTTCATTAGCTGGGAGGAAAGCAGTTTGAATGGCTGTACATCCTTTATGAAGGCACACACAGTCCGATATCAGTCTTGCCCTTAAAAGGAAAGACTTCCATTTTCCTATCAGACATTACAGTTCAATGCAATGAGTGTAGCTTCCAAATTTATTCAAATGTTATTCCATGGGCTTTGATTTCAGGAATACAAAATAGACAGAAATCTCTTTTACAGGACTAAAAACTAAAACAAAAAACACGCTTTCACAGTGCACACACTCTATATCTAGGGTGGCCACTTATAAATTGCCAAAAAAGAGGAAGTGCATCACCCCAAAAAGAGGACTCTGATTTGTATAAGCTACTTTATATGTATATATGCAAATTTAACTATTAACTATTAAATAGAAATACAGTCCATCTCACCATAGTGTGGAAGACTGGGACCAGGTGAGCAGTGTGCCTGCCTGTTCAGTCTGCTGCCCAGGAGCTAACTTTGATGGACAACCATTCTTCTGGTTCTTGGACAGGACAACCCTTCAAATAGAGGGCGTCTTCAGATAGAAGATAGTCCTGTGGCTGACCTAAAAATAAAGCAGTGTGTCCTCTGTAAAAAGGAACCCTATGTCTCTGACAACAAATATGAATGGCTTAAAGTTGGGCACTGACTAATAAAATCAGTGGGATTTAGACAAGTGCTGTACTTTGGCTGGATCATGCCCAGCTGTAGTAAGCATTATATCTATGTCAGTTCAGAAAGTTCTTCCTTTCTTGTGTTAGAAAATAAAAAGGATGACTTAGGGAAGGGAAGGTGGTGATGGTGGGTTGCTTCACTGCCACCACTCAGGAAGCTGGTTTTAGGAGAAGAGAAGGAAGCCAAAGGAAACATATCCATCCCCAAAAGTTCCAGAACTAATACACTATCTTTTAAAGTCAGAATGTTACGCGATTTAAAACAGCCACTAGATGGTGCTGTTTCATTGAGTTCTATGGAACCTTAAAAATTAAAAGCTTCCCCCCTCAGCAATCACGTGGTTGCCGTCTGGGAGCCTCTGTAAATGCGGAAAGGCTCCACACTGGGAGGACTGAGGGTTTTTTCTGTAATGTAAAGGCAGCCAAAGAAGGAGGTGCTGAAGGTAAACAAGCAGCTGTTGTCAGGTCTGGGATGAGGGAAAGGAAGGGGAGGAAATGCAATCTATTTCTATTGCCATATGATAAAGACTGGAAAGAAGGCTCTGTGAGTGAATGGGGAGAGGGCATAACCATTTTCAAGCAATCCTGGAACCAATCAGAACTCAGTGGAATCAGTTTGGGATTCAGCTGCTTGATCCATCTGTGTTTACTTTTACCCCATCTTCAGGTCCAGAAAGACTGAGCGCTTTCCTTTCTTCACTCCTTGGTTCTCCTTTCGCCTTCTTGAGGCAATCCCATGTACCGCTTTCCTCCATCCACCCTCTCTGTCTCTCCCACCTGTTCTCCCTAGGGGTGTGAGAAATTTGTTTCAGTTCCTTTTTTTTAATCAGGATTTAACCAGTTTGCATCTTCTGGACTAAACACGCAATGTATGGTCAAAGTCCATACATTTCCGAGCATGCAGTGTGATTTGTGTTCTCCCAAGAACGTGTTTGACAGCGTGCGTACATTTGAAAATGCCATTAAAAATGTACACAAATACACTTTAATGCAAGGGAGAAGAATGCACACATGTCAAAGATGCGTACATTGGAAAACCTTGCATGAAAATGTGGACGGATTTTCATACACAATGAAAAAAAAACAAAGCTCTGATAATCTGATATGGACTCGAGTTGGAATGAGCTTCAAGAAGGAATTTGGAGGACTTTGGCGAGCTGGACTTTTGCTGATTTGCACATCCCTAGTGCTCGCTTTTCCTTTCTTTTCCTTCCCAGACCTTCCTTCCATTCTGTCTGTCTCTATACGACTCTATCCATCTCCCTCTGCTAGTTACGCCTCTCTCCCTCACTTTGCCTCCTGCCTCCTGATCAGTGTCATGGGGAAGCTTCTGTTGGGAAGAGCATGCACTGCTGCAAGAAGGGGCTTTTCTGAAGTTCTTAAAACTTTAGAAAAG
The DNA here is from genome assembly GCF_057233095.1 of Heloderma suspectum. NCBI lineage: Eukaryota > Metazoa > Chordata > Lepidosauria > Squamata > Helodermatidae > Heloderma > Heloderma suspectum. The sequence continues at coordinate 94,292,119 of NC_139458.1, forward strand.
TCCCGTTCCTGCTTATAGCACTGGAAACTCCTGCTTGCAGTAGTCTCCCCAGCAGCAGCCACCACCCTGTCTGAGCAGGAAGAGGAGGATTTTTGCAAGTGCCGGGGCACTGGCTGACAACCAACGCACCCTGCTCTTGCAAAGCACTCTCCCTGCTCGGGGAAGGAAGTGGTAGCAGCCACTTCCCTCCCTGAGCAGGAAGAGAAGAGCCTTTGCACGTGGATTGTTAAAGGAAGAAAACACAAGCACGCTGCGTAAAAGGCACTCTGCTAAGAAAAAATATCACAGCCACATGGTCTGAGAGTGCCCCCCCCCCCTCTCCCGCAGGCATAGCAGAACACTGGCCTGGGATTATTGTTCGAACTGCTTTGATTGCTTTTTCCATGACATTTCAGCACCATTCTTAGGCCATTCCTAAACCATGTATATTGTTTTCTTAGTGTCGTGATTGCTTTCTCATGAAGTTCTCTGGCCATTTATAATAACTTCTAAATACTAATGTCACTATGCCTCTTTTTAAGTGGATAATATTTTCTATAGTATTATAATATTAATTTCAGGCATTGTGTATCAATAAACCGATTGATTCATTTCAGTTAAAACCTTGACTCTGTGCTCTTTGACATTGATCATGCTTTACCTCCACCCCACCCCCTGCTCTGACCCACTGAGTTGCAAAGGCAAACTCAGATTAGACTACCAAACTCAGATTAGATTCCTATTCCTAGGTCTCTGGATGCACCTTTCCTCGACTCTACCTCACCATGGTTTTCTCAGGTCCTTGATTTTCAGCCCATTGTCTAATTTGCCCTGCTAGTTCCTTCAGCCAACTTGTCTTTTAGGCAGATTCCACTGAACATCCATCACTTCCCCTTCTGTCTCTCCCACCCCTATCGTAGCGTACACACCTTCCAGAGCTTAAGCACTGTGTGGTTTCTTTGAAGCCCCTTCTTGTCTTCGTTTCCTGCCTCCTCTGTGAATATTCTGACAGCTTTATTACCTGGCAGTTTGAGTGTTGTCACCTCTCCAGCAGCCCATTCCTGTCAAAAGCATCATTGCCACAACCACAATACGATATCGATATGGTTACTGCTGGTGTTCCACTGACAGTTTGCAAAGCTGCCTCGCGACCGTTGTTTGCTTTTGTTTGTCTCTGCCTTAACTGAAGAAATCCTGGCTTGCACTCATGAGATTTGCAGAATGTATAGTCACCATTAACATTGCCTTTGTACTTGATCAACTGCATGGTTTGGTTCCCAACTACTTCTGTAATGCTTTATAGGTAACAGTTTGCACCATTCAGGTAGGTGCAAGATACATACTAGTGCCATCTTCCTCCTTATCTTCGCTCCATTTTGTATGCCATACATTGGGCTACGTTGGTGTTGCAGGAAACATGCCAGAGTGGGAAATCTTCACTCATGTCAGTGTCTGCGCTGACTCACACACACTGACCTGGTTCACATGATACGACAACCCATAGTGGGTTGTCACCCTTGTTTGTTTCAGGGTGGCTTGTTGTTATGTTTGAACCTGGTGCGGTTTCCTCAGTATGGTTTGTTAACAATGCTCAACCCAGCTTGAGAACCCATGGCTTGTTGCTGGGTTGTTCAGGGAGGCTTGTTTTCAGAGTGGCTTGTCATGACGTGCAAACCTGGAAGAGTGGCTTAAGTTATGCATGACTTGTCAGAAAGGGCCACAGAGCCACCTGGCAAGAGCGGCAAAAAACTAGGTCGCTCCTTGTGATCTTGCTAGTGCTGCCTCCCTCTTCTGATGCATCAACAAGAAATGACACATGTAAATTTACTTCTCCACTTTGGCTAATGAATATTAATTTCATTAATATTTATGCTGTGAACCGCCATGGGAGGGTTAACCTTGAATTGTGGCCTATAAATACCTAAATAAAGAAAAATAAAGTAGTAAGTCCCAATGAGTTCAATGGGGCTTACTTCCAAGTAAGTATGCATAGAACTGCAGCCTTCAACTTTGGCAGCATGGGGCAGGATCAAGCAAGGCTGTTGCACAAGCGGCCCCTTCCACCAATTCCTTTGGGCAAGCAGTACCCACCACTTGCACAACAGAGATTTAACACTTCGTATAGGAAGCCCTGAAACGCGAAGAAACGCTTGTTTCTGGATCAGGACAAGTTGGTGGACCTCCCTTATGCAAGATCCGCTGATCCACCTCATTCCAGAAATTAGTATTTCCACTCATTTCTGGTTGTTCCTGGAAGCACTAAACCTGTTGCACAAGTGGTGGGTCTCAGCCCTCCATTGGCTACTGCCCATTGTGTCCTGACAATAATTTTGGTCACAGACATGGCCAACTGTTCTGTGTTTCTGTAGATGCTAGCAAGTTACAAGTTCACGTGAGCACAACAAAACTGAGAGGTACTTCTTTTGTTTTAGGATTACAAAAATCAATGCCTGCAAATTAGGCACACACTGAAGAATGAAGCTGGTCTAAACAAGCATTGCTCCAACAAGCATATGATAATATACAGCTGTGCTGAAACAAAAACAGCCCCTTTGATTCTCTTTCCTTTTCACCAGACAGGGACCTAGCCTATAGGCAAGTAGGTGCCAGTGAAAGTTCTGCTTATATTGTTAATTTGCTGATGCACTCCATCTAATATGCTACAGTCTAATTAAAGGTGATTTACTTGCAAGATTGTGATCTTGCAATTACAAGATGGGCAGCTGCAGAAGAAAATAAATATGCTGCAAAATATAGTAAACGAGAGCCGATGATAGATATCTGAGAGAGAACACTGTCCATTTTTGTTCAGGATATAAAAACTCTGCCTCCAAAGAGGTGGGATGATTTAAAAAGAGCTGTCAAAAATGGAAGCAGGGCAAACGGGAAATAACGGATCAAATAATCTTCTGTTAACGGAAGGGCAGCATTGGACAACTGTTTGCTTTCTTATGGGTGCTTAAGAAAAATAGGAAGAACAGTAGAAGGAAAATAACTGGGACAGTAGAAAAGACAAAAATTAAAAGATAATGATGGTGGGTGTTTGTGAGGCATAAGCCAAGGAAGAGAGACAAGGGACAGCAGCAAAATGTACCTATGGCATCCCAGTAAATGTGCATTAAATGAGCCTACTGAAAGCAAATACATGCATCTTTCAATGTTTCATGCTTTTTCTAAAACCTAGTATGTTCTCTTCCTACTAGTATCACTGCATTCTTGTGGCACTCTTTACAGATAGCCTTAATTTTAATGTTAAAGCTAGGGATGCTGGAGAAATTAGATGGACTAAAATGAGCTCGGATTTCTAAGAATCTGACCTGTGTAATCCGCTGCAGAGCAACCCCCTCAGGCCACATGGAGTCTGTGGACTTTGGGGGTGTTTTGTTTTTTTGTGTTTTTTTGCTTTCTTGAAATGTACACATATAAATTCATAGGAAAATATGTAAGTTTCTCCTGAGGAAACGTTGAATGGAATGGCGGACAATACGCTAAATGTTACGTACTAAGGTAAATTACGTAAATACTTACATAATTATTTCTGTATTTTTTCGCATAAAAAAACCAAATATTCTCATCCATCTGTGAGCGGACAATGGAACAAAAGGCAATCCGCAAAACACAGACAGAGCAGATTTTACATAGTCCGTACATCCCTAGTTAAAGCATATAACCAGAGGGACAAATTTGTCCAACACCGCTTGTAAGATGTTTTTAACATCTCAAACATGGTTGCATGAACTGGCTCCCAGAACTAGGGGTGTACGAAACCCTGCTTACCTGGCTCCGCCAGGTTCCGCAGGTGGGGGGAGGCGATCCGTTCCTCCCCCCGGAATCCTCTACGTAGGGGGAGGCGATCCATTCCTCCCGCCCGGAATCCTGCCCGGCCGGCTCCGCTCCACGGCCAGGCCGTGGAGCCACCAGCTGGGCCAACCCACAGCGGGGCCTCCAGCTCCTGCCGGGCTGGTGCGGACGCAAATGGCATCTTGAGTAGGGGACGCCATTTGTGTCCCTATGGTAGCCCGTGATAGGCTATGTAAATATTTATGGGCTACCATATCACGGGCTACCATAGGGACGTAAATGGCGTCCCCTACTCAGGACACCATTTGCGTCTGCATCAGCCCGGCAGCAGCTGGAGCCGCCACCGCCACAGCCAGGTAGGCTCCGTTTCGTGGGGCTTTCGCAGGGTGGAGGGGCGATCCACCATGGATTCTGGGGGGCCGAATTCACTGGCCCTAACATCCCTACCCAGAATACACTAGAAAGAAGGAATGAAAGCAAGATGCATTTTAATATTATTTCGGACTGAACAATCCAAATGACTAGTCGTTAATATGCATACTTTCTCCAGATAAAGCATCTTTAAAATATAATGCTCCACAATTAATTAGGCATATTTAATGGGCAGTAACCAAGGTCTAGCTATGGAGAAACCTGAAAATAATAGAATTAATCCATAAAATAAATAATTGGACTGCTCAGATTGCCCTCTGCTGGTCAAACTCTACATTTGCCTGTGAAAGTCTAGATCTGCAATGGTTAATCATTGTAATTAGCCTAAAGCTTTAATCATAAATTAAAATCTGGCCTGTAGCTCAGGTTACTTTTGGAGGGTTCCGGAGTGATGGGGGACTTAAAAGAGAGACATGAAACAAAGTCAAATGGGAGTCAACGCTGGCTCACAAGCAAGCCTGCCTTTCTTGAGGGTAGAAAGTTCTCACTGCCTGGAGTCTGGGATGCAGGAAAAGAGAGTTAATGCTAACAAAGCTTCAATCAAACCATGGAATAGACCAGTATGTATAGAAGTTACAAGGTTTTATTATTCCCTATGGGAAACAGCTCCGTGAGCCTGGAATGTTCCACTGTACCCTGGTAAGATCTAGGGCAGCCTTCCCCAACATGGTGCCCTGCAGGTTCTGCCCTGTGACCTGGAATTCCCCAATAGAGAATTACTTTTAGGGAGAAGGGAAAAAGGGCAAATCACAAGATAAGAAAATTTAGTGGTTTCGGTGGATCAAAAAGTGACTGCACCTCAGTACTGGGGTTCACAACATTTCATAGCTTGACTCCAATTTTGCTAGCAGATTCAGATGTTTGCTTGTTCTTGGCCTTTTTTACATTCCAGCTTGCCTTTTCGTCTTCTCCTTCAGAATTTTTTTTTTTTTGCCTTGAACATGTCCCTCCTTCAGCAGTTTTCGAAGCTGCTTTCCCCTTTTTTTTCCTGAGCCAGACTTTTAGGTCTGGATGCTAAGCTCATGAATAGAACCAGGTTTCTTTGTAGTTTTTAAATATTTATTTATTTTAAATATTTATTTATTCCTTTGTGAGGCTTACTATTTTATTTTCAACCCCCCCCCCCTATTTTCAAACCCACCCCCTAATTGTATCTTCATGAATTGTGCATCTAGAACCTTCTGGTTCATATGTATATACAGGATCTCCTGGATTAATCTTGCTCAGCTTTCACTTGAGCCCACAGGAACCCATTCCTTGAAGTCTTGCTTGGATAGGTATACTTTGCTCCCTGCACCCTTTCCTGAATTTTTAAGTTAAACTACTACATAGCTAGTAACTTAGTAAGCTTTAACTAGTTTGGACTGCTCATAATACAGGGCTCAGTAACATACATGCTTTATTGAGAGCTGTCTGGCAATTACTTTATTTTTTGTGGAAATTGCTATCTTTATATCCCCACTGTACCATCTTATTTGTGTATTGTTTCTGTATTTAATTTCTCACATTTTTCCAGTCATATCATCTTGTACTTTTCCATTTATATAATATCATTCCATTTACATTATATCATTCATGTATTCCCCCCTGCCCTTGTATTTCAGTTATTGCCGAGTCTGCATGCTTTCATCAGTTTCCATCGAATAAATCTTCTACCACTATTTTACTAATTTGGTCTGACTTTGGTCTTTTCTGGTTACCACCACTAACTCATCTGAGAACGCCCAATAAGCCTAAAAAAGCAGACTTACTTGCATGGCCCATGATTGAGTCCATTTAGTTTGCAACAAATACAGTATTTGGAGCATGGGACTTCTAAAGAACTTAGTGCCACAAAGGACACAAAGATCTGTTGGTTTTCTTTTGCTGCCATTGGCTTTCTTTAAAGGAGAGCTGTCTTCTACATTTCTTTTAACAGTAAGAACCACAAGGAATTGGAGCAAGCACTGCACAATTCAAACCAATTCTGAGTGTTTTTTGTATGGATCTTCCACCATACCAAATGAACCTTGAACTTGTGTGTGTGTGTGTGTTTACATAAAGCTATGTGTGTGTATTTTTATAATAGGGAATTTTCCATCTTACAAAATTGGATGAAGGGAAGAGTAACAGATGTCCTAGCAATGAGTGACAGCTATTTAATAAACTGTACCTTCTCGGAGTAATGATTCTGTTCCTTTCAATTCTTCAAAACAGCAACTTCAATGTGGCTTTGTAACATACACATCTAATTGGTTAAAAGGCAGTCAACTATAAAATGTTCAGTCAACTGGCAGAGTTAAAAAGAAACTATCTTCAGGATTGAAGTTATTGGACCGAACTCTTAATACAGGAGGGAAATTATGACTCGATAGGTATAACTGAGACTTGGTGGGATGACTCTCATGAATGGAATACAGCAATTGAAGGATATAACTTGTTCAAAAAGAACAGGAGGAACAGAAAGGGAGGTGGGGTTGCACTGTATGTGAAAAATACATATCTCTGCACAGAAATACAGGAGGATGAGCTTGGTAGCCCCATCAAGAGCATCTGGATCAAAATAAATGGTGCAAAGAATAAAAGGAACCTGGTGGTCGGAGTCTACTACTGGCCACCCAATCAAGGAGAAGACAAGGATGAAACTTTTGAAAAGCAAATAGCCAATGTTTTAAGGAAGCATGATGTAGTAGTAATGGGGGACTTCAATTTCCCCGATATTTCCTGGGAGACAAATTCTGCAAAACATGGCCCCTCCAAGAAATTCCTGACTTGTGTGGCAGATAACTTCCTCCTACAGAAAGTAGAGGAAGGATCTAGAGGATCGGCTATCCTTGACTTGATCCTAACCAACAGAGATTACTTAGTGGATAAAATAGCAGTTACAGGAACTCTGGGGGAAAGCGACCATGTTGTACTTGAATTCTTGGTTCTAAGGGAAGCAAAAGCCGAGTGTAGTCAAATGCGTACCCTGGATTTTAAGAAACCTGATTTCAATAAACTCAGAACAATGATCAGTAAGGTCCCAAGGCAAGCGACGCTAATGAGAAAAGGAGTCCAAGATGGGTGGGAGCTTTTAAAAAAGGAAATTCTCAAGGCACAATTACAAACCATTCCAACAAGAAGAAAAGGTGGAAGACAACAGAAGAAGCCAATGTGGCTTCACAAAAAGCATAGGGAGGACCTGAAAACAAAAAAGGACACATATAGGAAGTGGAAAGAAGGCCAAGCAACAAAGGAAGAGAACAGGCAGGTAGCACAGAATTGCAGGGATGGCATCAGGAAGGCTAAAGATGAGAACGAGCTGAGGTTAGTGAAGGATGCTAAAAGCAACAAAAAGGCTTTCTTCAGCTACGTGCATAGTAAAAGGCAGAGGAAAGAAAGGGAGGTTCAGCTATTAAATAAGGATGGCAAAACGATAACAGATGACAAAGAAAAGGCAGAGGTGCTCAATTCCTACTTTGGCTTAGTCTTCTCCCAAAAGAGGGTCTATGACCCCCCTGGCAAAGGCGAAGTACAAGCTGAAGGGGCAGGATTGCAGCTTGAGATTAATAGGCATATGGTCAAGGAACACCTAAGTACTTTGAATGAGTTCAAATCTCAGGGCCAGATGAACTGCATCCTAGAGTAATAAAGGAACAAGCAGAAGAACTCTCAGAACCGCTGTCTATTCTCTTTGAGAAATCATGGAGGACGGGGGAAGTGCCAGATGACTGGAGGAGGGCTAATGTTGTCCCTATCTTCAAAAAGGGTAAAAAGGAGGAACCTGGGAACTACAGACCAGTCAGTCTGACATCAATCCCTGGGAAAATCCTGGAGCAGATGATAAAGCAATCCATCTGGAAGCACCTTGAAAACAATGCCGTGATTACTCGAAGCCAACATGGATTTGTCAAAAACAAATCCTGCCAGACAAATCTGATCTCATTTTTTGATCAAGTAACCTCCCTTGTGGACTGTGGGAATGCTGTAGACATAATATACCTTGACTTCAGCAAAGCTTTCGACAAAGTGCCCCATGATATCCTGATGAGCAAACTAGCTCAAAGTGGGCTAGATGAAACAACGATCCGGTGGATCCACAGTTGGCTACAGAATTGGACTCAAAGAGTGCTTATCAATGGGACCATCTCAAACTGGGGAGGTAACGAGTGGGGTACTGCAGGGCTCAGTCCTGGGCGCAGTGGTCTTCAACATTGTTATGAATGACTTGGAGGAGGAGATGCAGAGAATGCTGATCAGATTTGCAGATGACACAAAATTGGGCAGGATAGCTAATATCCGGGAAGACAGAAACAAAATTCAAAGTGATCTGGATAGACTGGAGTGCTGGGCAGAAAACAACAGAATGACATTTAATAGGGATAAATGCCAAGTTCTGCACCTAGGAAAAAGAAACCAAATGCACAGTTACAAGATGGGGGATACGTGGCTCAACAACACCACAAGCGAGAAGGATCTTGTAATTGTTGTCCATCACAAGCTGAATATGAGCCAACAATGTGATGTGGCTGCAAAAAAGGCCAATGCTCTTTTGGGCTGCATTAATAGAAGCATAGCTTCCAAATCCCGGGAAGTACTAGTTCCCCTCTACTCAGCACTGGTTAGGCCTCATCTGGAGTACTGTGTCCAGTTCTGGGCACCACACTTTAAGAAGGTTGCAGACAAACTGGAGAGGGTTCAGAGGAGGGCAACAAAGATGATCAGGGGACTGGAAACAAAGCCCTATGAAGAGAGACTGAAAGAAGTGGGCGTGTTTAGCCTTGAGAAGAGAAGACTGAGGGGAGATATGATAGCGCTCTTCAAGTACTTGAAAGGTTGTCACAGAGAGGAAGGCCAGGATCTCTTCTCGATCATCCCAGAGTGCAGGACACGGAATAATGGCCTAAAGTTACAGGAAGTCAGATTCCGGCTGAACATCAGGACAAACTTCCTGACTGTTAGAGCAATACGGCAATGGAACCAATTACCTGGGGAGGTGGTGGGCTCTCCCACACTGGAGGCCTTCAAGATGAGGCTGGACAGCCATTTGTCAGGGATGCTCTGACTTGGATTCCTGCATTGAGCAGGGGGTTGGACTCGATGGCCTTGTAGGCCCCTTCCAACCCTACTATTCTATGATGTTATGATTCTATGACCAGCTGATGCACTGTCACATTATTAAGTTGTACTTGGTACATGCTTTCTCTAAACATCACTTGCAACCAAAATGATGGGAAATGAAATTTATATACTTTTTTATTCAACAGTATCAAACCCTGGAACTTGTGTTGTGCAAATCAGGGCATCTGATTTTCATTGATCTCCCCCATCCCAGCTAAGACCCCAGCTGCCCCCCCCCAACTGCTCCTGGGCATTTCAGGACCCTCCAGAACAGAATAGGGTATGGCACAGAGGGCTATAATAGTTAGGGCAGATTGCTAAAAATTGAGTGTCCCAATTTGTGCTAGTGGAAGCACTTTCCACTACGGTTGTATTCAATGGTAGTTTTGCCTATCTCTAGAGATCAGAAGAGCAGAACATTTTCAAAGTGGAAACAAAATTAGAGATTAATTAGATTAGGAAGGGTACATTATGTTTCTTAAAATGATGCCAAGCACAATATACATTTCAAAACACAAATGCATTTGCTTAAAGTTCTCCACGTAAAATATTAGGCACACGTAAGCATACCATTCTTTCTTTTAAGTACTCTCTCAGTATTAATACTTTGTCAATACAATGTTTTTAAATTTCATTTAAAACGATTTTTGAGCTGCCTTTTACTCCATCCAAAAAACTCCAACCATTTTTTTTGGCTTTGGTTAATAGTACCATCACTGGAATACTTGCAAAGAACAGATGAAATAGCCATTAGTTTAAAGCTCATTTTATTTGAAGTATTACATTTGTTAAACACTGAACCATGCAAAACATGTTTGTAACCTTTCATATCTTAGTATTTTCAACCAGAAAATATTTGTTCTGAATTCAGACCAAACAGAACCAGCAAGCTTTGCTTTTTTAGCTTGCCAGTTTCTTATTTTAGTCCATTAATTACAGCCCACTGGTATGGAAATGCCAGCCTTGCAAATCCTTGTGGGCTAAAACTCTATGCATCTTTACTTAGGTTATGTGTTTTCTGGGGAAGACGAGGTCCTATGACAGGGAAATCCCTGTATTTTCTTGGATGGCTTGTCTTTGCATTCTAAGCTGGTGAAACTTTCCCTGAATCTCTCCAGTCAAGTTGGGCAATCCCCTTAATTCTACTCAGTAGAGAAGCTTCAGTTTTCTCAGAGCAAGACTTCTAAGTGCAGAAGGCGCTCCCCCTATGCTTGGCCTATCTAGGGCTAACTTTTGCAAAAGTCCTGAGAGACTTTCATAGAGAAGAACTAGATGGTTGGGTGAATACCCACTGGTTTAAAGCATATGGAAACTCTGTACTCATTCTAATATTAGGGGTAATTATAGAACACGTTGTCTTATGCAATATCATGCAATTTACCAGAACACATTGCTCAGTGAGCATTAAAGCATGTACTCTCACAGAATCCTAAGTTCAGCATAGTGCATACATTTTTGCTTTGGAAACTGGCCTATTTTGAACTGTGTATGCTTGTTCTAAGCTCATAATTTGCAATCCAATCCCGAGCACTTATATTTCGAAGGTCTCCCCCACTGATTCCAAGTGAACCTACTTTCAATTAATATTTTACGATTGTAGAACTAATCATTTTAAACTTCAGAAATATCCAAGATTGTTCAGATACAGGGTTAACACACTGGAATTCTGCGATGGCTGTACCTACAATAGGGTTGCAATCAGGACAAGCCTCAAAGTTATGTGTATGGTGGTGAGGCCTCAAGTATTTGTGCAAACCCCATCCTGTTTGATTTTGTCTCTTCTTGTTGAACTAAATCTGGGCAAGAAGCTTGGTTAAATGTAATTGCCAACTTTTTACACAGCTGTATACCATTTAATATGAAGAAAAATAGCTTTATACCGCCATGTATATGGTTTTAAGTATTGCACAATATATGCCAAATCAGTACTATTTTGTATTGTTGCAATCCAGAGACAAGCCTTCTCTTTCCATCCAATAACATCTGGCAATTTCTTAGACTCAAAACAATATCTTTATACAAGTTATATACAAGAGCTGGCTTATACCACTGGGTATAATGAACACATCAGTTAAGTGTAGACTGAGAAGTTCAAGTCTCATTCTCCTCCTAGCCTGCTCTAGTCTGAATATCCTCTGAAGGAAAAGTGGAGAAGACAGTTCAACCACGAATATAGGGTTGCATGGTTATGTCAGAACACCAAGTCTGATGCTTCACATTTCTTAGATTTCTGTAAACAGATTGGTAGAGAGAAGGGAAATATGTATATATAAAATATGGTTCCTCTTACATTTGTGGTGGCAATAAATGAAACATGTCTGACAATGTTACATGTCTGACAATTCCAAACAATTGTCTAAGAGTTTATGGGTCTACTGGCAAGCTTCCAGCTTGGCTGGGCATGTGGAACCATCATCATGGATTAGGAAAAACTTGACTGGTAGAATCTACTTTTGTCTAGCATATATATTAACCGCACAATAGTATTAAGGCAGAGTGAAAAATATCATTCCAATGTAGTTAGGCAGCCAAGATGAAGTTACTGTAATTAGAAGTTGAACACTTATTAGTGTGTGTATAAAGACAGGTTATACTTTGTTAATAATTATGCAACTATGGAGATCAAAAGACTCATGGAAGTTGTTTTGGTTTGTGTAGATTTGCCCATTGTACTGTATACTAGCAGCACAATTCCTTATTTACTGAGAAGCAAATCATACCGAGTTCAGTGGGGCTTACTCCAGGTAAGTGGGTACAGGACTGCAACTTAAAGATGACTTTTGCTATCAGAGCTACTTTATACAGGTTTAATTTCTGATGTCACTTCTGTGTAAGAAACTTTATGAATCCTACATGCACTTTGTTGCACGTGATGGATGTACATACCTTTTGTAACATGTAGGAGGGATGGGCAAACATGCAATGTGGCTGCTAGTTGAGGTTCTCCAAATTCCTCCCTAAACTTGAGCGTCTTTTTATTTTCCTATCGGAAAAATATGTGCATTTTTTTAAAGTGTGCATTTTTCCCAATTTTAAAAAATGTGTATTTTCACCAATTGAAAATGCACATTTCCCCCCATATGCTAAAGCATAAAAATGTGGATTTGGGGGGAAATCCACATTTATCCAAGTCTGCACTTTTGAACACGAATGCAAAGTTCGGGATATTTTCGTAGGAATTGCGTTCTTGTTCATGTTCAAGTTCGGGGTTCAACCATGAATATAGGGTGGGATCCAGATTTAGGTATGTGTAATGGGGCTGACAGAAGCAGACTTTCCCTCCCCACTCTCCACTGTAGCCCTCCAGCCCCCTGAAAATGCTACAGAGAAGCAGGGACCCTGCTGAATGGGGTAAGCTGTGGTGCAGGGGAGATCCTCGAAAACTGGGCAGAGGCCCATCCAGCAAGGTCCCCAATCCTCTGTGTAGCATTGTGGTGGGAGCTTGGAGGGGCTGCCATAGGGAAGGAGGAGAGGGAAAGCCCACTTTCTCCAGCCCTGTTGCATGGACCATAGATTTCATTTTCAAAGGACTTTTTTCATTTTAAACTTCTGCAAGAATGTACGTTTGAAATGAAGCTATACTAAGCAATATAACTTGAAATCTTTCACATAGAATATGTAGCTAAATTACAATAGGCTTCAAAAAGATTGATATAGGCCTAATTGTGGGCAGGGTTGTAGTCAAAGGTCAGAATAATAAAGATGAATGAGAAACTGCAGACAGATAACATGTATAGCACAATAGTAGAATGCTGAATTGTGTTGTTCATTTTTAATACTATGTGCATTTTCAAGTCAGCACAAGGCATGAAATTGTTATTTGTATTAAATATTTATACAAATTTCCTCCACTTATATTTGCTATATAATTTAATCTTGGCCTGTTACACTTTTTACATCTCTAAAGTATTGTAACATCATTAAAGCCATTGTGCCTATGGTATGCCGAGAACCATCACAAAGAATTCCTAGCAAAGGTCTCAGATTCTCATAGTTGATCCTAGTTCTAATTGGAACACTCTGTTTCTCTATTAAACAGCAGCATCATTGACACAGACTAATTGCATGCCGACTTCTAAGGCTGGCTAGACTTAAAAGACATTTTGTCTTACTCTGAAAAAAGTTTAGCCCTGAAGGAAAGGATGGTTTTGTTCCCATTTTACTGCTTTTCACACAGACATATCCATTCAGGGTTATCCAAGATACCCACATCTGATACAGCCACCTTATATAACAGAGCACATTGTGCGATTGCTCTAAAACAGCTTTATAAATTCAATATGTTTAACAGTATTTCAGCATATAAAAGCCAAGAGGTGGAAATCTCTAGAAGTCTTTCAAGTTAATTCAAATAAATAAACAGTGTAATTGTCCATCTCAGACTACATGTATCTTCCTATCTTTTGTACCTGGCTTTCTTTTATCTCTTTTTGTAGTTCTATTTCCATATTTTGCAAAGATGAGGAACAAATCTTGACCATTTTAACACAAGGAAAGACGGACAGGATTCTCCAAATTAGCTTTAAGGCTCTCTAGAAATTTTGAAGCTAGTTCATCATCTACCACTCGGCCATCACTTGACAGTGTTATTGTCAGGAGCTGGTGTTGCTGAAGTTTCTCATTCCCTTCTTTGTCCACCACGATCGCGAGTTCTGGTCGAGCTCGCCCCACAGCTAAGATACAGGCTTGAGGAGGGTTTATGACTGCAATGAAGCTACTGATGCCAAACATGCCTAGATTTGAAATGCTGTTGTGAGAAGGGGGAAGAGAGAGAGGGTGGAGGGGACAGAAAGACATAGAGGTATAAGTATGACAAGGCACTTTGAAAACATATAGGGGAAACTGCTAAGGAATGGTACTGATGTAGAAAATGTTTAACAAATTTGAATACCATAACAAGCGTTCCAGTTCCTAAATTTATCTCATTGTATTACAATCAAGTAATTAAAATACTAAATTAAAATGATTAATAATCACACAAACGAAACAGTTCCTTCTTCTTGTTGAGATGAATTATATATAGCATTTCATATAGCTTTTATATCAGCATCAGTGTGAGTATTTTTAGGAGGCTACGGGCGCAATCCTATGCATGGCTGGCTGGGTATTGCTGGGAGTTGTAGGACTTTTTCCTGTCTAAACATGCATAGGATTGCACCCAAAAATACTGGACCTTTTGATTTTTTTTCTTCAAAAAGTCGACTTTAGCTATGTAAAAACAGCGACAAAGCTGTCAGGCTTTTCCCATCTTCTACTCATTTGCCATTCCCTACATACCATAGCCAGAGGCTGATTTAATATTCCATGTGATGAACCATAGCTGTTGAGGCACTAGCTGTTAAGTGCTGAGTACTCATTGGCAGAGAATTGCTCAACATAAAAGGTTTAATTGGAAAAGTGGCCCTGGGGTGCTGATACTGGACAACAAACAAATGAATCATGTCCCACACAGTCTCCTACAGATAGTGAAATATAATGATTGCAGAAAAACACATACCAATTTCTGACCTGACTTTGAACTCATTCATCTCTATAAACTACTGTGAATTCATAGGATTTAAGACTGGGATATAATTAGGCCCTTTATATTGCTTATTTGCATTTTGAGAAACCTATCTCCTACGTTTATAAGACTATATTGCCACTTTTTGGTTTTGCACAACCAGTGTCTAATAAGACAAGGGAAAAATCTATCTGAAGGAATCCAAGGTGATAGAAAGCAAACTTGCTTGCTTGATGACACTAGAATCAACAGCAGGAAAATCTGATAAAAGGAGGAAAGTGTTTCATGACTTCCTGTCTAGGTATTCTGCAGATTGGATTCAATTATTTCTCCCTGCTAGGTAAGAAGCCTCTTCCATGCCATAAATTGATCATGACAATTCCAGTAAAGATGCCGTCACTGCTATTTCATTTAATGCTTTTGTAGGATATGGGAAGGGAAATTATAATAAATAACCTTAGTAGTGAGCAGTTGTAATGTCTCCATACACCCAACATTCTTACCATCTGGGATTTTTCACAAACATCTTCGGTGTAGAAAACAAGAAGGGGAAAATGATAATAACAAATAAACAACATTTCTACCCTGAAGGACAATGTATACAGAAGATTTTCTTTAAGGCCCAGGCTTTTCCTAACACCATGTACAGATGATCATGCTCATGCTAACTCAGAAGAACTACCCCTGTCTGTGTCTGTTCTGACAGTATGTCAGAGGCTACCAGCAGCAATGTAACATGAACACACACAACAGATTGCCTCCTCCCTTCTGTAAACTGGAAAAAGGGTGAAACGAACACATCACTCAGATTAGAACGCCTACCTTACCCACAAACAAGTACTGAAAAGAGAAAATGTACTGCCTTTTACCACTCTGGCCACAGGTATGACAGGGCGACTGGAGAAATTAAGAACCAACGGTATTATGTGTAGTCACAAATATGTAAATTCTGATTCTAGCTGGTTCCACGCCCCAGTATAAATGACACTGGCTCCTACTTATAGTAATTCTTGCATAGTGCCATTTCAGCTGTGCAGCACTGAAGCCATCTGCTGCCTCCAACTCCACCCCCCACCCCAAAGCAGATTTACAAGTTTGGAAAAAATGACTTTAAAAAAATAAAGCACCGAACAAAGCCTTAGTCAGATAAACATGCAAGGCACTTGAACAAGGAATTCAAAAACTAGTCCGTCAGGACGCCTGCTGAACAGCAGGAAGGATGAAATGGAAATCAGAACTGCATTCTGAACAAGTATGGATGTCATTTGAGGAGCTAAGCTGGAGAAAACCTATGTTCATGCCACAAGAGAGAGAAAAAATCAGATATGCCTATATGTAGGCAGCCTATTATAAAAAGCAAAGAGAATCCAAGTTCAATGCTTTGCTTGCAGACCTGGCAATAATCTCAGACACAAACACCCTGGAGCACAACTTCATCCCATACTACTAATATTTAGTAATTAAAATGCCTTTAAAATACCTAAAAGATCCTCCTTGATATTCTTGCGGTTGCAACTTTCCATCTCTTGCTTTCTTTGCTAGAGCCTAAGAAAGTAAAATCCAAACATACATTTTAAAGCAGTGTGACTTTCACGAAAATAGATATATTTATAAAAAAAATAATTATGTTCTTAAACGTATTCTGCTTCTATACATGTTTCTGTTAGAACTTGATCTTATGGGGGAGAGTTATCAATGAATTTAGACAGCAGCAACTGCAATTTGCGACAGCTAGGACTCATACATTTGTATCTTCTGAGAACAGGTATCCAATTAGGGAACAACTTCGGGTGTAGGAGGGAAATTTTTATTGCGATTCTTCAGTTAGCCTCTTAAAACTCCATAGCATGCAGTAAAATTGCCTTAGCTTCATATTTGCCTTATAGAAAACATTTGGTTATTCAACAGCCACAGTCATGTCTACAACCTGCAAACTCCAACAGAACAATTATTTTGATGTCATCTTATTTGTACATGTAACACATGTAGAAATATGTCAGTTAGTGACATGCATAAGAAAAACATTTTTTAAAGGAAAATTAAATAAATGACCATTAACATTGATAGGAAATCCCACCCAACTGTATTCAAGCCAAATGACAGAGGAAAATGTAAGCCCTGAAATGTGATGGGTGGGGATAATGTGGTGTTAATTCAATTCCTCCCGGAGGCAACAAAACCCATGAAAAATTATCATTTTCTGTCATTTCATATAACACATTTGGATACATGAAAAATACGCAAGACATCACTGCCTCCAAATGCATTTTTAAACATGAGATATTCACAGGAAATGTTTGGAACTGAATGATGCAAATTTATGGCAATTATATTTGTGATTCAGGTGTCACTGATAATTTACAACTTTATAGAAATGAACAATAGACATTTATTGACTAGTCACTGCAATTTCAACATAAAACAGCAACAAAATAAAAAATCAAAGATTATTCATACCACTTATATATTTTGGCTAACTAAAACAGAACAAAATAAAAGGAATCAGCCAAGATGGCTATATGCAGAATCAATACAATTGTGATTTTCAGAACTTTCCCTTATCGTTGTCAACTAAAGAACACATCTAAGAGCGCTTGTAATATATTTTTGTTCATCTTTTAATAAAAAACTAGTCAATATGTCAACAGGATTGCCCACAATCACCTGAAATTTCTTGAACAAAGCTTCCCTCCGATATAACACTATCACAGATTGTATAGTGATGCGGTTCTCTTGGAACAGATTCCACTACAGGTTATTGTAACTAAAATTGTGTTCCAATTTGGATTTATTTGAGACTAAAAGAATTGGGCATTTTTGCTTCAGCGGACCTAGGATGCTGTCCAGGAAGCAGAATGAGTTTTACAGCTTCTGCAAGGCAGCATAATGAGAAAGACAGAAATCCCTTCCCACCACACCATTCTCTGTAAGTCACAGAAAATTCAGACAGGGAAAGAGTGGATACTACTGGTGCGCTGACAAGGCCTTTGTGGAACCATGATGCTTAGATTTTTATTCCAAGGAAAGATTGAATACTATTTGCCATTTCCATAAACAAAAACGTCTCATTCACCTTTGCCTCTTGCCACTGGTGGTATGAAGAAACTCAGTGGCTATTCACATTGCCCACTGCTTAACCTATTTCCTTTTGAAATCAAGGAAACACTATACCTGACCTGGGTTTTGCCCATTTTTTGGCATCAGCCTTTCTTAAAAACATTAAAAAATGTTTGAAGGGTCACAGAAGCTCCAGGGACGTCCTACAAAATATGCCCTCGGGAAAGTTCTTACAATCCTGGCACAAGCCTAAAAAGACAAGGGTGGAGTTGTTCTTCAGCCCAGGAAGACCTTAAATAGGGACACACTGGAAAAGCAGCTCAGTTTTTCATGGGGAAAAGCATGCAGTCCCTGGTCTAGCCCCAAAGGATCTGGTTCAGGGAAGCTTCTGGGCCTCAAGCCTCGGAGAGCCATGTGTCCCTATGCCAGCAGTGAGAACCTTTTAAAAGTGGAAGGCTGCATTAGTGAAAAGTGGTTAGGACCACAATCGGGTGGTCAGTGGGTCTGGAGCAGTGCTGGGTAGAGCCAAAGCCCTTCCCATGGCTTAGCCCATGCAGCTTGAAAGCTTGGAAAGCCTCTTCCAGAATGTCCCTTAAAGACTGTAGAGCAGGGGTGTGGAACCTCAGGTCTGGAGGCCAAATCTGGCCCTCCAGAGATCCCAACCTGAGTGTCCAGGGTTCCCCAGAAGAGCATGTCTCCTTTCCTCCATCCACCAATCGTTTGGTGGTTTCCCAGCTTTTGTACAGTTTCCCCTCCATTCTAAAAGCTTGAAATGCCTCTCCTGAAGCTCAGTTACTAGCAGCAAAAGCCTTCTGCACAATTTGGCCCTTGGGCTGAAAGACGTTCTGTATCCCTTCTGAAGAGCCTCACAACAGAGACTGTAAAGCTTTCCCCAGCTTGCACAGGAACTGAAAAATCCCTTTGGCCGAGAATGCAAAATTTGTCTACGTGCCCCTTGAGGGCTTTTCTGGGGACTTCAGAGCTGCAGTGTTTGAAATCTTTTCTCAGAAATGCCTCAGACAAGCCGAATCTTTGCTTAGGCTGCCAAAGTGGGAACTTTTGATGTAGAAAGCAAGAAACTGATTAATATTCAGCTCAGCTCTGATAAAAGATAACCTTGCAAACTAAATTGACACTGATGTACATAAATACTGATTTACTGTATTTACATTCTACTGTGCCAAAGCACATAATATATATTCTAAGAATTTCAGTGCATGAGAGGACAGTGCTATTGAACAGTCTTAGCCTTTCAATACATTCAGGTCATGGAAATATTTATAGGGATAATAATACTTATGTTCAACACAAAAATATTAATCTTGTGGTGGTAGCCACTGTGGTACCACAGTGGTGGTAATGTACCTTTTATTTTAGAAGTATTTCTGATGGTAAAGGATATCCCAGTGGTATTAAAATGGGATTCTGCTAAAGATATTAAAATCAAAGCTCATTGTTAGAGATGAACATCTCAGATTTCTGCAATCCATCCATTATCTTTATGGAAAAATACTTGCCTAGTTAAGTATTTGGAGATTAATACTTCTTACTATATATGCCTACTTCCTGCTGCACATTAGAGTTAAAACAGCTAGATTGTTGACCTCATATATATCTCAGCAGAACTCTGCAGTACTTCAGATTATGATCCAGTGGCTTTTTGTAGGTGATGGCTATGAACATACCAGATTCCTCATGAGTCAAAAGGTCATATATAAATTTTAATGGAGGAGTGCAACACTATTAAATGTTTATCTGAGAAGAAGGGGAAAAAGGAAGAATCACGTAACCCTATGATAGGAGGTTAATAAGTGCAAAGGAAAAATTAACAAGAATGTCAGAATAATATAATCTACATTCTCTTCAGTTCTTTAAAAACACAGAGAGACGTTCAACCAGTTAACGGAAGAAACTATCATCCTGATACTGCATCAGTGAACATGCAGAGCACATAATAAGCACATAATTTCTCTGAGCCCCATTCTTTATCTGAAAATTCTCAAATATTAAAAAAACCTCATATTTTTACATAAGTAACACATATAATAAAATCCAATTTAGAATTCTTACCACAGCAAAACCTATTTGTACCTATTACCTGCCAATTCTGAATCTGTAAATCTGTAATCATGGGCACTGATATTCCAAAAGATTATAATACGTCCTAAACATTATCTGCTCTTATTCTTGTTTCACCTAATTTCTTCAAAGTATCCAATTTCACTTCCTGTGACCTCATTAATGCTAGTGTAAAGGGCTTTTTCAATTAGCATTTTACTTGTAGCTCCTTATTTCCCAAGGTTTTGCCATACATATCTGTGCTGTTGCAATAAATATTCAGCAAAATTATGATGGTCTTTTCTCCGTACCTCATAAATATATCCCTACAAGAGCAGGGGGTTGGACTCAATGGTCTTGTAGGCCCCTTCCAACCCTACTATTCCATGATTCTATGATATGATTCTATGAAGATAGTTCATGGATTTCCTGACTGATTATGCCCCATAGTGTTGTGAATCACTTTTAATACTTCTTCACAAGATGGTCTTATTTCAGGGCAATTCCACCGTATATATCAGTAGTCAGACAACAATTTTCCCAACAATTGCCTAAGCTTATATGCATGAATCTTGGAATAATACCACTGGGAAATCATTGTGATGTATGTTTCCTTTGAAGTGATGCAGGAATTGAAATCTCAATTCCAAATCTTATTTACTCCAATACTCCAATCCAACTGAATGCTCCCACACTCACTTCCTTTACTGAATATGCTCACCTAGACACTATGAGGAGAATTTAAACTTCTCAACAGCCCGCTGTGAACAATTTGCTCAGCACTCTGCAGACAGAATCGCTTGGATCCACTCTGATTTGGACGCTATAGTTGATACAGACCCAGTGGATGTAACTTTGGCCCCTGCTCTTCCAGTGTTATTGGATACTTTTCAATTTGAACAGCCTGAGGATGTGGACAGGATCCTGGGAGAGGTGAGAGCCACCACATGTGTTCTAGATCCTCACCCTTCCTGGCTCATAAAAGCAGCCAGAGGTGGACTGGCCAAGTGGGTAAGTGGAGTGGTTAATGCCTCCCTTGGTCAAGGCAGAGTTCCAGCCTGCCTGAAAGAGGCAGTGGTGAGACCTCTGTTAAAAAAGCCCTCCCTGAACCCCACCATATTGGATAATTATCAGCCAGTCTCCAATATTTCATTTCTGGGCAAGATATTGGAGTGTGTGGTCGCCTCCCAACTCCAGGGATTCCTGGATGAGATAGATGATCTAGACCCATTTCAATCTGACTTCAGACCCAGTTATGGGACAGAAACAGCTTTGGTCACCTTGGTGGATGACCTACGCAGGGAACTATACAGGGGGAGTGTGTCCCTGTTGGTTCTGCTGGATCTCTCAGCGGCTTTCAATACAGTTGACCATGGTATCCTTCTGGGCTGCCTCTCTGGGATGGGATTTGGAGGCACTGTTTTACAGTGGCACTGGGGGACTTCTGGCCATTGGCCTGTGGAGTTCCTCAGTGTTCTGTTTTGTCCCCCATGCTATTTAACATATACATGAAACCACTGGGAGAGGTTGTCTGGAGTTTTGGGGTTCGGTGTCACCAGTACGTTGATGACACCCAACTCTATTTTTCCTTTCCATCTAATTACAAGGAAGCTGTTGTGGTGCAGCACTGGTTTCTGTCAGCAGTAAAAAAAAATTAAAAATTAAAATTAAAGCGATAAATACCTTTAACATCTTTCCCAAAGGTAGGTCTTTCATATTACTTGGAGCTCTTACCCATAAGTTTCATACTGCTTGCATTGTGGGATGCAAGTTCTAAGAGCAATCAGTTTGCCATACTGCCTTCCGCTAAACTCATTTCTTATTTAGATCTATTCACAGTATACCCTGAGATTTCTCCAAAATACATTGCTCAATTCCCAGCAAGCCGACAAATTCTTCTGGATTTACCCTGATCATGGGAACATTATCTATAGACTATCATGTTTTGAATTTTATTTTGAACAAATTTTGTATACTATAGTGCTTCCATTCCTTACAACAATTGCAAAAGATTCCCAAGCTAGAGCAAAAAGCAGGGATGATAATGGGCAATCCTGCCTGCTCTGTCTATTTACGCAAGAAAACTCTCAGTGATACTTGCAGCTTAATAGAACAATTTTATCCCATTTATGAAGATGTTTCTCATATTAAATTCCTGGGGAGTAAGAGGATATTTCTTCTATGTCAAAGGCTTTCTCCTCAACTAAAATTATGTATGTGGTCTCTCCCATCTGGGTCTGCTTTCTAGACTTGGTTATATTTGTTAATTGTCTGATATTCTTCTCAGTCAATCTGGTGATTCTAATTGTTTTCAAGATTCTACAGTTTTTTCCATCTTCCTCCCAGCTTTTATGAAGTTGATGTAGCATAGTGACTGAGCTACAAATAAAAAAGAACCTGGTTTGTATCCCACCACTCCAATGAACTCACTAGGTAGTCCTAGGCAAGCCACTCTACCACAGTCTCAGGCTCCTGTCTGCAATATGGGAATAATAATTCGGACCTATGTTAATAGGAAATGAATAGAATGTATAGCCCCTAATTTCTGCAACAGTACTCAGAATTAATCTCCATCTTGGGAACTTTTAGACAAATGTAGGGAAGAAACAAAATGTATTTGTTGACTTTAATTTCACTTAAAATCCCTGAATGCCTGCCAGGGAACAAGACACAATAATTCCTGTGGAATGGGACATCACCACAGATGTTTCATATCCAAGAGTGAAGCAGCTTTAAAGCAGTTTGAAAGCATTTCTAAAAGGGATCGTGTGTGTTTTCTGCGGGGGACACCCCTACATTTGGTTGCAGATGTAAGCACTATTATGCTCTAAAAGATCACCATTAATGTGGAGACCTACCTTGGCAGAAGCAGCAATTTCCTGAACTCCCTTGGCTGCAGCATCTTTTATGATCGGTGTAATGAGACCTCGGTCAGTTGCCACAGCAATAGAAATGTCTACAGATTGCAGCTGCCGGGGGCCCTCTCCATCCCAAGTCACATTCACATCTGGCATTTGCTGGAAGAAGGAAACAGAAGGAGACGCAGCTGTTAAAAGAATAATGGTGCAACCAATTACTAAGTAAAAGGAAAACCCTTTAAGAATTGGTGGTGATAGACGCATCCACATATGGGGAAAAGTTTGCCTTAAGCAAGACAGGGTTAATAATAAAAGATCTGCCACGTGAGTCTAAATACAGACTTATCTTATTAGCTAGCATCCATGTATAACTGCTTTGTCATAAAGCGTGAATGTACACTGCAGCAATGGACATTTTATAGCTGCAGGCAGCCAGAAGGATTGATGGACACACATGGTTTCTGGGCTACTACTGAATTATTAACAGACCCAAATCCAGTTGGATATCAGCCCTCATCTTGCAAGATGCCTAGGAAACAAGAGTTGTGACATTCTGCCCACAGCCACAGGGAAGTCCTTACTGATTTTCTGTACCAACTTGATTCACAGGGAAAAAAAATGAGCCAAACATAAAATGAAGGAATGAAAATTCATACAAACAGCATCTGCCCTAGAACCAAATACAAAATCTGTCAAATTTTAAAATTTGCTAACTCCAGAATTCAAATTTGACATTTTAAAATTAGATTTTGAGGATTAATTCAATTGTCTTAGTTCTGTTGCTGAATTTTAAGGTAATAAAGAAGTATCACCTAGCCAAGTTCAATAGTTTCATACATTGTTCTTGTTTCAGTCTCTGAATTCAAGAACATTCAAATTAGAAATATATACATTCATTTGTTTGAGAATTTCTTAACTTTTTTCTGATTTACTATTCACAGCTTTTATCAAGGTATGTATTTATTATTTTTTAACACAGGCTTATATACCACTTTCCAGTGAACTATCAAAGCAGTAAACCATAATAACAAAACCGTAAAAATATAACAATAAAGTACAATAAAAAAATCACAGGTAGGGAATAACGATACTGGCTGGGTCACACCTCAGGGAAAACCTGCATAAAGAGGTGGGTCTTGAGCAGAGGTCTGAAGATCAAAACTGAAGACGCCTGCCTAATGTCCATAGGGAGTGTGTTCCAGAGGGCAGGTGCTGCAAAACTAAATACTCTGTTACAGGTAGCCCTGAAGCGAACCTCAGGAGCATGAGGCACTGTTGGAAACGTTCCTTCTGAGGACTGCAAAGGCCGGGCAGGAAGATAAGGGATGAGGAGATCACTAAGGTAACCTGGTCCCAAGTTGCTTGGGCTTTATATGTTAACAACAGAACGTTAAACTTGACCCAGTAACTTATTTGCAGCCAGTGTAGTTCTTTTAGCAGGGGTGTAACAAGCTGCCAAAAAGAGGCCTGTTAGCAGACTTGTAGCTGCATTCTGAACAAGCTGCAGCTTCTGGATGAGGCCTAAGGGTAGCCACACATAGAGTATAGTATAATAATCCAGTCTTGAATGCATGCATCACCATGGCCAAACTATCATGGTCTAGGAAATGCTGTAGCAGGCAAACCAGCCAAAGCTGGTAAAGGCACTCCCAGCCACCAAGGCCACCTGGGCCTCCAGTGACAACAATGGATCTAGAACTCCCAAACTATGGACCTGTTCCTTCAGAGGGAGTGCAACCCCATCTTGGAAAGGCAACTGACATATTTCCAAGACCTGTGACCCACAGTGCTTCTGTCTTGCCAGGATTCAAATTCAGTTTGTGGGCCATCATCCACCCCACCATTACGTCCAATCACATTAAGATCTCTAATTTTAGAATTGTACATTTCAAACAGTCTATTCAATATTGAATTCAACTTGAACTATTTTTTCCTAATAGACCCACATATGGATCCAGTGAGGCCCATGTGTGCCTTCGGAATGTCTCTACATGTATATTGCCAGTTTTCTCTTTCAACTGCATTTCGTCGCACCACGTTCAATGCTGCTTGGAAGAGTCCCCCAGTCTGCAGGAGCAGTTTGTGGGGCCTAGTAGGAACTACATGGAAATGGTAGGCTTGAAAACCCTAAGTCTAAATATGGCCTTTGGAAGAGTCCCATGGGCCACATAAGACAAGATCTTGATAGATAAGTCCGGCATCAGATTTAAGGGGTTCTGGGCAAGGATGTTGATTGTTGGGAGATCTAGAAGAACAGGAAGATAGGCATTTGGCTGTTCTACATGGCTGTTCACGGCTCCTGGTGGATCAAATTAGCATCTTAGGACTATTCCTTATCTACCATACCACCTGAAGGAGGCCAAACATGCGTTTTACCCCCAGCTGCTCTTCGTCCCAGAGCAACTTGATTTGGTTGCCACCATTCGAGCCTTGTATTGTCCCATTTGGATTACTGAAATGCACTTTTCGAGGGCTGTGCTTGGAGGCTGCAGTGAGTACAGAGTGGGGCAACCCAGTTAATGATTGGGGCTAACTCCTCATTCCCAGTTCATTTCTGGGCACATTTAAAGGTCCAAGTTCTGATTTTTAAAATATGAAGCCTGGCATGACAGTATTTTAGGAGCATCTTCTGTATCAGCCCTATGCTCATTGAAAGGTTTAAGAAAGGTCTTGCTTCACATAAGATCAGAGACTAGATTGGTGACTGTGCCTTTGGAAACAACGTCCTAGGGATGTCTATCCCAGGCTCTTAATTTCAAGAAAACCAGTGGTCTTTTTGTTCTGCCAAGTTTTTAATGGGCGCCAATTTTATTTTCACTTTATTTTTTGTGATTTGCCACCTGCTGCCTTTATGATTATTTGCTTTTATGCCTTCAGTGTTTTGTTAATACTGTGCACATTGGACTTTGATAATAAGATGCCCTGAGCACCAATGCATAGAAAAGCAGAATAGAAATAGAACAGCTTGCTATGTGGCATGAGGGCAGATGTTCAAAGTCAGAAGCTCTACTAGATTGTGGCCCAAGCACATCAGATCAAATTGGTCTCAAGAGAAAGGAAAACTTGGGAGCATGGAGAAAGTAAATTAACTGTGAAGGAGAGATAATGCCTCAGCTCCATGACTGTGTGCTTCATGAGAACAGAGGAATACTTACGTTCAGTGGCAGGGGTTTAAGGACTGATTTCCTATGACTTACATTCTGACAGTACCTTTTCTAAAATTCAGAATCATGAATATCATAGCTGAAATCAAAACAGGCATATCACATATCACCCATCCTAAGAAGGTTGTCAGATAACACAGAGCAGTAAAATGAAAAATGGCATGGGAATAATAGGGCAATGTGGTATTATTAGCATGTCACTCCTAGATATATTTAGAAATAAATTCCCAGTACAAAAGGAATCAAAATAAAGAGGGCTTCCCCATAAAGTTGTATGCAAATTCTAAAGAGTGAACAGACTATTTTGAGACACGAAACAACCTTATCATCGGAATTAATTGTGTACTCCAAGCCATTTTCCATAATTTCAGAAAATAGTAGTAATTACCTAAGCACCAGGTTTTTCAATAATTTAAACCCAGCAAAGCCACACACAAAAATCCATGCTATTTCTACAATTAAAAAAAAAAGATGATTTCCAACAGCTTTATCTTAAAATACACTAAAACGTCCAAAGATCTGTGGATACAGGAGTTACACTGAACCATTTTACAATGGGAAATGCTGTCATGTATAATGGAAGGTGCTACTATCTGCCTCTATAGTCCATTCCCTGACATACAAAAGTGAAGGGGCAGCCTCTGCATGCAGAGTGTCTGTGAACACTGAAGTCACTGGATTATGTGAGGGTCCACTGATTCAATGAGATTTGCTTTCATGTTAACAGCCTGTATTCAAGGAGCCCCAAAATCACTGGGCATTGGTTTATGCTTGTCAACTACAGTTTTATTTTGACTTTTCTGAACATCTTGTGCCTGTAGCTGCACAAGCTGATGTTTAAATCTGAGGATATGTCCAAGTCTTTGTGATTTGGTATGGTCCAATGAAGTCAGGAAAGAGATCTACATTCACCATGTGATCCCTCTTCTCCTCCCAGAGCCATCTCTTTTGCTCAGCACCCCACCTTCCAGATTGGGCTGCAAATAAGCTCTGATGCCACAGTTGTCAAGATAGGAATGGAATGCATCAAATAGTTCATACACTTCATCATCTAGGTCTTTATTTCAGTGAGGCAATATTTATAGACAGTCATCAACTCTGTGGCCAGTTATGTACATCCAATCCAGATTTAAATGTATAATTGCAGGTACAGTGAAATCAAATGCTTTGGAACCTATAAGGATGGAAGGGCTATTGAAATAAAAAGATACCACCACGATAACTCAGCAGTTTCCCCTCTTTACCAATACTGCTACTACGCTAAATACGTTTTTAGTTTGTGTAAGAGCTAAATTCTAAAAAAATACTACAAAACCCAGTATCACTGATGTGTCAGAAACAAATATCATGCTAGATTATGTTAGCAGTTAGAAGGGGAAAAATGTAGTAAAGCAAGCTCAATGTTCAGTTCTCTCTATGCATTAGACATATGGAGGCAGTCCCCTTTGCTTATTATACTGTTTCCTGCACGAGGGCCAAATAAAACAATTACATCTATGTTTGAATGAAGCCAGTGAGTTGATACAAATGAAGTGAACTGGAAATCCCAGAATAATGTTAACAGAAATTAAAACAAAATGTAGTGAAGAATAATTTTTGCTTCCTCCAAGGAGGAAGATATCTGCATTATTAAGAACACAATATTAACTGAGCAGGATCCTATGAACCCTATCCAACAAGGTATTACCCCACACAGGATTTAATATGCTGAGCATTAGAACTGCAGAAACAGAACAGTATCAGAAGGCTTGGGACATTTTGCTAATGTGTGACTTATATCAATGTTCAAACAGATTTTGGGGGGAAAATAGCAGTAATTCATTCTTAACTGGGTGCAATGATGAATTGGATGAGGGCTAATAACCTGAGGCTTAAACCAGATGATACAAAGGTGTTGTGGGTCAATAGGAGAAATGAACACAGAGTTTGGATCTGTCCTGTTCTGGAGGGGTCCAGGACAAAACCCTGTAGTACACTACTTGATCAAATACTACAACATGCTTTACATGGGACTGCCTTTGAGAAATGTTTAGAAACTTCCACTTTGGCAAAATGCAAATGATCAAAGTGATTTCTGATTACATTAATCAGAACCAGGGATATTCAGGCTCGCTGAAATTCTCTGTACTTCAAAGGTTGGTTCTGCTCTCTGCCGTTCTTTTTTGCAACCTGTTTCAAACGGGAAAAATGTGCTTTTTTCAGAAGTGCATAACCTGACTAGAGCGTGAAAATGCACAACTTATAAACACACTCAATTTAAAAGCGAGCACATTTTCAGGGAACACGTGTTCCCATTTGGGGTTGCCAATGGGATGTTTTCAAGTGAATTGTGAACTGAACTGAAATTCTTGTACATCCTTATTTTAGTCCATTATTACTGACTTCCTGGGTTTTTTTCTGACCACAACAAGGGGCTGGTTCTTACCTATAAATCTCTAAATAGTTTGGGACTGGGGTACTTGAAGGGCCACCTCCTCCCACAGTATTCTGCCTGCCCACCGTATTCCACATCAGAGGCCTTGCTCTGTATCCGACCATCCTCTGAGGTAAGCTGGCTGGGACACAAGACACGGCCTCCTCTACTGCAGCACACCGTTTACTGAACCTCTAGAGCAGTTTGGTTAGCTCACTCCCTTTTAAGTTTAGGTGAGCTGCCAAAGCTTTTAAAACGCTGCTCTGGTTTTAATTTTTTGTCTCCTCCTTGCTGATTGTATTCTGGTTTACTTTATTCAGCACTCGGTTTTATTGCATTTTAACTGGAATTTATTGAGTTTTTCTATTTCTGCTTTATTGTGCGCTGTTTTGTGGGCCCTATTTAGGGCTGAACAAGTGGAATGATATGTAAATAATAACCTTTTGGAAAAAAAGAGAATATCTGTAAAAGCGATACATGAATGTACACTGGGTTGTATCCAAAAACCATAAACAGAAGGAAGCTCACAGAAGGTCATTTTTCTGCCTCTGCCTTCCCTAAAAGCCACTTCTGAGACTCATAGAAGCATTGCAGAGGGTTGTGGGGGAAACTGGCCAAAATAATCCTTCAATGAAACCACAGCCTCCACTCACACAAGGGCCTCTGCCAAATTTTGGCCAAATAGCCCCTCCACCCGCAGCCCAATGAGTCCTATGCCACGCTATTTCAAGGTCCTCCAGCTCTTGGAAGCAGCTCTTCAGGGTCACAGGCAGTTTGAATCAGAAGGTAGAGATGGAGAAATCCTTTTGTAACCTTCTTTCTACTCATGATCTAATCTGTTGTCAGTACTTTGAGAATGTTTAAATGCTATTATTAGTATAAATTCAGTTAGGAACCAATCCTATGGCCACTGGACACCATCTAGAGGGCCATAGGATTGTTTGGTTTCTGGGAACCAAGGTCCCCACCCTCTCCCCTGCCTCCTCACAGCCAGTGCAGTTCATGCTGCGCCGGCTATGTCTTCGCGCTTGGAAACAGAGCATGGGGATGGGGAAAAGGGAGCGGCCCCAGGAGCGGGGAGGGGAGGAGACGGTGGAAGCTGCTTTATGTAGCTTCCTATTGAGTCTCCAAGCCTCTTCCCTCCCCTTCTGTTGCCGTGCCTAGATGAAATTGCCTGTCTAGGCAAAAATGTAGGGCAGCCCAGCACAGAGGAAAGGATCACCTCTGTGCTCCAGTGACCCTGCATAGGATAGTTGGCACATGGTTTCATCACTATGTAATACATCGCTATTAATCCCAAGACAACCGTGATACTTGATTATTCACATCTGCTCTTATTCTGAACCATACTGTAGAGGTGAGCATGAAATTATAAACAAAAATTGCTACAGCCAGTCTTATTTCACTTACTACATTTTTATCTTAACCATCTTCCATGCTTGGGGACGATGATATGATTCTCTCTGCCCGTCTGTGTCCCATTTTATCCTGACAACAAACTTCTGAGGCCAAGGTAATGACTGGGCCAAGGTTACCCTACTAAGCTCATACCTCAGTGGGGATTTGACACTGGGTTTCCACTGTGCTAATAATAATTTGTCACCTTTCTGAAAGTAGGGCAGACACTTACACTAGTTAATATACTGAAGATATCTGCCAGAACTGCCTAACTGGTATTGAATATTAAAAGATACATTATATCAAAGAATCGGACAGCATCACATGCATGGTTGATAACACTGACAGAACAGTCCATGTGTGTAAAAGACTTAAAATGGTCTGAATAGTATGGAAAAAGCGGCAGATGCAACAGCATCAAGGTATTGAGAAAATGTCTAAAGGAAGACTAAGAAACCACCTTTGAGAGTTCCATACACTTCAAAAGTACAGAGAATAAGGAGCTGCTTTTGTGTTCTTTAAATACAATACAGTAATGTTCATTTACAATGAGGCATAACTTGCCATAATACAATGATCACTGAACGTGGAAAAATATAGTCTACAAATGTATTGTTAAAGATTGATCGCTTACTTTGAGGGTAACTGCTGTTGCCTTGATAATAAAGTCATTTACTGATACTTTAATATCATCTGTAGGGGAGGGGGAGAGAGAGAGAGAGAGAGAGAGAGAGAAATTAAGATGCATGGTTTCAAGATAACATCCCCCCCCGCACATGCACACACACACACCATCTTTACTGTTAATATACTAGCATTTCAGACAGTCATTAGCAGAATGACCTCTTGGAAAATCATATTGTCAAAAACCCAGTGCAATTACTTATCTTCACAGTAGGATTACTTTTTACAGTACCATAAATTTGAAACTCAAAATGTATTTGTGGTATTGCTATAGGGAAATAGCAATTTGGAAATGATATGCTATTAATTGAGATCATATAAAGCAGAACACTTAAATTTTCTAGTACAAAGCAGGGCCTTTTTCAAAGATGCAAATGCAAGGGAGTTAAGGCGAAGCTGAAAGGCGCTGAAAAACTACTGGCCACCAAACTATCTCTATTCCGGTCCATGTATGGTCGGGAAAGTGCAGAAAGCTTTTCATCACCTTACTGGGGATTAATATTATTTATGACTAAGGGTCTGGAGGTTTATGATGATGTAGGTGTCCTAATGGAGATCAAGATGCTTTTACAGTAACACAGATGGTCTTTCCTTAACTCTGTCCTGATGGTAATTCTCAATCTATCATTGCACTATGCAGCATCTTTTCACAGTAGCAGATCCTTTGACCGTAGCCATTTCCAGTGTAGCAGCACAGACCAAGTCTGATGTGTTAGCACTTAAGTCTCAATCTGCACACAATGATTAGTGACATTACATCTCATCTTGAATAACACCGACCTCCTTCTCACACATACCCACACCCCTCTAGGGTGCATGTACAAATATTTCAATTACATGAGTGAGGGCAATCTTTCCCAGCCAATTGGCACTCCACCAGGAAAAAGGACAACCTGAGGTGGGAAATACTCAGGGGTTTGGCCCTGCCTATGCTGTTTTGGTGTTCACGCATGGTCCACACTAGCCTGGGGAAAGGATTTCCATAAAGCTGGGTGTATGTGAAGGTGCAATGTGTCAGGATCAAACTATAAAAGATGGTAACTAGAGCCATACATCACAGCCAAGCAAGGTTTCCAACCGACTCACTGAAATGAAATGTTTCCCACAGAACTTGGTATTCAGGGTAAATACACAAAAACAGAAGCACTTGAGCGTAAAATGGGAATAGATGTCAGTTGTTCAGAATAAACAATGCTGTTATGTCAAGCTTTCAAGATCATTTAGCAATCATGTTTTAAAAAACCATGATTTTAAAGCAATAGTTCAAGTTCAAAAGTATCAGTTATTTCAATAATATAGGTAGACTTGGAAGGCACTTTAACATATGAGAAATGTATTAAATATATCCATTAGTCATAAAAATATAATTCTCAGCATTCTGGATGGAAGTGATAAGAATTCCAGTCAAAACATAGCACATAAAATCACTTCACATGCCTACCTATTGAAACAGCTGATGTGCAAACTCATTTTGTAATGGCACAGAAGAACAAAACAGCATAAAAATTATATTTAATTGAGCAGAAATTGATGGAATAATGTTATGTACAGATTTGCTTACCCGAAGCTGAATATTTGTGCTGACAAAAACCTTAGCATGGATTACCATCCATATTTTCTCACACATACTGTATGCGTAAGTGTATGAATGACATTTTTATATATTACATACTGGTTTACTGTCATCTACTGTAGGTTTAAAAATAAACAACAAAAAAAGAGACACTATAACTACAAATTTCATTGTTTCTCTTGATATTCTACGATGCATGAACTGGACTAATCGAAAGGATTATCTTGTATATGTGTTCAACTGTAAACACCAAATATGTCATTGTGTGATGCTCTTTGGGAGCCTTATGCTGTTCAAATTACTGAGATGAAGGCATTGGTAGATCCTTAAATTGGGTGAATAATAATAGCAGAGCAGATAGGAACCTTGCTGCATGATTGAGAAGTCCAAAATATTTAAGCAATGTAAACCAACTGCTCCTGATTAACAGTTTTGGCCTGATGGTGTATCATGACTGTGGGGTCCAATTTTTTCTGGTACACACATACATTGTTGAGACAGTATGACAAGTCTCCTTTCTCCAACTGAAGCAGAAATAATTCACTGGCCTTTGCAGTTTACAGTAATCAGAACATTTAGGAGAAAACTGGGATAACAAGATACAAGCAGAGGGAGAAAGACAGATTTCTGATGCTGTGCATCCCCAGGCTACTTACAGAATCTTCCTGAAGGCATTTGACATTTTACTGCTGACCAAACATCAAGTACTCCTGCCATATTTTATTACTGTTGTAGTGACAGTTGTCCTTTAAAATGACAATGCAGCGCAAATACTTCAAAACAAGTTAGATGTGCCACTTAAAAATATATGAAGGAGGGAGCAATCCTATGGCCACTAGACACTGTCTAGAGGGCCACAGGATTGTTTGGTTTCTGGGAACAGAGGTTGGAGCTAGGGCTCTGCCCTCGGTTCCCAGAAACAGCACTCCACTCCCTTGGCCCCGGCCCCTTGTAGCTGACGTGGTTCTCTATGTGCCGGCTATGTCTCTGTGCTCAGAAATGGAGCGCAGAGATGCGGAAAAGGGGGTGTTCCCAGGGGTGGCAAGGGGAAGAGACCATGGAAGCTGCTTTATGCAGCTTCCTATTGGGTCTCCAGGCCCCTCCCCTCTCCCTCCCCAAAGTTGCGCCTGGACGGGTACAATTGCCCAGGCAAAAATGCAGGGCAGCTGGAGCACGGAGGAGAGGATCCCTTCCATGCTCCAAGCGCCCTGCACAGGATAGTCAGCAGCCTCTGATTTCAGAGGCTGGAGACTATCCAGATAGGACTGCACCCTAGATGTACCAGGGGAGTATTCAGAAAATCAGTACAATCACCAGTGTTAGTTATAATGCCTGGAATCCAAAGAAACTAATTTTGTGTGCCCAAGGATGGGCGCTGTGCTTCTGCTTCTCAAATAGCCTATTGTGGAGGGGAGGGGAGTTTCAAAATGGAGTTTGAAATGGAGGGGAGTTTCAAAAGGAGTTTGTGGTACAACATTACAATCTTTTGTTCAAAGAAAAGCGGCGGGGGGTGGGAATCTAGATGCGCATCCTCAAACCCTCAAGCATGCCTACAGAAGTTCGCAGTCAGTAAGTTTGATAATCACCAGCTAACCTCAGTGTATGCCTAACACACACAGGCAAACAATACACATACAGAAAAAGACAGATATCTAATGCAGGGACAGGCAACCTTTTTTCGTCCATGGGACATTGGGCAATTTGTGAAACTGCCCTGGGCACCACCACAAAATGGCATGAGAGCTGTGGCTAGTCCCAAAGGCCAAGTAACCTGCTCTGAAGACAACACAAGGCAGAGGTGGGATCTGAGCCTCACACTAAACAACTCTTTTGAACCCACAGCTTTCACAGAAGGCAAACTCTTTTTTCACCCCCCATGTCTTTTTCTGTCTCGTTCTGAATTACCACCTATACACAAGCACCTAATGTATACATCATGCAAACATGTGTACACACACACACACACACACACACACACCACCACCACCCCCTTCTCCTACTCAAAGCAAGAACACAAAAACCCAGAGTCACTCTCAGGATTCAGAGTCACTCCAAAATCTTCCCTGAACCCTATCTCTTTCTCACATACATACAGCCCCATCAATTCAGACATAACGCAGAACCCTCTTCAATTCCCGGGTTGCTCTCCTTTTAGTACCAATTTCCCAGATCTCAGAACCACTTACCCACAGTGCCTCCATCTTGCCTGGATTCAACTTCAGTTTATTATCCCTCACCTGGCCCCTTACTGCATCTAGACACCAACTCAACACCTGCAGAGTCTCATATGACAAAGAAGAGTAGAGCTAGTTGTCATCAGCGTCCTGATGATACCACACTGCAAACCCTCGAATGACCTCAACCCAGCGGTTTCGTATAGATGTCAAAAAGCTTGGGGGATGAGATGGAATCCCACAGCCAAAATGCCATGAAGCCAAACAGAAATCCAACAGTACTATTTCTTTAATGGACTCTGTAGGTATGCATGGAATCACTGTAGCACTGTCTCCCCTCTCCTGCAGAGGAAGTCCAGTTGATGGTATCAAAAGTCACTGAGAGATCAAAAAGTCTCAGTAGGGTCACATTTCTCTCCTGAGGTCATCTAACAGGAATACCTAAGTTGTTTCAGTGCCAAACTCTGGCCTGAAGCAGAATTGGAATGGGTCCAGATAATCCATTTCATCCAAGAGTTTCATATTCTAGATAAATCTATTGATAAACCTTAATAAAAATAAGTACCTAAAGTTCATTAGACCTGTATAGATCTGCATGTAATCAGGATTAATGTGCAAAAGGACAACAAAGAAGAATGAAGACTGCAGTTAAGACCAAATCACTATTATGAATATATTATGCAGACAGTAAATAGAAGTGTGATGGATGACCCCTCATTAGTGAACTTGTGTCTGGCTTACGTAAAAGATTTACATGTGTTCCAAACAGCATCTGACCTGTTTTATATTGGGAGTAGTATTTTCTGTTTAAATCAATAATTTTGTTATTGGGGGGTGGGGATTCCCAGCATGCTACAAGAGGAAATCCTTCCAAAAATAAATGAACCACCAACCAACATACTTTATTTTGTGAACCACTTTGAGATTTTAGGATATTAAACAGTATAAGGGAACAATCCTATCTAGATAGGCGGCCGCCTCTGAATTCGGAGGTGACCGCCTATCCAAAGCAGGGCAGGAGAAGCACGGAGGGGATCGTTCCCTCCACACTTCTCCTGCCTTGCTTTTTCAGCTAGACAGCCGATTGTGGTTGTCTAGCCGCGGGAGGACAGAGCAGGGAAGGAGGCTGCTGTATGATACATAGGATGTGTTGTACAGGCAGTTACACTCTCCCCACCCCAGAATGCCCCCAGCCACACCCCTTTCCAGCCGCTCTGCACTCCTCTTGTGAGCATGGAGGACGGGGCTGTTCCGCGCTGCCTCTGAGGAAGCACAGAAGTTGGGGGAGGTCGTTTCCCGGAAAACAGCATATCCCATGGCCGTCTAGCCGCTGTCTAACAGCCATAGGATTGCTCCCTAAAAATAGTATAAATAAATAAAAACAACTAAGAAGCCAGGAAGAGATACAGACAATTTTTCTACCAAAACATAGTTATATATGTTTTGGGGGTTGGACTCGATGGCCTTGTAGGCCCCTTCCAACCTACTATTCTATGATTCTATGATATAGATTCACGCCTAATAGAGTTATCATCTACTTTCCCTCACACATTTAAGGAAAAGAAAATGTGTAGGATGATATACGAATATGACCAATCATTCATGTTGACCTTAGCTTTACCAGTGGTCCATGACCTTGTTCAAGGTATCTAATCTTTCTTCCAGTTTGTTCTAATATAGCAGTAAGAAGAAACTAATACACCATACTTTCAAACTCTTCTGTATGCTGTAAGCAGCCACAGACATCACTTGCTAGTTGTGAAAGCTGGAGAACTTTCTTTCCCTCCCCCCATCTTCACTTGCCAATTTGTAATGCTGTCAAGTGACAGGAGCTCAAAAACAAACACAAATCTCAACAGGGCTGGCTTGCTACTGGAGAAGCAGAAACACTGTATGAATAAACTGTACCTGTTTACAATTCTAATGGAGGAATTTGGCCTCTGCACCTGCCAAGGCTGCTAATTAAAAGGTTACCTTGAAATTCTTCATCCAAAAGGCAAAGCCATTCATGTGAGGAAGTTTACACCGGAACCTGGAGATTCTTTCAGTGGTTGGGAGTATGGCAATATCAATGCAGCTTAGCTCTTCAGCAAGGGCAAAGCATCCATTAAATAAAAATCCTTTGCCTGCTACTACATGACATCTGGATGACCCCACTGATCATCAAAACCAATTTAACCAAGATCAGCAGTAAATGCTAGATTGCAACAGATGTTTTAAGCATGCACATAAGGGAAAGAGAAGCAAATTACCCAGCTACACCTAATGTCCAGAAGATAGGGTTTTGTTAGGCATCAGTCTTCCTCAAAAAAGACAACTGCTAATTTAGATCACTGTTGCCAATACCATTGTACAAAACACTGTAAACCAGAAATGACAGTAATATGAGCATAATAACCATGTCTGTATCTGTTTCTAATAATTAGCTCACTTCTACAAATGAAAACAGCTAAGGTGGCAGGAGGGAAGATCCACACAGACAGCCTATTAGAAAGTGCAGCAAAAAGGAAATTTCCAAAGTGAGCTCAGCACCAAGGAAATCTATAGGGTCAAAGATATTGAACAAAAGTCTAATGTATTTTGGATCCAAATGGCTCTTCAGAGTCACTCTGCACAACAGAATATATTTCCTTGATTTTCCTGATCAAAGATCAAATATTCAAAATATACAGTCTCTCTGACAAAGGGCCATTTCTAGCCCAAAGCATATAGAGTTCTGTAGAATGTATTATTCTACAAGTGCCTCAGTGCAGCCTAGTAGAATGCCTGTAGCCTTGGAGAAGACAGTATGTTTTGGATTTTCCCTTCTCAAATCTCACCCAAAGGACTTCAACTAAACAGGCCATGGCCACCAGCATTCTCGGTGCCTGCTGCCTGCTTTTTTACAGCCCCCAAAACGTACATTCAATCTATGTGCCCATTGTGTTTGGCTGCTTTTCTAAGGCAAGGCTTGTGGAGAGTAGATGTCTCTACAGCAATCTACCCAAAGTTCCCTTGGTCCCTGTGCTAGACTTCTCCTTGGAGACAACAAGGACAGAGACCAGCCACTGGCACCACAATAAACTGACTCTTTTGGATATACTTAGACTCAGTGGGCTGGCAGGAGTGGCATCTGTGCCATAAAGCAGTTGGACAGGGGGACATACATGACAGAGGAGCCTCATGGAAGCGATGAGTAGGTTCCCATGTGTCATCAAAGACAGGTCACAGAGGGACCATCCTAACAGATGGATATGGTGGCACGGAGAAAAGAAAAAGAAAGCCTCCTTCCTCCCCATCTCCTGCTCCCTACATCTACCAAAAATTATGTCATGTCTATTTGTTCAACGATAATTTTACGTTTTTCTTTTAGAAAGAACCAGCATATCACCATCAATAAAGAAGTATTTGGTGCAGAAAGAGTTACTAGCTTTTGATGCAAACATTTAAAAGAAGGCCAGTTGTGAGAATTGGGTTCTATTCACTGGCTTGGCAGAGCAAGACTCTATTCCCAACATATTCAACAAGCATGGGAAAGCTTCCCACCTGTGTTCTCCACAACTACAACTTTACTGTCAACACTGTGCTGGAGTAACACCATATAATGACCTCTAACAAGTCAACAAGCTTCATGTCTGACTATACTTACGGCTCATTTCTCTGACACTTCAGAGGTTGACAAACTTTAGCTGGCCAGCCAAACATTTGACATTGCTAACCCCACAATCCCTTCCCCAAAGGGCAGGGTCTTGTCCTGGACTTGATGCTAAATCTCTGAAACACAGCATGAGGTCAGGGGAAAATTTGCTCCTTTCTCCATCTCCAAATTTAGAATGGGGAGTGGGGAGGGAGAGGAACACAAGCCCCCAACATCTAAGAATTACAAAACAAAAGAGAATACTATATAAAATAATGGAAACTACATTGCTGCCACCCAGATACATCTGGCTTTTCATGTTTTACAAAATATATTCATTCTGTAAGAGTATTGATTTGTGTCCACAGGAGAGAACTAAAATCTAATCAACTTGAAAATTGCCAGTTAGATTTAAAAGTTCTTTTTAAAACAGCATATTTTAAGTAATACTCTCAGTCAGGGAAGCAATTTTAAGACATTAAATAGTAAAACGGACTCAACATTCTCCATTTCTATAGAGAATTGTTACAACTGAAATAGGATTAAGAAAACATGGCAGTTTAAGTGGAGATGTGGGGAAAGCAAAACTCTTTCAATCAAATCAATGCCCTGCAGCATGGATAAAGGATAGATTATTTGATTACCACTAGTGCCTAGCCAGGTTGTTCATAAGACATAGAATACTCCCCATCTACCACAGAATATGCAACCTAGCTCAAGATAGGACAGACTAGTTAATATGGCATATTACATGAAACACAACAGTGTGAAAATAGCAATTGTTTCACCTTTCGCCAGCTCTTGCCTTAGCTTCAGAACAGCACCAAGGTCACAATCAGCACTTGCATATGCATGCGGTACAGTAGTTTTAGATTCTGTTAGCCTCTTAGCAATAACTCTTCTAATGTTGCTAGCAGGGACTTCAGTGAATGTGCCCTGTAATAATAATAAGAAAAACATTTTACATACTAGATTAAAGGAGGATAAGCTCACTAATAAAGGACAGCCTTTAAAATTCAACAATTATTGGTGGTGAAAGTTGGGTTGATCTTATCTACCCCAAACCATCTCTACCATAAGGAAAGTCTTCAAATTTACTTCATATACATTTTCATTTTTATTTCATGCTGCTGACAAACCTGATGAGGGTCTTTTACCTCTCCACATAATGTTATCGGATCCCTTAGGAATAAGGGATAAAAACTGTGAGGCCCTTCTTCACTTCGGGAAACTTGTCTGTGCTTATCCATGTTCTTGTAGTAGACATTTGCAACATTTTCTCCTTGCTTCTGTCAATGAGGAGGTGACAGAGTCTTTCTGTCTTTTCCTTGACATCTACCGAATCTTGGCTTGGGTCCTGAATTATCTTCTTGCTCCTATTTCACAACTGGGTCAACTCACTTGGTATTGTACACACTTACATAATGCTCATGATTAGTATGCTATGCTACTACTGCTATTTGTACAATTTCTTGAGAGATTTAGCTGTTCTGTCCATTATTAAATTTAGTGAGTAACATTATTTATAAACCTAACAGTGCCCCCAAAGTCAGTGTACAAAAGGAAAAAGACAAATTCAAAATGCAAACCCTATTAACAATAAAGCTACCATTAAAATGTCATGGAGGAAAATCACACACACACCATACTAAAATCCATTAAAAGTTGAACTGAGCAAAAAAGTCTCCACCACCTGCCTAAATCTAGAAGCAAAAATACTAAGTAGGGAATTCCACAATCATGGTGCTGCCACTGAAAAGGTCATGTTCCATGTTCCCACCAACCTAGCCTCAATTGGTGGTCGGACACAGAACAAAGCATCCAAATATGATTGCAAACTATGGGAAAGTTCATATGGGTGGAAACGATCTTTCAGATATCCTGGCCCCAAACCACTTATAGGTAAGAACCAGCCCACTGAAACAAACTGGAAGCCACTGCAGTTGATGCAAACCCACTGTAAATTCACATAAAAAAGCAATCTCCTTGCAGAATTTTGCACAAGGGGTAGCCCGACACAGGGCACATTGCACTTATCTATAGGGGTCGTGATTAAGGCATAGATCACTACAACCAGATCTGCCTTCTCCAGGACGGAGTGCGATGGGCACAGTAACAAAAGCTGGGCAAAGGCAGTCCTGGCCAAAGCAGCCACAAGGAACAATGCCACATCCAGAACCACCCCAAAGCTGCCAAACTGATCTCCCAGAGGGAATGCAACCTTATCCAGAATAAGATGTATTCCCAATCCCAATTAGCTTGCCTGTCAGCCATTAGAACCTCTCTCTTGTCTGGACTGAGCCTCGACTTGTTAGCTCACATCCAGTCCATCACTACATCCAGGCAACAGTTCATTGTTTTCCCAACCTCCTTGGCATCAGCTGAGAGACAGACAGACAGACAAACAAACAGAGAGAGAGACACACACACAGAGACAGAGAGACAGAGCGAGAGAGAGAGAGAGAGACAGAGACAGAGACAGAGACAGAGACAGAGCTGGGTGTCATCACCCAACCCTAAAACTCAGGATAACTCTCCCAGCAGCTTCGTGTAAATGTTAAAGAGCCAAGGGATTAACACTGAGCACAGAGGAACCCTGGCCAAGCAGCCAAGGAATAATTCTACACCACCACCTTCTGGGAATGTCCAGCCAAATAGGACCAGAAAAACAGGACCACACAAAAGCATCCCCGAGTCCCATGTTCACCAAACATCCTAGGGAGATACCATGACTGATGATACTTAATGCTGCTGAGGGATCAAGCATTATAAACAGGGATGCAACAGGGATGTCAAGCTCCCAGAATAGGTCATATACCAAGGTTGTTTGAGTCCCCATACCAGAGAACCACAAAAAGTTGTTTCATAGTCCTAGAGATTTATGGATATATTTGATGAATATTACTTATTAAATCAATACTAAAATCCACTGCTCACATTTTGTTGTAAAGAGAACCATGCAGCAACTAGTTGACATTATCGCCAGCTCCTAATGTTTTCTTAATTATGGTGGTGCCTGTTGCAGCACTCTAAGAGCAAGCTGAATGTGCATATAACGGACAAACCACATTGCACATGCAAGCATGTATTTAAATCTCAACAGCTGCTTCTTCTAATGAAACACTCCTATATTCAACTATTTGAAGGAGTTATTTAAACTGAAGACCCCATTAGTAAGTACTTTCCTCTCATTTTAAACTGACGCCCCCCATGCTTTAGCATATCTATAAATCAAAGTTATTACCATGGAAGGAGGCCGTCCTGGCACAGAAACAGGTGGAACTGGAGGATGTGAAGCAGGAACAGGCATGCTTGCTGGTGGTGGGGCTAAAGGCACTCCAACTTGTTGCGGCGGTAAAGAAACCACCAGCTTTACTTCTACAGGTTTTCCCTTCTGCTTCTGCTCTAAAAGTTTGAGGGCATCCCTGTCATTTAAAATACAAATTAAAAAAAAAGTTGAAGACATACTTCTGATCATAAAATGCAAATAAATACATCCACAATCCCCCCCCCCCCGAAACCAAAATTAAGAAATTATGGATTAAGTGTATCTTCTTAACTACAAAGCAGTTTATGTATATTTAAATGCCCATTATTAACCATTTGTTTATTGTACACCACATTTAAATTCCCTATTTAAATGGAGTGGGGGTGTGGAAGAAGATGAAGAATTTTCTCCCCCTCCACCCACTTGTATTTTCTGGTTCTAGTTTGCTCTGTGCTGTTTAATAAAACACAAATGTTTCCCAAAAGCTACCAAATTGATTCATGATTTCACATGATATGTACTAAGTTGGCACCTAAAGTTACACATTTCTAACTCTTGGGATAAGTTACTGGAAACCCACCCTAAATGTTTAAGATAAACCGAGCCCCAGTGGGCTCATGCTCCATTTTCTTTCCTCAACATTCAAATCAGCTAAGGAAAGAACATGCTTCCAAGTATGCACAAGGGATACTTCTTGGGAGCAAGCCACTTAAGTAGTGCAGGAAGTAGATGAAGAGAGAGAGCTGAGGCAAACTAAACCACTCCTACTTCCTTTCTACATTGGAACTAGCTCAACGCTTTCTAGTGTGCACCTCCAGTATTATGTGGGGCGCACCCCATTTTATTCCAATAGAATTTTGATGAACTTGGCATGTACACCACACTGACCCTCTAGAATGATGGATGGTGTCTTGTCCACACTTATATTCCAAACAAGCAACAGTGAAAGCTTTTTTAAAAGATACTAAACTGATGCAGATGTACAGCTGGTTTCCTCATAAGGAATTGGGAGAAATTCCTTTAGAGAACAGTGAAAGCTTTTTTAAAAGCTGAACTGATGCAGATGTACAGCTGGTTTCCTCATAAGGAATTGGGAGAGAGCCTCAAGAACATGCACTCCCTTCTGCACCCTCTCTGGAGCAACTTCCTTCTTTAATTATGGTTAAGAAAATATGAGCCCTTATCTTAATTGTGGCTAATACTAACCAGGTTTCCCACTTAAACAGGGTTTAGCACCATGGTAGGTGTTGACATTAAACAGGATGAAAGACATTTGCTCCAGAGAAGACAGCAAATAGTACACATTGCCTAAGGCTGGCTCCCAATTTCTAAACTGTGGTTAAGAGGAAGCTAGCTTTATAGCAGGGCCATAGCTCAGTGTGACAGAGCACATGGTTTGCATGTAGAAGGTCCCAGGTTTGATTCTTGGCATCTCCAGGTAAGGCTGGGAAGGAATCCTTCCTGAAACCCTGGAGAGCCGCTGCCAGTCAGTCTCGACAATACTGGCCTAGATGGACCAATTGTCTCACTCGGTATAAGGCAGCTTCCCATGTTCTGTAGTGATGTGATGATATCCAAATCATTTGTATACATATTTTTGGTCCTCTTTATCTCCTTTTCTTTAATTTGTGAATGAAAATGAACACACACAAGAAATTCATTGCCACAGGCTGTGGTGATGGCCGCTAGGTTTGATGGCTTTAAAAAAAGATT
Organism: Heloderma suspectum; assembly: GCF_057233095.1. Classification (NCBI taxonomy): domain Eukaryota; kingdom Metazoa; phylum Chordata; class Lepidosauria; order Squamata; family Helodermatidae; genus Heloderma; species Heloderma suspectum. Next base: position 94,334,892 of record NC_139458.1, read on the forward strand.
AGACAGATTCATGTATCTATCAATAGCTATCAGCAAGGAGAACTAAATGGAATCTCAACATTCAAAGACAGTATGCCTTTGAATATCAGATGCCAGAGGCAAATCTAGTAATATTCTTAAGGCTACCTTAATATGAGATGCTACTTTCTTATTTTGCAGTGCAATACATTCAGACATCCTTAGTAATCCAAGCCAGCATGAAATTTGTATTTGTGAAACCTGGCAGTGCAATCATAACCATGTTCTAAATTACATACAGTCAGGGCCAGAAATACTGGAACAAGGATAACTGTTTTGGCAGTTGGCCTCTGTACACCACCACATTGAAGCTGAAAGGAAACATACCCAGATGGAAGCGAAGGCAGGACTTTCAGCTGTAATTCAAGGGGTTTGACAAAAGTGGGGCACTAACCATTCAGGGGCCATGATGGCTTAGTGGTTAAGACGCTGAACTGCAGACCGGAAGGTCGGCAGGACAGCAGTTCGAGACCTGAGTGCCACGTGACGGAGTGAGCTCCCGTCTTCAGTCCCAGCTCCTGCCAACCTAGCAGTTTGAAAGCAAGAAATTGCAAGTAGATAAATAGGTACCGCCTCAGCGGGAAAGGTAACAGCGTTCTGTGCACCTCGGTGTTCAGTCATGCCGGCCACATGACCACGGAAGCGTCTTCGGACAGCGCTGGCTCTTCGGCTTAGAAACGGGGATGAGCACCGCACCCTAGAGTCGGACACGACTGATTGGGGACAGCTTTTTACCTTTTTAGCCAGGTCATAATGAGCAGGACCCAGTTGCTGAGCATTCCATATCCAGCTATAAGTTTATACATGTACTGTCCTATCCTATCAAGCATATTGAGGGGTAAAGTGTGAATCTTGGATCTCCTTTCCAGAGGATGCCTTGTTTCCTCACCTGTATAAAAGAACCACATTCTATTCTTGGTTCCTTGGCTGACTCCATAACGGCAATCTGTTAATTCTTATACTTTTTTTGTTTCTGTCGTACTTGTTGTCTCACATCTGACAGCATCTGGCTTAGGCATCTCTATAGTCCAGCAATACTGAGCTTTCCCACACTTGACCTTCTTACTGAAATATTTCTTGACTGTTTTTCAAGCTCCTGTTAAAATGGGAGGTCTGAAAATGGGGTTGAGCCATGACAGGCTGGCAGTGAGGGAAAGAAAATAAGAGCAAGGGTGTGGGAACCTGACTGGTGGTAGTCCCTCTAGGTGCCAGTGCATGCATCTCTCTCTTGGGAGCCACATTTGGATCAGAAGATGGAATATATGAAGTAGCCTGCAACACTCAGCCAGGAGAACATCCTGTTGCAAGCCCACCAAACCCAGCCAACATGTGTGCAGCGTGTATATGGACTCAGGTGGATACCATCAAAGGAATCCCTAAGCAAGTCACAACAGCAGTTCGAGACCCGAGTGCTGCGTGACGGAGTGAGCTCCCGTCCTCAGTCCCAGCTTCTGCCAACCTAGCAGTTCAAAAGCAAGAAATTGCAAGTAGATAAATAGGTACCGCTTCGGCAGGAAAGGTAACAGCGTTCCGTGCACCTCGGTGTTCAGTCATGCCGGCCACATGACCACGGAAGCGTCTTCGGACAGCGCTGGCTCTTCAGCTTAGAAACGGGGATGAGCACCGCACCCTAGAGTCGGACACGACTGGTTGGGGACACCTTTACCTTTTTAACCATTCAGGAAGGACAGCCAGTGGCATATACACACCCCCATTGTTGGTGGCTCATAAGTAATGGAACAAACTAACATCATTTCAAACTTAAGGATCGCCTTTAATACCTGGATGAAAATCCTTTGCAGTCAATGACTGCCTGAAGTCTGGAACCCATGGACATGACCCAATGCTGAGTTTCCTCCCTTGAGATGCTTGGCCAGGCCTTTACTGCAGCTGCCCTCAGCTGCTGCTTGTTTGTTGGTCTTTCTGCCTTCAGTTTTGTCTTCAGTAAGTGAAAAGCATGCTCTATTGGGTTGAGATCAGGTGGCTGGCCATTGAAGAACATCCCACTTCTTTGCCTTCAGAAACTCTTGGGTAGCATTTGCTGTGTGTTTTGGGTCATTATCCATCTGCAATACGAAGCAGCGCCCTATCAGTTTGGCAGCATTCGGCTGAATCTGAGCAGAAAGTATAGCCCTATACACTTCAGAATTCATCCTGCTGCTTTTATCAGCAGTCCGGTCATTCATAGACACCAGTGACCCGGTTCCATTGGCAGCCATACATGCCCATGCCATAACACTGCCTCCACCATGTTTGATAGATGATGTGGTATGCTTCGGATCATGAGCTGTTCCTTTCCTTCTCCATATTTTTCTCTTCCCATCATTCTGGTACAAGGCAATCTTGGTTTCATCAGTCCAAAGAATCTTATTCCAGAACTGGGCAGGCTTTTTTAGGTGTTTGTTGGCAAAGGCTAATCTGGCCTGTCTGTTCTTGAGCGTTACCAGTGGTTTGCACCTTGTTGTGAAGCCTCTGTATTTACATTCATAAAGCCATCTCTTGACTGTAGATGTTGACAATGACATGCCTACCTCCGCAAGAATGTTCTTGACCTGGCTAGATGTTGTGAAAGGGTTCCTCTTCACTATGAGCAGAATTCTGCGGTCATCCACTTCAGTTGTCTTCCGTGGTCTTCCAGGCCTTTTGCTGTTGCTGAGCTTGCCAGTTAATTCCTTCTTTTTCAGGATGTTCCAAACTGTTGTGTTGGCCACTCCCAATGTTTTTGCTATCTCTCGGATGGGTTTATTTTGTTTCCTCGGCCTAAGGATGGCCTCCTTCACTCACATGGACACCTCTTTGGACCTCATGTTGGGGGTTCCAGTGAACAGCTACCAAATGCAAATGTAACACTCAGAACCTCCTCCAGGCCTTTTATCTGCTTGATTGGGCATGGGGTACCCAGGAAACAGGCCACCCATGGCCATGCAGCTGCTTGTCAGCCATTTGTTCCATTACTCATGAGCCACCAACGATGGGGTGGTGGTGTATGCCACTGGCTGTACTTCCCAAATGGTTAGTGCTCCACTTTTGTCACACCCCTTGAATTACAGCTGAAAGTCCTGCCTTCGCTCCCATCTGCATGTGTTTCCTTTCAACTTCAATGTGGTGGTGTACAGAGGCCAACTGCCAAAATAGTTATCTTTGTTCCAATATTTCTGGCCCTGATGGTAGCTATATTTTCATAGGTAAAGAACAAAAAGAACCCCAAATGATTATTAGCGTGTTCATATTATGGGACAACAGCTATTTGAATGACTGAGAATGAAGCCATAAAATTTTACTATCTTCAGTCTCTTAATTTAAACAGCAATAACTATCATGTTCAGAAAGAATGGACAGATTAAAATAGCTATTAGAATTTTTTTTATCATGTTAGCTATATTATTAATAGTGTTTTTTATTCACACGAATTTGAAAGTTGTGGGTTGAAGTTTTTAACACTAATTTTTATACTGTAATATCCCATCAAGTCTTTCATACCATTACCTGTTTCCGTGACTTCAGAATAATTCATATATTCGAAGAACTATATGAAATCTTAGTAGCAGTAATAAATTATAACAGTTAAACAGGATAGGCAATTTGTCAGCCACGAAGTTGCTTAAATGTACTGAAAACTACATATACAGCATATATACATCTTCTTTTAGATGCCACAATCCCCCATAAAAGTTAATTGCTTCCTCGGCGTCTTGCATGGATAATATATGGCTGCCAGTTATGAATGAATTTATTTGTGACATGTAGCGCTTTAGTTAATAATTATGGCAGCAGACTTGGTCCATTAAAATCGATAGAGGTTTTGCCACTGATTTCAATGAATTATGTACATCAGCCATAAATAACATAAAATGTAGTGTGCAAGCTTACTTTTGGCAATTCTCAAATGTACAGAGAAGTGTTACTTTTATTGTGTCTTTTATCAGATGTTTACAAAACTTGCTGTATATAGTTAAATTGTGGGTAGGTCCTCCTTGTCAGTGGAAGATGTGGGGATATGGCACTATATTTTGGATACAAGAAACATACAATGCAGGTTCTAATTTTTCTCATTTAAATGTGTATCCTCCCTTTCCACTAAAAATACTACTCAAGGTGGCTTCCAGTTTGTTGAGCTTCCAGTGATTCTTTGTTTCCAATATAAATAAGGTATTCTATGCCATTTTACAGGACAGAATCGCTTCCCCAGACAATACAGGTTAGAAAGGACAAAGCCCATATCACTGAATCAAGATAAAAGCCAGTATTACTAAAAACAAAATGTGTTTACACTAGTAAATACTTTGTGATTATTGGTAAATATATGCTTGGCATAGAATACCAAACCATATTAATTTTTCAAGATATATCACAAGAGGTATAGCTACATTCATGGGTTAGGTTGCCATAGCCTATCATTCAGTTTCACTGAAAAATTGTGTCTTACTGCCACCTGCAGTTTTGAGAACAACCAGACTGGGAGTTATCTAGCAACATACTGCCAGCAGGACTAGGAAAATGGTACAAATAGGGCATCTGAAACTGTTCATTATAGATATATAATGAGAAGAGAGGAACCCAGGAGTGGAGCCTTTACTTACTAAATTGAGCTGCATGATCAGTGCATTTAAAGGACCATTCCTTTAAATGAATTCAATTGCTGTGAACCTTCCAGAGATCTTTGGCTATTGGGTTGTACAGAAATAAATAAATAAATAAATAAAATTAGTAACACTGGACAAGTTCTCGGCGGCTTTCAATACCATCAACCATGGTATCCTTCTGGGATGACTGTCTGAGCTGGGCGTGGGAGCCACTGCATTGCAGCGGTTTCGCTCCTACTTGGATGGTCATCTCCAGAAGGTGATGCTTGGGGAACACTGCTTAGCCCCGTAGATTCTCCAGTATGAGGTTCCACAGGGGTCAGTTCTGTCCCCCATGCTATTTAACATCTACATTAAATCACTGAGTGAGGTCATCCGGAGTTTTGGGGTGCGTTGTCATCAGTACGCTGATGACACGAAGCTCTATTTCTCCCTTTCATCTTCTTCAGGTGAGGCTGTGGATGTGCTAAATCGGTGCCTGGCTGCGACAATGAACTGGATGAGGGCTAATAAACTGAAACTCAATCCAGACAAGACTGAGATGCTGTTGGTGGGTGGCTCTTCTGACCAGATGGAAGATGCTCAACCTGTTCTGGAAGGGGTTGCACTCCCCCTGAAGGAGCAGGTTCATAGCTTGGGAGTTCTCCTTGAACCATCTTTGTCACTTGAGGCTCAGGTGGCCTCAGTGGCACGGAGTGCATTCTACCAACTTCAGTTGGTGGCCCAGCTACACCCCTGTCTGGACAGGGATAACCTGGCTTCAGTTGTCTATGCTCTGGTAATCTCCAAGTTAGAGTACTGCAATGCACTCTATGTGGGGCTGCCTTTGAAGACGGTTCAGAAAGTGCAGTTTGTGCAAAATGCGGCGGCCGGATTGATAACAGGGACCAGGAGGTCCGAACATATAAGACCGACTCTGGCCCGCTTGCACTGGCTGCCTGTATGTTTCCGAGCCCGATACAAGGTGCTGGTTTTAACCTATAAATCCTTACACGGCTTGGGACCACAATACATGACGGAGTGCCTCTCCCGACACGAACCTACCCGTATACTACACTCAACATCTAAGGCCCTCCTCCAGCTGCCTACACTGAGGGAAGCTCAGAGGATGGCAACAAGAGAGAGGGCCTTTTTGGTGGTGGCCCCCAAATTATGGAATGATCTCCCTGATGAGGCCCGCCTGGAGCCAACATTGTTATCTTTTTGGCGCCAAGTTAAGACCTTTCTCTTCTCCCAGGCATTCGGCAGTGTATGATAAGTTTTAAACAATCCTGGAATGTCTGATATTTATGGTTGTTTGCTTTTGGGCTCGTTTGTTTGAAGTTGTTTTAGATACATGTTTCTTTTGTGTATATTGTCTGTTCATGTTTTTTTTTATGTAAATAGTTTTTAATCTCTGTATATTGTATTTTTAATGTTTTTAATCTTTGTAAACCACCCAGAGAGCTCTGGCTATTGGGCGGCATAGAAATGTAATAAATAACTAAGTAAGTGGGTAAGTAAGTAAGTTCCAAAAAATTGTAAATTTTGCTTGGAATTCAAACAGCTATCCCCTTCTTCTTCCCAACTTTTATATTATTCAGCATGGAAGAGACTCTTTGGTCTTGTCCATTCATCAAAAAGCCACAGCCCCAATTGGGCCCTGAAATTCTTCTAAAAGCTACACAAGCAAGCAGCATGAGCCAAATTGAGCCGTTAGCAGTTTCCAGCTGGATGCCACACAAAGGCTGATTAGCATTGCAGAGTTTCCAAGTCAGAGTAAGCCACTATTAGTTTAGGCAGTACATTGGTGATGTAACCCCCACCCCACCAGCAGGACGATCTCTACAGAATTCACAAGTTTCCCCATAGTTACCCCAGATTTAATAAATTACTATCCTGAATGAATGTCAGCTGCCCTGGGAAGTTATGAAGGGATCAAGCTACCTTCAGTCTTCTTAGCAACTATAACCAATAACATTAAGGCATTTGAGTACCAGCAGAGAGTTCACTAACGGAACTCTGTAAACAACATCTATGTATTTAAATGTTAAATTGTGGCCTTTGCTACTTAACTTCTGTATCTCCATGAATAGTAATCCTAGAACACTTAATGGATAATGGGCACAGCAATCCCAAACGGAGCTGGGGGGGGGGGGAACAGAATGACAGGGCTCCCATCATATCACAAGTCCTTCCAGCTTGTGCCAGCCAGGTCAGAAGATGCTGGGGATCATGGTTTCACTAAGCTTTGCAGATATGCAGACTGTTGTATTTTATATCCCCCAATCCACATCAGAAACAGCGATAGGACAATCATTACAGAGCCCTGTTTTTTCACCATGGCTTAAAAATGTCCAGAAAGTCTATAATATGTACCCTAACTCTGCCAGTCTCCTCCCCTCCCCTCCCCAAAGAAAGGTTGAAGGATAGAGTGACATTTTTCACACAGATCCAGCTGAAAGCTATTTCCAGCCCTTCTGTGGAGCTGGGCATTTTATGACCATGAGGCTGGAGAGCTACAAGAGATAAGCCAGACCTCATCCACCCTTCAGGTGTCAAATGCCTGTAGGCCTGCTTGCCCCCTGGGCCTCTCACAAGACTGATGAGCTCAAAGAAGGTTGTTACAGGAAATGGCTAGCCAAAAGAAAATGGCGTCAGCCTGGTTCTTGACAGCTATAAGTGAGTGTGCCCATCTTTTTACTACAATGTAGTAAATTTACAGTGATGATTAAGCAGCAAGTTGCTTTTTCTTTTTGATGGACAGATCCAAGACCATTTATTCTACCAGAAGTACAGATGTAAAATTTCCAGAAATTTTGAGGCCATGGAGGGAAAGTGTTTTTTTTCCAGGGTTTTTTTTTTTTTTGTGGAAGGGAAGGAAATAGGGGGAAATTGGAAAATGTGCAATACTTTTTTTAGTGTTCTATATAAATCTAAACTCGCTGTTAATTCATGAATGTAAAATGTGTGTTGCTCATAAAATTACCATTAAATTCAAAAACATTTAAAATGTCAGTAAATTTGTAATTGTCATCTAAATACATTTTTAAATTAAATGTAACAAACATAATTCTTTGAGCAACCCAAGTTATACATAATACATTTTAGGTTCCTATTTCTTTTCTGACAAGAGCAGAAAACTTCTTCAGCAAGTGGTCCCTGAAATTTCAGAATCATCCTAGAAGCAAGAAGAAGCAGAAAAAACTGGGGGAAGAGAAAGACTGAGTACTCCATCTGTTCCTGTTTGGGAGGAACTGAATGGGGTGTTTAGGGAAATCTAGTCTGAAGGAAAAGCCATAGAGAGCTTATTGAGTTGGGGAAGACTATTTTACCTATTAGAAATGGTAACCAAGCACATTTAATTTAAGAGCCCTTAGGCAATCTCAACCTATTATTTGAAGAATGACATTTTATTCCCTGCTAGACATCTAAGCGGAAAAGCTCAGAAACACAGAACTGTAAAGAACACAACCCAAAATTTCAAGAATGTACATCGCCTTGACATATTATGATATGGTGACTCTAGTCACATAGTGGGAAATTAAACATGACTTGGAGCATCCCTAAATACCTATCAGGAAAAGATACAAGAGATAAATAATCTTAATAAAGAATGGAAGAAATAACTATGCTGAGACTCTTACAAAGAAGATTAAAAAGAAAACATGTTTTCACAATGGCTTGAAGATGTCCAGAAATTCTACAATACATAGCTTTTAGAAATCATTTAGTGGGAGAAAAAGCCAGGTAGCAATATAGAAACACCTTGTCTTAAAAATGCATTCATTATTTCTTTATTAAATACTTCAAAATCCAAAATGTTTCCAGTTTTCCCATTTTGGGAGGAAACCCCCCTCAAAAAGATCCCTAGGGGAAAAAACAGGAAAAGTTTTCTCCCCAAATTTGTCCTCCCCTTTTTTCCAGGCCTTCACATCTTTAGTCAAAACTAATATAGGTAGGTGTGTGTGCCTCTGTGTGTGTTCATATGCATCTGCTAAAGGCATTTCCATGGCTACTAGCAAAGTTAATTAGATATCTTTGTGACCTAGAGACTTCCCACCTGCCATGAACTAGTTACATACCATAAATTACAGTTACACTTATATAATTACTAAGCTTCCTGATAATGAGCTGCAATTACAAAACATATAACATCTAGACAGCTCATTGGTCTAAATCAGGTCACAGTCTGAGCAAGACAGATGCTGTACCGCTTTCTATTGTTTATGACGCCATTTTAAATTTAGGCTTTATACCTGGGCCGCTTAACCATTTATAAACTTTCTGTATCAAGAGGTAGACAGTGTATTAAGAGAAGGAAAAAGGTGTATTCTCATAAGGTACTATTGCCCATCTCCTTTTACACACAGATTTCAATATCAGAAACTGGTGGATGAGAAAACATGTTTAAGACCCAGAATCTTTTGTGGCAATGGAATCTGTGATACACACACTAAGTTTCGCCATCCACAAGTCTCTTTCCATTAATTCCAATGGAAGTAGGGGTGCTGCAAGAAATTGAGTAGGACTGTTTGACCAGGCAAACAGCCCAGCTCGATTTCTACAAGCAAAATCAGGATCCAAAGCACAGCTCAAGTCAGCCTCCTGACCAATTATGCAAGAACACAGATGCATTCATTTTATGCTGCTTGGAAGAGAGGAGAGGCTTTCCCTGAGCGGATCGGTAGAAAACAAGGCGCCTTGCCCAGGAGAGGACACTATTACCAACATCCCTTCCTGGATAGCCACCTGCTTTTCTGCTTCTCCACAAGGATGGAAAATATACATGCAAAATGGGAGAAATAAAGGCACCTTGCTTCTTGGGCAAGGTGCCTTGTTTCCTGCCTCTCTGCAGAACACTTCCCTCTGTACAGAGCAACAGAAAAGAACAGCCCTGTGTTTCTATGCTGGCTATGGAGGAGAAAAAGATGACATCCAGCTCTACCTCTCTTTCTCATCAAAACCAGGTGAGGCAGTGGCTGTTCTGAATCAGTGCCTGGGCACGGTAATGGACTGGATGAGGGCTAATAAACTGAAACTCAATCCAGACAAGATGGAGGTACTGTTAGTGGGTGGTTCGTCTGCCCGGCTAGGTGATATTCAACCTGTTCTGGAGGGGGTTGCACTCTCCCTAAAGGATCAGGTTCGTAGTTTGGGGGTTCTTTGATCCAGAACTGTCACTTGAGGCACAGGTGAACTCAGTGGCACGGAGCACTTTTTATCAGCTTAGGCTGGTATACCAACTACGCCCTTATCTGGACAGAGATAGCCTAGCTACAGTTATCCATGCTCTGATAACTTCTCGTCTGGATTACTGCAATGCGTTATACATGGGGCTGCCTTTGAAAATGGTCCGGAAACTTCAGCTGGTCCAAAATAGGGCAGCAAGATTGTTAACAGGGACTGGCCTGCGAGCTCATATTACGCCAGTACTTTTCCAGCTGCGCTGGCTGCCAGTTCATTTCCGGGCCCGATTCAAAGTGCTGGTGTTAACATTCAAAGCCCTTAACGGCTTGGGGCCAGGTTACCTGAAGGATCACCTCCTCCCATATATGCCTGCCCAGACCTTAAGATCATCATCAGCGGCCCTTCTCCGTGAGCCCCTGCCAAAGGAAGTGAGGCGGGTGGCTACTAGGAGGAGGGCTTTTTCTGCTGTGGCACCCCAGCTCTGGAATGAGCTCCCTAGTGAGGTTCGCCTGGCGCCTACATTGTATTCCTTTCGGCGCCAGGTGAAGACCTTTTTATTTTCCCAGGCATTTTAGCTTTCTAAATGTTTAGCTTTGCTGTTTTAAATCTGTATTTTAAATTCCTGCACTGCTGCTAGGTTTTATTGTGGTTGTATTGTTATATTGTGGTTTTAATGTTCTATATATTTTAAATTGTTTTATTGTGTGTTGTTTGGTTTTAATTTTTGTGAACCGCCCAGAGAGCTTTGGCTATTGGGCGGTATAGAAATGAAATAAATACATACATACATACATAAAGGACCTTCCCTCTGTGGTTAGGACAGCCTGGCAAAAAAGGGATAGAGTACTCTATAGCTTTTCTGCCAACCTGCTGGGACACTGCCCCCACCCCCCAGCCAGCCATTCTTATGAACCTCAAAGCCCCTCTGAGGGACTTCAAGGTTCAAATGAAACCTTGATTTTTGGATCAATGGACCTTCATTTTCAGATCAAAGGACTGGGATGCCCATTCCTAAATGGAAGCATAGCAGCATGCAAGAAAGAGAGATGGGTACAACGAATTGGAGAAGTGTGTCCATGCAAGAATTTTCTGTGTACATCAGAGCTTCCAAGGAGCGCTGTGAACTGCACAAAGAGTTGTTTTTCGAACTGCATGACCTGAGAAACCGATCTTACCTGAGTAACTAAACCAGGGGTCCTCAAAGTTTTTGGGCCAGTGGGCAAATTTGGAATTTTGAGAGAGTGTTGTTGATGTTCTCACAAAATGGCTGCCATAGAAGACTAAGCCACCAACAAAACAGCTGTCATGGTGGGTATGGCCAGTCACAACACACCCATTTTCCAGAAGGCAAAGTGGTGAAGCTAAAAGAAAAGTAACTTATAGAAGAATCTTACGTACAAAGCAGATGTGGGGGCTGAACTCCAAATCACAAAAACACTCCCTCGAGCCCACATTTTTTACTCCAACGCCCATTTCAAAAAAATTCATTCCAGCCTCATAATTTCTTTAAAAACCTTAAATCTAATTTAAAAAACCCTGCCAGGCACCAAAGGAGACATCCGTAGGCACAACGGTGCCCATGGGCACCATGTTGGGACCCCAGGGCAGAATCCAAAGCTGCCCATCTGCTAGCGGAGCTGGCCGCTAATTCTGGTCCGCATGGAGCCAGCCCCACCAATCTGCTCCCTTATGTGAGCTCCCCTGACTTGCCTCCTTCCAGAAACGAGTGCTTCCGCTCGTTCCAGGTTGCCTCAGAAGCGCTAAATCGCTGTTCCTCAAGCAGTGGGAGCCACTGGCCACACACACAAGGGCAGCATTGGCTTCTGCACCCAGGACTAAACTGCAATGCCACCACACCAGCTTAGTGTAACAGTCTGAGAGGATTCACCAACAAAAACACAATACAATATAGATGGAAAGGTGGCGTCTCTCAGATTGATTTTAAATGACGCCTAGGGTACAATATTATGAAGCACAGGCTCCAACAATTCTGCTCAAGCAGCAAACAGTCACTTTCTCTGCTCACCCTTCCCTTGGGAAAAGTGTGAGGGGGCATTGGGTGCCACTAGCTGAAGGCACTCAGGACACACTCCATGTCGACCCCGGATGAAGCCTGACCAGTTTCCCCAAGTTCTTTGCAACGGCATTGTGCTGCACCTTGAGCATGGGCTCACTATCTCACAGAGGTATCAGTGTATTAAACCCAAATTGGGAAGGAATGGGTCAAACTGAGAATGCAGATTAAAAAAAAGTTTGCTGTCTACAATATTGTTGTTGTTTTTAAAAGCAGTAACATAATATTTGACTGCACTAGAAAATTTTAATAAATAATATTATTGGTAGTCAGTTTCCCCAAAGCAAAGAGCAGCCAGAGTTTTTACAACTACCCATGCAAAAAGTGCGAGTTGCAGCGGTAATCTTACTTAGGGATAGCGGAAGGTACCCCACAGAGTCCAGAAGTTTCAAAACACACACAGACACTTAAGTAGGACCTTATAAACCATCAGGCTTCAAACTTTCTCAGATCACCCCAGGGTCTTCAGTTAACTACAGTGACTTTCCTTTGTCAACAGGAGAGTCACTAGTATAGTCTCCGACCTGGTTTGCCCAATCACCAGGGCTTAAACAACCCACGGCCTGTTCTTAGGTTATTGGAGGGTTGTTTCACCTTCAAACAAGCCATGCTACCCAGGTTCGGATGATATGACAAGCTGCGCCCAGGTGTATAATTTGCAAATGGCACCGGCATGCACCATGGCTTAAACAAACACCTGTGGCTTATTTAAACCCCAGTGATCATTTGAACCAGGGCTCCTTCTCTCTTTCCTTCAGAGCATATCACCATCACCCCCACACAACAGCAGCAACAGATGAACAGATGATATAAACTGAAATAAATAAATAAAGTAAGTAAATAAGTAAGTCTCCCCCTGCTCCTCTGCCCTCCCAGTTGCCAGGAATTATTCTGTTGCCCTGCAGCTGATGACCTGTTAATGCATCACTCTCTCTCTCTCTGCTGCAACTTTTAAAAACTCTTGACAGTGACAGATATATGGGGGGGGGGGTGTTCAGTCCCTTCCCCTGTGCTCTGGATATTCCTGCTGCTTTGAACGAGCCTGTAGAAGCTGCAGAGATATACGCATTCCCTTCTGAAATCAGGCATTTTAAAATTTCCCCAAGGGCAGGCCTCACCTTAGTTTTATGTAAAACTCATCTCAATTGAAAGACAACAGAAAATGTAACTAAGTTACATCCCATAGTTGAACTAACACTTCAAACATCCCAACATCTAACAAATACTATAAAATCTTTCCAAGATAACATCTCATATCCATTTCATTGGACTTCAATCAGTTCCAGCATCTACTTGGCATTAGTCTTCCCTACAAAATTTGAGGGATAAAGACAGATTGCATAGAGTATGACAAAGAAAGAGATGAACAGGTGACGTACTCTTTAGTGAAAATGCCTCGAGGACCTGAAGGCGTGACCTGACTTGCATCCAGTCTATGCGTCTCCAGGATGTTGCGGGCAGCAGGACTTAAGCGAAACCTAAAATCAAAGCAAAAGCTCTGTTAGAAGGGCATATATAAAAAAAGTGGCCGACGTCAATAAAGGACATCAAGAAGTTTATGCTCCATATAGCCCATACCTGACTTTGATGGCAGCTCATTCTAGACATTCTTAAGTGTCATAACATTCTACTTATCACTATCTAGACAAATGGGTTCAAAAGTAAATAAATTAGGAATATTTAAATTTCTATGACTTCTATTAACAGTGTGCTTTACATTCTTCCCTTACCAATTCCATAAAAAATTTTGGCGACAGAGCTTAGGCTGAGAGATAAAAACTAGTTCATGGCCATCCATGAGATGAGAATGTGGGAAATTAAAGCTTGGATCTCCCATATGACAACATTCAATCCCCAGTTCCAGCTACTGAGATGAAATAATCCTAAAGATTAATTGGAGGCTAAGCTGTACAGTATGATCCAGCACTGAAACTACCGGTTCAGAGAATTATCAAGAAACTCACTGTAGTTTTCCAGGATGGTGTTCTGCTTTATGCAGTGATGAAACAGAAGCTGTAGGGGAGGGAACAGGAGTGGTTGCTGCTGCTGCTGCTGGCATAGCCAAGGAAGGTACATCACCCGTGTCAGTGGGTGTTTCAACTTGCTTCCAGTCTTGTCCTTCTTCTACCAGCAAGCCAATTAGTGCACCCAAACGCACATTTTTACTTCCTTCTTCCTTCTGAAATATAAGGGGGCGGGGGGGGGATCAGGATGTTATATATAACATAAAGTACTGTAGAGGTGAAAGCCTCAGACATATTTTTAAATGTTTCAAAATTTAAAATTAAATCAATCCAAGTCCATAAAAGAAGTGGAGTATTTTCTTTAGCAACCTATGCAAACTCTTCACTCAAGTCTCATATTATACAATTTCTGCAATCCCTGCATGCTCGTCAAGTTAGTTATTGGGTTAACTACCAGAAGAAGTTGTAGCGTGGATACTTCTAGAAATAAACCTGTTTCAGACCTCAATCTTGAGCAAACCCACTATGGAGTAAATGCCATTGAACTTGGTGAACCTTAAATCTGAGTAAACATGACTACAACTGCACTGTCAGACAAGTTAATAAACCTAGAACATGCTTATTGAAAATTAAGCACCATTAGCTTCAAAATGTCATACAAACAATGATGGGGGCAGACTCCAGCATTAATAGGTGGCTCACTGATGGCATATGTTTTGGACTCCAACTCCTGTCAGCCCCAGCCAGCATGGCCAATGGTCAGAAATGCTGGGAGTTATTCCAAAACATCTGGAGGACACCAGATTAGGGAAGGCTGCCCTAGCTTATTGTTCCAAAGAATAGTCATAGCCAGTGGGCATTACAGCTTATTCAGTTAGAGGTGTGACAACATCCTCCACCTTCTTGAGGCATTACAGAAAGTATTATTTTGCCTCCGCAGAAGCCTCCTTTGGCAGGAGTGTTCTGCAGCAGGTCCTGTGACTTCTCTCTGTGGAGGAATCAGCCTACTGTGGAAGAATCAGCTGTGAAATGTTTTCACAGCTTTCGTACATCCCTTTGCTGCCTGCTTTCCTTACGTGATGAACGAGAATGCGAAGTTGAACCCACCATGAAATTCCTTTCTATTCATCCCTGTAGAAAACCAGGCAGATCCATCCTCCCTGAAATCTACCCCCTACTCACTGGAGATCCATTCCAGTGAGTAGGGGGGCATATTTATTGTATGTGTGCACATGCCTCCTAGTCAGATTAGATCAGGGCTTCCTTAGGAAGCTCCTCTGTTCTGTCCTCTGTTACATCCTTTCATCCCAGCTCCAATTTCTCTCATTGGCTATTTGGCACTTTTGTAATAGCTTCCCCTTGGGGTCAAGCTATGAGTGTTTATTCTTCAAGACACATGCAGCTGGAGGAGGAGGAAGTAAATACTGAAACTGAGACGATTCTCCTCTCTAGATAGGTCATCAAGTCTTTGACCCTGCCTTCTGACCAAAGGGTTAAATCTTTGCTGCCTGCTCTCCCACAACTATGAACAGAAAGAAACTGCATGGTAAACCCAACTTTCCAATTACTACTGCCATGCTGCCAATGGCAAGCATCTTATGTTGTCAAAGATACCATGCTTTAACAACATGTGTGGCCCCATTATCCCATGCTTCAGGTAAGCATTTTTGTCGCTTGGATTCTCCCTGAACTAGTCAGCTAGGATCTTCTATCATTTTCACACATCAGGCTATCTTTGAAATTCATTTGCAAGACACAGTTAAGCACAATGTTTCAACTGAATGCAGGTTCAATATCTGGATCAGTGATGTGATATGAATTTATGTAAGGGACTGCATATTATGACACTGTCTTAATGGGATTTTAATGTACAACATTAGCACTCTTTATAATAGTGTTTTAAATGCAGCCTTGGTGTAAGATATGCTGACGGAACGGCTTCTGCATATGACTTTGCTTGGTCAGCTGTTCTCTACTCTGCTACACCACCTCCCCCTCCCCATGTCTTGAGCAATAGTTATAACAAAGAATGATAAAACAAGAAGTAATGAAATGAAAATGTCTCACAACTTTCTCAATTTGCTATCATATAATAACAGCCCGGAATACAAAAAAGTATTCATCCTACCCCACAAGAACAATCATGTGGTGTGAAAACAGAATCAGTACTAGATACATGTCTACTTGGGTGAAGAAACATTATATAATCACATTGTTTAAGAAGCAGGCACTTGGTCAGTCCAGCAAATCAATCATATGCTGATGCGAATGAGCCTAACTGGCACAGCTCAAAAATATCCTCAAAAACATACCAGATAGTTTATTGTATCATAAGATCAATACCAGAGAGTCTATTGTATAGTAAGCTCATATGCCAAAGGCCACAGTATAGCTTAAGGAAGTTAGTCGTACCATTATTTTAGCCAATATGCCATCATCACTTGACTCCATGGTAACAACTGCTTTATCTGTTTCGATTTCACACAACGCATCTCCAACATTCACTATTTCTCCTGTAAAATGAAAAGATAATTCAACATTTTCAATCAATTTATTTCCCAGCATCAAGAAAAACAGTATTTTAAAGCTATCATATAGTTAAAAGTTTGGAAACTACTACAACAACGCACTTTCAATACCATTTTCAATACCAATATGAAATTATTGGATATTTAAAGGGATTTAGTAATAAAACCTGTGCAGTAAAACCATTTGCAGAGCATATTATGAGTCTGTAGTGACATCAGCTTTAAGTCCACCTACAACGCCATCAGCACCCAATTCTGCATATTGCATGAAGGGATGGTGTTAGGTTGCAATGCAAGTAGATTGGACACTGGTACTGGCCTCCTGCACATAGATTAGACACTCCTGCATTAAATGCTCAGGAGCTAGGCACTCTTGCTACTGCCAGCTACAGCTTCAATCACTCTCAGGTGTGCCATTTTACTGCTTCCAAGGAAGAAGAAAATAAAGTAATGAGTAGGAGGCAGTAAATCTACTTGGAAGAGGGAGGCAGCAAGGGCAAGTTCAGAAGTTGTAAAATAAAATTACTGACACGGGGCAGTGTGAACTGAGATTAGGGGAGAGATTAAGATGGGTAGTGACCTGGAGGGGAGGAGGAAGTAGCATTTCCTGGTCTTAAAAACAAGGGATAACACAATAAGGGAAAGGAGCTTCGGCTATTGGCCGGTATAGAAATGTAATAAATAAATAAAGAAGTGCTGTGGATCACTGGCTGATTCAGAACCAGACCCATTAAGGATTTTCCACAAACCTAGGTCAATCCAGAGGTGTAAAGCAAGATTAATGAGACCATCATCAGCAACAAAAATGCATGCAGAGATGAGCCTAGCCCACATAAACTTACAAAAGGATCACAGAGGCAGTCACTTGCAGGAGGAAGAGGAAGAGGAGAAAAAGGAAGAGGAGACAAAGAGAGATGCAAGGAAGATACAACTGTAGGACCAAGGCAATGCTCTCAAGGAGAGGAGACCAAAATTATCATGCTTCCATTGCCTGGTCTGTACAATGAAGGACCAGTATGAATACGAAATACCTGCGAATAGTGAGGATCCAGGATGATGACACAAATTCTGAGAGGCAGGCCATGAACATGTGTCAATGTGGCATCCCAGGGAACCGTGATCCAGTAATAAGAAAGATTCGCTTTACATGGTGAATTGTTTTGAGCTTCTAAGCAAAAATTTCAAACGGATATCTTAATCTAAATATCATTTATGGATAAGCAAACCTCCCCTGCCTCATCCCACACCCACAAAAAGATGTGAACAAATTTGAGAGGCAATTCTGCAAGCTCAGCTCCTTTCACCATCTCAACTTAAATGAAGAATCCTTTTAAAAATGCATCTTTCATTTTAAAAAATGAATACCTGTACATGGCAGAAGATTTCTACATACAGTCATCCCTAAAATGGAATAATTTTAACTAGCATTTTCTTCTAAATTCAAGATCATAGACACGTCTGGTTCCTTGTGATAACAGTCTTATGAACTCAGAATCCATTGTCAATTGAAGACCATCTGGATGCCTGCCATTAAAAGTGGATTATAGTCAGAACCTGAAGAGGCTCCTGAAAGGTTCTGAGGCCTAATATATACCTTCGTTTTAAAGCACTGAAGTAACAAAGGCTTGAGTATATAACAAGTTTTTGTGCAATGAAGTTTTCATTAAAATATGAAGAAGGCTTGAACAGTCTTGCTTAAAGGGGAAAAAAAATACTGACTTGTCTAAGCCCTAAATTGGATTTGTCTTTGCTTTCTTTACTTAAAAAAACACACCTTACAGACTGTGCAATTACGGTGTAATAGCTGTGTCACTTACATGACACACTCTTTGTCTTTCACTTTCTCCATTGCATTTATGAAAAAACAAAAACAGAAAATATTGAGAGATGTATATAACCTGGGTTCCTTTGGCAACAACAAACAGCAGTCACACACAAATTTCTTTCAAATCAGTATCTGGTCTTTGCAAACATTTCATTTCAAGAAATAATGAGCTATTTATCTGTTCAATAAAACACCTGAAACAAAACTTGCTTTCTTCTTCCATTTCCTCCCCTACTTGTGGCTACTTTAATAAAGCATGAAGAATTGGCTGAATTAGAAGAAAAAAATTAGATGCCTTATTTCAGAGGTTTTGCCATTATTCCAATACATTAGCCCCATACATCACATTTTGTTTATTCAGAATGTCAAAGTTCCACAGAACAGATATAAACATACACACACACCCCTCCATGAATATAAGAACATAAGAAGAGCCATGCTGGATCAGATCAAAGGTCCATCTCAACCAGCATTCTGTTCACACAGTGCCCAGCCAGCTGCCCACAGGAAACCCACAAACAGGACATCAGTGCAACAGTACCCTCCCACCCATGTTCCCCAGCAACTGGTGTACATAATCATACTGCCTCTGATACTGGGGGTAGCATATAGCCATCAGGACTAGTACCCATTGGTAGTCTTCTCCTCTAGGAATTTGTTCAATCCCCTTTTAAAGCCATCCAAATTGGTGGCCATCACTACATCCTTTTTTCTGTCCTGAATCTCCCACCAATCAGCTTCATGGGATTACCTGAGTTCTAGTATTATGAGAGAGAGGGAAAAAATGTCTTCCTATCCACATTGTACATAATTTTGTATACCTCCATCATGTCTGCCCTTACTTGCCTTTTTCTAAGCGAAACAATCTCAGCTGTTATAACCTTTCCTTAAAGGGGACTTGCTTCAGCCCCTTTATCATTTTAGTTGTCCTTTTCTGCAATTTTTCCAACTCTAGGATATCCTTTTTTAGGTGCGGTGACCAGGACTGTACACAGTATTCCAAGTGTGGTCACACCATACATTTGTATAAGGGGGGTATGATCCTGGCAGTTTTACTCTCAATTCCTTTCCTATTTATGCTTAACATGGGATTTGTGTTTTTCACAGCAGCTGCACACTGGGTCAATATTTTCTTCAAGCTGTCCACCACAACTCCAAGATCTCTTTCTGTTCAAAACATAGATCAGGTACCATTAGATAAGTGATATGAAATCTTCCAGATTCTAATGGATATCAAGCATTTACACTAGAGATTTAAAGTCCAAAGAATTCAGCTCCAAAATACATATACCAAATACCAACCATTCCCTCATTCTGCTCTTAGAAAGATGATCAAGTAAACCCTCCACTTCTATAACTGAAACTGGGGGCCACTAATCTGAACAAGAGTGTATGTTAATGCCATGAGATTAACAATAAATGAATAGAATCTAACACCTTGGCTGCTTTATTAAAAACAGAGAAAGATTGCTGCTACCTTTATTTTTCATAAACTTTTTAATGCAAATTTTCACGGACAGTATCCAATGCTGCTTGCCCACTAATAGGACCCACTGTTAAAGCAATGGGGAACTAGTGCTTCTAAAAACAACCCCAAACGAGTGGAAACACTAGTTTTTGGAACACTGCAGATCACCGGAGCTTGCAAAAGGAGGCTCTGCTGAACTGTCCCGATCTGGAAACAAGCATTTCTGCTTGTTTCTGGGGTTGCTTTTCAAACCGCTAGTTCCATGTTGCACGAACGGTGGGTCCCACTTGCACAACAGATTGAGTGGCAGCGCTGCAGAATGCTTGGATACTGTTCCCAGAGCTCAGACTATAATTTCATGTTTTCATTCAACCCTCTTTAAAAATATAGTTGAACAATATGAATTTAAAGCCTCCAGCATGCCTTAATAAGGAGCAGTTATTTTTAGGTGAGAAGAGTCCGGAAGAGCAGTGAGTGATGAATGATGACCCAAAATATTTTTGTGAAAAGTTCATCAGTCCTTGTGTGGGTTTTCTTTAAAAAAGAAAAAAGAAAAAAAGAAGCCTTTCCTAATTTAGAGATGGCACCAGGAAACCGATAGAATTTTTCAAAAAGTCATTAACACTAAGGATAGGCTGTTATTAAATTATTAATAGCCTGGAATACTTCAAAGAGTACTAAAAGTCCAAAGAACTCATGACAAAGAACTCTCAAAGCCATGTCAGATTTTATTCCTCCCCACACTTAGGGGTCATGTCCTCCTGCCAACTGAGATCTGGTCTACCCATTGAAGAGCATTAAGAAGGACTGAAGTGGCAGAGTCCTGAGGTGGAATGGACTGAACCACTTCAATTATACACAGCAGGGGAGAATCACAGATTTGTTAATGCTTCTCTATGCCAAAACTCCCTGGGCAGTATCCAGCACTGCCCATGTGCTAGTGAGAAGTACCGCAGTTCCCAAAGCAATTGGAAATGAGCAGGAACGTTCATTTCCAGAATGGGGCAGGTCAGCAGAGCCCACAGAAGGGAGCTCTGCTGACCTGCTCTGTTCTGGAAACGAGCACTTCTGCTCATTTCCAGGGTTTGTTTAGGAAGCACTAGTTCCTGTTGCACCCACAGGTGCAATGGAACAAGCAGAGGCACAGCGGTAGTATTGGATGCTGCCCTCTGTAAGTAAAAAACAAAATAAAAAAACAACACACTAGTACAGCAGGGAGCAGGCTGGAGTACAACTCTCTCCCAGCTGTGCAATTTTTCCACTACATTTACTAGGGGTTAAATGTAGGAGAGCTTTCAAAAATGGCATACTATCACCTATTTGTGTTGTATATGGGCTGGAGACCAGGATTTATTCAGTCAGTCTTGCAAAGAGCCACAGAGTAAAGTCAAACAGCAATTCCCTTTGAACAAACACACCCACCAGAAGTCCAGAATCCTATGCCAAAAAAGGCCTGACGGTCCAGGAGAAGTGCCAACATGTGCTGCAATTCTGGCAGCTCAAGGCTTTCTGCAACTTAAAGCTTGTACCCAGAGAGTATATTTTAAAGTTATATCAATCACTTTTCTTCAGGAAATACCTGAAGTACAAATGGAAAAATTGATTTCAATGGCCCTCTTTTTCACTTTTATCACCTTGATTTATATCACAACCATTAAATCATAAAATTATACTCTACGTTTTAACTGTTTATCCTGCTGGTCCAGTCAAAGAACATTTGTTATGGAATGATTCATAAATACAATAAATAACAAACCACAGAGGCCACTGGGTGGGTTACTTGCAATATTATAGTATGCTGATAAAACTAAGCATGCTAAAACCCAAGGATATGGAAATCCTAATTGGTATAGTATGTGGTACAGTCATCTTTTCGGATGCAGGTAGGAGGGGGCAACACAGTGGGCTGGAGAAGACCATCATGAAGTTCTCAGTGCTCAAAAACAGCATTCAAATAACTCAGATTCACCTTCCTTTTTCAGCCATTTCACTATATTTCCTTCTTCCATTGTAGGTGATAGTGCAGGCATAAGGATTTTAACAGCAGGGGTACCTTGGGAAGAAAAGAAAAGAAAAGAAATTAGTGTTTGTATTGTTTCATGTTAGTATTTGTAATAAAGCCAGAACGGCACTTACGCAAAAGGAAGCTGCTGTGACCTCCAGCAGAATTACTTCAGAACCACCATGCACAGGATGATTCTGCAAGTTGCACCAAATTCACAGAGCTAGACTGTGGACCAAATTATAAACACAGTGACGTTGTTGTACAAGGAGTTTGGTGAGAGCAACAGACTTCACCTACAGCGTTGTATCCAGAAGAAAGAACATTCATGTATTTCAGAGCAAGAGAACAAATGGCTTGTATAAGCTCCTGAGGAAGGAAGCATTCCGAAACGCATTGAGCACAATCAATTTTGTTTTCTTGAGAACCAGAGCTTGTCTCCCCCTTCTTCACCACACAAGTAATTTGTGCTTCTACCAAAATTGCCACAGAGAGTTGAGTGGTGGCACAAGTAAATGTGGGCTGAGATGAAAGACTGGTCATGGGTGTGTGGCACAAGCTCAATTAACTCCATATATAATTAACCCACATCAATTTAGTCTAATTAATTGGACCTCAGCATATCCTTAAACCTCACAACTCTTCCTTGGACAACAAAAGAGATAAACATGGTGTTTAAAAGGACACACAAGTTATGCATGCAGAAAGCCATTCTGCATTATGATTCTCTCAACTTCTCTTGCTCAAGGTTCCCTATTCTCCGATTTGTCATGGAAATGAGAAGTGCATATATGAAACTACAATGCCAAACAATGGTTGGAATCCAACAAAAGTCCTACTTAGAGTAGACCCACTGAAATGAAAGGGGCTTAAGTTAGTCATGACTAACTTAAGCCCCATTCATTTCAGTGGGTCTACTCTAATTAGGACTGTAGTTGGATTCTAGTCAGTATGGTAACTGAACTTTACCAATGAGAAACTATTTCATATTATACTAAAAGTATTTCATGTATTGCTCAAACCCAGTTTTGGAATCTACCCTAACTTCATTTCTACAGGGAGCAGATATATCTTTTATATTAATCTAGCCTGTCAATAATATCAGTAAATAATCATAAAGAGCAAAGCATTTTGAAGAGATTTGGGCAGCTTGAATGTAATCCGGTGTTAAGATTCATACTGATTCCAGACAGGGTTTGAGCAATACATGACATACTTCACATTCTACTAATTTGTGAAGGAAATGAAACTACAGTAACCTGCCTGTGAAGTAATTTGTCAGAGTTACAACATCATTATCAGAGAAATTCTAGAAGTGAGTCTTATACATTAGGCAAGAAAGGTGACCTAATATGATGTTGCAAAATCAGACCAAGATCAGACCATATTATGAATGTTGTTATGAAAATAACAACAGCAACACCAGGGTCAAGCACTATGTGAAGGAGCACAAGCTTCTAGAGCTCATAACAGTCTTACCTAGCTGATAAGGAATAAAGGATTGTTTTAATTAAGTTTATTTTAATCTTCTTTTTCTGTTAGCCACCTTGAGCACCATTTTGTGGGTAGAAAAACGGGGTATTAATCAAACAAACAAACAAATGTATTTTCCAACCATTGTAATAGATGGGATTTTGTACATGCAGGCAGGCAATTCTGGGGAATATAGGCTATAGGACACTCCAAAGAATCCCTAAAGCATATTTGGTTTACCCCATAATGTAAATTGTACTATGCTGTGAAAAAATAGATTTAAAACGTAAAATATAAAGTCTGGCACAATTATCCTGGAAGTACCAGTATAAGAAACCTTAAATTTCCAGTTACTTCATAAAATGCATGCATCTTGTATTCAAGATGGCTTTGCCATCTCCTTTGTATTCAGGCATGTCTAATTTCAGCAATCTGAAAGCTCAACAGCAACACAGTAATTCAAGATGGACTGATTTAAAGGAAGAAAAAGAGACCAAGTTACATGGTCATTAAATCATTTCATAATTTTGCAATTCATAGTAGTTGTTTGCTATACCATTTAAAGTATGCTACCTCAGCCTTGTAAATAAACCCACAGAGGTTATTAGCTTGCTTTTTATTTTGGTAGCCTGCTAAGGAACTAGTAGCTTGTTGTGGAGGAGAGGAAACCCACCCATCATCAGCCAACACAGAATGCTAGCTGTTAAAAAAATGCCTTCTACCAAGCAGCTTGGAGGAGAAGGAACAGAACTGAGTAACAGGCTTCCCTTCTTCCACACCAGCATGGAAACCAAGCAGACTAGTGGAGGAGCAGGTAGAGAAATCCATCCCTCCTACCCCAACCCACTCAACTGCCTGCATGGAATTCCTTGTTGCCTGTGGCTATCAGGCAAGTTGTTAAGATACAGCTTGCAACTAAAGCAGAGCCTTTTTTTACAACCTACAAGCATAATCCAAAACATCTGGATTTACAGGTTTGGCTGCAAAGGTGCCCTTCTACTACCGGAAAGCCTCTTCCATTCACAGAAGAGCCATTTCTGAAGAGCACTGCGCAAGAAGAACTGAGTGCAAATTCAGAAAAGTTCTTCCATTTGAACAACATCATGTACAAGGCTTTGTACTAGCATTTTTCAAGATCTTTTAATAGCCTGCTAGAGTTTGTGCACCACAGCCTATTCATCATTCGTGCTTATTCATAACATTTCTCATAATGTAATGCAACCCCTGATACATTGTGGTGCTACATTGACAGACGGCCTAGTTTATGCAAGGATTCACAGAACACTAGTACTTCTCCTTCTGTTCATGGCTCTTTGGATCAAAGCCACTGTCCACAAGGCTTTTGCACTACAGGTTTATCTGCTTAGAGACAATGGGAGCAATTAGCTCTCTGTATGCACTGTAAACAAGATCACTTCACTGAAGGCAAAATGCCTAGAGTTCCTCAGAAGCAGGGACCGGTAGGTACTGGACAGTACAGTGTTTCTCCACAAGACCAATAATGGTATAATACAGCCAAAGCTAAGAATGTTTAAGTCCCATTGACTGGTATAGAACAACAAAACATGAGCCTAATTCTCTCCATTTGAAATCAATCGGACTTAAAATTGCTTAGCTTTAGTTGGATTGTGCCCTAAATGTTCGGTATGACAATAATAAGTACTCACAACTTGCAATGTTATTACATATATTTATAATGTCTGACCTCAAAAGTCAGATTTCACCCCCAATGGTTCTCACTTTTACGTAGAAAAAGAGAGCTTGAGTCGATGTTATGTTCAACTGACAGTACAATCCTATGCATGCTTTCTTGGAAATAAGTCCCACTCACTTCAGTAGGACATCTTCTCGGGTAAGTGTTTATAACAGCCTTCCCCAACCTGGTTCCCTCCAGTTGTACTAGATTAAAACTTCCATCACAACCAGCCTATGTCCATGCTGGCTGGGGAATGCAGGGAGCTGTAGTCCAAAACGTCTGGAAGGGCACAAGGTTGAGGAAAGCTGTTTTATTAGACTGTAATTACACACACATCTACTTGGAAATAGGTCCTATAGAACTCAGTGAGATTTACTTCTGAGTAAACATACACAAGTTTGGGTAGTTAATGTTTAGATCTTATTTTGGCTCAAGAACTGCAGGTCCCAGAGTGAACACCCAATGATTGCCTTTGGGCTTTTGCCAACACAGCTATATACAACCACTTGTTACCCTCAAGTAACTGCAATATATCAGCCTTTAATTTTCTGTGGAGTTTTACTCTTTCCATCTTTGACTCTGTTAGCTGTCTTCAGCACACATGGAAGGCAGAATACAAAGTTAATTCACTAATACACCTGCTAGAGGCTATGTATATGGTTTAAACTCCAAAATCATGGTCAATTCCCAGATTTCGGGGTAGCATGGAGGAGAACAGCTGACTTGGGCTTATAAATATTTGATTTTATGTGGGCTCACCCTATTCAAGTGTTATACCTGGATGCAGATGTCTGCACATGGCAATGCAGTTTTCCTTCCCCATCACACACAGGAAGAAGGTGAGTATATAGCAAAAACCCAAATTCATCCATTTATTCATCTAGGTTGCAATCCTATGCCCACTTTCCTGGCAGTAAGCCCCCTTGAACTCAATGTATAGGATTGCACAGGTAATCTAGTACTGTCTCCTCCAACAAGCAGAAGCTCTCCCAAGCGTCAGCAGGACCTCTCTCAGCTCTGGTTAGGCACTCCAAAGTGTTTTCATGACTGCCAAGAAGCAATTGCTTTCAAGTGTTCAAAATAAGTTAATTATTGGTTTCAGGATGTTAGTACAGTCAAAGTTTGCAAATATCTGAAAAGCAAATGAATTTTACAAGAACCTGGAACGATAGCATAAAATAGAACATTGTTCCATTGTTGAAGCTTCTTTCAGAGAAAACTGCTTCCTTTTACAGAGAAAGCATCAGAGGTTTTGTTTTTTGTTTTTGTTTTGTTTTTTTAAGGAGGACAACCTTCCTAAAAGATTTGGGACAAAGATTTAGTACAAAGATTTAGTACTTACAGTATTTTGAGGTACTAAAGGCTACATTGGTGGGCTGTGCTGATATGAAATGGTTACAAATGTTGAAAGTTATGTTTTAAAAGAGAACTTTATGTGGAACCTGTAGATCATCAACTATTTAAGTAAATGTTCATCTTTCGTGTTAACTATTGCTGAAATTCCTAAATGTCCAGACTGGTAGAATTTACGGGCACAATCCTATGTATGTTTACACAGAAACAAGTCTTACAACTCCCAGCAATCCCCAGCCAGCTAAACATGCATAGGACTGTGCCCTAAGTGACATAGCCATGAGGGATACAACAGTTTAGGATTCAACTGTAAGAGGGTTGATTGAGGCAAAATGTATATAGGATCTGAGTAAGCAACTGACCAAGTAACTCAAGAAGTCTCTCCTCTTAATATTATTAGTAATTTATACCCCCAACTTTTAACAAAAGCATACAAAGTGGGTTATATACTGTCCCACGAATAGCTGTGCAACAGCTTCAGTTGCACAGTGCTTAACAAACTGGAAATCCACGATTTCAAAATTCATCTTATCTAAGATTTAATGAATGGCCTTAAGCAAATAATTATCTCTCAACCATCCATCACAATGTGGAGATAATGATGCTGGTCAACCTTGTTTAGTTGCTGTATGGATTACTAAGACAATGCACATGAATACTTACAGAAAGCGTTATTAATTAATTATCATTCCTTGTGTCTGATTAAGGCAAGACACTAGTTGTGTATGTAAAGCACTTGCATACACAAGGTGCCAAGGTGCTAAAATTATGTTAAAATGTCTTAATCATTAGCCATTATGCATCTGTTTACATGCCAACATGTTCCACCTAGATGACAGATGCAAGTACATGAGTTAAGAACTCTTTAAACATAATGCCCGATCACACAAAACATTGCACAGGTAAGTGTTTTGCATGTACCCCCAGCATCTAATTTAAATCAGGGCTAAATATTCTGAACTGTATAATTCGATGGAGTGTGAGGCCCTGTTATAGTGCAAACAAAACTAATTTCAAAAGGTATCATGTCAAGTATTTAATGGCTTAAGTGGAATCCATGATATAGTGTTTCAGTATCTTTGGACTACAGATGTGAAGGTCCAGAAATGAAAAGGTAAGGAAAAAATGACACCCCCCCCCCCATATTTTCCTTCAAGGACCTTTTTTGTTTTTTCTGAAAAACTGAAACATTTTAGATTATGAAATATTTGTGTTCATATATTGCTACCTGGCTTTTACTCCCCTCAAATGATTTCTAGGAAATAGGAAGACTTTTATGCAAGACTACAGATGTAAAATGTCTGGAAATTTTGAAGCCATGAGGAAAAAAATTTGAGGTTTTTTAATCCTCTCAGCAAGATTCCCAGCATAGTTACTTCTTCCTTTCCTTATTAAAAATATTGATCTAATGTATCTTTTACTGATAGATATTTGGGGATGCTCAAAGTTATATTCAATTTCCCAACATGTGACTAGGGACCATATCATAATATATGGGGGAGAAAAGTGAATTCTTGACTATTTGGGTTTTGTTCTATAGCGGGGGGCGGAGGGGTTCAACTGGTCTGGAGGCCAATTTCATCCCCATCCCTGGAACCAAGCAGGGGCTGCACCCTTCCTAGAATTGTTGCCTTGCTACCCAATTTGCCACCAACATTTATAGAGTCCTTTTTCCTGGGCTTGTTTTGTTAAATGTCATAGCAGTCAGTGAATGTAGTTCTCAAACCCACACCTGAGAGAAACACTCTAGGTTATCCTGCCACTACCACGACATGCGATGGAATGTGTGGGTTATCCCACCTCTATTTCCCTTTGTCTTTTTCTTTTTAAATGACACTGATGCTTGGGTCTATGGAATTCATTGACAGAATTTTTAAAAAAGTTCCCAGTTAGATCTCATCATTAGGGAATGCTCACTTGGCTATAAAACCTTTAACTCCTGCACCAAAATAAACCCTCTATGCCTAAAGGAACTCAATTCTTTTTCTTTCTTTCTTTCTTATTTATTTATTTATTTATTTTCTATACCACCCAATTCTTCACAAACAGGAACAGATGCTGAGCACCAGTCTTCCTGTTCCTCCAACTCTTCCTGCTTCTTCTGGATGGTATGGATGATTCAGACGTTTCAGAGGTGACTTGCTGACATTCCGTCTGGTTAGACATAAAATAAGAACCTGTAGGGAGCAATCCTATGGCCGCTAGTCAGCAGCTAGATGGCCATAGGATATGTCGGTTTCTGGGAAGCGACCTCGGAGCCCGAGCTCGGAGGTTGGTTCCCGGAGAACCAACTTTCCCGACTTCCTGAGCTGCCTCAGAAGAGGCGCAGAGCAGTGAAAACGGGATGTTCCAGGGGGCATTACGGGGCAGAGAAGGCGGAAATGTCAGTATGACACATCCTATTTGTTGTCCAGCAGCCATTTCCCCTGCTCGGCCTTCTTGCGGCTAGACAGCCGCAATCAGCTGTCTAGGTGCAAATGCAGGGTGGCTGAAGCATGGACAGGACAATACCCTCCGTGCTTCTCCTGCCCTGCATTGGATAGGTGGTCACCTCCGACTTCAGAGGTGGCTGCCTATCCCCATAGGATTGCACCCTAAGACTATTATATATAATTCGGATTGCTAACAAAATTATCATGTTTGGTATATTAGTTTTAAAAGTATAGCTTATACTTTTTATAGTTTATTCAGACAATAATTACTTTTAAATAATTTTGATAATTTCATGAGCAAACCAGGTTATCCATAAGACATTTTAATAGATTTTATGTTCCTAAAGTGACTTTAGATCTGTAAAGAGCACTAAAAAAATTAGGACTGCACATTTTTCAATTTTCCCAAACTTTCAATTTTTTCAGGGGGTGGAGAGGGTGGGGAACAAAAACAACAACTCCAGTTTTCCTTGGCTTCAAAATTTCCAGAAATTTTACATCTCTACTTTGGACAAAGGGTACCTCTCATAACCATAATATAAAAAAGTTATGTACAATGTATAATATGCTTATTAATCAGTCACGTTTATATGCTACCCTTCCTCAAATGAGCTCAGATGTACATGGGATTATATCATTTTAACCCAAAATAACCCTGTAAGGTCTGGCTGAGTAATATTGGCCCAAAGTCATCCAATAAGCTCCATGAGTGAATAATATTTGAACATGAGTCTCCCTGGTCTACATACAGCACTTAAACCACACAGGCTCTTAAAGGCTTCCTGCACTGATCTGACTAAAGCATAGTGAGCAGAAATCCAAAAACTACATTCACACATGCACAACAGGCTTACACGATTACGGTTGTGGTTCCCACCATTTACAACAGCTAGTCTGAGCTGAGTGTATGCATAGTTTATGTTCTGAAGTACAAATGTGTTCCGTGAAATTTCTCAGCTCTGTGTTCCTTGGTTAACCCATCCTAATGCCAGCTAGACATTGTTTTCATATATTAAGCAGTATAAATGTATTATAATAAATATAATAAATAAAATTGTTGCTGAAGTTCTACAAGAAATGTAGCTAATGCTATTCATTAACATGTGGTTCTGATCCTCAGCAAAAACTGCTGAATGGCCCCAGTGACAGGTAGACAGATCCCAAATATAAGCTTTAGCTGCATTGGCACAAATAACGACTGGGTTCACATAACATGCTAACCCATACTCAGTGGTTGAGTGTGAGTTGTGTTGAACCGTGGGTTAGTATGCTGTATGAACCCAGGACATCTTCTACAGGGTTGCTTGTTAACCATGCAGTATGGCCTATTCTTCTCAAACAAGCCACCCTGAGAACCCATGGTTTGTTGCTGGGTTGTTCACGGTGGTTAACAAGCTACACTGTATGGTTAATAAGCCATCCTACAGAAAATGTCCTGGGTTCGGACAACACGCTAACCCACGGTTCAACAAACAACCAATGGTTCAACAACAACCCATACTCAACCACTGAGCCGAGCAGCCCCAATGATTCACTCCACTGAAGCTCAGGCAGAGAGGATCTCATGTCTGCCTTGCTGGCCCCTTCCTTCTGTCCCTCAAGTATCTACAACTGAGAAAGAAGGAAAGGAAGCTGCGCCAACAATATATGTAAATACAAGAGGAGGGAAGGGAAGAGAATTGGTTGCAAGCCCAGCAAGACCCACAGGTTCTATGGCATAGAAGAGACAGGGAACATGAAACTTCCTAGTTTTGGTGAGAAAGGCTGCTTGCTCTGACAGTAGAGTGCCAATTATTGTGACTGGGCTATTAGCGTGGTGTCAGCTCTAGCTTAAATATTGTCAAAGGACACATGAACCAAGATTAAAATCCTTTAATTCCACAGAGCTTCTAGTCACCCAATTTGTTCTGTACAATAAACATAAAAAGGAGGGTATAACATATTACTAACAAAACGCAACAACGTGTACCAAATCTATGACACCGCTACAGTCCACATTCCGTACGTGGATTTGCCTTGTTCTTTATATATAAATACACAGTTAATTTAATCTAATATCCAGTCCCAACAATTAGTCCCTGATGCTGACACTAGCACCCAGCCCCCATTATTAACTAGCTAATTGGCTAGGAGCATCGTGAACAAGGGCTGCACTTCTATGTATTTTTTTAATAGATTGGAAGCACAATTAAGGGTGAGTCCTGTGCATTTTTAAACAGAAAAAAGTCCTAGAACATCCAGCATTCCCCAGTCAGTACCATTTTTGTGTCTAAACATGCATGGGATTGTGCCCTAAAAGTATAAGTTTTAAGAGAAAGATAAGGTTATTCATGGAGCATCCCCTTAAGCGTTAAGACACAAAACTTGATTGTCGAGAAACACCAGTTGTACAGGGTGGGGAGGGACAGGGGAGAACATGCTGCTGCCTATATGCCTTGTTTTCCCAGAAACATCCAGGTGTATGCAGCTCGAAAAGCATGCTGTATCAGAGGGAGACTTGGTCTCATTCAGCAAAGCTCTTCTTATTGTGTTAATAATACTATATTAGGCCGCTGCAAAGAAAGTGCACATGCCTGGATTTTATGCTTTCCACATTAGGTAAAGTAAACCAGAGGTGCTTCGAGATGGAGGTAACCTAGTGCTACCAATTAGAAAGCATTGTGCAGATACTCCAGCTGGAAAGAGAAACCCACCTCGACTATTGTACAATGGACAGAGAGTCTTACAGCTCTTACAACCTTCAAAGAAATATATTATCATTATGTCCAGATGAACATACAGATATTTGGTTAGCATATTTAATTATATGTGTAATAAGAATCAAGCATACAGATGGGTATATGAATTCAATATTTGTTTTGTTTTGTTTTTATTTTTGTGGCTACGCAGATGCTTGTTTTTGCTTTGATTTTATGTGGAAATTGTTTTTTCAAAAAAACTGTTTATAATGCGAATGAAAATTGTTACTGAGAAGAATATCAAAAGAAATGTAGTAGTCTTTTTGCAGCAAAGAAATTAATACATGCTTAGACTAAACATTTTCAGAAGCTTACTACAATATTCAACAGCATATTAATGGTAAGATAAGTTGCCCAACCATTTTTCAATTTAGTGCCTCTCCTTTTACCCTTCTTTCTGCATCAACTGTATATATCAGGGGTAAGCAACTGGTGCCCTCCAGATGTTTGGGACTATAATTCCCATCAGTCTCAGCCAACTTGTTCAATGGTGGGAGTTGTAGTACAAAACATCTGGAGGGCACTGGATTGCCTAGCCCTGTTATATATATATATGCCAGCTAGAAAGCACTCTTTCAGTAAAAATATTCATTTCAAGAAATAGTACTTGTATGCTAAAGATGATGTACTTCTGCCACCCGCAGGTTAAAATTAATGTAAATGTTGAGGAACATCAACATGCCATAGGCAACACTATAGCAAAGTTAGAGAAAGATGTGCTAATGCTTCAGTTATCTTTCCCAGTGAATGTAGCAGTTCGGCTTTACAGAGACTGAAAGCTCCATTCTGTGGGTTCTTGTGCCATCAAAGCAACAGACAGGATGGGAAGCAGTAACTGCTGTTGTAAGGCAACGGTCATTCATTCTATACCCTATACACAGGGAGCTCAGAGCAATTTACATATGGTTCTCCCACTCAGCCACAACTCAAGGCAAACTGCAATTAATATCATCAGCTGAGCTTTAGGTTGTGTCTTCAGACTTTGTCTGGGCCAGTGATGTGGGACTATAGCGCAGCCTTCAGCCATTATCTGGGCCAGTGTCATGGGACTGTAGTATAGTACTGGCAGTGCAAGCCAACTCAGGTTATGGGTGCAGAGTGGGTCAGTACTGCTAAGCTGGGAACATTTGCTATCAAAAGATACAGCATAGCTTTTATACAGTACAGAAGTGGGAACAGAATGGGGCAAGTCAGACCGTCTAGTCTACATAACCTCCTTGTGTGCCACTGATGGTGTGAAGATGAAGAAGAGCCATGCTGGATCAGACCAAGGGTCCATCTAGTCCAGCATTCTATTCACACAGTGGCCAACCGTCGGCCAGGAACCCACAAGCTGGGCATGAGCACAACAGCACCCTCCCACCCATGTTCCCCAGCAACTTGCGTACATAGGCTCACTGCCTCTGGTACTGGAGGTAGAACATAGCAATCAAGACTAGTAGCTATTGATAGCCTTTTCCTCCAGGAATTTGTCCAACCCACTTTTAAAGCCATCCAGGTGGTCATCATTACATCCTGTGGTAGTGCATTCCATAATTTAACTATACGCTCTCTGAAGAAGTACTTCCTTTTATCTGTCCTGAATCTCCCACCAATCAGCTTCATAGGGTGAGCCAAGGTTCTAGTATTTTGAGAGAAGGAGAAAAAATGTCTCCGCACACTGGTTTGACATCTTCATTGAGCTGTCCACTATAACCCCAAGATCTCTTTCCTGGTTGGTCACCCCTAGCTCAGATCCCATCAGGCTATACTTGAAGTTTTTCCCTGCAATATGCATCATTTTACACTTGCTTACGCTGAACCACATTTGCCATCTAGATGCGTGTTCTCCCAGTTTGGAGAGATCCTTTTGGAGCTCTTCACAATTCCTTTTTGTTAAACCCTTCTGTTTAAATAATTTGGTGTCATCTGCAAACTTGGCCACATCACTGCTCATTCCTAATTCCAGATCATTTATGAACAGGTAGAAAAGCATTGGTCCTAATACAGATCCCTGTGGGACCCCACTATTTACTTCCCTCCATTGGGAGAATTTACCATTTATTCCTGCTCTCTGCTTTCTGTTCTTTAACCAGTTACTGATCCATAAGAGGACCTGTCCTCTTATTTCATGACTGCCAAGTTTGCTCAGGAGTCTTTGGTGAGGGACTTTGTCAAAAGCATTTTGGAAGTCCAAGTAAACAGTGTCTACTGAATAGAGTAGACAATGAATAGAGCTTTGGCTATTGGGCGGTATAGAAATGAAATAAATAAATAAATAAATACTGGATCACCCTTGTCTACATGTTAATTGACACTCTCAAAGAACTCTAAAAGGTTAGTGAGATAGGAGTTACCTTTGAGGAAGCTGTGTTAATTCTTTTTCTATATGCTAACAGACATTAAGCTAACTAGCCTGTAGTTTCCTGGATCCTTTTTTAAAAAATTACTGTTACACTGGCCATCTTCCAGTCATCTGGTATAGAGGCTTATCTTATGAACATACAGAACATACACGTTGCATAGTTTGGTTAGAAGATCAGCAATTTCATATTTGAGTTCTTTGAGAATTCTAGGATGGATACTATCGCTTATTACCTCCAATATTCTATCACCAATTTAAATTAAGGTATAAAACATGTTAGTCTGATTTAAAACAACATACTATGAAATATAAAGAATGCGCTAAGGGTCTTGGCATACAAGTGATCTCAGAGAACATGCGGCATACTGGCTCAGAGGATAAACTTATGTCCCCAATTCAGATTTCACCTGAGCCATGAAATCACTAACACAGTCCTATAGAACACAATGGGACTTACTTCCAGGTAACTATCTGTCCCTTGCCCTCCATCCAATTGAGTCTTTTTGGACTGAATGGCAGGAACAACTATTCTGAACAGTAATCCACAATGTGGAAATAATACTGGGCCCCTGAACTGTTGTAAAGATCATCCAAACAGCATGTGTGAAGTGCTCTGAACACTTGAAATCTATTTATCTGTACTGCATTATTATTATATTATCAGAACCAATTTCTAAACCATTTACATTGTTTACAGCATTTTATCTGAAACCAACAGACTTGTCTTTCTTATCAAGATTGTGTAACCTTTCATTTTTATGTTACAGAAGGTAAAAAATGGCAGCAACCTTAAAACAATGCAAGGCTTTAAGGTTTTATTTTTATTTTGTTTTTCCTTTCCTTGATACTCTGGTTTTGTTCTTTTGTGTAAACCTCAGGGGGAGGGGGGGCGTCTTATCACTGAAAAGCAGAACAATGGTTTTATAAATAGATACATACATTCATGAACATTTCACTTTGCAAAAGTAAACCAATAACCGCTCCAAGTGAATATATATTATTATGTCCTAAAAATAATAACAAAACCCTCCTCTTGAAGCTAGAGTTACATCTCCAAAGGCTATGGCAGTTACAAACCTTTTAGAAATTACTGTGCCAGTTTTCAAAGTTAGTTCTCAATGACGCAAGCCAAAGGCAGCTACAAGGGCCAAAACAGACATTACTTTAAGAGCACAAAGTCCTACAACTCCCAGTATACCCCAGCCAGCACTGCTCGTGGTGGAATGCTGGGAATTGTAGGACTTTTTTTCTGTCTAAACATGCATAGGGTTGTGTCTTAACTCTATATCTAACAGCTATGTCTTCTTTTTTCTTTTCTTTACTCTGGAGGGGCAGGATCTGGACCTTAAAAGTCTCCCTACACCCCAGGAGAAATCCCTGATCTGGAACAGACTCCCTACACCTACTCTAGAGAAAAAAAATGAAGAAAAAAGATGTACCTGGTAGCAGTGGAGGCTGGTGGTTCCAGTGTCAGTGGTGTGATGAATCCGCTCCAGGTTTCAGTCAGAATGAGTCAGAACTCTAAAGGAGCTATCCAAGCTGCACCTTGGATTGGTCCTTTAGAGTTCTGTCTGGAACCAGGGGCAGGTTTACCAAACCACTGACATTGGAACCACCAGCCTCCACTGGCTGCTAAATACAATTTAAGGGTGCAATCCTATGCATGTTTAGACAGAAAAAATATCCTCTAGCTCCCAGCATTGCCAGTCTAAATATACATAGGATTGCACTCTTAAGGTAATGACTGTTTTGGCCCCAAGAAACATATCTATATCAAGAGAAGGCCATTAGGCATGAATCCTAACCTCATCATTCATCAACACACATACAAACACTTATGAACCCCAACACAACCTGTAGTACAATACCAAAGCAATAAAAACGAACATATTTAACCTTGTGTCCTTGCCATTAAGTAGTAATACCCTTTCCTGCCCGCCCCTGCCCCTGCCCCTCTCTCTCACTCTCACTCACACACGTGTACATATCAACCCAGGTCTATCTCCTGATCTTCCCCTTCAATGTCACTGCTGTCTTCGCACACATACAGCCAAATCCCATCACTGACCGACAGAAGATGAATAGCACACTTTATCTACAAGGAACCAAACACTCACCCAACAGGTCCTGGGTCCTATGCAGAAACCTCCAGCCCACCGCATGGGAGAGGGAGCCGGGAGCCCCCCGCGCTAAATGCCTGCCGAGCAGGAGGCTTACAGCTCCTCTGCTGCAGCTGTTCAGCCACAAGGAGGCTGCCATCTTCTCCTCTTTCCCCCCTCCCACAATCGAGGGCTGTCTTCACCGCTGCCTGAAAGAAAATACTCCCGCTACGGCATCGTGTCCTTCAGTGCCTGAACAAAATTACACACAGATGTCATTCCTCATAAATGGAAACCACACTCCCTGGATTCAAACTGCCTTGTACGAAATCGTAATATTGACTTGCTCTAATCAGAGGCAGAAAGGCGGCTGGAATTTGGCCCCCTCAGCTTCCCACTTTAAAAAAAAAAAAAGTAGAGTCTCTATGCCTTTAACAGCTGCATGAGAGGCAGAAAATCAACAGGTAGAGCTACCCAAATACGTTTCCATGCTAGAGAGTGCTGTATCAGTTAATTGTCTGTCATACAGACTTTTTTTTTTTTAAGGCACAGGGCCTTTGTCCATTCAAAATGTGACAACCTCTGCAGCAGGGGTAAGCAGAAGATGGTTCTGTAGGTGATTTGCAGATTGGCAAGAAACAATTTCTCCCAATTGTTTAACAGTAACAGCACATGACTGAATGACTGAACAACAACAACAACAGCAACAAAATTATTTTCCCACCTAAGTTAGGTTGCTGAAATGAGGAAACTTTGGGGTCATCAGGAATGGACTTTTGTGTGAAGGAACAGTGAACTCAGTTCAGTTCTGGTACTACAAATACATTCCTAGACTCAGAATGTGCTCAGAGTCACCCTGTTTAATACGAAGTGTATGCCTTTTGCACCTGGTTCTGGCATCTTGGGGTTCTAGAAAAAAACAAAGTAGATCTGACAAAGTTGCTCTGCACTGTAGGGTTTATAGCCTGCCCCTCTTTGAATTTGCTTCACACGGCATGTATAGTAATACCCACGTGGGCCGTTATGTACCCACCAATTCTGTTCCGCAAGCAGCACCCACCATTTCTGCAACAGGGATTTAGCACTGCCTTTAGGAAGCCCCCAAACGAGCAGAAACACTAGTTTCCAGATTGGGACATGTCAACGGAGCTCCCTTATGCGAGTTCTGCTGTCCTGCCCTGTTCCAGAAATGAGCATTTCTGGTTCCTAGAGGAAGCACTAAATCCCAGCTGCCCAAGCAGTGACCGCCACTTGCAGAATGGAATCTTCGGTGGCCTCCACTTGCGCAATGGCTGGCTTAGATACTGCCCACAAGTAACTAATCTAGTGGGGGGATCTCTTCAGGTTTATCGGATGTACTTTGATTTTACAAGAATGCCAAGGTCCACCAACTGGAGCCTGGTACAAAAGACATACACTAAGAATTAGAGAATTCTGAGGTCATGAACTTGTTTTGAGCATCAGAACTGAACATAGCTCACAGTCTTTCCATACAAAAATTCACCCCTGGTTATGCGCACGTTCACACACACCTACACAGTTTCCTTTCTTTCAGCAGTATAATTTAGGAAAGAAATAGGAAGAGTCATAAGAATATTAGAAGAGCCCTGCTGGATCAGACCAAGGGTCCATCTAGTCCAGCATTCTGTTCACACGGTGGCCAGCCAGCTGACAACAGGAAACCCACATCAGGACTAGTAGCCGTCGATAGCCTTCTCCTACAGGAATTTGTCTAAAACCCTTTTACAGCCATCCAAATTAGTGGCCATCACTATGTCCTGTGGTAGAATTCCATAGTTTAATGATGCGCAGTGTAAAAACGT
Organism: Heloderma suspectum; assembly: GCF_057233095.1. Lineage (NCBI taxonomy): Eukaryota > Metazoa > Chordata > Lepidosauria > Squamata > Helodermatidae > Heloderma > Heloderma suspectum. Next base: position 94,372,481 of record NC_139458.1, read on the forward strand.
CCTTCCTTTTATTTGTCCTGAACCTCCCACCAATCTGCTTCATGGGATGACCCTGGGTTCTAGTATTATGAGAGAGAAAAAATTTCTCCTGGTCCACTTTCCTCACACCATGCATAGTTCTGTATGCTTCTATCATGTCTCCCTTTACTCATCTTTGGCTGCTGTTATTGTTAAACAATTGGGAATCAGAAATCCTTGCCAGTCAGCTGCAAATCATCCAGACATTACCTTCTGCCCACCCCTGAACTAATCAACATTATAGGAGTGATGTGAAAATACAGAGGTCGGAATTAAGATTGCCGGGAGAATTATCAACAACCTCCGATATGCAGACGATACCACCCTAATGGCAGAAAGCGAAGAGGATCTCAAGAGCCTCTTGTTGAGGGTGAAAGAGGAGAGTGCAAAAGCTGGTTTGAAACTCAACATTAAAAAAACTAAGATCATGGCATCTGGCCCTATCACTTCCTGGCATATAGAAGGGGAAGAAATGGAAGCAGTGACAGATTTTACTTTCTTGGGCTCCAAGATCACCGCAGACGGTGACTGTAGCCATGAAATTAAAAGACGCTTGCTCCTTGGGAGGAAAGCTATGGCCAACCTAGACAGCATAGTAAGAAGCAGAGACATCACCTTGCCGACAAAGGTCCGTCTAATCAAAGCTATGGTTTTCCCAGTAGTAATGTATGGCTGTGAGAGCTGGACTATAAGGAAGGCTGAGCGCCGAAGAATGGATGCTTTCGAACTGTGGTGCTGGAGAAGACTCTTACGAGTCCCCTGGACTGCAAGGAGGTCAAATCAGTCCATCCTAAAGGAAATCAACCCTGAGTGCTCATTGGAAGGACAGATAATGAAGCTGAAGCTCCAATATTTTGGCCACCTAATGCGAAGAGAAAACTCCCTGGAAAAGACCCTGATGCTGGGAAAGACTGAAGGCAAAAGGAGAAGGGGACGGCAGAGGATGAGATGGCTAGATAGCATCACGGATGCAATGAATATGAACTTGAGCACGCGCCGGGAGAGAGCGCAGGACAGGAAGGCCTGGCGTGCTATGGTCCATGGGGTCATGAAGAGTCGGACACGACTGAACGACTGAACAACAAATACTATCTGGTAAGAAAAGCAGTAAAGGGGGGCAGGGATTGGATATGTTTGAATGGTCAGTGTAGGGAGTGTTGAATGAACAGTTGCAAGAATACATGAAGTATGTTCTAAAGATGAATGGGAGGTGTAAAAGCTGGGACAGGAAGAGATAAAGATGGAGCAGGGGCCAGGGCAGGACGTATGAAGGCTTATATTATTTGGGGTTGGACTCGATGGCCTTGTAGGCCCCTTCCAACCCTACTATTCTATGATTCTGTATGATGTATTAAGGGATTCTGTTACTTGGAAAAATCTCCATATAATATTAAAGTGGTTATTTGGAGGGCATGTGTGCCCGTATATACATGAACCACTCTAAGGCTTCATCTAGCAGTCCCCACTCGATTACTCTGGAAGTTTGGAAGAGGAGCAGAAACAGCGCCTAAACAAACATGTAAAATGGCATCCCCAGATGGCAAACTCGGGGCAGGAGTTAACCAGATACAGAGGTGGTCTCTGCTCAATAGACATTAGCCTGTGACTGCAATGTTAATCCCATGCATCTTTACTGGGGAGCAAATCCCGTTCAGTTTAGTAGGGCTTACTTTTGAGTAAAGACGCAACGGATCAGGATGCTAATCATCCCACCTGAGATCAAAGGCTACGGATCTCGGATTCATTGTTCTTCTCGCCCTTTAGTCCGCCCCCGTTAGCAGCGTTGCTGCTTTTGCAAGCGGCTCAAGGAAGCTCCTCCCTGCGCCAAGAGCTGAGAAGGGCCCGGGGTCTTTTTTCTCTTCGGATTCATCAGTCCGGGGGAGGACGGGGACGAAACGAAAGGCCCTTCGGCCGTCTCAGTGCAATGGCTGAGCGGCGGGGGGACAGCGGCTGCCCGTGCAGGAACGGCTTGGATGGCGCTAAGGTAACGGGGAGAACCGAGGAACTCAACCACAATCCGTCTCCGTCCTCGCACAGAGGAGGTGAGGCGAGTGGGAGTGAAAATGCGCTCTCAGCTGAAGCTCTGGGCGCTTGCCGCCGCCTCTTTAGGATGGGGCATCTGTTTGAAGAACAACACAGCGCTGGTTTTGGGAATAGGATCGCTACCAGATCCATTTAATAACTTGCATGAGGTCCCCCCCCAATCCACAGATAAAGCCTTCATCCCCACGTTTGAGATGACTGCGCTGCTGCCTCGGTTTAAAATATTGACCCAAGCTATATAACAAATAAGAACGCGGGAGAAAAAGAGGCAAGGAGGCTTCACCCCTTTAATTTCTGGCTATCATCCAGTCATTTAAAGATGCGGTGCGATAATGCAATCTAACCTGTTACCTCCTGACTGGCAGTAGGTAGTGAATGTGAATGTCCACAAGCATGAAAAGTATGAGAAATGCTGAGATAGACTATTTGAGTTGGATGTCAAAGCACCACTAGTGGACCGCTTTGATTTTGCAGAAACAAAATTCTCTCATTCTGGCTTCTGTGTGTTCTGTGAAAAATTAGAATGGTGACACTGACAGGACAGAGTGCCTTTTGCCAATGTTGGTTCCTCAGCTGGTAATTGCACGACTCTCAGCACAATCCTATGCATGTCTACTCAGAAGTAAGTCCCACTGAATTTAATGAACCTTGCTCCCTGGTAAGTGTGCATAGGATTGCATAGGATTGCAGCCTTAAGGTCCAATCCTCTGCATGTTTAGACAGAAAAAAGTCATACAGTTCCCAGCATTCCCCAGCCAGCCATGTTGGCTGGGAATGCTGGGGGTTGTAGGACGTTTTCCTGTCTAAACTTGCATAGGTTTGGGCCCTTAGTCTCCCACCCTCCCCAGTTTCTAATTTCCACTCACCTATGAAGCTTACTGTGGCCTTTGGGAAAGTGGCTAACTTTCCTTATAGGACTATTGGGGAGTAGTGCTTAAACACTGCCTAAGGCGCAATCCTGTGGCTGCTAGGCAGCTGCTAGACAGAATAGGATAGGGCAGTTCCTGGAGAACCAACCCCCACCCCTTCCCACACCACTTCATAGGCAGTGCGGATCGGCCCCGCACTTGTAAAAGCAGCACGGAGTGGCAAAAATGGGGCATTCCCTGGGGCAGGGAGGTCGGAAATACCGGTACAACGCATCCTATGTGTCATCCAGCCACCGCTTCCCGTGCTCCGAGGTCCCGTGGCTAGACAGCTGGAATCGGCTGTCTAGCCACAAAAGCAAGGTGGGGGGAGCAAGGAGGAGATCCACGCCTCACCACTCCTCCCACCCTGCACTGGATAGGCAGTCGCCCCCGGGGTCGGAGGCAGCCTTTGATCCACATAGGATTGCTCCCTCCATGTCTTCAGTGACTTTCAATTCTTTGTTTCCATATGTGTATTTTGAAATAGGAGATTGAGTCCTTAGATGCCACATGTCCTCTGTAATTAACTACTTTGCTGACTCAGGGACCTCTGTGTTTCGCCCAAGGAAAGAGGTAGATCAGAGTTACAGCCAGCCTTTGTGTTTTCAGAAATAGAGATAAGCCATAGCTTCTCTATCCCTAAATGCATTGCTAGGTGTAATCTGATACCTGCAACACCAGCACTGACTAATTCATTCACACTGGAAACCTCCATTTTGAGACTAGGTCTTTCTAAACTGTGACCTCATAGCTACTACAACATCTGCCCAAATATTGGGACTTTGCTGTTTCAAATATTGGGACTTTGCTGTTTCAAATATTAGGACTTTGCTGTTTCTACCCCTATCCCCTGATTTTTGTACCACCTAGCGTGATGAAAAGTTCTGGAGTACATGAAAGCTTGCCCATTTTTGTGGAATCTTGGTTGGTAAATATAGTAACAGAAGACTCATGGATCTTGGTTGAGCTTTTTTCCTTGTAACAGCCAGCTCAAGGTTACCTGCCTGTGTGGAGGTGGCTGAAAATGCTTTCATGTGGCGTCACTCCGTGTGTGGCCATTTGTCCTGGGCTTATTGCATGAGTCAACCTAGGCATGTGGAGTTTTTTCATGTCAGCATCTTCGTGGTGCTGAGATGATCCACTTAATTGGGATTACTGGCATGAGAACTCTACTGTGAAGTGCCACTATGGGAAGAACTGCTCTCTTGAAGTAGTGTTTGAATCATCTTTAACTATACTTAGTATTCCAAATGGAGATTGTATATATTGTATATAGATGGCTTTTTGAGCAGCATGTCATTACTTTGAATTGTACTGAATCAGTTAGGGCGCAATCCTATGGGGATGGGTGGCGGCCTCCAAACTCAGAGGCGACGGCCTATCCAATGCAGGGCAGGGGAAGTATGGAGGGGATCATTCCCTCTGCGCTTCTCCTGCCCTGCATTTGCAGCTAGACAGCTGATTTCAGCTGTCTAGCCACAGGAAGGCAGAGCGGGGGAAGTGGCACATAGGATGTGTCGTACTGGCATTTCCACCTTCCCCACTCCAGAACACCCCCCTGGAACGCCATGTTTTGGCCACTCCACACTCGTCTTCAGAGTGCGGGGATGTTCCGCGCTGCCTCAGAGCCAGCGTGGAAGGGGGGTGGGGAGGTCGATTCTCCAGGAAGGCTCTGAGGTCAGTACCCGGAAAACCAGATATCCTACGGTCGTCTAGCAACTGACTGGCAGCCATAGGATTGCTCTCTTAGTCAATATAGAAGAGCTATAACTATTGAGGCCTTGTTCACATGTTGCATGGCCACAGCAACATCTGGAAATATTTATGCCTGACATTTACATTCCGCCATTCAAGGTAGCTTCACAACATAGCATGTAGTTATGAATAAGTTATTATGAATAAGCTCAGTATTGTCTACACTTTGTTGTTGCTGTTCAGTCGTTCAGTTGTGTCCGACTCTTCGTGACCCCATGGACCATAGCATGCCAGGCCTTCCTGTCCTGCGCTCTCTCCCAGCGTGTGCTCGAGTCCATATTACACTTACTGGCGGCAAATCTCCAAGGTTTTAGATGGAGCTTTTCCAGCCTTACCGTAAGACGTTCAGGATTGAACCCTGGACCTTTTGCATGCGAAGCATGTGCTATACCACTGAGCTACAACCCTTCCCTGCCACGGAATATTTTTAGAAGCAAAGGGAAATCCTGAGGTGACAAAGTGCATTTACTGTTTTCAGTATTCTTTTACAGTGAGGTCTTTACGCTTCTACTTGTCATATGATGGGGTAAGGGGTGGGGAGGGGGGAACTGAGCAAAGACGTCAGTAGGATAATATAGTGCTTGACTAATTCCATCCTACAGCCATGTGGCACAGTAAGCACCACGGCATCTGGAGCAGCATTTTTTTCTTGACGGGAGAGGCAGAGATGTAGAGAAAGTGGATAGAGAGATGCTTGTCTCCCTTTCTCAGAATCTTAGAACACAAAGTGATCCAATGAAACTGAAAAGGATGTATTTCTTTACACAGCACATAGTTTAACTGTGGAATTTGCTGCTACAAGATGAGCTGATAAACTGACAAGTTTAGATGGCTTTAAAGGGGGATTAGGTTATGGCTACCAGTCTTGATGGCTGTATGGTACCTCCAGGCTCAGAAGCAGCATACCTCTGAATATTGATTTTATGTCCTGCTTTTGGGCTTTTCATAGGTATCTGATTATGGAAGGGGCCATAGCTGAGCAAAGAGCACCTGCTTTGCATGCAGGAAGTCCCAGTTTCGATCCCCAGCATCTACACTTAGGGCAGGAAAAGCTCCTGCCGGAAACCCTGGAGAGCCATGTTAATTTGGCCCTGTTTAACTTCAGAACCTACACCAATTGGGTTCTAGACACCCTGGTGGGTAACCAAGCCAAGTCCAAACAGGCAAACATCACCACAGACTGTAAACGTAAATTGAAATCTATTAAATGCTTTCTTTAAGAAAATTACAAAAATTAAGAAAAGATAGCATGGTGGTTATATGAGCATTAGAAGCTTTCTCTGTGATTACATTATCGGCAGTGAAAGAAAATGTAACATAAATATACGATTAACTAAAAGAATTGCAATTGACAAAGCTGGCACTACAAATGTAGTGAGCGAGATAACAAATTGAGCTTCTAACATTATTGTTATGTCTCCTCCTCAAAACCCTCTTGTTCACAACTTGTGTTGTAAAGCTAAACTAAAACATGTTAAAATTTCTAACTCTCCTTTTTTACTTTCTCCTGCACTTGAAAATAAAAAGCTAAGCTAAAGCATTACTAAGTTCCTCTAGGCATGTGAAGAATTAAACTTACTTAAATGTAGAAGCTAGAATGAAAGAAAAACCAAAGACTTGGAAATAATTCCAAGTTCTATCTTCAGAAATAAGATGAGCAAGCTCTGTTGTTTTAAGTCTGCTATTGTATTTTAAAGCTCCGCATTGCTGCTAGGCTTTATTGTGGTTTGTACTTTTATATTGTCGTTTTAAGCTTTTATATTTTATAGTGTATTTTATGATGCATTTTGTGCTTTTAATTGTTGTGAACCGCCCAGAGATCTTCAGCTATTGGGTGGTATAGAAATGTAATAAATAAATAAGACTGAATTAACAAGCTGCTGCCAGTCAGTGTTGACAATGCTGGGCTAGATGGGCCAAGGATCCAACTCGGTATAAGGCAGCTTCCTATGGTCCTGCCTCACTGTGGGAAGCAGGATGCTGGACTAGATAGGCCTTGGGTCTACCAAGCAGGGCTCTTATGAATGTTGAGGTGTTCTTTCTGGCTATTGTGCCAGTTAATGGCTCGTAGTATGCCTTAGGCTGCTGATGGCTGCACACTTGACCTGTACCATCCTGGTCCAATGTGCAGCACTGCTCTACTTAGAAAACGCATAGGAATTATTTTGGCTCAACAGCTTAATGGCTGTGATGTGTCTGTGCTTGCACAGGGCTTGGATCCTAGGCTGATATGATCAAATTCTGTGTACCTTAATGTTGGTGCTTGAAGTGGCACATCTGATCTTATGACATGGGCTTTGTTCAGTTGATTGGCAATCGCTATTCACATAGTCACTATTCACACAGATCAACTCCACTCACGAATGGCCTATTGCATATTTGGAATACATGTCAGATTTTATGTATTTTTTAAAAAGCGATTGGGGCCTTTGTTGTACAGCTTAAGAGGAAACACAATGGATAAATTCCTGAACTTCCCTTGAAATGTTAGAGCAAGTCGGCAGGGTTTTTTTCTTTTTCATCAACATACTTCAGTCCTGTTGGCTTAACAGTAATTCTGTAATTCCTTGGTGAATCCCTTTGCAAATGTCTGGTATTATGTTAATATTTAGCATAAGATGAAGCTCAACTTGAAAGATGTTACGGTGAGATTAAACTTATTTTCATCTTATGCATATGTATATCATTTTTCTTTGCAGCAAATAGCGTGTATAAAAGCTAGACTAATAGATAATAATATGAAACGTTTCAAAGGGAGCTTGATTTTTATAGCCAAATCCAGATTAGTAATGATTTGCAACATTAAGCGGTGTAAACCTGCATAGTTACGTTGTGTTCAATAGAGATACTTCTATTTGCATGAACTGTGAAGCTACCTTGAAGTGTTTACTTGGCATCTGCTAAAATGTGGTAAATGAAGAATGACAAATTGCAGTTGTTAATGGTAATTTCAGCAAAATTCCATTTGAAAGCTATCTTTTAACTCCGTTACTGATGACAGCTTCACTCCTCTCAAGCTGAATGAGTTTCAGAAATCTAATTTATTTTTTCTCGAATTTAAATGCAAATATTTAAAAAACCTGTTGGTGGCCCTTCTTTGACAAAATATATAGTCAATGAACTTGAGCACGCTCCAGGAGAGAGCGCAGGACAGGAAGGCCTGGCGTGCTATGGTCCATGGGGTCACGAAGAGTCGGACACGACTGAACGACTGAACAACAACAACATAGTCAGTTCTAATGAAATATTTAAAATGAAGCATCTATTGTGCATCTTAAGTAGGTGTATTAAAACCAAACTTTTTCAGAGCTCTACATAGAAGTAAAGAAACAGGTACTGTGATTTTCTGTGCCTATCCAAGAAGGCAGAGGAAACCGTTCATCAAATCACAGAAGGATTTCATCTCTGCAATCCTTTTGTGCAAAGCAAAATCATATTGTCTCACACATTTGGTTTGAACTAAAGACTCCGCCCACTTAAATAAATCTTAGTTAATTATATGATTTTTCTGTTAATCAATTAAATATATAAATTAATCAATTAAATGCATAAACACACTCTCTGTTTTTAGAGAACACGTTGCGGCAGGCACCATCTTAAAAGGAGCGTTCCCTCTTGGGTGAAAGAGAAGAGGGAAAGTCTTCTAAGGGGGCAATCATATGCATGTTTAGACAGAAAAAAAGGACTACAACTCCCAGCAAGTCCCAGCCAGCATGGCTGATGCATGCTGGGAGTTGTAGGAGTTTTTCTGTCTAAAGGTATAGGATTGCGCCTTAAGTGACTGAGCTCTTTATACTTGTTCTAAATACTTGTATTTCAAATAATTCTTTCTTTTTTTAAGTCTGTCTAGTTAAGGCACAGTCCTACTGGGATGGCCATAAGTTTCTGAACTCAGAGGCTTAAGGCCATCCTATGCAGAGCAGGAAGAGCAGCAGAAGCGATCTTTGCCTCTGCATTCCTCCCGCTCTGCAATTTGACTAGATGGGGGGTTTGCCCATCTAGCTGGGGCACTGTGAAGCGGGAGGGAAGGAGGCTCGGGAGGTTTGAGGATATATTGTAAGCCGGCCTCCCGAGTCCCTTCCCCACCCACCAGCATGCCCCCTTTCCCTCCTCTCCGTGGTTGCCTTTGTGGCCTCAGAGAGGCAGCCAGCACAGTTCTGTCCATGCCAGCTGTGAGGGGGAGGTGGCGAGGAGCTGGGATTCCTGGCTCCGAGGTCGGAGTGCTGACTCTGACCTCAGATCCAGGAATCTGAACTATCCTATGCCCCCCCGACTCTGTCTAGGGGCCATAGGATTGCTCCCTCCACAGTTGTAATCAGTTAAGAGCGCAATCCTATGGCTGCTAGTCAGCAGCTAGACAGCCATAGGATTGATCAGTTCCCAGGAACCAACCTCAGAGCCCACGCTCTGTAGGGCCCCAGGCCTGAACCAAGCTATTAGTAGTTTTAGAGGGGCTTAGATGCTCTCTGATTTTGGTCAGTTGGCTGCTGTTTTCCCTAACAAGCCTCTTGATTTACCGGGATGAGTCAAAGGTCGATGGCCACAGCACAGTGCATTCCATACTAACAAGCTAGAAGGCCTTATCAGGATGGGCCTGGGAAGTGAAGTTTGTTTGTCTTAAAGGTGCAGGTGGCTGGGCTGAGAAAGTTTCCGGTTGTTTTCCTTCTCTACAAGCCCTGCTAGTTTATGATGGGAAAGTGGTAGATGAATACTAATTGTATTGCTTGCTGCTGTCATGCTGCCTCACTGCTAACATGTATGGTATAAAACCCATTTTACCCCATGGCTCTGGGTTCAGAGAAGCTGTGTGATCCAACCATTGGGTACGCCTGTGTGCTGGTTGTACTCAATAAAGTATCTCCTTGTAAGTAAACCTGGATCTGATTTATCACTATCTTGGCACCTCTAAATTAAGAGTTCGAAGCCTACTGCAGGGGCAGTACACGCTCTGAGGTTGGTTCCTGGAGAACCGACCTCCACCTCCTCCCGTGCCGCCTCGTAGGCAGTGTGGATCGGCCCTGTGCACAGCGCTCAGAAGAGCATCACGGAGCGGGCGAAACAGGGCGTTCGTGGGTGGAGCAGGGAGGTCGGACATGCCAGTACAAAACTTCCTATGTGTCATCCAGCCACCCCTCCCTGCGCTCTGTGGTCCCATGGCTAGAAAGCCGTAATTGGCTATCTAGCTGCAAAAACAGGGCAACAGGAGCACGGAGGACATCCACTCCTCACTACTCCTCCCACCCTGCAGCGGATAGGTGTCGCCCCCGGGTTTGGAGACAACTGTCAATCCGCATAGGATTGCTCCCTAATCTGATTAATTAACTAAACACTACAACCTTGATTTGAAAGGTTTAAATGTACAATTACTTTTCGTTTCTCCTACAGGAGGATTTGCACCCACGGAATCTGATCCCGGAGCTTTGCCGGCAGTTTTACCACTTAGGATGGGTTACCGGGACTGGTGGTGGAATCAGCATAAAGCATGGGTGAGTGGTGTGTTGTTTTGTTTTTTAGATTAATGACCACTTCATCATTAACTGATGAATATCATCATTAACTGATGATAAATCATCAGTTTGTGAATAGTAAAACATGACAGATGTTGCAATGTAAAGTAGATGCTGGTGACTTCAAGCCGTTTAAGCTGGCTTGATATCCCTGCAGGAAAAGGCCCCTTAAGTGCAATACAACAGCTCAAGGATGGTGTGGATCCAGATAAAGCTGTCACTCTTGTATCTCTTAGGGCACAATCCTATGGGGATAGGCGGCCGCCTCTGAACTCAGAGGCGACTGCCTATCCAAAGCAGGGCAGGAGAAGCTGCAGGAAGGTGGAGCAGGGGAGGAGGCTGCCAGACAACACATAGGATGTGTCATACTGGCATTTCCACCTTCCCCACCCCGGAACGCCCCCCAGGACTCCCCGTTTTGGCCACTCCACGCTCCTCTTCAGAGCGCAGGGACGTTCTGTGCTGCCAGTAAAGCAGCGCAGAAAGGGGGAAAGGTCGGTTCTCCAGGGTTTTCCAAGGTTGGTTCCCGGAAAACCAGATATCCTATGTCCGTCTAGCCACTGACTAGCAGCCATAGGATTGCTCCCTTAAGCAAGTAACTTTTTGAGTGCTCTCAGCAGAATATAAATAATCTCCACCAGCTGACAAGAGATCATAAAGTGAACAATTTAGTGCAGGTGCATTGCTCTAGATGGAGTTTCTAAAGAAATGTGTACATGAAATGTTTCTAACTGAATAGCTTCGAATATTTGTATTTGTGGATACTTAGCTCCTCTAAGTGGTGATAAAAGGAAAAACAAGCAATCCATTTGCATAAAGGAACATGCAAGATACGTTGGTCTGAATGAAGAGGTAAATTATATTGGAAAGTGTCTATCCTATGGGCACCCAACCTCTAGCAAAAGAGTAATACGTGGATTCAAATAGTTAAAGTTTGGGTACTGAGCAGTTCAAAAATGCGTTGGCTCAAGGTATACTGTCACTTGCCATTTCTATCTTGTATCTTGCCTATGTGGGAACCAAGAGGGTTTGCTTGGCGAAAAAGGTGAAGCTGGAAGGCGAAAAAGGTGAAGCTGGAAGGCAAACAAAAACAGAGGTCACAGTCGCAACCAAAGGGAGATTCCAGGGTCCCCTGACAGAGCAAAGAAAGTTTCAGAAGACTGGCTAGAAACTGAGAGGAGGGGTGAGCAACTATCAGTGGCTTGGTCTATGGTTTTGGAGGATAAATGGGAATGTTGTAGAGATTGCAGGGTGGCCTGGAGCTGGAAGAAGGGCTGGAGCATTTTACAAAAAAAACTGCATTCAGAAGCCATTAAATTGCAGCCCAAGCCCACCAGAACGTTCCTCCTCCTCCAGGGTTGCTTTTCCAACCTCGGAGAGGCAACTGGTGCGGTTCTCTCTGCGCCATCTGGGGGGGGGGGGGGGCTGGGGCTAGATCTCTGACTCCCCCTTCTGAGGTTGGAGTGCAGTCTCTGACCTCAGAGGAGTTTTCCAAGCCATCCTGTGGTCCTTGCAACGCTTGCACAAGGACCGTAGGATTGCTGTCTTAGTATGCTTGTAGATCTTTGCACTGCTACTGCCTTTTACTTTGGTTCTGACATTTGTTTTACTTTGCTATTTCCAACTTCTTAGGTTTTTATATTATGTCTTATGTTTGTGTATTTCATGGCTTTAAGTTTTGTTTTGTGAATCGCCCAGAGAGCTTTGACTACTGGGCAGTATAGAAATAAATAATCAGAAGTGGTAACATTCTTTGACACAGTAGTCCAGTTTGAATGATCATATCCCAGCTAAATAAGCTGAGATATGCCCAAGGTTTTTGTCTGTGTGCGCCATCCTTGAACTGCCCCTCATCCCCTCACCCTGTGTTGCAATAAGACAGGAAACCTTCAGTTAAAGCATTTCACTGTTATGTCCAAACCAGGAAACTGTGGTTACCAGGTTCAGAACATGCCAGGATCTTAAACCAACTTCAGTTCATAGTTTAAGATCCTGGCTTGTTCTGAACCTGTTATCTATAGTTTAGCAGTTCGGATGTAACAAGAAACCATGGTTAATTGAAAGCTTCTGGGGTTAAACTGGAGCATGCTGAGAAGAAAAGGGACTGTGTGCTCAGGCTCAGGACTCATTCATATCTCTGCTTATTAAGTGAAGATATGGTAGTCTAAACCAGGCCACTACCCCCATACCTAGTGAGGTAGCTTTGATTTAATTCTTCCATTATTACCATATTTTGGAATTAAGGGGAAGGAGAAACAGGGTTTCTGTTTCTAAACGTGATTGCGACCAGGTTCTCATAGGGAAGGACAAAGAATTCTGAAGAGATTTTTTTAAAAGCCTGTTTCACAAGCCACCATGACCCCAACAGTGTCTATATAGGGAAACATACAGTCAAGACCAGAAATATTGGAACAAGGATAGCTGTTTTGGCCGTTGGCCTCTGTACACCACCACACTGAAGTTGAAAGGAAACACATCCAGATGGGAGCGAAGTCAGGACTTCCAGCTGTAATTCAAGGGGTTTGACAAAAGTGGGGCACTAACCATTCAGGAAGGACAGCCAGTGGCATACACACCCATTGTTGGTGCCTCATAAGTAACGGAACAAACCAACATCATTTCAAACTTAAGGATCGCCTTTAATACCTGGATGAAAATCCTTTGCAGTCCAGGGCCTGCAGGAGAGGCCACCACCACCACCGGGGAAGAGGCGGGCCTGCTGCTGCTGGGCCTGCTGTTGCTGGCCTGCTGCTGCTGCCGCCGCCACCGCTGCCGCTGCCACCACCACCAGGCCTTCCCTGGAGACTTCTGCCTGGCAGACCGCCAGTCCCTGCAGGACCAGGCCCCCAGGTACCAAGCCAGCTGTGCTGCTCCATCTGCCCTCCCTGGAGGGGCTACATAAGCTGGCTGGCTGAGGTGGCCTGGGAGAGCCAGGGCCTGCAGGAGAGGCAACCACCACCACCGGGGAAGAGGCAGGCCTGCTGCTGCTGGGCTTGCTGTTGCTGGGCCTGCTGCTGCTGCCGCCGCTGCCACTGCTACCACCACCACCAGGCCTTTCCTGGAGACTTCTGCCTGACAGACCGCCAGTCCCTGCAGGACCAGGCCCCCAGGTACCGAGCCAGCTGTGCTGCTCCACCTGCCCTCCCTGGAGGGGCTACATAAGCTGGCTGGCTGAGGTGGCCTGGGAGAGCCAGGGCCTGCAGGAGAGGCCACCACCATCACCGGGGAAGAGGCACGCCTGCTGCTGCTGGGCCTGCGGCAGCGGTGGCTGCTGCTGTTGCCGCCGCCACCACCACCACCACCACCACCACCACCTGGCCTTCCCTGTGGACTCCGGCCTGGCATTATTTTTAAGGGGATTTTTAATTGTTGTGTGTGTGTGTGTGTGTTTTTCCTGGGGCATTTTGTTGTGGTTTTAGGGGTGGGTAGCCTGCCTGATAGGCGGGAGCGAGGGGGTATGTGTCCACCTGATGGAGGCAGTGGGGGGAGTGTTGGGGGCCAGAAGATACCGAGGCTGGGCGGCAGGCGCTGGCGGAGGGCTAGGGGCAGGCCATGCCAGGTAAGGGGAACAAGGGAGAGATGTGTAGTAGCTGTCCCCTGCTCCGGGCCTGTCCAGAGCCAAAGGATGGCTGGGGGAGGCGTGACCCCATCTTCTGGCCTTCGTTTGTTGCTCTGCAATGCCAGGTCTGTTACCCAGAAAACCTCCCTCATCCATGACATGATCCTGGATGAGGGTGCAGACCTGGCATGTATTACGGAGACCTGGCTGGCCGAGGCTGCTGCTCCAGCCCTTGCAGCCATGTGTCCAGCTGGATTTTCGTATGCACAGCAGCCGAGGGCTGGGGATCGGGGAGGGGGAGTGGCTGTTGTCTATCGAGGGTCCTTGGTCTTCACCAAACCCCCTCTCCGGGAGACCAAGGTTGCTGAGTGCATGTACTGGAGGCTGGGCCTGAAGGGCAGTCTGGGGATTCTGCTCATGTATCGTCCACCCTGCTGCACAACTGACTCCCTGGCCAAGGTGCTTGAGGTGGTCTCTGATGTGCGTGTACAGTCCCCTAACTTACTGGTGTTGGGGGACTTCAACGTACATTCGGAGGCCATCCTCACAGGGGCACCTCGGGATTTCATGGAGACCATGGCCTCCTGGGAGCTGCACCATATTCTAACTGGGCCCACCCATGTAGCCGGTCATGCACTAGACCTTGTGTTTGTTTCTGGAGAAGTGGGGAGTGATCTGGAAGTCGGGGGTATATCCACCACCCCCTTGTCATGGTCAGATCACTATCTGGTGACGTTGGACTTCTCGGTTCCACAACCCCTCCGCAGGGGTGGAGGACCCATTAAAATGGTCCGCCCCAGACGTCTTATGGATCCAAATGGATTCCTGAACGCACTTGGGGATTCTCTGGGGCATGCCAACAGCCACTCAGTCGAGACCCTGGTGGGTGGCTGGAATGCCGCAATCACTGGGGCATTAGATCAGGTGGCTCCGAAACGCCCTCTCCCCCTGAACAGGGCTCGGACTGCACCATGGTCCAATCCGCGGTTACGAGCTCTGAAACAGGAGGTGAGACGGCTAGAGCGCTGATGGTGGAAGTCTCGCTCCAAAGACGATCAGACACGGGCTAGAGCTGTATCTTCAGCCTATCACGTGGCGGTGAAGGCAGCAAAAAAGGAATATTATGCTGCCTCCATCGCATCTGCAGAGTGCTGTCCCAGGAGGCTGTTCTAAGTGGTCCAGAGCCTGGTCGGTCCTGTGGCTCCGGAACCACTGGAGCATTCTAAGGCCTCCTGTGAGGCCTTGGCAAGGCACTTTGCAGATAAAATTGATCAGATTGGGTGTGTTACTCTGCACGCTGTGGATACAGTTAGTGAGCGAGAGGTGGCCTGTGGCAAACCGGTTTTGTGGGATCAGTTCCAGCTTCTTCCTCCTGATGAAGTGGACAAGATGCTTTCATCGGTACGGCCGACCACCTGCTTACTTGATCCTTGACCATCTTGGCTCATTATGAGCTGCAGAGAGAGACTGGGTGAGGGGATCAAGGTGGTGGTGAATGCCTCCCTTGAGGAGGGAGTGATGCCATCAGCCCTCAAGGAGGCAGTGATAAGACCCCTCTTAAAGAAGCCCTCCTTGGATCCTCAAGTTTTGAACAACTTTAGCCTAGTCTCAAATCTGCCTTTTTTGGGCAAGGTGATTGAGCGGGTGGTGGCGGTGCAGTTGAAGGTACACTTGGAAGAAACTGATTATCTAGACCCATTTCAGTCGGGCTTCAGGCCTGGGCATGGGACAGAAACGGCCTTGGTCGCCTTGGTAGATGATATGAGGAGGGCTCTGGATAGGGGTGAATGCTCCTTCCTTGTTCTCCTCGACCTCTCAGCGGCTTTCGATACCGTTGACCACGGTATCCTCCTGGACCGCCTGGAGGGGTTGGGCATTGGGGACACCGTATTGCGGTGATTCCGGTCCTTCCTCTCGGGCAGGTACCAGAGGGTAGCACTGGGAGAGGAGGTTTCGGACCCGTGGCCACTTACTTGTGGGGTGCCACAGGGTTCCATCCTCTCCCCAATGCTATTTAACATCTATGTGAAGCCGCTGGGGGCTATCATCAGGAGGTTTGGGGTGCAGTGTCATCAATATGCGGATGACACGCAGCTCTACCTCTCGTTCAAATCTTCACCAAGGTTGGCCGTAGAATCCCTGTCCAAATGTCTGGAGACGGTGAGTGGCTGGATGGGGAGGAACAAGCTGAAGCTGAACCCTGACAAGACCGGGGTACTTTTGGTGGGAGACAAGAGGAGGCTGGGGGATGTTGACCTGGTGTTGAATGGGGTACGGCTACCCTTGAAAGACCAGGTCCGCAGCCTGGGGGTCATTTTGGACTCCCAGCTGTCCATGGAGGCTCAGGTATCAGCTGTGAGCCGGACAGCGCTGTATCAACTCCATCTGATACGGCGGCTGCGCCCCTTCCTTCCCGACCATCTGCTCCCATCGGTAGTACATGCCCTGGTCTCCTCTCGTTTAGACTACTGTAATGCGCTCTATGTGGGGTTACCCTTGAAGACGGTTCGGAAACTGCAGCTGGTACAGAACGCGGCGGCTCACCTGATTAAAGGCAGCCGCCGGCGAGATCACATCACTCCAGTGCTGAAGGAGTTGCACTGGTTACCAGTTGTTTTCCGGGCCAAATTCAAGGTGTTGGTTTTGACCTTTAAAACCCTATATGGTTCCGGCCCAGCCTATCTTAAGGAGCACCTCCAGCAGCACCAGACAGGCCGCTTAACAAGATCGGCCTCGGATGGCCTTCTCTCTGTCCCATCAGCCAGGACAGCTAGACTGGTGGGGACGAGGGAGAGGGCCTTTTCTGTGGTGGCCCCCACTCTGTGGAACTCCCTCCCTAGGGAACTCCGCCATGCCCCCTCTTTAATGAGCTTCCATCGTGCATTAAAAACGTTGTTGTTCAGGCAGGCATTTGGGGTGGGTTAGGGTATTTTAGAAAATATTTTTATTGTAGAATTTTATTGTTTTAAACTGTTTTTTACATCGCCCAGAGTGGCTGGGTGACCAGCCAGATGGGTGATTAATAAATTTAATAATAAAAAATAAATAAAATGTTGGGGGTTCCAGTGAACAGCTACCAAATGCAAATGTAACACTCAGAACCTCCTCAAGGCCTTTTATCTGCTTGATTGGTCATGAGGCACCCAGGAAACAGGCCACCCCTGGCCATGCAGCTGCTTGTCAGCCATTCATTCCATTACTCATGAGCCACCAACAATGGGGGGGGGGGTGTATGCCACTGGCTGTCCTTCCTGAATGGTTCATGCCCCACTTTTGTCGAACCCCTTGAATTACAGCTGGAAGTCCTGTCTTTGCTCCCATCTGGGTGTGTTTCCTTTCAACTTCAATGTGGTGGTGTACAGAGGCCAACTGCCAAAACAGTTATCCTTGTTCTGATATTTCTGGCCCTGAGTGTAGGTCTATTCAAATTGAGCGCTAGAAACTTGTCATCTTTTTAAAAAGGAACTTGGGACTCAGAGGAATCTGATATACATGATACCTCATTAGAAGTAATTTCATTCCATGATCAGGCTGTTTGGAAAATTGACTGACCTCGTTTGAGATCTTCCCTCTCTCTTAACTGTATAAGCCACAAGCTCCTGAAGCCGGTATGTTTTGCATACATGTAAGTTTACTGGACAAAGTTTACTGGACAGATATGATGGTGCCTTCCTGCAGCAGGGAGTTGTGAACCAGGATCCTTCTGGGGCAAGGCTGGAGCTTTGCTCTGTGAGCCCCTGCTTCTTCAGTCATACATTTCGTTTACAGCTGTTTGCTTGATAAATGCATACATATATCTGAACATATGAAGCTGTTGTTATATTGCATCCAACTGTTAGTCTGTCCAGCCCAGGATTATCTACTCTTGGCTGGGAGAAGATTCTTGGGCAAAGAAATGTCCCTCCGATCTCCTGATCCTTTTTGCCAGGGTTTTCTTCATGAAATGCCTTCTGATAACAAAATGCCCATGTTGATAAATAATGTGTTAAAATAAGAACTCTTTTAAAATTGGTAATATTCCCAAAAGATATCCTGTGGGATTTTTATTTTGTCTTCAAATACTTGCCCGTTTAGTAATCGAATGGAATCTTACTCCTTCACAAATGGCGACAATCCCTTTTTCTGTAGAAAAATGCCACCGTTGTCTTCACATACAATGAAAGCTGTGCTTAGCTTGGCCAATTAACCACCAGGTGTCTCTGCTCCGCATGATTCGAAATGAGAGCT
Source organism: Heloderma suspectum (assembly GCF_057233095.1). Classification (NCBI taxonomy): domain Eukaryota; kingdom Metazoa; phylum Chordata; class Lepidosauria; order Squamata; family Helodermatidae; genus Heloderma; species Heloderma suspectum. Next base: position 94,390,498 of record NC_139458.1, read on the forward strand.
CCTGCTCCAAAGCTCCATCTAGTATCAGTATAATTATTAACAACCACCGTTCCTCTTGCGGGGCTTTACTTCATATCCCCACACTGTTTACACACAGGTATGTGGAATATCTTTGCTCCTTCTGTCCCATACACTTTGGAAAGAAGTCCCCTTGGATTCAGCAAGCTGTGCTTTGACTTCAGCTTGCTTGGACCCATTGCTTCTGTTAACTTACCCTAGTAGCGTGGTGTTTCTGCAAAAGCATATACGTTTATAGCTGTGCAAATTAAAATGACTGCCACATCTGAAAACTTGTACGATGTAATCACAGAGGATTTCATATACAAAGCCTTAAGGGCAGCCACAAGTAATAATATCTAAACTGTATCACTGCTGGGTGTTCTAGGACCAGCTAAGCCTAGAGCAATGGATTTATTTATTTATTTATTTAAATTTATTAATCGCCCATCTGGCAGGTCACCCAGCCACTCTGGGCGATGTACAACAATAAAAACAGTTTATACAATAAAATTCTACATTAAAAACATCACATTTCTAAAATTACCCTAGCCCACCCCAAATGCCTGCCTGAACAACCATGTTTTTAATGCATGGCGGAAGCTCATTAAAGAGGGGGCATGGCAGAGTTCCATAGGGAGGGAGTTCCACAGAGTGGGGGCCACCACAGAGAAGGCCCTCTCCCTCGATCTCACCAGCCTAGCTGTCGTGGCTGATGGGACAGAGAGAAGGCCATCCGAGGCTGATCTTGTTGAGCGGCCTATCTGGTGTTGCTGGAGGCGCTCCTTGAGATAGGCTGGACCAGAACCGTATAGGGTTTTAAAGGTCAAAACCAACACCTTGAATTTGGCCTAGAAAACAACTGGTAACCAGTGCAGCTCCTTCAGCACTGGAGTGATGTAGTACCGATGGGAGCAGATGGTCAGGAAGGTAGGGGCGCAGCCGCTGTATCAGATGGAGCGCTGTCCGGCTCACAGCTGACACCTGAGCCTTCATGGACAGCTGGGAGTCTAAGATGACCCCCAAGCTGCAGACCTGGTCTTTCAAGGGTAACCGTACCCCATTCAACACCAGGTCAACATCCCCCAACCTCCTCTTGTCTCCCACCAAAAGTACCTCGGTCTTGTCAGGGTTCAGCTTCAGCTTGTTCCTCCCCATCCAGCCACTCACCGTCTCCAGACATTTGGACAGGGATTCTACGGCCACCCTTGGTGAAGATTTGAATGAGAGGTAGACCTGCGTGTCATCCACATACTTATGACACCGCACCCCAAACCTCCTGATGATAGCCCCCAGCGACTTCACATAGATGTTAAATAGCATCGGGGAGAGGATGGAACCCTGTGGCACCCACAAGTGAGCGGCCACAGGTCCGAAACCTCCTCTCCCAGTGCTACTCTCTGGTACCTGCCAGAGAGGAAGGGCTGGAACCACCGCAATACGGTGTCTCCAATGCCCAACCCTTCCAGGCGGTCCAGGAGGATACCGTGGTCAATGGTATCAATAGCCGCTGAGAGGTCAAGGAGAACAAGGAAGGAGCATTTGCCCCTATCCAGAGCCCTCCTCATATCATCCACCAAGGTGACCAAGGCTGTTTCTGTCCCATGCCCAAGCCTGAAGCCCGACTGAAATGGATCTAGATAACTGGCTTCTTCCAGGTGTGCCTTCAACTGCATCGCCACCACCCGCTCAATCACCTTGCCCAAAAAAGGCAGATTTGAGACTGGGCAAAAGTTGTTCAGAACTTGGGGATCCAAGGAGGGCTTTTTTAAAAGCGGTCTTATCACTGCCTCCTTGAGGGCTGATGGCATCACTCCTTCCTCAAGGGAGGCATTCACCACCGCCTTGATCCCCTCACCCAGTCTCTCTCTGCAGCTCATAATGAGCCAAGATGGTCAAGGATCAAGTAAGCAGGTGGTCAGCCTTACAGATGAAAGCACCTTGTCCACTTCATCAGGAGGAAGAAGCTGGAACCGATCCCACAAAACCAGTGTGCCACAGACCGCCTCCTGCTCACTAACTGTATCCACAGCGCACGGAATAACACTCCTAATCCGATCAATTTTATCTGCAAAGTGCCTTGCCAAGGCCTCACAGGAGGCCTTAGAATGCTCCAGCGGTTCCAGAGCAACTGGACTGACCAGGCTCCAGACTACTTGGAACAGCCTCCTGGGACAGCACTCTGCAGACGCGATAGAGGCAGCATAATACTCCTTTTTTGCTGCCTTCACTGCCACGTGATAGGCTGACGATACAGGTCTAGCCCGTGTCTGATCGCCTTTCGAGCGAGACGTCCGCCACTGGCGCTCTAGCCATCTCACTTCCTATTTCAGAGCTTGTAACTGCGGATTGAACCATGGTGCGGTCCGAGCCCTGTTCAGGGGGAGAGGGAGTTTCGGAGCCACCCGATCTAATGCCCCAGTGATTGCGGCATTCCAGCCACCCACCAGGGTCTCGACTGAGTGGCCGTTGGCGTGCTCCAGAGAATCCCCAAGTGCGTTCAGGAATCCATTCGGATCCATAAGACGCCTGGGGTGGACCATTTTAATGGGTCCTCCATCCCTGCGGAGGGTTTGTGGAACCGAGAAGTCCAACGTCACCAGATAGTGATCTGACCATGACAAGGGGGTGGTGGATATACGCCCGACTTCCAGATCACTCCCCACTTCTCCAGAAACAAACACAAGGTCTAGTGCATGACCGGCTACATGGGTGGGCCCAGTTGGAATATGGTGCAGCTCTCCGGAAGCCGTGGTCTCCATGAAGTCCCGAGGTGCCCCTGTGAGGACGGCCTCCGAATGTACTTTGAAGTCCCCCAACACCAATAAGTTAGGGGTCTGCACATGCACATCAGAGACCACCTCAAGCACCTTGGCCAGGGAGTCAGTTGTGCAGCAGGGTGGACGATACATGAGCAGAATCCCCAGACTGCCCTTCAGGCCCAGCCTCCAGTACATGCACTCAGCAACCTTGGTCTCCCGGAGAGGGGGTCTGGTGAAGACCAAGGACCCTCGATAGACAACAGCCACTCCCCCACCCCGATCCCCAGCCCTCGGCTGCTGTGCATACGAAAATCCAGCTGGGCACATGGCCGCAAGAGTTGGAACAGCGGCCTCAGCCAGCCAGGTCTCCGTAATACATGCCAGGTCTGCACCCTCATCCAAGATCATGTCATGGATGAGGGAGGTTTTCTGGGTAACAGACCTGGCATTGCAGAGCAGCAAACGAAGGCCAGAAGATGGGGTCACGCCTCCCCCAGCCATCCTTTAGCTCTGGACAGGCCCGGAGCAGGGGACAGATACTACACATCTCTTCCTTGTTCCCTTTACCTGCCCCTAGCGCTCTGCCAGCGCCTGCCGCCCAGCCTCAGTATGTTCTGGCCCCCAACACTCCCCCCACTGCCTCCATCAGGTGGACATATGCCCCCTTGCTTCCACCTATCAGTCAGGCTACCCACCCCTAAAAGCACAACAGATTCCCCCCCAAATTTAAAAACAATTTAAAAATCCCCTTTAAAAATACTGCCAGGCAGGAGTCCACGGTGGTGATGGTGGTGGTGGCAGCAGCAGGCATGGCGGCAGCAGGCACGGCAGCAGCTGGCACGCCTCTTCCCCCGTGGTGGTAGTGGTGGCTTCTCCTGCAGGCCCTGGCTCTCCCAGGCCACCTCAGCCAGCGGATTAACTCCACTGATGAAATGTAGCTCATATAGTCCTGGAAGCAATTCTTCTTGTGTCTGTAAATGAAGCCATATGCTTCACGCTGCTGTATGCCCACAACTAAAATTCTGTTTCTTTCACCCCTAGCAATGAGATCTATATTGCGCCCTCTGGTGTTCAAAAAGAAAGAATTCAGGTAGGTACTGGTACCATTTTTGCCATCCTTGAATATAAATCTGCAGCTTTATCCTATCCATGTTTACTCAGAAGGAGCATTTCCTGCATTTTCATGTGTGCCAGAATTAAAAGAATGGAGTATAAGGAATCTCAGTCTCATCTTTCATTTGTTTGTCTTTAATCCTTTGAAAAAGAGAGGTTTGAAAACTGGAGGCCAAGCTAAGATTGCGTTAACTGCAAACAGTGAATAAGTGTGTGGTAACTGCATGCTTATTAAAGTCAAGCGACACAAATCAAATATAATTAGTAAGGCTGTAGTCTTGTACATGCTTACCTGGAAGTAAGTATCATTGACTTCAATGGGGCTTGCTTCTTAGTAGACACATACAGGATTGCAAAGTAATATAGCATTTAAAAATTATTTGCATCTGTATTTATATAGTGCCTTTTAATGAAAAACTGGACATAAGGTCTTTCCAGTGTTATAAATTAGTTCATAGGCACATGAATAATTCTTATACCACAAAAGCGTTTTAACATAACTTTAAAACCCTATAAAATGCTATTTATTCTGCTATGGGGCAAACCTGGCTTTCCCTGTCTTCACAATTGAGTCAGTGGGCCTGTCTGTGATTCAAATACTGATCCCACTCATCTATCTTGTCCCTGACCATCAGGCAGGTTGTCCTCATGCAGCATGTACTTTTCTTTAAGTGTTCTTTCACTTTATTTTATAGAATCATTGAGTTGGAAGGGGCCATTTAGGCCATAGAGTCCATCACCTTGCTCAGTGCAGGAATCCAGTTTAAAGCATCTCTGACAGATGGCTGTCCAGTCTTTGCTTGAATAATAATAATAATAATAATAATAATAATAATAATAATAATAATAATAATATATTTATTTATTTATATCCTGCCTTTTTCCCAATACTGGGACACAAGGTGGCTTTACAACATTAAAACTTGTAGAATTAAAATCTATACATAGAAGTATAAATAGAAGTATACAAAAGTTTAAAATATAATTAAACTATCAATAATATTAAAATTGTATAAAATAGCAAAACGTTAAAAGAAATATAGTATCAATCTGTCATATTCTCACAGGTCCAGAATAGCTATCCCCAAAGGCCTGCTGGAACAAAAAAGATTTACCTGCCTGCAGAAACATACCAAGGAGGCTGCCACTCTCGCCTCCCTGGGAAGGGAGTTCCAGAGCCTTGGGGCAGCCACCGAGAAGGCCCTCTCCCGCATTCCCACCAGACATACCTGTGATGGTAGCCTGTTGGCGAGAAGGGCCTCCCCTGAAGATCTCAGGGCACGAGTAGGCTCATAGGGGAGAATACGGTCTTTCGGATAACTGAATATCTCCCACAATGGAGAACCCACCACCTCCCTAGGCAGTTGCTTCTATTTTCTGACTGCTCTGACCATTAGGAAGTTTTTCCTGATGTTCAGCTAAAATCTGCCTTCCTGTATCTTAAGCCCATTATTTTTAAATGGAAAATTCATTTTTAAAATGTCCTAAAAACCTGTTCCAGGGATGGGGGAAGGTGAGGTTCCAACATTTCAAGAGTCAGCCAATCGCTGGTGTTTACAGCCAGCTCACGCTGCACACAGGAAGAACTGGCTTTCCCTGAGCTTGAACTCAGACAGGGAATTGTACATCTGTATAGAATGCAGTGTGTGCTTCTACAGTGGCTTGACTGCTCAAACAGTGTACCCCTACATGTCCCCTCAGAATCTGATTAAAATGAATTTGCTTTATCAACATAGGACCATACATCTCTTGTTTTCCAGCAATTATTCAACATATGAATACATTTGGTTGTGTAACCACATCTCTCCAAAACTGCCATGATCTTTCAAACCTTCATAATTTCATTCAAGAAAATATAAACTCTTGCTGAAAAGAGGTATGAGTGTGATAGAAAGCTACATCCATCTACTATCCCAGCTGAGTGTCTCTAGTTCTTTCATTATAGCCGGAAGATATGTTTGTGTGTGACATTGAAGAACGGGACATTAGTGGACCTCCAGCACACAAGAAACTAAGGAAGAGCCAATGTACACCTCTGTTTATGAATGCTTACACCATGAGAGGTATGCAGTAAGTAGTGTTTCCATAAAATCAGTACTAAGTATGCATGAAAGTGTATTTTGTCGACAAAATTGAGATTTCTTAACTAGAAATGCAGCATGACTAGAGGGCAGCTTTACTATGGTATAATTCTGTTCTTGCAATAACAGCCAAAAGATCTCTGTGTATTTATTTTACTTTATTTCCAGCATTTATAGGTCATGCTATTAGAAAAAGTTATCTGAGCAGCTCACAAAATATAAACAAGTGGGTCTGTTGGGTTGGGTGCTGTTTTTATTATGTTGTTGCTGGGCTTTTATTGTATTTCAATGCATTGTTTTATTATTGCTTTATTTATGATTGTAAGCCGCCTTGAGTGCCATTTTTCTTGGTAGAAAAGTATGGTACAGATCAAATAAATAAACAGACATGTTCATCAAGCTTCATTGACTGGTGATGCCTAAGAAATTGGTTATACTGACCTAGTGAAACTCTAAAATGATCTCTGAAGATTACAGTGCAGTCTACTTTCTGTTGATTTTTTTAAAAAGTGAATTATTTTGCCTTTAATTTACCTTGTCCATATTAGGAGGATATTTTGGAAAGATGGTGGGTTTATACTTCAAGAATATATAGAAAAAGGAGCTAACATTGAATGGCAATGTGTGAGTCATGTTTTTGTTCAGAAAAGAACAACATAAAGTTTTTCTTCCCCTTTGCCCTCTTAGGAGCAGGGGCAGTGATTCATACTCACTCCAAAGCTGCTGTAATGGCCACACTTCTCTATGCAGGAAGTGAGTTTAAAATTACTCATCAGGAAATGATAAAAGGAGTCAAGAAATGTACCACAGGAGGATATTTCAGGTAATTTTCTGTTGATAAGAGGTTTGGGGCTCCTATTGCGTTTTCCTTCACACATGCAGCTTTCACTAATTTCAGAAAAATATCTTTTCCCCGCAATTCACATAATCTGAAATGATCTCCCCCTCCATTTTCCTGGTCATCTGCCTAACCGAAAAAAATATAATCAGCTTTTTTCTTTTTCCTAGAATGTTGATGTATACAGATTTTTTTTTTTGGGGGGGGGGGGGGCTGCTACACAGAAATTAAAGGAACTTATTACCTGGTGATTTTCCAAAAAAATATAAGACAAATGTCTTCTCCTGCCCTTTATAAATCTATGGCAGTAGATGCAGGAGTACTTAATATCTCCATAGAATTTCTGATTGAGGTTACAGATATTTTGGAAGAAGTGGGTGAAGCAGGGGAGAAGTCATTGATCAAAGTCCAATTTCCTGCCTTTCCAACAATTTAGCACACATCTATGCATTATTGTAAAAATGTCTCTCATTTTTCTAGTACCTAGGGTGTCTTGGGCTACCTCTGCACCAAACTTAAACCTTGCAGCTAGTTTAAGAATAGCTTGATCATTTGGGAGTAGTAGTAATAATACAGAATACATACTATTTGTGTTGCATTATCCAATTGTAAGGTAAGTCTGTACTATCATTTGCCATATTACAGATAGGGAGACTGAGGCAGAGAGAGAGTGGTTTGCCTACAGCTACCTGGTGAGTTCATGGCAGAGGTTTGATTCAAACTGGGGAGTTATTGATTCATAGCTCTGTTTCTTAGTAATGATGCTGCACCAGCTCTCACTTCATGTCCCCCATTTCATGTAGAAGGATGTGAGCAAATATCTCCTTTCAGACTTTTCTGGTAATCAGGATATCTTGAACTGTGTGTACTAAATGTAGTTTAGTAAACATTTGGAAGTAAACTAACAATCATAATACGAGTGATATATAATGGCGATATATATTCTCACAATTATATCTCATTTTAGAACATAAAGTTCAATCATATGTTTCATTGAAAATCGTGACCTGTTTAATCTATTATCTCTGTCATGCCTCTACATAGGTAGTACACTGCCAATTTTAATTAATTTGGTTTAAACAATGCCAGGTTAACTTAATCCCACTTTGGTATTCGTTGTTCAAATTCCAGAGAGGAACATGCTGCATCTTGTTCACAGCCGAGATTCTCAGATTATTATTTGAATAATAAAGATAATCCACTAGAACTTCCAGGCAAGCAATTATACTTGGGAACTTAAAATTAGTTTCATAGAAGTCAGATCCTATTTTGGCTTCTCATCCCCTTTCATAATGCAAGAACTTAGACACATCCAGTGCAATTGTTATGTAGTATAATTTTCACATAATGCATAATTCGCTTTTGGATCAAACTGCTGTAGCATATTAAGATGACCAGTAGCATAAATAGAATTAACCCCTTCTGCTGGTAGAACAGCTTCTGTAAGAGAAATGGGGAGAGGGTGATTCCTTCTTCCAATTTCAACCCCCGCCCCCTCCCCACATACCATCAAAATCTGCTCTGGAGAATTGGGGAGGGGCCCTCTTGAGCAGATCTGTGGGGGTATGTGTAGGGAGGAGGAGCGGGAATTCTTGTTTTTCAAGTGTGCTTGCACATCTTTGGATTTCACCCTAAATTCATGGATGGTCTTCCATTGGCCCTGCTTGCAGGGATAGTCAGGAACATAACCTTCCTATTCTGACTATTTATTTATTTATTTATTTTATATCATTTCATTTCTATACTGCCCAATAGCTGAAGTTCTCTGGGTGGTTCACAAAAATTAAAACCAAAAAGCGCAGGATAAAACAATATAAAATATGAAAGCATTAAAACCACAATATAACAATACAACCAGAATTAACAAAGCAGCAACGCAGAGATTTAAAGTACAGATTTAAAACACCAAAGCTAAGAGACTAGGAAGCTAAAATGTTAAAATGCCTGGGAGAATAAAAAGGTCTTCACGCAGTGCCAGAAGAAATGCTATGTAGATGCCAGGCGAACCTTTCTAGGGAGCTCATTCCACAGCCAGGGTCCCACAGCAGAAAAGGCCCTCTTCCTGGTAGCTACCCACCTCACTTCCTTTGGCAGGGGCTCCTGGAGAAGGACCGCTGAGGATGAATTTAGGGTCTGGGCAGGCACATATGGGAGGAGGCGATCCTTCAGATAACCTGGCCCCAAGCCATTAAGGGCTTTGAATGTTAATACAAGCACTTTATCAGGCCTGGAAATGGACTGGCAGCCAGTGCAACTGGAAAAGTACTGGCGTAATGTGATCTCGTTTGCCAGTCCCTGTTAACAATGTTACTGCTCCATTTTGGACCAGCTGAAGGTTCCGGACCATTTTTAAAGGCAGCCCCACATATAACCCATTGCAGTAATCCATACGAGAAGTTATCAGAGCATGGATAACTGTAGCTAGGCTATCTCTGTCCAGATAAGGGCATAGTTGGTATACCAGCCTAAACTGATAAAAAGTGCTCTGTGCCACTGAGTTCACCTGTGCCTCAAGTGACAGGTCTGGGTCAAGAGCACCCCAGATTACAAACCTGATCCTTTAGGGGGAGTGCAACCCCCTCCAGACCAGGTTGAATCTCACCTAGCTGGGCAGACGAACCACCCACTAACAGTACCTCCATCTTGTCTGGATTGAGTTTGTTTATTGGCCGTCATCCAGTCCATTACCATGCCCAGGCACTAAATTCAGAACAGCCACTGCCTCACCTGAGTTTGATGAGAAAGGAAGGTAGAGCTGGGTGTCATCCACATACTGATGACCTCCTCCACCGTTTCATGTAGATGTTGAACAGCATGGGGAATAAAATAGAGCCATGTGGAACCCCATGGCATAATTGTCATGGCACAGAGCAATAATCCCCCAGCACCACCTTGTGGAATCAGCGATGCAAGTAGGAGTTTTATCGCTTTTAATATTTTAACTGTTTTTATGTATTTCATTGCTGTGAGCTGCCCTAGGAGGGCTTCTGCCCTGAAAGGCGGCCAAGAAATTGTTTAAATTAAATAAATACATAAACAAATAAATAAATAGCAAGCAGGTGATCAATAAAAGATTAATAACAAGCAGTCCAGTATTACACTGCTTGTGTGCTTTCCTTGGCTGCTGTTTGGAAACAGAATGCTGATGAGGGTGAGTTGTTGGTCTGATACAGCATAAGTTATTTTGATGCTAGTAAGTTCTTAAGACAAACATACATAAAAGCCAGTGCAATTGACATGGTCCAGCCAAAATTAGCAAAGTTCAAACTTCTTTGAAATCAAATGAGGTGTGCAGTGCAAACCATGGCTACTCAGACATAAGCCCCACTGAGTTCAGTGGGGCCTTCTTCCAGGCATGTATGGGATTGCTGCCTTAAGGGGCAATCCTAAGCAAGTTTAGACAGAAAAAAGCCCTACAATTCCCAGCATGCCCCAGCCTAGATAGGGCATGCTGGGATTTGCAGGTCTTTTTTCTGTCTTAACATGCCTAGGATTGTGCCTTTAAGTACTTGTTGTGGATCATCCCCATTGATAGTATGCAGCTAAATAGTCCTATCTAGTCTTTTGGAGTACCGTGACCACTGAAGTCATGATTAACAGATCGGAACATAGATGAAGGGAGGAGGTTTTCAAATAAATGTTTGTTTCCGAAACCTCCTAGTGTGAACAAGCTTGATGTTTACTATTTCTTGATCATTTAGTTCCTCTTTCATTTAGACTATGCTTGCTCGAAGATCTTTTTAATACTGTGGTAGCATATTGCTGCTGTGGTCAAATGGTTTATTGGATTTTTAATTTTGATAATGTATTGGATTTTATTACATGTTTTCATTAATTGATTGATAGCTACCTGTGAGAAGTTGAGGAAGAAAATCGGGGCGTACATGTTTTAAATCAATCAATCAAGAAATCTAACTTATTATTTGGGGCCAAGATTTACTAGATAGCAGAAGTATAATCCCTTTTCTCATTTTTTCAGATATGATGATACCTTAGTGGTTCCCATTGTTGAGAACACACCTGAAGAGAAAGACCTGAAGGAGAGAATGGCGCAAGCAATCAATGAGTATCCAGACACCTGTGCTGTGCTGGTCAGGCGTCATGGAGTTTATGTTTGGGGAGAAACTTGGGAAAAAGCTAAGACAATGTGAGTACAGCTAGGAAGTTTATAGTTAAAACAGTAGCCCTCTGCTATTAGAAATATCAGTTCATGTTGCGCTCAAGTATAATTAGAAAATTCATTTCACTTTCAGGTGAAACCACCACCACCTCCACCTCACTTAAATTTTCCCCTTTCAGATTGCGCATAGTAAAGGTGCCCCTGGTCATATCATTCAATTTTCATATGTTGTTTTTCAAATATTTCCAGAGACTCAATTGGCATTATCACAAGTTTTTCCAGTTTTAACCTAGACCTGGGGTGGCAGTGGGGGCAGGGGATGGGGAAGCAATTATGTTTATTGGCTGATGAAAACTAGCACCTCAGAATTCTATTTATCACTAATTAGGGTAGTGGTCTTAAAGTAGAGGGAAAAAGTTAGCAAAATGACTTTGCAGAGGAACAAAAGGCAATCGTCAATGACAAAGTGATTTACCTTGAACCAAATGGATTTTTTAAAAAATCATCACCATCATCATGCAACAAGATGCCAACCTGTTCTATTTTTCCTGTTTTCTTTTATATTCAGGTGTGAATGTTATGACTACCTCTTTGATATTGCAGTACAAATGAAGCAACATGGACTTGATCCTACTACAGTCCCAAATGAGGAAAAGGGGGTTGTTTAATGTCTCAACATTTCTTCCCAAGACGATTCTAATGTTTCAGTGCATATTGTTATAAAAGGACTCTAGGCTTCATGTCTAAGTAAACAAACAGTGTGCAAAATATGTGCTTGCCACTTTCAGTGCCACGTTGTTACCAAAGGCAGACCATTGTATGTTGTTTATTCAAATCCTGAAGCATGTCCAAGACTGTCTGAGACAGCATCCAATGCTTCTGTTCTGCGAGCAACCAACCCAGCCAGGTCCCTTCCGCAAGCAGCACTTACCACTTGCAGAACGGAGATTTAGCATTTCCGGGGACAAGCCCCAAAGCAAGTGGAAACAGTCGTTTCTGGAATAGGGCAGGTTGGCAGAGCTCCCTTATGTGAGCTCCACCAGCCTGCCCTTTTCCAGAAGCACTAGATCTCCCTTTCCCTTGCTTACACAGTACAGTCATTTTTTTAGAGTCTTCCTTGTTGTTCATATTAATTTGGGGGCAGTATACACTTATCAAAATATGTCAGTCTTGTAATTTTTGAAATTACTGTTAGAATTTTTGAAATAAAAGCTATGTTGTATTATGAAAGCCTAGCACGGCACCTAATGGGGGAAAAATAATGTTCAAACCAGCTTTAGACTTGGACGTGTTGAAAGAGTGCCATGTATAAAAGTATGCCAGAATAAGACATTAGCCTTCCCTTTTTGAAAAGAGTAACAATAATAATCTCTTTCACTGTCCTCTTTGTTTTAATAAGTTGGAATATATTTTCTCATGTATTGTTTTCATCGTTAATATAAAATACATGTCTGCACAAGCTAATCAGAGGATACATTGTTCCATAATTAAAGGTATTTGAGAAGGAATGGGAATCAACCTAAAAATAGTATACAGAAATGGATGGCATCTTTTAAAGGTCACTTTTACTGTATAAAAACTTTTAAGGTTAAAGATTTCTCCATTTACCTTTAAAAAAAAAAGCATTTGGAGTTAAATGTGTCACCTTATAATTTGGTGTTTTAACAAAAGGTCAATCAGGAATACATTAAGATAATGTCCAATTTAATAGTGTTTGCTCTTTGCAGACAAGATCAGTGGTATGCAGTGGTATCCTATGGGTTATTATGCTAGGAAATGGTCATGATTAGGCAACAGGGCTGGCTTGTATATATTATATAATACATGAGCAGGTTCAGTCTAGCTACAATCTATGCTGCTCCCATAAGATCTTTTAAAACAGGAATAGGGAGCATATGCCTGTCCAGAGGTTGCTGGACTACAGCTCGCATCATCCCCTCACCACTGACCATGTTTGGTAGGGTTGATAGGAGTTGGAGCTATAAAAGGAGCCAAAATAGCCGTGGGATTGATGTGGTTTCCTTTCTGTTCCAGAGTTGTTCTGCTCTAAGGTTTGAATCAAATGCTGACTTTTGGGGTGGCCAGCCACACCATTTCTACATAGGGAAACGTTTGTATCTAATAGCCCCCACAAGACAGGCAACGTTTGAACTTTTCTCGGAGGGTGGGGGAAAGGAAAAGCGTATTTTTACGCTCCCATGGTCAGTTTCACTCTGGCAACTAAAAGCCAACATCTTGCAGTGCATCTGGCAGATGCTCAAGGTTTGGTGAAACTTCAAGGGCTAGAAATTCCACAATTATGCACCAGCCATCTTGTCTCTATGCCCTCATTTTAAACAGACTTTTTGCACCTTCAAGAAAAGCTCCTTTGGCTGTCAGAAACCACAAGAAAGCTGCCCAGCTGCACCATGTTTAGGCAACAGTTTCAACCTCATCAGTAGTAAATGATAATGCTGGTCGTCGGCTGTGCTACCTTTCATGGCTTCAGTTGGCATGAAAGGCGCACAGATGGTGCACACAGACGCTTATGGTTCAGTGGGCGCCTCTGAAGGGAGGGGATTTTATCCAATGCCACCTTCCACCTGTTCTGAAGGGTCCCGCTGGAATCAAAGAAAAGTGTGTGCTTTCTTACGTTAGCAGAGGCATCTGCTGATCAGAACGGCAGCACTGGATTCCACCCACAGGTAGGTGGCATGCTACTTTGATCACAGCCATTCAGTAGCATAGGGGCAGAATATTGGAACCCTGAACTAGATATATTGAAGACCTTACTTCTCCTAGTAAACAGTCTTCCAAGTATTTGTCCCAAGGTGCTATATAAGTGAAAGTTATAAGCAACTTATGTTTTCAGTATTGCTATAGTTGCGTCACTAATGTATTAACAAGTGGATTTGTTATTGATTTTTCAGCATATGCATATAAAGTATACGTGGAAACCACCTTACTGAAGACCTTTTCCAAACCGCCCTATATTTCCTATTTTGTATTGATTATGAAAGTGTGTCCAGTTGAAGGTCACTGAAGTTTGTTCAGTTCAGTCTGTTCTTGATAGCCAACCAGGCTTTTGCATATGCCTCAGACTAAAAACGCAAAACAAGAAAATTACAGCATCAGCATACAGCAGAAAGGGCATCAAGGTACAGAGTCCTCAAATCTAAATACAGTAGTCATTCCAAAAGAAAGTGAACCGAATCCTCTACCTTCTGGCATCCAACTGGACAATGTCTATCCACCCTATGTTGTCCACTATAGCATCATCTTTAAGGGGTTTAATGTTTAATCTGCATTTAGTTAAGAGCCATCTACAAACATAAGGGTAGATAAAAGAAAATATCGGGGCAATTTCCCAGAAAGTGCTGTAAAATCATTATATAGCATGTTGGAACAGCACTTGGCCACTAGTACAGTAGTAGTCTGGAAGTCAACATCGATCAAACTGATTGAAGTTAATATTAGCAACTGATGTAACCTCACCACAACATCAATACTTATTAATTGCTCATGCAAATTAGAACATACAGTACTTATTTTCAGTGCTATCTTTGTTTTCTCAAGGGTTACATGGCAATCAGAGGGGACTATGTGATCAATTTAATAAAGATGTACAGACTGCCTTTATAAAATCTCACCAGATAGCATGCCATCAGATAATTTCTGTTCTTTTTATTGCCCATGGTATGTTTTGGTAGTAGGGAGAAGATGCTGCTGTAATTTTGTGTTTTGACAGTGCTTTGATGGTTGTCTGATACTCCTTTTCAATAAATGTAAATTTTGTTGACATTTCATCTATGGAAGGGGTCAACTCTGTAATTATCAATCATCTTCTCCAATCAGCCTCATCACCTTCAGCCTTTCTGTGAATTAATAATAAATTTATGAATGAAAATATGTATGGGCATTAGAGTCAACATAGCAGTCTGATGATGATGATGATACGTTAAAGGAGTAGTTTGGGATTCCTTGTGCACTGAAACAACTTCACTAGGTCTGGAATTTACAAGATTTTTCAGTGTATAAGGACTGTATCCAGCTGTGTCTGCCATCAAAATGGACACTGATGGAAGAATGGATTTCTCCTCCCCCTGAACCCCCCCCAAATCTGCTCTGTAGGGTTGGGGGGCCCTCTGAAGCACATTTGGAAGGAGCACAGGGGCTTGCAGGGGGGAGGAGAGAAAGAGGAGGTCCCGCTTCATGAGCATGAATCTGGTTGTATAACCTTGAATGGACCTTATCTTTTTTTCTAGTAACATCAGAACCCCATTCCTATCACTAACCAGTCTGAAAGCCTGAATATATATATATATAGAGAGAGAGAGAGAGAGAGAGAGAGACTATGCCCAAGAGAAACTAATCAATGGGACTTGGGACTAAATTAAAGTGATCTGATATAAGAGAGTAAGAGGCTATATATCTATTATCATCGGGTAAAGTATTTTTCCCACACAGTGGGTGCCTTGCCTACTTCGTGGTTCTTAATGACTTGGTTTATGATTACTAGCGGATGTTTCATTTAAAAGCTGCCCTACCCATTTCCAGTGCATCACCTAAAATATTAAAAGGGTATTTCATCATATGAATTCATTCCCTAAGACATATCCCACTACCATCAGTAGTACAGCAAGGTGATACACTATATCTGATCATAGTACTACAAAATGACTTCGCTTTAATATATAAGCTATAGGTCAATAGGTAGTGACATCACTACATAAAAGGTAACTTGATAATCAAGCATGTTAAGCCTTAATTGAGTTATGAATTGTAATTTTAAAGCATTTTGTTAACACAGATTAAATTCCTCATCTTAAATCATACGTATCTTGTTAACTTTTTAACTTTGCTATTTTGGGTTTCTTCCATCAAAATTCAGAAATTGGGGATAAAATGTTTCATGTGCTCTAGTCTCAAATCTCCTTGTGTAGAAGCACAGTATAAGGGTAAGGTGTGTTGCCCCCCCGCCCGCCCCAATGAATAAATAAAGACTTGTGTCCATAGAAAAGCTGATGGTGATTGACAGTGTTCAAAACTTGAGACTGTAAGTACGCAATTGCATTGTTTTGCCCAACTGATACCTCTTTAGAAGCAGATGTCTTAGACCTTAGAGAGATGCAATGGAAAAGCTTTTAATCTTCAGAAACCTGTTCAACAAGAATATAAACCACAAAGGGTAGTGTAACTCTTGAATCAGTGGACTTTTTAAAACATTTGGGGGAGAGGGAGGTTATTATAAATATACCATATTTTGATAAAGAGAAAGGGTAGGCTTATGATTATATATTCTTGAGCACACTCCGGGAGAGAGCGCAGGACAGGAAGGCCTGGCATGCTATGGTCCATGGGGTCACGAAGAGTCGGACACGACTGAACAACAACAAATGATTATATTAAACTTAATTCAAGGGTTTATTTTAAGCTGTCCAAAAGGATAATGTTGGTCTCAATGTGGCTCGCAAAGTGCCCCAGAAAATGTTACACTGCTGAAAGGTGCAGAGCTAGTTCACTGGAACCTGCGTATTTTCTGCCAAAATAAACATTTGAGGAGTGGCTAATACCCAATTCATACATTATTGCTACAGCATGCCTGCTGGCAAGAAACTGTTTACATATGTTTGGAGCTCCATCCCACAGCAGTGGCGATGCCATCTCAATTCACAAAGAGCTTCTTTTAACCTACAGGAATTGTTTATCACTTATAAATGCCTAAAATTTGCTAAGCGCTGTACAGATATTGAAAGATAAGACAGCCGCAGGCCCATGATCTAATGGACATGAAACAAATGGAAGGGGGAGAGAAAAGGAAGCGAAGCAGGTACCAATTATTGAAATTCCATAATCTCAGCAGAATCATCTGAGTCTCCTTGCCTTTATGTACACATACCCACAAAACCCAGGAGCCCAATGCAGAGCCCATAGGAAGCTGCCTTATACTGAGTCACACCGTGGTCCATCTTGACCAGTATTGTCAACACTGACTGGCAGCAGCTCTCCAGATTTTTAGGCAGATGTTTTTCCTGCCCTACCTGGAGATACTGGGGATCGAACTTGGGACCTTCTGCCTGTCAAGCATGTATTCTCCATCTCAGCCACAGCCCCTCCCAAAGAGTGTACGTCCCATCACTTCTGCAGTCCAGAGTAACTGGCTTTTGGAGCCAGGTGTTCTTTCTGGCAGGAAGGGGAAGCTCCTCCCTGCAGTGGATGGCCCAGGTTGGTCTTCCCTTTGCCATGACGTACTTCCTGGGAAGCAGGGGGTGCTGTGACCCTTGCTCCCCTTGCTAGTGCCAGAGTGTGATTCCCTTTGGTTCTGCAGTCCCCAGACAACACCATCTGGCCCCTCCAACCCAAGACTGTACCATGCTTGGATGTTGCCTGCATAGCCAGAAAAATCACTAGGTCAGGGAGAAGGATTTTAGCCTAGCCTTCTCCCTAGTGCATTAGCTTTCTATGTGCAGTGCATTTTTGACATAGGAGAGCACTCAGATATGATTTTGCTCACATAATAGTTAAACTCCCAGGGCATGGTCTCAAGCAGTGGAGGCTGGTGGCTCCGATTTCAGTGGGCTGTGGATCTGCTCTGGGTTTCAGTCAGAACCCTGAAGGAGCTATCCAAGGTGCCCCAATTTTGGGGATTGGGCTCAGCACCTTGGATAGCTCCTTTAGAGTTCTGACTGGAACCCAGAGCAGATTCATAGCCCCACTGAAATCAGAGCCGCCAGCCTCCACTAGTCTCAAAGCACATGATTCAGGCACCTTGCTGAACTTAAGCAGATGTGGGCCTGGCCAGTGCCTGGATGAGAGACCACCTAGGACTCCCACCCTCATGTGCACTACCTTGAATTCTGTAATGGAAGAAAGGAAGGATATAAATGTATTAATAAAGTGGTACAGTTGTAGGAGGAATGCATGTGTTTTTCCCACAAGTTTGAATTAGCTAATAAATGGTAATACTGGAAGTCAAATATTCTCACTTAGAAACAGGATTAGGGTTGTTATTTGCATCTACTTGTAATGTCACAATCCAAAATTCGGCTTTGGAACCAGCATTAAAAAAAAAAAAATTCAGCATGCATAAAAATGCGCCTAAAAGTCACTTAACCCTAACCTGCCTCTTGAAACAGACTGTATTATCCCTCCAGTAATGGCTTGTAAACAGTCTCAAGTTAACATCCAATTTGAAGAGGAATAGCTGTACAAAGGCCTTAGTTATGCAATCCTTAATTCGAGATACGCATTGTACAAAGTCACACAAAAGAGGAAATAAGATACTAACTCCTTTGCCCAAAGATACACTTCTTACTACCTTGGCTTAACACTGCAGCTTCATCAAGTTATTAATCACAAGCCAACACAAATATATCACATCCATGTCCCCCAAATTATATTCAGCCTTCTGGGGAAATCCCCCCCTCTGCCTGGTGAGCATACACACGCACTCATAAGTTATAAGTGCATGAGTTCAAAAGGTTTTACAGAGTTAATTCTGTATTTCATCCAGTGGAATCAGGACAAGCATCCCCAAATCATATCTGGATTACTATTTGAAGACAGCAGAACTAGTGTCTATTATAGACCTTATATTAGCAACCCTACTTTTCCTGTCTTCTTCAAAATTAACCCAGTTAATGTATGATCTTTCTGACACATGCAATGAGCATACAGAAGTCTCTTCTTAGGAATGTCTGAGGCACTCTTAAAAATACTTCTTTTGTCCAGTGTAAGTAGTCAGCAGTAACAGGTATGATTGTTCTATTCATGAAGTACACAATATTTATTAAGCCATACCCCAAAATAATAACCTGGTAACCTCTCATTATTAGGGCCGCGGTGGCTTAGTGGTTAAGACGCTGAACTGCAGACCGGAAGGTCGGCAGGACAGCAGTTCGAGACCTGAGTGCTGCGTGAGTGAGCTCCCATCCTCAGTCCCAGCTTCTGCCAACCTAGCAGTTCAAAAGCAAGAAATTGCAAGTAGATAAATAGGTACCGCTTCGGCAGGAAAGGTAACAGCGTTCCGTGCACCTCGGTGTTCAGTCATGCCGACCACATGACCACGGAAGCGTCTTCGGACAGCGCTGGCTCTTCGGCTTAGAAATGGAGATGAGCACCACACCCTAGAGTCGAACATGACTGGCTGGGGACACCTTTACCTTTTACCTTTAACTTCTCATTATACCTTCATTGGTAACATACTTGACACTTCCAAATTATCTTTCTTATAGCCAGCATGTTAACAACAATGGCTGGTGCACAGTGTGCACATCATTGTGCCAGTGTAAGCCTTGAGAGCCTCAGATCTGCATGAACCATTTGCTGGGACATAGTCCTAGAGTGGTGATGCAGTGGTAGAGGAAAGGACAAGGAGGAGTGTGCTAGCATTGCACTGCAGTTACAGGTGGCAATTGCATTCCATTGTACAAGAAGGGCTGCACCTCAGTGGCAGAGTACATGCTTTGCACACACAAGTTCTCAGGTTCAGTCTCTGGGATCTCCAGAAAGGGGTGGGAAAGAAGATCCCTGTCTGAAGCCCTGGAGAGCCACTGCCAGTCAGTGCACTGGGTCTCCAGTGAGACAGATGGGCCAGTGGTCTTGTCTTTGTATAAAGCAGGTTCCTATGTTCCTAAGTCAGTTCCTTTGGCCTGAGGAGCATAATAGAGAGGAGAAGCAGCAGCAGCTACAGCGTCCAGCGCAGCTATTCACTTTCACTCCCGTATGCAATGGTGATACAAGAAGAGTCCGGGAGATGGGGTTATAACTTAGACTTTAGAATAGGGATCAGCAAGTAGAGACTTGAGGGCCAAATTCAGCTCTCTGAGGTGTACCACTTGCCAACCCACGGGAAAAGGGCTGTGTCAACAGAGTGGTTGCTATGGAAACAAGACTTACCATAAATTCACTTTGAGGGATGGGGGCAGAGGTCCGGCCTATCACAGCCCTCTTTCCCTATCTCAATTAAAATTAGCTGCTGTCCAGAGGTACAAACTTTCGCTATTTGGAATGCCTAGGATTAAAATGTGTGTGTGCTTTTAAGGTATCAAACACATTGTTTAGGTTTATAGGGGCAGCTCTGGAAGTTTGCATGAACACATAACTATGAGCATGATTTCCTGTTAAAAATTTGCATAATCTTGATCAGGGAAGAGCTAGGGAAAACCTGATGGATTATTTGGCTGCCAAGCCCCAAGTGTAATTTATGCGAGTGGAAAACTTTTTATTAGTACCTCAGAATTCTGGGAAATTTAGGACTATTCTGCAGCAACAGGGTCACACTCCTCCTAGTTAAGTCACTATGCAGAAAAACATCTCAAAAGATGCCTTTGCCTTTACAATGGATGCATTTTAATTAAGCCGCTCAGTAAAAATGCAATCCTTTGGAGCGTTACTTATCTTGAATGTCATCATTTGTGCTGTGATCTTTTCTAGGGTCAAAGCTCTGTTATGTGGATCAGCCAGCAGGTTACAATGACTTGATATGCCCATCATACTACAAAAAAAGAAAAAAGAATCCAGTCTACACCTAGGAAAGATCTAGCCAAAAAATGAAACAATAAAATTTCACAATATAGCTAGGTGTGTTTTACTCCGTTTGTCTGTAAAAAGAGGAGTGCCAATGTAGGAGTATAATAAAGAGCGACTCAAGAAAAAGTACATTAGTAATTAATGACTTCACATAAATCCATGTGAACCCATTTAAAAACTGAATCACTGGCTGTGACTGGGCTGTATTCTGAATCAATATGACTTGTCAAAACAAAGACAAGTAAAAAAAAAAAATTCTCCCTGAAAGCCAGGAATCAACCAGTGGGCGAAACACTTTTGCTCTGGGAGCAAATATGAAAGATGGATCCTTCCCAAAACCACCTAGGTGATGAGCTTTTTAGTTTTGTTATAGAATAGCAGGGGGTGAGGAAAGAAACATACCGCCCTGGTAGACTACAAACCAATCTTCCTCAATCTGGTGCCCTCCAAATATTTTGGATTACAACTCCCAGCATCCCGACTATTGGCCATGGTGTCTGGGGCTGATGGGACCTGGTCCAAAACATTTGGAGGCTACCACTTTGGGGAAGGCTGCTATAAGCTTTGAATGAAGAGGGTCCCCCAGGTCCAAGATCCCTACCTTTTCCAGTTAAAAGGGTGAGACAGCAAGTGAAGGAAAGACTTCTGCTTGAGATCCTGAAGAGACCCAGGGAGTAGTCAATATTAGAGTAGATGGACAAATAGCCTGAGCTGGTGTAAGGCAGCTTCCTACATTCCTGCTGCATGATGATCTAAGGAAGACATGGAAGGGCCAAGCATCAGCTCATTGGGCTTGATCGTTGTGGGAGATGGTTTCCACTGCATCATAAAAACAGCCATGCTAGATCAGACAAATCTGTTCACACAGTGGCCAACCAGCTGTTGACTGGGAACCCACAAGCAGGGCATGAGCGCAACAGCACCCTCCCACCTATGTTCCCCAGCAACTGGTATACATAGCCTCACTGCCCCTGGTCCTGGATCTATTGTAGAATGTGAAGCACAGGGGGGCAAGCACGTGCTGCCTGCTGGGATTGCAGGGCTGGCACTTATGGAGAGGTAGAATAAGACACAGGACATTTTCAAAGAGGAGGCTAAGCTGCCCTTGAGATTCTCCAGCACTGTTTACATGAGTGTTGTTCAAGTAGAATCCAAAGCAGAAAATGCATTTGTCATTCAAATGAATGTTCTGACCAATGTAGATCTTATGTTCACATCACATGACAAAGCCTCATACATGGGAACATCTATATTTGGGGAATCCAACACTAGGTGGTTATGTGAAATACCTATGGGAACTGAAGGAGGGGGAGGAGGATGCTGAAATACAACGTTGGCTGCCTGAGGTGAAGGACAAGATGGCACCCTCCCCATTCCATGTACAGAGGCAAGCTGGACAACACTGGTGACAAGATAGTGCACTCCGCCACACTTGCAGCAGGCTAGTTTAGGGGGCGCAGGTCAGACTTAATGGGAAACACAACTCTGTCCTCCAGCAGAGGGGAATGGCCAGGAGCTGAGAAGGAACAGCCAGGGAGTCCGCTGCTGCTGCCCCCCAACATCTTCTGCCTAAGGTGGTCACCTCTGCCTATGGTAGGGCTGGCTCTAACAAAAGAAGTTCCATTGGAACCTAGAAAGTCACAAGACAGGCAGAATGCATAATTTATGTATTGCAGTCTCATCCAACTATCCCTACAGTGTATCTGGCTCCCTCATGTTATCCTTACAATGACACAATGATAAGTTAGGTTGCGAGAGAATGACAAGGTCATCCAATGAGCTCATAGAAGGAACAGGAATTTTAACCTGGATCCTTTTGGTCTAAGTTCAACACGGAATCCAGTGAACGACATTGATTTTCTCCAGGAACATGATAACTATGTGACCCAGAAGCCCTGGATCTGATGAAATGGTAAAGAGTCCCTTTTGATTACTTTGATTAATTAAAGTATGCTCAATACACTCTGGAATAAGATATGCATAGCTAAGAGCTCTCAGAAGAACTGAGACTTCCACAAGTACAATTGCCAGCTTTTTTGTGGCATGGGCCCTGTGCATTTCATTGTTGATGACATATGGCAATAGACTAGGCAAAGCTTTTACTACCACTGCAAAGATTTACATTCTTGACACATCCTATACTAATTGTACTACAACATATATGTAATAAGTTTGGGTCCATATCTTAAGAAGATAACGTGGTGGTTTGTATTAAATAGAATTATAACAATGAACAGTTCTTTGCTGGAGCCCCCTCAGCCAGTCCAGTCTCCGCCCCCTCACCCCACTCTCTAAGGATCATCTCCAAATTATCATCCCAATGTTTATTGTAAGGAAATGTCTCTAAATTACTACAATCACTACATCTCCTTTTTTCTCAATCAACAGTAACAAACACCAACAGTCAACTCTGAACTAAATTCTGTAGAGGAGAGGTTACTAGCACATCACTCTAGAGTGAGTCTTTACCACTCACTTCCCTGCTCTATACCAGGCTGCTCAGCAAGTTTCTATAGGTCTCTGTCTGTGGAGCTTTCACCATCCTTCCTGACCGCCAGGGCATCTCACCTTCCTTCACCTTGTCTTCTAATGTCATGCTGAGGAACAACTCCTTTTTCATCCTGCTCCTGTGAACATGCAAGTGGTGCTGATGTATAGCCTGCTCTGTTCTCACCCACTGGAGCAACTGGATAATTCTTTGGGAATGCTCAGAGATCCTGACAATTATGCTGCAAAGTCTCTCCCTGATCTGTCTGAACTAAATATGATTGTGGGTGCACCAGCTGCTGGACAGTGCCCCTCTGATCCCAGATAGTGGAGCTGTAATTTCATGCACACTTTGTCACCTAGTTGCAGACCAGGGAGCTCTTTTGTCAAAATGATGTTTTGCAGTTACTTCAGAGCTTCTTTCTTTCTTCGTACATATAGATGGCCATGCCTTGTATGTAATTCCTCAGTAATGGGTAGTGTAGAGTGTATTCTTCTTCCCATGAGTAACTGTACAGGGGACCAGCCATTGTCCAGTGGTATACTGTGGTACCCCTTCATGGATCACTGCCTTGTTGTGGCGAAGGGGCTTGCGTAACTCAGTGAAGCCATAAGCTATGCCGTGCAGGGCCACCCAAGACGGACAGGTCATGGCAGAGGGTTCTGACAAAATGTGGTCCACTGGAGAAGGAAATGGCAACCCACTCCAGTATTCTTGCCAAGAAAACCCCATGGAACGTATCACAAGGCTAAAAGATATGACGCCGGAAGATGAGCCCCTCAGGTCGGAAGGTGTCCAATATGCTACTGGGGAAGAGCAGAGGGTATTTCCAAGTAGCGCCAGAAAGAGTGAAGCGGCTGGGCCAAACCCGAAAGGACACTCAGCTGTGGATGTGTCTGGCGGTGAAAAGAAAATCCGATGCTGTAAAGAACAATATTGTTTAGGAACCTGGAATGTCAGATCAATGAATCAAGGTAAGCTGGAGGTGGTCAAACATGAGATGGCAAGATTGAACATCGACATCTTGGGAATCAGTGAACTAAAATGGACAGGCATGGGCGAATTTAATTCAGGTGACCATCATATCTACTATTGTGGCCAAGAATCCCTTAGAAGAAATGGAGTAGCACTCATAGTCAACAAAAGGGTGGGAAAAGCAGTACTGGGGTACAATCTGAAAAATGATAGAATGATCTCAGTACGAATCCAAGGCAAACCATTCAACATCACAGTAATTCAAGTCTATGCCCCAACCACTGAGGCCGAAGAAGCTGAGGTTGATCGGTTCTATGAAGACCTACAACACCTTCTAGAACTAACACCAAAAAAAGATGTCCTCTTCATCATAGGGGATTGGAATGCTAAAGTAGGAAGTCAAGAAATCACCAGGATAACAGGCAGGCATGGCCTTGGTGTACAAAATGAAGCAGGACAAAAGCTAATAGAGTTTTGCCAAGAGAACACGCTGATCATAGCAAACACTCTTTTCCAACAGCACAAGAGGCGACTCTACACATGGACGTCACCAGATGGTCAATATCGAAATCAGATTGATTATGTCCTTTGCAGCCAAAGATGGAGAAGCTCCATACAGTCAGTAAAAACAAGACCTGGAGCTGACTGTGGCTCAGATCATGAGCTGCTTCTTGCAAAATTTCGGCTTAAATTGAAGAACGTCGGGAAAACCACTAAACCGTTCAGGTTTGACCTCAGTCATATCCCTGATGAATATACAGTGGAGGTGAGGAATAGATTTCAGGGATTAGACCTGATAGACAGAGTGCCTGAGGAACTATGGATGGAGGTCCGTAACATTGTTCAGGAGGCAGCAACGAAATCCGTCCCAAAGAAAAAGAAATGCAAGAAAGCCAAGTGGCTGTCTGATGAGGCTTTACAAGTAGCTCACAAAAGAAGGGAAGCGAAAAGCAAGGGAGAAAGGGGAAGATATACCCAACTGAATGCAGAGTTCCAGAGAATAGCAAGGAGAGACAAGAAGGCCTTCTTAAATGAACAATGCAAAGAAATCGAGGAAAACAACAGAATGGGAAAGACTAGAGATCTCTTCAAGAAAATTGGAGATCTCAAGGGAACGTTTTGTGCAAAGACGGGCATGATAAAGGACAAAGAAGGCAGGGACCTAACAGAAGCAGATGAGATTAAGAAGAGGTGGCAAGAATACACAGAAGAACTATACAGGAAAGATCTGAATGTCCCTGATAGCCATGATAGTGCGGTCACTGAACTTGAGCCGGACATCCTAGAGAGTGAAGTCAAGTGGGCCTTAGGAAGCATTAGTAACAACAAAGCTAGCGGAGATGACAGTATTCCAGCCGAGCTATTTAAAATCCTAAAAGATGATGCTGTTAAAGTGCTGCATTCAATATGCCAACAAATCTGGAACACTCAACAGTGGCCACAAGACTGGAAAAGGTCAGTTTACATTCCAATTCCAAAGAAGGGCAACGCCAAAGAGTGTTCAAACTACCGCACAATTGCGCTCATTTCACATGCCAGCAAGGTGATGCTCAAAATCCTACAAGCTAGGCTTCAGCAGTATGCGAACCGAGAACTACCAGAAGTACAAGCTGGGTTTAGAAGAGGCAGAGGAACTAGAGATCAAATCGCCAACATTCGCTGCATCATGGAGAAAGCAAGAGAATTCCAGAAAAAGTCTATTTCTGCTTCATTGACTACGCTAAAGCCTTTGATTGTGTGGATCACAACAAACTGTGGCAAATTCTGAAAGTGATGGGAATACCAGACCACCTTACCCGTCTCCTGAGAAACCTGTACGAGGGTCAAGAAGCAACAGTAAGAACCAGACATGGAACAACCGATTGGTTCAAAATTGGGAAAGGAGTACGACAAGGCTGCATATTGTCACCCTGCTTATTTAACTTATATGCAGAGTACATCATGAGAAATGCCGGGTTGGATGAATCACAGGTCGGAATTAAGATTGCCGGGAGAATTATCAACAACCTCCGATATGCAGACGATACCACCCTAATGGCAGAAAGCGAAGAGGATCTCAAGAGCCTCTTGTTGAGGGTGAAAGAGGAGAGTGCAAAAGCTGGTTTGAAACTCAACATTAAAAAAACTAAGATCATGTCATCTGGCCCTATCACTTCCTGGCATATAGAAGGGGAAGAAATGGAAGCAGTGACAGATTTTACTTTCTTGGGCTCCAAGATCACCGCAGACGGTGACTGTAGCCATGAAATTAAAAGACGCTTGCTCCTTGGGAGGAAAGCTATGGCAAACCTAGACAGCATAGTAAGAAGCAGAGACATCACCTTGCCGACAAAGGTCCGTCTAATCAAAGCTATGGTTTTCCCAGTAGTAATGTATGGCTGTGAGAGCTGGACTATAAGGAAGGCTGAGCGCCGAAGAATTGATGCTTTCGAGCTGTGGTGCTGGAGAAGACTCTTACGAGTCCCCTGGACTGCAAGGAGGTCAAATCAGTCCATCCTAAAGGAAATCAACCCTGAGTGCTCATTGGAAGGACAGATAATGAAGCTGAAGCTCCAATATTTTGGCCACCGAATGCGAAGAGAAAACTCCCTGGAAAAGACCCTGATGCTGGGAAAGACTGAAGGCAAAAGGAGAAGGGGACGGCAGAGGATGAGATGGCTAGATAGCATCACGGATGCAATGAATATGAACTTGAGCACGCTCCGGGAGACAGCGCAGGACAGGAAGGCCTGGCGTGCTATGGTCCATGGGTTCACGAAGAGTCGGACACGACTGAACGACTGAACAACAACAACAATACTGTGGTAACCCAATAGTGCTTCAAATAAATCCCCTCTGCTGTTAGCTGCCTTTTTCATCAGGTTTTTAACAGTTTGGATGGACCTTTCCACAAGACTGGGGGACTGGATGTACTGTGATGGAAGTCCCAATCCTTTGCAAACTGCTTAAACTCTGAACTGGAAAACTGAGGTGCATTGTCACTAAAAAGGTCACGTGGAATTCCGTGCCTTGCAAATACTGCCTTCAGGCTGTCTATCACTGACGCATTGCTTGTACCATTCAGATTGCAGAACTCTGGATACAAAGAGTAATAATCAGTAACAATCAAGTATGTTTGTGAATTATTCCAAGTGACGAGATCGGTGCCTACCTTCTCGTATGCCCTCAGTGGGACAGGGTGTGGATGCAGAGGCTCTGCCTGCTTGGATGGCTGGAACTTTAAACAAGTGAAACAGCTTGCTACTGTGTTAGTGATATCCTGGTTGATCCGTGGCCAGTACATGACCTCCTGTGCCCTCTTCTTACATTTTTAAATTCCTAGATGACGTTCATGGATCTTTCTGAACATTTTGTGCTGGAGGATCCTTGGAATCACTACCTCACTGCCTTTGAAGATCACCTACTTGCTGCCTTTGACGATCACCTGAATATCTACTACTGAGAGGTCATGCCTGCAGTTCCAGTACTCCCATAAGCTTGGATCACAGCTGCAGCAGTCCTGTGGCCACCCTTCAAGTATACTTTTTTTTTTTAGGAGACCCATGGCCTCATTGTTCTCTGTTTCCACTTTGATTTGCTGGAATTTTCTATCAGATATGGGAAGTGACTGTACTATCAGATCTACGTATGCCTGCACCTCCGTGTCAGAAATATGCTTTGGGTGTATGGCCCTGGACAGTGCCTCTGCTGTGGACATCAGCTTTCCTGGTGTGTAAAACACAGTCAAGTCATATTTTTGTAGTTTGAGCATCATCCTTTGGATTCTCAAAATGCAGTAATTTAATGGCGTCACAAACAATGCTATCAGAGGTTTATGGTCAGTTTCTACTTGCACTTTCTGTCCATAGAAAGTGAAATATGCACTGGTGAAATCTCTGGCAAGCAAACAGGATGCCCAACAGCTTTTTTTAAAAAAAATCTGGATATACCTGGTTTCTGCCTCTGTCAGTACCTTGGATGCATATGCCACTGGCTGCCAGTAACCACCACAGTCCTGCCTAATCACTGCACCCAGCCCTGACTGTGAGACATCAGAAGAAATGTTGAATGGCTTGCCAGGGTCATAGAATTTTAACACAGGGGCTTCGCTAAGTTCCTGTTTCATGATGGTCCATGGTTACTCCTGTGGTACATCCCAGAACCATTCGTATTTGTTTTCAAGAAGTGCCCGGAGGGGTGTTGCTTTAGATGACAAATTTCGTATAAATTTCCCAAGGTAATTAACCATCCCTAAGAATCGTTGCACATCTTTCTTGTGCAGTTGCATCATTTCAATAGCCTTAACCTTTCTCTTTTCAGGTTTTACCCCCTCAGTAGAGATCACATCGCCCAAAAATGTCAGCACAGTGACCCCAAATACACATTTTTCTTTATTTAATTTCAGTTTGCTGCTCTTGTTGCATCCAAGACCTTCCGAAACCTGAGATCATTTTCAGCTTTGGTAGAATCTCACATAATGATATCATCCATTGAGGTGTCCACTCCATCAATGTGCTCATATGTCATGTGTATAGTTTTTAGGGATGGCAGAGAAATCCGCCACAGACTCCAGTGAGGCCAGATTCTTTGGAATCTGGCCCCCCGGAGCCTGTGGCGGAACAAACTACCCCCCCCCCAATCCCCTCAGGACAGAACCTACCTGGCGGTGGCTGGTCCAGGTCACCATCTTCATTCTGCAGCCATCCGCTGCTGGGCTGCGGAACAAAATGGTG
This sequence comes from Heloderma suspectum, assembly GCF_057233095.1. Lineage (NCBI taxonomy): Eukaryota > Metazoa > Chordata > Lepidosauria > Squamata > Helodermatidae > Heloderma > Heloderma suspectum. The sequence continues at coordinate 94,419,094 of NC_139458.1, forward strand.
TCCAGTGTAGCAGACGCCATTTGCATCCCTGCTGTTGGCCGTGATTGGCTACGTAAATATTTACATAGCCAATCACGGCAAAGAGCAGGGACGCAAATGGCGTAGTGGACGTAAATAATATGTAAATATTTACGTAGCCAATCATGGCCAAGGGCAGGGACGCAAATGGCGTCCGCTACGCCATTTGCATCCCTGCTCTTTGCTGTGATAGGCTACGTAAATATTTACATAGCCAATCACGGCCGATGGCAGGGGCACAAATGGCGTCCCCTACATCAGACGCCATTTGCATCCGCAGACCGGCTGCGGTCGGAGCCAGCAGCTCTGCAGACTCCCCCCAGAGCGGAGCCAGCTGGGGAGGATTCCAGGGGGAGGACTGGATCGCCTACCCCTGCCTACGGACCCCCCCACAGACCCCAGGTTAGGGTATCCGTACATCCCTAATAGTTCTATGGTGCACTTCAGATGCTGACGCCAGGGGGTATTAAATGTGCAGAGTGTGGAGCTCTCCTCTGTGAGATTTAACTGCCAAAAGCTGGAGGACGCATCAAGTTTACTGAAAAAACAGACATTCATAAATTGTGCCATGATGTCAGGGTGGACACTGAGCCCATAGAATCCCAGAGTAGTTCTGATTCAGAGGAAGAGCAGCCGCTCCTGGGAGAGGAGCGCGCCCCTTTTTCCCAGGGCCAGCAGCTGACAGAGATTCCTCCCACCCACATTCCTAGATTAGAAAGCAGTCCAGGGAGTGACCCAGCACCGATAGCAGACTGGTTGGATGTGTGGCGCAGACGCAGAGAGTGGTGCCAAATGGAGAGCGCGGAAAGGAGGCGTAGCGCCCGGTTGGCGCTCAAAGAACGGTTGCGCCCAGAGGATCCAAGGGAAAAGGGGAGGGATTCTCCCTAGTCCTTATATTCAGGGGTCTGCCAGTAATTGCCTTTCAAACGGGGACCAACTGTTCCAACTTAGGGCATAGGGATGCTGCTGCTCAGATCTAGTTGCTACCTGTAGAGTTGTAAGTTGTAAAAGAAGAATAAAGCTTTGAAAAGAATCCCTTTGTCTGCGTCTGGACTTGGCTACTGGATTAGACTGAGAGAGCCCTCCAAGGAGCCCTTGACATATGATTTCCTCCCTAGTGGGAAGTTTGAAATGCTCCCTCTTGATAGCCTTGTTGAGGCTTCTGGGATCAAGACATACCCGTAACTTGCCATTAGGTTTCTCTACAATGACTAGAGAGCTCACCCGTTCTGTGGGCTGCTCAGTTTTCTCTGTGTCCTTTAAAGCCTCCATCCTCAAGAGCTCCTCTCTGAGTTTGTCACGAAGTGCAAAAGGCACTCTTCTGCATGGATGGATCACTGGGGAAACTTATTTATTTATTTGGATGGTATGTTCACCTCGTAAACAGCCAAGTCCTTCAAATATATCTTGATAACGCAAGGGCAGTGTCTCATACTCTTCCTCCTCATTGGTTTGTATGGCCAGTACCCGTTTAACTAGGTTCAGCTTCTCACATGCTGTCAGACCTAGAACTGGAGTCACCTGTTTAGGAACTATAATAAATGCCAAGTTATACACAGTGTCTTTGTATCTGATGCTGGCAATACAGTGCCCCTTTACTGGTATCTTTACTCCAGAATACCCAGTTATTTGAATACCTGTGGGATGTATTTTCTGCCTTACTTGGAGTCTTTTATAATCTTCTTCAGGCAACACATTAACCTGAGCACCTGTGTCTAGCTTAAAGGACACAATTGTTCCTTGTACTTCACTGGCAGATTCCAGCCCTTCCCATTCTCTCTGCCCGATTTCACAACATCCACAAAACTAGGGATGTCAGAGAATTTCACCACGAATCTCGGGGAGGCCGAATGCCAGCGCATTCGGCCCCCCGAAATCGGTGGCGGAACGGTCTGCCACCCCCCCGGGATGGGACTTACCTTGGGCGGATCTTCCTGGCGGCGGCGGCTCCGGTGGTGGTGTGGCGGCGGCAGCTCCGGCGGACGGTCTTCTGACCGGCTGCCGCCGCCGCCATTTCCAGTTAAAAAAAACAAAAGAAGTGATAGGCTACGTAAAGATTTATGTAGCCTATCACGGCTAGATTTAAAAAAAACACCGTGATAGGCTACGTAAATGTTTATGTAGCCTATCATGGCTGATTTAAAAACAAAACAAAACATTGTTGTTGTTGTTGTTGTTCAGTCGTTCAGTCGTGTCCGACTCTTCGTGACCCCATGGACCATAGCACGCCAGGCCTTCCTGTCCTGCGCTCTTTCCCGGAGCGTGCTCAAGTTCATATTCATTGCATCCGTGATGCTATCTAGCCATCTCATCCTCTGCCGTCCCCTTCTCCTTTTGCCTTCAGTCTTTCCCAGCATCAGGGTCTTTTCCAGGGAGTTTTCTCTTCGCATTCGGTGGCCAAAATATTGGAGCTTCAGCTTCATTATCTGTCCTTCCAATGAGCACTCAGGGTTGATTTCCTTTAGGATTGACTGATTTGACCTCCTTGCAGTCCAGGGGACTCGTAAGAGTCTTCTCCAGCACCACAGCTCGAAAGCATCAATTCTTCGGCGCTCAGCCTTCCTTATAGTCCAGCTCTCACAGCCATACATTACTACTGGGAAAACCATAGCTTTGATTAGACGGACCTTTGTCGGCAAGGTGATGTCTCTGCTTCTTACTATGCTGTCTAGGTTTGCCATAGCTTTCCTCCCAAGGAGCAAGCGTCTTTTAATTTCATGGCTACAGTCACCATCTGCGGTGATCTTGGAGCCCAAGAAAGTAAAATCTGTCACTGCTTCCATTTCTTCCCCTTCTATATGCCAGGAAGTGATAGGGCCAGATGACATGATCTTAGTTTTTTTAATGTTGAGTTTCAAACCAGCTTTTGCACTCTCCTCTTTCACCCTCAACAAGAGGCTCTTGAGATCCTCTTCGCTTTCTGCCATTAGGGTGGTATCGTCTGCATATCGAAGGTTGTTGATAATTCTCCCGGCAATCTTAATTCCGACCTCTGATTCATCCAACCCGGCATTTCTCATGATGTACTCTGCATATAAGTTAAATAAGCAGGGTGACAATATGCAGCCTTGTCGTACTCCTTTCCCAATTTTGAACCAATCGGTTGTTCCATCTCTGGTTCTTACTGTTGCTTCTTGACCCTCATACAGGTTTCTCAGGAGACAGGTAAGGTGGTCTGGTACTCCCATCACTTTAAGAATTTGCCACAGTTTGTTGTGATCCACACAATCAAAGGCTTTAGCGTAGTCAATGAAGCAGAAATAGACATTTTTCTGGAATTCTCTTGCTTTCTCCATGATCCAGCGAATGTTGGCGATTTGATCTCTAGTTCCTCTGCCTCTTCTAAACCCAGCTTGTACTTCCGGTAGTTCTCGTTTCGCATACTGCTGAAGCCTAGCTTGTAGGATTTTGAGCATCACCTTGCTGGCATGTGAAATGAGCGCAATTGTGCGGTAGTTTGAACACTCTTTGGCGTTGCCCTTCTTTGGAATTGGAATGTAAACTGACCTTTTCCAGTCTTGTGGCCACTGTTGAGTGTTCCAGATTTGTTGGCATATTGAATGCAGCACTTTAACAGCATCATCTTTTAGGATTTTAAATAGCTCGGCTGGAATACTGTCATCTCCACTAGCTTTGTTGTTACTAATGCTTCCTAAGGCCCACTTGACTTCACCCTCTAGGATGTCCGGCTCAAGTTCAGTGACCACACTATCATGGCTATCAGGGACATTCAGATCTTTCCTGTATAGTTCTTCTGTGTATTCTTGCCACCTCTTCTTAATCTCATCTGCTTCTGTTAGGTCCCTGCCTTCTTTGTCCTTTATCATGCCCGTCTTTGCACAAAACGTTCCCTTGAGATCTCCAATTTTCTTGAAGAGATCTCTAGTCTTTCCCATTCTGTTGTTTTCCTCGATTTCTTTGCATTGTTCATTTAAGAAGGCCTTCTTGTCTCTCCTTGCTATTCTTTGGAACTCTGCATTCAGTTGGGTATATCTTCCCCTTTCTCCCTTGCTTTTCGCTTCCCTTCTTTCGTGAGCTACTTGTAAAGCCTCATCAGACAGCCACTTGGCTTTCTTGCATTTCTTTTTCTTTGGGACGGATTTCGTTGCTGCCTCCTGAACAATGTTACGGACCTCCGTCCATAGTTCCTCAGGCACTCTGTCTATCAGGTCTAATCCCTGAAATCTATTCCTCACCTCCACTGTATATTCATCAGGGATATGATTTAGGTCGTACCTGAACGGTTTAGTGGTTTTCCCGATGTTCTTCAATTTAAGCCGAAATTTTGCAAGAAGCAGCTCATGATCTGAGCCACAGTCAGCTCCAGGTCTTGTTTTGACTGACCGTATGGAGCTTCTCCATCTTTGGCTGCAAAGGACATAATCAATCTGATTTCGATATTGACCATCTGGTGACGTCCATGTGTAGAGTCGCCTCTTGTGCTGTTGGAAAAGAGTGTTTGCTATGATCAGCATGTTCTCTTGGCAAAACTCTATTAGCTTTTGTCCTGCTTCATTTTGTACACCAAGGCCATGCCTGCCTGTTATCCCGGTGATTTCTTGACTTCCTACTTTAGCATTCCAATCCCCTATGATGAAGAGGACATCTTTTTTTGGTGTTAGTTCTAGAAGGTGTTGTAGGTCTTCATAGAACCGATCAACCTCAGCTTCTTCGGCCTCAGTGGTTGGGGCATAGACTTGAATTACTGTGATGTTGAATGGTTTGCCTTGGATTCGTACTGAGATCATTCTATCATTTTTCAGATTGTACCCCAGTACTGCTTTTCCCACCCTTTTGTTGACTATGAGTGCTACTCCATTTCTTCTAAGGGATTCTTGGCCACAATAGTAGATATGATGGTCACCTAAATTAAATTCGCCCATGCCTGTCCATTTTAGTTCGCTGATTCCCAAGATGTCGATGTTTAATCTTGCCATCTCATGTTTGACCACCTCCATCTTACCTTGATTCATTGATCTGACATTCCAGGTTCCTAAACAGTATTGTTCTTTACAGCATCGGATTTTCTTTTCACCACCAGACACATCCACAGCTGAGTGTCCTTTCGGGTTTGGCCCAGCCGCTTCACTCTTTCTGGCGCTACTTGGAAATACCCTCTGCTCTTCCCCAGTAGCATATTGGACACCTTCCGACCTGAGGGGCTCATCTTCCGGCGTCATATCTTTTAGCCTTGTGATACGTTCCATGGGGTTTTCTTGGCAAGAATACTGGAGTGGGTTGCCATTTCCTTCTCCAGTGGACCACATTTTGTCAGAACTCTCTGCCATGACCTGTCCGTCTTGGGTGGCCCTGCACGGCATAGCTTATGGCTTCACTGAGTTATGCAAGCCCCTTCGCCACAACAAGGCAGTGATCCATGAAGGGGAAACAAAACATGCGCGTATGCAAATGGCGGCGCCCATGGGCGCCGCCATTTACGTTCCTTATTTTGGCACGTCTTAGTCTACGTAAACATTTACGTAGACTAAGACGGCGAAAATAAGGGGAACGCAAATAGGGTAGCGTCTACGCTATTTGCGTTCCCCTTATTTTTGCCGTCTTAGTCTACGTAAATGTCTACGTAGACTAAGACGTGCCAAAATAAGGAACGCAAATGGCGGCGCCCATGGGCGCCGCCATTTCCATACGCGCGTGTTTTGTTTTTAAATCAGCCGTGATAGGCTACGTAAACATTTACGTAGCCTATCACGGCTGACTGCAGGGACGCAAAGTCCCTGCTAGCCAGCAGCCGGATGTCCGGCCGCTGGTGGAGCCGGCCGGCGGCTCCGCAGAATCCCTGCGGAGCGGAGCAGGCCGGCCAGAATTTCGGGGGGGGAGGGACGGAGCACCTCCCCCCCCAGCCAGAATTTCAGGGGGAGGGACGGAGCGCCTCCCCCCCACCTCTAATCAATTTCGCTAAAAGGTAAGTGACTTTCGTACATCCCTACAAAAGACTGCTTCTCCTGCTCAACAGCATGTACTTGTGGTTTTAGTACTTGTGACCTGCAATATTTTGCAAAGTAGTTGTGCTTGCCACAGTTATAACAGACATTCCTAAATGCAGCACAACTGTTTTTGCCCATGCTGCCTGCCACAGTTTCTGCAAGCCTTGCTCAATGCTCTGTTTCCTTTCCCAGGAGCTTTGTTAGGTGGCTGCTGCACTCTCTCATTTAGCTTTTGCTGACCCTGTTGTTGTTTGCTTAATGCATGGATAGCATTAAGCAAACTCTTCAGCTGGCCTCAGTTCTTTTTGCAACTGTGGATCCACCGGATCATTGTTTCATCTAGCCCACTTTGAGCTAGTTTGCTCATCAGGATATCATGGGGCACTTCGCTGAAAGCTTTGCTGAAGTCAAGGTATATTATGTCTACAGCATTCCCACAGTCCACAAGGGAGGTTACTTGATCAAAAAATGAGATCAGATTCGTCTGGCAGGATTTGTTCTTCACAAATCCATGTTGGCTTCGAGGAATCACGGCATTGTTTTCAAGGTACTTCCAGATGGATTGCTTTATCATTTGCTCCAGAATTTTCCCAGGGATTGATGTCAGACTGACTGGTCTGTAGTTCCCAGATTCCTCCTTTTTACCCTTTTTGAAGATAGGGACAACATTAGCCCTCCTCCAGTCATCTGGCACTTCACCTGTCCTCCATGATTTCTCAAAGAGAATAGACAGCGGTTCTGAGAGTTCTTCTGCCAGTTCCTTTATTACTCTAGGATGCAGTTCATCTGGCCCTGGAGATTTGAACTCATTCAAAGTACCTAGGTGTTCCTTGACCATATGCCTATCAATCTCAAGCTGCAATCCTGCCCCTTCAGCCTGGACTTTGCCTTTGCCAGGGGGGTCATAGACCCTCTTTTGCGAGAAGACTGAGCCAAAGTAGGAATTGAGCACCTCTGCCTTTTCTTGGTCATCTGTTATCATTTTGCCATCCTTATTTAATAGATGAACCACCCTTTCTTTCCTCTGCCTTTTACTATGCACGTAGCTGAAGAAAGCCTTTTTGTTGCTTTTAGCATCCTTCACTAACCTCAGCTCGTTCTCAGCTTTAGCCTACCTGATGCCATCCCAGCAAATTCTGTGCTACCTGCCTGTACTCTTCCTTTGTTGCATGGCCTTCTTTCCACTTCCTATATGTGTCCTTTTTTGTTTTCAGGTCATCTCTAAGCTTTTTGTGAAGCCACATTGGCTTCTTCTGTTGTCTTCCACCTTTTCTTCTTGTTGGAATGGTTTGTGCCTTGAGAATTTCCTTTTTTAAAAGCTCCCGCCCATCTTGGACTCCTTTTCTCATTAGAATCACCTGCCACGGGGCCTTACTGATCATTGTTCTGAGTTTATTAAAATCAGCTTTCCTAAAATCCAGGGTACGCGTTTGAATACACTCGGCTTTTGCTTCCCTTAGAACCAAGAACTCAAGTATGACATGGTCGCTTTCCCACAGAGTTCCAGTAACTTCTACTTTATCCACTAAGTCATCTCTGTTGGTTAGGATCAAGTCAAGGATAGCCAATCCTCTAGTTCCTTCCTCTACTTTCTGTAGGAGGAAGTTATCAGCCACACAAGTCAGGAAGTTCCTGGAGGGGCCATGTTTTGCAGAATTTGTCTCCCAACCAATATTGGGGAAATTGAAGTCCCCCATTACTACTACCCCCTTCATGGATCACTGCCTTGTTGTGGTGAAGGGGCTTGCGTAACTCAGTGAAGCCATAAGCTATGCCGTGCAGGGCCACCCAAGACGGACAGGTCATGGCAGAGAGTTCTGACAAAATGTGGTCCACTGGAGAAGGAAATGGCAACCCACTCCAGTATTCTTGCCAAGAAAACCCCATGGAATGTATCACAAGGCTAAAAGATATGACACCGGAAGATGAGCCCCTCTGGTCGGAAGGTGTCCAATATACTACTGGGGAAGAGCAGAGGGAATTTCCAAGTAGCGCCAGAAAGAGTGAAGTGGCTGGGCCAAAGCCGAGGACACTCAGCTGTGGATGTGTCTGGTGGTGAAAAGAAAATCCGATGCTGTAAAGAACAATATTGTTTAGGAACCTGGAATGTCAGATCAATGAATCAAGGTAAGCTGGAGGTGGTCAAACATGAGATGGCAAGACTGAACATCAACATCTTGGGAATCAGTGAACTAAAATAGACAGGCATGGGTGAATTTAATTCAGGTGACCATTATGTCTACTAGTGTGGCCAAGAATCCCTTAGAAGAAATGGAGTAGCACTCATAGTCAACAAAAGGGTGGGAAAAGCAGTACTGGGGTACAATCTCAAAAACGATAGAATGATCTCAGTATGAATCCAAGGCAAACCATTCAACATCACAGTAATTCAAGTCTATGCCCCAACCACTGAAGCTGAAGAAGCTGAGGTTGATCGGTTCTATGAAGACCTACAACACCTTCTAGAACTAACATCAAAAAAAGATGTCCTCTTCATCATAGGGGATTGGAATGCTAAAGTAGGAAGTCAAGAAATCACCGGGATAACAGGCAAGCATGGCCTTGGTGTACAAAATGAAGCAGGACAAAAGCTAATAGAGTTTTGCCAAGACAACATGCTGATCATAGCAAACACTCTTTTCCAACAGCACAAGAAGTGACTCTACACATGGACATCACCAGATGGTCAATATCGAAATCAGATTGATTATGTCCTTTGCAGCCAAAGATGGAGAAGCTCTATACAGTCAGTCAAAACAAGACCTGGAGCTGACTGTGGCTCAGATCATGAGCTTCTTGTTGCAAATTTCAGCTTAAATTGAAGAACGTCGGGAAAACCACTAAACCGTTCAGGTATGACCTAAATCATATCCCTGATGAATATACAGTGGAGGTTACGAATAGATTTCAGGGATTAGACCTGATAGACAGAGTGCCTGAGGAACTATGGACGGAGGTCCGTAACATTGTTCAGGAGGCAGCAACTCAATTCATCCCCAAAAAGAAGAAATGCAAGAAAGCAAAGTGGCTGTCTGATGAGGCTTTACAAGTAGCTGAAGAAAGAAGGGAAGCGAAAAGCAAGGGAGAAAGGGGAAGATATATCCAACTGAATGCAGAGTTCCAGAGAATAGCAAGGAGAGACAAGAAGGCCTTCTTAAATGAACTATGCAAAGAAATCGAAGAAAACAATAGAATGGGAAAGACTAGAGATCTCTTCAAGAAAATCGGAGATCTCAAGGGAACATATTGTGCAAAGACGGGCATGCTAAAGGACAAAGAAGGCAGGGACCTAACAGAAGCAGATGAGATTAAGAAGAGGTGGAAAGAATACACAGAAGAACTATAAAGGAAAATCTTAATGCCCCTGATAGCCATGATAGTGTGGTCACTGAACTTGAGCCGGACATCCTAGACAGTGAAGTCAAGTGGGCCTTAGGAAGCATTACCAACAACAAAGCTAGCGGAGATAACAGTATTCCAGCTGAGCTATTTAAGATCCTAAAAGATAATGCTGTTAAAGTGCTGCACTCAATATGCCAACAAATTTGGAACAACAATGGCCACAAGACTGGAAAAGGTCAGTTTACATTCCAATTCCAAAGAAGGGCAATGCCAAAGAGTGTCCAAACTACCGTACAATTGAGCTCATTTCACATGCCAGCAAGGTGATGCTCAAAATCCTACAAGCTAGGCTTCAGCAGTATGTGAACCAAGAACTACCGGAAGTACAAGCTGGGTTTCGAAGAGGCAGAGGAACTAGAGATCAAATCGCCAACATTCGCTGGATCATGAAGAAAGCAAGAGAATTCCAGAGAAACGTCTATTTCTGCTTCATTGACTATGCTAAAGCCTTTGATTGTGTGGATCACAACAAACTGTGGCAAATTCTGAAAGAGATGGGAGTACCAGACCACCTTACCTGTCTCCTGAGAAACCTGTACGAGGGTCAAGAAGCAACAGTAAGAACCAGACATGGAACAACCGAGTGGTTCAAAATTGGGAAAGGAGTACGACAAGGCTGTATATTGTCACCCTGCTTATTTAATTTATATGCAGAGTACATCATGAGAAACGCCGGGTTGAATGAATCACAGGTCGGAATTAAGATTGCCAGGAGAATTATCAACAACCTCAGACGATACCACCCTAATGGCACAAAGTGAAGAGGATCTAAAGAGCCTCTTGTTGAGGGTGAACGTGGAGAGTGCAAAAGCTGGTTTGAAACTCAACATTAAAAAAACGAAGATCATGGCAACTGGCCCCATCACTTCCTGGCACATAGAAGGGGAAGAAATGGAAGTAGTGACTGATTTTATTTTCTTGGGCTCCAAGATCATTCACCACAGATAGTGACTGTAGCCATGAAATTAAAAGACGCTTGCTCCTTGGGAGGAAAGCTATGGCAAACCTAGACAGCATAGTAAGAAGCAGAGACATCACCTTGCCGACAAAGGTTCGTATAATCAATGCTATGGTTTTCCCAGGAGCAACGTATAGCTGTGAGAGCTGGACTATAAGGAAGGCTGAGTGCCGAAGAATCGATGCTTTCGAACTGTGGTGCTGGAGAAGACGCTTACGAGTCCCCTGGACTGCAAGGAGGTCAAATCAGTCGATCCTAAAGGAAATCAACCCTGACTGCTCATTGGAAGGACAGATACTGAAGCTGAAGGTCAAATATTTTGGCCACCTCATGCGAAGAGAAAACTCCCTGGAAAGACCCTGATGCTGGGAAAGATTGAAGGCAAAAGGAGAAGGGGACGGCAGAGGATGGGATGGCTAGATAGCATCACCGATGCAATGAATATGGACTTGAGCACACTCCGGGAGTGTCCACTTGAGCACACTCCGGGAGTGTCCACTTCCATGGACAGGAAGGCCTGGCGTGCTATGGTCCATGGGGTCACGAAGAGTCGGACACGACTGAACGACTGAACAACAACAACAACAACATTACTACTACATCATGCTTCCTTGAAACATTGGCTATTTGCTTTTCAAAGTTTCATCTGCGTCTTCTCCTTGATTGGGTAACCAGTAGTAGACTCCGACCACCAGGTTCCTTTTATTCTTTGCTCCATTTATTTTGATCCAAATGCTCTCAATGGGGCTACCAAGCTCATCCTCCTGTATTTCTGTGCAGAGATATGTATTTTTCACATACAGTGCAACCCCACCTCCCTTTTTGTTCCTCCTGTTCTTTTTGAACAAGTTATATCCTTCAATTGCTGTATTCCATTCATGAGAGTCATCCCACCAAGTCTCAGTTATACCTATCAAGTCATAATTTCCCTCCTGTATTAAGAGTTCAAGTTCGTTCTGTTTGTTTCCCATACTCTGGGCATTAGTATATAAGTTTTATGAATGTATAAAACTGCACAGATGCCCCTCCCAGTGTGTGTGTGTGTGTGTGTGTGTGTGTGTATGTGTGTGTGTGAGAGAGAGAGAGAGAGAGAGAGACTGGTAAAAACAGTGGATTGATCTGTAAAAGTACTATGAAAAGAAGTACAAATTTACCTTTCCAAATGTACAGCAAGTTTGTGCCTATGCTCAGAGGTGGTTTACATCTAGCTTCTTTCTGCAAAAGCTGACATATGAATTCATCAGTCATTTATTTTTACAGAGTCATCCCTTTTTTCCCATACCAGTTACATGCCCTAAAATTTGCATTTATAATCCCTGTCTTGAATAATACAAGCTGCAGTAGAAACATGTCTCAAAGGGTACTCTTCTACCATTTATCATAAAGGTGCTGTTGCAATGATGAGGAAGCCTCAGTGTTAAACACCTGTTACATCACAACACGGTATATTCATTTGCTGAAATAGCAATTAGAATTTTTTATTTTATTAACAGTGTTTCCTTGATTGCTTATAGACAGAAGGCAGGTATAGTGAAAGCCAATGAAACATGTCCCCCCTAACACTGAAAGCCACAAACATCTCCTGATCTTGATTTTTCACTCAGGCTGGACCTCATTGCAGATTAACTATACCTAATGGCTCCTAGTCTTAGGGCAGCATATTGACAACCACCAAACTGTGTCCTGTCTGCATCAAGCATGTTCTAAGGGATAATACACACATGCATGTTCATCTCTTGATCAGTGCAAACAGCAAATGATGACTTTAATGGCCCCCACTCTGTGGAACTCCCTCCCTAGGGAACTCCGCCAGGCCCCCTCTTTAATGAGCTTCCGCCGTGCATTAAAAACGCGGTTGTTCAGGCAGGCATTTGGGGTGGGCTAGGGTATTTTAGAAAACGGTTTTATTGTAGAATTTTACTGTTTTAAACTGTTTTATTATACGCTGTACATCGCCCAGAGTGGCTGGGTGACCAGCCAGATGGGCGATTAATAAATTTAATAAATAATAATAATAACATTTAATGCATAAATGAGCTATCGCAGATCTAACACCCTACATCACTTCAAATGCAGTGTTTTTTCAGTTCACACATTCAGCTGCCAGGTATGTGGACAAAACAAGCCATGTGAATGCACGTATGAACTGCACGTAATGGCTGGATCCACTCCTGAATCCATTTGCCCTCATAGTCTGCAACAGGCCTGATGCCACCGCCAGCTATTTCCCATCTGCACTACAGAATCAGCAGCAATGCTTAAAGAAAACAAATTTGTCCTCAGGATACTTCTTTTATAGGAATGTACGAAGCTCCCTTATACTGAGTCAGAACACTGGTCCATCTAGCCCAGTATTGTCAACACTGACTGGCAGTGGCTCTCCGGGGTTACGGGACAGATTTGTCCTACCTGAAGAAGCCAGGGATTGGACTGAGGACCTTCTCCATGCAAAGCCTGTGCTCTACCACGCTGAGCTATGGCGAGTTATGCTGGAGATCTGAGGCTGGGTCTCCCTACACTTTTGCTTTTACTTCAGAACAGGGGAGTGGGCTTCGAAGTCGATCAGAGAATTGGTTTGGGGAAAGGTTTTCTGTAACCTTCTCTTAATCTAACCTCTAATCTAACCCCTCCCTCTCCCTGCAAAGCTGCTGTAAGGGGATTCTTAAATTTGAAGAAGTATTGCATGCCTGATCCTATTTACTCAGAAATAAGTCCATTTGGCTTCTCAAAAGGGACTAATTTCCAAGCAAGTATCCATAGTATTGTCCAAAATGTTAAGCTTTATTGTCCAATGCTTTAACAACCTGGTCCTATTAAACATGGAGGAAGAATTTACACCAGTGCCTCAAGGTATTTTCCTTTTTAAGTGCATGTGTCTGACCAATGACTTGAATAGGCATGAAGAGATACAACAAAACAACATTATACAGGCAAATTTCTAATGACTGCCATACCTAATAGAATTATTCTTTGCTGAAAAATAATTTGTAGTCTTTCTCAGTAACTGCAATTAACTCCTCATTGTGTGTTATTTAAAAAGTATGTGTGTGCTGTACTACACAGCTCAGTGGGTTACGCAATGCTTGTTCTCTAGCTAACATGGTGAATCTCAGGAGGGTTGCAAACCTTTCTGTAGACAGAAAGGCACTCTGCTTAGCTGTCTCAGCAAAAATGAATAATTGGCACAGAGAATAAATTAGGGGTACAATAAAGGAGAGGCAAGGACAGAGACAAAAGAGCCAATGGAGAGCAAAGAAAGGAGAGATGGAAAGCAAAAGAATATTGCTAAATCTGTCTGGCTGTTTACACATAACGACAACCAATTGGTTTTAAAACCAATGGTTTGTCGGGGATGTAGTGCACAACCCACGACTGGCTCCTTCGTAGGTTGTGGAGTGTGACAAGTGAACCCCAAACCACTGGGTTGTTCAGGGCTAAAAAAAACCCCAGCAGTTAACCCAACAACAAACCATCGTTACCTGCTGGGTTGTTTAGCGCCTAAACAATCCGGTGGTCCAGGTTTCCACATCATACTCCACAACCTACAAAGGCAATGATCATGGATTGTGCAGTAAAAGCAGAAGTGGGTGGCGTGCATCTCTGACAAATCTTCAGTGTTTGAAGTGATGGGTTGTCATGATGTGAAAGCTAGGTCTATGTGTGACTTTGGAGCAAGAAAAGTGCATAGAAGCTGTCCACTAACAACAAATGCTATGCTTTCTTCTAGAAAGCAGAAGATGGATGATACCTAGCAGATGAATCAAGCTGTAGGAAAATCCCCCTAGAATAGTCCTCAAGTCTTTGATGAGTGAATGGAACCATCTAAGGGCCAAATTAGACATGATGTGAATTGCAATTAACACCATGTATTTTAAAAATATAAATAACAGCCTCAGGGGTTGAGCCTGAGCAGCATCAGAACCAAAGGGTGTGGGGAAGTTTTTTTTAAAGTGCATTGGTCAGACACATGCACTTCTTACCTTGCTGTGGTCCTGATGGAAATATCCCCTTTCCGCTGCTATTTGCATTGGGAGGGAAACCTCCATCGCTGCTGATGCAGACAAGCGCTTCAAGGGATCACTGTTCATAGAATCATAGAACAGTAGGGTTGGAAGGGGCCTACAAGGCCATCGAGTCCAACCCCCTGCTCAATGCAGGAATCCAAGTCAGAGCATCCCTGACAAATGGCTGTCCAGCCTCATCTTGAAGGCCTCCAGTGTGGGAGAGCCCACCACCTCCCCAGGTAATTGGTTCCATTGTCATATTGCTCTTACAGTCAGGAGGTTTTTCCTGATGTTCAGCCGGAATCTGGCTTCCTGTAACTTGAGCCCATTATTCCGTGTCCTGCACTCTGGGATGATCAAGAAGAGATCCTGGCCTTCTTCTCTGTGACAACCTTTCAAGTACTTGAAGAGTGTATCATATCTCCCCCTCAGTCTTCTCTTCTCAAGGCTAAACATGCCCAGTTCTTTCAGTCTCTCTTCATAGGGCTTTGTTTCCAGTCCCCTGATCATCTTTGTTGCCCTCCTCTGAACCCTCTCCAGTTTGTCTGCATCCTTCTTAAAGTGTGGTGCCCAGAACTGGACACAGTACTCCAGATGAGGCCTAACCAGTGCTGAGTAGAGGGGAACTAGTACTTCCTGGGATTTGGAAGCTATGCTTCTATTAATGCAGCCCAAAAGAGCATTTGCCTTTTTTGCAGCCACATCAAATTGTTGGCTCATATTCAGCTTGTGATCGACAACAATTCCAAGATCCTTCTCGCTTGTCATGTGGTTGAGCCACGTATTCCCCATCTTGTAACTGTGCCTTTGGTTTCTTTTTCCTAGGTGCAGAACTTGGCATTTATCCCTATTAAATGTCATTCTGTTGTTTTCTGCCCAGCACTCCAGTCTATCCAGATCACTTTGAATTTTGTTTCTGTCTTCCAAAGTATTAGCTATCCCTCCCAGTTTGGTGTCATCAGCATTCCCTGCACCTCCTCCTCCAAGTCACTAATAACAATGTTGAAGAGCACTGGGCCCAGGACTGAGCCCTGCGGTACCCCACTCGTTACCTCTCCCCAGCTTGAGAAGGTCCCATTGATAAGCACTCTTTGAGTCCGATTCTGTAGCCAACTGTGGATCCACTGGGTCGTTGTTTCATCTAGCCCACTTTGAGCTAGTTTGCTCATCGGGATATCATGGGGCACTTTGTCGAAAGCTTTGCTGAAGTCGAGGTATATGATGTCTACAGCATTCCCACAGTCCACAAGGGAAGTTACTTGATCAAAAAATGAGATCAGATTTGTCTGGCAGGACTTGTTTTTGACAAATCCATGTTGGCTTCGAGTAATCACGGCATTGCTGTCAAGGTGCTTCCAGATGGATTCCTCATGTTCGTTGAGACCATGGTGGTTGCAACTTTCCTTCACACACCCATCCTACTACCACCACAGGGTGGCACAAGCTTGGGGAGCCTGAGCCAGACAGCACTGTGGTGCTCCAGGGTACTTCTCCAACATTGGCACACCCCATAGGGCAGTTCAGCTTTCTGCCCCACTGTATGCCCACAGCCCAACCTACACAGCGCCAGAAGCACAGCAGTCGTATGCATGCTTATCGGGACATAAGCTGCATTGGATACAATGGGACTTACCTCTGCACAGGATTGTGCCACATGGAAATGCAATATAAAGTCTACAATAAATATGTGGTACAAGATGGAAATAATAAGAATTTACGTGAACAAAGAGAAGCATTCCATTCAAACATTTGCAAGTTACACTGTCTAAACAAAACAAATGCATCCTATCTAAAACAATGCTGGTTATGTGCTGTTTTGGACCACACTTCAACAACAAGGATTATAAATTAGAAAATATATTGGGTTGGATCCAGGATCAGCCATCTGAAAGAGGAAAGGACCTTCCAGGAGAGGAAGGGCTCCACTACAAACTGTCCCTCCACTGATTTGGAGGGGGGGGGATCTCCCCCCTCTACCTCAGCTCACACCATTCAGAAGGGTCTCTTAACTTTCTCAGCTGTTTTACATGAGGCTGTTAATCAGCTTTTAATCCACTGTATCTACTTTCGGTTTCATTGCAGAACTGAGATCTGAGCACTACATGAGGAGTGTTTCCCTTCTTGCTTTTCCACTACGTAACCTCTAGGTGGCACTGTGGTATAGCAGTAGGCACTGTGGTATAGCAGAATAGCTTAAATGCACAAGAGGAAATTGTTCTTTCTTTCGCGTTCACAATTAAATGCCACATTTTCCCTGCTCTAAAAAAAACTTTGCCAAAAGTGCTGGTGAAACACAGAAGCAAAACTGAAAGGTCACAACATCATCTAAAAGAACCTGTAAACAACCATGAGTAGGGAATGATAAGCGCACAATAAATGCCTTGTGTAGAAAATGCCTTTGTGTAGCACGGAGGGAGTGCGGAAGTCCACTTCTGCCAGCACCGTTGATCCAGCTTAAATCTTGATCCAACCCATTGTTGAGAAGAACAAGAATGATAAAAAAAAATTCAAATTACCATCATATTAGGAGTTGCATACAGTTAGCATAAAGCAGGCCTACACAAAATGAATGGCATTCAACAACCATGACTGGACCCTCACGTTCAGCGACCCTCATGTTTTTGTCGGCTGCCTATGATCACATGATACATGGCTGATGGGCTGTGTCTGGCATAGTGGACCACAGGTTATAGAACTACATGAACCATTTGGGAGTAAGTTCTGTTGAATTCAATGGGCCTGATCTCTGAAAAAACAGGCACAGGCTTATGTTGCTAGAATTGCAAGAGAGCCTGTGGATGACATACAAGCTGGGAAATCACAAATGGACTTGACAACAGAGAGAAAAAAGAAGATGCCCTTACAGTCTTCTCCAGGCCTGTTCTTCTGAATGTATTCATTATTGTCCTGGGCAATATGATGAAAACTAAAGTAAGAACAAATATTAGTTAATATAGCAGGTATATATATTAAGAAGAACACGGTCATTGTCACACAGCTATGTTCACAACTTGATGATTGCTACATTTAGTGATAAACTGCATGCTTTAAAAAGAGCAACACCAGATCATAGAGGTTTCACATTATTTTTTCCAGTCAAGGTGACAAATATGGCAGGAAACATCTGAAAATCCCTGTACAAATAAATGCATATGAATTGGGCTTTTTAGTTCTGGGAGAGACATCAGCACCTGGCTATGAACAGGTTTCTTGCTATTGTATTGGACTGAAAGGCAGTAAGAGACAACACTCATAAGAGCATTCTAAATTCTAAATATAAGTAATCCACGTAGTTTCCCTCCACCAACAGATATCTTCCATCCGTATGATGTGGAAGGGGCAATTTGAGTGACTTCCCTCCCCGCTACATCCACCCACACCCCTACTCTCCTCCAGAGAGTCTTCCAAATTTGGATCAGATTTGATGGGGCACAGGGGAAGGTATTCGTATTAAAGTTGTCAATTACTATCTAGAATGTCAGGGTCTCTTCCAACTAAGCCCCTGCTATTCTTGGCAGTATATTTATTTGCATTGTCCCCAATATTAAGATAATGAACCTTAATTTGATTTGTAAAAGTATTTAAAACCTGAAAACAGACCAATAACCCTCAGCTAAATCTAGATATTGATATTGAGGGTCTTGGGTTCAAAAGAAGCCTGGAGTACTCGCTTTACTTTTCATAGTGTCAGAACTGCACAATTTTTAGTCTGGTTGCACATTTTAAAAACCCTGGTAGGAGGGAAACTAGTTGGATTCTGCCTAGGGATTCTAAAGGAAGATAGGAAAAATCACAAATCATTTGGAAAAGTGAATAGGAAACAGGTATTTCATGCTATAACAGCTCTTTTGGGGAGGATACATACTATCCCTTCTTTGTACCACTTTCTCCTCATCCCAGTATTTTTACTTTTCAAAGATGACAGTTTTCCTGGGTTGATGATGCCAATTGCCTGCAACTAACTGTAGAACAAAGATTAAATAGGCTGTCCTGGGGCATCTGGAAGTTAAAATCACTGGGATCAAGACATTTCTGTTAGAACCAGTGCCCAAGATCATTACATCTTTGTACTTTCTAGTTGCCCACAAGGTAATACTCAGTGCTAGTTTCTCACCACTGATCCAGATCAACCCAGCATGCTGTTTCTGAATGAGAGAGCTAAGGGGGAGTGCTCTATGACATATATTATTCTTTCTGTACAGACAATGAGATTGTTGCTGTTCTCCGTTTAAGGAGTGAGCACACTTTGAAGATAATACATTTTCAAAACAATAAACATTCCAGCAAAGCTTTCATGGTTTCTACATTAACATTAAAACAACCAGTTAATGAGCTCTGCAACTTTGACAGGCTGTAATTTACTCATATGGGGATAACAGGTTCAAATAGTAATTAATTAATCCCATTAATTTATATGTGTGTTTGCATGCAAAATGTGTGCGTGTATAAAAGAAAGATAGAAAGACTAACAACAGAGTATTTTATATATATATATATATATATATATATATATATATATATATATATATATAAAGCTTCCACCCTCATCAGTACCTGTGCTGTTAAATGGATATCAGGAGTGGTAATTTGGAATGCCTGGAGATGAAAGTTCCTTAGGAGGAAAAACAGAGGTATCATTGGTATTATGCTTTTGAATTGTCCTCCAGATTAAGGTCATTTGGATGAAGAGTTGTGAACTATAGATCCAGAAATGTTTCCTTTTGTCAAGCATATTAGGGTCTTTGTTTGTTGTACTGGAACCAAATAGATTCGAGAGACTATGTGCAGGAGAGTGGAAATGTTCAGCAGCAGTTGAACAGGCTGCTCCAGTTTTTTGGTAAGAATCGCAGGTTTGTGGTTATGGAATCATATGGAATTCTTAGGTCTGTTGTAGTTTTCCCTGCATATTGCATACGACATCCATTATATATATTTGTTGTTCAGTGTGATTCCAGAACTTTCTGTCTGCACCAACAAAACTGCGCAGGATGAGTCCCGTCCCCATGCCCCCACCGCCAGCTCCAAAAGAAACCCTTAAAACTACAGCTTGTTACACATATTACTAGGACATAAGGAGTTTGTTTATTATAAAGTCAGACCAATGGGTCATCTAGCTTAAAGCTTATCGTGACTCTCTATTGTCATTGATTCTATCGAAAAGCTGTGGAGAACAGGGCCAGCATCAGTTTGTAGCATCCTTGGGCAGCTACCAGAGCCCTGGCATTTTGTCAAGGGCCGCTGCTGAAGCCTGCCATGGTTCTGACCCAGCATCCAAGCAGGACCAGGCAGTTGGATTGTCATGGTATTTTAATTTCCCACAATGCCCAGACATTGTTGAAACATAAAATTGGAGACAGACCTAGAAACCTGGCACTGCTCAGAGTCATGCCAATGATGTTCACTGCCACCAGGTAAGACCGCCAGGTCTGATGGAGGAGGGGGCCGACTGAGAGAGTGCACAGTGCAGAGAGAGGTTTGTTTTCGTTTAACCCTCCCTCATAACACTAGATCTGGGAGTCACCCAACGAAACTGACGGGCAGACAACTTTGAGCAGATAAAATAATACATTAATTCACACTGTGTGTAATCAACTTTTGAATTGACTACTATATGTGCTGATGCCATCAGTTTAGGTCGCTTAAAAAAGCAATTAGACAAATTCATGAAATGTGTCTGTCGATAGCTATTAGCTATGGTAACTAAATCAAGCCTCCATGTAGGAGGCATTGCCAAAGAAGAGGAAATGTATCAACAAAAAAGAGGACAAAAGGACACCAGTTTGCATAACATTTTGCAGATGCCAATTTATAAGTGAAAATTTAGCAATAACAACTGTAATGTAAATAAATACACAACATTTCACCATGGTCAAGAGGAATGACCAGATGACCTGTGTGCCTGCTCAGTCTGCTGTCCAAGTGCTAAATGGTGATGGTCCAAGACCTCTACTCTCCCTTCTTATGGTCCTTTGATTTCACAGCAGACTTGAACTGGACAGCCCATTAAATAGGAGACCCTTCTCTGCCAGCTCTCCAAAATAGAGCACTATCCTCTGTCAAGTAGAACACTGAGCCACCCTGCTTTCATGTTCTGAATACCAGGTGCTAGGCAAGCAACAGAGGACACTTTTTGCCACTGTTCCCTAGTTGTGGCTTCCTGGAGGTATCGGACTAGCCACAACAGGATTGCTGTTGTGTTGAAAACAGTGTTGAAAACAGGATCCTGGACTAAATAGCCCTTGGCATGATCCAGCAGAGTTCTTTGTAGGTCTCAGCCAAAGATCTAGAGATGCTAAACACTACACCTAGAACTTTATGCATGCAGAGCATATGTTCTACTACTGACTTAGAACCCCTCCACAGTGTTTTAAGGAAATTACTGCAGCATTTCAGCTGAGACACCAGCACACATGTTTTAAATCAGGGCTTTCTGGCCCTATCTGGTACCTTAAGTGCAATTACTTAAGGATAGGACAGAATAAGCCCTTGAGAACAGAACTGGCCCAGGGAATCCAGGTACATTAAAAGTATCTTTGTGCAAACAAGCTAATGTAAATAATTAGTCTTATAAATCAAGAGAATGTCTGTGCAACGTGTACAATATTCACTGCACAACTCAAGCATGTAAACAAAATTATTCCTTACTTGACCTGGGATCCTGCCACACCCAGCCCGCACACAATAATGCCTTTCATGTTCTGCATGAAAGGATATATTGCAAATGAATTTTGGTACAAAGTTTAAATAAAGAATTACAAAGTAATAATTAACTCAAAGTGTCATTTATTATGACGAGATGGTGGAGCATGGCCTGTCTCTTGTTATGCTTCTAACAGAATGTACTCAGTTCAAAACTGGTACAACCAGTTGGTGAGTCGTGCACAGCTCCCAAAAGACACACTGTTCTCATCATCTCATACAATGTTTTCCTTTATGAAGCCTGGTTTCATCAAATAGGTAAATAACATCGAAAAGGGGACACCGCAGAAGTTGTAGCTTAATTGCACTTTTTTATCTGACCATGCCTGAGGTTGAGCTAATATGTTACAAGTTAAAGGAAAGATAAACTACAGAAGCATCATATTATACTTCATGTAGCTAAGGCAAGACATTTGATTAAAGGTTCTGTTGTAGGACATGACTGAGATGATTGGTGAGATGACTGGTTTTCAACATATGCCTATCCATATTCATGGCCAGTGTTACGCCAATTACATGACCGAGTACTCCCGCGCGGTTCTTTACTGCACACACTATGGGCATCTCCACACCAGCCTAAAATCCTGCATTTAAAACAGGGCTTTCTGCTTCCGTTTTAAATGCAGGATCACAACTCCCTTTTTCACGTGCTTCCTTTCCCCCCACCCTCTCCCCTTCCTTCTCCCCGTATCGGAGTCTTCCATTCTCTTTCATTGATCTCGCTCCTCTTCTTGCCACTTTTCCTCTTTTCACAGTGGAATCTGAAGAGGAACACAAAGGGGGAATTTGATAGCTCATTATCTACGATCTATTTAAAAATGGAACAAAGGGCATTTAGTGCAGGAGACATCCTAGACAGTGACGGCGTCATGTAAAGAGCCTGCAAACTTCCGTGAAGGAGCAATCTCAATCGCAGGATAAAAGCTGTGTGTGAAGTAGGGATGTCGGAGAATTTCTCCACTAATCTTCGGGAGGCTGAATGCCAACGCATTCGGCCCCCCGAAATTACTGGAGAAACGGTCCGCCACCCCCCGGAATGGGACTTACCTTTGGCGAATGTCCCTGGCGCTGGCGGCTCCCGGCGGCGGTTCGGCGGCTGGTCTTCCAACCGGCTGCCACCGCCACCATTTTCCAGTAAAACAACAACAACAACAACCAACGTGATAGGCTACGTAAAGATTTACGTAGCCTATCACGGCTAGATTTTCTGTACCACCTATGCTACTGAATGAGTATGTCATACTCTACCATTTGGAGAGCTGAGGCGAAAGAGGAAATTATACTGAGCAGAGTGGCATGCTATTTCCTCTGTGGGTCACCAGATATCCTGACAGTAGACTTATCACTCATTTGTCTGGATGCACCTTCTCTCTAGCCCATGTCTGTAGTTTCTTTTTCTGTCCTGGTAGTGCAAGGAGTTTCAGCCTTGACACCCCTAATACTGTCTCATAAACCTTTCAATGTGGTCACATATTGTTATTGTATTATCATCTGCCTTTCCATTTAAAAATGCTCAAGGTGGCTTATAACGAAGACAATTAAAACAACAAAAAGAAACAGCATAAAACATAGTAATTCAAAAGAGGCTGACAGCAGATTTTTTAAAAAGTGCACATTCCAAAAAGGAAAGGTGGCAGAAAACTTTCAAAGAGGGGGCAAGGCTCTCTCATGTCTCTCGAGACAGGCAATTCCAGAGCCTAGGCATGGCAACAGAGTAGACTCTCCCTCTCTCATGTTCCAGCCATTTACAACTAGGGATATACGAAATCGCCCTTACCTGGCTCTGCCGGGTTCCGGGGGGGGAGGTGCTCCGTCCCTCCCCCTGGAATCCTCGCCGTGCGGGGAGGCGCTCCATGCCTTCCCCCCGGAATCCTGGCTGGCTGGCTCCGCTCCACGGAGATTCCACAGAGCCGCCAGCCAGCTCCGCCAGCAGCCGGACATCCGGCCGCTGGCTAGCAGGGACGCAAATGGCGGCAGCCATAGCCACCGCCATTTGCGTCCCTGTAGTCAGCCGTGATAGGCTACATAAATCTTTACGTAGCCTATCACGTCTGACGTTAAAAAAAAAACAAAAAAACGCGTGTACACAAATGGCGGCGGCTATGGCCGCCGCCATTTGCATTCCTTATTTTGGGCCGTCTTAGTCTACATAAATATTTACGTAGACTAAGATGGCGAAAATAAGGGGAACACAAATAGCGTAGCGGACGTAGTGGACGTAGTAAAAAGATTTACGTAGCCTATCACGTCGTTTTTTGTTTTTTTACAAAAACCTAGCCATGATAGGCTACGTAAATCTTTACGTAGCCTATCACGTCTTTTTTCTTTTTTCAACACTGGAAATGGCGGCGGCGGCAGCCGGTCGGAAGACCAGCCACCGCAGCCGCCGCCGCCGGAGCCGCCGCCGCCTGGAAGATCTGCCCCAGGTAAGTCTCATCCCGGGGGGGATCCACAGGGGGGCGGGGGGTGGCAGGCCGTTCCACCACGGAGTTCGGGGGGCCAAATGCACTGGCATTCGGCCTCACCGAGATCCGTGGCGGAATTCTCTGCCATCCCTATTTACAACTCAGGCACTGACAACATAAGAAGAAAGATGACAGGGTCGTGTGGAAGGAGATGGTCCTTTAGATCTCCTGGTCCTAAGCTATTTCGGGCTTTCAAGGCATTAATAGCTCTTCGGGCCTGGAAATGACCAGAAGCCAGTGAAAGTCAAAACTCTGGCTGCAGCATTCTGGACCATCTGAAGTCTGCAGGCATTTTCAAAGGTAGCCCCATGTAGAGCATGTTGCGGTAAACCAATCTTGCTGTAACTAAGGCATGTGTCACTATGCCAATTTCTGCCTTCTCTAGGAACAGCACACATGGTACCCTAGCTGAAGCTGGACAAAAGCACCCCTGGCCATAGCTACTGCCTGGGTATACTGGAGCTGAACTGGATCCAGGACTATCCCCAGACTGTCAACCTGAGCTTTCAAGAGAAGTGCAACCCCATACAAGCCAGACTGAACTCAGATTCCCAGACTGACAGGTCTGCTACCCAGGAGCACCCCATCTAGTCCATCACCAACTTCATACCCTGATTTAGCATCCCTGAAATGTGTTGGAAAAGAGAGATATAATTGGATGTTATCAGCATATGAGTAACATCGCACTCCAAATCCCAGAAATGGCAGCAGAACCAACAGGGGCACATTCCCACCAGGCAACCAAGGCCGTCTCCATCTTGTAACTGGGCCCAAAGCCAGATTGAAATGGATCTAGATAAATTGCTTTATCCAGGAAATCCTGCAGTTGAGTTACCACCCACCATGCACCCAAACACCTTGCCCAAGAATGGAATATTAGAGATGTGGTCCATCACATGACCGTGCCATATCAATGCTATATTAGTGAAGATCCAAGAATCTGACTATCAAAGCATATGGTCAGCGCAAACATACATGTTTGATCCAGCGACAATCCTATATACTCTAACCTGGTAGTAAGTCCCATTGAAATCAATGGAGCTTACTTCTGAGTAGACAGGTATAGGATTGCACTGTTTGAGTATAAAGAAACATCTGAAAAATAAGACATTAGAGGCAAAGAATAAATGGAACTGAATTGATAAAAAGGCAACATGGTCAAAAGATAATGTAGTAGCTTTATGCATCTGGGGGCAGTCACTGCTTTTTCCTTATTTTTATCAGGAAATGCATAATTTATTAATGAGGAGACTTCATTACTTGGGAATCAGGATCCAGAACCAGCTTAAACTGTTAGAGTACGAATTAAAAGCAAAAAAAACTATTCTCAGTAGATAAGGGCTGATTAACTTGCACATATGACGGGTAATATTTTTCCATTGCCTGTCTGTGTAAAGATGACTAACTAATCAAGAATACCTTCTATAGTGAAATTATTCTTGCCTCACAGAGGTTTGTTATCCAAGAATTATAACTGGATGTTGAAAGTAAATTTACATAATTGCATCCATCAAAATTTACAAGGGGAAAAATAATCTCTCTGCAATTTGATTTAGTTTACTCAGTTGTTTTGCAAGATATTTTAAAATTAGAATAGACTGCTGATTTTGGTCTAATTAAAACCTTGCTTGTTTTCTACTTTGTTTCTCACAACAAATTCCCACTTTGTGAAGGTTGGCCTACACATTGTATGCAACTGATCTGTTGTGATTGGCACTTTCCTTATGCCAGATTTGTTTTTAACAGAATTAAAAGAACTTGTTCCTTTTAAAATGGAATAATAGCCTGAAGTCTGGATCCAAACCGAGAAATGCCAGCTAAAATATTAATTAGACAAATTAGGATACATTTGCCTCTTGCCCTTTTCTATTAAAATTTGCTTATTAATAAACACATGTTCACATTCTCACATATATTAATGACATTCTCCTAATATAATACCAAACCAATCTTGCTTTGAGCTAGCTACTGCAGGAAAGGCTACTCATATAATGTTACCTATAACTGCAGGAAGTCAGTCTGAACTTAATTATTACCCAGGACTAATCTTTGAGTTGTGACTAAGTAGTACCTTTCTGTCAGAGCTGCAGAGCTCATTGATTTCTAATTGTTTGATGGTTTGGACTCATTAAACAAAAAACAACAAGTCAGAGGTTCATCGTGCATGCATGCACAATCCTGGAAGCTGCTGGCAAAAGAAGTATTAAGAACTAGTTAAAATGCAAGTATAACAGTGGCTAAAGGTCAAACTACATGTTACATTGCAGCTACACGTTAGCCTGACAGCCCCTCATTCATTGCAAAATGCCCCCTTTGCAAATGTGGAGACCAGCAAATTAATTCCCAGAAATCTTTGTACTTTGTAAAGGCACAAAAAGCAGCCCTCCTGTTTATGCTCCAGTCACTACATTGATAATAAAAGAGCTGTGATATCAAGTTCTTGCTTTTCAAAAAAGCATTACAGTACCATATTTGCAAACAGCACTATAAAATTTATAGAAAAGTGGTATTAAAGGGTCCTTAAATATGTGTATGTGAATAAAGCCATAGAATATAGAGCCACTGAGATGGAAAGAACAGCTTCCTGTCCATGTCACAATTCCACAGCACCAGTATATATGGTGGCCACTTACATATCACCAAAAAGAGGACAAAAGTGGGCACAGATTTGCATAAAACTGCATATGTTGATTTATATGAATAAGTGCAAATTTAGAAATCATTATTATAATTTAAATTGAAATACAATACATCTCACCATTGTGCTGGCTAGTGCTGTGCCAAAAATTTTGACTCTTCCATTGTTGGCATGGCGGGGGGGATGAAAACTCTGGAGAAAGAGGCTGGGAGAGGTGAGAATTTCAGAGAATTTTCTCTTGGGGAGGGGGGCAGGGTTTCCACATACCTTTTTAAATGCAGGCAATTCTTGAGGGGTCTTCTTTCTATTTTTTTTTTAATCCCCTGCACTTGTAGTTGCCCAGGCCTCCTCTCCAGCCCATCAGTTTTTTCT
Organism: Heloderma suspectum; assembly: GCF_057233095.1. Classification (NCBI taxonomy): domain Eukaryota; kingdom Metazoa; phylum Chordata; class Lepidosauria; order Squamata; family Helodermatidae; genus Heloderma; species Heloderma suspectum. The sequence goes on from NC_139458.1 coordinate 94,445,595, forward strand.
GAACTCCTAGGAGACCATGTGACCTTGCCCTCTCCAAAAAGCATTCAGGAAGAACTCCCAGCTGGACAAGAGTCCTGGGTAGGGATGTACAAAACTCACTTACCTTCTCGCGGATTGATTCACGGTAGGGGGGAGGGAGGCGCTCCGTCCCTGCCCCTGGAATCCTCGACAGGGGGGGAGGCGATTCGGTCCTCCGCCTCGGAATCCTGCCCGGCCGGCTCCGCTCCGCAGCAGCTCCGCAGGGCAGATGGCCAGGGCCATCCGCAGCCGGAGTTCCAGCTGCGGACAGGCTGCTACGGACACAAATGGCGGCCGCCATAGCGGCCGCCATTTACATCCAGCCAGGCTGCCGTGATAGGCTATGTAAGTATTTACATAGCCTATCACGGCATCCCACAAAACACACAAAAAAACAGCGTACGCAAATGGAGGCGGCTACGGTGGCCGCCATTTGCGTTCCCTATTTTTCGCTGTTCTAGCGTATGTAAATATTTACGTAGGCTAGAACGGCGAAAAATAGGGAATGCAAATGGCGGCTGCTGTAGCTGCCGCCATTTGCATATGCTGGTTTTTTGTTGGGGGGGGTTAGCTGCGATAGGCTTCATAAATACTTAACGTAGCCTATCACAGCTGCAAGGTCGCCAATGGCGGCTGCAGCAGCCCAGCTGCAGCTGGCCAGGAGACCAGCCGCCGGAGCCACTGGAACCGCTGCCGCCGCCACCGAATCCACTGCATCCGCCCCAGGTAAGTTCCCTCCCGGGGGGATGCCGGGGGGGCGGGGGGGCAGGAGGCTGTTCCGCCACGGATTCCAGGGGGCCGGATTCTAAAGAATCCGGCCTCACTGGAATGCGTGGTGGAATTCTCTGCCATCCCTAGTCCTGGGCTCCTGCAAGTGCTGGGGGTATTAAAAAAAGAAAAATAGAAGACAACTCAAGAATTGCCTAGACTTAATAAAGGTATGTGGAAACCCTGTCGCCCTCCCCAAGAAGAACATTCTCTGAAATTCTCCCCCTCACTGTGAAAGAGGCAGAAAAAACAATGCCTCTTTTGCAGGGAGCTGCAATCCTGCCCCTTCAGCCTGGACTTTGCCTTTGCCAGGGGGGTCATAGACCCTCTTTTGCGAGAAGACTGAGCCAAAGTAGGAATTGAGCACCTCTGCCTTTTCTTGGTCATCTGTTATCATTTTGCCATCCTTATTTAATAGCTGAACCACCCTTTCTTTCCTCTGCCTTTTACTATGCACGTAGCTGAAGAAAGCCTTTTTGTTGCTTTTAGCATCCTTCACTAACCACAGCTCGTTCTCAGCTTTAGCCTTCCTGACACCATCCCAGCAAATTCTGTGCTACCTGCCTGTACTCTTCCTTTGTTGCTTGGCCTTCTTTCCACTTCCTATATGTATCCTTTTCTGTTTTCAGGTCATCTCTTTTTTTTTGTGAAGCCACATTGGCTTCTTCTGTTGTCTTCCACCTTTTCTTCTTGTTGGAATGGTTTGTAATTGTGCCCTGAGAATTTCCTTTTTTAAAAGCTCCCACCCATCTTGGACTCCTTTTCTCATTAGAATCACTTGCCACGGGGCCTTACTGATCATTGTTCTGAGTTTATTAAAATCAGCTTTCCTAAAATCCAGGGTACGCGTTTGAATATACTCGGCTTTTGCTTCCCTTAGAACCAAGAACTCAAGTATGACATGGTCGCTTTCCCCCAGAGTTCCAGTAACTTCTACTTTATCCACTAAGTCATCTCTGTTGGTTAGGATCAAGTCAAGGATAGCCAATCCTCTAGTTCCTTCCTCTACTTTCTGTAGGAGGAAGTTATCAGCCACACAAGTCAGGAAGTTCCTGGAGGGGCCATGTTTTGCAGAATTTGTCTCCCAACCAATATTGGGAAAATTGAAGTCCCCCATTACTACTACCCCCTTCATGGATCACTGTCTTGTTGTGGCGAAGGGGCTTGCGTAACTCAGTGAAGCCATAAGCTATGCCATGCAGGGCCACCCAAGACGGACAGGTCATGGCGGAGAGTTCTGACAAAATGTGGTCCACTGGAGAAGGAAAGGGCAACCCACTCCAGTCTTCTTGCCAAGAAAACCCCATGGAACGTATCACAAGGCTAAAAGATATGACGCCGGAAGATGAGCCCCTCAGGTCGGAAGGTGTCCAATATATTACTGGGGAAGAGCAGAGGGTATTTCCAATTAGTGCCAGAAAGAGTGAAGCGGCTGGGCCAAAGCCAAAAGGACACTCAGCTGTGGATGTGTCTGGTGGTGAAAAGAAAATCTGATGCTGTAAAGAACAATATTGTTTAGGAACCTGGAATGTAAGGTCAATGAATCAAGGTAAGCTGGAGGTGGTCAAACATGAGATGGCAAGATTGAACATCGACATTTTGGGAATCAGCGAACTTAAGCTGGAAAAGATTGAAGGCAAAAGGAGAAGAGGACAGCAGAGGATGAGATGGCTAGATAGCATCACTGATGCAACGAATATGAATTTGAGCACACTCCAGGAGAGAGTGGAGGACAGGAAGGCCTGGCGTGCTATGGTCCATGGGGTCACGAAGAGTCGGACACGACTTAACGACTGAACAACAAGACTAGACGCACTGAAATTAATGACTAACATATGTCTGCTCTATGGGTCTACTTAATGGATCTACTCTAAGTATGACTAAATGTGGAACCAACCCAATAATCTTTATAACAAAACTAAACATTGGATTTTAACATTTACAATTTGTTTAAAAAAACAAGTCTGTCTTTTTAAAACAAATAAATAACCTGTTTTAAAAGGAAATCTGAATTCAGTACAAGTGGTCATGTTAAACGCACCTTCACGATTTCTTAAAACTGAATCATGACCATGTATGACACAAATTTAATTAAGAGCTGCTTTCCAATTTAATCCTAGTACATACAATTTAATCATAGTACATACAAAAAAAACCCTTGCACACATGGTTTTTGGGATGTTTTAGTACCCCTGGCCAAATTCCAATGCATTTCAATGGGTAGTGAAATGTCCCACACATGAATAAATGAATGATGTCAGAACAAGGGCACTTAAGTCTGCTTCCCTGGATCAGTTTTTGTTTGAAAAACCCATGGGGCATGTTTTACACAATATGTTAACATTGGCTGGGACCAAAAGCACCAGGGATAGGCTCCAGAGTTGGTCATACTCAGTCTAGTCATATTCAAGTTAGTCATAGCTAACTTAACCGTGTAATTTCAGTGGGACTACTCTGAGTATGACTAAGTCTGGATCCAACCCAATAGATTTTTTAAGGATTTCTTTTGACCCAGACTCTCTATGAACACTTTAATCTGCTTCCTTGGTTCAGTTCTTGTGAGACATTCTTCAATCTGAGCAAGTACAGAGAGTCAAATAGAAACATGACTGTGTCTCTAGCAGGGCCCTGTGACCAGGAATTGGGCAATCTCACCACTTGTATAAAAGCTCTATTTAGCTGCAAATAAACATATTTTACCTGTTATACCAAATAGTATGCAAGAATTATGAATTTTAAAACAAGATGCCTGACTGAAGTCATGTTGTACATCATGATTAAAAGCAGTGATGATTTAAACTGCCTTGATTTAAAACAATTCATCCTGAAGGAAACAGTTCTGGGGGAAAGCAAGCAAGGAATTAAACCCTAAATAATCATTGTATATCACTGTAAAAATTGCACAATTTAATTTTTCATTTTTAAAATCTACACTCCCTTCTCCCATTAGCATCTTTTCTCATTCTAAATGGGGAGCAACAAATATTACATAGGAGGCATAGTTTCAGCAGTTCCCTACATCCCAGAGGAAGGGGAAATCCCATTGTATTGTGAGAGCAGCAAACATTCTGAGACACTCTTGTGACTAACCAGGAACAATTTACTAATATATAGAATTTCCGGGAAGTATCCAAGGCAAGTCTCCGTACTTGTGCAATCAATCAAATACCCATGTGGGCCGCAAACCCGCCCTTAGCCCTGTTCAGCTGTCCAGCCCTGTTCAGGCATGCTCAAACACAAGTAAAAGGGACAGAGCCCTGCTTGCTGTCCCTGTTCACTAAGTCTCTGCACATGCCAGGCCCTGCCCCCTCAGTCCCTGACCGTGCTGCATTGCATGGCAAGGTTTGAAGGGGATCCCCTCAACTCATGTTCATTTCAGTGTGGGTAGAGACCTTCTTCAGATCTCCCTGCTCATTAACAGGGAGGTTAGGGACTGAGGGGCTGGAACATGCCCAACATAGGAGGCAGGGCATGCGCAGCTCTGTCCCTTTGACTCGTGTTTATGTGCCCTGTTCAGGCTGAACACCTGAGAAGGGCTCTTGTGGAGCTCAGCTGAGAACCCCAACGTTATTATGATATAGCAATTAATTCCAGCCTGAATTCACATTTGCTGTAAAACTGTGGTAAATGTCAGTGGAAGACAGACATATGAGAGCCGTTGTAGTGGTTAGAATGTTGGACTAGGAAAGGGGAGACCACGGTTCAAGTCCCCATTCAGCCAATCAGTGACTCTCAGCCTAACCTACCTCACAGGGTTGTTGTGAGGATAAAATCGACAGGAGCAGGATCATGTATGCTGCCTTGGGCTCTATGGGGGAAAAGGCAGGATATAAATGTTACAAATAAATAAATAAATAAATGTTCTATTTATGGAAGTGGTTTGAACACATATTCAGTGCATTCCCAAGCCCTTTTCACACAGAACAGATGTGTTAAATTAACATATGGTGGGGGTGGAAGAATTATGCTTACTGGTCCCAGCCCCATTCTCCACATATATATTTGCAGGACAGGGCAGATATTTTTTCATTCTTAGTAGTACAAGAATGAGACATTCTGCCGTAAAGCAGTACTGCTGAAAATTGTTCATAAGACTCGAGCCTTTTTTGGGTGTGCAAAACCACACAATTAAGATCATGTGTTACAGGAGAGTGGAGTTGTGTCTGCTAGACCCACCCCCACTCTACTTCGTACAGTGAACCCCCATTTCTGATTTGGCTTCTAGATGCCCCTTTAATAGATGTGCTGAATAATAACAACTGTAATAACAACAAGAACTGTGGTTGCATGTTCTTTCTGTTTATGATAATTGACACTGCCTGTATCTTTTTCATTATTCTGTGTCAGTCAAACCTTTCTCCCATCTATCTCACTTCTTTGTAATATGTGCTCCTTGAATTAAATAGGTCAGACATGCTGACAAACAAGCAGAAGATTAGGAAGATAAGATACCATTGCCTGGCAGATGTTAATTGAGAGTGATATTAAAATCCTCCACCCATTTGGTATGATCCTTTGCAGGAGACAGAAATAATCATGCACTTGAAAGCCCCAAACTTAATTTATTTTCCCATCGTTCACAGGACTTGTTTTGCACAGTGCCTTTTGAAGGTTGCTGCCCTGTGCTTCCTCATCACTACAGTGCTTATCTTGATGGCACAACATCATGTGTGACATCAGTACACATCTGGCTGCTTCTTTCTGCTTTCTTTGTCCCTCAACCATTGGCAGACTTCCTACATGACCATTACCCTCAGACCACTCACTTGTGATCCCATTCTACACTTGTTCCATTTCCTCACCTCTCTGGGCTTCTCATCTCTATGTCTTTGATTCCGTAGGAAGCTGCCTTGCACAGAGTTATTGGTCCATCTAGCTCAAGGGTGCACGACCTGTGACCCTGTGGCCACAAGCAGCCCTTGGGTGCTCTCTCTGTGTCCCCTGAAGCTGGCAGGACCTGGCCCACTTTTCTCCACAGCCCACTTGATCAGCTAGGCTGTGTGTGGAGAGGAGGGGGAACGCGGTTCCTTGGCTTCCAAGATCACGTCTAGTAGCAGTGGATAAACAGCGATCTTGGGGGCGATTGCTGTGAGATGCAGAGGCTTTTACCTCCACACACACACACACACACACACAGTGATCCCTGGATCTCAGTGGGTAGGGAGGGGAGATCTGTGACTGGGGGGGAGAGTGTGTGTGCGTGCGCACATGTATGCATGAGCACGTGTGTGGCCCCCAGCCCTCCAGCCAACACCAGATGCTGCGCTCAGTGCCAAACAGGTTGTCCACCCCACATTTAGCTCAGTACTGACTACACTGACTGGCAGTGGCTCGCAAGGCAGGAGTCTTCTGCTGCCCTGCCTGGAGATGCTAGGAACTGACCTTTAAAACATGCACTCTACCACTGAGCTATGCATTAATAACACACCTCTTTGTATTATCTCAGTCACTCTTTAGAGCATTAATAACGGATGGGTTTGGCGGGGAGCCCAAGATCTAGCAAGGGTGAATGGAGCCTGAATGAAGGTGAATGAGGCCGTACGCTGTTTCATGGAGGTGTTAGGGGGCAGGGAGTCATTCAGCATCTGGACATCACCTTTAAGCATCTCAAACTGTTTTGGCCTGATGGCATTCACCTCTCAGACAAGGGGCAGGAAGCCTGGGTGTACAACATCCGTAATGGATTTCTGAATTGTTGTACAGTATGTTTGGCAGTGAGTCGCACTGGGGAATGCCCCCCGCTTGTAGCATGGTGGGCATTAGGCTTGATCCATTTTGGGGGGAAGCAGGGGTGGGCACCATGCTCCCCAATAAAAGGGGGTTCCCAAGATGGATCCTGGGGGTGGGACTGCAGGGCTCCAGCCATGCTCATGGGCCAATTTGCTGGCTCCAAGGGAGCTCATAAGTAGCCATTGCTACGCTGCAACTGTACTAAATATTTATTCCTAAAGGATTTCTACCGCCACAGGGAAATGCTTCTCATCCTTGACTAGCATTCATATGCTAATGGGAGTTTTGGTCAGATGAGTTTTCATCACTTTGCCCCCCCCCCCATTTTCTGCTAACTGGCCCAACTTGGTCTGCAGTGAGTTGGGCCAGTTAGTGGATTTTCTATGTTTTTTATTTGCACAAATCATGTCTGCTTTTGCACACATTTGCACAAATTGCACAAAGTATGGCTGCAGTTTTGGCTAATTACACAACTTCTGGCTGCAATCTGCACAGTCCTGTGTACCCTTGCTCTTCTGTAAGAGCAGAGACTTAAAACAGCAGGCTTGCTCTCTGCCCCTCTCCCTGCTTGCATGCTCAGCGAAATGCAATGGAAGAGAATAAGTTACTTCCAAGTAGACATGTTTATCCAACACCTCTCCTCGTGTCCACCCTTTCACGACATAATTTTGTAGGGATGTTGGAGAAATCCGCCACGGACTCCAGTGAGGCCGGATTCTTTGGAATTTGGCCCCCTGGAGTCCGTGGCGGAACAGACTACCCCCCCACTGCCACCCCCCCAAAATCCCCCCGGGACAGACCCTACCTGGCAGCGGATGCTCTGGGTCGGGTCGTCCTCCTTCCGCAGCCAGCTTGCGGAACGAAATGGCGGCCGTTGTAATGTCTGCCATTTGCGTCCCTGCCCGTGGCCGTGATTGGCTATGTAAATATTTACGTAGCCTATCACAGCAAAGAGCAGGGATGCAAATGGTGCCCGTTATGCCATTTGCGCCCCTGCTGTTTTCGTGATAGGCTACGTAAATACTTACATAGCCTATCATGGCCTAAGGCAGGGACACAAATGGTGGCCGGCATAGCAGCCACCATTTGAGTCCGCAGCGCAACAGCAGTGGCCAGAAGTCCAGTTGCGGCCGGCCCTGGACAGCGGCTCCGCAGCTTTGCCATGGAGCGGAGCCGGCCGGGGAGGATTCTGGGGGGGAGGGATGGATCGCCTCCCCGCCCCCCAGCGGATGCCCCGACCGGAACCAGGTAAGGGATTCATACATCCCTATAATTTTCCCTTCCGTCTATCAGCACTGCTCCCCAGAGCCTGCGCTGAAGTCAACTCAGGTCACACAGACTTCCAACCCGCTTTGAGGCTGCCACGATGGGAAAATCTGGCACAAAATGGCTTTGCAAAGAAGCAGCCTTTCAGGCAGAAAGATGTGCGATGGATGCAGAGTGGGGTTACATCATCTGCCATGATCATCTGTGAGGTGCAGTAGAACCAGAGTAAATCCCCCATGTTGATGGGGCCATGAACATTCTTCCTGTGGTATCTAATCAATAATGGCTGTTTCATGACGGTAACCTCTTGGTTTTGCGCTCATTGGATGATGAATACGCATGTGTGAACAAACCAGAAGCTCTCTTCAAATGCTGTCTTCTCATCCAAGATTCTCATTCAAGAGGCCAATGGCAAGAACAGGAGTGGAAACTGACTGGAAGCAGGGGAGAATCAGAGTGGGTCCTGATATCCCATTACAGACCTTTGAGATTCATAGAAATCTGGGAATAGAAAGTAGAATACAGCATGGTAAGAAATTGATGGATTTTTTCAAACAAATAAAAAATCTGTTTTTTGAAAATGTTGTTGATGAATTATTTATCATTTTCAATTATAGTATGGGGGGGCCTAAAAATATTCCAGTTTAAATGCTATCTGAATTTAATACAAACATGTTAAAGTTTAGACATTATCTCTTACAATTGAATCATTACCAACTGTCATATGCATTGAGTTAAGGTCTGCTTTTCTAGGGGCTTCTTCAGACGGAGCTTTTATCCTGCTATTGAGATTGCTCACTCACGGAAGTTTGTGGGCCCTTTACATGATGTTGTGAACCCCCAGGGCGTCTTCTGCACTAAATAACCTTTATTCCATTTTTAAATAGATTGGAGATAATGAGCTATCGGATTACCCCGCTTGTGTCCTGCTTGAGTTCCCTCTGTGAAAAGAGGAAAAGCTACAAGAAGAGGAGCGAGATCAATGAAACATATCAAAGGGGGTGAAGGAGAGGGAAAGGGGAGGGTGAAAAGGAAGCACGTGTAAAGGGAGTCCATTGTGATCCTGCATTTAAAATGGAAGCGGAAAGACCCAGTTTAAATGCAGGATTTTAGGCTGGTGTAGACATGCTCAAGGTGAAAAAAGGAGAGAAATACTTGTATTTGAGATTAAGCATTATAAACATTACAACAAGAGTCAAATTGCACATTACTTTAAAGACAAAGCTAGCAGCCTTTTTTCCTTACTCAAAAGTAAGCATAGGGAACATGATTCTGATTGGGACCTATTGAGGAGGCAGTAGGGGTTATTATGATAGGCATAAAATATTAACGCATATAAATATTTGTGCAGTTTTATGAATATTAGAAACATGAAGAGATCATTGATTCCAGTAATGTCTGACCACTGTAAGCTTGAGATCATGATTTTATTGTTAAATAACTCCAGTGAGGTCAGAGGGGGGAAGCATTCAAGAAACGTTCTTAAACCCTGCATTTTAAATTAGACTTTGAGCTTTAGAGAGCAAAGGCCATGTTGGCTGGGGCATATTGCAAGTTTTAGGACTTTTTCTGCCTAAACATGCGTAGAATTTAACCTTTAGATTATCTTTTAAAATAGAGCCTTGTGTGCCGCAGAAGGTAGGCAGCAGTATTGCAACCGAAACTCTCCCCACGACCTGAGTTCGATCCCAGCGGAAGCTGGGTCCCAGGTAGCCGGCTCAGGTTGACTCAGCCTTCCATCCTTCCGAGGTCGGTAAAATGAGTACCCAGCTTGCTGGGGAAAAGGTGGTCACGACAGGGGAAGGCAATGGCAAACCACCCCACTACAGTCTGCCATGAAAACGCCAGCGAAAGCGGCGTCCCTCTAGGAGTCAGCAATGACTCGGTGCTTGCACAGGAGGAACCTTTCCTTTCCTATCTTTTAAAATATCTGTTAATTGTAGAATAGTAGGTATTTCTTATAGAAATAAGTTTGAACAGAAAAAAAAAAAAGCTTCAAATCCCCAACAAGCTAAGCAATCGTTTCTAATGCTACCACAGCATAGTTATTTAATAGCTATGGAATGAGAGTGAGCGAAGCTGTATTTCATTTCTGTGGCTCCGTTCAAATGTCCCACCCCTTACTAACCATTGCTGCCCTTCCTGGAAAAGGGGTTTTGGGGGGCAGGGGTTGCAGACCTTTTGTTTTCTGAAACCTAGAACAGAACAATCAGCCTCTTTGAATGACATCTTAGTCAAAGAGTGGCGGTGGCATTTTACAAGTCCTGATGAGAGTAGTCAGGAATTTTAGAAACTCAAACACCATATGCAAACTTTGCTGGCTTCAGATTAAGCCAGTACGCCTGGGGTTTGGTATCATTTTGAAGCAAACAGACTTCTGCAGAATCAATAGTTGCTCAACAGTAAAAATCTTTTTACACATCAAGATTTACAGTGCGGGCCTGTGTATATTGATGCAGAAGCAAGTCCTGCTGACTTCAGTGGAGCTTAACCCCAAGCAAGTATGGATAGGGCTGCAGCCTTCGTTGCTGATTCTAGCTACATGTGCAACAGACAATTTCATACTGGGTCCCAGTACCTAGAATAATACTCTAGAGCTGTTCATTTATCTGGGAAATTTAAAAAAGCCCTAATTAGATTAGTGTTTATTTGTTAGGAGTGCCTCATTCTGTACTCCTAATGGCTCTAGTATTGATTTTATTGCACTAACCCTGAGTACCGCCCTAAGTAGGAATGTTAGCTTACACAAAACTCACTTGTTTGATGCAGAGATATGATACATTGGGTAGTACCCAATGTTAGTCCTACATAGAGGAGTCCCATTGAAAAGAATAGGACATAGGTTAGTTGTGACTAACTTATGCCTCATTCATTTCAACGGCTCTGCTTTTTGTAGGACTAACATTGGATACTACCCAGTGTTCTAATGTTGTGGTAGCCCTGTGCTGAGCCATTATCAGGCAAAGCTAGTCGTCTCTTATGCTGCTCTGTCCTCATAGGTTCTAGATGGATTTTTCTATTCAGCAGGACTTCCACACAGGCTCAGCATCCCACAAAGATTCTGGACTACAAACCCCAGGCTGTTTGTAAGCACCAAATGTCTGCACCAGGTTGGACATCACCAAATCAGTGCTGGGATTTGCAATATGACAGACATACGCTTCCTTGTTGCAAAGGCAAGGAATCTGATAAAACTAAATATATGCAGCAGGAGTGCAGAACCTCGGGCCTGGGGTCCCCACCTGTGGTTCCAATCTATCCCTCTGGGGTTTCCCAGAAGGCCCCACGCATTCCCCTGGCACCACCCCCTTTTCCCTGGCCAATGATCATTTGATAGTTTCCAGCTTTTGTGCATTTTCCCCCAGTCTAAAAGGTTGAAATACTTCTCCTGAGGCTGAGTTACCAGCAGTAAGAGCTTTACGCTAAAACAGGCTGATATTTTTGGTATTTCGGCTCCACCCCTTTCATATTTGGCCCCGCCCACCACTGGAATGTGGCCCCTGGGAACTTCTCCAAAATGGAAGAGGTTCAACACCCCTGCTATGCAGGGATGCTATCCCAAGATACTCGATTCATTTTTGTCCTATGAAATGGAAAATACCCTTCTTGCTTACAGCCATTTCATCTTTCTCAGTTTAAACCCAGTGTGGTGTAGTGGCGAGAGTGTTGGACTGGGAGTTGGGAGATCTGGGTTCTAGTCCCCACTCAGCCATGGAAGCTCACTGGGTGACTTTGGGCCAGTCACAGACTCTCAGCCCAACCTACCTCACAGGATTATTGTTGCGAGGACAAAATGGAATGGAGGAGGATTATGTACGCCACCTTGGACTCCTTAAATGAGGAAAAAGGGCGGGATATAAAAGTAATAAATAAAGGACCTAGTTGATCTGAACTGTCAAAACCTCAAAAGGTGTTTTTTAAGTAGATTGAAAATGGTCACTTTGGATGACAAGGCTGTATAGGTGAACTATATGCATTCTACTCAAATTCCTTTGCTTCTTTGCATCCAGTTTCAGAAGGAAGGAAGGAAGGAAGTTTAATCCAAAATACAGGAAGCAGGAGAAAGAATTGGATGAATGGAGGAATAACTCTTCCAAGTGACTGTGCTCATTTCTACTCTGAACCTATACTGGGGGAGACATTTCCTTTACCTTTGGCCTTCTCACTTTCACAAAGTTCGTATTGAAATAATGATCTTAATCCCCAAGAAGCAGCAATATTTTTGCTAGAGAAAGTTGCACAACTTGTGGTATGGACTGATGCCATGTATTAGCTGTGAAGCAAGGTTTGACGTAGCTAAAGAACACCAAGTACAATACTACATTTTATCAAAACCAAACAGCATAACAATGCACACAGGGCCCTTGCAAATATATCAGGCATTTCAGATTTCAGCCTGATAAAGAAATACAGAACAGAAATATAGGGCACAATAAGTCTTCCTTTCCTAATAAATAGACCTAGTGATTATATTTATCCTCCCCACTAAATTCTTGGTCTGTCAGCCACAAATGCTGATCACTTGTATGGAGGGAAAGTTAATTTTGCATCATCCCTTGGATAAATGGATTCAATTCTGGATAACTGTTTACTTTTCTCCATCAATAGTATAGTTTAACTCCTAAATAGATACACCCAGGTCTGGAGGAAAAGAGAAACTGTACTGTTACCAGGTGAAGGCCATAGATACCATAGGACGTTTAGTATAAAGTAGAACTGAACAGAATATGAAGGGAGATCTTCTTTGAGGATTACCTCTCCCATCTGTGGAGATAATCATGGACTCCAGAGGTGGGTACAGCTCATACACCTTGCTAAGGGGAAGATGCATAAATTCTTCCCTCAGACACCACATTGGAATTACAAGTCAATCACACTTCTTTTGTATTCATTCATTGCCCCAGTTCACACAGGGTGCTTCCAGACAAAGCTTCTACTGTGCAACTGCCCTCTCTTATTCCTGGAATCTTTCAGGGGATCCAGATGACATTATCCTCTGTTACTTTTCCCAGGAAAAAAATGGTTAAGGAAAGGATGACTGAATCACAGTGCCTTTTGATTATTAGCACTAGGAGCTCTCTGTCTCGAAGCACCCACGCTCACTGGAGAGATACCATTGTTTTCATGGTGGAAGCACCTACTTGTCTCGTTTCCCTCCGCCATGAACTGAGAACTCCCCTGTAGGAACATGCAAGCTGTATGAGCAGCCCTGTAGCCAGTCTTCCTTGTTAGGTGGGGCAGCCACTTTTCTAGGCATTGGGGGGGGGGAGGCACATAGTGCCAGCCAGCCCTGCCCCCAGCCCCCAAACTCACTGGTTTTCTGGAATTTTTTCTTCCATAAGAAAAAGGGATATTAAGGATACAGTGAACAAAGGGATACCAAAAGGTCTAAAACAAACAAAATAATTTGTGCTATAACTAAGAAGTTAAAAACTAGCGTGGAGCTTGAACTAAAATTCAGTTTTAGTCTTTTATCACAACAACACCAATACAAAAAAAGCAGGTTTAGAAACAGAGTAAAAACACAGGACAATGCAAACATAGTCAAGCATTTAGGGAGAGTGGTGCTAAGAATGATATGCATAGCTTTCTTGTTAAACTAAATGAGATTGAATCCTTTACTTGTTTACTACATAACAGACTTCCTTTTGTAAATGTATAGAAGTTTTCTTAATGATAGGTTCTCAACACACCTTTTCAGAGAGAGAGAAAATGCACAGCACCTAAAAATCATATTTTAGAACAGTTGCAGCTTTTGTTTTTTCCTAGAATTAAAGTAATGCAAAAATTAATCAAAATTAAGGTTAGCTGTCCTTTCTTTTTCAAATGTTCCTGACCTTTAGATTTTACTTCCTGTTGGAAAATCAAGAGAAAACTTTTTAACTAGTTGCTATATAATGGACTTTTCGGCTTAAATTGAAGAACATAGGGAAAACCACTAAACCATTCAGGTATGACCTCAATCATATCCCTTATGAATATACAGTGGAGGTGATGAATAGATTTCAGGGATTAGACCTGATAGACAGAGTGCCTGAGGAACTATGGACGGAGGTCAACTAAATCCATCCCAAAGAAAAAGAAATGCAAGAAAGCAAAGTGGTTGTCTGATGAGAATTTACAAGTAGCTGAGGAAAGAAAGGAAGTGAAAAGCAAGGGAGGAAGGGGAAGATATACCCAACTGAATGCAGATTGCCAGAGAACAGCAAGGAGAGACAAGAAGGTCTTCTTAAATGAACAATGCAAAGAAATCGAGGAAAACAACAGAATGGGAAAGACTAGAGATCTCTTCAAGAAAAACGGAGATATCAGGGGAATGTTTTGTGCAAAGACGGGCATGATAAAGAAGGCAGGGACCTAACAGAAGCAGATGAGATTAAGAAGAGGTGGAAAGAATACACAGAAGAACTATACAGGAAAGATCTTAATGTCCCTGATAGCCATGATAGCGCGGTCACTGAACTTGAGCCGGACATCCTAGAGAGTGAAGTCAAGTGGGTCTTAGGAAGCATTACTAACAACAAAGCTAGCGGAGATGAAAGTATTCCAGCTGAGCTATTTAAAATCCTAAAAGACGATGCTGTTAAAGTGCTGCACTCAATATGCCAACAAATCTGGAACACTCAACAGTGGCCACAAGACTGGAAAAGGTCAGTTTACATTCCAATTCCAAAGAAGGGCAACGCCAAAGGGTGTTCAAACTACCGTACAATTGAACTCATTTCGCAAGGTTATGCTCAAAATGCTACAAGCTAGGCTTCAGCAGCATGTGAACCAAGAACTACCGGAAGTACAAGCTGGGTTTTGAAGAGGCAGAGGAACTAGAGATAAAATCGTCAACTTTCGCTGGATCATGGAGAAAGCAAGAGAATTCCAGAAAAACATCTATTTCTGCTTCATTGACTACGCTAAAGCCTTTGATTGTGTGGATCACAACAAACTGTGGCAAATTCTGAAAGAGATGGGAGTACCAGACCACCTTACCTGTCTCCTGAGAAACCTGTACGAGGGACAAGAAGCAACAGTAAGAACCAGACATGGAACAACCAATTGGTTCAAAATTGGGAAAGGAGTACAAGGCCGCATATTGTCGCCCTTCTTATTTAACTTATATGCAGAGTACATAATGAAAAACGCTAGGTTGGATGAATCACAGGTCGGAATTAAGATTTCCGGGAGAATTATCAACAACCTCGGATACGCAGACAATACCACCCTAATGGCAGAAAGCGAAGAAGATCTAAAGGGCCTGTTGTTGAGGGTGAAAGTGGAGAGTGCAAAAGTTGGTTTGAAACTCAACATTAAAAAAACGAAGATCATGGCATCTGGCCCCATCACTTCCTGACATATAGAAGGGGAAGAAATGGAAGCAGTGACAGATTTTATTTTCTTGGGCTCCAAGATCACCACAGATGGTGACTGTAGCCATGAAATTAAAAGACACTTGCTCCTTGGGAGGAAAGCTATGGCAAACCTAGACAGCATAGTAAGAAGCAGAGACACCACCTTGCCAACAAAGGTCCATATAATCAAAGCTATGGTTTTCCCAGTAGCAACGTATGGCTGTGAGTGCTGGACTATAAGGAAGGCTGAGTGCCAAAGAATTGATGCTTTCGAACTGTGGTGCTGGACTATAAGGAAGGCTGAGTGCCAAAGAATTGATGCTTTCGAACTGTGGTGCTGGAAAAGACTCTTACGAGTCCCCTGGACTGCAAGGAGGTCAAATCAGTCGATCCTAAAGGAAATCAACCCTGACTGCTCATTGGAAGGACAGATACTGAAGCTGAAGCTCAAATATTTTGGCCACCTAATGCGAAGAGAAAACTCCCTGGAAAAGACCCTGATGCTGGGAAAGATTGAAGGCAAAAGGAGAAGGGGACGGCAGAGGATGAGATGGCTAGATAGCATCACGGATGCAATGAATATGAACTTGAGCAACTCCAGGAGAGAGCGGAGGACAGGAAGGCCTGGCGTGCTATGGTCCATGGGGTCACGAAGAGTCGGACACGACTTAACGACTGAACAACAACAATAACAACAATATAATGGACTACCTAAACAATTGGAAACTAATTGTACAAAGCAATTGGGATTTTTTTTACTGGTCGCTGGGTTGATTTTTCTGCCCAGAATCCCTGAAATGGCCTCATACTGAGCTGCACCCATTCGGAAAATCAGAATCAGGCCTGAGTTACAGCCCAGGTGGCCAGCCAGCCAGCTAACTGTGGCATGCACAGAATGTTTCTCTTCCTTCAGGGCTGTTTTCATCCTTTGCCTTCAAGTACTTCAGAAAAAGAAGAAATAACCACTATGTGAGTTTAGTGAGTGCTTTGAAAAGTAAAGGGTAACTTAACGGTAGATATTTTTTTCAGATCACTTTAAGTTATCTTTTTATTTCACCCTTTAGTAATAAGCACCCAATCTTGCTCTAGTCATTGTAATAACTGCAGAATAAACAATCTCTTACTTCTTCCTGCAGGCAAACAAACACACTTCTTTACTGCTGGCTGGGTAGAGAACACAACTGAAACTGAAAAGCAGAGCAAAGGGAAGTCCAAGGGGTGGAGTCTAACTCTAGCCCATAATACAAGGTTCTAACATTTAATTCTTCAAGGGTCATATTACTATACAGGATGTGTTTTTCAGGATCACTTAAGTAATTATAGAGTGATAGCGATCATGAATAATCCACCCTCAGTCAGGGAAAGTCTTCGGGGGCTCTTCCAGATGAGGCATTTGTTGTGCACTTGCCCTGCCTTATTCACTGAATTTTTCAGAGGGTCCTATCCTTAAATTGCTCCTGTTCTTAAAACAAGCTGTCATTCTTTAAATGGAGGCTGCCATAGGAATGCTGGAGAAATACGGCGCCAAATTCAAATGAGGCTGGATTCCAAAGAATCTGACCTCCGGAGGCCGTGGCAGGCCGGCCACACTTACCTCCAGGTCCAGAGGAGTTTCCACAGGGCAGCTTTCCAGCTTCCTAAAAAACGCGATACGTATATGGGAGCCAGTGTGGCGTAGCGGCAAGTGTGTCGGACTGGGAGCCAGGAAATCCAGGTTCTAGTCCCCACTCAGCCAGAGAAGCTCCCTGGGTGACTTTGGGCCAGTCACAGACTCTCAGCCCAGGGTTGTTGTTGTGAGGATAAAATGTAGAGAAGGGGGACCATGCAAGCTCTTTGCAAGAGGAAAAAAGGCGGGATATAAATCCATTAAATACATACATACATGTGGATAGTTGCAAGTGAAAATTGGGCCATGGGAGATAAAGACAGTGGGCAAGGGTAAAAAGGGAAGTGTTCTGGACAGTCATGGCTCTGTTCACACTATGCAGGGAACGCTTTATCTTTCATTTTGTATGATACAATAATGCCAATCTGTGAGGTACACGCAGCTGAATATTTGAAAAGTGGGCAAGGCTACATTGGCCGATGCAATGCAAATCAAGTTGTAGATGGATTCAATGCTGGCATCAAGGACAGGCATGGTTGGGCACTTGCCAAAGGCCCAAACTCCAGCAGGGGCCCACTGACAAGATCCCTCTGGAGTTGCTCTTCCTCCTCAGCATTGTAACCTGCTTGTTCACCTGCCTCTTATTCTGGCCCAGACAATGGTAGAGGAGAGAAGGAGGAGCAGGAGATGCCACTGCCCACTTGCTCACTGGCTCGCTGCCTGACAAGCAAGAAAGTGGTGTCAGTGATGAGAAAGAGGATCAGGAGCAAGAGCAGCTGGTGACAATGGTGGTAGACTCAGTGAGGGAGGGGACCAATGATGGTGTCTTGCCCAAGGGCCCTCAAAAACCTGGAGCCAGCACAGGATGTGTGAATAGAATACTGATGAGTGTACTTGACAAAAATTAAATGGTTCATTGGCATCCAGTCACTGAATCACTTATTATGCAGTTAGTACTTTGGTGTGATGTGTTAGGGTCAAAGATCAGGAAGTTTAAATGACACCAATAATGGATGAGCTTCCAGCCATGATCAAACGTGGTGAACATTTAGCACTCTTTTTGGGAAACATATTCTTTGTGTCTTAGCTGCAGAAATTGAAAGGAGAAAATGCTGCATCTAAACTGCAACTTCAGCTCTGTTTCCAGGTTTCTTTCTCTTCCCCTCCCTCCTTTATTTTTTGTCATTCTGCAAATAAAGTTGCTCTACCAGCTTTTATTTTTTTAACTTCAAAGTTTTGAGGGGTTAAGCTAGTAACACAAAAATCAATAAGAAATGACATTGCAGAATTATAATTTGGTGCCATTTCCCTGCTTTTCCCTCTTCACTTTATTCCCGTGTTCCTTAATGAAGTATTTATATATACAAATGTCATTGCTGGCCTGGTTTTAAGTACATCAGAATTCAAGTTTAATATTCAGACTTTTCTATATGATTATGAAGAATGAGATCAGATCCATTATAATAAACTATAGGAACGTCCTGTCTCACATGAAACATTAACACAACTTGTCCTTTCCAGAACAGGTTATGCCATTTCATATCAAATTTTTTGTTGGTTAAACTCCTAGACGTTATTATTACCAAAATGGATACTTCAATACTAAAATGCTATTCAGAAGTAATTACCATTGTCCTACTTCTCAAAAACTACCAGGTTTTCAGTCTTAGCTAAACATTTGCCACAGAAAGGGGAAATGCACATGGGTCTGTAATGACATTGGATTGTCTAATAACATAGCCTGAATATTTTCACATTTTCAGTAAAAAGGTAGTGTGATTCTCTTATAATGGCTAGAATGCTTTTGTATTAGTTTGAGGACGTTTGTGTGCATTTGTACCTTTTTTGTCCACAAGCCTGATACACCTGTAACTTGTCACTAAATAATAAAGTGTCAAAGTAGACCATCAAAGGATCAATGCGAGCTGCATTTTTTAAAAAAATTACTGTCATGACCTATAAAACCCTATACAACTTGGGACCAGGCTACCTGATAGACTACATTCTGTCATCTGTGCCTGCTTGGGTTTTAAGATTTGGGGGGGAGAGGTCCTTTTCTTGGTCCCACCATTGGACACATGTTTGTTGGAGTTGCGAGAGAAGGCCTTCTCAGTGGCTGCTCCATGGCTCAGGAACTCCCTGCCCAGGGAGGCTAAGTTGGTTCCCTTTTTGTTGTCCTTGCACTGGCAGGCAAAGATATTTTTATGCAGGCGGGCCTTTGACTTGTAAGCTGGCTTGTTGTTGAAGGTGTCAAGACTGTTTGGGTGCAGTTCATTTCTATTTCCTTTTATTGGTGTGTTTTTAATTTATTCATTTTTGCATTTTAATCAAATTCTGCTTTTTACTCTTGTTAGCCACCTTGAGCACCATTTTTGGAAGACAGGTGGGATATACATTTAATAAATAAATGCATTCATACATAAAATATTTGGGTGTTGTTGTTGTTTGTCCTCTTGGTCCTACTTTGCTTTCTATTGCTTGGTGTTTTTTTTACTCTTCACAGTTTGAAATGCCCTACAATGGCTAAAGTGACTCATTCCACCTTCATCTTTCACTGGAAACCACTATGAATGAAAGCCTGACATTAATTGTGAGCCTTTCATTGTGGATTTCAGCACAATACCTCTGTAAGATGAACATGAGAACTTTGGAAGGGCTGGGGGGGGGGGTAGTGGAGGGATGGCTCCAGTTTCTTTTCCCCCAGTAAATTTTGTACACCAATTTACAGTTCAGTTGAAATCTCTGGCAGAACAAGAACTAATCCTATTAGTACATAAACTGCAACTTCAGCTCTGTTTCCAGGTTTCTTTCTCTTCCCCTCCCTCCTTTATTCTTTGTCATTCTGCAAATAAAGTTGCTCTACCAGCTTTTATTTTTTAACTTCAAAGTTTTGAGGGGTTAAGCTAGTAACACAAAAATCTACCTTCAAATTAATTGAAATGTGATCCAGCTTTTATAAGAAAGTGATACTGGTGTTTAATTGGAAAGTCAAAATTGGAAATCCAATATTCAATCTGTTTATTATGTTGTTAGATCTGGAGAATCAAAATGTGTGTGTGTGTGTGTGTGTGTGTGAGAGAGAGAGAGAGAGAGAGAGAGAGACAGAGAGAGAGAGAGAGAGAGAGAGAATTATGATTTGAAAATCTTGAGCATGTTGGATGAATGAACAGAGATACGTAAATGGAGACAGAGTAGTCTGTATAAAGGAAGTGGTAGATTCAAATTTAGCCATCACAGATACCAAATGAAATTCATCAAATAGCAGAATATAATCTGCCATTATATATTCTTTAAAGCAGAACTTTGATGTACAGTCCATCAACTTTCCCTACCACTTCATTATGTATCAGATAAATTATTCAGTTTGATTATATATATATATATATATATATATCCGCACCATATAGATCTTGCATTTTAGGATGCAGAGAACAGAAATTAAGTGGTCAAGGCCACAATACTATACTCACTTACTTGGGATTAAGACCCACTGAAAGTGGAATTTACTACTGAGCAGATATATCTGGGATTGTAGTGTAAATCAAGAGATGAACCCATAGGGCCATATCCAACACTGCCTGTATGCTAGACTACCCACAACTAGTGTAACACAAAACTATGGACTCTGATGCAACTGGAAATGAGCCGAGATGCTCATTTCCAAAACGGCGCAGGTTGGTGGAACTTGCAGAAGGAAGCTCTACTGACCTGTCCCATTCCAGAAATGTTTGGGCTCATTTCCAGGGTTGTTTTAGGAAGTGCTAGCTTTCTGCTATTGATTGATTGATTGATTGATTGTAGTTTTATCCTGCTCCTCAGCCAAAAAAGGCTCCCGAAGCAGCTTACAATCAATGAACAAAGAAGACAGTCCCTCAGGCTTACAACCTAAAAAAGACACGACACACAAGGGAAAGGTGATGGGGAAGAAAGAGGGGAAAGCATTACGTAGACTGTCAGCGGGGCTGGTGGGATGGCCCTGCTCCCCTCTCTCATCTCCCAAAGGAGGGGCAGTCCAACTGGAGCAGGCCCCAACGTTCCCTTTGCCTGATCCTGTCTTCCTCACTCTTTCTTTTTCCCCGCAGGGCCATGGATGTCAGTTAGCCCTGCGGGGAGTGGGAGGGAGTCCAAATGGTGCAGGCCCAGTGGATCCTGCTGGCACAACAGAAACAGTGGGTGTCCAGCAGCAGATTGGATACTGCCCATGAGAGATTTTGGAAATTGAATCAGATGATTTGTTTAGTTACTTCTATACATGAACGCATTTGTTGCTTTAGTGTGTGTGTGTGTGTGTGTATAGTCTCATTAAAAATAGTATGAGAAACAGATTGAATAAAATATATAATTTAAGGGGAGAGATGTGGAAGAAGTCTCAGAAACTTCCCTTTAACAGATAGCTTCAAACCTAACTAGTGGTTCTTCCAGAAGGACAGCTCCTACTGCTACCAATGAAAAGCTGTTATATAGCTATTCCATCTTTTACTTCTTAATGGATTTTCTATAGCAAGAGAAAAGTTGGAAGTAGCAGTGGGAAAACATGGGAGGCTTACAAACAGAAAAGAATGACATCTGGTCTGCCAGAAAATTCCATGAATAAGGCAGGGCAATTACATGATAAAAGCTTCACCTGGAAGCATCTAGGCTTTCATGAATGGAAAGGCGCCTTCCAAGGTCACAGATGGGAGCCAATTTTCACCTCCCCTACAGACTTTCCCCACTGTTCATTTGTGTGAATGAAAAGGATCAGTGAATGCATATTGGGTAGGTCAGAAGCAGAATTCCTGTGGAAGGCTATGTCCTGGACCTGTCCACATTCAGGAAACTTTTAAACAGACTGTACCAGCATACAGACTATAAACATGTAGGCTTTCTGCATGATTGGGAACTCTTCCTTTTGCATGTATGTACACAGACTTCCAGGCTGCGGTGGCTTAGTGGTTAAGACGCTGAATTGCAGACCAGAAGGTCGGCAGGACAGCAGTTCGAGACCCGAGTGCCGCGTGATGGAGTAAGCTCCCGTCTTCAGTCCCAGCTCCTGCCAACCTAGCAGTTCGAAAGCAAGAAATTGCAAGTAGATAAATAGGTACCGCCTCAGTGGGAAAGGTAACAGCATTCTGTGCACCTTGGTGTTCAGTCATGCCAGCCACGGGCCACATGACCACGGAAGCGTCTTAGGACAGCGCTGGCTCTTCGGCTTAGAAATGGAGATGAGCACCACACCCTAGAGTCGGACACGACTGGTTGGGGACACCTTTACCTTTTTTACACAGACTTCCACTCTTCTCTCATGCAGATTAATTCACCTTAGATATGGTGTTTCAACAGG
Source organism: Heloderma suspectum (assembly GCF_057233095.1). Lineage (NCBI taxonomy): Eukaryota > Metazoa > Chordata > Lepidosauria > Squamata > Helodermatidae > Heloderma > Heloderma suspectum. The sequence goes on from NC_139458.1 coordinate 94,467,649, forward strand.
GATACATTGTAAGTCTTGGAGAAATGGTTTTGACACATTCTCTGCCACGAAAACAACACAGCAGATCTGTGTTCAAACTAATTTCATTACACCTCAGAATGTATAGCCCTGTACATTCCCCACAGACTTCCCTGTCTGAACTGAGCTTAGCTGCAGACTTCACGGGGTGGTGGTGGTGGTGGTGGTGGTGGTGTTGTGGATGAATTTTCCCAGACACAATATATTATTGTGAGCCATGCACCCATATAGATATGAATCAACGTTTCGAGGCTCTCCTTGGCACTGTGGCTATGGGGACTCTCATGACTGTTTGGACTGTCAATTCAAACTATGTACAGTGAATTGGAGTGGGAGATATCAGTAGCAACCCCCTCCCAGCCTACGCATATTCTGTTGAGCATCTCCATGGAGCCTACATTTGTACAACTGTATGCTGACAAGGATGACTCTACTGGGTCAGGAACTCTGGGCAATCTGAGGTCCCAATCCCACAGAAGAAAACCTATATACATTGTACATAGCTGTTACAAGATATGTAGGGTCCCCCTCACAGACATTCACTATAAACTGCATGATCATCTGCATAGACGGCATGTTGTCACCCACAGTGTGTTCCTTCCCGACCATCTGCTCCCATCGGTAGTACATGCCCTGGTCTCCTCTCGTTTAGACTACTGTAATGTGCTCTACGTGGGGTTACCCTTGAAGACGGTTCGGAAGCTGCAGCTGATACAGAACACGGCGGCTCACCTGATTAAAGGCAGAGATCACATCACTCCAGTGCTGAAGGAGTTGCACTGGTTACCAGTTGTTTTCCGGGCAAAATTCAAGGTGTTGGTTTTGACCTTTAAAACCCTATATGGTTCCGGCCCAGCCTATCTTAAGGAGCGCCTCCAGCAGCACCAGACAGGCCGCTTAACAAGATCAGCCTCGGATGGCCTTCTCTCTGTCCCATCAGCCAGGACAGCTAGACTGGTGGGGACGAGGGAGAGGGCCTTCTCTGTGGTGGCCCCCACTCTGTGGAACTCCCTCCCTAGGGAACTCCGTCATGCCCCCTCTTTAATGAGCTTCCGTCGTGCATTAAAAATGTGGTTGTTCAGGCAGGCATTTGGGGTGGGTTAGGGTATTTTAGAAAATGTTTTTATGGTAGAATTTTATTGTTTTAAACTGTTTTATTGTATGTTGTACATCGCCCAGAGTAGCTGGGTGACCAGCCAGATGGGCGATTAATAAATTTAATAATAAATAAAAAATAAAATAACAGTCTACAGCCTGATCCTCTAAGGTGATAATTGCAGGGATTCCTTGGACACTGATGGCCCAAGACATGGTGCTGCCTGAAGCAGAGCCCAAATGGTGTTAGCAGTCTCTCTTGGGGTCAGATCTTCAGCCCATCTTATAGCACCATCCAGACAATCATTTCTGTCTTCATCTATTCCCAGTGGCATAGTGGTCAATTTTGAAGTGCAGGTGCTCATCATAGCCACACCCCAAAGAACAGCCTCAAAATGGTATGTTGGTTCATACCTATACGTGTGCACGTGTATTATATGTGTGCATGGGATAGCTCACAATAATATGCTGTGTCTGTGAAAAATCCATCTGCTGCCTTTCTCTTGTGAAGATTGCAGCTAACAGGGAACAGGGAAGTCTGAGGGGGATGGAAGATGATAGAATCGTCCAGTGGAGGCTGGTGGCTCCGATATCAGTGGGGCCCTAAGTCCTCTCTGGGTTACAGTCAGAACCAGACAGAACTCTAAAGGAGCTATCCAAAGTCCATTCACATCTGTAATATTGCATACATGGCCACTTTATGGCCGCCATTTGCATAAGACATCTTTTACAGAAAACAAGCCACCATTTCTATGCAAAATGGCAGCTTGCTGAGGAGTCGGGTGCCCATGCCCACCCATTGGGCACCTGCAGACCACCCAGCAACTCTCCCAGGGAGCCAAACAGGGATGGGTAAGTGGTGACGGTTCGGCGAGCTGTGCGCAGGGTGGGCGTGGGGTGGTTCATCCATCCCTACCAACATGGTTATCTTTCTGGCACCAAGTTTCTCTTCTGTCAGCATTTGGCAGCATGTGATGAGGTGTTTTTTTTTAAAAATCGGGTCTTGGATGTCTGATAGTTGATTGCTTCAAATTGTTTTAGATATATGTTGTCTATGTGTGTGCTGTCTGCTTATATGTTTTATTAAATGGTTTTACACTTTGTATAATGTATGTTTAATGGTTTTAAATTTTTGTAAGCTGCCCAGAGAGCTTTGGTATGTTTGTGCATGTGTGTGTGTGTATGTGTGTATATATATATATATATACATCTACATCTATATCTATATCTATATCTATATATCTGTATCTCTATCTGTATCTCTATCTGTATCTTTATCTGTATCTATCTATATCGCTGTTCTTTTAATTGAAAGATTTTTAGATCTTGAACATCTCCAGTATGATTATATAGTTCAATCTGCTGTGTAAGAGACATAAGGAAGTTTGGTTGCACTGAAGGCCAATGAGATGGACAGATGGCTTTCCAGCCTCATCTTGAATGCCTCCAGTGTGGGAGAGCCCACTGGTTAGGTGGGTTTGGTACAAACTCACCCATAGGTGGAACAGCCAATATGTGTCTATATGTCTCCCTTTCAGAGCCCTTTGGGATTTTGTGGATGAAGGGCTATAGCACTTGATTTGGAAGGTTCCAAGTTTGTCTTGTCCTTCTCTTAATACACAGCCTATCTGTTTATTTGGAAATATTCAGGCATCAGACTTCCAGTCGGAGCCAATGTCACCCTATCTTCCCTTGGAATTAAAAGGGGAAGCAAGAGTACCATCTGGATGAAATCTTGGAAGAGTAGCTCCTTTTGCAGAGCAGCAGAAGGGCTGGACTCCAAGGTTAGTTTTCTGGAGCAAAGATATCTACTCAAAGCTGTTTTGAAACTCCTATCTAATTAGGAGAACACAGGACTGATGAGCTCCAAATGTAGTTTTTAGTATTTATGGTTTAAAGAATATCAACAATATTTGATGACCTGCAAAATTTGTTTAATTAGAAGGATGGCAACATCAAGGGGAAGGAAAAAAGGAATGGGACCACCGCCGACCCCCTCCCACACACACACACACATACACACACCTCCTTTGGCAAAGGCTCCTAGAAATGGTGGAAACATAGAGGAGCTGCTTGCTCTGATAAAAACTTTGTCTTTTCAACTGTCAGAACAGGCTAAGAGATTGGATACAATCCAAGATTCCATTACTGCCCTTCAAGGGGCTGTGGACCTAATTAATACTTCTCTGCAAAAGACAGAGTCAAAAGTTAATGACCTGCAAGACCGGGTGTCAGCTCAAGAGATTGCAATGCAAGCTTCTTATCTCCTGTCTACTAGAATCTCTCAACTGGAAGTGCTCACTCGAAGACCGAACCTACATATTATTGGCATCAAAGAACTACCCACTGATGTAAGCCTGTCTACATTCTTGGATAAATTCCTGCATGAACTACTTGCTTTGGCATCTGATTATTTACTTGACATTGAGCATGCATTCTGTGTTCCAAGTCCGGTGTGTAGCAGTAAAGGGATTGTTGTTACTGTTATAGTTCAGTTCGCAAGAGTTTCTACAAAAAATTACATCCTGCACTTGGTAAGAGAGGGGGGAGATCTTTTGGGGGGGCCAAAATGAGATAAAGTTATGCTATTTCCAGATCACACTAAAGAAATTGCTGATAAAAGAAGGCAATTCACTAAGGCGAGAAACCAGGCAAGACAAATGAATTTACAATATCACATAAAATGCGCTGCCACATTTTGCAATCTCTTTGAAGGCCAGATGAAAAAGTTTTTAAATCATGAAATGGCGGAAGTTTGGCTTGTTGGTAAAGCACAGGAGACATCTTCTTCAGTCCCATAAGCTGGGAATGTATAAACAATTATCGCTTGTCGGTCTGTTTGGGTTACAATCCAGGCAGTATGCCAGAGATGATTGTTTACATATATCCATATTTTTTTTCCTCCTTCCATTTTCTTTTATCTCCTTTTTTTTTAATAATAGACATGATATACTGTATATAAAATTCCGGTTTGTGGGTGTATAGAAATGTACACATTCATATATATATTTAGAAATGATACTATCTAAAATATAGATAGTATAAAATATACAAGTGATTATTGTAGCTTTTTTTCTTTTATCCTTAATAATTTCCTTCTTTTTCTTTTTATTATTATTATTATTATTATTTTGAGACTATGATTAGTAATATTCTTGGTTGGTTGATTTTAGCTTTACCATTATATGTTGGTTGAAAAGCATTTTATGGCTAGGGGAAAAGAATTGTATGCCTGTTTCCTTGCTATAAGTCTGAGGATATGTTATTGAAATAAGATGGATTACCTAAGCTGTACTGAATTGTAATATTGGCAATGGTATAATCTTTTAAGTAGAGTGATACTTGGAAGTTTATGTGTAAGGGAGTTTAAATTTAACCCTTTTATGTAACTTTTTTTAAAAAAATACTTTTTCTTGTTCCCTTTGTTTTCCTGTTCTTTCTCTGTTTTCCTTCTCTTTCATATATATATATATATATATATATATATATATATGTTGTTGCTGTGTCCTCCAAAGAATACTGTAATGTTGGAAACTGTAGATGGTGATTATGTTGTTGGTATTCTTTATTTCATTTATAAAGATAAAAAGTAGAATAAAAAGTATTGTGGGGGGAAAAGGAAATATTCAGGCATAGCTTTCCCACTAAAACGTATCCAAAGTGGCTTGAAAAGAGCAAACAATTACAATACTAACTCAAAATTAAAACAATAAAATAATTGTATTTAAAGGCAGGCCCATGTACAATGCGTTACAGTAATCTAGCCTAGATGCCAATTTTAGACCACAAATGAGCTTTGGAGATCAAAGCAGTGTAGGCATGCTGCTGGCCAGATTATAGAATCTGTAGTATGGCTACATCCAACATTATTTAATCTGCTCTGCAAGGTCAGATAAGGAAGCATATAGTACAGTCTTCCAGAATGGTACCACTTGAGCATATAGGTGTATGAATGAATGTGCTCACAAATCAGAAATTCCCTGCCTATATATAGCTAGCATATGAGTAGTAAGGGTCTCACCTAGCCTTCTCCCTGACATGCTCATTTTTTTTGTTTGGGTCGGATTGCTTTTTCAATGGGAAACTCAGTACTGATGCCTTATATAAATTGGAATATAATAATTTTCATTACCAACCTGTTCCAGACTAAAACAGATGACCTAGAGTGAATGGTTTCACAGATCATTAACCTTGAACCATCTAATCTTTTGTTTATGTTTTGCTTTAAAAAAAAAAAAAGTTAAGCTTCACCCTTACCTGAGCTGAAATCAAATATAAATAGTATTATGAGATAAACAAAGAAACAGGACTTACTTTACTGTAAAAGAAGTCAAAAGCAGAGTAAATTATATATATTATATACATTATGCAGCTGTATGTTTATTGGACATATTGCATTAATTTATTTTGATTCAATGCATTCTGATCACAGTTTTGCAAATGGGGTTATTTGTACAGAATTTATATCCCGTCCTCCTAGCACCTATACACTACTAAGGGTGGCTTACAACAATTTAAAATAATATCATATATGAACGAAATATTCAATATACAATAAAAACACAACAGAGGCTACAGAAAAAAAATCATTCTTTAAAGAAATACCATGTACTTAGCAAGGCAAAACCCAGACCAAATAAAAATGTCTTCATCAACCAGCAAAAGCAATTGCAAAAAAGCAATTGGAACCTATGACCTAGGGAGGTAGTGGGCTCTCCCACACTGGAGGCATTCAAGATGAGGCTGGACCACCATCTGTCAGGGATGCTCTGACTTGGATTCCTGCATTGAGCAGGGGGTTTGACTTGATGGCCTTGTAGGCCCCTTCCAATCCTACTATTCTATGGGTCTATGAGTCTAGGATAGCCAGGTGGTGCAAGGCAGTCCACCATATTGTTGAAGCCACTCATTTCAGGTAACTGTCAGCTATGACTCCACCCTTGGTGAGGTACGGAGGTTTCTGCATGAGTATTGTGATGTTAAGGGATAACTCATAATTTTTGGTTGGGTGAGTTCTTGCTCCTTTCAATTGGCTGGCTGTATTGCAATGCAGAACTTACCAAGGAATGAATCTCTGCCATTGCCTGACAGTAACATGGATTGGGGGATGGGGAGGGTGGAAAAACTCCTTGTGTGATGGCCCTGGCAAACACATTGATCTCTAATACTTCCAGGGGTTGGGATGTTTGCTATGGGGAGGCTGATCCCTGCATCAAAAGTAAGACATAGACCAGTGCTAAGTCACAGATTCATGATAGTAGCCAGTGTGAATTGCACCACACAAATTAGATTGTTTTCTCTCTGTGTGAGCAATGCCATGCGTGCGGGCTTGGCAGGACACTGCACATTCCATAAAACCACCTGTGATCACCATTCAGTACAGATAGCTAAGGCTTCTAATTGTGGAGGAAAATGAGTATCTTAAAAAAGCGAGAGAAGTTAGTCTGATCAAGCATGGCAGTTCTTACGTTCTTAAGTTAGCACATAATTGTTGAATAATTTCTTTCGATATAATTTGAGGACAAAAGTGGATATTCCTGGAGCAACAGACCACCGCATCTCCTTCTGTATTCTCCCCAAGTAGTAGGGAAACACAATAGCTCAGTGGTAGAGCATATGCTTTGCATGCATAAGTTCCCAAATTCAATCCCTGGTATCTCCCGTTAAAAGGATTAGGTAGCAGGTAGTGGGAAATGCTCCTCCGTCTGAGACCTGGAATGTTGCTGATGGCCAGAGTAGACGATGCTGAACTAGATGTACAATAGTCTGACCTGCCAGAAGGCAGTTTCATATGTTCTGTGATTAGCACTGCATAGTGTATACCATGGTATCACCACGAGATGAGGCAGCCTTCTCCTTCAAGCGGAAACCAACGAAGCAGCGTAGGGTCAGGGAAACTTGCAAGGTGGTGTTGCTTTTGATGGTAGCAATATGGCTTCTATAACTTCTAGCTCTGGTGCTTCTTCTCCGTCTTCCCACAGTGTAACTGCAAATGCAAAATCAAATGCTTCTTCAGCAGAAGAAGCTATCTTGAGACAATCTACATTCAACATTTAAATTGGCATCTGATAATTGGTTATGCTGAAATCTCCTGGGTGTCATTCTGTTTTGTTTTAATGAATGTTGTTATCTTTGCAAGGACTTTGAGTTTTGATTATGGAGAAATGGGGGGGGGGAGAAAAATATTGGGAAAATTGGGAGTATCCAGCAGTGGTGATGAGAGTATGTGCTGGGTCTGTCAATTGCTATTCTTGAAAGGAGCAATGAATTAAGTCCTTGCATTTAATATGGAAGGCATTATTTTCAGTTTTAGAGGCAAAATAACATGAGGAATCCTGTTAATACAGACTCATAAAGTCACATAGCACTTGAAGAAGGCCTTCAAGATGCACATTAAAGCAATACCATGTAAATATAGCTTCACTTTCCCCCCTGAAAAACACGTATTAACACAGATGACAACAAAAATCCTACCAGAAAACAGAAAGGGAAACATTCAGTGTCAGAATACCTTATCGGTATTAAATTTATTATACTGCTGTCTTAATCCATTTGTAGATTTTGGTGTTTGGCTGACCGCTAATCATTCCAGATTGGGCCTCACATGGGGATAGCCTTAGAGAACAATCCTGTGGCTCTGGGGAGCCATAGGATATTTCAGATTCCTGGATCCGAGGTCAGAGACAGCACTCTGACCTCGGACCCAGGAGTCCGAGCTCCCTGCCCCATCCCCCTCACAGCCAGCATGGGGAGAACCATGCTGGCAGCCTCTCCAATGTCACAAAGACAACCTCAGATGGAAGGGAAAGGGGGCGTGCCAGTGGGCGGGGAGGGGATAGCTGACACCATATCCCCAAGCCTCCCCAACCTCCTTCCCTCCTGACGCCTCGGCTAGACGGGCAAAATGCAGAGCAGGAGGCACAGTGGAGACGAGGATTGCCTCCACCCCGCCTCCTGCTCTGCACTGGACACTCGTAAGCCTACAAGTTTGGAGGCTTATGAGTATCAAGGGTGGTTCCGATACGATTGTGCCCTTAGATTGTTTCTGTTGGATATCAGTGCTGTTGCCTCTTCATGAGGGGACCCTCTAGGAGAAGGACTGCTGCAGCTCACTGGTGGCGCATGTGTTTTGCATGCAGAAGGCCCCAGGTTCAACCCATGGCATCTCCAGGTAGGGCTGGGAAAAGTTTTAAACCCTGGAAAGCTGCTGCTCCTCCATGTAGAGCAACCTAATGCCTTCCAGATGTAGTACACTACAACTCCCACCATTCCCATCTGGATGGGGATGATAGGAGTTGTAGTCCAACATGTCTGGAGGACACCTGATTGGGGAATGCAGGTGTAAGCAATACTGAGCCAGGTGGACCAATGGTTTGATTTGGTAGAAGGCAGCTTCCCATGTTCCTATCAGCCCAGAATGTCTGCCTAGTTTAATCTCAGGTAATAACCATTCAGGTGTCCTTCAAACACAGTTGCCAGCCACCAAGGAGCCACTTTTCTGTGATGTTTGTTACGTGGCTGGGGAGCGCAAGCAAATGATAGGCCATGTGAGCGGGCCTGATCATAAGGGTCTTTCCTATGGATTCAGCAAAAGAAAGACCCTGTGTTTGCCCATGCTCATGTGATTGCATCATTCTCATCCCCTTTCCCTGCTACTTGGATCCAGACCACAGAAAAGTTCTCCCATGCATCTGAGGGTTGTTGCTTGCCCCTTAGTGATGATACCATTCCTAGATGCTATAACCTGCTATTTTGAATCAATGTTCTGTTACCTAAGGATTTAGGATCTAGCTTCAATGCTATGAATTCAGTATAGTATTGATGTGGCTTGGAGTCAGTGATTGCTTCTGTGATGGGAAAACCTTTTCAGCTCTGATTACCAAAGCTGGTAAGAGCTGTTATAAACTTCCAGTGTTTTTCGTCTATTTTAGTTCATCCCTAATCTACAGGATGAATGCAAGAGGAATCATTGTCCTGAACTACCCTAACCAAGATACTGCAAGTGTTATAATTATCCATACACCTTGCGATTTCTTTAGCAATGAAGCCCTTTGAGTGACTGCCGCAGAGATGTAGAATCATAGAATAGTAGGGTTGGAAGGGGCCTACAAGACCATCGAGTCCAACCCCCTGCTCAATGCAGGAATCCAAGTCAGAGCATCCCTGACCGATGGCTGTCCAGCGTCATCTTCAATGCCTCCAGTGTGGGAGAGCCCACCACACAAGTCAGGAATTTCCTGGAGGGGCCTTGTTTTGCAGAATTTGTCTCCCAACAAATATCGGGGAAATTGAAGTCCCCCATTACTACTACATTATGCTTCCTTGAAACATTGGCTACTTGCTTTTCAAAAGTTTCATCCTCGTCTTCTCCTTTATTGGGTGGCCGGTAGTAGACTCCAACCACCATGTTCCTTTTATTCGTTGCTCCATTTATTTTATTTTAACTCAGATGCTCTCTTGCCATTCAGGACAAGCATAACAAGGCAGTATGAAAAACCAGAGGATCAAGTCAATAGGTGACAAACATCAATTCCACTCCTACGCCTGACCCGGTGGGGGATCTTCATGACAACGGAATGAGAAGTGCTTTGGAGTATTACCCAGATTTTTATGGAATTGGCTTTGGTCTGTCAGGGACACATGAAGCAAAATAAGGAGAGTGTTTTCAGGGGTCACACAGTGCTTGAAAGGAGCACACGTTTGGGTGGGGTGTGGAGAGTAGAACTGAACATCATCAAACTGGCAGGGGCTGCTCAACCAATGAGAGAGGGTTGTTTCCCACCCCTATCCAGGCTCCCCCGGGCTACTGCATTATTATGAATGGAAAGCAACTAATTTTCCCCACGTGTACAGATTTCCCTAAAGAAGCCAAAATCCCCAGTTCTCCAGTGTAGTATCTGAAACCCACCCCGCTTCAATTTCACCCCATTCCAGCATTCTGCCCTGGAGTTATTGCTTCCAGTCCAGAGGCACACCCAGTTATTGCTTCTAACCCCTCTCCCCTTCTCCCTTTCTCCTTCTCCCTGCTCACAATGAGAAGCTCCTGTAGTGTAAACCCAAAAGATCGTTACTGTGATAAAGCGATAAAACAGAGAAGGGCCTTTACATAACAAAGGAGAAACGGCTTTGCATCAGAGAAACTACAGGACACCAAAGAAGCACAACATCGCAATAGTGATTTAAGAGAGCAATGGAGAAGCAAAACAGCACTTTAGGGAGAGTTACTAAAGTTAGCCTTTAACCCTTTCACTGCAGGGTAGGGAGATTTATTTCTTACTTCTAAGTAAAGATGTACTGAAAGGGGGATATGTTAAATATTAAAAGCAGGATACCTAAGGTGAATGAGTGTCCCCACTACTACAGTAATGTGAGGGGTTGATGCTGCACTCCTGGGGATTTTCTCAATGGGAAAAACTACTTCCATTGGGGAAACAAGAGGGAATGGGGCATCCCACTCCCTTCACCACGTCACTGCCAGGTCACAGAGGCATGCCCAGGATTTTAATGCGGAGGGGGGGGACGGCACACTGTGGTAAAACCACATCAGGGAGCTGCTTTCGGTAAAAAAAAGTTGGAGTAAAAGGAGTTTCAGAAAATGCGGCTTTTGAAGAGGGAAGCGGCTGGTTGGCAGTGGATTGGTGATGACATCATCTGTTGCTAGGGAGGTACAAAATTGACTCACTGTTTCATCCGGGGTCATTCGCGGTGGGGAGGAGGCGCTCCGTTCCTCCCCCCAAAATTCTCCCTGGCTGGCTCCTCTCTATGGCAACTCCGTGGAGCCGCCGGCCGGGGCTGCCCGCAGCCAGACATCCAGCCGCTGGGCTGTGCAGGGACACAAATGGCAACCACCATAGCCACCATTTGCATCCCTGTCTTTTGCCATGATAGGCTACATAAATATATACGTAGCCTATCATGGAAAAAAACAGGGACACAAATGGTGGCGGCTACGCCGGCCGCCATTTGCTTTCCTGCCTATTGCCGTGATAGGCTACGCATATATTTACACAGCCTATCACGGCCTCCGCAGGGACGCAAATGGCGTCCCTGTGTTAGCCGTGATAGGCTATGTAAATACTTAGGGATGTACGAAAGGGACTTACCTGGTCCCGCAGCTTGCTTCGCGGTGGGGGGGAGGCGCTTCGGTTCTCCCCCCGAAGTTCAGGCCGGGGGCGGGAGGCGCCCCGTCTCCCTGGCCGCGAAATACAAAAGTAAAAAGACAACAACACACACCCGTGATAGGCTACGTAACGATTAACGTAGCCTATCATGGCTAGATTTCAAAAGTCAGCCGTGATAGGCTACGTTAATCGATACGTAGCCTATCACGGGTGACTTTGGGGGGGGGAAAAGCGCATACGCAAATGGCGGCGCCCATGGGCGCCACCATTTGCGTTCCTTATTTGGTCCTGGTAGTCTACGTAAAGATTTACGTAGACTACGGCGAAAATAAGGGCGACGCTATTTGGGTTGCCTTTATTTTCGCCGTAGTCTACGTAAATCTTTACGTAAACTACCGGGACCAAATAAGGAATGCAAATGGCGGCACCCATGGGCGCCGCCATTTGCGTACGTGCTTTTTTTTTTCAAAGTCACCCGTGATAGGCTACGTAACAATTTACGTAGCCTATCACGGCTGACTTTGGAAATCTAACCGTGATAGGCTACGTTAATCATTACGTAGCCTATCACAGGTGTGTGGGGGTTTTTTACTTTATTTTGTAATGGCGGCGGCGGCAGCCGGTCGGAATACCGGCCGCCGCCCCCCCCCCGACGAAACGCCGCCGAACTCCCGCCGGGACACGCTGCCGAGAGGGACATTCGAGGGAGGTAAGTCCCATCCCCGGGGGGGCGGGGCGCCAGCGGAGAATTTCCCCACCAATTTCGGGGGGCCGAATGCATTGACATTCGGCCTCCCGGAGATTCGTGGAGAAATTCTCCACCATCCCTAACTTACGTAGCCTATCACAGCCATTCGAAAGGAGGCGAATGGAGGCTGCCATTCGAGGAACACCAGAATGGCTGACAAAGGTAGACTCCGTTCCGGGCCCATTTCGCGGGGTGGTGGGGCGGGTGTTTTTGTTCCGCCATGGATTCCGGGGGGCCGAATGCACTGGCATTTGGCCTCCCTGGAATCCGTGGCGAAATTCTCCAACATCCCTATCTGTTGCAAAGGAATTCAAGCTGCTCTAGCTTCGTACTAGGTTGCTCATGATGACACCCCCCTGGATCGTTATTTAATGCATTTGCCACCTTTCCTGATCTGTCTAGAAAAGCTGTAATTGCTCTTTGGCTCTGAGGCAGTACCTTGTATGCCTTTGGCTACCTTATAATGTGACATAAAAATAGCTCATCTAGAAACTCTTAATGCTAGAAACATGTTAGGCATATCATCTTATAGGCCAATCCAAGATCAGCACGGCTACACCGCATAGGGTGCTAATTACATGATCAAGTGGGCAACATGCTTCCTAAATTAACTCTAATTTAGTTAATTAAGTTAACTCTAATTTAGTTAATTATCTGGTGCTTCTCCCCATCACAAATAATGTGCACCCACCTCCATGCACTGTGGGCCTATTTCATTGCTTTTGCTAGGAATGGTGGTGGTGGTGGTGGACTAAGAGGGAAATAAAGGATGAAATCCAATTAGGGGTTTTTTTTGCAAAGAATTCATTGGGGGACCCTCTGGAGCAGGTTCTCAGGGATTTTAGCAGGTGCAGGTGTCAGGGTTGGATCTGAGCCCATAGAGTCCCAAAGCAGCTCTGATTCCAAAGAATAGATACAATCTGTGGGAGAGGAACCCACTTGTTTTTCAGAGGTGCAGCTGGAGGGAGAGCTCCCCCCCCCTCACATTCCTGGGAGCGACAGTGACCCTGGTATGGAGAGGGATGGACAACCTGAGCTTCTAGACGCGAGGTGCAGGTGCAGAGACAAGTGAGAGGTGGCGGGCACCAAGAAGATGCGCTCAGCCCGATTGGTGCGACGACAACAGCTGCGCCCTGAGGCCCCACAGGAAAGGGGGAGAAGCTCCCCTCCTACTCCTTAAGTTCAGAGACTTGCCGCGCTTTTCTCCAAACAGAGACCAACTGCCATCCTAAGTCTTAGTATCCCCTGGTAGGCTGCTCCTTTGTATTTCCACTTAGTCTCAGGCAATTAGCATCTGTAAGCTTCATTAGGCTGAATGGAAATAAAGCCTTGGAAAGGAGCCTTTTTGTCTGCATGTTAATTCTGGCTTCTTGAGGATTTCAGAAGGCAGCAGGGGCATTCCTGACAGCAGGGGGGATAGAGGGAGAAAGTCTTAAAAGGAATTGAGAATAAAACTGCCAATATCATACTGCCCCTATACAAATCTATGGTGCGACCACACTTAGAATACTGTCACAGCACTTAAAAAAAGATATTATAGAGCTGGAAAAAGTGCAGAAAGGGGCAACTAAAATGATCAAGGGGATGGAGCATTTCCCCTATGAGGGAAGGTTACAACAGCTGGGATTGTTTAGCTTGGAAAAAAGGAGGATAAGGGGAGACATGATAGAGGTCTACAAAATTATGCATGGTGTGGAGAATGTGGATAGGGAGACATTTTTCTCCCTCTTTTAAAATACTAGAACCTGGGGTCATCCCATGAAGCTGACTAGTGGGAGATTCAGGACAGATAAAAGGAAGTACTTCTTTACACAGTGCATAGGTAAACTATGGAATTCGCGACCTCAAGATGTAGTGATGTCCACCAATTTGGATGGCTTTCAAAGTGGGTTAGACAAATTCATGGAGGAGAAGGCTATCAATGGCTACTAGTCCTGATGGTTGTGTCCTACATGCAGTACCAAAAGCAGTAAGCCTATATAAACCAGTTGCTGGGGAACATGGGCGGGAGGGTGCTGTTGCACTCATGTCCTGCTTGTGGGTTCCTGGTTGACAGCTGGTTGGCCACTGTGTGAACAGAATGCTGGACTAGATGGACCCTTGGTCTGATCCAGCATGGCTCTTCTTATGTTCTTATGTTGTCACCCTCCTGCACACTGATCCTACATGATCAACCGCCTCACACAACACTTGCTTCCACACTAGCAATTTTCCTGGACTTGCCATTATTTATTCCTTTATTCATAGTCGTGTGTGTGTGTGTGGGTGGGTGGGTATATATATATATATATATATATATATATATATATATATAATGTACTCACAAAAAATGTATGGAATTAAGGTAATTGAGAAGTGTCACCATTTTAAAATTTTGGCTTGGAGTGTTATCTTTTGAAGCAAAACAGTGCATGATTTTTGATGGGTGCAATCATGGCCATGTTACCACTTTATCTGTCAGAAATTCAGCAACTGATATAATAAAACTCCAGTTGAGCTTCATCACTGTTTCATATTAAACTGATTTCTACTATGGGTTTTACGATCCCCACCTCCCCATGTTTTAAGAAATTATACTGAATGGCAATGTAATTGTATCAGACAGTGTACCAGACAGGAGCAATCTACCATAACCAATCTTACACTTGCTGCTGCTTTGTTGGGTGTACACAGACAATCATTTACCAGGTTATAAGTTGCCACAACAAGCCAGCTGTTTGTAACTAGGGGTGGACGAAAGTCCCTTACCTGTTGTCGAAGGACGTTCGCGGTGGGGGGGAGGTGCTTCGCTGCTCCCCCCGCGAAGTTCAGGCCGGGGGGGAGGCTTCCCGCCTCGCCCCGGCCGAAATTCAGGCCGAGGAGGAGGCTTCCCGCCTCGCCCGGCCGCGAACGCGAAAGTTTAAAAAAAAAAAAAACGCCCCCTGATAGGCTACGTGATGATTCATGTAGCCTATCACGGCTAGATCTGCAAAGTCAGCCGTGATAGGCTACGTCAATCGTCACGTAGCCTATCATGGGTGACTTAAAAAAAAAAAAAAGCGCGTACGCTAATGGCGGCCCCCATAGGGAGCCGCCATTCGCGTTCCTTATTTAGTCGCCGTAGTCTACGTAAACATTTACGTAGACTACAGCGACCAAATAAGGAACGGGAATGGCGGCTCCCTATGGGGGCCGCCATTATCCGTACGCGCTTTCTTTTCTTTTTTTTAAGTCACCCGTGATAGGCTACGTGACGATTGACGTAGCCTATCACGGCTGACTTTGCAGATCTAGCCGTGATAGGCTACGTGAATCGTCACGTAGCCTATCAGGGGGCGTTTTTTTTTTTTCTTTGATTGCAATGGCGGTGGCGGCGGCAGCCGGTCGAAAGACCGGCTGCCGCTCCCGCCCTGCTCGAACACCCGCCGAACCGCCGGCCGGACCCGCCACCTGGAGGGACATTCGGTGAAGGTAAGTCCCGTCCCAGGGGAGGTGCGGGGGGCGGGGGGGGCGGAGGATTTCTCCCCGAAACTTGTTCGGGGGGCCGAACACGTTGGCGCTCGGCCCCCCCAAGTTTCGGGGAGAAATTCTCCGCCATCCCTATTTGTAACATAATGCCAAGTGAGGAAAAATTTACCACACGTCCATATCTGATCAGAAATCTGGGGAGGAATGCAATGCTTTAGGTCTCTTCATTATAAGTTATACATTATCACTTGGTAAATGGTCATCATATTCACGTTCTGTAATATCCTATGAACAGAAAGGAGAATGCTCCGTGATCAGGTATGGAAATGTGGGGAAAATTTCTTCACTGCTTGGCAAGATAGTATTGATTCTGACTTGTTAAGTAGTTCCATCACATTGTGGTTGGTTACCACTTGGTAAGTAGATGTCTGCATTTACCCTTTATTGAAGTTGTCGGTAGGATGGAACACAGGACATTCCTTCTGTTAATATACGTCACGCCAGGCCAAAATAGGTTTGACAAAAATTCTCAGAAATATGTGTCCATTTTTTTTATGGCCGCTAGTACATATTCAAATCAAAATTCTGCAAATGGTTCTGGAGCAATCCATACCTTTACAGTGAATATATAAAACATTATGGGGCTTCCATATGGCAGGCTAGAAAGCAGGTGAATTACCCGGATTTTGATATTTTCATCTGCTGAGGCATTACTGATTTGATGAACTTCATTTGTGCTTGATGTTGTGAATGTTGATATTATAGAGGTGTAGTTGATTAAAAACATTGAGGCTTCCCATAAGCTGATGAAAACAGGACGTGTAAAACAGATATTATGAACAAGGAACTTGGAGAAAAGCGTTGTCACTACTAATGTCAATGAGAATTTCACTGGACCAATGTTTTATTGTGAATACTTAAGGATTATGTTGTTTCCAACTGTGCAAAGATTATGAACAGGTATCAATATGAATCATAATTTAAGAAGAGACCTCTTAATTTAAGCACTGGAACTGTCTCTGTTATTATATGAGACAATAAAAGAGGATTTCTTTCCATTTCCAAAATGCTGACATTGCCCGGTTGTGAACGTCATTGTTTAAATGGGTGCTCCAAGCCAGCTAAGGAAATCCATACAAATAAACATGGTTGTTCATGTGTATACAAACTTTCATGCATTATCACTTGCTGGATTGGAAATTGCAGGCATAAAATTGGATGCACATCCGCATTCTTGAACAACTAATTGCACGTCAACAGCTTGTTTACCCATGAACAGAGTCTCTAATTTCCTACTTCCCATTATGCCTTACAATGATTATATTACTTCATTAATAAGCAACTGCTATGGGGATAGTCAACTTAAAAAAAACAACACCAAAGCAAATGAATGCATTATTTTAATTAGCATTTATAAACAGAATCAGTGTTTAGAATTCTATGGCACTTCGGTGATAGTCTTAAATCTGACATATGCAGTAAAAACACCAAAGAATATATTGCACTGTTAGAAAACATTTAAACAGTGATGGACTAAGGAGCTGATATTATCCATTTTCCAGCAACATGAAAGCTGGACCATTAAGCATATGAATAAATTTTACTTGCTATGGAGAGCTCTCAAGAAGTGTCTTTAAAAAGCTCGCTGTGGCTGCAATCTTATGTTCACTTACTTCAGAATAGCCACATTGAATGCAGTGGAACTTACCTATGAATATACATGCATCAGATCAGACTGCAGAGTATACAAAATATATACTAGGAAAAATGCACAGTACATCAACAAATTCTTAGCATATATTTTGTATACATTACAGTCTGATCCCATGAGAATTGCAACCATATAAATAGAGCAATGTCTTTTTCCTATATAGAGCTTTATACATCTGAAAATTATGCTACAATAAAAATCTATACAAATCTTACTGGTGTAAAATATACATCTTTAAAAAATAACAACAGCCACTCCATTCTTTGCAAACACAATAAAAGAGCAATCTCAGAAATGCCTTTATGTTTAAACAGCAATCTGATACAAACATTCATGTCTTCATTATATCCTGTCGGTTAGAACGGGTAAAAGGATCACCATTGGCTGGCACTGTATGTGCTTGGCAAGATGGATGGTGCTCAATAAATCCACTGTCTCTGTTTATAGCAGAGTAAATGTTATCTTGTCTTTGTTTCCAGATCTATGGAGTCATGAAATCAAATGACAAACTCCTTCTCTCTGAAGTGCTTAACAATAGTGGGACATATCTATTATTGAATATTGGTTTTCCAGCGCAAAGAGCCTCCACGGATACAGGAGGCTCTCCTCTTAAGAATAGCACCCTCTCTCCTCACATGTTTATTTTAACCCCATTCAGAATGCCTGAATAGGTCTATTCTCAATTACCTGAAGACAACTCTGTGAAACTGTATTTTTTATGCCCATGAACTGATTCATTAACAGTGCAAATCCTATGTGTGTCTACTCAGAAGTAAATGTGCATAGGATTTGCAGTCTAAAAGCACTATCTTATCCACTGGAAGTGTGTTTTATTCTTCACTGTGTGTGTGTGTGTGTGTGTGTATGTGTATATATATGTGTATATATATATATATATATATATATATATATATAGTTACACTGCATTTTTGGCTCAGTAGAACTCCATATTGGTGATACTCAAGGCACAACACAGTGATAAATCCAGCCTGCTGCCTAACATTTATGTGGGGTTTGATAATTAATTAGATGCCAGAGACATATAAAGTTTTTAGAAAGGGAGATAGGGTGTAAGCTAAGGAAGGGTAGAGAACCCTCTCTCATGCAGAGAGAGAACAAATATTCAGTCAAGAAAAAGACACAAGAAGAAAAGACTTGCTTTGATAGATGGAGTCTTATGACTTCATCTGTAAATAAGATGAACCTGCCTCACCCACCTTATGTAAAGTCAAAACTGTCACATAGTTATAATTGATGGTGACAGCTTTGGCAGGAATTGTGCAGGAGAAGGTGTTGTCTACCTGATGTGCTTAGATGTGTTTTTTTGCAAAGGCCAGAGGGGGAGCCACATTGGCTTGTCACAGCAAAAAAGTAGGCTCTAGTCCACAAACCCTTATGCCAGAATAAATCTGTTAGTCTTTAAAGTAGCACAAACTTCTATGTTTCTGCAAAGTTTGTCTGAGTCCTCCAGTAGCCATGAGGCTTTCCTTCTCAGCTCTATTGCTTGCTTTATTTTTGCCTTGTGTCTAGAAAATTACCAAACTTCAGAATTTTCCTCACAAATCTTTATGTGTGAGCCAAGTTTGGATTTAAATCACATGGGCAAATATGAAGAAGCCCAAAGGGGTCATTTTTAATTTTAGCCATTGGGAAAATGGCCTAATTTTCCCGGAGATAGTTAATCTGTTTCTTGGCTGTATCACGACAGACTGCAGGTAGGTGCTCACGCGACTGAATACTTGTTCATACAAAAATAAGACTGCAAATGGAAAGCTAGAAGTCAGGGAGAAAGGCTAAGATAGAACCGGAAATGTTAGTTTTCTATGTGGAGAGAATGGCTTTTGTATGGAGAATTCAATTATGTGAAGTGGTACAGCCAAGACACAGGTTCCTCAGTCAGGCCAATGTCAACATATACCTAGTAGAGGCTGGTGGCTCCAATGTCAGTGGGGTGTTGAATCTGCTTGAGGTTTCAGTCAGAACTCGAAAGGAGTTAGGTGTTTTGCACCTTGGATAGCTCCTATAGAGTTCTAACTGGTTTTGACTGAAACCCGGAGTAGATTCACTGCCCCACTGACATCAGAGCCACCAGCCTCTACTGCATATACCACAGCTCAGTGGGAAAGCACATGCTTACATGCAAAAAGTCCCAGGTTCAGTCCCTGGCATCGTCATGTAGAACAGGGAAAGGCTCCTGGAGAGCTGCTGCCAGTCAGTGTAGACCAGGAGTGGGCAACTTGTGGCCCTCCAGATGTTTCAGCCTACAACTCCCACTAGCCATAGCCAACGGTGAAGAATCATGGGAATTGTAGGCCAAAACATCTGGGGGACTGCAAGTTGTCCATCCCTGATGTAGACAATACTTCACCACAAGGCTGACTTTTTCAGGGGGAATTGTGGCACAATGATTGTCTTAGATACTCTAATATGTGTCAAGCTGATAGCTGATGACTGCCTGAATATCATGGTGTGAGCCAAGTCATAGTGAGGTATGTTTTTCAGAACATAGCCATGCATTCAAGACTGGTCACCAAATTCATTGAAACAAACAAACAAATCCGCCTTTCACTGAGGTCATGATTCCTCATGTTCCAGGAGAGTTATTTCAGCTTAACAGTCTTCCCTCAAGAACTGAATGAGCTCATAGCATAGAATCATAGAATAGTAGGGTTGGAAGGAGCCTACAAGACCATCGAGTCCAACCCCCTGCTCAATGCAGCTGTTCAATCCTTCTCTAACTGAGGGTTACAACAGGAGACTAAGCAAATGTAGATCTCCATCACTTGTCCAGAGGAAGGGCACAGTAACAAGTAGCCAATTAAAGTTGTTAACCACACCTGCCTCTTCCTACTTACTACCTTTAAAAAGAGACACATGATTTGAGTGGACAGATCTCCTCATACAACTCATACACTGAGATAAAAGATAAAGATAAATCCTTATTTCTCTCATATGCAGAAAGCAATAGGCCTTATTTTCAGGTTCCTAGTAATGCCCTGTGATTTCCTCCCATTACATACATCTCTCACAGCATTGTTATAAATCACATTTCTCCTGGAATACATTTTTAGAAGTCTTCACAAGAAAGGCAAACATATCCCCAAACACAACCATACAACATTATCACAGGTCACAGAAAACTGTACATTTTTCCCCATTGAAGGACATACTTCAAATAAAATAATGTTAACATCAACACACAATAGTGTTCCTTCTTCCCCTTGGAAGCAGATTTCTGCCTCCCCCCCATGCACACAATTTTTGTACATAAATAAAAGAAAATAGTCTTTGAAATATTTACATCACTAGAAGTTCTTGTTAATGATGGTTTGTACAGTTGTTATTGTTTAAGGTTGCCTTTAGTTCTCATTTTCTCTCCAGCCACGGGCATTCTTTCCAAATTTATATACCAGTCTCCGACCATCGACACGCTCGAGAATTTCTCTTTTGTAATAATATCTGTTAAAAAGAAGACATGAAATCAGGTGTATCAGAAACTTTTAATTAGTAATGAAGATAGGTGGTAGGAGAACTTCCCTCTTTGGTTCAATTTGGAATTGGGCTTAGCAAACTAATATATTTTCAAACCACAATAAGCCCAATTCAAAAAACAGTTCACATCCTGTCATGCTCCCAATGACCTGATCAAGAGTACAAGAGGGTCTAAACACATACTCCCTTGGGAACCCCCAATCCTTGTCCTCTAGCCTGTGTAGCCTACCCCACCACGCCCTTGCATGTGGAGGCCAGGGCTGTGACAGACAGATGTAATCCCAGTTAGGGATGGCAGAGAATTCCGCCATGGATTCCAGTGAGGCCGGATTTTAACCCCCGGAATCCATGGCGAAACGGCCTCCTGCCCCCCGCCCCCCCCCCCCGCGGAATCCCCCGGGATGAAATTTACCTGGGGCGGATGCAGTGGATTTGGCGGCGGCGGCGGCGGCAGCTGGTCTCCTGGCCAGCCGCGGCTGGGCTGCTGCGGCCGCCATTGCTGTCCTTCGAGCTGTGATAGGCTACGTAAGAATTTACGTAGCCTATCACGGCTAACCCCCCCCAAAAAAACCCAGCGTACGCAAATGGCGGTGGCTACGGCGGCCGCCATTTGCGTTCCCTATTTTTCACCGTTCTAGCCTACGTAAATATTTACGTAGGCAATTACGGCGAAAAAAAGGGAACTGCAAATAGTGCCCACTACGCTATTTGCGGTTCCCTTTTTTTTCGCCGTAATTGCCTACGTAAATATTACATAGGCCAGCATGGCGAAAAATAGGGAATGCAAATGGCGGCCGCCGTAGCTGCCACCATGCACCAACCAGTCCGCAGCCAGAAATCCAGCTGCGGACAGCCCTGGCCGGCTGCTCCGTGGAGCCGCCGCGGAGCAGAGCCAGCCAAGCAGGATTCCGGGGGGGAGGACCAGATCGCCTCCACCCCATCGAGGATTCCAGGGGGAGGGATGGAGCGCCCCCCCCCACAAACAGAATCCGCGAACAGGTAAGTCACTTTCGTACATCCCTAATCCCAGTGCCCTAACGTGTGTTGACTCATCAATCCACTGCCTTTGCACAAAGCCTAAACTGACATAGTTGCACTGTATTCAAGGTGGAATCAACAGAAAACTATGTGTCCCTACATTCTATTAAAACTAATTCAATATTTTTAAAACAATCCCATTGATTCCGGCAAGACTTAAGTATTCCTTACTTCATTGGGATTGTCACAATCACCTTAAGTTTAATAGCCACAAGCCCAGTTCCCATGTAACCTTTTTCAGTGTCATGCAGAATGTAGTATCACTGCTTTTTACATGTCAGTCAGTGTGATTACTGGGATTTCACTGGCACTCATCCATGTCAAGTGGTTTTATTGATCCTACCTGTATCTGTGCTACCAGAATTTTGAAACTTGTCGGTCTTGGTTAACCTACAGGATTTAGTACTGAATTATTTATATTAACATGATTGTATAAAATATCTGAGAGAGGAATACAGTGTGCATTAATTTGAGGATGTTTGTGGATCAGCAGTCACAAGGATCATTGAGTTACAACAGGATCTAGAAACTATGGCTATACCTCCACTGAAGACAGTCAAAATTCTCACTGATTGTAATGAGCTTGGATTGTCCCCATCAAGAAAAAATGGAAAGCCACATGTACATAATTAAACTGGAACTGGACAACAGTCCCCGTGCTACTGATATGTTAAGGAGAATTCATGTGAATTATTTCACTTGGTTAAGGGATGAATTATGTAAAGTACAACAGTGTGATTATTATAGTCATTAGAAATGGCAATTGCAAATGTGTAGATCATCAAGATCCAGGATTTGATGTTCCAGGAGGATTTGTAGCAGTCCATTTATACAGCTGCTGTGGCAGTCAAAGACAAAATGTGACTCATAGGGTTAAATTCAATGACAGGACTTTCTCCCTCTATCCTCCCCACTGTAGCCATCTGTGCCACCTGAAAATCTGGTCCTCCTGGCCTTCTGGTGCAGATTTTAAGGGTGTGCAGTTGCTGTGGGGCGGAGGGGTAACTGACCCACTCCCAGTTCTGCTGACAGAACAGCTTCAGTCAGCAGAGTGACAATGTTAGGCACAACCCAAAGTTTGTTCCACAGCTCTGCAGACTTTTCAAAACAGACAAGATCCTTGTGTTCATATGAAGACAACAGGGAACTGTCAGTAATAATACGTTATTTACAGATATGGGGTTCTCAGGGATTATCCTAAATTTTGCATCTTGCCATGTTGATCCCACTGGTATCTTTCACATTCAGAATGGAATTATACCACAGGAAGTAAATTTTGCCTCATAATATTTTAAACTTTTTGAGTTTACACACTATTCAATGCCCTGTGATTCAGCACACGTGTCTTGTTTTATGTGGCCTACAAGCCACAGACTAAGCACAGTGTCTTTCTAAGCCAAAACGTTCCTCCTTCTTGTTACCTCATGGCACGGCTGAGTTTCTCGTAAGTCATGCTGCTATTGTTCTTCTTCTTTCCCCACAGCTGAGCAACTGCCTCAGATTTTAAGAATCTGAAGATGCCTTCAGACCGGTCCTCCCATTTTATCAAGCCTGGATTCTTTTCTGGATGCAGTAGAATGTCTCGGATAAATTCCCACAAGTGAGTCCCTCTAGGAGCTAAAATAAAATGGTGTTCAAAGGAAAAATTACTTCAACTAAAGATGAAAGCTATGTATTTTCACCTCTTCAAGAGAATTTCCAATACTATTTAAAAAGGAAAATAATTTCTGAGTAACTGTAGAAATGTCATTATATAAGACCGGGAGCAATTAATCTTCCAGCTCACATGCATATGCTAAGATTCAAGATGAGGAAAGACAATCCAAAATGATGTTCATTTCCTGTTATATTATTGAAGATACATGAATAAAATGGCAATTACTCTGAAACTATAGCTTTCAATTCAGTGAAAGCAAAAGAAGCTGGAATGAACTTTTATCCTATTTTTATTAGGAATAAAAAAGAAATATTCCCTCAACCCTGCTGCCCAAAACTTGTGAATAGTTGACATACATTGTTTCCACACACACACATCTATTACATCTGTTATCTTCTCTACATTCACTGCCATGAGTCCCACCTGTCCTTCCAGATTCCAGCTTCTGGCAAATTATGCCACATTCTTAAATGAAACTCAAATTTGCAAGATCATCTGAAAACTTAGCAACTTTATTCTTAATTTTCCAATGGTATATATATATATATATATATATATATATATATATATATATCTCATTCTGATTGCAGAACTTAGGTTTCAACGTTTGTGATTTTTTTCTTTAATACCGAATTCTAACGCCCCTGTACCTTGAATACACGTCTCCATTTTTACCTTCTAAATTTTCACATATTTCTGTTCCAGCTATGCATTGTTACAGCTGCAGTAGAATATGCAGTTTACCTCCTAGACCTCCACCAGTGACAAAAGTTTAATCAATGGAAGAATGAATCGTAGGGCCGATCTATGCTTACGGGTTTTTTCGTTTCCAATGAGTTTCACCGCCTGTCTTTCACATTACGCGGTAGTAACCACCTCCAATTGGAACTGGAATTTCCTGCTTCCGTGCTCCCGCTTTCAATACCCTGATATCCCGGTATTTCCCCTTAATGTGCTCTGATTTTCCGCCTTCGCTACCGTATCTGGTCGTAGACCCCTCCCCTGCCTGTCCATATACGGCGGTGTTCGTATTCCCCTCCTGTCTAATCACAGCTCTCGACGGCCCCATGTCGTCTTCCAGCTACTGATCGCATAGCTTCCTCTGCATTCAGTGTTTCCTCAGCAACAAGCAAAGGGCTGGATGTGCGCGGGCTTGTCTGATCTCAGAAGCTAAGCAGGGTTGGCCCCAGTCAGTAGTTGGATGGGCGACCTCCTGGGAATCAGTCTTCCTGCACTGAGCAGGGGGTTGTTCTATCCCTTCAAATGAGACTAAGTTTTCCCCCCTTCTGTCCCCTGCTTCGGCTTAAAAAAAAAAAAATTAAGGCGTTATCTTCGAAGAATCGTGGCTTCGCCACAATTTTTTTTTATTCTAATTCAGGCATGATATTTGAAGATTTGAAGATCTGAAGCTTCACATCTTCGAATCTTCAAAGATCATGCCTGAATTAGAAAAAAAAATCGTGGAGAAGCCACGATTCTTCAAAGATAACACCTTAATTTTTTTTAAAAAGCCGAAGCGGGGGATAGAAGGGGGTAAAACTTAGTCTCATTTGAAGGGATAGAACAACCCCCTGCTCAATGCAGGAAGCCTGATTCCCAGGCGGTTGCCCATCTAACTACTGACCAGGCCGACATGAAGCTTCGAATCTTCGAAGATGCCAGCAGCCCAATGTGAGCGCTGGGTGCCACCACCACTGCCTCTCTTCCTCGTGCTGGCTGTCAAGGGCTGGCACGGGGGAAAGAGCATTGGCAGACACCCCACCGGCCGCTCACCCTGGCCTCCAGCAGGTGCAGGGGGAGAGGATAGGTGCCTCCTTCTTCCCTCCACCCCCACCTGCTACAGTGGCGGCGGCAAGGGACAAACTGGTCGTTTTCCCCAAGGCCAGGAAAATATGCGGAAAACGACAAGCCTCTCCCGTGCCACTGCCATGCAGTGGGCATGGAACCAGCAGAAACAGGAAGAGTTTCTGATTCTCCAATGAGTTATGAGAGCAGCCGTCTTTAAGAGCAGGAAAACAGCACAGCGCTCGAGTGTGAACTGAGCTCGCACATTCGATGAAGCACCGCAACGGGGGAAATGGCTGAGTGTGGATAATCACATTTTAATGCGAGAGCATTTAACCCGACAGGACACCAAATTCATTGCGATGGTAGATTTAGATTACATCTACAATGTAGATTGGCCCTATGACAATTCCAAAGTTTACTTGTATTAGTTGAGGTTGTCACAAAGGACATAGCAAAATAGTATCTAACTTTGTTTTTTGAAAGGTTCATTATATTTCCAATTCTCCAGTCTGCTTTGAGCTAAGAAAATGAAATGGGACAGTTCAAGAATGGTACATTCTGGGAAGAACTCTCAACTTCGTATCAGGCTCTGGGTGTTATTTCCCATGGAAATAAAGTAACAGATGAATAAGGCTGAACTGTGCATATTGGAGCATAGTCACTCCCTAGCCAGCTGATTCATTTCCAGATACAATGGGGATGGATTACAACTGAGTAACCAGGAAGCTACAGCATTCAAATAAATTATAAATATGATATAGTACATTCATTGCTTTCAACCTGCCGCGAGCGTGAAGGGTGTTACAACTTCTCTCTGGGGTATTATGCCTGAACAGGCCCACAGTGTAATACAGGAGGACCTTCACTTTATTTCTTGGATAATTTAAATCCTGTGAAATGTATCCATTTTGTTGACTGAGATGAGCAGCAAATGAAAACCACCACCACCCACATGGCAAGTCAAGGTGTGTAGTATCCAACACTGGTCAATTTATTTGAATCCTACAAGTGCCTCTCCCTTAGAGTAAAATTATAATAATATAAATTAAAAAGTAACCATTTGCTGCCCTTTCACAACACCCAACACCAGCTGCCTGAGACAACTACCTCACTAGCCCTGTTCAAGAATTCTTCACTTTAAACACGGAGAGAAGAACTACGGGTGCGGGTGCTTGGCCCACTCCTGCTGTTGTGTTCCCTGCCAGCCCTGCTCTCACACTGTCCACACATTTTGGGTATCTCTGCAGAGGGAAAACCTGACTGTGCCAGCTTCCAGTTCACTGGAACAGCCTACATATATTTGGCAGTCTTCCCCTCTTTAGATATGCCCCCAACATGTCAACAGTGTGGAGCGGGGGCCAGCAGGGGATACAATGGTGGAAGCAGGGCCAGCGTGCACAACCCCACTCTCTCTCCATACAATGCTAACTGCACAGAGAGAAGATGGCTGAACAGAGCTTCTCTGCCTAATGGTAGGGCTGGCTCAGGATGAACCCTTTTCCATTGCTTCTGTTGTTTTTTGTTAAGTGTTATCTGTACCGACCGTATGTATGAAACAACCCTTCTTGTATTGAAATAGCTCTATAGTGGCTGACTTACTGTGTTTCTTGTGTGATTTTGGAGGCTGATCTTGTGGTATCTTTTTCACATCTGAAGAATCTTCTGTAACAGAAAAGGGGATCAGTTCTTGCACCTACACACCCAAATCCATTCTACAGACTATCACACAATAAGCTTCATCTATACAAATCAAAGCTATGCTGCTGGATTTTTAAATTTCCCAAAGGTGTTTAATGACAGTTGAATGGATAGTACATTAAAGTAGTCAAGTCAAGAAGGTACCAGAGCATCCATGATAGCAGCCAAGTCCTTTCCCTCCACTCCAGAAAAGGGCTAAACTGATAAAGCAGCCAAAGCTCAAAACACTGGTAAGTCATTCAAGAAGTGTAAACTTCCTGCCCCTCTTCCTGATCATAGTCCTGCCCAACCTTTATTCTTGGAGTCCTTTTTAGAAAATGCTAAATTAACCCACATAGAAGTACATTATAAGGCTGCAGCTGTGGCCCTATGGTAAGGATGAATTAGAATAATCAATAGAAGAGTTTCTGTCTAGCTACCATGGCTAATAGCTGCTGACTGATCTCTCTATGAATATGCTTAGTTTTATTATATTTTACCAGTCATCTAAGCTAGTGACCATCATCACAATTCCTTTTCTCTGTACGCATGTATGCATGTGTATTATAGGGCCAGAACTGACTGTTTCTACCTCTCCTTCTTCATTTGGCTTCATTTTTACCTCAAAAGTGCTAAGCCTCAGTGTTGCTGTTTGGCATTTGCCAAGCCTCCAGCCTTGTACCTCATAAAGTGAAGGAGCTGCTGAGTTCCTAAGGGGCAGAGAACCCAGTACTCTTACTAGGTGCGTGGTGAGAAATTCAGTAGGTGCAACTTTATCTAGCGGATGAGGATGGACACAATACTTGTGGGTATTCTACTTGTACTTAACTGTAGGGCCCCTGGGAGAAAGATGACAGGCCTAGCTTTATTTAGTAGCTCTTTTGGTTTAGAACAGCAGCATTTCTCAAATTGTAGGCCTTTTTTACACTATAAGTTAAAAGTTAACACATTCTGAAATCTGAGTTTCCCAGAGTTTTTCCTGACAGCCACTCTCCTGGACTGTATACAGAACAATATTTCTTTACTGAAACTTAGGACTTCTAATTTGAGACAGAGAATAGTGTGCCCGTCTTCCTATGAGATATGATCTCTTAAGAACTACATGTCCCAGAGTTCCTTCATGCATGCGGGCATTTTCTATGTACTTGAAGAAATCAGCAAGGCAGCCAATTGGCTGCAGGAGCAGGAACAAACATAAGCAAGCAGATACATTGGTTCTAGTAAGAATGGGAGGGACCCATTTCTGCTGCTAAGCCCCCAGAATATATGTGAATAAATAAAATATCCTTAATTTACAAGTTTATAAGCCTATCAGAGATTTATACCAGTGGAATTGTGATAAAAATTATTTCAGAATTCTGGACATTTTTAGAGTAGTGCTAAACTTCCTGAAATAATAATCAGCATTTCATATTAAAATACATGCATCACAATATTTCTTTGTTGGAATAAATATGTGTTTTAAAAATGAATGTTAAAGTGCCTCTGTGTGAATTCTCACCCTTCTGAATGATGTGTGATTTCTTATTATGATATAACTTCCTTTCTTTTTCCATTGAATTTCTCATTTTCAGTTTCAAGTTTGTCTGATAGCTGGAGGCACAGTCTTGTCAAAATGTAATCATATTCAATTAACAAAAAAAGTTTGATTTAACATGTTTTGTTAAGGGCTTTCCATGTTCATTCAAGCTCCAAAGTGCCAGGAATTTGCAGCTGTTAAGGGCCACTCCTTTAACAGATGCATTATTTAGCAATATGGGTATGGTATGGCATCCTATCTTGTGGCTAGTTCCAGCTTCACCACTATCTTGGAATGTGTTGGCTGTCAGTGGCAGAGTGGTGGAACTACATTCTTCTGTTCACTGAAATAGACGTGGAGTTTATGCAAATGAAGCTATCATTCAAGTGAATCCACCATTCCATATTACAAGTACCCAGTTGGGAACCAGTACTACCCACATAGCATGATGAACAATGAGAACTCCATTTAGCTATCATAGCTAATAGCCATCAATAGAACTGTTACAATTGTATAATCTTTACTTTTTAAAAAAATATATTCTTCTTCTTCTAACTATTACTATTACATTTATATCCTGCCTTTTTTCCTCTTACAAGGAAGCCAAGGCAGCCTACATAGCCCTCCTCCTCCTCTCCATTTTATCTTGACAACAACGCAGTGAGGTAGGTTAGGCTGAGAATCAGTGTCTGGCCCAAAGTCACCCAGAGAGCTTCATGGCTGAGTGGGGACTAGAACCCGGATCTCCCGAGTCCCAGCCCAACACTCTACACCACACTTGCTCTCATTGGCTCTCCATGCTTGTAGCTATCGCCACATTTTATGCTCATGAATTAGGAGCATAGGAAGCTGCCTTACACTGAATCAGGTCATTGGTCCCTCTAGCTCAATATTATCCACACACCACTGACTGGGAACGGCTCTCCAGGGTTTCCAGCAAGGTACCTTTCTCAGCCTGACTTGGAGATGCCAAGCAGATCGGCAGCTGAATCTTATTTCAACACTGGTAATAGAACAACATCCTCCACTGCACCTGAAGGCAGCAGGCTAGCTTAGGGGGAGCACGGCATGGCAGGCCATATGTCTGCTCTCCAACATCTCACTGCTCCCTGCCCTGTAGTATCTGTTGCCTGAGGAGGCCACCATCTCACTCTGCCTAATGATAGTGCCAGCCATGCTTAACAAGGAGTAAGCACCATGTATAGGATTGCACTGTTAATTACACAATGTGTGAAGCAATGTTATATTTTCTCAGCCAGTCAACCTCATTGGGTAAACCTGAGTTCTAATAATATGAGGAAGGGCGAAAAGCTTGCCTCAGTCAAAAATGAAATGAGATTTGACAAATGTGCTAGCCCTGCCACACCCTATGGGAAATCCTGTGCTAGCCCATTATTCTCCAGAATTTGCTACAGCATATACCTTTGAGGAATTCCCCTTCCCCTCTGGTATTACCTTAGATCTGATCTAATGCAAAATGTACGTAGTCATATCAGCATAACATACTGATATATGTCCGCCTGTCTGAACACATAACCATCTGGCAAATAATGTTTCTGAGAAAACGAAGAAGCCAAACAGTCTGTGGGAATAACAGCCAACGTTATTATGAATTCTTGGCAGCTGGGGCCATCTATTTTATTGCCAGATTTATAGGGACACACTTTTCTTTTCCTATTGACGCAACATTATCCTCAGGGGTGGCGGGGTGGGGATAATCAGATTTCTGAGTGCTAGCAATTCTTAACCAATAAAAGCTAGAAAGTTGCTTCCGTTCAAGACTTATCACCTAAGCAGAGGTCTGAATCCTGAATCCACACCACTAAAGAAAAAGGGAAAAGAAAAAGAAGTCTCAAGACATGCCTAAACTACAACTGGCAATCAGTTTCCATTTATCAGTGGGGCATCACCAATTGTAAGGAACTTGTGTTGTGTCTGCCTTGCAGGATAGTTAGTGCCAGAGGAGCTTAAAGCCCACACACGTTCTTCCACCTACATACAAGCATAAACAGTCACCATAGCTTTCAATGGAAATTAGCTATTTGCATGTGCAAATGACTTACAGTAACTACCAGCCTCTCTGTACAAACTTGTTTGAACTGCTTTGTTGCAACACTGATAAGCATTCCAGAAACATGGCTGGAAATCTGAGCAGGAGAGGAAACCATGCAGCAGTCCTTTACTCAAAGCTCAAGACCAGCTAATTACCTTTGTGCCTTTTCTGCACTGTGACGCTTGGAAAGCATCAGCCTCCTGTGCGATTTGCTGAGCTTGTGGGAAAGCCACAAAAACTAATTAAAGCTTGATTTTTCCGCCCTTACTGAGGCCAGCTTGCCATTCAACCTAAAGCCACTGGGAATTTTGCTCTAAGAACAAGAATCCTGGGAATTTAAAATTACATTGTTAAGATCCTAGGTACACGTGCCTTAAAACCTAGGGGTTCATCACACGGAGCTTTTATCCTGCCATTGAGATGGCTCTGTCACGGAGGTTTGTGGGCTCTTTAGATGATGCCATTACCCTCCAGGGTGTCTCCTGCCATTTCCCTCAGCCTATCCCATGTTTTCCCCAAATGCAAAAAATGTAGTATTTTTTCCAGCCCACAGAACAGGAGCGCCATGACCTCCATGTGAAATTCTTCCATAGTGGAAGAAACCACTCTGTCTGCCTGCTGTGGGCATTTGTTTTTGGTTGTTGGGGCCCTGGTCAGGATGATGAAGGCACTGAGGATGGGCGTGAGGTTGCAGGGAAGGAAAGCCGAGCAGATTTGACAGGCACAAGGGCAAGAATCGACTGCTGATTGCGTCTCCTGCCTCTGCATTTCTCAGTTGGAGGGAGAAGAGGGTAAAATGCCTCCCTGCAATGAAGGGAGACATATCTGATACCCCACCCCACCAAGCTCAGAAGCAATGTCCTCTGTTTTTTCAGAGCACCCTATTAAGTTCAATGGGGCTTACTCCCAAGTAAGTGTGCTGAGTGTTGCAGACTTACAGGGTGATCTTATGTCTACTCAGAAGTAAGTCCCACTGAGTTCAATGCATTTTACTCCCACATAAGGGTGCCAAGGGTTGCAGACTTACAGCACAATCTTACATTTTATGTCTACTCAGAAGTAAGTCAGAGGTTTCCTGGGGGCTGCGAGAAAACAGTACAGCAGAAGTTAAGCTACAAAAACAAGAACATCACCCCCGCCCCCGCTCCCGCTCCTTTGCACACATGCCAGGGAGGGAGGGAGGCACTCCCTCAGTTCAAACCGCATGGCTGCCGTGTAAAGAAGCCCTTCCTAATCCCGCAAAGAAACCGAAAGCAGGAAGTTCCGGAAAGGATGTGAGGTTTTGCGGGGGGTTTGCTTAATGTAGAAACACCCCTAGTTTGCTACAGCATCTTATTTTACTTTTGTATTATCCTCATCATGGGAGGAAATGCTTGCTGCTTTTGAATTATATCATTATTTTATTCCTCCCACATCAAGGCTCAATCGAGTGCTAGAGAGTTACCCCACCTGAGGAGCGTTGGCAGATGCAGGCAGAGCACCAGATATGCTGCCGCCATGATTGATACAGGAGAACACTCTGCTGGCAGAGGCATTCCACCGGCAAAGACATGGGCAGCGCAGGGGAGGAGCACACTTACACTGGATCCTGTACCCCTTCTGTCCACAGCCATCCCACCCGTGACTCTGATTGGGCCATTTTAATCAGCCCTAGACCCGTGCACGAAGTTTCTCTCCCAGTGATTTCAGTGGGTGGGGGAGGGGGGAATATAGCCCCCCCAGAGTTGATGACCACCCCACCCAGATCTCCATGTTGGAGCACTGGATATGGTGTAACAAGGTGAGAACACACTCGGACAGTGCTGGTCACTGCACCTCAAAAATGATATTGTAGGGCTGGAGCAACTCCCCTATGAGGGAAAGTTGCAATGTTTGGGGCTTTTTAGCTTAGAAAAAAGGCGAGTAAGAGGAGACATGATAGAGGTGTACAAAAGTGTGTGTCTGTTGTCCCCCCTTGTTGCATGTCTTCATTCCTCCCCTTAATTGCTTGGCAAAGCGGACTTTTCCTCCCTGGATGGGTCTTGAACCTCAGGGAGCTATGTGGATGCTGTGTTGTGTATCTTCGCCTTCCTCCTCTTTGTGCTCAACAAACAGTGGTCACAAAGGGCATGAGGGGATTCCGACCATTGCCTGTAGGGATGCTTGGGGACTGGCAATAGCAGAGTTGTTGCTAGTTGTGGGCTGATGGACTGGTGGTGCTGTGGTGTAGTCACGTTTGTGTGTGTGGTGATGATACAGGCGTGTGGGCTGGAGGTGTGTCCTCTCTGTTGTGAGTTAATTGTCTGTCTTTGTGTGTCGGAGTTGTCACCACCAACACAGACCTTGGTTGGTGGGCGCTGGCGGTATTTCCAGGGTCACTGTGGGTGTGACAGTTGTTTTTATGCCATTACTTGTGTTTTCTACTTGTGTTTTTTTCTCTTTCTCTCCTGGTCTGACTGAGCATGTATTGGATATGGTGGCTGCTCTGCTGGCAGAACAGTGGTGCATCTCTGGTCCCAGTGTAATGTAAGTGAAGGATCGTTCCTCTACTTGCTTACCACAGAATTGGTAATTATTTTATGCCTGCAAAAACAATGGCTTATCGTTTTACAGAAAGAGGTGTTTCAAATATGGGGAGCTTTTCAAGGCTGTACCTTGGCAAATGAAAAAAAAAAGATGTTTCAACAAAGGTGTCTTGCAAAACCTGGGAGAGAAAAAATGCACAATATTTGCATATGATTCAGGAGTTAGCCACTCCTTTTTTACAGAATATACAAATTCAGTTTTTACAACATGCTGTGCCCTTGTCATGCCACCCTTCCTCTAGGTTCAAGTAGGAAGAGGGTAAACACACACAAAGGGAACTTGACTGAACTGCGCTACCGTCAGAGTGATTTGAAGAACTGGCAGCCATTTTATGAGAATGGGTGGACAGCAAGAGGAAAAGGCAGACATCAGTTGCTGAGCTCATTTGTTTGAAGTGTGTGTGTTACTGAGGTAAAGCAGGCTGTGCAGCTGCTGTATATCAGAATGACACACACACAGAGACACACACACGCATTTTTTCCATCAATATTGTTAACCGCCCATTTAAGAACAGGGTTTCCATCTTTTTTCTGGCAGGGCTTCTGTGCCCTGAACAGCTGTGTGTGAGAGAGAAATTAAAGATTGCTACATTTCACAGCATAGAAGCAATGAGACAAAGCTTTACTTGTTAAAAGCATGACAAACAGAAAATCAACAGGCACTAGTTCCTCATCGCTCTATCTCCATGGTGTTGCAGGGGGGGGGGGACTAGAATCCCTGAATTTTGGCTTGCATGGATATATTAACTGTAAGGAGACTTTGTCTGTTAAAAAAAAAAGTAGCACCTTACTGGTATCTATTGATTTATTGGCATTTTTTGTCCCTTATGACTAATTATATCTACTTTCCATTTTTCTTTTACATTCACTAACTTTATTTCTCTGATCAGTATCCCAGTCTCCATTTCCTTTCTGATTCATTCTCAGCAAAGAACATCTCTCTCTTTTCTTAACTGCCATCAATCTCTACTCATTTCCTTTACATTTACTCACAACAGTTTGTACTGTTTATCAAGGAATACTTGAAAACCAAGGTCCTCCTCTACACCACACAGCCAGTTGTTCATATGAAATCCACCCCAAGTCACTCAATATCTACTTTCTAGCCACCTTCCTTACATAAAGGGACAGACCGTGGTACATCATGTCCTCAGTCATAAAATGGCTGCCAGGGAAATTCCCTCACACAATGGTACAGGGCTGTAGAAGGCAATTAATACAAACTTATTGGAAAATATAAAAGACCAGAGTGTGTCACATTCTGAATAGTGGCCTTTGAATTCTTAAAAAATGTTCCATTGAATTGGCCCGTTTAAATCACTGTGACCTAGGGGCCGCGGTGGCTTAGTGGTTAAGACGCTGAACTGCAGACCGGAAGGTCGGCAGGACAGCAGTTCAAGACCCGAGTGCCACATGACGGAGTGAGCTCCCATCTTCAGTCCCAGCTCCTGCCAACCTAGCAGTTCGAAAGCAAGAAATTGCAAGTAGATAAATAGGTACTGCTTTGGTGGGAAATGTAACAGCGTTCCGTGCACCTTGGTGTTCAGTCATGCCAGCCACATGACCACGGAAGCATCTTCGGACAGCGCTGGCTCTTCAGCTTAGAAATGGAGATGAGCACCACACCCTAGAGTCGGACACGACTGGTTGGGGACACCTTTACCTTTTTTACCTTTTAAATCACAGCACTTTTTGCCTATTGAGAGAAAACCACTTCAGACAAGTTTAGAAAAGTGTCTGGTGAGAGCAGGTATCTGATACCTTGTCTTCCTAAGTACTAATGACAATTTTTACAGAAACATCAGTGAGGAAGCTGTTTTAACTGAATTATGTATGGTTATCACAGGTCATTCATGAACGCTCAGCTCACCACTTCTCAGCTGCACTATACGTTTCAACTCAGCAAAGCCATGTGGTGGTTGATTTATGTGATTCCACCATTGGCTTGGTGGAAAGGCAGGGTACAAATAAAATAAATAAATAAACTGATCCTATGTAACAGCCACCATGAATATCCAGTGTAAACTTTCCCACTTGACAACTGAAAAGTTATATGGCACCAGCCTGGATTTGTACAGATTATCTGCATACAGGGTATACATTTATTTGTGTCAGATGGAGATAAGATAAATGTAGCAATGGAGATAAAATCAATGTTGTAGCAATGGTAAAAAAAAAGTTAATATTATCAGAACATTATAATAATGATAATACATGTTCTTAGCTTTGCTCCACATAGGACTGGTTCACACGTGTGTGTACAATGTTTCACTTCTCATCACTCAGTTATAACTCCCAGCTGAGAGTGTAAATTGATCCGGCTACGAAACATTTTCATGTGAGGTGATGTGAAGTGATACGAAAGTTCTAACTGTGGCGCTTGATCCATGATGGCTCATTCACACATGCAAGTAAACACTGGATGCTGCGGTCATCAAGGCTCACTATGGTGTAGTGGTTAAGTGTTGGGACTATGACCAAGGAAACCCAGGTTGAGATTAGGGTCACAGCATTCGACATATGTCAGGGTCAAAATATAAAGCCAGGAAAGGTGGAGAACCTAAGTGGGTAGCCACTCACATTCCATTCATCACAGGACAGTCCACATTCTGAAGTGTAAACACATTGAATCATTCCCAGAACTGGAATAAATGTGCACAATATGGTAATGGGATACGGTCAACTTGTGGGAGAAAACTGATAGCATGATTTGGCCTCCTAATTCTGAGGCGTCTGAGCTAAATGATGAGACTTTAGATATTCTTACCAATCACCTGATGATTAGTAGCATTGATTGAAATCTGTGCTCGACAATAGGCTTTGCTGTCCACTAATTCTGAGGATTCAAAAAGAAAGAGTGTAGCTTAATGTAATGTCTTCTTAAAATAATACCCAGTGTCATTCAAAAATGTCACATTGGTCATTGAGTTAGTTACCTACTGTGCCACCATATCCACTATCATAGAAATAATTCTCTTCTTTCCAGGATGCCATTACAGATGGATCTTAAACAGAACAAGAAAAACACACAACAAAAATCAATATTGGTAAAGTAATATTTTCAGTAAGGTTTTAAAAAATGCCCCATATTCAGAACAGAGAATAAAAGTCTACAATGGGCACATCCCAGAGCAAGTTAATAGTTTGAATGTCTCACTGATTACCAGGAGGCCACAGGCAAACTGAATAGTCTGCATGGGCAGAGTGTGACATTCCTACCCTCCATGAGTCTTGACCTTGCATGTTGGGTTTGCCATGCTGGAGTTGCTGTGATGGACAAATGAGGATCTTTAGCTTTGGTCCGCCACTCATCTAGGGGAAAGTACGTCCAATCATAACTCCTTTGCCCATTTCCCAGGCATTTTAGTCTTTCAGTTTTTGTTGTTTTTGATAAGTTACTGTATTTTAAACTTTTGCACTGCTGCTAGGTTTTATTTTAGTTTTGGTTTTTATTTTATACTGTATTTTTAAACTTTTATATTATATTTTATTGTGTTGAATGTTATGGTTTCAATGGTAGCGAACTGCCCAGAGAGCTTTGGATATTGGGTGGTATAGAAATGTAATAAATAAATAAGGATATCAGATGCCATGAGCGTGGGTCATCTTTTGTACCAGTGCAGCAATAGCTGCTTCAGCAAGAGAGTACGAAAGCCTCAGTCCAAACATTCCCCGCTTAAATCCATTCTCATTTGATTTATATAATCAAATGGCTTTGCACACATCTTTTGTAGCAAAGGGAGAAAGAGAGAATGAAAGATTACAATAGCAGAATGAAGCACATGTTGTTCAACTGAAATCACACAGAAGTGGTTAGTGTTGCTTGAATTTGCCCCATTCTTTCTAAAACCTTGCGGTGGCATTCTTACATGGGATGACAAGAGGTAAAACATATTAACGTAGAAAGGAAAAGAATCAAATGTTTCAGAATTATTCTAAAATTACTATTTGAACCAATGCACTTATGTGAAACTCTTGTGGGTATTGTTACATAGCTATAGTCCCTCTGTACAAATACGTGTTGCTTTTTAGGAGAAGTTAAGTTTGTTTTTGTTTGTATTTCAAAATACGTGTTTGGGGATCTGTTTGTCTTTTACAGTAATGAATGTGATTACAGCTGAAAATGAATCACTTGCTAAGTCATCGTGCTTGGCTAGGTTAAGAAGTATGACATAGGAATTTAGCCAATATTTTACTTACCATCTACATGTTTGGGCATCCCAAACCTATGTCCATACAAGAACACACACCCTCTTGTTGTTTAGACACCTGATCTATCCATTGTTTTCTCTAAAAACAAGCCTCACCCAAGTGGGGCTAGGATGAATTTTTGTTTTTGCAGTTCTGCATGGTATAAGGAACACTCCACTAGCAATCTATTTAGCATAGTCCGACCTACAAGGTTACATGTCATCTTTAAAATACCACTGATACAAGTTATCCTTTAAGGACATGCAAAGGAGTAATCTCATACAGATGTATTCAAAAAATGTCAAATTTGGGGTGCAGTCTACACTGCATTGAAGTCAAGGACAAATCTCCCAGTGTTTTGAAGGGATGTGGATTGAATTTGCAACCATTTAGGAATTAATTCGAAAAGTCAGATAGTTCCCATTCATCAGTAATCAAGCCTCTGATGTAACCCATTCGTGCCTAGTTCATCAATACCAGCATCAATTACTTTCACTTCTAAATGTGAACCCCAATAAATTTCCTTAGACTGCCAGCAGCGCCATATCATTTCTACGAGAAAAGAATATCTGAGAAAAACTATGTTGGTTAGGGCGCAACACTATGCACGTTTAGACAGAAAAAAGTCCTGCAGCAACCAGCATTTCCCAGCCAGGATTGCCTACTCTGACTGTTCTCCAGGGTGTCAAGCAGGGTCTTCTGCACCATCTGCTACCTGGTCCTTTTAAGGGGATATGCCAGGGATTGAACCTGGGACCATCGGCATTCCGAGCTACGATTTTAGCTGATAAAAAGTGAAAATGAGAGGGGGGGGTGTATTTTGCATTCTGTTTGTGAATACAGTGAACTCCCATGGAGTGAGGAAAAAAGTTCTGGAAAGACACCTTTGCATAAGGCTTTTATGAATTTCCAAATGAATCAGTTCTCTATGTAATTCTTAAAAAACACATTTTGAATACATTCGGTTTTATTTAAACACAAACAAATTCATGACAAAGTTCAGCCAATGTTAAGCACTTCTAGGTCACATTGACTTCAGTGAGAGATATGACCTCCTTGACTCTCACCCATTGAAATCAGTGGAGATTTAAAATGTTTAATGCTGACTCCATCATGTTATTTATATTTAGTACATTTAGGATGCAATCCTATGCATGTTTAGACAGAAAAAAGTCCTACAACCCTCAGCATTCCACATGCTGGGAGTTGTCAGACTTTTGTCTGGATAAACATGCATGGGATTGCACCTCTAGTATTTTTTGTAACATCTAAGTGGGCTTCCCTGTCCCCTTCCAAGTTCAGTCTGTCAGTCCATGTTGGTCAACTAGCTAACAAGCAAGTTATTAATTATTTCTAGACAAACATTGTCCTTTAAAAAATGTTGTGATGATTTTAAAGGTTATTTTTAATGTTTTACTATGTTTTTATTTGATTATGTTTTTCATTTTCTGAACTTTATGTAAACTGCCATGGTTAGCTTCAGAAAGACAGTATAGAAATCCAATAAATAAATAATGGTTCATTCCTATTTGGAGGCGTTTGGGACACCAAGGACACAACTATAACCCACCTGTTTGCTCTGTCTTAACAGTGACATTGTGTGATGGGTACATTTCACTTCCACATTGACCTGCAAGAGAAGGAATGGGACATCCATGTACAGCTCAATATGCGAAAGGTAGGTATGTCAGAAAATTCCACCACGGATCTCAGTGAGGCCGAATGCACTGGCCCCCGAAATCCATGGCGGAACGAAGCCCCCCACCCCCCGCCCCACGAAAGGTACGCAAAACGGGACACCTACCTGCTGCCGTTCGCGCAGCATTGCGGCCGCCATTCGCTTCTTCACTATAGCCGTGATAGGCTACGTAAATATTTACGTAGCCTATCACAGCTAACGCAGGGATGCTATTTGTATCCCTGTGGAAGCCATGATAGGCTGCGTAAGTATTTACGTAGCCTATCAGGGCAAAAAAAAGGGAACGCAAATGGCGGCGGCTACGGCGGCCACCATTTGCGTTCCCTTTTCTTTTTGGCCATGATAGCCTACGTAAATATTTACATAGGCTATTACGGCAAAAGAGAGGGGCACAAATGGCGTAGTGGCCGCCATTTGTGCCCATCTCTTTTGCCATGATAGGCTACATATATATTTACATAGCCTATCACAGCCAAAAAAAAGAGAGAACGCAAATGGCGGCCGCTGTAGCCGCCATCATTTGCGTTCACTGGTTTTTTTGGGGGGGGTTGCCGTGATAGGCTACGTAAATATTTACGTAGATATTTACGGCGGCTACGGCAGCCGCCATTTGCGTCCCTGCAGGCTGCCCAGCGGCCGGATGTCCGGCTGCGGGCGGCCCTGGCCGGCGGCTCCGCAGAATCGCCGCAGAGTGGAGCTGGCCGAAGAGAATTTCAGGGGGAGGGACGGAGTGCCTCCCCCTGACCGCAAATGTCACCCTTCGAAAAGGTAAGTGACTTTCGTACATCCCTAGTGAAAGGCAGGATTTCAAACACACACTGCCAAAGCAGCAGATCTATTTTCACGTCAGGAATCAATGTCACCCAACAGCTGTATTAGTAATTCTATCAGAAATTCAGAATGAAAAAGAAAAGCAGTCTATGTAAGAATGCCTTCCCACATTATTCTTGCTCCTGGCTCCTTGGCATACCCACTTCTAACTCACTAGCAAACACCTGTAGAATTCCTTATCGTGTTAAAATATTACTTATGGAAGCAACTTGAAAGGAAACAGATGTGAGTGTTATGTTTTAATGTGGTGAAAACAGCCCTTAGCAATTCAACAAAACAATTGTCTTATCTAGCATCCTGAATGCATGTATAGCCAGTTCCAAAAGTCATCGTTTTGAAGCCTATACAAAACCTTTGCAAAGTTATAGGTTTATATACTTGAAACACTCAGTGTACTCCCCATCCTTTCTCATTTCTGTTTCTACTCATCCCAGATAATATCTACCTATTTACTTGAGCCAATAAGGGAACAATCCTATGGCCGCTAGACAGCAGCTAGACATGCATAGGATACGTTGTTTTCCGGGAACTGACCTCCCCCAACTTCCGCACTGCCTCGGAGGCAGTGCAGAATAGCCCCATCCT
Source organism: Heloderma suspectum (assembly GCF_057233095.1). Classification (NCBI taxonomy): domain Eukaryota; kingdom Metazoa; phylum Chordata; class Lepidosauria; order Squamata; family Helodermatidae; genus Heloderma; species Heloderma suspectum. The sequence goes on from NC_139458.1 coordinate 94,507,883, forward strand.
CCTCACTTGCAAGAGGAGTGGGACTGGCCGAAAAGGGGTGTGTCTGGGGGTGAGGAGGGGCGAGGAGGGTGGAAATGACTGTACGACACATCCAATGTGTCCTGGATAGGCATTCACCTCCGAGTTTGGAGGCGGCCGCTTATCTTGATAGGATTGTGCCCTAAATGACAGATCTGAGACTTCGGCACCATAGAGTCTGAACTGAAGATTTACTGCTCAGCAATGCTCAATTTGATATACTTAGGCCTTGATACAAGCTTGACTTTGATCTTCAGCCATTTTAAAGAGTTAATATCTTTCTGATCCCCATATGAAAGAGATGCTGCCACAAACATAACTGCTATTTCACAAGATAACTCTGGAGATAACTATTACATGTAATGGTGTCTAGATTTTAGGAACAGGACATTGCATGGTAATTTCATGGATCTATAATAGATTGGTTATTCCAACCCTCTGCATATGTCCTCTGTGACTAACGTGTTGTGAAGGAATTATTAAATGGTGAAGTTTCTCTCTTCTCTCGGTGCTTACCTTTCTCAATGAAATTTACAGAACTGTCTGCCCTGTTCCAAACTCCTGTTACCAGCCTCTCCCAACCTTGGGCTCCCCAATATAGTTGAACTGCAAGTCCAGTTATCCCTGACTATAGGTCATGCTAGCTGGAGATGATGGGAATTGTATTCCAGCGCCATATAGGTACCGAAAATTGGGAAAGGCAGCTTATACTTCAGTGCGTATTTACCATTCCACTTCAGATGATGAAGGTTGCTGTAAAGAAGCTGTCCAGCTGTGCCAGCTGCCCGGGTGAAATCTTGCAAAGTCATGTTGCACAGGTGTTCCCCGCTAATATCAAACTCCTGGAAAGGGATACAGTTGGCATCGAGCTGGTTGGTGTCCAAGAGATGTTGGAGCCATTCCCAGACCTGATACTTGGTCCAATACTGAGGATGGATTTCATGCCACTGAGTTCCAAAAAAACTGCCCGATGCTGCAAGGAAAGAAATTGGTTCTTTTCTACATCATTTATCACCAACTATTTCCGGAATAATATTGGTCAATTGGGATACATATTATTTTATTTACTTATTAAAACATTTCTAACCTGACTTTTTCTCCAGAACATTTAAAATCCATGACACAAAATAAAACCATAATAAAAACTAAAACAAAATACAACAGCAGAAACAGGAGTAACAATAGCTAATTAAGCTGCAGAACGCCAGCAGAGGTAGCAAAGGCAAGCCCCCTCAGCCACTAAAAATCAAAGTCAGGAAACCCTAAAGCCTTCATCCAATAGCTAAATATCCACAACTAAGCCACAAAGCCAACCCGAGGAAGAGAGTTCCATCACAGTCAGAGCCACTGATGAAAAGGCCCAGGTAACTGCCCATTGTATGCCAGAGAGTGAGGAGGAAAGCAAAGCCTCAGGAAAAAAATATTCAGGCTGCATACAGTTATCTTTGATAAATGATAAATGGGATTGGGCTGTAGCTCAGTGGTAGCGTACATGCTTTGTATGCAAAAGGTCCCAGGTTCTTTCTCCAGCTTCGGGGGGGGGGGGGGGAGAAAGAATCCTGCCTTAAACCCTTGAGAGCTGCTGCCAGTCAGTGTTGATAACACTGGGCTAGATGGATCAATGGTCTGACTTAGTACAACGCATCTTCCTATGTTCCTCTGAGGTACCCTGGACCCAGACCATTTAGAGCAGTCTTCCCTGACCTGGTCCCCTCCAGCTGTTTTGGACTACAACTTAACCTATGGTGGGGGGTGATGGGAGTTGTGAGCCAAAACATCTGGAACTTGTTAATCCGGAAGAATTCTTTTCTTGTTGCTTTGAATTAAAGCTGTGCGCAGGTGGCCTCTCAAAATTCTCCAGCCCATTTGTGGGCAGAGAAATTGGGGGGACAATTTCACCGAATTTCTCCTAGGGGAGGAGAAATTCTCCAGCAGTTTCTCACAGATAGGGCTCACTGTTGGCAGGGGTTGTAGCACAGCTTCTTTCTTTTTTTCCCTAATGGTTTTTGGTTTATTGCGCTGCTTCTGTAAGTGGCAACGGCATCAACTGTATTGAGGCTTCCACTCTTCTGAGGCAGAATTTTGAATTTCTTTTGGTGGTCTTTTTGAGCTTACCTAATCACTGCAAGGTGGCCAAGGGTGCTATGTGTGTTTTCCTTCTCTATTATACATCTTCCCACTGCTCTGCAGCCTCTGAGGCCACCTATGCTGTCTGAACTGAAAAAGCCCCATGGGAGGAATTGCCTCATGATGATGTCTTCCTCATGATGGCTTTAACTGAAGTGCAGGAAGCCGAGGAGACTACAGGCTGACACAGAGAGTACTGTACAATGACAGACAGGACACTCATGCACACTCCGTGGCCACCCCCTAAGTAAGGTAAGCACAAGAACTCCAAACCAAACCTATGAGAATTTCTCAGAATTTCTCACCCTTTGAATTCCTTTTTGAAAGCAATTTCTTTTCTATCAAATTGAATGAGAATGGTAAAAAAAAAAAAAGTGGGAGAAATTTTCAGCACAGCACTACTTTGAATACGAGCAGCACTCTATCTGGTGCCTTCCACATGTTTTGGACTGCAAATCCCATCAGCCCCAGTCAGCATGGCCAAGGGTCAGGAATGCTGGGAGTTTCGATCCAATACACCTGGAGGGCCCCAGGGTGGGGAAGGCTTCTGAATAGGTGAAGACAGCATCTTAGCCATGAAATTGGACTGACTGGCTTCCTCCTGCCTTCACAGCTGAAATGGCAGACATGCATTCTAGCAAATTCACACAGGCTCAGCCTCAGTCTTGTTCTTCTCTCCATGCTTCAGGTGTATTTTTTAATTATTAAAGCACACCATTACCATGTATGTGTTTAGCCAGTCATTCATCTTAATTATTTTAAAAGGACCCTTTTTTGGAATGCAAAACTACTAAAATGATTGGGGAAGTCAGTATTTAATGGTGACATCACTGAGCCCAGCCAATGGGCTCCTGTTTCAAAGTGGAAGAACTGCCCCAGAGCACAAGTGCAAAATTGACACTGTTTTGATATATCACCTGATCTTTAGAAAATAAACAACACCATGCAACAACAGTGTGCAAAAATTAAATGTCAAAAAGCCCCACGGGAAGTGTGGAGTTAGTCTGCAGTTTTCTGAATTGTAAGAAGGCGTCTTCTGTCCCAGCAAGTCTCCACTTTTAAAAGTGGAGTGTCTCCGCTGCTGTAGTGTCTCATGCTGAGCAGGCTCCCAGAGTTTTAAATTACTTCATGGTGTCAATTCTTTATCATGCGATAAAATAAAATAGCCACTAGTTCCTGAGTTGTTGGGAAATCTGAAAGAAACTCAACACATGGACATGGAGATGGGCAATCTTTGTATATATGTGTTCTCTCTTCAGTTAATTTCACTGTGGCTGGAGGACTAAATTTGCTAGGGTCTTATTTTATAACTACATTTTACATAAGGGGTCAGCCAGCCTTTCCATGCCTAGGAAATAGTACATATCTAAATATGTTAAATTTGACAAGCAAACAAACATTCCTCTCCAGTCAGCTCCCCTTTCTGCAGAATTAAATACAACTTCATAACTGTTCTGCAGTGGTCATTTTAAAGGGTTTTCACCTTTTTCCTAAGAGAGGGTCTGCAACTTTAATAGCTGAATTAACAGCCAGACACTTGGGATATGTGAAAATGTTGCACCTGTTAAATATCTGCCTGTTATGCCACTGTTAAAAATAAAAATCCACTGTCAGGGGAGAAAAAGATGGGAATGCAAGACATTAAAGTTTTTAAATTTTTTAAAATAAATTGTTAAGAAGTTCTTCACTGAAACCGAGCAAGCACGTTGCAAGCATGAGAATTATTAGTACAAAAGGTGCCTATATAAGGGAAGATACTTTTCTAATCCTAAACACATATCCTTTGAAGTAACTCCAATTTATTTCACTGGAACATATTTCCAATCACAGGTGCACAGGATTTCCAAAGTATGTTTGAGCAGAAATATTTAACACTCAATGGAATAAGGCTTCACTCAATAATGGGATCAATTAATGGTCATCTTACTCAATATCTGCATTCAGACTAAATCATGGTTTAGTGAGACATGAACAAGCCTAGCCTCCTTCCAGGCTCACATGCTCCTCCCATTCAGCTGAGAGGAGTTCAGAAGTTTCCACTTCTGCTTTTGTTTAACTACAGCTTCCTGTGTCTGAACCAGGCACTGTGGTATTAACTATGGTTGGTTAATTTAAACAAGCTAGCTTCAGAAACGACAGTATGAAGCTGGCTGGCTTGTAAACTAACCATAGTTAATGCTAGACACAATTTGGTAGTTCAGACAACATGACAAACTACATTTAACTAAAAGCAGAAGTAAAAGCTTCCCAACTCCTCTTCCCAGCCATGTGTGAGTAGCAGAGGAGAGGGGGAGAGTGCGAGCCCAGGAGTAGGCCAAGGTCATTCTCGTATTGCTAAACCAGTGTTGCAGAACATCAGGCCTGGGAGCCAAATCTGGCTCACTTGGAGTCCCAAACTGGAGATCTGGGGATCTGGGGGTCTCCAGATGACCATGACCCTCTGACAACTGATAGTTTGATAGTTTCCCAGCTTTTGTGCAGTTTTTTCCCATTCTAAAAGGCTGACATGCCTCTCCTAAGGCTTAATTTTGGTCAGGAAGAGTTTTAAGCTAAAATATGCTGGCATTTTTGGCCCTGCCTCCTTTGCCTTCAGCCTTGGGGCACCCATCAATGGAATGCAGCCCCCAGAGCTTATCTGAAATGGAATTTCACCCTCGGGCTGAAAGAGATCCAGCACCCCTGTGCTAAACCATAGTGTAGGGAATATGCTGTTTGTTGAGGATGATCATTCACACAAAACAAGCACATTCCAGATACAAAATAACACACTACTATTTCTCAAGAAAGTGTGCAAAACTAAAACTTAAATGAAACTACTTCAGAATTTCACACGTGAAGAAAAAGATAATTCGTTGTGAATGACAAAAGCAAAATGTTGAAACCTAGTAAAATATAGCAAACCACATAATTGTATTTTAACCATTGTTAGTTACATAATTAACCTGAACAGATGTTCAACATTAATGTCCAATTGTTTTAAAAAATATCAGAGTAGGGAGAACCAGTCTGGAGTAGGCTGAAGTGTTCATCATAATTTCTGTACTGGTATTGTCTACAGGTGTCCCTCTCACACCTCTTAATTGTCACGTTCTACTCATACATACCTAACTCACTGAAGAACAAGAGTTGGGGCAGCACAGATATTGGCAGATAATATTTAGGCCAACACACGTTGCATAAGTCTTGGTATGGTTAAGAGAACAGGCAGAAATCAGCAAACAATTAAAACAGTAATTTCAAAATAACCAGGAATTCTTTTAGAGAAAGATGTTTTTTAATTGGGGAAATATCGCTGCATGACACATCAAAGGAAGGAAACTGATCAATGACATTGACTTGATGTGAGATTGTCTGACCAGATTTTAGTATAGTGACATTCTTTTGTGACATTTGTGACATTCCTTAGAGGTAAGGAAAACATTTTGTAAATTTTATAAGTTGGATCCACTTCACAGGTTCAGAGCCCCAATATGATTACATTTCTACATGCAGAAATTAGTGCTAAGCCTTTTACTCTAACTGCTTAGCACTTAATAAGGAGAGAGTCTTTAATGAGCTTGCCCTATATATGTGACCTATTTGAAATCAAGCCTAATGGATATTTCTGTCATTATACCAAAGAGGTTTCTACCTCACCCAAAATTACTTCTGGCTATAGGTGGCATCCTTAGTTTCACTGCCAATGACAACCAGACCATATGAATTAAGAAAGTAAGAACTGGAATGGAGAATTTCAAGTTGCAGAGATTATCTTTCCTGATGTCAGCAGTAGATTAGAATGCGGTGCATATCTAAGCAGCATTTGAATAGTGACTGCTGCAGCTGATATACTCTTTGCAGAAAGCAACTTTATTTTTTAAAACGACAATAAGGAATAGAATGGGTGGACTAGAATGGATACAATGATTAAAACTTTATACATTAAAATGATTACACTCCATTCCATTCTGGTGGTGCAAGCTTCGGACTTTAAAAAATGTCTAGTGAAAATCTAGCACAAACAATGCTTTTCCAATAATGTATACAAGAGACTGGATATTTTTCCAAATAAGATAATGGCAAGAGACAATTCCCAAACCTATTCATAGATCACTATTGGTGAATTCATCCTACCATTACATGTGGGATATCCATCTGTCCAGGACGACTGCTCATGGAGGAGACTTGTGACGGAATTAAGACTCATTCTGCCAGTTCCTTCTAAAATCATGATCTGTGAATGAACCAAATAGCTTACTTAGCTAATACTTCTTTTTCCACAAATGCCAAGCATATCCCACCAAAAGCAAACAATGCTAAGTGTTTTACAAAAAGACGCAGCCCAGGTTAAGGATGTGTTGCCACAACCCCTTTCTAGATGAAAAAAAATCCTAATGGCAAAACATTATGCTTAATTTTCATAAATATGAGGCAGGTTTTTACAGCCACCCATCCATAAAAGAATAATCTGTGATCAAGAAGGAAGCATAATTAAAAATGCCTGGTTCCCATTACCTGGTGTTTGAAAGCAGAAAAAGAAGAAAAGAGGTTTTGTACTGTTTTTCTTTGAATGGTAAAATGTAATTAGTCATATTGGACTTGCCCCCTTCCAGAATTAATAATTAATATAAAAACATATTTTTAACAAATAAAGCACATGCAACTTGGATCATTCACATATTAATAGCTAGTTTTTCATGGAATTCTGTTTTTCCTGAGGGGGAAATCTGTATGATGGATTGGCCGCCAGCGTATAATAATTAAAGACAGGTTAGGAGCTCTTGAAAACCAAGTAACCATAATATAAAAACAGGGAAATAATTACCAGTGAAAATATACAGATATAGACAAAAAATGTATTGTTGTCTAATTATATTTTAACTTTTGTATATTTTCATATGTTTTAATGTTTGTAAGCCACCTTGTTTCCCAATACTGGGAAAAAGGCGGGGTATAAATAATAATAATAATAATAATAATAAAACCCTCTTTCATTTAGGAATAAAATCCTACACATGTCTACAGAGAAGTAAGCCCCATTGAGTTCTGTGGGAATAACTTCCAGGTAGGTCTGTATAGTACTGTAACTACAGGATCCAGAGTGCCCCTTCCACAAATGAAAGGGACTGAGACGCAGCAGAAACTCTTTCAAGAGGAAGAGTGGGGAGGCAACACTGGTCAATTTGCCTTTCTCGCTGCCACCTCTCACACTGTTTGGGATGGTTGCTCAGCCTTCAGGAACAGCTTTTCAGGAGGCACAGGGACTACATGGGGAAGGGGAATCAGCAAAAATGGCGTCCCCCTGCCCCTCTAGTGGGAGTATCCCATGAGCAGAGTTCTACTCATGGATACTCTGGATCCAAGTCATAGTCTACTTCTGGTCTGTGACAGTTTTGTCTGTGTTCCATCCTATTTCTGCATTAATCAGAGGGGTTTTTTTCAGTACACATGAAAATTCACATTTAAATACATACTTAAGTATGTATTGTTAAAAGTATTTTTTCTCAAAATATGCATTACTAAATATATTTTCTCTCAGAATATGCATTTCTAAACATATTTTCTGTCAAAATATGTGTTTTAAACATACTTTGATACTTTTTAAAGATGAAAACTGCATCAGAACATTCAAGGCATGCGAAAGTTGATAAATAACTTCCCATCCACACATTACTCTGGAAAGTGTGGATCAGGTCAGTTTGTATCAGGATTCACAGAAATTGAATTCCTCAACCACCCCTAGTTTCATTTCGACTCTAAATTTGTGTACATTTCTTTAAAACTTTAAACATTACAACTGATGGCAACCATTATTAGCTTTAAAAAAAAAAATAAGCGCATAACTATGACAAACAGTATGTATATTATATCAACGTAAAACAACTCTGGCTTCCACTTAGTGTAAAAATTAACCACGATTAACAAAAAGTCAACCAGACAGAAGTTGGACAAATGCAGGAGGAAGGAAAAAAGAAAGACAGAATTATTCAATAAGAAAGCATTTTATGTTTTTTCAAACTCTGTTACCTTGTCGTACTTAACAAACACTATTTTATGTTGGGGTGCTAATGCACATAAATTAGACATGCAGTATTGTATATTCAAGACTTCTTAAAATAGAAAAGTGCAATTTAACCACACAGTCTGGTTTGCATGATCACCACAATTGACCATGACTTATTTAAGCCATGGTCACTTGCGATGTGTGCCTGTGTCCATTTTGAATATTCAAGCCACGGAAGGCAGTTGCCAGGACTTATCGTGACATCCAAACCCAGCGCAGGGTGGGTTGTTGCTGTGGTTAACAAATTACCCCCAGCCCCCAAACAGCCCATGTATGCATCTTCTAGATCCCAGACTATAGAGAATACTTTGAAGATTGCTCCCATAAAAGGAAATTAACAAACAGAACTAAGAATCATACTAAGAAGGTAGGGGGGGAGGTCCTTGCCTGAATAGTGTTACAACTAGGTTGGCCAGTGCTACTTACACATTGGCAAAAAAGAGATCAAACATAACACAAATTCAAATAATATTTTCCTATGCTAATTTATTTACTAGAACCTGGGGTCATCCCATGAAGCTGAATGGTGGGAGATTCAGGACATATAAAAGGAAGCAGTTCTTCTTCACACAATTAAACTATGGGATTCTCCACCACATAGAAGTATAGCTTCCAAATCATGTGAAGTACTAGTTCCCCTCTACTCAGCACCAGTTAGGCCTCATCTGGAGTACTGTGTCCAGTTCTGGGCACCACACTTTAAGAAGGATGCAGTCAAACTGGAGAGGGTTCAGAAGAGGGCAACAAAGATGATCAGGGCACTGGAAACAAAGCCCTATGAAGAGAGACTGAAAGAACTGGGCATGTTTAGCCTTGAGAAGAGAGGAGATACGATAGCGCTCTGCAAGTACTTGAAAGGTTGTCACAGAGAGGAAGGCCAGGATCTCTTTTCGATCATCCCAGAGTGCAGGACGTGAAATAATGGGCTCAAGTTACAGGAAGACAGATTTCAGCTGAACATCAGGAAAATCTTCCTGACTGTTAGAGCAATACAACAATGGAACCAATTACCTAGGGAGGTGGTGGGCTCTCCCACACTGGAGGCATTCAAGATGAAGCTGGGCAGCTATTTGTCAGGGATGTTTGACTTGGATCCTGCATTGAGCAGGTAGTTGGACTTGACGGTCTTATAGGCCCCTTCCAATCCTACTGTTCTATGATTCTATCTCCACCAACTTGGAGAGCTTTAAAAAAGGGTTTAGACTTTTTTTTTCTTTGGCCCCCACTCTGAAACTCCCTCCCTAGGGAACTCTGCCATGCCCCCTCTTAAATGAGCTTCAGTCATGCATTAAAAATGTGGTTGTTCAGGCAGGCATTTCGGGTGGGTTAGGGTATTTTAGAAAATGTTTTTATTGTAGAATTTTATTGTTTTAAACTGTTTTATTATACGCTGTACATTGCCCAGAGTGGCTGGGTGACCAGCCAGATGGGCGATTAATAAATTTAATAATAAATAAATAAATAGACAAATTCATTGAAGACAGGGCTATAAATGTCTCCTATTCATGATGGCTGCATATTACCTCCAGTATCAGAGGCAGTATGCGCACCAGTGCTGGGGAATGCTAGTGGGAGGGTGGTGTTTCACTCATGTCCTACTGCTGGGCTTCCCATGGGCATTTAATTGGCCACTGCATGAACAGAATGCAGGACTGAATGGGCCTTTGGTCTGATTCAGCACAGCTCTTCATGAACAATTAGAAACAATTACTATAATTTACATAGAAATAAAAGACATCTCAGAAGGGAAGACTGTAATCAGATGACCTATGTGCCTTCTTTGTCTGTAGTCCGGGGTGCTAACCGTTGATGGGAAACTCCAAGGCCCCTGGCTCTCCCTTTTTATGGTTCTTTACCTTCAAATAAAGAATGCATTCGAACAGAGGACTATCCTTTGTAAAGTAGGACACATGGCAACCCAGCTTACAAAACCCTTTACAAAGCATTGGGAGTCATACAGCTTCAGCATTTACTATCCTTTGCCGGATTCTTCTGTCAGCATGTCAGAGTGAGGTCTAATATGCCCTAAATATAATCTTTTGTTGGCTGTCTCTATATTTCTTTAAGTCTAGATAAGTAATAAATGCTAACCATTTTCAGTAAAATGACCTTTAAACTGTTGATGAATCAGTTTAGATCTGCTTTGATCTGTTTAGATACCTTATAGCCAACACAGGGAGTCTTAGAATATTTAAAGATTATGTTGAAAACAGGTTTTGATCCATCTGAATTGTCAAACCAGCATATATTTTCCAAGTTTCCTTAAGAGAGTCTAGAGATGGTTCTAAATAACTTTTCACTGGTTTATATAATTAGTGTCCTCTTACTTAACATAGTAATAGAATCTAAATCTTGTACAACATTTGGTAAAAAATATCCTGGCCTTGGATTCTTAATGCTTGTGACCATTTAACTATGCCCAGAAACCACAAAACAGAACTAATTGGATTAGCATGTCCTCATGTGAGGAGAAAGACACTCTGGCCCTATCACCCAACAGAAAAGCAAGGGCTAACTGGAAGGTTGCTCCCCTCAGCAAGGTGGAGACCATCCTGGCCCCAGCCATTGGCTAGAGAAGGAGTAGCTACAGGGTGCCTGCTTCTGCTCTCCTACTCTCTGCCAGAAATAATTAGCAGTTCCTCTTGCAGAAGCAAGAGAAAGAAACACTCTAGCCTCTTCCATGGACCACAGGAACAAGGGCCACAGGACAGTTATAGTATCTCCAACCCAGGAAGAGAAGATCAGCCCTCCCTTAAATTGGATATAAATGCCAGTTTACAACTCACCACTTTGTTTTGGTATTGTCAAACTGATCTTGGTATTGTCAAACTGATCCCAAACCCTCCTATTTCTTTCCCTTCCACCCCCCCTTTCTGATGTGAGTCTCTGGGGGAAAATACAGTTTTCTGAAAATGGGGATTAAAAAAATAATCTAAGTTACAAAAATAGTTTGACACGTAATGGCCCAAGCCATTGAATGTTGGTTATGACAGCAACAAAAAAACCCAATGGAGTTCTGATAGTCATAACTAAGTAGTTCAATTTGTTTCAATGGAATTTAGTCATGACTAACTTTAGATGGACTGGGACTGCTGCCTAGTCTTAAATGTGCTAAAATGACTTCCATTCCCCCCCCCCCCCGGATGTCATTTCATTTGAACGTCTTATGGATATCTATAACTAGGGAAGAGAAGTTAAAATCCAACAAAGGGCACAAGAATGGTTTATTACTAAAATGTTAATATTGCATGAAGTCTTGTTATAAAAAGTCCATGTTATGGACTCCTCTGGAGCATTTCCAGTGGCTTCCACATATGAAATATGAAATTCTACTTATGGACATAGAATTCCAATCTGCCCTTTAGAATATGACACTGTCCCTTAGCATTTTGGGTGAAGCTGTATGCCTATTAATAATCACTTCCAAAAGTAAGAAATGCATGATTATCGCTTAGGTTGTGGGATAATTTTCTCAGGCAATACCTACCTTCCTCCAGACTAACAGAATGTTTTGCAAATCATGGGTTGATGGATATCCACAGTCATAGGCCTGAGCACACTTATCTAGAAGTATATTGATTTGAAATCAGAGGCTGCTACTTGGATTAAATATATTTAGGACAAAACTTGCCACATCATGTATGGGATTCCTAGCAGTATAATAAAGCACTGAAAATGTTATATAGGGAACAATACTGTCACCAATAGGGAGCGAATGGAAAAGGCAGAGTCAAACTGCAATAGCAGCTTGGCCATTCTAGCTAAACTGGCCCAGTTTGGATCATTGTGTAACCCACCAGTATATTTTCCCTTTAAGAATTTTGGAGGGAAAATATTCCTTTACAGGCTCTGTAAGGGAGTGAGATGAGGAGTGGCCGCCATTATGGGCAGTTACCTCATCACAGTTAGGAAGAAGTTTGCTTTCTCCTCTCGGTAAGGTCCTGAATCCTTGAGACAGGTTAGTAGTGAGGTTTCCTTAAAAATGTTTTTAAAAGTGTTATGATTTTTTTTACAAACATTACGAGTGAGTTCCTTGTTTATGTTATTTTATATTGTATAAAGGGCTGTTTACATTGTTCCTGTGTTGCTGGATGCTCATCCATTTTTGAGAAGATTGCTGCAGAGCTGGAGTGAACTGAGTAGACTGTTTTCTTTCTTCAGCCAGCAGAAAAATCAAGCTTCAGAGAGAAGTTTTATTTATTTTTGTTGTTGTGGGCTCAAGCTAAAAGACAGAACTTTGGGAGGGCTGTGCTCTGTTTTATTGTTTTGGTGATAATTAAATTGTTATGCATGTAAAGTGTTTTTAATTAAATTAAAATAATATAGGTCAATTGTCCCTATATAAAGACTTTGCTGTGAGTCCCTTTAGAGACCCTGAAGAAAAGTGTTACACTTGCATCACTAAAACCTGTAATCTGGATTTACACTACAGATAAAACCTGTAACCTGGACTTAGAGTTATGACCTGCCTACATTCTACTTAAGGTCACCATTTTTGAAAAGTGTGGGACAACCAGTTGACGTCATGCCTTATGAGGGAATTATAGCCATTTCCTGACCAAGTGCCACACTCTGAAGACACTCTGGCCAGGATACTTTAGGCCCTTTAGCCCAGGGCTGGGAACTCTTTCAGCCTGAGGGCCAAATTCAAGTTTGGAGATGCTCTCGGGACAGGTGCCGTATTCCAGTGGTGGGCAGGGCCAAAGGGGTGGGGTCAAAGATACCCACATATTTTATCTGAAAGCCCTTCCTGCCAGTAACTTGGCCTTCGTAGAGGCATTTCAACCTTTTAAAATGGCAGAAGGGAAGTCACAAAAGTTGGGAAACCACCAAACAATCGGTGGTTGAGGGAAAGAGGGTGGGGCCAGAGGAATGGGGTGTGGCCATCTGGAAGACCACCTTAGGACTCCAGTAGAGCCAGATTTGGTTCCTGGGCCTGAGGTTTCCCACCCCTACTTTAGGGTTTGGGCATGCCCGGTAGAATTTTTAATTCCCCCCTCCATCTGAACAGCAGACCACCATAACACAATAATTGAACAGCTTCGAAAGCAGAACTGAGCCAAATGTTTTTACATTTTATGCTTAAGGGGTTTTTGGGGGGGAGATGGGGCTGCGCCACATACCCACTCCATCTCTTTTGCTGCCACCACCTATTTACAGGAACCTGATGGCAGCAGCATAGCTACTGGCCCCCACACTGATTTGCAAGGGGCGATGCTTTCTTTTGGTCTGGACTGCAACAGAAGGAACTTTGGGGGGGAAAGGGGCCCAACAGCCGTGGGAAGAGTGAACACCGTGGTAAGTGGAGTGAATGCTTCACCCCTGTTCAATCTGCTCCCTTTGCCAGAATGCCCTCCCCAGTGTCACAGCCTACAAAGTGGGTGGGGGCAGCTTTGTTGTTCAGCTGTATTTGAAAAGCCCCATTATTTTCAAATTTGTTATATGGCATGGAGGGCTGTTGTTTGAAAGAAGCAAGCCAAAAGTAATCTTGGGCACATGGAAATAGTTGTGGTGCTCTTTAGATTTCAGCCTATGTTGCAAGGAACCCAAGGCAGCTTGGCTTACATGGTTCCCCTCCTCTCCATTATAAACTGACAACAATCCTGTGAGGTAGGTTCGGTTGAGAGTCAGTGACTGGCCCAAGTCACCCAGTGAGCTTCATGGCTGAGTGGAGACTAGAGCTCAGACCTCCTGAGTCCAGTCCAACATTCTAACCACTACACCACGCTGGCTCTGTAGTGGGCCTTTATACCTTTATTAGTATTCAAAGATCACAAAATGTGTAAAATGTTCCAAAATGGAGTTTGGATTTCTTCTTTTGATTAACACTGTTTTTTATATTTATAGTCCTTCTCTGATTCTTTGTCTGAATCTTTGATTGAATGGCCATCTTTAGAACATATAGCAGGGTTGTGGAATAGCTGCAGAATCAAGCTGATAAGCCTTTGATTCCCTGTTCCTAACAGGGAATGGTTTAAATTTAGGCTGAGCAATTTCTATCCACCCCCTCAATTAAATCAACATGACCACACAGAAATAAATAAGGACAGAACTGGGTCATTTATCCTTAGAAAAGGCCAATTCCAAATTATAAGCTAGTTTGGAAGAGAAAGTGTTCTTCAGGGTTTCCTTTTAATAAACTGTATATTTAAATTATGTAAATATATTTGACGCCCTTGTAATATTTCATCTTATGTAACAGACTGAAAATCTGGCCTAGTTTGTGAACTCTAATTTTGTTTTGCAGGATGTGATATGCACAAAATATGTTACATATAACTTGGTTTGCTCATAAAATTGGTATATTAAATTTAAAAAGTATAGTTCATTCAGACAATAATTACAAATTCCATTAAGATATGTATGTCTGTGGAATTATATTGAATGTATATCATAAAATGATCCGTCGTTTGGATTATTTATTAAACTATTTCATCACAAATGAATTACTGGTAACAATGAGAGAACTTACTAAAGATCCTGAATTTACACTTCTGCTGAAGGAACGGTAATGCCTTCGGAGGAGATTACAGATAGTATTGCATGGTTGAATCTGTTGGAATTTTGAGGCGATTACAAGAAGATTGTATGTGTTGCTTGTTAAAGTGAAAGGAAGAATCATAGAATAGTAGGGTTGGAAGGGGCCTACAAGGCCATCGAGTCCAACCCCCTGCTCAGTGCAGGAATCCAAGAAGGCAAGAGAGACATACTGGGCATGTACAGTGTGCATATGACTACAAAGGGAGGACTATAAGAGAGAGTTGTGTGCATGAAAGGGGTATGTAAGAGAGAAACAGACACAGACACAGTGTGCGTGCGCATGGGCATATTAGATCAACTTTCCCCATTCTAGTGGTCCTCCCCGTTCTAATGGTCTAAATGGACCATTCATGCCTGTAATGTTGCATAAGTGGCCCCTTTACAGCTGCCATTTACGTAACATTACATATCCGGAAAACCCCGAGCTGCCATTTACAAAATGGTGGCTTGTTAAGGGGACACGTGGCCGCCAGGCGCTCATGGAACTGCTAAGTGCAGGCAGCTTAGTGAATAGGGTCTGTGAGGATGAACGGGGTGGGTGGGAGGAGTCTGTCAGACCCTACCTGCTTCTTGGACTCCCACAACATCCCTGCTCTTTACAGATCTAAAGTCAATTTGTTGCTTTAGGACAGCCTTCTCCAACCTGGTGACCTTCAGATACTTTGGACTTCAGCTCCTATCAGCCTCAGGCAGGATGGTCAATGGTCAGGAATGCTTGCTATTGTAGTCCAAAACATCTGGAGGGCACTAGGTTGAGGAAGCCTGCTTTAGGAATGTATAGCAGCCTTTATGTTCCTAAAGTTCTATTCTGCATAACTTGGTTTGCTCATAAAATTATCATTATATTTGAAAACTTTAAAAAGTGAAGTCAGTAAATTTGTAATTATTGTCTTAATGAACTATACTTTTTAAATTTAATATACCAATTTTATGAGCAAACCAAGTTGTACATAACATACTTTAGATTCCTAGTTTATGTCTGACCAGAGGGAACTTTAGCAAGTACTTCCTGAAACATCTGAACTATCCTAAAAGCCAGGAGAAGCAGGAAGAACTGGAGGCAGAGAAAGACAAATCCAGAAACACAAGACTCAGTAGAACAAAATCTAAACTGTCAAGAATGTACATTTTCTTCCATATTATGATATGGTGACTCTATTCACATGTTGGGAAACTGAGCATGACTGGGAGCATCCCAAAATATCTGTCAGTAAAAGATACATCGGATCAATAATTTTAATAAGAAATGGAAGAAACAACTATGCTAAGAATCTTACAGAGAGGATTAAAAACATTTTCCCCCATGGCTTCATTATTTCCAGACATTTTATGTCTGTAGTCTGTCTATAAAATTATTCTTATTACATAGTTTTCCAGTTTTTTTCGACCTTCTCATCTCTAGTCATGTCATCATTCTGGGGTGGGGGAAAAACTTTGTTATGTATGTCTCACTCTTTTGTTTAAACAAGAGGAGACACAGATAGAAAAACTGACCAGATTTGAGATCAGTTATAATATTTTTGTCATTAGACTTAACATGAAGATGTAAGTGGGTCATTTCATATACCTGTGAATTTTGCTGCAGTGAGTATAATATTGTGATATGTATAATTATAAACCTTAACCCTCATGGTGATTGGTTTAGATACATTACATTCATATGATGCGGTCATGAAAGAATGATAGATTTTGTCCATCTGGCCATATCAGTTATTAAAAATAATGTATTGACAATGTGTTCTTGACAATAGAACAGAAAAGGCATGGAGGCTGTAGTAGGAAAAGTGACCAAGTCTTATTTTGATAACTAGACAGTGGTGTAGTGATACATTTTTATCTGCAGGCACTCCTAATGACAGCCCCATAGCCACGGCTCCAAGGAGAGTCCAAAAATGCAGGCCGTTCTGTAGATCCATTTCAACATGCCAGTTCTAGCAGTTTTATCTCCACCAGGCGCAGGTATATTGTAAAGACCAAGCCACCCCAAAATACTTTGCATTAAAACAGGGAACAAAATTCATTTCCCCCAGCTACAGTGAGAATTGCAGCTAAGTTCCAAGGGAACAGGGAATTCTGAGAGGGTGGCAATTGATGTCAGTATCCTATCCCTGCTAATCAAAAAGTACCAGTGCTGCATTCCTGGGAGCCCTGGCTCCATTACACCACTGCAACTTGTGGACGACATGGAACTGCAACCACAAGCAATGTTTAAATTCAATTAATATTGTTAAAATTCTGAGACACTTTTTTTTCCCCCAATGAAGGTAAACTTCTAGGCCTGGTGTTTGCAGAGATTAGAATAGATTTGTAATTCCAAGCAGCTATGAACATGAACTCCAAATTTTAAGACTATTTGTAAGACACAATATATAATTATTTCAAGAGGGGTAGCAGCGTTAGTCTGTTACAGGAAAAACAACGCCTGAGTAAACCTGAAGTGAAGGACAGACACCTTGAAACTACATATTTATATGTTGATTATAAGTTACCAGATCAGTAATGAATCACAGTAATTATCCATCCGCTGCAGTTTTGAATAAATATCAGTCACTAAATATTTTTTTTCTTATTGGGGCTCTTCATAATAGAGAAAAATATATTAGTTACATTAATCCATGAAACAAAACTGGTCTCACTGTTTGAGATGTTAATAGTTATGACCCTAAGGCTGCAGTCCTATACATACTTACCTTGGAGTAAGTCCCATTGCAGTCAATGGAATGCATGTCTCAGTAGGTAGATATAGGATTGTCAATTTTAGGTAAAGTTTATCCATTTTAAAATTAATAAAGCTGTAGCATAACAAGTGCAATAAACTGATTCCAAGTGCTTAATAGCACACAGGATCTTTTGAAAGATGTATATTCTCTTCACCATTCACAACAAAGCATAAAGCAATTCAAAATGTAAACATCGAAATGTAAAGCTAGTTCCTTGGTAAACCTCCTGTTTCTGTGATTCCAGATAGGCTGCAAAAACAGGTGGTTTATCAAGCCCATGAAGGCCTTTTGGTGCATGCCACATATAGCCTATAGGCCATGGATTTCATAGACCAGCTGTAGAGTGTGGCTTACTCTCTGTAGCAATCCTAATGCTATTTAGCCACCTGCTTTTTTTTTATAGACATGAGTTGTTTATACTCACAAAACCAAGTTTCCCTAGCATTAAGATGTCAGACAGAAATATAGCTGCATTTATTATTTATTTTTAATTTTAGTCATTTATAACCTGCCTTCCAATAAACTTGCCCAGAGTGGCTTTATAATAAAAATATAAATAAGAGAACTGAGCAAAAATAATAAAGGTATACAATAAGCAGTGGAGGCTGGTGGCTCCGATTTCAATTGACCCAAAAGGGGTTCAGCACCTTGGATAGCTTCTTTAGAGTTCTGACTGCTTTTAAATGAAACCCAGAGCTGATTCAAAGCCCCACTGAAATCGGAGCCACCAGCTTCCTGTGACAATCAAACAACTGCTATACAAACCTAAAACAACACACTATAGAGTAGCATAAAAACCAAACGCCATAGAAAAACCTCAGTTATCCTCACAGTATCAGGGAGGATAAAAAGATCTCCATCTGGCACCGAAATGACATAAGTAGGTGTGCCAGGCAAGCCTTCCTGGGCCTGGGGAGAGTATTCCAAACCTGGCACAGGTTAATTTAGCTCATTAAACTTATTTTTCTTGTGTTATTGGAGTGGTAGTGCCTTAGCTTTATAAAACTGCAGCAAGTAAATAAAATATCAAATTGTGTTGGACAAAGCATATATTTCTACCACATGGAGATCCTGTGTTAGGCTTCCTACCACCGTTACTAATCACTGAATGCCCCTCTTCTGGAGAACTAAATCTAGTGCAATTGTGTGATATTCCATCAAAATATGTGCATAGTGCACATAGGCCACTTTTTTAATCATCTATCATCCACAGTTGGGTTACTGAAAACAAATTCAACTCTTTTAATTATGCGCCTGTGTGTATAGTCAGAATCAGAGAAGAAAATGGTATTAAAAGACTTATTAATCAAAGGTAGATGTCAGAACAACATGTAGACAGACATGGAAGCAATATATAAATCACAAAGGGAATGTGGCACAGTACATACATGTAGACTAACCTCTATAGAACAGGGGTGCAAAAAGTGTGGCCCACAGATAGCTTTCCAAGCCCTGTGTGACAGCCCCCCAGACCCACAGAAAAAAGGGCAAATGCTCTAGGAACAGATTCTATTGTTCCTGCCACAGAAGCCTCAATCCTAGAGTGCCCCCAAAGCATCCTAGGAAGTAGTGCTCGAAAGATCCTGCCTGCTTCCTTGGATGCTCTAGGATGGGGCTTCTACGGCAGGAACCATACAGCCACTTTCTAGAGTGTGTGTGCGTGTGTGTGTGTGCACGCGCCCCCTGTTTTTTTTCTGAAAAAGTTCTCTGTAGGATGTCAAGATCTTTCAACAAGATAGTGGATTAGAAGGCAGGGAATGGCTAGGAAGCAGGATACATGAATGGTTGGGTGGTTTGAGAACTGAGGTTTCTTGGAGGAGTGTTGGTTTTATTTGATCAAAGCAGGTGCTAGGCCTCTCAAGCTCTTGCGCAGGAGCTGGATTTGGGTGAGGGTGTGTGTGAGTGATGAATCAGTTTAGATCTGCTTTGGGTGTGTGTGGCTCCCGCCACCCCAACAGACACCCGATGCAGACCTTGGGACTGACAAGATTGTGCACCTTCACTGTAGTGCATCACTGTTCTCCCCTCCCCTCCCCTGCCCTAGGCACACTTACACAGGCACTCACACACAAGGCCATTATGGGGAAGGACCGCTCTGTTTGTGCCTTGCCTTCCCATTCAGCCTCTCTTCTCAGTCAAGAAATGTGGGTTCTTGTGATAAAGGAACAAGATGTATCTAGCAAAAAAACCACTCATTGAAGGAAGAGCACAGTCAGAGACCACCAGTGCCAAATGGACCACAGTGAGAAAATAAGGACTGTGAAGGGCAGGTTATGAAAAAAATAAGACAAAAATGTGGTTAGCAATGGCAAAAGATGAGTGGGCAAAAATGGGCAGAGTGAATGCAACAAAAGCATAAAGTGTAAATTGGAAGTAAATTAGTAGTTGGTTATAAAACAGTAGAACAAATGAAGGAGAAAGTAATACAGGGATACTTTGAAATGAGCAGAAGAAACTGGCTTTGGAAATAAGTAGCAATTGGGAACCTGTGCAGAATATGAGTAGGCTGCTACCAAACCACATAGCTAATTCTACATAACAAACATTTTGCGCCATCTGAAAAGATTATTATCTTCTGTGGCAGCAGTGCTTGTATTATAACTTTTTCAAGATCTTTTAAAGTTAATTACAATGAATATAAAATTCACTGGTAGACTTCCTGCCTCCTCCTCCTTCCCACTGCAGTTTCCTCCCCATGCCCTGCCCCAAGCTGCTCCTGAGAAAAACCACCCCTGAATAGCATGGAAGATGGCATAGCAGGCTGTAGAGGAGGAGAAATCAGCAAGAGTCAGGGAACCACCCAGCTAGCATGAGTGGAGGTGATTTCCACTTTTCCAATGACACGTTTGCTAAGAGTTATTGGGGGAAAGACTAAAAAATAAAGCAGCTGATTTCATAAGGCTATTTTATACATATATGAAGGTCCCACCTTTGGATGCCCTTTTGTCCACTCTGTCTCAAAAAGGAGGGCGGCTGGGACATCTTCTATGCAGAGAAAGGCTTTTGAAGTGTGGAGAAACTATTCTTTCTGTCATGATACTAAAGCTTGGGACCATCCACTTAACTGATTTCCAATACATTGCTCAAAGCTCAAATAAGCAGTGCTTAGATCTCCTTAAAAAGGATAATGCACATTTATGGTTGAGAGATTTCTCAAGGATGTTTAGTAATATATGCATTATGTATCTAGATTTTATGTATCTAGATTGTATATAAACTCTCATTACGTTTGGCCTGCTACATAAACTCTTCCATTGAACAACAGTTGAATTTAAGACCTTCGCTCTTAAATGCTATTTCCTGATGAGGAAACTTTAAAAAGTAAGATTCTTTTCCTGTCAGCCTAAGATTTCTATGAAGCTACTCCAAAAATGTCTCTTCCTGTTCTAGATTGGACTAGATTAGCATGTGTGGCTCGGCAATGTGTGGCCCGTGGGGTGTATGTGCTCCCCCCACTGCTGCACCACCAAATTTGCCACCAAAATTTGGTGGTGTGGTGGCAGCAGAAGGAAAAATAGCCTGCTTTTAAAAGCTGAAAGCATTGTTTGCTGCTGAAATTTGGCAGCGCAGTGGTGGCAAGAAGAGGCTATTTTGAAACAAAATAGCCCCTCCCCCCATCATCAATACACAAATTTTAGCAGCAAACCATGCTTTCGGCTTTTAAAAGCAAGCTATTCTTCCTTGCTGCCATGCCAAATTTCAGAGACCTCACCCCTGGAAGATGCCCACTCCTGAGTTAGATGGTCTAGTTAGATGGTCTAACTAGAGCCAGTTAGATGATCTAAGCACCAGCTCAAGTTACAAAAAAAACCTTTTCATGCAAGTGATCTACTCAAGTCAAATGAGCAGTGTAACATCAGATAAGGTCACTCACAGAAATCTTAGGGCCAAACTAGACATGATGCCATTCACACAATTAACAATTGCATGGATGGTTTGGAGTTGTTGTTTTTAACAGGTTTAGTGGTAGAGGAGTTGATCAGGATTGGGACCATGATGAGGGCTAGTGAGCTTTAAGTCTTCGCCCCCCCTGAGGTCCCAATCCAGATCACCTCCTCCCCTTGTCTGCTATCTTACATGGGAAGGAAATCTTTCATTGGTGCAAATGGAACTTCCCTTTCAATTCAAATAGCAGGTGTTATTTATTTAAACTGGCATTTTGGTAGAATGACTATCTCCTTTGTTTTGTTTGACTTTCTTATAATGTTATCTGTAAACCATTTTATTTATTTATTTATTTATTTAAAATGAATACCACTTCCCGGTGCCCAGGAAACCCGGATGCAAATCTTTCATCTACTGGAGAGGAAAGTTCAAAGTTTGATAATGGCCAACACAAAATAAAAATTGAGGAGAGCCCAAGGCATCATCATTTGTGATCTTCAGATGAAAGCTATTATAGAATTGCAGTTTAAGAATATGAATAATGTCCCAATAAGTTTTAATACTATGTTTACGTTGTAGAGATTGATGTCTGAAATCTTCTTGTTCTCAGTTAAAACAAACTGCAGTTATTAACTACTTTTAGCAACCACTTCTGTAAATAATTCTAATGATGAACTAATGCTTAGTAACTTAAATGCAGCATGTTCCTTTTAAAGGGCTGGGGGGGTAGGTTGGCAGTCCAGTAAAGAACTCTAAAAGCAGACGGTGAACCAATTACCTTATTCTAGAGGGGTGTTGACTTCAAAAAGAGTGCACTGACTAGCTGTTTGCTTACTTCCTGCAAATATTAATTAAGACTCAGGAAAAGGCATAACGTTTTATTCTTTACTTCTACCACAATAATAAAAGAAAGTAAGAGCAGCTTCGCATGTAAACTTCGGGACTTCTTTTTTGCTGCGTGATACTCCAGTCCTTATCATACAGACCAGCGCATGCATAAAGGAATTCATTATCCCTGTTTTTATTATTTCTCCAGATACCATTGCTGAGAAAATCAATATGATCATTTCCAGAGGTGTCTCACTAACAGTGACTTTGAGTAACCTTTTGGTGCAAGTACTTGTCTGAATGGCAGGAAGAAGTGAAGAAGCCAAAAGCCAATGGGTTAGCAAGGACCGAGGCCCCTTGGCTCCACCATCCTTTAGTCCACATGACTAACTCGTTCTGTTGATTTCAATAGGACTAAAACATGACTAACTTCTTCTGGATCCAACTCCATGTGTATGAAGCCAGCAGTGCCTTCCTCTCACAACAAAAGAAAAGGTTCACTTCTTGATCAGCGAAAGGAATAAACATTTCTCACTGTGAAATGCCTCTCCCCATGGCTGCTGTTGAAGATAGCTCCCCCCTCCTGTCTCCGCCTGCTTGGTAAGCCTGTCTGCAGGCTTAGTAAAAACAGGCGGGATTCAACAATACAATAGAGCATTGATATGTCAGAAGGCTGGAAACAGGTTGTCAAGGTAAAACCCACCGTAAATAGAGCCGTTAATTTGGTTGTTGGCATGGCTTTCTGTTATCTTCTCAGTACCTTCCAGAGGGTAATAACCCTAGCTTTTCATTTGAGTTGGCAGCGTGGTTAATTTTTTATTTTTTTTTAATTATCATTATTATTGTACACCTGCTGCTTAGCTCCAATAACAACTCAGACCAGGCTTGGATTTGCTGGAATATTTGAAAAACAAAAGCAAAGGAAGGGATCTGCCTCCACAACCTGAGCTAGTTCCAATAAGTTTTTATAGGAATCCAGATTTTTACTGTCAGCATTGCTCATGACAGGGCTGAGTTGCGCAGCAGCCCAATTTAAAGACGAGAAGTTGTCCCATGAGATGGCATTTGATGTTGTACTTTTCCATTAACCAGAACTCAGGTTAACTTAAGGAGGACTTGAATTGGGAAAGAGGTGTGAGCAAGCTTCCCCCACCCCCCATTTTCTCCTTTGCTCTAGCACCTTTGAACAACAATACAGTGACAAAGGTCCCTAAAGGAAAGTGTTGAAAGTGGAAGTAGTTGTGGAGTACATAACTTCACAAGCTATTATAATTCAAGCTCAGGTTAAAACAGGGATTTGCAAATAATGGGACAAAAAACCTAGTGTGTGTGTTTTCCAGACAGACAGCTCCTCGCAATTTCAACCAAAAAGGCATTCTGCAGCTATTCCATCTTGAGTACCTTAATGGATTTTTTGCGTTAAGAAAAAGAGAGGAGGAAAACACAGGAGAGCTACCAGTGGGAGATGACGACATCTGGATCCCCGGTAAAATTACATGTTTGAGGCAGGGCAATTGTACAATAAAAGCTTCATCTAGAAGCACGAAGTCACCAGTTTGTCTATGGATCTCTAGGTAGCTAGTAGTGAGTATTGAAACTGGAAAAGAATGCAGCCAAACACAAGGAAATAAAGGAGTTCCTATTTCAGGTCAGCAACTGGAACTAACAGATGGGTCCTACTATGCTATGATGACATGGCTTCAGTTTATGTTTTGCATTATGTAAGTCTCCCTCACTGTCAGTATATCAATCATATTTCCAGGCATTTTAACAGAATGCTGTTGGTCATAAGGGATATAGACTGCTGAGTGTATCTGAAGTTATAGTAAACCAATTAGAAGGGCAAGTTGCAATTTAAAGCATATGCGTATTAAATTAAATATACTCAAAATACTGCAACTCCACTCCCCTTTTACTTTCTTAGCAATCAAATATCTCCCTAAATATGGGCAAACATTTTCAGATGGAGTTAAATCCATAAGCTTACTTATCTTTGTATGAAAGTGCATTAGTACTAACAACATGATCAGGAAGTTAGAATCAGGTTTGAGGGCAAGAGATCATAAGTGGACCTCCCATCCCCATTTCCCCCCTAAAACATATGAATAAAGAAGAAAATAGACAGTATTTTCTATTACCTGCATAATTGCAGCCAGGCAAAGTGGCTTCCAGGGCAAAGGCTATTACTTCCAAGTAGCTATGATCCCCCAAACCTATCATTTCAAATATGAACTACTAGTACTATTAGAAGCTCTACTTGGGTTCAAATCTGCTGGTGCACCTGGGATTGCTACACAACAAAGCAATCCCAGGTGCACCAGCAGCAGATCTATGGATTGTGCCAAAGATTCTTGCTGGTAGTGTGTATGTATGGAAGATGAGAGATTGCATGTGAGAACTAGAAGGGAAGATGGCAGCAGTTGTGGACTGGTAGAAGGCTCCTCAACTGTGTCTTTGGATCCAGCAAATGCCTGCACCCATCCACTTTAAGCATGTGAAACAGGCACCCATTTCAAATGGTTACCATGCATAGAACCCAGGTGAGGTGGCAGGTTCTGCCCCTGACCTATGCATGTTTGCTTCAGATTTTGCTGCAGATCAGGGGATGAAGCCATGATGTGGACAATGTCTGAAAAGGACTTATTACAAAATCCTTTAAAGACTGTCCAAAAGCTTCAGCTGGGGCAGAATGTGGCTGCCCAAGTACTGGTGAGTACATGGCAGACAGCAGAGTAAAACATGACGCAAAGCAAATCCGTAGAACAATAACACACTGAGACACAGGAAATCCACTCAGCTGTACTGTTCATGTTTTGCCCATACTATGTCCATTTTAAAAATTCGGCTACATTAGAAGTTTGGGCTTCAAAGTCCATCAGATCTAAACGGTAACATTTTATATTTAAGTTTAATGATAGTTTGATATTTGAAAAGTCAAACCATCCCAATTAAATGAGGTAAATGGGTAGGCTAATTGCGCTGACAGGCTACACTGGACAGAAGTCTTAAAACATTTATAGTGTCTGCTTTCAAAGGAAGTTGAACAGGAGTAAGGGCTTGCTATTTCTTTACTGTGTATCAGGGTACCTATCAAATATATAAAATGCATAACCCCTCGTACTTGGAATCAGCTCCCTTAAATAGGTCTGATTTCTTTTAGGCTTGCTCATCCATTGCTAAAAGTAATAAATAACCATTCTAAGTAAGAGAAGTACTCACTGAGGACTTCTCTTCTGTTACTTAGAATGGTTACTTGTTACTTTCAACTAAAAAACAAAACAAAAATTGCCATCTTTATTTTGCTTATTTACCCATCATGGCTGTAATGCAGATTGTTGTCATTATTACTTTGCAGAATAACAGATGACTAATGCAGGGTGAGAGAAAAATGTCTTCTTCTAGATCACTCAGTAAGCCCATGACTGAACTGAGAGATATTTCTAAGACTCTACAGCTCTATGGTCCCTGGGATGGTAGTCTGGGGACATTGAATAAGTCAGATCTCTCCCTCTCATTGCAGAGAGAGGGGTTTGCCCTTGGAGAGGGAGTTCTGACCTCGAGGACCCCCCTCGCAGCCACCACAGAAACTTCTGCAGCTGGTTCTTCTCCAACATTGGAATAACAGCGTCAGAGAGGATGTGTGCTGGGGGCACACTGGGAGAGGCTATGGATCCACACTATCCACAGCCCTCCTGGTCTGCAGACGTATCTTCAAACTAGTGGCAGATCTACTAAGCTGATGTAGTTTGATTCCTTCCCATTGAAACCAATGGGAAGGAATTTGTACTAAAAGCAAACAATAAAAGGTGGGGTATCCTGGAGAAGAAAAAACAAAACAAAAATGCTATTCCTCCCTCCCTTCCACCATGAACCCAGCAGGGTTTTGGATAAAGCCGTTCATCCCCCTTCAGATCTCCCCGACACAGCTGATAGGGTTGCCCTGTTAAGTTGAAATTCACTACACAATCTATTAAGATGAATCTATACTACAGGCCTAAACTGTGGTTATGTGAGCTAGGGATGGTTAACAGAATTTACATAATAGGTCTGATTTCTTTTAGGCTTGCTGATCCATTGCTAAAAGTAATAAATAACCATTCTAAGTAAGAGAAGTACTCATTGAGGACTTCTGTTACTTAGAATGGTTACTTATTACTTTCAACTAAAAAAAAAACAAAAATTGCCATCTTTATTTTGCTTATTTACCCAACATGGCCGTAATGCAGATTGTTATCATTGTTACAACACCAACACCACGCTATAGCTCCTAGGATTCTTGGGGGAAGCTATGGAGGGTGAATTACTATAAAAACTGTAGTCTAAGTACCCCACCTTTTGGTCAAACTGCCTCCTATGGTGGCTTAGAAGCATTAATATAATGCAATACAAAATACATATAAAAAGCATTACAAGATAAAAAGCATAGAGCTAATGACAGAGACAGCAGAAGAGAGACTCAAAGCAGAGGGACAAAACATAAGGTACATCTTTCAGATTTCCTGAAACACAGTCTCACGTAGAGCCATTCAAGCTTCTCAGAGAAGGTAGCTCCAAAATCTGGGTACCACACTTGGAAAGACACTGTCCTTTTATATATATTATATACTTTAAATGGTATTACTATATAACTGTGTAAAATAATAACGAATCTTACAGATATTAGAGATAAGTGTTCCTGCACAGAAAGGTTAAAATGTCTCAAAGTTGCATGCATTCAAATATCATGTAGGGTGGCCAGATGTTCTAGATTACAGAGGACAGTCCTCTATTTTAACAGCTGCCAGAGGACAATCCTCTATTTGAAGGGCTGTTGAATCCAAGTCTGGTTTAAAGATAAAGAACCATAAAAACAGAGAACAGAGGCCTTTAAGGTGCCCATCAACTGTTAACATCTGTTAACAGACTGAGGAGAGACACATGTCACTCGGCTAGACTTCAACTACTATAGTGAGATATATTGTATTGCTATTTAAATTATAGTTATTATTTATAAATTTGCATCTATACACATACATTGGCATATGCAAATGGTGTCCCTTTTTGAGTCATGGATTTCCTCTTCTTTGGCAATGCATATGTGGCCACCCTAAATACCAGTCACGCTGTGGTAATGTATCTGCATACCCATCTCCATAGAGTCAGCTACTTATATTTATCTTCTGAAATTTCATCACAAAGATGAAACAAATGAATCCGGATCATTTTGTGCAGTTGTGTAATAGTAATGGTATGTTTTGTTCAAAGCTATTAAGAAAAATTTCGATATAATTACATTAGGTGGATAGGATTTTTAACCACAACATCTTGGCTGATTTTTACATGGTCTTTACATTACATGAAAGAGTAATTATACTGTATTATAAATTAGTCACTCACTAAAAGTCAGTTTTATGAAAGCTGATTTTGAACTTGTGCAAATGCAGGATTGTGTCTAACAACTGAAAAGTTATTTTACATATAGTTGTCTCTCTCCAAGAATTATCATATTAACCTTTCCTGGTTATATCTTTAGCTAAGAACATAAGAAAACAATGAGGGTGATCCACCCCTCTGCCCCCCACAGTCGCAGTGTACTGAGCTAACATTTCCAATGAGCTTTCCACTATAACCCCAAGATTGCTTCCCTACATATTTCAGGACAATTTAGATCTCCTCCATGTATATGCACATACTGCTCTTATTACAGGTTACTCTTCTACCAAAAAACTCTGTGGTAATCACACCGCATTTTCTGTATCTGCCCTATTGGTCTACTGGATTAGGACCATCTCCAGTGCTATTATGAATTTATAACTGGCAGGGTCTGGAAGAAGCTTTTTAATCTCTGAATTTAGTACCGTGATCCTTCTGTAATCACACTAAAAGTACCCTTTAGAGTTCATAATCTATTCCAAATGAAGAAATAAATAGTTACCTAACTCAGTAGTGGGTCCATGAAAAGGCTCTTTTTGATGTAATAGGTTGGTTAGGGAAGCACTTAATTGCTCCATTGATAACAGACTTCGTTTTCAATATAGCACTTCCTGTTTATCACCAGAGGCGAGTATATGAGCATTTTACACCAGGCTAAAATCCCGCAACTTTACCAGGGCTTCCATTTTAAATTCAGGATCACAAGGCCTCCCTTTACACATGCTTCCCTTCCCCCGTTCCCCCCCTTATCTGCATTGTTCTAGATGTTTCATTATATGGCCACTAGATGGTGCTGTGGTCTAGCTCCTCTTATTGCAGGATTTCCTCTTTTCACAAGGGAGCTCAACACGCTGTTATTTGATATTTCATTATCTCCGATATTTTAAAAAATGAGATAAAGGTCCTTTAGTGCAGCGACGCCCTGGAGATTGACAATGTTATGGAAAAGACCTGCAAACTTCCATGCATAACCAATCTCAATAGCAGGATAAAATCCCCATGTGGAGAAGCCCTACGTGTAACCTGTAAGTGTGTTGTATTTTGAGCAAAGTTTGGGGTTTAATTATGGAACTACATCATTACTATAGTAATGATATACTATAGTATTATAGGAATCCCAATGACATTAGTGGAAGTTGTGCCATCTTTACGTAGTTTCCTTTTGTAGCTAGTAATCTTTATTTAATTTTGTCTTTGCAGAGTTACCTCTTCTTCCTTTCTTTACCATTAAACCTATTCATCATCGTCATCTTTATTACGGTCATTGACCAGACTTTAAAAATACAAAAATACAAAGAGTCTACAAACACATTTGGGAAATATACAGTAAAATAGTTCTGAAGAGATCTTATTCTCATAGCATTCAAGAAGAATTTAGCAAAAGCCTCGATTGTATCCCTATCCTCTGTTGTCCTAAAACAGTAGAGAAGTACATTTCTATCTGATTATCAGACAGTAATTTCTCTCTAATGTCTATATAAAAGGAGCAGCAAAGTAAAACATGAATAACTGTTTTGATTTCATTCCTTCCACATGGGCATAGAAAACTAAAAGGCTAGTTTTCTGAAACCTCCCTCATAACAGAGCAGAGGATAAGACATTAAATCTTGCTAAAGTAAGTGCATGCTGATATTTGGGAATGTTATGAACTTATTCCTTTTAACTTGATGTTACAGCTGCATTTCCCATTCTTTCCTTAATATGTTCTTACAAGTCCTTGCCCCAATGGCTTAAATGGACGCTGGATCACACCCTAACAAGACTGTGCGTCAGATATAAAGTCTTATTTATGGATGGATGGATGGATGGATGGACAGACGGACAGACTGTAATTGGGCTATTATTAGGTTAAACCAAACATTGCACTAGTGGATGTCTGCTAGCATGATGGGAATTTCTCCATCTCTCCTCCACCCTGTAGCCCTCTGCACCCTCTGGAGAGTTCTCCAGAGCAGATTTTGTGGGTATGCAGGGGGCTGTTTTGGGGAGCGGGAATAGCTGCCTTCCTGATTCCATTGATAGAACAGCTGCCATCAGTGGAATAACACCATTGGATGCAACACATTGAATTTTAGATTTTTCCATCCAAATGCTTTATGTCTCATCCCAGGCATGTGGACAATCAGAAGTTCAGACGAATAGAAATCCTATCCACATAGGACTAACGACATGCTAAATGAGAGCTATCCAATGAATCGGAGTAATCAGAAACGTCAGGTAGGAAGCTGTTTCGTGCCAAGTCAGATCATTGGTCTATCCTGCACAGTATTTGATTTATTTATTTATTTATTTCTATACTGCCCATTAGCCAAAGCTCTCTGGGTGGTTCACAAAAATTAAAACCACAAAGTACAGCATAAAACAATATAAAATATGAAAATTTAATACTACAATGTAACAGTACGACAAGAATAAAACCTAGCAGCAATGCAGAGATTTACAGTACAAATTTAAAACAGCAGAGCTAAAAGACTAGAGTGCTAAAATGCTAGGAAAATAAAAAGGTCTTCACCTGGCACGAAAGCAGTACAACGTAAGTGCCAGGCAGACATCGCTAGGGAGCTCATTCCACAGCCGGTGTGCCACAACAGAAAAGGCCCTCTACCTGGTAGCCACATGCCTCACTTCCTTTGGCAGGGGCTCCTGGAGAAGGACCCCTGAAGATGATCTTAGGGCCTAGGCAGTTACATATGAGTATTGTATACACTGTCTAGTAGTGACTTTCCAGGGTCTGTGGGAGACTTCATGGACTGAACCAGATACTTTTTGCATGCAAAGCATGTATTCTACCACTAAGCCCATCACTATATAAAGAGTTTTAAGAATTGGAGTTTGGTGCTACTTAAGTTCAGAAGTTTGTGTACTTTCTCCCAATATACTTGTTTGAAATACTGTACTGTCTTTTAAATTAGAACATCTAATACAAGACTGGCAGGATAATCAGTACTAACTGGAATGGGCAGAAAAGTCTTATTTCAGTGCAAACGTGCATATGTTGCAAAAACAGCAACAACAACTTTCTTGATATTGCCTTCACTTACCAGCTTCATGGCAACATGATCTTGCATAAGTAGCATTCTTGATGAGCCATCCTTCTTCTTATGGAGATATTTAAAATGTCTTTCAGAGTATATGGTTAAATATACTGCACATTTTCACTAGCAACTAAAACATTAATGCTGCGATATTTATTCAAAGAAGACAAATGAACAAACTTGTGGAATCACATTTCTGGAAGTTAAGTAGGGTTCGTTTCTAAACACTGGAGAAATATAGGAACCATTTGCCAATTTGGGGCTTGATCCTATAGAGACAGACTTGCTTGAGTCCATTGAAATCAATAGGTATAGCTGCCCAGTTTGTAGATTTAATTACATTTATTCTGCTCATAGCATGCTTTAGTCAGTGAATGAGACCTTGACCATGAGGTCCTCACATTACAATTCCTTTGTCAATCTTTGAGGGAACTCTGCAATTATATATTTTTCCATGGCTGAAGCATTAACAATGTACCTTTTCCCTCTTGAGGTTATAACTGTGGCCCTTCAGATGCCACCCTCTTGCCTGAGAAATATTACAGTGGAAAAATACAGACCTCACCCAGACATTAAAGAGTGGTTATAATAACTCTTTCAGTATGGTGACTGTGCCCATTTCATAGTGTGCAGTCAAAGGAGACTGGCTTGCATAAAGAATGACATACGTGACCTGTAATTTGGACTGACTGAGGGTTTGCTGGTCAAAATAAGGAAAGAACTAATCAATAGCTACTGAACAGATGACATTTTCTAAAATATTTGTACAGTCAAACAAAAACATCCAGACAGGGTATAGGGATAAATAAGGAAAGTAGCTTCAAGGAGGCTGTATCTGTGTATGCAGGCAGCTTTCATTTTAAAAGAATTATCTTAGCGACTTAGCTATTATTAGCACCATTGACATTTACTATATGATGCCAACTTCTGGATATTTAATTGTTGTTTACTGTGCACCTTTAAAGGCCGACTGCACAAATTGACTACTTGGAGAAATATATGCTTTCTGGGAACAAGAGATACAATTTATCTTACAATAATTTTTATTTGTTTATATCCTGATCCAGTGCTCAGTGTGGCTTTCCTGTTATTAAGATGGAGAAGGCAACTCAATGTATGCAAACAAAGATTCACATGGAGCCCACCCTCCATTAGAAGGAATAGGAAATATCTGTGCGTACATTAAATCCCCCATGCTCACAAGAGATCACTGATTATTAGGATTCGACACTACAAACGTGTAACTCTTTGTCGCATTTGTTTCCATAGGACAGGAGTGGGCAACCCGTTGCCCTCAAGATGTTTTGGGCTATAAATCCCATAATCCCTGACCATTGGCCATGCTGGCTGCAGTTGATGGAAG
Organism: Heloderma suspectum; assembly: GCF_057233095.1. Lineage (NCBI taxonomy): Eukaryota > Metazoa > Chordata > Lepidosauria > Squamata > Helodermatidae > Heloderma > Heloderma suspectum. The sequence continues at coordinate 94,539,854 of NC_139458.1, forward strand.
CAGTAGTCTGAAACATCTGGAGGGCAGGTTGCTTACCCGTGCCATGGGAATTAAATTTACTTCATTGGACACAACCTTTCAGAACAATCCTGAGACTGCTTACTCAAAATAAAATCTACTGCATTTAATAGGACTTACTTCCTAGGTTGCAGCCTAAGTCCTTTTAATTCACATGTACTCAAACTTCAAATGAGATAAGCCAGTATGGCTCAGCTATGAAGATGACTGAATGATCCTAAGTGATCCACAGTCTCTGCATAACCTAGCTTCCCCTTGTGAACTTTCCTTTTAGTATATTTCATTTAGTATATTTATATACCCCACCTTTTTCTATCGTGTGTACATTAGATCTGCCATGCTCACAAGAGATCACTACAAAGCCGTAACTTGCTGTGTCTAGTTTAGTCACATTTGTTTCCACTGGAGGATGCATTCTTGGTGAAAGAACTGAAATATATATATATATATATATATATATATATATATATATATCAGTGCTTCTCACTGGCCACTAAATGCTGCCCAATTGCAGCCTCCTTTCCAGGTTTTGGTGATCCTCTGGATGATGCAAATTCCAAAGCTACCATAAGCAGCTACCATATATGCCCCCATTTGCCATCTTTACACAAACATCTGATAGCATAGGAACTGCTTCCCCATGTTGTGATCTCATGCTGCTAGTGACTTTGTGTGAAAATTGAAATTGTATGGGCAGGGCAAATCATGTGGGTCTTTACCACCTGGTCAGCCCCCTTCCATGAACACTCTGGGAGATTGCGGAGGACAGGAAGGCCTGGCGTGCTATGGTCCATGGGGTCACGAAGAGTCGGACACGACTGAACAACAACAACAGCCCCCTTCCTCCAATACTTCTAATTCAGTGAAAAGACCAGCACAATCATCTCTACTCATGTAGTTGTAATATTCAGACACATGGGATCACACAATACAGTCTGGAAGGCAATTACATCAAGGTACTACTTACAGCTGATAGTAGAGAATACAAGAGAACATGGGGGGCAGGGTAATAATAATAACGTATTTCTAGTTCTAATTCAACCAGGCAGAAATATGGATTTTAATATGGTTACTCACTGGGAATGGAAGCAGCCAAAATAAGCTTAAAATTTATTCCTTATGCTAGGGATATTAGATCTAATAAGTGCATACACTGACAAATATATCCAGTTATCCATACTCTGCCTCTTGCACATATGCTATCAGAAAGAGCCACAGTACTCTTAAGATTATACTTTTGCAATGGTTTTCTCTGGCGATACAAATCTTTGGCTTTATTGGGGAACTGTGGTTCGAAGTGATTACGAAACCATACTCTACAGCAGCATTTCATACAGAACGCAAACCCATTCTCTTTGTAAACTATTTATTTGTGTCTTCCTCACTGTACCATCAGCCATCTTTCATGCTGAATTTAGTCTCTGGGGTAATTTGCGTGTTTGTACAATACCTTTCACAATGTGTTAAATACATCATAAAGAAAGGGTATTGTTTCATGCAATTATATTGAGCATCCAGACTAACATAGGCATTTCATAGTAACAAATGTTTACATTTATACTTTTCAAAATACAAGGAAAGGGGAAATTGTGTCTGCTGCCCTGAGACTAGAGAAAGGACAGCAGGAGGAAGAGAAGGAAAAAGAATAGAAAGACAGCCCTATAATGTTTTTTAATTGCCTCTGGATGCATAACATACAAAAGTAAGTTGCAACCAGTGACTTATTTATGTTAACTCTACCGTCCTATTAATTTTACTCAGAAATTAATCCCACTGTGTTCAATGGGGCTTATTTCCCAGTAAGCATGCCTAGGATAGCAGTCAAAGTTACATTTCTAATCAAGTGTTCTGGAAACAGAAAGACAGGAAGAATAAGAGCATTTACTATAGGAATAAAAATGAGTAATTAACGGAAACCAGTTTTACCATTTGTTTGCCACTTTATATCTGCACAAACTGATTTTTTATTCAGGAAATAAATACATTACCATCCAGCTGAAAGTACAACTAAAGCCATTTTATTATTCTGAATTTGTTTTCTACAATAATAAATATTCATTCCTTTCATTATTCCCCTTGACACAAATTAATTCTTAACCACTAACAAAATTTTCAGACTGACAACGCTGGTTAATATTAAACTTAAAATGAATGGGTTAGGTTAAAATACTGGCCAGTTATATATGAATTTTATGTACACAGGTTCTTTTCAGTATATTCATTGTCATAATCTAAATTACTCAAACACAGACATAAAAATGAAACCGTATATATAAGACTGAGTGGTTATTGAACAAATTAAGATTCATATTCACTATGAACTTTAATTTGTACAGTTTGTCATTAAAACATTGCAAGGGACTGTAGAAAATACTGCTATTTTAATTAGCACATTGTTCAAACTAAATATCAGCAAAAGCCAATGAAATGAGCACACAAATATATAAAATTCTGAAGACCCTGTTCTTTTTGGCCTATTCTTGGATTTCTTAAGCTCAAAGAATGTTAACCTATGAAAATAAGAGTATGGATCTGAAGGCATGACTCCCATTTGAAAAGTGGATTTTTGCTTAAGAAGTGAATGATAATCTAAGCGAGGTAATTTGGGAACTTGGCATTAAATTTGCCCTGGATCAGCCCAACATGGAGAACCTTTGGATCAATTCAATGATATGCAAATATGAATAACCACTGAGTATGATGGTAATTGGGTGATAGCAGTAAAGAGCATTGCAGAACAAACTTTATATTGGACCCAGAAGCCCTATATGGAGCTGACCAGCAGCCACATAAGAACATGAAAAAGTCTCCTTTACTACCAGAACTAGAAAAGCAATCAAGAGGTCTGATTGCAATGCCCATACTTCAGTGTTAACCCACAAACTTCACTTGAAAGAAACGCATCAGAAGCTATACAGCATGCACTGATGTAGGCATGAGCAAAATCAGGTTGCACAAAAGTAATTAAAGTGTGTGTGGGGGGGACAACACTGAGCAGTTGACATTTCCCCCCCTGAACATTATCCTACTTTACCTTGTTATATCAGGGCTAGCAGCACAATACTCAGTGTAAAAAAGGAAGCAGGTGTTATTTTCTCTCCCCCACCTCATCACAAGAACAGCTCTAAACAAAAACAAGATGAGTGACATGCTTGAATCAATAGGTACGATCCTGCAGACAGCTGGGATACTTTTAAACCCACTGATTTCAACGGGATTTGAGCTGCAGGTGTGCACAAAGCCTTTTAATGAGAGCTTTTCAACAACCTTTACTCAAAACATTCAGAGCAAGACCAAGACTTCATCACTATGCCCAAGCCTAGCCCATAGTTGTGGAACTCTATACTTTAGTCATTTGTTTAAAATGAAGTGAGCAGCACACAGAGTCAAAAGCCCTTACCTCATTTAGCTGCTGGTTTTGTTGGGGAAATCCTTTAGCTCCAGCAGCAAAAAGACTGATCAGGCTATGCCAGATGTTAGGTAAACATAGGTGGCAGGCTACCACTTCAAAAAACCTTGCAGCAGTGAAGATAAATGGACGTGCTATTAATTTTAAAACTTTTTTAGAATGTTTAGCTGGCCAATTGTGGAATTCCTTAGGTCACTTCCTGTTATTCTGATTGGATCTTCTAAAATTAAACTTGGGGAAAGAAAACGCCACAGGGATTGCAAACATTTGCATACAGCCAGCCAACTCACACCTTCATGTACAAACAAAACAAGTCTAACCAGGTTACACTTGTGTCCCAAGAACAAAAGAGAAAGAGCCCTGTTAATGGATGAGGCATTGGTTTCCCCATGCATGTTTTTTTAAGACTATCCCAACTTTTTTCCCTGCCCCCAAAACACAGGTTATTTCAGGTAGTTAGCAAAATGTAATTAGAAGAAAATTCCAGAAATGTGTCCATCATTTCAGATAGCAGAAACCAGCTTGGGGGCAAAAAATAAGCAGAAAATGAACTACATAGAACAGATTTGCATTAGCAGCAAACTCAAGCAAATGTTCCTCCACGGAAGGATTATCTTTCTCCTCCCTGATTTACCTTCATTAAATGACATCAAATTGTACACATATAAGAGAATGTTTCTTTGTAGCTGTCCTTCCCATGTATTATTTCTGTGAGTACACATTCATATGCATGGGGAAAAACAAAACAAAACAAAAACTTGGCACAAACTGAAAACTGCATACCTGAAGAAGGAGTGACTATGGATGTGGCAATCAGTGTTCAAAGGGGCAACCAGAGTATATGTGTTTCACTTGTTTCAGTATCCATGCTGCCTTTCAGATTCTAGCAAATACCTTCTGTCCCATTAGGATAAAGTCAGGCCAATTTGTACAGCTGAGGGAATGACACTGGGACACAAGTAGTTTGCTAAAAACCACCATTGTAGAATATGTTCCATAAGATGTTGTGCATGAATGGTGCCCTTCAACCACATTTAGCATTAGCTGTGCTTTTGCCTTCATAAAGGAGGATGGAAGATAAACAGGTGTGGTGCCCAGCTGGCTCTGGCTTTACTAAATGCAGATGGAGAGAGCCATTTGTGAACAAACTGTAGATCAATCCCTGAAGACAGCTATACTAGAACCCCTTCCATGTCTGAGTTAGTGCTGTGGCAGTATTTCTTCAAAAGAACGCAATAGTTTCCATTGAGGCACATGATAATGAATACAGTGCAGTACCCACCACGTTTATAATGGAATCGAGTGCCACACAAAATTGTATGGTTTTCTAATTGTGGGAGAAGTCAGAGGAGATTGAAAGGTCACATGAGTATGGTTGTGTCACTTTGTAACACAAGTTTGTGCCACATGATGCTTTGTAGAGCTTGGATTGTGTGGGAGGGAAAAGCTGCAGACTCTGGTTTCTTTTCTTTTTTTAACTCAGCTGACAACTCGGTGCACTTTTGATGGTGGGGAGCAGCAGAAGTTTAAAAATGACAGCTGAGAGGTCTACTCCACCATATGTGTACAGTCAAAAGTAGCAACACACACAAAAATCATGGAGGAGAAAGAGGAGAAGGGGGGGGGGCTGCCTTCAAGTTAGATCAGCCTCTTCTTCCTCTTCTGCTCATGCCTTCAGCTTGCTAGCTGGCAAGGGATCCTGGGTCTGACCCAAAAGGTCCTGGGCCCTCAGGAGGGAGGGCTTCAGATCTTCCCCCTTGGAAAGCAAAAAACTCTGCTTCCGAGCCAGAGGGGGATGCTGATCCATCACCCAGCCTCCAAGAACTCTGGTGCCTTAAGTATGGGCTCAGACCATGGCCAGGCAAAGGAGTGCCCACTTGCAGAAAAGGCTTCTTCAGGGGCAAGGCTGTCCTCACGAGGAGGAGAGGTGAGGCCTTTGAGTTTTGTCTGCTTAGTTTTGCAATGGGCAATGTGAGAGAGAGAGAGAAAGGGCAAGGATGGTATTGCATAATTCTGTCCCTCTGTGCACTCACATGGATCCAGGTACAGATGTGAGGCTTTATTCCCAGGTCTTGGCCTACCTAAGTGAATGGCCCCTAGAGATAAAAAGATTAGGACACTGCTGCATTAGAAGATACCGCCCACTTCCCACAGAGAAATCAAGCACAATCTTTCATTGTTGACTAGTGATCTACCTACAAGGCTGGAAACTAGACTCAGTCATGACCACCACCACCCCAAAAAGCTGTGCTGTAACTCAAGGTTCCTTGATTTCTGTTCCTGAACAGAACTCAGAACTTGACAAAACAAAACTATCCCAATGTGTTATCAATTCTCCATGGATTCAGCTAAAACATAATGGAAGTAGTGTATATATAGAGCTCAAAGAACTGCATGTATGAGGCAATGGTAAGCTTAGTACAGGGCTAGATCTACAGTGCTGCTTTATAGCAGTATTGAAGTACACTGATAACTGTTGGGGCACATTACACATTCAATATAATGCTTTTATAGTGTCATTTCCTGCTTTATTCCACATTATCAAATATACCGCAATAAATGTCATTGTGTGTCCTGCGTGGTATAAATATGCAAGAGGGATATAGCGTCACCATGATGGGATTGTAATGATATGACACAAGGTGTAGATCTGGCCCAGGTTGAGGGCTGACACATGGCATCTACAAAGAGTATTTTGGACTGGTTTAGTTTGTTCTTTGGCATATGTCATAAAATCCATATTAAAAACACTTTGCCAAACATTTTGGGTGTGTGCTAGCCATCAAACCAGGGATTGAAATGCGGACCTCTGTATCAAAATGTTTCTTCCATTACATGCAGTTTGTAGCCAGCATGTAAGAGCCACATATAATTGTGGTTTGTACACTAGGGAAGAAGATATCATAAATCACCTGTAAACAAAGGAAGTTTACTTTGCACCAAATGTCCAAGTCTCATAGCAGCTAGAATTCTCACTGACATGGTACATATAGTACAGTGAAACTCCACATTTGCAGGAGTAATAATAATAATAATAATAATAATAATAATTTAGAATTTTTCAGTGTGCATCACATACGGTATCTTTCTGTAATGCTTTAAAAATGCTTTAGGATGACCATATTATTATCCCCATCTGGCACCAAACTTTATGTCAGGGGTCAACCCCATCAACACCAACCATGGATACTGCTGATGACCCAAAATGGTGGCTACAGCCTCCTGGGCCCAGCACTCCTCTCAGATCTGAGCATCCACCATTTTTCCTCACTAGGCACTGCCCAGAGTCATTATACTGAAATTAAAACGGCAGCCACCATTGACAGCCAGCGCTTGGCAGCTAGGGCAGCAGTTTTGCTGCTGACACCATCACTGCAACAATAACAGTGGGGAAGGGGAGCAGACCTGTGACACTGCATAGCCACCAGATGTCACTATCAAGGTAAAGGGACTCTGAACCATGGGAAGGGGTTGGACTGTGAGGGCCATGTCAAACCAGGAGCAGGCCCTGATTGGACGGGAACTCAGGTTGAGAGACACTGGCTTGCTTAAGGCAACTTAGTTAGTTCAAGGAAGAGGCAATATCTGAAACAGGACTTCTTGTTTTGTTGCTCAGTCTCCTAGCCACTATGCTACACCCACTCACAAAAGTCTATTATTTGTGTGACAACATCATAAATCACATTTGTGAAACGTTCACATTCGTATTCTCTAAGCAAAGCTAAACACTCTTGATATGGGCTCAGGTCTGTATCACCCCTTCCCTTGTGTGTGTGTGTGTGTGTGTGTGTGTCCAGCGAAGTGGCCACAAAGATCACTGAGGAGCATATCTTCTCTGGTTGCTATGAAACATCACCATATGCAGACAAGGAAATTGGCTAGGGGGATAGGTGATGCTCAGTAAGATGAGAAGAGCAATTTGATATGGCAAAAGTAAAAAAAGGTGTCCCCAACCAGTCGTGTCCTACTCTAGGGTGTGGTGCTCATCTCCATTTCTAAGCCGAAGAGCCAGCGCTGTCCGAAGATGCTTCTGTGGTCATGTGGCCGGCATGACTAAACACCGAGGTGCACGGAACACTGTTACCTTTCCCGCCGAAGCGGTACCTATTTATCTACTTGCAATTTCTTGCTTTCGAACTGCTAGGTTGGCAGGAATGGCAACAGTATCAGGGATGTTTTACTGCTGTCTTGAAGCCGAGGTTTAGTTTCCAGAGAAAATAAGTCCAATATATCAAATGGGTAAGCTGCAGCCTATTTGTGAGACAGATGCAAATGGAAATCAAAAGCCGATCTCTCTGTTGTGTTGCACAAGGCAGTGCTACAGGTTATGATTGCTGCAGGAAACACCAGTATTACATCAGGGTTCTCCGCAACAACTGCAATAGTGCTACCCTCTGTCTCTGCCAGTGGAGCCTCCCAAGCAAACAGCAGTGGGCTGATAACGTTTCAGGGGCCACGATGACGCCCACATTAACTCAGGAAGTGCAGCAAACAAGGAATTTCAATTTTTAAAAAGTTGTCTTGGCAGTGGTTTCCTTTCATCTTTGTAAGCCGCCCACAGAGCTTTGGCTATTGGGCGGTATAATAATTATATGGAAGCCCTTCAAGCTTTTGACCACATTCTGATCAAATACAGCTACCTTCATTTTTCGGATACTAAGGATTGTAATCGGTGAGTTTCCTTTTCACTTTTTCCTCTTAATTTGTGCTCTTCTTGTATTACTATGTGGTGTTCTTCCATTTTGTTGCCTGTATTTTTATAATGATTTCAAAATAATTACATTTTCATGTTAAACACAGAGAAAGAAAAAGAAACAATTTAATATCATTTGCAATGTTTCAGTTATTTATCTATATAAAAAGGGAGAGAGTGATATGGCAGAGAAAAAAGTGTCTAATATTTGGACCATCCATTCCATCACACTTGCGAACCTCTAACTGTGATATTTTTCTTTTGTTCACTGATTTCTTGCCTTCCAGGAAAGCAACACTTAAAAAGAAGGTGATGTCATTTGCTCCAAGAGATTCCATCTCAGGGTTTCACCACTTGGTAGTATGATACTGAAATTAGCTCTGCTTCCAGAAGTAGGTCAAGAATACAGAAAACTTCTCCAAGAACACGCATCATATCACAAAGCGATAATATTCTGACTCATCTGTCCCAGTAAATATGATGAAACAACTTGTTAGGCACCATATTAGCATCCAAATATCTTTGCTAGAATGATGATCATGGTAAGAAAAACAGCATAATAAAGAAAAGAAAAGCATAGACAATAAGATGAAAGGATGAAAGTACTTCCTATGCTACACTGCAAAAAAAAAAAAGATATTCCAGAAGGCCCTGGCTTAATGTGGCTTCTCCAGCAGACCAGCCATTTCATTTGTTTAAATCAAGCACATATGTCCTTTTACTTCCCAAATGTGCATTCCCTTGGGTCATATTGTTTGACCCTCATATAAAACCCGCTCACCGGGTTTGCACAACACAACAACCCCTGAGCACGGGTTGCATATGCAACCTGGTGCCCACAGGAGCTGGGCGACATCATCTGAACCTGGTCAATATCAGGATGAGCCAGTTTACTAGGAGGAAAAAAAGGTCAAGCTACAATGTCACCTTCTCCCAAGCCCTTTGATACCTATATCAAACAATGAGCTGGATCCCTCTGGGCCACCACTTCCAACTTTTCTGTGCCTCCGCCTCTTTCATGTACTCTAAACCAGGGGTGAACAGATTTCAGGCTTGTGGGATCTACCTTTTTTCCCTCTAAAACAATACACCAAGATCCACCAAACAGAGCAAGACACAAAGGACATACACTTAGAATTAAAGAAGTATGAACCCAAGAATTTGTTTTGACTCCAAAACTGAAAGGAGCTCATGGTCCTTCCACACAAGAATTCTCTCCTGGTTACCCCAAGCTTTCTTAATTTCAGCAGTATAATTGGCATGGGGAGTAATTTTGTTGTTGCTATCATTAAATAATTGGGAGCTGGAAATCCTTGCTGATCTACTGCAAATCACCCAAAGATCTACCCGTAGATCCAGATCTAACTTCTTCCCACCCCTTCTCTAAACCTACCACCATATTGGTCTCATGTTCTTCTCCTGCTACTGGTTGTGCCTCATCATACACCCTCCTTTCCTGCTGCAAGGGAGCTGATAGTGTGGGATGGCTAGGAGCAACTCTCATGTCTGGAGTTCTCTGCTGACCCCAAGGGTGAGAGAGCTGAATTCAGGAGACAGAGACTAGTTCTCTATCTCCCAAATTGTGTGGATGGCTTTGTCAGATGACTGCTGTCAAAATAATGGAATAAAGCAGAGTAAAAACAAAAGAATTGATCATGTCCAGTTATCTGTTAGTGATGCTTGACAATTCGATCTTTGAAAATTCCAATACGAAATGACCTGATCTACACCTCCGAGACTCCTGCGCAGGTCAGATCACATTAGCTATTCACCAGATTTCATACTTCTCCAAATGTTACAATGCAGTTCTCAGCCGTTTAAATGTATTGAAAATAGGCATTTAAATATATATATTGAGAGAAAATAGAAATGTTAATACAGATTAAAATAATAGTTTTTTGTGGACATGGAACATAACAGGATTAAAGGAACACATGCATAACAGACACGGACCAGAAATAGACAGATTCATCCATCCACCTATTCTCTGCTTGACACCAGCCACTTTCTATATGTCTTCAGTATTATTGGAATTAAGACAAAGTTTTGTACATTCAAATGGACATGTTGAAACTGCAGATAAGCAAAGCATCTGCACATTAAAAAATCTTCTTCTTTCTATGAAGGACAAATATATGTGCCCGTTGCTCTCTTTCCTTTCTAGCACAATACCTTTGGACTCTGAATGGTTCAGCCCTCCCCACACTTGTGAATACAGCTTTGTCTGCAGCTACCACAGGCAAATACTTTTGGAACCAGTTCATCCTATCTCTAATATCAAAACAAAGTACAGTGGTATTAATATGCAAATGTCAGGTTTATGATTAACAGCTTTCAAATTCCAAGGAACCGGGAGTACTACACACACACACACACACACACACACACATGCAGCTGAGTTCAAAGAGTACACCCTTTTCTCACTATATTTGGATCTTAGGAAATTAAGATCTAGACACAAAGACACAAAAGCACATCTCCCTAGATGTCAGGAATATACAGGCCAGAGAAGGTAGCCCCCTCTCTTAGAGCTGGATGGGGATTATGGAAGTTGTAGTCCAATACATTTGGAAGGCCCCAAGCTGGGCAAGACTTTCTTAGAGAGTCTAAAGTTGCTTATAATTTTCCACTATCTATCTCAGGCATACATGCACACATTTTATGCATCCATTGATGCACATTTTAACCCCTCCAACACCATGTTCCTTTGCAACTGGATATGCGCTCATAATTGGTTAAAGATGTATGTTTCTAAAGCATAGCATCCCTTCAGGGATGAATGCCTAAGCAGATGTGCTTCCATCTAAGGATCTTGTTGCTATTAATTCATTCACCTTTGGTGAATCCATGGGCTCTTGGTTATTATATTCTGAATTTAAAACTTTAAATTTGAACCCCAAAGCTATGACTTCTGTACTCATTTCTATATTAATTGCTGAACAAAGATTGTCAGTAGGTGACCTGGACCTTTTCTATTATTAGTTTTTAAGCACAGCATTTTCTCTTTGGCGGCTGAGATACGCTACCTGCATGATGTGGGTAAAATTACTTCAAAATGTTGCAAGGATGTTGAAGATAAATTAATATGAATCAATCAGATACCCAACCCATTCCCCAACAGTGATTTCTTAATAAGTAATATACCAGGTAGACAACCCATTGATGTATGTACATAAGCGCTGTACATACAGTCAGGGCCAGAAATATTGGAACAAGGATAACTGTTTTGGCAGTTGGCCTCCATACACTACCACATTGAAGTTGAAAGGAAACACACCCAGATGGGAGCAAAGTCAGGACTTTCAGCTGTAATTCAAGGGGTTGGACAAAAGTGGGGCACTAACCAGTCAGGAAGTACAGCCGGTGGCATACACACACACCCATCGTTGGGGGCTCATAAGTAATGGAACGAATGGCTGACAAGCAGCTGCATGGCCAGGTGTGGCCTGTTTCCTGGGTACCCCATGACCAATCAAGCAGATGAAAGGCCTGGAGGTGGTTCTGAGTGTTACATTTGCATTTGGGAACTCCCAACATGAGGTCCAAAGAGGTGTCCATGTGAGTGCAGGAGGCCATCATTAGGCTGAGAAAACAAAATAAACCCATCAGAGAGATAGCAAAAACAGTGGGAGTGGCCAATGCAACAGTTTGGAACATCCTGAAAAAGAAGGACTTAACTGGCAAGCTCAGCAACAGCAAAAGGCCTGGCAGACCACAGAAGACAACTAAAGTGGATGACCGCAGAATTCTGCTCATGGTGAAGAGGAACCCTTTCACAACATCTAGCCAGGTCAAGAACGTTCTTGCAGAAGTAGGCATGTCATTGTCAATATCTACAGTCAAGAGACGGCTTTATGAATGTAAATACAGAGGCTTCACACCAAGGTGCAAACCACCGGTAACGCTCAAGAACAGACAGGCCAGATTAGCCTTTGCCAGAAAACTCCTAAAAGAGCCTGTCCAGTTCTGGAATAAGATTCTTTGGACTGATGAAACCAAGAGTAACTTGTACCAGAATGATGGGAAGAGAAAAGTATGGAGAAGGAAAGGAACAGCTCATGATCCAAAGCATACCAAATCATCTGTCAAACATGGTGGAGGCAGTGTTATGGCATGGGCATGTATGGCTGCCAATGGAACTGGGTCACTGGTGTTTATTGATGACCTGACTGCTGATAAAAGCAGCAGGATGAATTCTGAAGTGTATAGGGCTATACTTTCTGTTCAGATTCAGCCGAATGCTGCCAAACTGATAGGACGCTGCTTCATATTGCAGATGGATAATGACCCAAAACATACAGCAAAAGCTATCCAAGAGTTTCTCAAGGCAAAGAAGTGGGATGTTCTTCAATGGCCAAGTCAGTCACCTGATCTCAACCCAATAGAGCATGCTTCTCACTTACTGAAGACAAGACTGAAGGCAGAAAGACCCACAAACAAGCAGCAGCTGAAGGCAGCTGCAGTAAAGGCTTGGCAAAGCATCTTGACGGAGGAAACTCAGCATTGGGTCATGTCCATGGGTTCTAGACTTCAGGCAGTCATTGACTGCAAAGGATTTTCATCCAGGTATTAAAGGCGATCCTTCAGTTTGAAATAATGTTGGTTTGTTCCATTACTTATGCGCCACCAACGATGGGGTGGTGGTGTATGCCACTGGCTGTCCTTCCTGAATGGTTAGTGCCCCACTTTTGTCAAACCCCTTGAATTACAGCTGAAAGTCCTGACTTCGCTCCCATCTGGGTGTATTTCCCTTCAACTTCGATGTGGTGGTGTACAGAGGCCAACTGCCAAAACAGTTATCCTTGTTCCAATATTTCTGGCCCTGACTGTATTTATGCTGCCCCACACACACACACACACACCCCTACCTCTCTCTCTCTTTGGATTTAAAGTAAGAAAGTCTTCCTTTAAAAAAAAATCTATTTACAAGACCCTGATCACAGAATTGAGTCACTAGCTTAATCTTTGCATTAGCAGAATCACCTCCATTGAGGGCAGGTAGCTTCAGAAGCTAATTTTCCGTGGGAGATTATAATAGGCTGGGATTGAACTGACTCACTCCGCCTTCTTATCAAGTGATGATCATAATGGGGAAAGGGTCAGTGAGTTCTGTTGACTCATCCAACCAGTGCTGCTCTACTTCCACGTAAGCATTATAGCAGTGAATCTCCAGAAAGAATCAAAGAGGTGGGGATGAAATCTCAAGTTAGAGCATACTCTCATGGGAAGAGCTGAACTTGGTCTTCAGCTACCTGGAGGACTGGGGTGGCAGGTTAGTGTGCATCACTCTCCCTCTGCAGAAATATACAAAAATAACGTCATCCACAGTGAAAACCGACACTTCCATATTTGTCCTGGCAGCTGGTGATTTATAGCCTATCCTCTGTATCTCCATGCCATGTAGAGCTGAATCTTTTTCATATTGTTTAACAGCCTGTAGGAGAGACTACTACAGTAATACAACACATGTGGTCAAGATCACATGCACCTAGATATATCTGAAGTATGTGAGCCAGTAAATAATAGTAGTTCATGGTTACACATAACGAGGTAGGGCTGCAACCCGATCTCATAGCAGGTCAGAAGAGAGACGAACTGGAATCCATATTCAGTTATTCCAAAAGCTGCGGACTTAATCCAGGGTTAGCTCAAAGCTGCATGAAGCTGGGAAACTGGAAGCTAAGACAGATGCCTTAATACAGCCTCCCCAAACCTGGTGCCCTCCATATGTATTGGACTTCAGCTCCCAGCATTCCTGACCAATAGGCATGCCAGGTGGGGCTGACTGGAGTTGAAGTCCAAAACATATGGAGGACACCAGGTTGGGTAAGGCTGCTGTAACAGACTTGCCCTATGATCAGCAATGATGTTGTGCAGTGTCACAAATTGTGCTTGCTTACAACTTACCCTCCAGGCACCCACACTTTTCCTTGGTCTTTTAGGTCCAAATTCAGATGGGGAGGATGGAGTGCCTGGGATCAGCAAAGATCCCCACATTATCCTGGTCCTATATTCAATCAAAAGCATAACAGTAGGGTAATTACTGCTATTAGGAATAACTGAACAGTCACTTCTACTAGGAGTCACCAAAATACAATCAGGAATAACCAAAAGTCTGAATTGACTTTTGTGCTGAATTACAGTAACAAGGTTTATTAGAACGCCATTCCTGGAGTTTATAATGAAAGATGTGGATTGCAAATGGAGGCTGCCTGTTAAATGAAATCCATCTTACATTTGAGTAAGAAAATACAGACTAGAACATGGCTCCAGGAACTCCATCAGCCCTGTCAGTAGTGCTTACTTCTGCATAACCTGCATAGGATTGTAGTTTACAGTGGCTGCATTTCCAACCTCTCATCATGCTAAGTTCCATACCTGTAAATTCAAAATGTAATCTCAATATTTCAGTGGCAAATTCAGCAGTTCAGTGCGGTGGACAATGGGGATGCAAAAAAAACAGCCAGGGGTGCAGGGAGCCAAAGGGCCTCATCTAGAGATGGGAGAACCAGCCATTTTCAAGTTTGCCTAAATTCTCCAAAAATCAGTTTGAGCCTTATTTCAGCTCACTCTCGTTTTTGTTTTTGACCTGTTTTTTGGATTGTTCAAATGGGAAAAGTGTGCCCTTCCCCCACACACACATGGACTTAAGAATGAAAATGGGGAAAATATGCATTTCAAAGTGCATATTTTTAAAAAATATGCATTTTTCAAAGACAATTGCAAATTCACAAATTTGTGAACTTTTCTAAAAAAAAAAAAAAAGTGGTCCTGCTCATGTTCGCATTCTGGTTTAGGAATGGGATGTCTGCATGATTTGTGAACAGAAATGAAATGCTCATACATTCTTAGCCTCATGTTTCCCACCCCTGACACAGAGTCTACTTCTGAATATGGTTTACATCAAGAATTTAGTTCCATTTCTTTGCCTTTCCCCTCCATTCCTCTCAGTGTTCTGTCTCTCAGGCACAAAGTCAACAGGTGCCATTTGCCACTGCTCTTACTATGTAAACATCTTCCAATTGTCTGTCTCACAAAAATGTTTTTGCTTAAGCCAGTGTAATATGAACTCCATGGACTGGTGTGGCTTGTACCAGTGCATAACTAGGCAGAAACCCAACAGGCAAAGTTCCATCCCTCTTATGTGTTCCCCCCAAAGCATATCATGAGTCCCAGGCTAAAAAAAAATGCGAGGTACCTGACCTCATCCAAGTTTACTCAGTCTCTCATGCCACCAGTTGGTGTCTGGGTATTAGCACAGTATTGATAAAACAGCTCTGAAATTTTTCCAGCTTATAGAAGTGTAGTCCCTTGTAGGATGCTTGGAGTACAACCATTTTTCGCTCTTAGGAGATTCTGAAGAGGAGATTTTTGTGAGGCAATTCTGAGGGAGAGTGGAAAATTTGAGAGAGAAAATAGATTGGGGAGACCACAGTGTGAATGAAAAGCACAAACTAGAGTAGACAGTTGAGGAGCGAACTGCAGTCAAATACCCTCACATGGCACTCATCCAGCAGCAGCTTTGATGCCAAAGAATGGCAGACTGAGGCCTACAGCTGTATTACAGCAGACAGGCCTGAGATGGGACATCCTAAGCGTTCACTAGTGGATAAATGATTTCTTGGGTTCCATCCCCTCCTCTTTTTTGTTTAGAGATTTACCTTAAATTGCATAGTTATAAGAATCGTTCCTATAGCTTCCTTCCTTCTTTCCCCCTCATTAAATAAATGTGTGTTGGCAAAAAATTTTTACTATCATTTGTATTTTTATTCCATTTGAAAGTTTCATAATAATGTTTTTTAGTGGGTAGGGTTTTTTTTAATTATATGCAACTGGTTAACATATATTTAGGGTGCACTCCTATGGCTACTAGACACTGACTAGAGGGCCGTAGGAGATGCTTCTTTCTGAGAACCAGCCTTGGAGCTTGCACTCCAAGGCCGGTTCCCAGAAATCTGACCTCCCCCCTCATCCGCACTGCCTCTGAGGCCCTGTCCTCTGCGCTCAGAAGAAAAGTGGAGAGCGACTGAAAAGGGGCGGGGGGGTATTCTGGGGCAGGGAGAGCGGAGCTGCGCGTACGACACACCTTATGTGTCATACGGCAGCTTCCTCTCCCGGTCGGGCCCCCTGCCTCTAGACAGCTGAAAACGGCTGCCTAGCGAAAAAGAGCAAGCCAGGAGAGGCACGGAGGGAACGATCCCCCCATGCCTCTCCTGCCTTGCTTAGGATAGGCGGTCACCTCCAAATTCAGAGGCGGCCGCCTATGTAGTTAGGATTGCACCCTTAAAATGGTTTAGGTAGATCTAGTCACTTTTCCAGATAACGCAATCCTATGCAAGCTCCACTAAACACACCAAAGGTGCAATCCTATGCATGTTTAGACAGAAAGTCCTACAACTCCCAGCATAGCCCAGCTAGCTAGGCATGCTGGGAGTTGTACGACTTTTTTCTGTCTATAAACATGCATAAGATTGTGCCTTAAGATGTATTTCTGTGTAGAATAGCAGCAGTATTTTATGAGCAATTACTTGAATTTTTAAAAAGTAATCCCTTTACTCATGATCCAAACAGTCCTTATTCTATTGTTCTTTAATTAAGGTGTTTGAATGCTGCTGCAGCAATGTAAGGGCTACCATATTCTGTCATGTGTACTTCCAGGTGCATATGCCATTCGATGGGCAAAAGGATCTGGAGTTATCAGCCAGAATGCCCTGTATGAAAACATATATACTCCATTACAGGTGAATAACTGTACATATATACAGATCAACAATCTAGTGTAAATTGTATACATTATTTATTTATTTATTTATTGCATTTATACCCCGCCTTTTTTCCTCTTGCAAGGAAACTTCTACTTTTTCCTTCCCTTGATACTCCTGTAAAGTGGATGGAATCTTAGCCTCATTGACCACAATGGGAGTTGCTTCTGAGGAGAGCCCTTCCCCAAGCTATACCCGATTCTACCAATTGTTTTTTTATTTCTCCCCCTCTAAAACCACTATCATTTTATTACAATAGCGCAATAGTGCTAATGCACGATAGTGACCTAGTGACATTGAAAACCCCTTTGTAGGTGTGATTTTTGAACTTCTTCCTTTCTAAATGGGTGATTTCTTTCATGCCTTTATGCCTCTATCATGCATTTGCTCTATCATGTAAGTGCTCTATCATGCAATTGCGCTATCACACGATCGCACAATTGCATAATAAAGCAATAGAGCACTTGCGTGATAGAGCAAATGCGTGATAGAGGCATAGAGACATGAAAGAAATCACCCATCCAGAAAAGAAGTTCAAAAATCACCCCTACAAAGGGGTTTTCAATGTCACTAGGTCACTATCATGCATTTGTCCAGCAATTGCTATGCCCCTGAATAGTGGCATAGTGAGGTAGTGAGATAGGGGATATAGGTATTGCTGGACAAATGCATGATAGCGACATATTGAGATAGCGTCAGCGAGATATAGGGGAAGTGTAGGTACTGCCGACAAAAGCACTATTTCAGTTTAACACTTTAATTTTTAAAAAAGAAGTTAGAGGCTGCCCGGAGCACATACTTTGCGGGGATGACCACCAGAGTTTAGTGGTAGGCAAGGTGAAGTAAATGCCATGAGGTAGTGCAGAACTCTGACGGCCAGCCCTGAAATGGCAGAAACAGCAGGGAAACACAGGTGGGGAAAACACTGGGGAAACACCCCTTGATTGGCGTCAGTGAAGTGAAAGACACAGTGCTGGGCAGGACCATCGTGCCGGAATAAATGCAGAGGGTAGTGCACACCACAACAGAAGTGCAGACAAGCCAAATTAAGGAAAACAATCAGACTAAAAGTAGTCTCAGAAGAACCGTTTTTTCAGCACAAAACTCCAGAGTGGCTGCAAGATGGCGATGATGTGACGTACCCCTAATGATGTGCAAATGAGCCAGCTCGGAGTAAGTCACTCATTGGAGACACACCCCTGGTCACTGTCTTCTACGCTAAGGTTAGATGTACTGTATTTCTATTTAAATTATACTAATTATTTCTAAATTAGCATCTATACATATAGATTAACACATGCACATGTTATGCAAATTTGTGTCCTTTTTTGTTAACGCATTTCCTCTTTTTTGGCAATTCACAAGTGGCCAAACTAATTAAGGATGAATTTTATAAAACACTCAGCCAGAAACATAATGGTGGGTTCTAGCCTAGTGACCTCCCATAGATGGGCCAGTTCATGTCAGGGTGGAAACTGAGCCCATAGAGCCCCAGAGCAGTTCTGATTCTGAGGAGGAACAGCAATCCGTGGGAGAGGAGGTCACTCATCTCTCACAAGCACAGCAGCTGGCAGAGATTCCTCCTGCCAGCATTCCTGGGAGAGATAGTGACCCTGGCAGTGAGAGAGCGCTGGAGGGGGGCTTGCTAGACGCTCGGCGCAGACGCAGGGAGCGGCGACAGATGGAGGGCGCCGAAAGGAGGCGCTCCGCTCGTTTGGCACGCAAGCAACGGTCGCGCCCGAGGACCCAAGGGAAAGAGGGAGGATCTCTCCCTAGCCCATAAGTTCAGAGTCTTCCCGTGGCTGCCCTTCAAACGGGGACCAACTGCCTTACCTGGAGCTTAGGCTACTCTGCTATCTTTCCCCAGTGCTGTTCCTTGCTTAGTCGCTAGTGATTAGTATCTGAAAGAGTCATAAAGGAATAAAGCCTTGGAAAGAATCCTCGTCGTCTGTGTCCTGAGTTGGCTATTAGAGGGGACTGCAAGAGGCAGCTAGGGCACTCCTGACAGTTCACACAATCGCCATGGTGGCTTGTTAACCACTCTGTATGTCCTGGCCTGATTGACATAATGACCTTCACTGGCACAGTTTGCTGTGATGTCAGAACCCAGTGAGGGTGGATGGTTGGGGTGGTTAACAAACTACCCAGCAATCCTAAAACAGGCCATGGGTTCTAGCTGGTTTGATAACCACCACAACAAGCCATCCTCACTGCATTTGGATGTCACAACAAGCCACGCCAGCGAAAGTAATTATGTCAATCGGGCCAGCACATAACCAGCATACACAAAGGGTGGTTAATACATCACCGTATTTAACAAGCCACCAGCCTGTGATAGTGTAAAGTGGGAATTGTGTGTGCTGATGCCTCAGGGCTCTCTTCAAATGCAGGCAAGAAAGGCAGTGTACAATCAGAAGATGTTTACATAGTAAGAGACAGACAATCTAGTCCCTGTGATTGGCAAGCGGTGTGAAGACTATGGATTGTACAGGCATGATATAAATACTAGGAACTGGCCTTTGTCTGGTCAGCAGAAAAGAACTTGCCACTCATTGCACTTCAGGTTCCACTCCAGCTTTTCCAGTTTAAGACACTGATTTTAGCAAAACTAAACTAGAGTGCACAAAACCCTGCTCTAGGGTCAGGTATAGCCTGCTGTAGCTACCACCTGCCCCTCAGAAGGGTATCCATTTGTGTGTTGATGTGAACAAGCCAAATGGGTGGGCAGCCAGGAAAGATCACAGACAGCATCCAAATCCCTGGAGGAGATACAGGATTTCCCAAATGTTTTTTTTTAAAGTAACCATGGACAAATTTGGGTCAGGATTGTTGGGGTACCTATATGGTTCCTGAATGCTGACTGAAATCAGAAAAAGGCATCAGTATCACTACCCTAATCGAAATCAGGCCTGCATAGTTGCTTTTACATTGAAATAAGAATAATAATAAAAAAAGCAGACTATCCTATCCATTGATGCCCCATGTCACATCTAGTTTGGCCCTGACTTGGATATCTAGAGCATCTAGTGACAGTCTCCCTGCCTGAGGTGACTGAGGTGGTCTCGAGTGTGATGTTGAGAACCCCAAAGGTTATGGTTTTGGGGGACTTTAATATTCATGCCGTGGCTATTTTGTACAAAATAGCCACGGATTTCATGGCTGCCATGTCAATCATGGACCTGCCTCAAATAATATCTTGCCCAACACATGTGGCAGGACACATTTTGGACCTGGTTTTCTGTGCTGGGGGAGAAAATTATCTGAGGATGGTATTGCTAGTAGTGACTCTTCTGGCATGGACAGATCATTATCTGATCAGTTTTGATCTTCAGGCCACCTGTAACCTCTGCAGGGGTGGGGGGCCAAATTTGATGGTCCGC
Source organism: Heloderma suspectum (assembly GCF_057233095.1). NCBI lineage: Eukaryota > Metazoa > Chordata > Lepidosauria > Squamata > Helodermatidae > Heloderma > Heloderma suspectum. Next base: position 94,560,116 of record NC_139458.1, read on the forward strand.
CTCCAGAGACTGATGAATCTGGATGGATTTTTTAGGTCTCTTGGGAATTTTCCTGCAGGCTTACCCGGTGGTCCTGCTGAGGTCCTGGTCAATGCTTGGAATGAGGAGATGACCTGGGCTACTTATTCATAGAACCGTGTCAGCTCCTTGATACTCCAAGGAGCTGAGGGCGATGAAACTACTCTGTCGATGATCACAGCACAAATGGCAGAAGACTTGGAAAGAATACAATCAAACATCGGTAAGAATCTACTTGTGATCTTATTTTATGGTAGTGATGGCAGCAAAGAAATCCTACTTCTCCACCACCATTGCATCTGCTCAGTGTCATCCAGCAGCACTCTTTTGTGTGTTTACGGACCTCTTGGGTGTAGGCCTTGGAAATAAGAACTAGAATCCTCAAAGGCCCTCTGTGAACAATTTGCCAGACACTTTGCAGATAAAATCGCTCATATTCATGCCAACTTGGATGCCATTGTTTTGACAGTCTGATATGGATGGGTCTGGTGCACCATCTAGTCATGTTATGGATACCTTTCAGCTTGTGCAACCTGAGGATGTGGACAAACTGCTTGGAGGACTGAGGTCTACTACTTGCCCTTTAGATCCTTGCCCATCCTGGCTGGTGAAATCTGAGGTCCAGAGCTGGCTAGATATCTGGACCTCAGAGGTGGTAAATGGGGGATGGTGAGGTCCCCGCAGCTGTGGTAACCTCACAACTCTAAGCTGTTTTGGATGAAACTGATTACTTAGATGCATTCTAATCAGGTTTCAGGCCTGGCTATAGGATGGAAACAGCCTTGGTTGTCCTGGTTGATGACTTATGCCAGGGAATGGATGGAGGGAGTGCAACCCTATTGGTTCTTCTGGACCTCTCAGCAGCTTTCGATATAATTGACCATGGTATCCTTCTGGGTTGTTTATCTGGACTGGGCTTGGGAGGCACAGTTTTAAAGTGGTTCCGGTCCTTTCTGGAGGAGCGGTCTCAAGAGGTGGTGCTGGGGGAGTTCTGTTCCATCCCATGGCCATTAGTCTGCGGGGTAGCGCAATCTTGTTCCCCATGCTTTTTAACATCTACATGAAACCAGTGGGGGAAGGCATCAGGAGGTTTGGGCTGAACCGTCATCAGTATGCAGATGATACTCAGCTCTACCTCTCGTTTCCATCTGTACATCCCAGGGACAGGGAGGCTGTGGAACTCTTGAACCAATGTCTGGTGGCTGTTTTGGGATGGATGAGGGTGAACAAGCTGAAACTTCATCCAGACAAGACAGAGGTACTGTGGGTTGGGAAACCAACTACTTTGGATGGAGGTTTACAACTGGTCTTTGATGGGGTTGCACTCCCCCTGAAAGACCAAGTACACAGTCTGGGAGTCCTCCTTGACTCTGAGCTAACTGGGGAAGCCCAGGTTGCTGCGGTTTCCAGGAGTGCTTTTACCAGCTTAGTCTGGTACTCCAGCTGCAGCCCTATTTGGAGAGGATGGTTCTTGCCTCAGTTATCCATGCATTAGTGATGTCTAAGCTGGACTACTGTAATGTGCTATATGTGGAGCTGCCTTTGAAGACGGTTCAGAAACTCCAGCTTGTGAGAATGCAGCCGCCCGAGTATTGGTGGGGGCGAGGCAATTCGATCACATAATGCCTATACTGTGCCAGCTACACTGGCTACTAGTGTGTTTCCGAGCCCAATTCAAAGTGTTGGTTTTGCCCTTTAAAGCCTTAAATGGTTTGCCTGCCTGCACTTTAAGATCAGAAAGAGAGGCCCTTCTCATTTGCTCAGGTGGGTGGCCACACATGAGAAGGCCTTCTCTGCAGTGGCCCCACACCTTTGGAACAAGCTGCCATTGGAGGTCCACTATGCTCTGTCATTGCAGGCTTTTAAGAAGTCCTTAAAAACATATTATTTTACTGTGTCCTTCTCTTGATATGACTGCTATTGTTGCTGTTACTGCCATTATCGTTGTTGCTGGTTTTATTGTGGGTTTTCATTTTTTAAAATGTTTTTATTGCTTTTTAACTGTTTTTATGTATTTTATTGCTTTAAGCCACCTTGGGAGGGCTTCTGCCCTGAAAGGTGGCCAAGAAATGTTTTAAATAAATAAATTAAATAAAAAATGAACAAGCCCCCACCCCCAGCTCAGTTCAGAATTGTTAAATTGAGTTATTCCCCCCTGCTCCACTCCAACAGCTTGGCTTATTTATTCCAAGTCCAATGCCAAGCTATTCCATCACATTCCCAATGATATCAACAGAGATGGCAGAGCTGGTTTACCATGTTTTGAAATCAGTGAACCAATACGCATTACCACATTATCTAAAAAGGGGAGACTATTAGGTCCAGAGTATAAAACTACCCAACTGCGCCACTCTTTCGGTCCTCCCTCACTGCCCTTGGGAAGTGAAAAGACCCACAGTCCTGGAGTAAAGAAAATGCAGCTACATAACAAATCACCCAATTGCTGGCTCTCAGAGAAGTGCTCTGGAATGAAAGTCAGTGGGAACAGCTGCAACAACCAAATGAGAACTCGGTTTTGAGACGGACGTTGAGCAATATGCTACTCAGACCAATGCCAGGTGTCGGGAGGGGTAAAAGCAGTGCCAATATCTATTATTTATTTATTGCATTTATATCCCGCCTTTTTTCCTCCAAGTAGCCCCAAACGACATACATAAATAATCCTCCTCCTCTCCATTTTATCCTCACAACAACCCTGTGAGGTAGGTTGGGCTGAGAGTGTGTGACTGGCCCAAAGTCACCCAGTGGGCTTCCATGGCCGAGTGGGGACTAGAACCCGGATCTCCCAAGTCCCAGTCCAACACTCAAACCACTACACCACACTGGCTGCCATAGAATGACATTTTATTTATTTATTTATTTATTAATTATGTAAGCTGCCTTAGGGATCCTTCAGAACTGATAGGTAGGATAGAAATCAAATCAATACACAATGCAGGAAATATAAAGCAGCCTTCCCCAACCTGCCGCCCTCCAGATGTGTTGCACTACAGTTCCCATCATCCCCACCCACCAGCCAGCTGTACCCTGTCTGGGGATGGTGGGAGTTGTGGTCCAAAACATCAGGTTGGGTAAGGTTGATGTATAGTAACAAAGAAGATAATGATACAGTATTTTCCCTCTGACATCCAAATGAACATCCAAATGGGATTGAGCAGTTTATGACATTCCTGCAAGCACCTCCATGCATTTCCAATCATTTGTCCTCCTCACAGGTCTTTGGGCTCATTGCTTGCTGCTGTTGCTGAGTTCAGAATATCACTTCAGAAAGCGTCCAATCAAGCAGGGTAGCTGTAGTATCCAGGTAAAGATCAAAACTTGAAAGAAGTAAAACGGAAAACATGTTCTGTAGAAAACTGAGTTCAACTGAGGACAATTAAAAGAAAAAGAAGAAAGCAGCGTTTAAGAAACATCTGACAGATTAATAGCTACTTCTCTGTGACTGGTGGTAAATGGCTAAACTGTTTTTTATTGTGCTTTTTTCCTGTTATACTTCTGTTTTATATTTTTATTAATGTTTCTGTAAACTGCTTTACATTATTTTTTATAAAAGGAGAGAGGGATAAATATTTTTAACAAAACAAAGATTCTTAGTTTCCAGAGGCAATTTGTCCAGTTAATTCTGATAACAACACTACAGCAGATTGACTCTGCTGTACAGCAGCATTCAGCCACCAGAGACTGAGAAACAACAGGTCTATGATACCCTTAGATCAGGGGTATAAAAAAAGTGGCAGCCCCCAACACTGGACTAGCACCCTCCCAAACCTGAGAAATGGGGGGCGGGGACGAAAAACACTAGGAGTGGGCTTCATGGGCCTGCCATTGAGGCCGCATTCCTAGAACATCCCTGTACCATCCTAGTAAGCAGTGCAAGAAGGCTCCTTCCTGGTTCCTAGGATGCTTCTAGGAACCATAGAGCCCATTCCTAGAGCGTTTTCTCCTCATCCCCCCTCCATTCCCCCCCCCCCAATGTTCCAGGTAACAAAATGTGGGATGTCAGATCCTTTTGCAAGAGAGTGGATTAGAGTGGACAGAAGGGCTGGGAGACAGGATTCCTGGATGGGGTGGGTGGAGAACTGAAGTTTCTGGGAGAAGTGTTGGTTTTATCTGATGGAAACAGGTGCCTGACCTCTGAAATGCTCTTGGGTGGGAGCTGGATTTGAAAAGTGAGTGAGCAGTAGGTGTGTGAGTTGTGTGTTGAACATGAATATGTGTGTGCGTGCGTCTGTGTGCGCACATGGGCAGCCCACGCCAGCAGGCACCCGATGTGGCCCTCAGGGCCCAAAAGGCTGTGCTTGCTTGCGTTAGATATCTATTCACACCGCATTGACTAACTTCTAAGGGCTTTCTTAGTCCTAACATCTGAGATGCTCCAGAAGAAAAGGCAAATTGTCTTCTCAGCCGCAATATGATCTGCGTTATTTTAGATGACAGCTTTATCGACACCCAAGTCCTTGAAGGAGAAGGGCTCAGATAAGGAATCACGAGGGAACAAGCATAATAAATGGTGAGCCTGGTGAGCCACGAGGCATTTGGAAAATGAAAGAGCATCTGCTCAAATAAAGAGCCGTTTGAGGCCTGACAGTACAGTTGGACGTGGGCTGAAAGCCAACGGCGTTTAATTTGTATAGTAATGAATCAGAAGATCAAAGACCTATAAGAACTAGCCCCAACCTCTGGCTGCAAGGCAATTGTGCTCTCACTACTGCCAGCTTTGGCAAATTTCATTCAAGAGCCAATCTTATTATTGCTACCATATAGGAGGTATACAAGAAACATTGAGATTTCATACGATATAGCTAATTGTTTTGCGTGTGGTTTTGTCTTTTCTGTATGATACACGCTTGTGGTTTTACTTGAATGTCAACTCCAGCCCTGTTTTCCCAGGGAAAATAGTAACCCAATTTGGTTTGCCTCTGTCAGTGGAACATTATTTGCATTTTATATTACTAAAATGTATTAAAACTTCAATGCAAATTGTGAGCCTAGCTCACAATTTTCAGTGTGTTTTTGGCTGTGTTAATTTTCTTCCAGAAGGCTGAAAACATGATGTGTATGAGTGTATGTGTGCATGAGAGATAAAGAGAGAAAGAGAAGGATGGGGAAGAGAAAACAGCTTTGTGAATGTTATCAATAACATGGATATCCATGTTGCAACGCTTTTAAAAAATCATCTAAAGTCTTCAAAGAAATTTGTGGGAGCCTGAATTAGCTCAAGGTTGCTGTGCTGGGGGGGAAAGGCTTTCTGTCAATGCTATTTCCCTGCTCAAAATCACCCTTGAAGCTTCTGTTGGGCACAGTGGTTAAAAAGGCAAGCACAATAATAGCTACCTCTCCTTTTCCCCCAGGACAGCTTGTAGTGGCAGGAGGTGGGGTGGATTTTGAGTGAGAAAACAATCCAAGGTGAAAGGATTGATGCCCTCTTCCCCAGTGCTCCAACTCTGATCCAATTTGCACGTGCAGAGACACATACCACGGTGTTAAAAAAAAAGTTGGGATATCCAGTCCTGGATCTCTGGCATAACTTTATTCATTCATTCATTCATTCATTCATTGTTTGTTTGTTTGTTTATATTTTTAGCCCAACCTCCACTTTATGGTCCCAGGGCAGGATAACATACATAACAATAAAACAGTGCAAAACCACTTAAAACCACCATCAAAAGCTACCCCTCTTCTCTAGCTCTCATATCCCTGGTAGCTTATCCACTGTGCCCTCCTGTCATGTGGTGCTGCTGTTTAATGCCAGATCAGTCCGCAATAAGACCACACTCATCCATTACCTAATTGTGGATGAGAAGGCCAATCTGGTATGTATTACTTAGACCTAGGTGGGTGAGCTGGGTGGGGTTGACCTGACTCAGTTCTGCCCACCTGGGTACTTGGTGCAGCACCAACATAGGTTGGAGGGCCAGGGGGTGGGGGGAGTCGCCAATGTTCATAGAACCTCCATCTCCATCACCAGGAAACCACTCCACCTTGGAGCAGGCCTTGAGCAGCTGCACCTGGTGTTGGGCCATAGAGACAGATTGGGGATGCGGCTGGTGTACCGCCCACCCTGCTGCACCGCAGCCTGCCTGACTAAGCTGCTGGAGGTGGTCTAAAGTGTGGTGTTGGAGGAGCCCAGGATGGTAGTTCTGGGTGACTTCAGCTTCTACCCTGAGGCTCTTTGGAGCTCCAGCTTGGGACTACATGGCCTCCATGATAGCCATGGGGCTGTCTCAGTTTGTCTTCGTCCCAACACATGAAGCAGGGCACACCCTTGATTTGGTTTTTGCTCCAAGCTGTGAGGTGAGTAATCTGAAAATCGGAGGGGGGGGGGGCCAAGTATCCGCATTGTCATGGTCAGATAATTTCCTGGTGAGATTTGAACTCATGGCGTTACTTCCCTCCTTCAGAGGTGGGGGACCCATTCGGATGGTCCATCCCAGGAGACTGGTGGAATGTGGTGGATTTCTGAATGCTCTTGGGTATTTCCCATTGGAGAAAGCTGGTTATCCAGCCAAGGCCCAAGCCTCAATGTAGAACAGTGAGGTGCGGAGGGCCATCGACTCAATTGCACCTGAGTGCCCTCTCTGGTGCTGTGGAACCTATTCTGCTCCCTGGTATACTGGGGAGCTACAGGCAATGAAACAGGCTGGACATCAGCTAGAATGCAAATGACGCAAGTCTTGAGGTGAAGATGACTGAGCATGCTCTAGAGCACATAATCATGCCTATTGCGTGGTGCTGCTGGCAGCAAAGAAGGCTTACTTTGCTGCCTCCATTGCGCTCTCAAGTAACCATCCAGTAGAGCTCTTTCAGATGGTCCATGGGCTGTTAACACCCTCCCCAGTGAACGGGGCCCTGGTCCCCTCAAGGACCCGCTATGACCTTCTTCCATCACACTTTGAAGACAAAATTGCTTGTCTCTGCAGCAAACTTGATGCTGTTGTTAAAGCAGTTCCAGTCAAGGTGTCTGATGCCACCATCTGCCCGATTTTGTGGGATCGGTTTCAGTTGTTGTGGCCTGATGATGTGGACAAGGTGCTTGCAGCAATGTGACCAACCACATGCCCTCTTGATCCTTGCCCGTCCTGACTAATAATAGCTAGCTGAGGGAGTATGACTGGGTGGGTCCAGGGTGTGGTGAATGCTTCCCTTTGGGAAGGGGTGATCCCTGCTGTTCTTAAATAGGCAGTAGTGTGACCAGTCCTGAAGAAGCCAACTCTGGACCCAATGGGATTAGACAACTACTGCCCAGTCGCAAATACCCCTTTTCTGGGGAAGGTTCTGGAGAGGGTAGTGGTGGAACAACTGCAGGCACTCTTGGAAGATACTGATTAATTAGACCCATTTCAATCTGGGTTTCATCCTAGTTACAGGACTGAATCAGTCTTGGCCGCCCTGATGGATGACCCTTATCAAGAGAGGGACAGGGGGAATGCAACCCTGTTGATTCTCCTGGACCGCTCATTGGCTTTTGATACCATTGACTATGGTATTTTCCTGGATTGACTGCATGGGCTGAGCATTGGAGGCACTGTGTTACAGTGGTTCTGGTCCTACCTGCGGGGCTGATTTCAGACAGTAACATTGGGTGACCATTTCTCAGCCCCTTGGCAATTGAACTATGGGGTTCCTCAGGGAACCATCTTGTCCCCAATGTTATTTAGCATCTAAATGAAGCTACTGGGAGCAGTCATTAGGGGATTTGGAGCCAAATGCCATCAGTATGCTGATGACACACAGCTCTATCTCCCTGTGACATCTGACTCAGGAGAGGCTGTGCAAGTACTGGACTAGTACTTGGACTCAGAATGGGCTGGATGAGGGCCAATAAACTGAATCCTGGCAAGACGGAAGCCTTGTGGATGAGTAGTTCCTGAGTCCAGGAGATAGGAGTCCTGGATGGGGTTTCACTCCCTCTGAAAGATCAGGTCCGTAGTTTGGGGGTACTCCTAGATCCATCACGGTCGCTGGAAGCCCAAGTGGCCATGGTGTCTTGGAGTGCCTTTTACCAGCTTCGGCTGGTTCGCCAACTATGGCCTCTCCTGGACAGGGATAGCTTGGCCACAGTGGCACAGGCGCTAGTAATCTCAAGGCTGGATTACTGCAATGCGCTCTATGTGGGGCTGCCCTTACGACTGCTCTGGAAGCTGGAGCTAGTGCAGAACGCAGCAGCTCGGCTGTTTGGGGGAGCTACCCCTTTCCAGCATGTAACTCCTTTGCTAAGGGAACTGCACTGGCTGCCTATTCACTACCAGGCCAGGTTTAAGGTTTTAATACTCATGCACAAAGCCCTAAACAACACAGGACCAGGATACCTGAGAGAGTGCCTTCTTCCTTACCAGCCTACGCAGTCACCAAAGTCATTGGAGGGTTTGCTCCTGGTGATTCCACATGGACCTATGGCCCAACTGGAGTCCACCAGAAGAGCCTTCAGTGTGGTGGCCCCCTTTCTTTGGAACTCCCTGCCCCTGGCGGTCAGGCAAGCACTAACACTGCATTGTTTCCAGCGCCTCCAGAAAACAGCACTCTTCCAGGAGGCATTCTTTAATCGACCAGTTACAGTTTCTATTAGCATTGTGTTTTTAAACAAGTGTAATTTTAATGTGGTGTTTTAGTCTTTTTATGCTCTTACTGTTTTATCTTTTGCGTTCAGTGCTCCGAAATCTGTTCTAGATATGGAGTGGTATATAAATATTGTAAATGAATGAATGAATGAATGAATGAATGAATGAATGAATTCACTTCATAATCCCAAACACTCATACAGTAAACACTATGGGGGGAGGGGGGAAAACACGATTTCATATCCTTCATGCACTTCCAAAGACCTGGTTAAAGAGATGCATCTTGACTTGCAGACAAATTGCATGCAATGAAGGTGGAAGATGCACCTCAGAGGGGAGAGAATTCCACAACCTTGGGGATACCACAGAGAAGGTCCTTTCATGTACTACTGCCCCACGAATCTCAAAGTGCAGTATTGACAAAAGGGCCTCCCCTGCTGATCTTAACATCTGGACTGGTCTATAGGGGGCGTGTAGTTTGTCCCTGAATGTACACTCAACAAGGAGCTGTATTCAGTCACAGACCTCTGATGAATGTAGCTGCACGATAGACGTGTTTGATAACATCTTTGTTGAAATCATACTTTACATTCATTAAGTGTACAATATAATAAAAGCTATAAGTGAACACCTAAAAACGTAATGGATGAAGTGGTCCTTAGAGTGGGGAAGGATGAGCATGTGAAGGTGGGGTGTAGCCATATGTACTTCATGCTTTCTCCTGGGAACCCTTCCACCAGCATGTTAGTGCCATCGACTCTAGTCTTTTAAATAATCTTTTTAAATGAAATAGTCTTTTCAGGGGACCAAAATATAGGTCATGTTGTCTAGACAAAGTTATTTTGTACTTAATCGCTGAGCTAGCTGCTTTCCAGCTTCCTATTTAGTAATAATTAATAATAGGTACACAAAGCAATTCCTTCTTCTGTCCCAGGCCAAGTGTTTTTTAGCTTCGTCTTCTAGTACAGATACACTGGATGCATGTATGTTTGGGTGCATTCTTAAACAATGATGATAACCTTCAATCTGTTGAGCTCTCTAATGCTTCTTTGACTTTTGCTCAGACATAGTTGGTCATCTCAAGCAGTAGTTAATCATTTACCAGTTTTAGAAATTGATTTATTTATGAAGAATGTAAGCAGGATCTCTCAGAGTAATTCTTAAACTCATTTCTCTCATTATAAGGGGCCTAGTACATTTACGGGTTTCCAACTGGCTCTTCAAATGTCACAGACCTGAAGAAGGGATTTTGCAAAGGCAATAAAGGAAGGTACACACACACACACACACACACACACACAGGATGCCCCTCTAGTCCTTCATTCTAAAATGAGAAGGGGCAGTACTTTCTAGACCATACTGTCTGTCCAGAAGCCCTTACCCCTAATCCAAGATGTTTGTAGTGATTCAGTGTTATGGAAAATACGTTCTGCACACACATAAACACAATTCCTTCTGTACAGTCTCATCTTATCTAAGTTTATTTGTAAGAACCATAGATTATGGCAAAAGGTTAAAACAAATGTAGGTCATTACTTTTACAATTAACGGAAACGGATTTTTAAAACTTTGCTCTGATTTTCTTTTCTGCAGTCGCAAACAAGTCCACCTGTTTAGTAACGTAAGGATCATTAACAGGTAACAGTGCTAGTCTTCTCTCAGATAATGTTCTACCAGGCCTTGTTTTTAACAATGGAGCAATACATTTCTTTCTTAGAGATGAATACAACTCACAAAACAACATGTAATGGAGAATATTCTCTATTTGTAAAGCTAAACAAATACATAATCGCTGCATGATCTGCAACTTAGCATACCTCCCATCCAAATAAGCAGAGGCCATTGTCTGAAAGTGTAGTTCAGTAAAGGCTTGCCTCAAAGGAAAAAAATATCACGATCTGAAGGTAGGAGGATAGACTTCTGGCATCTTTTTGAAAGCCATCCACTGAAATGTGAGGACTGGATAATTCTCCTACCCTGACTTGCATCCATTAGATATATCCAATCCCAGAGTTTTGTTTTTAAAACCCTCTCCTGAAAGAGGGGGATACACTGTGAAGAAATATTGAGCAGGTCTTTCATCCATATCATGGAACCAACCTCCTGTGCTATTTTGTTCTTGAAAACAGAGTTTTGCTGTATAGTGCTCAGGTGTGTTCAACAGTCTTTTAAGACAGAAAAATGGGTCTTATTTGCCCTCGCAGTGATAGAGGGTAAACCCACCTCAGTACACAGGAGAGCAGCTGAGGTGACTGTGGGTAAAGCTAAAATATATCATAAACGTTGATTTTGAATAACTTCTAATTCTTCAAACCCATTCTGTACAATCAATCATCCTTTTTGGTCACCACTTCCCAATAGCTTAAGCTCACTTCTTGACTACCTCCCTTGAAATCAAATCTGATACCTCACATGGAGGTTGGAGAGTCCCTACATGGCGTCGCAGGACAAACCGCATTGCTGCACATATGGAACCTCTCTTTGGGATTCAGGGGGCACTTTTCCAGGGTTGTTAAAGCTTTTTCTCTGAGAGTACAAGGTAAATATATTTCTCTGGGCATCTATGGTGGTTCGGTGACCCATTTCCTACTGACAATAGGAAAGTGCAAGGAGAAATGCTGGTCCTGAAAAACTGAGACTGGTACCAGAGTAGAACAGATAATTGTGCTAGGAAAGAGTCATGAGGAATTATATTAAAGCCAGTTAGATCCTGGGTTATTCTCAGATCTAAGGCATGCCAATGTTAAGAATGACAAAGCAAACAGAATGAACGATTGCCCAAACTCCAAGGCAATTATAGGGTTCAAAACAAAAGGGACACAGAGCTCCATCACACAGAGGCTGGACCCTGGATGGGTTAAACCAAAGGGAACAATAGCTTGGTTTTGGAACCTGAACAGAAAGCTAAGGGAAGTTCCTTTCCCCTTAATTAATTTACATCCAGCTAGCTATATAGAGGCTGGGAGGTGGGGATGCTTCAGGATTGGGCCATTTTCCTTGCAAGGACTTTTGATTAGCCAGTTCAAAGGTACTTTCTTAGTCTGGATGGTTCTATGGCATGTTTCCTGCATCTTTTCTGTAGTCACAGGGAAAACTCTTTAATCAAGGAGGAAGCAAGCATATTCTATGGCTCCTGTGCTTTCGAGGTGGTTCTAGAGCCTCAGCACCATTTCTGGCAGGTTTTCAGGCTGTGCCATCTGGTGGGAAAATGGATTCTTGAACCAAGGTGTTGGGGTAATACCAATTAAATACATAGCAAACAATCCATGTGTCAGAGAGCCAGTACATTTGAAGCTCCTCTGTAACAGTGCTTTTTGAAATATATTTTATATAAGGTGTTTGTAGAATGGGTATGAGGTTCACTAGCTCTGCAGCTTTAATTCCTGATCATGTTGGTCTTCAGGACTGAGACAATTCTGGACTCTATTGTTTCGAATTTGGCCCTAAAGAAAAAGTGAGTTTACTATACAATTCCCCATCCACAGCTCCAACATGGCATGAGTCGCAGAGTTCTTTCTTAGAAAGTATTGTCCACATTTTACGATCCATGGCCCAAATGGCAACCAGCTTAACAGGAAACTCAAGATTAAAGTAGTACATAGTATTAATATGTATCACTTGAAGTTATTAATTAATATAAGCCACTCTGGGAAGGGCTATAGTTTCACGGAAGAACACATATTCCTTAAGATATTCCACCAGTTAGGTTAAAGCAAGAGTAAAAATCTCTTTCAGCCTGAGGGTTGAATTCCATTTCAGTGAAGTTATCAGGGGCTGCATTCCAGTGGTGGGTAGGGCCAAAGGCAAAAGGGCAGGGCCAAAATACCCAAAATTAGAGGAAATTTTAGCTTAATGGTCTTATGGCCAGTAACTTAAGAGAGGCATTTCAACCTCTTAGAATGCAGGTGGGGAAATGCACAAAAGCTGAGAAGCCATCAAACCATTGGTGGTTGGGGAAAGGGGGGCCAGCAGAAGGGGTGTGGCTATCTGAGAACCCCAGGTGGGTCAGATATGGCCCCTGGGCTTGAGGTTCTGCATCACTACTGTAAAGCATATCTTGCAGGTCCACCCAGCGTACAAACTGGCTCCTTCCCAGTAATGAATCTTGAGTTGTCTTACAATAGTGCATTAGTAGCTTCTACCACTTGGTGGCTTATGATTCTCTCTCTGTAGCCTTTCACAGGCTGATGCCCTTCAGATGTGTTGGACTGCAATTTTTTCTCCCTCTCTCAAAATACTAGAACCCGGGATCATCCTATGAAGCCAGTTGGAAGGAGATTCAGGACAGATACAAGGAAGTACTTTTTCACACAGCGCATAGTTACACTATGGAACTCGTTACCACAGGATGTAGTGATGACCACCAATTTGGATGGCTTTAAAAGAGGGTTAGATAAATTCCTGGAGGAAAAGACTATCAATGGCTACTAGTCCTGATGCTTATGTGCTACCTCCAGTACCAGAGGCAGTGAGCCTATGTACACCAGTTGCTGGGGAACATGGGCGGCAGGGTGCTGTTGCACTTGTTTCCTGCTTGTGGGTTCCTGGTCGGCAGCTGGTTGGCCACTGTGTGTACAGAACCCTGGACTAAATGGACCCTTGGTCTGATCCAGCAGGGCTCTCCTTATGTTCTTATGTTCTGAATTCCCATCATCACCAACCAGTGTGGCCAATTCCACCTCAAGGCTAATCCTGACTTGTTTCAGATAGCGAGCTTTCTTTGTTTGTTTGCATGAAAATTCATGCACATTTGCATGCACATTTCCCCAAATATATGGCATGAGTTGTGCTCATTTTGAAATGTGTGCATTTTTCTCCCAGTGATTAAAGCATGTTCATATGCATTTTTTGAAAGTATCCACTTTTACATACACATTTTTCAAATGTATGCATGTTGTTGAACACATTTTCTTTTGATCCATGCAAAGCATTTTGCAAGCTTGAAAATGTATGGACTTCAACCACAGATTGTGTCTGAGTTCACTGTTGGTTCTGGATGGTGCAAATTGGGTAAATTCTGGTCAAAAAAAGCCCTTTACATTAAGTGCCTTTACACTAAACTAGGCCAGGCAGAAAGTAGATATCCAGATATTTTGGACTTCAATTCCCCCCATTCCTTAACATTGGCTATTGTGGCAGGGACTTCTAGGAATTGAAGTCCAAAACATCTGGAGATCTACCTTCTGCCCACCTTGAGCTAGGCAACAGATCCACAGGTGTTCCAGAGCCTGGTTCTTTTTTAAAGTCTCTAGACCAGCAGTGTTTTGCATGATCCACTACTGATATTTGTTTGAAGAAGACCTATGCCTTTTCAAAATTCCTGATCATGCAGACAGGTATTTACATATATACTTTTGTATGAAGACAGGTTGTCTTCAGACCTTCAAACCAAGTGCTTAAGTTGGGGCAGAGCTTATCACATGATACCCCTCCCCTCCCCCAGCAAATTCCTTCTATCCAAAGTGAATGCCTGAAAAGCTCTGTTACAGCTAGGGATGTCAGAGAATTTCTCCACGAATCTTGGGGAGGCCAAATGCCAGAAACGGTCTGCGCCCCCCCCGCCCGGGACGGGACTTACCTTGCTCAAATGTCCCTGGCGGCGGCGGTGGCGATGCGGCGGCGATGTGGCGGCAGCCGGTCTTCCGACCGGCTGCCACCGCCGCCATTTCCAAGTAAAAAACAAAACAAAACAAACAAACATGATAGGCTATGTAAAGATTTACGTAGCCTATCACGGCTAGATTTTTTAAAAACACCGTGATAGGCTACGTAAATGTTTATGTAGCCTATCACGGCTGACTTTGAAAAAAAAAAGAAAGCGCATACGCAAATGGCGGTGCCCATGGGCGCCGCCATTTGCGTTCCTTATTTTGGCACGTGTAGTCTACGTAAACATTTCCGTAGACTACGGTGAAAATAAGGGCAACACAAATAGCGTTGCCCTTATTTTCGCCGTAGTCTACGTAAATGTTTACGTAGACTACATGTGCCAAAATAAGGAATGCAAATGGCGGCGCCCATGGGCGCATACGCGCTTTTTTTTTTTAAGTCAGACATGATAGGCTACGTAAACATTTACATAGCCTATCATGGCTGACTGCAGGGACTCAAACGGCGGTGGCTACGGCCACCACCATTTGCATCCCGGCAGGAGACGAGGTTTCATGGCCAGAGGGACAGGGCACCTCCCCCCCAGCCAGAATTTCAGCGGGGAGGGACGGGGCCCCTTCCCCCCGGCCAGAATTTCGGCGGGGAGGGACAGGGCGCCTCCCCCCCGGCCAGAATTTCGGCGGGGAGGGACAGGGCGCCTCCCCCCCGGCCAGAATTTCGGGGGGAGGGACGGAGCGCCTCCCCCCCACCACGAAGCAAGCTTCGGGATCAGGTAAGTGACTTTCGTCCATCCCTAGCTGTGAAGAACAAAAGTGAAACAGGGTGTTGGCCTGCAGTTGGATGCCTTGTAAAAATCTCTTCCAGTTCATAGCAATGTGAGGATGAAACAGTCACGACACGAGAGGACCACTCCATTCGCATATATAGTTGGTGATGATGGTGGTAGTGTCTTATCTTAACAGAAGAGGGATATTTTAAACTAACAAATGTCATTAAATGGTTTAGGTACCATTGAATGTATCTATTAGTGTTTCTGTCAAATAAGGTTGCTTGTTCAGTGTTAGGTAACAACAAAACTATTTATCTGAGTCTACTCTTGTCCTCATGTTACAATTTTTACAGCATAGAAACAGTATAACCTGCAGCATTTCTTAAGCTAGTCCTGGTATATTTTCTCCATCTCTCACCTTCAAAGCAGAAGACTAAGAGATAAGGAAGTCAGAGTACAATGAGTTCAGAAGTCAAGGAAATGTAAGGCTTAATAATTAATTACACGATTACATCAAGTTCCCACATTCCCTGTGTATTGAATTCAGAGATCATATTATGGGATTGCCTAATGGAAAACCCAGCATTGCCATGGTGGCCATGACAGTATGAACCACCGCATCTATTCCCTGACAAAAGATGCAGAATCACAGACAATTGTTTTTTAAAACAAGTTGAAGATGGTGCAATACAGACATCATTGTTTGTGGTGTGCATACCTTTCTTTCCTCCTTTCCTGTCATCTCTGGTCAAACAGGTTCGGCAGGCTTTTGAAGCACCACAAAAACCTGTACCTCCTGTGAAGAAATGATGACTATGCACACACCATGGACAATGATGTCTGTACAATCACACCTTCAACTCTCTGAAAAATTACATACACCCTCCAGTCCTGGAATATCACGACGAAGAAGTGTTTGTTTCTTTTTATAACCCATTTAGAGTTATCATAGAATTGTTCTTGAAAACAAAGAATTATGGGGAATCTTAGGATGATGCTGGATTCCAAGAAAGGAGACAGAAAAATAAATGTTCATCAAGATGATATACTGGGGACAAACATAGGAGGTTTCTTACCTTCTTCACCTACTTGTAAGATTCCCGGATGCATCCGGCTGGCTAGTGTAGGAAGCAGATTGTTGGAACAGATGGACCATTGGTCTGATCTACCAAGCTCTTGTGTTTTTATGGAGAAATACAGCAATCAGTGGGCTGGATCCAGACTTAGTCATGCTTAGAGCAGATCCATCGAAAACAGCAAGACAAGTTAGTCAAGACTAAATTAGGTCCCACTGATTTCAGTGGGTGTACCCCAGGCATGTTGAACTTCTTTCAGCCCAAGAAGCTTTTGGGGGCCACGCTACAGTGGTGGGTGGGACCAAAGGCAAAACAGGATGGAGCCAAAGACAATGGGGCAGGCCAAAGTACCAAAAACACCATGATATTTTAGCTTAAAGCTCTTACTGTCAGTAACTGAGCCTTAGGAGAACCATTTCAACTTTTTAGAATGGAGGAAAACCCACACAAAAGCAGGGAAACTGCCAAACCATTGACAGTCGGGGGGCAGGAGGCAGGGGCAGGAGGCATGGTCATTTGGGAAAGGCAGGATTGGAACTCCAGGTGGGAGTCCCTAAGAATGACTAAGTCTGGCTATAACTCACTAACACTTCAGTTTTGGTGAAGGTGGCAAAAGGAAAGTTTCTTTGTTCTTCACACAGATTGAACTAAGCGGTACAGCTGATGTGGTACTTCGCTTGAAAACAGCAGTCCCATTCCTCATTCTTTTCCCAACATCTAGATATAGTCAATGTGTGATGTGATGTCATCAGGCGGCCCGTTGCCCCACTCCTGCTCTACATTATTAAGCTGCTGCTTTCAAAGGTGGGGAAATTTATAGCATGATAACACCACACACTGAAAATCCCATTACCAGGAGAAAGGAAGAGACATGGACTTGTTGTTTTCGGTGGACGCCTTGCTCTCCCTGTAACATCTAGTTTCAGCTTTAGCGTAGTTAGTGGCTGCAGATCTTTTGGAAACATCTCCCCTAAACTACATTTACATAGTTTATTACTAACAACGGAGGAGTAGGTTGGGCAATACTATGTGCCATCAGGTGCTAGGTTGTCCATTGCTCAAGCCTCATAGGTGGTGTCAGGAGAGTAGAAAGGAGGAAACAGGCATTCCTAGTGCTGAAAGTCAAGAGACATGGTCAGAAACCAAATCACAAGACAAGTCAGGTGAGCAGTCTGTAGGTCAGCCTTCCCCAACCTTGTGCCTTCCAGATGTTTTGTACTACAACTCCCAGCATTCCTGACCTATGGCTATACTGGCCTGTACTGATGGGAGTTGAAGTCCAAAACAGTTGGAGGGCACCAGGTTGAGGAAGAATGTAAATTAGATAGATGTCTCAGGGCAAGTTCATATAATTTGCTTGTTTCCCTCCATACAAGCAGCCTTAGCTATCTTGGCTAGGCATGGATGTTGCAGGGAAATCTGGCCCTTTTGGGGGGCTCACCAGATTTCCCTGGAGCCCCCAGCTCAGCTTGCATTTGCAAGCCGAGGCATGGGCTTTCCCCCAAAATCCAGGAACTTCATCAGGGTTTTTTCCCGTAAATTGCTATTTACACAAATTGTAACTACGATTTGTGTAATTTGTGCACATTTCGGCCATAATTTACTTAATTTGTGCAAATTACAACCATAATATGCTTTATTTGTGCAAGTTACCAGCAATTCATGCAAAGTAAGCATATTACAGCCAAGCTGCAAATTGCTCAATTTGCAGCTGCAATTTGCGTAAATGGCAATTTAAGAAAAAAATCCACAAAAATCTGGAAGCTGGTCCAACTTGATACAGATTGAGTCAGGCCAGCTCAGTCCAGAGGGCTGAGCTGCTGAAAGCTCAGCGAACTTCACATACACATCCCCCGGACAGATTCCTTGACATCCCTAAACTTGGCTGGGGGGCATTTTTCATGGATCAACATAAGTTGGAAACTGCGGGATCATGGATAAGGCCATCTGCAGGGAGCGGAGGCAAGGTGAGTCACAACAACAGACGACAGGGGGAAGATAAGCAGGTAGGTAAGTATATAAGTTCATTGGGAGATAATAAACAGCAGCTTGATTTCACTGGAGCAACAATCCCAAAATCCACATTACGGCAATATCTTTATTAGGTCAACCAAACTGTCATAAAATAGTGTGCCAGCTTTCGAGTTCTCCAGGGCTCTTTATCAGGCTGTATCACATAAAGCAGGTGTGGCAGGAGGAAAAAAGCTGTCTGGTATTGAAGCCATGGAGTCTGCCTTTAGGGACAGCCTTAAGATGGAATGTAGGAGAAGGTAGCAGACAGTCAAATTAGGTGATACTAGATTCCAGGTTGCACTTAGGACTGTTCCAAGAAGTGCTGGATGAACAAACAAACATACAATGGGTGATCCCCCATTTTTGAAATTATAAAACCCAGCAGTTACCTGGATCTGTTTCCATCCTTAGGTGAAGGACACAGGTTCCTTAGAAGGTGGAAGACCAAAGAATAAGAGAAGCACCTGAGTTTTAGAGCACAAGTTGGAATATCATTGGATCCTGACCCACCTAGCAGTCTGCCAGCAGGGATGGGGGAAATGACTTATGGTAACTCCAGAGAGACAGATGCCTCGGTGGGCCCAAGAGAAGTGGGCAGCTGCAGCTCCATCTCCTGGTTAGCTGATTCGGAGGTGCAGAGAATAAGGTGCTGACATCTAGCTCACAGATTGCCTGGTAGCTACATGGGGCCTGACATCATGGTAGCGCATGGCATGATGGACTTTCTACAAAGATTGATTAATAGGCACCAATTCTATATCGGAGAGAATTATGTATGTTGTTGTTTATTCGGTCAGTCGCTTCCGACTCTTTGTGACTTCATGGACCAGCCCACGCCAGAGCTTCCTGTCGGCCGTCACCACCCCCAGCTCCCCCAAAGTCAAGTCCATCACCGCCAGAATATCATCCATCCACCTTGCCCTTGGTCGGCCCCTCTTCCTTTTGCCTTCCACTTTCCCTAGCATCAGCATCTTCTCCAGGGTATCCTGTCTTCTCATGATGTGGCCAAAGTACTTCAGTTTTGCCTTTAAGATCATTCCCTCAAGTGAGCAGTCTGGCTTTATTTCCTGGAGTATGGACTGGTTTGATCTTCTTGCAGTCCAAGGCACTCTCAGAATTTTCCTCCAGCACCACAGATCAAAAGCATATATCTTGCTTCGCTCAGCCTTCCTTACAGTCCAGCTCTCACAGCCATAGGTTACTACGGGGAATACCATTGCTTTAACTATGCGGACCTTTGTTGTCAGTGTGGTGTCTCTGCTCTTAACTATTTTATCAAGATTTGTCATTGCTCTCCTCCCAAGAAGTAAACGTCTTCTGATTTCCTGGCTGCAGTCAGCGTCTGCAGTAATCTTTGCGCCTAGAAAGACAAAGTCTGTCACTGCCTCCACGTTTTCTCCCTCTATTTGCCAGTTCTCAATCAAGCTGGTTGCCATAATCTTAGTTTTTTTTAGGTTTAACTGCAACCCAGCTTTTGCACTTTCTTCTTCCACCTTCATCATGAGGTTCCTCAGGTCCTCCTTGCTTTCAGCCATCAAAGTGGTATCATCTGCATATCTGAGACTGTTAATGTTTCTTCCAGCGATTTTAACTCCAGCCTTGGCTTCATCAAGCCCAGCACGTCGCACGATGTGTTCTGCATACAGGTTGAATAGGTAGGGTGAGAGTATACAACCCTGCCGTACACCTTTCCCAATCTTAAACCAGTCCGTTGTTCCGTGGTCTGTTCTTACCATTGCTACTTGGTCGTTATACAGATTCCTCAGGAGGCAGACAAGATGACTTGGTATCCCCATACCCCCAAGAACTTGCCACAATTTGTTATGATCCACACCGTCAAAGGCTTTAGAATAGTCAATAAAACAGAAATAGATGTTTTTCTGAAACTCCCTGGCTTTCTCCATTATCCAGCAGATATTGGCAATTTGGTCTCTAGTTCCTCTGCCTTTTCGAAACACAGCTTGTACATCTGGCAATTCTCGTTCCATGAATTGCTGGAGTCTACCTTGCAAGATCTTGAGCATTACCTTACTGGCATGTGAAATAAGTGCCACTGTTTGATAGTTTGAACATTCTTTGGTGCTTCCCTTTTTTGGTATGGGGATATAGGTTGATTTTTTTCCAATCTGTTGGCCATTCTTGTGTTTTCCCAATTTGCTGGCATATGGCATGCATCACCTTGACAGCATCATCTTGCAAGATTTTAAACAGTTCATCTGGGATACCGTCATCTCCTGCTGCCTTGTTATTAGCAACGCTTCTTAAGGCCCATTCAACCTCACTCTTCAGGATGTCTGGCTCTAGCTCACTGACCACACCATCAAATCTATCCCTGATATTATTATCCTTCCTATACAGATCTTCCGTATATTCTTGCCACCTTTTCTTGATCCCTTCTGCTTCTGTTAGGTCCTTGCCATCTTTGTTTTTGATCATACCCATTTTTGCCTGGAATTTACCTCCGAGGTTTCTAATTTTCTGGAAGAGGTCTCTTGTCCTTCCTATTCTATTATCTTATTCCATTTCTGCGCATTGCTTGCTTAAAAATAATTTCTTATCTCTTCTGGCTAACCTCTGGAATTTTGCATTTAATTGGGCATATCTCCCCCTATCACTGTGGCCTTTTGCTTTCCTTCTTTCTTGGGCTGCTTCCAGTGTCTCAGCAGACAGCCATCTTGCCTTCTTGGTTTTCTTTTTCTTTTGGGACTTTTTTGTTGCCGCCTCCTGAACAATGTTGCGAACTTCTCTCCATAGTTCTTCCGGGACCCTATCTACTAAATCTAGTCCCTTAAATCTATTCTTCACCTCCACTGCATATTCATGAGGAATATTAGTGAGCTCATA
The DNA here is from genome assembly GCF_057233095.1 of Heloderma suspectum. Classification (NCBI taxonomy): domain Eukaryota; kingdom Metazoa; phylum Chordata; class Lepidosauria; order Squamata; family Helodermatidae; genus Heloderma; species Heloderma suspectum. Next base: position 94,581,004 of record NC_139458.1, read on the forward strand.
TCGAACTGATCTGTGGGTCTTCCCTATTCTCTTTAGTGTGATACTAAATTGTGCAATAAGAAGTTTGTGATCTGAACTACAATCAGGTCCAGGTCTTGTTTTTACCAACTGCATAGATGTCCGCCACCTTTGGCTGCAAAGGATGTAGTCAATCTGATTTCGGTGTCGACCGTCTGGTGAAGTCAATGTATAAAGTCGTCTCTTAGGTTGTTGGAAGAGAGTGTTTGTTATGCACAGTGAGTTGTCTTGGCAAAATTCTATCAGCCTATGTCCTGCTTTATTTTGTTCTCCCAGACCATGCTTGTCTGTAATTCCAGGTGTTGTTTGACTACCCACCTTAGCATTCCAGTCTCCTGTAATGAAAATAACATCTTTTTTTGGTGTACTATCCAGTAGGTACTGCAGATCCTCATAGAACTGATCTACTTCTGCTTCTTCAGCATCTGTGGTTGGGGCGTATATTTGGATCACTGTGATGTTAAATGGCTTACCCTGAATTCACATTGAGATAATTCTGTCATTTTTTGGATTGTATCCAAGCACTGCTTTAGCCATTTTATTATTAATTATGAAGGCTACTCCATTTCTTCTGTGGTCCTCTTGTCCACAGTAGTAGATCTGGTGGTCATTTGATGTGAAGTGGCCCATTCCAATCCATTTCAGTTCACTGACACCCAAAATGTTTATATTTAATCTTGACATCTCCCCAATAACCACATCCAATTTGCCCTGGCTCATAGATCTTACATTCCAGGTTCCTATGGTGTGTTGATCTTTAGAACATTGGATTCGTCGTTCACCACCAGCACGATCGGCTGCTAGCCGTCCTTTCGGCTTTGAGCTACCTGCGTCATCACATCTGGGGCTAGTTGAACTTATCCTCTGTTCCTCCCCAGTAGCATTTTGACCATCTTCCGACCTGGGATTCCCATCTTCCGATGGTATACCATCATATCTGTGGTTGTACTGATCCATTTCATGGCAAGAATACTGGGATGGGTTGCCGTTTCCTTCCCCAGGGATCGTATTTAGTCTGACATCTCTGCCATGACCTTCCCGTCTTGGGTGTCCCTTCATGGTTTAGCTCATGACGTCATTGAGGTGCTCAAGCTCCAGCACCACAACAAGGTAACGATCTCCTTTGCTGAAGGAGAGAATTATAGATATTCTGTTATCAGAACTTTATTCACATTTTCTTGTGTGGGCCATAGGCCATTCACGTATACAAAGCAGCTAGAACAAATTAGGGCAACTATGGTGTAAAGTCAAAATCTTAAATGATTCACATACATTATTTAAAATTAATTTAAATTAAACTGCTTCCATATTTAAATTGATAATTATAATCTGAGAGTTAAGACAACTAAAGAAACCATTAAATCAAGGCATCCCAGAACAGTCAACTGCATTATCAAAGATAAATTTTGCATGAATTCTTGATGCTGCCAAAGCAAAGAGAGAGACCTTGTGAGTTACAGTGGAATCTATATCAGACAAAAGATTTTTTTAAAAAGCTTCTCTGGAACAGTGTTACAATACAGGTAAGACAAAACCCAAAAATTTAAACTTTGGTTCAGAATATAGAGAGGGACAGCAAATAATATGGCAATCTCTGGAGCATCACAAATACGTAAATGTTGAGCCAGAGGAATCTGGGAATCTCTGCCATAAATTATCGCTGCTGGCATAGTTTGTAAATGAAGAGCCATAAAAGCTTGCTTAAGTTTTGGAAATGTAAGCTTTGTCAAATAGGCGGCTCTTTGGTGATCATATTTGTAGAGCCTGTATCATTTTGAAAATTTTGAATTATTAATAGCCTGTCTGTCTAGAAAAAACACTGTGACCAAAAATACATTCACGAAACCTCTCTTTTGAGTTCAAAGTAGAAAATACATCAATTGAAGTAAAATAGGATTGAAGTAATTTAAAATCCCTTGAGCTCAAGAATTCACAGTTTGGCAGCTGTTGATATTGTTATCATATGGGTCACCACTGTTGAAATAATGTCTGCTGGTAAAATCTCTGTGCAGCACCTAGGTTTCTATAAGGGCCTTGAATGGATTATTTCCCTATCATTTGGAGCCCATCTTTGCCTGCCAATGAGAATCAGAATGCATAACTATGTTCTTTGTAATTAAAAAAAAAAAACTATAAAGAGACATCAAAGACTTGGCTATAGCCATCTGATTGCAGAAACAGAGTTAGGAGAGGCATGCGGACTAGTGCAAGGACATCACATAATATTAACTCAGAAATCAATATACTATCATGTTGTTCATTCCATACCTGTTATGAGTGGGGACCAGCAACAAACTCTGCTCTATTCTTTCTTTGCAGCAGATTTGATTCTGGAACAGACTTGAGGTATACTTGACAACTTACTTGGGCACCCATGTGCTTTTTCTTCAGGACAAATAGCAGTTCCGGGGAGATTGGATATGTGTGTTGGGTGGGGTGGGGGGAGCAACAGGGAGGAAAAAATTTAAAATCCTCCTTCCTTGCATCACTGTCCCAATCTGGATCGAGCCATCCTGCAATTGCTATTTTTCTTTAAAAAAAAAAAAGTCCAAAAAAGTTCAGTCACACATTTCTTATCTCATATAGTTTGGGCCCATAAATATTCTGCCACCTAAATGAGTGAATGGTGGAAACTGGGGTGTACACCATGCTTCCAAACCTTTTGACTCTAGAAATGGTTTTATTTTCTGGGATTATAACGGAAGGATATGTGAAATACAATCCAACCTACAATGTTGAAAATAAAAGCAGACAAGTTCCAAGGGAGAGTGAAAGGCAAAGCATGATGTAATATCCATGCCCTGTTGTTTGACACTCAGTTACAGAATCCCAGTGGTTCTAATCGCAGAGGCTCTAATTGGCTTATCAGTTGGAATGAATTGGTCCTTTTTGTTTAATTGCTGAACCAAGGGGTCATCAGCACTTGTAGTGAACTGAATCTACCTGAATCTACCCCCAGATCAACTTCCTGGCCATGTTGTATGAGAGACAGCGAAAAAAAGCTCCCTATTTACTTCCACTGTACCTTTATTTTGTCATCAGTCATCTATTTTTCTCAGCTTATGTCAGAGGCAACCTCCCTTGCAGGCAGCTTGGCAGGCAAGCTCAGTGCTGATGGGAAGATGATCTAGGAGGTGAGGCAAAGCAAAGCGGGGGGGGGGGGGGGATAGAATAGCAGTAGCTGGGAAGCAGGGACCTGAGGAAAGGATGGTTATTGGCAGTAGAAAGATAAAAGGGGACCTTAAGGATCGTCTCCCATATATACCTTCTTCAGAAGTCCTTCTCCTGGTGTTCCTGCTGAATGATGGGAGGCTGGTGGCTACTGAAGAGAAGGCCTTTTCAGTGGTGGCAACCTGGTTGCATCATGCCCTCCCCAGTCAGGCTTGCCTGGTGTCTTTTTGGCAGCAGGTGAAGAGCTCTTTATTTCCTCAGGCTTTTCAGTCCTTCAGTGTTTGTTTGTTTGTTTGTTTGTTTAATGTGTTAATGTCTTTTTAGATCTTTGCACTGCTGCTGGCTTTTTACCTTGGTTTTTACTTTGGTTTTATTCTGTTTGAAACTCCAGATTTTTATATTATATTACGTTACTGTACTGTTGGTTTTAAATTTTGATCGGTGAACTGTCCTGAGAGGTTTTGCTAATGGGTAGTATAGAAATGTAATCAGTAAATAAACAGAATAAGAGGAAGAGGTATGGAGAGGGCAGGGAGTTGAGGAGAGACCTGTGACAAGGGAGGGCGGGAGAAGCGAAAGATCATGTGTGCTGTTGGTGGAGTAGGAGCAGTGTGTTAAGCGAACACAGAGCTAGATTTCGTATTCATATGTGTTTGATGCTTTAGATTTAAAAAAAAAAGATGGAATTGCTGCACTGTGCCTTCTGATTGGTAGCGCTAGGAGCCCTCCATCTGGAAGCACACCTAATGACTGTGAATCTTTCTCCACTGGAATGTGACACCCATCAGATTTGGTATAGACAAGTATCCTACATAGGTCAGCATTTCAGAGGGTGGGGAGGAAGGTCAGTTTGCTGAACCACTGCATACCCAGCTATGTTTCACCTGCTAGTGTGGATGAACCTAGTGGGATCTAAGTGACAAAAAATGTGCTATACCTGTGCAGTTGTAGACACTGAGATGTAATTTGGCATGAGGCTTAAAGTAGAAAAGCAAAGTAAGGTGATGTTAGAGGTCTCCCTGGTCTGGAAGCACCCTTAGAGTTGATTGCAGTTTAGACTGTTGGGATAGACACAAAAAGAGACACAGAAGGAAAAGTTTGCTGCCTCTCATTGGAATCCATTTGTTTCCACTACGTTCTGCTTGTATATTTATAAATAAAATGGATAAGACCCAATGTGTTTCTAGTGCTGCATCATATTCAGTGGAAACAACATCCAGTGCTGCCCCTGGCCTTTTCAACACCTGGAGAATTGGGAAATAACAGCACACTGATTTGAAATAACCCATACCAGCTTTTGCAGCAAGCATCTGTTAAATAAATAAATGCACACATTATTTTTCTAAATTCAATAACAGTTCAATCCACTTGGAAATTCAGCCCCTCTTTTAGCATAAGGAATTGGAACAACACTCCTATATCCAGCCCTTTCACTCACAAAATCCAGCTCTGAGTTAAGTTCTGGGCGGTATGTTGTTCATTCTTATGTCTGTTACATTCTTGGCAGTTGTTTCAACTTACCAATAAAAGCCAAATAAAAGCCAAACCCTAGAAAGGGTAAAGATGTTTATCTATGTACAACTCAGGGCAAGATGTGCTTCCAGGCAGATCAAGTGATCCAGTGTGAGATAGCATTGGAGTCATACAACCATTGCAAGTTTTAACTCATATTTACTAGATGCAATGCATATACTGCCTTTTAAAAAACAGCAGTCTTTTGAAGACAGAAAACCGTACACCCATAAATAAACACACACACACACACAGCTGCTTTTTGTAAGGTATTAAAATAAATTAAACTTTTGAAGATGCAGTCACCTTCATAAAGTATACCAATTTTGAATGAGGTTATATAATTGTGTTTTCTTTGGTCTTTTGCCCTAATACCATTTCATCAGTTTTGACAAGATAGCATATTTATGTATCTTATTATTTCTCCTTACAATAACAGAGAGGACAGATATTTTCTAGTGTTTTGCATTATATATTCTAGCTGCAACTATCATATAAGAAACCAGATCAAGACAATCTTTATTGTATAGCAAAAAACTTGATTTACGTTATGGTATAAAAATAAATTCACAACAATATCAAAGGATCAACAGTAATTTTATACTAGTAATCATTCCGAAAGCCATGTTAATCTTATTCCCAAATTTCCAGGGTCCACCACATATAGAAATGCCTTTCTTATCTTGTCATACGTGCCTGTTATCTGTTATGTAGCGTGACGGGCAGGAGGGGAGTGAGAGAGACTGAACAGGTTTGCATTACATGAAAGCCCACCCTGCGATTAAGCTACATGGTGCGGGTTGCGCCCGATAGACGATTGGGCTCACTGTGGGTTGTTCTCCCTCTCTTTCCCCTTGGTCCTCCAGCCAGCATCCCATGTCCTTTGCAGCAGAACTCACCTTGTCCGCTCATCCCCTCCCCACTCCAATCTCAACCCCTTTTCATTCCCTGGCTTAAAAAAAAAAAAAAATCAGCACCAGACATTTACACAGATAGGGCCGTTTTATACATACACACACACACACACACACACACACACACATATAGGCTCCAGAAATACACAAATGTGTTTGTAATTTTTTAATTATTAGTTTACTGCCATGGGTACTGCAAATGGGACCCAGATCTTTCTTATAAGGACTTGCTGGAGACCCGGGGACATGTGAAATGGAAGCAGGGCACCCACACGTGTAAATTCAGCACTTAAAACTAGAGGATTACCTTGCTAAGTGGGCAATCTTGTCCCCTTTCCCTGACCTGTCACTGTCAATGGTGTGCAAATTAGCCTATATGCAGTCTCATCTTCTCAATTTCCTGGCATGTTTCATATTGCACTTCACTGCCTTTGACAGCTGAAATATACAAAGATATTGGTGATACTGGACTGCCGTAAGTGCACACTTGCGCACCTCTGAAAGGCAGACATCATCATCACCATAAGAACACATTTGCACACATTTCTAGGGCCGAATACACACACACATGTAACAGCCCCATTTGCACACCTGTCTGGGGCTGAAAAAATGCAAAAATGAATTAGCAAACAAGTGATAGCCCCTCCAAAGTGCCGTTTGGGCACCGTTGGAGGGGCTGTCACTGGCAAAGGAAGCTTGAGGCAGCATGGGCATGGTCGTGAAGAGCAGGGGATTTTTGCCACTCTTGCCAAGCAGCTCTGTACCCAGTCGCTGCAATACACAATGGGTTGGGTATACCAGGTTCCGGTGACATGCCAACCCATCATGGGTTGAACAACCCGAAGAACAAGCCATGAGTTGTCAGGGTGGCTTGTTGCCCACTAATAAGCCACCATGTGGGAAAGGGTCTGGATTCGGACAACACAGCAACCCAACATGGCTTATTACCTATGTTGGGTTGTCGTGTTCCTGTGAACCCAGTCACAAACAGACAGACCATCTGGTTATAGATTTAAAACCATTTTCTTCCATTAAAGCACAATGAGGCTACTTCCAGTTTTCCAAATATAATCCAATTTATAAACATATATAGACCTTCCAAGATCCTGCCTTCAATTAATCATACAACCTTGGATACAAAGAACAGCAAGAGTTGTTCTGCGTGCGCACCAAGGCTCTGCTTTCCCCTGGGGCCCCCTGAAAAGCCACTTTTAAGGATTGGACTTTCATCTGCAATGGTGTGTGATGCAACATGGAGGTCTGTAGCCAGGCAATTGGCAGGAAGGGGTATCCCCCCCCCCACTGCCCCACACGTGTGAGGGAGTGCAAGTGCCTTCTCCTCACATATAGGACTCTTTGGATACAAAGCATAACTTTTAAAACTTGTTCTGTTGCAATGCTGAAAAGACTTTATATATTCAGGACAGAAGGGCTTGGTTCCCATTTTGCCCTTCTGTGAACAGAAGGAGCTCTTTCCATTCACAGAAGGGCCTTTGATACAATAGAGGCTCCCACTGATGGAAGTGGGGGAGGAGATTTTTACTAATCCCCCTTCAGCCTCCCATGCCATCTCCCATGCTGTGCCAGAAGGTCCCTCAATCCTCCAGCGAAGATTTTCAGGAGGCACAGGAAGGCTGCATGTGTGAGTAAGGAGAGAACTGGTGAAAATCACCTCATCCTTTCCATCTTGCTCACGCAATCTTGGGATCGGAGCCAATTTTTTTTTTAATCTTCAGATATCACATTTAATCCTTTTAAATGTAGTTAGATTTCTGAAATTATACCCTTGCTTGTTTACTGTCCTAATATATTCACTTAGTTGTAAGTAATCAAAGCAAGGAGCAGATGGATTATTCATGCAATATGTAATATCATCAAATCACCATACTTGCATATGGTTAAGTAAATCCTTATGTTTGTACAAATTTCCTCTACAAATTAAAAAGGCCTAATTCTCTGTTTGTATATAGCTAGTGATGCTGCTAAATTTCGTAAGTAGCCAGATCCTTGGCTGAAACTCATCATTTCTAATGCTCACCTTTGTAGTGAGCCTGGATAAATGTATTACAAATTCACTATTAAGTCTGGAATTGATTGTGAGCTTCAGAGCACACGCAGTTTGCATCTAAATAACACCGTATCTGTGCATGTGCTAAGTTGGGTGGGTTTAACGTCTGAATCATCTGGTGCATCCACCGCTGCTTCCCTTGTCTTGATCGCCACTGCACCTCTGGCTCCATGAAGAGGACTCTGCAGGTCCATCTCTTTCTCTCCTCCATATACTGGCAATCAGCAAGTAAACATCACATCACCCAGACAGGCCACACAAAAACAACCAATCAGGATGGGGGTACATAACGTGGTAACGCATGATGTCATTCCAGACAATGTGATTCCAAACTACAACTTCCAAGATGCACTTTGATATCACACATGTGCAAAAACTCATATGCACAGAACGAGATCTCATCTTAACAGAATACTCTTGTCCAAGCCTACATGGATGAATTTGTTACTTTCCAAGGAAGCAACAAATTTACTTGAAGTAAGTCCGCCCATAACTATATCTAACAGCACCTATATAAGAACTTGCCTGACTCATTTTAATAGATCCTTAATATTCTTAAGCAATGCTGGCTCCAGGATTTTGCGGGCCCTCAGGCAAAACACCCTCAGTGTCTCCAGAACCTGGAGGAGGTGGGACATGCAAATGAAGAATTCTGTAACTTATCTTAAACTACCTCAGATCGTTTCTGTGCAATGTGGAAATGTTAGGTTGGTGGGCCCACTTTTCCTTTATGGCCATAGCAAATAAACTAACAATTGCCGAGATCTTTATCAGGGAAGAGCAAACAAGAGATTTTCACAGTAGTCAAGATTCTCTGAACACCACCTTGAAGCTTGGTTCACCTCACTTCCTGTGTACAACTGCACTTTATGTTTCATTCAAATGGGAAAAGTGCACATCTTGAATGGGGAAAATGTGCATTTTTAAAAAAGAGCACACCCAAATGCACACTTTCCCCCCATAAAATAAAGCATGAAAATGCTCATTTGGGGGGAAATGTGCATTTTTAAACTGCGCATTTGCAAATGCAGGTTCATGAACTCGTGAACATTTTCAGAGATTATGTGTTCCTGCTTGCATTTGTGTTTGGGATTGCAAATGGAACATGTTCACATAATTTGCAAACATAAATGAAATTCTCATACATCCCTTAAATAAATAGGAATGTAAATAATTTTAAATAGGCATCTTCTAACCTCACTGGTAACATTTGGAGCAACAGTAACAAAAAATACTTGAGGAGAAAGATCTTTTAAACTGCATATATGGCCCTTTCAAAAATGCAAACAGCCCTTCAGCCGCACTATACTATAAAGAAGAGACGTTACTCACTTTCTATTTACCTTTCCAAATGTTTAAACTTCTCTTAGGGGAAGATTTCTTCCAACTTGGTCAGGCTTCACAAGTGTAGTCAGAAGGTCTTACTCTGAGCTGTCTTGTAGGGCTTCTTTTACCTTGAGAGTTTCTTCTTATGATCTCTGTACCTCATTGCAGTGAGGAAAGGAATTATTAGAAAAAATTATTAACAATTTGTGCTACTTAGCCAACAATGCAGCCATTTATACTATTTGTCTTCTGGACAGTAACACTTCCTACCCAAGCACCTTATATCAACATGTCTTACTAGGTCTTTGGCCTACCACGTGGAGCCAATTTCACACAGCCTCCAGCTGGCTTGTTGTTCATTCGTTCAGTTGCTTCTAACTCTTCATGAGTTCATGGACCAGCCCACGCCAGAGCTTCCTGTCAGCCGTCACCACCCCCAGCTCCCCCAAGGTCAAGTCCATCACCGCCAGAATATCATCCATCCATCTTGCCCTTGGTCGGCCCCTCTTCCTTTTGCCTTCCACTTTCCCTAGCATCAGCATCTTCTCCAGGGTATCCTGTCTTCTCATGATGTGGCCGAAGTACTTCAGTTTTGCCTTTAAGATCATTCCCTCAAGTGAGCAGTCTGGCTTTATTTCCTGGAGTATGGACTGGTTTGATCTTCTTGCAGTCCAAGGCACTCTCAGAATTTTCCTCCAGCACCACAGTTCAAATGCATCTATCTTCCTTCACTCAGCCTTCCTTATGGTCCAACTGTCGCAGCCATAGGTTACTACGGGGAATACCATTGCTTTAACTATGTGGACCTTTGTTGTCAGTGTGATGTCTCTGCTCTTAACTATTTTACTCCACCTGGCTGTATGTTATATAAAGGTGCCATTTAGTTCTGTGTCCAGTTTTCAAAATTCCAGGCTGCAGCAATACCTCGTGCAGCCATTTTAGCTTCTCTAAAATGCTGTAGCAAGCAACCCATTCCACCCCCACCCCCCAAATCATGAGACCAGAATTTCAGGTGTAGGGTGGCTCTTTGCTGAACCTGTGACACAGCAAATGGCATAGTTTGTTGTAATATTGACAACAAACAACTGGTTGACTCAGACTTCATTCTGAATTGACTCATTGTGCTTGAGGCTTTTTAAGATACTGGGTTTTTTATGATATTGTATTGTATTTTTTTTCAAAGAAATAATAGAGTAGACCAAACAAAACAAAACTATAAATCCAAAGAAGAACATACTGAAGAGTTATTGTTTAAATATGTAAGAAATAACCCATCTATCAATAAATTAGTCCAATTGTGTTCATCCATTAGACACCCAACCTTGTTTAGTCACCCTATCTGTAAAGCATAAATTCCATAGCCATGTATACCATTGAGCAAACAGGCATATTATTACTTTATGAGCCATTTAACAATAAAGAAAATGACTAAGACCTTGTGATGCAAGTCACTAAGATTCCCCCCCCCAAATCCCAAACACAGATAATTTAGGATTCAGAATTCAATCTAAAATTAAATATCATTTTACTTGCTTCTACATAAGAACATAGCAATTCAGGGCTGTTCTGTTTGATCACACAAAGGATCACACAACCTTATCCTTTGGGGGTATTATCTCTGTAAGCCTTAACTCAACACCAACAGTATAGCATGACTTCTACATGTAAGAACATAAGAGTGTAAGAAGAGCCATGCTGGATCAGACCAAGGCTCCATCTAGTCCAGCATTCTGTTCACACAGTGGCCAACCACCTGACAATGGGAAACCCACAAGCAGGACATGAGTGCAGCAGCACCCTCCCACCCATGTTCCCCAGCAACTGGTGTACACAGGCATACTGCCTCTGATACTGGAGGTAGCATATAATCATCAGAACTAGTAGCCACTGATAGCCTTCTCCTTCAGGAATTTGTCTAGCGTCCTTTTAAAGCCATCCAAATTGGTGGCCATCACTACATCCTGTGGCAGTGAATTCCATAGTTGAACGATGCCCAGTATTAAAAGTCTTCCCTTTTATCTGTCCTGAACCTCCCACCAATGGGTAGTAGTGGATGGCTGGGGATAGCCATCCTCTGAGGCAATATCTCTGCTGTTCTCCTATGGAATACAGCAGCTACTGAATAATTGTTTTGTTTTGTTTTTATTAAAACATTTCCAGGGCACCCTATGCATATCTACCCAGATATAAGCTTTATTGAGTTCAAGGGGACTTATTCTCAGGTTCAACAGAGAAACTCAAAGCTGTCAGCAAATGGATCAGTGCAGGTTTCTGAATGCAGCACCTGGGGTCAGTTTAGACTATGTGAAAATGTGAAGTCTTGTGGTCTGTCTTAATAGCTGCAACAGCTTCAGGAGTATATGCAACCACTCGGCTTGTCCGAGCCCCACCACCACTATCATCCCGGCTACAATTCCATACATCCAGGACATATCCTCATCTATGAGAAAGTGTGCTATCTCGGGAATAAAAAAAAATCCATAGGTTCAGGAAATAGCACCACCTGGTGGACCACAATTGATGGACAACAGCTCTAACTCTTGTCTTGACAATGACGATTGGTGGACAATGGCTAGAGTTAAGAGTCATTGCACGCCACTTCTCTTTGGACCAAAGTAGATACGTTAATGTACATCACTTAGACTAGTTGTCCTTTCTTAGCTTAAAAAGCCACTTTGGGAGGGGCAATCAAGAGCCAATAAGCGTTGGAGGAAAGGATGCTTAACCCTTTCCTAACTCACTACTAGGGATGCTGGGAAAATTTGAGACAGACTAAAATGAGCTCGGATTGCTAAGAATCTGACCTGCGGAATCTGCTGTGGAGCACCCCCCCCCCCTCAGGCTTCACGGAGTCCCTGGACTTTTGGATGGTTTTTATTACTTTCCCGAAATTTACACATATTTTTCATAGGAAAATACAGAAGCTTCTCCTGAGGAAAAGTTGAATGGAATGGGGAACAATACGCTAAATGTTACATACTGAGGTAAATTATGTAAAGTCTCATGAAACCTCTTATGTAATTATTTGTGTATTTTTCTGCTTGACAAAAAAAATATTCGCATCCACCTGTGAGCGGACAGAACAAAAGGCACCTGACAATCTGCGAAACAGAGACGGAGCAGATTTTACACAGTTAGTATATCCCTAGCTCACTACTTCCCCACTCCAAATCACACACATCCCACAACATTTTTGTATTTTTTCCTTCTTTTTAGTTACTCAGGCATTTAGTCAGTGTAGTCTGGCCGTGTCAGTTCATTTGTCAAAGAACATTCTATGGCCCAGAGTCTAAGGCCTGGTCTACCCATGCAGGAAAAGAAGCTGGTAAATATCTTGAAATGCTAAAGTGGATGGTACCATTCCAGACTACAGGTTGTTATTGTTGTTCAGTCGTTCAGTCATGTCCGACTCTTCGTGACCCCATGGACCATAGCACGCCAGGCCTTCCTGTCCTGCGCACTCTCCTGGAGTGTGCTCAGGTTCATATTCATTGCATCGGTGATGCTATCTAGCCATCTCATCCTCTGCCGTCCCCTTCTCCTTTTGCCTTCAGTCTTTCCCAGCATCAGCGTCTTTTCCAGGGAGTTTTCTCTTCGCATTAGGTGGCCAAAATATTTGAGCTTCAGCTTCAGTATCTGTCCTTCCAATGAGCACTCAGGGTTGATTTCGTTTAGGATGGACTGATTTGACCTCCTTGCAGTCCAGGGGACTCGTAAGAGTCTTCTCCAGCACCACAGTTCAAAAACATCAATTCTTCGGCGCTCAGCCTTCCTTATAGTCCAGCTCTCACAGCCATACATTACTACTGGGAAAACCATAGCTTTGATTAGATGGACCTTTGTCGGCAAGGTGATGTCTCTGCTTCTTACTATGCTGTGTAGGTTTGCCATAGCTTTCCTCCCAAGGAGCAAGCGTCTTTTAATTTCATGGCTACAGTCTCCGTCTGCGGTGATCTTGGAGCCCAAGAAAGTAAAATCTGTCACTGCTTCCATTTCTTCCCCTTCCATATGCCAGGAAGTGATAGGGCCAGATGCCATGATCTTAGTTTTTTTAATGTTGAGTTTCAAACCAGCTTTTGCACTCTCCTCTTTCACCCTCAACAAGAGGCTCTTTAGATCCTCTTCACTTTCTGCCATTAGGGTGGTATCGTCTGCATATCGGAGGTTGTTGATAATTCTCCCAGCAATCTTAATTCTGACCTCTGATTCATCCAACCCGGCATTTCTCATGATGTACTCTGCATATAAGTTAAATAAGCAGGGTGACAATATGCAGCCTTGTCGTACTCCTTTCCCAATTTTGAACCACTCGGTTGTTCCATGTCCGGTTCTTACTGTTGCTTCTTGACCCTCGTACAGGTTTCTCAGGAGACAGGTAAGGTGGTCTGGTACTCCCATCACTTTAAGAATTTGCCAGAGTTTGTTGTGATCCACACAATCAAAGGCTTTAGCGTAGTCAATGAAGCAGAAATAGACGTTTTTCTGGAATTCTCTTGCTTTCTCCATGATGCAGCGAATGTTGGAATTTGATCTCTAGTTCCTCTGCCTCTTCGAAACCCAGCTTGTACTTCCGGTAGTTCTCGGTTCGCATACTGCTGAAGCCTAGCTTGTAGGATTTTGAGCATCACCTTGCTGGCATGTGAAATGAGCACAATTGTGCAGTAGTTTGAACACTCTTTGGCGTTGCCCTTCTTTGGAATTGGAATGTAAACTGACCTTTTCCAGTCTTGCGGCCATTGCTGAGTGTTCCAAATTTGTTGGCATATTGAATGCAGCACTTTAACAGCATCATCTTTTAGGATTTTAAATAGCTCAGCTGGAATACTGTCATCTCCGCTAACATTGATGTTACTAATGCTTCCTAAGGCCCACTTGACTTCACTCTCGAGGATGTCCGGCTCAAGTTCAGTGACCGCACTATCATGGCTATCAAGGACATTACTATCATGGCTATCAAGGACATTAAGATCTTTCCTGTATAGTTCTTCTGTGTATTCTTTCCACCTCTTCTTAATCTCATCTGCTTCTGTGAGGTCCCTGCCTTCTTTGTCCTTTATCATGCCCGTCTTTGCACAAAACGTTCCCTTCTTGAAGAGATCTCTAGTCTTTCCCATTCTGTTGTTTTCCTCGATTTCCTTGCATTGTTCATTTAAGAAGGCCTTCTTGTCTCTCCTTGCTATTCTCTGGAACTCTGCATTCAGTTGGATATATCCAACCCTTTCTCCCTTGCTTTTTGCTTCCCTTCTTTCTTCAGCTACTTGTAAAGCCTCATCAGACAGCCACTTGGCTTTCTTGCATTTCTTTTTCTTGGGGATGGATTTCGTTGCTGCCTCCTGAGCAATGTTACGGACCTCCGTCCATAGTTCCTCAGGCACTCTGTCTATCAGGTCTAATCCCTGAAATCTATTCCTCACCTCCACTGTATATTCAGAAGGGATATGATTTAGGTCATACCTGAATGGTTTAGTGGTTTTCCCTACGTTCTTCAATTTCAGCCGAAATTTTGCAAGAAGCAACTCATGATCTGAGCCACAGTCAGCTCCAGGTCTTGTTTTTACTGACTGTATGGAGCTTCTCCATCTTTGGCTGCAAAGGACATAATCAATCTGATTTCGATATTGACCATCTGGTGATGTCCATGTGTAGAGTCGCCTCTTGTGCTGTTGGAAAAGAGTGTTTGCTATGATCAGCATGTTCTCTTGGCAAAACTCTATTAGCTTTTGTCCTGCTTCATTTTGTACACCAAGGCCATGCCTGCCTGTTATCCCGGTGATTTCTTGACTTCCTACTTTAGCATTCCAGTCCCCTATGATGAAGAGGACATCTTTTTTTGGTGTTAGTTCTAGACGGTGTTGGAGGTCTTTATAGAACCGATCAACCTCAGCTTCTTCGGCATCAGTGGTTGGGGCATAGACTTGAATTACTGTGATGTTGAATGGTTTGCCTTGGATTCGTACTGAGATCATTCTATCATTTTTTAAGATTGTACCCCAGTACTGCTTTTCCCACCCTTTTGTTGACTATGAGTGCTACTCCATTTCTTCTAAGGGATTCTTGGCCACAATAGTAGATATGATGGTCACCTGAATTAAATTCGCCCATTCCTGTCCATTTTAGTTCGCTGATTCCCAAGATGTCGATGTTCAATCTTGCCATCTCATGTTTGACCACCTCCAGCTTACCTTGATTCATTGATCTAACATTCCAGGTTCCTAAACAATATTGTACCTGACTACAGGTAGGGACAATTTAAAATGCTCCCCCATGTAAAAACAACTCCTTGCAAGTTAAATGGCACATCTGGAAGAAAGGTTCTAGCCCAGCTGATTCCCTACTCCATTTTTTTTTATTAGTTACTTGCAGAAAGTTATTTGTCAATTATTTATTATTTCCTTGCCCCATTTGCTGTCCGATGTGGTCCAGTCCATTCTGCTATCTCTGTCACTTCATTTACACCTCACTGTGGTGCATGTGTAGACCAAATCTAACTCTAAAGTGATGGCAGTTTGGAGCTGAATTATTTGGATTGAAATAGCCAGGAAAAGTTGGATAAAAAAGCAAGAAGTGTTCCTCTATCGCACTAAAAACATATGAACTTCATTGCAGGATCCATGTAGACCACTGCTGTATCTAGAGCAGCCTTCCCCAAGATGGAGCCCTCCAGATGTTTTGGATGAGGACACATTCCTGACCATTGGACGTGCTGGCTGGAGCTGCTGGGAGTGGACTTCCAAAATATCTATACAGCAGCAGGGTGTGGAAGGCTTTTCTGGTGCATAAACATGCCCAAGAATGCATGGCATCCCTACTGTAACCTGAAAACACAGGAAAAAAGTACTACAGCACCTACAAATATGTTAGGGTGTAAGCAATTTGCTTTAGAGAGCAATCCTGTGTTCCTGGCAGAGCATCCCAGGGACCACAGGATTCCTTGGAGTTCCCCCTATGAAGCTGTAAGCACTGCTATGACCTTGGAAGGGGGGCTCCGTATCCAGTCCCTCCCTCCCGACCTCCCTCCCGACCCAACCCTCACCCCTGTAGCCACCATGGAAAGAACTGTGTCAGCTGCATTCTGAGGTTGCAAAAGTGACCTTGAAGCGGTCTGAAAGGGGGTGAAGGGAGGGGATAGGAGAGGTCAGGATACCAAGAATCTTATAGCCGCTCCATCCCCATCCACACCCCTGCCAGCATGCCTCCTTTAGACAGGCTCAGAGGCCCGTCTAGAGTCAAAGCGGAACAGCAGGAGCACAGAGAGGCAAAAATCACCTCCGTCGCTACTCTCCTGCCTTGCCAGCAGGAGCCCAGCAGGGCTTTGGATCCACAGACGCCTCAGAGTTTGCGGCGTCCATCTAACTAGGGTGCAACCCATAGGATCGCTCCCTTAGTCCTAGGATACCAAGTTGATCCCTGGTAGCCAGGAAAGGGATCAGAGTTCTTTGTGAAGAAATCCAAAGTGAATTTTAAAATAATGAGGTGTTTATTTTTTAAGTTTTTAAAATACAACTGTATCCAGGATGTAATATTTCTCTGTTGTATGTCAGGTATTCAAAGGTATACTATATCCGTACCTTGTGGTTCCATACAGCTTCCTTGGCTAATTAACGGCTGTTGATCGTTGTTCAGAATTTTTTTTTAAAAGCCATACAACTTTATTCCCTCGAACAAACACAACCAATCTGGAGATTTTACCATAATTCTCACACTTCAACCATCATTTAATTTACACTTCCAGCTGTTGTTGTCACTGTTGTAGTTTTTGGTTGCAGGTACCAGAGCAATTCCTTGAAAGAACAGTGCTTAAAAACAAAACTAAAAAGTAAGCCCTAAACCGTAGTCAGTCACACAGTTGAGCAATGAGCAGATACACGCTTAGTGCTTCATAGGCTATTTGTGAAACAACCGCTGTGTCAAGGGTTCTGATGGCTCTAATCAGTAGTGAAGTAATTTCATATGTTGCATAATGTTGTGCATGAAATTTGCCTGTCACAAGCGGGGCCTCGGGAAAAGAATTGGTATAGTCAGTCATACAGATACTGTCATACAGAAACTGGAGTGTGTTAGTAACAGGGGATAAGAACGTACTCTCATTAACAGCATGTCCTCCAGATGGATCTGACAGTGAGCTTCAGAAGCGCAGCCCAGTTTCCCCGCCTCCAATCCCTGGAGACCAGCTGTGAGGATGTGTTTTGCTCATGCTGGCCTGTTGACTCCTGGCATGGGAGAGACTAGTGTGCACTGTACAGTCTGCACTATATGGCAGATTATCCTGACAGAAAAGGTTACTGGCTAAGCACTACATCATTCAGCGGAGGGAACCAAAGAGTTGACTTCAGGAAATCTCCACATCTTCCTTGGCTGAGATGGAGTTCCTTAAAGTTCACTTTGCAAACATACAAATAGACCTGCTTTGTATGTCAGAAATATACCAACATCATATCCTATATAATAAGGGTGAAATATATTATCCAAGTGTGGATCCTTTTGTAGCCAAAATGGCACCATCCGCACACTAGATGGAGGTATCAGCAGATTTAGGGTTAAAGTTAGGCTCAATAAGGACTGAGCATGCTCAGTGGCTACAGAATGCTGTTTGACTTACTGTTGGAGGTGGTGGGAGGGAAACTGGAGAGTGGGAGGAATGGAATAGAATGGAATGGAATATCCTGAAAAAGGGAATGCCTGTTAATTCAGCCTTAAATGTGGACTTGCATGTAGGGATGTACAGATTTTGTTAAATTGATTCTGTCTGTGTTTCATGGATTGTCAGGTGTCATTCATTGCATCATCTGCTCATTGACAGAATTGGATTTTTTTAAGGGATGTACAAGAATTTCATTCCCCTTTGCTAATGCACACGTGTGCAACTGCACGTTTGTGGTAATGCACACTTGTGCAAATCCCTCCAAAAGTTATTTAAAAACAACAACAACATCCACAAGTCCATAGAATCCATGTGACTCAGAAAAAGCCAGTCCACTGCAGATATCCCTATTTGCATGACACATCTGAAAGACAGGCTGTCTGGGCCATGAAAGTTTAAGCCACAATACAGTTGTTAGTTTTTAAGGTGCCACAGGACTCTGTTGTTTTTACTATGACAAGCTGCCTCTCTTGAAGGATGAAAACGGAGGCTGAAAGAAGCATCTGGAGCATCCATTTAACATCTTATTTTGCAGATGGTTTACAAATGTTCAGTTTTCTTTTTTTCTTCCATCCTGCCCTGTCCCACCCCAAAAGAGAAAAAAACACTTCTGGGAACTTCAAGTGAAATGAAGAGCATGCCACTCCCTCCTGGGTATGAAAAAGAACCATAAATATAAGTAGAAGTGTTCTTAAACTTTGACAACTGATAGCTGTCTGGCTTGGTCTCCTGAACAGTATGTGCATGTTAATGCCTGTCAACATTTGACGAGGATTTGGAAATGAACTAAGAACATGGATTTTAGAATGTGGAGAACAGAACGGGAAGGGACATTGGGAAGAGCTTTCGCACGGCATATGGAACGATGGCCTGGATCCAGCATTCCCTTTTGCCAGTGGAAGTGCTCCCCAGCGAGGGGGGTGGTCTTCACCGATTATCCCATCTGCCTACAGCCCCCAGGACCAGCTCCCATGCTGCTTCGGAGAATCCCCTAACACTCCAGATAGGGGACTGCGGGGGGAAGGGGGAATTGCAAAGATTGCCTTCTCCCCCATTCTGCTGACAGAAATTCTGTGCCGGATCACACGGGCCTTCCATGGATAGAAGGGGCCCTTCTGTCTGCAGAAGGCAAATCCTATATCCCATCCAGTGTCAATGATAACATTCCCATGCATTTTGGGTGGGCTGTCAGCATCTACCTCCCACAAAGTCTTCATGGTCAAGCAAGTTATTAATAGAGTGTGAGACCGTCATGAAAATAGCTTTCTGTTGCAGTTGTCAGCCATTCCGATCACACAAGGAGAGTTGCAAAAGCCATGCCACTGTTTAAGATAAAAAAATTCTTACATTTCCCCGTCCCCCCATAAACCCACAAGGGATCCACATGAAGGCCAAACAGCGTACCAGTCCAATGCTATACATGGGGTAGGGCATGGGAGCAAGTAATGGGCTTGTGTACACCCTCCATCCCACAGTGTGTCCACCCCATTCTCACCATGTGAGCGAGAACACTTCTGTCTCTTTGGCGAAAGGAAAGGGTCCCCCTTGTGCCTCTTGCCCTCAGAGGGCGAGGCTTGGAGATGAGGCAAGGCTTGGGGAGAGCAGGAAGCGGGGCCCACGGAGGGGGCTCAGCCCTCCACAGGCCGGACTGAGCCCCAGCATGGGGCTGGATTAGTCCTACAGGCTGGAGGTTGACCTCCCCAGCTCTGCATGTATATGCCTGTATATGCCTCGTATATGCATGCATATGCATGCATGTATATGCCTTGCCCATGCAATCCATCTGTCCCTTTTCATGGTAGATTGCTTGGGAAGGTTGTCCACACCTCATTAAGTGACATGTTCTACACACACATGGCGAGGGCTGCTTGAGGGCCTCATGGTAGCACCCCATCTTCAACGTGCCAGGCTACTACATGAATCAGCCCCACCGTCTTGTAAAAGTATCTCATGCGTATTTGGCTTAGGGTGGCCATGTGTCCTGCTTTACAGAGGACAGTCCTCTCTTTGAAGGCGTCCTCTGTTCGAAAGTCTTGTTTAAAGATAAAGAATCCATCAGAAGGGAGATCAGGAGCCTTGAAGATGCCCAGGCACAGTTAGCAGCTGGACTACAGGCTGAGCAGGCACAAAGGTCACCTGGCAACAGTTTTCTCCACTATGGTGGGATGCAATATCTATTTAAATTATAGGAATGATGTATACATGTGCATCTATACACATGCAAATGTTATGCAAATCTGTGTCATCATTTGTCTTCTTTTTTTAGTGATTCATTTCCTCTTTTTTGGTGATGCAGAAACGGCCCCTAGTTTGGTTCCCTTCACCTTGCAATCCCAGTTATCTAGAAGTAGGGTTTGTTGGTTTGTTTTTCCATTGATCAAGTTGTCAAACTTGTTTTGAATGCTTTCACCTGATTGAGTTCCACATGGATTTCGCCATATGGGTGTGAGTACAAAGCAACCGTGCAGACTGCGAGAAGAAAATATTTGGCCATAAGGTTTTGGTCACCTTCCAACTTGTCTGTTTACATAACGTCTTCATGTATGTGCTTCCTGCTAACTTAAAAAGTATTGCCGTGCTATCTTTAAAAGCCGCTATCACCCCACAGCCAGATAAATTTCTAGAAAGTTGCCTGGTGGTGGCTTCAACATGAACCTTAAAAAGATTTACAGAGCAATCCTATACATGCCTCCTAAGAAGTAAGAGTTATTGAGTTCAATGGGACTTCAGGTAACTGAGCATAGGATTGCAGCCTTCATTAGGGAGGAAAGATGACTGATGTGTCAATTGAGCATTACTCTTTATAATGTCTTCATTTATGTCTGTATTGTAAATCCGTGTATTGTAGGAGATTTGCAAGAAGGAATTGCATCACACGGCTTTCTGGCATTAGTTGATCCTCTATATTTGCTGGAGAAATGAATGCTTGTGAATGGGTCCCATTGTGCTCCTTGAATGAAGAATATCCCTCTGAAGGAATAGTCATTATACTATTTACTCAAGGAACAAATTAACCTTGCAAAGAAGAAAAATATACAATTGACTGTAAATTTACTTATTGTTAACATGCAGATGACCTTTTTAAAAGACAGCTTCTAAATGCTTCCTGCATATTAGATCACAGAGATATAAATGAGAAGGAAAAGGGAGACAGAGATTGGCTTAGTAGCCATTTATTTTCCAACTTAACTTCGTTCATCTTTATCTAGTCAACACTCTCACAGGACTGTACTACCTCAGAATGCATCTGGGGTCCGCTGTATTCAAGCACAGTGAACCTACACAGCCCTGTCCTCTTAAAGACAACCCAGAACTCAGCCTCCCCTTCCACATTTTCTTGAGGAACCCTGCTGCAGGCCTGCATTAACAGCCTTGCCAGAAAGCTGCATACACCCCCTGTGAGAAGCCTGAATCGGTATCAAGGTTCAACAGACATCACAGGGTTTCTTTAAAAGGTGAAAGTTCCTCAGTGGCATAGTTATGGATGGACCTTGGTTGGGGCCAATGTTCAGGGAACCCAAGATGACCGCCCAGACAGTGGCAGTTGATGGGGGAGGCAGCAAACAGGCTGTGAAGCACCTGGGCCAGCATGGGCACCTTAAAGAACAGAGAGCGAGTGTTCGCTCAACTTTTACCTTTTATTTGTAGATTAGATGCTGGTCGCCGAAGCATCCTTTCTTCTTTGAAATAACATTTTATAGTCATGGAGTGGCTGGCCAGCCATGTACATAGCTACAGATGCTTGTTTTATTATTTTATCTGTAAAAATGAAATCTAACATTGCGCGAGCGGGCGTCTCCTTCCTCTCCTCCCTCTGCAGCCTCCACGCCACCCCCGTGTGACCCCCAAATCTGCTTTGGAGGCTCAGCCAACCCTCCAGAGCAGATTTGGGAGGGGGGGCACACAGTGGGCTGCAGGGGGAGGGGTAATCTGCTCCACCAGTGGTTTCCGTTCTGCTGGCAAATGGCCAGCGCTGGATCCAATCCTTTTTCTCTTTCGATAACAAAATTGTGCTTATTCCCAAGCAAATGCATTCAGCATCAGGGCAGCGGAAGCAAACACTATTGTGTTCCTGCAGTCATTACATAACTTTTGTAAACTGCCCAGAGAGCTTCGGCTATGGGGTGGTATAGAAATGCAATAAATAAGTAAATAAATAATAAAAAAACATTATAATGCCGTTAAGTGAGGATTGGTAAACTGTCTTTGTTTTTTGTTCTATCATAGCAGGAATGCAGAAGCAATTGCAACGTATGGAATGCGGGGGAGGGGAGAGCGGAGACATTTTAATGGTGTATTTCACAACTGAAGTAATGTGGGTGTCTGTCTAAAGGGCCCCCCTGCAAAACCATTAAGTCCAGAGCTAAAATTACTTAGCTGTACCACAGGAATCTCTAAGGTCTTCTCCACATCAGGTTTTTTATCCTACAACTTTACCAGGGTTTCTGCTTCCGGATTCTTTGTGGGATTAAGATGGGCTCCTTCACCCACATTTCCTGGTGTGTGCGTTTTCTCGGAGGATTGGCTTTATCTGCAAGTTTTATATGTTTCAATATTGAGCCATGAGATTGCACTGCTGTTATAGTGCACTTCCTCTTTACACAGACAAATTCAACTGCTTCTTTTTATTACCTCATTATCTCAATTTCAAATAAAGCCGCATAAATGGTCAGAAAGCACAGAAGAGGCACTGGAGGTTGATAAATATCATGTAAAGGACCTACAAACTTCCATGAGTGACCAATTTCAATCGCAGGATAAAAGCCCCATGTGGAGAAGCCCTAAGCCATGGTCTAGCAAACCCAAGACAGCACTTATCAAAATGGATTTCTACACCAAGGTTTGGCAACAAGCCTATTCTGCAGAAAGTGGGAATAAATATTTGCAAAAGAATAGCTATAAAAGAACAGAGAAATACTAAATGTTCTCTCAACTTTTACCTTTTACTTGTAGATTAATCCCATCCAGTCGATCCATTATAGCTTCTCCTGAAGTGAAGGCTTACCCGTTTGTGCTTGTTAGGTTGCATTGTAAATAGAGTTTCATTTATCCAGACTGTCAGATTTATGGGCGTGCGGCTTTGAAGTGAAGGACAAGATTCCATGCAAAGTCTTGCCGGAGTCAGAATTACATCACAATCTTCTGTTTCTCTTGGGGCAAGTAAAGTCAAGGGATGCTAGAATAATGGTTCAGACAATAAACCTGGCAGCTATAGAATGTTGGATTATACGGGGGGGGGATATCTTATATCGTTTCTATTAAAGTTGTTGCAGAGTGCGATGAGGCCCTCAAAGACAGCACAAAGCAATGTTTGAGAATTTCAAAAGCAAAACAGACTGGAAAACACGAATGCCTCTGGCCTCAGACATGAATGCAGCCACACTGCCTCCTAGTGCTTTATCCTAAAGGTGGTCTTTCTCCAGCTGGTCCACTATAAAACCTGGAATGGACCAGCTTATAGTTACATAGGAGGTTCTGGGACCCTAGCCAAGATCAAGGAAGGATCCATCTGTAACACCGCATCACTATTTCCCGAACGTACGTTAGCTGACTTGGCACGCTTTTTACTTTTTTAATAGAAATGGAAGGGACACTTTTCTCTCCTTGGCAGAATTGTCCGCCTCTAGCGGCAGCTGCTTTAGAGGGAGGAGACAAGGCTAGAAGAGTGAATCATGAGGGAGCCTTCTCTGTGAGGGGCACTCTGGGCTACTGGAGACATACGTTTTATCATCAGGTTCCAATCTGGCCTACCAAGATGCCCCAGGTGCCCCCCCTTCTGCTGGCCCCTCCCCTTTCCTCCAACCACCAATCATTTGGTGGTCTTCTGGCTTTTGTGCATTTTTCCCCGCATTCTAAAAAGTTGGAAGGACCTCGCAAGGTTTAGTTACTGGGCACTAAGAGCTGTAAGCATGTTGGTATTTCTTTGAGTTTTTGGCCCCGCCTTTTGCCCCACCCACGCCTGGAACACAGCCCCCAAGAGCTTCTCTGAAATAGGATTTGATTCTCGGGCTGAAAAAGGTTCCCAACCCCTGTTAAAAGCTGCCTTTATATTAAAGAAAAAACCAACAGTCCCCCTGTTGTGGACCCTTTCTGCATTTACAGCAGCTCCCAGACAGCGACCATGTGATTTCTGAGAGGCGACCTTTTAATTTGCAAGATTCCACAGAACTCAATGAAATGGCGCCATCTAGCGGCTGTTTTGATCATGCAACTTTCTGACTTAAAAAGCTAGTTCATTAGTTCTCCATCTTTTTGAGATGGAATAACTAGGAAATACCTCTAGATGTGCCCTGGAGGTTGACAACATCATGAAAAGGACCCACAAACGTCCGTGAGTGAGCAAGCACAATCGCGGGATGGAGCCCTTATACCTTACAGCACATGGGCTGTTGTTTCCCATGGCTCTATTCTCTCCCGACTAGATGGATAATTTGTACTCTGAGACCTCTACTGCCTTGGAAGGTAATGGCTGCCACTTCCTGCTATCCCCTCAAAAACTTCACCTCTACAATTGGCTGTTGTGGAAGTGCCAATAGGCAAGGTTTCCATGCTACCACTGGTAAAGATGTGACAGTGCATACAGCATGAAACTGTGCATTATTTATCAGACATAGCCCCTGTAGATGTTCTACAGGGAAGGCAAAAGCACCCAGGATTCTGTGATTCCCGGGTATTTAGGGTGTAGTGGATCCTGTACCCTATTTGGACATTCTTTGGCAGAGGGACCATGGATAGTTTCTCTGGGAAAGATACCCAGGCCTCCCCTGCCCCCCGCCCGAATTTCCACATTTATTTTTGTGCCCAGGAGCTTACCCACTTCCACATTATGCTTGAGAGCAGCCTTGTCCAACCCAGTGCTCTCCAGATGTTTTGGACTACAACTTCCAGAATTCCTGACCATTGACCATGCTGGTTGGGGCTGATGGGAGATAAAGTCCAAAACATCTTCAAGGCAACAGAGTGGGGACAGCTGCGTTAGACCATGCCTCCCAAAGAGCCCATTCAAGGAAGCATTGCCCTAACTGGGGCATGAAAACTGGGAAGTACTTGGCAGCTCCAGCCAAATCTCCAAATCTCCATGAACAGAGAAGCAACAAGATTTGTAACATGTTTCGCTTGCCTATTATTTTGCTATAACAACAACAATAGATTCTATCGTTATTCTGTAACGTTCTCAATTAGTTTAAGATAGCTGCAAATGGGATCTGCGGAAGCACTCCATACAGCAGGGGTTCAACCAGCGAACCATACCCTTTTTCATAATACTCCATTATATTCCCCCCTCCCTCTCCAGTTTTCCTCCCTTACCCCAACAGATAGACAGCATTCTGTAGCCACTGGATATGTTCAATCCTTATTGGGTTTTATTTATTCCTTTCCCTTTAGGGTGTTTTTTTTTTTCATTTTTGTACTTCTGCAAACCTTGGGGCTCCCCCAGGCCTGCTGATACCTCCATCTTATGTATTGCTGACAGAAAAAAAAATGGCTCACCTCCAAAGGACAAGCATTGCCTGATGGCACACTGCTAGGAGCTATGATACACGCGATGAGATTTTGAAAAGGAAAACAGCCCGGGCTGCTTTTCGTTTTAAAAAGGTGGGTGCTTAATTACACATATTTGCGTGTAACATGTAGTTTCCCCCTTAGGTATACCTCTAAAAATGTAATGGGTGAAGAAAACTTTGGAGCTTTCTTGTTTCCATTGCTATGGGTGCCCACA
The DNA here is from genome assembly GCF_057233095.1 of Heloderma suspectum. Classification (NCBI taxonomy): domain Eukaryota; kingdom Metazoa; phylum Chordata; class Lepidosauria; order Squamata; family Helodermatidae; genus Heloderma; species Heloderma suspectum. Next base: position 94,606,374 of record NC_139458.1, read on the forward strand.
GGAATATTCTGGGAAGGGGCGGATATGTATATAACTAGCATCAGAGACTCAGATGACCATTTCTGGTAGAGCTGGTGACTGAGTAACAGCGAGGCCTGGGCATCAGGTCTATTGTGCTGGGTTGACCTGACCACTGAGAAGCTTTTATACTAGGCCTATCCCGCTATTCTCAAGAGGTCACAGGTAACCTGGCGTCTGGATGACATCTTTCCACCCATGGCTGAAACCCTCAATTCTTTCCTGGCTCCCTTCACCCCCTCCAGTCCTTCATTAACTGCACTACTGCTATAATTAATTTCACATCCACACATATCCACACACTACATTTCCCTAAAGAATTCCAGCACGACAGGAGACTGGATAGCAACACTGGACTACATTGCAGGGTTGTCATACTCTACTTTAGCTCCTCTTCCCCACCCCCTTCCCCAGCAAAATGGGTATAACAACACTGGGCTACTTTGCAGGGTGGCATTTCTCACCCACCCACCCACCCACCCTCTGCCACAGCGTAAACTTTGAGCTGATAGTTTTCACCCATATCAACACTCCCACCCCACCCCAATGCCTGTTCTTGCTTTCTGAAGAAAGAAATTAGAGCAGCGTATCCTTCTAACCTGAAAAGATATCAAGTAGTGTCAAAAGCCTGAGGTCAGGTAACTCCTCTCAATTAAGAGTCTTCCAGAAAAAAACTTGATTAGAATTCATAATGATTCAGTCTCTCTGTGTTGGGGAAAATGGATTAATCAAAATCTAGGCAGCCTATAAATCCAGGCTTTTTTCTCTCTGCTTGTGAAAGGCAAATCCCTGTGCAAGAGGAGACACAGGTGCACAGTAAAGAAGAGGTTACTTTTCTTCTTCCTTTGAACCTTGGAGATTAAGAAATGGAGGCTCCAACTCATTTTAAGTCTCCTCTTTCCTTGAATCCTTTAATCCCTTCAAATTCTGGCACCGTTTCTCACCCATTTTGTTCATGTTTTTGTTCTAGAGTTTCTCGCCTGACAATCACATTGACCTTCAACTAACAGGCAAGGTTGGATATGCGACACCGGATCTGCAAACACTAGAGTTCTGGTTACAGCTTTTTAGGCTGCTTCCCACAGCCTCAGAACAACACTCTAGAAACAGTGGGCGTGAGCATTCTAGCAGGCTTAAATCCCAGAAATATGACTTCACAAATGACGATCCTGAAATGCCTAGTTCCATAAACTCAAGCTTGCTATATTTGCTGATATTAACTATCACTACCAACATGAAAATCTCTGCTGCAGCAACTGAGCTGGAGAAACCTCTTTACTTCCAGGGTAATTGGGAAAAAAAAGAAAATAAATAAATTCTGTCAGAGGTGGGCCATTATTAAGGGGGGGGGATTGGAGCCCCACCTTTTTTCTTGACCCATCCAACACCACCCACAAGAAAGCTAAAATAAAGAAAATAAAAAACATACCTGCGTGCAATTCCATGTCCACCAGTGAGTCTTACTCTGCGATCAGAGTCTTACTCTGTTCAGGAAAGGAGTGGATTCGCACATGCACAGGCTGACATCTCTGCCTCATCCCTGGACTACACATGAGCAAAGGACAGGAGTCAAAGTCCGCCAGTGATCCTTTCTCCTTGTCCTCCTGCTGTTGCAGGTGCAGCATCGGGCAGCAAATCACCAGCAGCTGGCATAGCAGTCAGGGCCTCCTGAAGGCCTGGTTGCCACATATCGGAGTGCAGAACCTTTTTCAGCCCGGGAGCCAAATTTCATTTTGGAGAAGTTTACGGGGGGGGGGGGGGTGACTTTCCAGTGGTGGGTGTGGCCAAAGGCAAAAGGGGCAGGACCAAAATGCCAGAAATACAGGATATTTCAACCTTTCAGAATGAGGGAAAAACTACTTTTTTTTAGGGAGGGGCCATAGCTCAGTGTGATAGAGCACATGCTTTTCAAGTGGGAGGTCCCAGGTTCGATCCCTGGCTTCTCCAGGTAAGGTGAGGGAAGATTCCTGCCTGAAACCCTCAAGAACCTCTGCCATTCAGTGTCGACAATTCTGGGCTAGATGGACCAATGATTGGACTCAGTATAAGGCAGCTTCCTATGTTCCTATGTACAAAAGCTGGGAAAACACCAAGCAATTGGTGGTTGGAGGAAAGGAGGTGGGGCAGGGGAAGTGGAGGTGGCCTTCTGGGGAATCGCAGAGGGCTGGACTGGTACCCCAGGCAGGGTGGATTTAACCCCTGGACTTGAGGTTCTACACCTCTGCCAGATATGATCATGTTCAGTTCCCTGAGCCAATCGGGGGAACAAAGAAAGAGACTGAAACATCTATAGAGGATGCCGAGAGCCAATGAGTGTGTGTGCATGTATGTGTGCGTGCATACGTGCATACGTGCGCTTTCCCATGTATGTGCAGAGGTAACAAATAATGGGCTGAGGAAACAAACGGACTGGTGACATCAGATGGACATCAGACTGAGTCGACTGTGAGCAGTTGTTTGTGTCAGTCAGAGCATCTCCACTCACTTTCTTCTTTGTGCTCCTGCCCTGCTGTTTAACTGGCTTCCTTCACTTCCCTCTTTCTGTGCAACGGCTTGCTTGTGGGGGAGACAAAGGGGGACTCCGAGGAGTGCTTCGGTGTTGTTCTCCGTTTCCCCTTTCTGTGCAATGGGTTGCTGGAAGAGGAGAGAGAGATGGACTCACAGAAGGGCTTTCATGTTGCTCCGTGGCGGGAGTGAGGAGCCTCTTTCAGCCCGAGGGCCAAATTTCATTTTGGAGGAGCTCTCAGGGTGGGGCTGAAGGCAAAAGGGTCAGAGCCATTATGCCAGCATATTTTAGCTTCAAGCTCTTCCTGCCAGTAACTCAGACTTAGGAGAGGCATTTCAACCATTTAGAAGGGCGGTGGGGGGGCAGGGGGAGGACTGCACAAAAGCCAGGAACCGCCAAACAATCAGTGGATGAGTAAAGGAGCAGGGCCATCTGGGGAACCCAGGAGGGCCAGAATTGGCTCCCAGGGCTGAGGTTCTGCATCCCTATTCTATGGGTTAGGGACTGTGGTGCAACTAAGGCTGGAACTCCTCAGGGCCTTGTATCCCAGCCCCCCCCCCCTGCCGCCGCCAACAACAACAACTTCCCAGAGAGCAGCAGACAATGGGGGCTGTGGCAAACAGGCCCCTGAGCCAGCCCGAGCATGCTGGTGCTGGTGGCGGTTACCAGAGTATCCTGTCTTTCTTCTTCTTAAAGGCATTTTATAGAATCATAGAATAGTAGGGTTGGAAGGGGCCTACAAGGCCACCGAGTCCAACCCCCTGCTCAGTGCAGCAATCCAAGTCAGAGCATCCCTGACAGATGGCTGTCCAGCCTCGTCTTGAACACGTCCAGTGTGGGAGAGTCCACCACCTCCCTAGGTAATTCGGTCCATTGTTGTATTGCTCTAACAGTCAGGAAGTTTCTCCTGATGTTCAGCCGGAATCTGTCTTCCTGTAACTTGAGCCCATTATTCCGTGTCCTGCACTCTGGGATGATGGAGAAGAGATCCTGGCCTTCCTCTCTGTGACAACTTTTCAAGTACTTGAAGAGCGCTATCATATCTCCCCCTCAGTCTTCTCTTCTCAAGGCTAAACATGCCCAGTTCTTTCAGTCTCTCTTCATAGGGCTTTGTTTCCAGTCCCCTGATCATCTTTGTTGCCCTCCTCTGAACCCTCTCCAGCTTGTCTGCATCCTTCTTAAAGTGTGGTGCCCAGAACTGGACACAGTACTCCAGATGAGGCCTAACCAGTGCTGAGTAGAGGGGAACTAGTACTTTCCAGGATTTGGAAACTATGCTTCTATGAATGCAGCCCAAAAGAGCATTTGCCTTTTTTGTAGCCACATCACATTGTTGGCTCATATTCAGCTTGTGATCGACAACAATTCCAAGATCCTTCTCGCTTGTCATGTTGTCGAGCCACGTATCCCCCATCTTGTAACTGTGCATTTGGTTTCTTTTTCCTAGGTGCAGAACTTGACATTTATCCCTATTAAATGCCATTCTCTTGTTTTCTGCCCTGCGCTCCAGTCTATCCAGATCACTTTGAATTTTGTTTCTGTCTTCCAAAGTATTAGCTATCCTGCCCAATTTTGTGTCATCTGCAAAGGTGATCAGCATTCCCTGCACCTCCTCCTCCAAGTCATTAATAACAGTGTTGAAGACCACTGGGCCCGGGACTGAGCCCTGCAGTACCCCACTCGTTAACTCTCCCCAGTTTGAGAAGGTCCCACTGATAAGCACTCTTTGAGTCCAATTCTGTAGCCAACTGTGGATCCACCGGATCGTTGTTTCATCTAGCCCACTTTGAGCTAGTTTGCTCATCAGGATATCATGGGGCACTTTGTTGAAAGCTTTGCTGAAGTCGAGGTATATGATGTCTACAGCATTCCCACAGTCCACAAGGGAGGTTACTTGATCAAAAAATGAGATCAGGTTCGTCTGGCAGGACTTGTTTTTGACAAATCCATGTTGGCTTCGAGTAATCACGGCATTGTTTTCAAGGTGCTTCCAGATGGATTGCTTTATCATCTGCTCCAGGATTTTCTCAGGGATTGATGTTAGACTGACTGGTCTGTAGTTCCCAGGTTCCTCCTTTTTACCCTTTTTGAAGGTAGGGACAACATTAGCCTTCCTCCAGTCATCTGGCACTTCCCCCGTCCTCCATGATTTCTCAAAGAGAATAGACAGCGGTTCTGAGAGTTCTTCTGCCAGTTCCTTTATTACTCTAGGGTGCAGCTCATCTGGCCCTGGAGATTTGAACTCATTCAAAGTAATTAGGTGTTCCTTGACCATATGCCTATCGATCTCAAGCTGCAATCTTGCCCCTTCAGCCTGTACTTTGCCTTTGCCAGGGGAATCATAGACCCTCTTTTGGGAGAAGACTGAGCCAAAGTAGGAATTGAGCACCTCTGTCTTTTCTTTGTCATCTGTTATCGTTTTGCCATCCTTATTTAATAGCTGAACCACCATTTCTTTCCTCTGCCTTTTACTATGCACGTAGCTGAAGAAAGCCTTTTTGTTGTTTTTAGCATCCCTCGCTAACCTCAGCTCGTTCTCAGCTTTAGCCTTCCTGACACCATCCCTGCAATTCTGTGCTACCTGCCTGTACTCTTCCTTTGCTACTTGGCCTTCTTTCCACTTCCGACATGTGTCCTTTTTTGTTTTCAGGTCATCCCTAAGCTTGTTGTGAAGCCACATTGGGTTCTTCTGTTGTCTTCGACCTTTTCTTCTTGTTGGAATGGTTTGTAATTGTGCCTTGAGAATTTCCTTTTTTAAAAGTTCCCACCCATCTTGGACTCCTTTTCTCGTTAGCGTCGCTTGCCATGGGACCTTATTGATCATTGTTCTGAGTTTATTAAAATCAGCTTTCCTAAAATCCAGGGTACATGTTTGACTACACTCAGCTTTTGCTTCCCTTAGAACCAAGAACTCAAGTGCAACATGGTCGCTTTCCCCCAGAGTTCCTGTAACTGCTACTTTATCCACTAAGTCATCTCTGTTGGTTAGGATCAAGTCAAGGATAGCCGATCCTCTAGTTCCTTCCTCTACTTTCTGTAGGAGGAAGTTATCCGCCACACAAGTCAGGAATTTCCTGAGGAGACATGTTTTGCAGAATTTGTCTCCCAACAAATATCAGGGAAATTGAAGTCCCCCAGTACTACGACATCTTGCTTCCTTAAAACATTGGCTATTTGCTTTTCAAAAGTTTCATCCTCATCTTCTCCTTGATTGGGTGGCCAGTAGTAGACTCCGACCACCACGTTCCTTTTATTCTTCACTCCATTTATTTTGATCCAGATGCTCTCGATGGGGCTACCAAGCTCCTCCTCCTGTATTTCTGTGCAGAGATATGTATTTTTCACATACAGTGCAACCCCACCTCCCATTCTGTTCCTCCTGTTCTTCTTGAACAAGTTATATCCTTCAGTTGCTGTATTCCAGTCATGACAGTCATCCCACCAAGTCTCAGTTACACCTATCAAGTCATAATTTCCCTCCTGTATTAAGAGTTCAAGTTCATTCTGTTTGTTTCCCATACTCTGGGCATTAGTATACAGACATCGAAGACCATGTGCTTCATGGTCTGGCTTTCTTCCTACATGTGTCTGAAGACTATTATTGGGCACTATCAGAACTGTTCTCTCCACTGCAGTGCATGCGCCTACGTCCATTGTTACCCCCAACATTACATCTCCCTTCCCCGTAGGATTCAGTTTAAAGCCCTCCTGATGAAGTTCTTCATGCTGTGGCCAAACACATTCTTCCCGTCCTTTGTGAGGTGCCACCCATCCCTTGCCAACAGCCCATCTTCCAGGAAGTATAGCCTGTGGTCCCAGAATCCCAATCTCTCTCGTCGGCACCACCTTCGTAGCCAGTCATTCACCCGGAGTATTTTTCGTTCCTTTTCCATCCCTCTTCTAACTACTGGAAGGATGGATGAGAAAACTATCTGGGCCTCAAAGTTCTTGAGTTTCCTTCCCAGAGCTTCAAAGTCTGACATGATTTCTTCGTAGCTCCGCCTCGTGGTATCATTTGTTCCTACATGGATGAGAAGAAAGGGATACCTGTCAGTGGGCTTTATGAGTGCAGGCAACCTTTCAATATATAGCTTTATATAGCTATATTATAATATATATAATATATATATTATAACTAGCTAATTATAGCTAGGAGGTAACAGGCCAAGCATTTAAATGGCTATAGTTGCTCATGTTATTATTTTTTCTTTTAAAAGATACTACCTCTTTTTACAACAAAATGGTTGTTATTCCCAAATAAATGTGTTTAGCATCAGGGCAGCAGAAAAAAAAACTCCATGAGTTCAAACTGTGAATCTGCACATGCTCAAAAAAAAAAAATTAAATCAGGGATGGCAAACTGTCCTTTGTTTTTTGCTCTAACATATCAGGAACACAGAAGCAATTGCAAAGCATGGAAGTGGGTGTGTCGGGGAGGAGGGAGGAGAAATGTTAGCTGTGTGCTTTGCAACTTAAGTAATGTCTGTCTGAAGCCTCCACCCCCGCAAGACCATTAAGGGTGAAATCCTATGTATGTTTAGACAGAGAAAAGGCCTACAACTCCCAGCATTCCCCTGCTGGAAGTTGTAGGCCTTTTCTCTGTCAAAACATGCATTGGATTGCACCCTAAGTCTACAATGACTTAGCTGCATCAGTGGTCAGAGTCACCACCCCTCTGCTTTGCATTCCTGCTGTTAAACTTAACTTCCTTGCTTTAGTTTCCCCATTTTGTGTGATGGGTTGCTGCTGTAGTAGACAGATGTGCGTTCAAAGGAGTACTTTTGTGTGGTTTTTGTTTGGGTCAGACATCCCCCCCCCAAACTTTGCTTTACACTCCTGATATTAAACTTGCATGTCTCAGTTTCCCCTTTAAGTGCAATGGCTTGCAGGTGGAGAATGCAAATGTAAGTTAGTAGGACTGCTCTTACAGTGTTCTTTTATAGGTCAAAGACAAGTCCTCCAGCCCTCTGCTTTGAACTCCTCCTGTAGTTGGCTCTGCCTACTGTGACCCCTTGGCTCTGCCTATTGTCATGAACAGCAGCTCAAACACTGAAGCTAAATGGTGGGAGAATCAGGATTGAAAAAAGGAAGTCCTTCTTTACACAAGACATAGTCAACTGGTGGAATTCACTTCTTCAAAATATGGTGATGGCCACCAACTTGGGCGGCTTTAAAGGGGAATAAGACAAATTTGTGGAAGATAAGGCTATATATTACCTCCAATATGAGAGGCAGTATGCCTCTCAGTACAAGTTGCTTGGGAACACAGGCAGGAGGGTGCTATTGCCCTCATGTGCTGCTTGTGGGCTCCCCAGAGGCATCTTGTTGGGCACTGTGGGAAGAGAATGCTAGATACACCTTTGTTCTGATCCAGCATGGCTCCTTCTTTGTTCTTAAAGAAGACATTGTTATAGGAAGCAGTTCTGCCCAGCTTCCACACATGTTTAGGCATTTTGTACTTATTAATTAGAACCTCATTTATGTGTGAGTGACTAAATGAAATCAAAACTGGAGATGCCAGGGTTGAGCCTAGGACCTTCTACATGCAAAGCACCCTGACTGTAATGCTGCGCTTCAGTGGAACATTGCAATATGCTCATCTAGATTCCAATCGATAATACCTTCCCCTGGCTGAGGGCCCAACTACATGTTATGTTGAGCATGCTGGTTTTTGTTTTTAAACAGCTCGCTTAATCGTGGCACTTTTATTTTGAAGGAGAGGCAGCCACTGGGCCGTGATCTGGCCTGACCCCAATTCCAGTTGAGAACCTAGTCCACGTTCCTGCCCCAAATCTTCCCTCCCTGGCTGCTATTTGCCCCTGTAGGTGCTGTTTGCAGTAATCAGCACCTTCAGGGGCATATAGCAGGGGGAGAGGTGATTTTCAGCCAGGAACTTGTTCATGGTCCTGATCTGGATTAGGGCCAGCATTCCAGACTGTGGTTCAGTGGCTGCTTTTCCTTCAAACTAAAAGTAGCAGTGTTAAATTTTAATGTGTAGTGTAGTTCTCAGCCAGGTGAAGGTAGTATCAATTGGAGGTTAGCAGCACATTGTAATAGTTCTTCAGAGTAGAGTACTGAGCTCAAGATGCTTTACATGGAAAAGCTCACAGGCTTAATCCCTGTCATTTCCAGTTTGATTTGATTCAATATTTGTATGCCAGTTTTCCAGCAGCAAAGTTGAACTCAAAGCCGCACACAACAGTAAGCATCCAAAATATAGGGTTGTATCCAATGTTAGTCCTACTTAGAGTAGACTCATTGAAATGAATGGGACTTAAGTTAGACTGATATTGGATACAGATGACAAAGTGATAACAGATGACAAAGAACAGGCAGAAGTGTTCAATTCCTACTTTGGCTCAGTCTTCTCCCGAAAGAGGGTCTATGACTCCCCTGGCAAAGGTGATGTATAGACTGAACGGGCAGGATTGCAGCCTGAGATCGAAAACAATGCAGTGATTACTCAAAGCCGACATGGATTTCTCAAGAACAAATCCTGCCAGACTAATCTGATCTCACTGTGGGAATGCTGTGGACATAATATACCTCAACTTCAGCAAAGCTTTCGACAAAGTGCCCCATGATATCCTGATGAGCAAACTAGCTCAAAGTGGGCTAGATGAAACAATGATCAGGTGGATCCACAGTTGGCTACAGAATCGGACTGTGCGATTCTGCGCTGGCTGTGACTGGTGGCTGCCATTTTAATTTCAGTATAATGACTTTGGGCAGTGCCTAGTGAGGCTACAGAATCGGACTCAAAGAGTGCTTCTCAATGGGATTTTCTCAAACTGGGGAGAGGTAACGAGCGGGGTACCGCAGGGCTCAGTCCTGGGCCAAGTGCTCTTCAACATTTGTATTAATGACTTGGAGGAGGAGGTGCAGGGAATGCTGATCAAATGTGCAGATGACACAAAATTGGGCAGGATAGCTAATACCCTGGAAGACAGAAACAAAATTCAAAATGATCTTGATAGGCTGGAGCACTGGGCAGAAAACAATAGGGATGGGGGAGAATTTCTCCCCGAAACTTCGGGGGGCCGAGTGCCAACGCATTCGGTCCTCCAAAGGTTGTTTGGGGAGAAATTCTCCGCCCCCCCCCCGGGATGGGACTTACCTTTCACGAATGTCCCTCCCAGCGGCGGGTCCCGGCGGCGGTTTGGCAGGTCTTTGTCAGGGGCAGGGGCGGCAGCTGGTCTTTTGACCGGCTGCCGCCGCCGCCATTACAAGAAAAGTTAAAAAAAAAAAAAAACGCCCCTGTGATAGGCTACGTAACGATTAACGTAGCCTATCACGGCTAGATTTGCAAAGTCAGCCGTGACAGGCTACATTAATCGTCACGTAGCCTATCATGGGTGACTTAAAAAAAAAAGCGTGTACGGCTAATGGCGGCCCCCATAGGGAGCCGCCATTCGCGTTCCTTATTTGGTCCCTGTAGTCTACGTAAAGATTTACGTAGACTACGGCGAAAATAAGGACAACGGAAATAGCGTTGCCCTTATTTTCGCCGTAGTCTACGTAAATCTTTACGTAGACTACAGGGACCAAATAAGGAACACGAATGGCGGCTCCCTATGGGGGCTGCCATTTGCGTACGCGCTTTTTTTTTTTTTTTTTTTCAAAGTCACCCGTGATAGGCTACGTGACGATTAACGTAGCCTATCACGGCTGACTTTGCAGATTTTTTGTTTTTTTTTCTTTTGAAGTTCGCGGCCGGGGAGACAGGGTGCCTCTCCCCGGCCTGAATTTCGGCCGGGCGAGGAGGGAAGCCTCCCCCCCCCGGCCTGAACTTTGGGGGGAGCAGCTAAGTGCCTCCCCCCCACCGCGAAGCAAGCTGCGAGACCAGGTAAGTGACTTTCGTGCATCCCTAGAAAACAACAGAATGAAATTTAACAGGGATAAATGCCAAGTTCTGCACCTAGGAAAAAGAAACCAAATGCATAGTTACAAGATGGGGTATGCTTGGCTCAACAACACTACAAGCGAGAAGGATCTTGGAATCGTTGTAGATCACAAGCTGCATATGAGTCAACAATGTGATGTGGCTAGGGATGGCGGAGAATTTCTCCCCGAAACTTCGGGGGGCCGAGCGCCAACGTGTTTGGCCCCCCGAACAACTTTTGGGGAGAAATCCTCCGCACACACCCCCGCCCCCCGCACACCCCCCGGGAAGGGACTTACCTTTACCGAATGTCTCTCCCGGTGGCTGGTCCGGCCGGCGGTTCGGCGGGTGTTCGAGCGAGGCGGGAGCGGCAGCCAGTCTTTCGACTGGCTGCCGCCCCCGCCATTCCAATGAAAGAAAAAAAAAAAACTTCCCCTGATAGGCTACGTGACGATTCACGTAGCCTATCACGGCTAGATTTGCAAAGTCAGCCGTGATAGGCTACGTGAATCGTCACGTAGCCTATCACAGGTGACTTAAAAAAAAAAAAGAGTGTACGGATAATGGCGGCCCCCATAGGGAGCCGCCATTCCCGTTCCTTATTTGGTCGCTGTAGTCTACGTAAATGTTTACGTAGACTACGGTGAAAATAAGGGCAACGCTATTTGCGTTGCCCTCATTTTCGCCGTAGTCTACGTAAACATTTACGTAGACTACAGCAACTAAATAAGGAACGCGAATGGCGGCTCCCTATGGGGGCCGCCATTCGCATACACGCTTTTTTTTTTTAAGTCACCCGTGATAGGCTACGTGACGATTCACGTAGCCTATCATGGCTGACTTTGCAAATCTAGCCGTGATAGGCTACGTGAATCGTCACGTAGCCTATCAGGGGAAGTTTTGTGTTTTTTTTTTTACTTTCGCGTTCGCGGCCGGGCGAGGCGAGGCGCCTCCTCCCCTGCCTGAATTTCGGCCGGGCGAGGCAGGAAGCCTCCCCCCCCGGCCTGAATTTTGGCCGGGTGAGGCGGGAAGCCTCCCCCCCCCCGGCCTGAACTTCACGGGGGGAGCAGCGAAGCGCCTCCCCCCCACCGCGAACGGCCTTCGACGACAGGTAAGTGACTTTCGACCACCCCTAGATGTGGCAGCAAAAAAGGCCAATGCTCTTTGGGGCTGCATTCATAGAAGCATAATTTCCAAATCATGTGAAGTACTAGTTGCCCTCTACTCAGCACTGGTTAGGCCTCATTTTGAGTACTATGTCCAGTTCCGGGCACCGCACTTTAAAAAGGATGCAGACAAACTGGAGAGAGTTCGGAGGAGAGCAACGAAGATGATCAGGGGAGTGGAAACAAAGCCCTATGAGGAGCGACTGAAAGAACTGGGCATGTTTAGCCTTGAGAAGAGAAGACTGAGGGGAGATATGATAGCACTCTTCAAGTACTTGAAAGGTTGTCATGAGAAGAAGGCCAGGATCTCTTCTCAATCATCCCAGAGTGCAGGACACAGAATAATGGGCTCAAGTTACAGGAAGCCAGATTTCAGCTGAATATCAGGAGAAACCTCCTGACTGTTAGAGCAATACAACAATGAAACCAATTACCTAGGGAGGTAGTGGGCTCTCTCACACTGGAGGCATTCAAGACGAGGCTGGACAGCCATCTGTCAGGGATGCCTTGACTTAGATTCCTGCACTGAGCAGGGGTTGGATTCATATGGTCTTATAGGCCCCTTCCAACCCTACTATTCTATGATTCTATGGTTCTATGACTACAACTCCCATAATTCTGTGCAGCACATTTGGAGGTTGGGGAAGGTTGGAATAGACAATCCTGAGCTAGATGGACAATTAGTCTTGACGTAGTATAAGGCAGCTACCTATGTACTGTTCTTGGTTGTTATTTTTGCATTGATATTTTCGTGTTCTTATGTCTTATGGCCAAACAGATCAAAATCACTCACTAGAATACATGAAGTTGCCCTTTCAGCAATTGTTCTGTTGAAGTGCCCACCCTGAGATGTTCTTTTCTGTAAATGTTGAAGTCTGAATCAGATCCCCCGTCAGTAGCCATGGATGTAGACAAAACACACTCGAGTGGTGGGTTAAGAACAGACTTTACTTGAGATATAACAAGCTTACATCTAGAGGTGAGTTGGCTGAGGTCAGCCTCATGGTCAGCATCCCTTGCAGGGGGAAGTAGGAAGAAAGAAAAAGGAGAGTAGGGGGAGAAGACAAGGAAAAGGCAATTCGATCTCCCGGAGATCCCCTCCCACCTGACTCAGGTACATATTAACCCTTCAAGTTCAGGTTAAGTGACTCATGGCTAGGGATGTACGAACCCCACTCACCGGTCCGGTTCAGGACATCCGCGGAGGCGGGGGAGGCAATCTGTTCCTCCCCCCGGAATCCTCCGCAGCAAGTCCGTGGAGCCGCCGGCTGGGCCGGTCTACAGCCTGACTTCCGTCCACTGCCAGGCTGCTATCTTTTCGTGATAGGCTACATAAATATTTATGTAGCCTATCATGGCAAAAGCAGGGACGCAAATGGTGTCCGCTACGCCGGACGCCATTTGCATCCGCAGCCCAGCAGTGGACAGCTGCGGACTGAAGAGGATGGACCCAGACCCAGCTGGCGGCAGGTAGGGTCCGTCCCGACAGAACTTCGTGGGGTGGCAGGGGGGAGTAGTCTGTTCCGCCATGGACTCCAGTGGGCCGGATTCTAAAGAATTCTGCCATGGATTCCAGGGGACCGGATTTCTAAACAATCCGGCCTCATTGGAGTCCATGGCGGATTTCTCCGCCATCCCTACTCATGGCCCAAGTACCTCCAACAAATGTGACATCCCCAAGCATCGCTGGTTTCACTTGTGGGCTAAGTCATTAGATAATTCTCTATCCCATTTGAGATCTTGCTCCAGACATTATTGGGAAAGATAATTCACTCTCATATTGAAAGAAGATAAAAACCAATAGAGTTAAAGATAAGTACAATTGCTTGCAGGGCAAAACATTTTGTATTTTGTTAAAACAAACTTATCAGCGTCCGTTTCTTATGTTAGAGACACTTATAAGTGTGCTAGAAAATTTTCTTCCAACCTAAGAATGGGTTTACCCTCTCCACTCTGACAGCCTGTTTACAATTTCTTCCAGTCCAGCATTTTAGAGAATTTCTCTGGTTTATTTATTTGTTTGTTTATTAACAGTCCTATGCATGTCTATTCAGAAGTAAGCCCCACTGAGTTCAATGGCCCTTACTCCCTGGTAAGTGGTATAGAATAGGATTGCAGCCTTAAAGATTCTGCTTCCGTGGTGGGTTACAGAAACAAGATAGTGATAAAATAGAAAATTATGATAAAATACAAAAATATGATTGAACAGTACCTGAGTAATATGTTCTGAATTGCCGGCCCCTGATACTGCACCAGTTAGACAAACAATCTTCAAAGGTAGCCCCAAACAGAGCATGTTGCAATACTCTAATCTGGATATGACTGAAGTTGTGTGACAAATACAAACAATATGTAATAGCCTATATATGATCTCTTCAAGAGATAACCTTTGAGGTATTAATTATAAAGAAACATTTAACATATATTGAAACAGATAGGGTTGTATCTAAACTAAGTTAGTCTCACTTTCATCACATTGAAATCAAAGGGTAAAGTCAGTCAACATGACTAACTGGTCCCATTGATTTCAATAGGACTTAAGTGTGACAGAGGGCACAATCCTATTGGGATAGGTGGCCGCCTCTGAACTTGGAGGCGACCACCTATCCAATGCAGGGCAGGAAAAGCGCGGAGAGGATCATCCCCTCTGTGCTTCAGCCACCCTGCATTTACGGCTCGACAGCTGATTTCGGCTGTCTAGTCATGGGATCCCGGAGCACGGGAAGTGGCAGCCAGACGACACGTAGGATGTGTTGTGCCAGCATTACCGACTTCCCCACCCTGACACGCCCCCAGGAACGCCCCATTTTCGTTACTCCGGGCTCCTCTTATGAGCGCGGAGCGTGGGGCTGATCCACGCTGCCTACAAGGCAGAGCAGGATGGGGTGGAGATCGATTCTCAGGGAACTGAACTTGGAGCATGGGCTCCGAGGTCACTGCCTGGGAACCGACCTATCCTATGGCTGTTTAGCCACTGACTAGCAGCCATACAACAACAACAACAACAACAACAAGCAGCCATAGGATTGTGCCTTAATTTACTTTGCATTCCACCCATAAAGTTATTCACTCTGTCCAATAAAATCCTCCCATAGAACCACTTTCTAGTAACTGTTTTTTGTTTTTTTTTTCTCCAAAAAGACCCCTCTCTTATCTCCTACCCTGGAAAATTTCAGCTCAAGACCAACATCTTTCATCAGCCTCTTCAGGCTTTCAGGTTCAAACTTAATCAGTTGACAGCCAAATTTCCTCAGCTCCACATCACGTTGTTAGTCTAGGGAAACACTGCAGCGGATTCCCATCAGCTACATTTGAATAGCTGGACAGTTAAAATGTGTGGGAACCGTTCAGCCTCCAATGATGCCAGATAGATAGATAGATAGATAGATAGAATATTAAATAGATTTATATCCTGCTGTCCATTTTTTAAAATATCTCAAAGTAGTTTACAAGCAGATTAAAAATATGAAAATGCATTATGATATGCATTAACATAAAATTTAAATACATAATTGCTAAAACATTTATATAAAATATTAATAAAAACATTAAAACCAATTAAAACCACTACAATACATAATTACAAATAGACAGACTGGGCAGCACACTCACTCAGGGAAGGCCTTGGTAAAGAAATAGGTCTTATATAAAGTGCTTATTAATTCACAGTGCATGAATATTTAGAGACCAATTTTACAAGGATTTTTTCTCCTTGATCTACCCCTACAATTTAACTTGAGACCTTTGAAAACTGGACCAACTTGGATACCCTGTCTGTATTGGGTAGAAATTGGGAGGGAATGTAAAACTACATTTTTCCTGAGTGTCAACTGATGTGTACACAAAGATCCTACAGGTCATGATGTACCAGGTCATAGGCAGATTTTGTTGTAATTTATAGCTTGGAATAGTCATTTGATCAAGATTCAATCAGCTGTGCCTTTGGGCTGGGATTGGGGAAACAAGGTTCAGGAGCCAAGAAATGTGTGTCAGAGACAGAAGCCAGGTCTGAATCAACCATGGCCTATGATGGAGCATGCACCAAGTAATGCCAACAGTGAGATGAAACCAAATAATCCATCCAAAGGCAGTGGCAAGAAGGAGAGAGATGCATGAATAGGCAAGGAAAGAAAGGTGAACATTAAAGAAGGGACTGTGAAGGTTTGAGACCTACAGAGGCAAGGAAAAGAAAAAGGTCAGGCCTAGAGGCTCGGAGTTTTTTGTTGGAGGGTGTATCCCTGAGAGGAGTAGTTTCACTTCCCTGGTTAAGGTTTAGTTTCATTTCACAAGTTAAGTTTCATTTCTTCAGGTTTGAAACAGTACTTTTGGTTTTGAGGGAAG
The DNA here is from genome assembly GCF_057233095.1 of Heloderma suspectum. Lineage (NCBI taxonomy): Eukaryota > Metazoa > Chordata > Lepidosauria > Squamata > Helodermatidae > Heloderma > Heloderma suspectum. Next base: position 94,622,287 of record NC_139458.1, read on the forward strand.
AAGGTATATAAAGAGAGTGAGAGAGCCAGTAAGAGCAAAGTTGGGGAGACCAGAGCCTGAAGAGGAAGAAGCAACCTGGAGAAGTCTAAGTACAGTTAGGGTAAAGGAACTTGCATTTTGCAACTTATATTTTCTCTTAATGCCTTTGGTATCACTCAGCTCTATTGTGTAAACACCTTTAGTTGTGATTTGCTTGCTTTAATTTACCAGTAAACTGTTGTGGTTAAACCCTGTGTCTATAGTGTCAATCACCCCACATCTACAGCCTATACCCCATATTATTGGAAAAGGGAAGGTAAAAGAAGGAAGGTGGGACTCTTAAGGAGGCAAGAAATCCTTAAAGAGTTGCTCAGGGGGTTCAGATTGTAAGGGGAACCCTGACGGGGACTCATAAGGTCCTTTGCCTTTTGTAAGTTTTATTTAGCAGCCCTGTCTTGCAGACCCAGATTCAAACTTAGTTAACACAATTATGTTTGCATGTCACACTAAACCATGGTTTAGCATGATATGCACAAGCAGGAATGAGCAGGAATGCTTCAGGCCTATGTGGTGGTGTTCAGAAGCTTCTGCTTCTACTTACCCACAGCTTTCCATGTCATCTGAACTGGGAACTCTGGTTAACATTTAGTTTTTGTTTAAAACTAACTATAGTTGATGTTAACTATAGTTTGTCACTCCAGACAAGACAATCAGCTATGGCTAAGGGTGACCTGTTTCAATGCAGGCAAGGGCCTTGGGCAAGGTGTAGGTAGTCCTAGGAGGAGCAGCAAGAGCGCAACCAGTTCAGTCCAAAGTCATACACTGAAGTTCCAAGGACGGTTTGCAAGCACACAGGCAGAGATGAGGTCAAGGCAGTGCAGGGGTCAGTTCTAGGGATGGCGGAGAATTCCGACATGGGTTTCAGTGGCGGAATGGCCTGCCACCCCCCACCCCACCCCACCCCCCCGCAGATTCTTCCCGGGATGAAGCTTACCTGGGGCGGATGTTCCAGACGGCAGCGGCTCCGCCGGCGGCTGGTCTTTTGACTGGGTGCTGCGGCCGGCATTTGCATCCTGGTCTTTGCTGTGATAGGCTACATAAGTATTTACGTAGCCTATCACACAAGCCAAGCAAAAAAAAAATGGCGTGCGCAAATGGCGGCGGCTACGGCGGCCACCATTTGTGTTCCCTATTTTTCGCCATTTTGGCCTATGTAAATATTTATGTAAGCTATTATGGTGGGGGGAAAAGGAATGCAAATAGAGCCCACTACGCTATTTGCGTTCCCCTTTTTTTCTCCGTAATAGACTACGTAAATATTTACGTAGGCTAAAACGGTGAAAAATAGGGAACGCAAATGGCGGCCGCCATAGCAGCCACCATTTGTGTATGCTGTTTGTTTTTGGGGGGGGTTGCCGTGATAGGCTATGTAAATACTTACGTAGCCTATCACGGCATCCTGGATGGACGCAAATGGCGGCCGCTATGGCGGCCGCCATTTGAGTCGGTAGCAGCCTGTCCACGGCCAGAACTCCGGCTGTGGACAGCCGTCGCTGGCTGCTCCACGGAGCAGCCGCAAAGCAGATTCCAGGGGGGAGGACCGGATCGCCTCCCCCCCCATCGAGGATTCCGGGGGGAGGGACGGAGCGCCTCCCCCCCCACCGTGAAAAATTCCGCCAAAAGGTAAGTGAGTTTCGTACATCCCTAGTCAGTTCACCAGCATCTGTTTGAGCGAGCATCCAGGCCAGTCGGGGGGGGGGGTGTCTGAAAATATTATCCAGATGCATTGCCAAGGTCTAGGAGCTTATCCAGTCAGGTATCTTGAAAGCAAAGCCAAGGTTAAGGTGCTGTTGTTTGCAGCAAAAAACTGGCATCGGCGAGGCTGAATTTATAGCTGGTCGTTAATCAGCACAGCTGGCTAATTAGGTCAGCATGTTGCTTTTAAGGGAGGCCCCCACACTCTGACTTCCATTTGTTCTTTTGCTGGAGGTGGCTGATTCTACACCGTTCAGAGGGATGGATCTCCTCAGAGTCTCCTTCCAGCATTTGGGGAACTTCAGGAACTGCTCGAGAGGGGCCTGGTTGCTCCTGCAATGTTTCCAGAGGAGGACTATCAGCTGAGGCCTCCTGTTCCTCGCTGAGCTCTGGCTGGGGCCCATTGTGCTGGCTGTCCCCCTCCTTTTCTTCCTCAGATGAATCCTCCTCCAGGTAGGGCATGACAAAGGGAAAGGGAAAGCAAAAGCTTCCAAACTGCTTCTCCTGGCTGTGTGAGAGGAAGAGAGGGGAAAGAGGAGCACAAAAGCCTGCTGCTCATTGCAGTATGTTCCTGCTCATGCATGTCATGTTAAAACCATAGTTTAGTATGGCATGAAACCATGTTGCATTCAGATGTAACACCAAACCATGGTTTGGCATTTTGTGAAAGAGCAGCAGGAAAGCTATATCTCAAGCGCTCCCTCCTCCATCTCTTTGTTGACCCTGCCTTTACACAGTGATTTCCTAAAGGCTGTCCAGTTTCTCAGCAAACCATAGTTTGCCACTACATGTAAACAGAGTGAACCAAGGTTTGTTCCTGGTTTGAGGGCTAACTATGGTTTGAGCAAACTACACTTTATCATGTTCACATGCAATGGTAAACTTTGGTTTGCTGAGAAACAGGAAGCCTTTTAGGAAATTGTGGCATGAGAGGTAGGAGAGAGGGGGAGAAGAATGAGGGAGTGTGCAAGACCAAGAGCCTCTCTACACCAGCCTAAAATCCTGCATTTAAAACGGGGCTTTCTGCTTCCATTTTAAATGCAGGATCACATCTGACTCCCTTTACACCCGCTTCCTTTCCCCATTCCTTCTCCACGTATCTGAGTCTTCCATTATCTTTCACTGATCTCACTCCTCTTCTTCCCGCTTTCACTCTTTTCACGGAGGAAACTGAAGTGGAACACAACAGGGTATTTGATAGCTCATTATCTGCAATCTATTTAAAAACAGAACAAAGGGCATTTAGTGCAGGAGATGCCCTGGGGGGTCACGGCAGGGTCACAGCGTCATGTAAAGAGCCCACATACTTCCGTGAAGGAGCCATCTCGATCGCAGGATAAAAGCTCTGTGGGAAGGAGCCGCAGGGCCCGCCACTGCTCATTTTCATGCAACCATTGACACACAGTGGACTTTGGATAATCTGTCCAAGCTTCAGTTCTTTATCTCTCAAGAAGGCATACATACTGAATTTTTAGCCCACACCATCATATGTTGCAACCTCTTTCTGGAATATGTGTAGGCACCTTCAGAAAAGCTCTGTGAACACCTTTGCTGCCAAAACCTGGAGTGGATAACAATAAAATTAACAGGGATTATCCAATTCCTTTGAAATATTCTATTGAGATAAAATAGCACAACACAAGATAAAATTCAAAGAAAATAAAAATGCAAAAATAAAATTCAGAGCATTAAAAATATAATTCCGTGGTGATATATTTCTGGGTACCAGATGCTGAGAGGAAACCATTTGGAATGTCTACTGCCTTTATGCCTGCTCATGAAATTTCATAGTTCTACATGGTTCTGGGTTTCTGAACAGATACTTCCAATAGATGAGGTAGCTGAAGATTTTTAAAAAACTTTATTTCTTTCCAAAAGTGAGGCCTGACAGCCTGCTGAAAAGTCCTCTACCTTCTAGCATGTTTACTACTGAGTAAACATGCATAGAAGTGCCCTGACAGTGGGTCTTAGATCCAGCAAAGCAGAATTTATATTATGTTCATCTGCTTTGTAATCCAAATCTCTTCAAATTCAAGTTTAACCTGGACTCACCCTCCTCCCAAAGATTCATGCAAACAAAGAATGCTGAGGATCAGACTTTGGTGACTATCCAAGTGGATAGAGTTACATCTCTTTGGACAGTCACTGTTTGCTCTTTTGCATGTTACACAGCTGCTGTTTCTAGCATGCAAAAAAGTCCTCTGTTTTCCTTGATGTGCACCCTGGATATCTAAAGTATATACTAGGAATGGGTGAGAATTTAATTTCAGTTTAGTTTTGATCAGAATTTACCAAAATTTGCAAAGTTCACCATATTCAGGACAAAAAGAACTTGAGATTTATTTTTATTTTTTTTAATTGAATGTGGGAGAAATGGAAATGGACAGATTCATCCATCCAGGCCCAGGGCTTTGAGTGCTTCGCTCTTAAGGGTCTGGATTCGAATCCCTGTGTAGTCATCCATGTTAGTGCTGAGTTGGGGTTGCCACCTCTTTTTTTCTTGCAGTCTCTCCAGCTTTAGCAGCTACAGTACATGGCAGGCAGGTACAACATGCTGGGAATAGCTGCTTCTCCATGCTGGGAATAGCTGGATCTATTGAATTGGTGCAGATGGATGAGAATTTTGTTTCAGTTCATTTTTTTTATCAGAATTTAGCAAAATTCACAAAGTTCTTCATATTCAGGAGAAAAAGAACTTAAAATTAAAAAAATCTGAATGTGGAAGAAAGCAAAACTGACAGATTTGCCCATCCCACACAGTATTGTTATAAAGGTCAAATATTGACCCATTCATGAAGGCTGCTGTGAGGAAGGATTCCAGCTTTTATGATATACGATGATAGGTTTATAAAGCTCTAAATTTGCTAGAGGAATATTAAATAAAGCCTCCACTGCTTGGGCAGCTCAGTGCTATGCCACATAAAGGCATGTGGATGAGTAACTGGAATACTGTATGCATGAGTGATACTTCAAGAGTTTGTGCTACACCCACTCAAAAAGACTTAAGTAGTTTTCATAGGAGAAATCATTAACTAGATGGGGGGGGGCTGTTTCCACCAGCGATTTACTCCGAGCTGGCTGTGTGTTGAGGTCATTAGGGATAGATGACATCATGGCCATCCAGCAGCCACCTCGGAACTTCTCAAGGAAACAAACGGATTTCCTGAGACTGGTTAAAGTTTGATTCTTTTCCTTAAGTTGGGTTCTCCCCAGTATTGTTGCTATGTGCCCCAACCCCTGCATTTACCTCGGGTATGCTAGCCCTGCCCAGGGGTGTGCCTTTCACCGTGACCCCAGTGAAAGGGTGTTTCCTCCCATTTTGCTGAATGAGACTTGCCCTCTCAGTGACCACAGAACTTACAGAGAACCCCCCAATTGACAAGGCACAGCACAATCTTGAGGCTCTGATTCTCCTTTGTTTGGTTTATGGCCTTAGGAAGAAACTTCAACCCTTCATTATAGAGATCCTGCAGGTTAAAATGGAGGCTGGTTTCCGTCTTTGTGTTTACTGCTCTCTTTCCCGCAACAAACCCATTAGTGTCTCCTCAGAAGTAACTCCTCTTGTGATCAATGAGGCTTGCCCTCTGAATGCTCACAGAATTTACAGAGATCCGCCTCAATTGGCATGCCACAGTTTAAACTTCAAATTCCCTAAGTGTGTAAAGCGCAGTCTCAAGGCTCCGATTCTCCTTGGTTTGGTTGATTGCATTAGGAAGAAACTACTTCCACCCTTCGTTATAGAGATCCTGCAGGTTAAAATGGGGGCTGGTTTCCCATCTTTGTGTTCTCCCCCTCCTTTCCCAGCACAAGCATATGTGTGTCTACTCAGAAGTAAGTCCCATTGTGCTCAGTGAGGCTTGCTCCTGAAATGCAGATGCATCTGGACTTTCAGGGGAAAGGAGAAATGGGGGGGAGAAGGGGATAGCCTCTCTTAGTGGTCGAGCAGCCCCTGCCAGTCAGATGACGTTCACTCCAACCCCGACCAGGAAGTATGTTCTGTGAAGCAATTTTTATTGCTGTGGAGAATCTGCTTGTGGAACCCTGCTCACAGTAAAACTGATTCCTTTTTTTAAAAAATCCAGTACTCCTCCATTAGTTTCTCCTTCTGTTGTCATGGAAACAGGGCCCTGGTCTGTGTACAACAGAACATGAACCTTTTCATTGGGTTGGATGCAGATTTAGTCATACTTGGAGTAGCCCCATTGAAATCAAACTCTAAGTATGACTAAATCTGGATCTAACCCATTATATTTTTTGTCTTTGCAGTTCTTGCTATCACAAATTAAAAGAATGATTTCACTTTTGCTTGTCTTTTCCTTTTGTTCACCCCGTTCCGTCAAGTATGTTATGGGGAAATCTAGAAACATTAAATAATCTCAATTTGCCCAGGTACAACATCTGGAAGCTTAGGGTAGTATGTCATTAGGTAGTAACTGACAGTAATGCCATGGTGGATTGTCCTAGAGCCAACTACTGACTGAGGGCTTCTGGAAATGCTTAGTCATATCCCCAGATCAGTTATGACAGCCATTTTGTCTTCAACATTGATTTTTTATCATTCCTATCATTGCTTGGACATATATCATGACTTGTAATATGCATAGACTTTGAATGGATGGATGCACACAGATAGATGCAAATCATTGTCCAAATGTAGGATGAAAATTTAGAGTGCAATCCTATGCACATTTAGACAGAAAAAAGTCTTACAACTCCCATGCTGGCTGGGGAATGATTGGAGTTGTAGGCCTTTTTTCTGTCTAAACGTGCATAGGATTGTGCTCTTACTGTGATATTCTAATTAGAAGAAGATTGTATTTTTGCAGCTATGCTTTTCTCACATATACTTCATGAATTGTTTGTAACCACATGTTATGTGGTTACACTCCTCCACATCTGCGAATGTCACATGACACATCAATTAAAAGGAGAGACATGTGTTAAAAGGAAAAAGAACAACAACTGGGTTAGGGGTTTTTTGTTTTTTTGTTTTTACTAGTTTTATGTTGTTTTCTACACATCTCCATAATTAATGTGACTTTCAGTCAAATCCTATGTGTGTTTACTCAGAAGAAAGTTCATTGAGGCTTATTCCTTAGCAAGTGTGTTTAGGATTGCAGTTTTAGTCATGTGAGCCCATCCTTAAAAGGAAATATTTCTGTACACAGAGTCTAGTAAAGCTCTGGAATTTGCTGCCACAAGAGGTTATCGCAAAGACAAATAAGGCAGTGACTCTTAAAGACAGGACCAGCATAAACAATAACCTTTGCGGTTATGCAACCTGTGCTAATGATATAGGTAATCAAATGTCACTCTTCATAGCTTCAGTTGATCGCCTGAGGCAGGGTGAGAAGAGGGTTTTTTTGGGGGGGGGGTTGCCCCATGAACAGCATTTCATAAAAGTCTAGGTGCCTTCCTGGGAGTTTCCCATCCTCAAAAGCCTCAGGGATACTGTGTTAGGGTCACCTATGGCCAAAAATGGACCAACTCTTTCTATAGATGATTGCAAATAATTCTAGGGATATGAACTGTGCTTTATATTTATTTAGTACAAACTCTCAAAGAACCTATTCAGTCAGTCTGTTAAGTCCATATATGGCAGAAAAGTATTATTGCAAATGTACAGGAAATTACATCACAAATCAATACATGAGGTTCCATTCAGTTCAATGGGATTTACCCCTAGGTAAGTGTGGATAGAATTGCAGCTTAGCAGCACAATACTATGCATGTCTACTCAAATGTATGCCACATTGAGTTCAGTAGATATACGCGGGTGTAGGATTGCAGCATAACTGTGCAATCCAGTGCATGTTTACTTAGTCCCTAGGAAGCATGTTTAAGAATGCAGCCTTTGTGACTTAAACATGGTCATACAAGGAGCTCGTACGAGGCAGCATCAAGAATAAAATTCATAGCCAGGATTCAAACAATTGTGAAACTAGTTCCATGAGCATAAGAGGGCTTTAGATTTTTCTCAAATAGCACCCCCAGGGATGCTTGCGATGCTGTTTTTGAAAAGGGCTCAACTAGCTTAGTTAAATATGTGGTGTGCAGCTGACAAAAAAGGGTTCTTTAATTTTCTCTTCTGAGAAAACAAGTGGCATAAGGGAAGAATTTAAGCTCAGAGCCTGCACTTTTATAATCGGCAGAGATCTCCACTTTCCCCTTGCCCTGGTCATCCTAGTACTGCTGCCGAGACAGACTGTACAGTCCACGACCACTAGCTAAAGCAAAACAGAAAATACGACAAGTGTGCTCTCTGTGTGTTATATAATGGCCCGCACACTTAGAAATGGCCAATGCGGCTCTTCCTATACGGAAACAGACAAATAAGGCAGGCTTCCCCAACCTGGTGCCCTCCGTATATTTTGGACTACAGCTCTTGGCATTCCTGACCATTGGCCATGCTGGCTGGGTCTGATGGGAGACAAAGTCCAAAACAACTGGAGGTCACCAGGTTGGGGAAGCTGAAATGAGGTATGCTTTTTGTTGAGAAAGACAGAGAAACAGAGAGAGAAGATGGCAGAAGAAATAGCCAGTGTTGTCAGAACTGGATGCAAGCTGCTTCTGTACCTTGCCTTGAGTTGCATCTTGCTATGAACAGGATTATTGCATTACAGACCTATTTTGTTATGGACCTATTTGGCCTTTGGACATAGTGTCATGGGTCTGTACTAAACCATGGCGAGGGACATGTGAGATATACAAACACCTGGTAATGTGGGCTGTGGGTTTGAACCACCTGCCAGCATCTCTTGGTACTCTATCCTGAACTTCATTTGCCAGTATAAAATATGGCTCAAAACTTTAAAAGCCAACCACTTCTCTCTGTCCTACAATAGATGGCTGACATCTCAACTGTCTTGTGGGTTATATACATGTTAGACTGTGCACAGGATGACTGTAATTATCATTTGATAACATAAAGCTGAAAAATTTCTGTCATCCCATGAGCATTGCTCCTCTTGATTACGGATAATTTTCTTTAGTCAAATGGGGCTGCGACCCAATAAAAGGAGCTGAGTACAAGGAAATGTATTTGTCATGCATTGGTTAGCATATAACATGACAGCTATCATGGAATGTGTGTGAGACAGCTGGTGCTAATTTCCTGGATATTCAGGAGGAAGTCATTTAATATTTCCATTGCCTGGTTCTGTATGGGTGTTTTTTAAAGGCCAATCATTCCCTTTATTCAATGTGTTGGTATGTTATCTGGCAACTTTAATTAATTACAGAAGAGCCTCTACAGAAGGTAAAAAACCTGTGGCCCTCCAGATCTTGTTGGACTACAACTTCCATCATCGGGGTTGGACTCAACCTAATTTGGAGGACCCCAGGTTCCCCACCAAAGAGATCAGATTTGTCTTAGAGATAAAGGAGTGCATCAAACTGTAAAGACTAGGCTGCCTCAGATTGCCACAGCCAAGAGTATCTTTACACCATAAAATGAGTGCTACGCAGTGTAGTGGCTATGAGACTGAGCTGTGGATCAGGAAGTTCCTGATTCAAAATGTCATCTCTTGCCATGAACTCGGTAGGTTGCCTTAGGCAAACTACTATCTTCCAGCCTCACGATAACAATACTACCACATGGGATAATGACATTTAAGGAATTAATCATGTTCATGCTGATGGCAGCTCACAGGGTAATAGGTAAAAGTTGGGAAACTACAAAGCTTTTAACATTGAAGTCTTGATACATGGAGCTGTGGCAGATACCCATGGCAGAAAAATGGCTGTTATCAACTTAAGGGGTTTATATATACATATACATATACATGTATAGGATATACATGTATACATATACATATGTATACATATACATGTATACATATACATGTATAGGGGTTTATATATACATATACATATACATGTATAGGATATATATCCTATACATGTTTAGACAGAAAAAAGGCCTACAACTCCCAGCATGCCCCACCCAGCCATGGAGCTGAGGCATGCTGGCTGGGGCATGCTGGGAGCTGTAGGCCTTTTTTTCTAAAATTGCTTAGGATTGTGCCTTAAGTTAGCTAAAGGCAATGTTAAAATCTGATTTTTGTGCAATACGGTATGGTTTTATTTCTTATACGAACTAGGGACATAGGCAGCAACATCTTTCAAAGCCTTTCCTCAAATTATGCAAAAGAGATTAAATATAATTGGCTATTAAGAAGAACCATGAAGAAAATCTCTGAGCAGCCAACTGATTTTACCCATATTTTTGCCTGTGAAGTAAAGGGAGTGGGGGAGAATATGTTAAGGGCGAAATCCTATGCATGTTTAGACAGAGAAAAGGCCTACGACCATGCTGGCTGGGGCATACTGGGAAATGTAGGCCTTTTCTTTGTCTAAACATGCATAGGATTGCAGCCTAAATGTACTACTCTCTAGCAACAACTAGATTTAAACCTGATGTAATGTTCTTATTTGTTTGTCTTTGTATCTGGGAAATTAATAAAATCTTTTTTAAAAAAGGGATAATAATGACCTTCATTAATGTACAGATTATTGAGAGAATGTATGTGAAGCACTCTGGGGGGATAAGCAGAAAGCCATGCCCACCCTGTGGGGGAAAACAAGCTTAAAACTGGCCAGCCATAGCTGCCAACCCTGACAACTACAACCAAAGAGGGAGAGATTTGAAGGGCAAACTAAATGTGGAAAACTGAATATTAGTTGAGAGAGGCCTCAGTTTAGATTGGGACCATGGCGCTCGGGGGGAGCAAGCTACCCAAGCAGGCTATTCCACAAGTGGGGCCTGCCACTGATTCTGTTCTTCAAGTGGTGCCCACCGCTTGCACAATGGACATTTAAGTCTTCCTTTGGAAGCTCCGAAACAAGCCAAAATGCTCAGTTTGGGGTCAGGACATTTCCCTCTTACCATTTACTCAATGAAAATCTCTCCACACGCAAAGCTGCTTCTTGCCCCATGTGGGAAAACTTGCAAGTTATCATATGGGTACCTCTAGGTTTCCTCCCACAAAGTAAATAACAGATTTGAGGGGAAGGTGATTTTCATCAGGGAAGTGGCATATTGAAAGGAGTTTTTTAAAAGCCTCCCAATGTGTTGTGGTCCTGATCCAAATTGTCCATTCCCCATGGCTGCTGTTCAATTATTTAAAAACACACACATACACAGGTGGTCTTATTGTGCGAACCCGGCAAGGGTGGCTTATGTGAGGGTTAAACAACTCTCACATAACCCATGGGCTGTTTTAGGGTTAGGCAAGGATTGTTTAACCCTCACATAAGCCATCCTCACTGGGTTTGCATGATACCATTTATTTATTTATTTATTCATTCATTCATTCATTCCATTTATATCCCGCCTTTTTTCCTCTTCCAAGGAACCCAAGGCAGCTTACAGTATCCTCCTCCTCTCCATTTTATCCTCACAACAACAACCCTGTGAGGTGGTTGGGCTGAGAGTCTGTGACTGGCCCAAAGTCACCCAGTGAGCTTCCATGACCGAGTGGGGACTAGAACCTGGATCTCCCAGCTCCCAGTCCAACACTCTCACCACTATACTACACTGGCTCTCACATAAGCCATGGTGGCTGCCCACCATGGTCTGAATATTCAAAAGGGTGACCAGCACACGCCATAATCCACCGTGGCTTAAATACACCATGGTAATTGTGCAAACCTGGTCACTAAGTCAGATCATTGGTCCATGTAACCCAGGATTGTTTCCACTGACTGGCAGCAGCTCTCCAGGGTTTCAGGCCGGCCTCTTTCCTAGCTGTACCCCTGAAGACGCCAGGGACTGAACCTTTGGACCTTCTGAATGCAAACTACAGTGAAGAACATAGGAGCAAAAAAGAAAAGAAAAGCATATAATAAAATTTGAGACTGACATTAAAATTAAAACTTAGGAGCAATAAACTATTGTACAGAATGGAACAGAACATATTGTCACACCATAAGGCTGAATTGCACACTGAAACATTATTCTCCACTTCCGTAATTCTGATCTACATTGCTTACCCTGCTGATCAAGGAGCTCACATGATGAAGCTAATTCAGAAAAACTGCTAAATTCTAAAAAAGCTAAATAGTTTGAACCTTGCAAGTTCTCAGATTTAGTCTGCTGAACTAGCTAGCAAATTACCAGGAGAGGTTGTAGAGGAGCTCAGTCTTAGGCCTCAAATCCACGGGGGGATTCCCATAAAATTTCTATGGATGCTAGGTCACGTTTATTAAAGAAAAGGTGTGTGTCTGTCTTGCTAAAATTGTCTTCCCTACCAAAACCCTTTAAGATTCAAAATGTGAAAAGCGCGCACGCGCACATGCACACACACACACAGTGACTATAATGGAAAAATGATTTTTTTTATTTTTTTTTATTTTATTTTTAACTAACTTTTTTCCATTTATTTGTCTTGTAACACACACTTCCACACCAGTGGGACTCTGCTTTTAACCTCTACTGAGTAGAGGAACAGGCACAGGCTAGTCTAGAACAATCACAAAGATAGACACAAAAAGGGAAAAGAGGCTATGGAAGGACAGGACTCTCCAGTGGTGGTGACCTGCAAAGTGTGTGCAATGTTTGTTTTCTTGCCTGAGAACAACATGGCCTACACCTGCAACAACTGCAAGTTGATCATGCTGCTGGAAGAAAAAGTAAGTGGACTGGAGCGGCGACTGTCGACCCTCCGGGGAATAAGAAAGCATGAAGAATTCTTGGACAGAATGGGGGAACTACAGCAGCAAAGGCAAGACCAGAAGCTTGAAGAGCAACCGCCCAGAGAGCTTCAGCTATTGGGCGGTATAGAAATGAAATAAATATAAATAAATAAATAAAACAGCAAGATGAGGCAGTGGGAAATGCTGAGGTGGAGAAAAATGGAGTAGAGGATACTCCTTGGAAAAGGGTGACAGTTAGGAGAAGAAGAACTAGACGCCACTCTGCACCAGTGGAAGCAGTGGAGCTGTGGAACCGATTCCAGGTATTTGCGGATGAGACTGGAGGACAGCCTGCAGAGGAAGAATCACAGGGGAACCTACATGAGAATGAGCAAGAGGCTGAAGGTCAGTCAAACAGAGGTGATGAAACCCAGGCCTACAACAACAAGAAGAGAAGAGTGGGAGTAGTGGGAGACTCCTTGCTGCGTGGGATTGAGACCCAAGTATGTCGTGAAGACCCGAAACTCGCCAGGTATGTTGTCTCCCGGGAGGACGAATTAGAGACGTGACTGAAAGGTTGCCTGCACTCATAAAGCCCACTGACAGGTATCCCTTTCTTCTCATCCATGTGGGAACAAATGATACTGCCAAGCGGAGCAACGAAGAAATCACGTCAGACTTTGAAGCTCTGGGAAGGAAACTCAAGAACTTTGAAGCCCAGATAGTTTTCTCATCCTTCCTTCCAGTAGTTAGAAGAGGGATAGAAAGGGAACAAAAAATACTCCGGGTGAATGACTGGCTATGAAGGTGGTGCCGACGAGAGAGATTTGGATTCTGGGACCACGGCCTATACTTCCTGGAAGATGGGCTGTTGGCAAGGGACGGGTGGCACCTCACAAAGGATGGGAAGAATGTGTTTGGCCACAGCATGAAGAACTTCATCAGGAGGGCTTTAAACTGAATCCTACGGGGAAGGGAGATGTAATGTTGGGGGTAACAATGGACGTAGGCGCATGCACTGCAACGGAGAGAACAGCTCTGATAGCGCCCAATAATAGTCTTCAGACACATGTAGGAAGAAAGCCAGACTATGAAGCACATGGTCTTCGATGTCTATATACTAATGCCCAGAGTATGGGAAACAAACAGAACGAACTTGAACTCTTAATACAGGAGGGAAATTATGACTTGATAGGTATAAGTGAGACTTGGTGGGATGACTGTCATGACTGGAATACAGCAATTGAAGGATATAACTTGTTCAAAAAGAACAGGAGGAACAGAAAGGGAGGTGGGGTTGCACTGTATGTGAAAAATACATATTTCTGCACAGAAATACAGGAGGAGGAGCTTGGTAGCCCCATCGAGAGCATCTGGATCAAAATAAATGGAGCATAGAATAAAAGGAACCTGGTGGTCGGAGTCTACTACTGGCCACCCAACCAAGGAGAAGACGAGGATGAAACTTTTGAAAAGCAAATAGCCAATGTTTTAAGGAAGCACGATGTAGTAGTAATGGGGGACTTCAGTTTCCCCGATATTTGTTGGGAGACAAATTCTGCAAAACATGGCCCCTCCAGGAAATTCCTGACTTGTGTGGCGGATAACTTCCTCCTACAGAAAGTAGAGGAAAGAACTAGAGGATCGGCTATCCTTGACTTGATCCTAACCAACAGAGATGACTTAGTGGATAAAGTAGCAGTTACAGGAACTCTAGGGGAAAGCGACCATGTTGCACTTGAGTTCTTGGTTCTAAGGGAAGCAAAAGCTGAGTGTAGTCAAACGTGTACCCTGGATTTTAGGAAAGCTGATTTTAATAAACTCAGAACAATGATCAGTAAGGTCCCATGGCAAGCGACGCTAACGAGAAAAGGAGTCCAAGATGGGTGGGAGCTTTTAAAAAAGGAAATTCTCAAGGCACAATTACAAACCATTCCAACAAGAAGAAAAGGTCGAAGACAACAGAAGAAGCCAATGTGGCTTCACAACAAGCTTAGGGATGACCTGAAAACAAAAAAAGGACACATATAGGAAGTGGAAAGAAGGCCAAGTAACAAAGGAAGAGTACAGGCAGGTAGCACAGAATTGCAGGGATGGCGTCAGGGAGGCTAAAGCTGAGAACGAGCTGAGGTTAGCAAGGGATGCTAAAAACAACAAAAAAGCTTTCTTCAGCTACGTGCATAGTAAAAGGCAGAGGAAATAAATGGTGGTTCAGCTATTAAATAAGGATGGCAAAATAATAACAGATGACAAAGAAAAGGCAGAGGTTCTCAGTTTCTACTTTGGCTCAGTCTTCTCCCAAAAGAGGGTCTATGACCCCACTGGCAAAGGCAAAGTGCAGGCTGAAGGGGCAGGATTGCAGCTTGAGATCAATAGGCATAAGGTCAAGGAACACCTAATTACTTTGAGTTCAAATCTCCAGGGCCAGATGAACTGCACCCTAGAGTAATAAAGGAACTGGCAGAAGACCTCTCAGAACCACTGTCTTTTCTCTTTGAGAAATCATGGAGGACGGGGGAAGTGCCAGATGACTGGAGGAAGGCTAATGTTGTCCCTACCTTCAAAAAGGGTAAAAAGGAGGAACCTGGGAACTACAGACCAGTCAGTCTGACATCAACCCCTGGGAAAATCCTGGAGCAGATGATAAAGCAATCCATCTGGAAGCACCTTGAAAACAATGCCGTGATTACTCGAAGCCAACATGGATTTGTCAAAAACAAGTCCTGCCAGACAAATCAGATCTCATTTTTT
This sequence comes from Heloderma suspectum, assembly GCF_057233095.1. Taxonomy (NCBI): domain Eukaryota; kingdom Metazoa; phylum Chordata; class Lepidosauria; order Squamata; family Helodermatidae; genus Heloderma; species Heloderma suspectum. The sequence continues at coordinate 94,637,407 of NC_139458.1, forward strand.
GATCAAGTAACCTCCCTTGTGGACCGTGGGAATGCTGTAGACATCATATACCTTGACTTCAGCAAAGCCTTCGACAAAGTGCCCCATGATATCCTGATGAGCAAACTAGCTCAAAGTGGGCTAGATGAAACAACGATCCGGTGGATCCACAGTTGGCTACAGAATCGGACTCAAAGAGTGCTTATCAGTGGGACCTTCTCAAACTGGGGAGAGGTAACGAGTGGGGTACCGCAGGGCTCAGTCCCGGGCCCAGTGGTCTTCAACATTGTTATTAATGACTTGGAGGAGGAGGTGCAAGGAATGCTGATCACATTTGCAGATGACACAAAATTGGGCAGGATAGCTACTACTTTGGAAGACAGAAACAAAATTCAAAGTGATCTGGATAGACTGGAGCGCTGGGCAGAAAACAACAGAATGACATTTAATAGGGATAAATGCCAAGTTCTGCACCTAGGAAAAAGAAACCAAATGCACAGTTACAAGATGGGGATACGTGGCTCAACAACACGACAAGCGAGAAGCATCTTGGAATTGTTGTCGATCACAAGCTGAATATGAGCCAACAATGTGATGTGGCTGCAAAAAAGGCAAATGCTCTTTTGGGCTGCATTCATAGAAGCATAGCTTCCAAATCCCGGAAAGTACTAGTTCCCTTCTACTCAGCACTGGTTAGGACTCATCTGGAGTACTGTGTCAAGTTCTGGGCCCCACACTTTAAGAAGGATGCAGACAAACTGGAGAGGGTTCAGAGGAGGGCAACAAAGATGATCAGAGGACTGGAAACAAAGCCCTGTGAAGAAAGACTGAAAGAACTGGGCATGTTTAGCCTTGAGAAGAGAAGACTGAGGGGAGATATGATAGCACTCTTCAAGTACTTGAAAGGTTGTCACAGAGAAGAAGGCCAGGATCTCTTCTCGATCATCCCAGAGTGCAGGACACGGAATAATGGGCTCCAGTTACAGGAAGCCAGATTCCGGCTGAACATCAGGGCAAACTTCCTGACTGTTAGAGCAATACGACAATGGAACCAATGACCTAGGGAGGTGGTGGGCTCTCCCACACTGGAGGCGTTCAAGACGAGGCTGGACAGCCATCTGTCAGGGATGCTTTGACTTGGATTGCTGCACTGAGCAGGGGGTTGGACTCGATGGCCTTGTAGGCCCCTTCCAACCCTACTATTCTATGATTCTATGTAAGAGGTGCTGATGTAAGAAAGAACAAGAGGGCAATGTGTGTGTATACTCAGACGTTTGTCCATTGAGTTCAATGAAACTTACTCCCAGGTAAGTGGGTATAGGATCGCAGCCCAAGAGAGTTTTCCAACGTGTATTGAAAACTATGCTAATTACCAGTGAACTTTGCTTTCACTCTTTGCAGTGAAGCAAATGAGTTTACAAAAGATTAGGTGACAGGATCTATGTGACATGGCAGATAAACTTGGCTGATAAACTTGAAAGGGTTCTGTACAAACAAGAAACCTAGTAAAGCATTCTTCGCAGACCAGACCTAAATCATAGCATTTGACCAATTCTAAATCAACAGGCTTGTTCATGTTTCCAACTCTTTGTAAAATCAAACAGATAATTTCTGATCCTAATCCAAATGAACCTTGATCGAAAGTCTTTGATGCACACGCACCAGCTGAGGGCCCAGGAAGCAGCCAGCTGGCTAAAAAAGCCAGTCAACAACTGGATGAGAACACCCAAGAATGCCATGTATACTATCTTGAGTTCCATCATGGAAGAAACACAGTAGAGGCTGGTGGCTCTGATGACAGTGGGGTGGTGAATCCTCTCTGGGTTTCAGTCAGAACCAGTTAGAACTCTAAAGGAGCTATCCAGCCTTGGATAGCTGCTTTAGAGTTCCTACTGGTTCTGACTGAAACCTGGAGCGGATTCACTGCCCCACTGACATTGGAGCCACCAGCCTCCATTGAAGAAACATGAGCTATAAATGACCTAAATAATAAATAAGTAAGTAAGTAAGTAAATAATAAGGGGCTTCTCACTCATTCCTGTGTAGGGACGTTCTAGGTATATTCATGCCCACTGTGTGCAAGAATACTGTCTGACATTGCAGTGAAAGTTCCAGAGGGAACTGTGTGCACAAAGGCAGATGCATGACCACAGGGTTGAATTCAGACTTGGTTATTCATAGAGTAGACCGATTGAAATCTATGGGGCAGTCATGACTAACTTAATTCCCATTGAGTTCAGTGGTCTACTCAAAGTATGACTAGCTCTGGATCCAACCCACAGTGTTTCAGACTCCATATGGTTCTTCCTCAAGCGTGTGTATATTTTTGGCCAGCTCCTTGACACTGCACTAGTGTGACTAGTGTCATAAACAAAATGGGCTACATATGAAAGGCATAAATCCTTCTGCGTAAAAGGGTGAGTGGGGTGTTTTCCATGTAGATTATAAGAACATAAGAAGAGCCATGGTGGATCACACCAAGGGTCTATCTAGTCCAGTATTCTGGTCACGCAGTGGCCAACCAACTGCCTATGGGAAGCCCACAAGCAGGCCATTAATGCAATAGCACCCAGCAACTTACTTGTCAGCCGCTCATTGAGGAAATTTGTGGTACCATACACGAACATGCTAATAGGTGACTGGGTTTTTAATGATGATCAAGACTGACATAATTGGTGCCTCAATCACTGACTAACACCACCCATTCCAGAACTGTGTCACTTATGATCTGTAGGTCATTATGAAGACCTACATCAGCTTCAAGAGAAATGAAGGCAGAAATGTTAGGCATGCTGTCAGCCTTGTTTAAACATGTTATTCGCTTCATCATCTTTTATAGGCTTTCAGTTCATTATGACAATCTCCAGTTGGGATAAGCGGACAAAGAAGACATATGAAGCACACACATGTTTTCAAGGCTGCACAAATGTATCTCAAGAGTTGATTATGTGGTGTGTGTGTGTGTGTGTGTGTGTTAATCTACAGAGAGTTTGGGAACTGAAGCATCAGTAGCCATTGTTACTCAGGAGATTGAAATCATGATATAATAGAGAATGGATCTATACTTCTCAGCTTAGCACCCATTCTAAGACCAGCTCATTTATGGCTATAAGCTTGGTTGACTTATTCAATTATTTGCTCGTGCCAAAGCAGTTTGTAAATTGATCAATACATGTAGAGAATATGTCTTATCGTATTCTGGTTCAACCATCATTTTGAAGAGTTTTCCAGACTGGTTAGTCACAATCAGTAGTGAAACAGGTGGAAAAACAGGCTCTGAGTTCCAGAGAAACATTTCAGTCATATTAATTACTGAGTTGAGGAAACCTCTTGAACTGTTCACAAAATCAGTTCAACACAGAAATCTCCACTGAAGAATCCAACTTGGGTTGACTTCAACATTATTTTTTAGAAGTTATATTGGTAACTCAGTTCAGGAATACATGAATATTCCAAAGTCTCTGTGCTGATCAAAGTTTGCAATTTATAGCACAGGATCATTGCTCCCAAGTCCAGGGAATTATTCAGCTTTTATACTCCAAGGACTGGGGGGCTGGACTCAATGGCCTTGTAGGACCCTTCCAACTCTACTATTCTATGATTCTATGACACCTGATGAAGCCACTTTGCTAAGATAAGCTGCTCTGGATTTGGCCAGTGCCTGGATGGAGACTGCCTGGAAACCACATGTATACTGGCTTGAGTCTGTGATGGAAGAAAGATGGAATATAGATGTACTAAGTAAATAAATATTTTGAGTTTTACATGTCTGCTAAGGATGACTTACCTAAACAATTGCCATGAGACCCCTGCATAATGCAGCTGATTCTGGAGTATGTTCCATGGCACATTGTTGGGGCTCACCATTGTCTTGCACAAACTGAGAGTATGCCCTAATCATATCCACACCTGATCTTGCCACAGATATCCATGGTTAGATGACTACAGTGCATTCTGCATGAGACTGTTTATGAAGCCCATTCAGAAATGTTAATAGCTTCAGAATAGAACAACCTATTTACTACCTAGGGCCTTTATAGCCAAGTGTGGTGTAGTGGCAAGAGTGTTGGACTAGGAGCTGGGAGATCCAGGTTCTAGTCCCCACTCACTGGGTGACTTTGGGCCAGTCACAGACTCTCAGCCCAACCCACCTCACAGGGTTGTTGTGAGGATAAAATGAAGAGGAGGAGGATAATGTAAGCTGCCTTGGGTTCCTTGCAAGAGGAAAAAAGGCAGGGTATAAATGCAATCAATCAGTCAATCAAAACCAATCACATCTTGCCAATGTGTAAAGATCTGCATGGACTACCATATTATTTCTAGCCACAATTCAAAGTGGTGGGACCTTTGAACTATGCTCTTAGTCTTGAGTCTCCTATGTGGTGCCCATGGGCACCAAGGTGCCTGCAGACAACTTATTTTGGAGCCCGCCAAGCTCCCTGCCCCTCCTGATGTTTATTTTAATTGTTTGGAATGTTTAAAATTAATTGTTAGGGTGCAATCCTATGGCTGCTAGACAGTGGCTAGACAGCCATAGGATTGTTTGGTCACTGGGAACCGACCTCAGAGCACAGGCTCCAAGATCGGTTCCCGGAGAACTCCCCCCCCACACCTCATAGGCGGCACGGATCATCCCCGGGCTGTGACTGTGGCCAACTCAGGCATGACTGTTCTTATTCACATCTCATCGGCTCTTTTACTGGGTGCTATATATGTTTCGTTGTTATCATAATTATTTATTCATGTTTTGCCACCCTGGAAGCAATATTGATGGAAAGACAGGAGATAGATGATAGATAGATATAGATATAGATAAAACATAGTTGAACCAGAGGGGTTCACAGGGAGGTCTAGGGGAACTGCCAAAGCAAATAATTTGGAAGAGGATTTAGCATGGAGGGGAACTTTAAGGGCCTGTTATACTAGGTTTGGCAGGAGAGAATTGGAAAGGAGTTAATGAGGCATTGCAGCTGATGGAATGGCAGAATAGAACATGGAAGGAGTTAGATGAGGGACATAGTGAAGAGACATTGTGCAGCTGGCGCAAATATTGCTGGGAAGTTCAAGGACAATTTTCTACAGGGGTTTGCATCAGATGTATAGTTTTGGACTTGATGAAGGATATAAGCCACCTTGCATGTGTCTTTTGAGACAGAAATGCTATGTAAAAATGTGTTATCCAAATACATCAAAGGGCCTTTTCATTCATAGCACCCTGGTTGTGCAATGCCCTTCCCAGAGAGGTCTGCTTGATGTCTAATTTAATGCCTTTGGCTCCCAGCAAATATCCATTTATTTCCCCAAATGTGTAAAATAATTGAGTAGCTTTTAACTTTTTTTTTTTACTGCTGTTGATTTGTTTAATTCTCTGCTCTCTGCCTCCTTTGATCTGTTTTTGTTCTTATTTGGTGTGGTTTTAATGCTGTGTTTTTATTACTGTACTGCTGTATTCTTAATTTGTAGTTTTTATTCTGTGAGCTGCCCAGAGAACTGAGCAACTGATTCTTTTCCCACGCTATTTTAATTTGCTTAATTGATAAATAAAACAAAATCAATTAAAATGTATTGGAATAACAGACAAAATGGTAAAAAAAACCATAGCTATTAATGAAAAATAGTGAAGACATAGTGGAAAATCAACAAAACATTGCATAAAAATGATTAAAGCATAATAAATGAAACAGATACAGTATGGCTAGTACCGTAAAGACAATGATTAAAGAATTAAAGAAACATAAAACTAGTGGGGAGAGCAATCCTATAGACCCTATATAGCATCTGGGGGCCATAGGATACTTCTGATTCCTGGATCCGAGGCTGGAGACAGTGCTCCGACCTTGGACTCTGGAGTCCAAGCTCCCTGCCCCCTCCCCCACCCCCTTGCAGCCAGCATGGACAGAACTGTGCCAGCTGCCACTACAAGCTCAGGAACGCGAACTCGGAAAGAAGAGAAAGGGGGTGTCTGTGGGCAAGGAGGGGACTGGGGAAGCAGGTGTGTGAGCTGTCCCCAGGCTTCCCCTCCCCAACACCTCTGCTGCATGGGCAAAAACTCCCATCTGGCTAACTTGAAGAGCAGGGGGCATGGCACGCCTCCCACTCTGCTTGGGATACTTGTAAGCCTCCACATTCAGAGGCTTGCGAGTAGCATGGGAAGATTGTGCCCTACATTAACTAACCGAGGCATCATAGATGGGAAATTGAAGATGAGAAAGTATATTAGATCCTAATGTGGTCTTGCGCCATCTCCAGTTCGGCTAACTGAAGCATTCCCAGCTATAAGAAAAATCTACCACTCCAGTGGAGAGTTCAGGATTCTTAGAAGGTTTCCAGGGGAAAAAAAGTCCCCCAAAGTATTTTAAATTAGTGTTTTGTTGTTGTTGTTGCTCAGTTGTTCAGTCGTGTCCAACTCTTCGTGACCCCATGGACAATAGCACGCCAGGCCTTCCTGTCCTGCGCTCTCTCCCGGAGCGTGCTCAAGTTCATATTCATTGCATCGGTGATGCTATCTAGCCATCTCATCCTCTGCCATCCCCTTCTCCTTTTGCCTTCAGTCTTTCCCAGCATCAGCGTCTTTTCCAGAGAGTTTTCTCTTCACATTAGGTGGCCAAAATATTTGAGCTTCAGCTTCAGTATCTGTCCTTCCAATGAGCAGTCAGGGTTGATTTCGTTTAGGATTGACTGATTTGACCTCCTTGCAGTCCAGGGGACTCGTAAGAGTCTTCTCCAGCACCACAGTTCAAAAACATCAATTCTTCGGCGCTCAGCCTTCCTTATAGTCCAGCTCTCACAGCCATACATTACTACTGGGAAAACCATAGCTTTGATTAGATGGACCTTTGTCGGCAAGGTGATGTCTCTGCTTCTTACTATGCTGTGTAGGTTTGCCATAGCTTTCCACCCAAGGAGCAAGCGTCTTTTAATTTCATGGCTACAGTCACCATCTGCGGTGATCTTGGATCCCAAGAAAATAAAATCTGTCACAGCTTCCATTTCTTCCCCTTCTATATGCCAAGAAGTGATGGGGCCAGATGCCATGATCTTAGTTTTTTTAATGTTGAGTTTCAAACCAGCTTTTGCACTCTCCTCTTTCACCCTCAACAAGAGGCTCTTGAGATCCTCTTCGCTTTCTGCCATTAGGGTGGTATCGTCTGCATATCGGAGGTTGTTGATAATTCTCCCAGCAATCTTAATTCCGACCTGTGATTCCTCCAACCCGGCATTTCTCATGATGTACTCTGCATATAAGTTAAATAAGCAGGGTGACAATATGCAGCCTTGTCGCACTCCTTTCCCAATTTTGAACCAATCGGTTGTTCCATGTCTGGTTCTTACTGTTGCTTCTTGACCCTCGTACAGGTTTCTCAGGAGACAGGTAAGGTGGTCTGGTATTCCCATCACTTTAAGAAGTTGCCAGAGTTTGTTGTGATCCACACAATCAAAGGCTTTAGTGTAGTCAATGAAGCAGAAATAGACGTTTTTCTGGAATTCTCTTGCTTTCTCCAGGATGCAGCGAATGTTGGCAATTTGATCTCTAGTTCCTCTGCCTCTTCGAAACCCAGCTTGTACTTCCGGTAGTTCTTGGTTCACATACTGCTGAAGCCTAGCTTGTAGGATTTTGAGCATCACCTTGCTGGCATGTGAAATGAGCGCAATGGTGCGGTAGTTTGAACACTCTTTGGCGTTGCCCTTCTTTAGAATTGGAATGTAAACTGACCTTTTCCAGTCTTGCGGCCACTGTTGAGTGTTCCAAATTTGTTGGCATATTGACTGCAGCACTTTAACAGCATCATCTTTTAGGATTTTAAATAGCTCAGCTGGAATACTGTCATCTCCGCTAGCTTTGTTGTTACTAATGCTTCCTAAGGCCCACTTGACTTCGCTCTCGAGGATGTCCAGCTCAAGTTCAGTGACCGCACTATCATGGCTATCAGGGACATTCAGATCTTTCCTGTATAGTTCTTCTGTGTATTCTTTCCACCTCTTCTTAATCTCATCAGTTTCTGTTAGGTCCCTGCCGTCTTTGTCCTTTATCATGCCCGTCTTTGCACAAAACGTTCCCTTGAGATCTCCGATTTTCTTGAAGAGATCTCTAGTCTTTCCCATTCTGTTGTTTTCCTTGATTTCTTTGCATTGTTCATTTAAGATGGCCTTCTTGTCTCTCCTTGCTATTCTCTGGAACTCTGCATTCAGTTGGATATATCTTCCCCTTTCTCCCTTGCTTTTCGCTTCCCTTCTTTCCTCAGCTACTTGTAAAGCCTCATCAGACAGCCACTTGGCTTTCTTGCATTTCTTTTTCTTGGGGATGGATTGAGTTGCTGCCTCCTGAACAATGTTACGGACCTCCGTCCATAGTTCCTCAGGCACTCTGTCTATCAGGTCTAATCCCTGAAATCTATTCCTCACCTCCACTGTATATTCATAAGGGATATGATTTAGGTCATACCTGAATGCTTTAGTGGTTTTCCCTATAAGGATTAAAGGAGATATAAGTGAGGTCAGAGTCAGAGTCCAGTCAGAGCTATGGATAGAATCTGTGAAAATGATCCAGTGAAGAAAGCAGAGTATGGAAAGCAGTCTTTCCTAGACAAGCAGTCTTGTCTAGGAAAAGGCTTCTGCAAAACTAAAAACTGTGGGGAAAATTTAGGAAGGAAAATACAACCCTAACAGTCTCTTCTCCATGCATCGGAACAAGAGATTAGCCAAAGTCAAAGAACAAAAGGCATTAGGCAGAGCAAGCATATGTGTCTGAGGGAGTGAAAAATAACAGAGCCAGAGAGATGGTGTGTGGTTTGGAGAAGTGGAGAAATGCTTCGTCTAAGCATCTATCCAAACGCTCTTCTTCCCCGATTGTGCGGGGGAAAGCAGCCAAAACAGGCTAGAAGCAGCAGCCAGCAAAAAAAAGAAAAGAAAAAAGGAGCCAGCTGCTTTTTTACCTCCCAAATATTTTGCTCTTCTCCAAAAAACTAGAAACTTTTCCATCAATTCAAACTGTTATTAATAACTTCATCATCTCAAGCATCAGTATTCCCAATTAAAATTAGTTCTATGTTAATTGCTGTCCTAATCAAGACACTAACTTTGTCGTTGACATTCCATTTTTAATTGAGACAATTGACAAGCAGGTGCATTATCAGGAGAATACTTCAGGCTGAAAGCCATAAACTGTACACAGATAATTAGAAGACCCAGCAAAAATGAACCTAATATGAACTGTGTTAAAAGTTCCAGTGTTTTAAAGATCTGCTTCGAGGTTCATAAGAAACATGCAGTGAAAGCTCTGTCTCCTTGCCTACAACTTTTGTAAACCGCCCAGAGAGCTTCGGCTATCGGGCAGTATAGAAATGTAATAAATAAAATAAGGAAATAAGGAGCCAAGTAGTATATAAAAACTAAGAGTGAAATCTGAAGGTTAAATGCCTTCTGATACACACACACACGGACAAAAACACATAGACACAAATCTTTTCCACAGTTATTATTTTTAATCTCAATTCATGCTTATCTTAACCAGCTTAAACATGTCTACTCCAATTAAAAATATACAGTCAGGGCCAGAAATATTGGAACAAGGATAACTGTTTTGGCAGCTCCCATCTGGGTGTGTTTCCTTTCAACTTCAATGTAGTGGTGTACAGAGGCCAACTGCCAAAACAGTTATCCTTGTTCCAGTATTTCTGGCCCTGACTGTAAGCTCTCTGTACTCGATTAATGACAAGGCCAAAATACTACCCAACCATCTTTGTAGCTTGGAAACTACCAAAGAAGGTTTCCATTATTAGTAAAAATTATGAGCTCATGCTAGTTTTAATTAGGGTTCTTCTTTGCCACTTATCAGCCAGGCTTGGGGGGCCAACTAACGCCTACCAATCATCATAACTCTGTCTAGTCTTAAATCTGTTCCAAAAGATGAAAATGACATCTCTGCTCTCAGCTTCAGACCAGAAGATACAATCTTGGCTGCATTATGAAACATAGTTCCAAATTTTAGCTTAGAGGAAGGAACCCTGGACTCCACAGACCCTCCTTTTTTTCCACTACACCTTGGTCCCAACAACAGGACCTGATCACAAGAACGTGTTCTTACAGGGCAGCCTAAAAGCAAATGAACAAACAGGCAGCTGTACATTGCCAGGGAAGATCTGCAGTGGTGGGCAAGATTCCTGTGCATCTGGAGCGCTGATTGGGTGGCCGTCCTGAGAAGAGCAACCATTAACCACAAAGAGACAGTGCTGGGTTACATATTTGGCCACAGTTTTATTGGTTACAGGGTAGAGTTTGACAAGGTATGGGGCTGGATCCCCCCATTGGCCAACCTGCCTGCTGACCAATTCACATCCCAGCTTGAGTGCTGGGTGGCCCCAAAAGGGGGCATTTAGGCTAGAGCATGGGGTTGACCATGCCACAGCACGTGCCGTTCACATGCTACCCCCATGCTTCCTTGGGAGTGGTACTGGAATGCCAGCCCCCAAAATGGGCTGGAACCCTGTGATGCCCCCCCAGGGACCTCCCCCCATTTTGGGGGGAGTGGGGTATGCACCCCATGCCCCTTCAATTGGATCCAACCCAATGCCTTTCTGGAAGCTTGTGGGTCACTAAGATTTCCTTTCCTTGAAGAATCCTTGATAATCTACTGAAAAGCCTCAGGCTGCAAGCCAGTACCCACTTATATAGGAGTAAGCCTCATTGAACTCAGTAGATTTTGCTTCTGAGTAGACATGTCTAGAATTGCAATTTCAAGGTTCTTTCCTTGGAAGACAGTTTTCAAACTGCTGCTGTAGCAGTTCTCCTGTTAGTTGTGATCTTTGGGGCACTTCTTTTCCTGCTCCTTTAGCCCAAAGGAATGGAAGACCCTCTTTGGATAGTTCCTGCCTGATCCTTAACTTACACATGCTCTTGCTGATATACCAAGAAGCCCTGCAAAAGTAATCTGCAGCATCTGACCTGTACATCTGCTTCAACCCAGACTCAACAAGAAATGCGAGATTTAATTCTGGAACAATACATTCGAGACAATTTAAACATGTAAACTTTGCAGTCAACATTATTGACATTGGCTACAGAAGAACTGGTATGAAATGGCTCTCAATGGGAGCTTCATGCTTCCCATTTATGGCTGCTTTGATAAGCAAAATATATGTCAGATATCACAGTAACCTTTCCTACCTGTAAGATATAAGGACTAAATAACTTCAAACATGAGAACAGACAGGCGGGTAACCACATGTGAGAGGGCCTTCTCTGCAGTGGCACCTTTGGAACAAGCTGCCACTGGAGGTCCGCCATGCTCCATCACTGCAGACTTTTAAGAAGGCCCTGAAAACATATTATTTTACCTTGGCCTTCTCTTGATATGACTGCTATTGTTGCTGTTACTGCTGTTAACATGGTTGCAGGTTTTATTGTTGGCTTTTAATGTTGTTTTTATTGTTTTTATGTTTTTATCACTTTAAACATTTTAACTGTTTTTATGTATTTTATTGCTGTGAGCTGCCTTGGGAGGGCTTCTGCCCTGAAAGGTGGCCAAGAAATATTTTAAATAAATAAACAAACAAACAAACAAATAAATAAATAAATAATAAACATGCTTAACATTGAATTCAAAATTGGTAGATACCACAACATTTTGTGGAAATTTTACCCAACACTTGCCCAAAGGCATTTAAAACTCTGTGTACAAATGAAAATAAAATGAGGCATACATAGCTTAGAGGCCACCCTTACTATGCACTTTCAATCATTTGGGTTACAAAATAGATTTTTAGCTGCTAACATTTGAGAATTCTGCTGTGAAATTTGCAAACAAGATGTATGCATGTAGATTGTCAACCTATGATAATTTGTTGTTGTTGTTCAGTCGTGTCCGACTCTTCATGACCCCATAGACCATAGTACGCCAGGCCTTCCTATCCTGCACTCTCACCCGGAGCGTGCTCAAGTCCATATTCATTGCATCAGTGATGCTATCTAGCCATCTCATCCTCTGCCATCCCCTTCTATTATTTATTTATTTATTTATTTATTTATTTATTTATTTCTATACTGCCCAATAGCCGAAGCTCTCTGGGCGGTTCACAAAAATTAAATCCAAGCAACACACAATAAAACAATTTAAAATATACAGAACATTAAAACCACAATATAACAATACAACCACAATAAAACCTAGCAGCAGTGCAGGAGTTTAAAATACAGATTTAAAACAGCAAAGATAAAAATTTAGAAAGCTAAAATGCTAAAATGCCTGGGAAAATAAAAAGGTCTTCACCTGGCGCCGAAAGGAATACAATGTAGGCGCCAGGCAAACCTCACTAGGGAGCTCATTCCAGAGCCGGGGTGCCACAGCAGAAAAAGCCCTCCTCCTAGTAGCTACCCGCCCCACTTCCTTTGGCAGGGGCTCACGGAGAAGGGCCGCTGATGATGATCTTAAGGTCCGGGCAGGCACATATGGGAGGAGGCGATCCTTCAGGTAACCTGGCCCCAAGCCATTAAGGTCTTTGAATGTTAACACCAGCACTTTGAATCGGGCCCAGAAATGGACTGGCAGCCAGTGCAGCTGGAAAAGTACTGACGTAATATGAGCTCGCAGGCCAGTCCCTGTTAACAATCTTGCTGCCCTATTTTGGACCAGCTGAAGTTTCCAGACCGTTTTCAAAGGCAGCCCCACGTATAATGCATTGCAGTAATCCAGACAAGAAGTTATCAGAGCATGGATAACTGTAGCAAGGCTATCTCTGTCCAGATAAGGGCGTAGTTGGTATACCAGCCTTAGCTGATAAAAAGTGCTCCGTGCCACTGAGTTCACCTGTGCCTCAAGTGACAGTTCTGGATCCAAGAGCACCCCCAAACTACGAACGTGATACTTTAGGGGGAGTGCAACCCCCTCCAGAACAGGTTGAATATCACCTAGCCGGGCAGACAAACCACCCACTAACAGTACCTCCGTCTTGTCTGGATTGAGTTTCAGTTTATTAGCCCTCATCCAGTCCATTACCGTGCCCAGGCACTGATTCAGAACAGTCACTGCCTCACCTGGTTTTGATGTAAAAGAGAGGTAGAGCTGGGTGTCATCTGCATATTGATGGCACCTCAGCCCACACCTCCGGATAACCTCCCCCAGCGGTTTCATGTAGATGTTAAACAGCATGGGGTATAAAATAGAGCCCTGTGGAACCCCATGGCACAATTGCCATGGCACAGAGCAGCAATCCCCCAGCACCACCTTCTGGAATCGGCCATCCAAGTAGGAGCGGAACCACTGTAGTGCAGTGCCTCCTACTCCCAACCCAGACAACCTATCCAGAAGGATACCATGGTCGATGGTATCAAAAGCCACTGAGAGGTCCAGGAGAATCAACAGGGTCGCACTCCCCCTGTCCCTCTCCCGGCAGAGGTCATCCCACAGGGCGACCAAGGCAGTTTTCGTTCCAAAACCAGGCCTGAAGCCCGATTGAAATGGATCTAGATAATCCATTTCATTCAACAGTGCCTGGAGCTGTCCTACAACCACCCACTCAAGCACCTTGCCCAGGAAGGGGATGTTGGCCACTGGCCTATAATTGTTAACATCCTCTGGGTCCAGGTTAGGCTTTTTCAGGAGTGGTCTAATTACTGCCTCTTTTAAAGTGGCAGGCACCACTCCCTCTCTCAAGGAGGAATTTACAACCTCCTCGACCCAGCCGGACAACCCCTCCTTGTTTGATTTAATAAGCCATGAAGGGCAAGGGTCAAGCACACAAGTGGTCGATCAGACTTGGCCAAGCACCTTGTCCGCATCCTCAGGCCTCAGTAATCGAAACTCATCCAATAAAACTGGACCAGACGGTGCTCTGAACGCCTCTACCAATGGAACTGCATTAATGGTGGTGTCCAATTCATGACGAATCTGAGTGACTTTATCCTCAAAGTGCTGTGCAAACTCGTCACAGCGTGCTACCGAGGGTTCCACTGTCTCTCTCCCTGGCCCAGAATGTAACAGGCCGCGAACCACTCGGAAAAGCTCCACTGGACGACACTGAGAAGATGCAATGCTGGTGGAAAAGAACTGTCTCTTTCCCACCCTCACCGCCACAGAGTAGGCTCGATAGTGGGCTCTTACCTGTGTTCGGTCAGACTCAGCACGAGTTTTCCTCCACCTGCATTCTAGCCGTCTCCCCTCTTGCTTCATTGCCCTCAGCTCAGGTGTATACCAAGGAGCTGGCCGGGCTCTGCTCAGAGGAAGAGGGCGCTTGGGCGCGATCGTGTCAACCGCCCGAGTCATCTCTGCATTCCACAGAGCGACCTGGGCTTCGACAGGAGCACCAGCCATACCAGCAGGAAAATCCCCCAGAGCCCTCTGGAATCCATTGAAATCCATTAATCTCCGGGGGCGGACCATTTTAAGAGGTCCCCCACCCTTGCAGAGGGGAAAGGCCGCCAGGAGTCTAAACCTCAGCAGGAAGTGATCTGACCATGACAAAGGGACAGATGTTAATTCCTCCACTTTCAGATCACCATCCTCCTGCCCAGTCGAGAAAACCAGATCAAGCGTGTGTCCTTTTGTATGCGTTGGGCTGATGACATGTTGGGACAGCCCCATGGTTGTCATGGCAGCTTCTCCTTTTGCCTTCAGTCTTTCCCAGCATCAGCGTCTTTTCCAGAGAGTTTTCTCTTCGCATTAGATGGCCAAAATATTTGAGCTTCAGCTTCAGTATTTGTCCTTCCAATGAGCACTCAGGGTTGATTTCCTTTAGGATTGACTGACGTGACCCCCTTGCAGTCCAGTGGACTCGTAAGAGTCTTCTCCAGCACCACAGTTCAAAAGCATCAATTCTTCGGCGCTCATCCTTCCTTATAGCCCAGCTCTTACAGCCATACATTACTACTGGGAAAACCATAGCTTTGATTAGATGGACCTTTGTCGGCAAGGTGATGTCTCTGCTTCTTACTATGCTGTGTAGGTTTGCCATAGCTTTCCTCCCAAGGAGCAAGCATCTTTTAATTTCATGGCTACAGTCACCGTCTGCGGTGATCTTGGAGCCCAAGAAAATAAAATCTGTCCCTGCTTCCATTTCTTCCCCTTCTACAGGTTTCTCAGGAGACAGGTAAGGTGGTCTGGTACCCCCATCTCTTTCAGAATTTGCCACAGTTTGTTGTGATCCACACAATCAAAGGCTTTAGTGTAGTCAATGAAGCAGAAATAGACATTTTTCTGGAATTCTCTTGCTTTCTCCATGATCCAGCAAAAGCTGGCGATTTGAACTCTAGTTCCTCTGCCTCTTTGAAACCCAGCTTGTACTTCCGGTAGTTCTCGGTTCACATACTGCTGAAGCCTAGCTTGTAGGATTTTGAGCATCACCTTGCTGGCATGTGAAATGAGCACAATTGTATGGTCGTTTGAACACTCTCTGGCGTTGCCCTTCTTTGGAACTGGAATGTAAACTGAGCTTTTCCAGTCTTGTGGCCACTGTTGAGTGTTCCAAATTTGTTGGCATATTGACTGCAGCACTTTAACAGCATCATCTTTTAGGATCTTAAATAGCTCAGCTGGAATACTGTCATCTCCACTAGCTTTGTTGTTAGTAATGCTTCCTAAGGCCCACTTGACTTCACTCTCGAAGATGTCCGGCTCAAGTTCAGTGACCGCACTATCATGGCTATCAGGGACATTAAGATCTTCCCTGTATAGTTCTTCTGTATATTCTTTCCACCTCTTCTTAATCTCATCTGCTTCTGTTAGGTCCCTGCCGTCTTTGTCCTTTATCATGCCCGTCTTTGCACAAAACGTTCCCTTGAGATCTCCGATTTTCTTGAAGAGATCTCTAGTCTTTCCCATTCTGTTGTTTTCTTTGATTACTTTGCATTGTTCATTTAAGAAGGCCTTCTTGTCTCTCCTTGCTATTCTCTGGAACTCTGCATTCAGTTGGATATATCTTCCCCTTTCTCCCTTGCTTTTCACTTCCCTTCTTTCCTCAGCTACTTGTAAAGCCTCATCAGACAGCCACTTGGCTTTCTTGCATTTCTTTTTCTTGGGGATGGATTGAGTTGCTGCCTCCTGAACAATGTTACGGACCTCCGTCCATAGTTCCTCAGGCACTCTGTCTATCAGGTCTAATCCCTGAAATCTATTCCTCACCTCCACTGTATATTCATAAGGGATATGATTTAGGTCATACCTGAATGGTTTAGTGGTTTTCCCTACGTTCTTCAATTTCAGCCGAAATTTTGCAAGAAGCAGCTCATGATCTGAGCCACAGTCAGCTCCAGGTCTTGTTTTGACTGACTGTATAGAGCTTCTCCATCTTTGGCTGCAAAGGACATAATCAATCTGATTTCGATATTGACCATCTGGTGATGTCTATGTGTAGAGTCGCCTCTTGTGCTGTTGGAAAAGAGTGTTTGCTATGATCAGCGCATTCTCTTGGCAAAACTCTATTAGCCTTTGTCCTGCTTCATTTTGAACACCAAGACCATGCTTGCCTGTTATCCCGGTGATTTCTTGACTTCCTACTTTAGCATTCCAATCCCCTATGATGAAGAGGACATCTTTTTTGGTGTTAGTTCTAGAAGGTGTTGTAGGTCTTCATAGAACCGATCAACCTCAGCTCCTTCGGCATCAGTGGTTGGGGCATAGACTTGAATTACTGTGATGTTGAATGGTTTGCCTTGGATTCGTACTGAGATCATTCTGTCGTTTTGAGATTGTACCCCACTACTGCTTTTCCTACTCTGTTGTTGACTATGAGTGCTACTCCATTTCTTCTAAGGGATTCTTGCCCACAGTAGTAGATATGATGGTCACCTGAATTAAATTCGCCCATGCTTGTCCATTTTAGTTTGCTGATTCCCAAGATGTCGATGTTCAGTCTTGCCATCTCATGTTTGACATCCTCCAGCTTACCTTGATTCATTGATCTGACATTCCAGGTTCCTAAACAATATTGTTCTTTACAGCATCGGATTTTCTTTTCACCACCAGACACATCCACAGCTGAGTGTCCTTTTGGCTTTGACCCAGCCGCTTCAGTCTTTCTGGCACTACTTGGAAATACCCTCTGCTCTTCCCCAGTAGTATATTGGACACCTTCCGACCTGAGGGGCTCATCTTCCGGCATCATATATTTTAGCCTTGTGATACGTTCCATGGGGTTTTCTTGGCAAGAATACTGGAATGGGTTGCCATTTCCTTCTCCAGTGGACCACATTTTGTCAGAACTCTCTGCCATGACCTGTCCGTCTTGGGTGGCCCTGTACGTCACAGCTTATGGCTTCACTGAGTTATGCAAGCCCCTTCGCCACAACAAGGCAGTGATCCATGAAGGGGTTTGATAATTTACAGGGTACCAAATCCTAAGAAAAGAGCCTACGCATACAACTTGTATGCATGGAGGCTCTGTTTAAAAAAAAAGAACTAGCAACACATGGAAATAGGAAGTGTGGCCTGCTGCTGTGATCGCAATCTGCCCCTTGCAGCATGCTTTGATAATTTTATCTACAATTGGACCATCTGAAAGAATATATTTCTTTTCATAATATATCATTTACCCATCTCTACACTTGCCAGTGTATTTGCTTGTGCAGAGAAAGGAAAGAAGTAGCAATCCCTACAATCCTTCTCCTTCTGCATGGAGTTTTGAAGGGTCTTATGTCACTCTGAAGCCATATGCCTGTGGGCAATTGTCCACAGAGCTAAGTTGCGGTTGAATGCCAAAGCAGAGTTCTCAAATGTTAGTAGCAAAATGAATCAGTTTTGTAACTCAAATGATCAACAGTGTACAAGTGACATCAGATTGGCCTCTAAGTTATGTGTGATTTAGTGCTTCCGTAGCAGCCTCATTTTCTTGTGCTTACATAAGTTATGCAATTACTACGATGCCTTTATGAGGTGGAATGGTAATACAGAGAAAATTAGTGCTTATATCCTGCTGCCCATTCCAAAAAGGAGCATAATGAAAGGTTTATGTTAAAACAGGATCAGCAATTATACAGTGGCACTATAAAGGGCACTATAATCTGTCTAAAAATGCACATCCAGATCTGTTTTAAGATGTGTGCTCTTAAAGATCCAGATCTTGAGAGCCATCTTTAAAGATGAGTGACACCATCACTTAAAAACGACTACACACATTTATTTGATTTTACCCACCATCAAATATCTGGATAGGGGTCTAGTGTCCTACTTTTGGATCTAGATGCATAGTTCTCTTTAGAAATTAGCCTCCACATGTTCAAAGTACTCATGAAGATGGAAGTTGGGTCTGTGTGCTGGCCCCATCATCAACTTCACTATCCCCACTGGGCCCAATCAGACTTTGTGCATTTGGTGGAAGGTCCGAAGGGGGAACTGATGCGCATTCCCCTGAATGTACATAGCCCCTCCATGCAATACAGTCCCTGTGTGAGAGCTCCCAATTGGATGGAGGCCCCTACATGCATTCAGCTAAATGCACAGAGGTTCCCACGTCAGACCTTCCACCCAATGTGCAAAGGTCTGGGGACTGGAACCAATGGGTGACAGTGATGTTGGCAGCAGCACCAGTACAGGGTAGGCCTGCTCCACCCGTCACACGTTCTTTGTATGTGAGGATGCTAATTTCTGAAGGGGGCACCGTATGTGTCCCGCACTATAACCCTGAATGAATTTCAATTATGCAATGTTTATACAATGGCTACGATGTTAACTTTCTATAGATATATATATATTGTCACATGGGATGAACTCATTAGTGTTCATATCACCATATATACATATCACAGAAAGACCAGACTGGTGGTAGGTTTCTGAAACATGAAAACCAAATGGACACATGTGTGTTTATCCTACAAGGCAACCTATATGAAAAGTATACAGGATTTCCTAAAAAGAAATTTCTTATGTGGAGGTGATTTCTGTGTATCAAATTAATCGTCTTGTGTGAAGTGGCCCAAAGACTTAGATGGTTTTGCTGATGCACATTTATTTCTACATTTGAAGAATCATTATATTGCTCAGTACTGTGGATCTTTCTCTTTCACCAGGCAAGAACCAAAATAAACTATTTGGCATCTGTATTGTAGAAGAATCATAGGAAGAATGCAGGGACTTTCTCGTCATCTATGGCCTTCAGTCTGTCTCTTTGTAGCTAGTCATTGAGACAGGCTTTCTTCACTTTGAATATCTTAATTCATCTTGAAACTAACTCTGAATTTGCCCACACTGCAAATCCTTGGGCTGGAACATCAGTATGTGAAGGGTTTTCCTCTACAGAAGAGTCCTTTGAGCCCTTGCTAGAGCAGATCTGTGCAAGGAAATCTGTTTCTGCAAGAGATCCCTGTTGCTGGATCAGAGTATAAACAGTTGATTGGGGCAGGAGCTTTTATTGGATGTATCTAGGGATGTAAGAACCCCACAATGTGCAGTCTGGGGAAGGTCTGTCACAGGGAAATCTGGCCATCTTGGGGCTCAGCAGATTTCCCCAGAGCCCTGTCATGTCCTCCAGATTTTGCACCATTTGTTCTTTGTCTTTAAACAGGGCAAGAGATACACCAACTGCAGCCGCAATTAGTGTATCTTGGGCAAATTATGGCCATAATTAGTGTATTTTGCTTAGTTATAGATAAATTGTGCTTAGTTATAGATAAATTGTGGCTACAATTTGCCCAAGATACACTAATTGCAGCCGCAGTTGGCATATCTTGCCCTGTTTATTATTTATTTATTTATTTATTAAATTTATTAATCGCCCATCTGACTGGTCACCCAGCCACTCTGGGCGATGTAAAACCCACCATAAAACAATTTAAAACAATAAAATTTTACCATAAACATTTTTTTTTAAATACCCTAACCCACCCCAAATGCCTGCCTGAACAACCACGTTTTTAATGCACGACGGAAGCTCATTAAAGAGGGGGCATGACGGCGTTCCCTAGGGAGGGAGTTCCACAGAGTGGGGGCCACCACAGAAAAGGCCCTCTCCCTCGTCCCCACCAGTCTAGCTGTCCTGGCTAGGTTTTTTTGTTTAAAGACAAAAACAACCGGTGCAAAATCCGGAGGATGTGCCAGCAGGGAGAGCTGATCTACTGTGGATTCTGCAGGTCGGATTCTCAGGAATCCAATCTCATCTGGGTCTGTAGCAGATTTCTTCAGCATCCTTAGATGCATCTCATGAATTTTTTTTTTAAAAAAAATCTTTTATTTGAAAATCCAAAATTAACAAAAACAAAAAAAGGAAGGGGAAACCACAAAAGAGATGTGTGTGTGTGTGGGGGGGGAGAACGAGAAATAATATATCATAAAGCATATCTACACACAATGATCATTTACAACCCTTCTTTTTCTTTCCCCCCCCTTTTTCTTTTACATCAAGGTCGATGTAGGTGCATCGCATGAAAGACGCAAAATGGCATTAAGACATATTGTGCTGTATCGGTCATAATTAAGCATTGGGCTTTCAATCTTCTGAATGTGTTAGAAACCCATCTGCCATTTCTGGTTTCACAGTTGTTTCGCCACTACACTTTCCAACCCATCATTGCCTCCTTGGAGTCAAATAGATGACTCGCAGAGATAAAAAGTAATAGTGGGTCATAAATTGAGAAAATAACAGATGACTTACAACGCTTGGAACATCAGGCTGAGTCAGCTGAAATCTGAGCTGTCTTTTAATCAGGACAGAAGCCTGCCAACAGAGAGTAGTAACTGTAATTTTTTCACATTTGTAAGCATTTGCTTTTTAATTTTTAATTTTATTTAACCCACAACAACATGTGCACTCTGGAAAAGTAACAATACGCATGATGCAGCCAAAGTTAAACGCTATTAAATCCTACAGATTACAGCGAGAGAGTGAAACGCATGCTTAAATCTCTCCCATACTGAAATCAAAAGGACTTAGAAGTGCTTGATTTCGGTTGGACTGTATCTTAATATACCTCGCGATCAAGCACTCCAATGAATAGATTAATAAAAAGGGTATTTGGGGTATATCATTTTTTTCCCTCCAGTGGTATTGGTAAGATGCGAAAACATTCCAGCTGTCACAGTCCTCTTCGGGTGTTCTGTTTCTGGTTATTCTCAACACACGAGGAGAAGTAGCACTCCAGCCCCACCCCTTCATCGTCACATTTGTAGCCCTCAACTTGTAGAGGGCGACAGTCTGAAGAGAAGAGCCTCCTGTATCTCGGGAGGCTCTCCATGTGAGCCAGAATGCTGATTTTCCAGGCTCCTGGCTCATGTGGAAAGCCTCCACGGTTACCGGAGGCTCTCCTCAGCAGGCAGTCACCTTCCACAAGTTGAGAGCGATGGCAACATGCAAGGAGGGGGCGGGGCTGGAGCATTCCTTCCCCTTGTATGTTGAGTAAAACCAGAAATGGAACAGCTGAATAGGGCTTATGATATGCGGCTGTATTAGTCCACCAAATAAATATGTAAGTTAGGGTGCTTCCAGCACTACCAGTTAAAGGACAGCTCCTCATGTTACCAGTTAGAAGGCACTGTGCAGCTATTCTGCCTTTCCCTCCTTAGTGTATTTTCTGCAGTAAGAAAAAAGATGGAAGTAGTGGTGGGAAAACACGGGAGGATTACGGGTGGAAGGCAACAATGTCTGGACCACCCATAAAATTCCATGAATGGGGAAGGCTGATGTTGTGATAGAAGTTTCATCTGGAAGCATCCTTAGGGCAAAATCCTATGGGGATAGACTGCCGCCTCTGAACTCAGAGGCAACCGCCTATCCAATGCAGGGCAGGAGAAGCACGGAGGGGATCTTTCCCTCCGCACTTCTCCTGCCCTGCATTTGTGACTAGACAGCCGATTTCGTCTGTCTAGCTGCTGGAAGGTGGAGCCGAGGAGGAGGCTGCCGGATGACACATAGGACGTTCGTACCGGCATTTCCGCCTTCCCTGCCCCAACAACCCCCCCAGAACACCCATTTTGGCCAGTCTGAGCTCCTCTTCTGAGTGCAGAGTGCAGGGCCATTGCAGAGCAAGGCAGCGTGGAAGGGGGGAGAGGTCAGTTTTCCAGGAACCGACCTTGGAGCACGGGCTCCGAGGTCAGTTCCCAGAAAGCGACCTATCCTATGGCTGTCTGGCCACTAACAAGTGGCCATAGGATTGCTCCCTTAATTGAGGTGGCGGCATGTGGTTCACAACAATAGTTTTTAGCCTGACTTCCTTAGGAGTAGTTGGCAGGTAGTGGAGTAGCCCATAATTACTGAAAACGTCTTCAAGCAATTGGATGTAACTTCTCTTTGAGAGAGGATAATGTTAGGTGGACATTTAGGCCTAGGACTGGGCTCCCTTTCCCCCCCCCTTTTTTTTCCTATTTGCAGCTGAAATATGCCAAGTCCATTTACTGCAAACACATGAGCAGTAAAACAAAATGATAATACCATTACACAATTTGGGAACCATGTTACATCATCAATGTATACCTTTATTGAGAAAGTAGCATGTCAGTCCGTAGCATACACCACTTCTGGTCATTCATTCAGTCTAAGTGGAAAGAGAATGGTGTGCAAAAATAATCCATCATAAGCTCTAACTTTACAATGCTCTTGTATGTTACTGTATCTTTAAAGCACCATTTTAAACAATAGTAAAAATATGATATGAAAAATCAGCACAGTAGAATAATTCCCCCCTTTTCCTGCATGAGCACCTTATTGAGGAATGAATGTGGTCAAAATATGAACTTCTACTAGTTTACCAAATGGTTCCCTTGGGCTGAATGACACTGAAACTCTTGAGTTGTTATTGAATATTGAATTTTGCTAGGGGGAGCACAGAGTGGAAAGATCCAGAGCTAGGTTAGAAGCAAGGGTGTAAAGCAAGTACAACTTGAAACGCCCTCCATTTCAGTCCCAACTGTGGCACGCCAAACATTCAACTCCTGAATTCTTAAGAATCCTTTTTCAGGCTTGTGTGGCATGTTCAAACACAGGCAAGATCAGTGATAGGGACAGGGCTGAAAAGGAAAACTGGAGAGTCGTGTGTGGCAGTGGGGGTGGGGGCAGACTCCCTTGACTTCATCTGCAAATAGGATCAAGAACAAATCAAAATGATCTCAAGATTCGGCCCCCAACAACAACAGAAATATTTCCCTCAGAACTTGAGAGGCATTGCACAAAGGGTGCACACCATTTCCCTTTGTCCTTTGCAGGGTCTGTAGACCAATTAAAGCATTTGAATTGATTGAGCACCTGCTTTTTGCCTGACTGATCAATGAAATAATTAAAGATGAATACATCCCCATATTACCATGCAGCATTCCCTCCCCCAACAGACTTAAATATCAAGGCAAATATGAGAACTTAGCATTTAATAAACAAGATCTGCCACTTATTGGGTTGGATCCAGATTGTCAAACTTAGCATAGACCTCTTGAAATCAATAAGACTTGATTTAACAATTGGGTTGGATTCAAACTTGCACTCAGCAGAATTCTGGTGGCACTGAAGGAAGGAGGCAGGGAAGCAGTTTTCTCCAATTCCCCCTTTCCTCTGTAGCCCCCCAGCACCACCTTCCAGGCCATTCTGGAAGGTTGGGGGCCCTCTGGCACAGTATGGGAGTCTGCAGGAGAAACATGTTGCCCCACTCTCTGCATCACGTTGGAAGAGTCCACTGTACCATGGTTCCCTCTGTAAATGGAAGGAGCCCTGCATATTGTTACTTTTCCATTGTTCATGGAGGGGCAAGTCTGGATCCAACCCACTGTTACCAAGAAAGGCAATCTTTCTGTTTCATTCCCTATTGCACCAAAAAAACTCTCAGTTAATTTGACCTTGTACAAAGCCACCACCAAATATATAGGTTTGAATTGCCTGTCTTGATAAAAAGGAGTTCTTTAATTAATTCTCCTGAAGTTGTCATTAGAGCTTCCTTTCTAAGACTCATCACCTTTGCTGTGTTATACATGATGTTATCTGGGAAATCAACTCTCAATTATTATTCATAGAAATATTTAAATATGCAAGCATAATACATTTTTCCTATTGGAATAATCTTTTTCGAAGGGCGATGTGACTTTATTCAAGTGAAATTTGACGTGATGAGGGACAGGAAGAGTCCATTGCCTAGTATTATTTAAATTCACTTTTGGACAGGTTTCAAATGGTTTTGCAGAATGGATGTAAATTAGAAGTCTTCAGATGATGCACCATCTTCAAAGAATAATTTGTAGTTCTAATAAAAATGTGTTATGTTATAGACTATGTTCTTCTTGTTCCCTCTGAAAAAGAAGCAAGTTCCAGCAAAAGAAAACTTGAAGAAGAGATTTGGCCTAATTGTTTGAAAAGTGGGGCTCTGTTCAATGGTGAACTGTGTCATACAACTTACAGTATACACTTAGAATGCCAGGTTTCTTAGCTATTTTTAAAGGGTTTCCAGCTCTGCTTCAGGCAGCACCATGGGTAGAGGGGATAGATGAAGGCATGGGAACTGGTGCTTTAATGGTGCTGCGAGACTTTTTAAAGTGTTGGCCCTGGTGAGGGGTGTGGGTGCCATTTGGGTTCTGCTTCGGGCAGCAAAATGTCTTGGCTAGCATTGAAAATATGCATCCAGATTCCATTATTTTTTGTCCTACTTTAGTCTCATGAATTTGTGGACACAAATGTGTAACAATTGTGGCTTGTTATTTTGAACAGTTGGGGCTTGACTGAGTTACAGAACAACCTTCTGCTGGACTCCTGTAAGCCTTTGATAAGAAAATGTTGGTACAAAAATGTGTTTCTACATACAAATCATTACATTTTTCTCATTGGACCACACCGAAGTCTATCTGTCCCAGCATTCGATTTCTGGTAGTAGCTGGATCAATGCCTTTGAGAAGGTCACAAGGAGGTTATGAAGATGATGTCCATCATCTGTTGCTTCCCACCCCCATATAGTCATTGGAGATATACTACCTGTAAACATAGTGGTTCCACATAGCTGCAATGGCTTGCAGTGTGTGAAGTAGAACTTCCTTTTGTCAGTCATGGACCTACAATCAATCGGCTTCAGTGGTTGGCCCTGAGCCATCATCAGTTAGATCCAAAGGTTTCCATCCTCAAACCTTTGGATCAGTTAGATCCAAAGGTTTCCCTCCATCTGAGAAAAAGATGGAGCTCCTTCTGCCAGAGGAAGGGAATCTTTGGATCCAACTGAGTATTATAATAAAAAGGTAAATATTTATTTATTTTACTTATTTATTTTAAATTCTTTTTAGGCTGCCTTTAAGGGTAAACCCTCTTAAGGTGGTGTACGGGATACAGGACCATACAAAAAATATATAGGCAAATAAATATGCAATAAAATACTATAAAACTCTATAAGAGAAAATTACACCAATAACAGATTACATCAATAGCTAGTTTCCCTTCGACTAGTGCCTCCATACCATTATAGCTTTATAAACCTCTGACATGTGCTCCCTTTCCCTTAGGCATGTATTTTTTCTAAGACAAAATCCCAAACACTAGAAAAGGTGTTCTAATCCTTTAACCATCCTTGTTTCCTATTTCTGTACCTTTCCAACTTTATGGGCTGGATCTGGACTAAGGGTGGTATCTAATGAAGTTCTTCTGCTGACAGAACAGCTTCTGTCAGTGCAACAGGAAGAAGCCAATTCTCCTCCATCCTGCCTCAAAATTTGCCTCAAAAAAACATCCTCAAAATTTGTTCCAGAGAGTGGGGGACTCTCCAGAGCAGATTTGGGGAGTTGTGGGGCTGCAATGGGGAGAGGATAAAGTCCTGTTGCACAAATGGACTTCCACTCACACAGTGTTTGATTTCACCCTAAGGTAGCTAAACATAGGTCCCATTGAAACCAATTGTACAAATTAGTCACCTAACTTCACCTAACTTACTAATATACAGCCAATGCAAGTCTATGCATATCTACTTAGATGTAGGTCCCATTGATGTCAATGAGGCTTACTTCCAGGTAAGTGGGCATAGGATTGCAACCATAGTCTGGATCCAACCCTATATCTTTTTTGAAAGGAAGTATGCGAAATATGGCCACACCATGGATTTAAATACTGGCACAATCATACTTACAGTTTTATTTTCAGTATCTTTCCTAATAATTCCTAAAACTGAATTTGCCTTTTTCTTTGACCATGCCGGGCTGATGTTTTCAGTGAGCATTTTACTACAATCCCCAAAATTGCTTTCCTGAGGCTAATTTAGTGCCCATCGGTGGACATTGTGTGCATGTCTTTGTCTGTGGCAGTAGGTACATCTCTGAGCAAACAGTTTTATTTACTGAACCTTCATGTGTGCAAATTGAGATCTCCATTAATTGATGACTGCGACAATACTTAAGTACCGCCAGTTCTAGACTTCTGTTTGAAACAGCATCAAAGGACAAGTGCAACATGGCTACAACATCCACACAAATGGTATTTATTTTATCTGATGTGTAGCCCATGTTATCCTGAAGGCTTGTGGTAGAGAAGGGGCGTTGAACCTCTTTCGGTCCAAAGCCCAAATTCCATTTCAGAGAAGCTCTCAGGGGCCACAGTCCAGACCTCAGGCAGACCGAATTTGACCCCTGGGTCTGAAGTTCTGCACCCCTGTGGTAGAATGTCAAACATTAAGCAACAATCCTATACAACCAACAAACAAATTAAAATGGCCTTTAAATATGGTGGGAACGGTCCAGCCAAAGTCAAGCACTTTTACATTGCAATCCTATGCTCACTTACCTAGGAGTAAGTCTCATGGAACTCAATGGGACTTACTTCTGAGTAGACATGGCTAGGATTGCATTGTTAAGCTCTATTGGTTTCAAAGGGCAGTTCTGTGTTTACAATGGTGTAGGGGTTCTAGGTTACAATAGGCATCATGTGTAAACATTGGGAGAAGGTTCCAGTCCTTAATGGCTCTAAATGGCTGCTATGTGTTTACCATTCCTGGTGGCACTTAATGAGTGGAGCATTTTTTTTTTTCCTGCCAGGGTCTGGATTAGCCAATTCAGGAAGTGCCTTGGATAGCTTGGCTAGACTTGTGAATCAGCAATTAGAGAGAGAGCTGCTGTTTCCGAAGTTTGTACGTTCCAAGTGATTTTATTCAAACTGGAGATCAGCAAAGGTAAATGACAGCTTTTCTTGCCCTGGCTGGTCCTAAACCTTTGCTTAGGCAGCTTTTGGGGACAAAATGAAGATTCTAGAGTCAAGATGTGTGAGGCATACCTCAGAAGTGAACTGACTGTGTAACTGAGCTCCCTGCTAACCCTTTGTCATTGGGTCTTCGCTCATAAGCTTGTGTTACTTTTATACTCTGGCTAGCTTTCCCTAATGTCTGCAGAAGAAATTGAGTTAGCTCATCTCTATCCACAAGATCCTTCACAGTCTACAAACATTGTTCTGTCAGCCAACTACAAAACATTTGAATTATTAGAATTTTCTTTTGGTGTGTATTTCTAATGATAATTTACTGGAATAAAGCAGCTCTGAGTAATAGTGTGTTGATTAGATGCTTGCTGCTGAAACTGAGAATGTTTTGCTTTTCAATTCAAATTTCTTTGTTGCTCTACTCAGGTGGTTAACACAACCAGTTACTAAAGGTACGAATCCCTTGCTTTCCTTTTCAGGTCATGCTTCTTATTCTCAACACTTCACTTAGAAAATCATGTACACATTTATTCGGTATTATGCTCACTCTTCACAGCTAGCATTCTGGGAACATTCTACAAACAATCCAGTCACAGCTTGTGGTTCTGGCCCATTGCTTGAGAAGTGTTTACTTTGTTCCTCTATATTAATAATAAATAGCCAGCCTTTTGCTGAGTGACGTACTTCGAGTTCTACAGATGAGCCATAAAATCTACTTTTTTAAAAAAAAATGTATAATGGGCTAACTGCTTTGCCTTTATGAAAATATGAAGCAAATACAAGCGAGAGAAAAAGTCACCCACCTAGCCTACCTCTTATAACCTCCAAGTGCCTATTTGATGAAAAGAAGGAAAGCTCCAAAAAAAAACAAAAAAACAAGCAAAGGATTAAAACTACACTTTTCTGAGTTGAAGAGTCGTTTTTTTCCCTCTTGTTCGCCTTTCAGCTGTGTCATAGTGTATGCTATCATTGTCATCACAGGGGGTGTGTGTATAAGAACCTGAAAAACCAAACAGACCTGTCTGGAGAGTGTTCCATATATCACAGAACTGCAGGTGGCCCTCCTTCCAGAGTACACCTCACAGAGCCGGAAAGCCTCTTGGCTTTGAAGACTTTCTTTTGGATCTAACAATCCCTTGGGAAGAGAATAAGCCCTCTCAGCTGCAAGTAAGCTCCATTTACTTATTTAGTTGAGGGGTCTTAAAGGAAGTTCGAAGTTGCCACTGTAGTGGGAGGTTAGCAGAGCAAATGAACATAGCATCTGTCTTTGGTGTTTCTGCCCTAACTGCCACACTTTTGAAGCTGACAAAATTAATGGGTATGAGCTCTTAACTTTGCAGTCCTGTCATATAGCGAACACAGCAGGCGACTGCTAGCACAGCACCCAGTCTAATTTTTACAGGATCATAGAAGCTGAACCAAAAACACGAAGGCTGCAATTATATGCACACTTTCTTGGGAGTAGATTCCATTCAATATACTTTCTTTCAAGGAAACATGAATAGGATCTGGGCATAAGTTTTTGTTAAAGAATTGGCTGCCTTTGCCACTGGTCCCTGAGAATAAATTTGGTTATACATGAATGAACACAGTAGTGCTAACATTGCAAAGGTCAGATAACCTCTCATGAATGCTTGTCAGGGCCTAGAGTACAAAAACAATCAGTTCTGCAACTGAGATTGCAAATGTGTGTTTTTGTCTAGGATTCATATTATAAATCAGTTATCAATTTAGTGTGTGTGGAGAGCATTGCTCAGATGTGCTGCTGTATAAATGTTACTTTTTGTGCTGCTGAGACCTCTGCTGGTGGTTGCTGGTAGGAAACCTGTCCTCCTGTGGAAGCACCGGGTCATTACTGACCCTTAGAGAGACGCCGCTTGCGCTGGTGTTTTCATGGCAGACTACAGCGGGGTGGTTTGCCATTGCCTTCCCCAGTTGTGACTACCTTTCCCCCAGCAAGCTGGGTATTCATTTTACTGACCTCGGATGGATGGAAGGCTGAGTCGACCTGAGCCGGCTACCCGAGACCCAGCTTCTGCTGGGATTGAACTCAGGTTGTGGGGAGAGTTTCGGTTGCAATACTGCTGCCTACCACTCTGCGCCACACAAGGCTTGTCCTTGGTGTACATGGAGTCTAAAGAAATATGCAAAGTTGCATCTAAAAAATATGGTACCTGAATTTTCTAAAATAGACCTGATGTGTTTGTGTTTCAAGAGCATTTCAACACTGATTATATGTATTCAACCACAAGACTGATTGATTGATTGATTGATTGATTGATTGATTGCATTTATACCCCGCCTTTTTTCCTCTTGCAAGGAACCCAAGGCAGCTTACATTCTCCTCCTCCTCTCCATTTTATCCTCACAACAACAACCCTGTGAGGTGGGTTGGGCTGAGAGTGTGTGAAACCCGGATCTCCCAGCTCCTAGTCCAATACTCTTGCCACTACACCACACTGACTGTCAGTAAGATGCTTTGAACATTTGTCAACAAAAGCTAAGAAAGAAGCAGTCTTTTAATAATCAATCGCATATAATGGTATTTGTAGACGCTGATTCCTTGCAATAGGACAGATCAAATTTTACTAGCTAATCTAATGGAATAAATTATTTTAGTAATGATCCAGTCAAATTTATGCATGTTTAAAATCCACTGAAGTTAATGGGAGAGATTTAGAGCACATGCTTAAGGGTGCAATCCTATCAGGATAGGTGGCTGCCTCCAAATTCGGAGGCAACCACCTATCCAATGCACAGCAGGAGAAGCACAGAGGGGATCGTCTCTTCTGTGCTTCAGCCGCCCTGCATTTACGGCTAGACAGCCGAGTTCTGCTGTCTAGCCATGGAACCTCAGAGGTCGTACTGGCATGTGTCGTGCCGGCATTGCCAACTTCCCCACCACGACACACCCCCAGGAACGCCCCGCTTTTGCTGCTTCACACTCCTCTTCCGAGCATGGAGTGCAGGGCCATTCTGTGCTGCCTATGAGGCAGCATGGCAGGGGGTGGAGATCAGTTCTCAGGGAACCAACCTCAGAGAGTAGGCTCTGAGGTTGGTTCCTGGGAACCGACCTATCCTAAGGCCGTCCAGCCGCTGACTAGCGGCCATAGGATTGCTTCCTAATTCTCTCATTGAAATCAATGAGACATAACAGGGCTTAACTTGGGCTGGATCATGCTGTTTGTCTCTTAATCAAATGCAGTTAACTTTTTCAGTAAAGAATATCTCATTAATTACCACTTTATTTATTTGATTTATTTATTTGATTTATATGCCACCGTTCCTCACAAAAAGCCCAGGGGCCAATCTTGCAAAAATTAATTTCCTTTTATAAGCTACAGTGATTTCAGGAAGCAAATTCTGAGATTATTTCAGTTTATAAAAGGAACACTCAAAAATAACATTCAAATATATCATTGGCAAAATCAAAACTAATACAAAATAATTTGTTCTTCCTTCCTTTTAACCCTGTGCATGTATATTTGGAATTGCCTGATTTTCCATTGATTTGATTCATTGATTTCCATGGGACTGGTTTCCAAGCAGTGGATTAGACTGAGAGAGTAATAAAAAAAAAAAAATTTGAAAAGTCATTATAGGAAATCTTAGGCTTCCTTATTTTGCCATTAAAACAACCACATCACTACAAGTAAACCAGTTCCTCTTAGTCCAAAAACTGTAGTATGATTGTTGTCATTGACTTTTCCAATAATTACTTTGTTAGAAATACAACTAAGGAGTTGTGAACAGGGAAGACAAATTATGTTGCTTAATCTAGTTTAAATTACTGTGGATCACATTGTCAGGTATTAGTGTGTGTAAGCTACCTGGTCTTGTGTGTATCTTTTTCTTTTCTTTTTTTCTTGAGGTGGGTTTCCATTGGCAGCTGAAGGCTATAAAATTAAGCAGCTTACAGTGCAATCCTATACATGCCCATTGAGTTCAATGGCACTTACTCCTGGGTAAGTGTGTATAAGCTTGCAGCCTCAATTGT
This sequence comes from Heloderma suspectum, assembly GCF_057233095.1. Lineage (NCBI taxonomy): Eukaryota > Metazoa > Chordata > Lepidosauria > Squamata > Helodermatidae > Heloderma > Heloderma suspectum. Next base: position 94,668,436 of record NC_139458.1, read on the forward strand.
GTTGAAGGGTCATGCTGTCCCAGTTATCTTTCCTGACTATTTTGCTAAACTTGAGGTGTCAATATTTGCAAGATACCAGCCTTGTTGATAACATGAATAAAGATGAGTTTTCACCAGATTTTTTGTTTGCGCCATATTTTCTCTATCAAAGGTTCCATATGGATGTTAATTGCAACTATGGATATTACTGTTGTCAGTTAATAGGGTGTTGTTGTTTTTTTACTAAGGTTTCAAACACAGAGTTGTACTAACACAATCCTTGGCTCAAAAAGAAAACAGTATGTCTGAATTTATGCTTTGTACAAATTTCAGATTCCAAAAATGAGCAAAAGCTGTTGCTGTTGTAGATGCTGGCTTCTCAGCTTCTCTTTCTTAACAACAATAGAATATTCACTGAGATGCCGTTCTTTCAGCGAATATTCTATTGCCATCAACACAAGCTTCAAAAGGTTGAGGCTAAAATAAATCCTTGCTGTCAGTAGGAAAAAAAATACAAAAGAGTGAAGATGAATGGGATCAGCTTTGTCTTAAAACACAGACAGGAATTATTAGCAAGTTTATGTACACATTTAGAAGAAGTTCCAATGGATTAATCTTGGTTCATCCTGTTCTTTTTTCTATTTTCTGAACAAGTTGACTTTTCAGTGCCATAACCCGTCCCAAACTGACTGAATACAAGGATTAGTTAATCCTCCAATTGCCTAACACTATGCCAACCCCACATAGGATATTATAAATTGTGTCCAAAATCATGCAGGACTTTCTCCTCCCTCAGGCAGTCCCCTGTGCCCCACAAAAATATGTTCCAGAAGGTTTCCCAGTCCTCTAGAGCAGATTTTGAGGGCTGCACAGAGGGCTGCACAGAGAGGGGAAATTGCCCCCTCCCTTCCCAGTTCCAATGGTGGAAGCAGTTCCAGGCTTTCTTCACACAGAGCTTTTATCCTGCTATTGAGATGGCTCTCTCATGGAAGTTTGCAGGCTCTTTAGATGACACCGTGAACCTTCAGGTCGTCTCCTGCACTAAATAGCCTTCATTCCATTTTTAAATAGATCGCAGATAATGAGCTATCAAATTACCCCATTGTAGTTCGACTTCAGTTCCCTCCATGAAAAGAGGAAAAGCGGCAGGAAGAGGAGCCAGATCAATGTAAGATATGGAAGAGTCAGATATGGGGGAGAAGGAGGGGGAACAGGGAGGGGGAAAGGAAGCATGTGAAAAAGGGAGTCGTGATCCTGCATTTAAAACCGAAGCAGAAAGCCCCATTTTAAATGCAGGATTTTAGGCTGGTGTAGAGATGCTCCAAAATACTTCATTGAATTTCACCTACAGATCATCATTCACTATGTAGCAGACAGGGAGTTCTCCTCTAAATTACCTCATATTGATAACTACACAAGACGTGAAATTAGTCCTTGTCCTAGCTTTGAGCTGATCCAATTGTCATGTGAAAGTATAGTACCCTCACATCAGTTCCATATTATTGTATGGTAAGAATACAGAGTTCTCCAACCATGTCGCATTGGCCAGATTTGATGATATGATGATCTAGAATGAATTAACGCACATTGGAGTTGTAGCTCTGATATTATTCCATTCCAAGCAGTCTGTAAAATTATTAGCAAAAGGTATCTTGAAGTTGTACAATTTGGCATGAATACATTTGATGCTTCACAGAAAATTTAGGACTGGGTTTCAAATGATATGATATTCTATGTAATTAGTACAGTGTCAAAATCACCACTAGCCCACCAATCATTAGTCTGTTGAGACATTAGTTTGTAAGTAAGAAAATAATTAGTTTAAAATACTAATAGGGTAGTAATTTATTGTTGATATTTTTAAACAAACATAAAATCAAATGTAATATAAAACTTCACACAACCATAAAGACAATGTGTTATCAAATTATAACCAAATGTATAAGGTCATTTTTCCTTCTGGTTATAATTTTGACAGAACCGACTAAGGGCGCAATCCTATGCATGTTAGACAGAGAAAAGGCCTACAACTCCCAGCATGCCCCAGCTGAGTTGTAGGCATTTTCTCTGTCTAAACATGCATCGGATTGCGCCCTTAGTCACCCTAGTAACCTACGCAGGCCAATCTGCATATGCAGAATTAAAATAGTATCATCTGTCCATAAAAAGAAGGAATAGTAGCTATTTCCAACCTTTATTGGAAAAAAGTGGTCTCTGGGAAAAGCTACTTTTCAAATACAGATTAAAAAATAAAGAGGCTAAGATACATGCTTGCTGCACTCCTTTGTGACCTGGATTTTTGATAGTTGACCATTGATAGTTTGATAGTTGACCATTGGCGCCTACCCTAACCCAGCAGGTCACGTCAGTATATAAACTATGTACATAACCCCGTATCTTTTAGTGTATATGATCTTATTCTGGACTAGCGAACAGATCCGGCTTCGCAGGGTTTGAGAAGAGCCCTTTGTTTGATACAACAAAGCCTTGCACACTTGTCAGAGGGGAAGACATTGCACTTGCCCCACCAGAGTGAAGCCACACCCACTAGCCCCCTAGGCATGGCCTGTGCCACGATGAACCCCAGATGAAATACAGTTATAGCATTAGCAGAAAAGGAAAAAAAAAGTTGTATTGAAAGCTCCAAATGGAACAACTCCATCAAGAAAGAGATGGAGGGAAGAGGATGAAACATGCCGGTGGCAGAGGCAGAATAGAATAATGGGTGGAGTTAATGTCATTTGGCAAAGTCAGTTACTGAGTAGGAGCTGAGGCAGCTGTTTGGTTAGAAGAGAGGTGGGAGCTGACAGGGATAGCAGTTAGTGAGATCACAACAGTTAGGTTAGGCTGTTAGAACCATCAGTTATTATTCTTTATCACATGTCTACTTGTTCTGGATGTAGTTTAACACAGCAAAGCCTTCAAGCAAAGTTACACAGCTGCCAGAATTGGACACATTATGCCTGCCTCAGCCCCTAAGCACAACCCCTGCCATAGTGACTCTCATAGCCCCTTGAGGGAGGGGTCTGTCCACTTCATTCCTCTGAGAGGGGGGCTGCCCAGCAGAAGAGGGGAAGGGTCAGCCATATACCCTTTTCCCTCAGACTATTTTCTCTGAGGTAACTCTACCATAGGTTATGATTAGATAGGATTGTAACTCAAGTAGTTGTTAATTTCTTCCTGTAGCTTCTGCATATGTATTCCTGGGTCTATACTTTCTTGACCCATCTAGGTATGTTTAAATTCAATATTTTACCTGACAAATAGTCACTTTGATCCCTCTTACCTACTGCTTATATGATAAGTTATCTGATACAGGAAAATCCAGTAAGGGTATTCTGTATATTGGACCCTGGCTATATGCAAGAATTTGTAGTTTGCTTGCTTTGCAAATTGTAGTTTGAATCCCTATCGTTCTATGAGAAGTTCAATCAATCAGACAAAGCATTATGAAGTAGTTTTAGGATCCAGATCCAACACAAGGGATGGTAGAAAATACATATTCTTATATATGGCACATTTCCCGTCTTCTCCCTTTCCCTATTTTATCCTGGCATTCACTTTCTTGACATTGAAAGGGATCAGACCAACCTGGGATCATACACTGGCTTGAACCAGGGGTAACTTGTACCCCTAAATGCTAAACATGGTGCTTATGAATAAGATGTGAGCCAAAACTGCCATGTCAGGGAAAATATTTTCAGCAGCGATTAAAAACACCTGATTATTTCAAAATGATTTTTGGTGCCCTTTGTGAAATGTTTGTTGGTTTAACTTGGCCCTGCTCTCAATTGCCTTGCCTGTGGAGAGCTGTGACATCGTCCAGATTGGGCAGAATGATCAAAATGTCTCATTCAGAATGGAGGAGGAAGTCGGGGGTGGGGGTGACACCAACAATACAGCAGTGAGTGGGGACAATGCTACCAAAAAAGATGGGAAATTTCAACATTTGGACTGCTTATGTATTTTTCAGGAGAAAACAGTGGGCTTGACACAAAAATTGGAAGTGAAGGATACTTTAACAGGCCTGGTTATAAAGGTTTGGAAGTACCAGACTATCATTGCGCTGCAACAATAATGTAGCTATTGCTCAAGAAGAAGAAGGCCCAATTTTGTTATAGACATATGGAATTAACATTCAGGTTCCTGTTCCCCTTTATTATAAAGTTTCTGTGGATAAAGCCATAACTGCACTGGACGAGATTAACATGCAGAAATAGTCATCCTGATCACAAGCCAGCGTATGATACAATAGATCTTTTCATCCTGTTGAATATAATGCCTCCAGCAACACAGCAAAAGCAATCGGCTTTTCCATGGAAAACTCCACAAATAAACCCTTCTTAGAGCTTAACTAAACATTATATGCAAAAGCATATAACTAAATCCCAGTGGCGTGTACAAGGGCTAAAGCAGCCTTCCTCGAGCTGGTACCCTCTGGATGTGTTTAACTACAACTCCCAGCATCCCCCAGTAAGCAAGGCAGCATGGTAGTTCAACATATCTGGAGGGCACCAGGTTGAAGAAGGCTGGGCTGGAGTTATATAGTGTACAAGGGCTAGAATGATGAATAATTTAAATTTTTCCTAGGAAGCAGAAAAACTTTGGGGGAAATATTCTGGTTTCAAGACAACTCTAGTCACAAGCAGTTTTTCCTGATATTGTAGAGCAGACTTCCCTAACCTGGTGCCCTCCAGATGTTTTGGACTTCAAGTCCCATCAGCTCCAGATGACATGACCAATGGTGGGAGTTGTAGTCCAAAACATCCAGACGGCACCAGGTTTGGGGAGGCTATTGTAGTGTGTGTGTGTGTACTTCCATGCAAACAAAATATAGCATAGCTTTATCTTTTGATCTTGCTATTCTCCATGGCTATTATTTATTTCTTTACTATTACATTTATATCCCACCTTTTTTCCCTTTTGCAAGGAACCCAAGGCAGTCTCCTCCTTTCCATTTTATAATTTACCACTTATGGAGTGATTAAATGGCCACTTTTACTGTTGCAAGTGTCCTAGGAATATGCCAGTGGAAGATATCACTGTCAACCTTACTCAGAGTAGGGTTGGCTACTCTTGCTAACCATAGTAGCCTACTGAGGAACTTTTGTTTTTGTTGCTATGGTATGTGTAGGAATTAACAGAATGAACTTCTGTTGAAGAACTGATATGAATAATAGTATAATATTTTAGGATGATGCTGGACTCGGTAAGCCACAATACCTTCCTGCCAGACACAATGATATGTGAATCCCTGATGTCTTGGTCAGAACTATCTGGGACAACTGAAGAAAACTACCCTCCATTTGATCATCAAACAGGTGGGTACGTGATTTCGTAATGAGTGCTCAATGCAGTTGGTGCCATCTAATAATTTTACTTAATAATTTCTTTTGAATGTCACTGTAACCATAACAGAACAACCTGGACACAAATAAAGATGGCTTCCACTGATATCATATTCTCTGTCTGAGGGCCTTTCCAGACACTTTGTTTTCAGCACAACAAATATACAGTCATTGTTTATTTGTTGTGTGGAATCCTAGCTCCCTGACAAGTGCATCTGTTTGTTTTTGTTTGCAACTAAATTTGTCACATTCACACTTTGCGTTTTTAGTTGCACACATCAGACAATCTCCGGATACACCTAAAAATGTACTGTGTTGAGTGGCGTATGAAGAAGCAACATTGGCATTTGAATCGTGTCATCAAAGAGTGTCATCAAACGAAGCCAGTAGTTACATAATCAAATCCTTGTCAGAGAAAGGTTAGCCTTCTATCCCTATTGAATCCATGAGGGAAGCCTGGCCAGCATTTCCTTGGAGACTTCATAAATAGCAGATTCCATGATCTTCACTCAGGTAGCTTAGGACAGAACTAGATGTTCTGCCTAACTATACAGAGCTGCTTCCATTCCATGTTTCTTTGCTTTCTTTCCCTTGTTAACAACTAACACAACAACACAATAGTTCTGCTGAGGCAGTCTCCTGAACTCATGAGGGCTAAAAGTGTGTAGTGGGCCAGAGCATGCACATGCCACCCCCAATGTTCCCAATGCATGCTGGGCCTTCCCCTTCAGATCCCATCCTCCCCACTTTAAGCAGGGAGGACCAAAGAGGAGTTTTACTTCCATACAGATGAACGTGAATAGATCTGTCTGCATGATCAGGGACCCTGATAAAGCAGGGTTCCCAATCTCACAGAGCTCTGTTGGCACTCAAGCAAATATGAGAACTCCCCTTCAGACTGTCAGGAACTGAGGGTGTGGGCCCCAGCATGCACAGGGATGCTGGGGGAAGGACTCGCATGCACGGCCCCATTCCTCTATACACCTTTAGCCCTCACTAATTCAAGCAGAATGCCTCTCTCTCTCTCTCTCTGCCTCACATCATGTGCTGGTGGGTATGGGGAGATACATAGTATGATTCCATCACATAACATCATACGCTGTGTTGTAGCAGACATGACAAGAAACAGAGCAGAGTAGCAGTGTAGAGTAGCAGTGACACTTTCATGTCTCTTATAATGCCTGGTTCCCTTATTATTCATCAGCTGAACTGTTTATTCAGCTGTTGAACATTCAGCAATATTCTTCTCTTTATCCTTAATCCCTCTGCTCACTTAATTTTCCTTCTTTCTCTTCTTAGTCATGTTCACCTCTTCATATTCGTCTTCATTCTCTTCCTCTTCTGTCCTATTCCAAGCTTAAACTTCATCTTCTTCCAACTTTTCAGCTTCTCCGTGGCCTTGCCACTTTGTATCTATCCTCATTGCTTCCTCTCTGTATTTTCCCCATTGTTCCCCTCCACTCATCAAATACCAATTTTCTTACTGACTCCAATTCCTTGTGCTATTTTCATCTTTGTTTTCTTTTGTATGACACCTTACATATTTAAATAAAGTTCTTGTACATTTCACCTTTGTCCTCTTTTCAAAAAATTATTTAAAAACGTATAGTTTCCACTTCATTTTTTATTTTGATGCTTTCTTTTCTTTCTTCATGTCAGCTAGTGAATAGATTTCATTTCACTCTTACTCTTATTCTTTTTCATTTTCCTTGTAACTTCTCCCAGAAAGCACAAATGTTTTCCCCCATAACTATGCTCTTCCCTTTTGTTTTATGTTTAAATTCTGAGCCCACACACACAATGTGAGCTATGTACAGGTTGGTCAGGCTCTTTTTACAAATATGAAATGATAGAGGTCCTTTTGGCAGGAGCATGAGATCAGCTACAGCTTCCTGTGAAATTTGTCATTATATAATATGAAAAGTGGATAACCGATGGCCGATAGAGTGGCCAGTTTAGAATCACAGACAAACCTAGGAGTTGGGGATCAGACTATGCAAGCTTCTGTTAGTGCTTGCTTTAGCAGAGGCCTGGAGACTATTGAATTGCTTTTGCAACAGAGGGTGAAGTTCACATCCTGTTTCTCCAGAACTCCTGATTAGCCTGGCCACTGATGAGCAGGAAGGAGCCATCTGCTCTTCACTCTGTGGAGACCTTCTCTGAAGTAGCTCCCTATTGCTTGGTCATGGAAGCTCCCTGGGTGACTTTGGGCCAGTCACAGAGTCTCAGCCCAACCCACCTCACAGGGTTGTTGTTGTGAGGATAAAATGGAGGAGGACTATGTACGCCACCTTGGGTTCCTCAAGGAGGAAAAAGGCGAGATATAAATGTAATAAATAAAAAATAATAGAAGGGCTACTTATGCAAAGATAATCTGATCAAAACTTAGGAGCAGTTGAAATACACATGAACTAGACAAAACATCAATTGCTTATGACCTGTCTAGTCTTCGTTCCTCTCTGTGTCATAATCAGAAGAAAGGTACAACATTAGTTAAATATTAATATGGCCAATACACTTTTCTCATGTGTTCTTTGGCAATGTGTAATAAGGCGGATGATCCAGAAAACCAATTTACTCTCCTCTGGATTGTAATAAAGAACTATGGTGCAACCGATTTCTAGTATAAGAAACCAGCACTGGTTATACTCCTTTCCTGCATAACACAGTTGATATGTTTTATATCAACAACATGTAGTGGTATAAGCTTGGTACACTGGTGGCTTTTCCATATAAATCATGCCACACCAGCTTCTGAGAAAAGCGTAATAGTTTCCCCACGCAACAGTTATGACTGAATAGAGTTATGCAATTCAACTGAAAGTTATTAAGCCGATTTGACCTAGTTAACTCCACACTGAGTTCTTGGGACCTAGGGTTGCTATATGCAAAAAGGACAGGACTCCTCTCCATGACATAGTTCTGTAGAAAGAGTTGGTTTTTACCTTTAAATCCCTTTACAACTTGGGACTCACATACCTCAGAGACTGCCTGTCCCTATCTGAGCCCAGCCTCTGTTTATATTCTACAGAGCAATTCCCTGCTTGAAGTGGCCACACCACATCAGGCAAGGACATATGTGGCAAAGAGCAGGGCCTCCACAATTGACTTCCCAGATGAAGACCACAGGTTCTCCATTCTTTTGGCTTTTCAGAGAGGATGCAAAGTATACCTCATTCAAAAACCTATATTTCCAGCAGGTCAATGGCTCCTGCTGATTATATTACATTGGCTATTGTTTTATTTATCTGCACTGCTGTTTTCAATGTTTTATGGTTTACTTCCGGTTGGGAACCATCTGAAGCCTTGGAGAGGCAGGGCACAACTGTTTTAAATAAATTAATAAATTAACAACACAAATATGCTGACTATCTTAGCATCTGACTGGCCAGCTCCCCCCACTGGTGCAACAGAAACTCTTAGAAACAGTAAGGGCTCCTTCACACAGAGCTTTTATCCTGTAATTGAGATTGCTCCTTCATGGAGCTTGCGGGCTCTCTACATGATGCCATGACCCTGCTGTGACCCTCCAGGGCGTCTCCTGCACTAAATGCCCTTTGTTCCATTTTTAAACAGATCGCAGATAATGAGCTATCAAATTGCCCCATTGTGTTCCGCTTCAGTTTCCTCTGTGAAAAGAGTTAAAGCAGCAAGAAAAGGGGTGAGATCAATGGAAGATAATGGAAGACTCAGATATGGGGAGGAGACGGGAAGGAAAGGAAAGAAAGGAAAGGAAAGGAAAGGAAAGGAAAGGAAAGGAAAGGAAAGGAAAGGAAAGGAAGCGCGTGTAAAGGGAGTCAGTTGTGATCCTGCATTTAAAACAGAAGCTGAAAGTCCTGTTTTAAATGCAGGATTTTAGGCTGGTGTAGAGATGCCCTAAGTCTCAGTCTGGGCAATATGTATGTTCCATCAGAACTAAAACTTGAACCGCATGCCATAAAATGTGGAAAAGTTAGGCCAACAGAATTCATTTTCCCCTGTTTTCTTCCAAGTTTTTCTTCCCACCACAAATTAAAACATCTATTCTGATGGGGGGGGAATCATACATTAAAATATTACTGATGTTGTTGTTTTTATTGAAAATGAAACTATTTTCCATAAAGCTGTGCTCATATTCTCTGCTTTTTGATGACTGTGTATGAAACATTTTTCCAGAAATCAATAATGTTTTGCTGGTAATTTGTTGATCCATTCCTGTCTAGTCTCACAACTGAATACAATAATCTTCTTCCTTCACAAAATGCTGACACACAAAGTAATATGAACATGAACAGAGGAACAACTAGATTTCAAGTTTGCATCTTTGGCAAACTGATTGTATATATATAATTACTTATAGGGAGCTTTCCTGACTTCCAAAAATAATCTGATTAAACTAGACCTGGCAAGAATTGTTCCATGAAAGAAAGGAACATGCCTTAGCATTTTTATTGCTAACAAAGCTGATATTTATCTCTGTCAAGTCAAGGGTTTAGAAGCAATTGCGAATGCATTTCCAGGTTAGTACATTTCACTAGACCATCAGAAAAGCAGTTAGTTTCATCTCCTGAAACTGTAGAGAATAGTTGCTGGGTGGGTTTGCATGTCATGCTAAGCCACGCTGAGGAGTTCATCACACAGAGCTTTTATCCTGCTATTGAGATGGCTCTCTTCGAAGTTTGTGGGCTCTTTAGATGACGCCGTTACCCTCCAGGGTGTCTCTCGCCATTTCCTCCACCTATCTTGTGTTTTCTCCAAACGCAAGAAATGTGGTATTTTTTCCAGCCCATGGAACAGGAGCGCCATGACCTCCCTGTGAAATTCTCCAATAGCGGAAGAAACCGCTGTGTCTACCTGCTGTGGGCATTTGTTTTCAGTTGTTGGGGGTGTGGTCAGGTTGATGAAGACATTGAGGATGGGAGCGGGGTTGCATGGAAGGAGACCTGAGCAGATTTGACAGGTGTGAGCGCAAGAATCGCCTGCTGATTGCGTCTCCTGCCTCTGCATTTCTCAATTGGAGGGAGAAGAGGGTAAAATGCCTTCCTGTAACAAAGGGAGACACATTTGATCCCCCGCCCCACCAAGCTCAGAAGCAACATCCTCTGTTGATTCTGAGCACCCCATTAAGTTCAATGGTGCTTACTCCCACATAAGTGTGCCAAGGGTTGCAGACTTACAGCACAATCTTACATTCTATGTCTACTCAGAAGTACGTTAGAGGTTTCCTGGGGGCTGTGAGAAAACCGTACAGCAGAACTTAAGCTACAAAAACAAGACTCCCCCACCTCCTTTGCATACATGCCAGACAGGGAGGGAGGCATTCCTTCAGTTCAAACCATGTGGCTGCCGTGTAAAGAAGCCCCTCCTAACCTCTCAAACTGAAAGCAGGAAGCTCCAGAAAGGATGTGGGTTTTTGTGGGGGGTTTGCTTAATGTAGAAACACCCTGAGAATAAGCCACCATGGGTTGGTTGTTTGCTTGCTAACCCAACAGACGACTGGGTGCTCTGTGGCTTGCCATGGCTTGTTTACCTCCTCCTCAGTCCCGCTCAGTTCTGCTGGCTCCAGCATGTATCCCAGGAGCCTTTTTGTCAGAATGTGTTTCCTCGGTCCCTACATCACCACATTTCTGCAACTGATCTGCTGGCTCCCAAGGGCAACTGCCCCCCTCTGGCATCAGAACACTGAATGGAATTAATTTTCTGAGCCCTCATGAACACAGTAACGTGTTCACAAACTTAAAATAATAATAATCAGGGCTTTACGCTCTTGTGCAAGAGTCTCGTCTGATATTTAGCCCAGCATACCCATATCCTCTCTTGTCAATGTCCTCCACTTTGGCACTTCCCTTGCTAGTAAACAACTTAAAAAAAATAAAAAAGGCTACTTCACATTACACTGAAGTAAGAACACCCAACTGAAATCTCCTTCTCTCCTGCAGATGCCAGCTGCTTCATGTTTGTCGCTTCCTGCCACTGGTCTCTGTTGCTAGCTGTCACATTTACAGAGCAGTGAGCACAATCACTAAACAAATTTCAAGGCAGAGCAGTAAAACTAAGGAGAAAATTGTGCAAATTTTAGGACAGAGAAGTAAAACAGAGGGGAAATTCATGCAAATTTTCTAGCAGCAGACATTCACACCTGTGCAGTTGCACAGGACTGGGGGGTGGGGAATGTGAATTCATTCGGGACAGTCTCCAGTGTCCTTTCCTTCTCCGTTTTTAGGAGCATGGGGTGGAAGGCACTAAGAAGGGATGAGGGAGGATGGTGCTGTCACTAGTGAGTTCTTGAGGAGTGGCAGAGGGTTTTGCCGCTCTTGCCGGGTGGCTGTCTAGATGTTCCCAACAACTCATGATGAAGTTGCCCTGCTGGGTTAGGACAAAACAAGAAGCTACCATGGCCATGAACAATCCTACAGCAAGCCATGGTTTCTCAGGGTGGCTTGTATCCACCCTGCAGAAACCATGCCAGGATCGCACAACACAACAACCCAGCATTGCTGATTATCTATGGTGGGTTGTCGTGTCGTGCGAACCAGGTCACAGTGTAGAGGACTTCCAGAGCAAGAAGTCCATTCATACAACCAGCATTGAAATAGAAACCATGATTCACAGCCCATCTGTCATAAAAACAAAAATCCTTCAGAAGAAGGAAATGAATCTATATAGCCTCTACAATTAGTAGGGGTTGGTTCCTAGTGGGTTAGTAAATCTTGTAACAAAAGATAGCCCTGCTAGAATAGAACAAAGACCATCTAGTTTGATATTCTGTCTCCAACCAGCTAAAGTTCTATTCAGATGGTATGAATATATGGATCAGATACTGGGCAATCAATGCATGAATAAGAGAACAGGATTATGCATAGGATTTGAGCAGAAGTTTTGATCAGCACATGGAGGTCAGGAATAAGGCCCTCTTTGCATTGATTATCCACACATTTTTGTCATCTGAATAGAGCTTTCCTGGAAGTTCACATGCATAACATGATAGAAATAGCCATCCTGCCTTGATTTTTCCCAACGTCTGATACCACTTTTAGCCATAGATCTAGTGCTTATTTTGTATCCTAGATAAAATCAGCTAATAGAACTGTGCTGCCTGAGAGCAGCAAACCCTGTGTTTTAATTGTGTTGTTGGTTTTTAATCAGTTTTTATCATTTTAATTGTAGTATTGTTTTGTGAACCACCCATGGGAAGGCTATACAATTTTAGTAAATAAATAAAATAAGTCCCATTACAAGAGGCCTCTATTTGGTTGTAAAGCTGAGAGAACAGGCCTCATGATCATCAAAATATTTTACGGATCTCCTTTAAGTCCAAATCCTGCTGCCTTTCCACCCCAGTCTAAGAGGTTGTGCAACACTGCTATTCCAACTATTGCTAGCCCAGAAAGAGGTTGCCACCTTAGGAACAGTAATCCTCACGCAGCAAAAGTGTGACATGCTGTCATCAGTCCATGATGACAGAACAACACCACATATTGTCATTTATTCATTCATTCATTTCATTTCATTTCATTTGCATCACACCCAATAGGCAAAGCTATGTTGGTGTTTTTTGCGGGCAGCAATTTCCTTTTCCCGCCAGTAGCCAGTAAATGTAGCCAGTAAAGCAGTGTATACATTTTTTAAAAAACACTGCTTTCATGGGGCAAATGGCACCCCGCTCGTTCCCCACCCCTCTCCCCCCGCCCCCATGTTCAGAGAAGTGTAATGGGGGACGAGTTACTTCTGAGTAGATGTGTTAACCTGACACCTCTCCTCCATGTCCACCCTTTCTCAGAGGGAGTAAGGGTCACTTTTTAAATCCATTCATTGCTCCGGGGATTGAAAGAAGAGCAGGCAAAGGAATTATCCTGACCCCTCTCTCCACTTGTACTCGGTAAAGTGTAATTGAAGCCAATGAGTTCCTTCCCAGGAGCCCACTCCTCCTGTGCCCACCCTTTCATGATGGAACTTTACTTCCACCAATCAGGCTGCTCCCCCCCACTCCAGCCTGCCCCGAAGGCAGCTGAGGTCACACAGACTTCCAAACCGCACTGAAGCCACCACAACTGGAAAATCCATCACAAAACAAGTTTGCAACAAAGAGGTTTTTAAAGCATGAAAAATGCTTTCTATAGAGAGGGGCATGCGACATGTGCCACGATCATCTTGGGGCGCAGTAGAATCAGAGTAAATGCCATCTTGGGGTCTGGGACTCACTTACTGAAACACTCGTTGTCTAAAATAAATGACTGAGGAGCTGTTCAAAGTTTAGCTGTACTCCTTTTTTTCTTATTCCATTGTGACAGGTTGCGATTCTTCCTGGACATCTATTCACCCGGACTACTGGACAAGACACAACGTCTGTGAATGGCTACAGTTTTGCTGTGATCAATACAAACTGGATGCCAACTGCATTTCTTTTTCCCACTTTAACGTAAATGGCCAACAACTGTGCTGCATGACTCAAGAAGACTTTTTATATGCTGCAGGAATTTGTGGTGAATACCTGTATTTCATCCTACAAAACATCAAGACTCATGGTCAGTGTTCCAAAGATTTAATCAGAATAAGATTTTTTCATTCTAGGTGTGACCGTTATGGTTGTGCAAGGCATTGAATTGGCAGCCACAGAGACTGACATATTGCATTGAACCATCGTCTAACATACACACAGAGTGAGATAAAAACAGGATTCAAACAATGTGGAAACTGATGTTTACACAAGACCAAAAACAATCTTTACAAAATCATATCTAATGTTACAGGCAGGTGGACAAGACTGGGACAGGGGTGGAGGGAGCAATGAAAACAAGACAGGAGCACAAGGGAAAGATTAGTCTAAAACCTTTATATCACAGAGATGAAGGGAAATGAGTGAAGTTTAAAATGGAGGAACAGTGGCAAGAGAGTTAGTTTTAAGGATCTAATTTGCCCCAAGGTTTTACTCTGGATACAAAAGACATTTATTATTATAAATCTGAACATTGGATTTGATGTTTTTCCTCTGCAGGAGTGTCCTTCTTTCAGGACAATGAAGATACAAAGTCATCTGAAAAATATAGTAAGTAAACTTTTAAAGCGTGCAAATCTCTATATAGGAGGGAAAGCCCATAAGAAAAAACAATCACCAGTGCTTCAATACACAGCAAGCCACAGGGAAGCTTATAGTAAATCAGCGATCTTTAGGCTGTGGAAATATTCTCTGTTCTGGTTTGATGAACAGATGCTGTCATTTGTTCTGTTTGGATTAGGCAGAATAGTAACTGTAAGGGCCAATCCAGACATCCAATGCAGATTTCTTTCTTTGTCAGGTCTGAAGCCAAACTGAATCTGAAATGCTCTGCTATCACCTATTCCAAAAACTTCCCTAAGAAAGCCTATATCAACCATCGTTTCTTAAGGAAGTTTTTGGAATATGTGATAGCACAATACTTTCATATTTAATTTGGCTTCAGACCTGATTTTGTGATGGAGGCATAGTTGGTAGCTTTGGTGGACTACAGATCAAGAGGGGAATACTGCCCTGCCAGTGGAGACTGATGGCTCCTATGTCAGTGGGGCAGTGGAGCTACCCAAAAGGCTGAACCCTATCCCCCAACTTGGTTCAGCACCTTGGATAGCTTCTTTACAGCTCTGACTGAAAGCCAGAGCAGGTTCACTGCCCCACTGACATAGGAACCACCAGGCTCCACTGTTCCCTGCTGATCTTATTGGACCTCAGTGACTTTTGATACTGTGGACCACACCATTCTCCTGGACCACTTGGAACACCAGTGAAGATACTGAAATTTGCTCTTAGAGAAATGCCTTTTGGTCCAATTGGAGGGTGATCATTGAAGAGCTTAGTTTGGCCCATGGAAATTAGTACATGGTATCTGGGAGGTCTCCATGATATCGCCAAGGGTCCTTAATATCTATATGGACAAAACCACTGGTAGAGGTAATCTGCAGCTTTGGAGTTGTGTGTCATCACTGTGTTGATCACACACAACTCTATATACCATAAACTAAGCATCCCGGAAGTGTAGTGTTTGCCTTTACTCAGTGTTTGGAAGCTGTGGTCAAATGGGTCAGGATAAACAAACTGAATCCAGGCAAGTCAGATGTCATACAGGTAGGAAACACCACACTGACCCAATTTATGGGCGTCTATCTGTCCACAACACAGGTGTTAACTCATCAACACAGATTCACAATCTTGCTATTATATTAAACCCCACATTGCTTTATCGATAAGCAGGTTGCTGTAGGACCTAAAGCAGTTACCTTTGCTGTGTGAGATTGCATCTCCTTTGGAAGGACAGGAAAACTGCCATACTGATTGTAGTTTCCAAGCTTGACAGTATAAATGTGCTTTCTGTGGTGTGTTTCCTTTTGAAGATGACTCAGAGATGTCAGCCAAGGCAAATGTTGTGGCCCAGGCAGGAGATGGGAACGTGTGCAGTCTTTGCTTTGCCAACAATTCAAGTTGCTGGTTTTAACTTATAAGCTTGATTATAGGTATAAAGTTTACACAGTCTAGAATCCATATGCATTAGAGACCATGAGCCAAACATAGATGGTATATTACATTCATCTTTGCATTTAACGTACACTTTTAAAAAATGCAAATAGCAGCTGTGTGTGTGGGGGGATAGATTATTATCAGGTTCATAGCAGGTGGGGAAGGAGAGTTTAACCTTTTCTTCCCTTCCTGCAGTCCTGATGAAAAGCTCCCAATGCAAATAGCAGTTTTAAGGAGCAATCCTATCAAGATCGACGGTCACCTCTGACCCTAGAGGAGACCACCTATCCATTGCAGGATGGGAGGAGTGGTGAGGAATGGATCTCCTCCTCGCTCCCCCAGCTCTGCTTTTGTGGCTAGACAGCCGATTTCAGCTGTCAAGCTGCGGGACCTCCGAGTGTGAGAAGCATAGGATGTGTCGTACCGGATTTCTGACTTCCTCGCCCCAGCCCACCCCCAGGAACACCCTGTTTTCACCACTCTGCACTACTCTTACGAGCACGGAGCATAGGGCCAATTGGCACTGCCTACGAGGCAGCGCGAGAGGGGGTGGGGGTCAGTTCTCCGGGAACCGACCTCGGAGTGTGAGCTCCGAGGTCGGTTCCCAGGAACCAACCTATCCTATGGCCATCTAGCTGCTGACTAGCAGCCATAGGATTGCACCCTTAGAGAAGAAATTTTTGGCAGGACTGCAGCAGAAGAAGAAATGGTTACTCATCTTCTGTGATCCCAATAATTATCAACCTCCACTCCACCATGACTGCTATTTGCATTTTTAACACAAAGATGCATTTAATGTCATGACTAGTTTGACCTTCTATCTCGCTGCTATCTTCATTCGTCAAATCAGGCCCTGCTTCAGTTACCAGCAACTGAAATAAGATGCTGAAACAGGATCTTTACAGCCGTGGTCCTGACGCTACGAAACAATCACCTTCTGGAATTGAGCAAGACTGTACAACCCTACTAGAGAAGGGCAGGGGAGAGGGGAGAACCTTCCTTTGCTTTTGGGATGTCCATTTTTCTGATCAGCCAATGCATTTTCTAGCTATTTTAGTCTGTTGTTTCTGATGTTTGTAGATTTATTTATTTATTTATTTATTTATTTATTTGCTCTGTGTTGCAGCAAGGCATCTTGAGATGTTAAATAAATTAAATTAATAAATGGGGCAGTCTTTGCGTGTGATTTGTATGGATTTGGTAATACTCATGTTGGACTTACCCCAAAGCCTAATGCAATTAGAAGTCCATTTTAGAGTTCCAGGTTGTGTAAGGGCACGAACTTGGAGGCTTTCAAGTGTCCTATGCGGGGTGGGAGGAATGGTGGTGCGATCTCTGCCTCCCCATCCTCCTGTCCTGCATTTTTGCTAGACGAGCATTTTTGCATTTCAGAGGGGGAGGGAAGGCGGCTCGGGAGGCCTCAGGATAGCTTGTATCCCGACCTCTCCAGTCTCCTACTCTTCCCGCCCACTGAAACGCCCCCTTCCCCCTCTCCTAAGTCATGTTCCCAACCTTGGAGAGGAAGCCTGTGCAGTTCTTTCCATGCCAGCTGTGGGGGGGGGGCGGAGTGCCGATTCCCAGCTCTACGGTCAGAGCACTGTTTCCAACCTCGGAGTTGGGAAGCTGAAATATCCTATGGCCCCGGAGATGCTGCCTAGGGGTCATAGGATTGCTCCAACCATCTATCAGTAGACAGACCTGTACATTTACAAGATGGTTTTCTGTGTATCTAGGGTGTCCAACACTTGTAAGGAAAGGAAACCCTGCATCGGTGTTAAGACAGGGCCACAGAGAAGCACAGAGGCCGCTGACTAACCAGCCAGAGATGCCAGCATCCAGCTCCTTTGCCACTGCCTGCTATACTCCATAACTATGGATCTGTGGTTATACTGTAGATAGAAGTACTATTTACACATAGATACAATCAGGACACACTGTGTTTTCAGATAACCATGTTTATCAAATTCAGATCTAGTCATTGGTGATCCTTTCTGTACTTTTTTGTTTACTGCTATTTCAGCTAATTGTCCAGCTTTTGGTTAATCATTCACTTCGCTTTATCTTTATGATAAAGTTGGATTTTAATCCTAAAATAAATCTCAACCCATATTGATTTAGTGTTGCATGGAATTTCATTAGGTGAACACATCACCTTCTTTAAATCATATTATCACCAGACCCTGAAGTTCATCCATATTTATTTGTGGCAATTTTTTAAAAAAATCTTTTTCAGATAATGATAAAGCATGTTTGAGGACAGGCAGCATCAACAGTCAAGATTTTCAAAATCACAGTAGAACAAGTATGTATATATGCCACCAAAAGATTGTGCTTGGAAATGTCATAGTAAATGCTGCTCTGTCTGTAAAAATATCACCAAATACCTTGTTATCTTGTTTAGTCTGGATGACATTTGTTATCTTTTAATTTTTAAAAATAAGTCTATAGTCCTCATTATTTTATGATAAGCAAGAGTGTTGGACTAGGAGCTGGGAGATCCGGGTTCTAGTCCCCACTCAGCCATGGAAGCTCACTGGGTGACTTTGGGCCAGACACAGACTCTCAGCCCAACCCACCTCACAGGGTTGTTGTTGTGAGGATAAAATGGAGAGGAGGAGGATAATGTAAGCCGCCTTGGGTTCCTTGCAAGAGGAACAAAGGCGGGGTATAAATGCAATAAATAAATAAATAAATTGTAGTAGCTCAAAGCCACCAGGTGGCACTCATGGTGTTCAAGACAAACACCTGCTGTGCTGATTAGCTGAAGACTGGAGAAGAAAACTGAAAAGCAGGCATTGACTGTCTAACATGCAGATTAAAAACCAGCCATCTCTAACTAGGTTTTTCATGTTTTTACTAGCAGTTTAACAGCTACATGACTGGTACAAAGTCAACTGATGAAACGTTTCCTATCACTGCAGCTCATTACTGGGAAAAGCTTCATGTGTTGAATTTATTCCTGTGACAAAGCTGTTACAGAGGATCCATGTCTAAAGAAATATGGCAATTCTACCTTGAACTGCTAGAAGGAAAAAGTAAAATAGAAGAAGGGCATGGGATAGTTGAAAAGGGGCAAAGCTTGACAACAGAAGTACAGAATAAAGGAGTAAGAGGAAGGTTTGTTGGGATGCCATTGGCACATATGAGGATCTGAGGAGGGACTGATTCAGAGGACAATACGGTTGTGCTTCAACCCAGAGGGGAGGCCTTTGGTCAGTAGAAATCTTTTATTATTATTCCGTTTTTTAATTAATTTTCAAAAGTAAGTTT